>NC_079194.1:145923492-148904742 GCF_029499605.1 Hyla sarda
TATGAAGTCAAAAGCTTCCTCCTTTGTTGATTTTCCTCCCCAACATGTATTATGAAGGAAAAAACGGCGGGTGCTCAGCTAGTAATTTATATACAAGAAGCTGCTTAGGTTATACCAGCATGGTGCATATCAATATATACAAGAAGATATATAACTTATACCAGCTGTGCATATATAATTATATACAGTATATACCCAGGTTATACCAGCATGGTCCATATCACTATATACAAGAAGATGTGTAACTTATACCAGCTTTACATATATACTTATATACAGTATATACCCAGGTTATACCAGCATGGTCCACATCACTATATACAAGAAGATTTATAACTTATACCAGCTTTACATATATACTTATATATAGTATATACCCAGGTTATACCAGCAGGGTCCATATCACTATATACAGGAGATATATAACTTATACCAGCTGTGCATATATAATTATATACAGTATATACCCAGGTTATACCAGCATGGTCCATATCACTATATACAAGAAGATATATAACTTATACCAGCTGTACATATATAATTATATACAGTATATACCCAGGTTATACCAGCATGGTCCATATCACTATATACAAGAAGATATATAACTCATACCAGCTGTACATATATAATTATATACAGTATATACCCAGGTTATACCAGCATGGTCCATATCACTATATACAAGATATATAACTTATACCAGCTGTACATATATATTATATACAGTATATATCCAGGTTATACCAGCATGGTTCATATCACTATATACAAGAAGATTTATAACTTATACCAGCTTTACATATATACTTATATATAGTATATACCCAGGTTATACCAGCATGGTCCATATCACTATATACAAGAAGATATATAACTTATACCAGCTGTACATATATACTTATATACAGTATATACCCAGGTTATACCAGCATGGTCCATATCACTATATACAAGAAGATGTGTTACGCCTAGCGCTCCGGGTCCCCGCTCCTCCCCGGAGCGCGTACGGCGTCTCGTTCTCCGCAGCGCCCCGGTCGGTCCCGCTGACCGGGAGCGCTGCACTGTCATGGCCGTCGGGGATGCGATTCGCACAGCGGGACGCGCCCGCTCGCGAATCGCATCCCAGGTCACTTACCCGTTCCCGTCCCCTGCTGTCATGTGCTGGCGCGCGCGGCTCCGCTCTCTAGGGCGCGCGCGCGCCAGCTCCCTGAGACTTAAAGGGCCAGTGCACCAATGATTGGTGCCTGGCCCAATTAGCTTAATTGGCTTCCACCTGGTCCCTGACTATATCTGACCTCCTCCCATGCACTCCCTTGCCGGATCTTGTTGCCCTTGTGCCTAGTGAAAGCGTTTTGTGTGTCCTAAGCCTGTGTACCAGAACTTCTGCTATCCACCCTGACTACGAACCTTGCTGCCTGCCCCGACCTTCTGCTACGTCCGACCTTGCTTCTGTCTACTCCCTTGTACCACGCCTATCTTCAGCAGCCAGAGAGGTTGAGCCGTTGCTAGTGGATACGACCTGGTCACTACCGCCGCAGCAAGACCATCCCGCTTTGCGGCGGGCTCTGGTGAAAACCAGTAGTGACTTAGAACCGGTCCACTAGCACGGTCCACGCCAATCCCTCTCTGGCACAGAGGATCCACCTCCTGCCAGCCGGCATCGTGACAAGATGTATAACTTATACCAGCTGTACATGTGGAAAATTTACCTTTTCTGAAATTTTTATTTCCTTGAATCCGTGGCAGCACACAATGGGTTAATGTTTCCTCATTAACCTGGAATAGAAGAACGAACCAGCAATAGCCCTGAGACAAGCAATTAATTAATCAATTAGCCAGGTACAACCCTCTCCTAGCCTATAAGTTCCCCACAAACACAGACACACTTCGTATTTTATGAAGCAGTGAATACATTTATTGGGTGGGTATACTTTTGCTGCCACGGATTCAAGGAAATAAAAATTTCAGAAAAGGTAATTTTTCAACTTCCTTATCATCCGTGACAACACACAATGGGAGATTCTCAGCAGTGAAGAAACAAACGGGGGGGGGGGGGGGGGCTGCATCATAGGTTACCAGCTCCTTGGATCACACTCATGCCAAAGGCCGATCCCTGAGTGGCAGAGACATCCAGCCTGTAGTGCTTCGTGAAGGTGTTAGCAGAAGGACCACGTAGCCGCTTTGCAAATCTGGTCCATCGGAATGTGGTACCTTTCTGCCCAAGATGCAGCCGTAGATCTTGTTGAATGAGCCCTCAAGGACAGGGAAGACTGGACACCTTCCATGGTGTAACATTTCTTGATCGTGTACCTTAGCCACCTTGCCAAAGAAGATTTGCTCGCCTTCTTGCCCTTGTTAGGGCCTTGGAACTGAAGAAATAATCCCTCTGAATGAAGCCGTCTTCTCCAAGTAAGTGACAATCGCCCTTTTGACGTCCAAAAGCGGCATATTACCTTTCTGAGAGGATAGCACGGGAAGAATAATTTCCTGATTCAGATTGGTCTCTGATGGAACTTTAGGCAAGAAGCCTGGCATAGTACGAAGTATAACAGCTTCAGGTAGAATTCTTAGATATGGCTCTTTGCTAAACAAAGCTTGCAGCTCACTAATCCTCCTGGCAGAGGTGATGGCAATCAAGAAGATAGTTTTGAAGGAGATAAACTTCATAGAAGCCTCTTCCATTGGCTCAAATGGTTCCTCGCAGAGACGTTTTAGCACCAGCGGCAAGACCCAAGATGGAATAGGATGATGATAGGAAGGTCTCAATTTATTAATGGCCTTAAAGAATCTGGAGACCAGTGGCACACCAGCGAATGCTCCATCTAAGTAACAGTTAATGGCTGTAACCTGTACTTTTAGGGTATTTGGCTTTAACCCTTTATTGAAGCCTTCTTGAAGAAAATGAAGCAAGGAAGAAACTTCTGTGTGAGATGACTTGTTCCTTGAACACCAGTTGGAGTACAGACCCCAAACTCTGGAATACATCTTCATTGCAGATTGTTTTCTGGACTCTAGCAGGATATCCACTACTCCTTCTGACAGACCCTTCTGCATTAATGCCGACGTTTCATCCTCCAGGCTGTTAGCCGCAATCTGGACAGATTCGGCTGGAACATCCCTGCTTGCAACAGAATATCCTGGCATGTTGGAAGTTCCCAGAATATTCCTCTCGAGAGCATTAATGCGACTTGAAACCAGCCCCTTCTGGGCCAGAACGGAAGAATGGCGATGGCCCCTGCATTCTCGTTCTGAATTTTCCTCAGAACTTTGGGAATTAGAGGTATGGGAGGAAACACGTAGATGAAACTGTGGTTCCAGCTGATGGAGAGACCGTCCAGAAAGGTCAGGTTGTTCGTTCTCGCAAGGGAACAAAACGACTGGGTTTTCCTGTTCCGGCGAGTCGCCATTACATCTAGATCTGGAAGGCCCCATTTCTTCGTCAGGATACTGAAGATTTTGGGATTCGGTTCCCACTCCCCTGGTAGGATTGGAATCCTGCTCAATCAGTCTGCAGTGATGTTCAGAGAACCCCTGATATGTACCGCCGAAATGGATAGGAGGTGAGACTCTGCCCAATTCATAATTAGAGCACGTTCTCTCTGGAGAAGCTTGCTTCTGGTTCCTCCCTGCTTGTTGATGTAGAATGCCGCAGGGAGATTGTCCGTCTGAATCTGTACTGCCTGTTGAAAAAGCCTTGGTTGGAAGTGAAGGTAGCTTTTAGTGATAGCTTTTAATTCCCTCATGTTGGATGACAGTCTTGCTTCTTCCCGACTCCACTTCTCTTGCACCCATGCATTCTGAATATGCGCTCCCCAGCCTTTTGATGACGCATCTGTGGTCAGGATCACTGGCTGAGTATAGGTGAGTGACCTGTCGAGAAAAAATCTGTCTGGATTTAACCACCACAGAAGATCTGTGTAAGGAGAACCAGGATCCTCATTGCGTACCTGATGGAGCAAACACCCAGAGACACAGAATGCCCGACTGACTGGCAGATATTCATCCTCCTCTCCGTGGAAATTTGAAGGCTTATCCTCTCTGTGTTGATAATGAACCCTAGGTAAGTGATACTGGTGGATGGTGTAAGCTGATATTTTCTCCAATTGATCAGGAACCCGTGGGACTGCAGAACTTGAATAGTCATCTGGATATGTTGATTCAGGATTTGTTCTGAAGATGCCCTCAACAGCCAATCGTCAAGATATGACGTGACATGAACTCCCTTGAGTCTGAGGTCTGCAGCTATTACCGCTACAATTTTGGTAAAGACTCTGGGAGCCGAGGTGATTCCAAATGGCCGGCATCTGAATTGTAGGTGTCGAATGTTAAGATGATCCCGGACTGCCAGGCGTAGGAATTTCCGATGGGACTTTAATATCGGAACGTGGAGATATGCATCCTGGAGATCTATAGAAGCTAGGTGATCTTCAGGCTGAGCATTGAGGACTGCTGATTGAATGGACTCCATTCGGAACGTCTTCTTAACGAAGAATTGATTCAGGTAAGAGAGGTCGATGATAAGCCTCCAATCCCCGCCTGACTTTGGGACCGAGAAAATTGATGAGTAATGACCTTTGCCTTTTTCTCGGGAAGGAACTTCTTCCAAAGTGTTCTTTTGTAGAAATTGGTCTACCAGATGGAGAATCACAGGATTGGAGGACTTGCTTATCAGAAACCTGTCTGGAGGCATCTCTCTGAACTCCAGCGAGTATCCTCTTGTTATTGTGGTTGTCACCCAAGCATCTGAGGATGTCTTGGACCAAATCCCTATGAAATCCTGGAGCCTGGCCCCCACCGGAGGACGGGCGTCATTGGTCATCCTTCTTGGGAGTAAAGGGCTTCTTCTTTGAAGCCCCGTCCCGGTCCTGTCTTCCTCTATTAGGTCTCCTTCTGTCGGACTGCCGAAAGGAATATTGTCGTCTGGGTGACCTCCTATATCTTCCCTTATATGGCCTGAATGGTGTTTTCTTTTTACTAGGAAAAGCATCCCCTTTTTCTTCGCTTAAGGATTTCAGTATATCCTTAAGCTGAGGCCCAAAGAGAGAGGAAGGGTGAAAAGGCAAGGAAACAAAGCTGTACTTTGCGGGGATTTCACCGTCCCACTGCCTAATCCAAAGCGCTCTTCTAGTCACATTGGAAAGTGCCATAGATATAGAAGAAAACTTTAGCATATCTAATGGGGCATCACACAAGAATTCTGATGCTGTTTTCATGATGGCTACATTCTTTAAGATTTCCTCTCTAGGTACTCCCTCCTGTAAATCCTGAGAGAGATGGGAGAGCCAGAGATGTAAGGCCCTAGCAACCGGGATTGAAGACTCAGCCACCTTAGCCGCAGCAGATGCTGCCAAATAATTCTTCTTACAGGTTCCGTCTGCTTTCCTTTCCAATGGGTCTGGAAGTCTGCAAGACACCTCAGATGGGAAAACCGACTTCTTTGCTAACTTGGCAGCTTGGATGTTTACTTTAGGAGGATTTTCCCAAGAGGAGCAGGAGGCTTGGCTGAGTCTGTAAATAGATTTAAATTTCTCCCCCGGATCTGTACGTTTTTCCGGCTTATCTCAGTCTTTTTCTCGCCATTGAGAAATCAATTCGTGGGAAGGAAATTCTCTGCCTTGGCAAGGCGGAAAATAAAAGAGACGTTCCTTCGCTCGTTTAGCCGAGACATCCTTGTCTGACTCCAAAGCAGACTTTACAGCTGCTACCAGCTTCGGGATCTTTTCCTTTTGAAGGAGATACAGATCCTCCATATCCTCTTCCGAGTCCGAAATAGAGATGGCGCTGGAGGAGCCGGATCGCTCCGGAGAAACACAACTAACCGCTGGTCTAGACCTCTTTTTTGTTACAACTGAAGCAACCACTTCTTTAAATGTTGTAGATAATTCGCCTTTAAGCCATCCTAAGAAGGCATCTGGATTCATAGGGGCCGGTTGGTTTGCTGGCAGGCAAGCTTCACAAACATCTTTCCCCCATGATTCAGGTAAGGGCTGGTGGCATTTTTGGCATACAGCATGCCTAGACTTCCTTTTCCCCTTTCCTCCAATGTCCGACATTCTAAAAATATAAAGTTAATGTCAGTAACACATAAATTTGGGAGAAGAGGAACCAGCAGACATGGTGGAGAGGAAATACCTGTGCCACTCAGAAGATCTGCTGCCTAGCAGAGTGTGGGATCTGAGTGGCAATTTCCCGGGCCTTCTTTTAAAATTCCCGCCAGAAACAGGGGTGGTTTGCGCGTGCATATTCGCGACTGCGTCGTGACTGCACACGTGCGGCGTCATTGCGCATGCGCCATGCGGCCTCACATACCGGAACTCATTTTCTGGCGCCATGCCGCCCAGAAGCGGGATAACTACAGCGTCCTCACCCGCCCGCAGCTCTAGAGAAGGCCGGATCATGGACTTACCTCTAAACAGGAGAAGAGGTCCACTCCACCATTTTACTACCCCCGCAGAGGGTAGAGGGAAGGCTGAGGGACCGGGAGAACTCTCGGTTTGCGGCCACCCATATCCATGCCCCAGGGACCAGGTAAACACCTGATTTACAGGCTACTTGTCTCAGTGGTCTCCTTACTTCTGTCTTCCAAGAAGAGAAAAACATACGAAGTGTGTCTGTGTTTGTGGGGAACTTATAGGCTAGGAGAGGGTTGTACCTGGCTAATTGATTAATTGATTGCTTGTCTCAGGGCTATTGCTGGTTCGTTCTTCTATTCCAAGTTAATGAGGAAACATTAACCCATTGTGTATTGCCACGGATGATAAGGAAATATAATTATATACAGTATATACCTAGGTTATACCAGCATGGTCCATTTCACTATATACAAGAAGATGTATAACTTATACCAGCTGTACATATATAATTATATACAGTATATACCCTGGTTATACCAGCATGGTCCACATCACTATATACAAGAAGATGTATAACTTATACCAGCTGTGCATATATAATTATATACAGTATATACCCAGGTTATACCAGCATGGTCCATATCACTATATACAAGAAGATATATAACTTATACCAGCTGTACATACATAATTATATACAGTATATACCAGCATGGTCCACATCACTATATACAAGAAGATATATAACTTATACCAGCTGTGCATATATAATTATATACAGTATATACCCTGGTTATACCAGCATGGTCCACATCACTATATACAAGAAGATGTATAACTTATACCAGCTGTGCATATATAATTATATACAGTATATACCCAGGTTATACCAGCATGGTCCATATCACTATATACAAGAAGATATATAACTTATACCAGCTGTGCATATATAATTATATACAATATATACCCAGGTTATACCAGCAGGGTCCATATCACTATATACAAGAAGATGTATAACTTATACCAGCTGTACATATATAATTACATACAGTATATATCCAGGTTATACCAGCATGGTCCATATCACTATATACAAGACGATATATAACTTATACCAGCTGTACATAGATCATTATATACCAGTGAATGCCCTGGTTACAGTATGGTACTTATCACTCCATCCATCATCACATTCACTAAACAGCTTTGTCATGTCACTACTATATTGTCCTTCCTATTGTCATATGATACCACCACAATTCTTATCTGCTACTTTTGTGACATAATAGCAGTATTCCTGTTGTGTAATAATAGTTTGCTGCCTGAGTAATGCTTCTGCATTGCCACCTTGTGTACAATTTAATGTACTACAAGACTTTAAAGGGGTTTTCCAGGGAAAACCCTTAGATGGCCTATCCACAGGTAAAGGTGATCAGTAGAGTGATAAAACCCAGCACCCCTGCCGATCAGCTGCAACACCCAGATGTAAACAATGTACAGGAGCCAGAAACCTTGGCTCCATAGATTGTGTAGTGGCAGCATCTGGTTACTGTAGCACAGTGTTCACTCACTTTTATGGTTTACTAGCTGAGTACCAGGCATTGCCCGGTTTTTCCTTCCTAATCCTTGTTGGGGAGGAAAATAAACAAAGGAGGAAGCTTTTGACTTCATATCCAGTCCTCATATATTGTTGTCATATCCAACCCCATATCCCGACCTCCTGTCCCGACCTCCTATCCCGACCTCCTATCTCGACCTCCTATCCCGATCTCCTATTCCAACCTCCTATCCTTACCTCCTATCCCTACCTCCTATCCTGACCTCCTATCCCGTCCTCCTATCCCATCCTCCTATCCCGTCCTCCTATCTCCACCTCCTATCCCGACCTCCTATCCCATCCTCCTATCTCAACCTCCTATCTCAACCTCCTATCCCGTCCTCCTATCCCGTCCTCTTATCTTGACCTCCTATCCCGACCTCCTATCCCGTCCTCCTATCCCGACCTCCTATCCCGTCCTCCCATCTCGACCTCCTATCCCGTCCTCCTATCTCGACCTCCTATCCAGACCTCCTATCTCGACCTCCTATCCCGTCCTCCTATCTCGACCTCCTATCCCGTCCTCCTATCCCGACCTCCTATCCCGTCCTCCTATCTCAACCCCCTATCCCGTCCTCCTATATCCACCTCCTATCCCGACCTGCTATCCCGACCTCCTATCCAGACCTCCTATCCCATCCTCCTATGCCGTCCTCATATCCCGACCTCCTAACTCGACCTCCTATCCCGACCATCCCGTCCTCCTATCTCGACCTCCCATCCCGTCCTCATATCCCGACCCATAATATGTGTACCAGGTATTGAAATATCTCCAGCCGTACAGAAGTTATGTGAGAACATACATTTCCCATTGATTTGCATGGGACTTTAAACAAAACCCCTGACCCTCACAAATGGGGGTAGTTAAGGGTTTAATTAACTATCCTATATTTTAAGTGGACATATAAGTAACATGTGACCAAGTATTATCGAAATATCTCCAGCCATTTGGAAGTTATGCAGTAACATATTTTCCATAGACTTGTATGGGACTTTAAACATAAACCCCGCCCCTGGCAAATGGGGGTGAGTAAGGGTTAAATCACCTATCCTATGTTTGTTGTAGACATATAAGAAACATGTGTGCCAAGTTTCATTCTTTAGCCGTTTGGAAGTTTTTGTGGAACATACATACATACATATACAGTATACATACATACATACATATACACACACACACATTGAGTTTTATATATATAGATTTAATGTGTCTTTTTTTGTTTAGAGAAGAGTAGCTATGGAAGGATCAAAGCAAACAAGAATTTCTCGACCTCACAAGATCAGTGAGTCTTCAAAGGTATGTATGATGGTTCAGCAGTTCCCTAGAAAGCACACTCCATTTCCATGTTACACTTATTGGGGGGAGATTTATCAAAACCTGTCCACAGGAAAAGTTGCCCAGTTGCCCATAGCAACCAATCGACTCGCTTCTTTCATTCTTAACAAAACCTCTGCAAAATGAAAGAAGCGATCTGATTGGTTGCTATGGGCAACTGGGCAACTTTTCCTTTGCACAGGTTTTGATAAATCTCCCCCATTGTCTTTTAAAGTGACTTATGTTTACTTAATCCATTGATGGAGAACTTTTCACTATACAAAATGATTGTGAAAAATGCCTTACAGCTAATTGCTAGAAATGGCAATACAGTATGCAGAGCTCAGCAAACATTTATTTGAATCACTTATTATTGATCCCAATGTTCATTTTCAGACTGTTAGCCTATAGATGCCCCACTTAATATTTCATTCCAGCCTCAGATGTTTCTCTGACAGTCTTTCCCAGTCATAGATACCCCTGTTGCAACTTGTGTCAGCCATAAATACCCATTATAACCCATGCCAGCCATTAATACCTATTACAACCTGTGCAGCCGTTAATACTCGTTATAACCTGTGCAGCCGTTAATACTCGTTACAACCTTTGCAGCCATACATGCCTTGTTACAACCTGTGCCAGCCATACTTCCGTTAAAGTCTACACTAGCCACGGATTTAATTTCCTGACAAGTCTTATTCCAATCAATCAGTAACTGATCATAAAAGGATGCCATCTCATGATATAGTGGGAAAAACTCCTTTAATATACTTACAGCGGGTGAACTAAGTATTGAACACAATACACTTTTGTATTTTGGTGCCAACAGTTCTCACTGGAACATTCAGAAGCTTAGAAATGTGCAAGTACCAATGCCATTGTTATGTTTTTCAACAAGGTTGCAAAGGTCTTGAGACAGCTCTTTGCTTTTGCCCATCATGAGATGTCTTGTGTGACATCTTGGCATTTTTGTAGGTCATCAGTTGGAACTGAACCAGCTAATATTAATTTGCATTGAAAAGGGGCTGGGTTGCTTATAGATGGATAGATTCAATAGAGTATAGATTTAAGCTGTTGTCTTTGCTTTCCATGCCTTTTTCCATCTCCCTTTCTTTATGTCTTTAATACTTTTTACAGCAGCAAATAATGATCCAGCACTTTGGAAAAATATGCGGCTTTGTTGGAAATCCTCACAGGTAAAAACATACACCCACTTCATATCTCAAGTTCAATCTTGACGTGTTTTGAACGCATGCGCTCTTTTGACAAAAGAAGAGAGAGCGCATGCGCTCGAAACACCTCAGGATAGAACTTGTGATGTGAAGTGGGTGTATGTTTTTAAACTGTGAGGTTTTCCAAAAAAGCCGCATATTTTTCGAAAGTGCTGAATCATCGTTCTTTGCTGCTGTAGCTACTAGACACTGGAGCTGCTCACAGAATCACATGGGAGGTGAGCTGGACTTTGTGCTTTGTTTTGGTTTATTTGTATGTATGGATTACTAGGGTTGTTACCAACATCTGGTGTAAATTTTATGTCAACAGCGCCTTTGGAAATATTTAGTGAGAAAAATGATGACTTGTTCAATGCTTATTTTGTAAATGCTGCCATTGAGACATCTTATAGATAGTAACACTTCCTCTGCTTCCACAGTTGTACCGATGGACCGACCTTTCCTCTCTGGTTCTTCAGAAACTCAATGAGCAGAGGCAGAAGGAGCACTTTTGTGATGTTGTTCTGGTGGCCGATGATCAAAGAGTGCCAGCTCATAGGAACTTTCTATCAGCCTGTAGTGACTACTTCAACTCTATGTTCACCATAGGCATGAAAGAGGCCTACCAAAAGGAGGTGGAGCTGGTTGGTGCTTCATTCATAGGCCTCAAAGCTGTTGCTGACTTTCTGTATACCGGTGACCTGACACTGGACGGAGGGAATATAGATTATGTCTTGGAAACTGCCCACCTTTTACAGATTTGGAAAGTGGTGGACTTTTGCTGTGAGTACCTGGAGAATGAGGTCAATGATGAAAACTATCTGTACCTTCAGGAATTGGCCTCCATCTACAGCCTGGAACGTCTTGGTTGTTACATTGACTCATTTATCCTCCGCAACTACAGCACCCTGTGCTTCACAAATGCTTTCCTGCAGAACATCCCTTTGCAGAAACTCTGCCTGTATTTGATGAGTAGTCAAGTGCAGCATGTCAGTGAGCATGACCTACTGCAGTCTGCGCTACAATGGTTGACTCACTCTTCTCAACGGGAGAGCCAGGCTTATCAGGTTCTGCAGAACATTCGGTTCCAGCTAATATCAAAGAGTGAACTTTTGCATCGTGTCAAGCCAGCTGTATGTTCTCTACTCCCAAAAGAGTCAAACTGTGAGAGTTTGGTTGAGGAAGCCATCTATTACCACAACAATGTTGCAGCACAGCCACTGCTCCAGAACATTCGTAGCACTCTACGTATTGGAACAGAGTGCCTTCTCTTTGTGGGTGGAGAGGTCTCTGAACACTGTCTTGAATTAAGTGATGATGTTTACAGTTTGGACTCCCAGAAGGAGCAGTGGATGTCGGAGACACAGCTCCCTGCAAGAAGAAGTCACCACTGTGTCACATCTCTGGGAAACTTTATCTATGTGGCTGGAGGAAGTTTCTCAAGGGACAACGGTGGAGATGCTGCGTCCAACCTGCTCTACAGGTACGATCCCCGCTGGAGTCAGTGGATCCAGGTGAGATGGTCTTGCAAAAGACAAATCATGTAGATTTAGCTGCATCATGTTATTATTTACCACTCACAGTATATGTTAGGAAGCCGAAGTAACAGAGACATAACAAAAAAAAAATTGTTAAAAGGGTTTTTTAGAAAGAAGGGATCAAAGTTGCAGATAGGTTTGGTGCTAGTCCTGTAGTTCTATAATTAGAAATCCCCAGCTGTGAGGAGCATTATATCTACCCAATTCTTCAGCTTCTGGATATAAATAATAATAATAAGATGTTTCCACTCATTCACAGCAAGCAAAAAAATTTTAAATGCGGAAGTATTGGAATGCTTAGTAATTAAAAGTTTGCAAAACTTAATGTGCTGAATTGTACATAAATGAAGTATTATCACCATATGACTAGACCAGCCCTATAAGTGAGCTGCTTTACCTGAATATTAGGTTTGCTGTTGCAGGTTGCCTCCATGAATCAGCATCGTGTGGATTTTTATTTAGCTGCAGTGGCTGATAAACTTATCGCAGTTGGTGGAAGGAATGAAAATGGCGCCCTGTCTTCAGTGGAAGTCTACTGCCCTCAGCTTGATACTTGGAGCTACGTATCTGAACTGCCAAGGTGATGTTGATTTCTGACATGGGTAAGGCTATGCTCACATCTGTGTTGAAGCTCAGTTCGGGGAGCTCCATCTCAGTATCTGTTTAATAAGTGGGACCTTACCGGACAAAAAAATGCTGCAAGCAATAATTTTTTTGTCCAGTTAAATTGTGCTAAATAAACAGAAGATGGAAACCAGACTGACCCCATTAAAGTCAAAGGGATCCGTCAGGATCCGTTGGTGTCCAATGTGCAATAGACCGCTTGACTCTGTTTTCTGGCCCTCAACAAAATCTTTGATGGAGCTCCTGAACAGAGCTTCCAATGCAAATGTGAACGAGGCCTAACAAAGCTGGGTGACTATTAATAATAGGAAAATGAAAGGGAAAGTCAAAATATACAAAAAATCTGCAGTGTTGCAAAAAGTGTTGAGCGAATTTACAGTAAATGCGGCCATTGATTGCTTTGGTCTGCTTAAATAAAAACTGTCACCAAACCCCCCCCCCCCCCCCGCACTAACCATCAATACTGGCTGGTAGTGCAGGGGACGCTGATCAATATGATGCCTACAATGCCCAGATCCGTCCAGCCGTTCGCCTGATATCTTCATTTTTCAAGATATGCAAATCATCTTCTAACTGGTACGGGTGGGGTTACTGCCTTCATCTGGCACTGTGACGTCACTGCGGCTCGGCCCGCAGCACCACCCGGCTTATGCATATTCATGCCCTCCGTCCTTATCTCCCTTTCCTCCCCGCTCTGTACAGGACTCCACTGCGCTGAGGCCGCTTCCGGCTGTACACAGGAAGCCGGCACATGCGCAGTGGAGTCACCTACAGAGTGGGGAGGAGAGTGAGATACTGAGGGAGGGCATGGATATACATAAGCCGGGCGGTGCTGCGGGCCGAGTGGTGGTGACGTCACAGTGCCAGATGAAGGCAGAAACCCGCCTGTGCCAGTTAGAAGATGATTTGCATATCTTGAAAAGTGAAGATAACGGCGGGACGGATTCGGGCATGGTAGGCATTAGGGATCGACGGATTATCGGTTTGGCCGGTAATCACGATTCTGGACATTATCGGTATCGGCAATTACCTTGCCGATAATGCCCCCGGCCAGAGACGACCGTCGCCTCCGCTGCCCCATTGCCTCCCCCCATCCTCTGCCCACATACCGCCGCCGCCCCATCGCCTCCCCCCATCCTCTGCCCACATACCGCCGCCGCCCCCCCCCCCATCCCCGGTTTTACAATTACCTGTTCCCGGGGTCCGTGATCCCTCTGGCTCCTGCTGTGCGCAATGACGAGTGACGTCCCCAACGCGACATCACCGTCAGTGCGCACAGTGACAGTGCAGGACGCCGACAGAGCCAGAAGGATCGCGGACCCCCGGGAACAGGTAATTGTAAAACCGGGGATGGGGGGGTGGGGTGGCGGCGGTATGTAGGCAGAGGATGGGGGGGGCTGCGGTATGTGGGCAGAGGATGGGGGGGGGGCGGCGGCGGTATGTGGGCAGAGGATGGGGGGGAGGCGATGGGGCAACTGTGGTTGTTTTGCCTGAGGACCCCAGGACAGGCAGGGGGAGAGAAGCGTGCGCGGTGGCGGTCTCTGGCGCCGCAAAAGCCGCTGCAGTTCATTGATTTAAAGCGCTTTAAATAATTGATCTGCAACAGCTTCTGCCCTGCCGGGGGGGGGTGTTGAAATAGCCGATAACTTATACCAGAATATTGGTATAAATTATCGGCTATCGGCCTGAAAGGTGACAGATTATCGGTATCGGCCCTAAAAAATCATTGTCGGTCGATCCCTAGTAGGCATCATATTGATCAGTGTCCCCCGCACTACCAGACGGTATCTCTGGTTAGCGCGGGGGGGGGGGGGGGGATTTGGTTACAGTTTTCCATTAATTTAGTTCTGTTTGAAAGTGATCCAGGTGCCTGAAAAAGTGCTCCAGGTCCGAGGAGAGCTAAGATTATCATCCTGAACTTTTCCCGTTTTCCCAAACCTTTAAAAATGCAATTAATCAATGGAGACTAAAGTAATAAACAGTAACTCTAAATTCCCTCAACACTAGTTGCAGATTTTGGTGCGGAAACAAGATTCAAAGCAAAATGTGCAAAAAACATCTGCTACATATTTTTATTTCTCTTTGCATTCTATTTGGTGCGGATTTTCTGCAACATTTTGCATTTGCTGAGTAGGTTCTGCTGGAGCAAATTAGCTGTAAATCTGCCACGTGTGGCTGTACCCTCAAGCCTTGAGCTTTTGCACGCTCTGAGCAGATACAACCTTTATTGATAGAGATAAGTCCTACAGTTGAGAATAAATGTGGGTTAAAGGTCAAGGACATCCTATATACTGCCCCATTTGTATCTTAACTGTTATAAAAATAAGTCAGATTCCACTTCATTCTTTCACTCTGCAGAATGCAGGTGAGCGCATAGAGAGCAGAGTACTCACCCGCGGTCTTCATTAGCATAATAATGAATGGCTCGTGGCCGATGCTGAGATTATGTAGGGTATAGGGAAACTTGGCCAGTCGGCTCCCCGCCTCCAATGCACTAGTGCACTATTTACAAGAAGAACATATCACCTATTGAACGTATTTTCGTGAGTAACCCCTCATTTTTCCCCACTTAACCGCGCTATAACCTATATAGTATACTCGGTTTAGTGCTGGTGAACTAGCTGTCAGATTGTCTTTAAGACTGGCACTGTGATACGTAGAAAACATGCACTTACTACAATATTATGACATTGCTTTTGTATTTTAGATTTACATATGGACATGCTGGATCCGTACACAAGGATTATGTCTACATCTCTGGAGGACACGATTACCAGATCGGACCTTATAGGAAAAACCTACTGTGCTATGACCCCCGAGCTGATGCCTGGGAGGAGAGAAGACCAATGACTATTGCCCGGGGCTGGCACAGTATGTGCACACTTGATGACAGTATATATGCTATAGGAGGAAGTGATGATAACCTGGAATCTATGGAACGATTTGATATCCTTGCTGTGGAGTTCTACAGCCCCCAGTGTGATCAGTGGACACGGGTTGCTTCCTTACTTCAGCCTAACAGTGAATCTGGGGTGGCTGTTTTAGACAATAAGATTTATATTCTGGGTGGGTATAGCTGGGAGAACACAGCTTTCTCAAGGACTGTACAAATATACGATAAAGAAAGGAAGAAGTGGGTAAAAGGGACAGATCTCCCTAAGACAGTCGCTGGGGTGTCTGCTTGTGTGTGCATGCTGAAAAACCGGAGCAATGACAAAGCTAAAAAAACAAAAACAAAAAGGCAGGCAGACAGAGGCCGATGATGGTTTGACCTAATGTACAGCTCAGATGTAACACATAATATTTCATGTTACCCACAGCATTAAGACATGTGCCCATCTGGGACATTTATGGCATATCCACAGGATATGTAACTCTCATTGACTGTTTACATAACTCTGGGACTTATGTAAACCGTGTGTCTTGCCGGTCTATGCCGTTAGAGCAACTCTGAGTAAAGTCAATGGGAAATAGACAAGTTGTGCAACTCGAATGCATCTGCTGTTTTCAGCTGCCCGACCGCCTCTGGTGGCTGCAAACAGGCTGGGGAGCCCTTAATTTAAAGATAGGAGCAGTTCCCATCGTGGGACCTACACCTAGGGAACATTTATGTTATATCCTGTGGATACGCCATAAATGTCACAGATGGGTATACCCCTTTAAGTAAATGGTTGGGTCTTCTTAGGGAACGTCCTATGCTGGTACGTAGGTCTCACTGTGCGTGGAAAAGCAGCAAAAGTGAAGACACCTCTAAAGGACAACTTCACTTAAAACAGAATATGAGTCTTTTATTACAAGACTTGTTTATGGAAGGTCATAATGAAGGTTTCCTACAAACGTTTACCGTTCGTGCACATAAATGTAGCAAATGGTTGTTTTATTCTGAGCTACTGAGCTACAAGAACTAATCACCGAAGTGCAGAGGTGACATCACTATATGATGCTGTCATGGGGCTGATTCATCAGTGAACTGTAAAACCATCATGGCTGTTATCAGGTTTTGCGCCTTTCTCATTCTACTTATTTTTGTTCCAATTCTGAACATGGTTTTATTAGCTAAATCTACTTGTATTGACTAGTAAGTGTAGAACCTTTCTTTAATGATCCTGAGTTACACCACGGTGCACTGATCTCTAGTAACAGTAAATCGGAGCAATTGTGACTCGTTTCTGGCTGTAACTAGAGTAATACAAACTGTAACTCAGAATTGGTAAAACATAAAAAATGATTGGTCATATATTTCCTCAACAAATTAACAACAATGCTTAAAAAGCTAACGCTAGTGTAACCTACATTTTTGTTGCATAATAGATCAACTGCATTCTGAAAATTTAAAGGAGATATCCAGGAAAAGAAAAACAGAGCAAATTTATTCCAAAAATAGCACCACACTTATCCTCAGCTTGTTTGTGGTATTACAACCTGGCTCGATTCACTTCAATGGAAAGGAGCTTTATAGGGGTTTTTTCAACTCAACTAGATAGAGGATAACTTTTGCATTGATTAGGGTACAACAGCTGGGACCCCAACTGATCCCCCAGAACACATTAAAATTGTAGCCCCCTGGGTTCTGGGAATCAGCTGGGTTCCCAGTTGCTGGACCCCCACCAATCCACAACTTATCTCCTGTCCTGTTTGTGGAATCACTTGCTGAAATGATCATTGGGGGTCACAGCAATCAGGTCTTCTCCAGTTGGAAAGTGGTAAGATTTCCTAGTGGCATGCCATAGCTTGTCTATAATGGAGAGTAGAGGTACTTCAAAAGATGTCAGCTATCTCAGCTCTTGAATTGGCTCATTTCCTTAAAAGAAAAGGAGCTTGGGTACACGCAAGGGGGGCACACGTATTATCAGCCCTGGAGCACACGTATGATCCTTCCTGAGGATGCTCATACACTATGGTTGATTACCCTTGTGAGTGGTATTCATCCTCTATGTCGGAAGCAGCTCTATGCTTTCAGCCACTAGAGGTCTGGAGTATCTTTTGGGGATTATGACATCTCCATAATCTCAAAGATCTCTAGTGGCTGCAGGCATGAAGCTGCCAGCAGCCATAAATATGGAAGACACATGTAATTATTGGGGAGCTGGGAGCCAAGGAAATATATATATTTTTTATCTTGCCAATTGGAAAATCTACCTATTGGGGGCTTATCTGTGGCAAGGGCTGGTGTCTACCTACTTGGGGGGCATTTACAGGGGTGTATCTACCTACATGGGGGCTATATACAAGGGGAATCTA
Source organism: Hyla sarda (assembly GCF_029499605.1). NCBI lineage: Eukaryota > Metazoa > Chordata > Amphibia > Anura > Hylidae > Hyla > Hyla sarda. The sequence goes on from NC_079194.1 coordinate 145,941,378, forward strand.
CCTGCTTGGGGGCTATATTAAAGGAAAAACTACCTACTGGGAGCCATTTAAAGGGGGAGCTATCTACTGGGGGCTATCTACTCTGTGAAACTACCTACTGGGTGCCTATATACTAGAAGAAAACTACGTACTGGGGAAACTACTTTCAGGGGGACTAGATACATTGGAAAACTACTTACTGGAGAAACTACCTACTAAGGGCACCTATAATACTGGGAAAACTAGATATTGGTGGCACCTGTCTAGTTTCTGGAGCAACCTACCTACCTATTAGGGAGACCTACTTACTCCCCCTACCTACTTAACTACCCATCTTACTGTGTGAGACACCAAGGGGCCATTATTACTAGGGCACTATAGATGGGAAAAGGTAAGATGGATGCTGGAAAAGTATAAAGCCTAAGATTTTTGTCTGGCCGGCTCTGCTGAGATGAGGTCTGGCTGTAAGAAATTGTCTTAGCAGTCTGGATAGATATGCAAAAGTGAAAGTCACTAACTTAGATCATAGAGACGTCATTTGTGAGCCACTAGATTTAACACCTCTGTAATCACTAATACGATCTTTATAAACTGTATACAGCTGGCATCTACCACTTGATGGGGGGGGGGGGGAGAATGGTCTGTGTCATTTTTTATTTAGGAAAAGTATGGTGAAAATATGCGGTCATGATTTGGTGAAATGTATTATTTATTTAGAGCAAGCACCCCCCCCCCCCCCACTACACAGAGGTTAATCCAATTCTAATCCTTTACGCTCCTGAAATCATCTGTTAGGGAAGAATCGTGATGCCTCAATACACATTAGGTGGTCAGCCTGATGAAAATGACAAGTTCAGTCAACTTTTCACTAATGTGCATGGGGACTTTAAAATAGCTACATCTCTGCCCAATCCACCTCTATATACCGTATTTATCGTCGTATAACACGCACTTATTAGGCTAAAATTTTTAGCCTAAAGTCTATGTGCGTGTTATATGCCGATACACCCCCAGGAAAGGCAGGGGGAGAGAGGCCGTCGCTGCCCGCTTCTCTCCCCCTGCCTTTCCTGGGGTCTATAGCCCTGCTGCCGGCCCTTCTCTCCCCCTGGCTATCGACAGCCAGGGGGAGAGAAGGGGCAGCGGCACCCATTGCCGGCGCCGCTGCCCCGTTGCCTCCCCCATTCCCGGTGGCATGATTACCTGGGTCGGGTCCGCGCTGCTGCAGGCCTCCGCAGTGCGTCCCCGGCGTCGTTGCTATGCGCTGCGCGGCGCATGACGTCAGTGCGCCGCGCCGTGCATAGCAACGACGCCGCTTCTCTCCCCCTGGCTATCGGTGCCGGCACCAATAGTCAGGGGGACAGAACGGGCAGCGGCGCCGATAGCCAGGGGGAGAGAAGGGCCGGCAGCAGGGCTCTATACCCCAGGAAAGGCAGGGGGAGAGAAGCGGACAGCGACGGCCTCTCTCCCCCTGCCTTTCCTGGGGGTATATCGGGGTATACACGCGCACACACGCACCCTTATTTTACCATGGATATTTGGGTAAAAAACTTTTTTTACCCAAATATCCTTGGTAAAATGAGGGTGCGTGTTATAGGCCGGTGCGTGGTATACCCCGATAAATATGGTAGCTTTTTATGTTGCATTACAACAGCTGCAGCTCAATCTTTAGTAATAAGACATCCATGGTAAGCATGTAATAATTCTTTGTTGCATTGGGTTTGATTAGTTGCACTAGACTCTAGACTCTGATTGGTATTATTATTTTTTGTGCTAAAGAAGATGACTCTAGGATTTACTTTACTGGGGACTTAAAGAGTACCTGTCACCAAATAAAACTTTTAATATAGTGTTTCTTGTGTAATTAGCAGACACTTTCCTATTCACATGCTTTTAAAATTATCAACATAAATATGTTTAATATGCAATATAAAAAATGGCCACTAGGAAGTGCTTCTCTGCACTGAGCTTGATTGACAGCTGCACAGAAAGTGAAAGCTCCACAGATTCACACAGAAAGCTGTACAGACTGAAAGTTGCAGGATAGCCTCACTGAATACTGCACAGACTGAAACATGCACAGAGCCTGAGGTCTTCTATTCATCACAGCACTGCAACCATGTGAGGGCGGAAGTGGTCCCCCAGCAGGCTTCAGTGATGTCATGCCTGCTGGGAAATGCCCACTTTCTCCTACTGGGAGCAAGAATAAAGGTAAGATACAGAAGATACAGAGCTTTTTAAAGCTCTGAATTGTTTTCTAAGGGTGTTAGGAGTAGTTAGGGAACATAGCCTGAGTTAGTTTAGAACAGTTTATTTGGTGACAGGTACTTTTTAAAGTTTTAGAGGTAAATTCTTATTAAGAGGACCTATGGCTACATTTTTTTTATTGCATTATCATTAAATAGTAGAGGTGAGCGAACTTACAGTAAATTCGATTCGTCACGAACTTCTCGGCTCGGCAGTTGATGACTTTTCCTGCGTAAATTAGTTCAGTCTTCAGGTGCTCCGGTGGGCTGGAAAAGGTGGATACAGTCCTAGGAGACTCTTTCCTAAGAATATATCCACCTTTTCCAGCCCACCGGAGCACCTGAAGGCTGAACTAATTTACGCAGGATAAGTCATCAACTGCCGAGCCGAGAAGTTTGTGACGAATCAAATTTACTGTAAGTTCGCTCATCTCTATTAGATAGTTTAGGGTTCACTGATCACACACTTTGTACATTTTCTTGAAACACTCTCCCATTGTTTGTCTGATAATTCGGGAAATCAGTCAGATAGCTGTAAACTTAATTTTAATAAATGGAATAAATATCAGGTAATGGGATTATACAGTCAGCAATTGTTTTAAAAATAGGAGTGTGCATGTCTAATACAATGTAAACCAATCACACACCCTGACTTTATAATCCCGCCCATTAACTGATAGTCACCTTCATGTTTAAATGAAAACGGTCACCCGTTCACCCACACTTAGCCCAATACACCAGGATATAATGCATGTTAGCGGGAGACCAATACGGGGTCCCTGACTCATATACATACCTGCAGTCTGGCGCCAGGTCCCTCTGAAGATCCTTTTCTGTCTTCAGTGAATTGCACGCTGGAGGCGGGCCCGCCTGTTGGATTTGAATATTCGTGGGAGCTGGTCACGTGAGTGCATGTGCCTACTGAGTGCTCACGTGAACAGCGCCCATGAATATTCAAATCCAGCAGGCGGGCCCGCCTCCAGCATGCAATTCACTGAAGACAGAAGATGATCTTCAGACAGACCGGGTGCTGGACTACAGGTATGTATATGAGTCAGGGACCCCGCATCGGTCTCCCCATCACCCACACTATAACCCAGTGTATTGAGTGTAGTGTGGGTGAACGGGTGACCATTTTCCTTTGAAATTAAGTTTACTCCCATTTGACTGATTCCCTGAATTATCAAACTATAAATCCCACATCTTTCAGGAATGTAAGGATGTATCAAGAAACTGTAAAAACTGTTTGATCAGGGTACACAAAGCCATTGAATGATAGTAAAAACTTGTTTTTTGGTGTTGGCCACAGATCCTTTTTAAAGTTTTTGGATAAATTAAAGTCTGTAGGGGAGTTTTCATACATAAGAAAGTGAACAAATCTGTACAAACATCTGCATGTTTTACATGCAAATTGTATTGTAGAGGTCACCCTGTGCATCACCAGACAGGAAAATTTAGAGTTAAAATTTGCAGAAAGAATTTACATAATGTGGTTGAGGAACTTTTTAGTTAAGTCCTTGCTGAGGGCAGAATAACAAAGAGACAGACACACACTTGCCCAGATTTAACAATCTGCCTGAAACCAAAACCAATCACAGCCCATCTTTCATTTTACCAGAGTTTGTTAGGATATGAAAACTGATCTGTTATTGGTTGTTTTGGGTAAAACCAGACAGTTTTGGTTTTAGGCAGATTGATAAATCTGAGCCACTGTTTTTAGCGGTCTGACCATTGTGCCGCTATGTAGTGCGAGTTCGAAGTATTCTGCCCATGTGTTGCTTGTTTTCAGCTGTAGGTTCACTACTACCCAGTGTGCCTGTCCTTATATTGTGATGCCCTCAGCAAGCACTGTATAATTTAACTGAAAGGTTCCGTGTAAGATGCAGACCACAGGTGTTTCCAAATTGATTTTTTTTTAGCGTTTAAAATTTTTTTAAATCTCTTACCCTTTGCTGCTACTTTAATACAGTTAGGATTTTCTACCTAAAAATCTGGAGGAAAAATTTTAAATATATCTGCCTTGTGTGAATAATATAACTTAAGTATTTTAAGGGGTGATGCTCATAACAACAAATCGGATAGATACTTACAATTTTCAAACTTTGGTAAAAGCTAAATGTTAACTTGTTGTAATAGGTGATAATGACTCTTTAATTGTATTACATTTGCCCATAGGTCATGTGAAAGACAAGATATTGCACTGCTGGCTTGGAATTGGCTGTCTGTGATGTTAAGGAGCCTTTGGTGTACCCCAGCTTATTTCCATATTACATTTGTGACTTTCACCCGCTATTGCCTTGGGGCACATTTGTTAATGTGTTTTTGTAGGCTTCTTAATTTTGCTAACAGCTTTTCCACACTGGATTTTATGACATGATGTTGTTGTTCACTTTTAAATATTCATGGCATAGTCATAAAAACAATGAAACCTCAAAAAGTGTCATATTTTGTTTTTGAGTGTTGCCATTTCTCGAGCGCTTCTTTGGGGGACACAGGACCATGAGTATACGCTGCTTGCCACTAGGAGGCTGACACTAGCAAAAAAAAACAAAAAAAAAACGAAGGTAGGCTCCTCCTGGCAGGATATACCCGCCTCCTGACCCTGAGCAACTCAGTTTTAACTTAGTGTCAGCAGGAGGCAGACACAGGTCTGGAGTTCTCCAGACCTGGTCTTTTTTCTTTAGTTTTTTTTCCTAGTATCAGTCTATAGTTAGATTTTCTTTCCTTATTTGTTTTTTCTATTGTGGGGTGACAGGAGCATGGCGCTGCCTGATCCCCCTCCTGTGAGCTAGGGGCACGGTGCATTTCTGGATGGGCCGTTAACCCCTCCTCGCCATCAACCAGCACCTGGTGGTGTACCCAGGGTCTGGGTCCCCCATTTGCCCCTGTTTTCCAGCTGGGCTGGCTTAAGGCAGGTGGCCCTAGCTGGTTGAATGTTTCTCTCCCCTGTGCCCCCCTGCCCGGGCCTGGGGGGCTATATCCTTTGGCTGCAGGTCTCCCTGGGATATGAGGGGTTAATCCCGGCAGCTCTATCTCTCTGGCCGTTAGCGGCCACTCACCTGCCCTCATGTGCTCCCCCCTCATTTTTTTCTGCGCGGACGGATTCTTCCTCCGGGCCGCAGGCGGTGAGGTGCAATTTAGTACAGGGCCTGAGGCGGTCTCCGTTCCTCTGGCGGCGCTTATACTAGCTGCGCGGCGAACGCTGCCTTGCGCAGACTACCAGGCGACAGAAGCCCTTTTTTCTTACGACCCCTGCCGCAGGTGGTTCTCTAATTGAGCCCGCGGCTTGGGCCTCATCTTAGCTCCGCACCCTTTTTCGGCCCCTGTATCGCACGCTCGAGGTCATGTGAACTCCTCCTCTGCTGCCCCCGGCCTATCTCTTCTCATGTCTGGGAGCAGCCTATATCCTGTCATGTGGGAGCCCGTGCTGCAGGGGGCTGCTTTTCTCCTCCCCCTCTTTACTTCTCCTATGGGGGGGTACAGCGCGTGCCCTGGGAGTCTGGAGGTTGCACGCGCCGCAGGGGTCAGTAGGCTCCTGCTTCTGGACTCACTTCTCCTCAGCCTGCGTGCAACTCTACCTCCCTGCGGTCATCTAGTCTACTCCAGCTGGACCTTTCAAGACTGGACACAGGATCCTGGGTGAGATCACTCCTTGTCTGTCTGGCTGTCTGACTTACTAGTGTCTACTCCTCTATGACCCCAGACCTGACAAACCCCCCCCCCGACAAACAAGCGGCCCCTGCGCTGGTCACTTTTTATGCCTGTTCAGGCTGTAAAACCAAAATGCCAGGCTGGTTGACTGAGCCTACCTGTATGCCCTGTGCCTCCTTGCGGCCCATTCCTCCCCGGGCTACTGTTCAGGATGACCCGCCAGACTACTAGAGGTCTGATCCCAGTCCTCAGTGGGTCTACTCCCTTTCTCAGACAATCTTTGACTTGGCCAGGGTCTCCCAGGAGGTGGTTTCCGCTTTGAGGCGGTCCCAGGAAGACGACGGTTGATCTCCCCTCCCGCAATTCTCTATGGCCCTCCCGTGGCCACCTCTCCTCTGAATCATCCCCTGAATCCGGATGTGCGGGGCCCTGACGCCACCGCTCCCACTCCATATGCACCTCCTCCAGGTGCTGCTGCAACCGGTCACCCAGTGTCCTCTCCCGGTCTCCGCCCTCCCGCTCCCAGTCCACCTCCACCCATTCTAGGACTCCTACGGTGCACTCCCGGTCCCCAGGGGAGCTTGTGGACTTGGATTCAATTCCTCCCTCTGACTTGGAAGAGATTTCCCGTATGTCAGATCTGGTGGACAGTCTGGTGTTGGCAGTCAGAGACACCTTCCATCTACAGGACCCAGGAACTTCAGGCGCGGTCCCTGAAGTGTCCTTTCACCGTGCTCGTCAGGCACCTCAGGTTTTCAGCCCACACACTGAATTTGACGACCTGTTAGAGGGGGCCTGGAAGCATCCTGATAAGCGCTTCCATGGGACTAAGAAGCTTTAGCTCTCTTTCCCTTCCCTCAGGACCTGGTTACAAAGTGGTCTTTGCCTCCTAAGGTGGACCCTCCTGTATCGAGACTGTCTAAATCCACTACCCTGCTGCTGGCTGATGCAGCCTCCTTTAAGGATCCTTCAGATAAGTGCATTGAAAATTTGGCGAAATTCGCCTTTGAAGCGGCAGGCTCAACTTTGGCACCAGCTTTTGCCTCTACTTTGGTATCCAAAGCCCCCTCGGTTTGGGCTGGTCAATTGTGGCAGAGTGTTTTAGCAGGTGTTGGCTCGCTGCGCTGCCTTTGCCTCGGGCAATCTAGTGGCTCTTCGGCGCTCCATGTGGCTTAAGGCTTGGAATGCCGATGCAGCCTCTTAGCATTCCCTTACTGAAGTTTCTTTCCTGGGGTCTCGTGTCTATGGCAAGCGCCTAGATGAGATCATCTCTGAGGCAAAAATTGTCTGAAACGCACGGACTCGCGGCAGAAGACCTCTACCTTTCGTTTCTCGGGCCGCCTGGGCAAAACGGAGGCCTCACAGGATAGGAGGGCGCCATCTTTCAAGTCTCGCCCCTCCTGGAAATTGGGGCTCCCTTCCAACCGCCCCTCTTACAAGTCCAGGACTTCCAAGCCTCCACTGCCTGAGGGTGCGCCCCCATCCGAGTCTTCTCCTCGGGTGGGTAGTTGCCTGTCCCTCTTTCAAAATGTTTGGCTGGTGCGCATTCAGGATGCTTGGGTTCGAGAGGTCATGTTCCAGGGCTATCGAATAGAATTCTCTTCTATTCCATGGGATAGTTTTTTCTGGTCTTGCCCCCCTCATTCTCCCGCTCTTGCTGCAGCTTTTCAGGTGGCCCTTTGCACCATCCTGTCTCGGGGAGTGATTGTGCCGGTCCCTCCGCGGGAACGTTTTTTTCGGGTTCTATCCCAATCTCTTCATAGTTCCCAAGAGGAGCGGCACTGTACGAGCCATTCTTGATTTGAAACTTCTAAACCATTATGTGCGTCTATGGCACTTCCAGATGGAATCTTTGTGGTCAGTAGTCTCCTCCATGGATCCCGGAGAGTTCCTTTCTTCCGTGGACATGCGGGATGCCTACTTGCACATCCCTATCTTTCCGGGCCACCAGCGTTTTCTCAGGTTCGCGGGTCATTTTCAGTTTGTCGTTCTGCCCTCCAGGCTTGGTGCTGCGCCCCGAGTCTTCACGAAGATGCTAGTGGCAGTGGTGGCTCTCCTCCACTCTCGGGGTGTATCGGTTCTCCCCTATCTGGATGACCTCCTCATCAAGGTTCCCTCCCTGGAGCAGAACCAGGTCAGTCTCGACATCACTCTGCAGGCCCTTTCCAGTTTCGGTTGGATCATCAACCGCGAGAAATCCAACCTGTCTCCGTCTCAATCTCTGACTTTTCTCAGGTGGCGGTGGCTCGCCTCACTCTTTCGGAGGAGAAGCTCCGGGAGCTGTTGTCGGCGATTCTCTTGCTTCGGCGGCCAGGTCTGATTCCTGTCCGGCCCTACATGTCTTTTCTGGGCAAGATGGTAGCTTCCATGGAGGCAGTTCCCTTCACCCAATTTTGGTACCGTCCTCTCCAGTGGGCCATTCTTTCTCAGTGGGACAAATCCCCCTTGTCTCTTCACCACGGACTCTGACTTCTGCTCAAAGTTCGCCGCTCCCTATTTTGGTGGCTTCAGTCTCCTCTCCTCCGGGCGGGTTGCTCCTTCCTGCCTCTCCATTGGAATGTCCTGACCGCCGACGCGAGACTCCTCGGCTGGGGAGGTGCCTTTCGGGACGAAGCGGTCCAAGGCCGTTGGACCCCGTCGGAGTCCGGTCTCCCTGTCAATGTTCTGGGGATCCGTGCGATCATGCTGTGTCTTCACTGGAGTCGCCTGCTGTGGGGTCTTCCGGTATGGGTGCAGACAGACAACGCCGCGGCCGTGGCATACATCAATCGCCAGGGCGGCACCCGCAGCTCGGAGGCCATGAAGGGAGTGTAGAAGATCCTCTCTTGGGCGGAACTTCATGTTACAGCCATATCGGCGGTTCACATTCCCGGGATCGACAATTGGGAAGCGGACTTTTTGAGTCGCTCCACCGGTGACCGGTTAAGTGGTTCCTTCACCCGGAGGTCTTTGCTCAAATCTTTCACTGCTGGGGAACTCCAGACATGGATCTCTTTGGGTGCCGCCGGAACAAGAAAGTCCTTTGCTTTGTCTCCAGGTCACAGGATCCCCTGGCACTAGCGGTAGACGCTCTTGTGGTTCCTTGGACCCCCTTCGCTCTCCCCTGCCTCTTTCCTCCGTGGAGGGTGTCTTGGCGATTCTGGTGGCTCTGGATTGGCCTCGTCGCGTGTCGTACGTGGACATTGTCAGACTCGTGGCAGACGTTCCCTTCAATCTTGCCGATCATCTTGACCTTCTCTCCCAAGGACCCCTCTGCCACCCCAATTTACTTCTGTTGCATTTGACGGTGTGGCGCTTGAAACCGCGGTTTTGAGGGCTCATGGATCCTCTTCCAGTGTGATCCGGACCATGTTACATGCTCGGAAGCCCCAGTTTGCCACCGTACCTGGTGGGCCTATTTCCGCTGGTGCGAGGCACATTCTGTCTCTCCCACTTCTTTTTCCTTGCTGAATGTCTTGTCCTTTTTACAATCGGGCCTGGACACGCGCCTTGCCCTCAGTTCCATCAAGGGCAGGTGTCAGCCCTTTCTGCGTCTGACCTTCATGTGCGCACTTTTTTGCAGGGCGTGGCTCATGAGATTCCTCCATACCGGTCTCCCACTGCACCTTGGGACCTCAATTTTGTTAAGCTGGACTTTGTCCGGGCGGTTCGGACTTATTTGTTGGTCACTTTCTCCTTCCAGCGGTATGACTCTGTTTGTGCTTCCCGATGGGTGGCGTAAGGAGCTCCTGGCTTTCGGAGGCGTATCGTTGCAAGGGTCAGGTACCACCCTTTCGAGTGACGGCTCACTCCACCCGCGCGATGGGGGCCTCCTGAGCGGTCAGCCACAGGGCTTCGGCTCTGCAGGTTTGCAAGGCGGCGACTTGGTCGTCTCTGCATACTTTTGCCAAGTTTTACTGCATACCTTCGCGTCCTCCGATGCAGGCTTGGGCCACAGGGTTTTGCAGGCGGCAGTTCAGACGTCCGCCTGAGTTCTTTTCTGGCTGGGATGTTGTTTTTCCCTCCCGAGGGACTGCTTTAGGACATCCCATGGTCCTGTGTCCCCCAATGAAGCGCTCGGGATAGTAGATTTTTTTCACTTACCATAAAATCTCTTTCTCGAAGCTTCTATTGGGGGACACAGCACCCGCCCATTGGTTTGTTTGTGACCAGCCAGTTTTCCGCCACTGTGGTGCTGGGGTGTTTTTTCATGGTCGGTTCCCTTCTTTTGTCTGTTTTTGTTTTTCTTTTTCTTCGGACTGTTCTTTCTTGGTTTGGCTTGGTCTGCTTTGGGACTAAACTGGGACTAAACTGAGCTGCTCAGAGTCAGGAGGCGGGTATATCCTGCCAGGAGGAGCTGACATTTTTTTTTTTTGGTTAGTGTCAGCCTCTTAGCGGCAAGCAGCATATACCCATGGTCCTGTGTCCCCCAATAGAAGCTCCGAGAAAGAGATTTTACGGTAAGTCAAAAAAGTCTAAGTAAGTCTTTTTATGCTTAGGTTATTGAGGGTGGGTTGGTGGCTGTGGTCAGGAGGGAATAGCTTGATTAGCAATTGCCTGTATGAATGCACACGCCATCCACATGCCTATATGAGAGCTTGTTTTTTGTGCAACCTATTGTAGTTTGTAATGACACCCTTCATTTGACCATAAAATGTATGGCGCAACAAAAAAATATTACTTGTGACGGCAAATTGAAAAGAAAGCTTTTCTATTATTTTACTGCTTTTCAAAAGAGTCAAACTTTTATAACAAAATAAGTATGTGTAAAATTTCCCTATTCTGACTTCCTATAACCTTCTCATTTTTCTGTATATGCAGCTATATAAGGGGCTCATTTTTGTATTGTGAGCTGTAGATTTTATTGTTACCACTTTTGCGTATATTTGACTTTTTGATAACTTTTGATTACATTTTTTCTGGGATTTTTTCTTGGCCCGACAGGCTCAGCAATTTTCTCAACTTTCAGCCATGATGCAACAGCTTTTGGCCTTGCAACATCAGCAGGCACCACAATCTGGCCCACCTCCAGCTCCTGCAGTGTCTTCTGGCTCCCAGCTACGGCTGCCTTTACCTTCCAAGTATGATGAGGATTCCAAGTAATGCAGAGGCTTTGTTACTCATGTCTGAACTGTTTCCAACGGAACGTACAAAGGTGGCCTGTGTCATTAGTCTACTGTCCGGAAAAGCCCTGGCTTGGACTACACTCCTTTGGGACCGTGGGGATCCAGTATCCTCCAATTTGTCTGCCTTCTTGGCAGAATTTCTCAGTGTCTGTGAGGAACCTGCACATGCCTCTTCAGCTGAGACGGCGTTGCTGAACCTCTGTCAAGGGAATTCAACCGTTGGTGACTACGCAGTTCAATTCCGCATTATAGCCTCTGAACTTGCCTGGAATGATGAGGCCTTGTGTGCCACATTCAAAAAAGGGCTGTCAAGCAGGATTAAGATGCCCTTGTAGCATGTGATCCTCCATCTTCTTTGACAGAACTTATACACTTGGCCACACGCATTGATGTGCGTTTTGCTGAGAGACAGGAACTGCAGTTAGAGAGGGAACCTGCCCACCTGACACCCATGTTTCATGTTACAGTTCGCCTGCACCTAGGGTACGTGGGAGAGGTGTCCCTGGGTGTGAAAACTACCTCTCCACATTTAACTGATCCTGTACAAGTCTTCCTTCAGCGCTAAAGCATTTTTGGATTCTGGATCAGCAGGTGATTTTATTAATGCGTCTTTAGCCCACAAGTATCATCTTCTCCTTACTCGGCTTGCCAAGCCTTTGTTCATCTCCTCTGTTAATGGGCAAAATCTGGACTGTAAGGTTCACTTCCGTACTTAATCTCTCGTCATGCAAGTGGGAATTTCGCATAAAGAAAAGATTGAATTCTATGTTCTGCCACACTGTACTTCTGAGATTCTTCTTAGCCTTCCTTGGCTGCAACGCCATTCCCCACAACTGGATTGGAGAACTGGAGAAATAATTCACTGGGGACAATCCTGTCAAAATTTTTGCCTCCAACTTGTTCTGCGTAAAGTTGTTTCTCATCTTCCTCCTTTACCTGGCCTGCCGCCACCTTAACAAGATTCTCTGATGTTTTCTGCAAGAGTTTCTGCCTCCACATCGTCCTTACAATCTTCTGCCTGGTTCCACTCCTCCTCGTGGAAGGATACACCCTCTATCAGTTCCTGAGACCAAAGCCATAGCTGAGTATATCCAGGAGAATCTCCAAAAGGGATTTATCCATAAGGTTTCTTCTTCGTAGGGAAGAAGGATGGCTCACTCTGTTCATGCATTGACTACAGGGGACTTAACAAAATCACGGTTGAGAACCGTTACCCTCTACCTCTTATCTCAGAACTTTTTGACCGTCTACGTGGGGCCAAGGTCTTCTCCAAGTTGGACTTTCGCGGTGCGTATAACTTCATTCGTATCCGCATGGGAGATGAATGGAAAACGGCCTTCAATACTCGTGACAGACATTTTGAGTATCTTGCAATGCCTTTTGGTCTCTGCAATGCTCCAGCTGTTTTTCAAGAGTTTGTCAATGATATCTTCTGTGATCTTCTTTACACCTGTGTTGTTGTATACCTAGATGACATCCTGATCATCTCTTTCAACCTAGAAGAGCATCGTTCTCATGTTCGTCTGCTTATTCAGCGACTATGGAAGAATCATCTCTACGCCAAACTGGAGAAATGCCTGTTTGAGAAATCTAGTCGTCCATTTCTTGGCTACATTGTCTCTCATCAGGGCCTGCAGATGGATCCAGATAAGTTGTCTGCAGTATTGGATTGGCCTCGTCCTTCGGGCCTACATGCTATTCAACGCTTTCCGGGATTCGCTAACTATTATTGTCTGTTTATCCCACATTTTTCATCCTTGGTTGCTCCTAATGTGGCTCTCACTAAGAAGGCATCTAATCCTAAGTCTTGGCCTCAAGAGGCTGAAGAGGCCTTCTCCCCTTTAAAGTCTGCATTTGCCTCTGCTCCTGTGCTTACAAGACCTGATCTGGAGAGGCCCTTTGCTTTGGAGGTTGATGCCTCATCTATTGGAGCGGGTGCCATTCTCACTCAGAAAAACGCCAAGGGCAAGAGTGTAACTTGTGATTTCTTCTCCAAGACATTCTCTCCTGCTGAGAGGAATTACTCCATTGGAGATCGTGAACTCCTCGCTATCAAGCTAGCTTTGGAGGAATGGCAACATTTATTGGAAGGTTCTTCTCATCCGGTCAGCATCTACTCCGACCATAAGAATCTTCTATACCTTCAGTCTGCTCAGCGCATGAACCCCCGCCAGGCAAGATGGTCACTGTTCTTTTCTAGGTTCAACTTCTTCATTTACTTCCGTCCAGCAGACAAGAACATCAGGGCTGATGTTCTCTCCAGGTCCTCTGACGTCATTGGTTTGGACTCCACGCCTAGGCATATTATTCCTCCTGACCATTTGATTCCTGTCGCTACTGCCAAGATTCAGCAAGTTCCTCCGGGAAAATCCTTTGTGCCCGCCAGATTGAGATGCAGGGTCCTGAAATGGGGTCATTCTTCCTTGACAGCAGGACATCCTGAATACGCAAGACTCTACTTCTTATTTCCCGGCACTACTGGTGGCCCCATCTTGAATGTGATGTTTCTGATTTTGTTTGGTCCTGTGAATCAAGTGCCCATGACAAAACTCCTTGACAGAGACCTGCAGGACTCTTACAACCTTTACCCATTACAGAGACTCCCTGGTCCCATATTGCAATGCATTTCAGCACCGATTTGCTACCATCTCATAATAACACTGTCATCTGGGTCATTGTAGATCGGTTTCCCAAGATGACTCATTTAATTCCTTTACTAGGTCTTCATTTTGCCACGCAGCTGGTGAAGTACTTCTTGGTACATGTCTTTCGTTTACATGGTCTTGCTCAGCATATCGTTTCGGATCAAGGTGTACAGTTTGTCTCTAAGTTCTGGCGAGCCCTTTGTAACAGTCTGGACATCAATCTGGACTTCTCCTTGGCCTACCACCCTCAGTCCAATGGTCAGGTGGAGAGGGTTAATCAAATCCTTGAGACTTATCTTCGGCATTTTGTTTCAGCTCGCCAAGATGATTGGGTTGACCTTCTCCCCTGGGCTGAATTCTCATATAATCATAAGGATTCCAAGTCCACAAGGTCGTCCCCCTTTTTTGTTGTCTACGGCCTCCATCTCTGTTCTCCTCTTCCTCTCCCTGTCTCCTCCGGTGTGCCTGCTGTTGAGGAGCTGGTCCATCTGGCAACAGACCCGACAGTCGTTATCCCAGGCTTCTTCACGCATGAAGGCGCAATCGAATAAAAGACCTCCTCCGTCCTTCTCTCCTGGTGACATGGTGTGGCTTTCATCCAAGTACATCCGCTTCAAGACCCCTTGTTACAAAAAATCAATCCTGTCTCCTACAAACTCCGTCTACCTGCTAAGTTACGTATTCCCAATTCCTTTCATGTCTCTCTCCTCAAGCCTCTTGTCATAAACCAGTTCCCTCAGAAGAATCTTGTCCCCACACCTGTCTCTGGCTCTTCTGACGTCTACAAACAGATTCTTGCAACAAAAACTGTGAGAGGTAAACAATTTTTTTTGGTCGACTGGGAGGGTTACGGTCCTGAGGGGAGATCTTGGGAGCCTGAGAATAACCTGGACCGTGACCTTCTCAGGAGTTTCCTTTCTTGTAAAAGGAGGGGGAGACCAAAGGGTGGGCGCCCAGTCCATCACTCTCCGGGTGTTTCTCCTGCCTTCGCCTCTCTGCTCCGGTACGCGTGTCCCCGTCCCCTAGGGCGTGCAGGCGCTGGAGCTTTAAGATTTAAAGGGCCAGTATGCTCATTAGTGTAATTCACCTGTGGTTCATTTATAAATTCCTCCATCCTCCTCAATCTCCAGCCAGATCTTTGTTGCCTTGTGCCTTAGAGAAAGCGTTCCTCAGTATTGCCTTGCCGTGTATCTGATCCCTTGCTTTGTGACTTGACCTTGCTCCTCTGCCGCCTGCCTACTGAACTCCTGCTACGTCTTGACTACGCTACTGTGGCGCCTGCCCTGACTTTCTGCTATCTAGACTACGAGCTGACTTATCCCTCCTGTGCCTCGCATCTCCTCAGCCACCTGTGTGGTCAAGCCGTGCCAGGGGTAGTGACCTGGGTGCTGCCTGCCGTAGCAAGTCCATCCCGTTTTGCGGCGGGCTCTGGTGAAAACCAGCAGCACTTTAGACTCTGCTCTCTGGTACGGTCCGAGTCATCTGCCACACAGGTCCAGCGGATCCACATCTGTTCCTTTCTCCTGAAACGCGAGTGTTACAGAAATGGATCACAGCAGAGTGCCATAGAGCAGATAAGGAGACCTCTGTCCGCCATCTTGACTCATCAGACCCCCCACCATCACACTTCGAGTTGCCTGTTAAGTATCACAAAGCCCCCCTAATGCTTTAGCTGCCGTGATTAGTATTAATCACAGACAGTATTTAAATGGTTAATGGTAGGCATCAGCAAGAACACTGATGTTCACCATTAGTGGCAGGTCACTGGCTGCTAATAGCAGCTGCGTCCTGTGATCTATAAAGGGAGCACAGTTCCTGCTTTCACTTCATAGATCATACCAGTGTCAAGCAGCAAGGTAGTACATGGAAAAAATGGAATATACCTTTTGTCAGAACAAACAGTAAGCAGCAATTTATATAAAATGGGGTAGCACAGAAAAAAAAGTGAATAAGGGGGGGGGGTTACCTTATTCCTTACCCACTGTTCTTATGGATTTCTTCTCTTATTTTAGGGAGGCAAGGAGGCTCTGAAGAAACCTAAGGAGGTTCTGAATGAAGTTAAAGGGGTACTTCGGTGGAAAACTTTTTTTTTTTTTTTTTTTTAAATCAACTGGTGCCGGAAAGTTAAACAGATTTATAAAATTACTTCTATTAAAAAGTCTTAATCCTTCCAGTATTTCTTAGCGGCTGTATACTACAGAGGAAGTTCTTTTCTTTTGGGATTTCTTTTCTGTCATGACCACAGTTCTCTCTGCTGACACCTCTGTCCATTTTAGGAACTGCCCAGAGCAGCATATGTTTGCTATGGGGTTTTTCTCCTGCTCTGGACAGTTCCTGACATGGACAGAGGTTTCAGCAGAGAGCACTGTGGTCGTGACAGAAAAGATTTCCCTCTGTAGTATACAGCCGCTAATAAGTACTGGAAGGATTAAGATTTTTTTTAATAGATGTAATTTACAAATCTGTTTAACTTTCTGGCATTAGTTGATTTAAAAAAAAGTTTTCCACCGGAGTACCCCTCTAAAGTAAAAATAAAAAATAGGCAGTCTGTACAAGGCTGTTACCTGAAGGTTATACTGAACCCTTATGCAAACCCTGAATTGATAAAATTGTGCAACAAGAATCCCAGTCTTTTATGGAGGAACTTTGTCGCTGCAGCTATGCCTAACCCACAGATTAAAGATCCATCTACAACCATAGATCCTGCCTCTGTTATGGATCTTCCTTCTTCTTGATTAATTTTTAATTAATTTTATTTCTCAGGAAGAGGGCAAAATTATGTTGGATAACCTCTTTCGTTTTCTGATGTATGATGTGACCAAAAATCAGCATTTTTGACATTAAGAATTTTTTTTATTTTACGTTTTTAACGCAACGCACCGTGCAGAATCATAAACAATTTATCTTAAAAGTTCAGACAATTACGCACGCGGTGATACCATATATGTTTTTATATATATTTTTTTTCCATATTCAACACTTTATTGAACCGTAAGAAAAAAACAGGGGGGGGCAGAAATAAAAGGGAGGCAAGGAGCATACTGAGGGAAGGCAAAAAAAAAAAACACATCACCTCACACAGGAGAGGAGAACAATAATCAAATATGGAAACAGATATTAGAACAACATTAATGATAGGAAAATGTTCTCATGTAGCATGATAATAAAGAAATAACATACTCATCAAGGCAAGCAAATAACCAAAACATGTGGGAAGAGAAGAGAAGTAAAGAAAGAGAACGTGTAACACACTCAAACCAGAAACCAAGGAAAGAAAGTAAGGAAGAAGGAGAAAGAGCAAGTCAGGTGAGGACTGAGAGGCGAGGAGCGGAGAGGAGTAAAAGAAAGACAGAAAGAAAGGAATGGGAGAAGAAGAGGGGGGAGGCAGGAAAATAATGTGCGGCAGGTGGAAGAAGAAGAGAGGGATGAGGGCTAATCACGAGGGCTCAGAAGAAGGAAAGGAGATGCCAAATTGCAGGAGACAGGGAGAAGACACAAAATCTATCCAAGGGCGCAGCGCAAAAGGTATTTATCCGACTGGCCATTAACCCCTTAAGGACTCAGCCCATTTTGGCCTTAAGGACTCAGACAATTTAATTTTTACGTTTTCATTTTTTCCTCTTCGCCTTCTAAAAATCATAACTCTTTTATATTTTCATCCACAGACTAGTATGAGGGCTTGTTTTTTGCGCGACCAGTTGTCTTTTGTAATGGCCACTCATTATATCATAAAATGTATGGTGCAACCAAAAAACACTATTTTTGTGGGGAAATTAAAAAGAAAAACGCAATTTTGCTAATTTTGGAAGGTTTCATTTTCACGCCGTACAATTTATGGTAAAAATGACGTGTGTTCTTTATTTTGAGGGTCAATACGATTAAAATGATACCCATGATTATATACTTTTCTATTATTGTTGTGCTTAAAAAAAATCACAAACTTTTTAACCAAATTAGTACATTTATAATCCCTTTATTTTGATGACCTCTAACTTTTTTATTTTTCCGTGTAAGCGGCGGTATGGGGGCTCATTTTTTGCGCCATGATCTGTACTTTTTTTTGATACCACATTTGCATATAAAAAACTTTTAATAAATTTTTTATAATTTTTTTTTAAATAAAATGTATTAAAAAAGTAGCAATTTTGGACTTTTTTTTTTTCCGTTCATGCCGTTCACCGTACGGGATCATTAACATTTTATTTTAATAGTTCGGACATTTACGCACGCGGCGATACCAAATATGTCTATAAAATTAATTTTTTACGCTTTTTGGGGGTAAAATAGGAATAAACGGACGTTTTACTTTTTTATTGGGGGAGGGGATTTTTAACTTTTTTTTTACTTTTACATTTTTTTTACACTTGAATAGTCCCCATAGGGGACTATTCATAGCAATACCATGATTGCTAATACTGATCTGTTCTATGTATATGACATAGAACAGATCAGTGTTATCGGCTATCTTCTGCTCTGGTCTGCTCGATCTCAGACTAGAGCAGAAGATGCCGGGAGCCGGACGGAGGAAGGTGAGGGGACCTCCGTGCGGCGTTCTGAATGATCGGATCCCCGCAGCAGCGCTGCGGGCGATCCGATCATTCATTCAAATCGCGCACTGCCGCAGATGCCGGGATCTGTATTGATCCCAGCACCTGAGGGGTTAATGGTGGACGCCCGCGCGATCAGCAGCCGGGATCAGCCGTGCATGGCACGGGCATCGCTCCGATGCCCGCGGTTATGCACAGGACATAAATGTACGTCTTGGTGCGTTAAGTATCACCGCACCAGGAAGTACATTTACGTCCTGCGTCCTTAAGGGGTTAAAGGGGTACTCCAGTGGAATTTTTTTTTTAAATCAACTGGTGCCATAAAGTTAAACAGATTTGTATATTACTTCTATTTAAAAATCTTAATCCTTCCAGTACTTATCAGCTGCTGTATAATACAGAGGAAGTTCATTTCTTTTTTAATTTATTTTCTGTCTGTCGGGCTGATGTCCGGTATTAACCATTTAGATGCTGCAATCAAAGTTGATTGCGGCATCTAAAATGGGGAAATATGCTGCTGGTTAGCTCAGCGGAGCTTTTCGGGACCGCCATGGTGAAATCGCAGCATCCCAAACAGCTGAGAGGACAGCGGGAGGCTCCCTACCTGGCTCCACGCTGTCCGATCAGCAGTTGTTTTCTCCAAGCCTGAGATCCAGGCTTGAACAATCAAGCACAGACAAAACTGATCAATGCAATGCTATGGCAATGCATTGAACAGTGCCTGCAATCAGTGTAATGCATGTTATAGCCCGCTATGGGGGCTATTACATTGCAAAAAAAAGAGTTAATAAATGTGATTTAACCCCTTCCCTAATAAAAGTCATAATCACCCCCCTTTTCCCATTTAAAAAAAAAACTGTGTAAAAAATAAAATAAAAATATGTGGTATTGCCGCGTGCGTAAATGCACTATAATCGTGCAAAGAAATAAAAAAATAAAAAATAGTGTATTTTCGGTCACTTTTTATACCATAAAAAAATGAATAAAAAGGGATCAAAAAGTCTGATCAAAAGAAAAATGGTACTGATAACTTCAGATCATGGCGCAAAAAAATTGCCCTCATACTGCCCCATACACAGGAAAATAAAAAAAAGTTATAGGGGTCAGAAGATGACAATTTTAAACGTATACATTTTCCTGTATGTAGTTATGATTTTTATCAGAAGTAATACAGAATCCTATGGACCTACAGAATAAAGATAAGGTTTCAGTTTTACCAAAAAATTTTCTCAAAATTTACAAAATTGTGTTATTTCTTACATTTTGTCACACAATGATTTTTGTTCCCGTTTCACCGTAGATTTTTGAGTAACATGACTGATGTCATTACAAAGTAGAATTGGTGGCGCAAAAAATAAAGCCATCATAGGGTTATGATTTTTAAAAGGAAAAGAGGAAACGCTTGGTCCTTAAGGGGTTAAGATCCGCCAGATACTCCACCAACCACTGTATATGAAGGATCTCCCGGGAGACAATCGTAGGGGGAGGTAGACTTACAGTGCCTGAGGACAACTTGTCTAGCTGCTGCCAACAACAAGCTAGAAAGATCTTTCTGTAGAGGCCCAGGGGTACCCTCGAGCATGGATAAAAGTAAAACTTGCAGGGAGGCAGATAACTGGGTAACCGTGACTTCAGCTATGAGCGTATGAACATCCAGCCAAAAGGAAGGATGTGGGATGCCATGGGAAGGGATAAGACATAGTCAATCTCTGGACCACCAGTGGGTCAAGAGACACATTCATGGCCACACTTTTGGTACTATTGATTTTGTAGTTACTAAGCACACCAAATTCCTTGAGGACCGACAGAAGTGCGGAGATCGAGGTATTCGGGGTGGAGATATAAAGCAGGAGATCATCAGGCTGGTGATGGAGAAGTGGATCTGCTGGACCTGTGTGGAAGATGATGTGGGCCGTACCAGGGAGCAGAGTCTAAGGTGCCACTGGTTTTCACCAGAGCCCGCCGCAAAGCTGGATGGACATGCTGCAGCAGGCAGCACCCAGGTCGCTACCCCTGATACAACTAGTCCACACAGGCTGCCGAGGTGTGGTGTGGCACAGGAAGGATAAAGCAAGCTCGTAGTCAGGTCAGGCAAAAGGTCAGGGCTGGCGGCACAGGAGCAAGGTCAGGAACTTAACAGGAAGGTACGGTACACGGATAATCAGAACACACAGAAAACACTTTCTTTAAGATTCTAGGAGACACAAAGATCCGGCAGGGGTCAAGAGGAAGTCAGTCCCCTTTATAGCGTCAGCGCAATAACCAATTACCAGCGCGCTGGCCCTTTAGATCTCAGAGAACCGGCGCGCGCAGAGACAGCTTATCAGGATCCATCTGTAGGCCTTGGTTGGAGACAATATAGGCGAGGGTAAGCTAGCGCATGCGCCCGTCCACCAGTCAATCGCGCATGCGAAAAAACTTAGAAAGAACGTAGTGGCCGGAATCAAAGCGCGCATGCGGGAAAACTTAGAACTAGAAGGGTAGTGACTGCAGATTAACATGCATAGGGGAAGACTAAGTTTAATGGGTACTCACTAATATTAGCTTAAATCCAACCTAAAAAAGTTCTGTTAATCACTGTATCAGAACCAATGTAAATATTCTTTTTACAACTATGGATCCATTACTAGGTAAGTATGTCCCAATCAAAAAAGGGGAGGGGCAGGCAACTGTCAACCATATAGGATTTACTTGTAAAATATTGTGTACAAAAGATTAGGATTGACGAGGCTCCGTATACAATATTAGATATATTTGGTAATAAACCGAATATACTATATACATCTACCTTTATTGTGTGTATGCCCCATACTACATACTGGACCATTATTCAAGGATTGATTGCTGGCCAGCAATAAATCCTGAGTGGACCTTCACAAATCAAGTTGCAGTGTGAAGGGATTAATGTAGCAAACTCAATGGTTTATAAAAATATAAACATACAAAAGTATGTATCAAAGAGTATACCTCAAATGCAAGCATGTTTCCACATTTATAAGGTAAATGGTCCAAATGAAATTTACAATAAATGGAATCCATAATCTTCATACACATAAAACAGAACGAAAAATATATATATTGAAGAAAAACAGGAAGGGAGACTGTCATAATATATTGTGGGCGTAGCTCAACAATCAATACTAATATCAATACACATATTTGTATAATTAACACAAACTGTCACTGCTGGAGGTATGTCTCACTTTACAGAAATGTCTTACTTTACAGAAAGGCTGAAAATGTAAAGCCCTCATTCAGACCTAATGGGCTTCTAGATTTCAATTTGCAAATCCAAAATGCTTCTTCCTTGAGAAGTTTACGGTTCAAATTTCCCCGTCGTGGACCTAAGTTGCACTTTTGAATGCCCCAAAATTTTAACAAGGTGACATTACCGCTGTGGGCTTCCCTAACATGTCTAGACAGAGGAGTATCCATATGGGTGTTAATTGTGCTCAGATGTTTGGATATTCTCCTCCGTAGTTGTTGAATAGTTTTGCCCACATATAATTTCGGACATGGGCACTGGGCCGCATACACCACCCCAGTCGTTTGACAATTTATAAAGGTCTGAATCTTATAGCTCTTATTGTCCACCGGATTAGTAAATTCTTTTGTTCTAGGCATAAACTTACAAAAACTGCAACTTCCACAGGGGTATGAACCAGTGGTTGGTGACTTTCTAAGTTTTTTCGCATGCGCAATTGACTGGTGGACGGGCGCATGCGCTAGCTTACGTGGTGACGTTGTTTGTTTACAATCTAGAGCGCAAGCGTGGTTTTTTACACAGGCGCATTAGGGATCTGCCGTGATTTAGCGCAGAAGGAACCGGAACTGACGGAGTTCCGTGAGTGTTAATGAATTGACCTACCAGATTACAGTTGGGGAAGATAGACAGGTAAGTTAACGTATACCTGGGGAGGTAAGTACCTGCCCAGGTGTCATCATTGTGATTGGCTAATCTAATAATTCTGGCAATTGGGTAGGTGAACTGCCAATCTTATTGATAGTTCCCTATTGGATGGTTAAACACAGGAAGGGGCTGTGACTTTGGTAAGGGAGGTTATATAAACCCTCTACGCGGCGTTCTTACAGCCATTGTTCCCTAACCTCTGAAGACGTCACTTTGGTGGCGAAACATGTTAGGAGGGACAGTCTGTTAGCATTTTAAATATCAGCAAAAGCACCCTTAATCAGCGCATTCTGCAGATGCGCTGAGTAGATTCCTAAATTCAGTTGGTCCCTAGGGACAACAAGTACATTATTACATGTGGTGCTAAAATGCTGGATCTTTTAAAATCACTTATAGCTCTGAATATCCACTTTATTGTTTAATTAAAAGTTAAGTTTTAATCAAGTGAGGGATAAAAAGTGGACTTTTTGCTCAGTCCCTTTGGGCTGAGTTGAGGTATAAAATAAACATATGTTTAGTCCACCCCTCACTAGGGTCATTGATCCTTGTGATCATCATTTTTGAGTTTATAAATATAGGCGAGGGTAAACTCAATTTCTCAAAAAGGCATTTCTCGAGCTTGGCGTAAAGGCGGTTGCTCTGAAGGCGTTGCAGAACCTGATGCAAATGAGTGCGATGAGCATTTAGGTTGGGCAAGAAGATATTTTGTCCATATACACCACCACGCAAGTGTAAGGGATATCTCAGAAAATGTTGTTAACAAATTCTTGAAAAACGGCCAGGGCATTACAGAGACCAAATGGCATCACAAGGTATTCCTAATGCCCATCACGAGTATTAAAAGCCATCTTCCAAACTTCACCTTTCTGAATTCTGCCTAGGTTATATGCCCCTCGCAAGTCCAACTTGGTGAAGATCTTGGCGATTGAATAGTTCAGAGATTAATGGGAGAGGTGTCATGCTAATTATACGGCCCAAAAATTAATCACCATATTTAATAGTATGATATTGGACATCTTGTATATGTCCGCCATATTGTGTATACTGTATAGACAATGTCTTAGTTGTACTGAAGCATCTGTGAGCATTCGTGATGTGAACTGTGACCTTGTTCTAAGCAGTGCTAACCTCGTGTCTATGTTATTGTAACTAACAATTAATTACCCATTTGACCAGACACAGAGAGAGATTCACACGTTTATGTGAAAGAGACCTCCATGGTATTCCTATCTCTCCAATAAATTTGGATGTCTAGGTAGGCTCCAAGATGTCTATGAGAATCCAGGTTTTAATTACTTATATATGTCAAAAATAATCCCTGAATTTTTAATTATGGCTCCATACATCAAGTGTGGAATGTGGGTTTGAGACCAGTTATGGACAGTTAACCCTTAATGGTAATGATGCTAATTGCCTATGCAATACCACTCCCTAGCATATAGATAGTTGACATTACACCGACAGGAAAGGCCTTATGGGTGATATGCTCAATGTATTCTGGGTATTATAGTGATGTCATAGTCATTACCATATGTGCACGCCCAACCTACATTCATTGGGGAATTCCAATTTAGGGAGGTGTGTTGACTAATTAAAAAGTCTGGTAAACCAGATGTTAGGGACTGAGTAGAACACAAAGACACAAAAGAAGAGAGACAAGGGAAAAAGAAAGACAAATAACGCTCTCCCACACAAAGGAAAGAGGTACAACAAGGTGGAAAAGCCATGTGAGATCCCAGCAAGCCGGACTGATCACACAGTACCAGACCAATGGCTATCCATGATGATTAGATGGACCATTCAGCTTTTCTAAGAGCCGAAGCGAGGTTCTTGGTAAGAGACACAAAAATAGTATTCCATTTAATTAAGACCAATTTGGATAATGTGGATAGAATTATATCATTTAGATTGGCGAATAAATTAATTAAATAAAATCATTAATTATCTCCATATTAAGATTATAGTTTTAGGATATTGCAAGACTTCATTCTACCTGCAGAAGAGTCAAGACTCATAATCCATCAAAGCATTTGTTACGCCTAGCGCTCCGGGCCCCCGCTCCTCCCCGGAGCGCTCACGGCGTCTTTCTCCCTGCAGCTTCCCGGTCAGTCCCGCTGACCGGGAGCGCTGCTCTGTCATGGCCGTTGGGGATGCGATTCGCACAGCGGGACGCGCCCGCTCGCGAATCGCATCCCAGGTCACTTACCCGTTCCCGTCCCCTGCTGTCATGTGCTGGCGCGCGCGGCTCCGCTCTCTAGGGCGCGCGCGCGCCAGCTCCCTGAGACTTAAAGGGCCAGTGCACCAATGATTGGTGCCTGGCCCAATTAGCTTAATTGGCTCCCACCTGCTCCCTGGCTATATCTGGTCTCCTCCCTTGCACTCCCTTGCCGGATCTTGTTGCCCTTGTGCCTAGTGAAAGCGTTTTGTGTGTTTAAAGCCTGTGTACCAGAACTTCTGCTATCTCCCCTGACTACGAACCTTGCCGCCTGCCCCCGACCTTCTGCTACGTCCGACTTTGCTTCTGCCTACTCCCTTGTACCTCGCCTATCTTCAGCAGTCAGAGAGGTGAGCCGTTGCTAGTGGATACGACCTGGTCACTACCGCCGCAGCAAGACCATCCCGCTTTGCGGCGGGCTCTGGTGAAAACCTGTAGTGGCTTAGAACCGGTCCACTAGCGCGGTCCTCGCTATCCCTCTCTGGCACAGAGGATCCACTACCTGCCAGCCGGCATCGTGACAGTAGATCCGGCCATGGATCCCGCTGAAGTTCCTCTGCCAGCTGTCGCTGACCTCCCTACGCTGGTCGCCCAGCAAACTCGTCAGATCGCCCAACAAGATCACCAGCTGTCGTACTTGACCACCATGACACAGCAACTCCAGTCACAACTACAGCAAGTACAGTCACAGCTACAGCAGCAACAACCATCTCCTCCGCCAGCTCCTGCACCCCTTCCGCAGCGAGTGGCCACTCCTAGCCTCCGCCTGTCCTTGCCGGACAAATTTAATGGGGACTCTAAGTTTTGCCGTGGCTTTCTTTCGCAATGTTCCCTGCACTTGGAGATGATGTCGGACCAGTTTCCTACTGAAAGGTCTAAGGTGGCTTTCGTAGTCAGCCTTCTGTCTGGAAAAGCCCTGTCATGGGCCACACCGCTCTGGGACCGCAATGACCCCGTCACTGCCTCTGTACACTCCTTCTTCTCGGAAATTCGAAGTGTCTTTGAGGAACCTGCCCGAGCCTCTTCTGCTGAGACTGCCCTGCTGAACCTGGTCCAGGGTAATTCCTCCGTTGGCGAGTACGCCATACAATTCCGTACTCTTGCTTCTGAACTATCCTGGAATAATGAGGCTCTCTGCGCGACCTTTAAAAAAGGCCTATCCAGCAACATTAAAGATGTTCTGGCCGCACGAGAGACTCCTGCTAACCTGCATGAACTCATTCATCTAGCCACTCGCATTGACATGCGTTTTTCTGAGAGGCATCAAGAGCTCCGCCAGGAAAAAGACTTAGATCTCTGGACACCTCTCCCACAGTCTCCACTGCAATCTGCGCCTAGGCCTCCCGCCGAGGAGGCCATGCAAGTGGATCGGTCTCGCCTGACCCTGGAAGAGAGGAATCGCCGTAAGGAAGAGAATCTTTGTCTGTACTGTGCCAGTACTGAACATTTTTTGGTGGATTGCCCAATCCGTCCTCCACGTCTGGGAAACGCACGCTCGCACCCAGCTCTCGTGGGTGTGGCGTCTCTTGATGCTAAGTCGGCTTCTCCACGTCTCACGGTGCCTGTTCGGATTTCTACTTCAGCCAGCTCTCCCCTCTCAGCCGTGGCCTGCCTGGACTCTGGAGCTTCTGGGAATTTTATTCGGGAGTCCTTAGTGAATAAATTCCGCATTCCGGTGACCCGTCTTGTCAAGCCACTCCACATTTCCGCGGTCAACGGAGCCAGGTTGGATTGCACCGTGCGTTACCGCACGGAGCCCCTCCTAATGTGCATCGGACCCCATCACGAGGAAATTGTATTTTTTGTCCTTCCTAATTGCACTTCTGAAGTTCTCCTTGGACTACCCTGGCTTCAACACCATTCCCCAACCCTGGATTGGTCCACTGGGGAGATCAAGAGTTGGGGTCCCTCTTGTTCCAAGGACTGCCTTCAACCGGTTCCCAGTACTCCCTGCCGTGACCCTGTGGTTCCTCCTGTATCCGGTCCCCCTAAGGTCATTAAGGACTCTGCCTGCCACAGGAAATGCTTCTCCCCCCTCCCAGTCCCATCAGGCAAGCCTCTGTGTCCCCTCATGGCCCTCGTCCTGGTGTCACACTGCCCCGTGCCAGGTCTCGCCCTCTGCCCTCTCTCCCCATTTTTACTCCTGCTGTTCTGCCTGCCGTTGAGGAATCCCTCCATCCTTTCCCGGTGTCCTCATCCCAGGGGAGGCAGTTAACGGACAAAGAGAAGGGGAGACCTAAGGGGGGGGGTACTGTTACGCCTAGCGCTCCGGGCCCCCGCTCCTCCCCGGAGCGCTCACGGCGTCTTTCTCCCTGCAGCTTCCCGGTCAGTCCCGCTGACCGGGAGCGCTGCTCTGTCATGGCCGTTGGGGATGCGATTCGCACAGCGGGACGCGCCCGTTCGCGAATCGCATCCCAGGTCACTTACCCGTTCCCGTCCCCTGCTGTCATGTGCTGGCGCGCGCGGCTCCGCTCTCTAGGGCGCGCGCGCGCCAGCTCCCTGAGACTTAAAGGGCCAGTGCACCAATGATTGGTGCCTGGCCCAATTAGCTTAATTGGCTCCCACCTGCTCCCTGGCTATATCTGGTCTCCTCCCTTGCACTCCCTTGCCGGATCTTGTTGCCCTTGTGCCTAGTGAAAGCGTTTTGTGTGTTTAAAGCCTGTGTACCAGAACTTCTGCTATCTCCCCTGACTACGAACCTTGCCGCCTGCCCCCGACCTTCTGCTACGTCCGACTTTGCTTCTGCCTACTCCCTTGTACCTCGCCTATCTTCAGCAGTCAGAGAGGTGAGCCGTTGCTAGTGGATACGACCTGGTCACTACCGCCGCAGCAAGACAATCCCGCTTTGCGGCGGGCTCTGGTGAAAACCTGTAGTGGCTTAGAACCGGTCCACTAGCGCGGTCCTCGCTATCCCTCTCTGGCACAGAGGATCCACTACCTGCCAGCCGGCATCGTGACAGCATTCAATAATTGCTTATACATATTGATAGAATTCCTACTCGCCAAACTAAGTGTTATAAGTATATTTTCCCCACAAGAAATTTGCTTCAAGTTCTTCCTCTTAAAATATAGTCTAGCGAGATTATAAGACTCTGCTATTTGTCTTAAAGGGGTATTCCGCCCCTAGACATCTTATCCCCTATCCAAAGGATAGGGGATAAGATGTCAGATCGCCGCGGTCCCGCTGCTGGGGACCCCCGGGATCCCCGCTGCGGCACCGCGCTATCATTACTGCGCAGAGCGAGTTCGCTCTGCACGTAATGATGGGCAGTACAGGGGCCGGAGCATCGTTACGTCACGGCTCCGCCCCTTTCAATACAAGTCTATGGGAGGGGGCGTGGCGGTCGTTACGCCCCCTCCCATAGACTTGCATTAAGGGGACGGGCCGTGATGTCACGAGGGGCGGAGCCATGACGTCACGCTGCTCCGTCCCCCGTATCGCCCGTCATTACGCACAGAGCGACCTTGCTCTGCGTGGTAATGATAGCGCGGTGCCGCAGCGGGGATCCCCAGCAGCGGGACCACGGCGATCTGACATCTTATCCCCTATTCTTTGGATAGGGGATGAGATGTCTAGGGGCGGAGTACCCCTTTAATGTCTTACCAAAGTCATGTTTGGAAAATAGTCCAGAATGGGGTGGAAGTATATCATAATTCTCCATGTTTATATCCTTAGATGGATTTGCCCATTCATGGAGTCAAGTGATCTGTAGTTGGTTAGAAGGGGGCAGAGTGTATTTAGCATTCCATATTGATATGTCTATAATTAGATATTGCCCAACTGTCACGATTCGGCTGGCAGGAGGTGGATCCTCTGTGCCAGAGAGGGATTGGCGTGGACCGTGCTAGTGGACCGGTTCTAAGTTACTACTGGTATTCACCAGAGCCCGCCGCAAAGCGGGATGGTCTTGCAGCGGCGGTAGTAACCAGGTCGTATCCACTAGCAACGGCTCAACCTCTCTGACTGCTGAAGATAGGCGCGGTACAAGGGAGTAGACAAGAGCAAGGTCGGACGTAGCAGAAGGTCGGGGCAGGCAGCAAGGATCGTAGTCAGGGGCAACGGCAGGAGGTCTGGAACACAGGCTAGGAACACACTAGGAAACGCTTTCACTGGCACAATGGCAACAAGATCCGGCGAGGGAGTGCAGGGGAAGTGAGGTATACATAGGGAGTGCACAGGTGAACACACTAATTAGACCAACTGCGCCAATCAGTGGCGCAGTGGCCCTTTAAATCGCAGAGACCCGGCGCGCGCGCGCCCTAGGGAGCGGGGCCGCGCGCGCCGGGATAGGACCGACGGAGAGCGAGTCAGGTACGGGAGCCGGGGTGCGCATCGCGAGCGGGCGCCACCCGCATCGCGAATCGCATCCCGGCTGGGGGCGGTATCGCAGCGCACCCGGT
Organism: Hyla sarda; assembly: GCF_029499605.1. Classification (NCBI taxonomy): domain Eukaryota; kingdom Metazoa; phylum Chordata; class Amphibia; order Anura; family Hylidae; genus Hyla; species Hyla sarda. Next base: position 145,970,074 of record NC_079194.1, read on the forward strand.
CAGTAGATCTGACCGGGGCGCTGCAGTAGCGAGGATGTTGCGAGCGCTCCGGGGAGGAGCGGGGACCCGGAGCGCTCGGCGTAACAGTACCCCCCCCCCCTTGGGTCTCCCCCTCTTCTTGGAGCCTGAGAACCTGAGGACCAGACTTTTGTCTAGGATGTTGTCCTCAGGTTCCCAGGATCTCTCTTCAGGACCACAGCCCTCCCAATCAACCAAAAAAATTTTGGTTTTTTGGTTTTGGTTCACGGAGAAGATGTCAGAAGAACCGGAAACAGGAGTGGGAGAAACAAGTTTGGGAGAGAAACGGTTGATGATGAGTGGTTTAAGGAGAGAGACATGAAAGGCATTGGGAATACGAAGAGAAGGAGGAAGAAGAAGTTTGTAAGAGACAGGATTAATTTGGCACAAGATTTTGAAAGGACCCAGATAGCGTGGTCCCAGTTTGTAACTGGGGACACGGAAGCGGACATATTTAGCGGAGAGCCATACCTTGTCTCCGGGAGCAAAAATGGGGGAAGCTCTTCTTTTCTTATCGGCAAACTTTTTCATGCGAGATGAAGCCTGTAAAAGAGAATTTTGGGTCTCTTTCCATATGGTGGAAAGATCACGAGTCACTTCATCCACAGCGGGCAAACCAGAGGGCAAGGGAGTAGGGAGGGGGGGAAGAGGGTGACGGCCGTACACCACGAAAAATGGGGATTTAGCAGAAGATTCAGAGACTCTGAAGTTGTACGAGAATTCGGCCCATGGTAGAAGATCTGCCCAGTCATCCTGGCGGGAGGAAACAAAATGCCGTAAATAGTCACCCAGTACCTGGTTAATTCTTTCTACTTGCCCATTGGATTGAGGATGATAAGCAGAAGAGAAGTTTAATTTAATCTTGAGTTGTTTACAGAGAGCCCTCCAGAATTTTGACACGAATTGGACGCCTCTATCCGAGACGATCTGCGTGGGCAAACCGTGAAGACGACAAATGTGTACAAAAAATTGTTTTGCCAACTGAGGCGCTGAAGGAAGACCAGGAAGAGGAATAAAATGTGCCATCTTGGAAAATCGATCAACGACCACCCAAACAACAGTGTTGCCACGGGATGGGGGTAAGTCTGTAATAAAGTCCATACCAATCAGAGACCAAGGCTGTTCGGGGACAGGCAGAGGATGAAGGAGACCAGCAGGCTTCTGGCGAGGAGTCTTATCCCGGGCACAGACAGTACAGGCCCGCACAAAATCAACAACATCCGTCTCCAGAGTTGGCCACCAATAGAAACGAGAGATGAGTTGCAAGGACTTTTTGATGCCCGCATGGCCTGCGAGGTGGGAGGAGTGACCCCATTTGAGAATCCCGAGACGTTGGCGTGGAGAAACGAAGGTCTTCCCTGGAGGAGTTTGCCTGATGGAGACTGGAGAAGTGGAGATCAGACAGTCAGGAGGAATGATGTGTTGCGGAGAGACCTCTACTTCCGAGGCATCCGAGGAACGAGAGAGAGCATCGGCCCTAATGTTCTTGTCGGCAGGGCGAAAATGAATTTCAAAGTTAAAACGGGCAAAGAACAACGACCACCTGGCCTGGCGAGGATTCAGCCGTTGGGCAGACTGGAGATAGGAGAGATTCTTGTGATCGGTGTAAATGATAACTGGAAATTTTGATCCCTCCAGCAGATGCCTCCATTCCTCAAGTGCCAATTTAATGGCCAGTAGTTCTCGATCCCCGATGGAGTAGTTCCTCTCCGCCGGAGAGAAGGTCCTAGAAAAAAAACCACAAGTAACAGCATGCCCGGAAGAATTTTTTTGTAGAAGGGCCGCTCCAGCTCCCACTGAGGAGGCATCAACCTCCAATAGGAAGGGTTTAGATGGGTCAGGTCTGGAGAGCACGGGAGCAGAAGAAAAGGCAGACTTGAGCCGTTTAAATGCGTCTTCCGCTTGGGGAGACCAGGACTTAGGATTGGCATTCTTCTTGGTTAAAGCCACGATAGGAGCCACAATAGTGGAAAAATGTGGAATAAATTGTCTGTAATAATTGGCGAACCCCAAAAAACGTTGGATAGCACGGAGTCCGGAGGGGCGTGGCCAATCTAAGACGGCAGAGAGTTTATCTGGGTCCATTTGTAGTCCCTGGCCAGAGACCAAGTATCCTAGGAAAGGAAGAGATTGACATTCAAACAGACATTTCTCCATTTTGGCATAAAGTTGATTGTCTCGAAGTCTCTGAAGAACCAGACATGCTGGCGATGTTCTTCTAAGTTGGCAGAAAAAATCAGAATATCGTCCAGATACACAACAACACAGGAATATAAGAGATCACGAAAAATTTCATTAACAAAGTCTTGGAAGACGGCAGGGGCGTTGCACAGGCCAAAGGGCATGACTAGATACTCAAAGTGTCCATCTCTGGTGTTAAATGCAGTTTTCCATTCGTCCCCCTCCCTGATGCGGATGAGATTATAAGCACCTCTTAAGTCCAGTTTGGTAAAGATGTGGGCACCTTGAAGGCGATCAAAGAGTTCTGAGATAAGAGGTAGGGGGTAGCGGTTCTTTACCGTGATTTTATTAAGTCCGCGGTAATCAATGCAAGGACGTAGGGAGCCATCTTTTTTGGACACAAAGAAAAATCCAGCTCCGGCAGGAGAGGAGGAATTGCGGATAAACCCCTTTTTTAAATTTTCCTGGATGTATTCAGACATAGCAAGAGTCTCTGGGGCGGACAGAGGATAAATTCTGCCCCGGGGTGGAGTAGTGCCCGGGAGGAGGTCAATAGGACAGTCATAAGGCCTGTGAGGAGGTAAAGTCTCAGCTTGTTTTTTGCAAAATACGTCAGCATAGTCCATATAAGCCTTAGGGAGTCCGGTTACAGGGGGACCCACAGGGTCACGGCAGGGAGTACTGGGAACCGGTTTAAGACAGTCTTTGAAACAAGAAGTACCCCAGCTCTTGATCTCTCCTGTGGACCAATCAAGGGTTGGGGAATGGCGTTGAAGCCACGGTAGTCCAAGGAGAATTTCGGAAGTGCAATTGGAGAGGACCAAAAACTAAATTTTTTCGTGATGAGGTCCGATGCACATTAGGAGGGGCTCCGTGCGGTAACGCACGGTACAGTCCAATCTTTCATTGTTAACACAATTGATGTAGAGGGGTCTGGCGAGACTGGTCACCGGGATGTTGAACCTGTTGATGAGAGAGGCCAAAATAAAATTTCCTGCAGATCCGGAATCCAAGAAGGCCATAGTAGAGAAGGAGAAGGTAGAGGCGGATATCCGCACAGGCACAGTAAGGCGTGGAGAAGCAGAGTTGACATCAAGAACTGTCTCACCTTTGTGCGGAGTCAGCGTACGTCTTTCCAGGCGGGGAGGACGGATAGGACAATCCTTCAGGAAGTGTTCGGTACCGGCACAGTACAGGCAAAGATTCTCCATGCGGCGTCGTGTCCTCTCTTGAGGTGTCAAGCGAGACCGGTCAACTTGCATAGCCTCCACGGCGGGAGGCACAGGAACGGATTGCAGAGGACCAGAGGAGAGAGGAGCCGGGGAGAAAAAACGCCTCGTGCGAACAAAGTCCATATCCTGGCGGAGCTCCTGACGCCTTTCGGAAAAACGCATGTCAATGCGAGTGGCTAGATGAATGAGTTCATGCAGGTTAGCAGGAATTTCTCGTGCGGCCAGAACATCTTTAATGTTGCTGGATAGGCCTTTTTTAAAGGTCGCGCAGAGGGCCTCATTATTCCAGGATAATTCGGAAGCAAGAGTACGGAATTGGATGGCGTACTCGCCAACGGAAGAATTACCCTGGACCAGGTTCAGCAGGGCAGTCTCAGCAGAAGAGGCTCGGGCAGGTTCCTCAAAGACACTTCGTATTTCCGAGAAGAAGGAGTGTACAGAGGCAGTGACGGGGTCATTGCGGTCCCAGAGCGGTGTGGCCCATGACAGAGCTTTCCCAGACAGAAGGCTGACTACGAAAGCCACCTTAGACCTTTCAGTAGGAAACTGGTCCGACATCATCTCCAAGTGCAGGGAACATTGCGAAAGAAAGCCACGGCAAAACTTAGAGTCCCCATCAAATTTATCCGGCAAGGATAGTCGTAGGCCGGAAGTGGCCACTCGCTGCGGAGGAGGTGCAGGAGCTGGCGGAGGAGATGATTGCTGGACCTGTGGTAGTAGCTGCTGTAGCATCACGGTCAGTTGAGACAGCTGGTGGCCTTGTTGCGCTATCTGTTGCGACTGCTGGGCGACCACCGTGGTGAGGTCGGCGACAACTGGCAGTGGAACTTCAGCGGGATCCATGGCCGGATCTACTGTCACGATTCGGCTGGCAGGAGGTGGATCCTCTGTGCCAGAGAGGGATTGGCGTGGACCGTGCTAGTGGACCGGTTCTAAGTTACTACTGGTATTCACCAGAGCCCGCCGCAAAGCGGGATGGTCTTGCAGCGGCGGTAGTAACCAGGTCGTATCCACTAGCAACGGCTCAACCTCTCTGACTGCTGAAGATAGGCGCGGTACAAGGGAGTAGACAAGAGCAAGGTCGGACGTAGCAGAAGGTCGGGGCAGGCAGCAAGGATCGTAGTCAGGGGCAACGGCAGGAGGTCTGGAACACAGGCTAGGAACACACTAGGAAACGCTTTCACTGGCACAATGGCAACAAGATCCGGCGAGGGAGTGCAGGGGAAGTGAGGTATACATAGGGAGTGCACAGGTGAACACACTAATTAGACCAACTGCGCCAATCAGTGGCGCAGTGGCCCTTTAAATCGCAGAGACCCGGCGCGCGCGCCCTAGGGAGCGGGGCCGCGCGCGCCGGGATAGGACTGACGGAGAGCGAGTCAGGTACGGGAGCCGGGGTGCGCATCGCGAGCGGGCGCCACCCGCATCGCGAATCGCATCCCGGCTGGGGGCGGTATCGCAGCGCACCCGGTCAGTAGATCTGACCGGGGCGCTGCAGTAGCGAGGATGTTGCGAGCGCTCCGGGGAGGAGCGGGGACCCGGAGCGCTCGGCGTAACACCAACTTGATATCATAAGAGTTCCTCTGTACAGAGTGATACATAAACTTTTTCTTATGATATCCTAACCTAGTAGCTTTTGTTTTATTGTAACAAGTTACTTACTACTCACATGAATTGTTCTACTATATGTAATCAATTAAGCTTATAATGTTTACTAACATATCTAATAGATATTAATTAGCATATATCATTGTGTTTGTTACTCATTTATGTTTATAATCTTGTAACCAATAAATCTGCATACTTTTATAATACCTGTGTATTATTGTATATTGCAAAACTACATCCTTGAGCGTTAATGTCATCCTGTCATAAAAAGAACTTGTTGATATCTGAGGAAACAATCAGACTCAGATGTGAATTGTATCGATTGGCTTTTTCTACAACTCACCAGGTCATAATTTTAATATTTTTAATGTTAAAATGTTTTTATATTTTTATTACCATAATTCATAATTGAGTTATTTCCACACGACAGAGATTACCGGTTCTTGATGATGATTTTATTGAGTCCCCGTTAATCATGCATGGACAGAGATCAGTCTTTTTTTTCCACAAAGAAGAAACCGGATCCTGCTGGAGAGGAAGACTTCTGCATAAAACCCTTCTGTAGGTTCTCTCTGATGTATTCAGACATGGCCTGTGTCGCAGGAGCCAACAAGGGATATATTTTTCCCCGAGGGGGTGAAGTACTCGGCAGAAGATCAATTGGACAATAATAGGGTCGATGTGGTGGAAGACTCTCCGCTTGCTTCTCGCAAAACACGTCAATGAAGTCTTGATACGTGATAGGCAGACCTGGCAGAGAGGGACAAGAATGGGATGCTTCATTTGAATTGTCAACACACAGCGATTCTGGCAGTCCTGGCCCCAATGTGAGACTTCTCCGGAACGCCAATCGAGCATTGGGGTGTGGCATTGCAGCCAAGGCAGACCATGGAGTACCGAAGAACAGTAAGAAAGCACGTTGAACCTGATCCATTCCTTGTGCATAGCACCCTCTTGCATCCTCAGAGGTTCTGTGATGATCTTCACCGCGGAATTTAGACACTCCCCGTTGATAGAGGACATGTACAGTGGTTTTGCGAGTTGTGTGACTGGAAGATGATATTGGAGACCAGAGTGGCATCTATGAAGTTCCCTGCAGAACGGAGTCCACAAAGGCAGAAACATGGAGCAAGGATCCGGTAGAGGTGAAGAGCTGGACAGGCATGTATAAACGAGGAGAGGAAGTATTCACACCTAGAGACGCCTCTCCCATGTGCCCTAGATGCCCACGTTTCCCGGACGCTGAGGCCGAAGAGGGCAATTATTACGAAAATGCTCTGGACTGGCACAGTACAGGCACAGGTTCTCTTCCCGTTGGTGCGACCTCTCTTGTGGGGACAGGTGAGCACTATCAACCTGCATGGGCTCTTTGGCAGGAGAAAAGGAAGTAGGCTGAAACACCAGAGCCAAACGGGGAAGACGATAGGAACAGGCAGGTTCACGCTCTTGTCGGAGCTCCTCTTCCTCTCATGCTGTCTCACTCTCTCTTTTCTTCCTCTTATGCTGTCTCACTCTCGTTTCTTCCTTTCATGCAGTCTCACTCTATTTTCTTCCCTTTATGCTATCTCCCTCTCACTTTCTTTTCTTCCTCTCATGCTGTCTCACTCTCTCTTTTCTTCCCCTCATGTTGTCTCACTCACTTTTCTTCCCCTCATGCTGTTTCACTCTTTTTGTCCTCTAATGCTGTCTCACTCTCTTTTCTTTCTCTCATGCTGTCTAAGGCTCCTTTCACACTATGAGCATTCATCCGTTATTAAACATCCGTTTTCTGTGTAAAGACTGATGTATAATAGTGGATGAAATAACGGGTGCTAACGGCTGAATAATGTCTGTCAAAATAATGGGCATATTCATTCGTTAAGATCCATTATAACATCCGTCATGTACGGCCGTTTTAACACCTCTGACTTCAGACTCCCACGGCCGGGATGCGCTCAGAAGTTATTAAACAGGGGAGCGGGCGGCAATGTATCGTGTGTTTTATTATTAATGAATCCTTGGAAAGAGGGGCTATGACCCCTTCGATGTCTGAAGCAGTGATAATATTGATCCACAAGAAGGGGGGGACAGGGAAAAGATGGAGAATTATCGACCTATATCACTATTGAATACGGATTACAAAATTTTTGCAAAGATATGGGCAGGAAGATTAAAAAAGGTTTTGGATAAGATTATAGGGGAAGAACAGAGGGGTTTTATGGTAGGTAGGAATATGTTTGCTAATATACACAAGACATTCCTTAATATACAAACACGTGGAGGGAACCCCCGCTCCATCCTGTGTTTGGACGCTAACAAAGCGTTCGACAGGGTGGAGTGGGGCTTCCTCTTTGGGGTGGTGGAAAGATTTAGTTTGGGCACTTTATTCTTAAAAGCTATAAAAACGGTTTATTCAGCTCCTACAGCAAAAATTTGTATCAATGGGAATTTTTCTAATACTATATTTTTAAAAAGAGGTTCAAGACAGGGATGTCCGCTATCACCTTTATTATTTGCAATTTTTATAGAGCCATTAGCAGTCATGGTTAGGAACACAGAGGTCTTTCAGGGGTTTGGGGTACAAGGGGATAGAGAAAGAATGCTATTATATGCCGATGATGTGCTTTTGTTTGTTAGGAATCCGGTAGAGAAAGTACAGGAAGTGATTAGGTTGGTGGAAAAATTTGGATGTTTCTCAGGAATGAAAATGAATTGGCAGAAGTCCGGTCTTATGCCTTTGGATGTAGAAATTGAGGTCTCTATTGGCCCTGTAAACGTACTAAGAGTTAATGATAGTTTGGAATATTTGGGTATTAAGATCTCTAGCACTGTCTCGGATTTTGGGGAAGGTAATGGGAAAGATAAATACATGGAGGAAAATGAGATTAGGAATGGCAGATAGAATAGGACTGCTGAGAATGGTATTATTCCCCATGATAACGCATTATTTGAGAGCTTTCCCATATGGATTAAAAATACTTGGTTTAAAAATTGGAAAGTATATTAAATAATCTCATATGGGGTGGAAAAAGAAAAGTCGCACATATTTAGACTGCGACTTTCTGTGCGACAAATTTAGACAGGAAAAACCAGTCTAAATACTTTGATAAATCTCCCCCAATATCTATACCATCCCTTAGAGGAAGGAGGGCTGGGTCTCCCTAATTTTCATCAATATTTCATAGCCTCCAAACTAACATTGGTTATTCAAGAGCAACAAACATTGTTGGATTATTTGGAAAGGGGGCGTAAGAAAAACGGGTCCATATGGGAGTGGCTGGAGAGTGGGAGTTTGAAGAAGGGCGTAGAAGAGGAGAACATAGCTAAAGAATTATTGGTACAATAGGGATAGGGATAGGGATAGTATGAAGTCAGCAATAGGGATAACAAGTAGTGTGTGGTGTACCCCCATATGGGAAAATGAGAACTTCCCAGAAATAAAGAAAATCGCTGAATATTTGAATTGGGAAGATAAAGGAATTAGGTTGGTAGAGCAGGTTTGCACAAATGGGAAGATAATAGATTGGGAGTGTCTGAGTGAACGCTTTAATTAAAAAAATAGTAATTATTTTGGTTATGTACAGTTAAAGGATGCCTTGGGACAAGAAGAACCGAAAGAAAAATTAAAGGTAAAGAGTGTTATCACATTACAGAATATATTAAAAATGCACAGGGGGGAAAAAAGAAAATAATGAGTACACTATATAAAATGTTAGGTCAGAAGGGTTGGGAGGACGTAGTAAAATGGTTAGGACAGGCACTTGATATAGGTGGAATTTCAGAAGAAGAATGGAAATTGGTGTTAAAGAATATTAGAAGAACAACTATTAATGCAAATAATAGGGTGTCTTTCTTGATGTATATCGGGCGCAGTACTCACCGCAATTTATTTATAAAATTAATGTTAGGGAGAATGCACAATGCCCCAAGTGTGGGTTTGAGGGAGGTAATTGGTTACACATGATATGGAATTGCACGAAGTGTGGTGTTTGAAACTATTAAAGTTAGAATAGGTGTGGTATTGCTCTTTGAACCTAAGGTTGCAATTTATGGACTAGAGATAGTGGGAACTAAGCATACAGATCTTATACTTGGAGTATTAGGAGTGGCAAAGAATTTGATTCTTAGGAAATGGTTGGCCCCAGCGGTTCCATCAAGGGAAGAATGGTTAGGAGGTATAAATAAGGTTAGAACTTATAAGTTGTTGCTGTTTAAGGACAGTGAAAGAAATAAAAAAAATCGAGAATAAATGGCTACCCTGGGAGAAAGGAGATAGTGAAAAGGAGAAAAGAGTAAGAGAGGTGTAGGGAAAGGAAGGAAGTTAATGGATTCCGGGCAGGCTGTCTTAAGGGGAGGGAGGGAAAAGGGGGGGGTGGGGCTTTGGTTTTGATAATGCTGTAAGTAATAATGGATTTTGTATGTATTAAAATTTAAATAAAAAATAAAATAAAAAAATGTATTGTGTGTTTTAACTTTCATTTTTAAATCCCCAGTGGGGAGCCCTGAATGGCCGGTACTGAGGAGCCATTCAGGGCTCTCCGCGGGTTGTTGAAAATGAACATTGTGAGTGGCAGCGCGGGCCATATGTATATTAAAAGCGCTGTGGGGGTAAGATAAGGAGATTTTTATGCTTACCGTAAAATCTCTTTCTCGAAGGATCCATTGGGGACACACAGACCATGGGTATATGCTGCTGTCTCTTTGGGTGGGCAGAGAAAACAGTCAGGCAGTCGGCTGTACCACCGCCGCCTGCAGCACCTTACGGCCCAGACTAGCATCAGCCGATGCGAAGGTATGAACCTGGTAGAACCTTGAGAAAGTGTGCAAAGACGACCAGGTGGCCGCTTTACAGATCTGCAAGGCCGAGGCCTTTTTGCAGAGGGCCCAGGATGCCCCAACAGAACGGGTGGAATGAGCCAAAACCCTGAAGGGTGGGATCTTCCTCTTGCAGTGGTAAGCTTCCGAAATAGCTGATCGGATCCACCGAGAAATGGTGGCCTTGGAAGCAGGTTGTCCCTTACGACGACCTTCCGTAAGAGCGAAAAAGGAATCGCACTGACGAAAGGAAGAGGTGACAGAGAGATAGGTCCTAACAGCCCGCACTACATCCAGTTTGTGGAGAAAACGCTCCCTGGGATGAGAAGGAGCGGGACAAAAGGACGGGCAGACGATTTCCACATTGAGATGAAAAGCCGAAATGACCTTGGGTAAAAAGGACGGAATCTGGCGGGAAAACAACCTTGTCCTGGTGAACCACCAGAAAAGGATAATGGCAGGCGAGAGCTGCCAGTTCAGATACTCTCCTAATGGAGGTAATAGCAATAAGGAACACCACCTTCCAGGAAAGGAGGCGAAGAGGAATATCCCTGAGAGGTTCAAAAGGAGGGCCTTGTAGGGCACCTAGAGCCAGGTTTAAGTCCCAAGGGGGAGAAGGGGACCGATAAGGAGGGGCAGCATGTGCCACTCCCTGGAGGAAGGTCCGGACATGAGAATTGGATGCCAGAGGACGCTGAAAAAGAATTGAAAGGGCCGGACTTTGACACAAAAGGAGGAATCTTCCGTTTGTGTCGAGACGCGAAGAGGTCCACTTATGGAGTGCCCAAGAGGTTGCAGATCTGTGCAAACACCTCCGGATGCAGGGACCACTCGCCGGGGTCGGCTGAGGACCGGCTGAGAAAATACGCTTCCCAGTTGAGTACTCCCGGAATGTGAATCGCCGAGATGGCCGGAACCTTGAGTTCCGCCCAGAGGAGAATCTTGGTCACCTCGGCCATGGCTGCTGAGCTGCTGACTGGACACGGACAGGGCGGCCCTGAAGTAGGGGCTCCCAATGAAGCAGACAAAGATGGATTGCCCTCAATTCCAAGATGTCTATGGGGAGAAGAGCTTCTCGGGGAGACCAGAGGCCTTGAACCGTCCGGTCCTTGAAAATGCCTCCCCAGCCCGACAGACTGGCATCTGTTGTGACAACTTGCCAGTGGAGGGGAAGGAATGAGCGCCCCTGAATAAGCAGGGGAGAGTGGAGCCACCAGAGAAGAGACTGACGAGACCGTTGAGAGAGACAGAGGAGACCTGTCCCACCGGGAGAGAATTGCCAGTTGAAGAGGGCGGTAATGGAACTGGGCAAAGGGCACGGCCTCCATGGCCGCCACCATCTGATCCAGGACTTCCATGCAAATACGGATGGAGACTGGGGCTGGCGTCCGAATGGAGCGGACACCTGACAAGAGAGTCAGTCGCTTGTCCGGCAGACAGAGATTCCATTCGGAAATGGTGGATTAGAAGATGTTGGTTGAGACGCTTGAGATCCAAGATTGGCTGCACAGAAACACCTTTCTTGGGTACCACGAAAAGGTTGGAATAGAAACCCCAAAAATGTTCCCTGGAAGGAACCGGGACAATGACTCCCTGGATAAGAAGGGACTGGAGTGCCCCCCGAATCTCCTCTGCTAGCGAAGGAGACCGGGGGGCCCGGGACAGAAAAAATCGATCCCTCGGAAGGGAGGCAAATTCGATCCGGTATCCATTGGACACCACGTCCCTGACCCAGGAGTCCTGAATGTGCGCGGTCCAGACATCTCGGAAGAGTAAGAGACGACCTCCCACCTTTAGAAAAATTTGTGGGTGGGGGCGTTCCTTCATGCAGAAGTAGGTTTGCGGGTGCCCGATTTGGCCGCAAAACGGCCGGAACAGTTGTCCGACTTCCAAGAGGGGCGTGCCCGGAAGGAGGGAACCTTTTTGTCCCGCGAAGGTGCCTGCCCAGACCCTTTATTGGGACCAAAAGTCCGAAAGGACCGGAAAGAAGAGGACTTCCTACAGGAAGTAGTGCGAGTCTTATTCTGAGGTAATAAGGAACTCTTGCCGCCTGTCGCCTCTGAGATAATCTCATCAAGGCGCTTGCCAAAAAGTCGAGAACTGGCAAATGGAAGCTCAGTGAGAAACTTTTTGGAGGCGAAATCTGCGTCCCAAGCTTTGAGCCACATGGAGAGACGGAGGGCCACCAGGTTACCAGTGGCAAAGGCAGCACAGCGGGCCGACTGCATGGAAGCAGAACACAGAAAATCTCCAGCCTTGGAGCATTGGAGAGCTAGGTCAGACAGTTCCTCCGGGGATCCTGAAAGAATACCCTGACGGAGTTGGGAAGACCAAACTGAAAGAGCCTTCGATACCCAGGCGGAGGCAAAGGCAGGAAGCAGGGAGGAACCCGCTGCTTCGAAGGCAAACTTTGCCAAGGTCTCCACCTTCTTGTCCGCCGGATCCTTGAAGGCAGCCGCATCAGCCAATGGCAGAGTAGTAGCTTTAGAGAGGCGGGAGACTGGTGGATCCACAGATGGGGGGGAAGTCCACCGTGAGATGAGCTCCTTGGTGAAAGGATACCGTGCTTGAGCCTTCTTCGTTTCCTGAAACCTCTTGTCAGGATGCCTCCAGGCGGATTCCAGAAGAGCGTCAGATTCAGCGTGAGAGCTGAAAACCTTGGGTGCCGATCGGGCACGATGAAAGGATACTTCTGGAGCCATGTCCGAAGTTCCTGGGTCCTCTAGATGGAAGGTGTCTCTTATAGCCGAAACCAATGAGTTCACTGTGTCAGCCATATCCGAGCGGTCCTCTGAGTCAGATGCCGAATCGGAAACCTCGTCCATAAGTTCTCCAGGTGAGTGGGAACAAGTGGAGGCAGCCCTGGAGGAGGGAGACACTGACCGGGTACGCGGCTCTGGAGAGCCAGAGCGGCGACCACGGGACCTCTCCTAGGCTGTCCCCACAGAATGGGAGACCTGAGCCAAGTCGGATATAGACCGGGAGAGGGAGGAACCCCAGGCTGGAGGGGCGGCCGAACCCACCGGGTCTGGAAGAGCATCCGGGGTAGAATTAGCAGGGGGGTCTGGGGGAGCAGTGGTGCAGGCAGAACAAGTAAGTTCAGCAGAACTGGACATTTTTGAGTTACAGCTTTTACAGGTGTAATAGGTAACCAAGGGTCCCGTTATCTGTTTAGAGGGAGGAACAGTTCTGGGATCGGACATAGTAAAAAAGAACAATCTCATCCAAGTTTGTGTCCCCAAGGCAGCTGCTGTGAGGAGAACTCCAAGAGAGAGAAGAAAACGCTGGACCAATGGCAAGAGGGGGCCGTGCTAGGTACAAGGGTGCTGTTAATTGGCCCTGCAAACCCCCTATGCGCACGCACAGCGCTGATTGGAGGCCATATCATGCCCTTGTTGAAGCTTCCACGGCCCTGGGTGGCTGGAGCTAATGCGCACCCGGCTGCCGAAGTAAGTTCAGCTGATTCCCTAATGGTGCCTGCTCCCAGCCCCGTGCGCACATGCGACCGCATATGCGACTTGCGGAGGAACGGAGCGGGGGAACGGAGCGGGTGAAGACGCCACTGCTGAAAGCGAAAGTAAGACGGGCGTTGTGTTCGGCCGGGCCGGAGGAGCACCCGCAGTGAAAGTAAGAGTCGCGCCGCGGCTGCAGAAGGCAGCCGTGTTATGACACTGCGCCCCAACACTATAACACTGTGTCCCTGCTCATATAGCCACTGCTCAGCCCCAGAAAAGAAGAAAAGATCCCCCTGCAGGGAAAAAGGAGGGAAAATCCCTCCAGGCCAGCCCCATCAGTCCCAATACATAAGAGTGGGCAAAAACTTGGGGCCTCCAGATTTTGAAAATCCGCACCTAAAGAAAAAAAGGGGGAAAAAATACTCACCTTAGTCTGAAGAACTTACCTAATGAATTCTTCAGTCATCATTTGTCACCTGCATCATGCCGGGCTGCAACAGCGAGGCGAGCAGGGAAGTAGGGGGACCCGGACCCATGAGGTACAACCCCAGGCACTGACCGTTGGCGAGAGGGGGTTGACAGTACGTCCATGATGCCTGTGCATGATGCATGATACCTCCTCAATCGCAAATGGGGAAACAGTGAACACTGTGTTCCTGAGTCCCCACCTGAAAACGGAAAAGAAAAAGGAATAAAAAAATCTAACAAGTCCCTAAACCTAGGAAAACAAAAAATATGAGACCTGGTCTGGGGAGAACCCAGACCAGTGTCTACCTCCTTAAGACACTAAGCCAAAACTGATTAGCTCAGTGGCCTGGAGGCGAGTATACCCTGCTGGGAGGAGCCGACTTTTCTGTTGCCATAGTGTCAAGCCTCCTAGAGACAGCAGCATATACCCATGTTCTGTGTGCGCTGTGACCCCGCATCACATGGCGTCGGTCCCGGCGCTCATCAACGGCCGGGACCCGCGGCTAATACCACACATCGCCGATCGCGGCAATGTGCGGTATTAACCCTTTAGAAGCGGCGGTCAAAGCTGCGCTTCTAAAGTGAAAGTGAAAGTATCCCGGTTGGTCAGTCGGACTGTTCGGGACCGCCGCGGTGAAATCGCGGCGTCCCGAACAGCTTACAGGACACCGGGAGGGCCCTTACCTGCCTCCTCGGTGTCCGATCGACGAATTACTGCTCCGTGCCTGAGATCCAGGCAGGAGCAGTCAAGCGCCTATAACACTGATCACAGGCGTGTTAATACACGCCAGTGATCTGTGTAAGAGATCAGTGTGTGCAGTGTTATAGGTCCCTATGGGACCTATAACACTGCAAAAAAAAAGTAAAAAAAAAGTGTTAATAAAGGTCATTTAACCCCTTCCCTAATAAAAGTTTGAATCACCCCCCTTTTCCCATAAAAAAAATAAAACAGTGTAAATAAAAATAAACATATGTGGTATCGCTGCGTGTGTAAATGTCCAAACTATAAAAATATATTATTAATTAAACCGCACGGTCAATGGCGTATGCGCAAAAAAATTCCAAAGTCCAAAAAAGCGTATTTTGGTCACTTTTTATACCATTAAAAAATGAATAAAAAGTGATCAAAAAGTCTGATCAAAACAAAAATCGTACCGATAAAAACTTCAGACCACGGCGCAAAAAATGAGTCCTCATACCGCCCTGTAAGTGCAAAAATCAAAAAGTTATAGGGGTCAGAAGATGACATTTTTAAACGTATAAATTTTCCTGCATGTAGTTATGATTTTTTCCAGAAGTACGACAAAATCAAACCAATATAAGTAGGGCATAATTTTAACCGCATGGACCTACAGAATAATGATAAGGTGTCATTTTTACCGAAATATGCACTGCGTAGAAACGGAAGCCCCCAAAAGTTACAAAATGGCGTTTTTTCTTTGATTTTGTCGCACAATGATTTTTTTTTCTGTTTCGCTGTGAATTTTTGGGTAAAATGACTATTATCACTGCAAAGTAGAATTGGTGACGCAAAAAATAAGCCATAATATGGATTTTTAGGTGGAAAATTGAAAGGGTTATGATTTTTAAAAGGTAAGGAGGAAAAAACGAAAGTGCAAAAACGGAAAAACCCTGAGTCCTTAAGGGGTTAAGACGCCGTGATCAAAGTTGATCACGACATCTAAATGCGGGAAATTATGCTAATGCTAATAACACTAATCAATGCTGTGCCATGGAAGGCTTCTATGGCACAGCATTCTTCAGTGTATGCAATCATAAAATCACATGTAATAGTCTCCTATGGGAACTAAAAAAGTGAAACAAATTTGTAAAAAAAAAAAAGTTCATAATTGTGATAAGTCCCTTCCCTAATAAAAGTTTGAATCACCCTATCCCCTTTTTCTAATAAAATTATATAAATAAACATATACATTAGTTATCGTTGCATGCGTAAATGTCCAGAATTGCATATTTTTGGCTCCTTTATATACCATAAAAAATTTATAAAAAGTGATCAAAAAGTCCCATCAAAATAATAATGGTACTGATAAAATTGCAGCTGCGAGCAGGCCTGGGGAGGCAGAGCTTTTGGTCACAGCTGGAGGCACACTATAGGTTGGGTCACCGGCAGATCCATTACACGTGATCCTACCCTTAAAGGGGTACTCCCATGGAAAACTTTTTTTTTTAAATCAACTGGTGCCAGAAAGTTAAACAGATTTGTAAATTACTTCTGTTAAAAAATCTTAAAGGAGTACTCTGGTGCAGAGTATTCCTGCTCCGTCCTGCCCGGGCTGCAAAAAAAATGAAAATGAACCATCTCTCACCTTCCTGGGTTCCCGCTGAGCGCCACTACAGCTGATCGGTCCTCCGGTCCATCCTCTTCATACTTCCGGGTGTAACGAAGCGTCACATGGCGCTCAGCCTATCCCCGGCCGAGGCAGAACATCGCGGCGGCCGGCGATATGCTGAGCGCCATGTGACGCTTCGTTACACCCGGAAGTATAAAGAGAATGGACCGGAGGACCGATCAGCTGTAGTGGTGCTCCACCGGAACCCAGGAAGGTGAGTGATGGTTCATTTTCATTTTTTTTGCAGCCCGGGCAGGACGGAGCAGGAATACTCTGCACCAGAGTACTCCTTTAATCCTTTCAGTATTTTTTGGGGCTATATACTACATAGGAAATGCTTTACTTTTAAGATTTCTCTGATGTCATGACCACAGTGCTCTCTGCTGTCCATTTTAAGAACTGGCCAGAGCAACATATGTTTGCTATGGGGACTTTCTCCTCAGGAAAGTTCCTAAAATGGACAGCAGAGAGCACTGTGGTCATGACATCAGAGAAATCTAAAAAGTAAAGCATTACCTCTGTAGTATACAGCCCCTAAAAAGTACTGGAAGGATATTACAAATCTGTTTAACTTTCTGGCACCAGTTGATTTAAAAGAAAAAGTTTTCTACAGGAGTACCCCTTTAAGGTGTTTTTTGGTTAAGTGTGCTAGGGGAAGAATGCTAAGGCATGTTAGGAAAGGTAGTGTAGTTAATGTTAGTGTAGGGTTCTGCTCAAAAGACTCTACCTTGTCGTGGTGGCAGGCTTCATATTCTTTGGTCAAAATAATTCCTTCACTGAAATCACTGATGAGGGTCTGACTCACTTTCTGCAAAAAATTTGGGGTTGGTCCTAGGGGGCGGAGTTGGCATGTACCATAGGGGGCGGGGTGTGCCATGGGGGGGGGGGGGGGCTACGCCTTGAGCTGTGTAAGGGGCCCCAAAATTTCTGATGGCAGCCCTGCACTCTCATTTCTTCCTCTCATGCTGTCTCACTCTCTCTTTTCTTCCTCTCATGCTGTCTCTCTCTTTTCTTCCGCTCATGCTGTCTCACTCTTTTCTTCCTCTCATGCTGTGTCACTCTCTCTTTTCTTCCTCTCATGCTGTCTCACTCTCTTTTCTTCCCTTCATGCTGTCTCACTCTCTATTTTCCTCCTCATGCAGTCTCACTCTTTTCTTCCTCTCATGATCTCCACTTTTTTCTTCCTCTCATGCTGTCTCACTCTATTTTCTTCCTCTCATGCTGTCTCGCTCTTTTCTTCCCCTCATACTGTCTTACTCTTTTCATCCTCTCATGCTGTCTCACTCTCTCTTTTCTTCCCCTCATGCAGTCTCACTCTATTTTCTTCCTCTCATGCTGTCTCACTCTCTTTTCTTGCTCTCATGCTGTCTCACTCTTTTCTTCCCCTCATGCTGTCTCACTTTCTCGTTTCTTCCTCTCACTCTTTTCTTCCTCTCATGCTGTCTCACTCTCTCGTTTCTTCCTCTCATGCTGTCTCACTCTCTCTTTTCTTCCGCTCATGGTGTCTCACTCTTTTTTCTTCCACTCATGCTGTCTCACTCTCTTTTCTTCCCCTCATGCTGTCTCACTCTTTTCTTCCTCTCATGCTCTCCACTTTTTTCTTCCCCTCATGCTCTCTCTCTCTTTTGTTTCCCTCATGCTGTCTCACTCTTTTCTTCCTCTCATGCTGCCTCACTCTCTTTTCTTCCTCTGATGCTGTCTCCCTCTCTCTTCCTCTCATGCTGTCTCATTCTCTCTTTTCTTCCCCTCATGTTGTCTCACTCTCTTTCCTACTCTTTTCTTCCTCATGCAGTCTCACTGTCTTTTCTTCCACTCATGCTGTCTCACTCTCTTTATGCTGTTTAACACTCACTTTCTTTTCTTCCTTTCATACTGTCTCACTCTCTCTTTTCTTCCTCTCATGCTGTCTCTCTTTTCTTGCGCTCATGCTGTCTCACTCTCTCTTTTCTTCCTCTCATGCTGTCTCTCTCTCTTCTTCCTTTCATGCTGTCTCTCTCTCTTCTTCCTCTCATGCTGTCTCACTCTCTTTCCTCCTCTTTTCTTCCTCATGCAGTCTCTTTCTTTTCTTCCTCTTATTCTCCCACTTTTTTCTTCCTCCCATGCTGTCTCACTCTCTTTTCTTCCCCTCATGCTGTCTCACTCTCTCTTTTCTTCCCCTCATGCAGTCGCTCTCTTTTCTTCCCCTCATGCTGTCTCACTCTCTGTCAGGCCCAAGGCCTGGTTATTAAAATCCTATATGTGTATTATAATTATAACTGTGTGATATATTATCCAAGCCATGGGTAAGAGGTCATTCAGACTGTGGGTTTGTGTATTGCATTTTATTGGGGGTCTGGCTGTTTGTTTACATCTCCTTTGAAGTCAAAGGCTTTTTAGAAGTCATGCACTCTGGTCCCATCCTATAATCAAACAGATAAGGGGCCAGGAAGAGAGAAGACCCACTGGTGGGATCAGAGGGGAGGGGGGAATTGAGTCTCCCTCCCAAGAAAGCAGATATATAATATTTTAACAATGCTAGACTCAGGGTGTTCAATGCTGTGCAACAAGCTGACAAGATCATCCTAAGAACAGCTGGCACTCACTGAAGGACTGCTATATCATCATGCTGTAAGAACTTCATCTTTTGTTTTTCTGAACTTGTCTTGCTAAACTCTTTTATATATTGTTATACCTGTATGTCATTTGATCCTGTATTTTTATATATATAGCACTGTGATACCTTTTATCAGATTAAATGTTTAATTAATCAACTCTGGTCTTTGATCTCTAAATATATGAGCTCACCTTTCTGAAGGCAGCTCTGGTGGAAACACGTTTATCTAAGGGTTAAATTGGTGACTTGCTGGGACTAGTAGTGGATACCCAGAGATCTGGTGGCCTTAACCCTTGCACCATCACACTCTCTCTAGTGTCTTGGCTGGACCGATAGGGTGTGATCGTGACACTATCCTTTCTTCCTCTCATGCTCTACACTTTTTTCTTCCTCTCATGCTATCTTTCTCTTTTGTTTTCCTCATGCTGTTTCACTCTCTTTTCTTCCTATCAAGCTGCCTCACTCTCTCTTTTCTTCCTCTGTTGCTGTCTCCTTCTCTCTTCCTCTCATGCGGTCTCATTCTCTCTTTTCTTCCCCTCATGCTGTCTCACTCTCTCTTTCCTCGTCTCTTTTCTTCCTCATGCAGTCTCACTTTCTTTTCTTCCTTATTCTCTCCACTTTTTTCTTCCACTCATGCTGTCTCACTCTCTTTTCTTCCTCTCGTGCTGTCTCACTCTCTTTTCTTCCCCTCATGCTGTCTCACTCTCTTTTCTTCCTCTCGTGCTGTCTCGCTCTCTTTTCTTCCCCTCATGCTGTCTCACTCTCTTTTCTTCCCCTCATACTGTCTCACTCTCTTTTCTTCCTCTCGTGCTGTCTCACTCTCTTTTCTTCCCCTCATACTGTCTCACTCTTTTCTTCCCCTCATGCAGTCTCACTCTCTTTTCCTCCTCTCATGCTGTCACTCTTTTCTTCCCCTCATGCAGTCTCACTCTCTTTTCTTCCCCTCATGCAGTCTCTCTCTTTTCTTCCCCTCATGCAGTCTCTCTCTTTTCTTCCCCTCATGCTGTCTCTCTCTTTTCTTCCCCTCATGCTGTCTCACTCTCTTTTCTTCCTCTCATGCTGTCTCATTCTCTCGTTTCTTCCCCTCATGCTGTCTCACTCTTTTCTTCCCCTCATGCAGTCTCACTCTCTTTTCATCTCATGCTGTCTCACTCTCTTTTCTTCCCCTCATGCAGTCTCACTCTCTTTTCTTCCTCTCATGCTGTCTCTCTCTTTTCTTCCCCTCATGCTGTCTCACTCTCTTTTCCTCCTCTCATGCGGTCTCACTCTCTTTTCCTCCTCTCATGCTCTCACTCTTTTCTTCCTCTCGTGCTGTATCACTCTCTTTTCTTCCCCTCATGCAGTCTCACTCTCTTTTCTTCCCCTCATACTGTCTCTCTCTCCCTTCTCATTCCTGTCAGTTTCTCAATATCTCTTTCCTCTCATTTGCTTTCTACTCCCCTTCCCGCTTAGTATTCACGTAGTGGACTCCACCCCACCCTGGGTCACGTGCTAGACTCCGCCCTTCCCGAGGTTGCGGATGGGGAGGGGGCGTGGTCGCATCTGCGCACTGGTGTGGAGCTGGGTAGGCGCGCTGAGAGAAGATGGCGGCGGCGGGGGAAGCGGCATGAGCGGTCTCACTCATTGAAAGTGTCCAGCATGGCCTCCCCGGGCGCGCAGGTACAAGAACGTGTGCCGGCGGCCACAAAGCAACATGTGAGCCGCCAGGGTGTCCGACACTGCTCGACCTAACTAGCTGGGGGCGGAGGCGCTAGGCCCGGCCTCATTTCTGCAGCCTCATCGGAGCCCGGGGCTCCGGATCACACGTGGGGCCTCAAAGAGTAGACACGACAGTGGGGACCGGGCAATACCCTTTCTCTTAACCCCGTGTGAGCGTCTCAGCTGTGGGGATTGATGTGGGTGACTGGGCTGTGCTGTATGAGGCGAATGGGGTGCAGTGTGGGGGAGGGGAGCAGGACATGTGGGGACTGCAACTGGTGACCGAAGGCTCATGGGGTGCACTGGGTCCAGAGATGGGCTGCGCTGGTGCTATGTGCCCTCTGGAGCTCTGCTGCCTCTATGGAGCACTCGCTGGATAGGAGTTTATTCTGATGGGCACATGTGGGGTTACACTTGTCTCTGCAGGATGTTTTGGGCTTCTCTCAGGCCGGCACGTGAGTGGTGACAATTTGGGTGCCCAGGTTACAGCTGTCACAAGACAGGTGCACCCCCATAGACGTGACCTGGCCCAAACACTTCTGGTACCTGATCATTGGGGGAGATTTATCAAAACCTGTGCAGAGGGTAAGTTGCACATAGCAACCAATCAGATTTCTACTTTCATTTTTAACAAGGCCTCAGTAAAATGAAAGAAGCGATCTGATTGGTTGCTATGGGCAACTTTTCCTCTGGACAGGTTTTGATAAATCTCCCCCATAGTCTCAGGCTGACCTCTCACCACTGCTGTCTAGTCCTGGTCACTGTGGGCCCTTTATTGTTTATACTGTTGTTCAGTGTTTCCCAACCATGGTTCCTCCAGCTGTTAAAAACTACAACTTCCAGCATGCCCGGACAGCCAACGGCTGTCCGGGCATGCTGGGAGTTGTAGTTTTGAACAGCTGGAGGCACCCTGGTTGGGAAACACTGCTCTGGTTGTTTAAATATAGTGACAATGTGCAGCTAAAGAGGTGCTGCAGCAGCTGCCTATGTTCTCGTTATGTGCTGCAGGCATTAATGCGATCTGTGTTATCAGCTATTTCTGACACTGGAGAGTCAGGCTGCAGGTTATTGGACTATTGCTCCCTGTTATCAGCCTTTTCAGGCTGTGGGGCTGACATCCATTATGGACATTTATCAACGGGTTTAATCAGGTTTTCTTTACTATAATTGTCGCAACTGCGACTACGTGATTTTTCGTGCGACATTTTGACTGGAAAGCTAGAAAAGCAAGTCTTCCAAAAATTAACTACGTAGTAATAATTTTAAAATGGACGACGGGTAGTCTGGTATTAACTGCGACAGTCGCAACTGCGCAAAAAAAAAGTTGCAACAGGGTGAAAAATTGACTAAATTTACTCCAGCTCAAACATGGAGCAGAAAAAGCTACTACCAAAGTAAAAAAGGAAAAATTGCTTACGTGAAAGAAAATTATCAACCGGCTGAAACCAGTTGATAAATAAGTCACACATAAGCAAAAAAAAGTAAGGAAAAAATTACTAAAAAAAAAAAAAATACATAAGCAAACATTGAAAAATGTCCCTCCATATGATTTACTGATCAGTCACCCCTCTTATAATGATGCTGTACTTTTATAACCCCTTTACATCCATATGTGTAACACTGCCGCTCTGATCTAAGCTGCAGGAAAGAGGTGAATGTATGGGTCGCATGTCAGTCATATAGAATCAGCTAAATATTGTGACTGTTCTTCTTTTTTTTTTTTTATACATTAGGGGTCTGCCATCTGTGACCCTGCAGGGGATGTAGAAATAAAACTCCCAGCATGCAAGCTGTTATACCTGAATTCTTTTGAGAAACCCTTGAAGTTGTAGTCCTACTTAGCTGTACCCCATACTGTATCAGTGTATGATTTACACCTTCAGAGAAGTGGGGTCTTTGTGTGGCTTTCAGGTTATGTTAACACTTTATATGGGCGTGTGTTGTCTATGTGAAACTCTTTAACCCCTTAAAGACCAGGCCAATTTTATTTTTGCATTTTCGTTATTTCCTTCTAAAAATCATAACTTTTCTATTTTCATCCACAGGTGATTGAGGGCTTGTGTTTTTTGCGGGACCAGTTGTCCTTTGTAATCACATCACTCAGTTTACCATAAAATGTACAGCGCAACCGGAAAAAATACCATTTGTGTGGCAAAATTGAAAAGAAAACCGCAGTTTAACAAATTTTGGAAGGTTTAGTTTTTACGCTGTACAATTTACATGAGAAATTATTTCTTTATTCTGTGGGTCAATACTATTAAAATGATACCCATGATTACATACTTTTCTATTATTGTACAACTTTAAAAAAAAAAAAGCTTTTTTTATTTTTTTTTTACAATTTATATCCCCAAAAGGGATGTCCGCCCTTACCAGCGGGTCCCTGGCTGCTGACAGCACCTGGGACCTGCCGTGCATGATGCGAGCACCGTTCCAGTGCTCGCCGTCAACATGGAGCGTAAATGTACATTAAATACAACGGCACGGTGACGTATATTTAAGTCCATTGTCGTTAAGGGGTTAACATGTACCTGTCATTTGCAACTACTTGCAAAACATGGGAAAAACATGTTTATTTGAAGCATTTATTGGTTAAAAAATGCTGTCTTGTCCCTGCTTCTAATGTTTGTGTGCAAAATGTATGTGGGCAAGCAGGGCTCTGTGCGGTGAGGCTCTATGACAGTGTTTCCCAATTTTTTTGGGCACGGGGAAACCCTACCGGGGAAAAAAAAAAGGGAAACAGCCACAATGCAATATCAATTTCTGTTGACTATGTAGATTACAGCCACAATTCTTCACCGTTAAACCTGCGAAACAAACCTCTTAGGCTGTGCACTTTTCCAGCATCAACCTCCAGATTCCTCTTTTACAAGTGTGGAGGAATACAGGGGTGTATAGGTGTAAAGGGGTAACAGAGAGGTGTAGAATGGTGTACATGGGTGACAGGTGTATAGAGGAATGTACATGGGTAACAGAGGCATGTAGAGGAGTGTTCATGGGTAAGAGATGGGTGTAGAAGAGTGTACGTGGGTGACGGGGGGGCGTAGGGGGTGGCAGGTATAGAAGTGTGTACATGGGTAATGGATTTTGGGGGGTAGAGGACTGTATATAGGTGACGGGTGTACGTGGGTGATGGTGGGGTGTAGAAGAGTGTACATGAGTGAAAGAAGGGTGGACAGGAGTGACAAGGTAACGGAGGGTTGGACTGGTGGCAAAAGGAAAGAGGGGTGAATAGTGGGGGGTGGACATTGATAGGGGGTAGACTGGGGGGGGTGGTCAGAGGGGTGGTGAACATGGATGACAGGAAAGTGGACAAGGGTGAAAGGGGGTTACACGAGGGGACAAAGGGGGTGGACAGGGGGGACAGAGGGGAGAGGGTGCAGTACCTTATTTAAGCTGAGCTGTTTTTCGACGTCTCTCTGCAGGGAAGAATCCGGTGCCCCATTGCATTTATCACCTTCCCGGCCTGCGCGCTTGTGACTCACTCACACAATGCGCACCCTTCGGCGATCAGTACATGCTGCAAGTTGTAGTTTTGCAATAGCTGGAGGCTCACTGGTTGGAAAATAGTTAGGTAACAGAACCTAACTCAAGGTTTTCAAACCAGTGTGCCTCCAACTGTTGCAAAAGTACAACTCCCAGCATGCACGGTCTGTCAGTGCATGCTGGGAGTTGTACTTTTGCAACAGCTGGAGGTTTGCCCCATGTGAATGTACAGGGAACATTCACACGGGTCGGTTTACAGTGAGTTTCCAGCTTCAAGTTTGAGCTGCGACAAATTTTCCGCCGCAGTGCAAACTCCTAGCGGGAAACTCACTGTAACCCCCCCCGCCAGTGCTAATGTACCCTATAAACACGACACTACAGAAAATAAAGAGTAAAACACTACATATACACCCCCTTACACTTTTCCCCCCTCGCCCCCCCCCCCCCCAAATAAAAATGGAAAAAAGTCTCGTTTGGCAGTGTTTCCAAAACGGAGCCTCCAGCTGTTGCAAATCTCCTCCTCCCGACATTGCGGGACAACCACTGACTGTCCTGGCATGCTGGGAGTTTAGCAACAGCTGGAGGCACCCTGTTTGGGTATCACTAGCGTGGAATATTTTGTAAGGCCCTATTCACAAGGCAGAATTCCCATAGAAGTGTATTAAGCTTTCATTTAACCCCTTAACGACGCAGGACGTATATTTACGTCCTGTGCCGGCTCCCGCGATATGAAGCGGGATCGCGCCGCGATCCCGCATCATATCGCGTGGGTCCCGGCGCTAATCAACGGCCGGGACCCGCGGCTAATACCACACATCGCCGATCGCGGCGATGTGCGGTATTAACCCTTTAGAAGCGGCGGTCAAAGCTGACCGCCGCTTCTAAAGTGAAACTGAAAGTATCCCGGCTGCTCAGTCGGGCTGTTCGGGACCGCCGCGGTGAAATCGCGGCGTCCCGAACAGCTGATCGGACACCGGGAGGGCTCTTACCTGCCTCCTCGGTGTCCGATCGACGAATGACTGCTCCGTGCCTGAGATCCAGGCAGGAGCAGTCAAGCGCCGATAATGCTGATCACAGGCGTGTTAATACACGCCTGTGATCAGGATGAGAGATCAGTGTGTGCAGTGTTATAGGTCCCTATGGGACCTATAACACTGCTAAAAAAAAAGTGTTAATAAAGGTCATTTAACCCCTTCCCTAATAAGTTTGAATCACCCCCCTTTTCCCATAAAAAAAATAAAACAGTGTAAAAAAATAAATAAATAAACATATGTGGTATCACCGCGTGCGTAAATGTCCGAACTATAAAAATATATCATTAATTAAGCCATACGGTCAATGGCGTACGCGCAAAAAAATTCCAAAGTCCAAAAAAGCGTATTTTGGTCACTTTTTATAACATTAAAAAATGAATAAAAAGTGATCAAAAAGTCAGATCAAAACAAAAATCATACCAATAAAAACTTGAGATCACGGCACAAAAAATGAGCCCTCATACCGCCCCGTACGTGGAAAAATAAAAAAGTTATAGGGGTCAGAAGATGACATTTTTAAACGTATACATTTTCCTGCATGTAGTTATGATTTTTTCCAGAAGTGCGACAAAATCAAACCTATATAACTAGGGTATCATTTTAACCGTTTGGACCTACAGAATAATAAGGTGTAATTTTTACCGAAATATGCACTGCGTAGAAACGGAAGCCCCCAAAAGTTACAAAATGGCGTTTTTTTTCCGATTTTGTCGCACAATGATTTTTTTCCCGTTTCGCCGTGCATTTTTGGGTAAAATGACTAATGTCACTGCAAAGTAGAATTGGCGCCGCAAAAAATAAGCCATAATATGGATTTTTAGGTGGAAAATTGAAAGGGTTATGATTTTTAAAAGGTAAGGAGGAAAAAACGAAAGTGCAAAAACGGAAAAACCCTGAGTCCTTAAGGGGTTAAGGAGGAATTCCTTAAAGAGGCACTGTCATTGTTTAAAACTTTCCATATATTGCAGGACTCATTATAATATGACATTTCACAATATACACCTGTTAAAAAAAGAAAAAAAAAATTTTTCACCTGAAATTCAAGCTCAAAATAGCCACCACTAGGGGTAGCCAGACAGACTAGTCTAGATTTTACAGCATACTGGATGCCGGCCGTAAAGTATACCGGTATCCAGTATAGGAGATTTTTATTGTGTATGCAAAACTACAGATGAAGGATGTGTGGACATGCTGGGAGCTGTAGTTTTAAAACAGCTGGAGGCAACACTGCTCTAACAGAGTTATTTACAAACATTACAGCTTCAGTTGTTACTAAACTACAACTCCCAGCATGCTGAAATAGTCAAAGCTTTCTCAGACTCCTGAATGACAAAGTTGATCTGACATTAAGGAGTCAGTGAAAGATGAATGACACACATAGTGACAGCTATGCTGATTAGCATTCAGCTTTACTAGGAGAAGATAAAACAGAACGTGTATTCATAAAAATGCTGTACTTTTATCTAAAAATTCCTTGCACTATTTTTATAAAGATCTATTCTTATATTTATAAATTTTATCCTGTGATGAATTCACCATAATGTCTTTTGATTACTGCAGGCAAACTCCAAGCATCTTCCTTTGTGTAACATGTACAGCATAAAACCAGAGAGGAAAGGGTTACAGAGTAGAGAGCACTGATTGGCTGACTGCCCAGGCTTGCTCCTGTGAGGGAGACAGACTGACACGCCCCCTCCAGCCTGCACAATGAAAAAGTAACTCACCAGCAGATAAATGCTTATATCTCCAGATATATAGATCCGAGACACATAAAAATTATATGGCACCGTATACATGTGCGTTTCCCATTGACGTCCATGTTAAAAAAAAAAACGTATGCGGTTGCAGTACGGTTTTTAAACCGGAGTCAAAACCGTGGTTGACCACAATTTTGTCTCTGGTTTAAAAACCGTACTGCAACCGCATACGTTTTTTTTTAACATGGACGTCAATGGGAAACGCACATGTATACGGTTCCATACGGGAAAAACGTGTACGTTTTTACTTTGCACATGCGCATTTGAATCCTAAAGTCCCCACCCAAGACCCCTCCCATTAAAAATGGACAAAATTTTCAAAAACGTATGGGTTTTTTTTTCTATAAAAACTGACGGAACTGTATGCACTTTTAAAAAACAGTATACTGTTTAAAAACGCATACGGTTTACTTTTTTACATACTGTTCCATCCGTTTTTTTGCCATACGGTTTTCTTTAGAAAAACGGATTGAAAACAGTATGGCAAAAACGTAGTGTGAACCCAGCCTTACTTCGGTGGAAAACTTTTTTTATTTTAACTTTTTTTTTAGATGAACTAGTGCCAGAAAGTTAAACAGTTTTGTAAACTACTTCTATTAAAAGATCTTAATCCTTTCACTACTTTTTAGCAGCTGTTTTCTACAGAGGAAAATCTTTATTTTTTGTGTTGATCACAGTGCTCTCTGCTGACACCTGATGCCCGTATCAGGAACTGTCAAGAGCAGGAGAAAATCCCCATAGCAAACCTATTCTGCTCTGGGCAGTTCCTGACACAGACAGAGGCGTCAGTAGAGAGCACTGTGGACAACACAAGAAATTCAAAAAGTAAAGATTTTCCTCTGTAGCATACAGCTGCTAAAAAGTACTAAAAGGATTAATATTTTTTAATAGAAGTAATTTACAAATCTGTTTAACTTTCTGGCACCGGTTCATATAAAAAAATAAAATAAATGTTTTTCCACCAGAGTACCCGGTGAAAATGGTCTAAGTCCTTAAGGGGTTAAGGAAGAGAGGGACAGACTTTTAACTCTGACAGAAGCTATTATAAAATCCTGTTGATCCATTAATGCATTCATTTCAGAAAGACAATAAATCAAACGTATTAAGAGAATTGCCAAATGTGATCTGAGCAGTCCCTTACTCAGACTGCTGTACAATGTTACCCGGAGTGGATTCAGTGCTGGTGCAGCCGCTTATTAGGCTTCGGCCTGGGTCACACTACAGAGTAAGTGGCAACCTAATTAAATAGGGCATTTTTGCATAGTTTAGGGGCAGTGGCCAGACATGATGGGGATTATCTAAACCTTTCACCTGTCATGTCTGTTATGGATTTACCTCCTTTTATTCCTTAAAGGGGTACTCCACCCCTAGACATCTTATCCCCTATCCAAAGGATAGGGGATAAGATGTCTGATCGCGGGGGCCCATCCGCTGGGGACCCCCGCAATATAGCATGCAGCACCCACCGTACCTGCTTCCGGAAGCGCTGGAGGTTCTGGCTCCCGACCATGGGGAAGGAAGATCGTAACATCACGACTCCGCCCCCGTGTGCCATCAGGCCCCGCCTCCTCAGTGCAAGTCTGAGAGGGGGCGTAACGCCCCCTCCCATAGACTTGCACTGAGGGGGCGGGGCCTGATGTCACAAAGAGATTTATCAAAACCTGTGCACATAAGTTGCCCATAGCAACTAATCAGATCGCAATTTTTTTTTTCAGGTGCCTTTTTAAAAAAAAAAAAATTTTAAACAAAGTAATCTGGCTGCTATGAGCAACTGGTCAACTTTTCCTCTGCACAGGTTTTGATAAATGTCCCCACTAGTAAGTACAAATGCCTATTGACATGTAACATGGTCAAGAACTGCAGCACAGCCTTATAAAGTTAGAGTAACTACTGCAGAGCATGACCCTGTCTCTGGGGTTACATGATGGGACAATACACTACATTGACCTGTGATATTATGGGGCAACACAAGTCAGCATTTGTTTTTTTTTTCGGGTGAGTGACATACTGGACTGTTCTGTGCAATTGTAATCCTTTGTCACACTACTTTTCTTTTTAGATGAAATTAAGGTAATGCTGATCAGTAAAGGTTGGATGAATCTGGTGTATAATCGTTTATCTCCATTGATACATTTTGATGTATTGACGTATTTTTGTTTACACGCCTGCTCTACTCATTCATCATTACTATTCACTAGAACTGCAAGTCACAGTGATTCATGCAGAATACTGTGTGTGGTGGGGGGGCTGGATTAATAGCTCTTCTGTAATAATTGTTGATATTAAATTTGCATTAACCCCTGCAATACTGCTCTGCAACAGTTTTTTTCACTTTACACTGAGGTGGTGAGTCGCACCTTCTTGCAGGGTATGAATAATCAATTCCCGTACTCCAGGCTTCTGATCTTAATATCTAGTTATGGTCTCTGTTTTCCTGGATGAGTTAAAGGGGTATTCCAGGAAAAAAAAACTTTATTATTATTTTTATATATATATATATATATATCAACTGGCTCCAGAAAGTTACAGATTTGTGAATTACTTTTATTAAAAAAATCTTAATCCTTCCAATGATTATCGGCTGCTGAGGTTGAGTTGCTCTTTTCTGTCTGGCAACAGTGCTCTCTGTTGACATCTCTGCTTGTCTCGGGAACTGCACAGAGTAGAAGAGGTTTGCTATGGGGATTTGCTTGTACTCTGGACAGCTCCCGAGACAGGTGTCATCAGAGAGCGCGTAGACATGAAAGAACGACTTAACTTCAGCTGTTCACAAATGCTGAAAGGATTAAAGGGGTATTCCGTGCAAAACCCTCGTGGGGGGGGGGGCGCTACTGAAACCCTCCATTTTATGCGGGTGCTGAATCTTCAGTTTTGGAAACCTTCGGGTTTCCGGGACTGGGGGCGTGGCGGTGGGTGCTTCAGGGAGAGCGTGGGGGGTCTCAGCAGCAGGCCCCCCGCGATCAGACATCTAGGGGATAAAGGATAAAATGTTTTTGCCCGGAATACCCCTTTAATATTTTTTAATAGAAGTAATTTACAAATCGGTTTAACTTTCTGAAGCCAGTTGAGGGAGATTTCCAACATATGACTTATAAGTTCTAAGAGACACATTATTTATGATAAAATATACATGATCATCTTTTCGTCAGTCGGATGTGTAAATGGAATTTTTTTCACTAAAATGCAATTCCCCCCCCCCCCCCCCCCCCCATTCGTCACATTTTTACAATGGGTAATAGGAGAAAATGCCCCCCAAAATTTGTAACCCCACTTCTTCTGAGTATGGTAATACCCCATGTGTGGACATCAAGTGCTCTGCTGACGCTCTACAATGCTCAGAAGAGGAGCGCCATTGAGCTTTTGGGGAGAGAATTTGTTTGGAATGGAAGTTGGGGGCCATGAGCATTTATAAAGCCCCCCCCCCCCCCCCCCGTGGTGCCATAACAGTGGACCCAAACCCCCCCACCGTACATGTGACCCCATTTTGGAAACTACACCCTTCACAGAATTTAATAAGGGGTACAGTGAGCATTTACATTCCACTGGTGTGGAACAGTGGGCTGTGCAAATGGAAAATAAAATTTTTCATTTTCACGGGCCACTGTTCCAAAAATCAGACACCTGTGGGGGTAAATGCTCACTGCACCCCATATCACATTCCGTGAGGGGTGTAGGTTCCAAAATGGGGTCACGTGGGGGGGGGGGGGTCCATTGTTCTGGCACTATGGGGGCTTTGTAAGCACATGTGGCCTTCAATTCCTGACAAATTTTCTCTCCAAAAGCCCAATGACGCTCCTTCTCTTATGAACATTGTAGTTCGTCCATAGTGCACTTTACATCCTTGGGGTATGTTCTTACTCAGAAGAAATGGGGTTGCAAATTTTAGGGGGCTTTTTACCCCCCTATTTTCCCTTTGGGTAACACCACCATTTTAGTAAAAAAAAAAAAAAAAATTTTTTTTTTTCATGTTCCCATTCAACTTTAACGAAAATTCGTCAAACACCTGTGGGTTGTTAAGGCTCACTATACCCCTTTATGTTCCATGAGGGGTGTAGTTTCCAAAATGGGGTCACACGTGGGTATTTATTTCTCTTTTTGCGTTTGTCAGAACCGCTGTAAAATCGGCCATCCCTGTGCAAATCACCAATTTAGGGCTCAAATGTACATAGTGCGCTCTCACTCCTGAGCCTTGTTGTGCGTCCGCAGAGCATGTTACGCCCACATATGGGGTATTTCCGTACTCAGGAGAAATTGCGTTACAAATTTTGGGGGTCTTTTTTTTTCCCTTTAAACTCTTGCATAT
Source organism: Hyla sarda (assembly GCF_029499605.1). Lineage (NCBI taxonomy): Eukaryota > Metazoa > Chordata > Amphibia > Anura > Hylidae > Hyla > Hyla sarda. The sequence continues at coordinate 146,001,052 of NC_079194.1, forward strand.
TATGGTATGTCCACACTGAGGAATTGGGGCGGAAATCAAGCAGAAATTTTCTGTCTCAAAATATTGTTACTTTTCCACAAGAACTCAGATTTTGCGCGGAATTCCACACGCGGAAATTAAAACTTCAAGCGGAGGAGGAGAAGAGTATAATATATATATACTATCCTATTTTATTTTTTTTCATGCAGAAATTCCACGCCAATTCCGCGTGGAAATGATTCTGACTGAAATTTTTTTTTTTTTACATTGATCTCCATGGGAGTAAGACGCTGATTCCGCCTGAAAGAACATGTTCGTTCTTCAAGCGGAACAGACTTCCTCGTCAGAATTCTGCTTGAGGAAATTCCTCAGTGTGAACTGAGGGGCAGAAACTCTGCACAACTCTATGGGAATTTTCACTGCTGAATGAATTGGAGAGGAAAAAGCGAGCAGAATTACTAGTGGAAATTCCTCTCCAATTCCTCAGTGTGAACATACCCTATGTGTAAACATATTTTTTTTTACACTGGTGTAGACCCCAACTTTTCCTTTTCATGAGGGGTAAAAGGAGAAAAAAATTTGTAACACTATTGCCTCAGAGCATGGAAATACCCCATATGTGGCCGTTAACTGTTACCTTGAAATACGACAGGGCTCCGAAGTGAGAGAGCGCCATGCGCATTTGACGCAGACAGTCAAAACACCCCCCCCCCATCTGCAGCCATGGACTTGGCAGTAAAGGCGGACAATAGCAATCGCGCTTATGCCTGCCGTTACCCCTTCATATACCATTATTAATACTGATCATGGCATGTGCAGCATTTATCAGGGCTGGGGGGGGGGGGGGGGGACTCACACAGGGCATAATTGGGAGTCATAATGGCCACCGCAGGTCTTCTCACCTGCTTCCCAGTGACTCTGACAATCTCCTCCTCCTGGTCTGCCTTCTAGCAGTGCTATGCATCTGATTGCTATAGATAGTCCCCTATGGGGGCATAAAAAGTAAAATTAGTGAGAAAAGAAAAAATCTAAAATTCCCCCAATAAACATTATGGTAAAATCCTCCTTTAACCCATTTTACAAAGGTGTTAAAAAATAAAAAAAATATTTGGTATTGCTGCATATGTAAATGTCAGAACTAATAAAATCTAATGTACGGTGAACGGCGTAAATATAAAGAAAAAAAATTCTAATAAAGTGATCATAAGCAGGTCACATGAATGCAAAACTATAGATCACGATCCAAAAAATTAGCCCTGAAAAAGTATATGGAAAAGAGGTCAGAATAGGTCAATTTTAAACGTACAAATGAATTTTTTTTTTCTTTAGTAGTAAGTATCTTAAGTAGTACAATAAGAGTAAAGCAGTAAACATGGCTATGGTTCTAATCATATTTGCACACAGAATAAACAGTTTTACTGTAAAGTGCACTGTGTAAAAACTAAACCCTCCAAAATTAGCAAAATTGCAGTTTTGCTTTCACTTTTGCCACAAAATTATTTTTTTTGGGTTGTCATACATTTTAGGATAAAATTCAGCTGGGATCTGGTTATGACTGGGGGGACCTCTAGGATAGGCAAGCAGTGTATGTGACCCCATATATAGTGTTAGGGAAAGTTGATTACATGGTAAGATTCCTTTTATCAAGGATCTGTAGGATCCGGTTAGTGTGACAAGTGGTCACAGAGCGCCCTCTACAAGAATTAATGGTTCTTTTTTTTGGTCATGTTTGTCCATTTACACTGCATGATAATTGCGTGTACTGGATGGCCTGCACTGAGGGGAGGGGGTGGTTAAGGGGGGGACGGTCCTGGTCCTTAGGCCGGACTTTTAGGTTTAGTTCTCCCTGCAGTCACCCTGCTACATGTACAGATATTCATGAGGGCTCTTCATGTTGGAACACACCTACAATCGCTATGTGCACTACCTGTGTGCCAGCTCGACTACCAAAGATTCTGCCTCCCTGTTGGCAATAACCCAAGCAAACATTTCACCCTTTACCTCCCTCATTCATGCCCAGGCCAGGTTGTAGAATGGATCTAGTATAGATTTTCTTTCTCCATTATTGTAATCGCTCCTCCACCATCTCCACGCAAAACTGGGCAGATAACAGGGGAAGCCAGTGCAGTTATCTCTGACTGGCTGATAATGTGATGGTTCATATAGTCTACAGCAATGTTTCCCAATCAGGGTGCCTCCAGCTGTTGCAAAACTACGACTCCCAGCATGCCCGGACAGCTGTTGGCTGTCCGGGCATGCTGGGAGTTGTAGTTTTGAAACAGCTGGAGGCATCCTGGTTGGGAAACACTGGTCTACAGTAATGCTCAGTCCTCATAATCTCTTGATATGACTCCTTAAAGGGGTTATCCAGGAAAAAACGTATTTATAGCTTATGAGCTGCTGAAGTTGAGTTGTTCTTTTCTGTCTAAGTGCTCTCTGATGACACATGTCTCGGGAACCGCCCAGTTTAGAAGCAAATCCATAGCAAACCTCTTCTACTCTGTGCACTTCCCAAGACAAGCAGAGATGTCAGCAGAGAGCACTGTTGCCAGACAGAAAACAACAACTCAACTTCAGCCGCTGATAATTATTAAAAGGATTAAGATTTTTTTTTTAAAAGAAGTAATTTACAAATTAACTGTTTAACTTTCTGGAGCCAGTTGATAAAAAAAAAAAACGTGCTTCAGAATTTTTCCTGGAATACCCCTTTAAAGGGCTAGTAACTCTACAATTCCAGCTTATAACAGTGCAGTTTAGCTGTTGGTGTGAGATTCTGAAGCTTCTGGGCACTGGAGGTAAAGTTGTGATCATTGATGCCCACAATAGCGGATAACCAGGATTGAGATCAATAGTACAGCACACGGAGAGGGGGCTACATGTGTAGTGCAACTAAAATTAAAAGCAATCTGCATTGTAACAAGCAGAGAATTCTATCCTCTGGGTACAAACGAGAATGTTTCCGTTCACTGACAGCAGTAACCAGCAAGTGATAGAACTTTTCATTATACATTGATTTATTTTTTTCACATTAGACTGGACACAGAAAATCCCAAAGAGTAGTGAAGCTTTGTGTTCAGCTGTGTGCAGAAGATTGGGTGTGGGATCTGTCCGCCTGTCATGCTGTCGCTGCTGAGACCATGGTTAGAACCTTTGCTCCATGTAACAGATCCCAGAAAGGTCTGTCTGTTGTAATAGGATTTGCTGGCAATGGGCCTCCGGATTACACTCGTTTGTACGTGAACATGTCTATTGCTGAAAAAGCATTAATGTAACAAAGAGCCGCCCGTGCTGTGGTTGCACTTTTCTCTGGATGTTTGCAGCTTGTTACCATCTCAGGATTAGGTCACATTGTACAGGACAAAGTTGCTTCCACAAAAAAGCTGTGTGTGTAAGGGGGGAGAGACTTTGATCTATAGTTTACAACACTCAAAACACATGAATGGATACAGACCTGGGAAATGTTTTATGGATTAGAAGGCTGGTTGTCTCTCAACAGACCTACTGGCTAAAGCTGTCCTCAGGTTGTGTGTGTGGTATTACAACTCTATTCACTTGAAAAGAAAGAGAGAAAAAAATGAGCTGGAATACCACACACAACGTAAGAGAGCATTTCCCAACCAGGGTGCCTCCAGCTGTTGCAAAACTACAAATCCCAGCATGCTCGGACAGCCAACGGCTGTCCAAGCATGCTGGGAATTGTAGTTTTGCAACAGCTGGAGGCACCCTGGTTGGGAAACACAGCCCTAAGGACAAGTGGTGCTGCTTCTGAAAGAAAGCAGCCATGTTTTTCAAATCCTGGATAACCCCTTCAACATCTTCATGATGCAGGGTGTACCCATACATCCAAGACAACTCTATCCCCGTGAAGGGATAGGACTGAGGTGGCAGGGGTTCCACCCCTCCTATCCCTGCTATTGGTCGGTCAGAAGCAAACGACCAATAGCAGATCCTCCAGCTTCCGCAGCGATCCTGTTACATGAGGTGAGTAGTTGCCTAGCAACATCTGCAGGGCGACAGCTTGGAGACCACTATACTGTGGTCTCTAAACTGTAGCCCTCCAGATGTTTCAAAACTACAACTCCCAGTATGCCCAGACAGCTTCTTGCTCCTGCAGCAGGATCGCCGCTGATCACTGCAGAACCAGCCAGAGTGCCTCCATCTGTTGCGAAAGTACAACTCCTAGCGTGCACGGTCAGTGCATGCTGGGATTTGTAGTTTGGCAACAGCTGGAGGCTTGCCCCCCCATGTGAATGTACCCTAAAAACACTACACTACCACAAAATAAAGGGAAAAATACTACATATACACCCCCTTACACTCCCCCCCCCCCCCCCCCCCTCCCCCAAATAGAAATGAAACGCGTATCGTACAGCAGTTTTCCGGACAGCCATAGACTGCCCATGCATGCTGGGAGTTTAGAAACAGCTGCAGGCACCCTGTTTGTGAATCACTGGCATAGAATATTTTTGATAGTGGAGCCAATTGTAATGCTTGCATCAGAGTCCACCCCTATGCAAATCCCTTTTAGGCCTCCATGGCGCTCTCTCACTTCAGGGCCCTGTCGTATTTCAAGGAAAAGTTTAAGAGCACTTATGGGGTATTTCTGTACTCGGGAGCAATTGCTTTACAAATTTTGGGGGGATTTTTCTACTTTTACCCCATATGAAAAGGAAAAGTGAGTCCACACCAGCACAAGGCTCAGGAGTGAGAGCGCACTATATACATTTGAGGCCTAAATTGGTGATTTGCACAGGGGTGGCTGATTTTACAGCGGTTCGGACGTAAACGCAAAAAGATTAATACCCACGTGTGACTCTACACACCTCACGGAACATAACAAGGGGGGGGGTGTTATAGTGAGCCTTAACACCCCACAGGTGTTTGACGAATTTTCGTTAAAGTTAGATGGGAAAATTAAGTAAAATTTTTTCACTAAAAATGCTAGTCTTACCCTAAATTCCCTAAAAGGGAAAATTGGGGAAAAAAGCCACCAAAATTTGTATGGAAATACCCCATATGTGGATGTAAAGTGCTCTGCAGGCGAACTACAATGCTCAGAAGAGAAGGAGCGCCATTGGGCTTTTGGAGAGAAAATTTGTCCGGAATTGAAGGCCATGTGTGTTTATACAGCCCCCATGGTTTCTCTTCTTTTTCATTTTCAAGATTTATTTGCATTTAGCAAATTGTAATTAATAGTTTATACAGAGATCCTGAAAATCAGTGATGACCTAGCACCGCTAGGGTATTTGTCGGTGTATCAGTGTAGAGAACCCTCTGCAAACATGTCGGAAGCACGTATCTCAGTACTCTGAGCCTTAGTCTGTAATCAACACGGTGACAGCAAACATATTTTGAAAAACACAGGGAGATTTATCAAAACCTGTCCAAAGGAAAAGTTTGAGTTGCCCATAGCAACCAATCAGATCGCTTTTCTTTTTTGAAAAGGCCTCTGAAAAATGAAAGAAGCGATCTGATTGGTTGCTATAAGCAACCTTCCCTTTGGACAAGTTTTTCATAAATCTCTCCCATGGTATCTCACCAGGATGCCTACACTGGTGCATTGTAACAAACGGTCAGCTGTGTGAGGACTGTTTCTGTTCTATGAGAGCAAGCAAAGAATCCTAAAAAATGCATAGGACTTGAAACAGATGAGAAAGTTGTATAGCTTTAAAAAAAACAAAAAAAACAAAAAAAAAACTTACATTAAACTGTGTTATTTCTTAAAGCTGTGTGATGACCTGTGTATCTCAGCAGTGTCTTCACATAAAGGAGTCCTTACACATATAAGGGACAGGTTTGTCATTTACTTCTATTAAAAAATCTTAAACCCTTCCAGTATTAATTAGCTGCTATATACTACAGAGGAGATTCTTTTCTTTTGGCATTTCTTTTTTGTCTTGTCCACAGTGCTCTCTGCTGACACCTGATGCCCGTGTCAGGAACTGTCAAGAGCAGGAGAAAATCCCCATAGCAAACCTATGCTCTGGACAGGAGAGAGGTGTCTGTCAGCAGAGAGCAGTGTGGACAAGACAAAAAAAAATTAAAATATAAAAGAATTTCCTCTAACACACAGCTGCTAAGTACTGAAAGGATTAAGATTTTTAAATAGAAGTACTGTATTTTTCGCCCTATAGGACGCACCGGCATATAAGACGCACCCAATTTATAGGTGCAAAATAAAAAATAAAATAGATTTTGAACCCAATAGTGGTCTTCAACCTGTGGACCTCCAGATGTTGCAAAACTACAACTCCCAGCCAACGGCTGTCCGGGCATGCTGGGAGTTGTAGTTTTGCAACATCTGGAGGTCCGCAGATTGAAGACCACTGCGTAGGAGGTAATACTCGCGTGTCCCCGCCGCTCCGGACCAGTCACCGCTGCCCTGGATGTCGCTCCATCGCTGTCGCCGTGTCCCCGTCACTCCGGAACGTCTCTGCTGCCGGCCGGGTATCCTCGCTCTCCGTCGCCGCCATCACGTCGTTATGCACGCCGACGCACGTAAGCAACGACGTGATGACGAGGAAGGAGAGCGCCGGCCATACAGGGGATCCCTGAATGGAGAAGACACCGAGGAGGTAGGTAAGGTCCCTCCCGGTGTCCTGTAAGCACTAACCCGGCTATTCAGTCGGGCTGTTCAGGATCACAGCGGTCCCGAACAGCCCGACTGAACAGCCGGGTTAGTGTCACTTTCCCTTCAGACGCAGTGGTCAGCTTTGATTGCCGTGTCTGAAGGGTTAATACAGGGCATCACCGCGATCGGTGATGTCCTGTATTAGCCGCGGATCCCGGCCGTTGATGGCCGCAGGGACCGCTGCGATAGAGGTGTATTCGCCGTATAAAACGCACCGACTTTTTCCCCCTAGTTTTGGGGAACAAAAAGTGCGTCTTATACGGCGAAAATTCCACCGGAGTACCCCTTTAACCTCTTAAGGACCAAGGACGTATGAGTACGTCCTTGGTCCCGCTCCCGTGATATAACGTGGGGTCCCACGGTGACCCCGCATCATATCACGGCTGGCCTGGTGTCATAGTGAAGCTGGGACCCGCGGCTAATAGCGTGCGGCACTGATCGCGGTGCCGCGCGCGATTAACTCTTTAGCCGTGCGCTCAAAGCTGAGCCACGCGGCTAAAAGTGAAAGTAAAAAGTGCCGGTTACCTCAGTGGGCTGTTGGGGATAGCCGCGGCGAAATCGCAGCATCCCGAACAGCTTACAGGACAGCAGGAGGGCCCGGCGTCATAGTGAAGCCGGGATCCACCTCTAATAGCACGCAGTGCCGATCGCGGCGCCGCGCGGCTAAAAGTGAAACCGAAAGTGGCCGGCTAGCTCAGTCGGGCTGTTCGGGATAGCCGCAGCTAATCGCGGCATCCCGAACAGCTTACAGGACAGCAGGAGGGCCCCTACCTGCCTCCTCGCTGTCCGATCGCCGAATGACTGCTCAGTGCCTGAGATCCAGTCATGAGCAGTCAAGCGGCAGAATCATTGATCACTGGTTTCTTATGAGAAACCAGTGATCAATGTAAAAGACCAGTGTGTGCAGTGTTATAGGTCCCTATGGGAGCTATAACACTGCAAAAAAAAAAAGTGAATAAAGATCATTTAACCCCTCCCCTATTAAAAGTTTGAATTAGGGATCGACCGATTATCGGCTGATAATCACGATTTGGGCATTATCGGTATCGGCAATTACCTTGCCGATAAGCCGATATGATTTTTTTTTGAGTTATGATTTTTTAAAGGCAAGGAGCAAAAAACGAAAGTGCAAAAACTGAAAAACCCCCGGTCCTTAAGGGGTTGTATTTAAAAATCTTAATCCTTCCAGTACTTATCGGCTGCTGTATAATATAGAGGAAGTTCTTTTATTTTTGAATTTTTCTTTCTTTCCTCAGTGCTTTCTGCTGACACATCTGTCCATGTCAGGAACTGTCCAGAGCAGGAACAATTCCCCATGGCAAACCTCTCCTGCTCTGGACAGTTTCTAACATGGAGAGAGGTGTCAGCAGAAAGCACTGAGGAAAGAAAGAAAAAGAAAAGAACTTCCTGTGGAGCATACACCTGCTAAGTAGTACTGGAAGGATTAAGATTTTTCAATTGAAGTAATTTACAAATCTGCTTAACTTTCTGGCACCAGTTGATTAAAAGTTTTCCACTGGAGTACCCCTTTAAGTTGGCACCTGCTCCGCACGAAATGGTCTCTAAGAGTCATTACTATTTACGGGGGGATAACGCTGCGGTGCATGCTGGATGTTTATTCCATTCTTATAGTCTCACTCCTGTTTTGTTTTCATTGTATTTCAGTACATATTTGGGGAGTTCAGTGATGATGAATTCCGGCAGTTCTTCGTCAGTGCTCGCTGCACGGTAGAGGTAAGACCAAATGACATCTTTATCCTGGTAAATATTTCTAAACTTTGTCAGGGTCTGAGTGTTCAGACATCTTTAGATAATAAAATAAGAATTAAGGGGCTTAAAGGGTTAATCCGCTCCCCAGCATCTGGAACATTGAGTTCCTGAACGCAGTGTGCGGGCTTCCGTGTTCATGCCCACCCCCTCGTGACGTCACGTCCCGCCCCCTCAATGAAAGTCTATGGGAAGGGAGCGTGACGGCAGTTGCGCCCCCTTCCCATAAGCTTTCATTGAGGGGGCGGGACGTGACGTCACATGATAGGGCACGACATCACGAGGGGAAGGGCGTGAACACGGAAGCCCACACAGCGTTCGGAACTCAATGTTCCTGACACTGTTTAGCGGAGTAACCCTTTTTAAAATGTGACTAGGAAAAAGATCAAATTGCAAAAACGAAAATTTACTAGTTTGTTGATGGGTTAATAGTTTGGTCATTTCCATAATAGTAGAGCTCAGATTATAGTAATACTGATCAATGCTATGCTATTATCAGCAATCCAATGGTTGCTTATAATAGTCCCCTATGGGGACTTAAAGGGTTTCCAAAAAGTTAGATTTGTAAATAACTTCTATTTCAAAATCTTAATTCTTCCAGTACTTATTGGCTGCTGTATGATCCACAGGAATTTGTTCTCTTTTTGAATTTCCTTTCTGTCTGTCCACAGTGCTCTCTGCTGAAACCTCTGTCTGTGTCAGGAACTTTCCGGAGCTGGAGAGCTTTGCTATGGGGATTTGCTTCTACTCTGGACAGAGGTGCCAGCAGAGAGCACTGTGTTCAGACAGAAAAATACACAACTTCCTCTGTAGTATACAGCAGCTAAGTACTGGAAGGATTAATAATTTTAAATAGAAGTCATTTACAGATCTGTTTAGCTTTTTGGCACCAGTTGATTTGAAAGAAATTGTTTTCCTCCAGAGTACCCCTTTAGGTACATTCACACATACAGGATCCTGCACAGATTTTATGTGCAGGATTTGTAATTGCTGATTAGAAATGCAGCAGAAAATCCTGTGCATAATATCCTGTCCATCAAATCTGCGTGTGATACTGAAAGAGCCTTGTCGCCCCTAGCAGGAACCCGCAGCAGGCGCGACCTCTCCATGTATCTCTATGGAGTACATGGAGGGGGGTGTCAACCACAACGTCAAGCAAGGACAGAATGCCCCCTTCCAGCATACTGCCACGGCCCCATACAGGAGATCGCTGGGGGGGTCCTTCGGATAGGGTATAAGTTATATTGCATTACAGTTCTCCTTTAGAGTTGGGTCACACGTAGCGTATTTGATGCTGCATACTTGGATCTGCAAATTTTCCTACTCATTGAAGTCAATGGGTAGCAAAATCTGCAGCATCAAATACGCAGCAAATTATGCTACTTGTGACCGTACCCTTAAAGTATAAATAAAATAACTGACATTTTTTTAAAATACATTGCACATCATGTGCGGACTATAGAGGGAGCTCACCATTAATGGGGTTATCCAACGAATGGAATAGAAAAAAAAACTCAGATCAATATAGGACATTAACCTTGCATCTTTTATTCTACTGTGACCTTTTTATCACCTGTACGTGGCTCTGATACGCCTTTCTGCCCTCCTACTTGTTCCCTTCCCCACAAGCTGTCTTTAGGGTACATTCACACGTATGCAGATTTGATGCACAGTCCATGCGTGGAGTTGACGTGTTAAGGTTTTTAAACAGCTAAAGGCACCCCCTTTTTTTTTTTTTTTTTTTTTTTTTTAAACGTTGCTACACAGTATAAATAAAAGTATATATATCATTTGTATGCTATATAAAAATATATACATACGTTTATATGATACGTGTGTGTGTGTGTATACCAATGTAGAGGAACCAGCACAGGATGATCACCAGTGAGGTGCAAATAATCCACCCCTATGCCAAATACCGGGTTCAATCCATACTCTCCTTCCAGGAAACCGCACCATTCACCAGGTCCAGTTTAGTTGCAGACTTTTTATTGCATCAGAGCATACACAAATGCGACGTTTCGGCCAACAAGCCTTTTTCAAGCATGAAAAAGGCTTGTTTGCCGAAATGTCACATTTGAGTATGCTCTGATGCAATAAAAAGTCTGCAACTCAACTGGACCTGGTGAATGGTGCGGTTTCCTGGAAGGGGGCGTGTATGTGTATATGTATGTATATATGTATGTGTATATATATATATATATATATATATATATATATATATATATATATATATATATATATATATATATATATATTAGGGGTGTGAATCGCCAAGAATTTGGCGATTCGATTCGAATCGCGATACCAGTGTGGCGATTCGATATATCCCGATATATCGCGATACAGTCTAGGTGACGATACATCGCGATATATCCCGATACATCGCCCACCTGGGAGCATTCATAGATCCCAATAGACGCCGCTGTCAGCTTTGACAGCGGCGATCTAGTACTCCGGTGCTCACTTTTCTCATGTTATCCCGTCCGGGCTGCAAAATAAAATAAAACGCACTTTATCTTACCTGCCAACGAGCCCCCGGAGCTCCGGTACAGGTGTTCGGTCCCCGGGCTGTATTCTTCTTACTTCCTGTTAGTCCGGCACGTCACATGGAGCTTCAGCCTATCACCAGCAGAGGCGGGACATCGCTGCGGCCAGTGATAGGCTGAAGCTCCATGTGACGTGCCGGACTAACAGGAAGTAAGAAGAATACAGCCCGGGGACCGAACACCTGTACCGGAGCTCCGGGGGCTCGTTGGCAGGTAAGATAAAGTGCGTTTTATTTTATTTTGCAGCCTGGATAGGATAAAATGAGAAAAGTGCGCACCGGATACTCCTTTAATAGCCAGCCGCGGCTATTTCAGTAGCCGGGGGTCGCATAGTACAGAGTGGGCACGAGTCGGAGCCCGCTCCATACACCCAGAGCGACGCCGTGTCAGATCCGGCCGGCCCGGCTCCACAAATGTGGAACTTTTATCTCCTGATGCCCAGGACATGCTGTTCCAGGCGTCCGCAGATAAAAATTCCACATCCCTAAAAGAATCGATTCAAAAATATTTTGAATCGATTCTGTATCGGCAAATGAAAAAATCGCGATTATCGCGAGAATCGATTTTTTTCTTACATCCCTAATATATATATATATATATATATATATATATATATATATATATATATATATATTTATGTGTGTGTATATATATATAAAATATGCAATTTGCAAGACGCCCCCAATAAAGGAGTGGTTCTGCAGGTGGTGACCACAGACCACTTCTCAGTTCCTATGCTTCCTGGCTGATGTTCTGGTCACTTTTGAATGCTGGCAGTGCTTTCACTCTAGTGGTAGCATGAGATGGAGTCTACAACCCACACAAGTGGCTCAGGTAGTGCAGCTCATCCAGGATGGCACATCAATGCAAGCTGTGGCAAGAAGGTTTGCTGTGTGTCAGCGTAGTGTCCAGAGCATGGAGGCGCTACCATTAGACAGGCCAGTACATCAGGAGACGTGGAGGAGGCTGTAGGAGGGCAACAACCCAGCAGCAGGACCGCTACCTCCACCTTTGTGCAAGGAGGAGCGGGAGGAGCACTGCCAGAGCCCTGCAAAATGACCTCCAGCAGGCCACAAATGTGCCTGTGTCCACTCAAACTGTCAGAAACAGACTCCATGAGGGGGGTATGAGGGCCAGACATCCACAGGTGGGGGTTGTGCTTACAGCCCAACACCGTGTAGGACGTTTGGCATTTGCCAGAGAACACCAAGATTGGCAAATTCGCCACTGGCACCCTGTGCTCTTCACAGATGAAAGCAGGTTCACACTGAGCACATGTGACAGACGTGACAGTCTGAAGACACCGTGGAGAACGGTGGCATTTCTTTGGGGTGCCACCCAGCCCTCCATGTGCTTGCCAGAGGAAGCCTGACTGCCATTAGGTACCGAGATGAGATCCTTAGACCCCTTGTGAGACCATATGCTGGTGCGGTTGGCCCTGGGTTCCTTCTAATGCAAGACAATGCTAGATCTCATGTGGCTGGAGTTTGTCAGCAGTTCCTGCAAAACGAAGGCATTGATGCTATGGACTGGTGCTCCCGTTCCCCAAACCTGAATCCGATTGAGCACATCTGGGACATCATGTCTCCCTCCATCCACCAATGCCACATTGCACCTAGAGGAACCCAGACTGTCAGGAGTTGGCAATCTGCATACCCATGCATTGTACGGACGTCATACGGGCACGTATGTGTAATTTTAATGTTCCCTTTATTTTTTTAAACTGTGTGTGTGTGTGTGTGTATGTATGTATATATATATATATATATATATATATATATATATATATATATATATATATATATATATATTTATGAGATTTCCTGATACTAGTACCGGTATCGGGCCGATACCCGGCATTTTCATGGTATCGGGGACTCGTATTATGTCCCCGATACCAAGGCCGATACCTGCTGCGCGGCGGCTGCTGCCCCGTTCTGCCGTCCGCATCATGGCGTCCTATGGAGGAACATGTGACAATCACGTCACTCCACCTCCTCCCCTGCGCCCAGCGTAGCGCTACGGAGGGAGGAGTGACGTATATGTCACATGCTCCTCCATAGGAGGCTATGATACGGACGGCAGAACAGGGATGCTGGGCGGCAACTGCAGGTGAGCAACTACCGTGGGGGCACTGCTGTTTACAAAGGGACACTGTCTACAAGGGGGGGGGCTGCTGCTGTCTACAAGGGGGCACTGTTTACAAGGGGGGGGGCTGCTGTTTACAAAGGGACACTGTCTACAAGGGGGGGGCTGCTGCTGTCTACAAGGGGGCACTGTTTACAAGGGGGGGGGGCTGCTGTTTACAAAGGGACACTGTCTACAAGGGGGGGCTGCTGCTATTTACAAGGGGGCACTGTCTAAAAGGCTTTTTACAAGGGGGCACTGTCTACAAGGGGGCTTCTGCTGTTTACAAGGGGGTACTGTACAAGGGGGGGGGCTGCTGCTGTTTACAAGGAGGCACTGTCTACAGGGGGGGGCTGCTGCTGTTTACAAGGGGGCACTGTCACAAGGGGGGGGGGCTCCTGCTGTTTACAAGGGGGGGCTGCTGCTGCTGTTTACAAGGGGGCACTGTCTACGGGGGGGGGGGGCTGCTGCTGTTTACAAAGGGACACTGTCTACAAGGGGGGGCTGATGCTATTTACAAGGGGGCACTGTCTAAAAGCCTTTTTACAAGGGGGCACTGTCTACAAGGGGGGGCTTCTGCTCTTTACAAGGGGGCACTGTACAAGGGGGGGGGCTGCGTCTGTTTACAAGGAGGCACTGTCTACAAGGGGGCTGCTGCTGTTTACAAGGGGCACTGTCTACAAGGGGGGGGCTGCTGCAGTTTACAAGGGGCACTGTCTACAAGGGGGGGCTGCTGCAGTTTACAAGGGGGCACTGTCTACAAGGGGAGGGCTGCTGTTTACAAGGGGGCACTGTCTACAAGGGGGGCTGCTGCTGTTTACAAGGGGGCACTGTCTACAAGGGGGGCTGCTGCTGCTGTTTACAAGGGGGTCGGCTGCTGCTGTTTACAAGGGGGCACTGTCTACAATGGGGGGGGCTGCTGCTGTTTACAAGGGGGCACTGTCTACAAGGGGGGGGGCTGCTGCTGTTTACAAGGGGGCACTGTCTACAAGGGGGGGCTGCTGCTGTTTACAAGGGGGCACTGTACAAGGGGGGGAGCTGCTGCTGTTTACAAGGGGGCACTGTACAAGGGGGGGGGCTGCTGCTGTTTACAAGGGGGCACTGTACAAGGGGGGGGGGCTGCTGCTGTTTACAAGGAGGCACTGTCTACAAGGGGGGGGCTGCTGCTGTTTACAAGGGGGCACTGTCTACAAGGGGGCACTGTCTACAAGGGGGGGGCTGCTGCTGTCTACAAGGGGGGCTGCTGCTGTCTACAAGGGGGCACTGTCTACAAGGGGGGGCTGCTGCTGTTTACAAGGGGGCACTGTCTACAAGGGGGGCTGCTGCTGTTTACAAGGGGGCACTGTCTACAAGGGGGGCTGCTGCTGTCTACAAGGGGGGCTGCTGCTGTCTACAAGGGGGGCTGCTGCTGTCTACAAGGGGGGCTGCTGCTGTCTACAAGGGGGGCTGCTGCTGTCTACAAGGGGGGCTGCTGCTGTCTACAAGGGGGGCTGCTGCTGTCTACAAGGGGGGCTGCTGCTGTCTACAAGGGGGGCTGCTGCTGTCTACAAGGGGGGCTGCTGCTGTCTACAAGGGGGGCTGCTGCTGTCCACAAGGGGGGCTGCTGCTGTCCACAAGGGGGGCTGCTGCTGTCCACAAGGGGGGCTGCTGCTGTCTACAAGGGGGGCTGCTGCTGTCTACAAGGGGGGCTGCTGCTGTCTACAAGGGGGGCTGCTGCTGTCTACAAGGGGGGCTGCTGCTGTCTACAAGGGGGCACTGTCTACAAGGGGGCACTGTCTACAAGGGGGGGGCTTCTGCTGTTTACAAGGGGGCACTGTCTACAAGGGGGGGGGCTGCTGATGCTTTTTACAAGGGGGCACTGTCTACAAGGGGGGAGGGGGGCTGCTGCTTTTTACAAGGGGGCACTGCTACAAGAGGGGGGCTGCTGTTTACAAGGGGCAGGCTGCTGTTTACAACGGGCACTGTACAAGGAGGGGCTGCTGTTTACAAGGGGGCACTGTCTACAAGGGGGGGCTGCTGCTGTCTACAAGGGGGCACTGTCTACAAGGAGGGGGCTGCTGCTGTTTACAAGGAGGCACGGTCTACAGGGGGGGGCTGCTGCTGTTTACAAGGGGGCACTGTCACAAGGGGGGGGGGGCTCCTGCTGTTTACAAGGGGGGGCTGCTGCTGCTGTTTACAAGGGGGCACTGTCTACAGGGGGGGGGGGCTGCTGCTGTTTACAAAGGGACACTGTCTACAAGGGGGGGCTGCTGCTGCTGTTTACAAGGGGGCACTGTCTACAAGGGGGGGGCTGCTGCTGTTTACAAGGGGGCACTGTCTACAAGGGGGGGCTGCTGCTGTTTACAAGGGGGGGCTGCTGCTGTTTACAAGGGGGCACTGTACAAGGGGGGGAGCTGCTGCTGTTTACAAGGGGGCACTGTACAAGGGGGGGGGCTGCTGCTGTTTACAAGGAGGCACTGTCTACAAGGGGGGGCTGCTGCTGTTTACAAGGGGGCACTGTCTACAAGGGGGGGGGGGGCTGCTGCAGTTTACAAGGGGGCACTGTCTACAAGGGGGGCTGCTGCTGTTTACAAGGGGGCACTGTCTACAAGGGGGGCTACTGCTGTTTACAAGGGGGCACTGTCTACAAGGGGGGCTGCTGCTGTCTACAAGGGGGGCTGCTGCTGTCTACAAGGGGGGCTGCTGCTGTCTACAAGGGGGGCTGCTGCTGTCTACAAGGGGGGCTGCTGCTGTCTACAAGGGGGGCTGCTGCTGTCTACAAGGGGGGCTGCTGCTGTCTATAAGGGGGCTGCTGCTGTCTACAAGGGGGGCTGCTGCTGTCTACAAGGGGGGCTGCTGCTGTCTACAAGGGGGGCTGCTGCTGTCTACAAGGGGGGCTGCTGCTGTCTACAAGGGGGGCTGCTGCTGTCTACAAGGGGGGCTGCTGCTGTCTACAAGGGGGGCTGCTGCTGTCTACAAGGGGGGCTGCTGCTGTCTACAAGGGGGGCTGCTGCTGTCTACAAGGGGGGCTGCTGCTGTCTACAAGGGGGGCTGCTGCTGTCTACAAGGGGGGCTGCTGCTGTCTACAAGGGGGCACTGTCTACAAGGGGGCACTGTCTACAAGGGGGGGGGCTTCTGCTGTTTACAAGGGGCACTGTCTACAAGGGGGGGGCTGCTGATGCTTTTTACAAGGGGGCACTGTCTACAAGGGGGAGGGGGGCTGCTGCTTTTTACAAGGGGGCACTGCTACAAGAGGGGGGCTGCTGTTTACAAGGGGCAGGCTGCTGTTTACAACGGGCACTGTACAAGGAGGGGCTGCTGTTTACAAGGGGCACTGTCTACAAGGGGGGGCTGCTGCTGTCTACAAGGGGGCACTGTCTACAAGGAGGGGGCTGCTGCTGTTTACAAGGGGGGGGGGGCTGCTGTTTACAAGGGGCACTGTCTACAAGGGGCGGCTGGTGTTTACAAGGGGGCACTGTCTACAAGGGGGGGGGGTCTGCTGCTGTTTACAAGGGGGCACTGTCTACAAGGGGCGGCTGGTGTTTACAAGGGGGCACTGTCTACAAGGGGGGGGTCTGCTGCTGTTTACAAGGGGGCACTGTCTACAAGGGGGGGCTGCTGTTTACAAGGGGGCACTGTCTACGGGGGGGGGGGGGGGCTGCGGTGTACAGGGGGGCTGCTACTAATGTCTGCATTTATCTATACTACCTACTATTGAAGGCAATCTTACAGCAGGTGACCTGGTTTCTACTGCTGCTCGCCACCAATGCAAATTCCCTGTTCTGCCCAATGGAGAAGAGAGAAATCTTGGCTCATACTACAGCAGCCGCCTCCATTTTACACAACAAGGAAACCACATATCAGCAGGTAAGCAGCGCCAGAAACCGGGTCACCTTGGTGTTAGATTCCCTTTAAAATAAAAGTACTCGTACTTGGTATCAGCGAGTGCTAGAATTAAAGTATCGGTACTCTGTCTTTAAAAAAAGTGGTATCGGGACATCCCTAATAAATATAAATATATATATATCTCCTCAATTATTGGATAGGAACAACACTGGCCTTATCCAATTATCAGGAACATGTCCGGTTTGAGGTTACAGCTTATACCGGGGGTCAGCTTCATCAGACCCATTGATATGTCTATAACTTTAAACATACAATTTCTTCTAAACATCGGCCTTTAAGATCACTGAAGTAAAAATTTTAGGACTTACGAATGTCATATTTCGCTACTTCAGACATTTTCATATGCAGCGATATCAGGTATGTTCACCTTTATTTTTTAGTTATTTAAAATTGGATGAAGTCAACTTTTATTGGGGGATTTACATTTATGACGTATGATAGGGGACTATAACCTGAAAACATTGGATTGCAAACACTGTTCAATACTGTGCCTATTGCACAGCATTTGAGTGTTATCTGTGCTCTGCTACTCTATCCACTCAAAGCAGGCTGTAGCAGCAGAGCTGAGATCAGACGGCACATGTAAGCTGATCGGAACCCTGCGATTACCCTGCGGTGGTCCCGATCAGCCCGCCACCAAGCACCAATCAACCCGCACACACAGTAACCAACTTTAGCTCCCGCAAACAACTTTGATTGCAGGTTCTAAAAGGTTAAATGGTTGTTAACCTAGCAGTGGCAATTGACTGCGACCCCTGGCTGTCTTTTCTAGCTGGGGGCTGCACGGTACGGAGCAGGATAATGTTAAAA
Organism: Hyla sarda; assembly: GCF_029499605.1. Taxonomy (NCBI): domain Eukaryota; kingdom Metazoa; phylum Chordata; class Amphibia; order Anura; family Hylidae; genus Hyla; species Hyla sarda. Next base: position 146,018,800 of record NC_079194.1, read on the forward strand.
TCCAGCTCTGATTCCGACCCCCCCCCCCCCCCCCTTTGCAGGACGTACCCATATATCCTTTAGTGAGGAGGTGTACCAGTGTGGACAGCAGGAAGACATTACTTCCACTTTCCACTCCAGTCTGACAAGAAATGTTATTTATTTATCTGAGCAAAACTATAAAAATGAAACCCTTCACAAGAATGAGATTACTTTTACACAATTACAATTAATATGAAAGCTGTTTCATCTAAAAACTGGAGTCCAGCAGCCCCCCAGCTGTTGACTTCCGTCAATTGCAGCATGACGTGTGATACTAATGTCTACAGTTCCCATCATCCCACACTCTGCAGATCTGTAGTGCAGTCCCGCCCTTCTTGCATAATCTCCTCCCAAACAAGTGTGTATATTTATTCAGCCATTCCTATGACCCTCCACACTGTGTGCTACAGATTCCCCTGAAAGAGGGGCTGTGATGTCATGTTTGGCGCCAGCCTTTCTTGCCAAAGCTCTTTGCCCCAAAGCATTGCAAGAGCTAGGCTGTGAATACATGGTGCAGGCTGTTCAGAGGCTGAGCTAAGCCAAGCCCCCTGCTGTAATGTTTTTTGGTGACATCACGTCATAAAATGGTGGTGCTGGCCACAGTGCAGGAAGTGCCACAGGTGGTTTAAAGGGAACTTTGTGTAACTATATAAAGTACATTCAGTGGTCACAAAAGGTTTTGCCTGGAGCACTCCTTTAAGTCTTTGGATTTTAATATGAAATGAAAAGCTGAAAACCATTGTTCTTTTTGCAGTTGCCTCCTTTTAATGAAACAGTTTCATTTGGACTCCAATCTTCAAGTGATCTTCAGGATGGTAAGTGTCTCTTCTGTCATGGGAAAGGTCTGACCCAGAGATTTAGCACCATTGCAAACTCATGTGTTGTAATTTCTGTGCTAAGATTTGCTAAAAAGTAATCAAAGGATATATAAAGTAAACTTTCCTTAAATATAGATCTATAAAAAAATGAATGCTTGGAAAGGGAGTCTGAGAGCCTAGATGTAGCAGTTCTGTTGACATTTTCCCTCTATATTGTACTGTTGCCTTATTTTTATTTGTTTTTCCTTTTTAAGGTGACGAGTATCAGAGAATTGAGTTTGGGGTCAGTGAAGTGATTGATCCAGATGCCTCTCAACTCAGTAACTCGGATTACAGTATTTCCAGCACCCTAAATCCCCAGGCTCCGGAGTTCATCCTCTCCTGCAGCCCAACTCAGAAATCTCCCGACGACTTCATCCATTCAAACAACTGCAGTGACACTGATGGTCAATACCATGAAAGTGTTCCAGACAGCAGTGGCAATGCAGACAGTGATGGTACTTCCGCGCAGAGAGAGCGGAAAAAGAAGAAAAAAAGGCCTCCGGGGTATTACAGTTACTTAGAAGGTGTTGCCGATGGCAGTGACCCTGCAGAGACCCTTGTGAATGGGCATGCCACCTCTGCAGGACTTCACGGTGTAAGCACAGATGAGCCTGAGCTTGCGGAAGATGTTCGGGCATCTTCAGCCTCTCCTAGGACTTGTTACAGCCCAGAGCCCTCTGTGGACTTCAGGAATGACACTGTCATTAATGACAGCACTTCTGTACCTAATGCACTAGACAATACCAGGACTGCTGGTCAGCCTGAGGAATGCAGTGTTACAACTTCACAAGCACTTTGCATGGCCTCAGAGTCTGGGCGGGAAAGCCCAATAAGGACAGCTGAGGAGCAGCCGTCGGCTGTCTCTGATACTACTGAAAATCTTGGAGTAACCAATGGACAGACACTTGAAGCCACAGATGATGCAACGGCCTCAAATGGGCTGGATTTACATCCTGAGGCCGAGCAAGTAAAGCCAGAGGATACATCCTTGTCTCAGGCTGTGAACCACCAGGTTTCCTCACTGGCCCCTGGGAATCCACCTGCTAAGTCTTGGGCTAGTCTCTTTCACAATTCCAAGCCCTCACCGACCCCACTGGTGGCTTTTGTTGAAACTAAGCCTGCCCTTCCTTCTGCCGCCCCTTTGGCCCCCGAGAAACAGGTTGAAGTTAAGGAAGGTCCTGTTCCTGTGTCAGAGGACCCTGTAGCCATAAAGATTGCAGGTATATTGGGTTCAGCCACAGAGTCTGCAGTGGTTATGGAACCTTTACTTCGCTGATGGTGTTTTTTGTACACATTGTATCTTTCTCGGTGAATGTTACTAACAGTAGAGATGAATGTTTCTCAACCCATTGCAGTGCCCACTTTTCAGCTAGATTATTAGATGGGAGCAGTTTAGGGTAAATGATGGATTTATGTATCCTTAGCCCAATAATTCTGAATTCCAGTTGCTGACCCGCTTACATTTGATCCTGTCCTTGAGAAATCCAAGCTTAGCTAGTATCCTGGCCAATTTCAGAATGTTAATTTCCTTTGCGCTCTCCCTAGCGTTTTATAATAGCCCCAATAATAAACCAGCTCACTGTGCAACCACTGAGGATCAAAGCTGTGCGGCAGAGGTGACGTGAGGCCATGGTACACAATTCTGACCCCTCTGCCAGCATGTAACACTGTTACTTTGTTAATGATTCCTCCAGTAACAGTCACCTCTATAAAGTTCTCCATTAAATTAAAGTCTTAAATCGCAAGTTGCTTAAAATTGTACAATAATTTATATGTCCCTGAAGCTGCAGTAAAATAGGACTAGTGGGAATTTTTTTTTTTTTTTTTTTTTTTTCACTTTAGCATAGGTTTCTTTTTATGCTAAAATATTGTGTCTGGTTCTCCCTTAGAATTGTATGGAGCGGCAGCATAGTCTGTAGAAGTCCTCTTATGCAGGTCCCCAGTTATAGTTAAATTGAGGATACCCTTTTAAGGTGTCATAAAGATAATATCCAAGGCATGTTACATTGTAGATACCACACTGTCACAGTAAATACATGATTTACTGAGCAGAGAAGACTATCGTATTACCTTGGTATGTTTTTATTTTTGACTGCTGTATTCATCTAATATCTTTGGCCACAAGGTGTCGCACAAAGCCTTTGAATTTTTAAGCGGTTGGCCACCTTTATAACATTTTTCAGTATAACACTGCAGTGATTATGAACTTATTACTTACCCATCTTATGTTCCTTCTCAGCAGCCCCATTCTCTTAGGGTGCACGCACACCACGTTTTTGCAATACAGTTTCCGTATCAGGTTATTGATGAAAAACGGATTCCTCAAAACCGGACTAAACTATCAAAACACGTGTACAAATTTCAACCCGTATACGGATAAAAAAACGGTTCGAAAACTGTCCGGTTGCATCTGTTTTTTAAGAAAAACATATACGTTTTTAACTTTTCACTCCATTTTGAATAAAGTTTCACTTGTTTGATTGAAATTCCAAGAAAAAAACTGTGCAAAGTCAAAAACCGTATGGTGCAAACTGGATGGAACGGTATGCACATACGGTTCTGTATGGTTCCCATTGACTCCCATGTTAAAAAAAAAATAAAAATGTATACGGTTTAATCCCGGACCAAATAACGTGGTATTCTACTGTTTTGGGAACGGGTAAAAAAACGGACAAAACCGTAGAAGACGCAAAACGGACTAAACCGGATGATGCGTTTGATGGTTTACAACGTTAAGTCAATGCATACAGTTTTCTCTATGGTTCCGTACGCTTTTTAACTTGAAACCTTATATGGGAACTGTATAGCAAATATGTGGTGTGCATGCACCCTTCTATTACCCAGTCCTGCTCTCGCTCAGTCTTTGGTCTCTGTGTGCAGCCCAGACGGCTTATCCGTCCATACATGGCTGCCTAAAGAGGGAGCATGTGACGATACATGGCACTGTGCTTGGGCGCAGTGACGTGTATTGTTACGTGCTCCTCTTTAGGCAGCCATGTATGGACGATAAGCTGACCGGATGCATGCATGGACCAAAGACCGAACGGTAGCAGAACTGGGTAGTGTAAGAGAGTGGTTGCTATCAGTAACTGCCCCACTTTTTCTCTGCACATGTTTTTATAAATCTCCCTCAATGTCTATATACCTACGAGATATATCTCATCACTGAAAATGTTTGAATGCAAGTCATATTGTAGACTTTGTTGATGAAGAAATGTTAGTAGGGCTTCCTGACTGTTCAATTTCGGGTTGACCAATTTTCGTTTTTGTGTGTGTGTTTTTTTTTTTTTTTTTTTATAATTATCGTTTAAGAGGCATAACTTTTCTATCTACAGACTCATATTAGGGCTTGTTTTTTGTGAGACCAATTGTAATTTGTAATGATAGATTTAATTTTACCTTACAACTATTGACTTGATCGCACTTTCTTTTTCTTTTTGTCTGATATATGGTGTGACAAAAAATATGCATTTTTGGTGCTACCATTTTATTCCCCCTCTTGATCCCTCCAATGCCACTTCATTCATTCCCCCCTTGAACTCCCTGTGCCACATAATTTGCCCCACAAATCACCTCCTTCCCCTTATTACCCCCTGTGCTACATAATTTCCATCCTCCCTCTGAACCACTGTTGTGCTTCTTACCTGGCCAGCAGACTCAGGTGCAGGGGCTCGACGTCTCAGCCGACTTTATGAGTGCAGTGGACATCAAACCTGCTGAGCCCCTGCACCTGGGCCTGCTGGTGAGGTAAGAAGCACAACAGGGGTCAGAGAGAGGAGGGAAGGGGGGAAATGATATGGCACAGGGGTAATAAAGAGGGGGATTATTTAGCACAGGGAGAAGAAAGTGGCACAGTGAGATAAGGGCAGGCGATTGATGTGGATGTACAGAAGCAGAAGACTGCTGTTCAAACTGCGGGGTTCTGATTCAGTATTTTGGTGGTGGGGCTGGGCCAGCAGTGGCCAGGGTTTCTCTGGAGCCCTGGCCCCTTACTGGGGTATTGGCTGTACCCCCTGATGGCAGGTGTGTGTACAAGGTAGGTCCTGGTAGCACCATCACATAAGCCTGGTTGTCTGATAGGAGTGTTGCTCGGCACAGGTGTGTCCGTGTCCGCTAGGTGGAGGTTGCAAATACAGTCCTATTGGACTACGCCAGGGAATAAAGAACTGTCTGCTATTGGTAGGTGTCTAAGTGAGAGTTTACTGTAGAAATAAAAACATGGGTTTTGTTTAAATCGAATTGACCGCCAGAATAAAGGGAACATGTAATTTTTACCATGGTTTTTTCCATAAAAACAAAACCCTCTCAAAAGTTGCCAAATTTTGGTCTTCCCTTTAACCCCTTAAGGATGCAGGGTTTTTCCATTTTTGCATTTTCATTTTTTCCTCATCACCTTCTAAAAATCATAACTCTTTCAATTGTGCTAATAAAATTCCATATGATGGCTTATTTTTTGTGCCACCAATTCTACTTTGCTGTAACATTAGTCATTTTACCAAAAAATCCATGGCAAAACGGGGAAAAAAATTAATTGTGCGACAAAATTAGAAAAATGCAATTTTGTAACTTTTGGGGGCTTCCTTTTCTACACAGTGCATTTTTTTTGGTAAAAATGACGCCTTATCTTTATTCTGTAGGTCCATACGGTTAAAATGATATCCTACTTATATAGGTTTGATTTTGTCGTACTTCTGAAAAAAATCATAACTACATGCAGGAAAATGTATACATTTAAAAATTCTCATCTTCTGACCTTTATAAAGTTTTTCATGTTTCCGCGTACGGGCCGGGTTGATTCAAACTTTTATTAGGGAAGTGGTTAAATGACCTATTAACTTTTTTCACTTTTTTTTTTTTTTTTTTTTTTGCAGTGTTCTAGGGGGCTATAACACTGCACACACTGATCGTTTACACTGATCCCTGCAAAGCCATAGCTTTGCATGGATCAGCGTTATAGGCAATCGTTTGCTCATGCCTGTAGCTCAGGCTTGGAGCAATCAAATGCCGATCGGACGTGACAGAGCAAGGTAAGGGGACCTCTGCTCGCGTCCTAGCTGATCGGGACATTGCGATAGTCCCGATCAGCCTGACTGAGCTGCCGGGAAGCTTTCACTTTAATTTTAGAAGGGTTGATCAATTTTGATAGCCATGTCAAAAGGGTTAATAGTGCGGCAGACCGATTGGTGCCGCACGCTATTAGCCCAGGGTCCCGGCTATCATTAGCTGCTGGGACCGATCCGGTATGATGTGGGGTCACGGCGTGACCCAGTTTTAAATACCGAGCCCGGCGTAGGCCGTACAGGTACGCCCTATGTCCTTAAGAGGTTAAAGGGTTACTCCAGTGGAAAACAATTTATTTAAAATTAGGGATCGACCGATATTGATTTTTTTTTTTTTTAGGGCTGATACCGATAATCTGTGGAGGTTAAGGCCTATAGCCGATAACTTTTACCGATATTCCGGTTTAAATTATTGGCTATTTGATAGTACTGGAAGGACTAAGATTTTTTTTTTTATAAAAGTAATTTACAAATCTGCTTGCCTTTCTGCCACCAGTTTATTTAAAATAAATTGTTTTCCATCGGACTACCCCTTTAATTTCTCCCCACGGGGGTTTCCAACGCCCCCCCCCCCCCCCCCCCTGTACATTTTGAAATAATTTGAAAGGTGTGATAGCAAAATTGGGTGCTCAAAAAACAAGCCTCATATGGGTCTGTGGATGATGTTAGGTCTCTTAATTTAAAAAAAAAAAATCGTAAATTTGCGGTGTCCTTAAACGTTTAATAGTTGGGAGGCGGCGATACCGATTATGTATATTTCATTTTTTTTCTTAAAATTGTAAAAGGCTGATTTTATTTTTTATTAGGCTAGAGGCTTTTAAATAAGAAAATTTAAATTTTATTTAGAATTTTATTTTACATATGGTCCCATAGGGGACATTTACATGCAATTATTAGATTGCTTTCACTGTTCAATGCTATGCTATTGTATAGCACTAAATAGGGAGATCTGTGCTCCACTGATCATCATTGGATCATCAATCCAGAGGCAGTTAAGGGGACCCTTTGCCGCCATTTTAGCTTATGCAGGGGTCCAATAATCCAATATACCATATATACTCGAGTATAAGCCGACCCGAGTATAAGCCGAGACCCCTAATTTCAACCCAAAATCCCAGGAAAAGTTATTGACTCGACTATAAGCCTAGGGTGGGAAATACATCATCCCCCCCTGTCATCATCCAGACCCGTCATTAACATCCTCATCATCATCACCGCCTGTCATCATCCAGACCCTCATCATCATCACCTGTCATCATCCCACACATCCCCCCCCTTCATCATCCCCTTGTCATCATCCCCACCCCCCTTCATCATCCCCTTGTAATCATCCCACACACCCCCCTTCTCATCATCCCCACCCCCCTTCATCATCCCACCCACCCCTTCATCATCCTCTTGTCATCATCCCACACCCCCCCTTCATCATCCTCTTTTCATCATCCGCCCTCAGTGGTCTTCAACCTGCGGACATCCAGAGGTTTCAAAACTACAACTCCCAGCAAGCCCGGGCAGCCATTGGCTGTCCGGGCTTGCTGGGAGTTGTAGTTTTGAAACCTCCGGAGGTCCGCAGGTTGAAGACCACTGCGGCCTTCGACATCATCCAGCAACCCTCTCGCCCCCCTTTAGTTCTGTACAGTACTCGCCTCCGCTCGGCGCTGGTCCGGTGCTGCAGGGCTGTCCGGAGAGGAGGTGGTCTGGTGGGATAGTGGTTCCGGGCTGCTATCTTCACCGGGGGCGCCTCTTCTCCGCGCTTCCGGCCCGGAATAGAGGCGTTGCCTTGACAATGACGCAGAAGTACGTTGGCAATGAACGTACCTCTGCGTCGTTGTCAAGGCAACGTGACTATTCTGGGGCCGGGCCCGAAGCGCTTAGAAGAGGCCTCCCCGGTGAAGATAGCAGCCTGGAACCACTATCCCACCGGACCACCTCCTCTCCGGACAGTCCTGCAGCATCGGACCAGCGCCGAGCGGAGGTGAGTACTGTACAGAACCAAAGGGGGGTGAGAGGGGGTTGGATGATGTCGAAGGCCGCAGTGGTCTTCAACCTGCGGACCTCCGAAGGTTTCAAAACTACAACTCCCAGCAAGCCCGGACAGCCGATGGCTGCCCGGGCTTGCTGGGAGTTGTAGTTTTGAAACCTCTGGAGGTCCGCAGGTTGAAGACCACTGCGGGTGGAGAGTTCACTCGAGTATAAGCCGAGGGGGGTGTTTTCAGCACGAAAAATCGTGCTGGAAAACTCGGCTTATACTCGAGTATATACGGTACAGAACAACTTGGCTCACCACTTGCGGTGAAAGGTAGTTTTTATAGGTAGTTTTCATTTTTATCAATCCAATAAACAAAGTGACGTTTCGGTCAATTAAGACCTTCCTCAGACCGGATTGCTGCGGGGAGCTGAGAATTAAGAAAAACGTGAAGGTCAGGTACCGTGGTAAGTGGCAGGCGTCACTTTGTTTATTGGATTGCTAAAATAAAAAACTACCTCTTTCACTGCAAGTGGTGTGCTAAGTTGTTTTTTAAATTGGACTTAGTACGGCTTGGGACCCAAACCTAGCACCCACGCTGTCACAATAATGGGATCCAATAATCACCACTGAGCTACTGGCAACTTTCATTTACATCTTAAGATGTCGAGATCAGCATTAATCACAGCATCTTAAGGTCTGTCCCTCACAGCCTATGAAGTGAGGGAAGCTCCTGCACTTGCTTTATAGGCATTTAACACTACCGGTCCTCTAGGGGTTAAAGTTATTTTAATGTTGTATTAAAAATGCCTCCAGGTTGCTGCCAAGCTGCTGCTTCTTTTGTCTTTACGGTGCTTTCTGATAAGTAAAATGATTTAATCCAGTTGAAGCTTAAAGAGGCACTGTCATTGTTGAAAACTTTTTATATGTTACAGAACTAATCATATGATTGCTTTTTGCAATATAAATTTATTTAAAAAAATGTCAATTTTCCTCAGAAATTACATCTAAAAAAACCACCACTAGGGGTCGTCTGTCTTTAGCCAGACAGACTAGTGTTGACTTTGCAGTATACCAGATACTGGCCGTAAAGCAGGCCGGTATCCAGTATAGGAGAATTCAGCTGTATGCATACAGCCTATGCGCGGGCACGCACTGCCTGTGAACGAGCGCAGGGAGAGCGCGCGCGCACACAAAGGCAGTGCGGGATACAGGCAGGTCCCCATCCCCAGGTTCTCAGCTGCTCCCGATCATGTGTCCCCTTGGCTGCCATTACACCCCCCCCCCTTCTCAGTGTGTCAGTTGGCTGACAGCTTGTGTGTGTGTGTGTGTGTGTGTATGTATATATGTGTGTGTGCAACCCAATGTGGGGTGCCTGCAACCCAATGTTGGGGCAACTGCTACCTAATGTGGGTAAACTGTGCTACTGTGGAGGAACTCCGGTGCCTGTCCCTATTGTGGGGGAACTCCAGTGCCAGCTATGTTCATTAGCATCCAACTTTACTAAGAAAATATAAAACAAATAGAAAACTTATTCATAAAAATGCTGTACTTTTATCTATAAAATCCTTGCACTAATTTTATAAAGATCTGTTCTTATATTTATACATTTGATCCTGTTATGAACTTGCCATATTGTCTTAGGAATATTGCAGGCAAGCTCCAAGCATCATTCTCTGTGTAACATGTACAGCATGAAACCAGAGAGGAAAGGGTTACAGAGTAGAGTTGGCTGACTGCTCATGCTCCCTCCGACTCAGAGCAGACACAGTGAGGGAGACGGACAGACACCCCCCTCCAGTCTGCACAATGAAAAAGTTACTGAGCAACAGATAAATGCTTATATCTCTGAAAATAAAGATCCTGGAGACATAAAACATATATGTGCACGATCAGAATTAGGGACAGGGTAACATATCGCTTTTTTTTTTTTGGAACTATGATAGGTACGCTTTAAGTTTATTAATGTGGGAAATGTGCATTACACAAACCAAGAAAATATTGCAGACACCTCTGTTTCCCTTGGATCTCTTCCACTGTATATAGCAGTCACTTTCATTCTTGCTTTTGTGCTCTGATAAATGTTTTCCAGGCCACTTCACCTATGTTTGCAGATTTTATTTATTTATATATATTTTTTTTAAATGTCATATTCTTTATTGAACCACTAAATACTACAGCCACAGAAAAGCTCTGTGCAGACCATGAACATTCAGAGAAGTGTAAGTCAATGTATTCTATATAAATAATAAAAAAAAGCTGCAAGAATATTCTGCAGAAACATGTACCCTTTATAGTATGTGAGTGAAATATTCACCATAACCCACACGTTTTCTTTTTGTTATCCCAGACTAATATTAAACACATGTACATTGGGGGACAAGTATGGCTGCATTCGTGGTTTTCATCATAGCTGGTGTAATGTACAGTCTGATCCCGAGCAGCAGTGCAGTGTTCTCCACCATGTTCCCTGTGTGCTGCTTCTTGTATGTTAATGATCCTTTTCGTCCTGTTTACAGAGCTCCTGGAAGGTGTCAAGCTCAACCACAAACCTGTGTCATTACAGCCACGAGGACTCATCAACAAAGGAAACTGGTGCTATATCAATGCTGTATCCTTTATAGCAGCCGCTACAGGCAGCAAACCCTGTCTGACAGCACTAGCACTTACTTTTGCAGCACTGGCTCAGTATGAGGGATAACTTATTGTGGTGATCCGACCTCTTTTGTGAACCCAGTCTAACAGCGTGTGCTCTCATTTATTGGTGTTTTATTCCTTAATCCATTCTGCAGACCCTACAAGCTCTGGTGGCCTGTCCGCCTATGTATCATCTAATGAAGTGCATTCCAATGTACACTAAACTCGAGAGACCGTGTACATCAACTCCAATGATTGACAACTTGTAAGTAGAACGCGTGTGAATGGAGTGTGCAGTGCTTTTACAGATTACCCTGCCTCTGTTAGACTAAAGTTATTATGCAGTGTGCATAGGGGAGAATCTAGGTGTGTTTCCCAACCAGGGTGCCTCCAGCTGTTGCAAAACTACAACTCCCAGCATGCCCGGACAGCCGAAGGCTGTCCAGGCATGCTGGGAATTGTAGCTTTGCAACAGCTGGCGGCACCCTGGTTGGGAAACACTGATCTAGGTGTATAGTCTAAAGAAGTGTGGATTAACTAACCATAGCACTGAATGCATTATTCCTTGTAAAGCTATTAGCCATGGTTCATATAGTGCTTTAGAAGCAGTGGCTACCTGTTCCTTGCCCCTGCAGCAGTATCACTGTGTTACATACGAGCCTATGATATTGGTGAACTGGCAGGGTAATGAATGAACATAGAGCGGGAGATTTATCAAAACCTGTCCAGAGGAAAAGTTGCCCATAGCAACTAATCAGATTGCGTCTTTCATTTTTCAAAAGGCCTCGGAAAAATGAAAGAAGCAATCCGGTTGCCATGCAACTGCACAACTCCTTCTCTACACAAGTTTTGATAAATCTCCTGTCCTGTACTCCAGGCTCATAGCTCTTATTGATGGCTTCAAAAGTATTTTTTTTATTTTTTTTTTAACTGTAGTTTTTATTAAAGAATTTTCCAGAGATACAAATCCAAGTAGAACAAAAAAAAACATGCAAATAGTATCATGAAGGGCCAAGACCCAACCATATCCAACAGATCACACAAAAACAAGGCTAAAAATGAAGGAGCTGTGGTAAATCTAGTAAACAAATAAGCCCAAACAAAGGTGCCCGATACCAGGACACTAATACGGTATGATCGATTTGATAACCATATGAGTGCAGAGGAGGCATACCTTCACACCATAACAAGTCTCAGTCAAAAGTATTACAATTGTATGATGTCTGTGGGCTTTAAGCCTCTAGTTAAGGCGAAGTGTATTCCCGTTCATTAACCAGTCAGTCATGTTGTACACTGTAATGGATTGAGACTGAGACTGTTAACTTTTTTAGTTTACACAAGAACTGCGGGTTGTTTCACATTTGGCTAAATCTAGTCACCCCTATAAAGAATTGTTTATCAAACCTGGCTGTAGTTGCTTTCTGATCGCTTTTCATGTCCTCTGCTTCTAATCTACTCTAAAAAGTTTTATGTCTATTTTTCAGTGTTCACCTGATGAATGAATTTACAAACATGCCGGTTATTCCCAAAGCGAAGCAAGGTAAGTTCTGTAATAAGAGCTATTCATTGTTAGTCTTCATGAACCCTAATGATGTGACCTTGGTAGGATGAGGTTCACTTCTCAGGAATATATATAAGGCTTGCCTGATGTTATTGTACTGTGTCCCCTACCCTTCTGTGGTGTGACAGACACAGGCCACAAATTGCTATCAAATACAGTTCTGTGACTGATAATGTGAGTAATGGTTGTTGATACTGATATTTATGATTTTTGTCTAGCTGCTGCTGGGGACAAGGTTGTTCGTGACATTCGCCCTGGACCAGCATTTGAACCCACATACATCTACCGATTGCTGACCCTTTCCAAATCAAGTCTCTCAGAGAAGGTATTAAGTGATAGGGGATACAAGGGAGCTTAGGACTTAATGTGAGGGCTTCAGACAAGGAATCTAGGGATCTGTTATGGGTCATAAACAGACAAACCTGGCACCTAATTTTGTAAGGGTTTTATGGGCAAATTGGAACCATGGAAGTCATTGAATGCACCGCTGTGTCCCATTTTGATGCATGAAACTCTCACCCGGAAGTGCTGTAGTACAAGTCTTATTTTACTGTTGTCTTTGACTCTTCCCATCATTCCATGCGACTAGAGACAATGGTGGAGATTTATCAAACTGCGAGATAAAAAATTCAGTTAGTTTCCAATCGCAACCAATCACAGCTCAGCTTTCACTTTACCAGAGCTTGTTAGCTTAGCTGTGATTGGTTGCTGTGGGAAAATCACTTCCTAATAAGTTTGAATCACCCTCCCCGGCTATCAGCCGCCAGGACCCGTGGTTAATGGCGGACATCACTGCTCACGGTGATGCCCGACATTAACCCCATAGATGCGTCGATCAAAGTTGATCGCCGCGTCTAAAACGAAACTAACCCGTTCCCGGCAGCTCAGTCGGGCTGTTCGGGACCGCCACGGTGAAATCCCTAAGTTTGAATCACCCCCCTTTTCCCATTTAAAAACAAAAAAAATGTAAACATAAATTAACATAAACATATGTGGTATCGCTGCGTGTAAATGTACGAACTATAAAAAAAAAAATATGGCGTATACGTAAAAAAAATTCCAAAGTCCAAAATTGCGTCGTTTTTGGGCATTTTGTATACCCTAAGAAAATTTATAAAAAATTATCAAAAAGTCCCATCAAAACAAAAATGCTACCGATAAAAACTTCAGATCATGGCGCAAAAAAAAATGAGCCCTCATACATCCCCGTTTGCGGAAAAATAAGTTATGTGAATTAAATTTCAATTTTAAACATACTAATTTTGGTGCATATAGTTATAATTTAAGTAGTAAAATAAAACCTACATAAATTAGGTATCTTTTCAACCGTATGGACCTACAGAATAAAGATAAGGTGTCATTTTTTCTGAAAAGTGCACTGCGTGGCGTTATATTTTAATTATGCCCCACAAACATTTTTTTTCTGGTTTTGCTGTAGATTTTGTGGTGAAATAATTGTCATTACAAAATAAAATTGGTGGCATCCTATGGGTCTGTAGGGGGAAAATTTAAAGCGTTATGCTTTTTAGGAGAGGAGAAAAAAAACAAAAGTGCAAAAATGAAAAATGGCCAGGCCCTTAAGGGGTTAAAAAAGTGTAAAAAAAAAAAAAAAAAGTAAATGTAAATACCCCTTTCCCAATAAAACCCTATACATACCGTATATACTCGAGTATAAGCCGACCCGAGTATAAGCCGAGGCCCCTAATTTCAACCCAAAATCCCAGGAAAAGTTATTGACTCGAGTATAAGCCGAGGGTGGGAAATACATCATCCCCCCTGTCATCATCCAGACCCCCGTCATTAACATCCTCATCATCACCGCCTGTCATCATCCAGACCCTCATCATCATCACCTGTCATCATCCCCTTGTCATCATCCCACACCCCCCCCTTCATCATCCCCTTGTCATCATCCCACACCCCCCCTTCATCATCCCCTTGTAATCATCCCACACACCCCCCCCTTCATCATCCCCTTGTCATATTCCCCACCCCCCTTCATCATCCTCTTGTCATCATCCCACACCCCCCCTTCATCATCCTCTACCATCCGCCCTCAGTAGTCTTCAACCTGCGGACCTCCAGAGGTTTCAAAACTACAACTCCCAGCAACTGCCCGGGCTTGCTGGGAGTTGTAGTTTTGAAACCTCCGAAGGTCCGCAGGTTGAAGACCACTGCGGCCTTCGACCTCATCCAGCCCCTACTCACCCCCCTTTAGTTCTGTACAGTACTCGCCTCCGCTCGGCGCTGGTCCGGTGCTGCAGGGCTGTCCGGTGAGGAGGTCGTCCGGTGGGATAGTGGTTCCGGGCTGCTATCTTCACCGGGGGCGCCTCTTCTCCGCGCTTTGGGCCCAGAATAGAGGCGTTGCCTTGACGATGACGCAGAAGTACGTTGGTAATGAACGTACCTCTGCGTCGTTGTCAAGGCAACGTGACTATTCTGGGGCCGGGCCCGAAGCGCTTAGAAGAGGCCTCCCCGGTGAAGATAGCAGCCCGGAACCACTATCCCACCGGACGACCTCCTCACCGGACAGTCCTGCAGCACCGGACCAGCGCCGAGCGGAGGCGAGTACTGTACAGAACTAAAGGGGGGTGAGTAGTGGCTGGATGATGTCGAAGGCCGCAGTGGTCTTCAACCTGCGGACCTCCGGAGGTTTCAAAACTACAACTCCCAGCAAGCCCGGACAGCCGATGGCTGCCCGGGCTTGCTGGGAGTTGTAGTTTTGAAACCTCTGGAGGTCCGCAGGTTGAAGACCACTGCGGGTGGAGAGTTCACTCGAGTATAAGCCGAGGGGGGTGTTTTCAGCACGAAAAATCGTGCTGAAAAACTCGGCTTATACTCGAGTATATACGGTAATAGGTATTGCCACGTCCATAATGACTTGTACAATAAATTGATAATTGCATTATCCCGCACTGTGAAAAAAAAAAATTTGAACACAAAAAACGCAAATTCAAAAGCTACCATGAATCATAAAAATGGTACCAATAAAATGTACATCTTGTCCTGCAAAAAATAAGCCCTTACACAATGGCGTTGGATGAAAAATAAAGTTATGGCTGTCAGAACGACAACACAAAAAAGGGGAAAAAAGGATTTAGTTCAGAAAAGAATATAAAGCTATAGAAATCGGGTATCGCCATAATCATACGGACCTACAGAATAAAAATAACATTATTTTTACCATACAGTGAATTCCATAAAAATAAAAATTTTAAACGGCAGAAATTTTCAAATTTTTCGCAGTATTTTTGAGTTTTTCACACAAAATGCAGCATGAATGAACAAAGATTTACCACTAATATAAAGTACAATATGTAATGAAAAAACAATCTCAGAATCTCATCGCTAAGTAAAAACATGTCAGAGGTATTACCACTTTCGAGACACAGGACAGATTTGAAATAATTGGGCTTGGTCATTTAAGGTAAAACAGGCGGCGTCCTTAAGGGGTTAAACATTTTTTTTTTTTACATGTTATGTACATAAGGCGCTGGCACTTTAGGGTCTGTGATAACTTCATTACTGTCAATTTGCATTGTAGTTTTGCACTGAAAACTTCAAACATATACAGTACAATAGATGTGGTTGGTATTTTAAAAACACCTTGACCTACAGCGAGCAAAATCTGTGAGACGAAAGGCATTCGGCAGATTTTCCAGTGCATAGGATGTCATTTCTATTTGTGGATTTTTACAGTTCAGGGTGAAATTGGTTTAAAAATCTGTTTTTAAAACATACATTTTCTCTGGCAGAAAAAGTTTTGAATTCATCCTTTATAAGAGCATTCATAAAGTTTTCTGGTAGCTGTAAATGACTGGATGTAGTAGGTGGTTTTTATCTGAGCATCCTGATTGGATGTGATCCATTAGCTGACAGATTGCACACTAGTACAGACATATTTTATATTTAACCACAGAGTTAGTATTTAGGTAATGCATGACTACATACATGTGCAAATTGTGTATCCTCAGGGCCGTCAGGAGGACGCAGAGGAATATCTGGGCTTCGTGCTAAATGGATTACATGAAGAAATGCTATCTCTGAAGAAGCTCCTGTACCCGCAGAATGACAGTACGATCACTTTTCTCTGTTAAGCACAGGTTTAGTCCCAGCCTTATCTGGATGGTGATGTCAATGCGGCCTTGGCATTAGTTATCATCTGTTTCCTGAAATTCCTTTTTGCAGAATTGTAATGTACTGCATGTTATTTGCGGTATGTTCCATGCGGAATCACTCACTTCTAAAAGGAAACTAGACTGAAATTAAACAGTCTGCCCCACCCGCCATAAAAAAAACTTTTATTTCTTATTCCTAAAATGTGAAATATTAGGTGTAAAATATATAGATATGTCAAAATATAGTGGGAGTAATCTCCAGAAATGAAACTTTGGTCAATTTATTAAATAAAATCAACTATGTTAAAGGACAAGTCTCACAGTAAAAAATTGTTCAGCTTTTAGTGCAGAAGGTAAAGTTATATAGGTTTGTAAATCACTTCCATTACTAATGCTGCTTAGAAACAAGCTTTTTCTGCATTCTTCTGTCTGACAGGAAATTCAGCTGTTCCAGGTTTTCATGACTTGCGACCCCCTATTCAGGCTGTTATCAGCAGCATCCCGGGGGCCATGACGTGACAATTACCCAGAAAACCCCTGTGCTGCACAGAGCTCCCTGTGCTCGGCCTTAGCCCCTCCCATCTGATGAATATTCACACTGTCCTCCCTCTGTTCTGCAGTGATTGGCTGAGCAGCACTGCCTATATGCCAGCTGATTCAGATCATAGCAGCCCCAGCAAACAGGCTGATTCTCTCCCCTCTCCTTGCTAATGTTTTTACACTGAGAACGGAGGAGAGGGGGGAGGGGAGGGAGCTGCCAGCGTAGATCTGTCACACTGAGCACTGGGGAGAGAGGAGTGCAGGGCAGAGCAGGGGGGAGGTGATTGTGCCACTGTAAAGCTGTTTCACTTAGAGAATGAGGGGGAGGGAGTGATTTTACAGTGTAAAACTGCAGCTTCAACTCCAGGGTCCCTCTCTCTGAGCACTGAGATGACATTTTGTTTCCTCGTGGCCACCCTGCTGTATAGGGCTATGATTGTCTATGGCTATAATAAAAAATAAAAACACTCGAATAAAGTTAAGCTGCAGTACCAGACATAACCTAGGGACATGTGGTGCTGTTTTATAAAAGCAGTTGTGTGACCCTTTACGGTCACACACAACTGCTTAGAAGTGGACAATGTAGCAAGTGCTCAGCTCGTAAAATTTTTTTCTCTACCGGCTCCATTGGGGGACACAGACCTTGGGTGTATGCTGCTGTCTCTAGGTGTGACACTATGGTAATAAAAAAAAGTCTGCTCCTCCCAGCAGAATATAACCACCTTCAGGCCCTGAGGTAATCAGTTTAAGCTTAGTGTCTGAAGGAAGTGGACATGGTCTGGAATTCTCCAGACCAGGTCTTCTGATATTTTGTTTTCCTAGTTAGGGACGTGTTAGTTTTTTATTCCTTTTTCTTTCCTGTTTTCAGGTGGGGACTCAGGGACTCCGGTTCGCTGTTTACCCATTGCGAGTAAGGGGGCATAGACATTGCGTATATGCGCTGTTCATCCCCCTCGCCGACGGTCAGCACCTGGGTTGGTACCTCATGGGTCCGGGTCCCCCTATTTACCTGCTCGCCTCGCTCGCGCATAGCAGCCAGGCGTGATGCAGGTGACAAAAGCTGACTGAAGACTTCACTGAAGACTCCATTAGGTAAGTTCTTCTGACTGAGGTATGTACATTCCCCCTTTTCTCCTTAGGTGCTGACTTGCAACCTCTGGAGACCCCCTGTTTTTTGCCCACCCTTTCAGGTTATAGGGCTGGCTTATACAGGGGCTGGACTTTTTATTCTGGGGGAGCAGTGGCATTTTAGGGGGCATGTAATCTGTGTTTTACTTCACTGTGTGTGTGTGGTTACTTTGACCGCAGCGCCTTATATGCGGCTGACAGCCGCGGTGCTTGTACGGCCGGGCGCTCTGAGCGCCGGCTTACTTTCTTTCTCCGGCAGTCTCTGCCGGCGTGTGGGCTGCCCGCTCTATTCCCCTGAGCACATATGCGGCTGACATGTGCGCTCGGGGCAAGGCGCAATTACAGCTTGTTCTCGGCCAGTCTGTAGCTCCGCCCACAAGGCTGTCGGAGCTCTTCAGAGGCGCGAAGTAGCCTCCAATCAGCGCCATGGGTGCGATTTTCAGTTAGGAGGGGCCAATTAGTTAGTGCCTCGGCTTCAGGCACGCCCCTCTCTGCTATTGGCTGGCCTGTTTTCTGTCACTCTAGCTGCACTGAGCCGGGTTCTCCTCATCGCAGCTGCCAGGGGACACATACTAGGGTGAGAAAGTTCCTGACGTCAGTGACTTATTTTGTCTGTAAGCATTGTAGTACCAAGATGCCTGGCTCTACTGAGCCCACTTGCCCTGCCTGGTACCCCCTGATCCCCTTTCGGTTCCGGTGGATTCAGCCGCTCCACTGTCCTGTGTTTTCTTCCCTAACCCAGTATATGGCTGACTGGACCCCAGTCTCCCGTTCGGTGGCTGAGGCCTCCCGGGAGGTGGTATCCGCCTTGAAGGGGTTTATGAGGCGACAGGAGGTTAGAGTTCCTTGTTGCCTCAAAATAAGGCTCGCCCTACTTCCCAAAGGAAGTCCTCTTCCTTTCGGTCCTTCGGACCTTTGGCTCCAGCAAAGGGTCCCGGCAGGCGCCTTTGCAGGACTAGAAGGCTCCCTCATTCCGGACGCGCCCGTCTTGGAAGTCGGACACCAACCGGTCCGGCCGGTGTACGCCCAAATCAGGCAACCGCAAACCCACTTCTGCATGAAGTGAAAATCCCCTCGGGTGGGAGGTCGTCTCTTACTTTTTCGAGACATCTGGACCTCACACATTCAGGACTCGTGGGTCAGGGACGTGGTGTCCAACGGTTACCGAAACGAATTTGCCTCCCTTCCGAGTGATCTTTTTCGATCCCGGGCTCCCCGGTCTCCTTTTCTGGCGAAGCAATTTTGAGAGGCTCTTCAGTCTCTGCTTTTCCAAGGGGTTATCGTTCCCGTTCCTCCAGGGGCACGGTTTCGTGGTTTCTATTCCAATATTTTTGTGGTTCCCAAGAAGGACGGTCCTGTGCGACCAATCCTAGACCTCAAGCGTCTCAACCGTCATCTTCTTATCCGCCGCTTCCGAATGGAGTCTCTCCGTTTGGTGGTGGCGTCCCTGGAACAAGGGGAGTTTCTTCCTCGGTGGACATCAAGGATGCCTACCTCCATCTCCCAATATTTCCAGGCCATCATCGGTACCTCCGCTTTGCGGTTCCGGTGGGGCATTTTCAATTCATAGCCCCCCCCCCCCTTTGGCCTGGCCACGGCTCCTCGGGTCTTTACCAAGATCCTTGCGCCAGTGATGGGCCTGTTACGGTCGGGGAGTCTCGGTGATACCCTACCTGGACGACCTTCTCATCAAGGCTCCAACCAGAGCCCAGACTCTGGAGAATGTGGACGTCTCTCTCCACACTCTGGATTGCTTCGGGTGGATGGTCAACCGGGACAAGTCTATCCTCACCCCTACCCAGTCTCTAACCTTCGGACTTTGCTTCGACACGGCCTCTGCCCGAATTTGCCTCCCGCCGGACAAACGTCTGGCGCTTCTGTCGGGGGTCGGCTCCCTTCGGACCCAGGTCTCAGTCTCCATCCGCACTTGTATGGAAGTCCTGGGTCGGATGGTGGCAACTATGGAGGCCATACCCTTTGCCCAGTTTCATTACCGCCCTCTTCAACTTGCGATTCTCTCTCGGTGGGACAGGTCTCCTCTGTCCCTCGATCGTCAGATTGTTCTCCCTCGCAGGGTCCGTCAGTCTCTGCTCTGGTGTCTCCGCTCCCCCCTGCTTCTCCAAGGGCAGTCATTTCTTCCCCTTCACTGGCAGGTAGTTACAACGAATGCCAGCCTGTCGATCTGGGGCAGCGTGTTCAGGGATTGGACGGTTCAGGGACTCTGGTCTCCCCGAGAGGCCCTTTTTCCGATAAATTTATTGGAATTACAGGTGATTCTTCTTTGTCTTCTTCATTGGAAGTCCCGGCTTCAGTTCCGTCCTGTCTGCGTCCAGTCGGACAACGCCACGGCAGGGATGTGGGAATCCTATCGCCCGACGCCCGGGACAAGTAGTTTTGGGCGCCGGGCAGGTGAATTTTTCATAGACTTAGCCCTGTACCGGGCTAGCAGGACCGGACCGACTTCGGAAATCTCACCTCAGACACGCGCTCAGGGTGTATGGAGGGGGTGGCGGCCCCCAGCTGATTTCAGTAGCCTGGGGCCGCTGCTCAGAGAACCCACCCCGTGCCCCAGTCTGTCCTCCTTCACACACAGAAATCCTCCCCGTGCAGTCCAGTCTGTCCTCCTCACACACAGCAGTCATTATGGAGGTCAGTAGCTGTGCACAGATATTCTCTCTCTCTCTCTCTCTCTCTCTCTCTCTCTCTCTCTCTCTCTCTCTCTCTCTCTCTCTCTCTCTCTCTCTCTCTCTTTCTCTCTTTCTCCTCTTTCTCTCTTTCTCTCTTTCTCTCTTCTCTCTCTCTCTCCTCCCCCCCCTCCTGCTCTGTGTTTTCCCCGTGCAAACTTGCAGCCTCTCCGTGGTAGATGAGGTCCTGAGGAGACAGGGGAGGGGGAGGGGGATGGAGCTGTGTGCGGGGGAGGGGAGGAGCAGTGTACGGAGTTGTGTTCGTCCTTGCTCTCCCCCTACTTCTTGTGTAATGTAGAAGCAAGTGAGTGTGAAGCTCAGGTGAGGAGGCCGAGCATGCAGGTGGCGGGAAGGGTGGTTGTATATGTATGTAATGTATAATTAGGGGGGGGTGTATCAGCGGCGGCTGTATGTATGATGTGTTCATATGTATGGTATATATGTATGGTTTGTGTATGTGTGTGTATGATGTGTGTGTATGATGTCTGTGTATGTATGATGTCTTTGTATGTGTGTATGTAATGTATGATGGGGAAGTAGTGGCGGGTGTATGTTTGATGTGTCTGTATGTATTATGTATGTAATGTATAATATAGGGGGCAGTGACCAATGTATGTCTATGTATGGTGTGTGTGTTAGGTATAATATAGGGGCAGTGGCCGGTGTATGCATGTATGATGTGTCTGTTTGTATATACTGTATAATATAGGAGGCAGTGGCCGGTGTATGTATGTATGATGTGTCTATGTATGTATATACTGTATAATATAGGAGGCAGTGGCCGGTGTATGTATGATGTGTCTATGTATGATGTATGTATATACTGTATAATATAGGAGGCAGTGGCCGGTGTATGTATGATGTGTCTATGTATGATGTATGTATATACTGTATAATATAGGGGGCAGTGGCCGGTGTATGTATGTATGATGTGTCTATGTATGATGTATGTATATACTGTATAATATAGGGGGCAGTGGCTGGTGTATGTATGTATGATGTGTCTATTTATGTATATACTGTATAATATAGGAGGCAGTGGCCGGTGTATGTATGATGTGTCTATGTATGATGTATGTATATACTGTATAATATAGGAGGCAGTGGCCGGTGTATGTATGATGTGTCTATGTATGATGTATGTATATACTGTATAATATAGGGGGCAGTGGCCGGTGTATGCATGTATGATGTGTCTATGTATATACTGTATAATATAGGAGGCAGTGGCCGGTGTATGTATGATGTGTCTATGTATGATGTATGTATATACTGTATAATATAGGGGGCAGTGGCTGGTGTATGTATGTATGTATGTATGATGTGTCTATGTATGATGTATGTATGTATATACTGTATAATATAGGGGGCAGTGGCCAGTGTATGTATGTGATATGTTTATACTGTATAATATAGGGGGCAGTGACCTATGTATGTATGATGTGTCTATGTATGTATATACTGTATAATATAGGGGGCAGTGGCCAGTGTATATATGTATGATGTGTCTATGTATGTATATACTGTATAATATAGGGGGCAGTGGCCGGTGTATGTATATGTGCATGCATGTATGTTTTGTACAGGGGCTGCCACCAGTTGTGCTATCTAATTTTTTATTTTTAGTGGCTTCTGGTCACCCGCACTAAATTTCACCCCCAGAATCCAGCCCTTCATACTCACCCGCCGACCAAGAGCCCCACGGATGCACGCAAACACGCCCGAATCAAAAGTACCACTTCCAGCATGTTGCACCATAACCTAAACTGTAGAACTATAAAGTGTAACTTGCTGGGAGTTGTAGTTTTGGTTCAGGTCAGCTGCAGAGCCATAGGCTGCATCAGGGCATGCTGGGTGTTGTAGTTACTAACTGTAATTCCCAGTATTCCTTGACACAGACTATGGCTCTACAGCTGACACAAACCAAAACTACAACTCCCAGCATGTTCCACAATAACCTTAACTGTACTACTATACAGTGCAACATGCTGCAACACCCACACAACCATAGGCTGTATCGGGCATGCTGGGTGTTGTAGTTAACACAGAGGTGTTCACTGTTATCCAATCAAAACACTCCGTGTATAAGTCCCTATGAAGACTGAAAAATAGTGATTAAAATATTTTAAAAAGTGCTTATATATGTGAATAAGCCCCTTTCCTAATAAAAGTTCTGATAATAAATGGTTCCGATAAAAACGACAGATCCCGGCACATAAGATTACCCTCATACATCCCTGTATATGGAAAAATTGGAGTTATAGGGGTCAGATGGGGGGGGGGGGGGGGCTGGCTAGCTACAGCTCTTGCGCCGCTAATAGCCCGGCATGCTGTGATCACCGTGGCTGCTATTAAACCATTAGATCACCGCTGTCTAAGTTGACAGCAGTGTCTAAAGGGATCTTGTAACCATCCCTGGTGGTCTAGTGGGGTGGATCGTACTATTTTGGTTGAAATTATTTAATCTACCAGGACAAGTGGATTTTCTTGAGGGACAAGTAGATTGTGTTCCGCTTTAGTCCCTTGGACAAGTTTATTTATTTATTTTTTTTCAAATTTGCACGGCCGTGGCGTACATAAATCGA
Organism: Hyla sarda; assembly: GCF_029499605.1. Lineage (NCBI taxonomy): Eukaryota > Metazoa > Chordata > Amphibia > Anura > Hylidae > Hyla > Hyla sarda. The sequence goes on from NC_079194.1 coordinate 146,041,960, forward strand.
CAAGGCGCCACTCGCAGCTTGGCAGCCATGGCTGAGGTGACAAAGATTTTCATCTGGGCGGAAAACAAGGTTCCGGCCATTTCGGCGATTCACTTTCCGGGGGTGCTCAACTAGGAAGCGGACTTCCTCAGTCGGTCCTCACCCGACCCCGGCGAGTGGTCTCTACATCCAGAGGTATTCGCGCAACTCTGCGACCTCTGAGGCTTCCGGACGTGGACCTCTTCGCGTTCCGGTACAATCGGAAGATCCTTCCTTTTGTGTCCAAGTCCCGGGACCCTCAGGCTCTGGCCGTGGACGCCCTAGTGATTCTTTAGGCGGGGTTTGCCCTACCCTATCTGTTCCCGCTCCTTTCCAGGGTTCTGAGGAAGCTCAAAACAGAGGACGTCCCCTCCATTCTGGTAGCTCCAGGTTGGCCCCGAAGGTTGTGGTACGCCGACGTAGTCAGGCTCCTGGACGACGCTCCACTGCGCCTTCCGCTCCATCCGGACCTGCTCTCTCAGGGTCCTCCTTGCCACCCAAATTTACAGTCGCTGCATTTGACGGCTTGGCGGTTGAGACCGCGGTTTTGAGGGCCCGCGGGTTCTCTTCCCAAGTCATTCACACCATGCTCAGGGCTTGTAAGCCCTCCTCCGCAAGAATTTACCACTGTCCTTGGCAGTCTTATTTTCGTTGGTGTGAAGCTCAGGACTTATCCCCTGTAATCTTCTAGGTTCCCCGTCTTCTCTCCTTTTTGCAGTCGGGTTTGGAACTGGGACTGTCTCTCAGTTCCCTTAAAGGTCAGGTTTCGGCCCTTGCTATTCTTTTCCAGCGGCCTCTGGCTTCTAGTTCTCATGTCCGGACCTTCCTTCAAGGAGTAGCGCATGCTGTTCCTCCTTATCGGTCACCATCTCCCCCTTGGGACTTGAATCTGGTTCTGAGTGCCCTCCAGGGTGAACCCTTTGAGCCCCTTAGAGAGGTGTCTCTCTGCCTCCTTTCTTGGAAAGTGGCGTTTCTTGTTGCTATCACCTCCATCCGGAGGGTGTCTGAATTGGCAGCTCTCTCCTGCCGTTCTCCGTTTCTGGTGATCCACCAGGACAAGGTTGTTTTCTGGCCAGATCCTTCCTTTTTGCCTAAGGTGGTTTCGGCCGTTTCATCTCAATGAGGACATTGTCTTCCCGTGTTTTTGTCCTGTTCCTTCTCATCCTAAGGAGCGCTTACTACACAAGCTGGATGTAGTTCGGGCCGTTCGGTCTTATCTCTCCATCACTTCTTCGTTTCGTCAGTGTGATTCCTTTTTTGTCCTTTACAGAAGGTTGTCTTAAGGGACAGTCTGCTTCCAAGGCCACCATTTCTCGGTGGATTCGGTCCGCCATTTCGGAAGCCTATCGCTGTAAGGGAAAGCTTCCTCCTTTCAGGGTTGTGGCTCATTCTACCCGTTCTGTTGGGGCATCCTGTGCTCTCCAGAATAGAGACTCGGCCTTGCAGATTTGCAAGGCGGCTACCTGGTCGTCTTTGCACACTTTCTCGAGGTTCTACAGAGTTCATACCTTCGCATCGGCTGATGCTAGTCTGAGCCGTAAAGTGTTGCAGGCGGCAGTGGAACGGCCGACTGCCTGACTGCTTATCTGCCCACCCAAGGGACGGCTTTGGTACGTCCCATGGTCTGTGTCTCCCAATGATAGAGAAAAGGAGATTTTTGTTTACTTACCGTAAAAACTCTTTCTCGAAGGATCCATTGGGGGACACAGCTCCTGCCCTTTTTTGGGGGTTCCTTTGGTTCTCTGTCCGAGGGTGTGTTCAGTTATGTTTTTTTTTTTTTTCTTCTGGTTCTCGGACAGTTTGGGTTTTCTTTGACCTGTTGGTCCTCTCCTATTGCTCTGGAACTTAAACTGATTACCTCAGGGCCTGAAGGCGGGTATATCCTGCTGGGAGGAGCCGACTTTTTTTATTACCATAGTGTCACACCACCTAGAGACAACAGCATACACCCACGGTCTGTGTCCCCCAATGGATCCTTAGAGAAAGAGATTTTACGGTAAGTAAACAAAAATCTCCTTTTTCAGATACACAGTGAACCTTTACACAATTGACTTATCAAGCCTAAACCCCTTTAAACTTTGAAATCCCTAATATGGGCAGTAGAAAGAGGGAAATCTTAACATATGTAAAATATACTTTTTGAGTAACTACTTTCAGTGTTTTCTTACCCCAAAATCTTAACTTTCCGAGCTTTATAGATATTAAAAGCAAATTAAAACCTTTGTAAAAGGGAGCCTAGAGTAGAGCAGACTGCTCCATGGTGTATTTGTTTAGCCTTGACAGCACTATTTCTGTCCAATGGTTCTCACCCTGTCATTGTGGGCTTCTGGCATAGTAGTGGTTGATGTTGTTTCCTCAGTTCTGGCACTTTGTGTCAGCTAGGAACCAGTGTGCCCACTCTACATACCAGCTGGCTTCCTGAGCAAGCAAGCCCACGAGTAGTTTAAGAAAACTAGGTTTAAATAAAAGTATAGATAGCCTGACCTATTTCTGTGCCCTTGTATCTAGGTCACATCAGGCAGAAGCACTTTGTTGAGATGCAGTTTGAATTAATTGGTATAGATCAATTTTAAAACAGCAAGGTGTCATTTGTGGCTCCCTGGCTACAGAGAGACTGTAACTCCCAGCATGCTGTTTCAGCTTTTGGTTGGCATGGCATCTTGAGAGTTGGTTTGGCAACAGCTGGAGAGCCACAAGATACACACCATGTTCTAAAGCTTCACCTAATTGTACTACTTTTGTTCCCTTAAAGAAATGTCTAATGGACCTGAAACCCAGCCTGCAAATGATGAAGACACAAACCAACATGGAGACCAAGTTGAAGGCAGCGATGAAGAGTGGGAGCAGGTGGGACCCAGAAACAAGTCATCAGTTACCCGGCAGGCAGACTTTGTGCAGACCCCTATAACAGATATCTTCGGAGGCCACATGAGGTAGGAGTTTTTGTTTCATTGCTGTTGAGCTTTGTGTTTTTATAGATTCTAAAGCTTAGATTTCATGAAACCTAACAAGTTAGAGACTTAAGCTAGAGGACAATAAATTAGAAATTGTTATGTAATAGGAGCCAAAACCACTCATACTCTAGTGTCCAAGTTGCTGGATCACAGATTACTTCACTGAAAATGCACCCTATTCACTATAAATCAGTGGGGACATCAGTGAGAATGCAGCGGTAATATCATGGAGTATATGCTACCCATACAGTTTTGAGAGATCAGGGGTGATATTATTGAGAACACAGCCTATCCTTTAAATAGAGATTAGCAGTGATTGGTAATATGTAGCCTATACATTCACTACAAAACAGCATTGACATTACTGAGAATACATTCACTAGAGAACAGCAGTGACCTCACTGAGAATACAGCCTATCCATTCACTAGAGAACAGCAGTGACATCACTGAGAATATATCCTATCCATTCACTAGAGAACAGCAGTGACATCACTGAGAATACATTCTATCCATTCACTAGAGAACAGCAGTGACATCACTGAGAATACATCCTATCCATTCACTAGAGATCAGCAGTGACATCACTGAGAATACATCCTATCCATTCACTAGAGAACAGCAGTGACATCACTGAGAATACATCCTATCCATTCACTAGAGAACAGCAGTGACATCACTGAGAATACAGCCTATCCATTCACTAGAGAACAGCAGTGACATCACTGAGAATACATCCTATCCATTCACTAGAGAACAGCAGTGACATCACTGAGAATACATTCTATCCATTCACTAGAGAACAGCAGTGACATCACTGAGAATACATTCTATCCATTCACTAGAGAACAGCAGTGACATCACTGAGAATACATCCCATCCATTCACTAGAGAACAGCAGTGACATCACTGAGAATACATCCTATCCATTCACTAGAGAACAGCAGTCACATCACTGAGAATACAGCCTATCCATTCACTAGAGAACAGCAGTGACATCACTGAGAATATAGCCTATCCATTTACTAGAGAACAGCAGTGACAATCACTGAGAATACAGTTTATCCTTCATCTCTGGAGATCTGTGGCAGGGTCTGCATTTCTGACATTCTCAGACTGCACAATTTGCAGAATCCTGTGTAACATATGTTGTCTGAAGAGGATGGGTGTGGTGTAAGGATGTAATGTGAAACACTTCCCTTTGCCGCAAGTGGGAAGTGGTTAACATGGACACCCTGTTCCCTGACCATCATTAACGAACCGCCCTCTTTTAGGTCTTGGGGTTTTGGTAAGACAAATTGTATATTTAGGTTTTGTCATTTGGCAAAGGATTTTCATCATTGATTGAGCCAAGACTTTTTGAGCTTGATTGAGACAAGGCATTTTTATTAAGAAATCTTACACTGGTGCCGAAACACCTTTTTTCATTTTATTAAATTTTTCCCCCTTTTTTTCTCCCTGTAGTTTACCATTAATAACAGCATTACTTTTTCTTTTCTCAAACCTAAATTTAGGGCAAAAAAACCTGCCTGCGTGTTATACTCTGATAAATGTTCTGGTCACTTAAAGTGGCGGCAGCGCCGGCTGCTCATTAAAGATCAGCAACCCGGCTACAGCTTCTTTAAAACAGTGACCAGCGGCGGCTCCTGCGGGCCCGGACTCTTCTCCTGATTTTTTTATAATCCCTTACCTGGTAGCTATCCGGCAGGCTAGGTGACGCGGCGGGGCTTGTGGGCTGTCTATATAGTTTAACCAGGGCTGTGGAGTCGGTATATAAATGTTCCCACTCCAGTTTTTTGTACTTCCGCTCCCCGACTCTGACTCCTCTGTATTAATATGCAAATGTATTTATAAACACTTACAGTTGAATCCAAGAAGCTGTTCCACCAAGTTCTTCTAAGCTCTTCTAGCAGAGAGAGGTAGTTGGGCAGAAGCTGCTGCGTTCTCCTTTTTGTGTGCTGATCTGCTGCTGAAGATAGGGCAGTGGGAGGATCCAGGAAGGGTCATTTATTGTAAAACATGATTTCCCTAGGAGAACCCATAGTCATGTTTAAAGTTTAAGCTAACAATCGGAGTTTAATCGAAGTTTTTATAGCCTTAGCTGAATGGCAGCAGTTTTTCCAATGGTTTACAGTTTCAGTCTTGATCTATTGACCCTCCATTCCCTTCACTTATACAAGTGTCTCTAGTCCTGCAAAAAGCATATTTACTTAATCCCTTATCAGTGAGAGGCTAGGTTACCCATGGGTTCCCTGTAACAGAAGAACACAACGCTATGGAGTATTGCCGCTCTTAATTGTGCGTTGCGTGCCATATAGTAAAGCACATGAAAAGCATGCTTCTTCAGTCACTTAACGTGTTCGTTTTGCTGTTACGTGAGGCACTTCATGCATTGGTCTTTATTCTTACAGTAGAGAAGTCATTAAGTATAACTTTTTGTGAATTGGGACATTTAAACTTGCTTTTTTTTTTTCCAATCTAAATTTGGTAGGAGTTGGAGTCTGAGTTGGTGCATTGTTTACCGACTCCAGGTACCCAAAACTTCGTCTGACTCCTCGACTCAGACTCCACTGCCCTGAGTATAACGAGTGTCGTGTCCTGCCGGCTTTCTTCTTTGCACGGCGTACAGGATTTCGCTCCTCATTTCCTGCAGCCACCTCGAGTGACTGCAAAACTTAAACAAGCAGCCAGCTCTGCGGCCACTCTGACCCGCGGCGGCTACAGAGAATGAGGAGTGACGTCCCTAACGCCTGCAGTGGAGCCGGCAGTGGTCGTCATTCTAATCAAAGGGGGAAGTAATTAGTAGGGGGGGGGGGAAGAGGAGCCAGAGGGGGGAGGATGATGGAGCCAGAGGGGGAGGATGAGTAGAGGGAATCACAGGGGATCAGATAAGGGGGGGGATTAAATGTGGTACAGGGGCTGATAAAAGGGAGGAATGGTGTGACACGGTGAAGGGGGGGGGGGGGGTGGGGCCAAACTGAGGAGCAGGGTAAACAAAGTTGGGGAGATGATGCATATAATTCAGAGCTTCCAAGTCACTTATCTTACATTTTATTTTTTTCCTAAAATGTTCCTGTAAAAATGAGGGTGCCTATTATACGCAGATGAACATGGTACTTTATTAAAGATTTGACTTGTTCTGCATAGTAGTGAAATCTCTGCCTCCTTGCCTGACCAGCCTAATATGCCATCTCAATGGTTCTCCTGTCCATAGAAGGTTCCTTTGCCCATGCATGCAGGTTTGATATAAAGGCCAAAGCTGAGGCAAGAGCTTGACAGGCTGCAAGTATAGAGGAGGTCTTACAGTGGTATGGGACACAGTGGTAGGACAGTAACTTTGTAACCTTATGTAAAGTATACATGGTGCATAGGTCTCTGGCTTTAATGTTCCCTTTAATGTGCACAGGAAACATGGTAAACACTTGCAGTGGCACCATTTCATTTACAGAAATCTCTTGGAAGGTATCCTGCCAATCTTCACAATGACCGGATCTGCATGAGAGATCAGATTTCACATTCGGTAGCAGGAAAACAGCAGAGTTGTTCATGAAAGTGTTTTCACAAGACAGAGAAACATTTTCTTTCACAGTTCGTTAGTTGTAGAGGTTTCTGTTGGTCACTTAGCTATCCTAAAGACCTCAGTGTATCTACCTAGTGTATCTAATAGTTGTCAACTATTTTCATAATAGATGAATCGGTTGGTTGATTAGTTGTTCAGCCAAGTTCACATACACTTAACGATTATCACTGTGTATATGCAGCTGTGGTCCTCAGCAGCCTGTTTATTGAGGAGAAGGCCCAGCACACACCATTTTATGCTTCTTTCTGCAACTACCGTGAGTCCTTGGTTGTCAAACTATGTGCTATAGGCCAGACTCACTATAGAAACAGAAAGTTGAAGTGGAAAATTGTGTGCTGATCCCGTCTTTACTAAAGAGGCTACTGGGGGCATGTAAGGATAGACAAGCAGGGAATATGCTGCCCCTCCTATCTGGCCACAGGTAAGAAACAGGGAGGGAGTATAGCTCTTAAAAGGTTAAAGAGAAAATTATATTTAAAATAATTATGTATTTAAATATAATAAAAAGCCCCTCCTCTCAGCCTCCGCAAAGCTCAACTGCTAGCCGAACCTCACAAGCTCTCTTTACACACAATGCATCCCTTACCTACATCACACAGAAGACCTTCAGTCCGATCCCTCCCATCATTAACTCCCTCCATAATCAAACTCACAAATTATCTTCTTCTCCACTATGGTTATTTTTAGTCGATTAATTAAAACAATAATCGGCCAACTTATCCATTGTGAAAAGAATCCTAAGTCAATGCCCTTGTAGGAAAATTGGGTGAGAACTATAGCTTAATATAATCAAGGTTAGTGGATTAATTGGATGTTTGGCATACTTGTAATATGTTCATATTCTCTTACTGACCATGGGGGTCACGTGGGTACATTTACGCACACAGCGATACCACATGTTTATTTTTGTTTATCTATTTATTCATTTAGTTTAAATGGGCAAAGGGGGGTGATTCAAACTTTTATTAGGGAAGAGGTTAAATCACATTTATTAACTCTTTTGTTTTTTTAACACTTGTATAGCCCCCATAGGGACATTATGCAGACACTGATCAATGCTATACCATAGCAAAGCATTGATCAGTGTTATTGGCGCTCCACTGCTCCTGCCTGGATCTCAGGCATGGAGCAATAGAGCAACGATCGGACAGCGAGGAAAAAGGTAAGAGACCTTCCCCCGTCCTCTCAGCTGATAGGAATGCTGCGGTTTTGCCGTGGCAGTCCCAATCAGCCCACTTAGCTAAACAGCAATAGAATTAACCGCTTTTAGATGCCTCGATCAATAGCTTTTAGTGGCCCGCGGGTCACATATGATAAATTCCCCAATGTGGGGACAGCGCGCTGCAGCTGACCATTCATTCCCTGATGTGGGGACTGTGGGGTGAGAAGCTGACATAAACATAGCGCTAGTGTCACATGGGCCTAGACCCGTTAACAACCAGAGCCATACAACCAATCGTATTAACAAGTGACCAAATCCGGACAGTTCAGTACAGTGACAGCAAGGTTCCACTAGCCTCCGAGACCAACATGACCGGCAGCCATAGGAAAAAAATAACGAGAACCAATGAGAGAACAACCAAACGGCAGCAAATATGGGACAAGGCCACAAACAAGGGAGGGGAGGGTAGCACTAACTGGAGAAAGCACAAGACAAACAAAAAGTGACAGTACCACACACAGGGAGGTAGATAGAAAAGATTGAAAGGAGGAAAAAAGAGGGAAGAGCAAGAGAAAAGAGTATCAAGGCGGTTGTCTATCAGAAAAGCGGTCTCAGGGCTCCCAGACCAAGTGAAAGAAAGGGACAGTGTTATTCAGGGAAGCTGTTAAAGATTCTAGAGAACGAATCTCCCGTATGCGAGATAAGTGGTCAGATTCAGCAGGGGAGGGTCCTCTTCCAACATTTAGCAATGAGTGTTTTAGCAGCTAACACTGTGCATGAAGAGCTTAAATAATTTCTTAGACATCACTGGGTGTGAAAGCTGAAGATGATAGACAAGAGGGTCGAGAGGGACCTACACTCCCAGTAAATGAGTCAATAATCTCCGCACTTCGTTCCAGTATTCCACTATCAGGGGACAGGACCAAAATATATGATACACCGTACCCATTCCAACCCCACAACGCCAGCATTGGGGGAGGGGGGGGGATGTCAGGGTTCAGCCTATTTAACAGCTTGGTTATATGGTACCATCCCATAATTATTTAGTATTGTTTCCTTATAGGTCGTACAAATAGATGCCTTAGAGGCCCTCTCCCAGATAACCCTCCACTGAGGGAGAGTTATGGTAGTGACACCGGGATACCCACAGGAGGTTGAAGAAGAAGAGTAGGCCCCGGAGAGAAGGCCCCTCGTTTGAGGCCCACCACGGCACAACCTCTCAAACCCAATAGGCATAGAAATCGCAGGAGCCAATGGTAGAGGACAGAAAATGTTGTAGCTGCAAATAATGAAAGCGTTCAGGCGAGGGGAGATCCCAGCGAGTTTGCAATTGAGAAAAAGGAAGAAGGGAGCGAGAGAGAGGGTCTTCAACATCAGCCCAGCAGAAAAGGCCCCTAGATCCCTATTCCCGCACCATGACGGCAAAGAGGCCGGAGGGAAAGTCAGGATGATAAAGAAAAGACCGGAGAGGGGGAAGAGGGAGAGAACAGCTTAAATTTCACAGAACAATATACCCAGACATATTTAGAGAAAGCCATCGGACCCAATAAAGGGGATAGGGAGACAGTGGAAGCAGGGGGAGACCAGAGCAGCATATTCGGGTGAAAAGGGTCCAACCAGATCTTTTCTAGCTCCATCCATCGGCTATAGGCATAAGATGACCATGCTTTATTACCCTTTTCATAGAAGCGTTGCTTTGCAAACAGCAATTGACGCTCAACTCTATGAAGGGCCAGGTCACCCAACCACGATTGGGCAGCCACCAGGCTCCGTAAGGTCCTTAGGGAGGGAGCAGACAGCAAGAGATCCTCTAGGCGGGCAATTTCCGCCCCGAGTTCCCGGGAGCGAGCCAGAGCATCACGCTTAACTCCTTAAGGACTCGGTGTTTTTCCGTTTTTTTTTTTTTTTTTTTTCAATTTTTCCTCATCTCCCTCTAAAAATCATAGTGCTTTCAATTTTGCACATAAAATTCCGTATGATGGCTTATTTTTTGTGCCACTAATTCTACTTTGCAGTGACATTAGTCATTTTACCAAAAAATACACGGCGAAACGGAAAAAAAATTGATTGTGCGACAAAGTTTAAGGATAATTTTAATTTTGTAACTTTTGGGGGCTTCTGTTTCTACGCAGTGCATTTTTCTGTAAAAATGGAATCTTATCTTTATTCTGTAGATCCATATGGTTAAAATGATAACCTACTTATATAGGTTTGATTTTGTCGTACTTCTGAAAAAAATCATAACTACATGCAGGAAAATGTATACATTTAAAATTGTCATCTTCTGACCCCTATAACTTTTTTATTTTTCCGCGTACGGGCCGGTATGAGGGCTCATTTTTTGTGTTCTAAAGTTTTTAACGGTACCATTTTTGCATTGTTCGGACTTTTTGATCACTTCTTATTCACTTTTTTATGATATAAAAAGTTTTTTTGCGCGTACGCCATTGACCATGCGGTTTAATTAACGATATATTTTTTATAGTTCGGACATTTATACGCACGTTGCGATACCACATGTTTATTTTTATTTACACAGTTATTTTTTTTTTTTTTTTATGGGAAAAGGGTGATTCAAACTTTTGTTAGGGAAGGGGTTAAATGATCTTTTAACTTTTTTTTTTCATATTTTTTTTTTTTTGCAGTGTTCTAGCTCCCATAGGGGGCTATAACACTGCACACACTGATCTTTTACCCTTATCCCTGCAAAGCCATAGCTTTGGCTTGGAGCAATCAAACGCTGATCGGACGCGACGGAGCAAGATAAGGGGGCCTCCACTCGCGTTCTAGCTGATCGGGACATCACGATTTTATCACGATAGTCCCGATCATCCCGACTGACCTGCCGGAAAGCTTTTACTTTCAATTTTGACGCGGCGATCAACTTTGATCGCCGCGTCTGAAGGGTTAATAGTGCGCGGCATAACGCGCTATTAGCCCATGGTCCCCGCTAGCAATAGCAGCCGGGACCGACCCGGTGGGATGCGGGGCCACGGTGTGACCCCGTTTTAAACACTGGGCGCTGGGCGTACAGGTACGCCCTGCATCCTTAAGAGGTTAAGCCTTGAGCCCAGAGCTATACAATGCCTACGTACGGACTTATGGGCCTCCCAGAGAATAGCCTTGGAGGAAACCGAGCCCTCATTATCAGTGAAATAATCAGTGATACACTTCTGTATCGACTCTCAGGATGGCAGAGATTTGAGCAGGGAGCCAGTGGCAGGTGCGGAGAGAGGAAGGGAAGGAGGAGGAGAAAGAGAAGCACAGGACAGTGACCGAAAAAATATTTGGGAGGTATTGGGAGACATTACACATTAGAAGCGAGACCCCACCCAAAACGACACAACGTCCCTGAGGATCAAGAAAGGAGGAAGAAACCTGAAGTGGGCAGGACCTGGAAACCAGAATGGCCACACCAGCAGACTTCCTGTCAGAAACAGCAGAGTTGGTCCCGGTGAAGAGATGGTGAAGAAATTGAAAGGATCTGGAATGATCAAAGTGCGTCTCCTGGAGAAAAACTATGTCGGCACGGAGCCCGACTAATTCCCTTTCAAATAAACGCCTCTTATTGGGGGAATTCAACCCCTTAACATTCAGGGAGACTCGCTTAACCATGACGGATAAAGAGAAAAGGTAGGAAGTGAAAGTAGGGTATACTCAAAAAAGCAATCAAGAGGGCCATCATGCATCAAAGGAGAGAACAACCTAAGGCAGGAAAAAGAAAAGAAAAAAAGACAGAGGGAAACAAGAGGGTACACAAACAGACAACAAACAGACAAGACACCAAAGAACAAATAAAAGACAACAGTTAACGATAAAATAAACCATTGACCAATATGCCAATGTCGAAGCCAAGACCACGGAAGTGGACCAGAGCATGGGCAGTCAATTTCTATGGCCTCGAGAGGGGTCATAGAAGAACACCGGACAGCCACCGTAAGAGCAAGCGCCCTACTCCAATGCCATAGCAAGAGAACACAGGGGGGGGGGGGGGATGACAGGTCACGTCCTGATATACTACCTGCCAGTGTGAAGCTAGGTCTGCAGTGATGTCAGTGTATATTGTCATAATTTCGGAATGCTAAGGCAAGCCACACATCAGGGGGTCACAAGCCAGTTGGTGCTTCTGAGACGCTGGTTATGGACCCCTGGCCTAGATCATGTGTTTATGCTCTGTGCATTACTTTGGGACCAGGCAGCTGTTCTGCACCCCAGTGTGTAGTGCTCAAATGTGTAATGTGTTGTCTGCTTCAAACATTACTTTCTCTTGCAGGTCTGTAGTTTACCAGCAAAGTTCAAAGGAATCAGCTACCCTGCAGCCATTTTTCACCCTGCAGCTGGACATTCAGTCTGAAAAGATCCGCACTGTCCAAGACGCACTGGAAAGTCTTGTGGCCAGAGAGTCTGTCCAGGGATACACCACCAAAACCAAACAAGAGGTATGTTCCCAGCCCCATGCCACAGTCGTGTACTGCAGCTATCTGTTGCCTTCTTTAGCCATTCAAACCATTCAGTTTTCTTACACCTGATCCTAGCTGTGGGTAGGTAGACCAATGTATCTGACCTTGGGGTGGCATTTGCAGTCCGGCCACACAGTGCTGAACAGTTGATGGTGGCACGGACCGCAAATGCCCTAAAAAAGTGCAGAAAAAAAATACACCCCAGAAAAGCCTACTTTATTACAGTAAACTTTAAAAAAGCACTAAACTACACACGGAAATAAAATGAAAACTGCACATTTACACATGCACACCCTATGAAATTTAAATGCCCTGAAGGCTCTTTTTAGTGGAAGAAAATTGCAAGGATAATGCCAGTAGAGGCACCCCAGACTAGCCACCCTGTTCCACATACTAGTGACCCTGTCCTACCTTATAAATGACCTAGTCTGGACCCCAGGAATCCAAATTAACCCACAGGCCTCACTGTACACCCAGCAGTTTGTGGCCCAGCATCCTGCTGCTTATTTTTTTTTGGGCTAAGCCTGATAGATGGACCTGTATCAATGCAGCCAAGATGAGGACATATTGGGGCCTTGTCCTTTTAGTAAATTCAGAGGCTTTGTGGCTGCAACGGGCGCAGAAATATTCACCACCTATACAGGAGGTGTGTATTTCTGCAACTTTATGCACTGCAAGACTGCCCTTAAGTCACTTGTGAGGAGGATGCCTTTCCTGAGGTGTGAATGTATCTTAGAGCTTCAGCCATGTCAGGAGACTCCATTTGAGGGCATTTGTTTCTAATAGGTTTTTGGACCCCTTTTGTCTTCACAGGTTTGCAGCCTTTAAATGTAAGCAAGAAGGCAATCAAACAGGGAGGAATTTAAAGTATGTGGGAAGGCTAAAAAAAAAATAATAATAATAATAATAATAATAATTTTCAAGAGTCCACTGTTAACTGCAGCTCATAGTATTTTTTGGGCCTGCAGCTGTAATTAGAAAATGTCTGCGTAGCTTTAGTCTAAATGTGTAAGCCCCTGTGAAGTTAAAGGGGTACTCCGCCCCTAGACATCTAATGTCCGATCGCCGCTGGGGCACCCAGGATCTCGGCTGCGCACAACCCCACCGCAAGCTCGCTGTGTGCGTAATGATGGGCGATACAGGGGCCGGAGCATCGTGGCGTCATGTCCCGCCCCCTCAATACAAGTCTATGGGAGGGGGCGTGGCCGCAGGGGACCCCCGTGATCTCTGCTGCGGCACCCTGCTGTCATCACTGCACAGAGCAGAGCACAGCAAGCTTGCTCTGTGCAGTGATGACAGCAGGGTGCCGCAGCAGAGATCACAGGGGTCCCCTGTGGTGGGACCTCTGCGATCAGACATCTTATCCCCTATCCTTTGGATAGGGATAATATGTCTAGGGCCAGAGTACCCCTTTAAGCAGTGCTCTTTGAGTTCTGCCACGGTCTGTTTCCCAGCCTTTTGAAGGTCATTGCTGATGTGGGAGTAACTCATGGCCAAGCAACTTGTGATTTTAGCTTGTAAGATTTTGGTGGGTAACCTGTCATTTCTGGTCTTCACAGAGCGACCACTGTTCAATTAAGGGTTTAGGAGAAATGGGTGTTCAGTTTATGTTCTGGTGGCTCCGTCTGGTTTTTATTTTGATGTCTGGGCTGGAAATAAAATTCATGCATGATAATTAGCCTGAGACAGAGCAAAGCTGCGCAGAAGTCCTTCTTATGACATTTAGACAGCCAGTCACTTTCTAAAGGGAAATTTTCTAAGTAGCACAGGTCTGAAGTGTGAATGTGTCTACATAGAGCTTCAGCCATGTCAGGAGACACTATTTGAGGGCATTTGTTTCTAATAGGTTTTCATATTGGCTGGAAACTGTACACCTCCTCCTTGCCGCTCCTTAGCAGACAAGACCACGGAGCATCATATGGAAAAGAGCTTTCATGATATTGATCTAGCGTTTACCCTGAGCAAATAAAACCGATTAGTGCTCAGAATATACGATGTAGTGACCTATGTTCTGTAAAATACATGGTAGATGCTGGTTTCTTAGCTATGAAAGATTTTTGGTTGTTTGTCATGTTTAGAAAATATCAACGTGTTACTCAAATTCTGAGATTTTACACTATTACAGTTTAAGTCTAAAATTTTGGCAACTACGCAAATCTCTGTTTTGGCTCTCCCATGCAGGGATTATGGGAGCTCAGCTGTCATTATGATAGCCAGGCTTCCACTGTAACTGTCTGGAGCAAAGAAACCTGTGATATTAGTTCTTCTGCATGTGAAGAGTGCCGCTTACCTGGGAGGGTTCGGGGCAGTGATCACATCATCTATGGGGTTATTTCTGCCGAGACCAGCGCAATCTTGGTCTCAGCAGCTGCTGTGGGACCTCGGCTGTGATTGACAGACTTCTCCTGCCGCTGATCTCCTACAGCACATCGCTAGCACATATGCATATTTCCTGTTGCATTAACATGAAAGAAACTGGGGGGGGGAAGAGGTTAATATTCATTCATTAATTTTTGTTAGTATTTCTACAAGTTTCCAGTTAAAAACGAGTCTTAACATAGCCCAAAGAATATAGCTATAATGTTATTTTACGATCTGGTGAACAGCATACATTTAAAATACATAAAATTAATGACAATCTTTTTTTTTTTTCCATCAAAAGTTCATAAAAATTAACCAATAAGTAGGCATGCACTGAAAATTATCGGCCAAACATGGTGGTATATGCATTGTAGGAATCGACCGATATTGTTTTTTTTAGGGCCGATACCGATAATCGGTGGAGGTTAGGGCCGATAACTTATACCGATATTCCGGTATAAGTTATCGGCTATTTATCCCCCCGCGACACCGCTGCAGATCATTGATTTAAAGCGGGCGCTTTAAATCAATGCACTGCAGTGGCTTTTGTGGTGCCATAGGCCGCCGCCGCCACCCGCTTCTCTCCCCCTACCTGTCGGGGTGGTCCGGGCCATCCATCCTTCCTGTAGTGTCCGGCGGCATTCCGGGTGGAGGGTGAACCGGTCCGGGCTGTACTTCTTCTCCGGGGGTCCTCTTCTCCACTCCGGACAGGCTCCGGCCTAACGCAGCATAGATGCCACTGCGCAGTGACGCCCGTGCGCAGCGACGCACCTGACGTCATGGCGTAGCGACGTCTATGCAGCTTACTAGGCCGGAGCCTGCCCGGAGTGGAGAAGAGGACCCCCGAAGAAGAAGTACAGCCCGGACCGGTTCACCCTCCACCCGGAATGCAGCCGGACACTACAGGAAGGATGGATGGCCCGGACCACCCCCATTACGGGTAAGTTTAATTTTTTTTATTGACTCGGATGGTGGGGGAGGGGCCCGACCGGTATAGCAGTATGTGCAAAAATCCATACCGTGGAAAAAAAAAAACTGTATCCGGTTCATACCGGTATACCGCCCAGCACTACGGTGGGGGGTGCGACGCAGTGTGATGGGTCGTGGGGGCGGTCGCGGTGCGGCGGGTCGGGGAGGGGGGGGGGGTCGCGGGGCGGGGCATTATCGGCTTATCGGCAAGGTAATTGCCGATAATGCCCAAAATCGTGATTATCGGCCGATAATATCGGCCATACCGATAATCGGTCGATCCCTAATGCATTGTACCAAAAGGAAAAAATGTCCGGATAATTAGGGGGCAAGAGCAGACAGGTGCTCTAACCCTGGGCAGAAGTAGGAGGCACCACAAGTATTTTATCCTACAATGCACTGGAGAGGCGTCAACGTGGGGCTGAGCTGTGATGAGATTGTGGCAGAAGTACCTGCCAAGTTAATGAAGTGGGGCTTAGCTGGAGGGGGCTGTAAAAATCAATAAAAAAATGACAGTATAGTAGGAAGTTTTGTATAAAGGAGCAGTATTATAGCTTGCAGATCACTACTCTATAGCAAAACATGCACAATCTATGGCTCTGTAGCTGGTGCAGAACTAAAACTCCCAGCATATTCTGACACACATGCTGTACTATAGCAGCACATGCACTTTACTATTACTGCCTTTTATGCATTGCTAGGAGTTTCCATTGCCTGCTGTGAATTGTACTGCTGCACTAATTACAGAGCCACAGGTTGCAGATCACTACTCTATAGCACAACTTACAGGTTTTAGTTTTGGGGCAGCTCAGGTTCTGTTTTTGGCCAAGCTCTTCCTATATTTTTTTGTTTCGTCCAAAAATGTAATTTTAGTGCACCGCTGCCAATAAGATATGAACCCCAAAATGGTGGCATTGAAAAGTACAACTTGTTCCGCAATAAACAAGCCCTTATCTGGCATTGTTGATGAAAAAGTTACGGCACTTAGAAGGCTCCACCAATGACATGATCAGATCTATCCATAAGTGCACAGAAAGGGAAACTCAGACTTGGATATTAAATGAAGAGTGGTAGATTAGTCTCTTACTGAACGCTCACACTGTCCTGTGAACAAACAGTGTGTGCCAATGTTGGCAGATTATTTTGTTTGTTACTGATACGCTTTGCTGGTGCATTTGTTCAATCATTTTCTAGTGATAACACTTCGCCCCTTGGTGCAGTTTTTTTTTAAATTAGTCAGTAAACAAAAAGTCCCATTCCCCCATGACCCCCCTCCCTCCAAAAACTCCAGTGTTGGCTCAAAACTTCACACCCCTGCAGCAAACCCTCAACATTTTATTAGGTTGTTTAATTTCCTCTACATTTTTAAGATCTCTGGATGTTAAGAATAGTTACATTCATCAACTGCAAGCAGAGGCTGAAAACCCTTCCTGACTCAATACTTCTGATGGCCGGTTTTATACGGCACAGTTTCTGCACTGAGTACCTGTCACTAAATAAACTTTTCTAACCTAACTCAGACCATGTTCCCTAATAACTCCTAACACTCCTCCCACCCTTAAAAACATTTCTGAGCTTTAAAAAGCTGTGTATCTTTTCTTCTTGCTCACAGCAGAAGAAAGTGGGCGTTTCTCTGCAGGAATGACATCACTGAAGCCTGCTGGGGGACCACTTCTGCACTCACTTGGCTGCAGTGCTGTGACAAATAGAAAACCACAGGCTCGGTGCAGCAGCCTTCAGTCTGTGTATCTTTCAGTGAGGCTCTGTGCAGCTTTCAGTCTGTGCACCTGCTTTCAGTGAGGCTCTTTGCTGCTTTAAATCAAGCTCATTGCAGAGAAACACTTCCTGAGTTTGGTCTCCTGCCAGGCCGGGAGGAGACCAAAATCTGAGATTTTGACCAGACGGAATGTGTTATGGCCAAGAAGGGAGACCCCTAGTGGCCAGAAGTATACAGCAGAAAAACGAACATAAAACTTTTTTTTTTTTTATGGAGGCCAATTACAAAAGTTATTTATTTGGCATAAGGAGTCAAATATTAAAAATGATGTTTAATGACAGTGCCCATTTATTTCTGCACTAAATTCGGCATGAATTTATAGCAAATACACTTCAATGGGATTCCTGCAGCAAAAATTCTGCAACAGAAATTCTGATGTGTGAATAGGACAGCAGAATCCCATTGAAGTGCATTTGCTATAAATTCATGCAGAATTCAGTGGAGAAATTCTGCTGTGTGAACCAGTGTATCAAAAAATCTTTTCTTTCCTGAGCTTCAGGCTGTAGCTCTTACCTGCACTGATACTTTTACCTTCCATTCAGTATCTTGGCAGCAGATGACTGCTCCACTTATTAACTGTATTGTTGATGTAGCAATAAGACTTGGCGGCTATCCCTGCTACTGCTTCCCGGTCTGCACATTCCTAGCGTCTGTGGCCTGCGCCTCAGCTGAGCGTCTCAAGGATCAGCAGAGCGCAGGTTGCTGCTGAGTGTAGTCTGTAATTACTAGCATGCCCTTGGAGAAGCAATACAACCCCAATATTTAACCATTTCAGCAATGGGGCAAGTGAAGCTACAGCTAATTCTATATTTGGATGTATTTTCTGGAATCCAATTAGTATTACAGAAAGCAGCCTACCAATGAGGGGACAATTTCTTCCAGTCAAGGACTGTTCTTATGGTGGGATTAGTGCAGGATTTGGGGGCATGACTGGTGTACAAAGATTGTGGTGTTCTGCTCCTAGCTGATACACACTACTTTTTTTCTAGGTGGAGGTCAGCCGCCGAGTGACACTGGAGGAGCTGCCACCTGTCCTTGTGCTGCACCTTAAACGCTTTGTGTTTGAAAAGACCGGTGGCTGCCAGAAACTGGTGAAGAATATTGAATACCCTGTGGATCTGGAAATCAGCAAAGGTAAAAGGAGGCTGCTGTGTTGGTATTAGAATAGGTGTGTGTGGCCCATACCATTAATAATCCCCCATTTTCCCCATATTACTATCCTTTATCGATACCTACAAACCACCCAGTCTTCTGCTTGTCAAAGGAGGGACAGGCTGGAAGAGATTCAAGCACAGAGCTTGCCATGATGGGCAGAAGCCACAGTCAGTTGGAACTATCAAGAATTTTCCAACACTTGGTCATAACTTGGGGCTTCTGTGGTGAGCTGCACAGTTTTGGGTTGGGAGCTGCATGTTCTTTTCAAGCCTTTTGATGGAGACCACTTGTATATAGAATAGGAAAAACTGAGAATGTTCAAAGATAAGTCTGACTCTGTTCAGTTAGTGTAGTCCGAGAAGGTTTAATCGTAACTTTTCTTCTTTTTTTTCTTCTCTGCAGATTTGCTTTCTCCTGGTGTCAGAAGTAAGATTTTTAAAGGCCAAAGAACCTACAGGCTCTTTGCAGGTAAATATTTAAGTAGAGAAATAAAAAAAACATCACAACCATTTTCTGGGGTCTCTAAAACCAGGTTAGCCATTTCTCATAAGAAACCAACAAAAAATAAATGGTATCGTCATGTTCGTAAATGTTTGATTAAAATACTGCATTATTTATCCCACATGGTGAACAAAAACATCCGCTGCTGACTTGGTTACCTAGTCTTCCAATAGTAAAATGAAATAAGTGATTAAATTGTAACATCTTCCTAAAATAGTCACAATAAAAACTACAGCTCAACCTACAAAGAGTTCTGACACGGGTTCTTCAATAAACAATATGTTTTATGCAGATAGATAGGGGGCATGGGCAGACAGGCATGCTCAGCCTGGGTAGAAGCAGGAGGCGCCACAATTTTTTTTACTTTACAATGCACTGGAGAGGCATCCACGTGGGGCTGAGCTGTGATGAGATTGTGGCTGAAGTACCTGCCAAGATGATGAAGTGGGGCTGAGCTGGAGGGGGCTGTAAAAATCAATAAGAAATGAAAATATAGTAGGATGTATTGTACAAAGGGGTAGTATTATAGCTTGCAGATCCCTACTTTATAGCAATACATGCACAATCTATGGCTCTGCAGCTGGTGCAGAACTAAAACTCTCAGCATATCCTGACAACCTCATGCTGTACCATTGCAGCACATGTACTTTGTTGCTGCCTCTTATGAATTGCTAGTTTTCATTGCCTGCTGGGAGTTGTACTTCTCACCAGTAACGGAGCCACAGGTTGCAGTTCACTACTCTACAGCACAACCTACTAGGTGTTGTCGTTTTGGGTCAGCTTCCGAAAATAGTCAATAAAAACTACAGCTCAACCTACAAAGAGTTCTGACATTTTTTTTTTTTCCTAAGTGTGATTTGTATAATCCTACGGATAGGATTTTTTTAATTTTTTTTTTTTTTACTCTTCAATACATCATAGGGTATAATAAGTGATACTCGAAGTCAATGGGTAGTGAAATAAGCTGCATATTTTGCTACCCGTTGACTTCAATGGGTAGTAAAATATGCAGCAAAATATGGCACGTGTTACCCCCCACCCCCCCCCCCCTAAAAGGGAATCTGTCAGCTGTATATCATACACCGAGCTACAGACATGGCCAGATAGCTGATTGATTGGGAGATAAAACAAATGAGACAAAAGGGTTTTCAGAACTTTTCCCAGGGCCACAACATGAATGATGAGGGAAAATGATGTCACATTTTTACATTGAATACCCCATAATGGCAAAGTGAAAACCGTTCCAAATCTACTTAAAAGAAATAACTAAAGTTTCTTAGGGACTTAAGTATTCAGACCCTTTGCTATGATACTTGACACTTAGCTCTGGCTCCTCCCATTTCTCTTGATCTCAGATATTTCTGCACCTTGATTGGAGTCACCTGTGGTAAATTCAGTTTATAGGACAGGATTGGGGAAGACACAACCCTGTCTATATAAGGTCTCACAGCTGACAATGTATATCAGAGCAAAAACCAAGCTATGAGCAAAGCGCCTGAGCTCCATCACACTGTGGGTACCAATGGATTGAATTTATGCAGTAGTGGGGGTGGATAATACCAACTCGGCATCTGTTAAGGGCGTACCTAGATATTCTTCCCATTTGAGTATATGAAAATCACATCGCAAGCCTTCTGCAGGGAAGAGAGAACAGAATGCCATAGACTATTCTTCATGAATATTCTTCATGAAAACCTGCCGTGGACCTCAGATTGAGCTGAATGTTTGCCTCCCAAAAAGACAATTGACCCTTAGCACACAGCCCAGGAGAGGCTTGGTGACAACTCCGTTAATGTCCTTGAGTGGCCTAGCCAGAGCCCTGACTTGAATCCAGCCGAACATTTCTGGGGAGACTTAAAAAATGTCCGTTCACTAGAGATGAGCGAACTTACAGTAAATTCGATTCGTCACGAACTTCTCAGCTTGGCGGTTGCTGACTTTTCCTGCATAAATTAGTTCAGCTTTCCGGTGCTCCGGTGGGCTGGAAAAGGTGGATACAGTCCTAGGAAAGAGTCTCCTAGGACTGTATCCACCTTTTCCAGCCCACGGGAGCACCTGAAAGCTGAACTAATTTATGCAGGAAAAGTCATCAACTGCCGTGCCGAGAAGTTCGTGACGAATCGAATTTACTGTAAGTTCGCTCATCTCTACTGTTCACCAATGATCCCCATCTAGCCTCACAGAGCTTGAGAGGATCTGCAGGGAAGAGAATTCCCAAATCCAGGTGTGTAAACCATGTGGCAACATACTCAAAAAGACTGGGGGCTGTAATCTTTAGTTCCTTCAAATAAGTACTGAGAGGTCTGAACACTTATGTCAATGCAATATTTATTTTTTTTAAATTAGGAAAAGTTTTGTAACTTTCTGTTTTTACTTATGAGTTGAGTGTAGGATTATTGGAGGGGGCACCTCTAATATATATATATATATATATATATATATATATATATATATATATATATATATATATATATTAATTTATATTTTAGCATCATAGCAGAATGTATAGCAAATGAAAGGGTCTGAAGACTTTTAAAATGCATTGTTACCGGTCTTAGGCTGGGTTCACATTACGTTTTCGCTATACGGGGACCCGGCCCCCATCTCATTCATTTGAATGAGCCGACCGGAGTTAGATAGTGACTCCGGTCATCTAATTTTTGCTCCGTATGTAGTAAACTGTAGTATACTACGGTTTTAGGTCCGGTCAGGAAACCGCATACGGGTCAAAAATGAGCTGACCGAATTCACTGTTTGACTCCGGTCGGCTCATTAAAGTAAATGGATTTCAGCGCCGGTCCGGCTGGGGTATGGGAGAGCCCGGTTTTCCCCTCCCTCAGCCGGATCCAGCCTAATACATTGTAACAAGCCATTAGCACTAAGTGGGACATGTTGTTAGCCTCTGTAAGCATATATTTCAATTAACTGACCGTAAAAGTTGATGAGGAATAAGCGGGAGTATATTTTACCTTTTACACTAGTTTTCTGCCTTTATAAAAGTAGCAAATGTTTGCACAAACAACTTTTTGCCTGTTTTATGTCGTCATAATGCATTTTTACATAGTGATGTGGACTTTCTGAGGCCCAATACATTTACTATTATTCATGCCTGAAAGTAGGTGTAAATCTGTATAGCTCATAGCTGAGAAAGATTTCATTGGGGCGTTTGGACGGTCAGATGCACCGAATTTATTTAGAGAGACACTTATCACTTTAATTCCAGTGCTTCTTAGACTTATGGGGAATGTATTCATTCACCATGATACTAGTAGAAAGTTACTTATCATTATACAATGATAAAGTTTTATTTAGAGGGCTAAACTCTGGCCTTTTAGTAGTTTTGTGTGGTTACAACTCTGTGTTTATGGATGTTATATGCCCTGCTTGTATTAATTTTGTTTGTTTTCTCTCTATCAGTTGTCTATCACCATGGTAACAGTGCTACAGGTGGACACTACACTACAGACGTCTTCCAGATCGGTCTCAATGGCTGGTTACGCATCGATGACCAGACTGTGAAAGTGATCAATCAGTATCAGGTGGTGAAACAGACTGTAGAGCGGACAGCCTACCTCCTGTATTACCGCCACGTAGACCTGCTGTGAACCACGCCCTGTGCTGTGCTGTGTGCTCGTGCGCAAGATTTCTGCTTCATAGGACACAAATTACCAGTTTCCACTTCCTTTTAATCTCCAACTTTTCTTCTTCTTCTTTTTTTTTTTTCTAATCAAGTGACCCCCTTTACACTCCCCCCTCCCTGCGCCATCAGTTACTTTTTTTTTCTTCCCAGTACATTTTTAGATTAGGCTAGGTGGATATGTTTAAAAACCATTTCACTTTGCTTTAGGGACCTCAGAAACCCCAAACTGCCAGTGGGGGCGATTGGGGTCAGGAGTAGCCAAGATGGCTGCTCGCCTTTTTGGGATGCAGAGATTTTTAAGCATACCATATGACTCTCAAAGGTGAAAATCTTAGTGGATGAGAAGATATTGTAATCAGCTTAGAAAGATGTTTAATATATTACTGATATTTCATCCTTTTGCAGCTAGGAGCGCCCCCATCTGGAGGCAAAAGGATCAAAAAATAAAACCACCTCTGGGCAGTATAACCTCACTCTGCTGCAGCAGTTTAATCGTTGACTTACAAGCAACATAACTGTGGCATCAGACTTGATGTGGACCCAGGGAGCCAAGGCTTAACCAGTCGAAGGGTTGGTTCTTAATACACAGAATAGATTTTTATTATTTTTTTAGCGTCTCGGGTAGAAGTGGCTGTGTCGCCTCTAGGGCACCCACACGCTTCGCCAAAGACTCAACGCACCAGCATCATCAATCTACATGTGAGAACAGTACGGCCTGTAAGGTTTTAGCCCCTTCCTGCAAGCCTCCACCCATCACTCCTGGCAAACAAAAAAAATAAAAATCCCTGCCACACTCTCCTTTGCTTTCTGGATCACTGAATCAACAGTAAGAATGAAAGAAAATAAAGTAAAAAAAAATAAACAAAAGTATATCAGGCTGCAGTTTCTCTCTAGGATATCTTGCATAAATCTGTTTAAAAATGAAAAAAAAAATTTAAAATTAAACTAGGAAAAATAAAAAATGCAAAACTTGCTGGGTGCCTCGTAGGAGTAACCTAAAGTATTAGGGTGTTTTAACTCCTTTCCTGCTGCACTAGGGCAGAGAACTCTCCTCTTCAGCAGCTGAAGGCTTTAAAACTTATTGCGGAGAAAGGGCATGAAATAAGTGAACCTTTTCACTGTCTGTATAGAGGACAGCAATTGTAATAATACACAAATGATGCTCATCTGTGTACATTGGAGGTCAGGACGCAGAGAACCAGAGCCGCTCGGGATTCCAGGCAGTCTGCTTCATTTAATTTTTGCTGTCTTGCTCTCCTCTAACGTTCAGTTCCTAATAGTACACAGTTTAGTGATATCTAGGAGTATAAAGTCTTCGCCCATCAATAAAGTCACAATGTTGGTTTAATATCTTGTGTCCTGGACTCTTTTCAATTTTTTTTTGTTGTTGAAGATCTAGAAGTTGCTGGGTCACAATACAAAAGGTTACTGATCATTATTTAAAGAGGTTATCTAGTATAATTAAACTTATCCCTAATCTGCAGGATAGGGGATAGGTTTTAGATTGCTAAGGGTGCGATCGCTGGGACCCCCGTGATCTCCCATACGGTGGCTCATGAATGGAGTTGTGTTTAACACGGCACAAATCTGTGGCCGGCACGCCCCATCCATGTATTTCTGTGGGAGAGTCGGAGATGCATCATTTGGGTATCTTCAGTTTTCTCATAAAGATAATTCCACAGAGGGCCATAGTTGACTCACTCCATCCTCCGGATAGAGGATACGTTTTGTATACTGGACTACGAAGGGCCCCCGATTGGGGCAATCCTAGAACTCCTCTACAGTTGTGATACCTAGACATATGTTGTATATCTTTCTATTACGTGTCTGTAAAACACATATAGAGGAAAACTTGATGTTTAAAGGGAATGTGTCATTAGAAAAATTACCTATTTTAAATCAAATTATAAGAATTTTTGGAGAGGACTTTGTAATTTTCCTAGATCTAGATTATAAAATTATCCAGAGATCTTGCAATTTTTCATTCTGACAACTAGGCCTAAAACTAAGCTGACTTGGGCTGCTGGAAAGTGCTCTGCACAGAATTACAGCGAAAGTTGTCACCAGTATATAAATGAGACTATAGCAACTCTGCCTCCCCTGTAAAATGACCTCTACACAGGTCACAGAACATGCCTTACTAAACTGCTCCATACAAACAGGTTCTGGAAACGTTCATTGTGTCTGTGTAAATGGGACTTGCCGTAAAGCATATCACTTAATGCTGGTAAAAACAGCACAGGCGATATGGCTGCCCCCATGATGACCTAAAAATTAAATAAAAAATAAGTCAGTGCATAGAAACAGATTAGATAAATACGGTAAATCCACGTAAAATGTTTGGCAAAAGGGCTGATTTTGGCAGAATACACTTAAACGAATGAGACAGTTGTCTGACAAAAAATGTGTTCTTTCCAGGGTTAGGGATGTTTTTGGCCTTGGTTGGTCTGAAACAGAAGTGTATAGAATGATCAGCCATTATCGCTTTGCGCAAGTTCACTGTAATTATTTCCCTGATCTGCCATTTTAGTCTGGTATGTCACTGGTGGGATCAGAGTCCTATGTGTATGGCCAGCCTTACAGCCGCAGAGTCCACTATTTGCAGATGGTGTGCTGAAGATGCTGGGTGATGAGTCTGTTTTTTTTACAGAGCTTATGTTTGTTGGAGCCCCAGCTCACTGACCTCATTGTATGGTAAATTGGCTGCCCATGTCTTCTATCCTGCTGCCTGGAACTTTTTTAGGTTTAAATTGACGGATGGGGAATTTTGTGGATGGTACATGGAAAATTATCAGCATTTCTAACACTTCTGGTTAACTGCTGAACTTGCTTTGTTTCCGGCTCCACTTTAACCACTTACCAGTAGTGCCAGGGACTTAATAACAAAATATTAAATAAATCCCATTTACTGTAAGATCGACAAAGGTTAGTCATACTCTGGCATAGACACCCATGGATATCACCAAACTTAACAGAAGTTGGCTATTTAATAGTCACACTTACAAGTTGTCTGCTGCAAACGTGTGCAAGCCTATTGTAAATCCACGTTGTGTGTTACGAAGTGATGAGCATTAGGCAAGCCATTCACTAGACAGCGGTAGTGGCATAATAGTGAAAGCAGCCTGTCCCTTCACCGCAGTGTTATGGGTACATAAGTGAGAATGAAAGCCTATTCACTCACTAGCAAGAAGGGGCAATATCACTGAGAATGAAAGCTATTCGTTCCCTAGCAAGACGTGGTGATATCACTAAGAATGCAGGCTATTCATTCACTAGATGGCAGCAGTGATATTACTAAGAATGGAACTTATCCATTCACGAGATATCTGCAGTGACCACTGAGAATACAGCCCATCACATTCTCTAAGGCTATGTTCAGTCATCATAATGTCCGCACGGAAAATCTGTGTGGACATTCTACAGACTGCGGGTGCCTACATGACATGGACGGCACATTCAATGGGTCTCTGCTGCTGCAGAATTCCGCACGGAAATTCTGATGTGTGAACATAGCCTAACAAGTAGTGGTGATATCACTAAAAATGCAGCCTATTTACTAGATATCACTGTGAATGCAGCCCATTCATTAACTAGAACAGCAGTGACACCACTGAGAATACAGCCTATCCATTCACTAGAGAACAGCAGTGACCTCACTGAGAATACATCCTATCCATTCACTAGAGAACAGCAGTGACATCACTGAGAATACATCCTATCCATTCACTAGAGAACAGCAGTGACATCACTGAGAATACATCCTATCCATTCACTAGAGAACAGCAGTGACATCACTGAGAATACATCCTATCCATTCACTAGAGAGCAGCAGTGACATCACTGAGAATACAGCCTATCCATTCACTAGAGAACAGCAGTGACATCACTGAGAATACATCCTGTCCATTCACTACAGAACAGCAGTGACATTACTGAGAATACATCCAATCCATTCACTAGAGAACAGCAGTGACATCACTGAGAATACATCCTATCCATTCACTAGAGAACAGCAGTAACATCACTGAGAATACATCCTATCCCTTCACTAGAGAACAGCAGTGACATTACTGAGAATACATCCTATCCATTCACTAGAGAACAGCAGTGACATCACTGAGAATACGTCCTATCCATTCACTAGAGAACAGCAGTGACATCACTGAGAATACATCCTATCCATTCACTAGAGAACAGCAGTGACATCACTGAGAATATATCCTATCCATTCACTAGAGAACAGCAGTGACATCACTGAGAATACATCCTATCCTTTCACTAGGGAACAGCAGTGACATCACAGATAATACAGCCTATCCATTCACTAGAGAACAGCAGTGACATCACTGAGAATACATCCTATCCATTCACTAGAGAACAGCAGTGACATCACTGAGAATACATCCCATCCATTCAATAGAGAACAGCAGTGACATCACTGAGAATACATCCCATCCATTCACTAGAGAACAGCAGTGACATCACTGAGAATACATCCTATCCATTGACTAGAGAACAGCAGTGACATCACTGAGAATACATCCTATCCATTCACTAGAGAGCAGCAGTGACATCACTGAGAATACATCCTATCCATTCACTAGAGAACAGCAGTGACATCACTGAGAATACATCCCATCCATTCAATAGAGAACAGCAGTGACATCACTGAGAATACAGCCTATCCATTCACTAGAGAACAGCAGTGACATCACTGAGAATACATCCTATCCATTCGCTAGAGAACAGCAGTGACATCACTGAGAATACATCCTATCCATTCGCTAGAGAACAGCCATGACATCACTGAGAAAACATCCTATCCATTCACTAGAGAACAGCAGTGACATCACTGAGAATACATCCTATCCATTCACTAGAGAACAGCCGTGACATCACTGAGAATACATCCTATCCATTCACTAGAGAACAGCAGTGACATTACTGAGAATACATCCTATCCATTCACTAGAGAACAGTGACATCACTGAGAATACACCCTATCCATTCACTAGAGAACAGCAGTGACATCACTGAGAATACATCCTATCCATTCACTAGAGAACAGCAGTGACATCACTGAGAATACAGCCTATCCATTCACTAGAGAACAGCAGTGACATCACTGAGAATACAGTCTATCCATTCACTAGAGAACAGCAGTGACATCACTGAGAATACAGCCTATCCATTCACTAGAGAACAGCAGTAACATCACTGAGAATACATCCTATCCCTTCACTAGAGAACAGCAGTGACATCACTGAGAATACATCCTATACATTCACTAGAGAACAGCAGTGACATTACTGAGAATACATCCTATCCATTCACTAGAGAACAGCAGTGACATCACTGAGAATACATCCTATCCATTCACTAGAGCACAGCAGTGACATCACTGAGAATACATCCTATCCATTCACTAGAGAACAGCAGTGACATCACTGAGAATACATCCTATCCATTCACTAGAGAACAGCAGTGACCTCACTGAGAATACATCCTATCCATTCACTAGAGAACAGCAGTGACCTCACTGAGAATACATCCTATCCATTCACTAGAGAACAGCAGTGACATCACTGAGAATACATCCTATCCATTCACTAGAGAACAGCAGTGACATCACTGAGAATACATCCTATCCATTCACTAGAGAACAGCAGTGACATCACTGAGAATACATCCTATCCATTCACTAGAGAACAGCAGTGACATCACTGAGAATACATCCTATCCATTCACTAGAGAACAGCAGTGACATCACTGAGAATACAGCCTATCCATTCACTAGAGAACAGCAGTGACATCACTGAGAATACAGCCTATCCATTCACTAGAGAACATCAGTGACATCACTGAGAATACATCCTATCCATTCACTAGAGAACAGCAGTGACATCACTGAGAATACATCCTATCCATTCACTAGAGAACAGCAGTGACATCACTGAGAATACATCCTATCCATTCACTAGAGAACAGCAGTGACATCACTGAGAATACATCCTATCCATTCACTAGAGAACAGCAGTGACATCACTGAGAATACATCCTATCCATTTACTAGATAGCACTGACATCACTGAGAATACATCCTATCCATTCACTAGAGAACAACAGTGACATTACTGAGAATACATCCTATCATTCACTAGAGAACAGCAGTGACATCACTGAGAATACATCCTATCCATTCACTAGAGAACAGCAGTGACATCACTGAGAATGCATCCTATCCATTCACTAGAGAGCAGCAGTGACATCCCTGAGAATACATCCTATCCATTCACTAGAGAACAGCAGTGACATCACTGAGAATACATCCTATCCATTCACTAGAGAACAGCAGTGACATCACTGAGAATACAGCCTATCCATTCACTAGAGAACAGCAGTGACATCACTGAGAATACATCCTATCCATTCACTAGAGAACAGCAGTGACATCACTGAGAATACATCCTATCCATTCACTAGAGAACAGCAGTGACATCACTGAGAATACATCCTATCCATTCACTAGAGAACAGCAGTGACATCACTGAGAATACAGCCTATCCATTCACTAGAGAACAGCAGTGACATCACTGAGAATACAGCCTATCCATTCACAAGAGAACATCAGTGACATCACTGAGAATACATCCTATCCATTCACTAGAGAACAACAGTGACATCACTGAGAATACATCCTATCCATTCACTAGAGAACAGTAGTGACATCACTGAGAATACATCCTATCCATTCACTAGAGAACAGCAGTGACATCACTGAGAATACATTCACTAGAGAATATCAGTGACATCACTAAGAATACATCCTATCCATTCACTAGAGAACAGCAGTGACATCACTGAGAATACATTCTATCCATTCACTAGAGAACAGCAGTGACATCACTGAGAATACAGCCTATCCATTCACTAGAGAACAGCAGTGACATCACTGAGAATACAGCCTATCCATTCACTAGAGAACATCAGTGACATCACTGAGAATACATTCTATCCATTCACTAGAGAACAGCAGTGACATCACTGAGAATACATCCTATCCATTCACTAGAGAACAGCAGTGACATCACTGAGAATACATCCTATCCATTCACTAGAGAACAGCAGTGACATCACTGAGAATACATCCTATCCATTCACTAGAGAACAGTAGTGACATCACTGAGAATACATCCTATCCATTCACTAGAGAACAGCAGTGACATTACTGAGAATACATCCTATCCATTCCCTAGAGAACAGCAGTGACATCACTGAGAATACATTCTATCCATTCACTAGAGAACAGCAGTGACATCACTGAGAATACATTCTATCCATTCACTAGAGAACAGCAGTGACATCACTGAGAATACATCCTATCCATTCACTAGAGAACAGCAGTGACATCACTGAGAAAACATCCCATCCATTCACTAGAGAACAGCAGTGACATCACTGAGAATACATCCTATCCATTCACTAGAGAACAGCAGTGACATCACTGAGAATACAGCCTATCCATTCACTAGAGAACAGCAGTGACATCACTGAGAATACATCCTATCCATTCACTAGAGAACAGCAGTGACATCACTGAGAATACATCCTATCCATTCACTAGAGAAGAGCAGTGACATCACTGAGAATACATCCTATCCATTCACTAGAGAACAGCAGTGACATCACTGAGAATACAGCCTATCCATTCACTAGAGAACAGCAGTGACATCACTGAGAATACAGCCTATCCATTCACTAGAGAACATCAGTGACATCACTGAGAATACATCCTATCCATTCACTAGAGAACAGCAGTGACATCACTGAGAATACATCCTATCCATTCACTAGAGAACAGTAGTGACATCACTGAGAATACATCCTATCCATTCACTAGAGAACAGCAGTGACATCACTGAGAATACATTCACTAGAGAATATCAGTGACATCACTAAGAATACATCCTATCCATTCACTAGAGAACAGCAGTGACATCACTGAGAATACATTCTATCCATTCACTAGAGAACAGCAGTGACATCACTGAGAATACAGCCTATCCATTCACTAGAGAACAGCAGTGACATCACTGAGAATACAGCCTATCCATTCACTAGAGAACATCAGTGACATCACTGAGAATACATCCTATCCATTCACTAGAGAACAGCAGTGACATCACTGAGAATACATCCTATCCATTCACTAGAGAACAGCAGTGACATCACTGAGAATACAGCCTATCCATTCACTAGAGAACAGCAGTAACATCACTGAGAATACATCTTTTCCATTCACTAGAGAACAGCAGTGACATCACTGAGAATACATTCTATCCATTCACTAGAGAACAGCAGTGACATCACTGAGAATACATCCTATCCATTCACTAGAGAACAGCAGTGACATCACTGAGAATACATCCTATCCATTTACTAGATAGCACTGACATCACTGAGAATACATCCTATCCATTCACTAGAGAACAACAGTGACATTACTGAGAATACATCCTATCATTCACTAGAGAACAGCAGTGACATCACTGAGAATACATCCTATCCATTCACTAGAGAACAGCAGTGACATCACTGAGAATGCATCCTATCCATTCACTAGAGAGCAGCAGTGACATCACTGAGAATACATCCTATCCATTCACTAGAGAACAGCAGTGACATCACTGAGAATACAGCCTATCCATTCACTAGAGAACAGCAGTGACATCACTGAGAATACATCCTATCCATTCACTAGAGAACAGCAGTGACATCACTGAGAATACATCCTATCCATTCACTAGATAACAGCAGTGACATCACTGAGAATACATCCTATCCATTCACTAGAGAACAGCAGTGACATCACTGAGAATACAGTCTATCCATTCACTAGAGAACAGCAGTGACATCACTGAGAATACAGCCTATCCATTCACTAGAGAACATCAGTGACATCACTGAGAATACATCCTATCCATTCACTAGAGAACAGTAGTGACATCACTGAGAATACATCCTATCTATTCACTAGAGAACAGCAGTGACATCACTGAGAATACAGCCTATCCATTCACTAGAGAACAGCAGTGACATTACTGAGAATACATCCTATCCATTCACTAGAGAACAGCACTGACATCACTGAGAATACATCCTATCCATTCACTAGAGAACAGCAGTGACATCACTGAGAATACATCCTATCCATTCACTAGAGAACAGCAGTGACATCACTGAGAATACATCCTATCCATTCCCTAGAGAACAGCAGTGACATCACTGAGAATACATTCTATCCATTCACTAGAGAACAGCAGTGACATCACTGAGAATACATCCTATCCATTCACTAGAGAACAGCAGTGACATCACTGAGAATACATCCTATCCATTCACTAGAGAACAGCAGTGACATCACTGAGAAAACATCCCATCCATTCACTAGAGAACAGCAGTGACATCACTGAGAATACAGCCTATCCATTCACTAGAGAACAGCAGTGACATCACTGAGAATACAGCCTATCCATTCCCTAGAGAGCTGGACATCACATATGAGGATACTGTCCATCTTTCTTATTCCCATTATTTCCTTTACAATTATTGAGTCCTGTTTTTCCCCATTACTTTGTCTGTCGCACACTTTGCTGATCTTTTCAGAAATGTTGCAATTTTGTAATTTTCCTGTGGTCTGGTCTTAGTCCAGTGGACATTACTCCAGTTAATTGAGAACACATCTCCACAGCGTGGTTAAGGTTGTTTGGCGCAGGATTGTTGTAATGCACTGAAATTGCTTTGGAGCTTGCACTCTATGCTGTGATCTTGCAATCTCTGTATTTTGGACGTATTGAATGTTTATAGCTTTTTGGATGCTGCAATGATATCTGCATCTGGTTATAGATTTACTGAGGAGGAATATACTGCAGTGATGGGGCTCTGGATTTTTTCATTGTGATTAATACCGTAATTCACTCATTTCTGCATGTTGTCCTGGTGGTGTGTGAACTTTCCGATCATACAGGACAGATCACAGGTAGTACAAGGACACTAGCTGTCCATGCTTGGTAACAAGCTCTTATGATCAGTATGGTCTTCTTCCTTGTAGTGTATGCTCCTATGGGAAGCAGAATCTGCTCTTCTGTCGAGTTCAAGCTTCTATGGTCAGTGGGGTCCTCTTCTGTAGAATGTAAGCTCCAATGATCTGCAGGTTGTAATATCCTGTAGGGTGTCGTCTCTTATGGTCAGCAAAGTCCTTCATGGCCGGTGAAGTACTCTTTCCTAAAAGTAATCTTTGCGTTACAGCAGCTCTATTGTATTTTAAAAAAAAATGTTTTTTTTTTTTTATTTATTTTTTTTTTTTACAAATCACAAGTTTTATGCTGCTCTTTAATGCTCATCTGATGGAAACTTTTTTTTGTACCCCAAGTTTTAAACAGAATATTGTATCTACTAGGATAGTTGTTAAAGGGGTACTCCGCCCCTAGACATCTTATCCCCTATCCAAAGGATAGGGGAAAAGATGTCTGATCGCAGGGGTCCCTCTACTGTGGACCCCTGCGATCTCCCTGCGGCATCCAACGTTTTTTTGGAGCGTTGGGTACCGTGCTGGAGGCTCCTGACATCATGACCACGTCACGCACACTCCCATTGACTTGAATTGAGGGTGCGTGGTTGTGACATCCGGCGCGGAGTAAAGAAAGCTCCGTGCAGCGGATGTCTGGAGTGCCGCAGCTGAGATCCACAGCAGCGGGACCCCCGCAATCAGACATCTTATCCTCTATCCTTTGGTTAGGGGATAAGATCTTTGGGGGCGGAGTACCCCTTTAAACCAGGACATGGCACTGAGCTTTCATAGATGCTTATAAGGGTTGAAATGCGTGGATTTTCCTTCCATCCATGTGATCAGATGAATCTGATAATGAACCTCACAACAGCCCAGTATAGCATAGGGGTGTGTATGCATCTAACGGGTTCAAAGAGGTGTAAGCATTGAAGGCCCTCTGCTATGCATGTGTCCAGGCTGAGTTGGCAATCCACTTGCACATATCCACCAAAGTGTGACGTTTCAGAAGTAGTAATCTGCATTTTTCAAGAATGTTCCTAATAGGGCACACTGCTGCTAACAGATGACAACAGAAACTGTAAATGGTACACACAAAATTAAACAGGTACTCCAACGGAAAACTTTTTTTTTTTTTTTTTATCAACTGGTGCCAGAAAGTTAAACAGATTTGTAACTAATTTGTAACTTATAATTACTAATTATAAATTTTTCCAGTACTTATCAGCTGCTATATACTCCAGAGGAAGTTCTTTTCTTTTTGAATTTCTGTCTGACCACAGTGCTCCCTGCTGACTCCTCTGTCCATTTTAGGAACTGTGCAGAGCCGGATAGGTTTGCTATGGGGATTTGCTCCTACTCTAGACAGTTTCCAAAATGGACAGAGGTGTACTGTGTTCAGACAGAAAGGAAATTCGAAAATAACTTCCTGTGAAGTATACAGCAGCTGATAAGAACTGGAAGGATTGAGATTTTTAAATAGGCGTAATTTACAAATCTGTTTAACTTTCTGGCACCATAGTTACATAGTTACATAGTTAGGTCGAAAAAAGACATATGTCCATCAAGTTCAACCAGGGAATTAAGGGGTAGGGGTGTGGCGCGATATTGGGGAAGGGATGAGATTTTATATTTCTTCATAAGCATTAATGTTATTTTGTTCCAGGAATGTATCTAACCCTGTTTTAAAGCTGTTAATTGTTCCTGCTGTGACCAGTTCCTGAGGTAGACCGTTCCATAAATTCACAGTCCTCACGGTAAAGAAGGCGTGTCGCCCCTTGAGACTAAACTTTTTCTTCTCCAGACGGAGGGAGTGCCCCCTCGTCCTTTGGGGGGGTTTAACCTGGAACAGTTTTTCTCCATATTTTTTGTATGGGCCATTAATATACTTATATACGTTTATCATATCCCCCCTTAAACGTCTCTTCTCAAGACTAAACAATTGTAACTCCTTTAATCGCTCCTCATAGCTAAGATGTTCCATGCCCCATATTAGTTTAGTCGCGCGTCTCTGCACCCTTTCCAACTCCGCAGTGTCCCTTTTATGGACAGGTGCCCAAAACTGAACAGCATATTCC
Source organism: Hyla sarda (assembly GCF_029499605.1). Classification (NCBI taxonomy): domain Eukaryota; kingdom Metazoa; phylum Chordata; class Amphibia; order Anura; family Hylidae; genus Hyla; species Hyla sarda. Next base: position 146,076,679 of record NC_079194.1, read on the forward strand.
AGGTAAGGCCGTACCAATGATTTATAAAGGGGGAGTATTATGTCCCTGTCCCTTGAGTCCATGCCTCTTTTGATACATTGAAAACGATTAAGGAAGTGTGAGATGTACTCAATCTGGTGTGGTGACCGAGAACTTCAGTCTGGGTATAATCTCCTGTATACCCTGATTAAGCAGAAAATTCGTAAAGATAAATGGGGGTGACTGGTTCTCAAGGTCTTGAGTGTGATGGAAATGTGTTGTATGGTTTTGTCTGTGAATATGTAATGATGATAGTGGTGTTTATGAATAATTCAAGAGGGTGAGGATGGGTGTTTGTATAAACTTGAGGGTATGTATATATATATATAATGAAGGAGGGTGATAGGTGTTCCTGTATAAACTGGAGAATCTGTATATAATGATCGGTGTATATGGGAGAGAGGGAAAAGTATGGGGGAGAAAAGTATCTTGATAGGTGTTTGTGAATGATTGGAGAGGGGGATGGTAAGTGTTACTGTATAAATTGGAGAATATGCATGTATATAATGAATATTTGTGATGATAGGTGTTTCTATATAAACTGCAGGATGTGTGTGTATATATTGATCGGTGTATATGGGAGAGAGAAGTATAGGGGAGAAGGAAATGATTGAAGGAGAAAGGGGATGATGAAAGAGAGATAGAGGATGGTGAAAATAAAAGAAAAGGCTCTTACTTGGATAGATAAAAGCGTAATTTATTTGTAATTTAATAATATAAAACAGGAAAAAACGCTGGGCCCTAGCGCTTATACTTTCCAATGCATATGAAACAGTTAAAATAATTCATAAATGTAATTCATAACAAGGTCAGTAGATGAAAAGCACTAAATAGTTATACAATGTGCAATAGTAGGTAAATGAACCCGGTGCTGCGACCGCAAGGTATAACAGACCAAGTCAATTGCTCTCGGTACGGCGACCGTAGAGATGTGTGAAATAGTCAAGTAGTCCACGGTGCTGCGACCGTATGCCAGAAAGAAGAAACAAAGTCACAATGTAGCGGTACTGCGACCGTATGCCAGAAAGAAGAAACAAAGTCACAATGTAGCAGTGCTGCGACCGTAGTTGGTAGTACAATTCAATGGGACACAGTGTGTCAATGTTGCGAGGGTGCGTGCTGTCTCTAACAGAGTGAGGGAGCCATGGATTGGCAGTGGGCCAAAAGGAGGAAGCTCCAGCGGTTGCAAGGCTGGGTAGTGGAAAGGGGGAAGAAATATCTTGTGGTACTATGTACCTCTCACCCGGTCACTCCTATGGACTTTGTGATGTCGGTCCTCACTCTGGAAACGAAGCCGCTTGTTTGTGGCTGTCTGCGGTCACTGGTGCTCGGCTTCTCCTCGTGGCGGTGAGCGTGTTGGGCGCGTAATAGAATCCTGGCGCGCTGTGATGATCCTGTGGTTCAGCTGGTGGTGATAGTGCTTGCAATGGTGTCTACTGCCTTAAGACTAGACGCGTTTCGGACCCTCTAGGTCCGTCCTCAGTAGTCTGCTTGAACACTGCCAAATTGTGCCTTATATACAGTCCAAGTAAAAGATGGAAGGAAAACATGGTGGAAGATCCGGACCCGGGTCCAAAATGGAATAACAGGAATGGACTCGCAGTCCGGGTGGTGAAAAAAGAGGTAGGTGAATTGGGGAAATAGAGTTTGAAGAGTTAGAGGTTGTAGATGATTAGTATGTGTATATGGCAAGGTGTGGATTTGACCTAAATGTATATATATCTCCAGGTGTGTTCTTATGGAAGGTCTGGTGGAGGTAATAGGTGAAGTATATATTACATGATGAATGGTATGTTTGAGGGGACAAGAGCTGAATAATTAATGTTTGCAGGTATGGCTGGGTAAATGTAGAAGTGAAAACAGTTTTTCCATGTAAACTTATGTATAAGCCAATGGATCTATAGTCATGAGTAAGAAGAATATAATGAATGGTGTGTATGGAGGGACAAGAGCTGTGTAATTAACAGGTCTGGCAGGTGTATGTGGGAATGGAAACGATTAATTGTATGATTATATATAAATCAATAGATACATAGGTATATATAAGAAAAATGGGCAAGATAACTGATTGTAAGAGTAGATATGGATAACAATTGGTGATATTCTGGGTGATCTAATAAATATGAGTAAGATCAAATTAAGTGGTGCAAGTGGGAGAAGTAGTGAAAAGATATTAAAAAGATGTTAAGGTAAAAAATTGGATAATAGAGGATATATGTAGAATGTGGAGTGCTGCTCTTATTGGAACACATGATTAATAGTAATAAATATGAAATAAAAAAATAATAAAATAATAAAATAATAAAAAATATAAAAAAATATAAAAAATATAAAAAAATATAAAAAAATAAAATAAAATAAAATAAAAATAATAATAATAAATATAAAAATAAAAATAAATAAACAAAAATAATAATAAATAATAAAAATAAAAATAAATAAATATAAATAAATAAAAATAAAAATAAAATAAAATAAAAAAATGTAAAATGAATATAAAAATAAAAATGCTAATAATAAAAATAAATCTAAATAATAAAAAATATAAAATAGTAAAAATGGTAAAAGATGTAGTAGAAATAAGAATAAATGTAAATAATTGAATGGGTAAAATTAGTAAAATAATATAAAATATAATATACTCTGTAGCTGCGTACTGAAATTGTCTGTTTATAGGAATCCGAAAATTTCCAAGTCTGCGTTTAATCCAAAGGGCGCCAGAGTTTGCAGGTCATAGATCATTTTGCTTTCTTGTCTCGACATTTTCCTGATGTGGTCGCCTCCCCTCCAATCGTGTTTTACTTTTTTAATGGCTGCAAAGGTAAGTCCTGATGGGTTCCTGTTATGTTTATCTCTAAAATGCGTTGATAGAGAATGGTTCTCAAATCCTGTTTTTATGTTATGAACGTGTTCTTGTATTCTTTTTTTGAGGCTTCTTTTTGTGCGTCCTATGTATTGTAGTCCACATGGACATGTGATAATATATATCACAGACACGCTGTCACAGGTGAGGAACTCGGTTATCTTGTGTTCCTGTCCATTACCTTTGGATATTATTGTCTCCGTTTTCTTTGGGAAATCCGTGATCTTGCAGTTGGTGCATTTTCCACAGCGAAAAAAACCTTTGAGTTTTAGCCACGTTTCTGTTGGTTTTTGGGTTTCTCCAATCACTGGTTGTTTAGTACTGGGGGCTAGTTTCAGTCCCAAATTCGGCGCTTTCGTGTAAACTATCTTCGGTTTGTCAGTTAAAATTGAGTTTAAGGCTTTGTCCTGTTTTAGTAGTTCCCAATTGCGTTTGATAATATTTTCAATTTGTTTATGTTGGTTGTTAAAGGGTAGGATAATTTTCGGATTTTGTTCCATTGTTGTAAGTTTGGTCTTTGGTTTGAAATAGTCTTTTCTTTCTTGTTTTCTGATTTTTTCAAATGCATTTGTCAGTATTTTCTCTGGATAGTCTTTGTTCTTGAATTCTTCTGTTAGAGATCTTGCTTCCTCCTCAAAATCTTCCTCGTTGGTGCAATTTCTTTTTAAGCGTCTAAACTGGCCCTGGGGTACATTTAGGAGCCATTGGGGTAGGTGGCAGCTGCTGAAGAGGATATAGGAATTCCTCGCTGTGGGTTTTTTGTATGTTTGGCATTTTAAATTACCGTCATTGATTGAGATGAGAAGATCTAAAAATTCGACCCGTTCTGTACTGATTTGTGGGGTAAAACGGAGATTAAAATTATTGTCATTAAGAGAATCTAAAAATGTATCCAATTGGGGTCTTGAACCTCTCCAAATCATTATAATGTCGTCAATGTATCGCTTCCATAGGACCAGATCTGCGCCAAGCTTGGGGATAATAACCTGTTGTTCCCAATATCCCATGAACAAATTAGCATAACTCGGCGCAAATCTGGTCCCCATGGCTGTTCCGACCTTCTGGCGATAAAATTGTTGATTAAAAAAGAAATAATTATGTGTTAAAATATATTTGATACTTTCTGTTAAAAAGCCGATTTGGGTGGGAAAAAGTTCTTCTGCTTGGGTTAAAAAATAGTGCGATGCTTCTATCCCTTGTTCATGATTAATACAGGTATAGAGTGAACTTACATCTAGGTTTCCGATTATCCAGTCTTCATGCCACTCTAGTTTTTCCAATGTGGTTATGGTGTCTGTTGTATCCCGTAGATAGGATGGTATTCGTTTCACATAAGGTTGTAAGTAATGGTCTACATATTTGGATAGATTGGACGTGATAGACTGTATACCTGATACTATAGGGCGTCCAGGTGGGTCTGTTGGATGTTTGTGGACTTTTGGGAGGCAATAAAATATTGGGAGTCTTTTTTCTGTTATCCATATCTACTCTTACAATCAGTTATCTTGCCCATTTTTCTTATATATACCTATGTATCTATTGATTTATATATAATCATACAATTAATCGTTTCCATTCCCACATACACCTGCCAGACCTGTTAATTACACAGCTCTTGTCCCTCCATACACACCATTCATTATATTCTTCTTACTCATGACTATAGATCCATTGGCTTATACATAAGTTTACATGGAAAAACTGTTTTCACCTCTACATTTACCCAGCCATACCTGCAAACATTAATTATTCAGCTCTTGTCCCCTCAAACATACCATTCATCATGTAATATATACTTCACCTATTACCTCCACCAGACCTTCCATAAGAACACACCTGGAGATATATATACATTTAGGTCAAATCCACACCTTGCCATATACACATACTAATCATCTACAACCTCTAACTCTTCAAACTCTATTTCCCCAATTCACCTACCTCTTTTTTCACCACCCGGACTGCGAGTCCATTCCTGTTATTCCATTTTGGACCCGGGTCCGGATCTTCCACCATGTTTTCCTTCCATCTTTTACTTGGACTGTATATAAGGCACAATTTGGCAGTGTTCAAGCAGACTACTGAGGACGGACCTAGAGGGTCCGAAACGCGTCTAGTCTTAAGGCAGTAGACACCATTGCAAGCACTATCACCACCAGCTGAACCACAGGATCATCACAGCGCGCCAGGATTCTATTAAGCGCCCAACACGCTCACCGCCACGAGGAGAAGCCGAGCACCAGTGACCGCAGACAGCCACAAACAAGCGGCTTCGTTTCCAGAGTGAGGACCGACATCACAAAGTCCATAGGAGTGACCGGGTGAGAGGTACATAGTACCACAAGATATTTCTTCCCCCTTTCCACTACCCAGCCTTGCAACCGCTGGAGCTTCCTCCTTTTGGCCCACTGCCAATCCATGGCTCCCTCACTCTGTTAGAGACAGCACGCACCCTCGCAACATTGACACACTGTGTCCCATTGAATTGTACTACCAACTACGGTCGCAGCACTGCTACATTGTGACTTTGTTTCTTCTTTCTGGCATACGGTCGCAGTACCGCTACATTGTGACTTTGTTTCTTCTTTCTGGCATACGGTCGCAGCACCGTGGACTACTTGACTATTTCACACATCTCTACGGTCGCCGTACCGAGAGCAATTGACTTGGTCTGTTATACCTTGCGGTCGCAGCACCGGGTTCATTTACCTACTATTGCACATTGTATAACTATTTAGTGCTTTTCATCTACTGACCTTGTTATGAATTACATTTATGAATTATTTTAACTGTTTCATATGCATTGGAAAGTATAAGCGCTAGGGCCCAGCGTTTTTTCCTGTTTTATATTATTAAATTACAAATAAATTACGCTTTTATCTATCCAAGTAAGAGCCTTTTCTTTTATTTTCACCATCCTCTATCTCTCTTTCATCATCCCCTTTCTCCTTCAATCATTTCCTTCTCCCCTATACTTCTCTCTCCCATATACACCGATCAATATATACACACACATCCTGCAGTTTATATAGAAACACCTATCATCACAAATATTCATTATATACATGCATATTCTCCAATTTATACAGTAACACTTACCATCCCCCTCTCCAATCATTCACAAACACCTATCAAGATACTTTTCTCCCCCATACTTTTCCCTCTCTCCCATATACACCGATCATTATATACAGATTCTCCAGTTTATACAGGAACACCTATCACCCTCCTTCATTATATATATATATACATACCCTCAAGTTTATACAAACACCCATCCTCACCCTCTTGAATTATTCATAAACACCACTATCATCATTACATATTCACAGACAAAACCATACAACACATTTCCATCACACTCAAGACCTTGAGAACCAGTCACCTCTTTTGATACATGACAATATCCTGCCGGCTTTGGAAGCAGCAGCCTGACATTGCATGCTATTCTGTAGTCTGTGATCTACAAGTACACCCAGATCCTTCTCTACCAGTGACTCTGCCAGTTTAATCCCCCCTAAGACATAAGATGCATGCAGGTTATTAGTACCCAGATGCATAACTTTACATTTATCCACATTGAACCTCATTTGCCAAGTGGATGCCCAGACACTTAGTCTATCCAAGTCATCTTGTAACTTATGCACATCCTCTATAGACTGTACCGTGCTACAAAGCTTGGTGTCATCTGCAAAGATAGAAACAGAGCTGTTAATACCATCCTCTATATCATTGATAAATAAATTAAACAACAGCGGGCCCAGTACTGAACCTTGGGGTACACCACTAATAACCGGGGACCAATCAGAGTACGAATCATTGACCACCACTCTCTGGGTACGATCCATGAGCCAGTGTTCAATCCCAAAGACCTTAACTTACCTGTCAGACATCTATGAGGGACAGTATCAAACGCTTTAGCAAAATCCAGAAACACTATATCCACAGCCATTCCTCTGTCAAGGCTTCTACTCACCTCTTCATAAAAGCAAATTAGATTGGTTTGACAACTTCTATCCTTAGTAAACCCATGCTGGCTATCACTTATAATACAATTATCCCCTATGTATTCCTGTATGTAATCCCTTATAAGTCCTTCAAACAATTTACCCACAATGCACGTTAAACTTACCGGTCTATAGTTTCCTGGGGAAGACCTAGAGCCCTTTTTGAAGATTGGCACCACATTCGCCTTGCGCCAGTCCCTTGGCACAATACAGACACCAGAGAATCTCTAAATATCATGAACAGGGGTACAGATATTACTGAAATTACCTCTCTAAGAACTCTTGGGTGTAGTCCATCCGGTCCTGGGGATTTGCTTACATTTATATCACTTAACTTACCTTGTACCATCTCTACATTAAGCCAGTTCAGTACATTATATGATGTGTTACCAGCACCGACCTGGCCAATGTCAGCTCCTTCTTCCATAGTGTATACAGAACTAAAGAACCCATTCAGTAGCTCCGCCTTCTCTTGATCGCCTGTGACAACCACCCCATTATCATTATTAAGGGGTCCTACATGCTCTGTCCTTGGTTTTTTTGCATTTATATATCTAAAAAAATATTTAGGATTAGTTTTGCTTTCTTTGGCCACCTGTCTCTCATTTTGAATTTTTTTCTGTTTTTATTAAGTTTTTACAGATTTTATTAAGCTCCTTGTACTGTTTAAATGTTATCGCTGACCCATCAGATTTGTATTTTTTGAAGGCTATTTTTTTGTTGTTTATTGCTCTTTTAACATCATGTGTCAGCCATGTAGGATTTAGTTTTAATCGTTTATATTTGTTCCCCTTTGGTATATATTTAGCTGTATAGTTATTTAGAGTTGATTTAAAGATGTCCCATTTACCTTCTGTATCAGTATTTGAGAACACCTCCCCCCAGTCTATGTCCTGTAGTGCAGCCCTCAGCCCAGGGAAGTTTGCCTTTTTAAAGTTATATGTTTTTGCCTTCCCCGCCTGTCTTTGTTTTCTACATTTTAAGTCAAAAGTAACTATATTGTGGTCGCTATTACCAAGGTTTTCCCGCACAGTTACATTACCAACCAGCTCTGCGTTGTTGGAAATGATCAGATCCAACAAGGCATCACTTCTTGTTGGGTCCTCCACAAACTGGCCCATAAAATTATCCTGCAATAAATTTAGGAATTGTCGCCCCTTTGTAGTTTTAGCCAACCCCAGACCCCAATCTATATCTGGATAGTTAAAATCTCCCATTATTACCACTGTACCTGCCCGGGCGGCCCTCTCTATTTGTTTATGCAGCCGATCTTCTATCTCTTCAGTGATATTAGGGGGTCTGTAGATTACACCAAATACAATTTTTTCAGTATTTCCCTCCTTTTGTAATTCTACCCACAGTGATTCCACATCCTCAGAATCATCACACACTATGGCATCGTTCACACTGGCTTTCATGCCACTTCTTACATACAGACAGACTCCACCACCTTTTCTGTTCATTCTATCCTTGCGAAACAATGTAAACCCCTGCAGATTGACAGCCCAGTCATGCGAGGAGTCCAGCCATGTCTCAGTGACCCCAACTATATCAATATGTTCCTCCAGTATCAAGGCCTCAAGCTCCCCCATTTTATTTGCTAGGCTTCTGGCATTTGTGAACATACACTTTACATTTCCATCCTTTATGTTATTGGGGTTAATGGGATTCAAGGGTGTAAGTTTTATTTTCCTATGAAGCTTATTCCTATTAATTATTCTAACCCCTCCCTCCGCTCCACCCCCAGGTACATTTATAATTCCCACCTCTCTATCTACACTATCTTCCCCCTCTTTGCTGTAGGTTCCCTCCCCCCAAGTCCCTAGTTTAAACACTCCTCCACCCTTCTAGCCATCTTCTCCCCAAGCAAAGCTGCACCCTCCCCATTGAGGTGCAGCCCGTCCCTACGGTAGAGCAGGTAACCGACAGCGAAGTCAGCCCAGTTCTCCATGAACCCAAACCCTTCCTTCCTACACCAGCTTCTGAGCCACTTGTTTACCTCCCTGATCTCCCGCTGCCTCTCTGGTGCGGCTCGTGGTACTGGTAGTATTTCAGAAAAGACTACCTTGGAGGTCCTTGCCTTAAGCTTGCGGCCTAAGTCCCTGAAATCATTTTTAAGGACACTCCACCTACCTCTTATTTGTCATTGGTGCCAGTTGATTTAAAAAAAAAAAAAAAAAAAAAAAAGGTTGTCCAACGGAGTACCCCTTTAAAGGTTTTGTACCTAGGTCAGCAGGGACCACAATGCTCTTTTGCAGTTATAACAACTATGGACATTTAATAGAATTTCAGTAGGGCTGTGCAGACAGTCACTACTACTCCCAGCAGAGAGCATTATTAGGAATGACCCTACTCATGAGTTTCTCTTGGTATTTTTACAGATGTAGAAGGAATGTGGACAGTCTCCATTACTATAGCCATTAGAGTCTCATCATCCTGAAGATCTGAAGAATTTTCCCCTTTCTAATGATTACAAATATTCTGGTCTCCACTGTCGATGATACAAAGCTATGTGAAAGAAGACCGATGTGTGGTCTCCTAAATGATCCACTGTGGCTTTGTCTTTCATCTTGACTGGGCAACAGACTTCACCAGAACTGTAATGAGATTGTCAGGAAGAGGCAAAGAATGATGGGACCGCAACTCAAGATGGAAGAGATCACCACATTCACATCACCCATCATGGTGGGGGGAACATCATCATCAGTCTTTACCCTCTTAACAATCTGGTTCTTAACAGTCTGAGGAGAACTCCAGGCCCCCACCTACCATGTACAATTTATAATATTGCTATCTTGAGTCCTGTAGTATCCCTTCGTAATGCTGAAACATCAAGTCAGATGATTTGAGAGTGCGAAATAGTGTGACGGTCAGCAGTGGCGTCAATGGCCATGAGTCACACAATGGGGTCCCGAAATGACTGGAATTCATGGAACCGTCACTGCCCCTGATATATAGCAAATTAAATATAGAAATCTCTGGCTGCTGCATGGTTGGGGGGGGGGGGGGGGGGGGGGGGGGGGTTAGTGTATTCCCAGTAATATAGACTTAGCTGGAATACTGAGAAATTATAGCAGATCTGCTGCCAGACCATATTTGTTAGCTTTTGTCAGCCATTTCCGGCTGGGGAGGGGCTGACTGTAGTATTCCCAAATGGGATGAGCTCTCCAATGGATTTGTTTATCCATTTTTTTTTTATTCAGGATCCCTTTCAATGCTGTATTATACACTACTTTTCTACTCCAGAATTCATATTTTGTGGTAGATTGACACTCTGTTTACCTTAGTTGACCAATCAAACAGCTTTTAAAAACGCACTACACCGTATACCGTATATCAAACTATACTATCTCTTTTTTTAATCCACAAAAATACATTACAAAAATGGAGACACCCACCCTTAAAAACCCAACCCCCCAAAAAAAGGTGGAAAGTATCCACTTTGCCCCAACAGTGTACACAGTAGTAACTGTCCTACAGACCTCTCTCTTGAGGAAGATTTGAAACAAGTATTGAGGTATCGGTGGAGTGCATCCATTCTACTCACAGCATGTCCTCCGATGGATTTTGTACAATATTGATGCATGGTCTTATCTATCATATGTATATACACCTGTAGGATAGTTACCACTGTGTATACTGGTGGGGCAAGGTGGATGCTCCCCATCTTTTCTTTGGGGTTTGAGTTTTTACGGTGGAAAACTTTTTATTTATTTTTTAAATCAACTGGTGCCCGAAAGTTAAACAAATTTGTAAATTACCATTACAAAAATATTAATCCTTCTAGTACTTATTAGCTGCTGAATACTACTGAGGAAATTCTTTTCTTTTTGGAACACAGAGCTCTCTGCTGACATCATGACCACAGTGCTCTCTGCTCTCTACATCTCTGTCCATTTTAGGAACTGTCCAGAGCAGCATATGTTTGCTATGGGGATTTTTTCCTACTCTAGACAGTTCCTAAAATGGACAGAGATGTCAGCAGAAAGTAAATAATTTCCTCTGTAGTATTCAGCAGCTAATAAGTACTAGAAGGATTAAGATTTGTTAATAGAAGTAATTTACAAATCTATTTAACTTTCTGGCACCAGTTAATTTAAAAAAAAAAGTTTTCCACTGGAGTACCCCTTTAATGTGGATGGGCCTCTTTATTTTGTAACGGATTTTTATGGATTAATAAAGACATTGTATAGTTTGATTTATATGATGTAGTGTCAGCTTTTTGTAGGTTGTTTGTATATATAGTTGCTGACGTCCCTGGGCCTAGTGGAGATTTAAAGGAGTAGTCCCATGTAGGAAAATTTATCCCTGCGATCTCCTGCATCGTTCCTACTCTCTTTGCAAACAGAGCAGGGGTCAACACTCCCACTACATGCATCTCTATGGGAGAGACAGATATTCATGAGGTGGTGTGCTTGTGTATCTCTGGCTTTCCCATAGAGATGCATGAAGGGGAAGCATCTTGGCCCCCGCTCCATGCGCAAGAGCATCGTGCAGGGGATTGCTGGGGGGTCCGACCTCTGGGATAAATTTTCCTACATAGGAAAATATCCCTTTACAAAAAGCCAGTGAAGAGTCTATAATTACATGAGAAGGAAGGTGCCAATAATTGTATTTCACTGACAGACCATACATGCTGGGAGTTGAAGTTATGCAACAGCTGGAGGCACATTGGTTGCGAAACACTGAGAGTTTGTTACTTAACTCCGGGTTTCGCAACCAGTGTGCCTCCAGCTGTTGAAAAACTAGAACTCCCAGCATGTACGGTCTCTCGGTGCATGCTGGGAGTTGTAGTTTTGCAACAGCTGGAGGCACACTGGTTGCGAAACACTGAGTTAGGTAATAAACTCTGAGGGATACACAACCAGTATGCCTTCTGCTGTTGCAAAACTACAACTCTCAGCATGCATTGACAGCCGAAGGGCATGCTGAGAGTTGGAGTTTTGCTACAGCTGGAGGCACACTGCTACAACTCCCAACATGCCCTTTGGTAGTCTGTGCATGCTGGGACTTGTAGTAATGCAACAGCTGGATGCACAATTTTTCATAGAAAAAAACTACAACCCCCAGCATGCACAGACTACCAAAGGGCATGCTGGGAGTTGTAGTTGGAACTCCAACTGTTGCAAAACTACAACTCCCAGCATGTCCTTTGGCTGTGCATGCTGAGAGTTGTTGCTAAGCAACAGCAGGAGGAGAACAGGCCTCACCTCCTGCTGTATCCTGCCGCCTGCACCGCTGCTCCTGCCGCCGCCACGCCACTCCTGAGGGGACCCCCCACCGGCCCCAATTGCCACCCCAATCACTGCCCAGCAGGGTAGTGATTGGCCGGTCGTTCTGACCGATCAATCACGTGATCGTGAGGAGGCACCCGTACCACCTCACTCCTGCTGGGTAAGGGTGAATTGGGCTGTTATTTCCTGAATTGACCGGCGATTTGTGGCGATCGCCCACATGGGGGTTGGGGATGTGTGTCTCAGGTCCCCCCAGGGATTTGCATGGGGTGCCTGCTGAATGATTTCAGCAGGCATCCCGGTCTGGTCCCCGCCCGGCGAGCGAAGGAGACTGGAATTCCCACGGGCATACAGGTACGCCCTGGGTCCTTAAGTACCAGGACGTCAGGGCGTATCTGTATGCCCTTAGTCCTTAACCCCTAAAGGACCCGAGGTTTTTCCGTTTTTGCATTTTCGTTTTTTCCTCCTTACCTTTAAAAAAATCATAACTCTGGCGCCACCAATTCTACTTTGTAATGACATCAGTCATTTTACCCAAAAATCTATGGCGAAACGGAAAAAAAATCATTGTGCGACAAAATTGAAAAACGCCATTTTTTTACTTTTGGGGGCTCTGTTTCTACACAGTACATTTTTCGGTAAAAATGACACCTTCTCTTTATTCTGTAGGTCCATACTATTAAAATGATACCCTACTTATATAGGTTTGATTTTGTCATACTTCTGGGAAAAAAATCATAAAACTACATGCAGGAAAATTTATACGTTTTAAGTTGTCATCTTCTGACACCTATAACTTTTACATATTTCCGCGTATGGGGCGGTATGAGGGCTCATTTTTTGCGCCGTGATCTGAAGTTTTTTGCGGTACCATTTGTATTGATAGGACTTATTGATTGCTTTTTATTCATTTTTTCATGACATAAAAAGTGACCAAAAATGCACTATTTTGGACTTTGGAATTTTTTTGCGCGTACGCCATTGACCGTGCGGTTTAATTAATGATATATTTTTGTAATTCGGACATTTCCACACGCGGTGATACCACATATGTTTATTTTTATTTACACTGTTTTTTTTTTTTATGGGAAAAGGAGGTTGATTCATACTTTTATTAGGGAAGGGGTTAAATGATCTTTATTCACTTTTTTTTTTCGCTTTTATTTTTTTTTGCAATGTTATAGCTCCCATGGGGGGCTATAACACTGCACACACTGATCTTTTACTTTGATCAGTGGTTTCTCATAAGTAACCACTGATCGATGATTCTGCCGCTTGACTGCCCATGCCTGGATCTCAGGCACTGAGCAGTCATTCGGCGATCGGACAGCATGGAGGCAGGTAGGGACCCTCCGGCTGTCATGTAAGCTGTTCGGGATGCCGCGATTTAGCCACGGCGATCCCGAACAGCTCCCTGAGCTAACCGGCATGGTTTTACTTTCACTTTAGACGCGGCGTTCAACTTTGAACGCCACGTCTAAAGGGTTAATAGTGCGCGGCACCACGATTAGTGCTGCGTGCTATTAGCCACGGGTCCCGGCCATTGTTAGAGGCCGTGCCCCCGCGTTATAGAACGGGAGCGGACTCATGAAGTACCGGTACGTCATGGGTCCTTCAGAGGTTAAAGGGGTACTCCGATGGTCAATGTATTTTTCCATTTTTTGACTTACCCTATTTGTTTAGTTTCATTTCTATTCTTGTTGTTTAACCTACTCTATTTCCGTTCTTTGTTGTCTTTTTATCCCCCACTTTGTTTTCCTATCTTTGCTTCTATTTCCTGTTTCTTGCTGTGCTGAAAACTATAAATCCCAGCATGCCACATGTCTTGCTGTTTGTTCCGCCCTTTACCCACCCTACTATTTTCCCGGGTCGGCCCCCTTATACACAGCATACTAATATAATCATCCCTGGTTGGGATACACTGGCATACACACACAAAAGGGACTATAACTCCCAGCATGTGTCATTCAGGAGTCTTCAGTCTGTGGTATAACACCAGAATGCTCCCTCTGTAGTCTCCTGGGGGTTGTAGTTCACCATACCTCTATTGGGCATACACTAGTGTTTCCAAACCAGGGAGCCTCCAGGTGTTGCAAAACTACTACTACCAGCATGCCCTGACAGCCAAAAGCTTTCCGGGTATGCTGGGAGTTGTAGTTTTGATACAGTTGAAGACACCCTGGTTGGGAAACAATGCACTTTGTTTGTAATATACTGAATAGGCTAGGCCAGTGTTTCCCAATCAGTGTGCCTCCAGCTGTTGCAAAACTACAACTCCCAGCATGCCCAAAGACTGTCCAGGCATGCTGGAAGTTGTAGTTTTGCAACAGCTGGAGGCACACTGGTTTGTAAACACTGGTGTAACATGTATGCTGAACAGGCTAGGACAGTGTTTCCCAACCAGTGTGCCTCCAGCTGTTGCAAAACTACAACTCCCAGCATGCCCAATGTCTGTCCAGGCATGCTGGGAGTTGTAGTTTTGCAACAGCTGGAGGCACACTGATTTATAAACACTAGCATACACACACATAACAGGGACTACAACTCCCAGCATGTGTCATTCAGGAGTCCCCCTTCACACACAGAAATCATCCCCAGTCCGAGATTTATTCTCCTGTAGTCTATACATCCCCAGCCCGTGCACTTTGTTATCCTCCCCTTCAGATAACACTCTTATCTTCTCTGTCTTCTTTCAGTGCAGACCTGCGTCCTCAGAAGTATGTCCTCTCTCTCCCCTCGCTCTGGCTTCTTTCTCTCATGCAGACCTGCGTCCTCCAGGAGGGGGAGATGAGGGGGCGTGGCTTATTTCTCTCATGCAGTCCTGAAAGAACAGAGAAAAAAAAGGCCATGACATGTTGTCCACAGCCTAATCCTAACATGTGGACAACAGTAAGAGATCCAACACAGAACTATAGAACTTCCTGGCCCACAAAAAGGTAAGAAAAAAAGACACCTGCTACACAAACATATAATACATGTCAATTGCAAAAAACATGAACATTAAAAGAAGATGCAATTTAGCCAAAAATCTTAACCACCGCATTACCCCTTTAAGTGGTTAAAGAAGGAGAAAATCTTGTATTTAATTAAGTCTGTCAAAATTTAGTTCGGCCTGTAGAATGGATCCGGGGAGCTTGGAGGCCTGTGGATACCCTTCGCAAGGTCGATCTGGCAGTAACAAGACTTTCTAAAAAAAAAAAATCCATGTTTCCATCTGATTACTCCTCTCTCCTCAAAGATCAGATGGACAGAAGGAATGAAGGGTCTTTAAATAGGATCTATTCTGCTGCTGCTTTTAACTGTAAAGCCTTGGTGGCGTCCATCTCAGTGGGTAGAGCACTCCGGATTTGGCTGTCTCGCCTGACTAGGGATCCAAGATTCTTGCCAGCTCTACAGCAGCCAGAAGGGCTCTCTGGCTCAAAGAATGGTATGGGGATATCGCAGCTGAGAACCATTTTTTCTCTTCCCTTTGAAGGCGGTAATCTTTTTGGTTCCCAATTGAACCCTATCTTAGAGGAAATGAGTAATGAAAAAAGGGATGTTTTTCCCTAATTATGCATAAAAAGCCATGATTTAGTCCGGGAAGAAAACCGTATAGAGCTTCTCCTCAACACAGAAGAAATTTTGCTCAGAGGAAAAGACAAAGAGAGGAGACAAGGGTTTTTGACGCCAGCCTTTCTGTCCCTAGAGTCGGCGTTAGGCTTTCCCATTTAGCCTGGTCTTTAACATCCTTCGACTCATGGGTAAGGTCTGTGATCTCAAGAGGCTATGCTTTGGAGTTCAGGGAGCGCCCACCAAATAAGTTCTTCCTCACCAAGGAAGCATGTCAAACCTTTGATACTAGAGTTCCTTCAAAAAGTAGTTCTGGAACCTGTTCTGTTCAATCAAATGGGTTGTGGAGTGTACTCCAGGGTGTTTGCAGTTCCCAAGAAAGAGACTGGTCATAAATTTTACAACTCTGAACACTTTTATTGTAAAAAAAAAAAAAAATCAAGATGGAGTCTATCTGGTCGGTTCTAGCGGTCCTTGAACAAGGCGATCTGATGGTTAAAATAGATTTAAAGGGGTACTCCGGTGAAAAACTTATTTTTTTTAAATCAACTGGTGCCAGAAAGTTAAACAGATTTGTAAATTACTTCGATTAAAAAATCTTAATCCTTCCTGTATTTATTAGCTGCTGAATACTACAGCGGAAATTATTTTCTGTTTGAAACACAGAACTGTCTGCTGACATCATGAGCACAGTGCTCTCTGCTGACATCTCTGTCCATTTTAGGAACTATCCAGAACAACATATGTTTGCTATGGGGATTTCCTTTTCCTCTGGACAGTTCACTGAACATAGAAGTAATTTACAAATCTGTTTAACTTTCTGGCACCAGTTGATTTAAAAAAAAAAAAAAAAAAAAAAAGGTTTTCACTTTAACCCCTTAACGACGCAGGACGTATATTTACGTCCTGCGCCGGCTCCCGCGATATGAAGCGGGATCGCGCCGCGATCCCGCATCATATCGCGTGGGTCCCGGCGCTAATCAACGGCCGGGACCCGCGGCTAATACCACACATCGCCGATCGCGGCGATGTGCGGTATTAACCCTTTAGAAGCGGCGGTCAAAGCTGACCGCCGCTTCTAAAGTGAAACTGAAAGTATCCCGGCTGCTCAATCGGGCTGTTCGGGACCGCCACGGTGAAATCGCGGCGTCCCGAACAGCTGATCGGACACCGGGAGGGCTCTTACCTGCCTCCTCGGTGTCCGATCGACGAATGACTGCTCCGTGCCTGAGATCCAGGCAGGAGCAGTCAAGCGCCGATAATGCTGATCACAGGCGTGTTAATACACGCCTGTGATCAGGATGAGAGATCAGTGTGTGCAGTGTTATAGGTCCCTATGGGACCTATAACACTGCAAAAAAAAAGTGTTAATAAAGGTCATTTAACCCCTTCCCTAATAAAAGTTTGAATCACCCCCCTTTTCCCATAAGAAAAATAAAACAGTGTAAAAAAAATAAAAATAAACATATGTGGTATCGCCGCGTGCGTAAATGTCCGAACTATAAAAATATATCATTAATTAAGCCGTACGGTCAATGGCGTACGCGCAAAAAAATTCCAAAGTCCAAAAAAGCGTATTTTGGTAACTTTTTATAACATTAAAAAATGAATAAAAAGTGATCAAAAAGTCAGATCAAAACAAAAATCATACCAATGAAAACTTCAGATCACGGCACAAAAAATGAGTCCTCATACTGCCCTGTACGTGGAAAAATAAAAAAGTTATAGGGGTCAGAAGATGACATTTTTAAACGTATAAATTTTCCTGCATGTAGTTATGATTTTTTCCAGAAGTGCGACAAAATCAAACCTATATAAGTAGGGTATCATTTTAACCGTATGGACCTACAGAATAATGATAAGGTGTAATTTTTACCGAAATATGCACTGCGTAGAAACGGAAGCCCCCAAAAGTTACAAAATGGCGTTTTTTTTTCGATTTTGTCGCACAATGATTTTTTTTTCCGTTTCGCCGTGCATTTTTGGGTAAAATGACTAATGTCACTGCAAAGTAGAATTGGCGACGCAAAAAATAAGCCATAATATGGATTTTTAGGTGGAAAATTGAAAGGGTTATGATTTTTAAAAGGTAAGGAGGAAAAAACGAAAGTGCAAAAACAGAAAAATCCTGAGTCCTTAAGGGGTTAAATTTTAAAAGACTCCTATCTTCACATCCTGATCAGGTCACATCGGAGGTTCCTCAGAGTTGCGATAGTTATGAACCAGCAAATGATGCATTTTCAATTTACCTATCTCCTATTCAGCTTGTCATCAGCCCCACGGGTGTTTACGAAGGTGGCAGTTGTCCTAGCAGCCGCATCTCAGACTTCAAGGGGTCAATCTGATACCTTACTTGGATAATTTCCAAGATCATCTTCTTCATAACATCCATCTCACCATCTCTTGAATTGTCAGAACAGCGAAAGGCAGGTTCCTCTGATTCAGAATCCAGAAAATGACTTCAGAGAGTGTCAGACTGATCAGCAGCACAGTATTGACGGTCCATTCAGCGATGAGTGTGATAGGCTTGATGATGTCTGCTCTGGATGCAGTTGCATGGGGGAGAGCGCACAGACTTCGACAGCTCGATATTCTTGTCCAATTGAACAGGAGACCTTGAGGGTTGGACAAGGTTTTTCTCCTCAGGTTCTCCTAACTACAGATGCCACCACCAGCTGTTGGGGAGCGCATCTGGGCAACAGTTGGGTCCAAAGTAGATGGTCTAGGTATGAGGCATCCCATGTCCTCCATTCATAGGGCGTGGAGAGCAGTTTGTCTTACCTTATCTCATGTTTCTCCTCTGTTGCAGGATCGCCAAGGTACTTATTCAGTCAGACAACCTCCCGATGGTATACTATTTAAACAAGCAAGGCTGGACAAGATCATCGCAGATGATGGAGAAATGCAAGCTACTTATGGCTTGGGCAGAACACCATCTGATTGACCTTCATGCAGTCCACATAAAAGGTTCCCTGAATTGTCAGGCTGATTTCCTCAGCAGGAAGGAAGTCAATTTAGCAGAATGGAGTCTGAACAGCACAGTATTCTGTCAGAGTGTAAAGAAATTTGGAGAGCCAGAAATGGATGTGCATGTGATGGCAACGAGAGCTAATCGAAAGTTACCCCTATTCTACTCCATCTATCGCAAGGACCACCCAGACCATCTAGACGGCCTGTCCTTCTCATGGAACAACAAATTTCTCTATGCGTTTCCTCCTTTCCCTTTAATTTCAAGAATGTTGTACAAGATCAAGGAATGCAGAGCCAATATCCTGGCGATCCTACTGTTTTGGCAGAGGAGGGCTTGATTCCAGCTTGCGTTAAGACTTTCGAAAGGCTGTCATTGGAGCTTCCTTTGCTTCCAGATCTGGTTCTTCAAGAGGGATATGGCAGTACACAAGTTGAGACTTACAGCTTGGCTCCTAAAAGGTTGATCCTCAGTTCTCAAGGTTTCTTGGAAGATCTTATTAATTTACTGGCCTTATTACGGAAACCTTCCACGCTGAAAGTGTATTACAGGATAATAAAAAAATTTCAGTCATGGTGTCATGATAATCATATTCGAGATCCTGTTCTCTGACATGTACTACAGTTCCTGAAAGAAGGCTTTGATAAAGGTCTTAAACTCAATACACTCTGGGTTCAGTTTTCAGCTATTCATTTCCTTCAAGGTTCATTGTCTAATCATCCATTAGTTAACTAATCCATTAGTCCATTAGTTTTTAAAGCCGTTACGAATCTTAGACCTTCTGTGAACCCACCTATTTCTTCGTGGGATTTGCCTTCTGTTCTCAAAGTCCTTTCAGGTCATCTGTTTGAGCCTATTGAGCAGGTTGACTTAAAATTTTTATCTTGAAAAGTTATTTTTCGTGTGGCCATTACCTCGGCAAAAAGAGTGTCGGAATTACAGGCTCTTTCCATCCAGCATCCTTATTTCAGAATTCTGGACTGTTTGATTTGGGGCTTGGATCCATCCTTCAGACCCAAGGTTTGTTCTGTCTCTAATCTTAATCAAGTGATTTTTCTGCCTGATTTTTTCCTAACCCTGAAGAGAAACTAATGAAAAGATTGCATACGCGTGATGTCAAGCAGTTTTGTGCTATATCAACAGAACAGAGGTCTTCAGATTATCCAAATCTCTTTTTCTACATTTTTTTTTTGACCAAACAAGGGGAAACCTGCTTCCAAAGCATCTCGTGCTAGATGGATTAAAGATGTCATTGATTCCTTTTATTCCATCCTCGATCAAGATTGTCCTATACAGGTTCATGTCCATTCCATCAGGGCAATGTCTGCATCCTGCAATGTCTGCATCAAATATGTCATACAGCGACCTGGTCCTCTCCGGACGCGGTCATTCATCATTATAAATTGGATCTTGTGGCTAGCAAGGAGGCATCCTTTGGAAGACAAGTGCTGGTAGTGGTTACTTCTTAAAGGAAAGCTGTCACTTGTTTGCTCCCGCACTAACCACAGGTACTGATTCCTATGATCCCTACCTTGGCCGGATCCGCCCGGCCATTCGCCCGCAATCTTAGTTTTATTATATCTGGAAATATGGCTGTAACTGGCACGGGCGGGGTTTCTGTAGCTTAACTTGCACTGACATCAGTAACGCCTGTCCGTAGCGCCGCCCACTTATGAATATTCATCCCCCCTCCTTCCAGCTCTCCCTCTCTTCTCTGCTCCTAACTGGTCTTCACTGCGCATGAGCCACTTCCTGACATGCGCAGTGAAGTCCAGTTAGGAGTGGCGAAGAGAGGGAGAGCTGGAGGGAGGGGGATGAATATTCATAAGCGGGCGGTGCTGACGTCAGTGCAAGTTAAGCTACAGAAATCACGCCCGTGCCAGTTACAGCCACATTTCCAGATATAATAAAACGAAGATTGCGGGCGAACGGCCGGGCGGATCCGGCCAAGGTAGGGATCATAGGAATCAGCGTCTCCCGCACTAGCCATCAGTACCTGTGGTTAGTGCAGGAGCAAACATGTGACAGTTTTCCTTTAATCCCTCCCTTTATTGTTTGCATTTCTTTTCATATCCCTTTGTGTGCTGCCGAGGGACGAAATGGAAGGTTTAAATTTACATACCAAAATTTTTTCTTTCCACGAGTCCCAAGGCATCACAAATTTCCACCTTTATTACATACTAGCTGAGTACCCGGCACTGCCGGGTTTTTCCTACCTTATCCTTGTGAGGGAGGAAAAGCAACAAAGAAAGAAGCTTTTGTCCTCATATCCCCCCTCATATCCCGACCCCAAATCCCCTCCTCATATTCCGACCTCATATCCTGTCCTCATATTTTGTTCTCATATCTGGACCCCATATCCCGTCCCTATAGCCTGTCCTCATATCCCGTCCCCATAGCTAATCCACATTTCTAAACCTCATATCCCGACCACAGGTAGGGCTGCGTTGTGTTAAAGATATTGTAAGCTGAAAATAAAAGGGGTGTGGCTTAAAAGGTGGGCATGTCTTTGTTCGATGGAACATGGCATGCAGGGAGGTGTATGGCTTGCCAGCCAGACTGACGCATTCACTAAGAGAAGCAGAGCGGAGCTTGTGGAGTAAGACACCAGAAGTCCTATACCCTTGCATGGGACTTAAAACAAAAACCCCATCCTTCACATATGGGGGCAGTTTAGGGGTTAATTTAATTATTATATCTTTTTATTTGACATATAAGTAACATGTGACCAAGTATTATAGAAATATCTCTAGCTGTTTGGAAGTTATGCAGTAACATATACCTATATACCCATAGGTATACATATATATATACCTATATACCATAGGCAACATATACCCATAGCCAGCATGGGTTTACTAAGGATAGAAGTTGTCAAACCAATCTAATTTGCTTTTATGAAGAGGTGAGTAGAAGCCTTGACAGAGGAATGGCTGTGGATATAGTGTTTCTGGATTTTGCTAAAGCATTTGATACTGTCCCTCACAGACGTCTGACAGGTAAGTTAAGGTCTTTGGGTTTGGAAATTTTAGTTTGTAACTGGATTGAACACTGGCTCATGGATCGTACCCAGAGAGTGGTGGTCAATGATTCGTACTCTGATTGGTCCCCGGTTATTAGTGGTGTACCCCAAGGTTCAGTACTGGGCCCGCTGCTGTTTAATTTATTTATCAATGATATAGAGGATGGTATTAATAGCTCTGTTTCTATCTTTGCAGATGACACCAAGCTTTGTAGCACAGTACAGTCTATAGAGGATGTGCATAAGTTACAAGATGACTTGGATAGACTAAGTGTCTGGGCATCCACTTGGCAAATGAGGTTCAATGTGGATAAATGTAAAGTTATGCATCTGGGTACTAATAACCTGCATGCGTCGTATGTCTTAGGGGGGATTAAACTGGCAGAGTCACTGGTAGAGAAGGATCTGGGTGTACTTGTAGATCACAGACTACAGAATAGCATGCAATGTCAGGCTGCTGCTTCCAAAGCCGGCAGGATATTGTCATGTATCAAAAGAGGCATGAACTCAAGGGACAGGGACATTATACTCCCCCTTTATAAAGCATTGGTACGGCCTCACCTGGAATATGCTGTTCAGTTTTGGTCGCCTGTTCATAAAAGGGACACTGTGGAGCTGGAAAGGGTGCAGAGACGTGCGACTAAACTAATATGGGGCATGGAACATCTTAGCTATGAGGAGCGATTAAAGGAGTTACAATTGTTTAGTCTTGAGAAGAGACGTTTAAGGGGGGATATGATAAACGTATATAAGTATATAAATGGCCCATACAAAAAATATGGAGAAAAACTGTTCCAGGTTAAACCCCCCCCAAAGGACGAGGGGGCACTCCCTCCTTCTGGAGAAGAAAAGGTTTAGTCTAAAGGGGCGACACGCCTTCTTTACCGTGAGGACTGTGAATTTATGGAAAGGTCTACCTCAGGAACTGGTCACAGCAGGAACAATTAACAGCTTTAAAACAGGGTTAGATACATTCCTGGAACAAAATAACATTAATGCTTATGCAGAATTATAAAACTACATCCCTTCCCCTTATCCCCTTACACCCTTCCCTTCAATTCCCTGGTTGGACTTGATGGACGTATGTCTTTTTTCAACCATACTAACTATGTAACTATGTATTTCCCATAGATTTGTATGCGACTTTAAAGGGTACCTGTCTGATCACCCAAAAAAAAAACAAAAAACAAACCTGTTATATGTTGCTCAGTATCTCATCCTGATCATGTACATGTAATGTTTGAGTCTATTACCAATATTTCTCTTAGAATTCACTTTATTTACATGGAGTGATTGCAAAGTGAAAGTACTTTTCATTTACAGCAGGGGGGCGGGTCCTCACTGTAATGACCACTCCCTCACTGCTCTGGGAGCAGTAACCCTTTCCTTTTCTGGTTTTATGCTATATATATATATATATATATATATATATATATATATATATATATATACATACACACACACACACACACACACACACACACACACACACTCTGTGTGCCTACAACTTTTGCATAACTACAGCTCCCAGCATGCCCACACATCCTATGAGTTGTAGTTTTGCAACAGCTGGAGGCATATGATTGGTAAAACTGATTTTTAGCAGTGTTTCTGCAGGCTGTGTTCCTTCCACTTGTTGCAAAACCACAACTCCCAGCATGCCCACACAACATTTGGCTGTCCAGCATGCTGGGAGTTGTAGTTTTGCAACAGCTGGAAGCATATGATTGTAGTCCCCCTGTAAAACACACACACTCACTTCATATATTCACAGATATATACACATACATATCTATCCACACACATATATTTACATGCAGGGACACTTCCTTTTTAAACAAAGAAATCCTCAGTCATGGCAGCAGTGTTCTGCCCCTCCCCCCTTCTCTCCACACAAGCAGCAGCTTTAGATCTGCAGACCTGTCAATCATGAAGTGTGTCCATGATGTAGATGATGGCAAGTGGACACAGCCAGGCTGGTATGTATCCTAGGAGACGGGGGGCAGTTCTTTGACTGGATTTTTCAGTATGAAATACTGAAACATTTTTAATGAAAGTAATTTCAAAACCTATTGGTTATACATGCTTTACAACATATCAAAAGTTTTTATATCTGACAGTGCCCATTTAAATTAAAACCCTGACTCTCGCAAATGGGGGTGGGTAAGGGTTATATTACTTATCCTATGTTTGTTCTTGACGTATAAGTAATCTGTACCAAGGTTCATGTTAATTTCTTTAGTGATTTGGAAGTGATGCTAGAACATACACACACACACACACACACACACACATACACAAACATTGAGTTTTACAGTATATATATATATATATATATATATATTTGTTATTGCTGCATACTACACGTTGTGTCTGTTTCTTGGCAGGTTTTATGCCCCGAGACGGAGGGGGGGGGGGGGGGGGGGGGGCTGTCCAGGAGGTGATTGATTAATTTATTGGTCACATTCTTCTGTCCAGTAGGAAAATGGAAATATACCCTTTGCGTAAGAAAATTTTGGTAAGTAAATTTAAACCTTACTCATCCTCCAGACATGGAAGTCTTTGCATCCACCTGTGCAAATGCTGCTTTTACTTTACTGAACTGTCACAAGGCTCGATCATTCGGCCTGGCAGCATTAAATCGGCGCTTGTTATATTGTGGCAGTTTCAACCCACCTAACAGGACCTTAAGATGCAGGTTATATTGGTAGTTGTGGGGAAATGCAAAGGAGGTCTGGGTGGGTACAGAAATTGCAATCACAGCAAGAGCTTTTAAGTCTGAAGGGGCCCAGTGTGGAGGCACAATGTGTATTATGTTTTTATTAAATATGTAAAATTACAAGTTGTCACATTGCAAGTAACCATGATCATTCAGAAATTGGGCCCAGGAAAAATTTGCAAATAACCCCCAAATCCTTCACCTCAAATGGAACACCAGATGTTTGAGAGGGCAAATAGCACCTTGATTGGCTGTTATCATATATGAAGGTGTATTTATTGATCATATACAGTGGCAAGTGACCTCATCATATACAGAGGTGAGTAATGTGGTCATATACAGTGGAAGTGACCTCATACATGACTTAATGTTACCATATATAGAAGCGAGTGACCATCATTTATAGCATGATGTTATCACATCAAAGGCAGTGATGATCATATACAGTGGCAAAAATCATCCTATAGAACCAAATGTCAACATATACTGAGGTGAGTTATGTCATCATGTACAGCGTCATGTGATGACATCATATACTGAGGTGAGTTATGTCATCATGTACATCATGACCTCATCGTATACAGCATCATGTGATGACCTCATATACTGAGGTGAGTTATGTCATCATGTACATCATGACCTCATCGTATACAGCATCATGTGATGACCTCATATACTACGGTGAGTTATGTCATCATGTACATCATGACCTCTTCGTATACAGCATCATGTGATGACCTCTTATACTGAGGTGAGTTATGTCATCATGTACATCATGACCTCTTCGTATACAGCATCATGTGATGACCTCATATACTACGGTGAGTTATGTCATCATGTACATCATGACCTCATCGTGTACAGCATCATGTGATGACCTCATATACTGAGGTGAGTTATGTCATCATGTACAGCATGACCTCTTCGTATACAGCATCATGTGATGACCTCATATACTGAGGTGAGTTATGTCATCATGTACATCATGACCTCATCGTATACAGCATCATGTGATGGCCTCATATACTGAGGTGAGTTATGTCATCATGTACAGCATGACCTCTTCATATACAGCATCATGTGATGGCCTCATATACTGAGGTGAGTTATGTCATCATGTACAGCATGACCACATCGTATACAGCATCATGTGATGACCTCATATACTACGGTGAGTTATGTCATCATGTACAGCATTACCTCATCGTATACAGCATCATGTGATGGCCTCATATACTGAGGTGAGTTATGTCATCATGTACAGCATGACCTCTTCATATACAGCATCATGTGATGACCTCATATACTGAGGTGAGTTATGTCATCATGTACAGCATGACCACATCGTATACAGCATCATGTGATGACCTCATATACTAAGGTGAGTTATGTCATCATGTACTGCATGACCACATCGTATACAGCATCATGTGATGGCCTCATATACTGAGGTGAGTTATGTCATCATGTACAGCATGACCTCTTCATATACAGCATCATGTGATGACCTCATATACTGAGGTGAGTTATGTCATCATGTACAGCATGACCACATCGTATACAGCATCATGTGATGACCTCATATACTAAGGTGAGTTATGTCATCATGTACTGCATGACCTCATCGTATACAGCATCATGTGATGACCTCATATACTACGGTGAGTTATGTCATCATGTACTGCATGACCTCATCGTATACAGCATCATGTGATGACCTCATATACTACGGTGAGTTATGTCATCATGTACAGCATGACCTCTTCATATACAGCATCATGTGATGACCTCATATACTGAGGTGAGTTATGTCATCATGTACATCATGACCTCTTCGTATACAGCATCATGTGATGACCTCATATACTGAGGTGAGTTATGTCATCATGTACAGCATGACCTCATCGTATACAGCATCATGTGATGACCTCATATACTAAGGTGAGTTATGTCATCATGTACAGCATGACCTCATCGTATACAGCATCATGTGATGACCTCATATACTACGGTGAGTTATGTCATCATGTACATCATGACCTCTTCGTATACAGCATCATGTGATGACCTCATATACTGAGGTGAGTTATGTTGTCTTTTGCAGCATGTGATCATTGTGTATAGAAGCTAGTGATGTCATTACATACATTACATAATACATGTCTAGCGAATAATGTTATCTTCATCAGGTGGATGCCAGGTGTGTATCTTTTGCACCAGTATGCAGAATAGGAAGGAGATAAGCTGGAGGAGGCAGTGTGAAGATCTAGACAATGTTCTGCTGGGAAACCATGGGTTCTGGTATACATGTTGATGTTAACTTGAGAAATACAACCCATTCATAGCAACGGCTCTGACTGATGGCAGTGATCTTTATCACAAGGACAATACCCCCTGCCTTTTCACAAGGTAAGTAATGTATATGTACCTGGCCTTCCTTACAATGAAAAAGAAAACATGGTTAATCGGTTCAGCCCACCTTCACCTTTTACGCCATGGTAAAGTTTTGATCCTCACATGAACATTGTGTACATAGTGCTACACTAGCTCTTCTGTAGGATTGGACCAGATGGGCTCCCCTTGCATGTCAATTAGTTTTCAGCACCCAAGGCTAAATAAATGTCAATATCTGGAATCCTGGCCATGGCTTGTCTAGCACTGACAACAAGGCCTTGGGGAGATTTATCAAAACTGCCCATAGCAACCAATAAGATCACTTCTTTCATTTTATTCTTTTTATAAATTTAAGAAGCAATCTGATTGGTTGCTATGGGCAACTGCACCACTATTGCTTTGCACAGGTTTCCATCAATCTACCCCTTGATATCAGAGAGCTCGATTATCCCATTGTAATGCGGATTCACACTGAAACTGAGCCACAGATAACTCACTCAATCCTATTCTGCACTTTGGAGCTATC
The DNA here is from genome assembly GCF_029499605.1 of Hyla sarda. Lineage (NCBI taxonomy): Eukaryota > Metazoa > Chordata > Amphibia > Anura > Hylidae > Hyla > Hyla sarda. The sequence goes on from NC_079194.1 coordinate 146,103,982, forward strand.
CTGTATGATAGACATATTACCCTAATTGTCTCTATTAAAGAGATCAATAAGTCTATCAAGCTACATATGGAATATATATAGATAGATAGTCATGGCTGTAAATGTTGGCACCCCTGAAATTTTTCTAGAAAATGAAGTATTTATCACAGAAAAGGATTGCAGTAACACATGTTTTGCTATACATATGTTTATTCCCTTTGTGTGTATTGGAACTAAACCAAAAAAGGAGGAAAAAAGCAAATTGGACATAATGTCACACCAAACTCCAAAAATGGGCTGGACAAAATTATTGGCACCCTTAAAGGGTAGCTCCCACCATCATGATTTTTTTTTTCTGTCCCTGCCTATTGCACTTCTATCCCTAACACCCTCCCTGCCTTTATTTTTTTTTTTTACTATTTTTAAAATGGCATTTAGTCTGCCTGGTAGTGTGCTCACTACCAGGCAGACTTCCCCAGCAAGCACCACGTCACTGATGCCTGCTGGGGCCGGCACTTCCGCCCTTAATTCTCCTAACAGGGTGCCTCCAACTGTTTCACCACTACAACTCCCAGCATGCCCTTACATCTATTGGCTGTCAGGGCATGCTGGGAGTTGTAGTGGTAAAACAACTGGAGGCACCCAGGACAGGAGTTTCATGGGGGGAGGAGTGAGCCAGGAGCCGATGCGGGAGGGACGGGTGCGGGGGAGACTCTTCCTGCCACTCGGTAAGTAAACCCAAACAACCCCCCCCCCCCCGTACCTTGCAGCAGCGCCCTCCATCCCCCCCGCACCTTGCAGCAGCACCCCCCATCCCGCCCACCTTGCAGCAGCTCCCCCCATCCCCCCCATACCTTGGAGCAGCACTCCCCGCACCTTGCTGGAGCAGCCAACCCCCCGCGCCGCCCGCAGTCGGAATTTTGCAGTGACGTCACTCTGCACTGCATTCGGCCACTAGGAGGGCGCCCCCTAGTGGCCGAATTTCAAATTGCTTTTAAAATGTTTTAAAAGCATTTTTTTAAATAAAAGTATATTAGAGATATGTTGTAGTACTTAAGTACTACAACATATCAAAAATTATTTTTCATGACAGTGCCCATTTAACTTAATATTTGGTTGCACACCCTTTGGAAAAAATAACTGAAATCAATCGCTTCCTATAACCATCAATAAGCTTCTTACACCTCTCAGCCGGAATGCTGGACCACTCTATCTTTGCAAACTGCTCTAGGTCTCTCTTATTGGAAGGGCGCCTTTTCCCAACAGCAATTTTAAGATCTCTCCACAGGTGTTCAATGGGATTTAGATCTGGACCCATTGCTGGCCACTTCAGAACTCTCCAGCGCTTTGCTGCCATCTATTTCTGGGTGCTTTTTGACATATGTTTGGGGTCATTGTCCTGCTGGAAGACCCAAGATCTCAGACGCAAACCCAGCTTTCTGACACTGGGCTGTACAGTGGGACCCAAAATCCGTTGGTAATCTTCAGATTTCATGATGCCTTGCACACATTCAAGGCACCCAGTGCCAGAGGCAGCAAATTAACCCCAAAACATCATTGAACCTCCACCATATTTCACTGTAGGTACTGTGTTCTTTTCTTTGTAGGCCTCATTCCGTTTTCAGTAAACAGAAGAATGATGTGCTTTACCAAAAAGCTCTATCTTGGTCTCATCTGTGCACAAGACATTTTCCCAGAAGGATTTTGTCCTCAAGTTCATTTTGGCAAAATGTAGTCTTACTTTTTTATATCTCTCTGTCAGCAGTGGGATCCTCCTGGGTCTCCTGCCATAGAGTTTCATTTCATTTAAAGGTTGACGGATAGTTTGCGCTGACACTGATGCTCCTTGAGCCTGCAGGACAGCTTGAATATCTTTGGAACTTGTTTGGGGCTGCTTATCCACCATCTGGACTATCCTGCGTTGACACCTTTAATCAATTTTTGTCTTTCGTCCATGCCCAGGGAGATTAGCTACAGAGCCATGGGTTGCAAACTTCTTGATAATGTTGCGCACTGTGGACAAAGGCAAATCTAGATCTCTGGAGATGGACTTGTAACCTTGAGATTGTTGATATTTTTAGACAATTTTTGTTCTCAAGTCCTCAGACAGTTCTCCTCTTCTCTTTCTGTTGTCCATGCTTAGTTTGGCGCGCACAGACACACAATGCAAAGGCTAAGTGAACTTCTCTCCTTTTTATCTGCTTTCAGGTGTGATTTTTATATTGCCCACACCTGTTACTTGCCCCAGGTGAGTTTAAAGGAGCATCACATGCTTGAAAAAAATCTTATTTTTTCACAATTTTGAAAGGGTGCCCAGCCCATTTTTGGAGTTTGGTGTGACATTATGTCCAATTTTCTTTTTTTTCCTCCCTTGTTTGGTTTAGTTCCAATACACACAAAGGGAATAAACATGTGTATAGCAAAACATGTGTTACTGCAATCCTTTTCTGTGAGAAATACTTCATTTTCTAGAAAAATTACAGGGGTTCCAACATTTACGTCCATGACTATATATTTATATAGTGCCTTGAAAAAGAATTTACCCCCCTTGACTTTTTTCGTATTTTGGTACATTACAGCCTTAAGTTCAATGTTTTGTTAATCTGAATTTTATGTAATGGATCAGAACACAATAGTCTAAGGGTGGGTTCACACTACGTTTTCTCCCATACGGGAGCGCATACGGCAGGGGGGAGCTAAAATCTCGCGCTCCCGTATGTCACCGTATGCGCTCCCGTATGTCATTCATTTCAATGAGCCGGCCGGAGTGAAACGTTCGGTCCGGTCGGCTCATTTTTGCACCGTATGCGCTTTTACAACCGGACCTAAAACCGTGGTTGACCACAGTTTTAGGTCCGGTTGTAAAAGCGCATACGGCGCAAAAATGAGCCGACCGGACCGAACGTTTCACTACGGCCGGCTCATTGAAATGAATGACATACGGGAGCGCATACGGTGACATACGGGAGCGCGAGATTTTAGCTCTCCCCTGCCATATGCGCTCCCGTATGGGAGAAAACATAGTGTGAACCCAGCCTAAGTTGGTGAAGTGAAATGAGAAAAATGTAAAACTATTGTTTAGAAATAGAAAACAGAAAATTGGCATATGCATAGGTATTCACCCCCTTAAAAAGCTCTGGTGCAATCAATTACCTTCAGAAGTCACATAATTAGTGAAATGATGTCCACCTGTGTGCAATCTAAGTGTCACATGATCTGTCATTACATATTCACTCCTTTTTTTGAAAGGCCCAAGAGACTGCAACGCCTAAGCAAGAGGCATCAGTAACCAAACACTGCCATGAAGACCAAGGAACTCTCCAAACATGTAAGGGACAATGTTGTTGAGAAGTACAGGTCATGGTTAGGTTACAACAAAGAAAAATTCCAAATCTTTGATCCCCAGGAGCACCATCAAATCTATTATAACCAAATGTAAAGAACATGGCACAACAGCAAACCTGCCAAGAGACAGCCGCCCACCAAAACTCACGGACTGGGCAAGGAGGGCATTAATCAGAGAGGCAGCACAGAGACCTAAGGTAACCCTGGAGGAGCTGCAGAGTTCCACAGCAGAGACTGGAGTATCTGTACATAGGACGACAATCAGCCGTGTACACTCCATAGAGTTGGGCTTTATGGCACAGTGGCCAGAAGAAAGCCATTACTTTCAGCAAAAAACAAAAAAGCACATTGTGAGTTTGCAATAAGACATGTGGGAGACTCCCAAAATGTATGGAAGAAGGTGTTCTGGTCTGATGAGACTAAAATTTAACTTTTCAGACATCAATGAAAATGCTATGTCTGGCGCAAATCCAACACATCACCCAAAGAATACCATCCCCACAGTGAAACATGGCGGTGGCAGCATCATGCTGTGGAGATGTCTTTTAGCAGCCGGGACTGGGTAATTGGTCAGAGTTGAGGGAAAGAAGGGAAAGATGGATAGTGCTAAATACAGGCATATTCTTGAGAAAAACCTGTACCACTCTGTGCATGATTTTAGGCTAGGATGGACGTTTACCTTCCAGCAGGACAAAGACCCCAAACACACTGCTAAAGCCACACTTTAGTGGTTTAAGGGGAAACATGTAAAAGCTAGTAAATGCTAGTCAAATCCCAGATCTTAATTCAATTGAAAATCTGTAGTCAGACTTAAAGGGGTTATCCAGGTAAAAACTTTTTCTTTATATATCAACTGGCTCCAGAAAGTTAAACAGATTTGTAAATTACTTCTATTAAAAAATCTTAATCCTTTCAGTACTTATGAGCTTCTGAAATTAAGGTTGTTCTTTTCTCTGCTCTCTGATGACACGTGACTCGGGAACCGCCCAGTTTAGAAGCAAATCCCCATAGCAAACCTCTTCTAAACTGGGAGGTTCCTGGGACACATGTCATCAGAGAGCACTTAGACAGAAAAGAACAACCTTAACTTCAGAAGCTCATAAGTACTGAAAGGATTAAGATTTTTTTTAATAGAAGTAATTTACAAATCTGTTTAACTTTCTGGAGCCAGTTGATATATGAAAAAAGTTTTTTCCTGGATAACCCCTTTAATCCTCACTTTTTCCTATGTTTGGATGACATTTTGGGCCTTTAGAACCAATTACCAGGTTTCCATAGAGTTATGGTCTCAACACACAATGGTTTCAACATACAATGGTCGTCCTGGAAAAGTACTGAAAGGATTAAAGGGGTATTCCAGGCCAAAACTTTTTTATATATATCAACTGGCTCCGGAAAGTTAAACAGATTTGTAAATTACTTCTATTAAAAAAATCTTAATCCTTCCAATAGTTATTAGCTTCTGAAGTTGAGTTGTTGTTTTCTGTCTAACTGCTCTCTGATGACTCATGTCCCAGGAGCTGTACAGTTCCTATGGGGATATTTTCCCATCATGCACAGCTCCTGGGACGTGACATCATCATTGAGCAGTTAGACAGAAAACTTCAGAAGCTAATAACTATTGGAAGGATTAAGATTTTTTAATAGAAGTCATTTACAAATCTGTTTAACTTTCCGGAGCCAGTTGATATATATAAAAAAAAGGTTTTGCCTGGAATACCCCTTTAAGATTTTTTAATAGAAGTAATTTACAAATCTGTTTAACTTTATGGAGCCAGTTGATATATAAAAAAAAGTTTTTTTTCCTGGATAACCCCTTTAAAGATTGCTGTTCACAAGCGTGAACCATCCAACTTGAAGGAGCTGGAGCAGTTTTGCAAGGAGGAATGGGCTAAAGTCCCAAGATGTGGCAAGCTCATAGAGACTTATCCAAAGTGACTTGGAGCTGTGATTGCCCCATAAGGTGGCTCTACAAAGTTGACTTTAGGGGGGGGGGGGGGGGGTGAATAGTTATGCACATTGACTTTTCCTGTTATTTTGTCCTATTTGTTGTTTGCTTGACAATAAATACATATATAAAAAAACATCTTCAAAGTTGTGGGTATGCTCTGTAAATTAAATGTTCTAAATCCTCAAACAATCCATGTGAATTCCAGGTTGTGAGGCACCAAAATAATAAAAATGACAAGGGGGTGAATACTTTTGCAAGGCACTGTGTGTGTGTGCATATATATATATATATATGTGTATGTATATACATGTTACAGCATAATCACTACAAAATTAAAGTGATATATACCATATCTGAGCTGTGTCTTCAGGTGTTGCTATAAATTACTGACTCCTCAGCGCTTTTCGCTGTTTTCTGAAGAAGCCTTGAGATTCCTTTCAGCAGCAGCAGATGTACTGGTGGGAGGGTAGTGTCCCTCATCCACTGACCTATAGGAGCTGAGTGCTGGAGTCATTCCCTGCACTCCCAGACTGCTGCTGCTACTACTGCTGTGACCTTGCCTTGGACCTGTTGCTATCTTGTAGCCTAAAGAACCAAATCCTTGATGTCACCAATTTCTTCATTTCGTCACTGAAGGAGAAGTTGCCAAGACTTCCAGGATATGATCAAACGTCCCCACAAGTATAAATAGGAGAGAGCCCTGGAGTTAGTTCAGAGGAAGGAACTGAGAACCCTGGAGCTTATACTGCTGGAGACCAGAGCTGAACACAGGTAGGACCCTCCATCCTCTGTACTTACCATCACTGCAGGCAGGGGTGTGGAGCTGAGCAGAGGTAGTACCCCTATCCTTTATATCAGTGGTCTTCAACCTGCGGACCTCCAGATGTTGCAAAACTACAACTCCCAGCATGCCCGGACAGCCGATGGCTGTCCGGGCATGCTGGGAGTTGTAGTTTTGCAACATCCGGAGGTCCGCCAGTTGAAGACCACTGCTTTATATATAACTTGACCACAGAGATAGTACCTATACCCTCCATATATAGTATAACTACAGTGGTCCAGAGAGTTGGGGGTAGTACCTATATCCTCTGTATGTAACATGACTGCTGGAGTCCAGAGCTGAGCAGAGGTAGTACCTATTGGGGGCATTTATCATTGTCCTTAGAGCTGTTTGTGTGTGTAGATTTGTCTCTATTTAGGCGCAGCGCTGCACCTCGGTGTACACCTTTCTTAAAAAAGAGCGTACAGGCCAGATGTTAAGCGTTAGTCTTGTGCAGTGGTAATGAATTTATCAACTGCGACTTTTGCAAAAAAAAAATAGCAAAACCCCCCAATAAGGCGCAATTCTACATCAGCCCAGATCTAGCATAGCTTTTTGGTGTATGTGAAGAGCGAATATTCAGAAAATGTGTATCCTCACCAAAATTTATCAGATTTGTCGGAGTCATGCAAAAAAAAACCCCATGCAAAATAAGAACTAAAGAACACATCTTAGTAAATGCCCCCCCTATATCCTTTGTATATAAGGTGACTGCAGGGGTCCACGGCAGATGTAGTACCTATATCTTTTGTACTTCTGTATATAACATGACTGCAGGAGTCGAGAGCTGAGCATAGGGTAGTACCTCTATCCTCTGTATATGACTCCTAAAGCCCAGAGTTTAGCGCAGGTAATATGCTCCATCTGTGGCATGTTACATGATTGATGGAGCACAGGTAAGGACCCCCATTATTTGTATAAAACATAACTGCGAGCATCCAGAACTGAGCACAGGCAGGGACTCCCCCTATACTCTGTATATATAACATATCACTGGGGTCCAGGACTGAGCACAGGCAGGGACTCCCCCTATTCTCTGTATATATAACATATCACTGGGGTCCAGGACTGAGCACAGGCAGGGACTCCCCCTATATATAACATAGCACTGGGGTCCAGGACTGAGCACAGGCAGGGACTCCCCCTATACTCTGTATATATAACATAACACTGGGGTCCAGGACTGAGCACAGGCAGGGACTCCCCCTATATATAACATAGCACTGGGGTCCAGGACTGAGCACAGGCAGGGACTCCCCCTATACTCTGTATATATAACATAACACTGGGGTCCAGGACTGAGCACAGGCAGGGACTCCCCCTATATATAACATAGCACTGGGGTCCAGGACTGAGCACAGGCAGGGACTCCCCCTATTCTCTCTCTCTCTCTCTCTCTCTCTATATATATATATATATAACATATCACCGGGGTCCAGGACTGAGCACAGGCAGGGACTCCCCCTATTCTCTTTATATATAACATAACACTGGGGTCCAGGACTGAGCACAGGCAGGGAATCCCCCTATTCTCTTTATATATAACATAACACTGGGGTCCAGGACTGAGCAAAGGCAGGGACTCCCCCTATTATCTCTCTTTATATATCTATATATATATATATATGTATATATATATAACATATCACTGGGGTCCAGGACTGAGCGCAGGCAGGGAATCCCCCCTATTCTCTCTCTATATATATAACATATCACTGGGGTCCAGGACTGAGCACAGGCAGGGACTCCCCCTATTCTCTGTATACATAACATAACACGGGGTCCAGGACTGAGCACAGGCAGGGACTCCCCCTATTCTCTGTATATATAACATATCACTGGGGTCCAGGACTGAGCACAAGCAGGGACTCCCCCTATTCTCTGTATACATAACATAACACTGGGGTCTAGGACTGAGCACAGGCAGGGACTCCCCCTATTCTCTGTATACATAACATAACACTGGGGTCCAGGACTGAGCACAGGCAGGGACTCCCCCTATTCTCTGTATACATAACATATCACTGGGGTCCAGGACTGAGCACAAGCAGGGACTCCCCCTATTCTCTGTATACATAACATAACACTGGGATCCAGGACTGAGCACAGGCAGGGACTCCCCCTATTCTCTGTATATATAACATATCACTGGGGTCCAGGACTGAGCACAGGCAGGGACAGGTACCGCTGTATATAACATGACTGCTTGGGTCCACCGCCTCTTCCTGTCATCCTGTGTAAAGAATAGAACTATTGGAGTGCGCAGCTACAGGTTGGACCCTCTGTTCTCTGTATATAACATTACTGAATGACTTGTGGGCTATGATCGCGACCTCCAGTCTTATATGGAGTATAGAGTAGTAGACTTTAGTCATATCTGTCCTAGTATTCTCTGGTCATCTGTGGAGTAATTCTAGTACCTAGTTATAGCTGGGGTAGTATTTTCTCCTCACTTGAAGTAGTAGTTTCCGGGCATACAATGAGTATTGCCAACCTTATCTATCACAATAACTTTACATCTTAAACTACTATAACAACAACCGAAATGACCATATACACAGTTTTCAGAACTTTCTGGTCCAGTTCACATTGTTCACCATGAGCAGTATCACAGTATCCCATCATGGACAGACCCCCTGGTGAGTAATGCTTGTTTCTGCTGTGGTCAGGGGTCTAGGATTGAGACATGGGGGATGGACAGAGGTGGAAGAAGAGGATTTGGTTCTGGCATTTATTATGGTTAATGTGATTCACTGTATGACTTAGAATATTCCATGAGGCCTTTGCTCCAGCTGAACCTCCAGCCTCCTCTGTAGAGGTCAGAGACATGAATTGCTATGGAGCCAGGTCTGCTGATAGGAACTGCATTAGGCGGGTATGCGGAGAGTTGCAGCACTAAAATTGGGATTCCTGTGCTTTACTGTACTTATGTATCATATTTTATACTCCAGTCCTACAGTCACAGCTCTCTATCTACCAGATACTATCTACTAGATACTATCTATCTACTACTAGAACAGTGTTTCCCAACCAGGGTGCCTCCAGGTGTTTCAAAACTACAACTCCCAGCATGCCCGGACAGCCGTTGGCTGTCCGGGCATGCTGGGAGTTGTGGTTTTGCAACACCTGGAGGCACCCTGGTTGGGAAATACTGAGCTAGAGCTTGTAATGTCCTGTACTGCGAATAGATGAAAGTTGACAATTTCTGCTATAAGCACTACATATTCCAATAAGCCCAGATACCTACCTAGCAGGTGTTGTGGATAGATGTAGGATACAGCAGCCCTATAAGGGTACGTTCAAACGGGCGGATTTTTTTGCGGATTTTCCTCTGCGTATTTGAAAGGGTGCGGGCTCTTCTCGGCTGTCCGCAGCAGATTTTCCGCGGCGGAATCTACGCCGCAGTGGGGCTTGCGGCGGATTTTCCGCAGCGTAAATTCCGCAGCGGAAAATCTGCAGACAGCCGAGAAGAGCCCGCACCCTTTCAAATACGCAGCAGAAAACCCGCAAAAAAATCCGCCCGTGTGAACGTACCCTAAAACAGGCAGAGCTGTCATTGCAACCTTGTATATAACTAAACTAAGGATATAGAAAGCTAAGAGTTTGCTGACTGCTCTGTTGCTGCATCTAATCATATTGTGTGATACTGTCCGCTGAGCTGCTGTGTGAAAGCCTTTATGTGTGATACTTAGTTGCTGTATGAAAGCCGATACTGTCTGTTGAGCAATTGTATCTAAGTTTCTGGAGTGAGCAACTGTCTGCTGAGGTGCTGTATCTAAGTTGATCAAGTGTGATGCCGTTTGATGAACTATATCTATGCCTACCCTGGGTAATGAAAAGTTTGTCATGTGATTCTGTCTGCTGAGACACTGTCATATCTAAGTCTGTCATGTGTGATACCTTGTTGCTGAGCCGCTGTATCTAAGCCTATCATATGTGATACTGCTGCTGAGCTGCTGTATCTAAGTGTATCTAGCATCTCACAGTCTTATGTCGGTAATGTGTCCCACAGACGGTTAAGCTGTTTGATGCCTGTGGAATGTTCCACTTTTTCCCCTTGAACATTTCCGGTTTTAGTCTTATGGGAAAATCGCAGTTTACATATTTATAAAGCCGAATGTGCAGCACTGAAGGAGTAAGGACAGGGGCCGGCTGCAGCCCCTCCTGCAGACCACCAGAGCAACCCTCACAGAACAGATGGATGGAGGAAAACTTTACTGTGCACTACTCTTAGTTCACTGACACATTTGTTATACCATGTGCAACTCCTGTAAAGTTGAATTATTTTATTTATTTACAGTGGGGATTAAAAGTTTGGGCACCCCAGGCAAACATTTGTATTAATGTGCATAAAGAAGCCAAGGAAAGATGGAAAATCTCCAAAAGGCATCAAATTACAGATTAGACATTCTTATAATATGTCAACAAAAGTTAGATTTTATTTCCATCATTTACACTTACAAAATAACAGAAAACAAAAAAATGGCATCTGCAAATGTTTGGGCACCCTGCAGAGTTAATATCTTGTACTGCCCCCTTTGGCAAGTATCACGGCTTGTAAACGCTTTTTGTAGCCAGCCAAAAATCTTAAAATTTTTGTTTGAGGTATCTTTGCCCATTCTTCCTTAAAAAAGTCTTCCAGTTCTTTGAGATTTCTGGTCTGTCTGTCACGCACTGCTCTTTTAAGGTTTATCCATAGATTTTCAATTATGTTGAGGTGAGGAGATTGTGAAGGCCATGGCAAAACCTTCAGTTTGTAATCCCCCGTGGATTTCGAGGTGTGTTTAGGATCATTATCCATTTGTAGAAGCCATCCTCTCTTTAACTTCAGCATGGCATCAAGTTAGCATCCAAAATTTGCTGAAATTTTATTGAATCCATTTTTCCTTCTACTCGTGAGATGTTCACTGTGCCACTGGCTGCAATACAACCCCAAAGCATGATTGATCCACCCCCATGCTTAACAGTTGGACAGAGATAAATTCTGTTCCCCTTCTTCTCCAAACGTACCTTTGCTCATTCCGGCCAAAAAGTTCAATTTTAACCTCATCGGTCCACAGAACTTGTTTCCAAAATGTACCAGGCTTGTCTTTATGTTCACTTTCAAAGTTCAAACGCTGATTTTTGTGGTGAGGACATAGAAGAGGTTTTCTTATTTACTTTATTTATTTATTTATTTTATTTATATAGCGCCTACAGATTCCGCAGTGCCGTTTTCTTCTGATGACTCTTCCATGAAGACCATATTTGTACAAGTATCTCTTTATAGTGGAATAGTGTACCATAGTGATTGTATAGTCAAACATGGGTTTTGAATTGTTTTTCTCACAAGCCTGAGAGCTGTTCTGTCTGATATTTTTCTTGGTCTTCCAGATCTTGCTTTAACTTCCACTGTTCCTGATAACTGCCATTTCTTCCCATTTCTTAATTACATTCCGAACAGAGGATACTGACATCTGAAAACATTTTGCTATCTTCTTATAGCCTTCTCCAGCTTTGTGAGCGTCAACTATTTTCAGTTTCAGATTTCTAGACAACTGCTTAGAAGAACCCATGGTGCTGATTGTTGGGGCAAGGTCAAATGAGTCTGGGCATTTAAAACATTTGAGATTGACATCACCTGGTCTTCCCAGAGGATGATTGAGAACAATCCATGACACTGGCAGGTCTCAGCTTTGCAAAGGGGGCAGTGCTTGCTATAAATTCTGCAGAGTGCCCAAACTTTTGCAGACGCCATTTTTTGATTTTCTGTTATTTTGAAAGTGTAAATGATGGAAATAAAATCTAACTTTTGTTGACATATTATAAGAATGTCTAATCTGTAATTTGATGCCTTTTGGAGATTTTTCCATCTTTTCTTGGCTTCTTTATGCACATTAATACAATTTTTTACTTGGGGTGCCCAAACTTTTGATCCCCACTGTATATAGCAGCAGCACTGTACATAAATTGTCATCACTCACATAGGTCCCTGTCCCCACAATATACATTTCCAATGAGCCTGTCAGTATGTTTTGAAATCAAAATATTTTGCACAAGTTGACATTACTGGATGTCACACACTGGATAGATTGTCACCTCTGATGGTCTTTATGTGATGCCTATGAGGAAGATGGGTGGAATAGTCCAGCACAGCTGAGGTTAGTTCTTCAGGAGTTAAACAGGAATTAACTTTACTGAACAACTTTCATATTGGTAGTGACGATGTATACAGTCTACCAAGCAGGGCCTGGGCAGATTGGTTAACTGTGTTGAAGATATACTTGAAAGGGCTTGTACATGTGTTTGTAGGTAATACGATTCCCTATTGCAGGGCATAAGCTACAGACAACCGTGACATGTCAACCACATGGCACTAACTCTGGCTGTAAGCCAACAAGGAGATAAACGTTGTTACATGTACACCCTTCCTCGTTAAAGGGGTACTTGGCCCCTAGACATCTTATCCCCTATCCAAAGGATAGGGGATAAGATGTCAGATCGCCGCGGTCCCGCTGCTGGAGATCCCCGCTGTGGCACCCCGCTATCATTACAGCACAGAGCAAGTTCACGCTGTGCAAAATTTAGGGAGCAATACAGGGGACGGAGCAGCGTGACGTCATGGCTCCGCCCCTCATGACATGACGGCCCGTTCCCTTAATGCTAGTCTATGGCAGGGGGCGTGACGACCGCCACGTCCCCTCCCATAGTCTTATATTGAAAGGGGCAGGCCGTGACGTCACGAGGGGCGGAGCCGTGATGTAACGATGCTCCGGCCCCTGTATTGCCCGTCATTACGTGCAGAGCGAACTCGTTCTGTGCTGTAATGATAGCGCGGTGCCGCAGCGGGGATCCCAGGGATCCCCAGCAGCGGGACCGCGGCGATCTGACATCTTATCCCCTATCCTTTGGATAGAGTATAAGATGTCTAGGGGCGGAGTACCCCTTTAAGAAGTTAAGGGTAGTGTCACACATGCCGTATTTTGCTGCGTATTTGCTGGTGGTACCAGGACACTGTATTTATACAGAGGCCTTGCTCACTTAATAAAACAAACAGAATAGTCAGCCATATTACCCATAGCCTTTTATCTCATTAATGGTCCTGGAACACAGAAAGCCATACTTTGATTTGTTGCTGTGTTCTGATAAATGATGGCCATTGAAGAGAAAGCAAACTATCAGGGTCGTGGGTCAGCAAAAGCTAGAAACCCCTATATTTAAAGATGTGCAAGACTTGAACATGACATAGAAGCAGAAGCTAAGGGGCCAAGATGGCGGGAGGGGGAACAGATCACTTCCATGATGCCAGTGAGCTGTTTCAGAACCTTTTTGTTCTATATGAAAGGATAATAGTTATTACAGTGGTCACCTGGGAGTGATCGGTTTCTGCCCTGGGTTTTGGGGTTTGGGGTTGCCTCCTTGATGGACGTCATGGTCTTCCAGTTTAATCGCTCAGAGACAGTCACTGCAGTTCTCATGACTGAGTGATTTTTGCTGGTTGGGAGATGTCATGTGGGGGTATTGGGCTCAGTTGAGTTGGGGATATAATGGCCTCAGTTGTCCTGTGATGTGGGGGCTGATGAGGGTCACTCCCAGTGGAACGTTTCAAACACTTTTTGTAGTGAAACAAACTATTTTATTTTTCTTTTCACGCAACGGCACAAAAGCCTGACATTTTCTCTCACCTAAGGTGTATAATACGCTTAAGTGTTCAGCGGCTGTGAGAATACACTGGAGTGCTGCAAAATACTGTCAGTTTATTAAACCTTGTGCAAAGGAACCGTGAATCAGTTGCCCCTAGCAACCAATCAGATTCAAGCTTGAATTTTTCCGAGACCTCTTAAAATGAAAGAAGCAACTGGTTCCATTGGGCAACTACTCCAATTGATCTCTTGATAAATTCCCCCCCAATGCATGTGTAACTCTTAATTTTAGTTGTCTTCACCAGGGGCTAAGGAGACAGTGGTTTCCCAGAAGGTTAGGCTGTGACTAACATGATGTACGGCTCTTGTCCAAACCAACAGTGCTGTTGTGGGTCTCTGATCACCTATCCTCAGGTGTCTTTTGCAGTATTACACCAGCCACTTGTCTGTTTCCACTCAGCTTCTCCATTGCTAAAAACTGATAGGCTGCTACCTTTCACAGGGATTTCCTCCTCACCATCTGTGGCTGGAAACAGACAAATTTGTATGCCATTGACACCCAACATTTATGCAAGTGGAGAGCAGTCGCTAACTACTATGTGGCCACTCAATTTAACCCTCCATCAGCTTTAGATCAGGTTCAGGGCTCAAGTGTCATGGAGGCTGTGTGAGCCGCAGCATGCATGCCTCCTCCCACCCCCACTCCTTCTTGCCTTGATTGATGGATTTGACGGAGAGGCTCATCTTCCAGCACTGAGACTGGTACATGAATGATGCAGGGCAAGGCGGCAACATCCTGAACCTCATACAGCCTCATTGACCCTTAAAGGAAAACTGTCAGCTTGCTCCTCCACAATCCCCCCCCCCCCCCCCCGCACTAACCAGTGGCACTGTGGGGGACGCTGATCAGTTGGATACCTACTGTGCCCGGATCCGCCCCATATGCCAATTAGGGCAGGGTAACTCCTCCGCCTCTCCCTCTTCATTACAGAGCGGGGAGAAGAGGGAGGGGGGAATATTGATGAGCTGGGTATCGCTGCAACCAGCGGCGCTGACGTCAGAGTGCCAGTTAACGCTGCCTGCGCCAGTTAGCACTTAATTAGCATATAGGGAAAAACAAAGATTTCGGCCAGGCCTATCTGGGCACAGTAGGCATCAACCTGATCAGCGGCCGCCAAAACCCTTTCGCATAGACTTGCATTGAGGGGCCATGGTGGGACGTCACGAGGGGGTAAGGCCGTGAGTTCACTACTACCACAGCCCACACCCAGCATTCGGAACAAAATGTTCCGAACGCTGGGGCAGTGGAGTACCCCTTTTACACAATGAACTTGTTCTTATTACAGCCAACAATATTATTTTGTTCTTCACAACACAACTTTAGTTGCTCATACCACTTGGTACCACCTGTGTGTCTCCCTTTGTAGAAGGAAGGTTTAAGACAGACTTTGGTTTTTCCATTCAATCAATGCACTGGTGTCTCTGAGGACTCTTGATATCTCTGGAACCACTGATTCCAATTGTAGCATAAACTGTGTATTTCCATGGCTTTTTTTTTAACTGCTTAAAGGAGTACTCCGGTGGAAAACTTTCTTTTTTTTTTTTTTTTTTTTTTTTTTTTAATGCACTGGTGCCAGAAAGTTAAACAGATTTATAAATTACTTCTATTTAAAAATCTTAATCCTTTCAGTACTTATTGAGCAGCTGTATGCTACAGAGGAAATTCTTTTATTTTTTAATTTCTTTTTTGTATTGTCCACTGTGCTCTCTGCTGACACCTGTGTCTGTGTCAGGAACTATCCAGAGCAGCATAGGTTTGCTATGGGATTTTCTCCTACTCTGGACAGTTCCTGATATGGGCATGAGGCGTCAGCAGAGAGCACTGTGGACAATACAAAAAAGAAATTCAAAAAGAAAAGAATTTCCTCTGTAGCATACAGCTGCTAAAAAGTACTGGAAGTGTAAAGATTTTTTAATAGAAGAAATTTACAAATCTGGTTAACTTTCTGGCACCATTTGATTTAAAAATAAAAAATGTTTCCACCAGAGTACTCCTTTAAAGCTTCAGTCAGGCTCTCCATCATTCACATTAGTCTCCTTCAGCCCTCTAGCTTTCAATAGGTGGCTGGATTCAAGCCCATACTCTTTACAACCTCAGAGCAGGTCTTACTGCACATCATACTCCCTACTGCTCATATGTACACACTCACTTAGCATCAAATGTTGCATTTATTTGGCCATACCTTAGCCCCACTTACAAGCATGGCCCCTAACATGGCCCCTCTTTGCACCATGGATGCAATGGGTAAATAATAGATATTTTCTGCAGCGCTGGACCAAGTGGGTTAAAAGAGACTAAGCTCTGATAGGTGAATAAAATGGCATATATTGGTAGCACATACAACGCGTTTCTGGCCCGAAATGGGCCCTTCGTCAGGACAAGGTGCTGAACCCTCAGCACCTTATCCTGACGAAGGGCCCATTTTGGTCCAGAAACGCGTTGTATGGGCTACCAATAAATGCCATTTTACTCACCTATCAGAGCTTTGTCCCTTTTAACCCAATTGGTCCAGCGCTGCAGAAAATATCTATTTTTTACCCATTGCATCTATTTACCACCGATGATTGAAGACAGTGATCGGAAGGATTGCAAGCAGCAGGACCATTGATATCCATTCTACAGGTGAACATAGGTGTTGTGCCCTTAGCGCAACACTATATGGTGAGTGGGATTCATATATTTCTTTGATTGCAAACTGTTTAAATTGAATTCACTAGGGGCGCGTCTTTCTTTTTCTCTTCCCCTTTCATTACTCTTTGCACCATAACATTTACTGTCACATAAGCACAGATCCTGCTCACTGAACTTTTCTCCTCTTGCAGGATGACATCCAGAAACCTGGTGTCATCTACTCAAACAGTAAATGGTGACACCGCCACCTGCAGCGATAAACTCTCTCTTAACCAACTTTGTAGGTACTTGCACGGATGCTGGGATGTGCAATGCAATGTGGTACTCAAAATCATAATGGAAACTATTTAGATGCTTACACTATTATGTTAGGGGACAAGTTTAGGTTACCTAAGGTTTATCCCCTTTTATGGGCTATTCGCACGTACAGTATTCTGCGCAGATCTGATGCGCAGGATTTTCTGCTGCAGATTTCAATGTAACTAAATGACTGAACACAGGTTCAAATCCTGCACATCAAATCTGCGCAGAATACTGTACGTGTGAATAGACCCTTACAGTTCTGCGTTGGGGGAATAATGGACTCATCTCTGACTCCTGGCTATAATATTGCTTCTATATCTCTTTTTATCTTAGACTTTTCTTTTCCCAGCACCTCCTGAACGTAAGCTCACTATCGTCATCATGAGTCTGTGGATTTTGTCACTCGGTGCCCTCTTCCTTGTGGACCAGTGTCACTGCATGTTCCTGGCTAATAACACCTTCCTGGAGAATATATTGAGCAAATACAAGGACAGTGCCCCACACTCAAGAAGCAGAAGAGCCATTTCTAGGTCTGATAAGGAAGAAATCCTGCAACTCCACAACAAGCTGCGAGGACAGGTCCACCCATCAGCTTCAAACATGGAATACATGGTAAGTCTATAATATTTGTTGCTAGAAAACTAGGTGACAACCAATGTGGCCACTAGGATTCTCACTCAGCTTTCCCAGGCCTCTAAATGGGGACACGTATGGAGTACCTTAGTAATACACCTCTGCTTCTATATTTGTACATAACTTAGAGTGCTATTTATTCCGGGCTCTAGTAAAGGAGGAGGATTAACCCTGTACAGGGGACCATCTTGGTTGTTGCCCAGTTTTGTATTCCATTACTTGCAGGGTCCGATTTGAGAGGTTTTACCCTAGATGGTGGGTCAGTGTCTGACTGTTCTCTAGTTCTGCTTAGCACAGGGACTCTTCTCTTTCATGCCTTACAGGATCTATTTTGGTCACAGAGGATTTCACTTTCCCAGAGCTGAGAATGGAGTGAGAACTCACAGACAGAACAAGGCGCAACCGAGTATTTGGGTTGGCGTTGCATATTAAGGCTAAGTAGTTCAACCAGAACCTGACGAACAGTGCTTTATATCTGACTCCACTGAACACGCTGTTCTCCAGATTCTCCAGGATTTTATGAGAATAATTGTTTGATGTCCAAAAGGAAAATGTTAAACTTTTACAAAGAGGAAGTTTGAATGAGGAGACCAGTGGTTACCTGCACTGTACGCAAGATGTCTCCAAATATACAGGGTGGGCCATTTATAGGGATACACCTTAATAAAATGGGAATGGTTGGTGATATTAACTTCCTGTTTGTGGCACATTAGTATATGTGAGGGGGGAAACTTTCCAAGATGGGTGGTGACCATGGTGGCCATTTTGAAGTCGGCCATTTTGAATCCAACTTTTGTTCTTTCAAAAGGAAGAGGGTCATGTGACACATCAAACTTATTTGGAATGTAACAAGAAAAACAATGATGTGCTTGGTTTTAACGTAACTTTATTCTTTCATGAGTTATTTACAAGTTTCTGACCACTTATAAAATGTGTTCAATTTGCTGCCCATTGTGTTGGATTGTCAATGCAACCCTCTTCTCCCACTCTTCACACACTGATAGCAACACCGCAGGAGAAATGCTAGCACAGACTTCCAGCATCTGTAGTTTCAGGTGCTGCAAAATGGGCAAAATAAAAATTGAACAGGACCCTCAGTTTACGCAGAAGATTTTGTTCAGTGATGAGGCAAACTTTTATGTGAATGGTGAAGTTAACAAACTAAACCACAGCTATTGGTCTGACACTAACCCACATTGGATAGATCCCTCCAAGACTGTTGGAACACAAAAGTTGATGGTATGGTGTGGTATATGGGGTACAAAGATAGTGGGGCCATTCTTCATCAAAGGAAACCTCAAGGCCACTGGATATGCGAAATTGCTACATGATGAGGTGTTTCCCTCTTTATGCACTGAAGCTGGCACGTTCCCTGAGTTTTTCCAGCAAGATGGTGGACCACCACATTATGGGTGTCAGGTCCGAGCATTCCTAGATGAACAGTTTCCTGGAAAGTGGATTGGTCATCATGGGCCAGTTGAATGGCCCCTATGGTCTCCCGATCTGACCCCTTAGACTTTTATATTTGGGGTAATCTGAAGGCAATTGTCTATGCTGTGAAGATACGAGATGTGCAGCACCTGAAACTATGGATACTGGAAGCCTGTGCTAGCATTTCTCCTGCGGTGTTGCTATCAGTGTGTGAAGAGTAGGAGAAGAGGGTTGCATTGACAATCCAACACAATGGGCAGCACATTGAACACATTTTATAAGTGGTCAGAAACTTGTAAATAACTCATGAAAGAATAAAGTTACGTTAAAACCAAGCACATCATTGTTTTTCTTGTGAAATTCCCAATAAGTTTGATGTGTCACATGACCCTCTTCCTATTGAAAAAACAAAAGTTGGATTCAAAATGTCCGACTTCAAAATGGCCGCCATGGTCAACACCCATCTTGGAAAGTTTCCCCGCTCACATATACTAATGTGCCACAAACAAGAAGTTAATATCACCAACCATTCCCATTTTATTAAGGTGTATCCATATAAATGACCCACCCTGTAGTCTAGAAATTCTGATATTTTTTTTAACCTGTTTTGCTATATCAAATCTTCTTCCAATAAATAATCCAACTGATAGTGTCCAAAACAATCAAAGTAGAAGTTGGAGGTCCTCCCCACAGCATAGGGGGGGAAATTATCATTAGTCCTTGCGTGTAGTTGTTTTTTCTCTATGCTTTTTTTTTTTTGCGTTGAATTTTGCAGTTGAGGGAAATTTATTAAAAGCTTTCACAATGTAGTGATACATTTAATGCAAATATACATGGGATGGTGTAGATTTGCAAATATTTCTGTGCTTTGCCTTGTATATTTGTGAAAATTCACATTTCATACATTTCTGACCTCTGCATGCACAACCAGTGAAAAAACGTACCAAGTGAGTTTAGCAAAACTGTCTAAAAAAAAAAAAAAAGGCTGCAAAGTGAGTTTTCATTTCCGATACAGGGATGTTTAAAATTCACCACATTTTGTACAAAACAGCACATGCGGAAAATATACACCTAAATAAAATAAATAAGGCAGTGATAAATTCACCCCAAAGTATTTTTTAGGAGAGTAGTGTACTGATCCCTTGGGAAATCAACAACTGAGCATTACATAGTGGGAGAAGCAGGTACCTTCTAGAACAGTGGTCTTCAACCTGCGGACCTCCAGATGTTGCAAAACTACAACTCCCAGTATGCCCGGACAGCCAACTTCAACCTGCGGACCTCCAGATGTTGCAAAACTACAACTCCCAGTATGCCCGGACAGCCAACGGCTGTCCGGGCATACTGGGAGTTGTAGTTTTGCAACATCTGGAGGTCCGCAGGTTGAAGACCACTGTTCTAGACGGATAATCTTGGGGTTTTCAGAATAAAAGATGCATAGTGAAAGGGCTGGGTCCTCCGAGCATTTCAGAATATTTCAGGAGAGGAGTGTGATGATCATTTGTTTCATCAGATTAGGAACACGAACATAGGATTTTCTTGCACTTAAAATCCATCACTCTTTATTCCGCCGCCTTTTCCAGTGCCACCTACTGGATCTAAGAAAAACACCATTTTCAGTTCCACTAAAACAGTCACCCAGAAATTCCTTCCCCCATCAGTTGCGTCTCCCCTCAATGAATGCCAGAGAGGTTAGGAGATTCATAGAGCAGTATTGTAGCCGAAAACAAAGGCCTTGTGTCTGTCCCCAAAACAATATGCTAGGCAGCAGCAGAACTACAGAATTTACATGTTAGTGTGGTAACCTTGGGGGAAAAAGCCTTGTGGGGATGTAGGGTAGTTAGGGTGTTGCTGTTCAGAATAGTAAAGGGTGCTGTTAACCCTTGTCACTCGTGACGCCAGGGTGAGGGTTAAATTCTGTAATCTTGATAGACCTATTGCCACCCTTCCCAAGAGCAATAGGTGAATGTAGAGTAAAGGACCACTGTTAACTGAAAACTTGCAGGAACTTTTACTGAAGAATATCTGTACATGCAGCAATAGTAACAGTCCAGATAACAGAGTCTCCAAAGATATAGCTGAGCAGCGATTGACAGTTGGTTGGGATCAGATAAGCTCAATTTAGCTTCTCAGAGATTTTGTAGCATAGATCCACTGGATTTAAGGGTGCGTTTAGGTCCAGTGATCTCGCAGGGAATTGCTTAGTATAACCGCTTTGATATAGGCCGAGGCCGCAAGGCTTTGGCCTAGTAAATTGTCTTGTAAGCTGCAGAGGTCCTACCTCTTCCAGAGTCAGCAACCCAAGAGAGCGATCAAGATGGCGCAGCTCCCTTATATTGACCGGGGCTGGCCGTTTTGGATTGGTTCATAACAACTGTCACTCACCGTTACATTGCATTGATGGTGAACACGTCATGAGAACCTCCAAAGGTCCTGTAGCAAAACCATAGAGTTCTAAACCTAATCACGTGACCCGCAGGTCCTGCTACGCTGAACGGGTAGGCATTTGAATATATACATATTTATACTTATATTTATATGAACTTCTATACAAATATGAATTAACTGAGGGGTGACAAGGGGATAACTATAGAAGAGGGACCCCAATGTTCCTAGGGACTCTGACTATGGGGACCTCTACAAAGGTACAGTATGAAATACGGTACCGGGACACCACATTAGTAGTGGTCTCTAATATATCACATATGGTTGTCTATCAATGGGGTTTTCTGTCAAAACTGATTTGCGCACAATACGGGGAGGCAATGGTCGCTCTTCAGTGGATACCTGGCCCAGTGTTGATGGTTCTGCCACTCTCTGCAGTGCCTAGATGCTTTGGCAATGAAGGGGTTATTATGGCTACAAGAATAGATTAGGTGAAAAATATCTGAAGCCAGAGTCAGTTTATTGGAGGTAAATTCTCTGCCCACAGAGACAGCCAGGCAAGAAAGAGCCTTATTCTAGGGCTGTGGAAAAGTACAGGGAAGAGCTGGCAGACGCAGCCGGAATGTTTGCCATGAAAATTACAGCCTCAGGACCTCACCTCATGGTCCGAGGTGACCTGAAGTGACTTTATGAGAAGGAGCATTTTAGGGAAAGTGGCAGGTAGAAGAGTAGTGTACCATCTGCTGATCCTGCACCAGGGCCACATATGAAAAATGCATCCTACACTAATGGTAGCAATGTACAAACAAAATGTCATAAATATGGATGTTGACTGGCAGAGGTGGCTCCCTGCCTCATACAGGTCTCTACCGAAAATCAACATTTTCATGATCTAATTGCCTGCAGAGTGATCTACTACTATGACTATACTGAATGTTTGGCTAACTGCAGGGTGATCTAGTATTATTAATAGTGTTGCTCACGAATATTCGCAATTCGAATATTATTCGCGAATATCGCATATTCGCGAATTCGCGAATTTCACGAATATAGCGCTATATATTCGTAATTACGAATATTCGTTTTTTTTTGTTTTTTTTTCTCTTCACAGTACACATCACAGTGATCATCCCTCTCTTTTTCCAGCTTGTGTGGTGTAAAGAAGGCTCTAATACTACTGTGAGAGACTGGTGTGCGAAAATTCGCATATACGAAAATTAGCATATGCTAATTTTCGCATATACGAATTTTCGCGAATGCTAATTTTGTATGGGCTAATATTCACATATGTTAATTTTCGCATACGCGAATTTTGCATATGCGAAAATAAAACGAGAATATAACGAATATGCGAATATTCGCGAATATATGACGAATATTCGTCCATATATTCGCGAATATTCGCGAATTCGAATATGGCCTATGCCGCTCAACACTAATTATTAATATAATAGTAGATCTCCCTGCAGCCAATCAGATCAGTGCAATATTGCAGGGAGATCTACTATTACTATTATTGTACTTAGGGTTTAGTTAACTGCAGGGTGATATTATCAGTATTGCACTGATCTGATTAGCTATAGGGTGATTTGGTCGCATAGATCATTTATTAATCAGTGCTTGGAGTCAAAGCAACAATGCAAATCAGGTTAGTTGGCCCTACCCCTAATGTCTGGTTGGCTCCAGGATGGCAGCTAACTAAGTTGTGTGCAATGTGCCCCCCTATTCCCGAAATCAAGGTTTTTGTACCCCATCTGACATCAGAATGGTGGATCTAGTAGTAGAAACCACTCCTGATCTCAGTCTTCACTAAAATAAATGGGAGCCTTTCATAGGTCACTGTGACTCCTATTCATTGCTTTAAAGGGAATCTGTCATCAGTATCACCCGCAATAACTTTATGGTATAGGCGTGTAGTGCGGGTGATGCTGATGGCGATGCTGCTTACCATTTTCTTAAGCATGCCTCCGTTCCTCCGTCATTCCAAGTTTTCGTAATACTGCAAAATGAAATTAAGTAGCTTGGTGCATATGGGGCATTCCCAAGCACCAAGTGTTCTGTGTCGTCCAACCTGGATCTTCATAGTAAACACCCTCCTCCCCTGTACTGATCCTTCTCCTCTGTGAAATCTCTCTTGCGAGTAGATTTCACAGGGGAGCAGAATCCGCACAAAGGAGGAGGTTGTTTACCATGGAAATACAGGCCGGATGTCACAAAACACTCGGTGCTTGGGAATGCCCCGTATGCACCAAGCTACTTAATTTGCATAATCAAAAAAAGATGAATAACAAAGGAACAGAGGCACACATCAGCACATGGTAAGTTCCATTGTCATGGCGTTACCCGCACTACATGCCTATACCAATAAGTTAGTGCGGGTGATACTGATGACAGATTCCCTTTAAAGCAATGAATAGGAATGACCTGTGAAAGGCTCCTATTTATTTTTGTGAAGACTGACATCAGAATGGGTTTCTACCACTGGATCCCACCAATCTGATATCATAACTTAATAAATGAAATTTCCTAATTGAACATCAACTTATCAGACATTGAACTTTTCATCATAAATTAATCTATTTACATGTAGAAGAAAAAAATCTACTGCATCATCCCCAAGAGGAGGGTAGTGGTCGGCCAGAAGCTAAGTGCTGGATTATCTCTCATTGTAGCTGGACGTTCGGAATAGTGTTTCATTTGTAGTGGAGACTCTTGGCAGAAGATGTGGGGAAGCAGCTGTGTACAGGATATGCTGCTGCTGCCATAAAATATACCAAATCCTCAGTGCGAAGACTTGACCGTTCAGCTTCTGAGATTCTGTTATCCTGTAGATTTTCCAGAACTGGAGTAAGTGGATCGCAGCCAAAACCAAATGTAAAAAAAATCTATATGCTGTAGCTGTAGTGTTACTGTATGGAAAATGAGGCCACGTCATCCATAGAGACATTACTCCTCTGACGGGAAAGGGTAAGGTTTACCGAGCGCCAGGGAACGTCAGTGAACTACTGTGTACTTACTTTATAAAACTAAATAGACCTCTACGACCCCCTCTTCACAAAGAAAAACATATATATCTATATAACTGATATGGGGTGATATAAGCAAAAGGATTTACTGTTACATATGATGGATAAAAACGGACAGATCAAGTATATCTCAATGATGTTCTTGTTGCTTTCTAGTGAGTGGATAGGCTGTATTCTCAGTGATGTCACTGCTGTTCTCTAGTGAATGTATAGGCTGTATTCAAAGTGATGTCACTGCTGCTTTCTAGTGAATGGATAGGATGTATTCTCAGTGATGTCACTGCTGTTCTCTAGTGAATGGATAGGATGTATTCTCAGTGATGTCACTGCTGCTCTCTAGTGAATGGATAGGATGTATTCTCAGTGATGTCACTGCTGTTCTCTAGTGAATGGATAGGATGTATTCTCAGTGATGTCACTGCTGTTCTCTAGCGAATGGATAGGATGTATTCTCAGTAATGTCACTGCTGTTCTCTAGTGAATGTATAGGATGTATTCTCAGTGATGTCACTGCTGTTCTCTAGTGAATGGATAGGATGTATTCTCAGTGATGTCACTGCTGTCCTCTAGTGAATGGATAGGCTGTATTCTCAGTAATGTCACTGCTGTTCTCTAGTGAATGGATAGGATGTATTCTTAGTGATGTCACTGCTGTTCCCTAGTGAATGGATAGGATTTATTCTCAGTGATGTCACTGCTGTTCTCTAGTGAATGGATAGGATGTATTCTCAGTGATGTCACCGCTGTTCTCTAGTGAATGGATAGGATGTATTCTCAGTGATGTCACTGCTGTTCTCTAGTGAATGGATAGGCTGTATTCTCAGTGATGTTACTGCTGTTCTCTAGTGAATGGATAGGCTGTATTCTCAGTAATGTCACTGCTGTTCTCTATTGAATGGATAGGATGTATTCTCAGTGATGTCACTACTGTTCTCTAGTGAATGGATAGGATGTATTCTCAGTGATGTCACTGTTGTTCTCTAGTGAATGGATAGGATGTATTCTCAGTGATGTCACTGCTGTTCTCTAGTGAATGGATAGGATGTATTCTCAGTGATGTCACTGTTGTTCTCTAGTGAATGGATAGGATGTATTCTCAGTGATGTCACTGCTGTTCTCTAGTGAATGGATAGGATGTATTCTCAGTGATGTCACTGCTGCTCTCTAGTGAATGGATAGGATGTATTCTCAGTGATGTCACTGCTGTTCTCTAGTGAATGGATAGGATGTATTCTCAGTGATGTCACTGCTGTTCTCTAGCGAATGGATAGGATGTATTCTCAGTAATGTCACTGCTGTTCTCTAGTGAATGTATAGGATGTATTCTCAGTGATGTCACTGCTGTTCTCTAGTGAATGGATAGGATGTATTCTCAGTGATGTCACTGCTGTCCTCTAGTGAATGGATAGGCTGTATTCTCAGTAATGTCACTGCTGTTCTCTAGTGAATGGATAGGATGTATTCTCAGTGATGTCACTGCTGTTCCCTAGTGAATGGATAGGATTTATTCTCAGTGATGTCACTGCTGTTCTCTAGTGAATGGATAGGATGTATTCTCAGTGATGTCACTGCTGTTCTCTAGTGAATGGATAGGCTGTATTCTCAGTGATGTTACTGCTGTTCTCTAGTGAATGGATAGGCTGTATTCTCAGTAATGTCACTGCTGTTCTCTATTGAATGGATAGGATGTATTCTCAGTGATGTCACTGCTGTTCTCTAGTGAATGGATAGGATGTATTCTCAGTGATGTCACTGTTGTTCTCTAGTGAATGGATAGGATGTATTCTCAGTGATGTCACTGCTGTTCTCTAGTGAATGGATAGGATGTATTCTCAGTGATGTCACTGCTGTTCTCTAGTGAATGGATAGAATGTATTCTCAGTGATGTCACTGCTGTTCTCTAGTGAATGGATAGGATGTATTCTCAGTAATGTCACTGCTGTTCTCTAGTGAATGG
Organism: Hyla sarda; assembly: GCF_029499605.1. Taxonomy (NCBI): domain Eukaryota; kingdom Metazoa; phylum Chordata; class Amphibia; order Anura; family Hylidae; genus Hyla; species Hyla sarda. Next base: position 146,130,126 of record NC_079194.1, read on the forward strand.
ATAGGCTGTATTCTCAGTGATGTCACTACTGTTCTCTAGTGAATGGATAGGATGTATTCTCAGTGATGTCACTGTTGTTCTCTAGTGAATGGATAGGATGTATTCTCAGTGATGTCACTGCTGTTCTCTAGTGAATGGATAGGATGTATTCTCAGTGATGTCACTGCTGTTCTCTAGTGAATGGATAGAATGTATTCTCAGTGATGTCACTGCTGTTCTCTAGTGAATGGATAGGATGTATTCTCAGTAATGTCACTGCTGTTCTCTAGTGAATGGATATGATGTATTCTCAGTGATGTCACTGCTGTTCTCTAGTGAATGGATAGACTGTATTCTCAGTGATGTCACTGCTGTTCTCTAGTGAATGGATAGGATGTATTCTCAGTGATGTCACGGCTGTTCTCTAGTGAATGGATAGGATGTATTCTCAGTGATGTCACTGCTGTTCTCTAGTGAATGGATAGGCTGTATTCTCAGTGATGTCACTGCTGTTCTCTAGTGAATGGATAGAATGTATTCTCAGTGATGTCACTGCTGTTCTCTAGTGAATGGATAGGATGTATTCTCAGTAATGTCACTGCTGTTCTCTAGTGAATGGATAGGATGTATTCTCAGTGATTTCACTGCTGTTCTCTAGTGAATGGATAGGATGTATTCTCAGTGATGTCACTGCTGTTCTCTAGTGAATGGATAGGATGTATTCTCAGTGATTTCACTGCTGTTCTCTAGTGAATGGATAGGATGTATTCTCAGTGATGTCACTGCTGTTCTCTAGTGAATGGATAGGCTGTATTCTCAGTGATGTCACTGTTGTTCTCTAGTGAATGGATAGGCTGTATTCTCAGTGATGTCACTGCTGTTCTCTAGCGAATGGATAGGCTGTATTCTCAGTGATGTCACTGCTGTTCTCTAGTGAATGGATAGGATGTATTCTCAGTGATGTCACTGCTGTTCTCTAGTGAATGGATAGGATGTTTTCTCAGTGATGTCACTGCTGTTCTCTAGTGAATGGATAGGATGTATTCTCAGTGATGTCACTGCTGTTCTCTAGTGAATGGATAGGATGTATTCTCAGTGATGTCACTGCTGTTCTCTAGTGAATGGATAGGATGTATTCTCAGTGATGTCACTGCTGTTCTCTAGTGAATGGATAGAATGTATTCTCAGTGATGTCACTGCTGTTCTCTAGTGAATGGATAGGATGTATTCTCAGTAATGTCACTGCTGTTCTCTAGTGAATGGATAGGATGTATTCTCAGTGATGTCACTGCTGATCTCTAGTGAATGGATAGGATGTATTCTCAGTGATGTCACTGCTGTTCTCTAGTGAATGGATAGGATGTATTCTCAGTGATGTCACTGCTGTTCTCTAGTGAATGGATAGGCTGTATTCTCAGTGATGTCACTGCTGATCTCTAGTGAATGGATAGGATGTATTCTCAGTGATGTCACTGCTGTTCTCTAGTGAATGAATAGGATATATTCTCAGTGATGTCACTACTGTTCTCTAGTGAATGGATAGGCTGTATTCTCAGTGATGTCACTGCTGTTCTCTAGTGAATGGATAGGATGTATTCTCAGTGATGTCACTGCTGATCTCTAGTGAATGGATAGGATGTATTCTCAGTGATGTCACTGCTGTTCTCTAGTGAATGGATAGGATATATTCTCAGTGATGTCACTACTGTTCTCTAGTGAATGGATAGGATATATTCTCAGTAATGTCACTGCTGTTCTCTAGTGAAGGGATAGGATGTATTCTCAGTGATGTCACTGCTGTTCTCTAGTGAATGGATAAGATGTATTCTCAGTGAATGGATAAGATGTATTCTCAGGATAGGATGTATTCTCAGTGAAGTCACTGCTGTTCTCTAGTGAATGGATAGGATGTATTCTCATTGATGTCACTGCTGTTCTCTAGTGAATGGATAGGATGTATTCCCAGTGATGTCACTGCTGTTCTCTAGTGAATGGATGGGATGTATTCTCAGTGATGTCACTGCTGTTCTCTAGTGAATGGATAGGATGTATTCTCAGTGATGTCACTGCTGTTCTCTAGTGAATGGATAGGATGTATTCTCAGTGATGTCACTGCTGATCTCTAGTGAATGGATAGGATGTATTCTTAGTGATGTCACTGCTGTTCTCTAGTGAATGGATAGGATATATTCTCAGTGATGTCACTACTGTTCTCTAGTGAATGGATAGGATATATTCTCAGTGATGTCACTGCTGTTCTCTAGTGAAGGGATAGGATGTATTCTCAATGATGTCACTGCTGTTCTCTAGTGAATGGATAAGATGTATTCTCAGTGAATGGATAAGATGTATTCTCAGGATAGGATGTATTCTCAGTGAAGTCAGTGCTGTTCTCTAGTGAATGGATAGGATGTATTCTCATTGATGTCACTGCTCTCCTCTAGTGAATGGATAGGTTGTATTCTCAGTGATGTCACTGCTGTTCTCTAGTGAATGGATAGGATGTATTCTCAGTGATGTCACTGCTGTTCTCTAGTTAACGGATAGAATGTATTCCCAGTGATGTCACTGCTGTTCTCTAGGGAATGGATAGGATGTATTCTCAGTGATGTCACTGCTGTTCTCTAGTTAACGGATAGAATGTGTTCCCAGTGATGTCACTGCTGTTCTCTAGGGAATGGATAGGATGTATTCTCAGTGATGTCACTGCTGTTCTCTATGGAATGGATAGGCTGTATTCTCAGTGATGTCACTGCTGTTCTCTAGTGAATGGATAGGCTGTATTCTCAGTGATGTCACTGCTGTTCTCTAGTGAATGGATAGGATGTATTCTCAGTGATGTCACTGCTGTTCTCTAGTGAATGGATAGAATGTATTCTCAGTGATGTCACTGCTGTTCTCTAGTGAATGGATAGGATATATTCTCAGTGATGTCACTGCTGTTCTCTAGTGCATGGATAGGATATATTCTCAGTGATGTCACTGCTGATCTCTAGTGAATGGATAGGATGTATTCTCAGTGATGTCACTACTGTTCTCTAGTGAATGGATAGGATATATTCTCAGTGATGTCACTGCTGATCTCTAGTGAATGGATAGAATGTATTCCCAGTGATGTCACTGCTGATCTCTTGTGAATGGATAGGATGTATTCTCAGTGATGTCACTGCTGTTCTCTAGGGAAAGGATAGGATGTATTCTCAGTGATGTCACTGTTGTTCTCTAGTGAATGGATAGGCTGTAATCTCAGTGATGTCACTGCTGTTCTCTAGTGAATGGATAGGATGTATTCTCAGTGATGTCACTGCTGTTCTCTAGTGAATGGATAGAATGTATTCTCAGTGATGTCACTGCTGTTCTCTAGTGAATGGATAGGATGTATTCTCAGTGATGTCACTGCTGTTCTCTAGTGAATGGATAGGATGTATTCTCAGTGATGTCACTGCTCTCCTCTATTGAATGGATAGGATGTATTCTCAGTGATGTCACTGCTGTTCTCTAGTGAATGGATAGGATGTATTCTCAGTGATGTCACTGCTGTTCTCTAGTGAATGGACAGACTGTATTCTCAGTGATGTCACTGCTGATCTCTAGTGAATAGATAGGATGTATTCTCAGTGAAGTCACTGCTGATCTCTAGTGAATGGATAGACTGTATTCTCAGTGATGTCACTGATGTTCTCTAGTGAATGGATAGGATGTATTCTCAGTGATGTCACTGCTGTTCTCTAGTGAATGGATAGGATGTATTCTCAGTGATGTCACTGCTGATCTCTAGTGAATGGATAGGATGTATTCTCAGTGATGTCACTGCTGTTCTCTATGAAATGGATAGGATGTATTCTCAGTGATGTCACTGCTGTTCTCTAGTGAATGGATAGGATGTATTCTCAGTGATGTCACTGCTGTTCCCTAGTGAATGGATAGACGTTATTCTCAGTGATGTCACTGCTGTTCTCTAGTGAATGGATAGGATGTATTCTCAGTGATGTCACTGCTGTTCTCTAGTGAATGAATAGGCTGTATTCTCAGTGATGTCACTGCTGTTCTGTAGTGAATGGATTGGATGTATTCTCAGTGATGTCACTGCTGTTCTCTAGTGAATGGATAGACTGTATTGTCAGTGATGTCACTGATGTTCTCTAGTGAATGGATAGGATGTATTCTCAGTGATGTCACTGCTGTTCTCTAGTGAATGGATAGACTGTATTCTCAGTGATGTCACTGCTGTTCTCTAGTGAATGGATAGGATGTATTCTCAGTGATGTCACTGCTGTTTTCTAGTGAATGGATAGGATGTATTCTCAGTGATGTCACTGCTCTCCTCTATTGAATGGATAGGATGTATTCTCAGTGATGTCACTGCTGTTCTCTAGTGAATGGATAGACTGTATTCTCAGTGATGTCACTGCTGATCTCTAGTGAATGGATAGGATGTATTCTCAGTGAAGTCACTGCTGATCTCTAGTGAATGGATAGACTGTATTCTCAGTGATGTCACTGATGTTCTCTCGTGAATGGATAGGATGTATTCTCAGTGATGTCACTGCTGTTCTCTAGTGAATGGATAGGATGTATTCTCAGTGATGTCACTGCTGATCTCTAGTGAATGGATAGGATGTATTCTCAGTGATGTCACTGCTGTTCTCTATGAAATGGATAGGATGTATTCTCAGTGATGTCACTGCTGTTCTCTAGTGAATGGATAGGATGTATTCTCAGTGATGTCACTGCTGTTCCCTAGTGAATGAATAGACGTTATTCTCAGTGATGTCACTGCTGTTCTCTAGTGAATGGATAGGATGTATTCTCAGTGATGTCACTGCTGTTCTCTAGTGAATGGATAGACTGTATTGTCAGTGATGTCACTGATGTTCTCTAGTGAATGGATAGGATGTATTCTCAGTGATGTCACTGCTGTTCTCTAGTGAATGGATAGACTGTATTCTCAGTGATGTCACTGATGTTCTCTAGTGAATGGATAGGCTGTATTCTCAGTGATGTCACTGCTGTTCTCTAGTGAATGGATAGACTGTATTCTCAGTGATGTCACTGCTGTTCTCTAGTGAATGGATAGGATATATTCTCAGTGATGTCACTGCTGTTCTCTAGTGAATGGATAGACTGTATTCTCAGTAATGTCACTGCTGATCTCTAGTGAATGGATAGGATGTATTCTAAGTGAAGTCACTGCTGATCTCTAGTGAATGGATAGACTGTATTCTCAGTGATGTCACTGATGTTCTCTAGTGAATGGATAGGATGTATTCTCAGTGATGTCACTGCTGTTCTCTAGTGAATGGATAGGATGTATTCTCAGTGATGTCACTGCTGTTCTCTAGTGAATGGAAAGGATGTATTCTCAGTGATGTCACTGCTGTTCTCTAGTGAATGGATAGGATGTATTCTCAGTGATGTCACTGCTGTTCTCTAGTGAATGGAAAGGATATATTCTCAGTGATGTCACTGTTGTTCTCTAGTGAATGGATAGGCTGTATTCTCAGTGATGTCACTGCTGTTCTGTAGTGAATGGATTGGATGTATTCTCAGTGATGTCACTGCTGTTCTCTAGTGAATGGATAGACTGTATTGTCAGTGATGTCACTGATGTTCTCTAGTGAATGGATAGGATGTATTCTCAGTGATGTCACTGCTGTTCTCTAGTGAATGGATAGACTGTATTCTCAGTGATGTCACTGATGTTCTCTAGTGAATGGATAGGCTGTATTCTCAGTGATGTCACTGCTGTTCTCTAGTGAATGGATAGACTGTATTCTCAGTGATGTCACTGCTGTTCTCTAGTGAATGGATAGGATATATTCTCAGTGATGTCACTGCTGTTCTCTAGTGAATGGATAGACTGTATTCTCAGTAATGTCACTGCTGATCTCTAGTGAATGGATAGGATGTATTCTAAGTGAAGTCACTGCTGATCTCTAGTGAATGGATAGACTGTATTCTCAGTGATGTCACTGATGTTCTCTAGTGAATGGATAGGATGTATTCTCAGTGATGTCACTGCTGTTCTCTAGTGAATGGAAAGGATGTATTCTCAGTGATGTCACTGCTGTTCTCTAGTGAATGGATAGGATGTATTCTCAGTGATGTCACTGCTGTTCTCTAGTGAATGGATAGGATGTATTCTCAGTGATGTCACTGCTCTCCTCTAGTGAATGGATAGGATGTACTCTCAGTGATGTCACTGCTGATCTCTAGTGAATGGATAGGATGTATTCCCAGTGATGTCACTGCTGTTCTCTAGTGAAAGGATAGGATGTATTCTCAGTGATGTCACTGCTGTTCTCTAGTGAATGGATAGGATGTATTCTCAGTGAAGTCACTGCTGATCTCTAGTGAATGGATAGACTGTATTCTCAGTGATGTCACTGATGTTCTCTAGTGAATGGATAGGATGTATTCTCAGTGATGTCACTGCTGTTCTTTAGTGAATGGATAGGATGTATTCTCAGTGATGTCACTGCTGTTCTCTAGTGAATGGATAGGATGTATTCTCTGTGATGTCACTGCTGTTCTCTAGTGAGTGGATAGGATATATTCTCAGTGATGTCACTGCTGTTCTCTAGTGAATGGATAGACTGTATTCTCAGTGATGTCCTTGCTGTTCTCTAGTAAATGGATTGGATGTATTCTCCGTGATGTCACTGAAGTTCTCTAGTGAATGAATAGACTGTATTCTCAGTGATGTCACTGTTGTTCTCTAGTGAATGGATAGGATGTATTCTCAGTGATGTCACTGCTGTTCTCTAGTGAATGGATAGGATGTATTCTCAGTGATGTCACTGCTCTCCTCTAGTGAATGGATAGGATGTATTCTCATTGATGTCACTGCTGTTCTCTAGTGAATGGATAGGATGTATTCTCAGTGATGTCACTGCTGTTCTCTAGTGAATGGATAGGATGTATTCTCAGTGATGTCACTGCTGTTCTCTATTGAATGGATAGGATGTATTCTCAGTGATGTCACTGCTGTTCTCTAGTGAATGGATAGGATGTATTCTCAGTGATGTCACTGCTCTCCTTTAGTGAATGAATAGGATGTACTCTCAGTGATGTCACTGCTGATCTCTAGTGAATGGATAGGATGTATTCTCAGTGATGTCACTGCTGTTCTCTTGTGAAAGGATAGGATGTATTCTCAGTGATGTCACTGCTGTTCTCTAGTGAATGAATAGGATGTATTCTCAGTGATGTCACTGCTGTACTCTTGTGAATGGATAGGCTGTATTCTCAGTGATGTCACTGCTGTTCTCTAGTGAATGGATAGGATGTATTCTTGGTGATGTCACTGCTCTCCTTTAGTGAATGAATAGGATGTACTCTCAGTGATGTCACTGCTGATCTCTAGTGAATGGATAGGATGTATTCTCAGTGATGTCACTGCTGTTCTCTTGTGAAAGGATAGGATGTATTGTCAGTGATGTCACTGCTGTTCTCTAGTGAATGGATAAGATGTATTCTCAGTGATGTCAATGCTGTTCTCTAGTGAATGGATAGAATGTATTCTCAGTGATGTCACTGCTGTTCTCTAGTGAATGGATAGGATGTATTCTCAGTGATGTCACTGCTGTTCTCTAGTGAATGGATAGGATATATTCTCAGTGATGTCACTGCTGATCTCTAGTGAATGGATAGGATGTATTCTCAGTGATGTCACTACTGTTCTCTAGTGAATGGATAGGATATATTCTCAGTGATGTCACTGCTGATCTCTAGTGAATGGATAGAATGTATTCCCAGTGATGTCACTGCTGATCTCTTGTGAATGGATAGGATGTATTCTCAGTGATGTCACTGCTGTTCTCTAGGGAAAGGATAGGATGTATTCTCAGTGATGTCACTGTTGTTCTCTAGTGAATGGATAGGCTGTAATCTCAGTGATGTCACTGCTGTTCTCTAGTGAATGGATAGGATGTATTCTCAGTGATGTCACTGCTGTTCTCTAGTGAATGGATAGAATGTATTCTCAGTGATGTCACTGCTGTTCTCTAGTGAATGGATAGGATGTATTCTCAGTGATGTCACTGCTGTTCTCTAGTGAATGGATAGGATGTATTCTCAGTGATGTCACTGCTCTCCTCTATTGAATGGATAGGATGTATTCTCAGTGATGTCACTGCTGTTCTCTAGTGAATGGATAGGATGTATTCTCAGTGATGTCACTGCTGTTCTCTAGTGAATGGTCAGACTGTATTCTCAGTGATGTCACTGCTGATCTCTAGTGAATAGATAGGATGTATTCTCAGTGAAGTCACTGCTGATCTCTAGTGAATGGATAGACTGTATTCTCAGTGATGTCACTGATGTTCTCTAGTGAATGGATAGGATGTATTCTTAGTGATGTCACTGCTGTTCTCTAGTGAATGGATAGGATGTATTCTCAGTGATGTCACTGCTGATCTCTAGTGAATGGATAGGATGTATTCTCAGTGATGTCACTGCTGTTCTCTATGAAATGGATAGGATGTATTCTCAGTGATGTCACTGCTGTTCTCTAGTGAATGGATAGGATGTATTCTCAGTGATGTCACTGCTGTTCCCTAGTGAATGGATAGACGTTATTCTCAGTGATGTCACTGCTGTTCTCTAGTGAATGGATAGGATGTATTCTCAGTGATGTCACTGCTGTTCTCTAGTGAATGAATAGGCTGTATTCTCAATGATGTCACTGCTGTTCTGTAGTGAATGGATTGGATGTATTCTCAGTGATGTCACTGCTGTTCTCTAGTGAATGGATAGACTGTATTGTCAGTGATGTCACTGATGTTCTCTAGTGAATGGATAGGATGTATTCTCAGTGATGTCACTGCTGTTCTCTAGTGAATGGATAGACTGTATTCTCAGTGATGTCACTGCTGTTCTCTAGTGAATGGATAGGATGTATTCTCAGTGATGTCACTGCTGTTTTCTAGTGAATGGATAGGATGTATTCTCAGTGATGTCACTGCTCTCCTCTATTGAATGGATAGGATGTATTCTCAGTGATGTCACTGCTGTTCTCTAGTGAATGGATAGACTGTATTCTCAGTGATGTCACTGCTGATCTCTAGTGAATGGATAGGATGTATTCTCAGTGAAGTCACTGCTGATCTCTAGTGAATGGATAGACTGTATTCTCAGTGATGTCACTGATGTTCTCTCGTGAATGGATAGGATGTATTCTCAGTGATGTCACTGCTGTTCTCTAGTGAATGGATAGGATGTATTCTCAGTGATGTCACTGCTGATCTCTAGTGAATGGATAGGATGTATTCTCAGTGATGTCACTGCTGTTCTCTATGAAATGGATAGGATGTATTCTCAGTGATGTCACTGCTGTTCTCTAGTGAATGGATAGGATGTATTCTCAGTGATGTCACTGCTGTTCCCTAGTGAATGGATAGACGTTATTCTCAGTGATGTCACTGCTGTTCTCTAGTGAATGGATAGGATGTATTCTCAGTGATGTCACTGCTGTTCTCTAGTGAATGGATAGACTGTATTGTCAGTGATGTCACTGATGTTCTCTAGTGAATGGATAGGATGTATTCTCAGTGATGTCACTGCTGTTCTCTAGTGAATGGATAGACTGTATTCTCAGTGATGTCACTGATGTTCTCTAGTGAATGGATAGGCTGTATTCTCAGTGATGTCACTGCTGTTCTCTAGTGAATGGATAGACTGTATTCTCAGTGATGTCACTGCTGTTCTCTAGTGAATGGATAGGATATATTCTCAGTGATGTCACTGCTGTTCTCTAGTGAATGGATAGACTGTATTCTCAGTAATGTCACTGCTGATCTCTAGTGAATGGATAGGATGTATTCTAAGTGAAGTCACTGCTGATCTCTAGTGAATGGATAGACTGTATTCTCAGTGATGTCACTGATGTTCTCTAGTGAATGGATAGGATGTATTCTCAGTGATGTCACTGCTGTTCTCTAGTGAATGGATAGGATGTATTCTCAGTGATGTCACTGCTGTTCTCTAGTGAATGGAAAGGATGTATTCTCAGTGATGTCACTGCTGTTCTCTAGTGAATGGATAGGATGTATTCTCAGTGATGTCACTGCTGTTCTCTAGTGAATGGAAAGGATGTATTCTCAGTGATGTCACTGCTGTTCTCTAGTGAATGGATAGGCTGTATTCTCAGTGATGTCACTGCTGTTCTGTAGTGAATGGATTGGATGTATTCTCAGTGATGTCACTGCTGTTCTCTAGTGAATGGATAGACTGTATTGTCAGTGATGTCACTGATGTTCTCTAGTGAATGGATAGGATGTATTCTCAGTGATGTCACTGCTGTTCTCTAGTGAATGGATAGACTGTATTCTCAGTGATGTAACTGATGTTCTCTAGTGAATGGATAGGCTGTATTCTCAGTGATGTCACTGCTGTTCTCTAGTGAATGGATAGACTGTATTCTCAGTGATGTCACTGCTGTTCTCTAGTGAATGGATAGGATATATTCTCAGTGATGTCACTGCTGTTCTCTAGTGAATGGATAGACTGTATTCTCAGTAATGTCACTGCTGATCTCTAGTGAATGGATAGGATGTATTCTAAGTGAAGTCACTGCTGATCTCTAGTGAATGGATAGACTGTATTCTCAGTGATGTCACTGATGTTCTCTAGTGAATGGATAGGATGTATTCTCAGTGATGTCACTGCTGTTGTCTAGTGAATGGATAGGATGTATTCTCAGTGATGTCACTGCTGTTCTCTAGTGAATGGAAAGGATGTATTCTCAGTGATGTCACTGCTGTTCTCTAGTGAATGGATAGGATGTATTCTCAGTGATGTCACTGCTGTTCTCTAGTGAATGGATAGGATGTATTCTCAGTGATGTCACTGCTCTCCTCTAGTGAATGGATAGGATGTACTCTCAGTGATGTCACTGCTGATCTCTAGTGAATGGATAGGATGTATTCCCAGTGATGTCACTGCTGTTCTCTAGTGAAAGGATAGAATGTATTCTCAGTGATGTCACTGCTGTTCTCTAGTGAATGGATAGGATGTATTCTCAGTGAAGTCACTGCTGATCTCTAGTGAATGGATAGACTGTATTCTCAGTGATGTCACTGATGTTCTCTAGTGAATGGATAGGATGTATTCTCAGTGATGTCACTGCTGTTCTTTAGTGAATGGATAGGATGTATTCTCAGTGATGTCACTGCTGTTCTCTAGTGAATGGATAGGATGTATTCTCTGTGATGTCACTGCTGTTCTCTAGTGAATGGATAGGATATATTCTCAGTGATGTCACTGCTGTTCTCTAGTGAATGGATAGACTGTATTCTCAGTGATGTCCTTGCTGTTCTCTAGTAAATGGATTGGATGTATTCTCCGTGATGTCACTGAAGTTCTCTAGTGAATGAATAGACTGTATTCTCAGTGATGTCACTGTTGTTCTCTAGTGAATGGATAGGATGTATTCTCAGTGATGTCACTGCTGTTCTCTAGTGAATGGATAGGATGTATTCTCAGTGATGTCACTGCTCTCCTCTAGTGAATGGATAGGATGTATTCTCATTGATGTCACTGCTGTTCTCTAGTGAATGGATAGGATGTATTCTCAGTGATGTCACTGCTGTTCTCTAGTGAATGGATAGGATGTATTCTCAGTGATGTCACTGCTGTTCTCTATTGAATGGATAGGATGTATTCTCAGTGATGTCACTGCTGTTCTCTAGTGAATGGATAGGATGTATTCTCAGTGATGTCACTGCTCTCCTTTAGTGAATGAATAGGATGTACTCTCAGTGATGTCACTGCTGATCTCTAGTGAATGGATAGGATGTATTCTCAGTGATGTCACTGCTGTTCTCTTGTGAAAGGATAGGATGTATTCTCAGTGATGTCACTGCTGTTCTCTAGTGAATGAATAGGATGTATTCTCAGTGATGTCACTGCTGTACTCTAGTGAATGGATAGGCTGTATTCTCAGTGATGTCACTGCTGTTCTCTAGTGAATGGATAGGATGTATTCTCGGTGATGTCACTGCTCTCCTTTAGTGAATGAATAGGATGTACTCTCAGTGATGTCACTGCTGATCTCTAGTGAATGGATAGGATGTATTCTCAGTGATGTCACTGCTGTTCTCTTGTGAAAGGATAGGATGTATTGTCAGTGATGTCACTGCTGTTCTCTAGTGAATGGATAAGATGTATTCTCAGTGATGTCAATGCTGTTCTCTAGTGAATGGATAGGATGTATTATCAGTGATGTCACTGCTGTTATCTAGTGAATGGATAGGCTGTATTCACAGTGATGTCACTGCTCTTCTCTGTTGAATGGATAGGATGTATTCTCAGTGATGTCACTGCTGTTCTCTAGTGAATGGATAGGATGTATTATCAGTGATGTCATTGCTGTTCTCTAGTGAATGGATAGGCTGTATTCACAGTGATGTCACTGCTGTTCTCTAGTGAATGGATAGGATGTATTCTCAGTGATGTCAATGCTGTTCTCTAGTGAACGGATCGGATGTATTCTCAGTGATGTCACTGCTGTTCTCTAGTGAACGAATCGGATGTGTTCTCAGTGATGACACCTCTACTCTCCAGTAAACGTATAGTGTAAATTAGGTGATATCAATACTCATCTCTACTGAATGTGGCTGTGTTGTACTGGCATGGTCTCATTGGAATCCTTGCAAGTTCTGTGGTTAGGTGCTGTCTGCCTCATTTGATATGTGTTTTTCATATTAATGTTTTATACATGTTATTATACTGTTTTAAATTGAAATTACATTGTACCAGGCATGGCTGGGAGAACTTACACATAGCTAGGAAACTTTCAGAGGGAGGGGAGGATCTTAGTCTGGTCCAGCCTCTATAGTGAGAGGAAAAAAGTTGTGTGAAATGAGAGTAGTCTCTGAGGAATTTAGTGCAGACTCTTCTAGTGTGAGGTGTCTAGTGCAGCCTCCCTGCAGGCCACCTCTCAAAGATAGGAGAGGATCATGTCAGAGGAGTAAAGTAGGGGAAAAGGGGGGTTGCCTTTAGATCCAGCTAAGAATCTGGAAGCAGCTTGAAATTTAAGACTGTTTACTCTAGGCTATGTTCACATGTCAGAATTTCCGTGTGGAGTTCTGCATTGGAAATCCGCATGGAGATACCCCTGCAGCAGAGTCCCATTGAATTTAACGTTATTCTGCTGTGCTGTGCACATGGCAGAATTTCCACGCAATATTTTTCTGGTACGTAAAATTCGATTTCTGTGTCTGCAGATAGAATGAATCTGTTCATTGTTTCTGCAGACTCCGCACAGAATGCATTGCCGTCTGCGTGCCTTCTTGGAAATGTCTGCACAGAGATTTTACTTGCGGACATTCCAATGTGTTAACATAGCCTAACAATTCCATCCAAATCCTTCTGCTAACTAGTCCTGATCTGATAATGGGATGAAGAATACTGAAGAAGTTTACAGATTCACACCCCTTTAATGGAAGAAAAATTACCTGGGAGTGGATATGAAATACCACCTGTACCAGGATCCAGTTACTGCATGCTCCAGGGACTGGCATCATCAAGACGGACTACGATAAAGTTGACCAGCTTCAGGTATCTGCTTTCCCCTCACCATGATGACAACGTAAAAAGATAGGCCCTGCCCCCATGGAAAGGACCTGGAGATGAAAGAGAAGCTCCTTCTCTCCTGCCCTAGTGGTTTCCTTTTCCTGGAGGTAGCCTGTAGTAGGTTTGGTTGGTCAAAAGAGGGTATTATTTCCAGTACCAGCAGGGCAGGAAAGGCTAGGGTTCTACCCATCTCGCTCTTTCTGGGGAAAAAGTCTAACGGGTCATTCTGAGTCATTATAACCTTGAATATGTCAGTTGGGTCATTTTACAGTAGAATTTCCTGCGTTTCCCGAGTCCAGGTTCATGATTGACAATTTATATAGCACATATAGCACAAGTTCACTGCACTGCACTGCAAGTCTTTATATTGGCATAGGTGATATTACCAGGACTGAATGAACTTCCCAATGACTTAGCAGTGCTTCATATAAAAATATACAGAGCCCGCAAGGGTTTCATTTTGAGGTCTTTTATTCTTGGTATGTTCAGGTAGATACAATATGGAAATTCATACAGGAGAGCAGTGGTGCAAAAGAGGCTGGGACATTCACAGGGGCCACAATTGTTTCACTTCTCCCATTGCTTTTTCACGGGCCTGAGGAAGCACCAGAAGGCATGAAATGATTGTAGCCCCTGTGAACCTCCCTACCTCTCCTGCATCCCTGCTTCCCTGAATGAACCTCCCTATGGTGTCTGTCTGAACATACCATAATAAAAGACATCAAACTGAAGACCTTTCAGGGTGAGTGCTCCATTTTCTTCTTTATGTTTGATTTATTCATGCATGGCATTTAAAGCTGGAGATCATAAGTATTTGGAATGAGTCATAAAAAGGGCTAAATGCAAAGATTAAGTTATCAAATCTGACTTTCTGCTCACTTTCCTGGTAAGGGGGAACAAAGAAAAAAGGTTTTAGCTAGAGGATAGGGTCTCTGGTAGCTTTAACAACATATGCCAGTCCCAGGGGGTAGGAACCAGACATAACTCAGGGGTCCTTAAATTACAGGGAGCTTCTAGCCATCCACAGAGCTCTTCTGGCAGCTGCCCCTCAGGTAGAAGGCAAGCATGTTAAAATATTGTCAGACAACTCTTTGCTAGGAGCACAGGTGAACAGGCAGGGAGGCACCAGGAATTTGTTATTACTGAATATTTCCTACAAAATTGCCTTTGCAGAAAAGAAGCTTCCCTCCCTATCAGCTGTTCACCTGAAGGGTAGTCTGAATTCCAGAGCAGATTTCCTGAGCTGCCACAGCTGATATTAAGGGGAGTGGAAGTTGCAGGCTTTACACTAGATAGCCATGTTATTGTGTTTCCTCAAACCATGACAGCACCCTTTACATTTCCACCGCTCTATTTTTTTTCTGTTCACCAGGTAGGGATAAGTACAATTCTGTGTAGCAAAAACAAACAAACAATTACTAGTAAGTGTTATTAACATTCTCTAGTTCACAAGTTCTTGAGTCTAAATTACTGGCAATACAGAACGAGGATCCTCGTGGCTTGGGTAACTGTGGTATAAGGTGTAATATCGGATTTCACTTTACTCACTCTTTTGGCAGTAACCTGTGAAACGACTCTAAGAAAGGTGCATCCAGAGAGGCTCCTTTGTTTGACAGACAGGCTGGCAACTAGAAAAGGCCCATAATAGATCAGTGAAAGACAGAAAGGTCCTTGTACAACTTCTACATGAAGGCTAAGAAATGTTGAATGTATCTTTGCAGCGTGGACTAGAACTAGGATTCAGAACAGCAACTGAGGGTACATGTGACTTAGAAGGATGCAGGCCTAGCAATGACTTGAGTTAGCTGAAGCATATGTGTGGAAGGAGGACCGGGGGCTTTCTCGTGCAATTACTGGCTAGGAGACAACATGTGACCAAATCACCATTCAGCTGTACAGTGAAATGCAAGGCATGTGAGAAATGTTAATCTTTAAATAACAAACCCTTAATGTATACCTTAGATTTAGGAGTATTGCAGAAATACAGTACCTCCAGTACCTAAAATAGACAATACATATACATCCAGCCACCCGAAAACTCTAATGGATAGGTGAAATACATTTTAGAAATTTTTTCCCCCAGAAAAAAATACCCTCTGGCAATAACCTCATAGCAGACCTTTTAAGCAAAAGTCATATGTTTTTTTAAATGTAATTTTGGTTGTGTTTCAAAGTACAACAGAACCGTAAGAAAACTGCTCAACACAGCCTCAATTGTCCAATGAGTTGGTTACTTAAAAAGGGTTCTGTATAGTTAATTATGGGGTGTTAACCCTTTCATGTCTGCTCTCTAGATACATTGTAAAAAATGGGTAAGATTTTCTGCCGAGGTCATCCATTGTGCTTAATGATAATCGAGTCGGGAAGTGGCCAGGAGAAGGAGGAATAAGAATCTTAACTGAACTCAGGAACACAACAAGGAGGCTCTGCAGGTGACTGAAGCTAATCCCAATCTTCAGGTCACATGTACAGTTCAGCCGCCAAAGTCTGAGGTGCAGATTTTCTGGGTCATATTCCCTGACCCTGGATTGAGTGGGAACAGCTGGTTTTACTAACTAACGCTTGCGGTTGGGATAAAACCAGAAAGTTTTGCAGCTTCCTAACATACTTAGAAATTTTTATTTATTTCTTAATATTTCCAAAATCTATGCTTGTTGTCAATATTTTAAAAAATCTTTGCTTACATCTTACGGCCAGTTTAACGCGCATTGCATCTGTATTTAGGACTCCAAGTCCCAGCCTGACTGTGATTCTCATGACCTTAACTGGCTGCTGTCAGTTCAAGTCATCAGAAACATGTTGGGACTAGGACTTGCGTCTGTAAGACTGACGCAAAAATGCGTCCACAATACACCCGTGTGAAACTGGCCAAAAGCTATCCTGGCCTTGTCTTGTTTACGATGCTGAGGAGTTTATTAGAATGAATCATTGTAGATTGTCCTCTGAGTTTCTTCTGGTTGAGCTCTTAGATTTATTTCTGGAGATTAGTCTACACTTGTCCTCACATTATAACAGACCCTCTAGCAGCATGTGTAAGAATTGTCAGGACAGGTTTTTAACCTCTGGATGTAAACCATGAACTTTCCATTCACTGACAGCAAATGAGTAACAAAGAAAAATAAAATTATTTGTAACATTATAACATCTATGTTTTTTTAAATCTCTGCAGACATGGGACGATGAGCTAGAGAGGTCATCTGAAGCCTGGGCTCAGCAGTGCATGTGGGAGCACGGACCTTCCAACCTTATCATGTCCATTGGACAGAACCTGGCAGTGCACTGGGGCAGGTAAGGACAAAATCCAAAATTGACTGCTGTAATGTCCAGTGGTCTTCTGTCATCTGCATTCTTTTTACATTAACAGACTATAATGAAACCATGTATTATATTCTTTCCAACCTCTTCACTAAGGTATCGGACTCCAGCATTTCATGTCCAGTCCTGGTATGATGAGGTCAAGGATTACACATATCCATACCCCCATGAATGTAACCCCTTCTGTCCAGAACGATGCTCAGGGCCAATGTGCACCCATTACACCCAGGTAGGTGGGTAAAGGTTGATTAAATAGATGCATTCTAGTCACTACAGGATCAGGGATAGGTAGAAAAGTCATAGATAGTTGAGGCCTGGGAGTAATAACCCAGTAGCATCACCACCACAGTCTGGGATGTTCCTGTAGGATTCTGCACTAAGAAGAGCCACAAACCACCAATTGACATAGCTGGATAAACAGTTTCTACCTGAGATGTTTCCACAGAAGTTTATCTGAGGCCTTACCATAACCCGACCTCCCATTGAGCCCCCTAAGCTTTTGACCACAGTTGACCCGCCCCCTATCCATCAAGAACCTGCAACTATTCAACTTGTCTTTCCCATCTCCAGATCGTCTGGGCCACAACCACTAAAGTGGGCTGTGCGGTGAATGTCTGCAAGAGGATGAACGTGTGGGGAGAGATTTGGGAGAACGCTGTCTACCTCGTCTGCAACTATTCCCCAAAGTAAGAGCTCAGTCATGTACAAGGCACAAGAATACCCTTCATTGCCAGCCATAGGTTTGGAAAACTGCTCACCCAGTGTCTGTAATTCATCCTGTAATAGTGACTGTTAACAGTATTGTGGTGGACCACGGTTGTATTGGTGTAGGTGGTGGGGTTAGATGGTATTAACCCGGGGGCAAGATGTTATTAACCCCTAGTGTTCGTGATGCCAGAGTGTTTTTTGGTACCGGAATCACGCAAACGTTATCTCTGCTATTCCAATGGCTAGTTAAGGAAAGGAGAGTCCATAACCAGTTATGGTTTAACCCCTTAAGGACCACGGGTTTTTCAGTTTTTTCCTCCTCACATTTTAAAAATCATAACCCTTTCAATTTTGCACCTAAAAATCCACATGATGGCTTATTTTTTGCGCCACCAATTCTATTTTGAAGTGACATCAGTCATTTTACCCAAAAAATCTACAGCGAAATGGGAAAAAAAATTATTGTGCGACAAAATTGAAGAAAAACCGCCATTTTGTAATTTTTGGGGCTTCCCTTTCTACGCAGTACATTTTTAAGTAAAAATGACACCTTATCTTTATTCTGTAGGTCCGTACAATTAAAATGATACCCTACTTATATAGGATTGATTTTGATATACTTCTGGAAAAAATCATAACTACATACAGGAAAATTTATACGTTTAAAATTGTCATCTTCTGACCCCTATAACTTTTTTATATTACTGCATATGGGGCAGTATGAGGGCTCATTTTTGTGCTGTGATCTGAAGTTTGTAGCGGTACCATTTTTGTATTGATCGGACTTTTTGATCGCTTTTTATTCATTTTTTCATGATATAAAAAGTGACCAAGAATTTTATTTTGGACTTTGGATTTTATTTTTGTGCGTACGCCATTGACCGTGCGGTTTAATTAATTATATATTTTTTATAGTTCGGACATTTATGCACGCGGCGATACCACATATGTTTATATTTATTTTTATTTACATGGGTTTTTTTATGGGAAAAGGGGGGTGATTTGGACTTTTATTAGGGAAAGGGTTAAATTACATTGATTGACTTTTTTTTACACTTTTTTTTTGCAGTGTTATAGCTCTCATAGGGGGCTATAACACTGCACACACTGATATTTTACACTATTCACTGCAAAGCCATGGCTTTGCATTGATCAGTGTTATCGGTGGTCGATTGCTCAAGCCTGCATCTCGGGCTTGGAGCAATCAATCGCCGAAGGAACGTGCCGGAGGAAGATAAGAGGACCTCTGCTCGTGTCCTAGCTGATCGGGACACTGCACTTTCACTGCAGTGGTCCCGATCATCACCACTGAGCAGCCGGTAAGCTTTTACTTTGGTCTAAAAGATTAATAGCACGCGGCACCGCGATCACTGCCGCGCGCTATTAGCCCCGGGTCCTGGCTTCAGATACATGCCGGGACTGACCCGATATGACACGGGGTCACCACGTGACCCCGCATTATATCGCTGGAGCTGGCCAAGGACGTAAATCTACGTCCTTGGTGGTTAAAGGGTTAACAGAGGCTTTACTGAGGTTAAGACAGATGGAATTATCTTCACAGCTAGGCCAGATTCCCAGAGAGGTGGCAAGGAACCCAGAAGACCTCGCAGCTTGCTGGGACCAATTATACTTGTAATAGACTTGAAACAATTATCTTGAGGTTTGACTATGTGCAGGACTTGACTACTTGTAGTGACAGCAGACATAGACTTTTGACTTACTGGAATGACTGTAGCTTTGTGGCCTTCCAGGTAGCTGATCACTAGCACTGAGATCTCTGGTGTTTGCTGTGCTCAGTAGCAGGTGGTAAGAGATAAGAGAGTGAATTGTAATGGCCGCCCCTTTTTATAGTAGGGGGCTGGACTAAAGCCCATTGGTCAAGCTGCGGGTCATAGGTTAAGCTGGTGCTCTCTGGGAGAACATGTGACAACAAATCATGTGACTGCATAACATAACATGTGACAGACTTACAGGTCCTTTAGACAACCTCTCACAGTGCTCTATCTATACATTAGGATCCTGTCTATATATTAAAGCAGTATACACAACATTCTGGAAACAACAAGTGGAGATGCTGCAGGGGAGCCCCCAGGTCATTGAGGGTCTCAACCTGACATATGGGATATTACAGTATGATGGAGGAAAAATATATTTTTATATTTTATTTACAAGTTTTGTGTTCTGTTCCTGTACATCCTGGTCACCATCACCAGCTACACACTCTGCAGCCATTTATGATCTCCCAACAGCGCAGAAGATATATCATACTGATGACATTTTATGTTCCTTTTTAGGGGAAACTGGATTGGTGAAGCCCCTTATAAGAATGGCCGACCTTGCTCTGAGTGTCCACCCATCTATGGAGGAAACTGCAAAAATAACCTCTGCTACAAAGGTATCTAATGTTACAGGGAAGTGGTTCTGTCTCTTCTGTTAACATCTATTTTGTCACAATCCAGAGAAATCAAAGCCTAAAATGTAAAGATCACTTACCCCTAAGATCATACCTGAAATGCTTAAATTACTATCCTAAACTATTCAGCTATTGCCAAGATTTGCTCAGATCAGGGGGTTCATTCTCCATGTGCTCTCTGCTAGTGTTCTGCCTGTACAAATATGAGAATGTACTTCTAGTAATAAATTCACAAACCAAAAAGCTTAGGATGAAAGCAGGGTTCATGTCTCACTGGAGAATGCATGCCAGTAAGCACCAAAATGTAGCTCCACCCTTCTAGTGTTAAAGGAAGATAGCCTGATTGTTATCGAATATCTAGGAGTTAGCTCCATCTTTTTTTTTTTTATTATTATTATTTTTTTTACTGGCAGACTAGCTTCTATCTTGACTGGACAGAGCTCCATTCTTCTTCATTGACCAGCACATAGCTTCATTCTTCTCTGAGGGACAGGTGTTAGCTCTATCCTTCTCTAATGACCAAGTGTTGGCTCCATCCTTCTCCAAAGACCAGGAGTTAGCTCCATCCTTTTCTTGATGACCAAATGTTAGCTCCATCCTTCTCCATAGACCAGGTGTTAGCTCCATCCTTCTCTATAGACTAGACGTTAGCTCTATCCTCTGATGACCAGGTGTTAGCTCGATCCTTCTCCATAGATCAGGTGTTAGCTCTATCCTTCTCCATAGACCAGGTGTTCGCTCCATCCTTCTCCACAGACCAGGTGTTAGCTCCATCCTTCTCCATAGACCAGGTGTTAGCTCCATCCTTCTCCATAGACCAGGTGTTTGCTCCATTCTTCTCCATACACTAGACGTTCGCTCTATCCTTCTCTGATGACCAGGTGTTAGCTCTATCCTTCTCTGATGACCAGGTGTTAGCTCTATCCTTCTCTGATGACCAGGTGTTAGCTCCATCCTTTTCCAATGACCAGGTGTTAGCTCCATCCTTTTCCAATGACCAGGTGTTAGCTCCATCCTTCTCCATAAACCAGGTGTTAGCTCCATACTTCTCCATAGACTAGACGTTAGCTCTATTCTTCTCTGATGACCAGGTGTTAGCTCTATCCTTCTCTGATGACCAGGTGTTATCTCCATCCTTTTCCAATGACCAGGTGTTAGCTCTATCCTTCTCAGATGACCAGGTGTTAGCTCCATCCTTTTCCAATGACCAGGTGTTAGCCCCTTCTTTCTCAGAAGACCAGGAGATTGGAGAAGGATGTCTTGATGACTAGAATGTAGCTCCTTCTTTCCCTTGTGTGCAAGGTGAGCTCCAATATTCTCCCAGGGAGGTAGTTCCATGCTTTTATGATGACAAGAAAGTAGCTCCATCCTTCTCTGATGACCAGGAGGTAGCTTCATTATTCTCTCTATAACCACAAGTTTGTTCTAACCTTTTATGACCAGTAGGCAGCTCTATTTTTCTCTTATGACCAGTGGGTGGCTCCATCCATCCTTTTAGGACCAGGAGGTGTCTCTATCCCTCTCTGTAAAACCAGAAGGCAACTCCATCCGAATATGGCTAACACCATCTTGAATATATCACACCATTGTTTTGGGCCATTAAGCTCTTTACTCATTTTCCTGAATGACTAAAAGCAGTTGTCATCAGATGTTAGTTGCTCTACTGTCCTGCTTCAGTGATCAGGGGAGCTCACTTTGGCATTGACTGCTGCCCCGCAACCAAATATTGAGATTCCAGTGATGAAAAGGGAATCTGCTCTATTATTTTAACAATAAAAACCTGGAATCTGCCTCCAGGATTACGTGCCTATTACACATTTTGCTCTCATGTATTTTCCATTAAGTCCTCATTCACCTGATACTGTGCCAAAATACGTCTGGTGGTTTATGGGCTGCAATAAAGGCACGGTTAGACTTATAGGAGCATCGTCTGAACATTGGTCATAAGGCATCAGGTCTTACTCGTTTCATTCATGTATTGACGTTGCAGTACACTGCAGTAAATTGAGATTGAATAATTCATGACTAGTGTGACCTAGAAGACCCACTGCTGTATAACTCTGACATCCCATAACATCCAGCGCCAATGTATTTTTTGTATGACTATGTTATACAGCGTTTTTCCAGTTCTTTGCTGCTGGCACTTTAAATCCATGGTTGTTAATGACTCTCTGTGTTGGACATTTAGCGATTATCTGCTGTGATTCTTGTTGACACAAGTAAATGAGAAGCAGATTTTCCAGAACCTTCTCTCACTGAACCTCTTGTCACTATTTTTAGTGCTGCTCGTGTAGAGTGTTGCTTTGTATGACCTTATATTTGAGAGGAAGTTTGAACTGCCATAAGCGGCATTCCTTGTGTTGGATGAAATGTCCTGGGTTCTTAAGGTTTATAGAGATTCCAGAAATGATTGTCATTGTTTTCTTGTCTTGTTTTTGCCATGTTAAAATCTTGTGTTCTTGGGAACATTTGCTGATTATTATGTTGCATAATGTCCTGTTTTCACCCTGCAGGAGACAAGAACACTGGGGCAGTGGAGACTGATGAAACCAATGAGATTGAATCTCCTCGTATTCCTGAAGAGACACTGATCTGGGTGCATGAAAAGATCAACAAGCCCAAAGTCGTGCCAAAAACGACGCAGCCAGCCAACGTGAACCTTATGAGTAAGAGCACACATTTATGTCACTTAGGGGAAACACTGCTGCAACTAGCAAGCCCCAATCTGACTGAGAGGGAAAATTTCTATTCATTCACTAGATGACAGTGGTGAGATCACTGAAAATGCAGCCTATCAATTCTCTAGAGAACAGTAGTGACATCACTGAGAATACAGCCTATCCATTCACTAGAGAACATCAGTGACATCACTGAAAATACATCCTATCCATTCACTAGAGAACAGCAGTGATATCACTGAGAATACATCCTATCCATTCACTAGAGAACAGCAGTGACATTACTGAGAATACATCCTATCTATTCACTAGAGATCAGCAGTGACTTCACTGAGAATACATCCTATCCATTCACTAGAGAACAACAGTGACATCACTGAGAATACAGCCTATCCATTCACTAGAGAACAGCAGTGACATCACTGAGAATACATCCTATCCATTCACTAGAGAACAGTAGTGACATTACTGAGAATACGTCCTATCCATTCACTAGAGAACAGCAGTGACATCACTGAGAATACATCCTATCCATTCACTAGAGAACAGTAGTGACATTACTGAGAATGCATCCTATCCATTCACTAGAGAACAGCAGTGACATCACTGAGAATACATCCTATCCATTCACTAGAGAACAGTAGTGACATTACTGAGAATACGTCCTATCCATTCACTAGAGAACAGCAGTGACATCACTGAGAATACATCATATCCATTCACTAGAGAACAGTAGTGATATCACTGAGAATACAGCCTATCCTTTCACTTGAGAACAGCAGTGACGTCACTGAGAATACATTCACTAGAGAACAGCAGTGACATCACTGAGAATACATCCTATCCATTCACTAGAGAATATCAGTGACATCACTGAGAATACAGCCTATCCATTCACTAGAGAACAGCAGTGACATCACTGAGAATACATCCTATCCATTCACTAGGGAACAGCAGTGACATCACTGAGAATACAGCCTATCCATTCACTAGAGAACAGCAGTGACATCACTGAGAATACATCCTATCCATTCACTAGAGAACAACAGTGACATCACTGAGAATACAGTCTATCCATTCACTAGAGAACAGCTGTGACATCACTGAGAATACATCCTATCCATTCACTAGAGAACCGCAGTGACATCACTGAGAATACATCCTATCCATTCACTAGAGAACAGCAGTGACATCACTGAGAATACAGCCTATCCATTCACTAGAGATCAGCAGTGACATCACTGAGAATACAGCCTATCCATTCACTAGAGAATAGCAGTGACATCACTGAGAATACATCCTATCCATTCACTAGAGAACAGCAGTGACATCACTGAGAATACATCCTATATATTCACTAGAGAACAGCAGTGACATCACTGACAATACAGCCTATCCATTCACTAGAGAACAGCAGTGACATCACTGAGAATACATCCCATCTATTCACTAGAGAACAGCAGTGACATCACTGAGAATACATCCTATCCATTCACTAGAGAACAGCAGTGACATCCCTGAGAATACATCCTATCCATTCACTAGAGAACAGCAGTGATATCACTGAGAATACATCCTATACATTCACTAGAGAACAGCAGTGACATCACTGAGAATACAGTCTATCCATTCACTAGAGAACAGCAGTGACATCACTGAGAATACATCCTATCCATTCACTAGAGAACAGCAGTGACATCACTGAGAATACATCCTATCCATTCACTAGAGAACAGCAGTGACATCACTGAGAATACAGCCTATCCATTCACTAGAGAACAGTAGTGACATCACTGAGAATGCATCTTATCCATTCACTAGAGAACAGCAGTGACATCACTGAGAATACAGCCTATCCATTCACTAGAGAACAGCAGTGACATCACTGAGAATACATCCTATCCATTCACTAGAGAACAGCAGTGACATCACTGAGAATACATCCTATCCATTCACTAGAGAACAGCAGTGACATCACTGAGAATGCATCTTATCCATTCACTAGAGAACAACAGTGACATTACTGAGAATACAGCCTATCCATTCACTAGAGAACAGCAGTGACATCACTGAGAATACAGTCTATCCATTCACTAGAGAACAGCAGTGACATCACTGAGAATACATCCTATCCATTCACTAGAGAACAGCAGTGACATCACTGAGAATACATCCTATCCATTCACTAGAGAACAGCAGTGACATCACTGAGAATACATCCTATCCATTCACTAGAGAACAGCAGTGACATCACTGAGAATACAGTCTATCCATCTATACATCCTATCCATTCAATACAGATCAGTGGTAAAACACTGAAAATATTTTCTTGAAACCCAATTTTCTTTTCTAGCTCAAGTCATCAAATGTGAAACAAGGATGAGGGACAAGTGCAAAGGATCCACCTGTAACAGGTACAAGCCTTCTGAGCAATCTCCCTGCTTCCTGGTTTGATTTGCTGTACATTGCTGACAGTATAATACTTCTCTGCCTGTGGCCTCTGAAAATATTTTTTGTTGCATTGTTTTGCATTCTGCTGTGAAGAAGAGTGTGTACCTGTATTCACAGTTTTTTTTATTACATAAGGTCTGCAGTAAAAAGGTAAGGGTGCGTTCACACGGCCGTTTGCCCCCGTTTTCTTTATACCCATTTCAGTTCCGTTTTTGCAGATTGTACACGGATTATAAACGGTTTAAAAAAAAATCCGCTTCATGTCAATGGGATTTTTTTTTACAATCCGTTAACATCGGTGTGCACCCGTTTGCACTCATTTCCGTTTTTTTCATGGAAGAAAAAAACGGCACATGCAGTATTTTTTCTTCCGTGAAAAAAACGGAAGAAAACACGGACATCATAATTTTAACATTGAAGTCTATGGCAAACGGATGAACCTTTAATGTCATCCGTTTGCACCCAGGTTTAAAATATCCGTAAGTACATCTGAGCATGCTCAGAAGAGGTGACATCAGCAGACTCCTACAGTGTTGTGGGACTACTACTACTCTCATCATGGAAACAAGTCTGTTCCATGATGGGAGTTGTAATTCCCCGGCTGCAGGAGTCTGCCAGTGGCTGGGGGGACCACATTAGTGTTTGTACTACAACCCCCATCATGGATCAGACTCTGTTCCATGATGGGGGTTGTAGTACAGGGGCAGAGGGATTGATCGCAACGGGTCTCACTTCTGAGATCCGATCCGATCAGAAGTTATTAAGCAGGGGAGCGGGCGGCATGGTCCGCAACCCTGCGATCACCGATGTATTTTACTTTCATTTTTAAATTCCCCGCGGGGAGCTCTGAATGGCCAGTACCGAGGAGCCAATTAGGGCTCCCTGCGGGGATTTTTAAAATGGACAATGTATATTAAAAGCGCTGTGGGGGGCAAGATATATAGCGCTATATATCTAGCCCCCCAGCGCATTTATAAAAATATAACCCCCGCCAGCGCAAAAATATATACCCCCGCAGTATATATATATGTGACTCCCCGCCAGTGCATTTATAATGCAACCCCCACCTGCGCTTTTATAATTATATACCCCCGCCAGCGCAATTATCAATATATACCCCCCCGCCAGCGCATCTATGTGACCCCCCCTGCTGGCGCATATGTCATTAATGCAGCGCTATCTGTGAATAGTCTTTTACTTGCAGAGCATCACACCAGCCGCCGCCAGCGCGATGCTGCTGATAGAATACTATTCATACATAGTGCTGCAGGGGCATATTATATAGAAGTGCTGTGGGGGGCCAGATATATAGTATTATCTGCCCCCCACAGCGCTTTTAATATACATTGTCCATTTTAAAAATCCCTGCAGGGAGCCCTGAATGGCTCCTCAGTACGGGCCATTCAGAGCTCCCCACGGGGAATTTAAAAATGAAAGTAAAATACATTGTGTACATCGATGAGTTGTGGACCATGCTGCCCGCTCCCCTGCTTAATACATTCTGATCGAATAGGGTCTCAGAAGTGAGACCCGGTGCGTTCAATCCCTCAGCCCCTGTACTAGAACAAGCACTAATGTAGCCTCCCCAGCCACTGGCAGACTCCTGCAGCCAGGAACTACTACTCCCACCATGGAAACAAGTCTGTTCCATGATGGGAGTAGTACTAGTCCTGGCTGCAGGAGTCTGTAGGTTGCTGATTTTTTTCATTAAAAAAAAAACGGATTAAAAACGGTTACAAACGCTTCAAAACGGTTACCCGTTTTATCAGCCATTTCTATCCGTTTTTTAAAATCTGTTTTTTTTTTTAAACGGAACGGGGCATACGGCCGTGTGAATACACCCTAAGAGAGAAAACTGTAATATTTGGAGACAACGTTATTATCCTACTTCCCAACAGATGGTTCTTTCTCTGCTTGAAACCTCCATGTCAGTGTTTCCCAACCAGTGTGCCTCCAGCTGTTTCAAAACTACAACTCCCTGCATGCCCGGACAGCTAAAGGCTGTCCGGGCATTCTGGGAGTTGTAGTTTTGCAACAGCTGGAGGCACACTGGTTGGGAAACACTGCTCTATATAAATGTTCACAAGCTTCCTCAGTCATATGTAGAAAAATGAAATGGCAGATAGCAAGATATAGGGGAGGGGGGAACTGCAGCTGCAGCTTCTCTCTCTTTGTCTTTGAGACTGTATGCCACAATAGGGGACGGGGGAACAAATTGGAGACATCTATGAGCACACAGCACAATGGGGAAGATTCTCAAAGAATTTTGCGCCCAAAAAAAGTCAATTACGCGCCCAAATTTTTCAAAGAGCTTTGTGCCGCGGTTTACACTGTTAACGTCAGTTTTGTAAAAGTGGGCGTGTCCACATATATTGTCTGCTTTACATGATATTTTCAAAGGGGTGAGAGTCCAGTTTACATCAAAAATTTCACACCACAGAAATGGTTGTT
Source organism: Hyla sarda (assembly GCF_029499605.1). NCBI lineage: Eukaryota > Metazoa > Chordata > Amphibia > Anura > Hylidae > Hyla > Hyla sarda. The sequence continues at coordinate 146,157,696 of NC_079194.1, forward strand.
TTATTGTTTTTTTTTTTTTGGGGGGGGGGGAGGTGTTATTTAAGTAATTATAAAAAAAAATATTATTATTATTGAAACATTTTATTAAAAACTTTTTTTTTTTCTTGGTCACTGCACCTGCACTCACATTTAAGCTCAGAAATGTTTTATTTATACAGTTATCACTTGTCTGGGCACTAGTAACCATTGAATATTTCCTGAGATGTTTCCACCAGAATTTTCCCGGATGTAAAGCTTGGCGCAAAAATTGCCAATTTTGGTGCTAAACTCAGCAATTTTGGCCCCAAATAATCCAATATGGCTGTGCTGAAAAAAATAAAAAAATAAACCATTGAGCGAAAAAACAAACAAAAGGGATGCGCAAACGAATTTTCACATATTTTCAGAGCAGCACAAAAGAGAAAAAAAAGGTGTGATTAATATTACTGGAACAGAAATTATAGCAGTTTTTGATAATCTTCAAATCGGCAGCAAATAACACCAAATATGGCTGACTGGTGCCCATTTACAGGAAAGGGTTCAGATTGTCTGAAGAAGATGTGGTAGCTTGGGGGGTGCAGGGTGAATAGGGTGTAGCTATGCAATGATGAGAGGGTGTAGCATTAACCCTTAACTGTCGTGACGCCAGGGTGCGGGTTCCTCTGCATATATATATATAAATCCTACCGCCACCCGTCCTAGGAACAATAGGGAGGAATAAAGGATTGTCCACAACCGGAATTGTAATAAACAGGAAATAACTTTACTGCAGATTTTATGCAGGATGCAATCAGCAAACAGTCTTTGCAAGAGGACCGGACTTTAGGCTCCTCACAGGCTGGTTGGGACTTTGTAGGGAATAAGCTTTGAGGCTTGCTTTACGCTGTTCCACTGAATTTAGGGGTTTGATTTAGGTCCAGTAGTCACGTACAATTAGCTGGATTGGAGTTTGATAGACTCACGGTTATCAAGAAGTTGAAGAGATAGGCTTCAGGCCTAATTAGTCTTGTAGATATGCACAGAGCTCCGATCGCGTTCATATCCCGGGGGGAAGAGAGCAATGATTGGACACAGTGCCCTTGTATCTGAAGGGGCAGGCTCAAAGCTTATTGGTTCCCCAAACCTGTCAGTCCTATCACAAAGGTTTGTGGTACATCACATGACTAAATCACATGACCTGAAAGGTCCTTAACTTTAGCATAACACATTTACTATGAATCACATGACCTAAGGTCCTGTAAGTAACCTTTATATTATTAAATATTCTAAATATATACAATAAATTACAGATTTATGAGGCGACTGAGGGTTATCCCACTAAGAAAATCCTAACAGCACGGAGGAACTCTGACTATGGGGACTTACGACCAAAGGTACAGGACCATGTCCAGTACCGGGACACCACAAATACATGTGGGGAACCACATTGTATGCCCACCACCTGTCATGAGGCCTTCCTCATAGAGAGTAATAAATCGGCTTTGGATGAATATTTTGCTGACATTCCAGGCAGAACAGTTGGATTTGTACTAAAAACATTCCCTGTTCAGTGAAATCCACAGAAAACACCATTTTTGGCTCAGTTATGTTGTGAGCAGCGTCTCCGGCACCTTCTTGCTCACATGTTCACTGTTTATCTAAGGCCTTTTATTCTTCACCCTTCACATTCTTGATAGAGATAAATAGGTTTTGCTGGGGATGTAAATTTGGGGTAACCATGGTGACATAACAATCCATAGTGGGATGAAAAGGCTTAGTCATTGCTGGCGCTGAGTCATGGAGAATGTATGGAGAACATGTAGCGCTGGTGGCATAATACAAAGACTGTTTAAGAGATCTTTTATTGGGTTTCGGGGTGAAGTGGCAAAATAAACGAAATGTCCTTGTTATGGTTCATTCCTTAAGATAATAATAATAATAATATATATATATATATATATATATATATATATATATATATATATATATATAAATAAATAAAGAGAGAAGGCTTGACTCACTGACTCATCAACGCCCGGCCTAAACCCTTGGACCTAGAAACCTGAATTGGACCTAGAAACCTGAATTTTTTCACAGGTATTTTTAAGACGTAGACAAGGAATAAGAAAGGATTTTTCGAAATTCAACCCTTAAGGGGATGAAAAAGGGGGTTGAAAGTTTGTATGGAAGTCTGTCATTTTTGAAGCTAGAAGCATGAAACTTTATTTTTAGGCTAACAATTAGAGATAAAGAAACACGTGTTTTAACAATTTCTAAAATTCCACTCCTGAAGGGGTGAAACGGGAGTTAAAATTTTGTATACCTGGCACTGCGGCACGGGAGGGTTATGAAAAGAGCTCAAGAGCTGAGCTCGCATCATACCCGCACGGTCCCATCTGCTATCAGCAGCCAGGACCTGTGGCTAATGCCCGACATCACCGTTCCGGCAGATGTCCGGCATTAACTCTTTAGATGCGGCGATCAAAGCTGAAAGAATTTGGGTTGTTTGGATGCCCGTAGACTTTTTACGATGCCCATAGATCGTAAAAAGTGGATCTATGTTACCCTAAATTTAACGCGAGCGAAGCCGCGGGCAAAAGCTATTATTTGTATATGTGGAGGCTCTAGTAACTTTATCATCAAGATCCTCCCTGGTTGTCTACATATAGATTATCACTTCATGGGGATCTACAGACAGTTATTTTGTAGTAACTGTTCATGGTCTTCTGAAGTATAAGGTTGGGTTCACACCACAGAATTTCTGCTCGCAATTTCTGGTGCATCACAATCCTATTGCTTTCAATGGGATTTCACTGCTCAGTGCTCTCTACAGAATTTCAGCGGCAGAACTTCCGCTGCTTCTGACACCAGAATGGTCTTGCTCATACTTTTGGCGGAATCCGCGTGAAATACATTGCCATCTACGGGGACAGCAATGTATTCCCTCGGAATTCGCAATGTGAACTCCACCTAAAGGTCCCAGTGGTGTTATGATAGAGGCTTAACCTAATGAGTTAAGATGCTTTTACCTCTTCAGATCCAAGATGTCGAGGGAGATAACCTAATACTATGGAGGGGATTTATCAAAACCTGTGTAGAGGAAAAAAGTGGAGCAGTGCTTCTTTCATTTTTTTCATTTTTCAGAGTCCTTATTATAAAAATGAAATAAGCCGTCTGATTGGTTGCTGTGGGAAACTGCACCACTCTTTTTTCATAGGTATTTTATCACAAAACCAATGCAACAAGTCCAAAATACTGAAGAACAATGACTTTAGTCCTGTGAATGTTACAGGCATAACCAGAGATTTACGTTCACACGCACAGGATCTGCTGCACATTTTTGCTGCATATTTTCTGCAGCTGATGCAGAACTGCTGCAGATTTGCTACTGCAGACTTTGCTGCCCATTGACTTCAATGGGCAGTAAACTCTGCTGAAGATACGCATGTGTGTATTCACTCCTACAGTATCCTGCACATATTTCATGTGTTCAGTCATCTAGTTTACATTGAAATCTGCAGCAAAAAATCCTGTGCATCAAATATGCACAGGATACTGAACGTGTGAATAGACCCTAAGTGAAGATTTCCTCAATCCTATTGTACTATTTTAACAAGGCAAATGTTTAAAGAATTATGATGAGAATATAATGCATAGAAGCAGTGCTCTCCATATGATTTCAATCATATAGTATAACTTACAATTATTTATTAACATCTACTCTACAGTAATCTATAGTCTATCTTTAATATATGCTGAAATTCATTGCTAATGTTTTCTTTAATTCTAGGTATTTCTGTCCGGCTGGCTGTGTAAATAAGAAGGCCAAGATCTTTGGGACCCTGTTCTATGACAGTGTAAGTATCTTATAGAGATGATATTATGTAGGAAGGCTGGACAGCTTCTGTCAGTCACTACTTACCCCATAGACAGTGCAGATCTAACCTTTGCCCAGTATTAGAACTAGTCCTTTTCGCAAGGGAAACCCTTTTTTTGCTCACATATCCTGGTAATGTCCCCATAAGATTTCAAAGGGCATATAACTACATGAATGGACTCCTATGTCTGCTGCACTCCATTCAAATGGATCATGTCCCACCTGATATCCAAACTGTTAATAATAGAAGAAAATTAGGGGAGCGGACAACTCATTCACAATATTTCCACAAAGAAACACCTTAGGACAGCGAGTAAAGTAACTTACTTCACCAAGGAGAGCTAGTCCTCAATGTTCCCCCCACCCCATGCCGGCCTGCCTTAAAATCTACACCCGCGATCCCGTACCACTGTTTTCTTGGGTCTTCAGCACAGTAAGGTTCTGTTGAGTAGATATAGCTCTCTCTATGGCCAGCCTGACCTCACTATTACAACTGCAGTTGTTTCTGCTAGTATGCTTTCCTCTAATGATTAAATGGCAGCAAAATACCAGAAGCAACTGCAGTTGTAATAGAGAGGTCAGGCTGGCCATATAGAGAGCTATATCTTAGAGGGCAGCATACTACCAGAAACAACTGCAGTTGTAATAGAGAGGTCAGGCTGGCCATATAGAGATCTATATATTAGAGGGCAGCATACTACCAGAAGCAACTGCAGTTGTAATAGAGAGGTCAGGCTGGCCATATAGAGAGCTATATCTTAGAGGGCAGCATACTACCAGAAGCAACTGCAGTTGTAATAGAGAGGTCAGGCTGGCCATATATAGAGCCATATCTTAGAGGGCAGCATACTACCAGAAGCAACTGCAGTTGTAATAGAGAGGTCAGGCTGGCCATATAGAGAGCTATATCTTACAGGGCAGCATACTACCAGAAGCAACTGCAGTTGTAATAGAGAGGTCAGGCTGGCCATATAGAGAGCTATATCTTACAGGGCAGCATACTACCAGAAGGAACTGCAGTTGTAATAGAGAGGTCAGGCTGGCCATATAGAGAGCTATATCTTACAGGGCAGCATACTACCAGAATCAACTGCAGTTGTAAGAGAGAGGTCAGGCTGGCCATATAGAGATCTATATATTAGAGGGCAGCATACTACCAGAAGCAACTGCAGTTGTAATAGAGAGGTCAGGCTGGCCATATAGAGAGCTATATCTTAGAGGGCAGCATACTACCAGAAGCAACTGCAGTTGTAATAGAGAGGTCAGGCTGGCCATATAGAGATCTATATATTAGAGGGCAGCATACTACCAGAAGCAACTGCAGTTGTAATAGAGAGGTCAGGCTGGCCATATAGAGATCTATATATTAGAGGGCAGCATACTACCAGAAGCAACTGCAGTTGTAATAGAGAGGTTAGGCTGGCCATATAGAGAGCAATTTCTTCTCAAGGAATTGAATAGAACCTTATAGTGCTGAAGACCTGGGAAAACAGCTGGAGGCCTACGAGATCACGGGTGTAGATTTTTAAGCAAGCCGGCATGGGGGGAGTATTGAGGACTAGTTCTCTTAGGTGAAGTAAGCTACTTTACTTGCTGTCCTCAGTTGTTTCTGGAAATGTTGTGAATAAGTTGTCCGCTTCCCTAATTTTCTTCAATTGCTTACTGTTCACTTATTCTGGTATAACTGGTTACATTTGCATTCCTATAGATGTCCAGCTTGTGCAGAGCAGCCATACATTATGGGGTCATCGATAGTAATGGCGGACTGGTGGACATAACCCGTAAAGGACAACTTCAGTTCTTTGTCAAGTCCACCAGGAACGGGGTGCAGTCACTGAGGTAAGGTGTAACATTTTCTCTCTAGTTCTATTGTGGATTTTTACAATTTCACAAACTGACAATTGTTTTATTTCTTTCAGTAAATTTAAACCTGGAAATTCTTTCATGGTGTCAAAAGTTACAGGTAAGTGTCAAGAACTGAAGTCTATATAATATGTATTGGGGGGGGGGCACTATATGAGGCGCATGGGAAGGTATATGAGAGTAAACATCAGGGGGTATATATAATAGGTGTCTGGGAATTTAATGGGGATGTATGTAAAGGATATATTTGGGGTAAAGTGGTATCTATAGGTGTATATATATATATATATATATATATATATATATATATATGTAATATCTGTTTTCTCATCTTCTCCCTCAGTACAGACAATTGATTGTTACTCAACAGTAGCCGAGATCTGTCCTTTTGAGAAGCCAGCAAAACACTGCCCCAGGTAAATCTAGGAGAGAAGCATGAAGTGTGGCAAGACTGACCCATGTATGAAATCAGTAACAAAACAAATAGTGGCCTACAAGGGAGGGGTATGCCTGTGAAGTGGTTGAGACTTTTGTGTCCAAAATTGACAGTTAATTTTGCTCCACAGGTTTTCCTGCCCCAGCCATTGTAAAAATGAACCTTCGCATTGGGCTCCAGTCATTGGCTCGAATATTTACGCAGATGTAAGTCATCTCTAAGCTTATTGATCAGATTCTAGTATAATGCAGTTAACATTGTGCAGAACTTAGAGATGAAATATTATAGCTAATGTTGGATTCCTGTGGATGGGCGATGCCAAGACTGTACTACGTCTACTGGGCTGGGAAGGAGGGTGAAATTCTTAACATGTCACAGCCAGACTACATAAACAGATTATTCAGAACCTCTTCCCTCTCATTGAATCACATCAATTAGTAAATTGTCCCTACGGCAGTAACACGTCCACTCTTATTCTCTGTGTCCGGGTCTATATGGACTATAGTAAAGTAAGTCCTGTCCCTGAAAAACATTCTGTTCCTTGCAGTATATTATGATGAGCAGGGATCTTCCAGAAGATCTGGGTGCAATGCCCACTCTGGAAAACGACCAACTGCATTGTGAATACAGCTCTGGAAGAACTCAGGATCAGTGACACTGGGTCAGCCTGAAATCCATTGGACTTACATGTAAGAGTTAGGCTGGGTTCACATCACGTTTTTCCCCATATGGGAGCGCATACGGCAGGGGGGGGGGAGCTAAAAACGTGTGCTGCCATATGCGGTCCAGTATGGAATTCATTTCAATGAGCCGACCGGAGTGAAGCGGTCGGCTAATTTTTCTCCGTATGCGGTGGTTGACTACGGTTTTAGGTCCGGTAGAAAACCGCATGCGGGGAAAAATGAGCCGACCGCTTCACTCCGGTCAGCTCATTGAAATGAATTACATACGGCAGCGCAAGTTTTTAGCTCCCCCTGCCGTATGCGCTCCCATATGGGGAAAAACGTGATGTGAACCCAGCCTTATTCAGTAGATGTGAGTTGAGTATGCAGTAATGTTGCCACACTGATTTTCTTTTAGCAGTAACCTCAGTAAGCAGAATGCTAACCATAAGAAACATCTTAAGGATCTGTAGCACATGTTGTGGTCATGTGATTTGGCTTCTTACAACCAAGTGAAGAAGCAAATATGAGGAAATCTTGTTCTTATTAGCAGCTTTCCAGGGATATATCACAAGTTCATGGAAACGTTACAGCGTAAACAAAGACAACGTCTACAGGGAGTTGTCACCTGAAAACCTCAACCAGATGTCCATTATTTTAGTGCATGAGTTCAATAATGGGGGTCACAAGCCATTAGTAGGGAACGTTTACCATAAAGGGCCAATCCTATGTAAATGAAGCTTAATGCCTGTCTAATGAAAAGTTCTGTTTGTTATTTGCCATCATTGTCATGGTCTATACTTGCTGTCAAGGAATGGAAACATTTGTTTCTATTAAAATCCAAAAACCTGTTCTGACTGAAACCTTCTCACAGCTGAGGTTTTATTTTTTTCTAGTTGTATCCAGTCTAGGCAGTCCTCTGTGAGGTATACAGCCTGGACTGGTAAGAGGTACATTTTACCTGTACAGTGATGCCTCAACTTACAATGGCCTCAACATACAATAGTTTCAACATACAATGGTCTTTTCTGGACCATTGTAAGTTGAAACCAGACTCAACATACAATGCTACGGACAGTACAGATCTGCAAAACATATCAATAGCTGGAAGAACTGACTAATCAGAATGGGCATTTCACTGGTAAAACACCTGTATTACTGAAGCGTATGCACTGACTGATGTCTGGTAGCGCCCCCTACAGTACAGGGAGGTATTACATGTTCTGTACTCTTTACCTGTACCAGGGTTACCTGCTCCTTTGGACACCAGGTGAGGGTGACTCCATGTTACTTTTTTAGGACACTGTGTTCTGTACAGGACCCTGAAGAAGCTCCTGTCCTCTACATAGACCAGTGATTCCCAAGCAGGGTGCCCTGAGCTGTTGCAAAACTACAACTCCCAGCATGGCCGGACAGCCTTTGGCTGTCCGGGCATGCTGGGAGTTGTAGTTTTGCAACAGCTGGAGGCTCCCTGCTTGGGAAACACTGACCTAGACAGGGATATACAGCTCCCAGCAGATCTTTCTTACTTTTATATGTAAGGAATTGCTTTATCTATATTAGTTATCTACTTATTTTTCTTTAATCCTCACTTTTTCCTATTTTTCGGATGACATTTTGGGCCTTTAGAACCAATTACCAGGTTTCCATAGAGTTATGGTCTCAACATACAATGGTTTCAACATACAATGGTCGTCCTGGAACCAACTAATATTGTAACTTGAGAGACCACTGTATATTGTAATAAACCCTCAGTATAGTGAGACGTCAACATGCAGTCCTCTCCCAAGTGATCAGAAGAGCTATAGCATTTGGACTGATACATTGCAGGGCAGACGCTTCCCCTGTGAACCGTGTAGAAAAATTTTCGTCCCAGCACAAGAAGTCAGATTTAGAGCGGCCACAGAATGGTTCCTAATACCGCTGCCAGCTCTGACTGTGTCCTTGTATGGACATGAAACTTCTGCCAATTCACCGCACTGAATCTGCCAGCAGATATCTGAAATAAACGTTGCGTAAGGTTCTAGATCAAACTTTGCAGGTGCTGGCATGATGACAAGTTTACTGAGCAAAAACATCTAGCACCTGAAAGATGCTACCTGCAGAACTATTAATATACATGTGAAGGAGAAAAATACATAGATTGTTACAAGTCAGGACCGTATACAAGTACAGGAAATGGGGGTGGGTCTGTGACAACTTGTCAGTCGCAATGTAGAGGATGGTTGTCAGCAATAATAGATGGAATACAGGGTGGGCCATTTATATGGATACACCTTAATAAAATGGGAATGGTTGGTGATATTAACTTCTTGTTTGTGGCACATTAGCATATGTGAGGGGGGAAACTTTTCAAGATGGGTGTTGACTATGGCAGCCATTTTGAAGTCGGACATTTTGAATCCAACTTTTGTTTTTTCAATAGGAAGAGGGTCATGTGACACATCAAACTTATTGGGAATTTCACAAGAAAAACAATGATGTGCTTGGTTTTAACGTAACTTTATTCTTTCATTAGTTATTTACAAGTTTCTGACCACTTATAAAATGTGTTCAATGTGCTGCCCATTGTGTTGGATTGTCAATGCAACCCTCTTCTCCCACTCTTCACACACTGATAGCAATACCGCAGGAGAAATGCTAGCACAGGCTTCCAGTATCCGTAGTTTCAGGTGCTGCACATCTCGTATCTTCACAGCATAGACAATTGTCTTCAGATGACCCCAAAGATAAAAGTCTAAGGGGGTCAGATCGGGAGACCTTGGGGGCCATTCAACTGGCCCACGATGACCAATCCACTTTCCAGGATATTGTTCATCTAGGGATGCTCAGACCTGACACCCATAATGTGGTGGTGCACCATATTGCTAGAAAAACTCAGGGAACGTGCCAGCTTCAGTGCATAAAGAGGGAAACACATCATCATGTAGCAATTTCGCATATCCAGTGGCCTTGAGGTTTCCATTGATGAAGAATGGCCCCAACTATCTTTGTACCCCATATACCACAGCATACCATCAATTTTTGTGTTCCAACAGTCTTGGAGGGATCTATCCAATGTGGGTTAGTGTCAGACCAATAGCGGAGGTTTTGTTTGTTAACTTCACCATTCACATAAAGTTTGCCTCATCACTGAACAAAATCTTCTGCGTAAACTGAGGGTCCTGTTCCAATTTTTGTTTTGCCCATTTTGCAGCACCTGAAACTACGGATACTGGAAGTCTGTGGTAGAATTTCTCCTGCGGTGTTGCTATAAGTGTGTGAAGAGTAGGAGAAGAGGGTTGCATTGACAATCCAACACAATGGGCAGCACATTGAACACATTTTATAAGTGGTCAGAAACTTGTAAATAACTCATGAAAGAATAAAGTTAAGTTAAAACCAAGCACATCATTGTTTTTCTTGTGAAATTCCCAATAAGTTTGATGTGTCACATGACCCTCTTCCTATTGAAAAAACAAAAGTTGGATTCAAAATGGCTAACTTCAAAATGGCCGCCATGGTCACCACCCATCTTGAAAAGTTTCCCCCCTCACATATACTAATGTGCAACAAAAAGGAAGTTAATATCACCAACCATTCCCATTTTATTAAGGTGTATCCATATAAATGGCCCACCATGTAGATGTGACTGTAGTATAAGGTGTGTGGATCTCATGTCTGATCACAATGTAATTATATCCAGTGATGTCAGTAATGGGGGCGGGGCTGTGACAACCTCTCAGACATGATATAGATGGTTGTCAGCAGTAATAGATGGAATAGATGTGACTGTAGTATAAGATGTGTGGTCTCATGTCTGATCACAATGTAATTATATCCAGTGATGTCAGTAATGGGGGCGGGGCTGTGACAACCTCTCAGACATGATATAGAGGATGGTTGTCAGCAGTAATAGATGGAATAGATGTGACTGTAGTATAAGGGGTGTGGATCTCATGTCTGATCACAATGTAATTATATCCAGTGATGTCAGTAATGGGGGCGGGGCTGTGACAACCTCTCAGACATGATATAGAGGATGATTGTCAGCAGTAATAGATGGAATAGATGTGACTGTAGTATAAGATGTGTGGTCTCATGTCTGATCACAATGTAATTATATCCAGTGATGTCAGTAATGGGGGCGGGGCTGTGACAACCTCTCAGACATGATATAGAGGATGGTTGTCAGCAGTAATAGATGGAATAGATGTGACTGTAGTATAAGGGGTGTGGATCTCATGTCTGATCACAATGTAATTATATCCAGTGATGTCAGTAATGGGGGCGGGGCTGTGACAACCTCTCAGACACGATATAGAGGATGGTTGTCAGCAGTAATAGATGGAATAGATGTGACTGTAGTATAAGGGGTGTGGATCTCATGTCTGATCACAATGTAATTATATCCAGTGATGTCAGTAATGGGGGCGGGGCTGTGTCATATCATGGTTGATCCCAGTTTTCGTATAATACTGATATGTGATGTCAGTACAGGGTAGGGCTCCAACAACTTCTTAGCAGTCAGTTTTGTAGAGCTGAGACATCTCCTCTGTTAGAAGTCTCTTGACCAGTGCCACCATCTTCTCTTCCAGACATCTAGCATTTGTCGGACGGCTGTACATGCAGGTGTCATTAAAGATGAGTCTGGAGGATATGTGGATGTGATGCCTGTAGACAAGAAAAATCATTATTTCGGCTCCAACAAAAATGGGATCCACTCAGAAAGGTAACAACATCATGGGACTTGTCCTGAGGGCTTAGAGGTCTGTGCAGTCTTGTGTACATATGTTCCCTCTAGCACTTTTATAAGATCTCTGGCCACTCATGGGATATTACAGGGAGTGCATCCTCAGATCCTCTATTTTTTGCTTTCTCACATTGATGATTCTTATTCCTTTCAAAGCAGCTTTCAGTATTGTGCTCATTTCTAGATTTTAGGCATAAATTTAGACATAATCCAGCAATTTATCAACATAAGATTAACATTGTGTTGCCTGTGAGAGAAAGGGAGATGGAGGCCCTGGTCCATTTATATGGGAGTAGTCCGTATACTAGCAGAACAGCCCTCTCCACAGCATATGATTACTATAGAGCCAAGCCCTGGAGTTATTTGGCTTCCTATACAGGTAACAGACCCTAGATGACTACCACCGATGGCTATTACAGGGTTGTCATCCAGCTATTTAGTGGCCTTGAATGGCACATAAATGTGCTGCCTATACTTAATGCTTCCAGGAAGCTAAGGATAACACTGCTACCTTTGTGAGGAGGCTTGGGGGGAAAGGGGGTAAGCCCAAACGTGTACCTGTCATATTTCAGAAAAAAATAATGCTTCTGTATAATACTCACTAGGTCATGCAGATGCTTTACATGTCTTTTTATGAATCTGGCTTTTGTATTTGGCTCACAAATCTCTCTGATCTGCTGCTCACTCATTTTGATATCCACTGCTCTGGAAGGGGTGTGTCTGAGTCGAGCACTGAGCCCTCACTCACCATGCATTCACTTCCTCCTTGAGTCTGCTGTGCTGTGCTAGACCCACTGTCACTTACTGGACTTTTTCCCAGCTTGTGCTTCAGCTGGGACAAAGATGATGCTGTGGCCAGACGGGATGTTATGGGGACCCTTAGTGGTCTTTTTTTACATGCAATGATTTCTATAAAAAAGGGATATTATTTTTTTTATGAAGTATATTTGAAAGGTTAATGTTTTGTTAAGATGTACAATATACAAACCGTTTTTGAATCTGACAGTGCCCATTTAAACAAGCTTAAATCTTTACAACATTCTGACTACTTTTCTTTTGTGTTCCAGCATTAAGAACCGTAAAGAAGGTAAAGCTTTCCGCATTTTTGCTGTGAAGCAATAATAAGAAAACCTATGGCGGGATGTTTATAAACATTGAGGAGTCCAAAGATACCCTATCTTGCCTGCTTTATGGAATCGGGACACCCACCATCTATCTCATAAATGATATCTCTAGACTCTGAGGGTTTATATGGTGACTGCCTCCAGACCTGGACTCATCTGCACTACAGAAATGGTTGTCACTCCAGGGGAAGAAGTGTGTGTCTAGTGAAGACCCTCTGATATCTCAGAGGTGATAGAGGCATCACCATTTCCTCTGGCATGTAGGGTCACTGATAAGACAACAAAAATTCTTATGGAATTTAGTAAAAAAATTTTTTTTGGGTTGGATGCATTGGGGGTGGAGGCTGGTTGGGCATGGTGGTACCATTTCGCCTCCCAGTATTGTATATATTTACCTTTTGTATTTTATTTTATATATTATTTGGATGATTTTCTATACAGCAGTGCTGGCGCCTTGTTATTTTATATTTGGGATAATATTCATCTTTGTGTATTCTTTTCTCTGTATGTGCTATGGATAACATCAGGAGGACCCCTTCCCCCCCTCACCCACACCTAAACAATTGTCTGATGAACGGACTGCACAGGGTTAATACTTTACAGCTCATGGTAGTTGGTGTGTGGCAGCACCTGCCTGCATCCATGACATGGATATCAAGTGTATGTACATAGGAATCACCCATCTCTACAGTGATCTTATAGACACAGACAGACCCTCATCCCTACTGAGAAATATTTAAGCATTGGGTCTCTATTATGAAGACAGTGACCCCAAAGTCTGACTCAGTAGATCTGACCAGTTAAAGAGCATAATCGCTGTATAATAAGATGATCTGCCACTTTGTAATAAACTTGTGTGCAGAGATAGATAGATATTACATATGTATAAGAATGCTTCCATTCACTGACAGCTAGCAAAGATCCTGAAAGTAATGATGAATTGAAAAAAAAAAATATATATTTATAAGGGCATTGCACACCCCACTCCTTTAAAATAAAATCGTGCCAAATTTATTAAAAGGCTCTTGCTATGAGCAGGCTTTGATTTTTGACAACAAAATTCTCAATTTTCTGTATTTTAAATGAATAAGTGTGTCTTAAACATTCACACTATACCCACATAGTGATCACACCCACTCTTCCATGTTATTATCAATTTCTGTTGAGTTTGGTGTAAAAGGTTTTGCACAAAATTAGTGTGCACCGTGATTTGTGTAGTTTGTGACCAAAACTGGCACATCAAGCATTGATAAACATGGACTATAGTTTAAGAAAGTTGTAGAATTTTCCCTGGTACAAAATAAAATTTTATTTACAGAAGATTGGACACCTGCCCTTTAAATGAATATCATGCAAATGTTACATACTTGACCACCAACCACGGCATGGTTTGGAATCTTTGGCTTGAACTCAAATCTACACCTGTGAGATGGTGTAGATGTCAGCTATATTCTATTGTACACTACAGTACATATGTCGGGCTACATGAAGCCACACCCTACCAAGTGCTCAATTTTTGGAAAAGTGTCATGAGCGGAAAAATTTGAAAAAAATAAAAATTATAATAATTCGTTACTTTTTTGTGTATAATAAAGCTTGCACATAAATTTGTGACTTTTGTACACAAGGAAATTTCGTATATGGTAAAATAAATTCCTCCCCTTTTGTTGACTGAAGCCTCCCTTTAAAGGGGTACTATCGTGTTGACAACTTATCCCCTATCTAAAGGATAGGGGATAAGTTACCTGATCACGCAGGGTCCCGCTGCTGGGGACCCCCGCGATCTCGCACGTAGCACCCCGCTGTCATCAGGCCCTGGAGCGAACATCGCTCCGGGTCTGATGACTGCCGATCACAGGGCTGGAGTATTGTGACGTCACGGCTCCGCCCCCATATGACGACACGCTCCGCCCCCTCAATGTGAGTCTATGGCAGGGGGCGAGACAGCTGTCTCGCCCCCTGCCATAGACTTGCATTGAGGGGCAGAGCGTGACATCACGCGGGGGCGGAGCTGTGACGTCACGATCACCGGCCCCGTCATCAGACCCGGAGCGGATGTTCGCTCCGGGGCCTGATGAGAGCGGGGTGCTACGTGCGAGATCGCAGGGGTCCCCAGCGGCGGATAGGGGATAAGTTGTCAGCACGGTAGTACCCCTTTAAGTGTGGACAGTATAAAACTGGTGCAGGCATCACCAGTCAGGGGTATTATGCCCAAGTAATCATAGTTTAAAATTGCTGTTGGGACCCAGGTAACTAATAACTGCTAATGAAAGACAAGCTACTCAAATCTGCCAGGCAGGGAGCAGCCACCGTGACCAGGACCAGTGTGACTACTTACTCTGGTCCTGGCGGCATTTTAAACTATGATTACACTGAGACGCCCAAGCATCAAAGGGTAAATCATAGTGTCCTGCACCACTTTTATGCTGATCGTGGTTTGGGCAGCATATAACTGGTGACAGGTTCCCTATAAGTTGAAAGGCAGCACATAACTTACAATCTTCCGCCTGCCCACCCATTATTATATCTTGAAGCTGCATGGTTTCTTCTCATGGTACTCACTGCTAAGTGAGGGAGAATCCTAAATATAGATAATACAGCTTATTGTGGCTACATGGACCCAAATGAAGGTCACCCAGACAAGTTCTTTAGAATGTATTCAGCTCACATTCATTTCACAACTGAGCCAATTTAATAGTTTTTATAGAATCTCCATAAACAAGTGAGTCACAATTATGGACATTTATCAACGGGTTTAGTCAGGTTTTCTTTACTATAATTGTCGCAAAATTGTCGCAACTGCGACTACGCGATTTTTTGTGCGACATTTTGACTGGAAAGCGAGAAAAGCAAGTTTTTCAAAAATTAACTATGTAGTAATAATTTTAAAATGGACTACGGGTAGTCAGGTATTTATTAACTGCGAAAGTCGCAACTGCGCAAAAAAAAGTCGCAACAGCGTTAAAAATTGACTAAATTTACTCCAGCTCAAACATGGAGCAGAAAAAGCTACTACCAAAGTAAAAAAGGAAAAATTGCTTACGTGAAAGAAAATTATCAACAGGCTGAAAGCAGTTGATAAATACGTCACACATAAGCCAAAAAAAAGTAAGGAAAAAACTACTAAAAAAAAGAATACATAAGCAAACATTGATAAATGTCCCTCTATATCTCCAGAATGGTGAGTGCAGCTCTGGAGTATATACAGGTTGTTGCCGTCATGTTTTGAAGGCAGCCTACTCGTAAAGACAATGTTTGACTCCTTTGAGGAGCCTTTGAACATGACTGGGGATTTGATTAACCAAGTCAGAACCCCCCCCCCCCCCCCCCCCCAGCAGGGAAAATTGGGAAGTTATCCTCCTTCTGGGTGAGTTTATGGCTTAGCGTATTAAATCCCCAGTCATGTTATAAGGTTTCTTAATGGAAAATTACCTCCAAAAAGTGGTGTCAGAATTGACAGTGGAGCATAAATGGCCTGTAAGTCTCAACACATCTTTATGGTACTCTCCGCAAGGAGACAATAAAGGGGTACTCCAGTGGAAATTGTTTTATTTCAAATCAACTGGTTAACAGATTTGTAAATTATCCCAAAAACCAAGGCAAGAAAATGAGGAGAGCACTCAAGGGGCTATATCACTTAATGATGTGTGCAGCAAGGTCCTCGGTGACCTCCGATCAAAGTCTCCTGCGGGGTGCACGTACACAAACATGAAGCATCAAATCAAACAACCAAAGAAAACGTAAGTGCACTCACCGCAAAGCACCTATGCCGTGACCCGGTATCCCGCCACCGGACTTTTAGACCCGACAGTTTCTGCTTTGCGGTGAGTGCACTTACGTTTTCTTTGGTTGTTACATTTGTAAATTACTTTCACCGGAGTACCCCTTTAAGGTCTTCCTTCGGCACCCTGAAGAGTGCATGGCTGCATCCCTCCTCATCCTTTCTAGTGCAGTGTCCTGGATCTTCTGCCTGACTGCATTCCTGTTGTTTTTTGGGTAAGCCAGTTATTTCAAATCCTCATATCCATCTATCTATCTCTGCTTATCTATATTTATTTTTATAACACACGCAAACTTAATCTATTTATCCATCTATCTAGAAATTCCCATTACAGAAAGTATTTGCTTATTGCTATGAAGGGTCCTCAGTGCTGGTATACTACTGTTGGGGCACCTTCAGATTTATTCCCTGTACAGAGGTGGGCATCCACCTCCCAGAAACCCCTGCCAGTCAGCTGTTTGAAGAGATGTGGCACATGCTGCAGCCTTCTCGTACATACTTGTAGCGGTGGTGCATGGTGTGCAAGTGCCTATGAACCAGCTTTAAGTCAACAGACAGAGTAAAGATTTGTGGATGGGGAAGGGGGCCCTAAAGTAAATCTTTGACCCAGAGTTACGTCTCTGCACATAGATCCTGAGTAACAGCACATCCTAAATTATTGTCATGTATGTACAGAGAGACTCGACTGTTTGTGGAGATGGAAACCTGAAAATCTCTAAATAGGACAGACCCCTGTATTGTCTCTGCTCCCCCAAGCAAGGGTCATTGCAACCAGTGTAAGGTAAATGTGGATTTCTCGGGGGAGTGGGGGAAGGAACTGATGCATCTTCTACCTGGTGCTACAATTAATACCATACAAGAGAACACAGGAAATTTTGTAACCAATGTTGTAATAAATGTGGTGGTGAAAATGATTGTCTGTGGTTTCTTATTGTATATAGACAATTGTGCAGCATTGTCTACTGGTATAACATTTGTGGTTCTGTAACAATGTCTCAAGCATCCATATGAGGATTTATTATTCATTTCATATCCCTGATATAAGGTTGTTATACGTATCTCTGTCCATGTGGGCTTCCTTATAATCTACCCGATTTTTCATCATATAAGACGCTCCGACATATAAGACGCACCTAATTTTATAGGATAAAAATCTAGAAAATAAAGATTCTGAACCAAATACAATGTAAAGTAAAGAACAGTGATCTTCAACCTGCGGACCTTCAGATGTTGCAAAACTACAACTCCTAGCATGCCCGGACAGCCTTTGGCTGTCCGGGCATGCTGGGAGTTATAGTTTTGCAACATCTGGAGGTCCGCAGGTTGAAGACCACTGGTATAGGAGGTAATACTCACGTATTCACGCCGCTACGGAACCATCAACGCTGCCCTGGATGTTGCCTTCCATCGCTGTCGCCGTGTCCCCGTCGCTCCGGAATGTCTCTGCTGCCCGGTATCCTCGCTCTCCATCGCCGCCATGACGCCGCTACGCACGCCGCTCCTATTGGATGACGGGATGGCGTGTGCGACGACGTGATGACGACGAAGGAGAGTGTCAGCCATGCAGGGGATCCCGGCACGGATAAGACACCGAGGAGGCAGGTAAGATTCCTCCCGGTGTCCTGTAAGCTGTTCGGGACGCCGCGATTTCACCACGGTGGTCCCGAACAGCCCGGCTGTTCAGTCGATTAGTGTTATTTTCGCTTCAGACGCGGCGGTCAGCTTTGATAGCCAGTTGATATATAAAAAAAAGTTTTGGCCTGGAATACCCCTTTAATACAGGGCATCACCGCGATTGATGATGTCCTGTATTAGCCGCGGGTCCCGGACGTTGAGGCCGCAGGAACCGCCGCGATAGGTGTGTATTTGCCTTATAAGACGCACCAACTCCCCCCCCCCCCCCACAGTTTTGGGGAAGAAAAAGTGCGTCTTATACGGCGAAAAATACGGTACTCCCATGTATTCTCTAGCATAGGGGAAAATTGTGCCTCATTCCAAACAACCACTGGCTTAAATCAAGTTTAACCTTGGTGTCCCCATAGCTAAGGAGACTTGTGGGAGGAAGAGTGAAGAATGATACAAGAGGATTAATATAAACCCCTTGTCTTCTGTAACCTCTCAGCCGACTTCACAGAGTTCTTTAGATTACGGTATTTAACCGCTGCCCCTTATATACCCAGAATGATGTCCCTGTAAACCACATCAACAAGAACCACAAATACATGTGTAACAGAAACCCCCAATCTTCAGACCCATCACACTTGGAATGCAATATCTGCTAACAAAAAAAATTATTACCAGAAGAGAAGCCAATAAATCACTCAAAGCCTAAATACGGTAACTAATCCTGTAAATGCTTGTGCCCCTTTTGTATAAGAATGCAACTACTATAATAATACCCCAAATGTATAAAAATATAACTATGGTAATACTTCCTCCCTATGTACACAAATACAACTGCTATGCAACCGTGTATTTACAATACTATAACTACTTTAATTATATTACTGACCAACTTCCTCACTCTCTCTTTATAAAAATGTATTACTGACCAACTATATACAAGAATATAGCCATTATACCCAATGGCCCAGATTTATCAAACTGTGTGAGAGAAAATATAGAGAGATTTTCCCACAGCAGCCAATCACAGCTCAGGTTTCACTTTACCTCAGCTTGTTAGCTGAGCTGTGATTGGCTGCTGTGGGAAAATCTCTCTAGATTTTCTCTCACACAGTTTGATAAATCTGGGCCATTGTCTTTAATGAGAAAGTAAAAATCTGCAACAAATCTTAATCTATTCGTTTTTATACATCTTTTAAGATATATGGATATAGGGGGAGATTTATCAAAACCTGTCCAGAGTAAAAGTTGCTGAGTTGCCCATAGCAACCAATCAGATCGCTTATTTCATTTTGCAGAGGCCTAGTTAAAAATGAAAGAAGCGATCTGATTGGTTGCTATGGGCAACTCAGCAACTTTTCCTCTGCACAGGTTTTGATAAATCTTCCCCATAAATCTTCAATAAATCCGGATTTGTTTGGATTTGGATAAAATTACTAATCTTATACTAACCCCCTCCCCCAATATCTGACAACAAACCTAAATGTGACCAATGCCACAAAAATACACCAAATGTAGCAATTATAATACTGCCCCTTTGTGTTATATCTTGGGTGCTCAGATTTCTTGTACTGAGGACCCTGTAATAAGAGACACCTGCCTTGAATCTTGACCTAGTCTACAATAGACGGAGTTGCAATAAGAAGCATCCACCACCTGGATTCCATGTCACTCTGACACGTCTTGGCAAGTATGTAGACTCCTGCGGCTGTGAGCGACAGCAGACCAGAGAGGCAGTCAGTGCTTATGGCTCTTGAAGGTTCAGTCAGTGCAGATATTGGGTCCAGTGTGATCTTGTGTGAACAGCTGGTTTGAATAGTGCTGATCCTCGCTGGATATATAGTGACCCTGAGCCAAACTAAACAGGGCCGCTCCTCATATTCTGCATCCAGGAGTAAACAGTTTTTCTATAATTTGATTTGATTTTACTGTGTGTCCAAATTCAATCACAATATGCCAGAGAGATAACTCAATTTGTTTCAGGACATTTGGACGGGGGCACTATGGTCCAGGGACACCTTCTTGTCCCACAAACAGCTACATAGTTCACACTTGTATCGGCTTTAGGAGAAGCAGACTGGCATTAGGCTGTATTCACATCACAATTTGTGCCTCCAATGCACAGATCCATCAGAAAAACCTCAAAATGGCATGTCAGTGTATCAATGGATAGGCATGGGCCCCATTCAATTCAATGATCTAAATGTTAGTCAGCTAGTGAGGTTCGGGTCATTTTCCAAGTTTTGACTAGGACTTGAAAAGCTCAGTCATTGACTACATTTGAGTCATTGAACTAAATGTGCCTATCCGATCATGTATATGTCAGCACGCGGCATCCCATTTTGAGGTTTTAAATGTGGCCTACCTCAGGCCTGTTAAACTATTGTAGTATCATACTTTCTCAGTGATTATTTATTTGACTACAAGTATGGGTTAAGTTAACGTAATTTGTGGGAGGACTCTGGCCGTTATATACCTACAGTGAACCTGGGGAGGTTCATTGGCGGTGTTTCCCCACCCTCCCATCCCCGAACCTTAAAGGGGTACTCTGGTGGAAAACATTTTTTTTTTTAATCAACTGTTGCCAGAAAGTTAACCCCTTAAGGACTCAGGATTTTTCCGTTTTTGCACTTTCGTTTTTTCCTCCTTACCTTTTAAAAATCATAACCCTTTCAATTTTCCACCTAAAAATCCATATTATGGCTTATTTTTTGTGTCGACAATTCTACTTTGCAGTGACATTAGTCATTTTACCCAAAAATGCACGGAGAAACGGAAAAAAAAATCATTGTGCAACAAAATCGAAGAAAAAATGCCATTTTGTAACTTTTGGGGGCTTCCGTTTCTACGCAGTGCATATTTCGGTAAAAATTACACCTTATAATTATTCTGTAGGTCCATACGGTCAAAATGATACCCTACTTATATAGGTTTGATTTTGTCGCACTTCTGGAAAAAATCATAACTACATGCAGGAAAATTTATACGTTTAAAAAATGTCATCTTCTGACCCCTATAACTTTTTATTTTTCCACGTATAGGGCGGTATGAGGAATCATTTTTTGCACCGTGATCTGAAGTTTTTATCGGTATGATTTTTGTTTTGATCGGACTTTTTGATAACTTTTTATTCATTTTTTAATGGTATAAAAAGTGACCAAAAATGCGCTTTTTTTGACTTTGGAATTTTTTTGCGCGTACGCCATTGACCGTACGGTTTAATTAATGATATATTTTTATAGTTCAGACATTTACACATGCGGCGATACCACATATGTTTATTTATTTTTTTACACTGTTTTATTTTTTTTATGGGAAAAGGGGGGTGATTCAAACTTTTATTAGGGAAGGGGTTAAATGACCTTTATTAACACTTTTTTTTAACATTTTTTTTGCAGTGTTATAGGTCCCATAGGGACCTATAACACTGCACACACTGATCTTTTACACAGATCACAGGCGTGTATTAACACGCCTGCGATCAGTGTTATCGGCGCTTGACTGCTCCTGCCTGGATCTCAGGCACGGAGCAGTAATTCGCCGATCGGACACCGAGGAGGCAGGTAAGGGCCCTCCCGGTGTGCTGTCAGCTGTTCGGGATGCCGCGATTTGACCGCGGCGGTCCCGAACAGTCTGACTGAGCAGCCGGGTCACTTTCGCTTTAGAAGCGGCGGTCAGCTTTGACCGCCGCTTCTAAAGGGTTAATACCGCACATCGCCGCGATCGTTGATGAGCGCCGGGACCGACGCGATATGATGCGGGATCGCGGCGCGATCCTGTTTCATATCGCGGGAGCCGGCGCAGGACGTAAATATAGGTCCTGCATCGTTAAGGGGTTAAAGGGGTTCTCCACAATAAGGTTATTTTAGTACGTACCTGGCAGACAGTGATGGACATGCTTAGGAAGGATCTGCACTTGTCTTGGGGCTAAATAGCTATGTTGTGAGATTACATAACACTGTGGCTAGCTGTTTGTAAACTAGTATTTCCTGTTTGACTTTTCTTTTTTTGACTACAAATCCCACAATTCTATCTTCCTCCCTCCCACACATCAGCCATTGAAACATAAATGAGCTGCATCCATTCAAATCAGTGTGGTTTTCAATCAGGGTGCCTACAGCTGTTGTATTAGTTGCAGATTGATTTCTTTCCCACCAAGCGATCACTCCACCCATTGAAGCAGACAGGCTCCCTGTCATCAGCTGACTAGTGAGTCAGGTGTCGGCAGCATTGCAAGCTGGGAAAAATCTGAGACAACAGTCATTTTGTATGCTGGTAAAAATAAATATTGGGGTGAAAATCAAAGAAGAATTGTGAGAAAACCGTCACACACAGGTACAGACACTATATTACGAAGTACTCCTGTAGCATAGTCAAATAAAAAAAAAATCCTGGAATACCCCTTTAAACAGATTTGTAAATTACTTCTATTAAAAATTCTTTATCCTTCCAGTCATTAGCGGCTGTATATTACAGAGAAAGTTCCTTTCTTTTTGGTTTTCTTTTTTTTTTCTGTCCACAGTGTTCTCTGCTGACACCTCTGTCTATATTAGGAACTGTCAAGAGCAGCATAGGTTTGCTATGAAGATTTGCTCCTGCTCTGGACAGTTGCTGATATGGACCAGCAAAGAGCACCGTGGACAGAAGAAAAAAAAGAAATCCAAAAATAAAAGAACTTTGTAGTATATAGCAGCTAATTAGTACTGGAAGGATAAAGATTTTTTTATAGAAGTAATTTACAAATCTGTTTAACTTTCTGGCACCAGTTGATAAAAAAATATATATATATTTTCAACCGGAGTACCCCTTTAAGCCTCTAAACCTTCATTGGGTATCCCCCTTCTTTAGGTTACCCTTCACGGCTGGCCCAGGCTCACCTCACGCCTGTTTAGCCATTGTATAGTATTATACTTTCTCTGTGTATTTACTTTATCACAATTGTATATAAAATGATGGTGATTGTATTAACCTACAAAGGTAAGATTCAAATTAAAACAGATATGTGCATTGGCATACAGGATAGAAAGTAGCAGTCGGCTGCTGCTAGATTCTCATGTCTATAGAGATGGATGGCAGTAGCCCCCTTTTCCTTCTAGGCATTATTGCAGCTACACAGGGCGCACATATGGCATATTCGTAGATGGGTGAATAAACAGACTTATGGGTATTTGCCACCACCCCGTTTACTACATTGGGCTTTGTGTACTTCTCCAGCCCCCCTTCGTGATGTGTAACCTGTGGCAGGCTTTTCTTTGTTTAGAGGATTCTCTATGGGAGGTTGTAATGTTAACAGTGGTAAGACGCTCATATAAATATTCACCCCCCCATAACTGAGCAGCACTGTCATGTAAATATTAGGAATAGCTGCAGCCCGGACATGTGGAGTGGGAACAGTGTGTCTCCACGGTAATGTCCTCCTGGCATCTCCTCTACCAGCCCCTGCCCGGACCATACACAGCTCCCTATTAGCACTTGCAGGGATAAGGGACACTGGTACTGCGTCACTTGTAGCAGAAATAATATGACGTGCTTACTACTAGACCTTAAAGCCCATATGATTTAGGGTCTGTCACCAACTATTGCAAAACTACTAACCCAGAGTATTAAAGATATGCCAAATTTATCAATAGATGTGCTCCTTTTAACAAATTTGGTGCATTTGACAATGTAATGCACTTTACATTCTAAGACTACATTGTATGAAACATCCACCTTTTGTGTTATATAATCTTGTCATTTACATGGTCTCTGCTTGTTGTCAGTAAATAAAAAAAACAGTCTTATTGATATCAAAATGCTTAAAAACCTGTCTAAATAATTCAGATTGTTAGGTTTAAAGGGGTACTCCAGTACTTAACAACGTCACAGGATAAGGATATAAGTGTCTGATCCCTGAGGTTCCAACCGCTGCCCCCCCCCCCATGATCTCCTGGTCGGTGTCACAACTCTCCCGATGCATGTAGTGGCCAACGAGCCATGCATGGAGCTAGCTGTGTCGACCACCGCTCCATCCCCTTCATGTATCTCGATGGTAGAGCTGGAGATGTTTGGTAGAGCTGGAGGATTTAGGAAGTTATCTCTGTACACATGATAGGGGATAACAAGATGATTGGTGGGGGCTCGACTGCTGGGACTCCTGCTGATCCCCAGACATGGACATAATTTTCCTCAGAATGGTGTGGACCGCTCCTGCACAGCCACGGCTCCATTTATTGTCTATGAGCTGCTATGAAGCACTGAAATTGAAAATGTTTTGCAACCCCATACACAATAAATGAAGCCCCAGTGATCGGACCCCCACCAATCTACTTATTTCCTATCCATTATGGAAAGCAAGCCTCGAGTTTGCATGTTAACTATACATTCTGAATATCTAGAGTACTGGAGAGTCCCTTTAATCCCAAAAGAATAAAAAGGGAAGGGCGATGATGTCACACAGCAGGAAAGTATAATAGTAATACTATAATATAAGACGGGCAGCAGCAGAAAATGTGGATGACCCCGGAGAGTTGTCAGTCACATCCATCATTATTGAAGCTGTGTATTTCACCAGTAATAAAATGAAATGGTACATAGTATACACATTTCCTTGCAGCTGCTAAGACCCTCTATTATATTTGAGCAGGTGGAGGCCTCCTTCCGAGAAGAAGCATCCAGCCTTCACTTCCACACTCGGCTTCTGTTTCACACTGGACAGTATCCAAGAAGCAGAAGTAAAGAGACACGGTGTCCATTACTGCAAAAACAAGACTCCCCTGAACCTTACTGCTGCTGTTGGAACACTGGAAGGCCACTGTCAACAGAGCACCGCATATAGGCCACCATTGACCCCCTTACCTCAACCCACTGGAGGCCTAAAACCTACACAAGCCCCACTGACAGGCAGCAGTTAGAAATCTTCATGGAAAAAGTGACAAAGTTGCTCTGGAGAACGCACAGGAAAAAGAGTCCGAGTCATTGATAATTAACCTGCACTAGATAAAGATGCACTTATACCTTCCCGGAGAAAGTCCATTAACCCCTGAGTAGGCACACATCCAGCATACAAAGGGTCAAATATGCAGGCGATCAATTCTAAACTAAATAAGCAGTATGACGTCAGTAATATTTTTGTCCGTAGTGGGTAGTATTATAGTTCAGTTATATTTTTGTCCATAGGTGGACAGTATTATAGCTGTTTAATTCTTATCCACGGGGGGTAGTATTATAGGAGTTGTATTCTTGTAGGGGTAGAGGCATAACTTGAGCTCCTGGGCCCCTGTGCAAAATCTGTAATGGTGCCCCTGCTGACCATATGCCATTTATAGGAATAGTGGGTGGCAGGGGTCCTGTGGATACCCTCAGGTATCAGGCCCTGTGTACAACTGCTTCCTCTGTATTATCTACAGTAATGCCTATGGGTAAAGGGCCCTGTTGTAGTAGTTATATTTTTGTTCATTGGGAGCTGTTTATTAGTAGTTCTATTCTTCTACAGTCATGGACGTAAATGTTGGCACCCGTGAAAATTTTGCACACCCTTTGGAAAAAATAACTGAAATCAGTCGCTTCCTATTACCATCAATAGAAAACAGAACAAACATGGAGCGCTCCCTGTGTGGAATCTGGCGGTACCAGAGGGATAAAGGTTCACCTGGTCAGGTTGCGCTCAGAATGGCAGTAGAATAAATCGACTGCAGCGGCTTCCCACACCGACTGAATCAGCGTGAAGACAATAGGAACCAAAAATAAAGGCAGGAAACTGGAAGCTTGTAATCGCGCTGTCGATGAAGGAGATGAATCCAAGGTGGTGATAACATAATAAATATTGCTCTCCCCACCTTGGATTCATCTCCTTAGTCGACAGCGCGATTACAAGCTTCCAGTTTCCTGCCTGTATTTTCAGTTCCTATAACCATCAATAAGCTTCGTACACCTCTCAGCCGGAATGTTGGACCACTCTTCCTTTGCAAACTGCTCCAGGTCTCTCTTATTGGAAGAGCGCCTTTTCCCAACAGCAATTTTAAGATCTCTCCACAGGTGTTCAATGGGATTTAGATCTGGACTCATTGCTGCCACTTCAGAACTCTCCAGCGCTTTGTTGCCATCCATTTCTGGGTGCTTTTTGACGTATGTTTGGGGTCATTGTCCTGTTGGAAAACCCAAGATCTCGGACGCAAACCCAGCTTTCTGATACTGGGCTGTACAGTATGACCCAAAATCCATTGGTAATCCTCAGATTTCATGATGGCTTGCACACATTCAAGGCACCCAGTGCCAGAGGCAGCAAAACCCCCGAACATCATTGAACCTCCAACATATTTCACTGTAGGTACTGTTCTTTTCTTTGTAGGCCTCATTCCATTTTCGGAAAACAGTAGAATGATGTGCTTTACCAAAAAGCTCTATCTTGGTCTCATCTGTCCACAAGACGTTTTGCCAGAAGGATTTTGGCTTACTCAAGTTCATTTTGGCAAAATGTAGTCTTGATTTTTTTTATATCTATGTCAGCAGTAGGGTCCTCCTGGGTCTCCCGCCATAGCGTTTCATTTCATTTAAATGTTGACGGATAGTTCGCGCTGACACTGATGCTCCCTGAGCCTGGAGGACAGCTTGAATATCTTTGGAACTTGTTTGGGGCTGCTTATCCACCATCAGGACTATCCTCCGTTTACATCTTTCATTAATTTTTCTCTTCCATCCACGCCCAGGGAGATTAGCTACAGTACCATGGGTTGCAAACTTCTTGATAATGTTGCGCACTGTGGATAAAGGCAAATCTAGATCTCTGGAGATGGACTTGTAACTAGTGTTGCTCGCGAATATTCGCAATTCGAATATTATTCGGGAATATCGCATATTCGCGAATTCGCGAATTTCACGAATATAGCGCTATATATTCGTAATTACGAATATTCGTTTTTTTTTTCTTCACAGTTCACATCACAGTGATCACCCCTCTCTGCTTCCAGCTTGTGTGGTATAAAGAAGGCTGTAATACTACTGTGTGAGACTGGCGTGCGAAAATTCGCATATGCGAAAATTCACATATGCTAATGTTCGCATATGCGAATTTTCACATATGTTAATTTTCGCATACGCGTATTTACGCATACGCGAAAATAAAACGAGAATATAACGAATATGCGAATATTCGCGAATATATGACGAATATTCGTCCATATATTCGCGAATATTCGCGAATTCGAATATGGCCTATGCCGCTCAACACTACTTGTAACCTTGAGATTGTTGATATTTTCCCACAATTTTGGTTCTCAAGTCCTTAGACAGTTCTCTTCTCTTTCTGTTGTCCATGCTTAGTGTGGCACACACAGACATACAATAGTTACCAAAACTAAGAGGCTATCTGAGAGCGACTAAATACTCCTCTGGCCAAGCAATATATACACCAAGAAGAGACCAAGGTGAATATATCCAAAAAGCATAAATCTTTATTAGTGCACACAATAAATACACATAAAAAAATGAAAACAGGAGATGAATGGATCAGTTACACAGACAGAAACATGGAGGTGGAGCATATAACATAATAACAATAAAGGTATCTATTACTGTTGCACTTGTAGAACAACATAATTAATATGGCGTATACACAACGGAATTGATACCTGGCATATGAAATAAAACCAATGGGGTGTGTAAAATGCCAGCATATGCAAGAATGAAGATACACCAATGGGTAGCTTGGAAAGTGTTCACACAATAGTAAAAAATAAATTAAACACACATGAAAACAGATAGATGGTTATATACCCTGTAGGGAATCCTCTCACCTCCTCCCCAAACACGCATTTTTGCCCCAATGCTTCGTCAGGCACTATGCAAAGACTAAGTGAACTTCTCTCCTTTTTGTCTGCTTTCAGGTATGATTTTTATATTGCCCACACCTGCTATTTGCCCCAGGTAAGTTTAAAGGAGCATCACATGCTTGAAACAATCTTATTTTTCCACAATTTTGAAAGGGTGTCAATAATTTTGTCCAGACCATTTTTGGAGTTTGGTGTGACATTAGGTCCAATTTGCTTTTTTTTCCCTCCCTTTTTGGTTTAGTTCCAATACACACAAAGGGAATACACACGTGTATAGCAAAACATATCTTACTGCAATCCTTATCTGTGAGAAATACTTAATTTTCTTGAAAAAATTAAGGGGTGCCAACATTTACGGCCATGACTGTATATGGGGCAGCATCAACATAGTTTTATTATCATACATAGGCAGTATTTTAGTAGTTATAGCTGTGTGGGGACCACGGGGTATTGCAATGGATGTAACAGGGTCTGGTGGTTTTAACCCTGGGGGTAAGGTGTTGTTAACCCCTTAGTGTTCGTGACGCCAGGATGTGGTTGTTTCGGTATAGGGACCGCGGACAACAAGCCAAAAAACGGCATGCAATGAAGGAATGTCCACAGCAAGGGTTTTGAAGTAAATCTGCAGGAAACTGTCTTTACAGTTATGCAGTTTTCTCAGAGGGAACCGGGACACAGGGAACCTAACAGGCTTGCTTGAACTTGTAGTTATGGGGAAAATGCTGCAGGCCACTGTGATACTAATATATATCTTTAGCTGAGTAGTAGTCACTCGATTTGTAGAGATATTTGTAACTCACGATTTAGAAGTGGCTGCTGGTCTTTAGGCTTTGGCCTAGATTAGATGAATTTGCAGTATACAGAACTTTGTGCTTTCTTTAGGTCCAGGAACTAAGAGAGTGCAGGAACAAGAGAGAGAATTAAGAGACTACAGCCCCTTATATACTAGAGGGCTGGACTAAAGCCCATTGGTTGCTAGTTGCCTGGGGTACCTGTGCCCTTGGAACTCTGGGTATGTCACATGACTGCAGGTCACATGACTAACACTCTATACACTTTGTACAACTTTATACATATGAACAACCACATTAAATGAACAAAATAAATACACATGGCATTTATACAAGACACTTGATCTGGGGGAAGCCCTGCAGGAGAGCCTTGTGGACCTAAGGGACTCTTCCTGAGGGGACTTAAGGATGGTACAGAACTAGGTTCGGTACCGGGACACCACAGCTGCATAGATGTATTCTTCTACATTATATATATATATATATATATATATATATATATATATATATATATATATATATTATAGTATTTATATTTTTACACTGTACCACAGGGGACAGTATTAAATTTCTAGTCTATAGACTTTTAAATCTATAGACTTTTATTCGTTGGGATATAGGGGTGTATTTCTGGCAGGTAAGGAGTTATTTGAGGGTTATATGCTTTTTAGGAAAGGTCTGTATAATATCGAGACTTCTGTGTTTGCTCTAGATAGGTTTCAAGATTTCAACATTTTAAAGATCAAAGAAAACTGAACAGTTACAGATCAGTGGTGTGGTGAAGTGTTGTGTCTGTGTGCGGCATCACGTGCTGTTGTGAAATAGCAGAGCTCATCTTTGCCTGATTTAATTACTAACAGATACAGGGGATTGTGTAAGCATCAGTTACTGAGACTATGTTGACTGATCAGTGACTGAAACAATTTTGTTGCTGTCCCATTAGCTCTTAAGCCATTTTCGTGTCATAGATGCCCACTGCTGTTTCTATTTTTACTTTTCTGTGGTGTATTGGAGGAAAGTAGTAGTAGTGCATTATGGAGTCTCAGCTTGACTGTTAGGTTCATTAAAAGGTGGCCATACATTTTCAATTGTTGTTTGGTTAACAGTTATCTCTCCCGATTTCCCAATACACATGAATGTTCAGCATGGGCAAATGATCATAAGTTATAAGGGGTACTCATAATAATAAAATTAAGTAACAGAGTTCCATGACCTGAACAGATCTGGATTTGAGTCAGTGTTGGGCCTGTACCCAGAAGAAGAGAAAAAACCCCACACACAGAAAAACCGTAGAAGATGGGATCCTGCTGCACAGCATGTGGTTAGCTTTCCATTGCCCATAGCTACCCAATCTGCATGCCGGATGGACCAAGCAAAGCTGACAAGGATTACTATTCATCCTGCACCTTTCTTGGACCTGCTGGAGTTGGCAGGATGAGAACTTCAAAGGAGTTGAAAGCTGCAGACGCGCCATTGCTCTTCTTCTCAATGGGTACCACCATGCTGAATGTGCTTAAGTATGATAGAAAAACTGTGCCTCTGGGTGAAGAGATGTGGGTGCTTCCCAATCTGTCGGCAGGGTTGTGCTGGCGGTTCAAATACTAGATATGTTCCCATTGCTAGACCAGTACCACAAGAAAGTGAAGGCTAACCTTACTTAGGATTTCTCTTTGAATGTACCCTTTACTATTTTTCCTAGTCAAAGGAGTTAGGTCAGAAGACCAGTTCCTTTGATTGCTTGCCATTACCTAATTTCAAGGTATCTCCTTTGAGTGACTATAGTGCACTGAGGACAATTATGAGGGTTATCCTGGGTGTAGTAGTCCCTGATATATATGTCATGTGGAATAGTAGCACTAACCCAATGTTCCTCTGTGACCCACAAACACCTTTTTTCAAATAAATCTGTTCACACATACATAGCGTAGGAATGAGACTTTTGCAGTTTCAGATGATATAGCTTAAAGGGGTACTCCACCCCTAGACATCTTATCCCCTATCCAAAGGATAGGGTATAAGGTGTCTGATCGAGGGGTTTCTGCCCCTGGGACCAGAGATCTCTGTGCAGCACCCGGCGTTCATTTAGAACGCTTTGTGTGGTGACAGGGGCTCGTGACATCACAGCCATGCCCTTCGTGACATAACGCTATGCCCCTCAATTCAAGTATTTGGGAGGGGGTGTGACAGCTGACATGCCCCCTCTCCTAGACTTGCATTGAGGGGGTGTGGTGTGAAGTCACTAGCCCCCCGTGCTGCACCCATTGTTCTAAAGGAATGCCAGGTGCTGCACAGAGATCAAGAAGGTCCCAGTGGCGGGACCCCCACGATGAGACATCTTATCCCCTATCCTTTGGAAAGGGGATAAAATGTCTAGGGGCGGAGTACCCCTTTAAAAGTCAGGAGTCACCTCATGTACATTTGATTACTGTCCGCTGAAATGGTGTTTTTATAGTAATTAAGCTGAAGGCTAGAAATCTTGAAGTGCTTTTAGCACCTGTATGTAAAAATGTCTTCTGAAGATATGTGTCCAAGGATTTAGAGTTTTCTCGTTCACAAGTTCTTAATTAAAAATGACTGAAACTACTGGATAAGGATCTTCACATGTAGTACATAGTGGCGTATGGTGCAATGTAGGACTCCACTTTATTTACTTTTTTGGTGGCACTTAATGACACAACACTTACTATGACCCAAAAGGTGCATCCAGGGAAGTCCTCCCTGACTTGACAGACAGTCTAGCACTGATCTGACCATAGGCCCAAAATAGACATTGAAAGACAGAAAGGTCCTGGTACAGCTTATCCTTTCTGGAAAATAATGTCCTAAGACAATGTAGACAAATGTATCCAGTAGCACTGGAACTTTGATTAGGTGTAGCAACTGAGGTTACTGGAGCTAGATAAAGTATGTATGGCTCTGTCTCCCCTAGAACAGGTTTAGGTTAGACTAGGGACTTTCTCCTGCAATTATTTGCTAGGTATCCAGTATCCTCCAATTTGTCGGCATTCTTAGCAGAATTTCACAGTGTCTTTGAGGAACCCGCACGTGCCTCTTCAGCTGAGACGGTGTTGCTGAACCTCTGTGAAGGGAATTCTACGGTTGGTGACTACGTGGTTCAATTCCGCATTCTAGCCTCTGAACTTGCCTGAAATGAAGAGGCCTTGTGTACCACATTCAAAAAAGAACTGTCAAGAAGGATTAAAGATGCCCTTGCAGCACGAGATCCTCCATCTTCTTTGACTGAACTTATCCACTTGACCACACGAATTGATGTGCATTTTGCCGAAAGACAGGAGGAATTTCGCTTTGAGAGGGAATCTGCCCGCCTGACACCTGTGTACCAACGTCCACCTCTTCTGTCTCTTGCCCCTCTTGCCGAAGAGGTTACACAAGGAGATCGTTCTCGTCTTACGCAACAGGAGAGTTCACGACGAAGTAATGAGAATTTGTGTTTGTACTGTGCTAGCCCGGAGCACTTTCTGAAAAACTGTACAGTTTGCCCGCACCAAGGGTACGTGGGAGAGGCGTCCCTGGGTGTGAATACTACCTCTCCATGCTTAACTATTCCTGTACAAGTCAGCGCTACAGCATTTTTGGATTCCGGATCAGCAGGTGACTTTATTGATGCGGCTTTAGCCCATAAGTATCATCTTCCCCTTACTCGGCTTGCCAAGCCATTGTTCATCTCCACTGTTAATGGACAAAATCTGGACTGTAAGGTTCACTTTCGTACTGAATCTCTCGTCATGCAAGTGGGAGTATCGCCTAAAGAAAAGATTGAATTCTATGTTCTGCCACAGTGTACTTCTGAGATTCTTCTTGGTCTTCCTTGGCTGCAACGCTATTCCCCGCAATTGGATTGGAGAACTGGAGAAATAATTTGCTGGGGACAATCCTGTCAAAATTTTTGCCTCCAACCTGTTCTGCGTAAAGTTGTTTCTCGTCTTCCTCCTTTACCTGGCCTGCCGCCACCTTACCAAGATTTCTCGGATGTTTTCTGCAAGAAACAGGCTGAATCTCTGCTTCCACATCGTCCTTACGACTGCCCTATTGATCTTCCGCCTGGTACCACTCCTCCTTGTGGAAGGATATGCCCTCTTTCAGTTCCTGAGACCAAAGCCATGGCTGAGTATATCCAGGAGAATCTCCTAAAGGGATTTATCTGTAAGTCCTCTTCCCCTGCTGGTGCAGGTTTCTTCTTTGTAGGGAAGAAGGATGGCTCACTCCATCCATGTATTGACTACAGGGGACTTAACAAAACCACGGTCAAGAACCGTTATCCTCTTCCTCTTATCTCAGAACTTTTTGACCATCTACGTGGTGCCAAGGTCTTCTCCAAGTTGGACTTATGCGGTGCGTATAACCTCATTCGTATCCGCAAGGGAGATGAATGGAAGACGGCCTTCAATACTCGTGACGGACATTTTGAGTATCTTGTAATGCCTTTTGGTCTCTGCAATGCTCCAGACGTTTTCCAGGAGTTCGTCAATGATATCTTCCGTGATCTTCTCTACACCTGTGTTGTCATATACCTAGATGACATCCTGATCTTCTCTTCCAACCTAGAGGAGCATCGTACTCATGTTCGTCTGGTTCTTCAGCAACTTCAGAAGAATCATCACTACGCCAAACTGGAGAAATGCCTGTTCGAGAAATCTAGTCCGTTTCTTGGCTACATTGTCTCTCATCAGGGCCTGCAGATGGATCCAGATAAGTTGTCTGCAGTATTGGATTGACCTTGTCCATCGGGCCTACATGCTATTCAACGCTTTCTGGGATTCGCTAACTATTATCGTCAGTTTGTCCCACATTTTTCATCTTTGGTCGCTCCTATTGTGGCTCTTACTAAAAAGGCATCTAATCCTAAATCTTGGCCTCAAGAGGCTGAAGAGGCCTTCTCCTGTTTAAAGTCTGCATTTGCCTCTGCTTCCGTGCTTACAAGACCTGATCCAGAGAGGCCCTTTGCTTTGGAGGTTGATGCCTCATCTATTGGAGTGGGTGCCGTTCTCATTCAGAAAAACGCCAAGGGCAAGAATGTAACTTGTGGGTTCTTCTCCAAGACTTTCTCTCCTGCTGAGAGGAATTACTCCATTGGAGATCGTGAATTCCTCGCTATCAAGCTAGCTTTGGAGGAATGGCGACATTTATTGGAAGGTTCTGCTCATCCGGTCAGCATCTACTCCGATCATAAGAATCTTCTATACCTTCAGTCTGCTCAGCGTTTGAACCCCCGCCAGGCAAGATGGTCACTGTTCTTTTCTAGGTTCAACTTCTTCATTCACTTCCATCCAGCAGACAAGAACATCAGGGCTGATGCTCTCTCCAGGTCCCCTGAAATCATTGGTTAAGACTCCATGCCTAGGCATATTATTCCTCCTGACCGTTTGATTCCTGCCGAGATTCAGCAAGTTCCTCCGGGAAAATCCTTTGTGCCTGCCAGATTGAGACGCAAGGTCCTGAAATGGGGTCATTCTTGCTTGACTGCAGGACATCCTGGAATACGCAAGACCGTCTTATTTCCCGGCACTACTGGTGGCCCCATCTTGAACATGATGTTTCTGATTTTGTTCGGTCTTGTGTAACATGTGCCCGTGACAAAACTCCTCGACAAAAACCTGCAGGACTCTTACAGCCTTTACCCATTCCAGATACTCCCTTGTCCCATATCACCATGGATTTTATAACTGATTTGCCACCTTCTCATAATAACACTGTCATCTGGGTCGTGGTAGATCGGTTTTCCAAGATGGCTCATTTCATTCCTCTACCAGTTCTTCCTTCTGCCCCGCAGCTGGCAAAGTACTTCTTGTTGCATGTCTTTCGTTTACATGGTTTTCCTCAGCATATCGTTTTGGATCGAGGTGTGCAGTTTGTTTCTAAGTTCTGGCGAGCCCTTTGTAACCGTCTGGACATCAATCTGGACTTCTCCTTGGCCTACCACCCTCAGTCCAACGGTCAGGTGGAGAGGGTTAATCAAATCCTTGAGACTTATCTTCGGCATTTTGTTTCAGCTCGCCAAGGTGATTGGGTTGACCTTTTTCCCTGGGCAGAATTCTCATATAATCTCAAGGATTCCGAGTCCACGAGGTCGTCTCCCTTTTTTGTTGCCTACGGACTCCATCTCCGTTCTCTTCTTCCTTTCCCTGTCTCCTCCGGTGTGCTTGCTGTTGATGAGCTGGTCCCTGACTTCTCCACTATCTGGCAACAGACCCGACAGTCATTCCAGGCTTCTTCACGCATGAAGGCTCAAGCGGATAAAGGTAGAAGACCTCCTCCGTCCTTTTCTCCTGGTGACATGGTGTGGCTTTCTTCCAAATACATATGCTTCAAGATTCCCTGTTACAACTTGCTCCCGCTACCTTGGTCCCTTACAGATTCTACAAATGATCAATCTTGTCTCCTACAAACTCTGTCTACCTGCTACATTACGTATTCCCAATTCCTTCCATGTCTTCCTTCCAATTCCTTCCTTGTCGTAAACCAGTTCTCTCAGAAGAATCTTGTCCCAACACCTGTCTCCAGCTCATCTCCCCTTACCTTCTGCTGCCGACGGGGCTGGGACTCGCATTGTGGGCTCGCTTGCGAGCCCCAGTCCCTCTCTCTCTGGGTGTTTCTCCTGCCTCTGCCTCCGCCTCTCTGCTCCGGCGCATGTTTCCCCGTCCCTTGGGGCGTGCGTGCACCGGAGCTTTAACATTTAATGGCCAGTACGCTCATTAGTGTAATCTACCTGTGGCTTGTTTATAAATTTCTCCACCCTCCTCAGTTCTCTACCGGATCTTTGTTGCCTCGTGCCCTAGAGAAAGCGTTCCATTTATTGCCTTGCCATGTACCAGATCTCCTGCTTTTGTGACTTGACCTTACTCCTCTTCCACCTGCCTACTGAACTCCTGCTACGTCCTGATTACACTACTGTGCCGCCTGCCCTGACCTTCTTCTATCCAGACTACGAGTTGCCTCATCCCTCCTGTGCCTCGCATCTCCTCAGCCGCCTGTGTGGTCGAGCCGTGCCAGGGGTAGTGACCTGGGTGTCAGCGGTAGCTGCAGGCCCATCCCGCTTTGCGGCGGGCTCTGGTGAAGACCAGCGGCACCTTAGACTCCGCTCCCTGATACGGTCCGAGTCATCTCCCACAGAGGTCCAGCGGATCCACATACACCGGAGTTCCTGTCTTCAGAAACTTGAGTGTTACAGTGACCAAACCATCATCCAGCTATACAATGAGATGCAAGGCAAGCCAGCTGGCTGACTTTCATGTGCAGCAGGCACCACCTAAATTATCAGCTGTGGAACCACATGGGTTTTTCCCCTTCTCATAACATGTTCATCTATTCTGCCGCCAGAGTTCCTGTAAGGATCCGGACTGGTAGCAGGAAGCGGTACTGGTAGTGGATCCTCTGTGTCAGTGAGGGATTGCCGGGGACCGTACCGGAGGATCGGTTCTAAGTAGTTACTGGTATTCACCAGAGCCTGCCGCAAAGCGGGATGGTCTTGCTGTGGCGGTAACTACCAGGGACGCGTGCGCCGGGAACCACGTGACAGGGGAGCAGAGGAGAGAGCCGGAGCGGGTGCCGGTAAGTGAGGATGGGCCGCGCGCGGGGACACCCCGCAGTGCGGACCGCGTCCCTGCCGGTGGCAGAAATGGAGTGTCCCCGGTCAGAGAGTCTGACCAGGGCACTCTGCGGTGACAAACGCAGTGAGTGCTCCGGTCCAGGAGCAGAGGACTGAGCGCTCAGCGTTACAGTACCCTCCCCCCCTTTGGTCTCCCCCTCCTCTTGGTACCCAGAAACCTGAGGATGAGATTGCGATCCAAGATGTTCTCTTATGGCTCCCATGATCTCTCCTCAGGACTGCAGTCCTCCCAGTCAACCAGAAAAAAATCTTCTCCCTCTTACCAACTTAGAGGCCAATATCTCCTGAACGGAGAAGACATCCGAGGTACCGGATACAGGTGTGGGAGGAAGATTCTTGGGGGAGAAGTGAATGATCACTGCTGGCTTGAGGAGGGAGACGCGAAAACTGTTTCGAATTCTGAGGGAGGAAGGGAGATGGAGCTGGTAGCACACTGGGTTGATCCTCTTCTTAACTCTGTAGGGTCCCAAGTAGCGAGGACCTAGCTTATAACTAGGGACCCTAAAGCGGATGTACCTTGAAGAAAGCCAAATTCTGTCCCCAGGAACCAGGACAGGAGGGGACCGTCGCTTGATGCGGAAAGAGGCCTGTTGTAAGGAGAGACGCGTCTCGCGCCAGATGGTAGCAAAGTCCCGCACAAGATCATCCACAGCAGGTACACCGGAGGTGGAGGACAAAGGCAGAGGCGGCAGAGGATGACGGCCGTAAACCACGAAGAAGGGAAACCTGTTGGAGGCAGAAAAGTCCTTGTGGTTATAGGAGAATTCAGCCCACGGGAGGAGGTCGACCCAGTCATCCCGGTGGGAGGAGAGGAAGTGACGAAGATCTGGTTTACTCGCTCCACTTGGCCGTTGGTTTGAGGGTGGTAAGATGAAGAGAAATCCAATTTGACTTTAAGCTGTCCACAGAGGGCCCTCCAGAATTTGGACCCAAATTGTACCCCTCTGTCAGAGACAACATGCAAGGGTAGCCCATGCAAACGGAAGATGTGCCGTAGGAAATGCTTAGCCAACTGTGGCGCAGATGGTAAGGCTGGTAAAGGGATAAAGTGTGCCATCATAGAAAAGCGATCCACGACGACCCAAACTACAGTTTTGCCGTGAGATGGTGGCAGGTCTATAACAAAGTCCATAGCGATATGGGACCATGGGGACTCCGGTACTGGAAAGGGCTGGAGAAAACCAGCGGGTCTCTGATGAGGGGTCTTGTCTCTAGCGCATACTGAACAGGCCTGCACAAATTCGGCGATGTCCTTTTCAAAGGACGGCCACCAGTATCTTCTGGAGATAAGTTGTACCGTTTTCCAGACTCCAGGATGTCCTGCGAGCAAAGAAGAATGCCCCCACTTAAGGACTTTCAGGCGTAGACGGGGAGAAAGATAGTGTCACGATTCGGCTAGCTGGTTGTGGATCCTCTGTGTCAGCGAGGGATTGGCGTGGACCGTGCCGGTGGACCGGTTCTAAGATGCTACTGGTATTCACCAGAGCCCGCCGCAAAGCGGGATGGTCTTGCTGTGGCGGTAGCAACCAGGTCATATATACTGGCAACGGCTCAACCTCGCTGACTGCTGAGAAGGCGTGGGACAAAAGGACTAGGCAGAGACAAGGTCAGACGTAGCAGAAGGTCGGGGCAGGCGGCAAGGTTCGTAGTCAATATGGATAGCAGAAGATCTGGCACAAGGCAACAAGATCCGGCAAGGGAGTGCAGGGGAAGTGAGGTGTTATAGCCAGGGAGCAGGTGGAAGCTAATTAAGCTGATTGGACCAGGCACCAATCACAGCACATGACAGCCGGGGACCAGGACGGGTAAGTGACTTGGGATGCGATTCGCGAGCGGGCGCGTCCCGCTATGCGAATCGCATCCCCGCCGGCAATGTCAGTGCAGCGCTCCCGGTCAGCGGGTCTGACCGGGGCGCTGCAGAGAGAGGAACGCCGCGAGCGCTCCGGGGACGAGCGGGGACCCGGAGTGCTCGGCGTAACAGTACCCCCCCCTTAGGTCTCCCCCTTTTTTTGTCTGGCAACTGCTTCACATGGGACGAGGACACTGGGAGTGATTGTAGGGTTTCCTCAAAGGCAGGCAGTACAGCAGGAGTGGAAATGGGGAGGGAGGGCAGAGGGTGAAGCTTGGCACGGGGCAGGGTGTCACCAGGACGGGGGCCATGAGGAGACGCGGCACAGTCCTGATAGGCCTTGGGGACACCAGGTGTAGGAGGAGGCACTGAGGCTTGCCTGACGGGACTGGGAGGAGACGTGAAGCATCTCTTGCGGCAAGCAGAACCCCAATTTTTTATCTCCCCGGTGGTCCAGTCACGGGTGGGAGAATGATGCTGGAGCCATGGAAGACCGAGGAGGACTTCAGAGGTGCAATTGGGAAGGACGAACAATTCAATCTTTTCGTGATGGGGTCCAATGCACATTAAGAGGGGTTTTGTGCGGTAACGCAAGATGCAATCCAATTTAACTCCGTTGACCAAGGAAATGTAGAGCGGCTCGACGAGACGGGTCACCGGGATGCAGAACTTATTCATCAAAGAGTCCAGAATAAAATTTCCAGAGGCACCAGAGTCCAAGCAGGCCACGGCTGAGAGGGAGGAGTTGGCAGAAGGAGAAATCCGTACGGGGATCGTGAGACGTGGAGAAGCAGACTTCGTACCAAGAGACGCCACATCCACGTGAGCTGGGTGCGTGCGTGCGTTTCCCAGACGTGGCGGACGAATAGGGCAATCCACCAAGAAATGTTCGGTACTGGCGCAGTACAGACAAAGATTTTCTTCCCTACGGCGAGTCCTCTCTTCCTGGGTCAGGCGAGACCGGTCCACTTGCATAGCCTCCTCGGCGGGAGGCACGGGCGTAGATTGCAAAGGATACTGTGGGAGAGGTGCCCAGAGATCTAGGTCTTTTTCCTGGCGGAGCTCCTGGTGTCTCTCAGAAAAACGCATGTCAATGCGGGTGGCCAAATGGATAAGTTCTTGCAGGTTGGCAGGAATCTCTCGTGCGGCCAGCACATCCTTGATGTTACTGGATAGGCCTTTTTTAAAGGTCGCGCAGAGAGCCTCGTTATTCCAAGATAATTCGGAAGCGAGAGTACGAAATTGGATGGCGTACTCGCCTACTGAAGAATTACCCTGGACCAGGTTCAGCAGGGCAGTCTCGGCAGAAGAAGCTCGGGCAGGTTCCTCGAAAACACTACGGACTTCAGCGAAGAAGGACTGGACTGTGGCTGTGGCAGGATCATTGCGGTCCCAGAGCGGTGTGGCCCAAGACAAAGCCTTTCCAGATAGAAGACTCACTACGAACGCCACCTTAGACCGTTCTGAAGGAAATTGGTCCGACAACATCTCCATATGCAGGGAACATTGAGATAAGAATCCACGGCAGAGTCGGGAGTCCCCATCAAACTTGTCCGGCAGGGACAAGCGGAGGCTAGGAGCGGCCACTCGCTGAGGAGGAGGTGCAGGAGCTGGCGGAGGAGATGGTTGCTGCTGTAGCAGAGGCAGAAGTTGCTGTAATGTGGCGGTCAGCTGCGACAGCTGCTGTCCTTGTTGGGCAATCTGCTGCGATTGCTGGGCGACCACCGTGGGAAGGTTAGCGAGACTTGGCAGCGGCACCTCAGCGGGATCCATGGCCGGATCTACTATCACGATTCGGCTAGCTGGTTGTGGATCCTCTGTGTCAGCGAGGGATTAGCGTGGACCGTGCCGGTGGACCGGTTCTAAGATGCTACTGGTATTCACCAGAGCCCGCCGCAAAGCGGGATGGTCTTGCTGCGGCGGTAGCAACCAGGTCGTATTCACAGGCAACGGCTCAACCTCGCTGACTGCTGAGAAGGCGTGGGACAAAAGGTCTAGGCAGAGACAAGGTCAGACGTAGCAGAAGGTCGGGGCAGGCGGCAAGGTTCGTAGTCAATATGGATAGCAGAAGATCTGGAAACACAGGCTTTGGACAACACTAAACGCTTTCACTGGCACAAGGCAACAAGATCCGGCAAGGGAGTGCAGGGGAAGTGAGGTATTATAGCCAGGGAGCAGGTGGAAGCTAATTAAGCTGATTGGACCAGGCACCAATCATTGGTGCACTGGCCCTTTAAATCTTAGAGATCTGGCGCGCGCGCGCCCTAGAGAGCGGAGCCGCGCGTGCCAGCACATGACAGCCGGGGACTGGGATGGGTAAGTCACTTGGGATGCGATTCCCGAGCGGGCGCGTCCCGCTATGCGAATCGCATCCCCGCTGGCAATGTCAGTGCAGCGCTCCCGGTCAGCGGGTGTGACCGGGGTGCTGCAGAGAGAGGAACGCCGCGAGCGCTCCGGGGAGGAGCAGGGACCCGGAGAGCTCGGCGTAACAGATAGGTCTTCCCTGGAGGGAGATTACGCAGGTCTACAGGAGCCACGGTGACCAAACGTTCCGGCGGTACTATGTGCTGTGGCTTGACTTCATCTCCTGAGACATCGGAAGAGCGGGAAAGAGCTTCGGCTCTGATGTTCTTACTCGCAGGACGAAAGTGGATCAGGAAATTAAATCTGGCAAAAAATAGAGACCAGCGAGCTTGACGGGGGTTAAGTCTCTGAGCAGACTGGAGGTAGGATAGGTTTTTATGGTCAGTAAAGATGTTCACTGGGTGTACTGATCCTTCAAGTAAGTGTCTCCACTCCTTCAGAGCCAACTTGATGGCGAGCAGTTCCCTATCTCCTATGGAATAATTTCTCTCTGCAGGAGAGAAAGTTTTAGAGAAAAATTCACAGGTAACCGACTTGCCTTTCAGATTCTTTTGCATGAGTACAGCACCAGTACCCACGGAGGAGGTGTCTACCTCCAGGTAGAAAGGCTTTGAAGGATCAGGCCTGGACAGGACTGGAGCGGTGGCAAAGGCAGACTTGAGAGCGCAGAAGGCCTCCTCGGCCTGAGGTGGCCAAGACTTTGGATTTGCCCCCTTCTTGGTCAAGGCCACGATGGGTGCCACAAGGGTAGAGTAATGCGGGATGAACTGTCTATAGTAATTAGCGAATCCGAGAAACCGCTGTATGGCTTTAAGGCCAGAGGGACGAGGCCAGCCCAGGACTGCAGAAAGCTTGGCAGGATCCATTTGTAGTCCCTTGGTGGAAATTATATAGCCCAGGAAGGGTAGACTGGTGTGGTCAAACAGGCACTTCTCGAATTTGGCATAGAGATGGTTCTTCCGTAGAGGGGAGAGTACAAGGTGGACATGTGCACGATGTTGGTCCAAATTTGAAGAGAAAATGAGGA
Source organism: Hyla sarda (assembly GCF_029499605.1). Classification (NCBI taxonomy): domain Eukaryota; kingdom Metazoa; phylum Chordata; class Amphibia; order Anura; family Hylidae; genus Hyla; species Hyla sarda. Next base: position 146,199,219 of record NC_079194.1, read on the forward strand.
TATTATCCAGATAAACTACTACACAGGTATAGAGCAGGTTTCTGAATATGTCGTTAACGAACTCCTGGAAGACAGCTGGAGCGTTACAGAGTCCGAAAGGCATTACTAAGTACTCAAAATGACTGTCTCGGGTACTAAAAGCCATCTTCCACTCATCACCCTCTCGGATACGAATGAGGTTATAGGCCCCCCTGAGGTCCAACTTGGGGAAGTACTTAGCGCCTTGTAGACGGTCAAAGAGTTCAGCAATCAGGGGAAGAGGGTAACGGTTCTTAATAGTAATGCTGCTGAGACCCCGAAAGTCTATGCAAGGCCTAAGGGTACCGTCCTTTTTGGAAACAAAGAAGAATCCTGTTCCGGCAGGAGAAGAGGATTTCCTGATAAACCCTCTCTGCAAGTTCTCCTGGATATACTCCGACATGGCTAGAGTCTCTGGAGGAGAGAGAGGATAGATTCTTCCTCTAGGTGGCGTGGTTCCAGGTTGCAAGTCAATGGGGCAGTCATATGGCCTATGTGGAGGCAACACCTCTGCTTGCTTCTTGCAAAAAACGTCCGAAAAATCCACTTATGGTTCAGGCAGACCGAGAGGAGGAAGAATGACAGGTGCAGACTTGGCTTGTACCGGCTTGAGGCATCTGCCAAGACAAGCTGGACCCCAGCTTTGGACCTCTCCGGAGGTCCAATCCAGGACGGGGCAATGACGCTGGAGCCAGGGCAGACCCAAGAGGAGTTCAGAAGTGCAATGGGGTAACACAAAAAACTCCAAACGCTCGGAATGCAGGTCTCCGATGTCCATCTGGAGGGGTTCCGTACGGAACTGTACCGTGCTGTGGAGTCTCTCTCCATTGACTGTGGAGATGAAGATGGACTTCTGCAAGCGAACCACAGAGATGTTGAACTTGTTCACCAGCGAGGCGTCGATGAAGTTACCGGCAGAATCGGAATACAGACAGAGGCAACAAAGGAGGTCTTGGCGGGTACTGAAATCCGCAAGGATACAGTAATGCGTGGAGAGGAGGAATTCACTCCTAGCAACGCCTCTCAAACGTTGACTAGGTGCGGTCGTTTCCCTGACGTGGCGGACAAAGAGGACAGTCCTTTAGAAAGTGCTCAGTACTAGGACAGTACAAACAGAGGTTCTTGTCTCTACGGCGGTTCCTTTCTTGAGTGGTCAGGCGAGACCGATCCACCTGCATGGCTTCCTCGGCGGGAGGCCCAGAAGAGGGTTGCGGTGGATGCTGGAAGATAGGAGCCAGACGAGGAAAACATCTGGGACGAGCACTTCCCTTTTCCTGTAACAGTTCCTCTCGTCTCTCAGCAAAACGCAGGTCAATCCTGGTGGCCAAATGGAGGAGGTCACTCAGGTTGGAGGGCACTTCTCGTGCGGCCAGGACATCCTTTATGGCGCTGGACAAGCCTTTCTTAAAAGTAGCACAGAGCGCCTCGTTATTCCAGGAGACTTCTGAAGCAAGGGTACGGAAACGTATAGCATAGTCTCCCACAGAAGAACTCCCCTGGGACAAGTTCACTAACGCAGTCTCTGCTGAGGAAACCCGAGCTGGCTCCTAAAAGACACTCTGGAATTCCTGGAAGAAACTCTGGACACTTGCAGTGGCTGGATCGTTGCTGTCCCAAAGCGGTGTAGCCCAGGCCAGGGCCTTCCCAGAAAGCAGGCTAACGACAAATGCCACCCTGGCTCACTCCGAGGGGAACTGTCCAGCCAACATCTCAAGATGAAGAGAGCATTGGGACAGGAATCCGCGGCACAACTTGGGATCACCGTCATACTTGGCCGGCATGGACAAACGGACTCTAGAGGTGGCGGCGGCCACAGGCTGCGGTGGTGAAGCTGGTGCAGGCTGAGGTAGCGGCTGCTGCTGCGCTGGAAGAAGTTGCTGCAGCATGGCAGTCAACTGTGCCAGCTGTCGACCTTGCTGGGCGATCTGCTGCGACTGCTGAGCTACAACTGTAGAAAGGTCTGCGACACTAGGCAGGGGCACCTCAGCGGGATCCATGGCCGGATCTTACTGTAAGGATCCGGACTGGTAGCAGGAAGTGGTACTGGTAGTGGATCCTCTGTGTCAGTGAGGGATTGGCGTGGACCGTACCGGAGGATCGGTTCTAAGTAGTTACTGGTGTTCACCAGAGCTCGCCGCAAAGCGGGATGGTCTTGCTGCAGCGGTAACTACCAGGTCGTGTCTTCAACCTCACTGATTGCTGAGACAGCGAAGCACAGAAGGGACAGGCAGAGGCGTAGTCAGACGTAGCAAAAGGTCAGGGCAGGCAGCACAGGTTCGGAGGCGGTAGTCGTTAGCAACGGGTTCAGCAATAGGCAAGTAATACACAATAAACGCTTTTTCTTGGGCACTGAGGCAACACAAAGATCCGGCAAGGGCAGGAAGGGGCAGGGTACATTTATAGGAGCAGTAATATTGGATTGGGCCAGGCACCAATCAATGGTGCACTGGCCCTTTAAATTTTACACAGCCGGCGCGCGCGCCCTATAGTGCTGGGACGCGCGCGCCGGGAACCACGTGACAGAGGAGCAGAGGAGAGAGCCGGAGTGGGTGCCGGTAAGTGAGGATGGGACGCTGGCCGCGCGCTGGGATTTCCCGCAATGCGGACCGCGTCCCTGCTGGTGACAGAAACGGAGTGTCCCCGGTCAGAGAGTCTGACCGGGGCACTCTGCGGGGACAAACGCAGAGAACGCTCCGGTCCAGGAGCAGAGGACGGATCACTCAGTGTTACAGTTCCGTAGTATGCACAGAGAAGCAGAATACAATTGAGACAATGGGACTCTGTTGCAAGCGGAATTCTGCCAGCGGAATGTCCATAGTGTGAACAAGCCCTAATGGTCTGCACTCTAGTTATCTCAGTGTATGCATAAAATGGAAGTAAAATACAGACAATACATTTACAATGTAGATAATCACATTTGCTAAACTATTCAGTACTTGATTTATACACTGTGCACCATGCAAACCTTTGGTATCTCAGCCATTCAACAACTCTTACCATGACTGGATAACATCACCATCCCATGACTGCATAATATCACCTTACCGTGACTGGATAACATCACCATACTGTGACTGGATAATATCACCATACTGTGACTGAATAATATTACCATACCATGACTGGATAATATCACCATGTTGTGACTGGATAACACCCCCGTACCATGACTGGATAATATCACCATTATCTGACTGGATAACACCACTATACAATGACTTGATAATATCACCATACTGTGATTGGATGGCACCACTTTACAATTACTAGATAATATCACCATACCATGACTGGATAATATCACCATACCATGATTGGATAATATCACCATACCATGATTGGATAATATCACCATACTGTGACTGGATAATATCACCATACCATAACTGGATAACATCACCATACTGTGACTGGATAATATCACCTTACCATGACTGGATAATATCACCATACCATGACTGGATCATATCACTATACCATGACTGGATAACACCCCCATACCATGACTGGATAACATCACCATACCATGACTGGATAACATCACCATACCATGACTGGATCATATCACTATACCATGACTGGATAACATCACCTTACCATGACTGGATAATATCACCATACCATGACTGGATCATATCACTATACAATGACTGGAGAACACCCCCATACCATGACTGGATAACACCCCCATACCATGACTGGATAACATCACCATACCATGACTGGATAACATCACCATACCATGACTGGATAATATCACCATACCATGACTGGATAATATCACCATACCATGACTGGATCATATCACTATACCATGACTGGATAACACCACCATACCATGACTGGATCATATCACTATACCATGACTGGATATCACCACCATACCATGACTGGATAATATCACTATACCATGACTGGATAACACCCCTATACCTTGACTAGATAATAGCTCCATACCATGGCTGGAAATAAAAAAAAAACATACCCTTACTAGATAATCCCCCAATACCGTGACTCCGTAACATCCCCACTCTGGGTAATGCTTCAGTACAAAAACTAATAAAATACTGATCACACACAGTCAAAAGCAGAAAAAATAGCTGAATATTATCCATATACTATTACTGAATAAACCCACTATACCAAGACCAACATTACCTGTATTACCACTATAAGGAGACAAATAATGCTGTCACACCATGACTACATAATGACTGTATAATACCACTATACTGTTATTGAATACAAACCACTATATACACACCCCATATAGTGAGCCCATAGTGGTATATAACAGCTCGGTACAGGTACTCTGCTATGTAAAGTCCCATCATATATTTATGGTGTATAAATAACAGGAACAGAGGGCGACATCCAGTATATTAGAAATGAGGGATAGATCCTACTGTTACCTGGAGAACCTGAATAATGTTGAAGCATTGGGCTGAGTTATCTATATTCTCTACAGGTTTTGGTTCCAAATCTTGCATATTTCCTTGCTACTCGAGTCTAATGATTGTAATGTAGAACAATCAGAATCTTGGCTGGGTTTGGCCTTGCACTTTTGTATTGGTCGCTCGCCATAGTTCATGGCCGCTTTCTGTAAGTGATCTGGGAATGATACCCAAGGGCCGGGTTATAATTTATTAACTGACTATCAAACAAAGACAAACAGATGCATCTGCACTCCAGAAAGTGCTGAGAGGAAGACAAGCCATGCATCATTGACGTCAAGCACAGATAGATGAGATGCTGATCAGTGAGATGTCCCCTTATGTGTCCTGAAGGCTGTTTTTTTCCACTATTCTTAATTTCTTCACAGCCCACTATTGTCTGCTATTACAGTGCCCATGGGGTTCCCGGGCAGCTTTCTAGATACACTAGTTGTCGTGTAATTTATTGTTAGGCTGATTTACATCCCTGTTTACACTCTCCAGCCCATGCTAGTGTCAGTCTTTACTGTCGTTCTGGCATCATGTTTATGAACTAGGAGTCTCAAGGTAAACAGAGCTATGGGTGCATATTTAACAGATCAGTGCAGGGAACTGTACAAAAAACTGAATATAAATGTTGAGATAACTCAATCATATATATTCAGTGGCTGGGATGTCTGAGGGACACAAAGGTTCATTTCTATCTGTTTACAGTCTGTGGGCCTTTTCCAAAGGACCAGCCATCAGTAGAAAAAAAGCTCTATGTCGGGTCTGGCGGGTGACTAGGGTGCTATACACCAGGTTGTATCATGTATTTTCTACCATGCCTATATACGTCCTTTCCTATATGTAGCTTTTTATATGCAGTATAGTTTGTGGCATTTATTATTATGCTGTTTCCTCCTTTATTTATTGCATTTTATGAATATACTTACCTTTGGTAACTCAGAGGAAAAGTGGGGTTATTTAATGCTTATGATGCTTGCACTTTATTATACCATGCTCATGTATTTCTTTTTTGCATGAGTTTATTGATGCACCTTATTTGTACTTGTCTCCCTGGTGTTTTACTACTATGATCAGTTTTGATCTCCATTTCAATACTTATTTATGATCCCAGTCACAGCCTTGTCCACTGGACTACCACTTCTGGATTGCCCCCTATCTTGTTTTTAATTGTGCTTATGATCCCTTCTGTATTGTCTGAAATTTCAGTGTCAATAAAATTTGATTCGCATAAACGCAATTGTTCTCTTGTTTTTTGCCATGCTTAGCGTTAGGTCTGTGGTTTTTGGGTATTGAGGCGCTGACCTCTCCTGGGACAATTGCAATTTGTGTGAGGTAAAGTTTGTTTTGTCGGGTGGCTGAAAGTAAGCCATCTACATAGTGAGGGCTTAGACAAGCAGGTTTTGTTTTATGCCAGAGTGAATACATTTGTATATAAAGAGCTGGGGAAACCCTGCATTTGTACCGTGTTACTGTCTCTGACTGATGTTTATGCCGTGTGCCCATCTCTAGCGAGCTAAACCGCCACAAGGTATATAAGGGCCACATCTTCCCCTTTACTGATGACTGGACCTCTAGGAAAACCCCACAGCGACAATAAATACTTTTGAATCCTTATATCTACAGTCATGTTTATCCTACAACATCCGCACTACAAACAGCAGCTGGAGACCATCCAGACATGTAAACCTGACATTTCCACAATTCTAGAATTCATGCATTGAGCACATGAGTGGAAGATTATTATACACAGCGCTGGAGTAACTCAGAGCGAAATGTACAGTAGGAAATAACCCACTAAAAAAAGGAGAGAAACCCAGCCACAATAATGTCAGATAGTAAATAGACAATAACACAGATCTATATGCCACACAAATATAGATTTGTATACCTTTTTCTCCCTTGTATGTTGTAATAAAGACTGTTTTTGTATGGAATATGTGACTTTTTTGGTGTGCAGCACCATATAGTTGCTAGCTTTCTTTTCTCTTTGGTATAGCATGTATAACTTAGCAACTTGCTTGCACCCAATTGTGTGTTATTAGGGTGGTGCCCGTTTTCTCTTTTTCATGATTCAGGACTTACCCTCTAACGCTGTTAAACCTAAACGCTAGTAAACCTAGTTCCAAATTTAGTTTTACAAGACTATCAGAATTACCATCTGGAGCCATGAATATCCTGGGAGACACCACATATTATGAACCAATTAACACTAACCCCTACCTCCAGTTACAAGCCAAGATTCTCACTCTACTAATCTCAATGCATGAATCTAATGTTATTAGCGTAAAAGAAAAAAACTTTATCTACATAATTAATCCTTCCATACCGTATTACTACCATCTCCCGAAATGACATAAGAACTCCCTCAAACCCCCCTGGCCATCCAATTATTGCTTGAACCAATAGCCACACTTTCAACATATCCAAGTATCTTGACCTCATATTATAGGATTATGTACAGGCCTTGGAGAGTTATCTAAAAAAATTGGATCACCTGATTGTTTTACTTAAAACTTTGAGTTGGGAAACAGATTATGTCTTTATCACTTTAGATGTTACATCATTATATACTAACATCCAGCACAATGTAGGCCTTGAATGCATTCAAGAAGTTTTAATAAAAGATAATAGGATTCCGTATGCACAACGCCACTTTTTGATGGATTGCATGAGACTTATTCTCAATAATAATTTTTTCGAGCATAATGGCCACACCTACCATAAAAAACGTGGCACGGCAATGGGGACCCGAGTGACCCCCATCATATGCAAATTTAGTTATGGGGTGCTTTGAACACAAGTTTATTATGTCACAGAAATTGTTATGAACATGTACTCTTCTACAGGCGGTATATAGACGACCTGTTTTTCCTGTGACTTAGCCCCCTGGAACTGATTGATGGTTTCATTGAGGCCATAAATAGTGACATCTGGGGCTTAAATTTCACCTCCACAGTATCCACAGAAACTATAGTATTTTTGGACTTACTGATATTCCATACTGCTGATACCATTGAGACTGCCAACCATTTTACAGTCGATTCAAATAGTTACTTGTTGTTTTAAAGTGGCCATTTGAAAAAATGGTGTACAAATGTACCCTTTGAACATAATAAATGTGTCTGTAAAAATTGTACAGAGGACACAACTTTTGTTAAACAGGCTAAAATTTTTGCAACAACATTTCTAGAGAAGGGATACCCTCAACCATTACTAAAAGGGGCAATTGACAAAGTAAAAGATTATTGCTAAAAAAAAGAAGCTCAGTCCTAAAGAGAAAAAGGTGACTTTTCTTTTAACCCAACGTTTATCACAGTGTACAATAACCAACATAGGGGCATTTTTAACATCCTGAAAAACATTGGCACATTCTTTTATCTGATCCAGTTTTACAGACAGTTTTACCTCCAAACTCACATATTGTCTATCGTCAGGCCCTGACACTCAAAAACCAATAGTACCTAGCTAAATTAAAAAACATAAAAAACTATCCCATAAAATATGTAATGCCAACCCCTTGTATGTAGGGGTATATAGCTGCAACATCCCAAGATGCTTATGTTGTACACCATCAATAGTGGGTTAAAGCAATTCAAAAGCAACCAAACTGGTGCCACGTTTAACATCCAGATGTTTCTTAACTGTCGTTCAGATTATGTGATCTATGCCGCTTAATGTTTTTGTGGTAAACAATATGTGGGGGGCACACTAAGCAAAATTTTTATTGCTGTGTAAACAAACATCGGACTAATATTTAAAAGGGGGTTTTTACAACATGGCCTCTCCAGGCACTGTAAAGAGATATACCCTGATGTATCTAATTCAGTTAAACTGTACCCCATAGAACAAGTTGCTGTATATGTGCCGAATAGGATCCAAACACTTAATCAGAAAGAGATATTTTGGATATATCCAATCCCTTGGGGACCAAGCCCATTTTGACCTTAAAGGGCTACTCCGCCTCTAGACATCTTATCCCCTATCCAAAGGGAAGGGGATAAGATGTCAGATCGCCGGTGTCCCGCTGCTGGGGACCCCGGGGATCGCTGCTGCAGCACCCCGCTATCATTACTGCACAGAGCGAGATCGCTCTGCACGTAATGACGGGCAATACAGGGGCCGGAGCATGGTTATGTCACAGCTCCGCCCCTCGTGACGTCACGGCCCGCACCGTCAATACAAGTCTATGGGAGGGGATCGTCACGCCCCCTGCCATAGACTTGCATTAAGGGGACGGGCCGTGATGTCATGAGGGGCGGACCCATGATGTCACGCTGCTCCGGCCCCTGTATCGCCCGTCATTACGCACAGAGCAAACTCGCTCTGTGCAGTAATGATGGCGGGGTGCCGCAGCGGCGATCCCCGGGGTCCCCAGCAGCGGGACCGCGGCGATCTAACATCTTATCCCCTATCCTTTGGATAGGGGATAAGATGCCAGGGGCGGAGTACCCCTTTAAGGACCAGGCCAATTTTAGTCTTTTCACTTCCTTTTTTTCCTCCTCCATAACGCTTCCAATTTCGCACCTACAGACCCATAAAAGCAGTGTTATCAGTGCTATGCTGCTCCAGCCTGCTATGCAGGCTTGGAGCAGCAGACCACCGATTGGATCGTGAGGAGGCAGGTAAGCACCCTCCCGCTGTCCTCTCAGCTGATCGGGACATCACGGTTTCACTGCGATGGTCCCGATCAGCTCCGCTGAGCTGCTGGGACACTTATAATTTCGGTTTAGACACGGCGATCATCTTTGATCACGGCATCTAAAGGGTTAATGCCGGGCATCGGACAGATTGGCGGTGCCCAGCATTAACCCTGAGTCCTGGCTGCTGAAAGCAGTCAGGACCAATGGGGTTTGAAGTGTGCTCAGTTCGTGAGCGTGCTTCAAACCCTGGTTACGGATCCTTAAGTTCCGGGATGCAAGGGCGTACCTGTACTCCCTTGGTCCCCAACAAGTTAAATGAAGTGGTTGCACTCATCCTATAACTAAAAGTGTCATGGTGTCCACGCTATTACTCTGTTTTCTCCTCTAGTTGGCCCCTTCCCGCTCTGCCCCAGGTTATTCATGTTTAGTTTAAATAAAAGTGTCCACATCGGTATAATGAGTTTCTGGTACTCACCTAGGTAACAATGGCGTCCGGCACGGCTTTGAACTTGTCACCGGTTTTGGTGCTTTTCGTCTTCCTTTTACTAAAGCACTGAGCTATTCATAGCAATTACATAACTTTGTAATAATCTATTGGTGTAGCTAGTATCGAGTAATTCCACAAGGGATACACCGTCAGTGTATATAAAGTTTCCCATGCTTCCTATAAGTGTAAAGGAGGTACGTATAAAAGTTAATCCACTATTTGCTAAACATAATGATAAAATATCTAGTGTGGTTAGGAGTTGCTTGAACCAGTGATGTACTGTGTAGCAACTCTCACCACTTACCTGTTGTACTATTTTATCCGCTAATGCTAGCGAGGTCTTTTACTTAACCACACCCCTGTGTCACCAACAAAACTATTGAGGACAGCAAGGATTATGCAATTACTTATACAATGGCCGTGATTATCAGTTTCTTTTATATTGTCCTATTTTTTTGTCACCAAAACTAATTTATTTCTTTACTATTTATAATTAAAAGTATGTTATTTCTTGTCAGAGCAATATCCTCTTTTGCTGATCATTTTCTTCTTTTATCCATTACATATGAATTAATAATTTTAATTGTAGTTGAACGGTTTGTATTATATTATGGTATTGTATTGCATTTTAGCCTTTGTTCTGTCTATATAGTTTAACTATGTAAACATTGGAACTACATCATGTGACCGCATCATGTGACCAGGAGCATCATCATGACCTTGAAGGTCACTTCCTGTTTTCCCCGCACCTGTTCTAACTATGATTGTTTACAAGGGTATATAAGTACACTTACCTGTATGACCTGATGAAGAGGAGGGGACACTCCTCGAAATGCGTTGTCTGTATTTTTATACAGCACCCACAGCAAGTCCCCTTTTTTTCTGGTTCTCCTGCTGAGGTCCGTCAACACGCTGGTACTCCAATCATTCTTGATCATCGGTCTTGACATGGTGCACCAGCCTCTGATGCGATCACAGCTGTTAAACTCTTTGTTCAACTCCATAAGGTGAGCATTTTTTTATCTTTACTGCTACCTACCATTTTTCCACTAACCTACTACACTAAGGAGTGCCTGTATCTATTCTTTTTTTCTTTTTTTTTTTTTCTATTTTAATGTAGGGGCCTGGAGCTGCAGCTCCATTCACCCCTACGTTAATCTGGCCCTAAACATAGCTCTGCCGTCAGACCCTCGAAAATGCCTTTTGGGGCTTGTGGGAGGGAGAAGAGTTCTGGAGGTTTTAGAATTGGTATTTTGAGAATACTCTTATCAGGTGAGAAAACTGAATGCCAAATACTGTTTTAACCATTCCACCCCAATTGTGGAAAAATTAATTGTTAGACTTAAAGGGTACTCTGGTGGAAATTATTATTTTTTAAATCAACTGGTGCCAGAAATTTTAACAGATTTGTAAATTAATAAAGAAGGAAAATGGTTTCCCCCACCTCAAGGTTCGTGTTTATAATAAAGATAATTATAAAGATATTGCAATAAGACCGTGCTTCAATTATTCTAATATTTTATTAAAATGTATCATACATATTTTAAATTCCACTCTCACAGGGCCCTTGTGGGAGAAGAAATATATTTAAAATACAAATAGAAATAAAAAACAATATGATCAATATGTCACTCAATTGCTATATTATTTGCAAGTTAGATTCATGGACACCAAGATATCTATTGAATGTAGCTGTCCTTTGTATTGTAGCAATAGTTACTACAATGTTAATGTATTGTCTCTGGTCAGATTTTTCAATGTAACTGTGGACTGTAACAGATGTTATAATAAATGGTGATCTATTACCAGTTCTTTGTAGTCGGCAGTTACTCGCTGAGCTGCAGATATACTTGCAGGAATATGTGCTGGCATGCACAGGTGGCGGCTGGTCCTGACGGCGCAGGGCCCGGGTACTACCGCCCGATGGAATCGAGGAGATGAATGCAGAGCCTCGTGGTGGCTGGTCCTGACAGCGCAGGACCCGAATGATGCAGCCCGATGGAATCGAGGAAATGAATGCAGAACCTTGTGATCTGGTGATCTATTACCAGTTCTTTGTAGTTGGCAGTTACTCGCTGAGCTGCAGATATACTTGCAGGAATATGTGCTGGCATGCACAGGTGGCGGCTGGTCCTGACGGCGCAGGGCCCGGGTATTACCGCCCGATGGAATCGAGGAGATGAATGCATAGCCTCGTGGTGGCTGGTCCTGACGGCGCAGGACCCGGATGATGCTGCCCGATGGAATCGAGGAAATTAATGCATAACCTTGTGATCTGGTGATCTATTACCAGTTCTTTGTAGTTGGCAGTTACTCGCTGAGCTGCAGATATACTTGCAGGAATATGTGCTGGCATGCACAGGTGGCGGCTGGTCCTGACGGCGCAGGGCCCGGGTATTACCGCCCGATGGAATCGAGGAGATGAATGCATAGCCTCGTGGTGGCTGGTCCTGACGGCGCAGGACCCGGATGATGCCGCCCGATGGAATCAAGGAAATGAATGCAGAGCCTCGTGTTCTCAGCGTCTGACGTCAGAGTTCATGCGGACTATGGGAGCTGAGACTGGTTAGACCCAGACTTAGATGCAGGTAAGTCCTGGAGATGGATTGCTCGTTCAGAGCTATAGATATTGTCCAGAGTACGGCTGTCCAGAGTCTTAGCAGTAAAAGTTCTTTAGGCAATGTGTGGCATAGATAGCATAAGTAAAAAATTAGACACGTTTCAGTGTGCTTAGTAATCTCTGACCCTTTCTTCAGTAGTCATATACATTAACATTGTAGTAACTATTGCTACAATACAAAGGACAGCTACATTCAATAGATATCTTGGTGTCCATGAATTTAACTTTGCAAATAATATAGCAATTTAGTGACATATTGATCATATTGTTTTTTATTTCTATTTGTATTTTAAATATATTTCTTCTCCCACAAGGGCCCTGTGAGAGTGGAATTTAAAATATGTATGATAAATTTTAATAAAATATTAGAATAATTGAAGCACGGTCTCATTGCAATATCTTTATAATTATCTTTATTATAAACACGAACCTTGAGGTGGGGGAAACCCTTTTCCTTCTTTATTGATATTTCCAACACACCGTGGTATAGGTGCGTACCCCATTTCACCTCGGTAAGTGTATAGTTGTGAGCTGCACCTAAAATTTCCTTTTTTTCTCTAGATTTGTAAATTACTGCTATTAAAAAAATCTTTACCCTTTTAGTACTTTTAAGCAGCTGTATGCTACAGAGGAAATTCTTTTCTTTTTGAATTTCTTTTTTGCCTTGTCCTCAGTGCTCTCTGCTGACACCTGATGCCCATATCAGGAACTGTCCATAGCAGCATAGGTTTGCTATGGGGATTTTCTCCTGCTCTGGACAGTTCCTGATACGGGCATCAGGTGTCAGCAGAGAGCACTTTGGACAGGACAAAAAAAAAATTAAAAAATAAAAGAATTTCCTCTGTAGCATACAGCTGCTAAAAAGTACTGGAGGGGTAAAGATTTTTTAATCAAAGTAATTTACAAATCTGTTTAACTTTCTGGCACCAGTTGATTATAAAAAAAATGTTTTTCACCGGAGTACCCCTTTAATGTGGTTAGAAAAGTTAGTTTATAAGACATATAAGGCAGATCAGAAGTTTGAACTGAAATAAGATGAATTCCTACTAGACACATTCTTCAATCACCCTTTAAAGTCTTTTTATTACTGGAAGATCTCCAGAATGAAAGACCAAAATAGATCCATGACTCTTCTTTGTGGGAGGATGGTTTGTCTTACATTATTATGAATGTATATATGGATCTGTAGAGATACATAACACTAGCACTATAGATGGATGAAATGTGACTATGTGCCCGCTGCTGCTGATCCTATATGTGCGCATCCCTGTACCCCGCACAATGAGGTTATAAAATAAATAAGTAAAATAGGCAGCACTGCTAGGGACTTGCTAAGAATTGGTTAGATAATAAATACGTAGTTAAAATGGGTAGATAAACTTAAAAGTAATTTATTATTAAAGTGATGATGTGCACTGTGAGCAATAATATATTGTTATTATAATGGTACCAATATACCTATGTGGTCCCAGTATGATTGCAGTTTTTTCACACTATCGTTATTTATTTGAATGATACCTGATACTTGTAGTTCCTCTGGAGTCCTGAAAGGTGAGTCCGGTATAGCTTGATGGAGTGCAGGGGCTGGTGGGAGACTGTCCTGGCCGGTGGCGTCTCTACCGTTCCAAACCCTCCGACGAATAGTCTGCCCGTGTGTTCCTGGCGGTTCTAGGTGACTTCACCACGGGTACCTGTGTCGTCCAAAAGTCCTTCCGACGCGTTTCGAAAGCATATGCGGCTTCCTTCATCTGGGATGCTGAGTCTCGGATTCCGGCACCTTTATATATCCTTATCCTTCCATCGGGATTCAGGTTGTTAACCCTTGCACTGCTGATACTAATACTCTTCTCGGGGGATGTGTCTCTTAGATAGGCTGGCAGTTTTGCAACACAGGGCTGTATTAGTAAATCTATATATCTAGATAAATTTGATGTAATGCAGTCGATCCCGGAGACGATGGGTCTCCCGGGCGCTTCTCCACAGACTTGTGTAACTTAGGAATGTGGTAAAGAAGACAAGGACAAATAGGAAATAAAATGTATACCAGGAAGGAAAGTAACAGCAACAACAATAACAATAATAAAAATAAAGTCTATCAAAAAACCTAGTCACCATAAGAAAAACAATCAACCATGATTTTTTTCAAAAAAGGGACAGAAGAATAGGAAAAGAGGGAATAAGGGCAGGAAATTCGCCCCCAAAAAAAGATAAAAAACAAGGACAAGAACACAAGGGGCGAAATATATCTACAACCTGAGCTAACATACATCATACATGTACAAATGAGGAGAAACTAATACAAAAAGGTTTAAAATTCGACCCCACCAATTCCTTAAACAAATTCGACACATATATCAGTTTGAAAAAATGAATGAGACAAATATCTTTCAAAAAATATTTCATGAAACACCCCTTGCTGGATAATCCGACTGAACCCACAATATATACACATACCGATTTGCAAAATTAATTCCACCTTTTTTCAATGTCAGGAATATTTGCAGGCTATGCACACTTTTGAAAATATGGTTACACAGGATCTCCCTAAAATTGAAAAAAAAAGGTGAATACCAAATGTGGTATCCCGTACCGTATAGTATACCGTACCTTGTGTGGTGGTCCCCAAAGTCAGAGTTACTTCGTTCCAGTAGTGTCCTCCTGGTGGGATAGCCCCTAGTCACCTCTTCCTTCTTTAATTTTGTGATGTTTGTGTGTGTACAGTGCATAGTGAAAGTATTCGACACCCTTGAACTTTTCGACCTGTAATTTTTTGTGAAGAATCAACAACAAGTTGGACACAATCATGAAGTGGAACGAAATTTATTGGATATTTCAAACTTTTTTAACAAATAAAAAAACAAAAAAATTGGGTGTGCAAAATTATTCAGCCCCCTTAAGTTAATACTTTGTAGGGCCACCTTTTGCTGCGATTACAGCTGTAAGTGGCTTGGGGTATTTCTCGATCAGTTTTACACATTGAGAGACTGAAATTTTTTGCCCATTCCTCTTTGCAAAACAGCTCGAGCTCCGTGAGGTTGGATGGAGAGCGTTTGTGAACAGCAGTTTTTAATCTTTCCACAGATTCTCAATTGGATTCAGGTCTGGACTTTGACTTGGCCATTCTAACACCTGGATATGTTTATTTGTGAACCATTCCATTGTAGGTTTTGCTTTATGTTTTGGATCATTGTCTTGTTGGAAGACAAATCTCCGTCCCAGTCTCAGGTCTTTTGCAGACTCCATCAGGTTTTCTTCCAGAATGGTCCTGTATTTGGCTGCATCCATCTTCCCATTAATTTTAACCATCTTCCCTGTCCCTGCTGAAGAAAAGCAGGCCCAAACCATGATGCTGCCACTACCATGTTTGACAGTGGGGGATGGTGTGTTCAGGGTGATGAGCTGTGTTGCTTTTACGCCAAACATAATGTTTTGCATTGTTGCCAAAAAGTTCGATTTTGGTTTCATCTGACCAGAGCACCTTCTTCCACATGTTTGGTGTGTCTCCCGGGTGGCTTGTGGCAAACTTTAAACAACACTTTTTATGGATATCTTTAAGAAATGGTTTTCTTCGTGCCACTCTTCCATAAAGGCCAGATTTGTGCAGTATAGGACTGATTGTTGTCCTATGGACAGAGTCTCCCACCTCAGCTGTAGATCTCTGCAGTTCATCCAGAGTGATCATGGGCCTCTTGGCTGCATCTCTGATCAGTCTTCTCCTTGTATGAGCTGAAAGTTAAGAGGGATGGCCAGGACTTCGTAGATTTGCAGTGGTCTGATACTCCTTCCATTTCAATATTATCTCTTGCACAGTGCTCCTTGGGTTGTTTAAAGCTTGGGAAATCTTTTTTTATCCAAATCCGGCGTTAAACTTCTCCACAACAGTATCTCGGACCTGCCTGGTGTGTTCCTTGTTCTTCATGATGCTCTCTGCGCTTTAGACGGACCTCTGAGACTATCACAGTGTAGGTGCATTTATACGGAGACTTGATTACACACAGGTGGATTCTATTTATCATCATTAGTCATTTAGGTCAACATTGGATCATTCAGAGATCCTCACTGAACTTTTGGAGAGAGTTTGCTGCACTGAAAGTAAAGAAGCTGAATAATTTTGCACGCCCAATTTTTCAGTTTTTTATTTGTTAACAAAGTTTGAAATATCCAATAAATTTCGTTCCACTTTATGATTGTGTCCGACTTGTTGATTCTTCAAATAAAAATTACAGTTTTATATCTTTATGTTTGAAGCCTGAAATGTGGCAAAAGGTCGAAAAGTTCAAGGGGGACGAATACTTTCACTATGCACTGTGTATTTAATTGTGTATATAGTGTCGCAGGACCTTCGGTCATGTGACTAATGTTAATTCTCTTAGGGTATGTTAAAGGACCTTCCTAAGTCACATATGTGGTCACATGTTTAGACCATAATTCCTTGTGTAAAGTGATTGACAGATGGTATGGACCAATGAGCTCAAGGCCAGCCCCTGCCCATATAAGGGAGCTGCCAGCCAATCCTCACTCTCTTGCTCCTGGACTGCAAATAAAGCAGCATCTCTTGGGTTCCGGACTAGCAGAGAGAAGAGATCTGTGCAACTTTCAAAGACAAGACCAGGCAGAAGCCTGATAAAACCGCAACTTACCAAATTGTGAGTTACAAAACAACTCCCCGCTAAAGTCTGCATGACTGCTGGACCTAAACTCAATCCCCTAAATCCAGCAGAACAGCGCATATAAATCTCCTGAGCTTAAAACTCACAACTAACTGTCAGGATCCTAATAGACTCTTATTGTACGGAGACTGTTCCTGTTTAATTCTGCATAAAACCTGCAGTAAAAGTTCCGATAGTTTTCTGAAACATCCGGTTGTGGACAATCATTTATTATTCCTCCCTATTGCTCTTGGGACGGGTGGCGATAGGACAAATATATACTGTGGAGCCTTCACCCTGGCGTCACGACAGTTAAGAGTTAAACCAGCACCCTTTCATCACTGCACAGCTACACCCCATATACCCTATACCCCACAAGCTTACCACATAGCTTTTTTGGCATCTTACGAACAGGATGTGTGCCCACAACTGTTGCCACCATTTACAGAGTACTCCCCCCATGTAAAGAACTTTATTTATGTACTGTGAATCGCATTCAAGTGTACAGGACTGTGCTTATGGTACGGTGTGCAAGAAGTGCGCACGAAAAGTAAGGGGGGAGGCGAAAAAGACAGTGGAGTTGCAAGCCTTATCAGAAGGGGTAAAAGTCAGCACAGGGCCTTCCCGCACACACGATCCTGAAACTCCGCCCACCGAGGTCTCCGGAGCCGCGTCGGCCATTTTGGTGGAGCCTCAACTAGAGGACCTGCAGAAAGGCGCAGCTAGAGTGGCGAAAAATGTAGAGTGCTGCGGCAGGCAAAAGTTCTTAAAGAGCCAGCGCATTGTAAAGCTCTAATGTGCCAGATCGCTACGCTGAGATCCTGCATCAGCTCATTCCAGCTGCCGATCATCGCACTCAAGTTTCAGCTCAACGCACTAAAGTTCAAGATCACCGCTCTCAAGTTCCAGATTAGAGAACAGCTGCGTTACCTAAGGAGTGCTACATTCTCAAGATTCATTTAAAGATCCAGCACCTTAAACCAAGATGTCAGACCCTACAGCACCAATGCCACCTCCGGGACCTGCTCCACCTCCACCACCTGCCCAGCAAGGTGGTGCTCCTGCGGTCTCATCAACGGGGCCACCCCAGCAAGCAAGACAAGATCAAGCTGATACATTTCCAGCTTCTCCATTCATCTCAGGAGCTCCAGTTGCCGCACCTGTCTTTTTGGGGAATCCAGTTCTTCCCAACAACAATGGGGATCCCTTTACATTGAGGGACTTCAAAGAGAATGTTACACTATGCGCTCCGGCCTCACACGCTGTCCGCGAGCGTATGGTCCCCTTACCTTCTGCTGCCGATGGGGCTGGGATTCGCGGGACGCGCCCGCATGCGAGCCCCAGTCCGTCACTCTCCAGGTATTTCTCCTGAATCTGCCTCCACCTCTCTGCTTCAACGCGCGTGTCCCCATCCCTTAGGGTGTGCGCGCACCGGAACTTTAAGATTTAACCCCTTAACGACGCAGGACGTATATTTACGTCCTGTGCCGGCTCCCGCGATATGAAGCGGGATCGCGCCGCGATCCCGCATCATATCGCGTGGGTCCCGGCGCTAATCAATGGCCGGGACCCGCGGCTAATACCACACATCGCCGATCGCAGCGATGTGCGGTATTAACCCTTTAGAAGCGGCGGTCAAAGCTGACCGCCGCTTCTAAAGTGAAACTGAAAGTATCCCGGCTGCTCAGTCGGGCTGTTCGGGACCGCCGCGGTGAAATCGCGGCGTCCCGAACAGCTGATCGGACACCGGGAGGGCTCTTACCTGCCTCCTCGGTGTCCGATCGACGAATGACTGCTCCGTGCCTGAGATCCAGGCAGGAGCAGTCAAGCGTCGATAATGCTGATCACAGGCGTGTTAATACACGCCTGTGATCAGGATGAAAGATCAGTGTGTGCAGTGTTATAGGTCCCTATGGGACCTATAACACTGCAAAAAAAAAGTTAAAAAAAAGTGTTAATAAAGGTCATTTAACCCCTTCCCTAATAAAAGTTTGAATCACCCCCCTTTTCCCATAAGAAAAATAAAACAGTGTAAAAAAAAAATAAAAATAAACATATGTGGTATCGCCGCGTGCGTAAATGTCCGAACTATAAAAATATATCATTAATTAAGCCGTACGGTCAATGGCGTACGCGCAAAAAAATTCCAAAGTCCAAAAAAGCGTATTTTGGTAACTTTTTATAACATTAAAAAATGAATAAAAAGTGATCAAAAAGTCAGATCAAAACAAATACCATCATACCAATAAAAACTTCAGATCACGGCGCAAAAAATGAGTCCTCATACTGCCCTGTACGTGGAAAAATAAAAAAGTTATAGGGGTCAGAAGATGACATTTTTAAACGTATAAATTTTCCTGCATGTAGTTATGATTTTTTCCAGAAGTGCGACAAAATCAAACCTATATAAGTAGGGTATCATTTTAACCGTATGGACCTACAGAATAATGATAAGGTGTAATTTTTACCGAAATATGCACTGCGTAGAAACGGAAGCCCCCAAAAGTTACAAAATGGCGTTTTTTTTTTCGATTTTGTCGCACAATGATTTTTTTTCCGTTTCGCCGTGCATTTTTTGGTAAAATGACTAATGTCACTGCAAAGTAGAATTGGCGACGCAAAAAATAAGCCATAATATGGATTTTTAGGTGGAAAATTGAAAGGGTTATGATTTTTTAAAGGTAAGGAGGAAAAAACGAAAGTGCAAAAACGGAAAAACCCTGAGTCCTTAAGGGGTTAAAGGGCCAGTACGCTCATTAGTGTAAACACCTGTGGCTTGTTTATAAATTCCTCCACCCTCCTCAGTTCTCTGCCGGATCTTTGTTGCCTTGTGCCATAGAGAAAGATTTCTCTTGCCGTGTACCAGATCTCCTGCTCTTGTGACTTGACCTTGCTCCTTTGCCGCCTACCTATTGAACTCCTGCTACGTCCCAACTACGCTACTGTGCCACTTGCCCTGACCTACTGCTGTCCAGACTACGAGTTGCCTCATGCCTCCTGTGCCTCGCATCTCCTCAGCCGCCTGTGGGGTTGAGCCGTGCCAGGGGTAGCCACCTGGGTGTCGCCTGCAGCTGCAAGCCCATCCTGCAAGTGTTCAAGTCTCATTCCCCCCTGAGGTACGTCTAAGACTGTATGAGCAATGTCAGAAGCCAGGTGAGACTCTTCGGGCATATGCTGTGGCATTACAGAATGCTTTAGACACGGTGCAAAAATTGGATGGCATTACGCCCAAGCAGGGTAACAAAGTGCTGATGGACCGGTTCATAGATGGGGCACAGAATAAATGGGATAAGGCCCAACTTAGGATGCTGGTGGTGCAGAATACCGATATGCCTTTCCCAGCCTTTAAGAGACTAGCTATCAAGGTTATTGAGTCGGGGCCCGAGGCAGAGGAAATTAGTGCCCCTTTTTCTGCGGCCCTGGGAGCCTTGGTACAACCAGTACCCCCTTCACAACCTATTCCTGCACCTACTCCTACTAGTTCCTGGACTGCTGACCTACAGAATGTATGACAGGACATAGAGCATTTGACTAAAGCTTTCAAAGAGATGGTGGGCAGGTCTGAGTTCTCTAGGCCTGATACGCTTACACCTAAAAAGCCTGCCACTCGTCTTGTTAATCCATCCAATGCTCCCCCTGTGAGACCACCTGGGACTCAGCGGCCTATTTGTAGTTTTTGCAATAAGACTGGACACTGGAAGAGTCAATGCTGGGCTTTAAATGAACATCCCCTGGGGTCGAGGACCGCACCCCAGGAGTAACTACTGTAGGTCCAGAATTAACCAGTACTAAGACAGGTTTCTCGATGTATGTTGCCCCTTGCCCTTATGTGAAAATTGTAGTAGAGGGGGACCAGCTAGAAGCCTTGATAGATACCGGGTCCCAAGTGTCCACAATTCCTCAAGGGGTGTTCTATAAATAATGGAGGCCTGAAAGATTATGTGAACCCGGTGATGTAGATGTTAGGGTGGTCGTGGGGAATGGGAAACCAGTACCCAGACATGGCTACTGGGAGCCCACAGTGCAGGTCGGAAGGCATGTTCTTCAAGGACAGGATGTTATTGTTACTAATGTTAGTGATCAGCATGCAGCTGAATTTATTTTAGGAATGATGGAGGTTGGAGGAGGTTGTGCGTTCATTGCATGCATCTTTCCCTCACATGTAACCCTCAGGCCAGCGAGTTGCGCAACACCATCTAAGAACCCTTAGGATTTCTGTGCGAGGTGGGAGGAGGTTAGTAACAAATGCTCCAGTACCTTTATACAACTCATCATTGAGCTCAATAATAAAAGTCTATCAGCCCTTTCTGCCCAGATAGAAGAGCTGACTAAACAAATCCAGGATAAACTCAGTACATCTGATATGGATATTTTTAAGAAAGAACTAGAGGACGCACATGACATTTGGGAGAAACAGATCCAATCAACTAAAGCTAAAAAATTTCAACGTGACCAGACCGACTTCCATACCCAACGGGTTTATAAATGGAAATATGCCACAAATACTAATAATAGCTCTCGTTCTAGAACTCACTCCATCTCTTCTAACACCTCCTATGGGGGTGAATCGGATTCGTCATCTTCCAGCACCCAGAGAAATTTGGCACAATCTCAGAAAAGAAAGAAAGACAACCAGGGTGGATCAGACAGACGAGGACGCTTTCGCGGACCTAACCACCGGGACTCCCATCAGTCCACACTCAAGGTAATTAATCTTTCCAAGCACTCATTATCTGATACTCAACTTGATGTACTCAAACTGGGCCTCTCTTTCTCTCCAACATCTAGTATTGACATCTTCGATACCATTAAAGATTTGCATCTATTTGCAAGGAAATTGGTCTTCAAAAAACTATTTCACCACAATACATCCACATCCATCTGTGATTCAAGGGAAGACCTTATTACTTTACAAGCTTTGGAGGATCTGTATCTAGAGAGTAACCCACAAAATGACGGATGGTTTCCTTCAACACTCATCTCCAAATCGAGTAAGTTCCCCCCTCTTACACTTGTTTCTAATGTTGATCTATTTGTTCAAGTGGTATCCAAGGAAATTGAACAGATGCCAGTTTACAAAATTACCGGCAACTGTACCCCTAAACAACGTCAGGCGATAGTGGAATTGAGATCTTTGCCTGACGTGGTTATCAAACCATCAGACAAGGGGGGCAATATTATTTTATGGCCAACATTCATGTATGAAAGGGAAGCATTAAAACAACTGCGTGATCCTAATTGTTATCGCAGGCTAACTTTCAACCCCACCACTAAATTTCAGATGGAATTAAAGACGATTTTGACTACAGCCCAATCAAGAGGGGTCATCACCAACAAACAAGTTGAGTATCTACAAGTGTCTAATCCCACAGTGGCAACATTTTACTTACTGCCTAAAATTCATAAAAATCCCAATACACCACCTGGGAGACCAATAGTCTCTGGTCGCAATAACATGTGTGAAAAAATTTGTAAACTAATTGATCATGTTTTACGACAGATGGTGGTTGTGCTTCCATCTTATCTCAAAGACACAACTGATGCTCTCAGGCGTCTTGAAGGGATTCATTTGGATGAAGACATGATGATAGTCACCTGTGATGTTGAATCACTGTATACCTCCATACGTCATGAAGATGGTATTCGAGCAGTTCGATCCTCTTTCCTCATGTCAGACTTGGATCCAGAAACGGGTGAGTTTGTCACTGAATTACTATCCTTTGCACTCACCCACAACTACTTCTTCTTCCGTCAAACGTTATACCTGCAAACCCAAGGGACCGCTATGGGGGCTGCTTGCGCGCCCTCGTATGCGAACCTCTTTCTGGGAGCATGGGAGAGAGAGATCTTTATGACCCACCCCTGCCCACAGGTCGACAAGGTCCACCTGTGGGCAAGATATATAGATGATGTCATCATGATCTGGAAGGGATCGCAAGAAGACTTGGAAATGTTCATAAATGGATTGAACAATAACAATCTAAACATCAAATTAACGTTTGAGTGTGGTAGAATAGGAATGGAATTTTTAAATATTCTTTTCCATGTGGATGACGAAGGTTTCTTACATTCCAATTTGTACAGGAAACCTACATCGACAAATGCATTGTTACATGCCAACTCTTCACATCCCACAAAATTGATTCGAAGCATCCCTATTGGGCAGTTCCTTCGGGCTCGCAGAATCTGTTCATCCATGGAAGCATTTGAGACACAGGCGAAGGATCTTAGCCAACGATTTCGCGAACGAGGTTACGATGAAGCGTGTATCAAGAGAGCATACAAACGTGCCAAATACTCGGATAGAGACTCCTTACTAAACCAGAAACGATCACGCATCGACGACAATCAGGTGAGATTTATCACGAAATATAATTCACAATCAGGACATATACGCCAGATTCTGTCGAAATATTGGGATATACTTATTGTGGATCCTGTTCTTAGATTATACCTGAAACCACACCCGTCCATTATATACAAAAGAGCACCTAATCTTAGAGATGCTCTAGTTCAAAGCCACTATGGGGGCAAGAAACCTCAAAAAATATTGTTACGCCGATCGCTCCGGGTCCCTGCTCCTCCCCGGAGCGCTCACGGCGTCTCTCTCCCTGCAGCGCCCCGGTCAGACCCGCTGACCGGGAGCGCTGCACTGACATTGCCGGCGGGGATGCGATTCGCACAGCGGGACGCGCCCGCTCGCGAATCGCATCCCAAGTCACTTACCCGTCCCGGTCCCCGGCTGTCATGTGCTGGCGCGCGCGGCTCCGCTCTCTAGGGCGCGCGCGCGCCAGCTCTCTGAGACTTAAAGGGCCAGTGCACCAATGATTGGTGCCTGGCCCAATTAGCTTCATTGGCTTCCACCTGCTCCCTGGCTATATCTGCTCACTGCCCCTGCACTCCCTTGCCGGATCTTGTTGCCTTGTGCCAGTGAAAGCGTTTAGTGTTGTCCAAAGCCTGTGTTACCTGAACTCCTGCTATCCATCTTGACTACGAACCTTGCCGCCTGCCCCGACCTTCTGCTACGTCTGACCTTGCCTCTGCCTAGTCCTTCTGTCCCACGCCTTCTCAGCAGTCAGCGAGGTTGAGCCGTTGCTAGTGGATACGACCTGGTTGCTACTGCCGCAGCAAGACCATCCCGCTTTGCGGCGGGCTCTGGTGAACACCAGTAGCCTCTTAGAACCGGTCCACCAGCACGGTCCACGCCAATCCCTCGCTGACACAGAGGATCCACTACCTGTAAGCCGAATCGTGACAAATATTTGGATCACGTGGCCCGAAATGGGGATGTAAACCATGTGGTTCATGTGTGGCATGTTGCAATGTAGTGGTGGACACACAATTCTGTGACTCGAAAAAAACTAGAGAATACAAGATCACACACACTATCTCATGCAATACGGTTGGCGTTATATACCATGCTACCTGCCCTTGTGGTTTGATTTATATAGGGCTCACCACAAGGGAATTTAAGAAGAGGATTCGTGAACACGTTTTGGGCATCCGGTCAGCCAAAGATGAAGAAGATGAAACTGCACTGACCACAATACCTCGCCATTTTAAGTCGCTTCACTCCTGCGATCCTTCTGGTCTTCAATTTCGAGGTATTGATCGAATCTTCCCTGGCCAACGTGGAGGGAATTGGAAAAAATTATTGGCCCAAAGGGAGGTTTTTTGGATTTTTAAATTAAAAACCATCTATCCCCTGGGGCTTAATGACTCGCTTAGTTTTTCCCCCTTTTTGTAATTCCCTTGTTTCCTCAGTCTTACCTGGAATGCCTCTTATGAGGTAGATTCGATTCCATTGCCCTCATTCGTTGTCCATCTGTAGTGGGATTCTTTGATGCTAAATCATTATCCTTACCCTGATCCGTCCTCTCTTTTTCTGTTGTGACCGTCCTAGGCTAGGCTCTCACAATGTTTTTATTCTTGGTTTTTAATCTAAGTTTTATAACTAGTTCTCATTTTGCTTTTCTCTGTTTCTTGTTTTCTCCTTTGCAGAGTCGTCTCCTGCGCCTTTGAGCCACCTTCAAGCCTTCTCCCATGAGTCTATCTTTTATGCAGTATGCACTAGCACCTTATATTGCCCAAATAGCCGTTCAGCCGCTTAACCCTTGTAGAATATCATACTTATGCGTAATCTAATTTTGCATTGATCCGCATCTAGTCTACTCCTTCCTTATGTACCGTTCCCCATGCTTTTAGTCATCCGCCTGCATATCCAAGTATTGCCAGACCCCTTTTTTATTTTCATTTCCTCCTTTTTTCTACTGTTGTATTTTTTATGATATGTCACCTGGCTATCACAATGTATACCTATCACACTTTAACATTTTAATCATTTGTTACATACACATATACACACATATAGATTTATATATATATTTTTATACATCTATTTTTGATATTTTTTTTATAATGTATTTATTATATTTGTGCACTTGCACCTTTATTTCATGTTTCAATCACCAGTATCTTAGTGTGTCTTACTCATATTCATACATACACACGTCTGTTTTTCACTTATTAATTAATATTACACTTATTCACGTTTAGCAACCTTTCCATTAGTACCTCCATTTTTGGATATTTGCATCGCTTATTAGGTTTATTTATTCCTTACTATTATCTAAGGTTCATTCGTATATTTTACATTTACATCTATTCACTATTCACACATTTATACTGTTATTCCAAATATATAACACTAGAACAATATGTATTTAACTACGATAAATGTAAAGAATTTACTTTTTTATTTTATTTTAATTAATTAATAATTTATTTATTTTTTATTTATTCATTATTTACCATTTATTATTTATTATTTAATTATTCTTTTAAATGAATTAATTTATTTATCCATTTAGGTAGCATTTATTCACTTATGTTTTAATTCTTCTTTCCAACTTACCCACTGCATGATCATTATTATTTGGGTGTATTAGGTTACCTTCTATATATATTTTTTATGTTCACATTTGGTTTGCTGTGTTTCACTTTCTCACTCACTCCCGTTCCCTTCTCTCACTTCACTCATCCTCTCACTTTTCTCTTTTTTTTGATTTTACTTTGTTCTGATCACGTGGTACACTTATCACCTGCCTTTACCTCTTCTTCCCCTCTGCGCCTGCACGCTTTCTCTTCTATTTTCGCTTGCGCCGTTTGATCCGGACTGCGCCTGCGTTCTCCTGCTTAGGAGCCCGGTCATGTGGTTGATGTACCACATGACCGTACCCGATTTGCGGTAGAACTCAGTGCGCCTGCGCACGCGTTCTCAAAGCCCGGTCACATGATCACATTGATCATGTGACTCGGCTCTTTACCGGAAGTACGCCGATGGCGTCCCGGATATGTGAGCTCTGGCGGACACCAGCTCCAGGCAAACCCGTAACATCATTGGATATAGCTTGATCTTATGGGCGGTGATACTTTTTAACATGTACTGATTGGGGAAATTTATGTCAATCTTGATGTGATGAGATGTAATTGGCTGTGATGCGGCATATTAGGCCAGTGAGAAGATAGGATAGCCACACCCCCTGAGGAAGCCATTTAGTGGTGAAACGATCGTTGGGGTTGGTAGGTAAGGTCTGGCATACTTGTTCCCTCTGGTCCTTGGGTTTGATCCCTTTGTTCATTTTCTCCTTGCCCTCGGGCTTGCGTTCAGCAGCCATTTGGTGCGTCTCCACCTCTGACATATACTCTTATTGCCCTTTGACCTCATATTTATATTTATATTTATTACCTCTCTATACTCAGTTCTAGTCCTCACCTACCCATCTGTAGTGTTTTTCGGTGCCTTGTTTTTATTATGTATTTGTGCTATTGTTTTTTAATCAATGATATACTTTAATAAAGATTTTGTTAACTTTCTTCCATTTCTTGTTCATTTGTGCATAATTTTTTCTGTATTTTTGGTGGTGCATCTAAGAACCCTTCTAGCTTAACAGAAGTTCATCAACCGCCAAGGGGAGATCTGTCTTGTGAGAATACAAGATATACGGGCTGTAACCCTGCAAGACAGAGACCATTATTTGGTGCCGTGCCCGACCAGGGGTGAAGAACCAAGATTATCAAGAGTTATTGGAGCCCATTCAACTAGAAGACTACCCTCTAGTACGTGCAGGCAGGAGTCTTGTGACTGTGAAGAATGGAAGAGTTCCAGTTCGAATGGTTAACCTATCAGATGTCGTTACCAGGCTACCAAAGTATACTCCTGTGGCTCAGCTATATCACCTGGACTCCAAGGATGTAGTGTCAAAGCGGAAAGTAGCTCAACAGGGGACCGCTCAGACTGCCCAGGGGGCCAACAAGGGCCATCCAGAACCCTGGTGGACTCAGTTGCAGATTGGAGACGAAGGCACTCCCAGAGACCAGGTCGGTGGGGTCATCCAAGTGGCCAAGCAATACCAAGAAGCCTTTAGTAAACACCACACCGATTTTGGCCGGACCACGATGATCCAGCATCAGATTCTGACTGGCGATAGTCCCCCAATCAAAGAAAGACATCGCCCCGTGGCCCCGGGAATGTATCAGATGGTAAAGAAGATGTTTCTGGAGATGAAGGAGGCTGACATCATTCAGGAGAGCCAGAGTCCTTGGGCTGCTCCTTTGGTCCTCGTCAAGAAGAAAGATGGGACCATCCACTTCTGTGTGGATTATAGAAAATTAAATAATGTCACCCACAAAGATGCCTACCCTCTCCGCAGGATAGAAGAATCATTGACTGCTTTGGGCTCAGCTGCCTACTTTTCCACCCTAGACCTGACTAGTGGATACTGACAGGTGCCGATGGCAGAGGAAGATTGTGAGAAGACAGCGTTTGTGACACCAAGAGCATGCCCTTTGGACTGTGCAACGCACCTGCCACCTTTCAACGCCTGATAGAACGATTCCTTGGGCACCTCAACTTCCAGAGTGTACTTCTATATCTAGACAATGTCATTGTCTATTCCAGGACTTACCAAGAGCATTTGGACCATTTGAAGGAAGTCTTCCAAGTTCTCATACAGCATGGACTAAAGGTCAAGCCATCTAAGTGCCACCTACTGAAACCACGAGTTCACTATCTGGGACACGTTGTCAGTGCCGAGGGTGTGCAGCCCGACCCTGAAAAAGTGAGAGTTGTGAAGAACTGGCCCACGCCTCGCACGGTACGAGACGTTAGAAGTTTCCTGGGGTTCGCTGGCTACTACAGGCGTTTCATCCCTCATTTTGGCCAGATTGCTGGACCCCTTACTGCCCTTCTGCGGGGTACCGCGAAGGAGGATTACAATGGAAGACTCCCAATACAATGGGTGGAAGAACAAAAGACAGCATTCTGCACTCTGAAGTGTCTTCTCATTGAACCTCCCATCCTGGCATATCCTGACTATGGTCAGCCCTTCAGGCTGTACACCGATGCCAGCTTTGAAGGCCTGGGAGCTATCCTATCCCAAGTGCAAGAGGGTAAAGAGAGAGTGATCGCCTACGCAAGCAGACTCCTGCGAGGAGCCGAGAAGAATGATGCCAACTGCAGTTCTTTCAAGTTAGACCTCCTTGCCTTGGTCTGGGCGGTCACCGAGAAGTTCAAGGACTACTTGGCAGCCACTCCCTTTACAGTCTATACCGACAACAATCCATTGGCACACCTGAATACTGCAAAATTAGGAGCCATTGAACAGCGTTGGGCCTCCAGACTGGCTATGACTTCCATATCAAGTATAGGAGTGGTAAAAGCAACGTCAACTCTGACGTACTATCCCGTATGGCTCCTGGCGAAGAATCGCCCATAGAAGACATGTGGGAAGACGTGGAGATGCCGCCCTTCTATCAAAGGTTTGTGAGTCAGAATACTCAGGCTACCCAGGAGGGAGAAGAGCCTGGGCCTCACAAGATTCCGGAGGACCTGTATACTTGGAAGACTCTCCAGGATGAGAGCCGGACCATGGGAGACCTCCTAGACTACCTACTCCAGAGGAGGGGGCCAACCCGTCTGCGCAAGTCACAGGGAGACTTTGAAGTGAAACGACAACTAAATTGCCTTTTCATCCACAAGGGATTGCTGTACAGAAACTCCTTGGATCCAGTTTCGGGAGAGCTTCTACATCAAATTCTAGTTCTTCGAAGGGACGCAGCCATGGTCCTTAAAGCATACCACGACCAGTCAGGACACTATGGAGTTCACAAGACTGAAGCCACCATCAGACGAAGGTTTTATTGGATGGGAATGCGTGGAGATATTGAAAAGTGGTGTGCTGAATGCACTGTCTGCAATGTTACCAAGAACCTTCGCAAGGATGCTAGAGCACCTCTACATCCCATCCACACTGATAGACCTAACCAGTTGGTTGCCTTGGACCATGTGAAGCTGTCACCCATATACATATGCCCTGACCATGGTGGACCATTACTCTAAGTGGGTGGTGGTTGTCCCTGTCAAAGACCTTACCGCAAAGACTGCTGCTCAAATGTTCTACAACATTGTTTTTATATGGAAAGAAGGGAAGGAAAGCCTGGAAATTACTTCTTTTTAAAATTCACCACCACATATAGCAGCACTTTAGTTAATTTCCCAGACCTAAATATAAGTATTCAAAACAATGTAATCTATACAAGCACATATACCAAACCAACAGACAGTAACAGTCTGATTCAGATTGACAGTTGTCATCTGCCTATATGGCTCACAGATATACCCCACAGTCAATTTATGAGACTGATCTGATATAAATGTCTATAACATAGAAGCTAAAAATCTATAGAAAAAATTTATCAATAAAGGCAATAAGGAGGAAAAACTAAATAAAGTTTGCACAGAGGTAGCAAAAATAGAAAGAGAAGACTTGATCAAAATTAAAAGCAATCAAAATAACAACACTGAGAATAAAGAAAACCCACTGAACATTCCCATCATAACTATGGACAGCAAACATAGTTTCCTATTACAATGTATTGTACATAAACATTGGGGAATTCTCTGTAATGACAAAACAATAGGATCACACTTACCTCCAAACCCCTCTTTTGTATACAAAAAAGCAACAAATATTGGTAACTGTCAGGATCCGGACTGGTATGCAGCGAGGACACTGGAGGTGGATCCTCTGTGTCAGTGAGGTGATGGCGTGGGCCGTACCAGGGGAACGGAGTCTAAGGGGTTACTGGTTTTCACCAGAGCCCGCCGCAAAGTGGGATGGACTTGCAGCGGCGGGTAACCCCCAGGTCATTCCACCCGATAGCGACTCAACCCCAACTGACAGCTGAGACAGGCGCGGTACACAGGGACAAGGCAAGAGCAAGGTCGGACGTAGCAGAAGGTTAGGGCAGGCAGCAAGAGTAGTAGTCAGGGGCAACAGCAGAAGGTCTGGGTACACAGGCTTGGGAACACACTAAACGCTTTCACAGGGCACTAAGGCAACAAGATCCGGCAAGGACAGGAAGGGGAAGTGGGTTTTTAAGTGTTAGCAGGTGTAGGTACTGATTGGGCCAGGCACCAATTAATGGTGCACTGGCCCTTTAAATTTCAGAGAGCCGGCGCGCGCGTGCCCTAGAGAGCGGGGCCGCGCGCGCCGGGGCAGAACAGCAGGAGGATGGAGCAGGTGAGGAGATTGGGATGCGCGGATCGCATCCCCGCCGGTGATAACAGTGCAGCGCTCCCGGTCAGCGGGTCTGACCGGGGCGCTGCACACAGAAGAACGCCGCGAGCGCTCTTGGGAGGAGCAGGGACCCGGAGCGCTCGGCGTAACAGTACCCCCTCTTTGGTCTCCCCCTCTTTTTGGAGCCCAGGAATCTGCGGACAAGCTCCTTGTCAAAAATTTTGGCCTCAGGTTCCCAGGACCTTTCTTCAGGGCCACAATTCTCCCAATCAATTAAAAAAAATCTTTTACCTCGGACGATCTTGGAAGCAAGGATCTCTTTGACAGCGAAGACATCAGAGGAGTCAGAAACAGGAGCAGGAACAGTAACCTTGGGAGAAAAGCAGTTAAGCACAAGAGGTTTGAGAATAGACACATGGAAAGTGTTAGGAATGCGAAGAGAAGAGGGAAGATGAAACTTGTAAGAGACAGAATTAATTTGATTCTTGTTTTTAAAAGGACCGAGGTAGCGAGGACCCAACTTGTAACTAGGGACACGACATCGTATGTATTTGGCAGAGAGCCACACTTTGTCCCCAGGAGCGAAGACAGGAGGAGTTCTTCTCTTCTTATCTGCATGTCTCTTCATACGAGACGAGGCCAGTAGGAGCAACTTTTAAGTCTCCTTCCAGATAACAGAGAAATCCCGGGTTACTTCATCTACAGCAGGAATTCCAGAAGAAGTGGGAATGGGGAGGAGGGCAGAGGGTGACGGCCGTACACCACAAAGAATGGGGATTTGGCAGAGGATTCCAAATTTTTGAAATTGTACGAGAATTCAGCCCAGGGCAGAAGGTCGACCCAATCGTCTTGGCGGGAGGAGAAAAAATGTCGCAAGTAGTCACCAAGAATCTGGTTTACTCTCTCTACTTGTCCATTGGATTGGGGGTGATAGGAGGACGAGAAATTTAATTTGATTTTTAATTGGTTACAGAGAGCTCTCCAAAATGTCGACACAAATTGAACGCCTCTATCCGAGTCGATATGCGTGGGAAGGCGAAAAATGTGCAGAAAAAATTGCTTTGCCAACTGTGGCGCAGAAGGAAGACCTGGAAGCGGAATGAAGTGAGCCATTTTGGAAAAACGATCAACGACCACCCAGATGACGGTATTGCCATGGGATACGGGAAGATCATTAAGGAAATCCAAGGCAATTTGGGACCATGGTTGCTCAGG
Organism: Hyla sarda; assembly: GCF_029499605.1. Lineage (NCBI taxonomy): Eukaryota > Metazoa > Chordata > Amphibia > Anura > Hylidae > Hyla > Hyla sarda. The sequence goes on from NC_079194.1 coordinate 146,230,870, forward strand.
GACGGGCAAAGGAAGGAGGAGTCCAGCAGGCTTCTGGCGAGGGGTTTTATCCCGGGCACAAATAATACAGGCCCGAACGAAATCAGTAACGTCACTCTCTAGTGTAGGCCACCAATACAGACGGGAAATGAGCTGGATGGACTTTTTAATGCCTGCATGACAAGCCAGGTGAGAGGAATGCCCCCATCTTGAGGATCTTGAGGCAAAGGCATGGAGGAACAAAAGTCTTTCCAGGGGGGGGGTTTGTCCCAGTGAGGCTGGAGCAGAGGAGACCAGGCACTCAGGAGGTACGATATGCTGCAGAGGGGTTTAAGATTCGGAGGCATCAGAGGAACGAGAAAGGGCGTCAGCTCTGACATTTTTGTCAGCGGGACGGAAGTGTAACTCGAAGTTAAAGCGGGCAAAAAACAACGACCATCTAGCCTGGCGAGGATTCAGACGCTGAACAGACTGGAGGTACGAGAGATTCTTGTGGTCAGTGTAAATGACAATGGGGTGTTTGGAACCCTCCAAAAGATGCCTCCACTCCTCGAGTGCTAACTTGATGGCCAGAAGTTCCTGATCTCCAATGGAGTAATTCTTTTCTGCCGGAGAGAAATTTTTAGAGAAGAAACCACAAGTAATGTTACGTCCGGTAGCGTTTTTTTGAAGAAGTATGGCTCCAGCTCCGACTGAGGAAGCGTCAACTTCCAGGAAGAATGGCTTCAATGGATCAGGTCTGGAAAGCACTGGTGCAGAAGCGAAGGCAGTTTTGAGATCTGCTTGAGGAGGCCATGACTTAGGATTAGCATTCTTGCTGGTCAGGGCCACAATAGGGGCCACAATGGTGGAGAAGTGGGGAATAAACTGTCGGTAATAGTTGGCAAATCCCAGGAAGCGTTGGATAGCACGGAGTCCAGAAGGGCGTGGCCAATCGCATCCCCGCCGGTGATAACAGTGCAGCGCTCCTGGTCAGCGGGTCTGACTGGGGCGCTGCACAAAGAAGAACGCAGCGAGCGCTCCTAGGAGGAGCAGGGACCCGGAGCGCTCTGCGTAACAGTAACCATATAGCCCCCACAATAAAAAACAATAAAAGAACCGCAACAATGAATATGGAAAAAAAAAGATGAACCATCTCCTTCCATTTAACCCCTTAAGGACCAGGCCATTTTACACCTTAGGACCAGAGCCTAAGTGGTGAGATGTTTTGAACATCTGACCACTTTCACTTTAAACATTAATAACTCTGGAATGCTTTTAGTTATCATTCTGATTCCGAGATAGTTTTTTCGTGACATATTCTACTTTAACACAGTGGTAAATTTTTGTGGTAACTTGCATCCTGTCTTGGTGAAAAATCCCAAAATTTGATGAAAAAATAGAAAATTTTGCATTTTTCTAACTTTGAAGCTCTCTGCTTGTAAGGAAAATGGATATTCCAAATACATTTTTTTTATTCACATATACAATATGTCTACTTTATGTTTGCATCATAAAATTGAAGTGTTTTTACTTTTGGAAGACACCAGAGGGCTTCAAAGTTCAACAGCAATTTTCCAATTTTTCACAAAATTTTCTAACTCACTATTTTTCAGGGACCAGTTCATATTAGAAATACCCCACAAAAGACCCCATTATAAAAACTGCACCCCCCCAAAGTATTCAAAATGACATTCAGTCAGCGTTTTAACCCTTTAGGTGTTTCACAGGAATGGCAGCAAACTGAAACAGAAAATTCACAATCTTCATTTTTTACACTTGCATGTTCTTGTAGACCCAATTTTAGAATTTTTACAAGGGGTAAAAGGAGAAAATGTATACTTGTATTTGTAGCCCAATTTGACTCGAGTAAGCACATACCTCATATGTAAAGTGTTCGGCGGGCGCAGTAGAGGGCTCAGAAGCGAAGGAGCAACAAGGGGATTTTGGAGAGTATGTTTTTCTGAAATGGTTTTTGGGGGGCATGTTACATTTAGGAAGCCCCTATGGTGCCAGAACAGCAAAAAAAAACAAAACACATGGCATACCATTTTGGAAAATAGACCCCTTGAGGAACGTAACAAGGAATTAAGTGAGCCTTAATACCCCACAGGTGTTTCACGACTTTTGCATATGTAAAAAATAAAAATAATTTCATTAAAATGTGTGTTTCCCCCCCAAATTTCACATTTTTGCAAGGGTTAATAGCAGAAATTCCCCCCCAAAATTTGTAACCCCATCTCTTCTGAGTATGGAGGTACCCCATAAGTTGACCTGAAGTGCACTACGGGCGAACTACAATGCTCAGAAGAGAAGGAGTCATATTTGGCTTTTTGAGAGCAAATTTTGGTCGGGGGGCATGTCACATTTAGGAAGCCCCTATGGTGCCAGAACAGCAAAAAAAAAAAACACATGGCATACCATTTTGGAAACTAGACCCCTTGAGGAACGTAAAAAGGAATAAAGTGAGCCTTAATACCCCACAGGGGTTTCACAACTTTTGCATATGTGAAAAAAAAAAAAAAAAAAAAAAAAAACATTTTTGCAAGGGTTAATAGCAGAAAATACCCCCAAAAAATTGTAACCCCATTTCATCTGAGTATGGAAATACCCCATGTGTGGACGTCAAGTGCCCTGCGGTCGAACTGCAATGCTCAGAAGAGGAGGAGCGCCATTGAGCTTGTTACGATTCGACTAGCTGTATGTGGATCCTCTGTGTCAGCGACGGATTGGCGTGGACCGTGTCGGTGGATCGGTTCTAGGGTTGCTGCTGGTTTTCACCAGAGCCCGCCGCAAAGCGGGATGGTCTTGCTGCGGCGGTAGCAACCAGGTCGTATCCACCGGCAACGGCTCAACCTCACTGACTGCTGAGAAGGCGTGGGACAGAAGGACTAGGCAGAAGCAAGGTCAGACGTAGCAGAAGGTCGGGGCAGGCGGCAAGGGTTCGTAGTCAATAATAATAGCAGGAGGCCAGGAACACAGTAGTAGTAAACACAGTAGTAGCTTTCTCTAGGCACAAAGGCAACAAGATCCAGCAAGGAAGTGCAGCGGAAGTGAGGTTATATGGACAGGGAGCAGGTGGAAGCTAATCAGACTGATTGGGCCAGGCACCAATCACTGGTGCACTGGCCCTTTAAATCTTAGAGAGCTGGCGCGCGCGCGCCCTAGAGAACGGAGCCGCGCGTGCCAGAACATGATGACCGGGACGGGTAAGTGGCTTGGGATGCGATTCAAGAGCGGGCGCGTCCCGCTATGTGAATCGCATCCCCATCGTGAATGTCAGTGCAGCGCTCCCGGTCAGCGGGTCCAACCGGGGCGCTGCATAGAGGAGAACGCTGCGAGCGCTCCAGGGAGGAGCAGGGACCCGGAGCGCTCGGCGTAACAGAGCTTTTGAAGAGTGAATTTGTTTGGAATGGTAGTCAGGGGCCATGTGCGTTTACAAAGCCCCCCGTAGTGCCAGAACAGTGGACCCCCCCACATGTTACCCCATTTTGGAAACTACACCCCTCACAGAATTTAATAAGGGGTGCAGTGAGTATTTACACCCCACTGGCATTTGACAGATCTTTGGAACAGTGGGCTGAGCAAATGAAAAATTTTATTTTTCATTTTCACGGACCACTGTTCCAAAAATCTGTCAGACACCTGTGGGGCGTAGATGCTCACTGTACCCCTTATTACATTACATGAGGGGTGTAGTTTCCAAAATGGGGTCACATGTGGGGGGGGGTCCATTGTTCTGGCACTATGGGGGCTTTGTAAACACACGTGGCCTTCAATTCCGGACACATTTTCTCTTCAAAATCCCAATGGCACTCCTTCTGTTCTGAGCATTGTAGTTCGCCCACCGAGCACTTTACATCCACATTTGGGGTATTTTCTTACTCAGGAGAAATGGGGTTACAAATTTTGGGGGGCTTTTTTCCTATTTTCCCTTGTGAAAATGAAAAATTTAGGGTAACACCAGCATTTTAGTGAAATTTTTTTATTTTTTTTATTTTCCCATGCAACTTTAACGAAAATTCGTCAAACACCTGTCGGGTGTTCAGGCTCACTATACCCCTTGTTACACTCCATGAGGGGTGTAGTTTCCAAAATGGGGTCACATGTTGGTATTTATTTTTTTGCGTTTTTGTCAGAACCGCTGTAAAATTAGCCACCCCTGTGCAAATCACCAATTTAGGCTTCAAATGTACATAGTGCGCTCTCACTCCTGAGCCTTGTTGTGCGTCCGCAGAGCATTTTACGCCCACATATGGGGTATTTCCGTACTCAGGAGAAATTGCGTTACAAATTTTGGGGGTCTTTTTTTCCTTTTACCTCTTGTGAAAATAAAAAGTAAAGGGCAACACCAGCATGTTAGTGTAAAAAAATTTTTTTTTTTTACACTAACAGGCTGGTGTAGACCCCAACTTTTACTTTTCATAAGGGGTAAAAGGAGAAAAAGCCCCCCAAAATTTGTAGTGTAATTTCTCCCGAGTACGGAAATACCCCACATGTGGTCCTAAACTGTTTCCTTGAAATACGACAGGGCTCCGAAGTGAGAGAGCGCCATGCGCATTTGAGGACTAAATTAGGAATTGCATAGGGGTGGACATAGGGGTATTCTACACCAGTGATTCCGAAACAGGGTGCCTCCAGCTGTTGCTAAACTCCCAGCATGCCTGGACAGTCAGTGTCTGTCCAGAAATGCTGGGAGTTGTTGTTTTGCAACAGCTGGAGGCTCCGTTTTGGAAACACTTTTGTAAAATACGTTTTTAATTTTTATTGGGGGGGGGGGCAGTGTAAGGGGGTGTATATGTAGTGTTTTACCCTTTATTATGTGTTAGTGTAGTGTAGTGTTTTTAGGGTACATTCATACTGGAGGAGGTTTACAGTGAGTTCCCTGCTAGGAGTTTGCGCAGCAGCGAAAAATTTGCTGCAGCTCATACTTGAAGCAGAAAACTTACTGTAAGCCTGCCCGTGTGAATGTACCCTGTACGTTCACATGGGGGGGGGGGGGGGGGGGGGCAAACCTCCAGCTGTTTCAAAACTACAACTCCCAGCATGTACTGACAGACCGTGCATGCTGGGAGTTGTACTTTTGCAATAGCTGGAGGCACACTGGTTGGAAAACCTTCAGTTAGGTTCTATTATCTAACTCAATATTTTCCAACCAGTGTGCCTCCAGCTGTTGCAAAACTACAACTCCCAGCATGTACTGATCACCGAAGGGCATGCTGGGAGATGTAGTTATGCAACAGCTGGAGGGATCGCAACTACTACTCCCAGCATGCCTGGATTTGCAGTTTTGCAACATCTGAAGAGCTACAGTATAGAGACCACTGCAAACTGTGGCCCTCCAGATGCTGCAAAACTACAAATTTCAGCATGCCCAGACAGCAAACAGTTGTGTGGGCATGCTAGGAGTTGTAGTTTTGCAAGATCTGGAGGGCTATAGTTCAGAGACTACCATATAGTGGTCTCAAACTGTAGCCCTCCAGCTGTTGCAAAACTACAACTCCCAGCATGCCCAAACAGCTGTCTGGGCATGCTGGGAGTTTTAGTTTTGCAACATCTTGGGTGCTACAGTATAGAGACCACTATATAGTGGTCTTGGACTGCAGCCCTCCAGATGTTGCTAGGCAACTTACCGGCTTCTGTCGGATCCAGGGAGCTTGCTGCACGACATCGCCGCCCGCCGATCTCCGACGCCGATCGTCGCCCGCAGCCTCCGCAGACAAAGGAAGCCGTTTATGCTTTCGAAATGCGTCGGAAGGACTTTTGGACGACTAAGGTACCTGCAGTGATGTCACCTATGACCGCCACGAACACACGGGTGGACTATTCGTCGGGGTTTGGAACGGTAGAGACGCCACCGGCTGGGGCAGTCTCCTGCCACCCCCTGCATTCCATCAAGCTATACTGGACTCACCTTTCAGGACTCCAGAGGAACTACAAGTATCAGGTATCACTCAAATACATAATGATAGTGTGAAAAAAACGCAATCATACTGTGACCACATAGGTATATTGGTACAATTATATTAACGATATACAGTCATGGCCGTAAATGTTGGCACCATTAATTTTTTTTACAAAATGAAGTATTTCTGACAGAAGTGGATTGCAGTAACACGTGTTTTGCAATACACATGTTTTTTTCCCTTTAGGTGTATTGGAACTAAACAAAAAAGGGAGGAAAAAAGCTAATTGGACATAATGTCACACCAAGCTCCAAAAATGGTCTGGACAAAATTATTGGCACCCTTTCAAAATTGTGGAAAAATAAGATTGTTTCAAGCATGTGATGCTCCTTTAAACTAACCTGGGGCAAGTAACAGGTGTGGGCAATATAAAAATCACACCTGAAAGCAGATAAAAAGGAGAGAAGTTCACTTAGTCTTTGCATTGTGTCTGTGTGTGCCACACTAAGCATGAACAACAGAAAGAGGAGAAGAGAACTGTCTGAGGACTTGAGAACTAAAAATTGTGGAAAACTATCAGAAATCTCAAGGTTACAAGTCCATCTCCAGAGATCTAGATTTGCCTTTGTCCACAGTGTGCAACATTATCAAGAAGTTTGCAACCCATGGCACTGTAGCTAATCTCTCTGGGCATGGACGGAAGAGAAAAATTGATGAAAGGTGTCAACGCAGTATAGTCTGGATGGTGGATAAGCAGCTCCAAACAAGTTCCAAAGATATTCAAGCTGTCCTGCAGGCTCAGGGAGCATCAGTGTCAGCGCGAACTATCCGTCAACATTTAAATGAAATGAAATGCTATGGCAGGAGACCCAGGAGTACCCTACTGCTGACACAGAGACATAAAAAAGCAAGACTAAATTTTGCCAAAATGAACTTTAGAAAGCCAAAATCCTTCTGGGAAAACATCTTGTGCACAGATGAGACAAAGATAGAGTTTTTTGGTATAGCACATGATTGTTTACTGAAAACAGAATGAGGCCTACAAAGAAAAGAACACAGTACCTACAGTGAAATAAGGTGGAGGTTCAATGATGTTTTGGGGGTGTTTTGCTGCCTCTGGCACTGGGTGCCTTGAATGTGTGCAAGACATCATGAAATCTGAGGATTACCAACAGATTTTGGGTCGCACTGTACAGCCCAGTGTCAGAAAGCTGGGTTTGCATGCGAGATCTTGGGTCTTCCAGCAGGACAATGACCCCCAACATACCTATAAAAGCACCCAGAAATGGATGGCAACAAAGCGCTGGAGAGTTCTGAAGTAGCCAGCAATGAGTCCAGATCTAAATCCTATTGAACGAATATTCTTCCATATATTCGCAAAATATAGCGAATTCTAATATGGCCCCTGCCGTTCATCATCCAAAAAGGATTGAAAAAGGCAGCATGCTTGCAGCTGAAACGCTGTCATTGCACCTATGACGGAATAAATATTTTCACAAGATTTTTTCTATACCCTGGAGTGCTGCAGTGTTCTTGCTTCTATTGAACACCTGTGGAGAGATCTTAAAATTGCTGTTGGGAAAAGGCGTCCTTCCAATAAGAGAGACCTGAGCAGTTTTCAAAGGAAGAGTGGTCCAACATTCCGGCTGAGAGGTGTAAGAAGCTTTTTGATGGTTATAGGAAGCAACTGATTTTAGTTATTTTTTACAAAGGGTGTGCAGCCAAATATTAAGTTAAGGGTGCCAATAATTTTGCCCACCCCATTTTTGGAGTTTGGTGTGACATTATGTCCAATTTGCTTTTTTCCCTCCCTTTCTTGGTTTAGTTCCAATACACACAGAGGGAATAAACATGTGAAAAGCAAAATGTGTTACTGTAATCCTTGTCTGTGAGAAATACAAAATTTTCTAGAAAAATTTCAAGGGTGACAACATTTACAGCCATGACTGTATTATTGCCCACAGCGCAAATCATCACTTTAATAAGCCATTACTTTTTAGTTTATCCAGCCATTTTAACTGTTGTACGGTATTTATTATCCACACAATTCTTAGCAAGTCCCTAGCAGCACTACCTATTTTACTTATGTGTCTTACAGTATAACAGACTCTAGCCCTAGGGTCTTTTTTCATGCATTATCTATGGGTTACCCAGTCCCCCATAATAGAGATACCTTTGTATGGAATTTTATTTACTACTAGCTGAGTTTTTGGGGAGGAAAATAAACAAAGGAGGAAGCTTTTGACTTCATATGCAGTCCTCATATATTGTTGTCATATCCCGACCCCACATCCCGACCTCCTGTCCCGACCCCCTATACCGCCCTCCTATCCCGTTTTCCTATCCCGACCTCCTGTCCCGACCTCCTATCCCATCCTCCTATCCCGTCCTCCTATCCCATCCTGCTATCCCGCCCTCGACCTCCTATACCGTCCTCCTATCTCGACCTCCTATCCCGACCTCCTATCCCGTCCTCCTATCCCGACCTCCTTTCCCATCCTTATATCTCGACCTCCTTTCTTGACCTCCTATCCCATCCTCCTATCCCGACCTCCTATCCTGACCTCCTATCAAGACCTCCTATCCCGTCCTCCTATCCCGACCTCCTTTCCCGTCCTCATATGTTGACCTCCTATCTTGACCTCCTATCCCGTCCTCCTATCTGGACCTCCTATCCCAACCTCCTATCCAGACCTCCTATCCTGTCCTCATATCCCGTCCTCCTATCTTGTCCTCCTATCCCGACCTCCTATCTCGACATCCTATCCCGACCTCCTACCCTACCTCCTATCCCGACTTCATATCTCGTCCTCATATCCCGTCCTCCTATCCCAACCTCCCATCCCGTCCTCATATCCTGACTCGTAATATGTGTACCAGGTAATGAAATAGCTCCAGCCTAACAGAAAACAGAAAAAACCCTGACCCTCACAAATGGGGGTAGTTAAGGGTTAAATTAACTATCCTATATTTTAAGTGGACATATAAGTAACATGTCACCAAGTATTATCGAAATATCTCCAGCCATTTGGAAGTTATGCAGTAACATATATTTCCCATAGACTTGTATGGGACTTTAAATAAAAACCCCGCCCCTGGCAAATGGGGGTGAGTAAGGGTTAAATAACCTATCCTATGTTTGTTGTTAACATATAAGTAACGTGTGCCAAGTTTCATGTTAATATCTTTAGCCGTTTGAAAGTTTATTGTGGAACATACATACATACATACATACATACATATACACACACACACACGTTGAGTTTTATATATATAGATTTGCACTGTAGTGATAGTTCTTATAGGTGTATCTCTGTTTCAGCTTTTTTTTTTTTTTTTGAGGGAGGAGGTATTTGCAATACTAAATACAAAACTTTAATAAAAATAAGCTGATTAAAAAAACATAATAAGTAAACTTTATGTAGCACAATAACCCCTCCAATCAGTCAAATCAGCGTTCCACTTTCTTTTTTAGTTTCTCCTGCAAGGGCATTCCTGGCACCTGCACTCCATGATGTAGTTGACAGTTTGTTGGGGCTCTTGAATTATTTATGCAACATTCCACTTACAATTGTATAATATCCGGTCGGCAGCTGGAGCATGGAAAAAGTGCTCTAGGGATCTTTCTACAATATCACTAATCCGTATGCTTGGTCACTCAGCTGATGCCCCCTCCCTTACTTCTTATTTGTCACAATGATTTGAGCTCATCTTTCATTGTAATGTACTGGAGGAGACTGTAGTGACATTCCGGAGACTCTGCTGCTTTGCTGTATAAACTGCGACAACTTTCTAAATACTGACTGGTCTTGGGCATGGCCAAAAAGCCAGAGGTTGCTTGTTACCACGGCTCTCTAGTAAATAGATAAGCTGTATTCTCAGTGATGTCAGTGCTATCTAGTAAATGGATAGGCTCTATTCTCAGTGATGTCAGTGCTATCTAGTAAATGGATAGGATGTATTCTCAGTGATGTCACTGCTGTTCTCTAGTGAATGGATAGGATGTATTCTCAGTGATGTCACTGCTGTTCTCTAGTGAATGGATAGGAAGTATTCTCAGTGATGTCACTGCTGTTCTCTAGTGAATGGATAGGATGTATTCTCAGTGATGTCACTGCTGTTCTCTAGTGAATGGATAGGATGTATTCTCAGTGATGTCACTGCTGTTCTCTAGTGAATGGATAGGATGTATTCTCAGTGATGTCACTGCTGTTCTCTAGTGAATGGATAGGATGTATTCTCAGTGATGTCACTGCTGTTCTCTAGTGAATGGATAGGATGTATTCTCAGTGATGTCACTGCTGTTCTCTAGTGAATGGATAGGATGTATTCTCAGTGATGTCACTGCTGTTCTCTAGTGAATGGATAGAATGTATTCTCAGTGATGTCACTGCTGTTCTCTAGTGAATGGATAGGATGTATTCTCAGTGATGTCCTTGCTGTTCTCTAGTGAATGGATAGGATGTATTCTCAGTGATGTCACTGCTGTTCTCTAGTGAATGGATTAGATGTATTCTCAGTGATGTCACTGCTGTTCTCTAGTGAATGGATAGGATGTATTCTCAGAGATGTCACTGCTGTTCTCTAGTGAATGGATAGGCTGTATTCTCAGTGATGTCACTGCTGTTCTCTAGTGAATATATAGGATGTATTCTCAGTGATGTCACTGCTGTTCTCTAGTGAATGGATAGGATGTATTCTCAGCGATGTCTCTGCTGTTCTATAATGAATGGATAGGATGTATTCTGAGTGATGTCTCTGCTGTTCTCTAATGAATGGATAGGATGTATTCTCAGTGATGTCACTGTTGTTCTCTAGTGAATGGATAGGATGTATTCTCAGTGATGTCACTGCTGTTCTCTAGCGAATGGATAGGATGTATTCTCAGTGATGTCACTGCTGTTCTCTAGCGAATGGATAGGATGTATTCTCAGTGATGTCACTGCTGATCTCTAGTGAATGGATAGGATGTATTCTGTGATGTCACTGCTGTTCTCTAGTGAATGGATAGGATGTATTCTCAGTGATGTCACTGCTGTTCTCTAGTGAATGGATAGGATGCATTCTCAGTGATGTCACTGCTGTTCTCTAGTGAATGGATAGGATGTATTCTCAGTGATGTCACTGCTGTTCTCTAGTGAATGGATAGGATGCATTCTCAGTGATGTCACTGCTGTTCTCTAGTGAATGGATAGGATGCATTCTCAGTGATGTCACTGCTGTTCTCTAGTGAATGGATAGGATGTATTCTCAGTGATGTCACTGCTGTTCTCTAGTGAATGGATAGGATGTATTCTCAGTGATGTCACTGCTGTTCTCTAGTGAATGGATAGGATGTATTCTCAGTGATGTCACTGCTGTTCTCTAGTGAATGGATAGGCTGTATTCTCAGTGATGTCACTGCTGTTCTCTAGTGAATATATAGGATGTATTCTCAGTGATGTCACTGCTGTTCTCTAGTGAATGGATAGGATGTATTCTCAGTGATGTCTCTGCTGTTCTCTAATGAATGGATAGGATGTATTCTGAGTGATGTCTCTGCTGTTCTCTAATGAATGGATAGGATGTATTCTCAGTGATGTCACTGCTGTTCTCTAGTGAATGGTAGGATGTATTCTCAGTGATGTCACTGCTGTTCTCTAGTGAATGGATAGGATGTATTCTCAGTGATGTCACTGCTGTTCTCTAGCGAATGGATAGGATGTATTCTCAGTGATGTCACTGCTGATCTCTAGTGAATGGATAGGATGTATTCTGTGATGTCACTGCTGTTCTCTAGTGAATGGATAGGATGTATTCTCAGTGATGTCTCTGCTGTTCTCTAGTGAATGGATAGGATGTATTCTCAGTGATGTCACTGCTGTTCTCTAGTGAATGGATAGGATGTATTCTCAGTGATGTCACTGCTGTTCTCTAGTGAATGGATAGGATGCATTCTCAGTGATGTCACTGCTGTTCTCTAGTGAATGGATAGGATGTATTCTCAGTGATGTCACTGCTGTTCTCTAGTGAATGGATAGGATGCATTCTCAGTGATGTCACTGCTGTTCTCTAGTGAATGGATAGGATGCATTCTCAGTGATGTCACTGCTGTTCTCTAGTGAATGGATAGGATGTATTCTCAGTGATGTCACTGCTGTTCTCTAGTGAATGGATAGGATGTATTCTCAGTGACGTCACTGCTGTTCTCTAGTGAATGGATAGGCTGTTTTCTCAGTGATGTCACTGCTGTTCTCTAGTGAATGGATAGGATGTATTCTCAGTGATGTCACTGCTGTTCTCTTGTGAATGGATAGCCTGTATTCTCAGTGATGTCACTGTTGTTCTCTAGTGAATGGATAGGATGTATTCTCAGTGACGTCACTGCTGTTCTCTAGTTAATGGATAGGATGTATTCTCAGTGATGTCACTGCTGTTCTCTAGTGAATGGATAGGGTGCATTCTCAGTGACGTCACTGCTGTTCTCTAGTGAATGGACAGGATGTATTCTCAGTGATGTCACTGCTGTTCTCTAGTGAATGGATAGGATGTATTCTCAGTGATGTCACTGCTGATCTCTAGTGAATGGATAGGATGTATTCTGTGATGTCACTGCTGTTCTCTAGTGAATGGATAGGATGTATTCTCAGTGATGTCACTGCTGTTCTCTAGTGAATGGATAGGATGCATTCTCAGTGATGTCACTGCTGTTCTCTAGTGAATGGATAGGATGTATTCTCAGGGATGTCACTGCTGTTCTCTAGTGAATGGATAGGATGCATTCTCAGTGATGTCACTGCTGTTCTCTAGTGAATGGATAGGATGCATTCTCAGTGATGTCACTGCTGTTCTCTAGTGAATGGATAGGATGTATTCTCAGTGATGTCACTGCTGTTCTCTAGTGAATGGATAGGATGTATTCTCAGTGATGTCACTGCTGTTCTCTAGTGAATGGATAGGATATATTCTCAGTGATGTCACTGCTGTTCTCTAGTGAATGGATAGGATGTATTCTCAGTGATGTCACTGCTGTTCTCTAGTGAATGGATAGGCTGTATTCTCAGTGATGTCACTGCTGTTCTCTAGTGAATATATAGGATGTATTCTCAGTGATGTCACTGCTGTTCTCTAGTGAATGGATAGGATGTATTCTCAGTGATGTCTCTGCTGTTCTCTAATGAATGGATAGGATGTATTCTGAGTGATGTCTCTGCTGTTCTCTAGTGAATGGTAGGATGTATTCTCAGTGATGTCACTGCTGTTCTCTAGTGAATGGATAGGATGTATTCTCAGTGATGTCACTGCTGTTCTCTAGTGAATGGATAGGATGTATTCTCAGTGATGTCTCTGCTGTTCTCTAATGAATGGATAGGATGTATTCTCAGTGATGTCACTTCTGTTCTCTAGTGAATGGTAGGATGTATTCTCAGTGATGTCACTGCTGTTCTCTAGTGAATGGATAGGATGTATTCTCAGTGATGTCACTGCTGTTCTCTAGCGAATGGATAGGATGTATTCTCAGTGATGTCTCTGCTGTTCTCTAATGAATGGATAGGATGTATTCTCAGTGATGTCACTGCTGTTCTCTAGTGAATGGATAGGATGTATTCTCAGTGATGTCTCTGCTGTTCTCTAATGAATGGATAGGATGTATTCTCAGTGATGTCACTGCTGTTCTCTAGTGAATGGTAGGATGTATTCTCAGTGATGTCACTGCTGTTCTCTAGTGAATGGATAGGATATATTCTCAGTGATGTCACTGCTGTTCTCTAGTGAATGGATAGGATGTATTCTCAGTGATGTCTCTGCTGTTCTCTAATGAATGGATAGGATGTATTCTCAGTGATGTCACTGCTGTTCTCTAGTGAATGGTAGGATGTATTCTCAGTGATGTCACTGCTGTTCTCTAGTGAATGGATAGGATGTATTCTCAGTGATGTCACTGCTGTTCTCTAGCGAATGGATAGGATGTATTCTCAGTGATGTCACTGCTGATCTCTAGCGAATGGATAGGATGTATTCTGTGATGTCACTGCTGTTCTCTAGTGAATGGATAGGATGTATTCTCAGTGATGTCACTGCTGTTCTCTAGTGAATGGATAGGATGCATTCTCAGTGATGTCACTGCTGTTCTCTAGTGAATGGATAGGATGTATTCTCAGTGATGTCACTGCTGTTCTCTAGTGAATGGATAGGATGCATTCTCAGTGATGTCACTGCTGTTCTCTAGTGAATGGATAGGATGCATTCTCAGTGATGTCACTGCTGTTCTCTAGTGAATGGATAGGATGTATTCTCAGTGATGTCACTGCTGTTCTCTATTGAATGGATAGGATGTATTCTCAGTGACGTCACTGCTGTTCTCTAGTGAATGGATAGGCTGTTTTCTCAGTGATGTCACTGCTGTTCTCTAGTGAATGGATAGGATTTATTCTCAGTGATGTCACTGCTGTTCTCTAGTGAATGGATAGGATGTATTCTCAGTGATGTCACTGCTGTTCTCTAGTGAATGGATAGGATGTATTCTCAGTGACGTCACTGCTGTTCTCTAGTGAATGGATAGGCTGTTTTCTCAGTGATGTCACTGCTGATCTCTAGTGAAGGGATAGGATGTATTCTCAGTGATGTCACTGCTGTTCTCTTGTGAATGGATAGCCTGTATTCTCAGTGATGTCACTGTTGTTCTCTAGTGAATGGATAGGATGTATTCTCAGTGACGTCACTGCTGTTCTCTAGTTAATGGATAGGATGTATTCTCAGTGATGTCACTGCTGTTCTCTAGTGAATGGATAGGGTGCATTCTCAGTGACGTCACTGCTGTTCTCTAGTGAATGGATAGGATGTATTCTCAGTGATGTCACTGCTGTTCTCTAGTGAATGGATAGGATGTATTCTCAGTGATGTCACTGCTGTTCTCTAGTGAATGGATAGGATGTATTCTCAGTGATATCACTGCTGTTCTCTGGTGAATGGATAGGATGTATTCTCAGTGATGTCACTGCTGTTCTCTAGTGAATGATAGGATGTATTCTCAGTAATGTCACTGTTGTTCTCTAGTGAATGGATAGGATGTATTCTCAGTGATGTCACTGCTGTTCTCTAGTGAATGGATAGGATGTATTCTCAGGGATGTCACTGCTGTTCTCTAGTGAATGGATAGGATGCATTCTCAGTGATGTCACTGCTGTTCTCTAGTGAATGGATAGGATGCATTCTCAGTGATGTCACTGCTGTTCTCTAGTGAATGGATAGGATGTATTCTCAGTGATGTCACTGCTGTTCTCTAGTGAATGGATAGGATGTATTCTCAGTGATGTCACTGCTGTTCTCTAGTGAATGGATAGGATATATTCTCAGTGATGTCACTGCTGTTCTCTAGTGAATGGATAGGATGTATTCTCAGTGATGTCACTGCTGTTCTCTAGTGAATGGATAGGCTGTATTCTCAGTGATGTCACTGCTGTTCTCTAGTGAATATATAGGATGTATTCTCAGTGATGTCACTGCTGTTCTCTAGTGAATGGATAGGATGTATTCTCAGTGATGTCTCTGCTGTTCTCTAATGAATGGATAGGATGTATTCTGAGTGATGTCTCTGCTGTTCTCTAATGAATGGATAGGATGTATTCTCAGTGATGTCACTGCTGTTCTCTAGTGAATGGTAGGATGTATTCTCAGTGATGTCACTGCTGTTCTCTAGTGAATGGATAGGATGTATTCTCAGTGATGTCACTGCTGTTCTCTAGCGAATGGATAGGATGTATTCTCAGTGATGTCACTGCTGATCTCTAATGAATGGATAGGATGTATTCTGTGATGTCACTGCTGTTCTCTAGTGAATGGATAGGATGTATTCTCAGTGATGTCACTGCTGTTCTCTAGTGAATGGATAGGATGCATTCTCAGTGATGTCACTGCTGTTCTCTAGTGAATGGATAGGATGTATTCTCAGTGATGTCACTGCTGTTCTCTAGTGAATGGATAGGATGCATTCTCAGTGATGTCACTGCTGTTCTCTAGTGAATGGATAGGATGCATTCTCAGTGATGTCACTGCTGTTCTCTAGTGAATGGATAGGATGTATTCTCAGTGATGTCACTGCTGTTCTCTATTGAATGGATAGGATGTATTCTCAGTGACGTCACTGCTGTTCTCTAGTGAATGGATAGGCTGTTTTCTCAGTGATGTCACTGCTGTTCTCTAGTGAATGGATAGGATGTATTCTCAGTGATGTCACTGCTGTTCTCTTGTGAATGGATAGCCTGTATTCTCAGTGATGTCACTGTTGTTCTCTAGTGAATGGATAGGATGTATTCTCAGTGACGTCACTGCTGTTCTCTAGTTAATGGATAGGATGTATTCTCAGTGATGTCACTGCTGTTCTCTAGTGAATGGATAGGGTGCATTCTCAGTGACGTCACTGCTGTTCTCTAGTGAATGGATAGGATGTATTCTCAGTGATGTCACTGCTGTTCTCTAGTGAATGGATAGGATGTATTCTCAGTGATGTCACTGCTGATCTCTAGTGAATGGATAGGATGTATTCTGTGATGTCACTGCTGTTCTCTAGTGAATGGATAGGATGTATTCTCAGTGATGTCACTGCTGTTCTCTAGTGAATGGATAGGATGCATTCTCAGTGATGTCACTGCTGTTCTCTAGTGAATGGATAGGATGTATTCTCAGTGATGTCACTGCTGTTCTCTAGTGAATGGATAGGATGCATTCTCAGTGATGTCACTGCTGTTCTCTAGTGAATGGATAGGATGCATTCTCAGTGATGTCACTGCTGTTCTCTAGTGAATGGATAGGATGTATTCTCAGTGATGTCACTGCTGTTCTCTAGTGAATGGATAGGATGTATTCTCAGTGATGTCACTGCTGTTCTCTAGTGAATGGATAGGATATATTCTCAGTGATGTCACTGCTGTTCTCTAGTGAATGGATAGGATGTATTCTCAGTGATGTCACTGCTGTTCTCTAGTGAATGGATAGGCTGTATTCTCAGTGATGTCACTGCTGTTCTCTAGTGAATATATAGGATGTATTCTCAGTGATGTCACTGCTGTTCTCTAGTGAATGGATAGGATGTATTCTCAGTGATGTCTCTGCTGTTCTCTAATGAATGGATAGGATGTATTCTGAGTGATGTCTCTGCTGTTCTCTAATGAATGGATAGGATGTATTCTCAGTGATGTCACTGCTGTTCTCTAGTGAATGGTAGGATGTATTCTCAGTGATGTCACTGCTGTTCTCTAGTGAATGGATAGGATGTATTCTCAGTGATGTCACTGCTGTTCTCTAGCGAATGGATAGGATGTATTCTCAGTGATGTCACTGCTGATCTCTAGTGAATGGATAGGATGTATTCTGTGATGTCACTGCTGTTCTCTAGTGAATGGATAGGATGTATTCTCAGTGATGTCACTGCTGTTCTCTAGTGAGTGGATAGGATGCATTCTCAGTGATGTCACTGCTGTTCTCTAGTGAATGGATAGGATGTATTCTCAGTGATGTCACTGCTGTTCTCTAGTGAATGGATAGGATGCATTCTCAGTGATGTCACTGCTGTTCTCTAGTGAATGGATAGGATGCATTCTCAGTGATGTCACTGCTGTTCTCTAGTGAATGGATAGGATGTATTCTCAGTGATGTCACTGCTGTTCTCTAGTGAATGGATAGGATGTATTCTCAGTGACGTCACTGCTGTTCTCTAGTGAATGGATAGGCTGTTTTCTCAGTGATGTCACTGCTGATCTCTAGTGAATGGATAGGATGTATTCTCAGTGATGTCACTGCTGTTCTCTTGTGAATGGATAGCCTGTATTCTCAGTGATGTCACTGTTGTTCTCTAGTGAATGGATAGGATGTATTCTCAGTGACGTCACTGCTGTTCTCTAGTTAATGGATAGGATGTATTCTCAGTGATGTCACTGCTGTTCTCTAGTGAATGGATAGGGTGCATTCTCAGTGACGTCACTGCTGTTCTCTAGTGAATGGATAGGATGTATTCTCAGTAATGTCACTGCTGTTCTCTAGTGAATGGATAGGATGTATTCTCAGTGATGTCACTGCTGTTCTCTAGTGAATGGATAGGATGTATTCTCAGTGATATCACTGCTGTTCTCTGGTGAATGGATAGGATGTATTCTCAGTGATGTCACTGCTGTTCTCTAGTGAATGATAGGATGTATTCTCAGTAATGTCACTGTTGTTCACTAGTGAATGGATAGGATGTATTCTCAGTGATGTCACTGCTGTTCTCTAGTGAATGGATAGGATGTATTCTCAGTGATGTCACTGCTGTTCTCTAGTGAATGGATAGGATGTATTCTCAGTGATGTCACTGCTGTCCTCTAGTGAATGGATAGGATGTATTATCAGTGATGTCACTGCTGTTCTCTAGTGAATAGATAGGATATATTCTCTGTGATGTCACTGATGTTCTCTAGTGAATGGATAGGATGTAGTCTCAGTGATGTTACTGCTGTTCTCTAGTGAATGGATAGGCTGTATTCTCTGTGATATCACTGCTGTTCTCTAGTGAATGGATAGGCTGTATTCTCAGTAATGTCACTGCTGCACTCTAGTGAATGGATAGGCTGTATTCTCAGTGATGTCACTGCTGTTCTCTAGTGAATGGATAGGATGTATTCTCAGTGATGTCACTACTGTTCTCTAGTGAATGGATAGGATGTATTCTCAATGAGGTCACTGCTGTTCTCTAGTGAATGGATAGGCTGTATTCTCAGTGATGTCACTGCTGTTCTCTTGTGAATGGATAGGCTGTATTCTCAGTGACGTCACTGCTGTTCTCTAGTGAATGGATAGGATGTATTCTCAGTGATGTCACTGCTGTTCTCTAGTGAATGGATAGCATATATTCTATGTGATGTCACTGCTGTTCTCTAGTGAATGGCCAGGATGTATTCTCAGTGATGTCCCTGCTGTTCTCTAGTTAATGGATAGGATGTATTCTTAGTGATGTCACTGCTATTCTCTAGTGAATGGATAGGATGTATTCTCAGTGATGTCACTGCTGATCTCTAGTGAATGGATAGGATGTATTCTCAGTGATGTCACTGCTGGTCTCTAGTGAATGGATAGAATGTATTCTCAGTGATGTCACTGCTGTTCTCTAGTGAATGGATAGGCTGTATTCTCAGTGATGTCACTGCTGATCTCTAGTGAATGGATAGGATGTATTCTCAGTGATGTCACTGCTGTTCTCTAGTGAATGGATAGGATGTATTCTCAGTGATGTCACTGCAGTTCTCTAGTGAATGGATAGGCTGTATTCTCAGTGATGTCACTGCCGTTCTCTAGTGAATGCATAGGATGTATTCTAAGTGATGTCACTGCTGTTCTCTAGTGAATGGATAGTCTGTATTCTCAGTAATGTCACTGCTGTTCTCTAGTGAATGGATAGGCTGTATTCTCAGTAATGTCACTGCTGTTCTCTGGTGAATGGATAGGATGTATTCTCAGTGATGTCACTGCTGTTCTCTAGTGTATGGATAGGCTGTATTCTAAGTGATGTCACTGCTGTTCTCTAGTGAATGGATAGGATGTATTCTCAGTGATGTCACTGCTGTTCTCTAATGAATGGATAGGATGTATTCTCAGTGATGTCACTGCTGTTCTCTAGTGAATGGATAGGATGTATTCTCAGTGATGTCACTACTGTTCTCTAGTGAATGGATAGGATGTATTCTCAGTGAGGTCACTGCTGTTCTCTAGTGAATGGATAGGCTGTATTCTCAGTGATGTCACTGCTGTTCTCTTGTGAATGGATAGGCTGTATTCTCAGTGACGTCACTGCTGTTCTCTAGTGAATGGATAGGATGTATTCTCAGTGATGTCACTGCTGTTCTCTAGTGAATGGATAGGATGTATTCTCAGTGATGTCACTGCTGTTCTCTAATGAATGGATAGGATGTATTCTCAGTGATGTCACTGCTGTTCTCTAGTGAATGGATAGGATGTATTCTCAGTGATGTCACGGCTGTTCTCTAGTGAATGGATAGGCTACATTCTCAGCGATGTGACTGCAGTTCTCTAGTGAATGGATAGGATGTATTCTCAGTGATGTCACTGCTATTCTCTATTGAATGGATAGGATGTATTCTCAGTAAGGTCACCGCTGTTCTCAAGTTAATGAATAGGATGTATTCTCAGTGATGTCACTACTGTTCTCTAGTGAATGGATAGGATGTATTCTCAGTGATGTCACTGCTGTTCTCTAGTGAATGGATAGGATGTATTCTCAGTGATGTCACTGCTGTTCTCTAGTGAATTGATAGGATGTATTATCTGTGATGTTACTGCTGTTCTCTAGTGAATGGATAGGATGTATTCTCAGTGATGTCACTGCTGTTCTCTAGTGAATGGATAGGATGTATTCTCAATGATGTCACTGCTGTTCTCTAGTGAATGGATAGGATATATTCTAAGTGATGTCACTGCTGTTCTCTAGTGAATGGATAGGATGTGTTCTCAGTGATGTCACTGCTGTTATTTAGTGAATGGATAGGCTGTATTCTCAGTGATGTCACTGATGTTCTATAGTGAATGGATAGGCTGTATTCACAGTGTGGTCACTGCTCTGCTCTAGTGAATTGATAGGCTGTATTCTCAGTGATGTCACTGCTCTGCTCTAGTGAATGGATAGGCTACATTCTCAGTGATGTCACTGCTGTTTTCTAGTGAATGGATAGGATGTATTCTCATTGATGTCACAGCTGTTCCCTAGTGAATGGATAGGATGTATTCTCAGTGATGTCACTGCTGTTCTCTAGTGAATGGATAGGATGTATTCTCAGTGATGTCACTGCTGTTCTCTAGTGAATAGATAGGCTACATTCTCAGTGATGTCACTGCTGTTCTCTAGGGAATGGATAGGATGTATTCTCAGTGATGTCACTGCTGTTCTCTAGTGAATGGATAGGATGTATTCTCAGTGATGTCACTGCTGTTCTCTAGTGAATGAATAGGATGTTTTCTCTGTGATGTTACTGCTGTTCTCTAGTGAATGGATAGGATGTATTCTCAGTGATGTCACTGCTGTTCTCTAGTGAATGGATAGGATGTATTCTCAGTGATGTCACTGCTGTTCTCTAGTGAATGGATAGGATATATTCTAAGTGATGTCACTGCTGTTCTCTAGTGAATGGATAGGATGTGTTCTCAGTGATGTCACTGCTGTTCTTTAGTGAATGGATAGGCTGTATTCTCAGTGATGTCACTGATGTTCTCTAGTGAACGGATAGGCTGTATTCACAGTGATGTCACTGCTCTGCTCTAGTGAATTGATAGGCTGTATTCTCAGTGATGTCACTGCTGTTCCCTAGTGAATGGATAGGCTACATTCTCAGTGATGTCACTGCTGTTTTCTAGTGAATGGATAGGATGTATTCGCAGTGATGTCACAGCTGTTCTCTAGTGAATGGATAGGATGTATTCTCAGTAATTTCACTGCTATTCTCTAGTGAATAGATAGGATGTATTCTCAGTGACGTCACTGCTGTTCTCTAGTGAATGGATAGGATGTATTCTCAGTGATGTCACTGCTGTTCTCTAGTGAATGGATAGGATGCATTCTCAGTGATGTCACTGCTGTTCTCTAGTGAATGGATAGGATGTGTTCTCAGTGATGTCACTGCTGTTCTCTAGTGAATGGATAGGATGCATTCTCAGTGATGTCACTGCTGTTCTCTAGTGAATGGATAGGATGTATTCTCAGTGATGTCACTGCTGTTCTCTAGTGAATGATAGGATGTATTCTCAGTAATGTCACTGTTGTTCTCTAGTGAATGGATAGGATGTATTCTCAGTGATGTCACTGCTGTCCTCTAGTGAATGGATAGGATGTATTATCAGTGATGTCACTGCTGTTCTCTAGTGAATAGATAGGATGTATTCTCTGTGATGTCACTGATGTTCTCTAGTGAATGGATAGGATGTAGTCTCAGTGATGTTACTGCTGTTCTCTAGTGAATGGATAGACTGTATTCTCAGTGATGTCACTGCTGTTCTCTAGTGAATGGATAGGCTGTATTCTCAGTGATGTCACTTCTGTTCTCTAGTGAATGGATAGGATGTATTCTCAGTGATGTCACTGCTGTTCTCTAGTGAATGGATAGGCTGTATTCTCAGTGATATCACTGCTGTTCTCTAGTGAATGGATAGGCTGTATTCTCAGTAATGTCACTGCTGTACTCTAGTGAATGGATAGGCTGTATTCTCAGTGTTGTCACTGCTGTTCTCTAGTGAATGGATAGGATGTATTCTCAGTGATGTCACTACTGTTCTCTAGTGAATGGATAGGATGTATTCTCAGTGAGGTCACTGCTGTTCTCTAGTGAATGGATAGGCTGTATTCTCAGTGATGTCACTGCTGTTCTCTTGTGAATGGATAGGCTGTATTCTCAGTGACGTCACTGCTGTTCTCTAGTGAATGGATAGGATGTATTCTCAGTGATGTCACTGCTGTTCTCTAGTGAATGAATAGCATATATTCTATGTGATGTCACTGCTGTTCTCTAGTGAATGGCCAGGATGTATTCTCAGTGATGTCCCTGCTGTTCTCTATTGAATGGATAGGATGTATTCTCAGTGATGTCACTGCTGTTCTCTAGTGAATGGATAGGATGCATTCTCAGTGATGTCACTGCTGTTCTCTAGTGAATGGATAGGCTGTATTCTCAGTGATGTCACTGCTGTTCTCTAGTGAATTGATAGGATGCATTCTCAGTGATGTCACTGCTGTTCTCTAGTGAATGGATAGGATGTATTCTCAGTGATGTCACTGCTGTTCTCTAGTGAATGATAGGATGTATTCTCAGTAATGTCACTGTTGTTCTCTAGTGTATGGATAGGATGTATTCTCAGTGATGTCACTGCTGTTCTCTAGTGAATGGATAGGATGTATTCTCAGTGATGTCACAGCTGTTCTCTAGTGAATGGATAGGATGTATTCTCAGTGATGTCACTGCTGTTCTCTAGTGAATGGATAGGATGTATTCTCAGTGAAGTCACTGCTGTCCTCTAGTGAATGGATAGGATGTATTATCAGTGATGTCACTGCTGTTCTCTAGTGAATAGATAGGATGTATTCTCAGTGATGTCACTGCTGTTCTCTAGTGAATGGATAGGCTGTATTCTCAGTGATATCACTGCTGTTCTCTAGTGAATGGATAGGCTGTATTCTCAGTAATGTCACTGCTGTACTCTAGTGAATGGATAGGCTGTATTCTCAGTGATGTCACTGCTGTTCTCTAGTGAATGGATAGGATGTATTCTCAGTGATGTCACTACTGTTCTCTAGTGAATGGATAGGATGTATTCTCAGTGAGGTCACTGCTGTTCTCTAGTGAATGGATAGGCTGTATTCTCAGTGATGTCACTGCTGTTCTCTTGTGAATGGATAGGCTGTATTCTCAGTGACGTCACTGCTGTTCTCTAGTGAATGGATAGGATGTATACTCAGTGATGTCACTGCTGTTCTCTAGTGAATGGATAGCATATATTCTATGTGATGTCACTGCTGTTCTCTAGTGAATGGCCAGGATGTATTCTCAGTGATGTCCCTGCTGTTCTCTAGTGAATGGATAGGATGTATTCTTAGTGATGTCACTTCTATTCTCTAGTGAATGGATAGGCTGTATTCTCAGTGATGTCACTGCTGTTCTCTAGTGAATGGATAGCATATATTCTCAGTGATGTCACTGCTGTCCTCTAGTGAATGGATAGGATGTATTCTCAGTGATGTCACTGCTGATCTCTAGTGAATGGATAGGATGTATTCTCAGTGATGTCACTGCTGGTCTCTAGTGAATGGATAGAATGTATTCTCAGTGATGTCACTGCTGTTCTCTAGTGAATGGATAGGCTGTATTCTCAGTGATGTCACTGCTGATCTCTAGTGAATGGATAGGATGTATTCTCAGTGATGTCACTGCTGTTCTCTAGTGAATGGATAGGATGTATTCTCAGTGATGTCACTGCAGTTCTCTAGTGAATGGATAGGCTGTATTCTCAGTGATGTCACTGCTGTTCTCTAGTGAATGGATAGGATGTATTCTAAGTGATGTCACTGCTGTTCTCTAGTGAATGGATAGTCTGTTTTCTCAGTAATGTCACTGCTGTTCTCTAGTGAATGGATAGGCTGTATTCTCAGTAATGTCACTGCTGTTCTCTGGTGAATGGATAGGATGTATTCTCAGTGATGTCACTGCTGTTCTCTAGTGTATGGATAGGCTGTATTCTAAGTGATGTCACTGCTGTTCTCTAGTGAATGGATAGGATGTATTCTCAGTGATGTCACTGCTGTTCTCTAATGAATGGATAGGATGTATTCTCAGTGATGTCACTGCTGTTCTCTAGTGAATGGATAGGATGTATTCTCAGTGATGTCACTGCTGTTCTCTAGTGAATGGATAGGATGTATTTTCAGTAATCTCACTGCTGCTCTCTAGTGACTGGATAGGATGTATTCTCAGTGATGTCACTGCTGTTCTCTGGTGAATGGATAGGATGTATTCTCAGTGATGTCACTGCTGTTCTCTAGTGAATGGATAGGCTACATTCTCAGCGATGTGACTGCTGTTCTCTAGTGAATGGATAGGATGTATTCGCAGTGATGTCACTGCTATTCTCTATTGAATGGATAGGATGTATTCTCAGTAAGGTCACCGCTGTTCTCAAGTTAATGGATAGGATGTATTCTCAGTGATGTTTCTACTGTTCTCTAGTGATTGGATAGGATGTATTCTCAGTGATGTCACTGCTGTTCTCTAGTGAATGAATAGGCTACATTCTCAGTGATGTCACTGCTGTTCTCTAGTGAATGGATAGGATGTATTCTCAGTGATGTCACTGCTGTTCTCTAGTGAATGGATGGGATGTATTCTCAGTGATGTCACTGCTGTTCTCTAGTGAATGGATAGGATGTATTATCTGTGATGTTACTGCTGTTCTCTAGTGAATGGATAGGATGTATTCTCAGTGATGTCACTGCTGTTCTCTAGTGAATGGATAGGATGTATTCTCAGTGATGTCACTGCTGTTCTCTAGTGAATGGATAGGATATATTCTAAGTGATGTCACTGCTGTTCTCTAGTGAATGGATAGGATGTGTTCTCAGTGATGTCACTGCTGTTATTTAGCGAATGGATAGGCTGTATTCTCAGTGATGTCACTGATGTTCTATAGTGAACGGATAGGCTGTATTCACAATGAGGTCACTGCTCTGCTCTAGTGAAATGATAGGCTGTATTCTCAGTGATGTCACTGCTCTGCTCTAGTGAATGGATAGGCTACATTCTCAGTGATGTCACTGCTGTTTTCTAGTGAATGGATAGGATGTTTTCTCAGTGATATCACAGCTGTTCCCTAGTGAATGGATAGGATGTATTCTCAGTGATGTCACTGCTGTTCTCTAGTGAATGGATAGGATGTATTCTCAGTGATGTCACTGCTGTTCTCTAGTGAATAGATAGGCTACATTCTCAGTGATGTCACTGCTGTTCTCTAGTGAATGGATAGGATGTATTCTCAGTGATGTCACTGCTGTTCTCTAGTGAATGGATAGGATGTTTTCTCTGTGATGCTACTGCTGTTCTCTAGTGAATGGATAGGATGTATTCTCAGTGATGTCACTGCTGTTCTCTAGTGAATGGATAGGATGTATTCTCAGTGATGTCACTGCTGTTCTCCAGTGAATGGATAGGATATATTCTAAGTGATGTCACTGCTGTTCTCTAGTGATTGGATAGGATGTGTTCTCAGTGATGTCACTGCTGTTCTTTAGTGAATGGATAGGCTGTATTCTCAGTGATGTCACTGATGTTCTCTAGTGAATGGATAGGCTGTATTCACAGTGATGTCACTGCTGTTCTCCAGTGTATGGATAGGCTGTATTCTAAGTGATGTCACTGCTGTTCTCTAGTAAATGGATAGGATGTATTCTCAGTGATGTCACTGCTGTTCTCTAATGAATGGATAGGATGTATTCTCAGTGATGTCACTGCTGTTCTCTAGTGAATGGATAGGATGTATTCTCAGTGATGTCACGGCTGTTCTCTAGTGAATGGATAGGCTACATTCTCAGCGATGTGACTGCAGTTCTCTAGTGAATGGATAGGATGTATTCTCAGTGATGTCACTGCTATTCTCTATTGAATGGATAGGATGTATTCTCAGTAAGGTCACCGCTGTTC
This sequence comes from Hyla sarda, assembly GCF_029499605.1. Lineage (NCBI taxonomy): Eukaryota > Metazoa > Chordata > Amphibia > Anura > Hylidae > Hyla > Hyla sarda. The sequence continues at coordinate 146,256,932 of NC_079194.1, forward strand.
TCAAGTTAATGAATAGGATGTATTCTCAGTGATGTCACTACTGTTCTCTAGTGAATGGATAGGATGTATTCTCAGTGATGTCACTGCTGTTCTCTAGTGAATGGATAGGATGTATTCTCAGTGATGTCACTGCTGTTCTCTAGTGAATGGATAGGATGTATTATCTGTGATGTTACTGCTGTTCTCTAGTGAATGGATAGGATGTATTCTCAGTGATGTCACTGCTGTTCTCTAGTGAATGGATAGGATGTATTCTCAATGATGTCACTGCTGTTCTCTAGTGAATGGATAGGATATATTCTAAGTGATGTCACTGCTGTTCTCTAGTGAATGGATAGGATGTGTTCTCAGTGATGTCACTGCTGTTATTTAGTGAATGGATAGGCTGTATTCTCAGTGATGTCACTGATGTTCTATAGTGAATGGATAGGCTGTATTCACAGTGAGGTCACCGCTCTGCTCTAGTGAATTGATAGGCTGTATTCTCAGTGATGTCACTGCTCTGCTCTAGTGAATGGATAGGCTACATTCTCAGTGATGTCACTGCTGTTTTCTAGTGAATGGATAGGATGTATTCTCATTGATGTCACAGCTGTTCCCTAGTGAATGGATAGGATGTATTCTCAGTTATGTCACTGCTGTTCTCTAGTGAATGGATAGGATGTATTCTCAGTGATGTCACTGCTGTTCTCTAGTGAATAGATAGGCTACTGTTACGCCGAGCGCTCCGGGTCCCCGTTCCTCCCCGGAGCGCTCGCCTCATCCTCGTTGCTGCAGCGCCCCGGTCAGATCCACTGACCGGGTGCGCTGCGGTACCGCCTCCAGCCGGGATGCGATTCGCGATGCGGGTGGCGCCCGCTCGCGATGCGCACCCCGGTCCCCGTACCTGACTCGCTCTCCGTCGGTCCTGTCCCGGCGCGCGCGGCCCCGCTCCCTAGGGCGCGCGCGCGCCGGGTCTCTGCAATTTAAAGGGCCAGTGCACCAATGTTGGTGCCTGGCCCAATCTTCCCAATTAGCTTAATTAGTTTCCACCTGTGCACTCCCTACTTATACCTCACTTCCCCTGCACTCCCTTGCCGGATCTTGTTGCACTTGTGCCTAGTGAAAGCGTTCCCTTGTTTGTTCCTAGCCCGTGTTCCAGACCTCCTGCCGTTGCCCCTGACTACGATCCTTGCTGCCTGCCCCGACCTTCTGCTACGTCCGACCTTGCTTCTGTCTACTCCCTTGTACCGCGCCTATCTTCAGCAGTCAGAGAGGTTGAGCCGTTGCTAGTGGATACGACCTGGTCACTACCGCCGCAGCAAGACCATCCCGCTTTGCGGCGGGCTCTGGTGAAAACCTGTAGTGACTTAGAACCGGTCCACTAGCACGGTCCACGCCAATCCCTCTCTGGCACAGAGGATCCACCTCCTGCCAGCCGGCATCGTGACAGTAGATCCGGCCATGGATCCCGCTGAAGTTCCTCTGCCAGCTGTCGCCGACCTCCCCACACTGGTCGCCCAGCAAGCCCTAAAGATCGCCCAACGAAATCACCAGCTGGCATACTTGACCTCCGTGACACTGCAACTTCAGTCACAGATACAGCAGCTGCTGCCGCAGTTACAGCAACTTCAGTCACAGACACAGCAGCTGCAACAACCATCACCTCCGCCGGCTCCTGCAACTCCTCCGCAGCAACCGGCCGCTTCTAAACCCTGCTTGTCCCTGCCGGACAAATTTGATGGGGACCGCAATGATCCTGCCACAGCCACAGTCCAGTCCTTCTTCGCTGAGGTCCGTGGTGTCTTCGAGGAGCCTTCCCGAGCTTCTTCTGCCGAGACTGCCCTGCTGAACCTGGCCCAGGGTGTTTCTTCCGTTGGCGAGTACGCCATTCAGTTCCGTACTCTTGCTTCCGAGTTGTCCTGGAATAGTGAGGTTCTCTGCGCGACCTTTAAAAAAGGCCTATCCAGCAACATTAAAGATGTTCTGGCCGCACGAGAGACTCCTGCTGACCTACATGAACTCATTCATCTTGCCACTCGCATTGACATGCGTTCTTCCGGATGGCGTCTGGAGCTCCGCCTGGATATGGACTTTGTTCGCACAAGGCGTTTTTTCTCCCCGGCTCCTCTCTCCTCTGGTCCTCTGCAATCCGTTCCTGTGCTTCCCGCCGCGGAGGCTATGCAAGTTGACCGGTCTCGCTTGACACCTCAAGAGAGGACACGACGCCGCATGGAGGATCTTTGCCTGTACTATGCCGGTACCGAACACTTCCTGAAGGATTGTCCTATCCGTCCTCCCCGCCTGGAAAGACGTACGCTGACTCCGCACAAAGGTGAGACAGTTCTTGATGTCAACTCTGCTTCTCCACGCCTTACTGTGCCTGTGCGGATATCTGCCTCTACCTTCTCCTTCTCTACTATGGCCTTCTTGGATTCCGGATCTGCAGGAAAAATTTTTTTGGCCTCTCTTATCAACAGGTTCTACGTCCCTGTGACCAGTCTCGCCAGACCCCTCTACATCTATTGTGTTAACAATGAAAGATTGGACTGTCTCGTGCGTTTCCGCACAGAACCCCTCCTAATGTGCATCGGACCTCATCACGGAAAAATTGAGTTTTTTTTCCTCAGGTTCTTTGGCCCCAAGAAGAGGGGGAGACCCAAGGGGGGGGGGTACTGTTACGCCGAGCGCTCCGGGTCCCCGTTCCTCCCCGGAGCGCTCGCCTCATCCTCGTTGCTGCAGCGCCCCAGTCAGATCCACTGACCGGGTGCGCTGCGGTACCGCCTCCAGCCGGGATGCGATTCGCGATGCGGGTGGCGCCCGCTCGCGATGCGCACCCCGGTCCCCGTACCTGACTCGCTCTCCGTCGGTCCTGTCCCGGCGCGCGCGGCCCCGCTCCCTAGGGCGCGCGCGCGCCGGGTCTCTGCAATTTAAAGGGCCAGTGCACCAATGTTGGTGCCTGGCCCAATCTTCCCAATTAGCTTAATTAGTTTCCACCTGTGCACTCCCTACTTATACCTCACTTCCCCTGCACTCCCTTGCCGGATCTTGTTGCACTTGTGCCTAGTGAAAGCGTTCCCTTGTTTGTTCCTAGCCCGTGTTCCAGACCTCCTGCCGTTGCCCCTGACTACGATCCTTGCTGCCTGCCCCGACCTTCTGCTACGTCCGACCTTGCTTCTGTCTACTCCCTTGTACCGCGCCTATCTTCAGCAGTCAGAGAGGTTGAGCCGTTGCTAGTGGATACGACCTGGTCACTACCGCCGCAGCAAGACCATCCCGCTTTGCGACGGGCTCTGGTGAAAACCTGTAGTGACTTAGAACCGGTCCACTAGCACGGTCCACGCCAATCCCTCTCTGGCACAGAGGATCCACCTCCTGCCAGCCGGCATCGTGACAGCTACATTCTCAGTGATGTCACTGCTGTTCTCTAGTGAATGGATAGGATGTATTCTCAGTGATGTCACTGCTGTTCTCTAGTGAATGGATAGGATGTATTCTCAGTGATGTCACTGCTGTTCTCTAGTGAATGAATAGGATGTTTTCTCTGTGATGTTACTGCTGTTCTCTAGTGAATGGATAGGATGTATTCTCAGTGATGTCACTGCTGTTCTCTAGTGAATGGATAGGATGTATTCTCAGTGATGTCACTGCTGTTCTCTAGTGAATGGATAGGATATATTCTAAGTGATGTCACTGCTGTTCTCTAGTGAATGGATAGGATGTGTTCTCAGTGATGTCACTGCTGTTCTTTAGTGAATGGATAGGCTGTATTCTCAGTGATGTCACTGATGTTCTCTAGTGAATGGATAGGCTGTATTCACAGTGATGTCACTGCTCTGCTCTAGTGAATTGATAGGCTGTATTCTCAGTGATGTCACTGCTGTTCCCTAGTGAATGGATAGGCTACATTCTCAGTGATGTCACTGCTGTTTTCTAGTGAATGGATAGGATGTATTCGCAGTGATGTCACAGCTGTTCTCTAGTGAATGGATAGGATGTATTCTCAGTGATTTCACTGCTATTCTCTAGTGAATAGATAGGATGCATTCTCAGTGATGTCACTGCTGTTCTCTAGTGAATGGATAGGATGTGTTCTCAGTGATGTCACTGCTGTTCTCTAGTGAATGGATAGGATGCATTCTCAGTGATGTCACTGCTGTTCTCTAGTGAATGGATAGGATGTATTCTCAGTGATGTCACTGCTGTTCTCTAGTGAATGATAGGATGTATTCTCAGTAATGTCACTGTTGTTCTCTAGTGAATGGATAGGATGTATTCTCAGTGATGTCACTGCTGTTCTCTAGTGAATGGATAGGATGTATTCTCAGTGATGTCACTGCTGTTCTCTAGTGAATGGATAGGATGTATTCTCAGTGATGTCACTGCTGTCCTCTAATGAATGGATAGGATGTATTATCAGTGATGTCACTGCTGTTCTCTAGTGAATAGATAGGATGTATTCTCTGTGATGTCACTGATGTTCTCTAGTGAATGGATAGGATGTAGTCTCAGTGATGTCACTGCTGTTCTCTAGTGAATGGATAGGCTGTATTCTCAGGGATGTCACTGCTGTTCTCTAGTGAATGGATAGACTGTATTCTCAGTGATGTCACTGCTGTTCTCTAGTGAATGGATAGGCTGTATTCTCAGTGATGTCACTTCTGTTCTCTAGTGAATGGATAGGATGTATTCTCAGTGATGTCACTGCTGTTCTCTAGTGAATGGATAGGCTGTATTCTCAGTGATATCACTGCTGTTCTCTAGTGAATGGATAGGCTGTATTCTCAGTAATGTCACTGCTGTACTCTAGTGAATGGATAGGCTGTATTCTCAGTGTTGTCACTGCTGTTCTCTAGTGAATGGATAGGATGTATTCTCAGTGATGTCACTACTGTTCTCTAGTGAATGGATAGGATGTATTCTCAGTGAGGTCACTGCTGTTCTCTAGTGAATGGATAGGCTGTATTCTCAGTGATGTCACTGCTGTTCTCTTGTGAATGGATAGGCTGTATTCTCAGTGACGTCACTGCTGTTCTCTAGTGAATGGATAGGATGTATTCTCAGTGATGTCACTGCTGTTCTCTAGTGAATGGATAGCATATATTCTATGTGATGTCACTGCTGTTCTCTAGTGAATGGCCAGGATGTATTCTCAGTGATGTCCCTGCTGTTCTCTAGTGAATGGATAGGATGTATTCTCAGTGATGTCACTGCTGTTCTCTAGTGAATGGATAGGATGCATTCTCAGTGATGTCACTGCTGTTCTCTAGTGAATGGATAGGCTGTATTCTCAGTGATGTCACTGCTGTTCTCTAGTGAATGGATAGGATGCATTCTCAGTGATGTCACTGCTGTTCTCTAGTGAATGGATAGGATGTATTCTCAGTGATGTCACTGCTGTTCTCTAGTGAATGATAGGATGTATTCTCAGTAATGTCACTGTTGTTCTCTAGTGTATGGATAGGATGTATTCTCAGTGATGTCACTGCTGTTCTCTAGTGAATGGATAGGATGTATTCTCAGTGATGTCACAGCTGTTCTCTAGTGAATGGATAGGATGTATTCTCAGTGATGTCACTGCTGTTCTCTAGTGAATGGATAGGATGTATTCTCAGTGAAGTCACTGCTGTCCTCTAGTGAATGGATAGGATGTATTATCAGTAATGTCACTGCTGTTCTCTAGTGAATGGATAGGATGTATTCTCAGTGATGTCACTGCTGTTCTCTAGTGAATGGATAGGATATATTCTAAGTGATGTCACTGCTGTTCTCTAGTGAATGGATAGGATGTGTTCTCAGTGATGTCACTGCTGTTCTTTAGTGAATGGATAGGCTGTATTCTCAGTGATGTCACTGATGTTCTCTAGTGAATGGATAGGCTGTATTCACAGTGATGTCACTGCTCTGCTCTAGTGAATTGATAGGCTGTATTCTCAGTGATGTCACTGCTGTTCCCTAGTGAATGGATAGGCTACATTCTCAGTGATGTCACTGCTGTTTTCTAGTGAATGGATAGGATGTATTCGCAGTGATGTCACAGCTGTTCTCTAGTGAATGGATAGGATGTATTCTCAGTGATTTCACTGCTATTCTCTAGTGAATAGATAGGATGCATTCTCAGTGATGTCACTGCTGTTCTCTAGTGAATGGATAGGATGTGTTCTCAGTGATGTCACTGCTGTTCTCTAGTGAATGGATAGGATGCATTCTCAGTGATGTCATTGCTGTTCTCTAGTGAATGGATAGGATGTATTCTCAGTGATGTCACTGCTGTTCTCTAGTGAATGATAGGATGTATTCTCAGTAATGTCACTGTTGTTCTCTAGTGAATGGATAGGATGTATTCTCAGTGATGTCACTGCTGTTCTCTAGTGAATGGATAGGATGTATTCTCAGTGATGTCACTGCTGTTCTCTAGTGAATGGATAGGATGTATTCTCAGTGATGTCACTGCTGTCCTCTAATGAATGGATAGGATGTATTATCAGTGATGTCACTGCTGTTCTCTAGTGAATAGATAGGATGTATTCTCTGTGATGTCACTGATGTTCTCTAGTGAATGGATAGGATGTAGTCTCAGTGATGTCACTGCTGTTCTCTAGTGAATGGATAGGCTGTATTCTCAGGGATGTCACTGCTGTTCTCTAGTGAATGGATAGACTGTATTCTCAGTGATGTCACTGCTGTTCTCTAGTGAATGGATAGGCTGTATTCTCAGTGATGTCACTTCTGTTCTCTAGTGAATGGATAGGATGTATTCTCAGTGATGTCACTGCTGTTCTCTAGTGAATGGATAGGCTGTATTCTCAGTGATATCGCTGCTGTTCTCTAGTGAATGGATAGGCTGTATTCTCAGTAATGTCACTGCTGTACTCTAGTGAATGGATAGGCTGTATTCTCAGTGTTGTCACTGCTGTTCTCTAGTGAATGGATAGGATGTATTCTCAGTGATGTCACTACTGTTCTCTAGTGAATGGATAGGATGTATTCTCAGTGAGGTCACTGCTGTTCTCTAGTGAATGGATAGGCTGTATTCTCAGTGATGTCACTGCTGTTCTCTTGTGAATGGATAGGCTGTATTCTCAGTGACGTCACTGCTGTTCTCTAGTGAATGGATAGGATGTATTCTCAGTGATGTCACTGCTGTTCTCTAGTGAATGGATAGCATATATTCTATGTGATGTCACTGCTGTTCTCTAGTGAATGGCCAGGATGTATTCTCAGTGATGTCCCTGCTGTTCTCTAGTGAATGGATAGGATGTATTCTCAGTGATGTCACTGCTGTTCTCTAGTGAATGGATAGGATGCATTCTCAGTGATGTCACTGCTGTTCTCTAGTGAATGGATAGGCTGTATTCTCAGTGATGTCACTGCTGTTCTCTAGTGAATGGATAGGATGCATTCTCAGTGATGTCACTGCTGTTCTCTAGTGAATGGATAGGATGTATTCTCAGTGATGTCACTACTGTTCTCTAGTGAATGATAGGATGTATTCTCAGTAATGTCACTGTTGTTCTCTAGTGTATGGATAGGATGTATTCTCAGTGATGTCACTGCTGTTCTCTAGTGAATGGATAGGATGTATTCTCAGTGATGTCACAGCTGTTCTCTAGTGAATGGATAGGATGTATTCTCAGTGATGTCACTGCTGTTCTCTAGTGAATGGATAGGATGTATTCTCAGTGAAGTCACTGCTGTCCTCTAGTGAATGGATAGGATGTATTATCAGTGATGTCACTGCTGTTCTCTAGTGAATAGATAGGATGTATTCTCAGTGATGTCACTGCTGTTCTCTAGTGAATGGATAGGCTGTATTCTCAGTGATATCACTGCTGTTCTCTAGTGAATGGATAGGCTGTATTCTCAGTAATGTCACTGCTGTACTCTAGTGAATGGATAGGCTGTATTCTCAGTGATGTCACTGCTGTTCTCTAGTGAATGGATAGGATGTATTCTCAGTGATGTCACTACTGTTCTCTAGTGAATGGATAGGATGTATTCTCAGTGAGGTCACTGCTGTTCTCTAGTGAATGGATAGGCTGTATTCTCAGTGATGTCACTGCTGTTCTCTTGTGAATGGATAGGCTGTATTCTCAGTGACGTCACTGCTGTTCTCTAGTGAATGGATAGGATGTATACTCAGTGATGTCACTGCTGTTCTCTAGTGAATGGATAGCATATATTCTATGTGATGTCACTGCTGTTCTCTAGTGAATGGCCAGGATGTATTCTCAGTGATGTCCCTGCTGTTCTCTAGTGAATGGATAGGATGTATTCTTAGTGATGTCACTTCTATTCTCTAGTGAATGGATAGGCTGTATTCTCAGTGATGTCACTGCTGTTCTCTAGTGAATGGATAGCATATATTCTCAGTGATGTCACTGCTGTCCTCTAGTGAATGGATAGGATGTATTCTCAGTGATGTCACTGCTGATCTCTAGTGAATGGATAGAATGTATTCTCAGTGATGTCACTGCTGGTCTCTAGTGAATGGATAGAATGTATTCTCAGTGATGTCACTGCTGTTCTCTAGTGAATGGATAGGCTGTATTCTCAGTGATGTCACTGCTGATCTCTAGTGAATGGATAGGATGTATTCTCAGTGATGTCACTGCTGTTCTCTAGTGAATGGATAGGATGTATTCTCAGTGATGTCACTGCAGTTCTCTAGTGAATGGATAGGCTGTATTCTCAGTGATGTCACTGCTGTTCTCTAGTGAATGGATAGGATGTATTCTAAGTGATGTCACTGCTGTTCTCTAGTGAATGGATAGTCTGTTTTCTCAGTAATGTCACTGCTGTTCTCTAGTGAATGGATAGGCTGTATTCTCAGTAATGTCACTGCTGTTCTCTGGTGAATGGATAGGATGTATTCTCAGTGATGTCACTGCTGTTCTCTAGTGTATGGATAGGCTGTATTCTAAGTGATGTCACTGCTGTTCTCTAGTGAATGGATAGGATGTATTCTCAGTGATGTCACTGCTGTTCTCTAATGAATGGATAGGATGTATTCTCAGTGATGTCACTGCTGTTCTCTAGTGAATGGATAGGATGTATTCTCAGTGATGTCACTGCTGTTCTCTAGTGAATGGATAGGATGTATTTTCAGTAATCTCACTGCTGCTCTCTAGTGACTGGATAGGATGTATTCTCAGTGATGTCACTGCTGTTCTCTGGTGAATGGATAGGATGTATTCTCAGTGATGTCACTGCTGTTCTCTAGTGAATGGATAGGCTACATTCTCAGCGATGTGACTGCTGTTCTCTAGTGAATGGATAGGATGTATTCGCAGTGATGTCACTGCTATTCTCTATTGAATGGATAGGATGTATTCTCAGTAAGGTCACCGCTGTTCTCAAGTTAATGGATAGGATGTATTCTCAGTGATGTTTCTACTGTTCTCTAGTGATTGGATAGGATGTATTCTCAGTGATGTCACTGCTGTTCTCTAGTGAATGAATAGGCTACATTCTCAGTGATGTCACTGCTGTTCTCTAGTGAATGGATAGGATGTATTCTCAGTGATGTCACTGCTGTTCTCTAGTGAATGGATATGATGTATTCTCAGTGATGTCACTGCTGTCCTCTAATGAATGGATAGGATGTATTATCAGTGATGTCACTGCTGTTCTCTAGTGAATAGATAGGATGTATTCTCTGTGATGTCACTGATGTTCTCTAGTGAATGGATAGGATGTAGTCTCAGTGATGTCACTGCTGTTCTCTAGTGAATGGATAGGCTGTATTCTCAGGGATGTCACTGCTGTTCTCTAGTGAATGGATAGACTGTATTCTCAGTGATGTCACTGCTGTTCTCTAGTGAATGGATAGGCTGTATTCTCAGTGATGTCACTTCTGTTCTCTAGTGAATGGATAGGATGTATTCTCAGTGATGTCACTGCTGTTCTCTAGTGAATGGATAGGCTGTATTCTCAGTGATATCACTGCTGTTCTCTAGTGAATGGATAGGCTGTATTCTCAGTAATGTCACTGCTGTACTCTAGTGAATGGATAGGCTGTATTCTCAGTGTTGTCACTGCTGTTCTCTAGTGAATGGATAGGATGTATTCTCAGTGATGTCACTACTGTTCTCTAGTGAATGGATAGGATGTATTCTCAGTGAGGTCACTGCTGTTCTCTAGTGAATGGATAGGCTGTATTCTCAGTGATGTCACTGCTGTTCTCTTGTGAATGGATAGGCTGTATTCTCAGTGACGTCACTGCTGTTCTCTAGTGAATGGATAGGATGTATTCTCAGTGATGTCACTGCTGTTCTCTAGTGAATGGATAGCATATATTCTATGTGATGTCACTGCTGTTCTCTAGTGAATGGCCAGGATGTATTCTCAGTGATGTCCCTGCTGTTCTCTAGTGAATGGATAGGATGTATTCTCAGTGATGTCACTGCTGTTCTCTAGTGAATGGATAGGATGCATTCTCAGTGATGTCACTGCTGTTCTCTAGTGAATGGATAGGCTGTATTCTCAGTGATGTCACTGCTGTTCTCTAGTGAATGGATAGGATGCATTCTCAGTGATGTCACTGCTGTTCTCTAGTGAATGGATAGGATGTATTCTCAGTGATGTCACTGCTGTTCTCTAGTGAATGATAGGATGTATTCTCAGTAATGTCACTGTTGTTCTCTAGTGTATGGATAGGATGTATTCTCAGTGATGTCACTGCTGTTCTCTAGTGAATGGATAGGATGTATTCTCAGTGATGTCACAGCTGTTCTCTAGTGAATGGATAGGATGTATTCTCAGTGATGTCACTGCTGTTCTCTAGTGAATGGATAGGATGTATTCTCAGTGAAGTCACTGCTGTCCTCTAGTGAATGGATAGGATGTATTATCAGTGATGTCACTGCTGTTCTCTAGTGAATAGATAGGATGTATTCTCAGTGATGTCACTGCTGTTCTCTAGTGAATGGATAGGCTGTATTCTCAGTGATATCACTGCTGTTCTCTAGTGAATGGATAGGCTGTATTCTCAGTAATGTCACTGCTGTACTCTAGTGAATGGATAGGCTGTATTCTCAGTGATGTCACTGCTGTTCTCTAGTGAATGGATAGGATGTATTCTCAGTGATGTCACTACTGTTCTCTAGTGAATGGATAGGATGTATTCTCAGTGAGGTCACTGCTGTTCTCTAGTGAATGGATAGGCTGTATTCTCAGTGATGTCACTGCTGTTCTCTTGTGAATGGATAGGCTGTATTCTCAGTGACGTCACTGCTGTTCTCTAGTGAATGGATAGGATGTATACTCAGTGATGTCACTGCTGTTCTCTAGTGAATGGATAGCATATATTCTATGTGATGTCACTGCTGTTCTCTAGTGAATGGCCAGGATGTATTCTCAGTGATGTCCCTGCTGTTCTCTAGTGAATGGATAGGATGTATTCTTAGTGATGTCACTTCTATTCTCTAGTGAATGGATAGGCTGTATTCTCAGTGATGTCACTGCTGTTCTCTAGTGAATGGATAGCATATATTCTCAGTGATGTCACTGCTGTCCTCTAGTGAATGGATAGGATGTATTCTCAGTGATGTCACTGCTGATCTCTAGTGAATGGATAGAATGTATTCTCAGTGATGTCACTGCTGGTCTCTAGTGAATGGATAGAATGTATTCTCAGTGATGTCACTGCTGTTCTCTAGTGAATGGATAGGCTGTATTCTCAGTGATGTCACTGCTGATCTCTAGTGAATGGATAGGATGTATTCTCAGTGATGTCACTGCTGTTCTCTAGTGAATGGATAGGATGTATTCTCAGTGATGTCACTGCAGTTCTCTAGTGAATGGATAGGCTGTATTCTCAGTGATGTCACTGCTGTTCTCTAGTGAATGGATAGGATGTATTCTAAGTGATGTCACTGCTGTTCTCTAGTGAATGGATAGTCTGTTTTCTCAGTAATGTCACTGCTGTTCTCTAGTGAATGGATAGGCTGTATTCTCAGTAATGTCACTGCTGTTCTCTGGTGAATGGATAGGATGTATTCTCAGTGATGTCACTGCTGTTCTCTAGTGTATGGATAGGCTGTATTCTAAGTGATGTCACTGCTGTTCTCTAGTGAATGGATAGGATGTATTCTCAGTGATGTCACTGCTGTTCTCTAATGAATGGATAGGATGTATTCTCAGTGATGTCACTGCTGTTCTCTAGTGAATGGATAGGATGTATTCTCAGTGATGTCACTGCTGTTCTCTAGTGAATGGATAGGATGTATTTTCAGTAATCTCACTGCTGCTCTCTAGTGACTGGATAGGATGTATTCTCAGTGATGTCACTGCTGTTCTCTGGTGAATGGATAGGATGTATTCTCAGTGATGTCACTGCTGTTCTCTAGTGAATGGATAGGCTACATTCTCAGCGATGTGACTGCTGTTCTCTAGTGAATGGATAGGATGTATTCGCAGTGATGTCACTGCTATTCTCTATTGAATGGATAGGATGTATTCTCAGTAAGGTCACCGCTGTTCTCAAGTTAATGGATAGGATGTATTCTCAGTGATGTTTCTACTGTTCTCTAGTGATTGGATAGGATGTATTCTCAGTGATGTCACTGCTGTTCTCTAGTGAATGAATAGGCTACATTCTCAGTGATGTCACTGCTGTTCTCTAGTGAATGGATAGGATGTATTCTCAGTGATGTCACTGCTGTTCTCTAGTGAATGGATAGGATGTATTCTCAGTGATGTCACTGCTGTCCTCTAATGAATGGATAGGATGTATTATCAGTGATGTCACTGCTGTTCTCTAGTGAATAGATAGGATGTATTCTCTGTGATGTCACTGATGTTCTCTAGTGAATGGATAGGATGTAGTCTCAGTGATGTCACTGCTGTTCTCTAGTGAATGGATAGGCTGTATTCTCAGGGATGTCACTGCTGTTCTCTAGTGAATGGATAGACTGTATTCTCAGTGATGTCACTGCTGTTCTCTAGTGAATGGATAGGCTGTATTCTCAGTGATGTCACTTCTGTTCTCTAGTGAATGGATAGGATGTATTCTCAGTGATGTCACTGCTGTTCTCTAGTGAATGGATAGGCTGTATTCTCAGTGATATCACTGCTGTTCTCTAGTGAATGGATAGGCTGTATTCTCAGTAATGTCACTGCTGTACTCTAGTGAATGGATAGGCTGTATTCTCAGTGTTGTCACTGCTGTTCTCTAGTGAATGGATAGGATGTATTCTCAGTGATGTCACTACTGTTCTCTAGTGAATGGATAGGATGTATTCTCAGTGAGGTCACTGCTGTTCTCTAGTGAATGGATAGGCTGTATTCTCAGTGATGTCACTGCTGTTCTCTTGTGAATGGATAGGCTGTATTCTCAGTGACGTCACTGCTGTTCTCTAGTGAATGGATAGGATGTATTCTCAGTGATGTCACTGCTGTTCTCTAGTGAATGGATAGCATATATTCTATGTGATGTCACTGCTGTTCTCTAGTGAATGGCCAGGATGTATTCTCAGTGATGTCCCTGCTGTTCTCTAGTGAATGGATAGGATGTATTCTCAGTGATGTCACTGCTGTTCTCTAGTGAATGGATAGGATGCATTCTCAGTGATGTCACTGCTGTTCTCTAGTGAATGGATAGGCTGTATTCTCAGTGATGTCACTGCTGTTCTCTAGTGAATGGATAGGATGCATTCTCAGTGATGTCACTGCTGTTCTCTAGTGAATGGATAGGATGTATTCTCAGTGATGTCACTGCTGTTCTCTAGTGAATGATAGGATGTATTCTCAGTAATGTCACTGTTGTTCTCTAGTGTATGGATAGGATGTATTCTCAGTGATGTCACTGCTGTTCTCTAGTGAATGGATAGGATGTATTCTCAGTGATGTCACAGCTGTTCTCTAGTGAATGGATAGGATGTATTCTCAGTGATGTCACTGCTGTTCTCTAGTGAATGGATAGGATGTATTCTCAGTGAAGTCACTGCTGTCCTCTAGTGAATGGATAGGATGTATTATCAGTGATGTCACTGCTGTTCTCTAGTGAATAGATAGGATGTATTCTCAGTCATGTCACTGCTGTTCTCTAGTGAATGGATAGGCTGTATTCTCAGTGATATCACTGCTGTTCTCTAGTGAATGGATAGGCTGTATTCTCAGTAATGTCACTGCTGTACTCTAGTGAATGGATAGGCTGTATTCTCAGTGATGTCACTGCTGTTCTCTAGTGAATGGATAGGATGTATTCTCAGTGATGTCACTACTGTTCTCTAGTGAATGGATAGGATGTATTCTCAGTGAGGTCACTGCTGTTCTCTAGTGAATGGATAGGCTGTATTCTCAGTGATGTCACTGCTGTTCTCTTGTGAATGGATAGGCTGTATTCTCAGTGTCGTCACTGCTGTTCTCTAGTGAATGGATAGGATGTATACTCAGTGATGTCACTGCTGTTCTCTAGTGAATGGATAGCATATATTCTATGTGATGTCACTGCTGTTCTCTAGTGAATGGCCAGGATGTATTCTCAGTGATGTCCCTGCTGTTCTCTAGTGAATGGATAGGATGTATTCTTAGTGATGTCACTTCTATTCTCTAGTGAATGGATAGGCTGTATTCTCAGTGATGTCACTGCTGTTCTCTAGTGAATGGATAGCATATATTCTCAGTGATGTCACTGCTGTCCTCTAGTGAATGGATAGGATGTATTCTCAGTGATGTCACTGCTGATCTCTAGTGAATGGATAGAATGTATTCTCAGTGATGTCACTGCTGGTCTCTAGTGAATGGATAGAATGTATTCTCAGTGATGTCACTGCTGTTCTCTAGTGAATGGATAGGCTGTATTCTCAGTGATGTCACTGCTGATCTCTAGTGAATGGATAGGATGTATTCTCAGTGATGTCACTGCTGTTCTCTAGTGAATGGATAGGATGTATTCTCAGTGATGTCACTGCAGTTCTCTAGTGAATGGATAGGCTGTATTCTCAGTGATGTCACTGCTGTTCTCTAGTGAATGGATAGGATGTATTCTAAGTGATGTCACTGCTGTTCTCTAGTGAATGGATAGTCTGTTTTCTCAGTAATGTCACTGCTGTTCTCTAGTGAATGGATAGGCTGTATTCTCAGTAATGTCACTGCTGTTCTCTGGTGAATGGATAGGATGTATTCTCAGTGATGTCACTGCTGTTCTCTAGTGTATGGATAGGCTGTATTCTAAGTGATGTCACTGCTGTTCTCTAGTGAATGGATAGGATGTATTCTCAGTGATGTCACTGCTGTTCTCTAATGAATGGATAGGATGTATTCTCAGTGATGTCACTGCTGTTCTCTAGTGAATGGATAGGATGTATTCTCAGTGATGTCACTGCTGTTCTCTAGTGAATGGATAGGATGTATTTTCAGTAATCTCACTGCTGCTCTCTAGTGACTGGATAAGATGTATTCTCAGTGATGTCACTGCTGTTCTCTGGTGAATGGATAGGATGTATTCTCAGTGATGTCACTGCTGTTCTCTAGTGAATGGATAGGCTACATTCTCAGCGATGTGACTGCTGTTCTCTAGTGAATGGATAGGATGTATTCGCAGTGATGTCACTGCTATTCTCTATTGAATGGATAGGATGTATTCTCAGTAAGGTCACCGCTGTTCTCAAGTTAATGGATAGGATGTATTCTCAGTGATGTTTCTACTGTTCTCTAGTGATTGGATAGGATGTATTCTCAGTGATGTCACTGCTGTTCTCTAGTGAATGAATAGGCTACATTCTCAGTGATGTCACTGCTGTTCTCTAGTGAATGGATAGGATGTATTCTCAGTGATGTCACTGCTGTTCTCTAGTGAATGGATGGGATGTATTCTCAGTGATGTCACTGCTGTTCTCTAGTGAATGGATAGGATGTATTATCTGTGATGTTACTGCTGTTCTCTAGTGAATGGATAGGATGTATTCTCAGTGATGTCACTGCTGTTCTCTAGTGAATGGATAGGATGTATTCTCAGTGATGTCACTGCTGTTATTTAGCGAATGGATAGGCTGTATTCTCAGTGATGTCACTGATGTTCTATAGTGAATGGATAGGCTGTATTCACAATGAGGTCACTGCTCTGCTCTAGTGAATTGATAGGCTGTATTCTCAGTGATGTCACTGCTCTGCTCTAGTGAATGGATAGGCTACATTCTCAGTGATGTCACTGCTGTTTTCTAGTGAATGGATAGGATGTATTCTCAGTGATATCACAGCTGTTCCCTAGTGAATGGATAGGATGTATTCTCAGTGATGTCACTGCTGTTCTCTAGTGAATGGATAGGATGTATTCTCAGTGATGTCACTGCTGTTCTCTAGTGAATAGATAGGCTACATTCTCAGTGATGTCACTGCTGTTCTCTAGTGAATGGATAGGATGTATTCTCAGTGATGTCACTGCTGTTCTCTAGTGAATGGATAGGATGTTTTCTCTGTGATGTTACTGCTGTTCTCTAGTGAATGGATAGGATGTATTCTCAGTGATGTCACTGCTGTTCTCTAGTGAATGGATAGGATGTATTCTCAGTGATGTCACTGCTGTTCTCCAGTGAATGGATAGGATATATTCTAAGTGATGTCACTGCTGTTCTCTAGTGATTGGATAGGATGTGTTCTCAGTGATGTCACTGCTGTTCTTTAGTGAATGGATAGGCTGTATTCTCAGTGATGTCACTGATGTTCTCTAGTGAATGGATAGGCTGTATTCACAGTGATGTCACTGCTCTGCTCTATTGAATTGATAGGCTGTATTCTCAGTGATGTCACTGCTGTTCCCTAGTGAATGGATAGGCTACATTCTCAGTGATGTCACTGCTGTTTTCTAGTGAATGGATAGGATGTATTCTCAGTGATGTCACAGCTATTCTCTAGTGAATGGATAGGATGTATTCTCAGTGATGTCACTGCTATTCTCTAGTGAATAGATAGGATGTATTCTCAGTGATTTCACTGCTGTTCTCTAGTGAATAGATAGGATGTATTCTCAGTGATGTCACTGCTGTTCTCTAGTGAATGGATAGGATGTATTCTCAGTGATGCCACTGCTGTTTTCTAGTGAATGGATAGGATCTATTCTCAGTGATGTCACTACTTTTCTCTAGTGAATGGATAGGATGTATTCTCAGTGATGTCACTGCTGTTCTCTAGGGAATGGATAGGATGTGTTCTCAGTGATGTCACTGCTGTTCTTTAGTGAATGGATAGGCTGTATTCTCAGTGATGTCACTGCTGTTCTCTAGTGAATGGATAGGCTGTATTTACAGTGATGTCACTGCTCTGCTCTAGTGAATTGATAGGCTGTTTTCTCAGTGATGTCACTGCTGTTCCCTAGTGAATGGATAGGCTACATTCTCAGTGATGTCACTGCTGTTTTCTAGTGAATGGATAGGATGTATTCTCAGTGATATCACTGCTGTTCTCTAGTGAATGGATAGGATGTATTCTCAGTGATTTCACTGCTGTTCTCTAGTGAATAGATAGGATGTATTCTCAGTGATGTCACTGCTGTTCTCTAGTGAATGGATAGGATGTATTCTCAGTGATGCCACTGCTGTTTTCTAGTGAATGGATAGGATGTATTCTCAGTGATGTCACTGCTGTTCTCTAGTGAATGGATAGGATGCATTCTCAGTGATGTCACTGCTGTTCTCTAGTGAATGGATAGGATGTATTCTCAGTGATGTCACTGCTGTTCTCTAGTGAATGATAGGATGTATTCTCAGTAATGTCACTGTTGTTCTCTAGTGTATGGATAGGATGTATTCTCAGTGATGTCACTGCTGTTCTCTAGTGAATGGATAGGATGTATTCTCAGTGATGTCACAGCTGTTCTCTAGTGAATGGATAGGATGTATTCTCAGTGATGTCACTGCTGTTCTCTAGTGAATGGATAGGATGTATTCTCAGTGAAGTCACTGCTGTCCTCTCGTGAATGGATAGGATGTATTATCAGTGATATCACTGCTGTTCTCTAGTGAATGGATAGGATGTATTCTCAGTGATGTCACTGCTGTTCTCTAGTGAATGGATAGGATGTATTCTCAGTGATGTCACTTCTGTTCTCTAGTGAATGGATAGGATGTATTCTCAGTGATGTCACTGCTGTTCTCTAGTGAATGGATATGATGTATTCTCAGTGATGTCACTGCTGTTCTCTAGTGAATGGATAAGATGTATTCTCAGTGATGTCACTGCTGTTATCTAGTGAATGGATAGGATGTATTCTCAGTGATGTCACTGCTGTTCTCTAGTGAATGGATAGGCTGTATTTACAGTGATGTCACTGCTCTGCTCTAGTGAATTGATAGGCTGTTTTCTCAGTGATGTCACTGCTGTTCCCTAGTGAATGGATAGGCTACATTCTCAGTGATGTCACTGCTGTTTTCTAGTGAATGGATAGGATGTATTCTCAGTGATATCACTGCTGTTCTCTAGTGAATGGATAGGATGTATTCTCAGTGATGTCACTGCTGTTCTTTAGTGAATGGATAGGATGTATTCTCAGTGATGTCACTTTTGTTCTCTAGTGAATGGATAGGATGTATTCTCAGTGATGTCACTGCTGTTCTCTAGTGAATAGATAGGCTGTATTCTCACTGCCGTCAGTTTGTGGAGTGTGTGCAATCCATTTTTTGGCCTCAGGTGCAGCTGGTGTTCTCAGTAGTCAGACTTATTTAGTGGCATCTTCTCTTGTGCCAGTAAAAGAAATGCTCCGAGTCAGTAAAAGTATGCAGTAATTATCTGATGGAAAATATCATTCAGGATGAGGATCGTGTAGAGTGTGGTTTTCTGGGAATGTGGTGGAGAAGCCTTCAGACATCCAAGGACATTCATATAAAAGATGATGGATTTACGCATAATGTGAAATACAATTATAATAGACAATTTATAGTGCAACTTCCATTGCAGGAAGAAGTAAGAAATATTCTATAGCAGTGGTCTCCGCTTTTGTATATGGATGTGTTATTGGTTATGTTTAATCAAGCTTCACATTAAGCATTACTGGATAGTTGTAAATTGAAGATACCTATATTAGGCTAGTGACAACAATCTCCACAAAACCAGATGTTACCTTTGTATGCTTTCCAGATAAAAAATGCTGAGATGCTTGAAACCTCACCTAAGTGAAACTGTGGCTTCAGAAAATCAAGGACCAGAGGACCACCACGATCAGTTCCTTAGTACAGTACTAAGGTCGTTCACATAGTTCTGAAACATGTAAGTGACATACTAACTTTTTAAAAATAGATTAATTAAGCGTTGACGGTTTTTTATTTTGCCTGGCCGCTGTATTCTCTTTTTCCAAATATCCAGCATTAAAAGGATGACAGGTTCCCTATAATTCCTAAAATTTTCAAAGTCCTGGGAGCAGAACTGGTATCACCTGTTCTGCCACCTAGTGTTCACTTCTGTCCTCTGCATGTCTATGAAGAATATGTTCTGAGATAAGAGAGGCAGGTGCCAGTCATAGTTATTACATGCAGGTGAAATCAAGCACGCAATAACCAATAGAGGGGATGTTGGCATTGATGGTTCTCTCAATGATTTGTAACTCCCCAGTGCCAGCAGTACTCATGCAGACCTAGACCATGACACTTCCACCACCATGCTTGACTGTAGACAAGACACACTTGTCATTGTGTATATGTATATATATACATTTTCCCTATTATTATCCAACTATGATAAACATTTGGCCAAAGTGGGCTGCTTAGTCTAAAAGGTCAGGGCCTCTTTTGGTCCTGGTCCAACCCTGATTCGTTACATCCAGTGATTCCAGTGAGTCGCACTCTTTCCTTTTCTTTCAGTCTGGCTCAGATCACCATAATAATTTCTTCCTGCTTCATTTTTCTAGCAGCCTCCCCCCCTCTACACAATCTCCCCCTCTACACACCCTGAAGCTATAACAATCCCTGAACTTGCCTCATGGCAGAAGCCACCCGGTCCCATTAGAGTATTACATAACATTAACTCCTTAAAGACAATTGACGTAAATGTACGTCATAGTGCGGTGGTACTTAGCGCACCATGACGTACATTTCCGCTCTGTAATGACGCGAGCACCGGTAAGGTGCACGGCAGGTCCCGGCTGCTATCAGCAGCCAGGGACCCACCGGTAGTGACGGACATCAGCGATCGCGCTGATGTCTGCCATTAACCCCTCAGATGCTGTTCTTAATACAGATCACAGCATCTGTGGCAGTGCAGTACTTAAAATGGATGATCGGGGCTGCCACGGGGATCCGATCATCCAGCATGGTGGCCTGAGGTCCCCTCACCAGCCTCTGGCCTTCTCTAGGGGTATTCTGCTCTGGTCTGAGATCGAGCAGACATAGAGCAGAAGATCGCCGATAACACTGATCAGTGCTATGCCCTATGCATAGCACTGAACAGTATTAGCAATCAAATGATTGCTATAAATAGTCCCCTATGGGGACATAAAAAGTACAAAAATTTGATAAATCCTCTCCCCTCAATAAAAATGGAAATTGTCCCTTTTTCCACATTTTACTCCCCAAAAAGCGTAACAAAATAATTAATATACATATTTGGTATTGCCACGTGCATAAAAGTCTGAAGTATCAAAATATATTGTTAACTATCCCTTTTTATTGATAAAAAATTTATATCATTTATTGATCAATTAAATATAAGCAAAAGTGGTACCGATAAAAACTACAGATCACGGAACAAAAAATGAGCCCTCACACTGTCCCGTATACAGATAAATGAGAAAGTTATAGGTGGTCAAATTAGGGCAATTTTAAACATACAAATTTTGTTAAAATAGTTTGAGATTTTTTTTAAAGCGGTACAATTATAAAAAAAAGCATCGTATTGACCCACAGAATAAAGAAAACTTGAAATTTTTGCCGTAAAGTGTACAGGTAGAAAACAAAACTGAAAAAACTAAAATGCTAAAATAAAATTGGCCTGATCCTTAACCCCTTAAGGACACAGGTACGTCCTGACGTCCTGGTACTTGAGGACACAGGGTATACCTTTACGCCCGTGGGAATTTCCGGGCCGGGATTCCTGCTGAAGTCATTGTGAAGGCAACCCCAGCAACCCCCCCATGTCGGCGATCGCCGCAAATCGCCGATCGATTCAGATGAGCGATTCGCAAAGATTCCAGGACGATCGGGTCTGTGGTGACCCAATCACCGGAAAATATGGAGTATCGGAGCTGTCAGAGACAGCTCCGACCATCCTGAGGGATAGGAGTGAGGTGGCAGGGGTGCCACCTCCTCTTATCCCCTGCCATTGGTCGGTCAGGACTTACCAACCATTGGCAGTTGGGGGCGGGGGGTTAAAGTTGAAATTCCCGCTCTGCCCGCCCCTGGATGTCCGAGTAGAGGGGGAGGGGGGGGGGGAGATGGCGGCGGGTGCCGGAGTACCTGGCTGCGGTGAGGGATGGTGAGGGACCGGCGATTGCGGGGGGACTGGCGACAGAAATGAGGCGCAGAGGCAGTGGTGGAGGCAGCAGTGAAGATCAGTGGTAAGTGATCTTCACTGCTGCCTAAGGCTGTCTGGGCATGCTGAGAGTTTGTTTTGCAACATCTGGAGGGCCACAGTTTGGAGACCACCCTTTCAGATGTTGCAAAACTACAACTCTCAGCAGGCCCAGACAGTACAGGCATGCTGGGAGTTGTAGTTCTGTAACATCTGGCCCTTCAGATGTTGTAGAACTACAACTCCCAGCATGCCTGGATAGTCTGAGTTGAAGTTTTGTAACATCTGGAGGGCTCCAGTTTGGAAACTACGACACAGTGGTCTCTAAACTGTTCTCCTGCAGTTGTTGCATAACTACAACTTTTAAAATGTCCTTCGGCTGTCTGGGCATGCTGGAAGTTGCAGTTTTGCAACAACTGGAGGCACACTGGTTGGAAAACACTGAGATAAATAACAAACTCTGTGTTTTGCTACCAGTGTGCCTCCAGCTGTTGCTTAACTACAACCCCCAGAATGCCCGGACAGCCAAAGGGCATTCTGCGAGTGTTAGTAGTATGCCTCCAGCTGCTGCATAACTACAAATCCCAGCATGCCCTTTAGCTGTCACTGCATGCTGAGAGTTGTAAATTTTGCAACAGCTTAAAGCACATTGGTTGCGAAACACAGAGTTTGTTACCTTACTCAGTGTTTCGCAACCAGTGTGCGTCCAGCTGTTGCAAACTACAACTCCCAGCATGCACTGAGAGACCATACATGCTGGGAGTTGTAGTTTTGCAACAGCTGGAGGCACACTGGTTGTGAAACACTGAGTTAAGTAACAAACTCTGTGTTTCGCAACCAGTGTGGTTTCAGCTGTTGCATACCTACAACCCCCAGTATGTACGGACAGCCAAATGGCATCCTGGGACTTGGAGTTATGCAGCAGCTGGAGACATACTACTAACACTCCCAGCATGCCCTTTGGCTGTCCAGGCATGCTGGGGGTTTTAGTTTTGCAACAGCTAAACCCCCATGTGAGTGTACATGCTACATTCACACCGGGGGTTGGGGTGGGGGGTTACAGCGAGTTTCTCACTACAAGTTTTAGATGCAGCAAATTTTCTGCTGCAGCTCAAACTCCCAGCGGGAAACTCGCTGTAAACCCCCGCCTATGTGAATGCACTCTAAAAACACTACACTACACAAAATAAAAAGTAAAACACTACATATACCGCTACACAGTTACACCCCCCTCCCCCCCAATAAAAATAAAAAATGTCTCGTACGACACTTTCCAAAACGATGCCTCCAGCTGTTGCAAAACAACTCCCAGCATTGCCGGACAGCCATTGACTGTCCAGGCATGCTGGGAGTTTTGCAACAGCTGGAGGCAGCCTGTTTGGAAAACACTGCCGTAGGGTATTTTTGGTATCGGAGGCAAGTCTAATTCTTGCATCCAGGTCCGTCCCTATGCAAATCCCTTATTTAGGCCTCAAATGCGCATGGCACTATCTCACTTTGGAGCCCTGTCATATTTTAAGGCAACAGTTTAGGGCCACATATGGAGTATGTCTGTACTAGGGAGAAATTGTCTAACAAATTTTTTGGGGCTTTTTCTCCTTTTATCCCTTATGAAAAGGTAAAGTTAGGGTCTACTCCAGCATGCTATTGTAATTTTTTTTTTTTTTTTACATTAACATGCTGGTGTTGTCCCATACTTTTCATTTTAACAAGAGGTAAAAGGGAAAAAAAAGACCCCAAAAATTTGTAATGCAATTTCTTCTGAGTACGGAAATACCCCATATGTGGGCACAAAAGGCTCTGCGGATGCACAACAAGGCTCAGGAGTGACAGCGCCATGTAGACAAAAAAAAAAAACACCCACATGTGACCCCATTTTGGAAACTACATTCCTCACGAAAGATAACAAGGGGTATAGTGAGCCTTAACACCCCACAGGTGTTTGACGGATATATCTGGATGTAAAGTGCTCTGCGGGCGAACTACAATGCTCACAAGAGGAGGAGCACCATTGGGCTTTTAGAGAGAGAATGTGTCTGGAATCAAAGGCCATGTGCGTTTACAAAGCCCCATGGTGCCAGAACAGTGGACCCCCCCCACATGTGACCACATTTTGAAAACTACACCCCTCAAGGAATGTAATAAGGGGTACAGTGAGGATTTACACCCTACAGGTGTCTGACAGATCTGTCAAAAGCCAGTGGGGTGTAAATGCTCACTGCACCCCTTATTATATTCAGTGAGGGGTGTAATTTCGGAAATAGGGTCACATGTGGGGGGGGGGGGTCCATTGTTCTGGCACCACGGGGGGCTTTGTAAACACACATGGCCCCCGACTTCCAACCAAATTCTTTCTCCAAAAGCTCAATGGTGCTCCTTCTCTTATGAGCATTGTAGTTTGCCCCCAGAGCACTTTACATCCACATATGGGGTATTTCCATACTCAGAAGAAACAGGGTTAAAATTTTGGGAGGCTTTTTCTCCTATTACCCCTTGTGAAAATTAAAAATTTTGGGAAAGACCAGCATTTTAGTGAAAAAAAAAAAAATTTCATTTTCATGTCCGACTTTAGCGGAAATTTGTCAAACACCTGTGGGGTGTAAAGGCTCACTGTACCCCTTGTTACGTTCCCTGAGAGGTGTTGTTTCCCAAATAGTGGGCCATGTGGGGCTTTTATTTTTTTGCTGTTATGGAACCATAGGGGTGCCAGAACAGCATGCCCCCCAAAAACTATTTCAGCAAAATTTGCTTTCCAAAAGCCAAATGGGGCTCCTTCTCCTTTGAGCATTGTAGTGCAACCTCAATGCACTTTACGTCCACAAATGGGGTATTTCCATACTCAGAAGAAATGGGGTTACAAATTTTGGGGGGCATTTTCTCCTATTACCTCTTGTAAAAATTGTAAATTTTGGGGGGGGGGGGATTCGTTTTTGTGAAAAAAAAATGTTTTTTTCATTTACACATCCGACGACCATAGGGGCTTCCTAAATGTGACATGCTCCCAAAAACAATTTCAGAAAAACTCACTCTCCAAAATCCCATTGTCTCTCCTTCCCTTCTGAGCCCTCTACTGCGCCCAGAGAGCACTTTACGTACATATATGAGGTATTTCCTTACTCTAGAGAAATTGGGTTACAATTTTTAGGGAGATTTCTCTCATTTTACCCCTTGTAAAAATTCTAAAACTGGGTCTAAAAGAACATGCGAGTGTAAAAAATGAAGATTTTGAATTTTCTCCTTCACTTTGCTGCTATTCCTGTGAAACACCTAAAGGGTTAACAAACTTACTGAATGTCATTTTGGATACTTTGAGGGGTGCAGTATTTATAATTGGGTCATTTGTGGGGTATTTCTAATAGGAAGGCCTTTCAAATCCACTTCAAACCCGAACTGGTCCCTGAAAAATTCTGATTTGAAAAATTTTGTGAAAAAATTTAAAATTGCTGCTGAACTTTGAAGCCCTCTGATGTCTTCCAAAAGTAAAAACATGTCAACTTTATGATGCAAACATAAAGTAGACATATTGTATATGTAAATCAATATGTAATTTATTTGGTATGTCTATTTTCCTTATAAGCAGAGAGCTTCAAAGTTAAAAAAAAAGCAAAATTTTCAATTTTTTTAAATCAAATTTTGGAATTTTTCATCAAGAAATTATGCAAGTATCGATGTAAATTTACCACTAACATAAAGTAGAATATGTCATGAAAAAACAATCTCGGAATCAGAATGAAAAGTAAAAAATGTGCAAAAACTGCCAGACCTTAAGGTGAAAATGGCTTGGGTCCTTAACCCCTTAAAGACAAATACTTAGCGCACCGGACACGTCAGGACCATGGCCGTCCGAAGCCAGCGTTCTGAACTTAAATGTTCAGAATGCTGGGGTGCCAGCACAGAGATCACAGGGGTTAGGGGGAGTCCCAGTGGCCAGGCCCCAATGATCAGAAGGGGGGGCATCAGTTAAAATCATAAGCCTTATTATAAAAAAAAAAGTGTGATTATACCCCTAAAACATGTGTCTGGTGCAGACGCACCCTTAGTCTTGGCTGTTGTCTATACCTGCATTAGACATATTAATGCTCACATGCAAAAGCACCAAAGTCATATTTTTGCTCAAAAACAATGACTTAAGCTGCATTGACACTACATTTGCTGCCTACGGCTGCCGGATTCGGCTGGGAAATTTCAAAACTTGTAGCTCCCGCATCCCAGCTGAACCGACGCCGAAACCCATTCACTTAATTGAGCCGACCGGAGTTAGACAGTGACTTCGGTGGGCTCATTTTTGCCCCGTATCCGATTTTGTGAACGGATCTAAAACCGTATTATACCACGGTTTCAAGTCCGGTCATAAAACCGGAAACGGGACAAAAATGAGCTGAGCGGAGTCACTATCCGACTCCGATCGGCACATTAAAATGAATGAGAAGCTGCACGGGTCTGGCTGGGATACGGGAGCGCCTGGTTTTGAAATTTCCCAGCCGGACCTGGCAGCCATATGCAACAAACATAGTGTGAATGCATCCCTAAAGGGACAGTGACTAAATTCTGATTCTCCGGAGTCTCAAAATGTATCCTTAAGCTGTACTCCTGTATATTTACTTTATGGAACTACATTAGGAGTTAAGTAAACTTACAGTTGTTCTTAGAAACCATGGCTGTCAAACGTCTCACTCCTGGGCTTTGCTTAAGGAAAAAACTACATTGATGGGCACAGAAGGGACATTTGGGGCTTAATGCCACTCAGCTACATGACATAAGTCTCAGGGACTGCTAAATAAACTAAGATTATTGTCTCCAGTGTTCATCACATTATCCTTCAGCCAGTGAGCTGGCAGCTGGGTGATGTTACTGTAAGCATGCTGCTGCTGCTGGATTCTGGGCTGTTCAACACTGAATATATGGAGAACCCAACCTCTATGTCAGTGTTTCTTAAAGGGTACCTCTCATCAAAAAAACTTTTGATATATTATAGATTAATGTATGCAGAATAACTTTACAATTGCATGCTATTAAAAAATATGCTTCTTTCTATTTAATTTTCCACTTTGAAGAAATGACCACTAGGGGTCTCCCTACCAGTCCTGGCAGCAAGCATTTCAGACTCATGCTGGAGTCCTAAACACTACGAGCTGCCAGTCTGCTTTGTTCACAAAGGAGAACACTCAGAGCTGCCAGCCTGCTTTGTTCACAGCCTGTTTGGCTGTGAACAAAGCAGGCTGGCAGCTCTTAGTGTTTAGGACTCCAGCATGAGTCAGAAATGCTTGCTGCCAGGACTGATCGGGAAAAATACAATAGAAAGAAGCATATTTTTCATTAACATGCTATTGGAAAGTTATTCAACATTCATTAATCTAAAATATATCAAAAGTTTATTTGATGAGAGGTACCCTTTAAGTATGTACGTCCCTCCAAATAACCGATGATATCCATACTATCTAGTAAGAAGTATCCATTGATGCTCTCCGCAACAGATGCATCCTCTTATTTTCCTTTCTTTCTCACATTTTCCAGGACGGTTTGTCCTTAATAGTTTCCAGCCTTTGAGCTGTAAGATCGGAGACGTCTGAGGAACAACAAAAATGCCTGGTTTCTCATTTTGTCAATATAGACACCACTACAGTCCCTGTCGGGAGTTTTGTCACACTTTCCTAGGCTACTTAAGGCTAAGTTCACACGATGTAAAATTTCCTGATTTTTTATTATAGTTTTATTTATTTTTATTCTTCATAATTATTATTTATTTTATGTTTGTTCATAATTGCCAATAACACAGGCACAAAAACGAGCCTAGTTTTGACTATTATGGAACTAAAACGTGCACGTAAAATAAAATATGCTTTTGTCTGCATGACATTTTTTTTTAATGACAGCAAACCTTTAAATCTCCATGTAATAATGCTGAGTAAGGGTACATTCACACATACAGGATCCTGCGCAGATTTGATTCACAAGATTTGTAACTTCAGATTCGCAGCTGTGCATAGTCAATTAGTTTACACTGAAATCTGCAGCAGAAAATCCTGCGCATCAAATCTGTGCATCAAATCTGCGCAGGCTACTGTACGTGTGAGCGCACCCTAACTCAAATAAATCATTTACTTATATTGCACTGCTCTCAATGCGGTGAAAGGATTTTTGCCTACACAAGCAAAGCTACATTTTGCGCCCCCCCCCCGACAACAGCACCCACAATTCAGAGCCCTCATATAGTGCCTGTGCCCTATATAGTGCTCAATATATACAGTGCCCCTATATAATGCCTGTGGCCCCATATATACAGTGCCCCCAGGCCTCATATAGTACCCAATATATTCAGTGCCCCCATATATACAGTGCAGTATGCAAATAGAAAAATAGTAGATTCCACTCACCCACTAGTGAAATTAAAAATCTTCTTTATTGGAACATCATTAAAACATGCTGAAGTGGGTGAGTGCAATCTACTTTTTTTCTGCTTGCATACTGCATTTACAAGCTCTGAACTATTGATTGACACCCCCTGAAGTACATGTATTCATCACCTCTGCGCTGTTCCACGCTCCACACTGTGTCTTTAACTCCTGATATCCCAGCTTTGGTGCCTGCCTTGTCTTTCTCAGCCTAAGTAATATATACAGTGCTGCTGCCAGCTGCCCCCATAAATACAGTGTCCCCATATAGTGCTCAATATATATATATATATATATATATATATATATATACAGTGCACCCATATATACAGTTCTCCCATATATTTTGTGAAACTCACACTCTTCTCTGGCCTCTCTAGTCTACTCTGCTACTAACTTCCATTCAGCTCAGACCAGCAACATGATCCTCTGCTTCGTTCCCACCATTCTCTGCTTCTGTGTGATGGTACAGTCACGCAATGCCTTAGGACACAGTGGTGCTGCTGGGGTTGGTGTAGAAAATTGTGTCACCCCCATACAATCCTCCCCAAAGTAATCTTATAGCCTGTTTTGAAGAAAGCCAAAGGTGAAGCGTGTTGCGGAGATTTTTTCCCAGTATAATATTCAAATATACCAATTGCCACATAATGGGAAAGTGCTAAAGATGTTTTTACCATGTAAAACTACAGCTTCCAGTATGACCTTGTAGTGGTATGGGTATGTTAAGCGTTTCACCCCTTATTACTGCAGAGCTATCAAGGGACTACAACTCTGATGGGACATAGTAAGGAGAATGCACAATAATATCAGTGACTACAGGTGACTTCTCTATAGTGAGGAGAATACACAATGATATCAGTGCCTACAGATGATGTCTTCTCTATAGAGAGGAGAATACACAATGATATCAGTGACTACAGGTGACGTCTTCTCTATAGTGAGGAGAATACACAATGATATCAGTGACTACAGGTGACGTCTTCCCTATAGTGAGGAGAATACACAATTATATCAGTGACTAGAGGTGACGGCTTCTCTATAGTGAGGAGAATACACAATTATATCAATGACTAGAGGTGATGTCTTCTCTATAGTGAGGAGATTACACAATGATATCAGTGATTACAGGTGACGTCTTCTCTATAGTGAGGAGAATACACAATGATATCAGTGACTATAGGTGACGTCTTCTCTATAGTGAGGAGAATACACAATGATATCAGTGACTAGAGGTGACGGCTTCTCTATAGTGAGGAGAATACACAATTATATCAATGACTAGAGGTGATGTCTTCTCTATAGTAAGGAGATTACACAAATGATATCAGTGATTACAGGTGACGTCTTCTCTATAGTGAGGAGAATACACAATGATATCAGTGACTACAGGTGACGTCTTCACTATAGTGAGGAGAATACACAATTATATCAGTGACGTCTTCTCTATAGTCAGGAGAATACACAATTATATCAGTGACTACAGGTGTCATCTTCTCTATAGTCTTTGCTTATCTAATTAAGATGTCCATACCGCCGGGTCCAGCTAAATCTTCTTTTTGCAGAACTTGACGGCCAGATGGTTCCTCACTATGTCAGCGGAGTCTGATCCTCTTTATGATAATGATAATTAATATAATACTGCCAGATACTGTGTCCTTAATATGAGGATACACTGGTGAATGTCTCAATTTTAACATCAGTGTTGAGGGATTAGCCAATGTCATTGTATACATCTACCACAGTGGTGCACCTAAATTTCTGTATTGTATTATTCTAATTGTTACACATCCACACCGTTTATCTGGTGTAGGATTCTATTGTGGCACTTGTAGTCCACTGCAGGCATCCTCCATTGTATGCATTTTTATGCTGGGGATCGCCCCTAGCAACGGACTACAAGGGCAGGATCTGCTCCCCCAGTATATATGCACAACTACATTTGGGGTTGAGCACCTCCAGCCTTTTGAGACCACGTTTTTTGTTGGTGAGTATAATACTGCCAGATACTGTATCATCTGAATATAAACTTGCCAGATACTGTATCATCTGAATATAAACTTGCCAGACACTGTATCCTCTGAATATAATACTGCCAGACACTGTATTCTGTGAATATAATACTTCCACACACTGCATTCTGTGAATAAAATAAGACCACACGCTGCGCTCTCTGAATGTAACCCTGCCAGACACTATATTCTGTAAATATGATAGTGCCACACACTGCGCTCTATGATTATAAACCTGACACACACTTTATCCTCTGAATAGAATTCTATCCCAAACCGTACCCTCAAAATATATAATACTATTACACACTGTGCACTCTGAATATAAACCTGTCACATACTGAATACTGCGCTCTCTGAATATAATACTACTGCACATTGTACCCTCTGAATATAATACTACCACACACTGTACCTTCAAAATATAATAATATCACACACTATACCCTCTGAGTATAATACTGCCACACATTGTATCCTCTGTATATAACACTACCACACACCGCACTCTGAATATACTATTCCACACCGCGCCTCTAAATATAACCTTGCCATACAGTAACCCGTCTGAATTCAATACCGCAACATATTGTGGCGCATAAAAACTGTATCACCCCAGAAATTCCTTATATGATACACCATACCTCTGAAATGCAAAACACTGTGTGCCCCTCAAATATAGTAATAATGCTTCCTGCCCTGTGCCCCCTACATATAAAATATAACAATGCCCAATGATGTCACAATACAGAGATAATACAGCCAGTGATGTCACAACACAGGGATAATATACCAAATGATGTCACAGTACAAGGATTATACACCGAATGATGTTACAGTACAGGGATAATACACAGTGATGTCACAATACAGGGGTAATACACACAGTGATGTTACAGTACAGGTATAATACACAGTGATGTCACTGTGTGTATTATCCCTTTACTATGACATCACTATGTGTTTAACCCCTGTACTGTGATGTCATAATAGAGGGATAATACACAGTGATGTCATCGTCTAGAAATAATACACACAGTGATGTTACAGAACAGAGAGAA
The DNA here is from genome assembly GCF_029499605.1 of Hyla sarda. Taxonomy (NCBI): domain Eukaryota; kingdom Metazoa; phylum Chordata; class Amphibia; order Anura; family Hylidae; genus Hyla; species Hyla sarda. Next base: position 146,287,811 of record NC_079194.1, read on the forward strand.
TATACAGAGTGATGTCACAGTACAGGGATAACACACAGTGATGTCACAGAACAGGGATAATACACAATGATGTCATCGTACAGGGATAATACACAGTGATGTCACAGTACAGGGATAATACACACAGCAATATCATAGTAGAGGCATAATACACGGTATAGGGTTAATATGCAATTATAGAACAGTACAGGGATAGAACTCACAATTTTGGGGGGGGGGGGGGTGAGGATTGTCAGAAGTCAGGGCACAGTATTTATAGTGTTACCTATGTAACGTGGTCGACTACACTTTTAGGTGAGGTGGGAAAACCGCATACGGGGCAAAAATGAGCCGACCGGAGTCAGCGTTTCACTCGGGTCGGTTCATTGAAATGAGTTACATACGGGAGGGATACGGGAATGCAAGGTTTTAGCTCCCCCAGCCGTATGTGGCGCCGTATTGGTAAAAACGGGATGTGAACCCAGCCTGACCCCAGAAGGCCTCCGTATGAGTCTCTGATCACATGACCAGCAGGGGGAGGAGCTGAGCAGGAGGCCAAGATCGTTCAGTGTATGGCAGTGTTTCCCAAGCAGGGCAACACTGCTGTACAGAGGCAGTGAAGGGGTATATATATATATATATATATATATATATATACACACACACACACACAGGACAAGCTTTGTATGTCACAACATAGCAGGTATATTTACCCTCCCCTGGCTCTCCATTCATGGCAGGAGCGGCTGACAGTCCGGGGCCCGGCTGTATGAGTCATCTGTGACTGTGGTGACTGCTGTGCTGTACCTGCATGCCGTGCCTCAGAGAAGTGATCGCACGCTTGCACACAGCACACCCTTGTCAGTGCGCCCAAGCCTGGCGGACGGCGGTGCGGCTGCAAAATGTTTAGTAAGAAAAAAATTGTTTAACCTCTGCCGTGCCAGTGCCCTGAGGCAACCGCTTGGGCCGCCTTATTATTGCGCTGGGCCTGACTGCTCTGTCATGTCTTACATCTAGTGATGCACTTTTCTTTTAATTAAAAGGGGTTCAGGCTTAATAATTATTAATTCTTTAATATTTTTTTATGGGCCCCAAATGCATTGAAATACAAAGCTAACAGTTAGGCTGCTTTCACACTATAAAATTAATCCGTTTTAAAGATCCGTCTGATGTTCTGTCATGAAAACCCTGCAAATCGTCTGTTAAATGGAAAATCCCATTACAGTCTATGGGATATTTACATTATCCGTTTTAATCCGTTATAGTCTGTTATTAATAACGGACGTTATTTTGTGATGGGAGAATGAACGGAAGAAATAGTGTATGCACTATTTCTCCCGTTACCAACTTCCATCACAAAATAACATCCGTTTTTAATGACGGACTATAACGGATTAAAACGGATAATGTAAAAATCCCATAGACTATAATGGGATTTTCTAACGGCCGTTTGACGTGAGATTTGCAGGGTTTTCATGACAGAACAGCAGACGGATCTTTAAAACGGATGAATTTTATGGTGTGAATGTCCGATCCCACACTGATTAATGTTCTGACTCAAGTCTGCACCCAGGTGTTTATTTGGAGTGGACATCATGTGACCACCTCAGCCAATCAGCAGCCGCATTGGTCATATGGGCCATACTTTAGGCATCACTGTTCAGTGATGAGAGCCATGACGTCCAAAATACATGAAGGCCGCTCCAAAAAGAAAACCAGAGTGCCAACTGGTGCCAAAATGGGGAATCAGGGTAGAGTCCGAAAGGTAAATAACTGTAAGTTTGTTATTTTTGACAAAAAAATGAATTAAATAAAACCTGGATAAATCCTTTATCTCTGGAAACAGACAGTTTGTCACCAGTTTGGTCATGTGACCAAAAAGGTCTCTATGAAATAGTCATCTGTGCTCCCATGATGCACTGCTCTCTGCTGCTATCAGGAAACCAGCAAAACTCTGCATGTGACTGGAGTTAGACATGATGTAACTCAAGAAAAGCAAAGAATTTGTAAGAAAATGTATCAAGCCTTCTTATGGTAAAATTCTCTTTGTTGCCCATAGCAACCAATCACAGCTCAGCTTTCATTTTACCAGAGAAATATGAGAAATGAATGCTGAGCTGATTGGTTGCTAAAGGTAACAAATGGAATCTTACTATAAGACATCTTGGTAAATGTCCATGGGGGGAGATTTATCAAAACCTGTCCAGAGAAAAAGTTGCTGAGTTGCCCATAGCAACCAATCATGAAAGAAACGATCTGATTGGTTGTTATGGGCAACTCAGCAACTTTTCCTCTTGACACGTTTTCATAAATCTCCCCCCATGTGTTGCTACATGTTGTAGTGCAGTGGTCTCAAGCTGTGGCCCTCTAGATGTTGCAAAACTTCAACTCCCAGCATTCCCGGACAGCCAATGGCTGTCCGGGCATGCTGGGAGTTGAAGTTTTGCAACATCTGGAGGGCCACAGCTTGAGACCACTGTTGTAGTGTAAAGGCAATGGATGACAGTATAAATTAATGAGTAATTATAGATAGAACTGAGGGGGGATATATTAAAGGGGTATCCAGCCTCCGCAATGCTTGGGCTACATCATGCCATTGGGGGGGGGACTAACTCTTTAAAGGAGATATCCAGTGGTGAAAAACGTATCCCCTATACTAAGGATAGGAGATAAGTTTCAGATCGTGGGGGGTCCGACCGCTGAGGCCCCCCGCGATCTCCTGTATGGGGCCCTGGCAGTCCGTGGGAAGGGGGTGTGTTGACCACCGCACGAAGCGGCGGCTGACACGCCCCCTCAATACAACTCTATGGCAGAGCTGGAGCGCTGCCTTCGGCAATTTTCGGCTCTGCCATAGAGTTGTATTGAGGGGGCGTGCCAGCCGCCGCTTCGTGCGGTGGTCAACCCGCGCTATCTGGCCAGCAAGCCGAGGCCCCGTACAGAGAGATCGCGGAGGGCCCCAGCGGTCGGAACCCTCCGCGATCTGAAACTTAACCTAATCTTAGGATAGGGGATACGTTTTTCACTACTGGACTACTCTTTTAAGACTGGCATGTGACACAGCAGTATCTTAATAAACCTCCAAGTGTTCTATGTTCCAAATGAGAATCAGGACTATTGGAGTAGCTGCACCGTCAGGTGTATGTATGCCGTCAGCCTGCGGCTCTTCTCACACTTCTGCCACAGACCTTTTAACTTACTGCAGCCCTAATAACAAGCCGAGATCTGACAGTTCTCACGTGGAACGGACAAATTGCCCTCGTCCTCGCACGTGTCTGGATCCAGGATTTTATTTGGCTCTTTCCTTCTGGCAGAAAACAACCTTGTCTCCACTGACACAAGACAGAAGAGGCCAAGGGGAAAGAGAATAAAGGGAACTGTTAGTAAACAGAATATTAATACATATACAGTAACCACAGATGATAGGGGTGCTGTCCTGCCGGAATGTTTAATACATTCAAAGGCTTGGTATAATATTTTACATTTTATACATGCCAGCATGGCTTTAACCCCTTAACCCTTTAAGGACTCAGCGTTTTTCCGTTTTTGCATTTTCATTTTTTCCTCATCACCTTCTAAAAATCATAACGCTTTCAATTTTGCACCTAAAAATCCATTTAATGGCTTATTTTTTGTGCCACCAATTCTACTTTGCAGTGACATTAGTCATTTTACCCAAAAATCCACGGCAAAACGGAAAAAAAAATCATTGTGCGACAAAATTGAAGAAAAAATTTCATTTTGAAACTTTTGGGGGTTTCCGTTTCAACGCATTCATTTTTCGGTAAAAGTAACACCTTAACTTTTTGTTCTGTTGGTCCATATGGTTAAAATGATACCCTATTTATATAGGTTGGATATTGTCGTACTTCGGAAAAAAATCATAACTACATTCAGGAAAATGTATATGTTAAAAATTCTCCTCTTCTAACTATTTTATTTTTCTGCGTATGGACCGGTATGAGAACTAATTTTTTGCGCCGTGTTCTGAAGTTTTTATCGGTACCATTTTTGTATTGATCGGACTTTTTGATCGCTTTTTATTCATTTTTTTCATGATATAAAAAGTGACCAAAAATACACTATTTTGGACTTTGGAATTTTTTTGCGCGCACGCCATTGACCGTGCAATTTAATTAACGATATATTTTTATAGTTCGGACATTTTCGCACGCGGCTATACCACATTTGTTTATTTTTATTTACAGAGTTTTTTTTATGGGAAAAGGGGGGTGATTCAAACTTTTAATAGGGAAGGGGTTAAATGACCTTTGTTAAATTTTTTTTTCCACTTTTTTTTTTTTGCAGTGTTATAGCTCCCATAGGGAGCTATAGCCCTGCACACACTGATCTCCTATGCTGATCCCTGCAAAGCCATAACTTAGCAGGGATCAGTCAGATAGGGTCTTGATTGCTCAAGCCTGTAGCTCAGGCTTGGAGCAATCAATCCCCGATCGGACGCCGCGGCGAGACCTCCTCCTGCATCCCAGCTGATCGGAACATCGCGATTTTATCGCGATGTCCCGATCAGCCCAACTGAGCTGCCGGGAACCGTTTACTTTCGTTTTCAGACGCAGCAATCAAAGTTGACCGCCGCGTCTGAAAACTAAAGTAAACGGTTCCCGGCAGCTCAGTCGGGCTGATCGGGACATTGCGATAAAATCGCGATCTTCCGATCAGCTGGGACGCAGGCGGAGGTCTCCTTATCTAAAGGGTTAACAGCTTGCGGCACAACGATCGATGCCGCGCGCTGTTAGCCCAGGTTCCCGGCTATCGTTATCACTACAATGTGGCCCAGATCTGTATCAGGTTACATTTTAGGAGCCAAACTTTTTGTCAAAGCCAGGGCTTCAGTGCTTGCTTGTAGCAGGCTTTAACTTTAAACAGGATCTTGACTAGGCATTAGGGTAGGTTCACACAGGCGGATTTTTTTGCGGGTTCTCCACAGCGTATTTGAAAGTGGCTGGGCTCTTCTCGGCTGTCCGCAGCAGATTTTCCGCAGCAGAATTTACGCTACGGAAAATCCACTTGCGGCGGATTTTCTGCAGCGTAAATTCTGCCTCGGAAAATCTGCTGCGGACAGCCGAGAAGAGCCCACCCACTTTCAAATACACAGCGGAAAACCCACAAAAAAATCCGCCCGTGTGAACGTACCCTTAAAGGGGTATTCCGGCCAAAGACGGCCGTCATGCCCCCTCCCAGAGGGGATGTGGTGTGACATTACGAGAGGGCGTGGCGTGACGTCATGTCATGTCTCCAGTCCCAAAAACACAGAGGTTTCCGAGACTGGAACAGCAGTCTGGTATAGAATGCGGGCGCAGCACGGAGATCGCGGGGGTGGGGGGTCTCAGTGGCGGGCCCCCTGCGATCAGACATCTTATCCCCTATACTTTGGACAGGGGGGATGTCTTCAGCCGGAATACCCCTTTAAACTAGGCCTAGCCTAAACTTTGTATGGGACCTTGGAGAAAGAACAGACAGGCTGTGTCTCACCAGTGGAGGCAGCAAAGAGTAAAATGTTAACCATTTCACATCAATAAAAAGTAGTAAAAATGTGACACAGAAAATGGCAAATTTTATGTGTTTAACTCACAATGATGATACCACTACAAGTCCCAGCAAGCCGATCAGCTTCCCAAAGTACACCTTGCATCTCCTTCATGCTAATCTGAGCTGTAACGGATTGTACCCTCTTTCCATCCTCAGCAACCCAGTTATCCGTAACCTTGCGTCGGAGTATTTTTTTGCCCTGTGCCTGGGTGGTTTATAGGTCAACCACGTCCTGGCGTCACGAAAAGGTTAATTCACACATTACCCTCACCCGACACCACACACTCATTCCCTCCGCAAGCGCTCGCTCCTGATGGCCCCAGTGCAGATGCAAGAATGATAAGAGGCACATGTGCTGAGAACCTGTGTGTCAATCACACAGCGGTCCCAGGGCAAACATACAGAGGATAGGCGTGTTGGCTATGGGGCATTGCCATGCATTGCATTGCATTGCCACGACTGTTGCTGACCATGGCATAAAGCGTTTCTCACCCTGATAAAGGCTGCTAAAATGCAGCAAAAGTTATGCCTAAATTGTAATTGTAAACAGCTGTGTCACCCTGGGATTAGTTTATGGGGACAATTTCATGACAGTCTTGTAGGTGGATTTGTTTTTGTAGGATATCCCACAGAAGCTACATTAGGTAAGGGAAAGTTGGAGGTCAACACCTTTCTTAACCCCATTTTCACCTTAAAGGGGTACTCCGCCCCTAGACATCTTATCCCCAATCCAAAGGATAGGGGATAAGATGTCAGATCGCCGGGGTCCCGCTGCTGGGGACCCCCGGGATCTCCGCTGCAGCGCCCCGCTATCATTACTGCACAGAGCAGACTCGCTCCGTGCGTAATAACCAGTGATACAGGGGCCGGAGCATCGTGACGTCACGGCCCGCCCCCTTAATGCAAGTCTATGGGAGGGGGCGTCATGGCCGACAAGCCCCCTCCCATAGAATTGTATTGAGGGGGCGGGCCATTATGTCACGAGGGGGTGGAGCCGTGACGTAACGATGCTTCGGCCTCTGTATTGCCCGTCATTACACACGAGTGAGTGTGCTCTGTGCAGTAATGATTGTGGGGGATTGCCGGGACCCCGGCAATCTGACATCTTATCCCCTATCCTTTGGAAAGGGGATAAGATGTCTAGGGGCGGAGTACCCCTTTAAGGACTTAGCCATTTTTTGCACATCTGACCACCGTCACTTTATGCATTAATAACTCTGGGATGCTTTTACTAATCATTCTGATTCAAAGATAATTTTTTCGTGACATATTCTACTTTATGTTAGTGATATTTTGGTCGATTTTGGAGAGCGAATTTTACTGTCTTGGTTTTTGGGGGCCATGTTACATTTAGGAAGCCCCCATGGTGCCAGAACAGCAAAAAAAAAAAAAAAACACATTGCACACTATTTGGGAATCTACACCCCTCTAGGAACGTAACAAGGGGTACAGTGAGCCTTAACACCTCACAGGTGTTTGACAACTTTTCGTTAAAGTTGGATGTGAAAATTTAAATTTTATTTATAATTTTAACACTACAATGCTGGTGTTAACCCAAATTTTTCATTTTCACATGGGGTAAAAGGAGAAAAAGGCCCCAAAATTTGAGGCCCATATGTGGACGCAAAGTGCTCTGCTGGGCTCAGAACAGAAGGAGCGCCATTTGGCTTTTGGAGAGAGAATTTGGCTGGAATTGAAGTTCCGGGCGATGTGCGTTTACAAAGCCCCCATGGTGCCAGAAAAGCAGAAAACCCTCACATTTGACACCATTTTGGAAACTACACCCCTCAAGAGTTACAGTGAGTACTGACACCCCACAGGTTAATTGTACAGTGCACCGTAAAAAATGTAAATTTTAATTTTTACGCTAAAATGCTGGTGTTACCCCAAATTTTTCATTTTCACATGGGGTAAAAGGAGAAAAAGGCCCCAAACTTTTTAATTTTTTTAATTTTTTTTTCCTTTTTATTTTTCCTTTTAAACTCTTTATTTCAAATGTGCTAGTTTACAAAATATTCAAATTATCAAAAAAAGAAAAAAACTCCAAATAGTGCATTACATACAGATAGGTAAACCCTTCTCCCTCCCCACCCCCCCTGAAAAAAAAAAACCTTCCCCCCCCCCCCCCGCCCCCTCTCTCCTTACTATCCAGCCCCTATCGTCCTATTATACTTTTAATTGCTTCCCTACATTCATATATAGATGGAATATCTGGAGCTAACCATTTTCGGATAATTAATAGTCTAGCAAAGAAAAGCCTAGACATCAATTTCCTCTTTTCCCCCTTTGGCAAATTTACATTACTATCATCTCCTATGAGGACTAATGCCAGGTTGTCTCTTACCTTATATTTCCCTTTTTCTTCTATTTCTAGAATTATTTGACTCCAGTATATTTGTATTTGTGTACACTCCCATATTATATGCAGGAAACTTGCCTCTTCAATCCCACATCTTGGGCATTTGCTATCTTTGCGTCTACCTATTTTAAACAGGAATATCGGGGTGTAATAGATCCTATAGATTATATTCAGCTGAATTATTTGATGGTCAACATTGGGGGAGGCATATCTTACATTCTTAAATATATTACTCCAATTACATTTGTTGGCTTCCCCCAATTCTACCTGCCACTGCTCTAAGCTTTTGTGTACTAAATATCTTGGATTATTATTTTTCATTATTTTATAGCAGTATGCCATTACCCGTCTCTTAATTGTACCTGATTCTAGTTTCTTAATTTCTACAGTATTCTTATCCCGTTCCTCCCTTCCCTCAGCATAGTTTCTATAGCCTTCTTTACACTTATATACTCCAGCCACATAGAATCACCCAATCTAAATTCCCTTTGTAACGTTTCCCAATCTTTTACTTTGCCATCTGCCCAGAAATCACTAATTCTATTACAACCAAATATCAACAGCCTGTTTTTTCCTAATCCCCTCAGCTCTATGCTCCACCAAACTGGAGCAGAGTCTAGAATCCCTTCTAGTCCTAGTTCTTTTTTATACTGGTTCCACATCCTATCCAAACTTCTAATCATTGGGTATTTCCCCCATGTTTTCTCCTTCAGCTGTCCTGACTCCAGTACCTGAAATATATCTGCGTAGCTTCCTTTCGTGTTCTCTAAAATGTACTTAAACAAACCAAACTTTTTCCACTCTGCCAAAAAATACATTTGACTGGCAATGAAATACCTGCGTACATCTGGCATATCAATGCCACCCCTGTCTTTAGCTTGACAGAAGTATTCAATCTTAATACGTGTCCTCTTCCTACCCCAAATAAGTGCATTAAAAATTGTAATAATTTTACTAAAGGCATTCTTCTCGCACCACACTGGTGAAGAGCCAAACACGTACAAAATTTTTGGTAACATAACTGACTTTATAATAATTATTTTTTCTGCCCTAGAGAGTCTCATGTTGTTCCAGATCTCTGCTTTTTTTTTTTTTTTTTTATTTGGCGATCAATGGCTTGGTATTCAGTTTATGATATTCTAATATATTACCTGAGATTTGTATACCCAAGTAGCTAAATTTATCCCCCCTTTCCAATACCCTGACTACTTTAGTAGGATCAACATCCCTTCCTCCTATAGGCAGCATTACCGATTTACCCCAGTTTATGGCCAGTCCCGCATATGAACCATACTCTTCAATTACTCCTATCACTCTGTCTAACCCTTTCTCAGGTTTTTTTAAGAACAACAAAATGTCGTCTGTGTATAGAGAGATCTTGTCCCCACTCCCCCCAGCACCGAAACCCTCCACCTGGCTATCTGATCTTATTCTGGAGGCCAGAGGCTCAGTCACTAGTGCAAATAATAGGGAGGAGAGGGGACAACCCTGTCTAGTTCCGCGTGAAAGAACAAAACTCTCTGAAGCACCTCCCTCCACTCAAACCCTAGCCTCCGCCTCCGAATACAATAACTTAACTAAATCTATAAACCCTTTCCCAAACCACATCCTGGCGAGAACTCCCCTAAGAAAATCCCACTCCACCCTGTCAAATGCTTTAACCGCATCTAATGACAGGATGGAGTGGGATCCTACACCTCCCCCGAGCTGTATAATAGAAAACACCCTGTGAATGTTGTGTTTTGTCATCCTACCAGGTATAAAACCACACTGGTCTTCATGCACCAGTGCGGTAATCACCTTCTGTACTCTCAGAGCAAGAGTTTTGGCCACGATCTTTGTATCCGTATTTAGTAATGAGATGGGCCTATATGACTCCATTAAAATTTTATCCTTGCTTGCCTTTAGTAGTAGGATAATCTCAGCTTCCTTCATGGATTTGGGAAGCTTCCCTTCTCTACCAGCTGTTTTGACGGTTCTCAACAGTGAGGGGAGCAAAATTTTTCTGAATTTCCTGTAAATTTCAAAAGGAAATCCATCTCCCTTAGGGGAAGTGTTTCCCTTAACTGAGTCTAGGGCAATCTCAAGCTCCCTTAAGGTCACTGGTTCTTCTATGACGTCTTGAAGCTCTTCAGGCACTTGTGACAAAGCGATATCTGCTAAGTACTTTTCTATTTCCCCCTTTGACCTTATAAGTTCTGATGTGTAAAGCTTTTTATAAAATAAAGCAAACTCACTTCTGATCTCCCCTGGCTCCCTACACATGCTACCCTGACTACCCTTTATTACAGCAATATAGTTATTTTTTTGTTGGTTCCGAATTATATTCATTAGTCTCTTTTTGGGTTTCCCTAGCTCTTTAACTCGCTGCTGCTCATAGAACTTTATCTTATTTTTACTTTTCTCCCTTAAGTATCCATTTAATCTATCTTGGGCGCCTTGCCACCTCTCCTACATTTCAGCATCTGTGGGGTTCATAATGAAGCTATTCTCCAGTTCTACCACCTCTTTTACTAGCTCCTCTTCCTTTTTTTTAAAACTCTTTCCTCTTTTTCGATATGGCCCATAACAGTTCTCCCCTAAGAAAGGATTTTGCGGTATCCCATACAATCTGGTCTTGTGCTGAGTCCCAATTAATACAAAAAAATTCCTCCATATGATTCTCAATGCTGCTGGTGTCAATCAATTCCAACCAATACAGGTTAATTTTCCTCATTTTCGTATCTAGCCCTTTGTTTGCCCCAACTATCATTTCTAATGGGGAGTGATCCGAGATGCATCTAGTCAGGTACCTAATTTTTTTTATATGGATGACGCTTTCTTTATTTCCCAAACCCAAATCTATTCTGGACAACGTATGAGATGATTTATTCCAGCACGAATACATTTTTTTCCCCTCATTTCTAATCCTCCAGAGGTCCACAAACCCCATTTCCCTACACATTTTTGCCAAAAGGGACCCAGGGTTCCTAGCTTCCTTATCCCCCTTTCTTAATCTGTCCATATGTTCTTCCATAACACAGTTAAAGTCTCCCTGGACTAAGACCGGGCAGTTTTCCCTGCTCAAGCAATACTCATAGATCATCTCCAGAACCCTAGGCGAAAACGGGGGTGGGACATATACGAAGGCTATTATACACACTAACCCCTCTAATCTCCCGTGTAAAACAACAAATCTGCCTGATGCATCTATAAATGTGTCCAAAGTTTCCCACTTCACCTTCCTGTGAATAAAAACAGATACACCCCTTGAGTGTGAAGTAAAGACTGAATGGTAGCTATGCGACCACCAGTTCCCATTCAAAGTATGTTTGCTGTCATTTGTGAAGTGTGTTTCTAAAAGTCCCACAATCCCCAGTAAGTAATTAATTTTTGATAGCATTCATTACCATTAACCTTTTGACTCGATCTCCCAATCCCCTAATATTCCACATAATTATTCGTGTACCCATCCAAAATACCTATAAAAAATAAAAAAAAACATGATACTTTACTTTTCCCAAACTTACCCTAAGAAATGTTAAACAATTTGTATAACAGCCCGTCACCTTATAGTCCGTATTATACCCCGAGGAGAGCACAACAATCCCTTTAAAGTATTTGAGATGCATATATTGTAAACCCCTGCTGTCTAATTTCATAACAAAACCAGTACATCCCAGGGAGAACAAACAAAAAAAAAAGTGTAAGAGAGAGAGGGGAAGGAAAAAAAAAAAAAAAAAACTCCCCCCTCCCCCCCCCCCCCCTCTTGCAACCTGCCCCAAAAAAGCTGGCAGATCTCTATCCTAGCATTTTATCCCAGCCTTGAATCCTGCATAGCCCCTTTTCCATTAATCAACAGTAAAAAATGTTAGGCCCTTTTTGTCCATCCAAATTGTGGCATCGCCTGCGTTATAAAAAAAAAAAAAACAGTCTGGTCATTATAAACAATCTGCAGTCTTGCAGGAAACAAAAGCGCAAATTTGATCTTGTTATGATGAAGTCTTTTCTTTATATTCCTGAATAGTGCCCTTTTCTTCTGGGTCCCAGTGGCATAGTCTGGGAATAGCATTATCTTATCGTTGTTAAACTTAATTTCTTTTTTTCCCCCTGGTTATGCGCAAAATTATATCTCTGTCCTTTGCGTTCAACAATTTGAGGATCATAGCACTAGGTAAACTACCAGGAGGGGGCCTACCACCTGGAACTCTATGAGCCCTCACGATGATAAAGAAAGGAGATAGATTTTCTTCCCCACACACGGAAATCAACCATCTCTGAGTAAAGCCTGTGGGGTCCTCTCCTTCCACCCCCTCTGGTAGTCCCACAATCCTGAGGTTTCCCCTCCTGGACTGGTCCTCCAGCTCTGTGTCTTTTTGGCTCAGATCTTTGTTCACCAACAATATTTTTTTAACCTCCTCCCGGACCGCTGTCTTCTCATCCTCTACTGTCGAGATTCTTTGTTCCATCTCTGAACACCGTTCCCTGATTTTCGTTAAGTCATCTTTTATTAATGTGATATCACTCCCAATCCCACCAACCTGCCCTGTTAAGGTGTCTATTGCGTTATTGCACTTGTTTATCGCCTCTAGGATGGTATCTAGCGTAATTGGGGTTGCATCTTTACCCAGCTCACACCCCGAGTCTTTATTTTTGTTTTGCCCCCGGCTCCTGGGTGCCACCCCAGGGGAGGCCAGGAATTTATCAATTTTCCCCGCATTTTTGTCTTTAACTGGGCTGGTTGAGTTCTGTTTGGGGGGCATGTCTATTGAGTACACAAATTTTCCGCCAACACCAAATTGCGCCCCAGCAGAGCAGGGCCAATACCACACCAATTTAATATCCCACCCTCAGAGGTATAGGAATTAACTCATGTAGTAGTTGCTACGTGCCTATACAGTTATACAATCAGTTCACAGTATTTTTTTATCCTGGGTGGAGACCAGATGCACTTAGTACCTGCAAACCTCCAGCTGTTGCAAAATTACAACTCCCAGCATGCACTGACAGACCGTACATGCTGGGAGTTGTAGGTATGCACCAGCTTGAGGCTCACTGGTTGGGAAACACTGAGTTAGATAACAGACCCTAATTCAAAGTTTCTCCATCAGTGTGCCTCCAGCTATTGCATAACTACAACTCCCAGCATGCAAGGTCTGTCAGTGCCTGCTGGGAGTTGTAGTTTTGCAACAGCTGAGAACACACTGGTGCGGAAACAGACCCTAACTCAGCATTTTTTAATCAGTGTGCCTCCAGCTGTTGCAGAACTACAACTCCCAGCATGCACTGACTACCAAAGGGCATGCTGGGAGTTGTAGTTATGCAACAGCCAGTGGCGCACCACTACAACTTTCAGCATGCCCTTTTGTTGTCTGTGCATGCTGGGAGTTGTAGTTATGCAACAGAGCTGGTGCCGTTAGTGACACCCCCAGCAGGAGCCCTGATTCCTCGTCCGGTAAGGGCTGACGAATTAGGGCGATGGTGAGGTGGCTAAGGGTGATTGGTGCTGCTGGCTAAGGGTGATTGGTGCAGTCTCAGTCTGAATTGATCGTCGATTTGCAGCGATCGCCGACATGGGGGGGGGGGGTTTGCAGGGCATGCCTGCTAAATTATTTCAGCAGGCATCCTATTCCGGTCCCCATCCGGTACCTGCACGCCCTGAGTCCTTAAGCGGTTAAAACATTCCTAAACTTATTTAGTAGTGTGGCAAGACACAGGAATGAGACCCCTGAAAGAAACCTAAACTTTACTTAATTTATATGCAATTTCCATAAATTGCACAGTCACTTGTATACAACTTTGGTAGTATGCTTGCGAAATCAGATATATGATGATTCTAGTCACAGTCCCTTCAAGTGAAGCTGCTTTTGTATATATACTTTTTGAAGAAAGAACATATAAGTGCTTCTAGCATACTGTATGTACATCAATATGCCTCTGCAGATATGTATAGGTGATACAACTCTCTAATGCACTAGCTTAATATCCAAATTACAGCAAATAACTGGACAAGGATCTCACGGCAGGTGACCATGGTAAAATGCAGACTAAAAAGTTCACTCCACTTATTCTTGGAAACTGTGACACAACAACAAGTGTGTCCAGGAGAAGTCGTCTTTGACTTGGTAGACAGGCTAGCACTGATTTGACCAGAGGCAAATGCAGAAACCAGGGAAACAAAAGCAAGGTCCTTGTTCAGCTTATCCTTGCTAATCCTCAAGAAAATGTAGAAATATCCTTGCAGCAGGACTTGGGCTAGGCTCGGGCAGGACGTGATAGCAGACAGGACTATTGACAATGTGGCCATTTGTAAGAGGCATGCCTGACATTAGCTATACACAAGCTGACAGACTTTAAAGTCTCCTCATGAAAATAGAGCTCAGAGACTAACATGTGCATTCGACTAGGCCTAGACTTGACTGACAAGGGCAAGGTTAGGTCCACCACTTTCCCCATGAGAGGAGGACAAACTTGGGACAGGATCCTGCATTCATTAATCAAGAGTCCATTTGTGACTAAAGCTATCAATCAGCTCTGCACTGTATGGAACATTTTATGCATAAAATACATTTTAAATGTGCACTGTCACAAACCTTTTTTTCTTGGTATGTTGTAGAACTTATGTACTACAACATATCTCTAATATATATCTATAATTTATTTTTTGTTTAAAATATTTTATTTAACATTTGAAAACCGGCCACTAGGGGTCTCCCTCCTAGTGGCCGGCTGCAGCATGACGTGACGTCACGACTGAATTAGGACCGATTCAGTCAGCCTGCGCTCACTCCCTCCCTGTCAATCAGACAGGCGGGAGCGAGCGCTGTGAACGCCCGGGGCTGAGCACATTGGCTCACTGGCCTCTCGCACGGCCCCTCCCCACCCCCGGCAGGGATATCTTGCAGGGCAGGTCGGCGATGCTCCTATACTCCTCCTCCCTGGGTAGCACATGATCTGCTAAACAGGGAGGAGGAGACCCCGGAGCAGCCTGCCGTGCTATTGGCCACTCATCTATGTGTGCTCCCAACAGGGGTGCAGCATCGATGAGTTGAGGGCGGAAGTCGTCGCCCAGCATGTGTCAGTGACGTCGCGCCTGCTGGGGAAGTCGGCTTCAGGCAGAGCTACAGCCGTCAGCAGAAGAAAATACATTTATAAGGTAGGAAACAATTTTTAAAAGGCAGGGAGAGGGTCAGGGATAGATTAGCAATAGGTAGGGACAGAAACAAATTTAAGATGGTGGGAGCTACTCTTTAAATGGCCATACAATAAGAGACATGCTGTGCATCCAGCAAACCTTGCCACCTGATTACTCTAATTGGTAGCAACTGCAGATGCTGTACTGGGCCCCCTCATAGGCACTTTTGGCAGTAGTACGGGGTTAGAATGGGCTATCTGACAGGACTGTGGCTGTGCAGCGGAATATGCAGTAAACTGTGGACCCACTGTGCCATTTATCTTTTTGGCTTTGGGCCAAACTTGGTAGTGGAGTCTAGGGGATAAGGGATAAATGTCTGATCGCGGGAGGTTTGACCGTTGGGAGCTCCCGCGATCTATTGCCCGGCGCCCCTGCTCTTTCCAGGTATGGAGCGGCCACATCTCTGTGCGTGGTGCTGTGTCGACCCCGCCTGGATCGGAGGCTGCCATGCCTCCTCCATGCATCTCTATGGAAAAGCTAGAGATACAGGAGTTCCGTATCTCAGGCTCTTCCATAGAGATGCATAAGAAGTGGCGTATTGTCCACTGTCCAGGCAGTGGTGGACACAGCGCAGTGCACGCTGTGGCTACTTCGTACATGGGAAGAACTGGGCTCCTGGCAGGAGATCACAGGAAGTCCCAACGGTCTGAACTCCAGTGTTCAGAAACAAGTCCTCTATCCTGCAGATAGGGGATAAGTTGTTAAGTACCGGCGTCCCCCTTTAATGATAAGCAGAACAACACAGAAGATTCATTGCCACAGTTAATCTTTTCTTTATTTCACCTGATGTTACTGTATTAAGAATATATAATAATAATCATGTATATACATAAGTCCTGGGGGACAAACTGGTGATACTGGGAGGGCATGCAGATCTATTGCTTTTGTGGTGGGGAATCTCTGTTTTTGCTTGTATGATTTGTGATGGACACATGTGGCTGTGGCACTGCTGACCACAGGACAGAGGTAAACATTTTACTAGAATGGTTGGGTTCCCCTTTTCTCTGATCGTCTGGGATCTTACTTAAGGAGCCCACAAATAGTTTGCAGGATAAATCCAGCAAGATATTCACTTTATGTTCATTTTTTTTAATGACTAGAGCACAATTGCTGCCAATTATCAGGAAAGAACGTCTTGCGCAACAAATTTGAGTGTGTGTTCACCAGGGACGGAACGTTGTGTTCAGAGCAGACAAAACAGGGACAAAACAGTTCAAAGCATCTTCATTCTCAACCTCCCCCCTAGGAATAGTGGTGAACCCTGGTGTGCCCACAGCTGCAACAGAGCTGCAGAGCATCAAGAATCAAGATTGTGCAGAAATTGTGGGAGAGACACAGGTCCAATACCCTGATACATGAATTGGATCACCAACCTTCGCTGTAGCCAAATTTTTATGTCCTGCCCATGGGTGTACAGAAAACACTCAAGGCCCCTGGATCAAATAAAATAAGGACACCTTCGGGACTCCACCCCTGGCCACACATGCCATACCCCTACACAAACAAAAATGTGAGTGTGTGTGTATTGTTAGAAGGTGAAGGGTATGGTGGTGGATATGGTGGTGGATGGACGCAATGTGTCACCAAGGCTCATGGCTTTGGTGAAGTAAGAGCCAGTATTTATTCAGTGTCTGTACTGCAATGCAGTCTGACACTAAGACTGTAGTATGGCTGGAAGGCCAATTCAGGATGGCTCATTCCCCAGAATCCAGGTCGGCTTTTGTTGGCCTTAAAGCTAGGCTGCCTCACCAGCTGAGGGGGATGTGCTAGTTGCAGCTCACAGTGGCAGAAAAGCTGTGTGTGGAGCAGTGGCGTACCAAGGGGGGGGGGGGTGGGGGGGTTGGGCGGGGGGGGTTGGGCGGGGGGCGGCCCACCCGGGTGCCACTCTCAAGGGGGTGCCAGGGGCGGACTGACCCGCCACCGCTGCTGAAGTCCGGGATGCTCGTCCCAGATCCCCAGCAGACAGCGCTACATTCTCCTGTATGCGCGATACACACACATACAGGAGAAGGCGTCCCCTCTGTGTGAGCCGCATCTGCAGCTACACAGAGGAGATGTGACCACCGCCCCCCACGCAGCACGCAGTACAGGCGCCGATGATGTCACTCATCCGGCGCCTGTACTGTGAAGGGGAGAAGACGCGGCCCCTGCAGCTGAGGAGATCGCTGCGTGGGATATCAGGTGAGCATCCTTTTTTTATTTTATTTTTTTTAATCCTGCCTATACCTATAGGGAAGGGGGAGGGGGGTGCTCTACATATACCTATAGGGAAGGGGGGAGAGGGGGGCTGCTCTGCATATACCTATAGGGAAGGGGGGGAGAGGGGGGTGCTCTGCATATACCTATAGGGGGGTGCTCTGCATATACCTATAGGGAAGGGGGGAGAGGGGGGCTGCTCTGCATATACCTATAGGGAAGGGGGGGAGAGGGGGGTGCTCTGCATATACCTATAGGGAAGGGGGGAGAGGGGGGTGCTCTGCATATACCTATAGGGAAGGGGGGAGAGGGGGGTGCTCTGCATATACCTATAGGGAAGGGGAGTGTTCTGCATATACCTATAGGGAAGGGGGAGGGGGGGTGCTCTACATATACTTATAGGGAAGGGGGGAGAGGGGGGGTGCTCTGCATATACCTATAGGGGAGAGGGGGGGTGCTCTGCATATACCTATAGGGAAGGGGGGAGAGGGGGGTGCTCTGCATATACCTATAGGGAAGGGGGAGGGGGGGTGCTCTGCATATACCTATAGGGAAGGGGGGAGAGGGGGGGTGTTCTGCATATACCTATAGGGAAGGGGGGAGAGGGGGGGTGTTCTGCATATACCTATGACAAAGGGGGAGAGAGGGGGGATGCTCTGCATATACCTATAGGGAAGGGGGGAGAGTCGGGGTGCTCTGCATATAGCTATAGGCAAGGGGGGAGAGTCGGGGTGCTCTGCATATAGCTATAGGCAAGAGGGGAGAGGGGGTGCTCTGCATATACCTATAGGGAAGGGGGGTGTTCTGCATATACCTATAGGGAAGGGGGAGGGGGGTGCTCTACATATACTTATAGGGAAGGGGGGAGAGGGGGGGTGCTCTGCATATACCTATAGGGGAGAGGGGGGGTGCTCTGCATATACCTATAGGGAAGGGGGGAGAGGGGGGGTGCTCTGAATATACCTATAGGGGGGTGCTCTGCATATACCTATAGGGAAGGGGGGAGGGGGGGTGCTCTGCATATACCTATAGGGAAGGGGGGAGAGGAGGGGTGCTCTGCATATACCTATAGGGAAGGGGGGAGAGGGGGGGTGTTCTGCATATACCTATAGGGAAGGGGGAGAGGGGGGGTGCTCTGCATATACCTATAGGGAAGGGGGAGAGGGGGGGTGCTCTGCATATACCTATAGGGAAGGGGGGAGAGGGGGGTGCTCTGCATATACCTATAGCGAAGGGAGGGAGAGGGGGGGTGCTCTGCATATACCTATAGGGAAGGGAGGGAGAGTGGGGGGGTGCTCTGCATATACATATGGGAAAGGGAGGGAGAGGGGGGTGTAGCTCTGCATATACCTATGGGGAAGGGGGGGTGTAGCTCTGCATATTCCTATGGGGAAGGGGTGTGTGTAGCTCTGCATATACCTATGGGGAATAGGGGGGGTGTAGCTCTGCATATACCTATGGGGAATAGGGGGGGTGTAGCTCTGCATATACCTATGGGGAATAGGGGGGGTGTAGCTCTGCATATACCTATGGGGAATAGGGGGGGGTGTAGCTCTACATATACCTATGGGGAATAGGGGGGGGGTGTAGCTCTACATATACCTATGGGAAAGAGGGGGGGTGTAGCTCTGCATATACCTATGGGGAAGAGGGGGGTGTAGCTCTGCATACACCTATGGGGAAGGGGGGGTGTAGCTCTGCATATACCTATGGGAAAGAGGGTGGGGTGTAGCTCTGCATATACCTATGGGAAAGAGGGTGGGTGTAGCTCTGCATATACCTATGGGGAAGGGGGGTGTAGCTCTGCATATACCTATGGGAAAGAGGGGGGGGTAACCCTGCATATACCTATGGGAAAGAGGGGGGGTGTAGCTCTGCAAATACCTATGGGAAAGAGGGGGAGTGTAACTCTGCAAATACCTATGGGAAAGAGAGGGGGGGTTTAACTCTGCATATACCTATGGGAAAGAGGGGGGTTTGTAACTTTGCATATACCTATGGGAAAGAGGGGGTTACCTGGATACCTACCTACCTGCCCTTTTACTGTGCAGGACACCAAGGAGGGCATTATTACAGTTTGTGGGCCTATAGATGGGAAGATTGTGTAGTGGAGGGCACTGAATATATGCAGAGTCTGACATGTTTTTCCTGCAGATGTTAAGAGATCCACATGGCAGTCTTATCCGGACGGAGAAGAAAAGGAAAGAGGACGCCGCTGATCAGAAAAGACGTAATTGTGAGTCCCAAAATGTAACTGTAATAACTTATATGGTATACACATCCTGTGTACAGCTGATATCTACCGCCATATGGTCCAGTATATAATCACTTATATTGTATACAGATCCTTTATAGTATACTGGTCTGTGTATAGTGGTTTTATGCAGTACAGAATGGCGGTATTATCCAGTTATTGTGTGGTGGTATATATATATACATACTCCTTGTATACCAATATTATTGGTCATGGAAATTTACCTACGTTAAAGTGTTTCTTACATTTATAAATTTTAATTTAATGCGTGTGGGATTAGGGTGGAATAGGAGCGTGGCAGAAGATTGACGAGCTGCAGAGCGTAGCAGGGGCCCTTGCCTTTATTTTGGTCCGGGGGCCCCGAGTGTTGTCAGTCCAACCCTGGGGGGAGGGGAGGGGGTGTAATTAAGGGGGTGCGTACATTGTGTGTGTGTGTGTGTGTGTGTGTGTGTGGGGGGGGGGGGGGGGTGCTGAGTGTGAATAAAACACTGGACTTTGATTTAAAAATGCTGTCTCCTTTTCTGAGAGAGAGAGAGAGAGAGAGAGAGAGAGAGAGATGCCGCCTCACGATCACGTGATTGATCGGTCGGAATCACGATCAATCACGGACCTGATGGGCGGTGATTGGGTTGGCGATCGGCGCCGGAAGGGGGTCTCCTACCTTGCCCTGGTCTGGCAGGGGTCCCCTCAGGATTGGAGGCGGCGACAGGAGCAGCAGGATCTGTCCCTCGGCAGGATACAGCGTGGCCGTCCTGGGCGGCATCATACAACAGGAGGTGAGTCCTGTTCACTTCCTGCTGTTGCTTAGAATGCATAAGCAACAGCAGAATGCATACTTTTTCTATGAAAAAGTATGCATTCAGCTCTTGCATAACTACAACTCCCAGCATGCACAGACTACCAAAGGGCATGCTGGGAGATTTAGCAGTGTGCCTCCAGCTGTTGCAAAACTGCAACTCTCAGCATGCCCTTAGACTGTCAATGCATGCTGATTGTTGCAGTTTTGCAACAGCTGGAGACACATTGGTTGTGAAACCGAGTTTGTTACCTAACTCAGTGTTTCACAGCCAGTGTGCCTCCAGCTGTTGCAAAAATACAACTCCCAGCATGCACTAAGAGACTGTACATGATGGGAGTTGTAGTTTTGTAACAGCTGGAGGCACACTGGTTGCGAAACACTGAGTTAAGTAACAAACGCTCAGTGTTTCGCAACCAATGTGCCTCCAGCTGTTGCATAACTACAACTCCCAGCATGTATGGTCTGTCAGTGCATGCTGGGAGTTGTAGTTTTGCAACAGCTGGAGGTTTGCCCCCCCATGTGAATGTACAGGGTACATTCACACGGGTGGGTTTACAGCAAGTTTTCTGCTGCAAGTTTGGGATGCGGCAAATTTTCCGCCGCAACTCAAACTCCCAGCTCAAACTCACTGTAAACCCAACAGTGTGAATGTATCCTAAAAACACTACACTACACCTACACAAAATAAAAAGTAAAACACTACATATACACATACCCCTACACAGTTGTCGTCTCCCCCCCCCCCCCAAATAAAATTAAAAAAAACATCTTGTACGGCACTGTTTCCAAAACAGAGCCTCCAGCTATTGAAAAACAACAACCCCCAGTATTGCCGGACAACCACTGACTGTCCAGGCATGCTGGGAGTTTTGCAACAGCTGGAGACACTCTGTTTGGGAAACACTGCCGTGGGGTATTTTTGTGGAGGATTCAAATCCCCAATTTTGGCCTCAAATGCGCATGGCGCTCTCTCACTTTGGAGCCACTTTGGAAACAGTTTAGGGCCACATATGGGGTATCTCCTTACTCGGGAGAAATTGCACTACAAATTTTGGGGGGCATTTTCTCCTTTTATTCCTTATGAAAAGTAAAAGTTGGGGTCTACATCAGCCGGTTAGTGTAAAAAAAAAAAAAAATACCCCATATGTGGGTGTAAAATGCTCTGCGTAAAATGCTCTGCGGGCGCACAACAAGGCTCAGGAGTGAGCGCACTATGTACATTTGAGGCCTAAATTGGTGATTTGCACAAGGGTGGCTGATTTTACAGCGGTTCTGACATAAACGCAAAAAAATAATACCCACATGTGAACCCATTTTGGAAACTACACCCCTCACGGAATGTAATAAGGGGTACAGTGAGCATTTACCCCCCCCCCCCCCACAGGTGCCTGACAGATTTTTGGAACAGTGGTCTGTGAAAATGAAAAATTTAATTTTTCATTTGCACAGCCCACTGTTCTAAAGATCTGTCAAATGCCAGTGGGGTGTAAATACTCACTGCACCCCTTATTAAATTACGTGAGGCATGTAGTTTCCAAAATGGGGTCATATGTGGGGGGGTTTCACTGTTCTGGCACCACAAGGGGCTTTGTAAATGCACAAGGCCCCCAACTTCTATTCCAACCAAATTCTCTCTCCATAATCTCAATGGCGCTCCTTCTCTTCTGAGCATTGTAGTTCACCAGCAGAGCACTTGATGTCCACACATGGGGTATTTCCATACTCAGAAGAGATGGGGTTACAAATTTTGGGGGGCATTTTCTCCTATTACCCCTGTAGAAATGTAACATTTTGGGGAAAACCAGCATTTTAGTGAAATTTTTTATTTTATTTACATGTCCAACTTTAACTAAAAGTCGCCAAACACCTGTGGGGTGTTAAGGCTCACTGTACCCCTTGTTACTTTCCCTGGGGTGGTGTAGTTTCCAAAATAGTATGCCATGTGGGGTTTTTCTTGCTGTTCTGGCACCATAGGGGCTTCCTAAATGTGACATGCCCCCAAAAACCATTTCAGAAAAACTCACACTCCAAAATCCCATTGTCGCTCCTTCCCTTCTGAGCCCTCTACTGCGCCCGCCGAACACTTGACATACACATATGAGGTATTTTCTTACTCAAGAGAAATTGGGTTACAAATTTTAGGAAGATTTTTCTCCTTTTACCCCTTGTAAAAATTCTAAAACTGGGTCTACAAGAACATGCGTGTGAGAAATGAAGATTTTGAATTTTCTCCTTCACTTTGCTGCTATTCCTGTGAAACACCTAAAGGGTTAACACACTTACTGAATGTCATTTTGAATACTTTGAGGGGTGCAGTTTTTATAATGGGGTAATTTATGGGGTATTTCTAATATGAAGACCCCTCAAATCCACTTCAAAACTGAACTGGTCCCTGAAAAATTCTGATTTAGAAAATGTTGTGAAAAATTGGAAAATTGCTGCTATACTTTGAAGCCCTCTGATGTCTTCCAAAAGTGAAAACATATTGTACATGTGAATCAATATAACATTTATTTGGGATGTCCATTTTCCTTATAAGCAGAGAGTTTCAAAGTAAAAAAAAATGCTACATTTTCAAATTTTTCATCAAATTTGGGAATTTTTCACCAAGAATTGATGCAATAAGTTGCAGATCGCGGGGGGTCCGACCCCTGGGGCCCCCCGCGATCTCCTGTACGGAGCCCCGACAGCCCGCGGGAAGGGGGCGTGTCGACCTCCGCACGAAGCGGCGGCCGACACGCCCCCTCAATACAACTCTATGGCAGAGCCGAAGCGCTGCCTTCGGCAATCTCCGGCTCTGCCATTGAGATGTATTGAGGGGGCGTGTCGGCCGCCGCCTCGTGCGGGGGTCGACACCCGCTATCTCGGCGGAGAGCCGGGGCCCCGTACAGAGAGATCGCAGGGGGCCCCAGCGGTCGGACCCCCCGCGATCTCAAACTTATCCCCTATCCTTAGGATAGGGGATAAGTTTTTCACCACTGGACTACCCCTTTAAGGTGAAAATGAGCTGCGTCCTTAAGGGGTTAAAACAAGTCAAAATGATGCTCAGTAGTGTGTGTGGCCTCCACCTGCCCATATGACCTCCCTACAATGCCTGGGCATGCTCCTGATGAGCCCTCATAACACCCTCATGGAGTCTGTTTCTAACCATTTGAGTGGACACATGCACATTTGTGGCCTGCTGGAGGTCATTTTGCAGGGCTCTGGCAGTGCTCCTCCTGCTCCTCCTTGCACAAAGGTGGAGGTAGCGGTCCTGCTGCTGGGTTGTTGCCCTTCTACGGCCTCCTCCACATATCCTGATGTACTGGCCTGTCTCCTGGTAGCGCCTCCATGCTCTGGACACTACGCTGACAGACACAGCAAACCTTCTTGCCACAGCTCTCATTGATGTGCCTTCCTAGATGAGCTGCACTACCTGAGCCACTTGTGTGGGTTGTAGACTCCGTCTCATGCTACCACTAGAAAGAAAGCACCGCCAGCATTCAAAAGTGACCAAAACATCAGCCAGGAAGCATAGGAACTGAGAAGTGGTCTGTGTTCACCACCTGCAGAACCACTTCTTTATTGGGGGTGTCTTGCTAATTGCCTATAATTTCAACCTGATGTCTGTTCAATTTGCACAAAAGCATGTGAAATTGATTGTGAGTGGACAGTGTGATTTCACAGAAGTGTGATTGACTTGGAGTTACATTGTGTTGTGTTCCCTTTATTTTTTTTGAGCAGTGTGTGTGTGTGTGTGTGTGTATGTGTGTGTATATATATATGTATATATATGTATATATATATATATATATATATATATATATATATATATATCTACATCTTTAACATAGGCAAGATAATTTTACCTGACCGTTATTCCAGTGTGCAAGGAGGAATATTATTCCCATACATACTGAATTACCACCATACTGTTATTGATCAAATTCTGTATACGGAGACCAATATTGGTCATTAAACAGTATACATAGAGGAATATTATCACCATACATATCACCATCATACTACTACTGACCAAAACCTGTATATTGAGACAATCATATCAGTATACATAAAACAAATTATACCACCGCACGAAGACTGGAGTAAAAATCACTACACACAGACCAACAATACCAATACAAGGGCACACAGGACATCACACAGTCACTGACTAATGCACCATACTGTACTAAAAAAAATACACAGACTAGTATTCCCCATATAGTAGTAGATACCAGCTGTACCCAGGTTATGTATACCATATAAGTGATTATATACATCGCAAGAAAGAGGTATATCCCAGATCCAGTATACAGGATCTGCATGCCAAATAAGTGATTATATACAGAAACATCTACAGGTATATACAAGCAGTATATACAAGCTGTACACAGGATCTGTATACCAAATAAGTGATAATATACAGGACCATATAGAGGTAGATACCAGCTGTGCACAGAATCTATGTACCATATAAGTGATTAAATACAGGACCATATAAAGGTATAGACCAGCTGAACATATATCTGTATACCATATAAGTGATTATATACAGGACCATACAGAAGTATATACCAGCTGTATACAGGCTATGTGTATGATTATAGTTACATCCAGGGACTCACAGCTGACGTCTTCTCTCAATGTAGTTGTCCTCTTTCCTTTTCTTCTCTGTCCACCCCAGACCGCCATGACGACTTCTTCTAGCCAAAACCTATCTCTTCAGCATCTGCAAGACTAACATGTTAGACTTCCAATTGTTTAGTGCCCTCCCCACCTCTATATAATTGTCCTATTTATAGGCCCCCCAAACTGTAATAATGCCCCCCGGTGTTTTGTACGGTAAAAGTAGGTAGGATACCTAAAAGTAGGTATATCCCCCACAGTAGGCGGGCAGTTCTCTCATTAGGTAAGTATGTATGTTCCACAGTAGTTAGATACGTAAATATGTTGATAGGTAGGTAGCCAGGTAGGTATGTAGGTAGAGAGGTAGGTAGGTTGCTAGTTGGTAGCCAGATAGGTAGGTAGCTAAGTAGCTATGTAGGTAAACATATAGTCAGATTGGTATGTAGGTAGATATGTAGGTAGGTAGCCAGGAAGGTAGGTAGCCAGGTAAGGTATATCGTCAGGTAGGTAGCCCAGTAGGTAGGTATTATGTAGGTAGCTATGTAGGTAGGTACTGTATATAGATTGGTAGCCAGGTAACTATGTAAGCAGGTAGCCAGGTAACTATTTAGGTATGTATGTATGTATTTAGCCAGGTAGGTATATAGGAAGGTAGGTAGGTAGCCAGGTAGCTATGTAGGTAGATCATCATATAGGTAGGTAGATATGTAGGTAGCTATGTAGATAGGTACTGTATATAGGTAGGTTGGTAGCCATGTAGCTATGTAGGCTGGTAGCCAAGTAGCTATGTAAGTACCGTATATACTCGAGTATAAGCCGACCCGAGTATAAGCCGAGACCCCTAATTTCAACCCAAAATCCCAGGAAAAGTTATTGACTCGAGTATAAGCCTAGGGTGGGAAATACCTCATCCCCCCCTGTCATCATCCAGACCCGTCATTAACATCCTCATCATCCCCTTGTCATCATCCCACACATCCCCCCTTCATCATCCCCTTGTCATCATCCCACACATCCCCTTATCATCCCACACATCCCCCCTTCATCATCCCCTTGTCATCATCCCACACATCCCCCCTTCATCATCCCCTTGTCATCATCCCACACATCCCCTTATCCCACACATCCCCCCTTCATCATCCCCTTGTCATCATCCCACACATCCCCCCTTCATCATCCCCTTGTCATCATCCCACACATCCCCTTATCCCACACATCCCCCCTTCATCATCCCCTTGTCATCATCCCACACATCCCCCCTTCATCATCCCCTTGTCATCATCCCACACATCCCCTTATCATCCCACACATCCCCCCTTCATCATCCCCTTGTAATCATCCCACACCCCCCCCCCCCCTTCATCATCCCCCCCCCCCTTCATCATCCCCACACCCCCCCCCCCCCCTTCATCATCCTCTTCCCATCATTCGCCCTCAGTGGTCTTCAACCTGCGGACCTCCAGAGGTTTCAAAACTACAACTCCCAGCAAGCCCGGGCAGCCATCGGCTGTCCGGGCTTGCTGGGAGTTGTAGTTTTGAAACCTCCGGAGGTCCGCAGGTTGAAGACCACTGCGGCCTTCAACCTGCGGACCTCCAGAGGTTTCAAAACTACAACTCCCAGCAAGCCCGGGCAGCCATCGGCTGTCCGGGCTTGCTGGGAGTTGTAGTTTTGAAACCTCCGGAGGTCCGCAGGTTGAAGACCACTGCGGCCTTCAACATGCGGACCTCCAGAGGTTTCAAAACTACAACTCCCAGCAAGCCCGGACAGCCATCGGCTGTCCGGGCTTGCTGGGAGTTGTAGTTTTGAAACCTCCGGAGGTCCGCAGGTTGAAGACCACTGCGGCCTTCAACATCATCCAGCCCCCTCTCACCCCCTTTAGTTCTGAGTACTCACCTCCGCTCGGCGCTGGTCCGGTCCTGCAGGGCTGTCCGGTAAGGAGGTGGTCCGGTGAGGAGGTGGTCCGGGCTGCTATCTTCACCGGGGGCGCCTCTTCTCCGCGCTTCCGGCCCGGAATAGAGCCGTTGCCTTGACAACGACGTATCTGCGTCGTTGTCAAGGCAACGTGACTATTCTGAGGCCGGGCCCGAAGCGCTTAGAAGAGGCCTCCCCGGTGAAGATAGCAGCCCGGACCACCTCCTCACCGGACCACCTCCTCACCGGACAGTCCTGCAGCACCGGACCAGCGCCGAGCGGAGGTGAGTACTCAGAACTAAAGGGGGTGAGAGGGGGCTGGATGATGTTGAAGGCCGCAGTGGTCTTCAACCTGCGGACCTCCGGAGGTTTCAAAACTACAACTCCCAGCAAGCCCGGACAGCCGATGGCTGCCCGGGCTTGCTGGGAGTTGTAGTTTTGAAACCTCTGGAGGTCCGCAGGTTGAAGACCACTGCGGGTGGGGGAGTTCACTCGAGTATAAGCCGAGGGGGGTGTTTTCAGCACGAAAAATCGTGCTGAAAAACTCGGCCTATACTCGAGTATATACGGTAGGTATGCATGTAGTTAGCAAGGTAGGCATGTAAGTAGGTATATAGGAAGGTAGTCAGGTAGGTATCCAGGTAGCCATGTTGGTTGGTAGGTAGGTTGGTAGCCAGGTATCTACAGCGGGGCAAAAAAGTATTTAGGCAGCCACCAATTGTGCAAGTTCTCCCACTTAAAAAGATGAAAGAGGCCTGTAGTTTTCATCATACGCATACCTCAACTATGAGAGACATAATGAGAAAAAAAATCCATAAAATCTCATTGTCTGATTTTTAAAGAATTTATTTTCCAATTATGGTGGAAAATAAGTATTTGGTCAATAACAAAAGTTCATCTCAATACTTTGTTATGTACCCTTTGTTGGCAATGACAGAGGTTAAATGTTTTCTGCAAGTCTTCAAAAGGTTTTTACACACTGTTGCTGGTATTTTGGCCCATTTCTCCATGCAAATCTCCTCTAGAGCAGTGATGTTTTGGGGCTGTCGCTGGGCAACACAGACTTTCAACTCCCTACAAAGGTTTTCTATGGGGTTGAGATCTGGAGACTGGCTAGGCCACTCCCAGACCTTGAAATGTTTCTTACGAAGCCACTCCTTCGTTGCATGCTGAAAGACCCAGCAACGTTTCATATTCAATACCCTTGCTGATGGAAGGAGGTTTTCACTCAAAATCTCACGATACATTGCCCCATTCATCCTGGTCCCTTTGCAGAAAAACAGCCCCAAAGCATGATGTTTCCACCCCCATGCTTCACAGTAGGTATGGTGTTCTTTGGATGCAACTCAGCATTCTTTCTCCTCTAAACATGACAAGATGAGTTTTTACCAAAAAGTTCTACTTTGGTTTCATCTTACCATATGACATTCTCCCAGTCCTCTTCTGGATCATCCAAATGCTCTCTAGCAAACTTCAGACTGGCCTGGACATGTACTGGCTTAAGCTGGGGGACATGTTTGGCACTAGATGATTTGAGTCCCTGGCGGCATAGTGCGTTACTGATGGTAGCCTTTGTTACTTTGGTCCCAGCTCTCTGCAAGTCATTCACTAGGTCCCCCCATGTAGTTCTGGGATTTTTGCTCACCGTTCTTGTGATCATTTTGACACCACGGGGTGAGATCTTGCATGGAGCCCAAGATCGAGGGAGATTATAAGGGGTCTTGTATGTCTTCTATTTTCTAATAATTGCTCTCACAGTTTATTTCTTCACATTAAGCTGCTTGCCTATTATAGATTCAGTCTTCCCAGTCTGGTGCAGGTCTATAATTTTGTTTCTGGTGTCCTTTGACAGCTCTTTGGTCTTGGCCATAGTGGAGTTTGGAGTGTGACTGTTTGAGGTTGTAGACAGGTGTCTTTTATACTGATAACAAGTTCAAACAGGTGCCATTAATACAGGTAACGAGTGGAGGACAAGAGACTCTTAAAGAAGAAGTTACAGGTCTGTGAGAGCCAGAAATCTTGCTTGTTTGTAGGTTACCAAATACTTATTTCCCACCATAATTTGAAAATAAATTCTTTAAAAATCAGACAATGTGATTTTATGGATTTTTTTTTTCATTATGTCTCTCATAGTTGAGGTATACATATGATGAAAATTACAGGCCTCTCATCTTTTTATGTGGGAGAACTTGCACAATTGGTGGCTGACTAAATACTTTTTTGCCCCACTGTATGTAGGGAGGTAGCTGGATAGCTATGTAAGTAGGTAGGTAGCCCAATTGGTAGGTATTCCCCCCCAGTAGGTTGGTATTTTCCTAGGTAGGAACCCTCTCCCCCTGTAGCCAGATACATCCCACTTTGTCTCAGGATTTAAAAACAAAACAACAAAAAAAAAAACACCACATATTTACCTGTTGTCCCACCCAGCGATCTCTAGTACAGCAAGGCCCCAGACCAGGAATGGAGTCAGTACACAACAGAGAAGGTAGAGGCAGAAGCGCGTTCTCCTCTGTGCTCCTCTCTGCTGGGGTCTTGTGACGCCTTTTAACTGTGCACAGAATGCATGTCTGCTACCCAGGCGGCCACTGCATTATTCTTAAAGTCCTTTGGACAGTGCCTGACCTGACGGTTCGTCCCTGATGTGTAGTTGCGGCATTTTGTAGGGTTGGTTTGACACCCAGCTCTTTGGTGCAATTTTTTGGCAGTTATTCATTTGCTTTGTTGAGCTAAGAAGAAGAAAGAGATCCAGTGTAAGTCCTTCAGTTATAGTTCTCTATCCTTTTGAATCCATTTTTATCTTTGACTCCAAAAAAATTAATAAAAAGCTACACAAAAAGCTGCTAAAAGGCAGCAACAGAGTGGTGGGAATTCATCATTTATAGAGACTATATTTATGCTCTAAATTTGTCGGTTACTTTTTTACGCCTTTTTTTTGCGACTTTTTTAGTAGACAATTTTTTAATGACTGTGTAGGCTTGACAAAATCAAGTTGTTTTCTGGAGTGGTCATGAATTTATCATGTGCATTTTTGGGTAAAAAGTTGCACATTTTGGGGGGAATTTATTAAACGAATTGGAAAGTTTATTTGTGCGGGAGTTTGGGGAACAATTTAGCTGCAGTGAGTTTTTTTGCGCAACATTTCATATGACTTTTCATAAACGCGTATTGTAAAGGATTTGCTAGCAGGATTTTTGCAATGGTTAGCGATTTATTATGTGTGATGTTGCAATTACTGTCTGCATCCTTGTTTAAAAAAAAAAAAAAGACGCATCACTCACAAAAAGCTACCACACTTACAAAATCTTCCACACACAGACATGAGATGCTGACTTTTTAGAATAGGAAATGCTCCAAAGTTAGCAATGGCTGTGTGTCTTTTCATAAGTGGTGCACTAAAGTGTATTTTCAGAAAAATGTGTACTAGCTCCATATTTATCACCTGCCATGTGACCATTTGTACTCATTACCACCACAGAAATTAAAGTTGTAAAAAAATAATTTGCCTACACCATTCTTAACCCCTTAAGGATGCAGGGTTTTTCCGTTTTTGCATTTTCGTTTTTTCTCATCACCTTCTAAAAACCATAACTCTTTCAATTTTGCATCTACAGACCCATATGAGAACTTATTTTTTGAGCCACCAATTGTACTTTTTAATGACATCAATCATTTCACGACAAAATTTACGTTGAAACCAGAAAAAAAAAATTTGTGGGTAAAAATTTGTAAAAAACGCCATTTTGTAAATTTTGGGGGCTTTTGATTCTATGCAGTACACTTTTTGGTAAAAATGACACCATATCTTTATTCTGTAGGTCCAAGCGGTTACAAGGATAATCATTTATATAGGTTTTATTTTATTTTACTACTTTAAAAAAAATATAACTACATTCACCAAAATTAGTATGTGTAAAATTGTTATCTTCTAACCCCTATAACTTTTAAATTTTTCTGTATATGGGGATATATGGGGGCTAATTTTTTTTGCGCTGTGATCTGACATTTTTATCGGTACCATTTTTGTTTTGATGGGACTTTTTGATCGCTTTTTATACATTTTTTTAGGGTACAAAGTTACCAAAAATATGCAATTTTTTAACATGTACGCCATTGACCGTGTGGTTTAATTAACAGTATATTTTTATAATTTGGACATTTACGTACCCGGCGATACCACATATGTTTATTTTTATTTACATTTATTTTTTTTATGGGAAAAGTGGGTTATTCAAACTTTTACTAGGGAAGGGGTTAAATCACATTTATTAACTATTTTTATACACTTTATTTTGCAATGTTATAGCCCCCATAGGGCACTATAACATGCAATACCTTGATTGCAGCCATGGCATTGCATTGATCAGTGTTATTGGTGCTCTGCTGCTCCAGCCTGGATCTCACAGCAGCGGTCCTGAACAGCCCACTGAGCTAACCGGCAACGCATTTCTCCCGTTTTAGACACCATGGTCAACTTTGATCGCAGCGTCTACAGGGTTAATACCGGACATCAGCCCGATCGGCGATGTCCGGTATTAGCCGCGGGTCCTGGCTGTTGATAGCAACCGGGACCTGACGGGTATGAAATGCACTCAGGAGCCGGCCACATAACGGGAGCCGGCCACGAGCGTAAATATATGCTCGTGGTCCTTAAGGTGTTAACCCCTTCCCGCAAATGGACGTATATGTGCGTCCACTGCTGGCTCCCGCTGTATGACGTGTGCTCAGTATGTGAGTGTGCATCATAACCGGTGGGTACCGGCTGCTATCAGCAACCAGGACCCACGGCTAATGCCGGACATCACCGATCAGGCTGATGTCGGGCATTAACCCTTCAGACTCCGCGATCAGAGTTGATTGCGGGAATGAGATGTCTTACCTTCTTCTCTGCCGTCCGATCGGTGCTCCAGGCTTGCGTTCAGCTTTGCCAGGCTGAAGCAATGGAGCACCGATAATACTGATCAATGCTCTCCTATGGAGAAGTATTGATCAGTGTATGCAATCTGAAGATTGCATGTTATAGTCCCCTATGGAGACTTAAAAAAAGTGTAAAAAAATTTAAATAAATATGCATTAACCCTTTCATTGATAAAAGTTTAAATCATCCCCCTTTTCCCATTTCTCCAATAAAAAAATTAATAAAAAATAACCGTGTGGTATTGCCTCATGCGTAAATGTCTGAACTATTAAAATATAATATTAATTAAACCACACGGTCAAAGGCACAAGCGTAAAAAAAAAAACAAAGTCCAGAAATGCATATTTCCACCCCGTCACGACAGCACCACCAGAGAGATGGACTCCTCCCCCCAGGGACAGGAAACCTGAAGCTTAAAAGGAAGTGCATCTCTTCCAGGCCCCAGTGGTTTCCTGTCCCTTGGGAAACTTGGAGCAGTTCCGTCCTCTGGGTGGATGCTGGTGAGGGGGTCTAGGAAGCAAGTCCCGTGGTGCCAGGATGGATGATCCCCTTATAGCTCCTGGTTGGGAGCTTTCTCCAGGGGTGCCCCCCAGCCGGCCTCCCCCCCCCCCCACTCCCTCCACCTGCCGTATCCCCCGTGCCGAGCGGCAATTGAAATACCTGTCCGGGCTGGTGGAGGGGCTGCGGTAGGTCCAGGGCCGCTGTGGAGTCTTACAGCGCGTTCCCGGTGGCTGCGGCCATATTGGGGGCGGAGCTCATGACTCACATGACCTTAGTCTTCACGGAGTGACTGCTGGGGCCGGAGACCGGACATGACGTCAGAAAAAGCTTGCAGATCACCCATAGGTTATAAGGTTCATCAGGTCAGTTAAGAGATTACAAATATCAAGACAGGTGCGAGTTCCTCCGTGGAATCTTTCATTAGTACTAAATTCCTTGTGCTCACACCCATTTGAGCCTTTATCGTCTATCCCTCTTAAAATATTAACTCAAAAGACAGCTCTGTTAGTCGCTATAACCTCAGCCAGAAGAGTGGGAAAAATTGCAGCTTTGTCCGCCAATCCACCTTATACGCAAGTCTTGGATGACAGGGTGGTAATGAGACCAGATCCTTCTTTTCTGCCCAAAGTGGTGTCTTCATTTCATACTTCTCAGGATATAATTTTGCCTTCTTTTTGTAACCAGCCAGCTAATAAAACAGAAGAAAAGTTCCATCATTTGGACGTACATAGATGTATTATTGAATACCTACAGAGGACTAAACCCTTTAGAAAGACTGATAGACTATTTGTACAGATGTCAGGTCCAAACAAAGGGAATAAAGCTAATAGGGAATCTATATCCAGATGGATTAGACAGGCTATTGTTTCGGCCTACATGTCAGCAGACTTAACACCTCCAGCTAGCCTTAGAGCACATTCAACCAGAGCTATGGCTTCATCCTGGGCTGAGTTTAGGGGAGCCTCTATTCAGGAGATTTGTAGGGCAGCCACATGGTCTTCCCCTCACACCTTTTACCGCCACTATAGGCTGAGTCTGGGTGCCTCTTCTCCTTTATCCTTTAGGTGTAAGGTTCTGCAGGCTGTGGTCCCACCCTAGGTTACTTTGGGATTCTCTCTGGTGGTGCTGTCGTGACAGGGTGGAAAGCCGGTAATTACTCACCGGTAATTCTGTTTCCTCGTAGTCACGACAGCACCACAACCTATTCCCACCCTTTATTTTCCTGACACAAAGGTTTTCTCACTTGAGTATGTGTATATAAAAAATATATAAATATATATATATATATATATATATATATATATATATAGATGTGTATGTAAATGTATGTAGGCATATATGTGTGTGTATATATATATATATATATATATACATATATATATATATATATATATATATATATATATATGGGATGAGAGCTATATCTTCGCTTGTTTTGTTTCCTCTTATGGTGTGGGTTATCCTCTTGAAGTAAAATATGTATTATATGTACTAACCAGTTGGAAGTGTTTTCTAGGTCTCTGTAATTCACTGGGGCCTGGAAGAGATGCACTTCCTTTTAAGCTTCAGGTTTCCTGTCCCTGGGGGGAGGAGTCCATCTCTCTGGTGGTGCTGTCGTGACGACGAGGAAACAGAATTACCGGTGAGTAATTACCGACACTTCATATACTAGGAAAAAAAAAGACTAAAACACGATCAAAAGGTGCCATCAAATTAAAATGATCCCGATAAAAACTTCAGATCATGGCGCAAAAAATTAGCCCTCATGCATCCCCATATAGGGAAAAATAAAAAAAAGTTATAGGGGTCAGAAGTGGACAATTTTTAAACATACTAATTTTGGTGCATGTAGTTATACTTTTTTTTAAGTAGTAAATGTAAGGACCTACAGAATAAATATAAGGTGTAATTTGTACTGAAAAGTGCAAGGAGTTGAATTGGAAGCCCCCAAAATTTATAAAATGCTTTTTTTCCAGTTTTGCCATAGATTTTGTGGGGAAATGACCCAAAGGGAAACTGCCAAAAAGGGCCAAAAAAGCAATTTCTACACAAAGGTGAAAACGCCAGAAAAAACCCTCCAAAAAACACAGGAAAATTCAATTGCCATTTCTGTGGCATTTTTTTCATGCAGTTTTTGCCTCAAAAAAGGCCCAAAAAGATTGTAGTGGAAACTTAGCCTTACAGCAAATCAAAGCATTTAAGGCTGCGTTTTACTTGCCAGTTTTTGGGAAAACTGCCACTGCAGAAGAGAAAAATTTGAAATCCACGTTGAGTTGTTTTTTTTTTCTCTCATAGAAGTTCTGCAGATTTCCTTAAAAAAAAACAAACAAAAAAAAAAAAACGCCATACCCTCTACATTAGATTCTGGCAATATGGCCCTGAGCATAAAAACACCAAAAGAAAAAAATGCCATGTCTGGATTTCCATACTTCCCTTTTGAGTCCCAGCTAACATTTGGCCCCAAAAATGCCATAAAATGATTATTGTGTTTTTGGGGTGCTTTTGGTTTCCCAAAAAAGTGGAATCCCATACTTAGAGAATGACACAAATGACGGTAAGCTAGACAACTTCACTAAACAATTCAGCGTGTGGTTCTTTGAAAGCTAAGTCACTCCTATATACACTGTAATGGCACTGTTAGTGGTTGTCACGGCATCTGTTCTGTGTAGAGTTAGAACAAAACATGTGACCGCAACACAGATGGTTTCCAGGTGGGTCATAAAGATAATGTTGCATTCAGCTGTATGGATCTATGACGGCTCCAGTAACATTTAGCAGAGGGCAGATTCTGGTGGGGGATTAGCCTAAGGATTTCCTATATAGAGCAGCTGTGGGTTTTTTATGATGATTTAATGTATTTAATAGACTTTTGATCGCAGATGAAATTTATTTCAACTGACAGACAGGAGATGTTATCAGCAGCGCGGCGCAGAGATCGCTCGTTCCATATGTGATCCCACATTACCCCCCAGTGATGTCACTGCTCATGTGTGTGGTTTCTGCCTGCTTTAAGATAATGGATTTCATGAGGTGAAATGTACAGAGGCATATCCAAGCCTCCCACGTGAATGGCGGGACCACGGGTGTAGTGGTGTAGGTGGATGGGGCAGATGGTATTAACCCCATGGGCAAGGAGTTACTAACCGCTAATGTTCATGATGCCAGAGTGTTTTTTGGGTATCGGGAACCACCCAAAAGATATCTCCGCTATCCCAATGGCTAGGCAGTGAAATGAGAGTCCATGACCAGGTTATGGTTTAACGGAGGCTTTACTGAGGTCAGAAAGTTGTTATAGTCTCTACAGCTCGACCAGAATCCCAGAGAGGTGGCCAGGAACACAGAAGGACCTCACAGCTTTCTGGGACCAATTATACTTGTAATGGACTTTAGATAAGTGACTTTAGGCTTGACTGGACTGTAGGCAGTGACAGCAGACATAGACTTGACTCACTGGAAGTGACTGTAGATTTGAGGCCTTCCAGGTAGCTGGACACTAGCACTGAGAAATCTGGTCTTGACTGTTCCTCAGCAAAATCATAAGAGAGAGAATTGTAATGGCCGCCCCCATATAAAGGGGGGCTGAGCCAGAAGCCCATAGGTCAAGCTGCTGGTCATGTGTTAAGCTGTGCCCTCTGGGTAACATAAACATAACATGTAACATCTCACAGGTCCTTTAGACAATTACATTAGTACTCCAAAGGTCCTTTATACTGTCTATATATTAGCATACTGACTGTATATCAAATACAATAAATAACATTAAAGTAACAGCAGGGGAGGCACTGCAGGAGAGCCCCCAGGCCACTGAGGGACTCAACCTGACAGGGCCTAAGTGTAGTGCTGGACCATGTCCTGTACTGGGACATTGCAATAGTGTATGCTATGCCACTGTATCTAATCTGCCCATGTATGATAATGTCTGCTTAGCTGGGTATCAAATTCTATCATCTGTGATGCTGTTTGCTGAGTCAGAGTATCTAAGGGGCTTTTCACTTCACGATTTGACAATACATTTTGGTTATACACTGCTCAAAAAAATTTAGGGAACACTAAGATAACACATCCTAGATCTGAATGAATGAACTAATCGTTTGAAATACTTTTGTCCGTACATAGTTGAATGTGCTGACAAAATCACACAAAATTATCAATGGAAATCTAATTTATTAACCCATGGAGGTCTGGATATGGAGTCACACTCAAAATCAAAGTGGAAAACCACACTACAGGCTGATCCAACTTTGATGCAATGTCCTTAAAACAAGTAAAAAAGAGGCTCAGTAGTGTGTGTGGCCTCCACGTGCCCATATGACCTCCCTACAACGCCTGGGCATGCTCCTGATGAGTTGGCGGATGGTCTTCTGAGGGATGTCCTCCCAGACCTGGACTAAAGCATCCGCCAACTCCTGGACAGTCTGTGGTGCAACGTGGTGTTGGTGAATGGAGCGAGACATGATGTCTGGGAAACGGGAGGGACAGTCCATAGCATCAATGCCTTCCTCTTGCAGGAACTGCTGACACACACTACAGCCACAGCGTCTCCAGACTCTGTCACGTCTGTCACATGTGCTCAGTATGAACCTGCTTTCATCTGGGAAGAGCACAGGGCGCCAGTGGAGAATTTGCCAATCTTAGTGTTCTCTGGCAAATACCAAACGTCCTGCATGGTGTAGGGCTGTAAGCACCACCCCCACTTGTGGATGTAGGGCCCTCCTACCACCTTCATGGAGTCTGTTTCTGACCGTTTGAGGTGACACATGCACATTTGTGGCCTGCTAGAGGTCATTTTGCAGGGCTCTGGCAGTGCTCCTCCTTGCACAAAGGCGGAGGTAGCGGTCCTGCTGCTGGGTATGTTGCCCTCCTACGGCCTCCTCCACGTAACCTGATGTACTGGCCCGTCTCCTGGCAGTGCCTCCATGCTCTGGACACTACGCTGACAGACACAGAAAACCTTATTGCCACAGCTCGCATTGATGTGCCATCCTGGATGAGCTGCACTACCTGAGCCACTTGTGTGGGTTGTAGACTCCGTCTCATGCTACCACTAGAGTGAAAGCACCGCCAGCATTCAAAAGTGACCAAAACATCAGCCAGGAAGCATAGGAATTGAGAAGTGGTCTGTGGTCACCACCTGCAGAACCACTCCTTTATTGAGGGTGTCTTGCTAATTGCTTATAATTTCCACCTGTTGTCTGTTCCATTTGCACAACAGCATGTGAAATTGATTGTCAATCAGTGTTGCTTCCTGAGTGGACAGTGTGATTTCACAGAAGTGTGATTGACTTGGAGTTTAAGTGTTCCCTTTATTTTTTGAGCAGTGTACCTCAAAATCTTATCAAAAAAGGATGGCAATGTATATCGAGGCCTGAATTATAATCTGCTGAGTCAGGTGGATAAGGGTGGTGTTATTTGGTCTGTCACTGGGCCCCATTGGCTGCCAGGCTCCATAGCAGTGGCGTGCCCTGCCTCTATAGTAGGTATGCCACTGATAATAATTCATGGCAATTGTTTATGTAGATAAAGTAGTGGAAAAAATATAGAATAATTTACAACAAAATCTCACTCAGTACTTTGTTTCTCCTCCTTTGGCCTTTCATGACACCTGAATTCTTTAAGGCTCAGACTTAAATGGGCACTGTCAGATACGTTTTATATGTTGTACATTTTGGCAAAACATGAATCCTTCTAATATACTTCATAAGAAAATGTTATTTCCTTTTTATAGAAATCATGGCTTATAAAATGATGGCTTTGTCCAAGTTAAAGCACAGGCATGGACAAGGTCCAGTAAGTGAGGGTGGCCTAGTTCTCCTCTGTGCTCTCTCCTGTCTGATAGGACTCCTCTGTGCTCCTTCCTGTCTGATAGGACTCCTCTGTGCTCTCTTCTGTCTGATAGTACACCTCTGTGCTCTCTCCTGTCTGATAGGACTCATCTGTGCTCCCTCCTGTCTGATAGGACTCTTCTGTGCTCTCTCCTGTCTGATAGGACTCCTCTGTGCTCTCTCCTGTCTGATAGGACTCCTCTGTGCTCTCTCCTGTCTGATAGGACACCTCTGTGCTCTCTCCTGTCTGATAGAACTCCTCTGTGCTCTCTCCTGTCTGATAGGACTCATCTGTGCTCTCTCCTGTCTGATAGGACTCCTCTGTGCTCCTTCCTGTCTGATAGGACTCCTCTGTGCTCTCTTCTGTCTGATAGTAAACCTCTGTGCTCTCTCCTGTCTGATAGAACTCCTCTGTGCTCTCTCCTGTCTGATAGGACTCATCTGTGCTCTCTCCTGTCTGATAGGACTCTTCTGTGCTCTCTCCTGTCTGATAGGACTCCTCTGTGCTCTCTCCTGTCTGATAGGACTCCTCTGTGCTCTCTTCTGTCTGATAGGACACCTCTGTGCTCTCTCCTGTCTGATAGAACTCCTCTGTGCTCTCTCCTGTCTGATAGGACTCATCTGTGCTCTCTCCTGTCTGATAGGACTCCTCTGATATCAGAGTATCGTGCGCTGGTCGACACGCCCCCTCCCATAAACTTGCATTGAGGGGCGTGGTATGACATCACAAGGGGCGTGGCTGTGATGTTACAACCCCTGCAGCCAGCACCCAGAGTTTGGAACAAAATGTTCCAAACGCTGGGGAAGTGGAGTACCCCTTTAAGTACGCAGCATAGTTCCTCCACACTAGATAGGCACCATAGTTCCCCCACAGTAGGTAGGCCGTATAGTTCCCCCACAGTAGCTAGGCAGCATAGTTTCCCCACACTAGGTAGGCAGCATAGCTCCCCCACACTAGGTAGGAAGCATAGCTCCCCCACACTAGGTAGGCAGTATAGTTCCCTCACATTAGGTTGGCAGTAGAGTTCCCCCACATTATGTTGTCAGCATAGTTCCCCCCACATTAGGCTGTCAGCATAGTTCCCCTCACATTAGGTTGTCAGCATAGTTCCCCTCACATTAGGTTGGCAGCATAGTTCCCCCCCACATTAGGTTGGCAGCATAGTTCCCCCACATTAGGTTGGCAGAATAGTTTCCCCCACATTAGGTTGTCAGCATAGTTCCCCCACATTAGGTTGTCAGCATAGTTCCCCTCACATTAGGTTGTCAGCATAGTTCCCCCCACATTAGGTTGTCAGCATAGTTCCCCACATAAGGTTGTCAGCATAGTTCCCCCACATTAGGTTGGCAGTATAGTTCCCCCACATTAGGCTGGCAGTATAGTTCCCCCACATTAGATTGGCAGTATAGTTCCCCCCCACATTAGGTTAACAGTATAGTTCCCCCACATTAGGCTGGCAGTATAGTCCCCCCCCTCCCCCCAGGGCCGGTTTTAGACTAAGTGTAGCCCTGGGCAAAATTAAATTAAATATGCCCCCCCCCCCCCCCCCGAATTGCATGACCAAAGATTTTCCTGTTTCCTCTGTTTCGTGACACAGAATACACAGCACTAGGTTACTGATCACACACCATGTGAATACTGCCTGAGATCCCAATGAGGGGGAAAAGCATCTAAGACCATAACACAAACGTATCAGGGTCCAAATCTAAGATCTATAGTAAATTTTTCCTTTGTTTAAGAGAACGTTCACACTTTCGTAACTAGCAGTAGGTTTCCACTGCAATTTACGTTACCATGCACTTGTTTGGGCACATGGACAGTCAGTAATAGTGGTGCCGCCAATACCACAGTCCCGTCATCCGGTCCTGGTCTTCTTCTGGATTTTGGTGCCCGATTAAAATAATATATAATGTTAATGACCCTGTAGAGTGAACGGTGTATACGTAAAAAGAAACAAACAACCTAAAATTTCTGCTTTTTGGTCACAATTTATTTCAGAAAATAAAATAAAAAGTGATCAAAAAGTCACATAAAGGCAAAAGTGAAACCAATAAAAACTACAGATAACAGAGGTCAGAATAGGGCAACTTTACATACTGATTTTGTTAAAAAGTATGAGTTTTTTTTAACTCCTTGGGGACAGAGGGCGTATGGATGCGACCTCGCATCCCGTCACTTAAGGAAGGAGGGCGTACCTGTACGCCCTCTGCATTTCCGGTCACCGCCACTCACCGGGCGGTAATCGGACTGGGATGACTGCTGATATCTATATCAGCAGGTATCCCGTGGCAATGCCTAGGGGGGTCCTGAGACCCCACCATGGCGGCGATCGTCGCAAATCACCGGTCAATTAAATTCAGTGACCCGGAAAATAAGAATGATCGGAGCTGTAAGAGACAGCTCTGACGATCCTAAAGGATAGGAGCGAGGTGGCAGTGTTGCCACCTCCTCCTATCCCCTGCCATTGGTCGTTCAGAACGACCACCAATGGCAGGAGGGGGCGGGAGGGGTTAGAGTTCATTTACCCCCTTCTGCTCACCGGTCGAAGTCGGGCAGAGCGGGGGGGGGGAGCATGGCCGGGGCTTACCCGGACCCTGGAAAGTGCGTCGGTGGAGAAGGCTGCAGTGAAAATCGCGGCAATTGATCTTCACTGTGGCCTTCTAAAAGCTGCAAAACTACAACTCCCAGCATGCTGGGAGTTGTAGTTCTGCAACATCTGAAGGGCCAGATATTGCAGAACTACACGCCCAGCATCCCTGACTGTCTGGCCATGCCGGGAATTGTAGTTTTGCAACAGCTGTAGGCACACTGGTTGGGAAACACTGAGCTAGAGTCTGTTTCCTAACTCAGTGATTCCAGCCCGTGTGCCTCCAGCTGTTGCAAAACTACAACTCCCAGAATGCACTGACAGACCGTACATGCTGGGAGTTGTAGTTTTGCAACAGTTAGAGGCACATGGGTTGGAATCACTGAGCTAGAGTCTGTTTCTCAGTGGTTAACTCAGTGGTTCCCCACCAGTGTGCCTACAGCTGTTGCAAAACTACAACTCCCTGCATGTATGGAATGTCAGTACATTCTGGAAGTTGTAGTTTTGCCACAGCTGAAGGTTTGGGGTGCCCCCCCCCAGTTTGAGCTGCTGCAAATTTTCCGTCGCAGCTCAAACGCCCAGCGGAAAACTTACTGTGAACCCCCGCCTGTGTGAATGTACCCTAAAAACTACACTACACTAACAATAAAAAGTAAAACGCTACATATACACCCCCTTACACGTGTGTCTCCCCCCCCCCCCCCCCCAATAGAAATGAAAAACGTCTCATACGACAGTGTTTCCTAAATGGAGCCTCCAGCTGTTGCAAAACCACAACTCACAGCCATAGACTGTCCTGGAAGGCTGGGAGTCTTGCAACAGCTGGAGGCACCCTGTTTGGGAAACACTGCTGTAGGGTTTTGGTGGCGACAAGCCCCATCCTTGTAACCGGGTCCGCCCCTATTGCAAATTCCTTATTTAGGCCTTAAATGCGTATGGCGCTCTCTCACTTCAGAGCCCTGTCGTATTTCAAAGCAACAATTTAGGGCCACATATGGGGTATTTCCATACTCAGGAGAAATTGTGTTACAAATTTTGGGGGTATTTTTCTCCTTTTACCCCTTATGAAAAGGTAAAGTTGAGGTCTACATCAGCATGTTAGTGTAAAAAAACTTAAAATGTTTACACTAACGTGCTGGTGTTGTCCCATACTATTCATTTTCACATGAGGTAAAAGGAGAAAAAGACCCCCAAAATTTCTAACGCAATTTCTTCTCAGTACGGAAATACCCCATATGTTGGCGTAAAATGCTCTGCGGATTAACTACATGGCTCAGGAGTGAGAGAGCGCCATGTACATTTGAGACCAAAATTGGGGATTTGCACTGGGGTGGCTGATCGTTACAGCGGTTCTGACATGAACGCAAAAAAAAAACACCCACATGTGACCCCATTTTGAAAACTACACCCCTCGCGGAATGTAACAAGGGGTATAGTGAGCCTTAACAACCAACAGATCTTTGACAAATTTTCTTTAAAGTTGGACATGAAAATAAATTTTCAAAAAATTCCCTGAAATGTTGATGTTACCCCAAATTTTTCATTTTCACAGGGGGTAATAGGAAAAAAGCCCATTTCTTATATAAATACCCCATATGTGGCTGTAAAGTTCTCTGCTGGTGAACTACAACGCTCAGAAGAGAAGGGGCGCCATTGGGCTGTTTGAGAGAGAATTAGGCTGGAATTGAAGGCTATGTGTGTTTGCAAAGCCCCCATGCTGCCAGAACAGTGGACCCCCTTCAGGTCAACTTTTTGGACCTGGAAATTGAGGTAAAACAAAACAAATTGTCCTGTAACACATACAAGAAAGCCACAGCAAGGAATAGCTATATCGGCTCTGACAGTTGCCATTTACCGAGATGATTGATGAATGTGCCCAAGGGCCAGTATCGGCGTTTGAAACTTAACTGTACGTCAGAGGTAGATTTTTTTAGAGGAAGCAAAAATTTTCACTTCTCTATTCAAAAAAAAGAACTACCCCAATATCATACTACAAAATTATTTGGACCAGGTCAGAAAATTTGACAGATCCTCTTTCTTTACACCTTAAATCACTGATTCAGACTCCACAGAACATAATTTAAAGTTGATTTTACCGTACAATTCAGACTACAAAAAAGTTGAAAATATTATAACCAAGCACTGGCATAAGATTAAATCAGATAAAGATGTAAGTTGGCGCCTACCTCATCACCCCCCAATAGTATACACAAAAGCCCCCAATTTAGGACTGGCTGTGGCACCCACTGTCAGACCTCCAGACAATGTAATAAAAACATCAAATACGTGGCTCAGTCATCTCTTATTATCTCAGGACCTGACTCAAAATACAGGACATTTCATTATTGTCTGGATTTCCATTACTGTCTGGATTATCAGATACCGGATAACCAAAAATGTAATCTTCTTTACAAAAATAGTGCTAGATATCGGTGTTTATTAACTACTGTTACAATATATGGCTTATAATCTTTATATTATATCTGCTCAAGGGCCCTGTGCTACGAGGTTTATTTTGCATACATAACTGTATTTTAATAACATTTTACTATTTTGTATCATATAATTGAAGCACGGTCTTAATTTATATTTAACCAGATTTAATCTATGTATCAGTTTTTCTGATACTAGTTTTGAGGGGTTGGTTTTTGTTGAATTCTTACTAAATTACCCAACACCAGGTGTAGGTGTACAACCTTCTTACCTCAACTAGTTAATTATGAGCTGCCCATCCCTTTCAGAATTGTAAATTACTTCTATTAAAAAAAATCTTAATCCTTCCTGTACTTATCAGCTGTTGTATGCTCCAGAGGAAGTTCTTTTCTTTTTTGAATTTCCTTCCTGTCTGACCACAGTGCTCTCTGCTGACACATCTGTCCAAAAATGGACAGAGGTGTCAGCAGAGAGCACTGTTGTCAGACAGAAAGGAAATTCAAAAAGAAAAGAACTTCTTCTGGAACATACAGCAACTGGTAATTACAGGAAGGATTAAGATTTTTATATAGAAGTAATTTACAAATCTGTTTAACTTTCTGTCACCAGTTGATTTAAAAAAAAATGCTTTCCAGGGGAGTACCCCTTTACGGGTCTAGATACTGTGAAAAGCCATTCAAAAGTACACACCTGCTGGTGTTGTAGACAAATACTGTTTTAAGCGTACTGGAGCGCATTGTACTCCCCTCATAAGTGCATACTACATACGTAAATCTAAGTGATGTACCATTGTGTTCCTGTTAAAATCTTAAGGGCCTAGTTACTGTGAAAGGCCAGCCAAAAGTACACATCTGCTGGTGTTGTAGACAAATACTGTTTTAAGCGTACTGGAGCGCATTGTACTCCCCTCATAAGTGCATACCACATACGTACATCTACTTGGTGTACCATTTTGTTCCTGTTAAAGTCTTAAGAGCCTAGTTACTGTGAAAGGACAGCCAAAAGTACACACCTGCTGGTGTTGTAGACAAATACTGTTTTAAGCACAGTGGAGTATATTGTCCTCCCCTCATATATGCATAAAGTATGTCAGGTAGAGAAGTGCCAGGACGTGCACAGAGGAGTGGTAGAGGCCTTAATTCATCAGGCAGAGGTTGCAGCAGACTAGGGGTGAGTTGCAGCAGGAGTCGCAGTGAGAGGCCTAAGCTCATTCTGCCACTATATGGTCGCCTACTACTCCCGCCACCTCCAGGCTGTGCCATTCAGCCACTATATGGTCTCCTCTTGCTGCCACCAACTCCAGGCTGTGTCATTAAGCCACTATATGGTATCCTCTTGCTGCCACCAACTCCAGGCTGTGCCATTCAACCACTATATGGTCTACTCATACTTCAGCCACCTCCAGGCTGTGCCATTCAGCCACTATATTGTCTCCTCTTGCTGCTGCCAACTCCAGGCTGTGTCATTCAGCCCCTATATGTTCTCCTCTTGCTGCTGCCAACTCCAGGCTGTATCATTCAGCCACTATATGGTCTCCTCATGCTTCCACCACCTCCAGGCTGTGTCACTGTACCGCCATCTGGTCTCCTCATGCTGCTGGCACATTAAATAAAACTTTTTAGGTTCATGTATTTGAAATCTTCAATTTAAATGTTATAAAATATCTTTCATCTTTTTAATTGTGAGGCCCTATGCTTTCATCAGGCTGTTATCACCTCCAGGCTGGGTCATTCAGCCACTAT
Organism: Hyla sarda; assembly: GCF_029499605.1. Taxonomy (NCBI): domain Eukaryota; kingdom Metazoa; phylum Chordata; class Amphibia; order Anura; family Hylidae; genus Hyla; species Hyla sarda. Next base: position 146,332,640 of record NC_079194.1, read on the forward strand.
GGTCTCTTCATGCTGCCACCACTTCCACGGTGTGTCATTCAAGCACTATATGGTCTCCTCATGCTGCCGCAACCTCCACTCTGTGTCATTCAACCACAATATGGTCTCCTCATCCTGATGCCACCTCCAGGCTCTGTCATTGTGCCACTCTGCAACAGCGATTCTAATAGCGACGCCTCTAATCTGCATGTCATACTGAATAACAGTATTATTTCACTAACCCAGCACTTACCCTATGCATGTTACAGCAAGGCAAAGTGTTCTACACCCCTATTGAGGCTCTCTGTAGGTCAGAAATAGCCGTTTTTAATAGAGATTCGCCACAAGTAAATTTGGACCATTCCAAATTTTTTAGGAAAATTCTGCGAATCGGCCAAATCGAATTTTTCAAAAATTCGATCATCTCTACTTACTGACACACAGGGCTGCAGCAGGGTAGCACTGTGTGTCTGCTCATATCAAAATCTGCAGCATTTTTCCCGCAGCGGCACTACGTGTCACTCTACCCTAAAGGAGTATTCTAGTGTTTCAGACAAAAAATTTGGCTTACCTACCTCTAGCCCCCTGCAGGTCTTGCTGCAGCTCCCATCCAGCTCCTTCTGGTCCCATATTGCTTGTCTCTTCTGCCTTCTTCCAAGATAAGGGGTCGGAGAAGGACCTGCCTGTTAAGTCACTGGCTTCAGCGGTGTTCTGTCTTGGCCAGTGATTGGCTGAGTGTGCAGGGCCTGCTTTAATCTCTCTTCTTGGAAGCAGGTAAAACAGAAGTCCAGTGAGGGACTGAATGGAGACACAACGGGAGGTAAACAACCCAAGCTCTAACCACTACTTCATATAAAGCAGCTATCTGTGTCAAAGCCCTGGGAATAAATACCTCAAAAACCAGGATTTATGGATAACAGATTGGTCTTTACTGATGCTGCAAATTCAATATAACAGAAGACAGTGATGATGATACAGACTATGAATATCACATTTGATAGACATGTTAGGTAGATATAGCTAGTAGTATGTCACTATAACAGTCCTTGAATAATGGGAAGAATATAGACTGGGGAACTGTCTGACTCGTAGTCCTTCTAAGTGGACTGGTTTTCTAACCCTAGTGGTATGTGCTGGTCTCCGAGGCATGTGGCACGTGCGGGTCTCCGAGGCATGTGGCAGTTCTGGTCTTTTACTTCACTGCACTGCAGGATGAGATTAGACATGATTTGAGGCTTGAATTTAGACTGCCTTGATTTGGCTGTACTTTTGTGGTTTCCCGGTACAGGACCTGGCCCTGTCCCTTGTCTAAGGTCCCCGCAGCTAGAGTCCCTCCATGTCTATAGGGCTCTCCTGTAGTTCTAACCCCTAGTCGTCTTAAGTAAAGAGTGTACATATTAATTTAATGTATAGGAAATATATGTATAGGACCTTAGTGGTCACGTGATACACAGTTGTAATGTATAAAACAGACCTTTGGAGGTCATGTGATATACCCAGAGTTCACTGGGTTCATAACTTACAGGTTTGCTGACCAATGAGCTTAGTCCAGCCACTTATTATAAAAAGGGCTTTAGTCAATCAATTCACTCTCTTGGTCTCTTATCTCCTGGATCTCATCAGCATCAATTCAATTTATCTAGGCCCAAAGCCTAAGAACCTGCAGCCACAAAACGTGAGTTGCTCAAAGCTCAAACTACTGAATCCTGTGTGACTACTATCAGCTCAAATATTCTAAAATAGTAGAACAGTGGCTAGCATCAAAAGCTCATTGCTTCCAAGTCCCAGCAAACCTGTGAGGAACCTGTATCCCGGTTCACTCTTGAAATGACTGTTATGTTCAATACCGTTGCATAAAATCTGCAAGTAAAGTTTCTTCAGTTTACTTCATAAAATCTGCTGTGGACATTCCGTTATTTCTCCCTGCCATTTGTGGGACGGTTGCCGGAAGGAACATTACTATTGAGGAATCTTCCCCCTGGCATCACGACATTCAAGGGTTAATACCACCAGACCCTACACTATTACCGGTGGGTGAGATGATTTGGGCACGCAGGAATTGCTCCACCGATTCTGATTTCATCAAGGAGGCTGACTCCATCAAAAAACGCCTACTGTCCAGGGGCTACCCATGTTGGTCTCTCGACAGAGCTAAAAAGATTGCATATGAAAAAATCCGATTGGAACTCCTGCACAGACAAAATACTCATTTCACAAATTCAATCACTTCTAATCCTTCCCCTGTTATCTTTACTACCCCTTACAGTATGGAAATATTTTGGATCTTGAAACTTTCTACACGTGTACCTTCTGGTCTAAATAGAAGACAAGATGTCATATTGCATTATTGATAACTATGGAGTTATGTGTCAGAGTACAGACTTGCTGTCGGTCAGCTATTTTCATTATTAGTATTTATATATATACTTTTTATCTATGTTTACATAAATTTTTTGCATCTTTGACACATATCTCCCATATGCATACATTATTATTTTGACATCCTTCCATATACTTACCCGTGATATGCTTCTTTCAATGTGTATTTGCTGCCTTGCATCCCCTACAATACATATTCATTTATTTATCCCATTTTTTTATATTTATTAACCTAGTATTTTGGGGTTTGCTGATATGTTTCCATATTCACTTTGTTTTTATTTCACTTTGTGGCTGTTTTATATGTCAGTTTAATACACCTTTTATGCCACTATATCTGTTAAAACATGTAAGGGGTTAATCCCACCTGACCACTAGTGTTGAGCGGCATAGGCCATATTCGAATTCGCGAATATTCCCGAATATATGGATGAATATTCGTCATATTCGCGAATATTCGTAATATCCTCGTTTTATTTTCGCATATGCAAATATTCACGTGTGCGAAAATTAACATATGCGAAAATTTGTATGTACAAAAATTAACATATGCGAATATTCGCGCACCAGTCTCACACAGTAGTATTAGAACCTTCTTACACCACATAAGCTGGAAGCAGAGAGGGATGATAACTGTGATGTGTACTGTGAAAAAAAACAAAAACGAATATTCGTAATTACGAATATATAGCGCTATATTCGCGAATATTCGCGAATTCGCGAATATGCGATATTCGCGAATAAAATTTGAATTGCGAATATTCGTGAGCAACACTACTGACCACAGCACCTGTGCTTGAGTGGGATTACTCCACCTTTATATACCTGTGTTTTCCTTGCACTTGTTGTATGACTAAGAGCGCTTGGCGCTTGAAACGCGTAACCTCTGCTGTTCCTTGTATGTCCCTTGAATAAAGACGGTTTTATTGCTTTGAAGCTGGATCCAACTCGGCTTTCTTCTCTACATTCTCTGTGTTGTTCAGCACCTGGATCCGTGCTCCGGTTGTCCAGGCGGGGTGAGCTGGTTTGGACTTTCTGTCTACACTATAACCGCAACACCCTAGACACCATTACTCTCTCCCGGCACCACACTTTTGTTCAGGTAGCTAAGTGTGAGTACGTACTTTAGGGGTCTTAACAGGGCAACGTTCCTTGGTAAACATTGCAAAGTCTTCCTCCCTTATCTATGTTTCATTGGGTTACTCTCAGACATTAGACTGTCGCTTTGGACAGGCCGGCCCAGAGGATATTCAAACATAGTCCTTCTTTTGCTAGAGTTGCTTTTAGCTTTGCTCTTGTCCCTAAAGCATCCACTTGTGTTGGTAATACCCCTGGAGTGGTATAAGCCAGAAAGGTTGCTGTTTGTTGTCTAGACCTGGAATATTGTAGTTGAAGTCTGTTGCTGGGTGATGTTACTGCTTCTGGCCAAGGCCTGACTTTGTCTAACAAGGGGACTGGGTGGAGACAGGACAGCTCTTAGTCCTAATTGACTGATGGATGAACATGTGGCATGTTGCCACCTTTACACAGTGAAGATAAGGATTTTGGGTACAGACAATTAACCCCTTGAACTATATTTAGGCTCAGTGCATGGAGGATACATATAATAACATTGAAAAATACACTTACATAGAAACACATTAAAAGACATAGGGCAGATTTATCAAAACCTGTGCAGAGGAAGAAAGGTGCAGTTGCCCATAGCAACCAATCAGCTAGCTTCTTTCATTTCTTTCATGATTGGTTGCTTCGGGCAACTAGTCAACTTTTCCTCTGCACAGATTTTGATAAATCTTGCCCATAGTTCTGAGGGTGAGGTAGGGACCTTTGAGGCAACAGTCACCCGAATGAACAATGTTCATGTTAGCGAAAGATGACCCCCCCCCCCCCCCTGCTCTGGACCACCACAATAACACGTGCAGGATACTGTTGCTTTTTTGTATTTGTTTTTGCATTGCAGTCACAGTTATTTATTTCACTTGGTTAGAAGGTGCCTAATAGCTTTGTCTCTGTCTATTCCACTGTCCTATTTATCTGGATTCTAATAATCTTTGAGTTGTGATGTGATAAGGACAGAATAGTATGTGGAAAATATTCTTAAGCAGCGAGTGCGGGGCCCACAGGGGGACACATCTACAGTCGGGATCATTCCATGTGCAATTAATATCTGGCTGGAATACAGAATATCACATAGAGTATCGGGTATCTGCAGCATGTGTTTTGAACCCCCCATACTATAAATCTCTATTATCTGGGGTGAGGTCTCTGCTGTGTCCAGGTTCAGCTCTGATTGTGAGTCATTTTCTGCACTTTAATCCCCCCTTGATTCTCCACTTTCTCAATGTTCCGTCAATCTATTTGTGGAATATGGTTGACAACTCTCATCAGGGGTGTACTACTGGCCCAGACTCCAGTCATGTGATTCTGTCATTACTGCATAGTACATTGCTGCATAACATGGCCGATTTGCAGCTCAGGAGTCTGGGAAAGCTGAGTGAACTGATCTGAAATGATCTATTGCTGTTCCGAACTGCTTTGCTGGGTATATCTATGAAACTGTCTTGTGCACAGTACAAAAGAATGTAAAATGACATTTTGGTAATTGTGGGACTGCAGCTGGGTTCAGCTGAGTTTCTTGCTGTGATTTACAAGGCAGCAGTGATGGATGGGACAGGTCCAGCCTAATAAAAAGCGCAGTAAGTGCTCCTCAAAGACCATGGATGATGCAAATCGCCAAATCCTCCTCACTGCTCTGCATATTCGGCTGTTCTCATGATGAGGGGCCTCAGCTGCGCAGATCAGGTGGGGCGTCTGTTGTTATCATACAAAGTATGTGATCCAGAAACCTGTGGAAAAATTATAATCAGTTTAAGTGAAGATCTGCACTATTTCAGCTAATAAAAGAAAACCCTGATGGGAACTATCTGAATGGAAGTCAAAATTACACTTTTTTGACCTTTATGGGGTGATGAGATCTATGGCCATGTCTGTTGTATATGGCAATGTACACTAAATATGTGGTGTAAAAAGAGCCTCACTACTTCTGACTGTACAGCTCTGCTACATAGTGTGGTAGCCCTGGGGGGGGGGGGGGGGGGTGTATGGTAGTAGGGGTGTTGTTGCGGTAGATAAGGGGTTAATGTTAACCCTATAGTTCGTGACGCCAGACTGAGGGCTAGTATGCTGAGGTAATTCTCCGGCCTACCGCTGCCCTTCTCAGTAACGATAGGTGCATGCATAAATGACTGAAGGTCCACAAGGTACTTGAACTTGAACAAACTTTACTGAAAGGCTTGTGGTACATCCAATGCACAATAACAGTCTCAGGAATACAGTCTCTATATAGTGCAATGACTGACAGTTGTTGCGGACCTTGACTTTAGATCTAGTCTCTGAATTTAGGGTCATTTTGCAGATCCATCCAGATTTAGGGGATAGATAAGGTCCGGTGATCATGCAGAGTGCTTAGGGATTGATACACTCTCAATTTAAAATCGATCAGCCGTTGCTGCATGGCTCGGGCCTAACTCACTGCGGGAGATAGCTGTACAAGTCCTTCCTCATCAGGAGCGCAGGAGCAAAAGAGAGCGAGCAATGGCCGCCGCTCCCTTATGTGGGCTGGGGCAGGGCCGCTCTCACTGGTCCAATTAACTGTCACTCACCGTTACAGGAGGGAGATATACGTCATAGGGACCTCGAAAGGTCCTGAAGCACAAAACCATAGAGTTTACCTGATCACGTGACCCACAGGTCCTGCTACGCTATGGACAGGTAATTAACTATTTATTTACATGTATACAATCCTATATATATAAATCCTAAATGGTTACTGGATAACTAGTATCTGGATGAGAGGTGACTAGGGGTGAACTAGACAATAAGGACCCCGACGTCCTAGGGACTCTGGCTAAGGGGACCTATATACAGAGGTACCGGACAGGATACGGTACTGGGACACCACAATAATATCCTGCTGTCTGTATAAATTCCAGACCTTCTGCCTTTGGCTCTGTGCACTTCTCATTGGACTGCAGTATACTCAGGGGAAATTGGTCGTCCAGATTTTCATAAATAATTTATTGTATTATAAACAAAAAACAAAAAAAAAAGTTCTACACCTTTTAAAGTAGATGAAAACATTTAAAAAAACATTTAAAAAAAAAAAACATTTAAAAAAAAAAATCCGGGGCCTGCGTCAGGTGCAAACTTAATACAATTTCCCCTGTGGGATTCTTCAAAAACTCTTCTTATTGCATCACATTTACTCCAGTCACACCCAGAGTTGCAGCCACTATACTGTTTGTTTCTTGTTAGCGCTACTGCTACAGGAACACACATATTGCTGGGTGACAACCATCAACAGCTGCCATTACAGTGCTTATAGGGAACTGCCATCCTTTCTTCATGTGGTGGCGGGGTGTGTGGTGCAGGGCAGATGGCATTAACCACTTGTATTCGTGATGATAGGGCGTGGTTTAGCCTACAACCACCCAAAGGTATACCGCTGAATCCTGGGCTAGGCACGGGGGCAAGACTCCGACACCAATATATTTCTCTAACAGTATATACATATTTTCATTGTACCGTTCCACAGTCCTGGTACATTTTAGTGTTCCTAGTAAAGAATCCCAGCTAGAAGCCGGACACGTATACTTACGCAATTGGTTACAAATAAACTACTTGACAAGTTTGTCAGGCACTTTTCTTTAATGTTGCATAACCTGTGGAGAACAAAAGTACTTCACAAAGAAAGTTAATGATATAGATCAGAATTATCACGGGTAGACTTCCCTAACTTGGGAACTTGCCATCGCAGCCTCGCCGGTCGGACTGCTCATGAGGCTGGGACATGTAACGGGGTCCATGGGACTGTGCCCCCCCCCATGGGGCTCACGCGGGTGATGCAGTTCACCCGTGACACGGTGGATTCTGTAATGGTGGGGCTGATGGTAAAAACCATTTGAACTGTAGCAGCTTGCGCCACTGGGGAAACGACGGTTGGTGCCTGTTGGGCCGACCAAACCTTCTCTGTGGGAGTAGGTTGAGGCACTTCAGTTGGTGCCCGCTGGTTAGGCCAAACCTCCTTGACCACAGGAGTAGGCCTGGGCACATTCACAGATGACTGTGATAGATATTTTGGTGCCATGACAGGCACTTCGGGCAAATATTTCTCTTCTTCTGGACAGATGCCTTTGACTTTAGGGGACAACAAGGGTAACAGATACTGTCGCAGATATTGGATAACTTGCAGCTCATAGCCAAACAACCACTTAGGTAATGGTGGTGACTGAACACGGGTGACAGACTTCTGGGCCTGGGGGGTTTGCTCTGGGCTAGAAGGAGGGGGTAGAGAACACGGCCTCATTTGAGCATAAGTTGCTCCAGAGAAAGCCAGGATGGAGGGAGGAATGGAGGAACGGACGGGGGCCTCCAAGGAAGTCCTGTAAAGCCCTCCAGCAAAAGGAGGATGACAGCTAGAGGAACCTAACAGAGGTTGCCATCTTAAAAGGACATTTCAAGATGGATCCACCATGCTGAATGTACTTAGGAAGAAATCCCAGCTGGTGAGACAAGATTTATGAATATGCCTACATAACCCTCCTACATTATTAACTAATGCTAAGGACTATCTTTATATGAAGATTTCTTGTTTTATGTACTGTCTGCCATGATGCCAAGAAGATTACAATACAATAAATGTATGTTTTTTATACAAACAAAGAGCTCACTCTCTCCATGATCAGACCGGTTATAATTTAGCATTCCAGTTATATTTAACATTTGGTGAGCCAGCCATTCGTCTTCGTCAAGCTTGAACAGGGGGAGAGACGAACGCATGCCATATTCAAGCTTTCGGAAGATGTGAACCTAAAGGACCATTGGAGGACGCCAGGAAAAGTCAGCAAATGACCATTGTTGGAGATAAGACGTGCCAGACACAGGGAAGTGATCTGAAAAACAGACGTACCAGCAAAGCAGGCTGAGCATACAAGTAGGCTATCTTGTGAGTATTGCTTTAATTAATTTTATTATGGCAAGAACAAGTTTTGTGAAAGTTCCAGATTTATCTTGTCATGAGATAGATTTAAAGACAGTATGGCTTAATCTTTTTGCAGAGTGTGAAACTAAGAACAAAGAATTAGAGAATAAATTAATATCTGTAAATAGGGAAAAAGCTAAGTTAAAGAATATTTTTCAATTGGTAAAAATTTGTTTTTCCATTTTTGCACTTTGTTTTTTTTCCTACCTTTTAAAAATCATAACCCTTTAAATTTTGCACCTAAAAATCCATATGACAGTTTTTTTTTATTTGCGCCACCAATTCAACATTGCAATGACATCAGTCATTTTATCAAAAAATCTATGGCAAAACAGAAAAAAAAATCATTGTGCGACAAAATTGAAGAAAAACATAATTTTGTAACTTTTGGGGGCTTCCGTTTCTACGCAGTACATTTTTCAGTAAAAATGACACCTTATCTTTGTTCTGTAGGAATATACAATTAAAATGATACCCTACTTATATATAGGAAAATTAATGTTTAAAAATGTCCTGTTATGACACCTATAACTTTCTTATTTTTATGTGTAAGGGGCAGTATGAGGGCTCATATTATGTGCCGTGCTCTGAAGTTTTTATCGGTACCATTTTTGTCATGATCAGACTTTTTAATAATTTTTTATTCATTTTTTTATGGTATAAAAAGTGACAAAATATGCTGTTATGGACTTTGGAATTTTTTTGTGCATACGCCATTAACCGTGTGGTTTAATTAATGATACATTTTTATATTTCAGACAGTTACGCACGTGGTGATACCACATATGTTTATTTTTACACAGTTTTTTTTTAATGGGAAAAGGGGGGGTGATTCAGACTTTTATTAGGGAAAGAGTTGTTGTTTTTCAACAGCTGGAGGCTCTGTTTTGGAAAAAAAAATTTTATTGGGGTGGGGGGGACGGTGTAGGGGTATGTGTATATGTAGCGTTTTACTTTTTATTTTGTGTAGGTGTAGTGTAGTGTTTTTAGGGTACATTCACACGGTTCGGTTTACAGTGAGTTTGAGCTGGGAGTTTGAGCTGCGGCTGAAAATTTGCCACATCTCAAAGCTTGCTGTAAACCCACCCGTGTGAATGTACCCTGTACATTCACATGGGGGGGGGAGGGGGGCAAACCTCCAGCTGTTGCAAAACTACAACTCCCAGCATGCACTGACAGACCATACGTGCTGGGAGTTGTAATTATGCAACAGCTGGAGGCACATTGGTTGCGAAACACAGAGCGTTTATTACTTAATTCAGTGTTTCACAACCAGTGTTCCTCCAGCTGTTGCAAAACTACAACTCCAAGCATGTACAGTCTCTCAGTGCATGCTGGGATTTGTATTTTTGCATTGCAGCAGCTGGAGGCACACTGGTTATGAAACACTGAGTTAGGTAACAAACTCGGTTTAACAACCAATGTGTCTCCCCAACTGTTGCAAAACCGCAACAATCAGCATGCATTGACAGGGCATGCTGAGAGTTGTAGTTTTGCAACAGCTGGAGCACACTGCTACAACTCCCAGCATGCCCTTTGGTAGTCTGTGCATGCTAGGAGTTGTAGTTATTCAACAACTGGATGCACACTTTTTCATAGAAAAAAAGTGCCTCTAGCTGTTGCTTAACTACAACCCCCAGCATGCACAGACTACCAAAGGGCATGCTGGGAGTTGTAGTTGGAACTCCAGCTGTTGCAAAACTACAACTCCCAGCATGTCCTTTGCTAAGCAACAGTACAAGGTGAACAGGACTCACCTCCTGCTGTATCCTTCTGCCGGGACCGCCGCTGAGACCGATCCTGCTGCTCCTGTCGCCGCCACCTATCCTGAGGGGACCCCCGCCGGCCCAGGGCAAGGTAGGAGACCCCCGCTGGCGCTGATCTCCGCTCCGATCGCCGTCCCGATCACCGTCCAGCAGGTCCGTGAATTCACACTTGCGATTTGCGCCGATTACGGGTCATACGGGTCTATGGTGACCCGGTGACCCGGAATAGAAGGGGGATCGCGGTTGTCTAAGACAGCCACGATACCCCTGTAGCGATAGGAGTGAGGTGGCAGACGTGCCACCCCTCCTATCTCTGTTATTGGTGGTCTAGACGCGACCACCAATAGCAGATCGGGGGCGGGGGGGTTTACTTTCATTTTCCCCGTTCTGCCCACCCACAATATGCGCGGCAGAACAGGGAAATGACGGGGACCGAACGCCGAAGATCCACTTACCCGTCGGTGGAAGCTGCTGGACGGGATCGGCGGCGGTGATCGGCACGGGCGGCGATGTCGTGCAGAAGAAGAGGACGGCTCCCTGGATCCGACGGAAGCCGATAAGTTGCCTAGCAACATCTAGAGGGCTACAGTCTGAGACTGTAGCCCTCCAGATGTTGCAAAACTACAACTCCCAGCATGCCCAGGCAGCTGCTGGGCATGCTGGGATTTGCAGTTTTGCAACAGCTGGAAGTCTACAGTTTAGAGACCACTGCACAGTGATCTCTATACTCTAGCACTCTAGATCTTGCAAAACTACAACTCCTAGCATGCCCACACAGCAGTTTGCTGTCTGTGCATGCTGGGATTTGTAGTTTTGTAACATCTGGAGGTCCACAGTTTGGAGATCACAGTGCAGTGGTCTCTATCTGTAGCCCTCCAGATGTTGCAAAACTGCAAATCCCAGCATGCCGAAACAGTTGTCTCGGCATGCTGGGAAAAGTAGTTGCGTACCTCTAGCTGCTGCATAACTAGATCTCCCAGCATACCCTTCGGCGATCAGTACATGCTGGGAGTTGTAGTTTTACAACAGCTATAGGCACACTGGTTGGAAAATACTGAGTTAGGTAACAGAACCTAACTGAAGGTTTTCCAACCAGTGTGCCTCCAGCTGTTGCAAAACTACAACTCCCAGCATGCACGATCTGTCAGTACATGCTGGAAGTTGTAGTTTTGAAACAGCTGGAGGTTTGCCCCCCCCCCCCCCCCATGTGAACGTACAGGGTACATTCACACGGACAGGTTCACAGTAAGTTTCCTGCTTCAAGTATGAGCTGCGGCAAATTTTTCGCCGCAGCGCAAATTTCTAGCGGGAAGCTCACTGTAAACCTTCGCCCATGTGAATGTACCCTGAAAACACTACACTACACTAACACATAATAAAGAGTAAAACACTACATCTACACCTCCTTACACTGACCCCCCCCCCAATAAAAATGAAAAATGTATTGTACAGCAGTGTTTCCAAAACGGAGCCTCCAGCTGTTGCAAAACAACAACTCCCAGCATTTCCGGACAGCCACTGACTGTCCAGGCATGCTGGGAGTTTAGCAACAGCTGGAGACACCCTGTTTGGGAATCACTGGCGTAGAATACCCCCTATGTCCACCCCTTTGCAATCCCTAATTTAGTCCTCAAATACGCATGGCGCTCTCTCACTTCAAAGCCCTGTCGTATTACAAGGAAACAGTTTAGGGCCACATATGGGGTATCTCTGTACTCGGGAGAAATTGCGTTACAAATTTTTGGTGGCTTTTTCTCCTTTTACCCCTTATGAAAAGGAAAAGTTGGGGGCTACACCAGCCTGTCAGTGTAAAAAAATTAAAAATTTTACACTAACATGCTGGTGTTGTCCTTTACTTTTTATTTTCACAAGTGTTAAAAGGAAAAAAAGACCCACAAAATTTGTAACGCAATTTCTCCTGAGTATGGAAATACCCCATATGTGGGCGTAAAATGCTCTGCGGGCACACAACAAGGCTCAGGAGTGAGAGCGCACCATGTACATTTGAAGCCTAAATTGGTGATTTGCACAGGGGTGGCCGATTTTACAGCGGTTCTGCCATAAACGCAAAAAAAGAAATATCCACACGTGACCCCATTTTGGAAACTACACCCCTCACGAAATGTAACAAGGGGTATAGTGAGCCTTAACACCCCACAGGTGTTTGACTAATTTTCATTAAAGTTGGATGGAAAAATGAAAAAAAAAATTTTCACTAAAATGCTGCTGTTACCCAAAATTTTTCAGCACCATTGGGATTTTGAAGATAAAATTTGTCCGGAATTGAAGGCTACGTGTGTTTACAAAGCCCCCATATAGCCAGAACAATGAACCCCCCCACATATGACCCCATTTTGGAAACTACACCCCTCACGTAATGTAATAAGGGGTACAGTGAGCATTTAGGCCCCACAGGTGTCTAACAGATTTTTGGAACAGTGGTCCGTGAAAATGAAAAATTTTATTTTTCATTTGCACAGCCCACTGTTCCAAAGATCTGTCAAACGCCAGTGGGGTGTAAATACTCACTGCACCCCTTATTAAATTCTGTGAGGGGTGTAGTTTCCAAAATGGGGTCACGTGGGGGAGCCCACTGTTCTGGCACCACGGGGGGGGGGGGGGGGGGCACATGGCCCCCGACTTCTATTCCAACCAAATTCTGTCTTCAAAAGCTCAATGGCCCTCCTTCTCTTCTGAGCATTGTAGTGCACCAGCAGAGCACTTGACATCCACACATTGGGTGTTTCCATACTCAGAAAAAATGGAGTTACAAATTTTGGGGGTCATTTTCTCCTATTACCCCATGTAAAAATATAAAATGTGGGGGAAAACCAGCATTTTAGTGAAAACATTTTTTTTTTCATTTACACATCCGACTTTAGCAAAAAGTCGTGAAACACCTGTGAGGTTTTAAGGCTCACTGTACCCCTTGCTGTGTTCCTTGAGGGGTGTAGTTTCTAAAATAGTATGCCATGTGTGTTTTTTTTGCTGTTCTGGCACCATAGGGGCTTCCTAAATGCGACATGCCCTCCAAAAACCATTTCAGCAAAATTCGCTTTTCAAAAGCCAAATGTGACTCCTTCTCTTCTGAGCATTGTAGTGCGCCAGCAGAGCACTTGACGTCCACACTTGGGGTATTTCCATACTCAGAAGAGATGGGGTTACAAATTTTGGGGGGCATTTTGTCCTATTATCCCTTTTAAAAATTAAAAATTTTGGGGAAAACTAGCATTTTAGTGGAAAAAAAATAATAATTTACACATCCAACTTTAAAAAAAAGTTGTGAAGCACCTGTGGGGTGTTAAGGCTCACTGGACCCCTTGTTAAGTATCTTGAGGGGTGTAGTTTCCAAAATAGTATGCCATGTGTTTTTTTTTTTTTTTTTTTTGCTGTTCTGGCACCATAGGGGCTTCCTAAATGCGACATGTCCCACAAAAACCATTTTAGAAAAACTCTCCAAAATCCCACTGTCGCTCCTTCCCTTCTGAGCCCTCTACTGCGCCCGTCGTACACTTGACATACACATATGAGGTATTTCCTTACTCGAGAGAAATTGGGTTACACATTTTAGGAAGATTTCTCTCCTTTTACCCCTTGTAAAAATTCAAAAACTGGGTCTACAAGAACATGCCAGTGTAAAAAATGAAGATTTTGAATTCTCTCCTTCAATTTGCTGCTATTCCTGTGAAAAACCTAAAGGGTTAACAAACCTTTTGAATGTAATTTTGAATACTTTGAGGGGTGCAGTTTTTATAATGGGGGTCATTTGTGGGGCATTTCTAATATGAAGGCCCTTGAAATCCACTTCAAAACAGAACTGGTCCCTGAAAAATTTTGATCTTGAAAATTTTGTGAAAAATTGGAAAATTGCTGCTGAACTTTGAAGCCCTCTGATCTCTTCCAAAAGTAAAAACATGTCAATGTTATGATGCAATCATAAAGTAGACATGTTGTGTATGTGAATCAATATATAATTTATTTGGAATATTCATTTTTCTTATAAGAAGAGAGTTTCAAAGTTAAAAAAAATGCAAAATTTTCAATTTTTTCATCAAATTTTGGAATTTTTCACCAAGAAACAATGCAAGTATCGACAAAATTTTACCACTAATATAAATTAGAATATGTCACGAAAACCTATCTCGGAATCAGAATGAAAGGTAAAAGCATCCCAGAGTTATTAATGCTTAAAGTGACAGTGGTCAGATGTGCAAAAAATGGCCGGGTCTACAGTGAAAATTGGCTGGGTCCTTAAGGGGTTAAGAGGTTAAAGAGTACCTCTCATTAACTTATTTTTTTCTAACTCCATATCTGTTCTCTAACTAGCCCTAACACCCTCCCTGCCTTCAATTTTTTTTATAGCTTTAAAAATGTTTTTTTCTTTACCTATATAGTTCCTCACTTGCTCACTGAGCTACTGGCTGGAGAAAGTGGGTGCTTTCCAGCAGCCCTGATGTCACTGAAGCCTGCTGGGAGATCACTTCCGCCCTCTCCTCATCTATGCTGCATAGATGTGCAGCCAATCACACGGTAGATATGCTAGGGACACATAATGCTGATCTATGCTATGGCATAGCATTGATCAGTATAAGCATTCAAAAGATTGCATGTTATAGCTCCCTAAAAAAGTGTTAAAAAAAAGTTTATAAAAGTGAATTAACCCATTCCTAATAAAGGTTTGAATCCCCCTTTTCCCATTTTAAAAAAATAAAATAATAAAATAAAAATAATCATATGTGGTACCGCCGGTAAATGTCCAAGCTATTAAAATATAAGGGTAGCTAAACCGCACGGTCTATGGCGTACCTGTAAAAAAATACCAAAGTCCAAAATTCTGCATTTTTTTTCACTTCATATACCATAAGAAATGAATAAAAAGCAATCAAAAGGTCCCATCAAAACAAAAATACCAATAAAAACTACAGACAACTGCGCAATAATGAGCCCTCATATAGCCCCGTATGCGGAAAAATTAGGTTATGGGGGTCAGAAGATGACAATTTTATACATACTAATTTTGGTGCATGTAGTTATATTTGTTTTAAGTAGAAAAATTAAATAATACCTACATAAATTGAGTATCTGTTACGCCGAGCGCTCCGGGTCCCCGCTCCTCCCCGGAGCGCTCGCAGCATCCTCTCATTCGCAGCGCCCCGGTCAGACCTGCTGACCGGGTGCGCTGCAATATCACTTCCAGCCGGGATAGCGATTTGCGACGCGGGAGGCGCTCGCTCGCGATGCGCATCCCGGCTCCCGTACCTGACCCGTTCCCCGTCTGTCTTGTCCCGGCGCGCGCGGCCCCGCTCCTTAGGGCACGCGCGTGCCGGGTCTCTGCAATTTAAAGGGCCACTGCGCCACTGATTGGCGCAGCAGGCCTAATCAGTGTTATCACCTGTGCACTCCCTACTTATACCTCACTCCCCCTGCACTCCCTCGCCGGATCTTGTTGCCATTGTGCCAGTGAAAGCGTTCCCTTGTGTGTTCCTAGCCTGTGTTCCAGACCTCCTGCCGTTGCCCCTGACTACGATCCTTGCTGCCTGCCCTGACCTTCTGCTACGTCCGACCTTGCTCTTGTCTACTCCCTTGTACCGCGCTTATCTTCAGCAGTCAGAGAGGTTGAGCCGTTGCTGGTGGATACGACCTGGTTGCTACCGCCGCTGCAAGACCATCCCGCTTTGTGGCGGGCTCTGGTGAATACCAGTAGCAACTTAGAACCGGTCCACCAACACAGTCCACGCCAATCCCTCTCTGGCACAGAGGATCCACCTCCAGCCAGCCGAATCGTGACAGTATCCTTGTTACCATATGGACCTACAGAATAAAGATAAGGTGTCATTTTTTCCGAAAAGTGCACTGCATAGAAACGTAAGCCCCAAAAATTACAAAATGGCATTGTTTTTTAAATTTTTTTATTTCACCCCACAAATAAGTTTTTTTTTTGTTTTGCCGCAGATTATGTGTCTTCAACTGTTTACATAAACAGCAATAAATGGCTATAACAAAGGATAATCACCCAGTGATAAAGTATCAGTAGCTGGTCGATCAGGCAACTGTAGGATTTATCAGCCTCACCGAGGTCTCCTGTACCTGGCCATGATCTATTACATTGGAATTATTTCCGAGTAACTGCTGTCAGAAGATTCTTTCTATATACTTTACCTGTCTGCTGATTAACGCTTGATAACTGTGTTATAAGATAGTGCTGTGGGGGTCCGTAGAGCCCGACTATCAAGGACATTGCTCATAACAGTCTAACAAGTGTGCGCAAATGTAACTTCTGTGGATGTTATACTGGTCCGTAAGGTCAAAATGGGCTTGGTCCCCAAGGGGTTAAAAAATACCATATGTGTACATAGTTGCGGATTTCCCACTGTAGTCACAATTAGAGGAGAGCAGTAGTTTTGTAGTCTAAAGCAGTATCCAACATCCTGATCCAGATTGTGGAGGAACAGAATGATAAAAGTAAGGGGAAAAGAAATAACAAAAAGGGATTAAAAAAAATAGCCAAATAGCCAGGCAGAGGCAGGAGAAACACCCGGAGAGTGACAAACTGGGGCTCGCATGCGGGCGTGTCCTGCGAAGCGAGTCCCAGCCCCGTCGTCAGCAGAAGGTAAGGGGGCCATGCGCTCACGGCCAGCGTGTGTGGCCGGAGAGCATAACGTAACACATTGACTTGGTCATTCGGGGTAGTGTCGTCTCCAACTTGGAGTTGTGCCCACCAGGGCTCTGGAGGACTCGCACTGGATCCTTTGGCGACTTGGGCTGCCGGCTGTCGGGCCACCAGACGTTCTGTCAAAATGTCCTTCCACTCTATGAGGGACAACTGGGCTACTGGGGTGTACTTGGGTAAGACAGTAGAAGCATCAGACGGGACTCTCCCGTTAGTGATAGTGACAAGGCTTCTTCCAGCTCGGACAAGAGGATGATCTTCTAGTTGCATAGGTTCTAGCAGGGCCTGATAGTTCATATTCTTGACTCCGGGACGTGCACAACACCAGATGATAGTCTCTGTGTTGGGTTGTAAAGTCACTGACCTGATGTCTTGAACTCATACTCGACAGATTTCACCTTGCTTGTTGGCAAACTTCTGCTCTGCGTGTAGAACTTAATTCCTAATATAAACTCAGCAGACCCCCTTATCTGTCACATTAGTTACAATCACTCCCTGCCTGCTAAGTACATGCTCTCCTAACTGAACGGTTGGCTCCCAGTATCCATGTCTGGGGATTGGTTGCCCATTACCCACAACTACTCTGAAATTAACATCATCAGGCTCACACAATAAAATAGCATCCCAATGCTGATAGAAAACACTTTTAGGTATGGTAGACACCTTTATCTATAAAGCGCCTCCAAAGGTACACCTTCGACAACAATTTTTACATAGGGGCAGGAGGCGACATAAAGTGAGAGTCCTGATTTAGGTTGTTCAGGGATTGGAACTGATGACTGTTTTCCTGAGGGCCGGTCCTTGACTTCAGGGGAAATCCGTTTAAATCCCAACACTGAATTTTCCAATGTCCTGACTTGTTATAATAAGTGCAAAAGGGCCTTTGAGTCCCAGAGGGTCTATTGGGTGGAGAATTGCGGTAGTTGGGATTGCAGGGGGTAGGAGCAGGGGCAGGTTTTTCTAGGCAAGGGAGTAGGCCGGGTGGCCAGCTCCTTTACAGCCTTTGTCAGTTGTTCAATGTCCTGCCTAACAGTCTGTAAGTCTGAAGCTGCAGCGACTGGCAAATCAGAAGACAATGGGGCGGGGACAGGTGACGGTGGTGGTATAGGTCTGGCTATAGTGGCTCTTGAACGGGTGTAAGGGGTGCACAAACTTCCTCTGACTCAATTACTTGGACAGCCAGTCTCTTGAAAGCAGGGAATGACATTCTCAGCTGGGCTTTGTCCCACTTATTAAGGGCCCCATCAATAAATCTGTCCATTAACATCTTGTTGCCCTGCTCGGGAGTTATACCATCTAATTTTTGGACAGTCTCTGGGGCATTCTGCAGGGCTAAGGCACACGCTCCCAAGGTCTCACCTGGCTTTTGTCACCTTTCATATAGCCGGAGACGTACCTTAGATGGAGAGTTTAACTCAAATTCCTGGTACAGTCCTTCAAAGATCTGCTCTACAGTCACCTTCTCGGAGGCTGGCCAGGTGCGGACTTCCTCTGACGCTGGTCCCTGGAATTGTCCTGTGAGCAATTGCACCTGTTGGTTAGGAGGGAAAGAGTAAAAGACAAACAAACTCTGGATCCTCTCTTTGAAATCCCTCAAGGTGAAGGGGTCTCCACTGTAGGTAGGGAGGACAGGGTTCCCCATGAATAGATGCTGGAACACAGGACTGTTGATGCTGACTGCAGGCATGGCTAACAAGATCTTGGCTGCTGGGGTAGGTGATGACCTCGCTGCTGGAGATGAAGTGGCGATATCGCCTGGTTGATCTGGAGAGCTAGGTTCTGACATCCTGTTGAATTTTGAGTGCGCTGTCGCTTGAAGGGAAATAAGGTGCATTCTCCTTTAAGATGCTTACTGTAGTGCGGCAGCGGCTTTGACTTGACTGATGGGGGTACTGTAATGGATGTCCCCCCTCTATTTTGTAGGCACCCGGTTGTAATTCATCTTGCGACCAGACTTGTGTGCACTAACGGGTTAATACTGATAGCTACTGGCACCAGAGAATTGACACTGACAATCATTGGTGTTTGCAGAGTCTGCGCTGCAGCGGGTACTGGACAGGTAACAACAGAGACTAGCACAGCAGTCAGAGCTTCCAATATGGCTGCGCCCAGGGAACTTCCTGTTTTGGTCTGGTCGGCAAAATCTTCCCCTGTGCAACAGAGGGCGGCTCTTTGGTTCCTCCTCGCAGCAATGAAGAGGCGTCACCGCTGGGGACTGATGGGGCCCAGCTGCGACCGCTCACGTGCATGGGAAACACCGGGCCAAGTTAACCCTTTCAGGTACCACCTCTATACAGTTCACACAGTTCACAGTAGCAGATAACAGTCTTTTCTTCACCTCCCCCTTTATTTCACAAGTGCCTTGGGTAAAACATTTTTCACTGGTAAAGTCCTGTACACTTACTGGCGCAAATTGTATTTGCATCGGCATGCGATTTTCTGACAATACTGAATGCAGTTAAGACTGGGGGAGGACTTGTTGCATAAGGCACACACCCGTATCTTGTTCGTAGGATGCCAAAAGGTGTGGCATGGGTGTGATGCAGGGCAGATGAAATTACCCTAGGGGCATTAACCCCTTGTATTTGTGACGCCAGGGCGTGGTTTGTCCTCCATACCACCCGAAGGTATACCGCTGGATCCTGGGCTAGGCACGGGAGCAGTAATGACTCTGACGCCAAGTTACGGACAACAGTAGCTTTACTGAGTGACAGATGGTACAGTCTATACAGTGTAGCCAGGCCCACAGAGGTGACCAGTGACTTCAGAGACCTTAACAGAAAGAGACAGAAGAGACTCCTCCCAGGGCATTTATGGGGAGACTCTGGTGGGATCCCATTGGTCACCCTTAAGTC
The DNA here is from genome assembly GCF_029499605.1 of Hyla sarda. Taxonomy (NCBI): domain Eukaryota; kingdom Metazoa; phylum Chordata; class Amphibia; order Anura; family Hylidae; genus Hyla; species Hyla sarda. The sequence continues at coordinate 146,352,329 of NC_079194.1, forward strand.
ACCTGGTCACTGATACCTGGGTAATAGTCACATGATAACTAACATGACAACTAAAGATCACATGGGAACATTTCTTAAAGTTATAACACTTCTTTACACACTTTACAGCATAATAAATGTAAGGGTGCCCAGGGGACACTGCAGGAGGCTGCCTGACAGGGCAGCAAGGGTACGGGGTAACAACTCCCTACTGGGCCACCACAAATATATATCCATGGTCACGTGACCCTGGTTATCGTGATTACTCACACCAATGAGCCTGCATTCCGTAGGGCACAGTCCAAGGCTGTGATATCTCGCTTCTTGTTATCTGATAACAGACTCACTTATGAAGCCCAATCTTATTACTCAATTTATGGGATTTTATTAGAGGTGTGATAATGAGAGCGGCGAGGATCCTTTATAATTCTGATAGTTGGAAATCATATGGACAAAGGGTTTAACCTTTCACTCACTGACTGATTTGAGGGAAACCGCAGCAGTTTCAACAATGTTATAAAAAAACCTTCTTAGGTTGTATGAGGCATGGGGAAAATAGATGACAACAGATAGTAGTGGCTTGTTTCAAATACATAGAAACAGAATAAGAAATGTTTTGCTGCTTTTTTTATTTTATTTACCCACATACATAGGATAAAGAAAAAAAATGTGGATATACACCAAACTTTTGCTATCAATTTGGGTCATCAGACCTGTGGTTGGGCCTGAACTTGCAGCTGTAATACAGAAACAAAAACACCTCTGTATTATGTAAGTGTCACCAATGCCTAAAGCCGCACACTTTTCCTAAAGACCACACCCACTATTTATGGGGAAGCAAGTCATATTTTTGCATACATTTTCCATGCAACAGGATTTGGGATGCCAAAACTTGTGTAAATGTGGGCCTCATGTTTTCACGATCTTTTGTTGGCTGTAAGTGAATAGGAACACACTTGTTTTTATATTGAGGTTAAATGCTGGAAACAGACACAGAATTCTTGTCCAAAAACTCCCCCAAAAACAACACACTGCCCGCATGGTGTTTTCTATTGGGCCAAAAACACTGCAGCCAGATGTTAGCTGGGAGTTAATAGGGAAATATGAAACACCATACTCACATTGGGGGACATTTATCATTGCTGTCTTTAGTAAGCGAGTTCTGAAGTCATTCTTTTTTTTTTTGCTTATGTGATCTATATTTATCATACTAACACAGTGTTAAATTTGGAGTACATAAGCAAAACACAAATGCCTCAGTGCACATCATAAATCCGTGACCACTGCAAAGTGAAAACTGAAAGTTTCTTAGGTAAGACTGTTTACAACTTTATGCCTACCCACAAAAGTCGCATTAAAAAGTGCTTAGGCGCACGTGATGACACACCCATGATAAATGTCCCCCCATAGTGTTTTTATTTTTGGCATACACGTATGCAAAAAAAATAAAAAAGTCACACACCCCTTCAAAAAGTCAACTCCAGGTCTGAACTGGCTTAGAAAACTGTCTGTGGTAAACGCTTAAAATTTTTTAAAAAAGTCTCACAAAAGTCTCAACTGAGGCATTTTTGGTGGCATCAGTTATAAGCAGACATTGTGGACTTCCCCTGATGTGTATGTCTACGGACACTGCATAACGCAGTGTAAAAGGAGATAAACCGACAGAAATGGCTTATAACTATGGCTAGCCATAGCAGGCGTAGATTACATTTTCCCTTGATAGTAACATTCTATAAGGCACCACATTTTATAAATGGCTTATAACTTTAAATTCATTTGGCACATGTTACTTTGATGAACTCTACTGAACGAAAATGCCAGTCTTGACATATCTCCCAAAGTTTTGGACAACGTTTCAGAACTCTATAATGGTTTATCTGTACATGAACCTGTTTAACAGGTGGTTAAGGATATTTTGCACGTGTGACAATGTATAGACTTTGCAGGAGCACAGTTTGTGTTCTCAGCGCGTTTACAGGCTTCTCTGAGTATATGTCATATGACCTGTCTGTAATTTATGGCTGTCAGTAAATGTGAAGGTGCCAGTGAGTGACAGTGATTGGTGAACGCTTATCTTCTTGTGATTGACATGTGACTCCAGCTGCTGCGCCTCCTCCTGTCACCTTTTGTGTCACTGCAGTTTACATTCTGATCATTGATTTTTTTCTTTGTAACTTTGCTCTTGTGAGGTTGTGAGTGAGGTGGGGGCGACCCGGGGTGATTGGTAGCGGGGCTGCTGGCGTCAGTGACCTGCTCTTGTTGACAGATCACAATAATGAAGCTTTGTGAGGGAATTATGAACATGGAATTACCAGATTACTCAGAGACCCTGGACTCCACGTACACCATGCTGGAATTCGACAGTATCCGGGTGCTGCCGACTAATGCAGGTGAGGAGCAAAGGTTCATTATAATAGGATCCAGGCCCTGCTAGAATAATGGGATTGCTGTATGTCAGGCCTGTATTTAAACCAAGCTTGGACTTGTAGTCCCCTATAAACTATGGAACCAATCAATGGGAACTCCAAATATAACCATATCATTGTATGTAACTTTTTGGTATATTTACTTTGTATTGTATAAACATGCACACCAATCTTTTATGGGGTATTATTGTAACTTTACATCAGTGGAGGAGGTTGCGTATGTTCATTTACTTCCATACCTCCCATTGATGCAAACATTAGAGGAAGCTCAGTGTATACTGAGGGAGATTTATCAAACTGTTTAGTCTAAATTTGTCTCTCAGAAAGTCTCAGTCAGTTTAGTTGAGAAGTTTGGTTTAGAGAGTTTCTCTTCCCAACAAGCATAATATTCTATAATACAGCACAAAATGCAGTGGTCATTACTTTATCAACTACAACTTTTCCTAAAAAGTCACAAAAAAGTCACAAAAAAGTGGCATCAACGCAAATTAAGCTGAAACCTCAGGCCATGTCGACCCAGGTGGTAATACAATCTATTTAGATGATGGGAAGTTTGTGCGCCAAATTTATGGAACAGCGTGCGACTTTTGATAAATTTGTCGCATGCTAGACCAAAACTCTGCAAATTTTTAGGTCTAAACTACTGCGGAGAGTAGATCAGGATGATAATTCTCCCCCACTGTGTTATTAAGTTTAATGTACAGTGTTATGCAGTAACCTTCTTCTAATCGGGGCTGTGACAGACAACATTTTATGAGATAACTCCAAAAGGCCTTTTATATGGGGCAATTATGGGGGGAACGAGAGGATTATTACCTGTGTAAACGACCCAGTGACTGGCTGAAAAACAAGTAAGTGATCACGGGGATTTTTCGGTCTTAAAAATCATTGTAGATTGACTGAATAAAATCAATGGCCCCATAAACATTCAGCAATCGGTGGCCCCGCATAATAACTGGAGCTCTGTGTCCACAAAATTCTGACCGCTATAAAAGGTATATTAAGAAAGAATGGAAATGGAGGATTGGACCCATTCAGGTAAAAAAATGAAATAGAGGGATTTGTGTGATTTTCTACATTCTATGACAATACAACTGTAATGCTTAGTGTGCAATGCTGTGACAAATGTGAAAGGTGAAGATCCCTACTGCCTGACCCCTTCCCATCTCTACAATGAGACCTTTTTAGTGCAGAGATGGTGGCACAATCCCCAAGACAAAGCCTTTTCAATAGGCAGATGACAGCCCAATATTATTGACTATTCACAAGTGGATCAGCACTCAATAAATGGATCCTTTATATGACCCAATTATTGGGAGTAAAGGGTCTCCCGAAGGATCACTGGAACATACCGGCACCCACTCACTTCCATCACTGTTGGCAGTAGTTACACAGGTAGATGTGCTACCCACAAAAGATGAGAGCTCTTGCTTGTTTGTCGGCTGATCGCTGCTCTGTATGGAGACTGCAATGTGAGAACGCAGCCATATAGACTTTCTAAAGTGTATCCGTCGCTTTAAAAAACTTTTGACGTGTCCTAGAGACATGCAAAAAGTATTGATCGTTCAGGGTCTTAGTGTTTAGACCCCGACCAATTGTTGGAAGGAGCGGGGAGAAAGATGCAGCTGAACAAGAAGAACATAAAACTACATTGAAAGTTTGTCTCTCTTAGCTAGAACTAGCTGGGAAAAGAGCGCAATATTGGTCTGAACACTCAGACCCGACCAATCAAAACTTTTCATGTCTCCACAACATTTCATAAGTTTATTTAAGCAACAGTGCCCATTTAAGCTTATTCTAAGTGTGTGTATGCTTTCAATTAAATAGCAACAACATTTATAGTTTATACTAATACTTCTCACAGCTGATGATCTTGTTACATTGCATCAGTGCAGGTAAAAGGTATAGGCCAGGAGACCAGGGCAGGAGAGATTTGTGTTACTGCTATTCTTTGAGCAAAACCGTATGGACTCACGGCTGATATCTGTTACCAATTCCAAAATATTTTAACAAACTATCAGGAGACATTTGCATTGCTGTTATATTTAGCTCACAGAAGATTGTCTAGATTAGATACAATTTGAACAAGCATTCTGCTGTGTCAGCAGGAAAAAATTGATGGCATCTGCATGTAAACAAAAATCTTTAAAGGGGTATTCCAGGCCAAAACTTTTTTTTATATATCAACTGGCTCCGGAAAGTTAAACAGATTTGTAAATTACTTCTATTAAAAAATCTTAATCTTTCCAATAGTTATTAGCTTCTGAAGTTGAGTTGTTGTTTTCTGCCTAACTGCTTTCTGATGACTCATGTCCCGGGAGCTGTGCAGTTCCTATGGGGATATTCTCCCATCATGCACAGCTCCCGGGACGTGACATCATCATTGAGCAGTTAGACAGAAAACTTCAGAAGCTAATAACTATTGGAAGGATTAAGATTTTTTAATAGAAGTAATTTACAAATCTAAAAACAAAAAGGAAAAATAGCCAGCACAACAACCTAATACACAGGTGCCCGCTGCTGTGGCAAATACAAAATGTACAAAAAAGAAAGTGCAACAGCACTCGGTCAAAAAATGGAGGCTCCATTTTTGACCAAGAGTGCTGTTGCACTTTCTTCTTTTTTGTACATAATTTAAAAATCTGTTTAACTTTCCGGAGCCAGTTGATATATAAAAAAAAGGTTTTGCCTGGAATACCCCTTTTAATTTACTGACAGCTAGTGGAGATCTTTAAATTTATGCATGCCGAATTGTATTTGTTTTCTCCCATAGGGTGTAGTCCCAGCACATATATTATCCCTAGGAGGTGGATGGGTCTCTCTCTTTCTTAAGATAAATAGGGTCTCAATGGTCAGAATCCTGTCTTATTGTATAAAACATATATTTGGATGTATGCTGGAATCCCTCTAGTATATAACATGGAATAAAGTTGTTGTTCCCTGTAGATGGCAGACCTCTAGGATAACAGTGCATTGAGTAATCTGCTGAGTAAATACACAAGAGATTGAGGCGGTTGGGTCACTGCTTGTGGACAGGGTCAGGCTTACCGCTGCTGGGTCACATTTACTTTGTATTATTTGCTGTGGAGTTAATCAGTTATATTTTCATCATCTTGTTTGGGAAACTTTATGTTTCTAAAAGAACTGTTGTAATAGGGAGGAGATGGGAGCTAATAGTAGTGCAAGTACGAGTGCCCGGTTGGTGGGGCATGTTCTTTTTGTGCAGATAGTCTTGAGTTTGGGGTGTGCTGTACTATGTTAAAAAGGCACACCAAATTTTTAAAGCAAGGGCAACTTTGATGTCCGACTGGTCTGGGGAAACTACTATGGATCCTGTAGGGAAGGGGCCCCACATAAGGCTTCCCTATGGATGGTGTGGACTTGCCTTATGGCCCCTTCATTCTTACAAGGGACACTGGGACAGACAAGGGTTGGTCCCTCCTTTTCAGGGATAGGATTTGGGGCACATTATTTGGGGCTCTGACAATATGGTGGTTGACATGTGATTCTCTTTCTGGTCTCAGTCTGTGAGCAGCTTTCATAAAGGGCAATGTTGGGTGCTGACGTCTCCTCCAATCTGTGACCTTTGATACCATTAGTTATATTTATGGTGGTTGGAATTTAATGGCACCATAAAACTGGAATGAGTGCACATTTCTCCCTGGAGATCTAAAGAGTCCAGTCCTAGACATGGCAGAGGACAGAACACTTCCCAGAAGGCACTGTGATCATCATATATTCTTATCAATAGTACCATCATCATCATGTTCCTAGCTAAAGGACCAGTCTAGTAAATAATGTTTAATCACGTCTCATGTCTGTCCTATCTGCTGCTGAAACCTTATTTTTCAAATCCAGAGGTTCCCCTACAGGTAATGCATGTAATTCTAGGTAATTTAGAATCTCCTGTGTTGCTTTCTGCAAAAACAGTTGCCCAGTACATGTAGGACATAAGAACCAACCTGAGGCTGGAACCTATGGTCACGGAAAATCCTCAACCTCTAGCATCAGATATGATAAAAGCTTCAGTAAGGCTGTGTTCATATATTCAGGTACTTAATTGCAATTAGTGAATACAAGGTCCAGAACAGAGTATAAATGGAGGACACATATAAAGGAAAGAGGTCTTCTTTTTTTTTTTGGTATTTAATAATTGCTAACAAAACCCTGAACGTGTGAACACATCCTAAAAGGGTTAGGAAGGAGTCTAGATTAAAGGGGTATTCCAGGCCAAAACTTTTATTTATATATCAACTGGCTCCAGAAAGTTAAACAGATTTGTAAATTACATCTATTAAAAAATCTTAATCATTCCAATAGTTATTAGCTTCTGAAGTTGAGTTGTTGTTTTCTGTCTAACTGCTCTCTGATGACTCACGTCCCGGGAGCTGTGCAGTTCCTATGGGGATATTCTCCCATCATGCACAGCTCCTGGGATGTGAAATCATTATTGAGCAGTTAGACAGAAAACTTCAGAAGCTAATAACTATTGGAAGGATTAAGATTTTTTAATAGAAGTAATTTACAAATCTGTTTAACTTTCCGGAGCCAGTTGATATATATATATAAGGTTTTGCCTGGAATACCCCTTTAAGGATTTGAGTGTTTATTGAAAAAAAAAAAATAAATAAAATAAAATAAAAAAGCTAGGAGGGGATTCAAAAGATATGGAGAATATAATGCAGGGATTTCGTGCTCCTGCTGGATCCACTTCTGACTTTTGCACAAAAAAAGCATCGGGGGAGAATTATTTAAACCTATGTAGAGGAAGAGAGGTGCAGTTGCTCAACCATTCAGAGCTTCTTCTTTTATGTTTCAGAGGCCTCTTTAAAATGAAAGAAGCAATTTGATTTGTTGCTATGGGTAACTGCACCACTCTTCCTCTACACAGGTTTTGATAAATTGCCCCATTGGTTGTGACACTAGCCTTCCGGCTATTTTGCACAATTTTTTGTATTGCAGTTTTGATGCAGTTTCTGAATTTATGGTCAGAAGTATAATCTTTTTCTTTATACACTGCTCAAAAAAATTTGAAATCATATGAAATACTTTCATCTTTACACAGTTGAATGTGCTGACAACAAAATCACACAAAATTATCAATGGAAATCAAATTTATCAACCCATGTCGGTCTGGATATGGAGTCACACTCAAAATCAAAGTGGAAAACCGCACTACAGGCTGATCCAACTTTGATGTAATGTCCTTAAAACAAGTCACAATGAGTCTCAGTAGTGTGTGTGACCTCCACATGCCCGTGTAACCCCCCCCCCCCCCCCCACTACAGCGCCTGGGCATGCTCCTGATGAGGTGGCAGATGGTCTCCTGAGGGATGTCCTCCCAGACCTGGATAGTGTTGCTCGCGAATATCCGCAATGCGAATTTTATTCGCGTATATCGTATATTCGCGAATTCGCGAATATAGCACTATATATTCACAATTACGAATATTCGTTATTAATTTTTTTTTATTAATTTTTTTTTTCACAGTACAGTGATCACCCCTCTCTGTTTCCAGCTTGTGTGGTGTAAAGAAGGCTCTAATACTACTGTGTTAGACTGGCGTGCGAATTTTCGCATATTCGAAAATTAGCATATGCAAATTTTTTTATATGCTAATTTTCCCATATGCAAATTTTTGAATATGCGAATTTTGCGAATATTGACGAATATTCGTCCATATATTCGCGAAATATCGCGAATTCGAATATGGCCTATGCCACTCAACACTAGACCTGGACTAAAGCATCTGCCAACTCATGGACAGTCTGTGAAGCAACGTGGCATTGGTGGATGGAGCGAGACATGATGTCCCAGATGTGCTCAATCAGATTCAGGTCTGGGGAACGGGTGGGCCAGTCCATAGCATCAATGCCTTCCTCTTACAGGAACTGCTGACACACTCCAGCCACATGAGGTCTAGCATCGTCTTGCATTAGGAGGAGCCCAGGGCTAACCGCACCAGCATATGGTCTCACAAGGGGTCTGAGGATCTCATCTCGGTACCTAATGGCAGTGAGGCTACCTCTGGCCAGCACATGGAGGGCTGTGTGGCCCCCCAAAGAAATGCCACCCCACACCATTACTGACCCACCGCCAAACCGGTCATGCTGGAGGATATTGCAGGCAGCAGAACGTTCTCCATGGTGTCTCCAGACTCTGTCACATCTGTCACATGTGCTCAGTGTGAACCTGCTTTAATCTGTGAAGAGCACAGGGCGCCAGTGGCGAATTTGCCAATATTGGTGTTTTCTGGCAAATGCAAGACATCCTGCACGGTGTTGGGCTGTTAGCACATCCCCCACCTGTGGATGTCGGGCCCTCATACCCCCCTCATGGAGTCGGTTTCTGACCATTTGAGTGGACACATGCATATTTGTGGCCTGCTGGAGGTCATTTTGCAGGGCTCTGGCAGTACTCCTCCTGCTCCTCCTTGCACAAAGGCGGAGGTAGAGGTCCTGCTGCTGGGTTGTTGCCCTCATACGGCCTCCTTCATGTCTCCTGATGTACTGGCCTGTCTCCTGGTAGCGCCTCCATGCTCTGGACACTACGCTGACAGACACAGCAAACCTTCTTGCCACAGCTCACATTCATGTGCCATCCTGGATGAGCTGCACTACCTGAGCCACTTGTGTGGGTTGTAGACTCCGTCTCATGCTACCACTAGAGTGAAAGCACCGCCAGCATTAAAAAGTGACCGAAACATCAGCTAGGAAGCATAGGAACTGATAAGTGGTCTGTGGTCACCACCTGAAGAACCACTCCTTTATTGGGGGTGTCTTGCTAATTGCCTATAATTTCCACCTGTTGTCTGTTCATTTGCACAACAGCATGTGAAATTGATTGTCAATCAGTGTTGCTTCCTGAGTGGACAGTGTGATTTCACAGAAGTGTGATTGACTTGGAGTTACATTGTGTTGTTTAAAGGGGTTTTGCGCTGCCCTGACTTTCAGAGCTCCGCTCACAGCGTCCGGAAGTTCATTATTCCGAATGCTGTGTGCGGGCTTCCGTGTTCGCGGCCGCCTGGCGTGACGTCACGCCCGGCCCCTCGTGACGTCTCGCCCACCCCCTAGTGACGTCTCTCAACGAAAGTCTATGGGAACGCCCCCTTCCCATAAACTTTGGTAGAGGGGGCGGGCGTGACATCACGAGGGGGCGGGCGAGACGTCACGAGGGGCCGGCCGTGACGTCACGCCTGGCGGCCACGAACACGGAAGCCCGCACACAGCGTTCGGAGTAATGAACTTCCGGACGCTGTGAGCAGAGCTCCGAAAGTCAGGGCAGCGCACCACCCCTTTAAGTGTTCCCTTAATTTTTTTGAGCAGTGTATTTTCTAGTCCTCTTGAATCCACTTCTAGCTCGGCTCAAAACAAATGGAATGAAAGACTGCAGCGCTTTTCCAAAAAATGCTGTGTGTGAAATCGCCTTCTTATAATCTTTGAATTGGGTTAAATGCAGGGGTTAAAGGGGTACTCCGGCGCTTAGACATCTTATCCCCTATCCAAAGGATAGGGGATTAGATGCCTGATCGCGGGGGTCCCGCCGCTGGGGACCCCTGTGATCCTGCACACCGCACCCTGTTAAAATCAGTCCCCGGAGCGTGTTCGCTCCGGGTCTAATTACTGTCGATCACGGTCCCGCCCCCGTGTGACGTCATGTTCCGCCCCCTAAATGCAAGCCTATGGGAGGGGGCATGACAGCTCACAATGCTCCGGCCCCGTCACAATGCTTCGGCCCCGTGATCGACAGTAATCAGACCCGGAGCAAACACACTCCGGGGACTTATTTTAATGGGGTGCGGCATGCAAGATCACGGGGTCCCCAGCGGCGGGACCCTGGCGATCAGGCATCTAATCCCCCATCCTTTGGATAGGGGATAAGATGTCTAAATGCCGGAGTACCCCTTTAAGTCCTGGGAAAAAATACTGTGGAGACTCACCCAAGATTTCCAATTAAGGGCTGATCCTGCTAATGGGAAGGTGTTCCTGCTGTTGAAAAAAGTGCAGGAACTCTGTTCCCATGCATTCCTGCAGGACTTGAGCCCTGGTTAAATGGCTACCTCCTCATTTTTCCTATTATTTTCTGCTATTTGAAATTGCAATGTTTTTCATTTTGCTCTGTCCTCCAGATGGAGCTGTTCTAATGCATTTTATAGCAGATCTAATAGTTATATGTATAAATCCCATAGATGCAGATTAGAAGAATCTTTAACCCCTTAACGACCATGGACGTAAATGTACGTCCTGGTGTTTCGATAATTAGCGCACAGGACGTACATTTACATCCTATGTGTCATACACTCCTGGTCCCGTCGGTAATGGCCGACATCCATTAACCCCTCAGATGCCATGATCAGTACAGATCACGGCATCTGCGGCAATGCGCATGTTAAAATAGATGATCAGATCACCCGCAGCGCTGCCACAGCGATCCCATCATCTGTAATGGCGGCTGGAGGTCCCCTCACCTGCTTCCGGCTGTCTCCTCGGGTCTTCTGCTCTGGTCTGAGATCGAGCAGACCAGAGCAGAAGATAGCCGATAATACTGATCAGTGCTATGCCCTATGCATAGTACTGAAAACTGATTGCTATTGATAGTCTCCTATGGGGACATTAAAAGTGTAAAAAAAAAAAAGTTGAAATATGTAAAAATAAAAAGTAAAAAAAAATGAAAAATCCCCTCCCCCAATAAAAATTTAAATTGTCCCTTTTTCTCCATTTTACCTCCAAAAAGTGTAAAAAAATTTTTATGCACATATTTGATATCACCGCATGCGTAAATGTCTGAACTATCAAAATATAATGTTAATGATCCCATATGGTGAACAGCGTAAACATAAAAAAAAAGTCAAAAAATGCTGATTTTTTGTCAAATTTTATTCCCCAAAAATTTATAAAAAGTGATCTAAAAGTTTTATATATGCAAATTTGGTATCAATAAAAAGTACAGATGATGGCGCAAAAAAGGAGCCCTCATACAACCCCATATACGGAAAAATTAAAAGTTATGGGTGGTCAAAATAGGGCGATTTTGTATTACTGATTTTGTACAAAAAGTTTGAGATTTTTTTTAAGCGGTACAAAAATAGAAAAGTATCTAGCCATGGGTATCATTTTAATCGTATTGACGCACAGAATAAAGAACAGATGTAATTTTTACTGTACAGTGTACAGTGTGAAAACAAAACCCTCTAAAATGTGCAAAATTGTGGTTTTCATTTAAATTTCCTCCACAAAAAAATATTTCTTTGGGTTCGCCATACATTTTTTGGTAAAATGAGAGGTTTCATTACAAAGTACAATTGGTCACTCAAAAAACAAGCCTTTATATGGGTCTGTAGATGGAAATATAAAAGAGTAATGGATTTTAGAAGGCGAGGAGGAAAAAACTAAAAACGCAAAAATAAAATTGTCCTGGTTCTTAAATGGGCACTGTCAGATACAAAAACTTTTGATATGTTGTAAAGCATGCAGTACCAATAGGTTTTTCAATTGCTTTCATTAGAGAATATTCAGTATTTCATACTGAAAAAGCCAGTCAATCAACTGCCCACCTGCCTACTTGGAAACATACTATTCCTGCTGTGTCCATGCATCATCACCTATGTCATGGACACACTTCCTTGATTGACAGCTGTGAGCGCACAGGGCTCACACCTGGAGGAAAAATCCTTCCAATGTCAGCTTGTGTCCCGCTACTGTCAGTGAGGACAAGCTGCGAGTTGTAGTATTGCTAATGCTAAGGGAGATGTGAGCAGACACCATACTGAGGGAGGGGGCGGAGACCTGCACAGTGAGGCCACGCCCCTCCATTTGAGAGGAATTCAGAATAGTGAGCTAAATTAAAAGTGTAATAAAAAAATAAATAAAGGTGCTAGACACATAAAAATGAGATTTACATGGCCAGGATTAGGTACTGAGTGATATATTTAAAAAAACATTTTTTGTAGCATCTGATGGGTACGCTTTAAGGTCAAAATGGGCTTGGTCATTAAGGGGTTAATCACCTCAGTCTCCAGTTGATGCAAAACTACCACTCCTAGTATATGCTGATGGCTTGAAAATAGCTTTCGTAGATGAACGCATCAGAGTCCAGGGGGCAGTGAGGTCCTGGGAACTGCTGAGTGAATTGTACAAGCGTCCCAGCAGTTTAGCTGAAGTTGTATGGATGTTGTTCACCATCATCAGATACATGTAATGTAACTGTAAAAACATGCACTTATAAAAATCCCTTTCATGTTGTCTCGGAATGTGACCGCTATGATCTGTCACTTTGTGTTCATGTTGATGATGATGTCGCTCAAGCTGCGCAGTCTGTAAATGTGTCTGTTGTTTCTTGCAGAGATAATAACAGTGGAGACCGGGAGCCCAGGATCCCTCAGCAATGGCGTCAGCAGCTTGTGCGCAATTTGTGGAGACCGAGCTACAGGGAAGCACTATGGAGCATCAAGCTGTGATGGCTGCAAAGGGTTTTTCCGAAGAAGTGTCCGCAAGAATCATATGTATGCCTGCAGGTAACGAGATCAATTTCCCTAACATTATCACTGCCCTCTAGAAGATCAGCATACTTCTCTCCTGAAACTCTTTTTATTAGAAAAATACAAAACACAAAAGAAAACAAGGTTAACCAGCTATAACATAAATACGAAATACTCTAGTACTAGGGATGAGCAAATCGAAACTGACGAATCTGAATTCGTTACGAATTTCAGGAAAAATTAGATTCGTAACGAATGCGAATATCACCGTGATTCGAACGTGTGAATCGCTTCATTAAACTCCATTTAGTGCGGTCCAGACTCCAGGGGCCGGGCATCTAAAATAGCGGATCCACATGTGAGGACATGGGGCAACGAATCCTGGGAAGGCGGGAACAAGGGTCGGCGAGATGACCCTGAATCACATGCATAGTGACCAATCAGATTGCTTCTTTCATTTTTCAGAGGCCATTTTAAAAATGAAAGAAGCAATCTGATTGGTTGCTATGGGCAACTGCACCACTCTTCCTCTTCACAGGTTTTGATAAATCTCCCCCATAACTCTTATTTTTCCACCTACAGACTCATATAAGGGCTTGTTTGTTGCGTCACCAATTATACTTTGCAATGACATCACTTCCGTTGCCAGGAAATCTACAGTGAAGCACACAAAAAATATTAGTGGAACAAAATGTAAAAAAAAAAAAAATGCAATTATGCAATTTTTGGGGGCTTTCTACATAGTGCACTTTTCCCAAACAGTGACACATTGGGAGAGATTTATCGAAAACCTGTATCGAAAAAGACAGGTGCAGTTGCCTATAGCAACCAATCAGGTCGCTTCTTTCATTTTTCAGAGGCCTTTTAAAAAAAATTAAAGAAGCGATTTGATTGGTTGCTATGGGCAACTGTACCACACAGGTTTTGATAAATCTCCCCCATTAGCTTAATTCCGTAGGTCCATAGAATTACAACAATACCAAAATTGGGCCATTGACCATGTGGATTACTCAACATTATATTTTAGTATTTTGAGCATTTACGCACACGGCGATACTACATATGTTTTTTTTTTACATTTTTTATTTGAAATATGAGAAGGGATGATTCAAACTTGTATTAGGGAATGGGTTAATTCAATTGTATTACTTTTTTTATTTATTTTTAACACTTTTTTGCGGGAAGGGGTTATTTGTCTATAACTTCTAGGCAAATTTGTCTATAATATCTGAGCTATTATAAGCAAATTTGCCATTCAGGAGCATGAAAAAGCTAGGTGAGATATTGTCACCTAGCTTTTCTGTGCTCCTGAATGCCATTGCTGCTTATAACCTGTAAGCATAACTTACTATAAATTATAGGCAATTCTGTCTATAACAGCTTAACTAATATAAGCAGAAATGGAACTAAGGAGTACAGAAAAGCTAGATGACAATTTCTCACTTAGCTTTTAAATTCTCCTGAATGGCATATTTGCTTATCATAGCTCAGCTATTATAGACATATTTGCCTATAACATAACAAGCTATTATCAGCAGTTATGCCATTCAGGAGTATGAAAAAGCTAAGTGAGAAATTGTCATCTAACTTTTCTGAGTTCCTGAATGGCATATTTGCTTATCATAGTTCAGCTATTATAGACAGCTTTGACTATATGTTATAGGCAAATCTGTCTATAATAGCTGAGCTATGATAAGCAGATATGCCATTCACGAACCCAGAAAAGCTAGGTGACAATGTTTCACCTAGCTTTTTTGTACTCCTGAGTGGCATATCTTCCTATAGTAGCTCAGCTACTATAAGCAGTCATGCCATTCAGGAGCATGGAAAAGCTAGGTGAGACATTGCCACCTAGCTTTTCTGTGCACCTGAATGACAAGTCAGTTTATGCCTGGTGGACTAGTGATACCTTTGGGGGAAACTCCAGAGGCAGAGAGTAATGTGCGCCAGCGGCGGGACCTCAGGCAGGTGGCAGCGGCAGCACACACAGTAGTTTTTTAAACTTGGTGGGCGCTGGCCGAACGTGGGGGAGGAGTCTGATATGCCACCTTGATGTCATGTGGGGCACGCAGGTCACGCAGCCAAGTCACCACCAGGGCCATAGGTAAGCCTGTGGGCCGGTCTGGGACATCGCAGGGCCAGCCCTCTTTTACTGTTAACCAGAGGCGGCTCTAGAATTTGTGAGGCCTTAGGTGTAACCCGAACATGAGGCCCCTGCATCATTTTCTGCAGACTTCACATAGTGATCCAATCATCTGTGAGATAGTTGCGCTGTTGTTGCAGCACCAATCTCAAGTGGCGGAGGGGTGGAGATTAGATCAGAGGGGTAACTAGTGTCCTGTGGGTCCCATGGCAAATTCTGTCTAGTACAGTGAGACCACACTCACCACTAATACCAGTATACAAGGAGGGCAAAATTGAAAAAAAACACCATTTTGCAACTTTTGGGGTGCGTCCGATTCTATGCAGTGCACTTTTCAAAAAAAAGACTATTAATCTTTACTCTGTAGGTCCATACGATTGAAATGAGACCCAATTTATATAGGCTATTTCTATTTAACTACTTTAAAAAAAATTCTTGTACAAAAATGAGTTTGCTTTAAAGTGTCTCTTCTCCCCCCTACAACCCTTTCATTTTTCCGCATACAGGGCTATATGAGAGCTCAAGTTTTTATCAGGACCATTTTTATTTTGATGGCACCTGTTTGATTGTGTGTTATTTTTTTTTTCTCTAGTAAATGAAGTGACAAAAAATTTGCACTTCTGGATATTTTTTCACACTTTCGCCTTTCACTATGTAACTTAATTAAAGGAGTAGTCCAGTGGTGACCCAGTGATGAACAACTTATCCCCTATCCTAAGGATAGGGGATAAGTTTGAGATTGCGGGGGGTCCGACCGCTGGGGCCCCCTGCGATCTCCTGTATGGAGCCCCGACAGCCCGCGGGAAGGGGGCGTGTCGACCTCCGCACGAAGCGGCGGCCGACAAGCCCCCTCGATACAACTCTATGGCAGAGCCGAAGCGCTGCCTTCGGCAATCTCCGGCTCTGCCATAGAGATGTATCGAGGGGGCGTGTCGGCCGCCGCTTCGTGCGGAGGTCGACACCCACTATCTGGCCAGAGAGCCTGGCCCGCGTACAGAGAGATCGCAGGGGGCCCCAGCAGTCGGACCCCCCGCAATCTCAAACTTATCCCCTATCCTTAGGATAGGGGATACGTTTTTCACCACTGGACCACCCCTTTAACATTATATTTTATTAGTTCAGACATTTGTGCATGTGGCGATACCACATATGTTTATAGGTTTGTTTGTTTTTTACAATTTTTCATGGGAAAATGGGGTGATTCTAACTTTTATTAGGGAAGGGGATAAATCACATTTATTATTATTATAATCTATTTTTTGCACTTTTTAAGTCCCCATGTATAGGCCAGTGAGAACAGTGACATCATACTGCAGGGCTATATAAATCGACTGTGCTGTACCCACTGCCCTGGCTACTATATATATTCATATGTTTATATGCATATATATATACCAGTCAGGGAAGTGTGTACAACACAGTTGATGCATATAGCCCTGCAGTATGATGTCACTGTATATCAGTGTCTCCCAACCAGGGTGCCTCCAGCTGTTGCAAAACTACAACTCCCAGACAGCAAAGGGCTGGGCATGTTGGTAGTTGTAGTTTTGCAACAGCTGGAGGCACCCTGGTTGGGAAACACTGCTGTATATCAATGACTGTGCTGTGTTCTCTGGCTGACCCATACTGCATATACTAATATGTATATGTGTGTATATATATATATATATATATATATATATAGTGTTGAGCGGCATAGGCCATATTCGAATTCACGATATTTTGCGAATATATGGACGAATATTCGTCATATATTCGCTAAATTCGCATATTCATAATATTCGCGTTTAATTTTCGAATATGGGAAAATTCGCATATGCGGAAATTTGCATATGCAAATTTTCACATATACGAAAATGCGCACGCCAGTCTCACACAGTAGTATTAGAGCCTTCTTTACACCACACAAGCTGAAAGCAGAGAGGGGTGATCACTGTGATGTGTACTGTAAAAAAAAAAAAAAAAAAAAACGAATATTCGTAATTCCGAATATATAGTGCTATATTCGCAAATATTCGCGAATTCGCGAATATGCGATATTCGCGAATAAAATTTGCATTGCGAATATTCGCGAGCAACACTATATATATATATATACATACATAGATCTATTAGTATAGGGCAGAGGGCACAGCACAGTCACTGGTATACAGTTAGTGACTGACCTTGCTTGCTTAATAATGAATGCAGCCTGAGCCAGGCCCGGCCACTGGGACTTAACTACAGAGCTTGTCACCTTCTGACCTTCTTTCCGCACTGATGGCCTCTTCTGCAGGTAGAGACTGCCAGACTGGACGGAGCTCCGCTCACCTGAGTCAAGATACCGACCGCAGAGGCTGTACAGCTGTGAGGCAGTGTCTCTCTCTGCCGTCTCTCTTCAGCTCTGCGGTGAGCAGCCGGGGGAGGGGTCGGGCGGGCAGGGATTATGTCTTTGGCACATGACCAGCCCCATCAGCCCCCTCTCTTAAAGGGGCAGCAGGGGCTAATTGGACGCAGCAGTGGGGCCGGCAGGAAATGTGTTTTATTTTTAAACTTCATTCCCTGCGGTTGGGCCAGAGAGCAGGGAGTTGCGGCGGTGGCCTATATGCTGTTAACACTGCTGTTAACATTGTTGTCGCAGTCTGTGCGGGCCGTTTGTGTGGGCCGCCGGGCCTATGATAACGCAGGGGCCTGGAGCTGCCACTCCATCCGCCCCTACGTTAATCCGGCCCTGCAGTGATTCACCTCAATCCATATCCAGCCTAGAAGCGCTGACAGGGAAGAGAGTAAGACTGAGAGAGAGTGCAATTTTGGGTGTAGCACACAGCGACTGTGTGCTGCAGCACTGGTGTGTACAACAACTGAAAAGCTAATAGTAGCAAGCCAGTTAGGGTGAGCAGAGCACTAAAAGCGTATTGTCCTCTATGAAGTTTACCATTTTGTTCCTGTTAAAGTCTTAAAAGCCTAGATACTGTGAAAGGCCAGGCAAAAGTACACACCTGCTGGTGTTGTAGACAAATATTGTTTTAAATGTAGTGGAGCATATTGTATTCCCCTCATATACACACTGTATGTCAGGCAGAGAAGTGCACAGGACGTGCACAGAGGCGTGGCAGAGGCCTACATTCATCAGGCAGAGGTCGCAGCAGACTAGGGGCGAGTGGCAGCAGGAGTCGCAACGAGAGGCCTGAGCTCTCGGTATCAGCTAGCAGTCATGTCACGACCAGCAACCCATCTGCCATCATCGATTGGTTAACACGGTCATCCACTTCATCACAAGTGACATCTGACACCCCCAGTCAACAGTCGGTGGGTTCCTCAGATACAACACTCAGTTGGCATGGCCCGGGAACAGTCCCTGTCCTCCCATTGCTTCTGTCCTATGCTGTTCCCTCCCCCACAGAAGTATCTTATGCTGTGGGTTCAGCTCCACTATTTAGTGAGGACGATCTACTAGAGGACAGTCAGCAGCTACTGCCAATCCAAGAAGTGGAGGAGACATCCGCTGCTTCCTCCGCTAGGCAGGCAAGTAGTGATGAGGAGAGAGGCGTGGGAGGTGGTGGTGTGAGCGTTCAAGCTACTGAAGCAGACACTGTTGAGGAACCTGAGGAGGACATCAGTGATGTGCAAACACAATGTGGCTCCAATGTGGTGGCCCAGCCTGCTGCATCACCCAGTGGCACACCGCTCCCTGTTTCAGCAAGCCAAGGTTCCACCACCTCAGCCAAAGGGAGCTGTGTGTCACACCCATCTTCTGTCGATCCAGATGCACCTACTCAGTCATTTCACCAGCAAATCCATCGGCGAAGCTATGTTCAAGAGACAACAATATGCGCCCACTCATCCAACAGTGCAGAAGCTGAATTTGCTCCTGTCTAAGTTGCTGGTGCTGCAGTCCCTCCCTTTTCAAGTGGTGGACTCTGCACCTTTCAGAGAATTGATGGCTTGTGCCGAGCCGAGGTGGAGAGTCCCAAGCCGTCATTTCTTTGCGAAGAAGGCTAGTGCCAGCCCTGCACAATTTTTTGGAACAGAAGGTGGGTGTTACGCCGAGCGCTCCGGGTCCCCGCTCCTCCCCGGAGCGCTCGCAACATCCTTGCATTTGCAGCGCCCCGGTCAGACCTGCTGACCGGGTGCGCTGCAATATCTCTCTCAGCCGGGATGCGATTCGCGATGCGGGAGGCGCCCGCTCGCGATGCGCATCCCGGCTCCCGTACCTGACCCGTTCCCCGTCGGTCTTGTCCCGGCGCGCGCGGCCCCGCTCCTTAGGGCGCGCGCGCGCCGGGTCTCTGCAATTTAAAGGGCCACTGCGCCACTGATTGGCGCAGCAGGCTTAATTAGTGTGTTCACCTGTGCACTCCCTACTTATACCTCACTTCCCCTGCACTCCCTCGCCGGATCTTGTTGCCATTGTGCCAGTGAAAGCGTTTCCTTGTGTGTTCCTAGCCTGTGTTCCAGACCTCCTGCCGTTGCCCCTGACTACGATCCTTGCTGCCTGCCCTGACCTTCTGCTACGTCCGACCTTGCTCTTGTCTACTCCCTTGTACCGCGCCTATCTTCAGCAGTCAGAGAGGTTGAGCCGTTGCTGGTGGATACGACCTGGTTGCTACCGCCGCTGCAAGACCATCCCGCTTTGCGGCGGGCTCTGGTGAATACCAGTAGCAACTTAGAACCGGTCCACCAACACAGTCCACGCCAATCCCTCTCTGGCACAGAGGATCCACCTCCAGCCAGCCGAATCGTGACAGTAGATCCGGCCATGGATCCCGCTGAAGTCCCACTGCCAGTTGTCGCCGACCTCACCACGGTGGTCGCCCAGCAGTCGCAACAGATAGCGCAACAAGGCCACCAGCTGTCTCAACTGACCGTGATGCTACAGCAGCTATTACCACAACTCCAGCAACAATCTCCTCCGCCAGCTCCTGCACCTCCTTCGCAGCGAGTGGCCGCTTCCGGCCTACGATTATCCTTGCCGGATAAATTTGATGGGGACTCTAAGTTTTGCCGTGGCTTTCTTTCGCAATGTTCCCTGCACTTGGAGATGATGTCGGACCAGTTTCCTACTGAAAGGTCTAAGGTGGCTTTCGTAGTCAGCCTTCTGTCTGGGAAAGCTCTGTCATGGGCCACACCGCTCTGGGACCGCAATGACCCTGTCACTGCCTCTGTACACTCCTTCTTCACGGAGATTCGAAGTGTCTTTGAGGAACCTGCCCAAGCCTCTTCTGCTGAGACTGCCCTGCTGAACCTGGTCCAGGGTAATTCTTCTGTTGGCGAGTACGCCATCCAATTCCGTACTCTTGCCTCCGAATTATCCTGGAATAATGAGGCCCTCTGCGCGACCTTTAAAAAAGGCCTATCCAGCAACATTAAAGATGTGCTGGCCGCACAAGAAATTCCTGCTAACCTGCATGAACTTATTCATCTGGCCACCCGCATTGACATGCGTTTTTCCGAAAGGCGTCAGGAGCTCCGCCAGGATATGGACTTTGTTCGCACGAGGCGTTTTTTCTCCCCGGCTCCTCTCTCCTCTGGTCCTCTGCAATCCGTTCCTGTGCCTCCCGGCGTGGAGGCTATGCAAGTTGACCGGTCTCGCTTGACACCTCAAGAGAGGACACGACGCCGCATGGAGAATCTGTGACTGTACTGTGCCGATACCGAACACTTCTTGAAGGATTGTCCTATCCGTCCTCCCCGCCTGGAAAGACGTACGCTGACTCCGCACAAAGGTGAGACAGTTCTTGATGTCAACTCTGCTTCTCCACGCCTTACTGTGCCTGTGCGGATATCTTCCTCTACCTTCTCCTTCTCTGCTATGGCCTTCTTGGATTCCGGATCTGCAGGAAATTTTATTTTGGCCTCTCTCATCAACAGGTTCAACATCCCGGTGACCAGTCTCGCCAGACCCCTCTACATCAATTCTGTTAACAATGAAAGATTGGACTGTACCGTGCGTTACCGCACGGAACCTCTCCTAATGTGCATCGGACCTCGTCACGAAAAAATTGAATTTTTGGTCCTCTCCAACTGCACTTCCGAAATTCTTCTTGGATTACCGTGGCTTCAACGCCATTCCCCAACCCTTGATTGGTCCACAGGAGAAATCAAGAACTGGGGTACTTCTTGTCTCAAGGACTGTCTTAAACCGGTTCCCAGTACTCCCTGCCGTGACCCTGTGGTTCCCCCTGTATCCGGTCTTCCTAAGGCTTATATGGACTATGCTGACGTGTTTTGCAAAAAGCAAGCTGAGACTTTACCTCCTCACAGGCCTTATGACTGTCCTATTGACCTCCTCCCGGGTACTACTCCACCCCGGGGCAGAATCTATCCTCTGTCTGCTCCAGAGACTCTTGACATGTCAGAGTACATCCAGGAAAATTTAAAAAAAGGGGTTTATCCGCAAATCCTCCTCTCCTGCCGGAGCTGGATTTTTTTTTGTGTCCAAAAAAGATGGCTCCCTACGTCCTTGCATTGATTACCGCGGACTTAATAAAATCACGGTAAAAAAACGCTACCTCTTATCTCGGAACTCTTTGATCGCCTACAAGGTGCCCACATCTTTACCAAACTGGACTTAAGAGGTGCTTATAATCTCATCCGCATCAGGGAGGGGGACGAATGGAAGACTGCATTTAACACCAGAGATGGACACTTTGAGTATCTGGTCATGCCCTTTGGCCTGTGCAACGCCCCTGCCGTCTTCCAAGACTTTGTTAATGAAATTTTTCGTGATCTCTTATATTCCTGTGTTGTGGTTTATCTGGACGATATTCTGATTTTTTCTTCCAACTTAGAAGAACACCGCCAGCATGTCCGCATGGTTCTTCAGAGACTTCGAGACAATCAACTTTATGCCAAAATGGAGAAATGTCTCTTTGAATGTCAATCTCTTCCTTTCCTAGGATACTTGGTCTCTGGCCAGGGACTACAAATGGACCCAGATAAGCTAGCTGCTTTATTAGATTGGCCACGCCCCTCCGGACTCCGTGCTATCCAACGTTTTTTGGGGTTCGCCAATTATTACAGACAATTTATTCCACACTTTTCCACTATTGTGGCTCCTATCGTGGCTTTAACCAAGAAAAATGCCAATCCCAAGTCCTGGTCTCCCCAAGCGGAAGACGCATTTAAACATCTCAAGTCTGCCTTTTCTTCTGCTCCCGTGCTCTCCAGACCTGACCCATCTAAACCCTTCCTATTGGAGGTAGATGCCTCCTCAGTGGGAGCTGGAGCTGTCCTTCTACAAAAAAATTCTTCCGGGCATGCTGTTACTTGTGGTTTTTTTCTAGGACCTTCTCTCCGGTGGAGAGAAACTACTCCATCGGGGATCGAGAACTACTGGCCATTAAATTGGCGCTTGAGGAATGGAGGCATCTGCTGGAGGGATCAAAATTTCCAGTTATCATATACACTGATCACAAGAATCTCTCCTATCTCCAGTCTGCCCAACGACTGAACCCTCGCCAGGCCAGGTGGTCGTTGTTCTTTGCCCGTTTTAACTTTGAAATTCATTTTCGCCCTGCCGACAAGAACATTAGGGCCGATGCCCTCTCTCTCGTTCCTCGGATGCCTCTGAAGTAGAGCTCTCTCCGCAACACATCATTCCTCCTGACTGTCTGATCTCCACTTCTCCAGCCTCCATCAGGCAAACTCCTCCAGGGAAGACCTTCGTTTCTCCACGCCAGCGTCTCGGGATTCTCAAATGGGGACACTCCTCCCACCTCGCAGGCCATGCGGGCATCAAAAAATCCTTGCAACTCATCTCTCGTTTTTATTGGTGGCCGACTCTGGAGACGGATGTTGTTGATTTTGTGCGGGCCTGTACTGTCTGTGCCCGGGATAAGACTCCTCGCCAGAAGCCTGCTGGCCTCCTTCATCCTCTGCCTGTCCCCGAACAGCCTTGGTCACTGATTGGTATGGACTTTATTACAGACTTGCCCTCATCCCGTGGCAACACAGTTGTTTGGGTGGTCGTTGATCGATTTTCCAAGATGGCACATTGTATTCCTCTTCCTGGTCTTCCTTCAGCGCCTCAGTTGGCAAAGCAATTTTTTGTACACATTTTTCGCCTTCACGGTTTGCCCACGCAGATAGTCTCGGATAGAGGCGTCCAATTTGTGTCTAAATTCTGGAGGGCCCTCTGTAAACAGCTCAAGATTAAATTAAACTTCTCTTCTTCTTATCATCCCCAATCCAATGGGCAAGTGGAAAGAGTTAATCAGGTCCTGGGTGACTATTTACGGCATTTTGTTTCCTCCCGCCAGGATGACTGGGCAGATCTTCGACCATGGGCCGAATTCTCATACAACTTCAGAATCTCCGAATCTTCTGCTAAGTCCCCATTTTTCGTGGTGTACGGCCATCACCCTCTTCCCCCCCTCCCTACTCCCTTGCCCTCTGGTTTGCCCGCTGTGGATGAAGTGACTCGTGATCTTTCCACCATATGGAAAGAGACCCAAAATTCTCTTTTACAGGCTTCATCCCGGATGAAAAGATTTGCCGATAAGAAAAGAAGAACTCCCCCCATTTTTGCTCCCGGAGACAAGGCATGGCTCTCCGCTAAATATGTCCGCTTTCGTGTCCCCAGTTACAAACTGGGACCACGCTATCTTGGTCCTTTCAAAGTCTTGTGCCAGATTAACCCTGTCTCTTACAAACTCCTTCTTCCTCCTTCTCTTCATATTCCCAATGCCTTCCATGTCTCTCTCCTTAAACCACTCATCATTAACCGCTTCTCTCCCAAACTTGTTTCTCCCACTCCTGTTTCTGGTTCTTCTGACGTCTTCTCCGTGAAGGAGATCCTGGCCTCCAAGACGGTCAGAGGAAAAAAAATTTTTTGGGTGGATTGGGAAGGCTGTGGCCCAGAAGAGAGATCCTGGGAACCTGAGGACAACATCCTAGACAAAAGTCTTATCCTCAGGTTCTCAGGCTCCAAGAAGAGGGGGAGACCCAAGGGGGGGGGTACTGTTACGCCGAGCGCTCCGGGTCCCCGCTCCTCCCCGGAGCGCTCGCAACATCCTCGCATTTGCAGCGCCCCGGTCAGACCTGCTGACCGGGTGCGCTGCAATATCTCTCTCAGCCGGGATGCGATTCGCGATGCGGGAGGCGCCCGCTCGCGATGCGCATCCCGGCTCCCGTACCTGACCCGTTCCCCGTCGGTCTTGTCCCGGCGCGCGCGGCCCCGCTCCTTAGGGCGCGCGCGCGCCGGGTCTCTGCAATTTAAAGGGCCACTGCGCCACTGATTTGCGCAGCAGGCTTAATTAGTGTGTTCACCTGTGCACTCCCTACTTATACCTCACTTCCCCTGCACTCCCTCGCCGGATCTTGTTGCCATTGTGCCAGTGAAAGCGTTTCCTTGTGTGTTCCTAGCCTGTGTTCCAGACCTCCTGCCGTTGCCCCTGACTACGATCCTTGCTGCCTGCCCTGACCTTCTGCTACGTCCGACCTTGCTCTTGTCTATTCCCTTGTACCGCGCCTATCTTCAGCAGTCAGAGAGGTTGAGCCGTTGCTGGTGGATACGACCTGGTTGCTACCGCCGCTGCAAGACCATCCCGCTTTGCGGCGGGCTCTGGTGAATACCAGTAGCAACTTAGAACCGGTCCACCAACACGGTCCACGCCAATCCCTCTCTGGCACAGAGGATCCACCTCCAGCCAGCCGAATCGTGACAGTGGGCCAGTCCTTGAGCCTGTCGGTGTGTACCAAAGTGCATGGCAGCGCCGACGTGGGGAGCTGTAACTACGGTCAGGGACAATACAGGTCCTTTACAGCCCACTGGGTGAATGTGGTTCATGCACAGCCACAACACCAACTTGGACAGGTCACGCTGCTTCCGCCTCCACGCTCTCAGCCCGTTGGTCCTGTGACAGTGTGCAACTCCGCCTCCTCATCCTCCCCCGTATCCTCAGCCTCCACTGCATGGACAAGTCTCAGTGCCCCTTCAGCATACCATGTGTGCAGGGCATGGCGGTGTAAGGCTGTTCTTCACATGGTTTGCCTTGGTGAACGGAGTCACAAAGGGGAGGAACTGCTAAAAGTCATTCATCAAGAATCATGGCTTACTCCACAAAAACTGGAAATGGGAACCATGGTGACCGACAACGGGAAGAACATCTTGTCTACGCTGCGACAAGGAAGCATGAGACATGCGCCCTGCATGGCACACGTGTTCAATCTGGTTGTCAAGCGGTTCCTGAAGTGTTCCCCCCCCATCTGCAAGACATCCTAACAATGGGAAGGAAATTTTGCATGCACTTCAGCCACTCGTACACTGCAAAGCACACCCTCCTTGAGCTGCAGCCTCAGAATGGTATCCCCCAACATAGTCTGATTTGCAACATTTCTACACGTTGGAATTCCACCCTCCATATGTTGGACCGACTATATGAACAGAGAAAAGCCATCACCAATTTCTTGATGATCCAAGCGGATAGGGGGACTCCACTGTGTAACCAGCCGTTTGCTCAGGCCCATTGAGGAAGCCACCTTATTAGTCAGTCACCAGGATTACGGGATGCAAAACGTCATTCCACTGCCTACATCTCTCAGCCACATGAGCCCTGTGGGGGCTGAACTGGAGGAGGAGGAGGGGGAGGGGCACAGTGGAGCACAGTTAAAGGAGAGCTCCGTAATAGAAAAAACAGGAAGAGGATCGCGGTGGAGACCGGAGTTGGTTACCGGAGGCACCAGGGGAGCGAAGGAAGGTATGTATCTATTTTTTTTTTTTTACTGCCAGCAGTATGGAGGACAATCTTTCTATTCTGGAGTCCTCCTTTAAGGTTTCGCGAGATGGGTGTTTTTTTTCTAGTCATCTGACAGCAGAGGAGGAGCAGGAGCAGTTGGAGGAGCTAGAGGGTTATGAGGAAGGTGAGACAGAGGACCCAGACACACTGTGGCAGTATGCAGTGGAGATGGAGGCATGTGCATATGCACTTGCATAATGACTGCCTAATTGTCACCATTCGGCAGCGGGATGACTTCTGTCTCTCCACCTTATTGGACCCTCGCTACCGACACAAAATGGGGGCCTTTTTTAACACCCACTGGGGTGCTCTCTGCGCTCACATTCCACTGCCATGGCTGCTGGGGAGGGGAGGGGTGGCAGGAGTAGTACCATCTCCATCAGCAGCGGCCCGAGTCTACAGTCGCTGATGAGTAGCTTTCTTCACCCGCAAAGTAAAGCAACTCATCAGCAGCATGTAGACCTGGAGCTGGGCCTGAACCAGCAGGTGGTGGCATACCTTGACATGACCATGCCAACACACCTTGAAGATCCGCTGGACTTCTGGGTAGCCAAACTTGAGTTGTGGCCGCAACTAGCAGGGTTTGCCCAGGAAAAGCTATCCTGCCCGGCCAGTAGTGTGCCATCAGAGCGGGTGTTTAGTGCGGCGGGGCCATAGTAACCCCAAGGAGAACTCGTCTGTCCATGAAAAATGTGGGGAGACTGACCTTTGTGAAGATGAATCAGGTATAGATCAGCCAGGATTTCAACCCACCAATGACTAATGAGTAGATTGACTATGGTGCCACACCAACACTTCACAAATATGAATAGTGCCAAACAGATTTAAGGCGCTGCTCCCCAGTTACAGACATTCCTACGCATCAGACCACAAGTAAGTATTGAGAATATGCATTAGCTAAAACTTTTCTTAGGAAAAAATATATGTACCCAAATTTTTTTTTAAATCAAACGAAAGGAAAGGTGTGCAAAAAACACCATGTGCCACCTTTACCAACAAGTATTGATGTGATGCAAAGCCCTCTAAAAGGTGGAAGGGAACAACGTATGGTCCATTGTAACTGGTGGAGGTAAAAACTTGTTTGGCCCTACTCTCGCATTATTAATTCCCTTCTTGGCTGTGTTACTCGCCTTAAAAAGGGCAGCCCCACACATGAACCTCTCCCTATTTCCACCTACAAACCAGGTCACTGGGTCACTTTCAGGACTCCTGATGCTGCTGATGCCACTTCCAGGCTGTTCATTCAGTCACTATATGGTCTCCTCATGCTGCCGCCAACTCAAGGCTGTGTCATTCAGCCACTATATGGTCTACTCTTGCTGCTGCCAACTCCAGGCTGTGTCATTCAGCCATTATATGGTCTCCTCATGCTGCCAACACCTCCACGCTGTGTCATTCAGCCACTATATTGTCTCCTCATACTGATACCACCTCCAGGCTCTGTTATTGTGCTGCTCTGTGACAGTGATTCTAATAGTGATGCCTCTAATCTGTATGTCATACTGAATAACAGTATTATTTCACTAACCCAGCACACGCCCTATTCATATTACAGCAAGGTAAAGTGTTCTGCACCCCTATTGAGGCTATCTGTAGGCCGGAAATAGCCGTTTTTAAATACAGATTTGCAGTGAATAAATTCTAACCAAACCAAATTTTTTCGGAAAATTCACCGAATCGTCCGAATCAAATTTTTACAAAAATTTGCTCATCTCTATGTAGTACCAAAATCAAAACCCTGCCTAACCGGCCAGCTCAGTTTTACAAAAATATGCCCACTTTCCTAACCAAACTATGAAATCAACACACTCACATACTGAAAATGAACATAAAAATAAAGCACTAAAAAGAGAAATGAATCCCGCACTCACCGTGTCCACTGCTGCATAGACGGAGGCTTCATGGAGGGGAAAGACGTAGATGGGTGCTCAGAGGCAACAACCAGTGGTTTAGTGCTAATAAGCACTTCTCCCGAACATAGAAATAGCACAACTTGGCTTATCAAAATATAAACATAAAATTTTGCACTATCCGGCTATAACTGAAAACCATCCATACTCAGGTAACACACAACAAGAAAACAAAACTGAAAACATAACAAGCACACCAGTGCAATTTTTTCCCCTCCTTTTTTCTTTTCCTTTCCTTTTCAATAATAATAATGATATCGCACACGCATTCACTTACCAAAAACTAGACCAAATAAACTGAACCCTCATCTGGGACTAACAGAAGTACCAAAGAAAACAAAACATAACGTGTCCAACTGGTCCAACTGCCATATCTACTATAATGCTATATAATATGAAACACAATTTAGATATAAAATATAACATAGATACAAAATCACATAAATATAATATATACATAAAATATATAATATATAAACTAAATATATGCACTACAGAAAACACCTAGAAAAACAACAGAAAACCCTAGGAAAATCTCTACACTAAAACTGTACCCTCACCCACACCACCCCTCCTGTACATGGGTCAGAGTCCATACCGTTCGTTCAGTTCACAAAGTCCAGTCCTTACTTAATTGTACTCCATACTGCCATCAGTAAAAAAAATGAAGAGGTACATACCTTCCTTCGCTCCCCCGGTGCCTCCGGTAACCCGCTTTGGTCTCCGCCACAATCCTCTTCCTGGTTGTCGGTGGGCGGCGAGTCATACTGCACTCAGCCAATCACCAGCTACAGCGAAGTCCCGACTAGGCCGGTGATCGGCTGAACGGCAGTGTGACCTTTACCTCCCCGACACCTGCTGCAGCCCAAATCTCTATGCTTTTCCTCCTCGCTTTCCTTCCACCTCTGGATCTCTGGCTTGGGAAGCAGAGCCTGCATTACTGTGGACTCTGCTAGATCTTCTCCCTCCGGCTGGAACAATGGCTGTTGCATTTTGCTCTCCACCCCCTGCCTTCCTGGAAGAACGGAAGGTGGATGCCCGGAACTCGTGGGGGTCCATGCAGGAAAGCCCTTCCCAGGAGGCTGCCACACTCCTGGGGAGGGGTTGATGGAACACCTGCTTCACTCTACTCTGCTGTAAATCTGGAGGAGCTCAAGTAGACACATCCACACACACTTGTGGTAATGACAGGGTGTGTGGTGCAGGGCAGATGTTATTACCCTAGGGGCAGATGGTATTAACCCCTTGTGTTTATGATGCCAGGGCGAGGTTTAGCCTGATCCACCCGAAGGTATACCGTTGGATCCTGGGCTAGGCATGGGGGCAATGAAGACACCGACACCAAGTTAAGGAACAACGGTAGCTTTACTGAGGGTAGACAGTTATTACAGTCTACACAGTACAGCCAGGGCCCAAGGAGGTGACCAGTGACAAAGAGACCTTGCAGGTTTGCTGGGACTTGTAGTGGACGGGAGAATTTAGTGCAGGCCATGCTGAATACACAGAAAACTTGACTTGACTGACAGGGCTGTGACTTTAGCTTACTGTGCACTTGACTTGTGGCTGCAGGACTTGACTTGAAGCTGCAGGACTTGACTTGAGGCCTACACTGCTCAGGACACACAATATAGGCACAACTTGACTGAACTGGACCTCAGCACAAAGAGGGTGGAAAGAGAGAGAGAGCTAGCTCCACCCAGGGTTTATATGGGGGAGACTAGCAGGGAGCCCATGGGTCACATTTGGGGTCAGCTGGTCACTGGTACCTCCTGGGTAACAATCACATGGCACATTTTATTAAAGATACATTACAAAATAAAATACATAACATATGTACATGGAAAAAAACTGCAGGGGGCCCTGGGGACAGTGAGGGACACTGCCTGACATTGCAGGAGAGCACGCGTAAATACCATCCCGTACTGTGCCACCACACACTCCTCTCCTGAAATACTCTGTGCAGCAATGGACACTGCTACTCTTTCCCTTAAATTCAGACAAGCGCAGTGTGTATGCAGTGATGTTCTGTTTCCATATCCTCCCATTCTAACTGCAGCCATTGCTCCTCAGGCTCTGGGTGTAGAAGTGGAAATGATTTGTGTATTCTTTCTTTTTACAGCACCCACTCTGAGGGAAAAAACTACCATAAAATACTGGAACTTAGTAAATTAGTCAGAGGCTGAAATTGTATACAGATTAAATTATTTTCACAGCTGAGGGTTTGGTACAATGTATCATTGCAAACAAGCCAAAACCCAAATCTCTCCTGTCCTAGTAGTTTGTTACAATGTAGTTAAAAATCTATTAGTCTGGATTCCAGGCTCTTTAAAGGGGTATTCCGGTGGAATTTTTTTTTTTTTTAAATCAACTGGTGCCAGAAAGTTAAACAGATCTGTAAAGTACTTCTATTAAAAAATCTTAATCCTTCCAGTACTTATTAGCTACTGAATACTACTAGAGATGAGCGAATTTACAGTAAATTCGATTCGTCACGAACTTCTCGGCTCGGAGGTTGCTGACTTTTCCTGCATAAATTAGTTCAGCTTTCAGGTGCTCCCATGGGCTGGAAAAGGTGGATACAGTCCTAGGAGACTCTTTCCTAGGACTGTATCCGCCTTTTCCAGCCCACCGGAGCACCGGAAAGCTGAACTAAATTTATGCAGGAAAAGTCAGCAACCGCCGAGCTGAGAAGTTCGTGACAAATCGAATTTACTGTAAGTTCGCTGATCTCTAAATACTACTGAAGAAATTATTTTCTTTTTGGAACACAGAGCTCTCTGCTGACATCACAAGCACAGTGCTCTCTGCTGACATCTCTGTCCATTTTAAGAACTGTCCAGAGTAGGAGAAAATCCCCATAGCAAACATATGCTGCTCTGGTCAGTTCCTAAAATGGACCGAGATGTCAGCAGAGAGCACTGTGCTCGTGATGTCAGCAGAGAGCACTGTGTTCCAAAAATAAGATAATTTCCTTTGTAGTATTCAGCAGCTAATAAGTACTGGAAGGATTAAGATTTTTTAATAGAAGTAATTTACAAATCTGGCACCAGTTGATCTAAAAAAACAAAAACAAAAAAGTTTTCCACAGGAGTACCCCTTTAAGGGAATACTGCAGCCATAGACACTAGGGGATAACTGTCTGATCATGGGGGGTCCGACTGCTGGGACTGCCGCGATCTCCCGTACGGGACCCAGCATTACCGTGGCTCTGCGCAGCTAATGCGCGTATCGTCGACCTCACTGAGGTTGATGACACGCCCCCTCCATACAGCACTAGATACATGGAGGGGGCTTGTTGGCTGCGGCATCCTGCTGCGGCCAGCACGTCTCTTGCACAGGAGAGCCGCGGCAGAGTCGGGGCCCCGTACAGATGATCGTAGGGGGTCCCAGCATTCAAACCCCCCGCAATCAAACCCTTATCCCCTATCTTGCGGACAGGGAATAAGTGTCTATGGCTGCAGATTTCCTTTAAGGCTATGTTCACATGGAGATATTTCTGCAATTCCACAAAAATTGTGTTCACAGAATTCTGCTGAAATTCAAGCCCCATTGACTTCAATAGGATTTTACCACGGGCTTTAGCAAGACTAGTCTTATATTTTTGTGGAATGCGAAAAGTGGAATTTCCATTGTCGAATGTCTGCCATGGAAATTCCCCTGTCTGAATGGGACAGCGGAATCCCATTGAAATCAATGTGCAGTAAATTTTGGCGGAATTTCCAGCAGAATTCTTCCGTGACATAGCCTAATTTGATTTTGTAGAGTAGATGCAAATGTAACAAACTCTAAGTTGTTAGAAGTAGGCTAGGGTCATATTGTGTTTTGGACTTATCGCAAAACACAGAATTTTTCATTACACCATCACATGCATTCGTCAGCATCCCAACTAGAACAGGATGTTGACATATACTATGGCAAAGAGCAGCAGATGCCATTCATTTCAATGGGCCGAACTGAGTCACCTGGTGGCTCTGCTCGGGCCATGTACTCTATTTTAAATTGACTCAGAAGCGTTGTTTGGTGCGTTGTTTAGTCTGCTTAAAATAGCTTATATGGCCTGAACTGAGTCACTAGGGAGATTTATCAAAACCTGTGCGGAGGAAAAGTGGTGCAGTTGCCCATAGCAACCAATCAGATCGCTTCTTTCAGTTTGCAAGAGGCCTTTTTAAAAATGAAAGAAGCAATCTGAGTGGTTGCTATGGGCAACTGCGCCACTTTTCCTTTACACAGGTTTAAAAAAAATCTTACCCTAGGTGACTCTGTTTGGGCCTTTGAAATTAATGACATCTGCTGTTCTCCACCACAGTATATACTGAGAATAGGATGCGATGCTTACTTGTAAAAGAAACAATAAAAGCAGTATGAGCCTAACCATTTTTAGAGATTATAAGGCTAGGATTCCACTTGTTTTTTTCTGCATTTTTTTCACAGAAAAAAATGCAAGGGCAATTTCCTGCGTCTGACGTTTTTTTTTCTGGCATTTTTGCATTTGAATGGAAATTTAATTTTTTGCCCCTTTGGCGTTTTTTTTTTTTAATTTGTTGGGTACCAAAAAAAAAAAAAAAAAAGATTTAGTAGGGATGGGAAGAAATGTATTTAACGAAATTTTTATTTTTTATAACAAATTATTTAAATACATTTTTAATAAAGTGTGTGTGTGTGTGTTTCACTTTTTTTCTTTATTTTAACATTTTTTAGGTAGTACCAATACTCCCAGCATGGAACAGAAAGTTCCATGATGGAAGTAGTAGTACCTGTATTAATAGACATATCACCCCGGGTGTCACTGCTGACACCTGATGCGATCGTCCATAATATAGCAGAGATGCGGAGTGGCTCTATACAGCGCTCGCATCTCTGCTCTATATTCCGGACAGTGATATAGAACATCACTCATTCATATTTTGCGCCCATAGTGGGGATTGGCCGGATGGTTGCAGCCAATCACCGATCTGAGGGAAATATGAATGAGTGATGTTCTATTCATATCACTGGCCGGAGTACACTGCTGTGATCTGTCCTTAACTGCAGGTACTACTACTCCCAACATGGAGCACACTCTGCTCCATGCTGGGAGCTGTAGTACCTGCATTAATTGACAGATCGCAGCGAGTGTAACTTCTGAAACCTGTTGCGATCTGTCTATTAATGCAGGTACTACAGCTCCCAGCATGGAGCAGAGTGTGCTCCATGTTTGGAGCAGTAGTGCCTGCAGGTAAGGAAAGATCACAGTGGATGTCACTCCTGACACCCGCTGTGATCCTCCTGTATAATGTATAGATGCGGGCGGCCGCTCTTCTATGGTCCCCTGCACTGACGTATATATACACATATTCATATTTCCCACAAAGAGCTGTGATTGGCTGGAACCATCTGGCCAATCACAGCTCTCTGAGGGAAATATGAATAGGTGTATATATACGGCAGTGCAGGGGACCATAGAAGATCTATAAATTATACAGAAGGATCGCAACGGACGATCTATGAATTAGTACAGGTACTACTACCCCCATCATGGAACAGTGTGTTCCATGCTGGGAGTAGCAATACTACCTGAAAAATTTAAAAAAAAATAAAAAAAAGAAGAAAAGAAAAAGTGAAAAACACACACACACACACACACTACATTTTTATTATTGTCAGCTACATTTTTAGTGCCCTACCCGCCCACATAAATTGATCCCTGTTTAAAAATTAATAAAAATTTTGTTGTAAAATAGATACATTTCGTTAAATACAATTTTTTCCATCACTACTGTATCTTTTTATTATTATTTTTTAATGGTACCCTATGAAATTTTACTAAAAAAGGTATTTCCATCACCTTTTTGGATCGCTAAAATCCCAAAAAGAATAAAAACAGCCTGCAAAAACGCCAAAGTTAAAACCCACATGGCGTTTTTCTTGGTGTCTATGGGAGAAAAATGCCACGATTTCAGGGAAAAAAACACCATAGGCTCAACATACTGTGATTTAGCAAAACCGCCAAGGAGCTAAAAAAAAAGAGTGAAAAAACGCCAAACTGAAAAACACAAAGTGGAAAAAAAAAAATAGCGATTTCTCATTGATTTACAGCTAACATCTGGCTGCAGTGTTTTTTGGCGGAAAAAATGCCATGCGGCAGAATTGGCGTATTTCTTGGTGTCCCCCCCCCCCCTCCCCCCAAAAAACAAGTGGAATTCCAGCCTTAGAAATTTGCTGAACATTTCATAATACTGGATACGGGCCCTTTATACAGAATCTTCTGGATTTCATCATAGTTATTGTCAAACCCACATTTCTGCATCTAAAGAAGCCCTAAAAGTGGTATTAAATACCCTCTCCCCCTAAATTGTGTGATCATTCCCCTGTACTCTAGGATGCTGCAGGTTTACAAGGCAAATTCTGCAGTGTGAAAGCAATGCCTAAAGGGTGTTCTACATAGGACCTTTATTGGGCAAATAGGCAGATTATTGTCCAGTATAAAAATAATAAAAAATGATTGTTAGTTGGCTGCTATATTGCTATATAAACAGAGGATGTGCTGGGAATAATAATGTAAATAAAGGGCCAGACAAATAATTCAGTTGCCATTTGTGACTATTGAGATATGGATCAGTCCTCATATCGGCAGCACTCTGCCTGCCTGGTAGGACCAGGTCCATTCTGCCGGGTAAGGCATCATGTTGCCTAGCAACCACTTCACCCCCTGTCCAGGAGACCATCCTATGGGCCAATTCACACAGCAGAATTTCCAGTGGAAAAATTCTTATGCAGCAGCTTCCCATTGTTTTCAGTGGGATTCAGATACACCATGCACACAGCAGAATTTACATTTTGGACTGCTGTAAGAAAGAACATTTTTAATCTTTCAGCGGAATCTGCTCGTACATGCATGCCATCTATGGAGTAGACACGTGCCATGATTGTCATATTTCATACTATCTGCTGAGTTGCTGTAGTTAAAGCCTGTTATATGTGATACTATGTGCAGCCAGTAACTAACATGAAGCTTCTTTCCTTTTTTGAAGGTTCAGCAGACAATGCATAGTAGATAAAGACAAGAGGAATCAGTGTCGCTACTGTCGCCTGCGAAAATGTTTCCGAGTGGGAATGAAAAAGGAAGGTTTGTACAATGTACTGTGAATCACACAACTTAAAGGGGTACTCCGCTGGAAAACAATATATATTTTTTTTTAATCAACTGGTGCCAGAAAGTTAAACAGATTTGTAAATTACTTCTATTAAAAAATATTAATCCTTCCAGTATTTATCAGCTGCTATATGCTCCACAGGAAGTTCTTTTCTTTTAGAATTATTTTGTTTTCTGTCTGACCACAGTGCTCTCTGCTCACACCTCTGTCAGGAACTGTCTAGGGCAGGGTAGATTTGCTATGGGGATTTGCTCCTACTCTGGACAGTTCCTGACATAGACAGGTGTCAGCAGAGAGCACTGTGATCAGACAGAAAAGAAATTCAAAAAGAAAAGAACTTCATGTGGAGCATATAGCAGCTGATAAGTACTGGAATATATAAGATTTTTAATAGAAGTAATTTACAAATCTGTTTAACTTTCTGGCGC
Organism: Hyla sarda; assembly: GCF_029499605.1. Classification (NCBI taxonomy): domain Eukaryota; kingdom Metazoa; phylum Chordata; class Amphibia; order Anura; family Hylidae; genus Hyla; species Hyla sarda. Next base: position 146,387,541 of record NC_079194.1, read on the forward strand.
CAGTTGATTTAAAAAAAAATGTTTTCCAGTAGAGTACCCCTTTAATAGGACAGAAACCATGCTTATCAATCAGAAGCTCTGGAGGGGACCCTGTAGACCCTAGATAGATCAGCTTTGATGATGCTCCTCAGTGAAACCCCTGATCACGATAATTTAATAAGTGTTATTGCAGCACCAGTAAGGAGAACCTCTGATCAGACAAGCTTCTTTAGGTGGTGACATTAAAGGGGTACTCCGGTGGAAAACTTTTTTTTTTTTTTTCCATCAACTGGAGCCAGAAAGTTAAAAAGATTTGTAAATTACTTCTATTAAAAAATCATAATCCTTTCAGTAATTATTAGCTGCTGAATACTACAGAAGAAATTATTTTCTTTTGGAACACAGAGCTCTCTGCTGACATCATAAGCACAGTGCACTTTGCTGACATCTCTGTCCATTTTAAGAACTGTCCAGAGTAGGAGAAAATCCCCATAGCAAACATATGCTGCTCTGGTCAGTTCCTAAAATGGACAGAGATGTCAGCAGAGAGCTCTTTGTTCCAAAAAGAAAAGAATTTCCTCTGTAGTATTCAGCAGCTAATAAGTACTGGAAGGATTAATATTTTTTAATAGAAGTCATTTACAAATCTGTTTAACTTTCTGGCACCAGTTGATTTAAAAATAAAAAAAAATAAACGTTTTCCATCCGAGTACCCCTTTACAACTCTCATCTTCCATTATGATCCTAAGGTTTGCTGCTAGAACACTGGATTTTTGTTTCTTCCTCCATCAGGTCAGGGTTATGCTGTCTCCTGGAGATCCTATAAGATTTAGACAACATCAGCTCATTGGCCCTCATTTACTTAGAAAATCGGGTTGTAAGTCTATGTTGCTTTCTTACCCGCTTTTTTCCCTTGGTATTTATTATTATGTCGCATCCTGATTGTCGCACGTGGGTTTTGTTGGTTTTGGTTTCCAACTCCTCTGAGTTGTCGGGAAAAAATCCACAACAATTCAACAAATTCGGGTTGGAAACCTTTATAAATACGTGGGAAAGCTCAGAAATGTCGGGTTACGCCCCTTTTTCGGGTTTGGGAGAATCCACATCGGGTCCGTCGGGAAAAAATGTTGCATCGTGTCGCAGACTGGTGCACGATGTCTGTGACATGTCGCAGACAAAGATGCGCCAAAAAAACCCGACAAAACAAGTCGGGTTTAGAATAGTAAATGAGGGCCAGTGTGTGGTAGAGAACATGGACATTTAGTAATGAGATGTAAAATAAGTAAAATAACTGCCCACTAGGCTTCAGGTTTATGTACTGTATTATTTACCATAGTAATAGAATTGACACTGCATAGTGAGGATATGATCCATGTGATAGCTGATGTGATGTCTTCACATAATGGGGGGGGGGGGGGGGGGGGGTCACCACATATAGGAACTATCCCAATATACACATCAGGTATACTTAGCATACTATAGCATACATAAAATATACATTCCTGAGCTGTTCTGTCAACTTAGGAAAATTCTAGCCACGCAAATGTTAGTGGTGACAAACATGGCCACCATTATTGCCATCTTGGTAACTATTACCCAGCTTTCCAAAATCACTGAATTTAAAATCATGCTCATAATTATCCTGTGTTCCCATACTGTTGTATATTTGGGTACATTTCCCAATTAAGAGCCTACTTAAGCTGTAATGATGGCCATTCTGGTCTTCACACAGCTTTCCCAGGAACAGCAATACTTAAGAAATGATTGAATAGACATAACTATTCGGACCTCCAGTACATGAGATCAGCAGATGCTCAAATGTCAAACCAACCCGTTTTCTCCACCCATGTGTCTGATATTCACCTGTGCCCTGTTGTAATACCAAACATAACATTGGACAGGAGGGGCAGGAGAACAGGACAGGAGACCCTGATGTGTTATCCAGCCACCTCTTATGAATTCTCATTTTAGTGCTGATTATAGGCCCTCCTAGGTCTGCAGTAGAGATGAGCAAACATACAGGAAATTCGATTCGTCACGAACTTCTCGGCTCGGCAGTTGATGACTTATTCTGCATAAGTTAGTTCAGCTTTCAGGTGCTCCCGTGGGCTGGAAAAGGTGGATACAGTCCTAGGAGACTCTTTCCTAGGACTGTATCCATCTTTTCCAGCCCACCGGAACTCTTGAAAGCTGAACTAATTTATGCAGGATAAGTCATCAACTGCCGAGTCGAGAAGTTCATGACGAATCGAATTTACTGTAAGTTCGCTCATCTCTAGTCTGCAGGACTAAAAATATGCTGGCACTGATGGACTACATACTTGCAATGCTGAAGGTTTGTTACAATGTATCATCTTTAAACTGGAGCCTGGACTCCAGACTGATACATTTTCCTATAAACAACTTTTAATAGCTGAAAGTTCTGACTTTATAAAACATCCCTCAAATGAATTAAAAAGAAAATTTTCTAGATCAAGAATAAGAAAACATAATGTAATCGCCTTGTAATGTGCATTTGTATAACACGCACTGGCACAAGTCTAAAATGTAAATTAGTTGAATTTGTCCAGCATTAAAATGGAACATGTTTACAGTTCGGAAAATAGAAAATGCTCAAAAAATTTAATGCAAAACAAAAAAGGGTAGAAGCATGAGTCAATGGTTGTTACAAAACTGTAAAAAATGCAAAAAAGAAAAAAAAAAACCATCAGTAAAAGAAGAACTTTTTTTTTTTTTTTTTTTGTGCTTACAAACCTTACTGAGCTGTAGGACTTGCCAAATTAAGTCTTGAAGTTGTCAATTAAGATAATAGTATGGATTATAAAACTTCTCCAGGATGAAAATCCATCCAGTATTAACATGCAAATCTATGGGAGGGGGCGGGACTGCTGCTGTTCTCAGTGTCGGGACCCCTGCAATCAGACATCTTATCCACTATCCTTTGGATAGGGGATAAGATGTTTAGGGGCGGAGTACCCCTTTAAGGGTTCAGAATGTCATGAAAGTTTTTTCTCTAATTCCATCTTTTTTTCTCTCCTTGATCTGGAGAAACATAAGTTAATAATTAGAATATTGTTTTGCCATTTATTTGAGGTATGTTTCATGAAGCCAAAATGTTCAGCAATTTATCCCTAAAGGATACAACCTATTTTCAGCCTTCAGGACATTTTTGCAATGTGAAAGCCATTACTTTATTTTTACATCAATGTAGTTGGATGTTTTTTTTTTTTGCAGGACAAGCTCTAATTTTCAATATTGCCACATTGAGGTACTTACTTCTAATATATAGGCCCTTTACATGCGTTAATAATCAGCTTAATGAACGTTCATATGATGAGCAAGAAAATGCTTGATATTTGGATTTTTTATGTAGGCATATAAATCATTGTTAAAGGGCCACATGAACAATCCAGTGATCATTTGTACAGGCAACCCTGCAACTGATGTCATGTGAAGGCTCATTAAAGGGGTACTCCGCCCATGGCATCTTATCCCCTATCCAAAGGATAGGGGATAAGATGTTAGATCGCTGCGGTCCCGCTGCTGGGGACCCCGGGGATCGCTGCTGCTGCACCCCGCCATCATTACTGCACAGAGCGAGTTCGCTCTGTGCGTAATGACGGGCAATACAGGGGCCGGAGCAGCATGACGTCATGGCTCCGTCCCTCATGACGTCACGGCCCGTCCCCTTAATGCAAGTCTATGGCAGGGGGCGTGACGACCGCCACGCCCCCTCCCATAGACTTGTATTGACGGGGCGGGCTGTGATGTCGCGAGGGGCGGAGCCATGACGTAACGATGCTCCGGCCCCTGTATTGCCCGTCATTACGTGCAGAGCGATCTCGCTCTGCGCAGTAATGATAGCGGGGTGCTGCAGCGGCGATCCCCGGGGCCCCAGCAGCGGCGATCTGACATCTTATCCCCTATCCTTTGGATAGGGGATAAGATGTCTAGGGGCGGAGTACCCCTTTAAGGGTACGTTCACTCGAGCGGATCCACTGTGAATCTGTCACTGAAGGACCGTTGTATGGTGCCTTTACATGTGCCTGCTTAGAGCGGCAATACACCATTACAAGCAGACACACTGAAGCAATGTGTGAGTCGGCGTGCATGTACGGTATATGCGCACACATTGTGGCCACTCCCCCTGCTCTATGAGCTAGTCCAAGAGCTGCCGCGATGTGCGAGTATACTGCGCATGCGCATGGTGACTTGCACATCGCTTCAGTGTGTCTGCTCGTAGTGGGGTATTGCCGCTCTGAGCAGGCACATGTAAAGGCAGCATACAGCGGTCCTTTAGTGGCGGATCCGCAGCGTAATATACGCTGTGGATCTGCTCGTTTGAACATACCCTAAAGGGGTACTCCAGTGGAAAACAAATGTGTCAGAAAGGTAAACAGATTTGTAAATTACTTCTATTTAAAAATCTTAATCCTTTCAGTATTATCAGCTGCTGTATGCTCCAGAGAAAGTTGTCTAGTTCTTACCAGTCTAAATACAGTACTCTCTGCTGACACCTGTGTTCGTGCAAGGAACAGTTCTTGACACGGACAGAGGTGTTAGGAGGGAGCACAGTGGTTAGTCTGGAAAGAACAACTCAACTTCTTCTGTGGTATACAGCAGCTGATAAGTACTGGAAGGTGAAAGATTAGAATTTAAAGGGATACTCCAGGAAGTTGTATTTCTTTCTGGAATTGTTTTCAATCTGACCACAGTGCTCTCTGCGGACACATCTCTCCAGAGTAGAAGCAAATCCCCATAGCAAACCTCTCCTGCTCCAAACAGTTCCTGATACAGACAGAGGTGTCAGCAGAGAGCACTGCGGTCAGACTGAAAAGAACTCTAGAAAGAAATACAACTTCCTGTGTAGCATACAGCAGCTGATAAGTACTGAAAGGATTATGATTTTTAATAGAAATAATTTACAAATTTGTTCAACTTTGTGGCACCAGTTGATTTAAAAAAATTTGTTATCCACCGGAGTACCCCTTTAAGGAGTAGCAGATAGCTGCACATGTACCTACAGCGTCATGTTATGTTTTTGATAGCGGTGCTGAGACCTTTCAATCTTGTTGAGAGATATTGAATTATCATACCATGACCTTAAAATTTATTGTAATACATACGACCTGCCCCCCCTCCCCCCAAATTAATAATAATACACTTCATACCCCTGAAATGAATTAAAATACACACCAAGCCCCACAAAATTCGTTATAACACACACCATGGCCCTTGAGATAAATTATAATTCTCACTGTTCATCTTTTAATATATATTGTACCCCCTTAATAAACAATAATATGTTGTACCCCCTGAGATTAGCAGTACAATATACTCACTTTGCCCTGTTTCTGCACTTACATCTAGGGATGCCACTCTGTCCTCTTCTGATCAGGCATGGCAAATGGGAAAGGACGCAGGTGGTGTGATTACACTACCTACATTTCTCAGGGTGCCAAGTGGTAGTGGAGGGAGCCATTGGCTCCGTTACACTGTTGCCACCTCTGGATCCTAGCCATTAGATTGTTGCAGCAGCCATCACTAGTACATACTATTAAGTAAATTTGCAGGCATTGTATAAGTTCCATGACAAAATGGTACATCATGGAGCAGTAAGTAGATAAACATACATTATGTTGTATTCATTTATGTGATTTCTGTATTTGTTATGAAGTAAAAAAGCTGGATGAATGTCCTTCACATGTGGTGATTCCATAATATCTGTGACTCTGTCAGGGGTTGTAAACAACTATCAATCCATGACGGAGATTTGTGCTTCTGATCAGACTGTATACAATTGTAACAAACCCCCAGCTTTGATAAAGTATGAAAGATATTGTCTGGGCAGAAAATGCATCTCATTGTGTTCGGGTGTCGTTTTGTGGTGTCCAAGCACCAAAGGCTGTCCTGTGGGCTGCGGGTCTCCTCGGGCATGCCTGCTGCTCCTGTGATGGGCCCACTGTTTTATCGTTTAGTGTGTTTGTGATCGTGGCTTTACATTCAAGCTTGTGATTACAACGGTACATACCTACCTGTTTTGAAGGACATTTAAACTTAACATACCAGTCAGATTTTTGCCCAATGACCACAACGGAAGGCACGCTTTTAGTGGGCATACCCTGTAATGGATAAATGAAGAAAAACAGGGAGGGTTTGGAGGGGTCCACAAATGTCATGTAGGAGGCAGGGGCATTATATACCCCTGCTACAGCCTCATGCATGAGCCATCGTGCCCTCAGGCTGGACCTGTCTTGCATACCATTGTGCCTATGATAGTGCCGACGTGGCAGGCACTACTAGGTGAATGTCGTCCGTGTGACAGATGCTAGCTGTGGAGACATGTCAGTAACAAACCTGCATGGTGTTTCCCCCGGCAGACGTGACAGGCATAATGGGTAACCACCATGTATGTGTAGTGGTGTTTTTGTTCTGAAAAAAAACATGTCAGTAACAAGAACCTGTGTGGTGCCTCCCCTTGCCGATGTGGTAGGCATGCAGAATACCACCTATGTGTCCACCACCTATGTGTCGTAGAGTTATTGCTCTGAAGCTGCATCAGTAACGGTGATCTGCGTGAAGCCTCCCGCTGCAGATGTGGAAGGCATAACGAGTAAACAACCACCTATGTGACAAAAGGTTATTGCTCTAGAGATGTGTCAGTAACAATAACCTGTGTGGTACCTCCTCCTGCAGATGTGGCAGGCATAACGGGTAAACAACCACCTATGTGTCGAAATGCTATTGCTCTGAAACAAATGTGTCAGTAACAATAACCTGTGTGGTGCCTCCTCCTGCAGACGTGGCTGGCATAATGGGTAAACACCCACCTATGTGTCGTAAAGTTATTGCTCTGAAGATGTGTCAGAAATAATAACCTGTGTGGTGCCTCCCCTGCAGACGTGGCAGGTGTAACGGGTAAACAACCACCTATGTGTCGTAACGTTATTGCTCTGAAGACGTGTCAGTAACAATATCCTATGTGGTGCCTCCCCCTGCAGACGTGGCAGGCATAGAGGGTAAACAACCACCTACGTGTCTAAATGTTATTGCTCTGAAGACGTGTCAGTAACAATAACTTGTGTGGTGCCTCCCCCTGCAGACATGGCAGGCATAATGGGTAAACAACCACCTATGTGTCATATAGTTATTGCTCTGAAGATGTGTCAGTAACAATTAACTGCGTGGTGCCACCCCCTATGGCAGGCATAATAGGTAAACAACCATCTGTGTGTCGGGATGTTGTTGCTCGGAAGAAATGTGTCAGTGACAACAACTATGCAGTGTATCCCCCTGCAGATGAGGCAGGTGTGAAGAGTATTTAACTGCCTATTTGTTTTGGTGTTGTTGCTCTGAAAATGTGTCAGTAACAACAGCTGCGCACTGCAAGCCCCCCTGCGGACATGGTAGGTATGTTGGGAGAACCGCTTATGTGTCATGATGTTATTTGCAGGAGACGTGTCTGTAACAATAACATGGTGCATGTCTTTGGACACAGAAGTAAAAGGTAGAGGCTGAATATCAGATGTCGACTTACAGTGCTGATATGTGACCGTGATACTGACTTGTGACTACCATGTGGTGCAACTACAACAGTAACTTGTAAGACCTATCAGCTGCTGGAAAGAAAGCCAGAATCACCATGTAGTGGCATGTGCACGTGATATGAACTGTAACATGTAAGGTAAACTAAAGTTTGCGTAATGAGCTGTTCCAATCCTAGGGATGAGTGAGACTGATTTTGTGGCGTATATGGTACAATTGGAATTGCTGGTACATGTATGCTCCGCTGTAAAGTAATTGATAGCCGCTGAATGAACAGACATGTAGTACAAATGGATGACACGTGCATGATTACAAAAGCATCTAACCCATGCGTGGGCTGACGGGTAGTGGGAATGTACTATTGAATGAATTGATGTAATGAAGCCATTAGGAGTATGCCTGTAAATTCCGGCATCGACGTCTGTATGTGACCTATGTTTGCACAGTAAATGGTCGTGGACGTATCACTGATGAAAGCTAGTAACCTGTGTATAGTAAATGCAGCGTGTGACTGAACAGTGTAACAATATAAAGCTATCACAACTTTACAGTATGGTATTATAATTTTGAGAATGTATACCCGGAGAGAAAGCTATGCAGTTATGTGCCATGAATACTGTGAGCCTATAACGCAGTATCAATGCTATGAGCGTTTGTACCGTGTAAGGACGTGTGTACTGCGATGCGTGAAAGTACCTTGTAAAGTATGACCATATGTACTGTGTAACTACTATCGCATGTGCATGGTATAACTACGAGTTATGTGTTGTGTAATGCAATGAGCATATGTACATTATAAAGTATGTGAATGTATACAGAGCATAGATGCTGATTACTGTGCATAGTGATACTATGAGCATGTATGAACGTCCGGGCAGCCTAAACACCTTAGGCGCACGAACACAGAATGCCATGCACACCCATGCAGCACCAATGCCATGAGCATGTGAAGACAATTAACTTATGAACAGTAGTACCATGAGCGTATGAAACAGTGAGAACTAAGAAAGTGACAACCGAGCAGTATGAATACTATGAGCGTATGAACAGTACGAAAGTTGTTGACGTAATGTAAACGCCAAGATCGAATGGCCCGTGTAAATGTCATGAGCGTATGAACAATATAAATGCCGTTTAGCGCTTGAACAGAAAACTAATGAGCATATCAGCTGTGTGCACGCCATGAGCGAATGACCGTGTGGATGCTAATGGCGTACGAAACAGTAAGCCTAATAAATGTGGTGATAATGCCATTAACGTGTGTAACTGCCATGCGCATATGACCACTATGGAAACCCTGAGCTTAACAGTATAAACAGCCATGTGCGTATGCAATAGTGTGATTGCCGTTAGCGTATGACCAGTATATTTTGTGATCCATATGAATGGTGCAAAACGCCATGGGCATTTAACAGTAAAACCCGTGGGTGTATGAACAGTGTGAACATTATGAGCATGATCGGTATGAACGCATGAGCAGTATGGATGCCATGAACGCATGAAGCACATAAAATGGTACCACGGTATATACAGACCTAATCTGTGACGTATACGTTGACTGAAACAACATGGACAGACTATTCCATAGCCAAGTGTACAGAAATGCTAACCTCATAAAACCAAATAATACTATAATGCACTGATGCTAGGAAATGTGAGTACCAAGTAAGCACTATAAAGGTATGCTATGGACACATGAACGCTAGTGTTGAGCGGCATAGGCCATATTCGAATTCGCGAATATTCGCGAATATATGGATGAATATTCGTCATATATTCGCGAATATTCGCGTTATATTTTCGCATATGCAAAAATTCGCGAATATGCGATATTCGCGAATAAAATTCCTATTGTGAATATTCGCGAGCAACACTAATGAACGCAAAGAATCGAACATGTGTGAAGCTAAGCACAAGGTAAAGCTGTGAAAAAATGCATTAAATAAACTACGACTGTATGTCTACTATAGTTTAGAAATTAGTGCATATACAGTATGAATGCTATGAGCATACCTGCAGTACGGATGGTAAGTATACTGAGTATGTACATACGTCATGAGCATCTGTGTAGTGTGAAACTATGTAAAAAAAATGCTGTGTATGAACAGAAATACTACAAGTGTATGTACAATAAAGCTACATGCGTATGTATCAGTATGACATGAGCATACTAGCGTATGTGCAGTATTAATAATGCAAGTGTGTATCCAGGAATAGAATAATTATTGGCATGTGCAGTTGAGACGTGCGAGCATATGTACAATATAATAGCTACGAACGTATTTACAGTCTGAAAGCTATCAGTGTATGTAGTATACAGTATAAGCTACGAGCGTATGTGCTAAATGAGGCTGCAAGTGGATGAAACAGTATGAAGCAGCGAGCATGCACAGATATATGAGTGTGTACAGTAACTATGAGAGTAAGTACAGTGAAAGCTACCAGCATGTGCTCCGTAGACTTATATGAGCGTATTTACAGTGTAACTACTAGCATTTGTACAGTATAATGACACCAGTGTATATACCGTATAACAATCAATAGCGTATGAACAGTATGAATGGAACAAGCGTATGTACAGTCCGAATTATACCTACGCGTGCACCGTGAAACAACTACTAGCAAATACTCAGTAATGAAGTTACAAGCGGATGTACCGTATAATAGCACAAGCATATGAACAGTAAAAATAATACAGGCGTGTGTGCTACGAGCATAAGTACAATATGTACAACGGGCATGTGTATGTAAATACATGTGAATGCTACAAGCGTATGAAAATTGCGAGCGTAGGTGTAGAATATACAGGGTAGAGTTACGAGTTTATGTGCCATATAGGCTACAAGCGAATGAGCTTGTATAAAGTAACGAGCGTATGTACAGAAAACTATGAGATTAGTACGCTAACTATGATGTACGATACAGTTATGAGCGTGTATTCTGTATCAATGATGACAGCGTATAAAAGTATGACAATTCATAGCTTTTGCATAATACTAGTCATCGCTACTTAACATGACCATACCGCCAGCCTAATAGACTTTGTACAGCATGTAAATATTAAATTCAGTACAGAAAAGTGAAGACATGAAAAGAACTGAAAAGCATCCATGACATAAAATTACAACAGCCTTTACTACCTCATCCCGGCAGTAGTAGTTGACAGCGAGGCACCGGTGTGATACTGCATCTGTTAGTAACCAGATAGAAACATGTGCCAGTTACTAAAGAGATCTCCGTGATCGGTATATGCTGGGGTCTCCCAGCAGTGTCAGTAACCATGGATGCGTCACTATATGTGTGGTCACACTAGGGGCGTGAACTGGCCGGACGAGGTCCGTACTTCAGGTAGAGAATATCGAACAGGCAACAGAAACCTTTTCCGCAGAACCGATGGCCCCCTAGTTCTAGCACCCCCCTTGCACGCCCGCCCGGCTCCAGGATCCTGCAGTGTAGCAGGCAGAGCCAGCGGATGGCAAGGTCCGACCTTACTTGATTACCACTGCTTCTCTGGAGACGCTGAGAGGGGAAGTGGCTGTTAACCGGCAGCAGGACTGGAGCCAGCCGCGAGCAGCTACCCGAGCACCACAGGATTTTCGGCGGGAGATCCAAAAAACGCCCATCCGCATGTCACATCCGCAAACATCACGAACGCCCCTCCGGTAGGAGGCAGGGGCATTATATACCCCTTTATGTTCACTTATGGCATACAAGCATCTTAAATGTTTTTAGTAATTGAAACACAAAGGCCCAGCATAGCCAATCTGAGGACAGAAACTGTTTCTTCCACATAAACAAATAGAAAGGTCAGATTGGTAAATCTAGGCCAAAATCTATCAGAAGGTTGCAGAGTTTATTGTACAGTTCTTGGCTGCTCTATATTTGTATTATTGGGGTGCTGGTGAGGGCACACAACACAGGAAGTCACTTACCATGTTTGCTGTTGTTTCAGCTGTACAGAATGAGCGAGACCGGATCAGTATGAGGAGAAGTAGCTTCGAGGACAATGGCTCACTATCCATAAGCGTCCTGACTCAGGCGGAAGCCATGACACAGCAGGTGGGTGTACTCATAACTGCAATACAAGGAATATCCATGAGGAAGAGACGACTGACAGTCTAAAGAGGCAGGAGTCGAATGGGTACTGTCATTTGTAAAACCTTTTTATATAATGTAGATAATAATATTAAATATATATATTTTTAAGGTACATTGGTTAAAAATGTGTATATGTTTGGGTAAAAAAATACTGCTTTGTCCCTGCAGCCTGTGTGTTTCTGTACAGAGACAAGATGCAGGAAGTGTAGGCAGGACAAGCAGGCTCTGTGCAGTGAGGACAAGCAGGGCTCTGTACACTGAGGACAAGCAGGGCTCTGTGCACTGAGGACAAGCAGGGCTCTGTGCAGTGAGGACAAGCAGGGCTCTGTACACTGAGGACAAGCAGGGCTCTGCGCACTGAGGACAAGCAGGGCTCTGTGCACTGAGGACAAGCAGGGCTCTGTGCAGTGAGGACAAGCAGGGCTCTGTGCAGTGAGGACAAGCAGGGCTCTGTGCAGTGAGGACAAGCAGGGCTCTGTACACTGAGGACAAGCAGGGCTCTGTGCAGTGAGGACAAGCAGGGCTCTGTGCAGTGAGGACAAGCAGGGCTCTGTGCAGTGAGGACAAGCAGGGCTCTGTACACTGAGGACAAGCAGGGCTCTGTGCAGTGAGGACAAGCAGGGCTCTGTGCAGTGAGGTCAAGCAGGGCTCTGTACACCGAGAACAAGCAGGGCTCTGTGCAGTGAGGACAAGCAGGGCTCTGTGCAGTGAGGACAAGCAGGGCTCTGCGCAGTGAGGACAAGCAGGGCTCTGCACACTGAGGACAAGCAGGGCTCTGTACACTGAGGACAAGCAGGGCTCTGTACAATGAGGACAAGCAGGGTTCTGTACACTGAGGACAAGTAGGGCTCTTTGCAGTGAGGACAAGCAGGGCTCTTTGCAGTGAGGACAAGCAGGGCTCTGTACACTGAGGACAAGCAGGGCTCTGTACACTGAGGACAAGCAGGGCTTTGTGCAGTGAGGACAAGCAGGGCTCTGTGCAGTGAGGACAAGCAGGGCTCTGTGCACTGAGGCTCTATGAAATGCTCCCGGCTTACACAGGAGGATGATTGACAAGCCAGGAGCCTGCACAGAGCCCTGCTTGTCCTGTCCTCAGTTCCTGTATTTGGTCTCCTCACAGACACACAGGCAATAGCTGCAGGGACAGCATTTTTTCACCCAAAAATACACACATGTTATAACCAATGTATATTAAAAACTAGCTGAGTACCCAGTGTTGCCTGTTTTTTTTTTCTACATAATCCTTGTGGTTGAGGAAAAGCAACATAGGAAGAAGTACTTTTCCTCATATGCCGAGCTCATATCCCGTCATATCCCTTTCCTCATATGCTTTCCTCACATCTTGACCTCATATCCCTACCTCATATCCAGTCCTCATATCAGCCTCATATCCGGACCTCATATTTGGAAATCTTATCCAATCCTCATATCCTGACCTCATATCCCGTCCTCATTTCCCGCCCTCATATCCTGAGTTGTGATGAAGAGGGTGTAGGCCAAAAATAGAAGGAGGCGTGGTTTTGTGGAAGTGGGCATGACTTGCAAACTGGACCAATGCACAAAAAGGGAAGAAAATAAAAGGGGCGTGGCTTAAATGGTGGATGTGGCTTTATGAGATGGGTGTGGTATGTGGGAGGGGTGTGGCCGGACTGAAAAACTCACCAGAAGATGCAGCGCAGAGCTTGTGGAGTAAGGATCCAAAGGATAGGGAATAAGATGTCTGATTGCGGGGGTCCCGCTGCTGGGAATCCCCAGGATCTCGGCTTCAGCACCCCGCTGTCATTACTGCACAGAGCTAACTCGCTCCGTGCGTAATGATGGGTGATACAGGGGCCGGAGCATTGTGATGCCACACCCCTCCCATAGACTTGTATTGAGGGGACGGGCCATGACATCATGAGGGGGCGGAGCTGTGACGTCACGATTGCTCCGGTCCCTGTATTGCCCATCATTACGCACATAGTAAGTTTGCTCTGTGCAGTAATGACAGAGAGGTGCTGCAGCCGTGATCCCGGGGGTCCCCAGCAGCGGGACCCCGCACTGGATAGAGGATAAGATGTCTTGCGGCGGAGTACCCCTTTAAGTAAAAACCTCATCCTTCACGTAAGGGGTAGGTTAGGGTTCATTTAAGTATCATATATTTTTATTTGACATAAAAGTAACATGTGACTAAGTTTCATTAAAATATCTCCAGCCGTTTGGAAGTTATGTAGTAAAATATATTTCCCATAGACTTGTATGGGACTTTAAACAAAAACCCTGATCCTGGCAAATGGGGGTGAGTAAGGGTTAAATCACCTATCCTATGTTTGTATTTGTCATATAAGTAACATGTGTAACAAGTTTTATCATAATATTTTCAGCCACACACACACACACACAGTGATGTACATATAATGGTATTATCTACCTTTTATAAAATGTTTTTTTTTTGCAAATGACAGGTACACTTTAAATGTCTCCTCCATTATGTTGTAGCTAAATCTTCATCATTGTATGACAACTTCTGCCACTTTCTAAATGACAATGTGGGAGAATGTTCAAACCTGTGCAGAGGAAAGTTGACAAATTGCCCATAGCAACCAATCAGATTACTTCTTTCATTTTTCACAGGCCTCTTTAACCTGTTGGGGACGAAGGGCATATGGATACGCCCTTGCGTCCTGGTATTTAAGGACGAAGGGCGTATCCATACCCCGTGGGAATTTCGGTCCCCGCCGAGTGCCGGGCGGGGACCGGACTGAGGTGACTGCTGATATCTATTAGCAGGCACCCCGTGCAAATGCCCAGGGGGGTCATTAGACCCCCCATGTTGGGGATCGGCGCAAATCACAAGTGAATTCACACTTGGGATTTGCGCTGATTCTGGGTCATTACGGGTCTATGGTGACCCGGTGACCCGGAATAGAAGGGGGATCGCGGTCTAAGACAACTACGATCCCCCTGAAGCGATAGGAGTGAGGTGACAGGGGTGCCACCCCTCCTATTGGTGGTCTAGATGCGACCACCAATAGTAGATCGGGGGCGGAGGGGTTTACTTTCGTTTTCCCCGTCCTGCCCACCCACAGTAGGCGGGGCAGGACAGGGAAACGACGGGGACCGACCGCCAAAGGTCCACTTACCCCTCCGGAGGGCGACGGTGATCGGCAGGCGGCGACGGAGATCGGCGCGGGCGGCGTGCAGCAGAAGAAGACGGCTCCCTGGAACCTAAGGAAGCCGGTAAGTTGCCTAGCAACATCTGGAGGGCTACAGTCTGAGACTGTAGCCCTTCAGATGTTGCAAAACTACAACTCCCAGCATGCCCAGACAGCTGTTTGGGCATGCTGGAATATGTAGTTTTGCAACAGCAGGAGGGCTGCAGTTTGAGACCACTATATAGTGGTCTCTAAACTGTATCCCTCCAGATCTTGCAAAACTACATCTCCTAGCATGCTCAAACAGCTCTTTGCTGTCTGGGCATGCTGGGATTTGTAGTTTTGCAACATCTGGAGGGTCACAGTTTGGAGATCACTGTGCAGTGGTCTATAAACTGTAGCCCTCCAGATGTTGCAAAACTGCAAATCCCAGCATGCCCAAACAGCTGTCTCACCATGCGTAGAGTTGTAGTTGCGTAACCTCCAGCTGTTGCATAACTACATCTCCCAGCATGCCCTTCGGCGATTAGTACATGCTGGTAGTTGTAGTTTTGCAACAGCTGGAGGCACACTGGTTGGAAAATTCAGAGTTAGGTAACAGAACCTAACTGAAGGTTTTCCAACCAGTGTGCCTCCAGCTGTTGCAAAAGTACAACTCCCAGCATGCACGGTATGTCAGTACATGCTGGGAGTTGTAGTTTAGCAACAGCTGGAGGCACACTGGTTGGAAAATACTGTTAGGTAACAGAACCTAACTGAAAGTTTTCCAACCAGTGTGCCTCCAGCTGTTGCAAAAGTACAACTCCCAGCATGCACTGTCAGTGCATGCTGGGAGTTGTGGTTTTGAAACAGCTGGAGGTTTGTTCCCCCATGTGAACGTACAGGGTACATTCACACGGGCAGGTTTATAGTAAGTTTCCTGCTTCAAGTTTGGTCTGCGTCAAATTTTTCGCCGCAGCTCAAACTCATAGTGGGAAAATCACCGTAACACGTCAGTGCGAATGTACCCTAAAAACACTACACTAACACATAATAAAGAGTAAAACACTACATATACGCCCCCTTACACTGTCCCCCCCAATAAAAATGAAAAATGTATTGTACGGCAGTGTTTCCAAAACGGAGCTGTTGCAGCTGGAGGCACCCTGTTTGGGAATCACTGGCGTAGAATACCCCTATGTCCACCCCTATGCAATAACTAATTTAGTCCTCAAATGCGCATGGCGCTCTCTCACTTCAGAGCCCTGTCGTATTTCAAGAAAACAGTTTAGGGCCACATATGGGGTATTTCCGTAATCGGGAGAAATTGCACTACAAATTTTGGGGGTCTTTTTCTCCTTTTACCCCTTATGAAAAGGAAAAGTTGGGGGTTACACCAGCCTGTTAGTGTAAAAATAAAATGTTTACACTAACATGCTGGTGTTGCCCCATACTTTTTATTTTCACAAGCAGTAAAAGGAAAAAAAGCCCCCCAAAATTAGTAACGCAATTTCTCCTGAGTACGGAAATACCCCATATGTGGGCATAAAACGCTCTGCGGGCGCACAACAAGGCTCAGGAGTGAGAGTGCACCATATACATTTGAGGCCTAAATTGGTGATTTGCACAGGGGTGACTGATTTTACAGCGGTTCTGACATAAACGCAAAAAGATAAATACCCACATGTGACCCCATTTTGGAAACTACACCCCGCACAGAACGCAACAAGGGGTATAGCGAGCCTGAACACCTCACAGGTGTTTGATGAATTTTCATTAAATTTGGATGGGGAAATGAAAAAAAAATAATTTTTTCACTAAAATTCTGGTGTTACCCTAAATTTTTCATTTTCATAAGGGAAGATAGGAAAAAAGCCCCCCAAAAAGAGAAGGAGCGCCATTGGGATTTTGAAGAGAAAATGTGTCCGGAATTGAAGGCCACATGAGTTTACAAAGCCCCCATAGCGCCAGAACATTGGACCCCCCCCCCCCACACATGTGACCCCATTTTGGAAACTACACCCCTCATGTAATATAATAAGGGGTACAGTGAGCATTTACGCCCCACGTGTCTGACAGATTTTTGGAACAGTGGTCCGTGAAAATGAAAAATGTAATTTTTAATTTGCACAGTCCACTGTTCCAAAGATCTGTCAAATGCCAGTGGGGTGTAAATACTCACTGCACCCCTTATTAAATTCTGTGAGGGGTGTAGTTTCCAAAATGGGGTCACGTGTGGGGGGGTCCACTGTTCTGGCACCACAGGGGGCTTTGTAAACGCACATGGCCCCTGACTACCATTCCAAACGAATTCTCTTTCCAAAAGCTCAATGGCGCTCCTCCTCTTCTGAGCATTGTATTTCTCCCGCAGAGCATTTTACGTCCTAACATGGGGTATTTCTATACTCAGAAGAGATGGGGTTACAAATTTTGGGGGGCATTCTCTCCCATAACCCTTTGTAAAAATTGTAAATTTGGGGAAGAAACTGCACTTTAGTGAAAAATTATTTTTTTTCATTTACACATCCGATTTTTAAGTCGTCAAACACCTGCGTGGTGTTAAGGCTCACTGGACCCATTGTTACGTGCCTTGAGGGGTGTAGTTTCTAAAATGGTATGCCATGTGGTGTTTTCTGCTGTTCTGGCACCATAGGGGCTTCCTAAATGTGACATGCCCCCCAAAAAACATTCACTCTTCAAAATCCCATTGTTGCTCCTTCCCTTCTGAGCCCTCTACTGCGCCCGCCGAACACTTGACATACACATATGAGGTATTTCCGTACTCGAGAGAAATTGGGTTACAAATTTTTGGAGGCTTTTTTTCCTATTACCACTTGTAAAAATTCAAAAACTGGGTCTAAAAGAACATGCGAGTGTAAAAAATGAAGATTTTGAATTTTCTCCTTCACTTTGCTGCTATTCCTGTGAAACACCTAAAGGGTTAACAAACTTACTGAATGTCATTTTGGATACTTTGAGGGGTGCAGTTTTTATAATGGGGTCATTTGTGTGATATTTCTAATATGAAGGCCCTTGAAATCCACTTCAAACCTGAACTGGTCTCTGAAAAATTCCGATTTTGAAAATTTTGGGAAAAATTGGAAAATTGCTGCTGAAATTTGAAGCCCTCTGATGTCTTCCAAAAGTAAAAACATTTCAACTTTATGATGCAAATATAAAGTAGACATATTGTATTTGTGAATCAATATATAATTTATTTGGTATGTCTATTTTCCTTACAAGCAGAGAGCTTCAAAGTTAGAAAAATGCTAAATTTTCAAATTTTTCATCAAATTTTGGAATCGGAAATGATGCAAGTATCGACAAAAATTTACCACTACCATAAAGTAGAATATGTCACGAAAAAACAAGCTCAGAATCAAATTTATAAGTAAAAGCATCCCAGAGTTATTAATGCTTAAAGTGACAGTGGTCAGATTTGCAAAAAATGCTCTCGTCCTTAGGGTTATAATGGGCTCCGTCCCCAAGGGGTTAAAAATGAAAGAAGCGATCTGATTGGTTGCTATGGGCAACTGGTCAACTTTTCCTCTGCACAGGTTTTGATAAATCTCATCCAATGACCTTCATGTATCAATATTTTATCATTTTCTCTTTTCATAGTAAATTTCTATAAATGTTCTCACATATTCATTAAATTGTAAAAAAAAAAAGAAAAGAAAAATACTGGGGGTACACTCTCCTCAAGCCTGGGCTTGAATAGACCGGTGGTATAGTGATCTAACTATATGAGGTATAAGATATAAAATGACAGATAAAAGGTGTCCAATAATACTTTAAAACAATTTATTATACAATATATATCACTTACTGTGGTGTCTTCTGCAGGGCCCTTGCATCAGACAAACCACAATTTTATAAAATTAGATAAAATCCTGTAGAGTATTATGCAAATGCTCATTAAAAAAAAATCATGTAAATGTGTTTCCATTTGCTGACAGCAAGCAGAGATCTTACAAATGATGACAAATGAAAACCTAATCAGCTTAGAATGGAAAGTTCTGCTAATTCAATAAAAAATATTTTAGTTTTAGGTGAGGCTTGTGACCAAATGTGGTCGCTTTCTTCCGAAAACTACTGTGCACAGTCTATGGGTGAATGACCTATAACACCGCACGTTCAGGGCTGGTGCAAGGATTTAGGCAAAAGCTAATTGGCCTGCCCTTTGACACGCCCCACCTTACTTCTGAGGTGACACACTGTAACAAACCTCATGTAATTAGCTTCCTACTGGAGGGCGCTCTAGGTGGCTGCCTATTTTGCCACGTGCCTATTTTCTGCTTCTGATTTTCCTACCCATTGAAGTCAATGGGTAGCAAAATCAGCTGCAGAAAAGACGCAGCATAATAAGGCACGTGTGAACGTACTCCTAAAAACCATTGATGATAGGAAATAGCAGGAACAACAGTTTCGCATTACAGTCAACTGGAAACGCAGGCTTCAGACTTAGAGGACACAGTGTCCAGATTGTGACTGGCACTGGAACAAGGGAATACGGTTAATTCCTGGTAGACTAAACTTCGAAACCGTGAGTATACTAATCCAAAAAAACTGGATGTTACCACAAATCTAATATTCTGCCTTGGAGCTGCGATCTAAAAAGATTATGAGGCTCCGCCCATGGCGCCTGTTTCTTTCTTTCATGATATATTGATAGTTTTAGTTTTATTTTCTACAGAGTAAACAAAAAGTGTGAATTGTTACTGTTATATTACAGTCTAAAGGAACGCACTCATTTGATCCATATGAAGACTCTAGTGATGTACTGGTTAATATTGTGCGCCGCCATGTCATGGACTGCTGGTTTGGAGCCAGGATGCAGCTCTCAGTGCATAGAATTATCTCCTCTTATCTGTTGCCAAATTTATAAAAGGCCAGTACAAAGTGTCAGCGAAGGGATAAATATGGCCCAGGGCAAGAATACAGACTGATATAAACTGTGTGCAGCGCCACCTTCTGGCCACAGGGTGGTGTGGCAGGTTACGCCAAGTGTATACAATAGGTCTGATTTAATAACACTGAACTAGATGCCCTCCTTCCCTTCACTTTACATTTCATTGCAATTTTAAGGGGCTCTTTTAATATATGGGATTAGTTGCTTTTATAATAATGTGTCTATTATCCTACTCTCCCATTTTATCTTCTTCAGTTTTCCTGCCTGAGTACAGCATCTGTGGGGGATATATCAGTGAAGAAAATTGCTACGATCAGCGACGTATGTGAGTCTATGAAGCAACAGCTCCTTCTACTGGTGGAGTGGGCAAAGTACATTCCAGCGTTCTGCGAGCTTCCCCTGGATGACCAGGTAACACTTTCCCCATAGAGATCTCAAGTCACTGGCCACTTTATTAGGTAAATCTGTTCAATTGCTTGTTAACACAAATAGTTAAGCAGTAAATCCCATAGCAGCAACTCAATGCATTAAGGCATGTAGACATGGTCAAGACCATTGGCTGAAGCCTAAACCAAGCATCAGAATGGGGAAGAAAGGAGATTTTAGTGACTTTGAACGTGGCATGGTTGTTGGGCTGGTCTGAATATTTGAAAAACTGCTAATCTTCTGGGATTTGCGCACACAACCATCACAGACCATTACAGAGAATGATCTGAAAAAAAAAAGAGCTAAAAAATATCCAGAGAGTGTCAGTTGCTTGAAAAAAAAAATAGAAAAGAAAAAAAAAGTGCCTTGCTAATGTCCGAGGAGAATGGGAAGACTGGTTCGAGATGACAGAAAGGCAACATTTACTCAAATAACAACATTACAACCAAGGTAAGCAGAATATAAGATTACCACACATAGAGCCTTGAAGCAGATGGACTAAAGCAGCAGAAGACCACACCAGTTGCAACTTCTGCCAGCTAAGAAAAGGAAACTGAGGCTACAATTCACACAGGCTCACCAAAATTGGACAAAGAAAGACTGAAAGAACATTACCTGGTCTGATAAGTCTCGATTTCAGCTGCGACATTCAGATGGCAGGGTCCGAATTTGGTGTCAGGGGTTCAGGTTAGTGGTGTAATGGTATCTTGGCCTCTTAGTACTAGTTGAGCATCATTTAAATGTGACCACTTACCTGAGTATTGTTACTGACCATGTCCATCCCTTTATGACCTCAGTGAACCCATTTTATGAAGGCTACTTTCATCTGAGTAATGCACCGTCACAAAGTTCACATAATCTCAAACTACGACTTGAACATTACAATGTGTTCACTGTCTTCCAATGGTCTCCAGTCCACAGTCACCAGATCTCAATCCTATAGAGCAGTGGTCTTCAACCTGCGGACCTCCAGATGTTGCAAAACTAAGACTCCCAGCATGCCCGGACAGCCAACGTCTGTCCGGGCATGCTGGGAGTTTTGCAACATCTGGAGGTCTGTAGGTTGAAGACCACTGATATAGAGCACATGTGGGATGTGGTGGAATGGGAAATTCACATCATGGATGTGCAGCCGAGCAATCTGCACCAACTGCACAATGCCATCGGTCCATATGGACCAAAATCTCTGAGGAGTATGTCGTATAGCGGGGTGCAATGCAGGGCAGATGTTGTAACCCTGGAGGCAGATGTTATTAAAGGGGTAGTCCTTAGGGGATAAGTTTGAGATCGCGGGGGGTCTGACCGCTGGGGCCCCCTGCGATCTCTCTGTACGGGGGCCAGGCTCTCCGGACAGACAGCGGGTGTCGACCACCGCACGAAGCGGCGGCCGACACACCCCCTCAATACATCTCTATGGCAGAGTCGGAGATTGCCGAAGGCAGCGCTCCGGCTCTGCCATAGACTTGTATTGAGGGGGGGTGTCGGCCGCCTCTTTGTGCGGTGGTCGACACGCCACTTCCCGCTGCCGGGGCCCCGTACAGGAGATCACGGGGGGCCCCAGCGGTCGGACCCCCCCGCGATCTGCAACTTATCCCCTATCCTTAGAATAGAGGATAAGTTGTTCACCACTGGACTACTCCTTTAACCCCTTCTTGTTGTGACGCCAGGGTGTGGTTTAGCTTTAACCACCCGAAGGTAATGCCGCTGGTTGTGGGCTAGGCACGGGGGCAATGAAGACACTGACGCCAAGTTATGGACAACGGTAGCTTTACTGAGGGTAGACAGGTGATACAGTCTATGTAGTACAGCAAATATCCCAAGGAGGTGACCAGTAACACAGGGGGACTTGCAGTATGTAGAGACACTTTAGTGCAGGCCACAGTGACTATATAGAAGACTTGACAATTGACATGAAGATGACTTTGAGCTTACTTGAGCTGACTTGTGGCTGCAGACTTTAGGCCTCCAATGTTCTGGACGTCTTGACTAAACTGGACCTCAGGAACAAGAGGTAAGAGCTCCAAGAGAGAGATTGCAGCCCCTGTCCTGGTTATATAGGGGAGCTTAGCAAGGATCCCATAGGTCACTTGGGGGGGTCACCTGGTCACTAGTGCCTCCTGGGTAACAAGCACATGGTATAATACTTAAAGCAACAGTACTCTAGTAATACAAACATACAGTATATACAATAGGGGTTACACTTTAAGGTGGGCCCTGGGGACATGGAGGGACTCTGCCTGACAGGGCAGGAGAAATGTACGGGGACACACCATCCCGTACTGGGCCACCACAAATGTTTACAGCACCTTGCAGAAAGTATGCCATGAAGAATGAAGGCAAAGGGGGTCAAACCCAGTCCTTGCAAGGTGTACCTAATAAAGTGGCCAGTGAGTATACTGTATATGTTACTAAGTGTCCTGTATAATAGAGGATGTGCCTGTAGGACATGTTTACTGAAGCCTAAAACAGTGACCTTGTAATATTGATCATGATGACAAACCAAATTTCTAATGTTCTTATGTTCTTACTGGTAAGTAGTATTTTTGTGACATATCTACCCATGATGCCTTTATCCAACCCTCTGTCACATTCTTTCTCCAGGTGGCATTGCTTCGGGCACATGCTGGTGCTCATCTCTTGCTGGGTGTTGCCAAGCGCTCCCTCCCTTACAAAGATTTTCTGCTTCTAGGTAAGAAGCAAAGTATCAATTTATGAACTTCCCCTAGTGCCCCCTGAAAGATCTTAGCTACAGGAATTATCAACAGCACCACTGTCTATATAATGCAATGGAGTGACTCAAACCTTAAAGGGGTGCTCCAGTGAAAACCTTTTTTCTTTTAAATCAACTGGTGGCAGAAAGTTAAACATATTTATAAATTACTTCTATTAAAAAATCTTAATCCTTCCTGTACTTATTAGCTGCTGAATACTACAGAGGAAATTCTTTTCTTTTTGGAATGCTCTCTGATGACATCACGAGCACAGTGCTCTCTGCTGACGTTATTATAATTATAATAACACTTTATTTATTGTTGTCCTTAGTGGGATTTGAACCCAAGTCCCAGCAGTGCTAACCACTGAGCCACCATGCTGGTGTAGCTGCTATGCATCTGCTATGTATGGTTGCTAAAATGGACAGAGATGTCAGAAGAGAGCACTGTGCTCGTGATGTCATCAGTGTTCCAAAAAGAAAGGAATTTCCTCTGTAGCATTCAGCAGCTAATAAGTACTGGAAGTATTAAACATATTTGTAAATTACTTCTATTAAAAAATCTTAACTTTCTGCTACCAGTTGATTTAAAAGAAAAAAGGTTTTCACCGGAGTACCCTTTTAAAGGGGTACTCCGGCCCTAATACATCTGATCCCCTATCAAAAGGATAGGGGATAAGATGTTTGGCCGCAGGGGTCCCGCCACTGGATACCCCCGCAATCTTTCATTGCGCACCCACCTTTGTGAGCTGAGGGGGCGGGGCGTGATATCAAACGGGGGCAGAGTTGTGACGTCACAATACTCCGGCCCCGTGGTCGTCACGCTTAACACTAGGAGCCTCCAGCGCTGCGGAG
The DNA here is from genome assembly GCF_029499605.1 of Hyla sarda. Taxonomy (NCBI): domain Eukaryota; kingdom Metazoa; phylum Chordata; class Amphibia; order Anura; family Hylidae; genus Hyla; species Hyla sarda. The sequence goes on from NC_079194.1 coordinate 146,411,179, forward strand.
AGCACACAAAGGTATGTTTGCAATGACAGATTGCGGGGGTCCCCAGCGGTGACCAGACATCTTATCCCCTATCCTTTGGATAGGGGATAAGACGTATTAGGGCCAGAGTACCCCTTTAAATTGTTGGCCAATAGAAAGTCCTCTTTAGTTACATTGTAATGCATGAGACCTTAAAGGGATACTCCGCACCCCTAGACATCTTATCCCCTATCCAAAGGATAGGGGATAAGATGTCAGATCACTGGGGTCCCGCTGCTGGGGACCCCCCGGATTTCGGCTGCAGTACCCACCTGTATGGCTTCCACCTCACACCAGCTTCCACCTCACACTGGATCCCGACCACAATGGCGAAAGAGCGTGAGGTCACGACTCCGCCCCGTGTGACATCCTGCCCCGCCCCCTCAATGAAGTCTATGGGAGGGGGCGTGGCAGACCTCCCATAGATTTGCATCAAGGGGGCAGGGCGTGACGTCACACGGGGCGGAGTCGTGACGTCACGCTCTTCCACCATTTTGGTCGGGATCCGAAGCCTCCAGCGTTGCCGGTGTGAGGTGGAAGCCTTACAGGTGGGTGCTGCAGCCGAGATCCCAGGGGTCCCCAACAGCGGTACCACCGTGATCTGACATCTTATCCCCTATCCTTTGGATAGGGGATAAGATGTCAAGGGGTGCGGAGTACCCCTTTAAAGGGATTTTACAAGTCCTAAAAGCTGAAATAAAATAAAGTGAAAAAATAAATAAAAAATAAATAAATATATATATATTACTATTTTGTACCTATAGCAAACAATTTTTAAAGGTTGGAAAATAAAGTAGAAAGAAAGATCTCAGGGAGAAGTCTATGAATAGTCTGGTGTATTCCCAGTTAATGGAGAGGACCATGGAAAACTCCTCCATCACCATAAATGTTCTTACTTCTCTGATTTTTGCACCACCACTATACAATGGAGATTGATGTCGCCGTGATTGTGACATGTGACCTCTATGATTAGATCTAATTGGTCTTTATTTTCCTTCCTGCAGGTAATGACTTCATTATTCCTATGCAATGTCCTGATCTGGAAATTGCCCGTGTCGCTGTAAGGATCCTGGACGAGCTGGTAAAGCCACTGCGGGAAATCCAGATTGATGACAATGAGTATGCCTGCCTGAAGGCCATTATATTTTTTGACCCTGGTAAGTGTCATGTAAAGTAGAATCCTAGAACTTCCTTGATATGGTATTTCTTTGGACACAGATTGATGGATATGGTGCATGTTCTGTCTCCTCAGATTGTAAGGGGCTCAGTGACCCCAGTATAGTGAAGACTATGCGGTTCCAGGTGCAGGTTAATCTAGAAGATTACATTAATGACCGGCAGTACGACTCCAGGGGGCGCTTCAGTGACATCCTCCTTCTCCTCCCCCCTCTGCAAAGCATAACCTGGCAGATGATCGAACAGGTGCAATTTGCCAAGTTGTTTGGAATGGCACGAATCGACAGCCTGCTTCAGGAAATGTTATTAGGAGGTAAAGTATCACTAAGGGCTCCAGATGCTCAGACAGCATAATACTGGGGTCACACATTGTAGTGATTACAGAAGTGAGGTCTAGACAACCGAAACCATATTTACTAGATGTACATCAATATCTTTAGAATTTAAAGGGGTACTGCTGGGGACCCCCGCGATCTCGGCTTCGGCACCCCAGACATCCGGTACACGGAGCGAGCTTCAGCGGATGACTGGTGATGCGGGGCGGAATATAAGTCTATAGGAGGGGGCATGGCCGTGACGTCACGAGTCTCCGGCGCTGCACCCCACGCTCTAAATGAACGCCGGGTGCAGCAGGGAGATCGCGGGGGGTCCCCAGCAATGGAATAACCCTGCGACAGAACCACCAGGGACGGAACCCCCTCGATCAGACAGCTTATCCGCTATCCTTTGGATAGGGGATAAGGTGTCTAGGGGCAGAGTACCCCTTTAAACAGTCAAAGTAGTCTCCTGTTACATAGTACTGTACGGTACAGCTAAAAAAAATATACATGTCCTTCAAGTTCAACCAAAGAGGGCAGAAGATGGGTGAAGGAAAGGGGGAATGGCTGGATGAAGGGACAAGGATGTGGACAACCATAGACAAGAATAATATACACATTAATGTTATTTATCATTGACATCAAACCTATGTTAAAGCCCTCAACTGTTTTTGCTGTGACCAGCTCCTGAGGTAGACTGGTTTATAAATCTACTGTTCTTATGGTAAAGAAGGCTTTCTACCTCTGGAGATTAAATTTCTCCAGGTGGAGATAGTGCTCTCATCTTTTGAGAAGGTTTAACCTTAAAAAGCTTTTCGCCTTATTTTTCTACAGTCCATTTATATACTTAAATTAAGTGATCATGTCCCCTTAAAGGAGTACTCTGGTGGAAAAAAAAAATCTAAATCAACTGGTGCCAGAAAGTTAAACAGATTTGTAAATTACTTTTATTTAAAAATCCAGTACCTATCAGCTGCTGTATGCTTCACAGGAAGTTCTTTTCTTTTCAAATTTATTTTCTGTCTGACCACAGTGTTCTCTGCTGACACCTCTGTCCATGTCAGGAACTGTCCAGAGCAGGATAGATTTGCTATTTGGATTATCTCCTGCTCTGGACAGTTCCTGACATAGACAGAGGTGTCAGCAGAGAGCACTGTGGTCAGACAGAAAATAAATTCAAAAAGAAAAGTACTGGAAGGATTAAGATCTTTAAATTCTGGCACCAGTTGATTTGAAAAAAATGTTTTCCGACGGAGTACCCTTTAAGTAGCCTCTTGTTAGTACCCAGGTGCATATGTTCATACCAAACACTCGGTGTGTCCAAGTCAGCTTGTAACTTACTGTATGCACATATTGTATAGACTGCCCTAGGTACACCACTAATAACCGGGGACAAATAAGTATAGGCATTGTTTACCACCAAGGTCCTTGAGCCAGCTCTGAGAAGCATTTCATCAGGTTTCCTTTCCATTGATCTAACCAATGTTCTGATCTTGAAAATGGTAGTTTTAACACAAAGTATAAGAATTAAATGGGCACTGTCAGATACAAAAACTTTTGATATGTTGTGAAGCATGCAAAACCAATATGTTTTGCAATTTATTTCATTAGAAAGTTTTCAGTATTTCATACTGACAAAGCCAGTCAAACAACTGCTCTCCCTGCCTGCCTGGACACATACTAGTCCTGCTGTGTCCATGCATCATCACCTATGTCATGGACACACTTCCTTGATTGACAGCTGTGAGCGCAGGGCTCACAGCTGGAGGAAAAGTCCTCCCACTTTCAGCTTGTGTCCCGCTACTGTCAGTGAGGACAAGCTGGGAGTTGAAGTTTACTTAATGCTAGGGGAGATGTGAGCAGACAGCATACTGAGGGAGGGGGCGGAGACCTGCACAGTGAGGCCACGCCTTCTCCCTCTGAGAGGAATTCAGACTAAGGAGCTAAATTAAAAGTGTAATAAAAAAATAAATAAATAAAGGTGCTAGACACATAAAAATTAGATGTACATGGTCATGATTAGGCACTGAGTGATATATTAAAAAATATTTTTTTTTATTGGATCTGATGGGTACACTTTAAGTAAAGATGTTATCAGTTCAGCCTGTGTTTGGGGACTCCCATTAATTCCCATTAAAGGGGTACTCCCCTGGAAAACTTTTTTTTTTTTTTTAATCAACAGGTGCCAGAAAGTTAAACAGATTTGTAAATGACTTCTATTTAAAATCTTAATCCTTCTAGTACTTATCAGCTACTATTTTCTCCACAGGAAGTCCTTTTCTTTTTGAATTTCCTTTTCAGTCTGACTACAGTGCTCTCTGCTGACACCTCTGTCCATTTTAAGAAGTATCCAGAGCAGGAGAGATTTGCTATGGGGATTTGCTCCTGCTCTGCACAGTTGATGTCAGCAGAGAGCACTGTTGTCAGACAGAAAGGAAATTCAAAATGAAAATAACTTCCTGTGGAGCAAATAGAAGCGGATACGTTCTAGAAGGATTAAGATTTTTTAAATAAAGGTCATTTACAAATCTGTTTAACTTTCTGGCACCAGTTGATTAAAAAAAAATGTTTTCCAGGGGAGTACCCCTTTAAAATGGGGTCACAATTCTCAGCTAAGCACAGCTTCCTTCCTTACTGATCTTCACAAATTTCCCACTATCCTCAATGGGGATGTAAAGGTACTACAAAACTGGTGGTCACATGAAGTCACTACTGGGAGTATTTTACTAGTGCCATAAGTAGCCTACAGATATAATGAGTGACACTGAATCTCTATTGCAGGGTCGGCAGCAGAGGGTGGACATCATTACCTGCACGCAGCTCCCTCGAGTCTCAGCCTAGAGCTCCTTCCTGCTCACACACTTCACTCTGTCCCCCAGGTGTTGTCCTCAGGTGAGCCCATATTCTGATGATTCTTATTCTTACTCAATAGAAAGAAAGGACAAGGGGACAGGCATGCTGCTGTTCTGGAAACATGTGGTCTTATGGCTAACTGGCACAGCTTTCTAAATCTTATACCTTCTTGTTTACTAGAGGTTTACAATAGTTTTACCTGCGGCAAACACACAGACATAACAAAGCATTTGAAAAGATGTCCTTTTTTTTTTTTTTTTGTTCTTTTTAAGAGCGGAGGAACGTGTTCTCTAATCACCCAAAGTGTAAGACAAAGTGAAAACGTGTTACACCAAAAAAAAAAAAAAAAACCTGCACAAAGGATGCGGTCTATCACAAGCCCTCCTCCGATAGGCCCTGTTATTAAAGGGTACCTCTCATCAAAAAAACTTTTGATATATTATAGATTAATGTATGCAGAATAACTTTACAATTGCATGTTATTAAGAAATATACTTCTTTCTATTTAATTTTCCACTTTGAAGAAATGACCACTAGGGGTCTCCCTTCCAGTCCTGGCAGCAAGCATTTCAGACTCATGCTGGAGTCCTAAACACTACGAGCTGCGAGTCTGCTTTGTTCACAAAGGAGAACACTCAGAGCTGCCAGCCTGCTTTGTTCACAGCCTGTTTGGCTGTGAACAAAGCAGGCTGGCAGCTCTGAGTGTTTAGGACTCCAGCATGAGTCAGAAATGCTTGCTGACAGGACTGATCAGGAAAAAATACAATAGAAAGAAGCATATTTTTCATTAACATGCTATTGGAAAGTTATTCAACATTCATTAATCTAAAATATATCAAAAGTTTATTTGATGAGAGGTACCCTTTAAACTGTATGTGGGGGTAACACAAAGTCACTCGGTAGAAGAAAAAGTTTGTTTGGCACCGCACAGTCTGTAATGCGTCTTATATGTTGGGGAGACTGAGGCACAAACGGAGGATCATTCATGGGGGTGCCATTCTGCATAGGCAGAGTCTTTCAGCAGTGGCAATACATGAAGAAAGAAGAATGCAGTTGCCCGATGGAATAACTTGCTAGAAGAACTTTATTCTAGAAAGCAGTGAACGTACAGTGGGTAGGGTCAGGGAGCGCCACGTAGCAACAGACTGTATCCTGCGCCCAAGTGCACTTCCTCGGGCCGCCGGCCCGAGGAAGTGCACTTGGGCGCAGGATACAGTCTGCTGCCACACGGCACTCTCTGAACCTACCCACTGTACGTTCACTGCTTTCTAGAATAAAGTTCTTCTAGCAAGTTATTCCATCGGGTGAGTGCATTCTTCTTTCTTCATGTATTGCCACTGTATGTGGGGGTGCTTTTAACCAGAATGGAGCATCTGTGTAGTCTTACCCTAAGTGCATAGTTTCCCAACCAGGGTGCCTTCAGCTGTTGTAAAACTACACCTCCCAGCATGCCTGGATATCCAAAGGCTGTCCGGGCATGCTAGAAGTTGTAATTAACAACAGCTGAAGGCACCCTGGTTAGGAACAAGGCCAGAATGTAACGCTGAAGAACGGTAAGAGATAATGCTGAGAAGGAATGGTATAATGGAAGGTAACACAATTGTGAGTTCAATAAAATGGTTAAAGGGGATGTCCAGGAATATAAAAGGGGGCTGAGTTCTTCAAAACAAAAACAAAACAAAAACACCACTCCTGTCCTTAGGTGGTGTGTGGTATTACAACTTGGCTCCATTTACTTCAATGGAACTGAGCTGTTATACCACACACAACTTGAGGACAGAAATTGCCCCCACCATGTATCTCTATAAGAGAGACAGAGATACTGTAAGGGTGCGTTCACACGCTATTACTAGCAGTGGGTTTCACGCTGCGGGAAACCTGCTGCGAGTTACACTACCATTGATTTGAATGGGTCCACAGACAGTCCGCAATAGTGTCAGATTTGTGGACTGTCCGCGGACCCATTTAAATCAATGGTAGCGTAACTCGCAGCGGTTTCCCGCAGCGGGAAACTCGCTGCTAGCTACAAGCGTGTGAACGCACCCTTACACTGTATTTCCAGCTCTCCCATAGTGATACATGGAAGGGGTGTGTCGACCTCTTCTTCATGCAGGAGTCAACATGTTCCGTTCCTGTGGAGAGCCGGGGTTCTGTTCAGGAGCCCTGCGATCAGACACTTATCGCCTATCCTCCAAAGGATAGGGAATAAGTTGGACAATACCACTGTACTCCTTTAACACAATATGGGGTTAGTGGCCCCATGAGCTTCGGTTGTGTAATTCCACTTGGATTAACAGAATGTAATCCTTTTGTTGAACAGTGCCTTCTGAATCTCCACTCCCTTCTCCATCTACCAACACTGGCAGTGAAGATTATAAGCTGAACACTGGCAGCACCATGCCCGTTCTGCACCGCACCGTCATTGCCAAAAAAGAGATCTTATAGGATGTGGAACAGAGATCTTCACAGAGGATAAGGCATTTATTGAATTTGCTTTTTATGGGTTGGATGATGGGAGTCATGTCCACCAGCCGTATTCTATTTTGCCACCTTAAGAGGCTGCAGTCTGGTGCTGAATCCTGTAAATTTTAACTGAATATATGAGAATACACTTTGATCCTACTGAAAAATGAAGGCAAGATGAATGTGGAGCCTGTACAGATGGGATGCGTAAAAATGGTGAATTTTACTACTTGCCATCAGTCGCTGTATTCTCGTACAAAGACCAGACCTGACCTAAGAAAATAAAGAGTTCTCCAAAATGTGCCAAGGAAATTGTTTAAGAAGAGCAACGCAGAAACAAGTTCAGTATCTGCAGGACTTGTTCTATGAATAATTCAGCTGCTTATTTGATTTGTCTATAACTTTCTATTGCGACACAACATGAACTGCACAAATGGACATGTCTCTCTAAGCACTTAATACCCCACACCTCCTATAAGTCCATAGGGAAAGGGGACGTTCTTTTGTAGAAATGAGCAGATGTAAATGTTAAGAAATCTTCCCTTTACATTAAACCTTCTCATTGAATGCTGAACGGTCTCCTCTGTATCAGGACAAGTTAATTGTGAAAAGAAGAAGGCTGGAACAGGAAACATCACAAATGTAATGTAATTGAATGATATGAATAATAACTGTGGTAACTTACATGGTAGAGAGGGAGTGCTGGTCAAATATATCTATTAGAATTGTACACAAATAACTACTATAACACTGTCTACCCCCCTCCCCCTTTGTACAAGAATTAAAAGGGGTACTCCACCCATAGACATCTTATCCCCTATCCAATGGATAGGGGATAAGATGTCTGATCGCAGGAGTCCCACCACTGGGAACCCCCGCAATCTCTCCTGCAGCACCCTGTGTCATCTGATGCACGGAGCGAAGTTCAATACTGCTCCCTATGTACAATAGATCTAATATAATACTGCCCTCTAGGTACAAGAATATAACAACTAATATTACTCCATACATACAAAATAAATACCACAATACTGCTCCCTATGTTTAAGAATATACAGTAAAATCTCACCTGTTTGAGAAGACAATCCCCCTATCCAGAACAGCTTTTATGTGACAGATATTCAGTCCACCATACGTTATGCATTTGTGACCAATTTTGGGTGGTCTTCTCACAGAGGTTTCACTGTAAAGTACTATAATCCTGACCCATATATATACAGTGGGGCAAAAAAATATTTAGTCAGCCACCAATTGTGCAAGCTCTCCCACTTAAAAAGATGAGGGGCCTGTAATTTAAAGAATGTATTTGCAAATTATGGTGGAAAATAAGTATTTGGTCAATAACAAAAGTTAATCTCAATACTTTGTTATATATTCTTTGTTGGCAATAACAGAAGTGAAACGTTTTCTGTAAGTCTTCACAAGGTTTTCACACACTGTTGTTGGTATTTTGGCCCATTCCTCCTTGCAGATCTCCTCTAGAGCAGTGATGTTTTGGGGCTGGCACTGGGCAACATGGACTTTCAACTTCCTCCAAAGGTTTTCTATGGTGTTGAGATCTGGAGACTGGCTAGGACAGTCCAGGACCTTGAAATACTTCTTATGAAGCCACTCCGTTGCCCGGGCAGTGTGTTTGGGATCATTATCATGCTGAAAGACCTAGCCAAGTTTCATCTTCAATGCCCATGTTTCATCTTCAATGCCCTTGCTAATGGAAGGAGGTTTTCACTCAAAATCTCACGATACATGGCCCCATTCATTCTTTCCTTTACACAGATCAGTTGTCCTGGTCCCTTTGCAGTAAAACAGCCCCAAAACATGATGTTTCCACCCCCATGCTTCACAGTAGGTAAGGTGTTCTTTGGATGCAACTCAGCATTCCTTTTTCCTCCAAACACGACAAGTTGAGTTTTTACCAAAAAGTTCTACTTTGGTTTCATCTGACCATGACATTCTCTCAATCCTGGATCATCCAAATGCTCTCTCGCAAAGTTCAGATGGGCCCGGACATGTACTGGCTTAAGCAGGGGGACACGTCTGACACTGCATGATTTGAGTCCCCGGCGGCATAGTGTGTTACTGATGGTAGCCTTTGTTACTTTGGTCCCAGCTCTCTGTAGGTCATTCACTAGGTCCACCCGTGTGGTTCTGGTATTTTTGCTCACTGTTCTTGTGATCATTTTGACACCACGGGGTGAGACATTGCGTGGAGCCCCAGATCGAGGGAGATTATAAGTGGTCTTGTATGGCTTCCATTTTCTAATAATTGCTCTCACAGTTGATTTCTTCACACCAAGCTGCTTGCCTATTGCAGATTCAGTCTTCCGAGCCTGGTCCAGGTCTACAATTTTGTTTCTGGTGTCCTATGACAGCTCTTTGGTCTTGGCCATAGTGCAGTTTGGAGTGTGACTGTTTGAGGTTGCGGACAAGTGTCTTTTATACTGATAACAAGTTCAAACAGGTGCCATTAATACAGGTAACCAGTGGAGGACAGAGGAGACTCTTAAAGGGGTACTCCAGCCCTAAGACATCTTATCCCCTATCCAAAGGATAGGGGATAAGATGTCTGATTGTGGGGGTCTCTCTCATTCCGCACCCACCATTGTGAGCTATCCGCAGCGCTGGAGGCTCAGAGTGTGAAGCGTTGCAATCACGACTCTGCCCCCATAGACTTGCATTGAGAGGGTGGGGCGTGATGTCACACAGGGGCGGAGTTGGGATATCACAATACTCCAGCCCCGTGGTCATAACGCTTCACACTCTGAGCCTCTGGCTCTGCGGAGAGCTCACAAAGGTGGGTCCGGAATGAGAGATTGACGGAGTCCCCAGCGGCTGGACCCCCCGCGATCAGACATCTTATCCCCTATCCTTTGGATAGGGGATAAGATGTCTTAGGGCCTGAGTACCCCTTTAAAGAAGGAGAGCCTGAAATCTTGCTTGCTTGTATGTGACCAAATACTTATTTTCCCACCATATTTTGCAAATAAATTCTTTAAAAATCAGACAATGTGATTTTATGGATTTTTTTCTCATTATGTCTCTCATAGTTGAGGTATACCTATGATGAAAATTACAGGCCTCTCACATCTTTTTAAGTGGGAGAACGTGCACAATTGATGGCTGACTAAATACTTTTTTGTCCCACTGTACAAGGAAACAAATACCATAATACTGCCCCCCTATGTACTAGAATATAACTACAATAATACTTCACCCTATATACGAGAATACAATTGCTACATTACTGCCCCATAAGTACAAGTATATCACTACTACTGTACAAGAATGAACCACTCCTGCCGCCCCCATTACAAGAATATAACTACTATAATACTGCCACCTATTGTGATGGACAGGCTGACTGAGCAGATAATAATAGTATCTGTTCTGTGCAGATTACTTCCATCATCACTGGGGTGTGGATATTTCCTGTTTTATGGTCTCTCCTATAATGTAGATAATAATCGGTTAATATTAATATATGACTGCACATAATTGCAGGTTATAAGTATACAGGACGTTCTATGACCTCGTATTATGGATATTCCTTTTAGGAGTCCATAATGCAGTTCAATCAGCCCCATTCTGATTCTTGTATAGAAGTGGTCTCCAAAGTGTGGCCCTCCAGATGTTGCAAAACGACAACTCCCAGCAAGCCCAGACAGCCGTTGGCTGTCTGGGCCTGCTGGGAGTTGTCGTTTTGCAACATCTGGAGGGACGCACTTTGGAGACCACTGCGCTATAGGGAAGCTGTGGACAGTTCCCCCACTTGCACTGCTATTTGTCTTGGCACTTATGTCACTATACCTACCCTGACTCGAACTCTAAGCTAAAGCCATGAATGGGGTTGGGGATGGGTCCAACAGGGATATAGCTGCAGCCAGTCTTGGAATTCTCCCTGCCGTATACCCCAAACGTGATGTGAATGCATAGGATAATGTATGTTATATGATAAAATATATAATCAGTACTAGAAATTATTTGGGTGTATTGGCCAAAGGAGCTCACAGCACTGAACCTGTCCCCAAAACAGGAAGGAAATTGGGACACTGACTGACCTTAAAAAAAAACCTAAAACAAAACAACACCGTATTGTACATACCCTTACACACCATCTGTTACCATTTTGGGAAAAGGATGCAAAGAGACAAAGAGAACTCCCAACACAGAAATATCAAGTCACAATGGAGGACTGTTAGATACACCCTGCAGCAGATTGTATCTCACACTCACCCTTGGCCGTATTGTTGGCTGCAGCTCAGGCTCTGGTCTCTTCTCATTAGGGTGCATTCATTCACATCACGATTTTGCTATACGGTTGCAGTATATACGTTTTTAATTTGAAAATGGTATGCAACCGTATAGAAAAACATATATATTGACCTACCATACTAAAACTTACACAACTAGATGTATCCGGTTGTGTAAGTTTTTTTTTTCTGTGCACAAAACTGTAGTCCACCATGGTTTTTAGAGATGAGCGAACTTACAGTAAATTCGATTCGTCACAAACTTCTCGGCTCGGCAGTTGATGACTTATCCTGCATAAATGAGTTCAGCTTTCAGGTGCTCCGGTGGGCTGGAAAAGGTGGATACAGTCCTAGGAGACTCTTTCCTAGGAATGTATCCACCTTTTCCAGCCCACCGGAGCACCTGAAAGCTGAACTCATTTATGCAGGGAAAGTCATCAACTGCCGAGCCGAGAAGTTCGTAACGAATCGAATTTACTGTAAGTTCGCTCATCTCTAATGGTTTTGTGCACAGTTCTGTACTTTTTTTATTTTTTTTTTACATTTTACTCAGCAGCCACTTGGGTCTACTACTACTCCCATAATGGAAAATACTTTTTCCATTATAGAAGTAGTAGTTCTCACGGCTGCAGGAGCCTGCGGATGGTTGGGGAGACTATGTTAGCGCTTGCACTACTACTCCAATCATGTAACAGAGTCTGTTCCATTTTGGGGGTAGTACAGGGGCTGCGGGATTGATCGCATCAGGTCTCAATTCTTAGACCCGATGCTATCATGTCATTAAGCACCTGCACCGCTCCCCAGTGAGATATATATATATATATATATATATATATATATATATATATATATATATAGATCTATCTATCCATCTATCCATCTATCCATCTATCTATCTATCTATCTATCTATCTATCTATATATATATATATATATCTCTATCTCTACACTTCATATTCAAATAGCCCGCCGGAAGCCCTGAATGCTCTCGGCATGGTTTTTCGAATTATGCTGTGTGGCTCAGAATTTTTCATAGAGCCAGCTGGGCCGGCAGTAGCTGTCCCTCCTACTACTGCTCCCATCATGGACAGTGTCTGTTCTAGTCCTCACCACTGATGATTTACCTGGAATGAGACCTAAGGTTAAAGGGATACTCTGGTGGAAAACAAAAGTTTTCAAATTAACTGGTGCCAGAAAGCTAAACAGATTTGTAAATTACTCCTATATAAAAATCTTAATCCTTCCAGTACTTATCAGCTGCTGTTTGCTACAGAGGAAGTTGTGTACTTCTTTCCAGTCTGACCACATTGCTCTCTGCTGACACCTCTGTCAGTGTCTGGAACTGTCCAGAGCAGGAGAGGTTTGCTAATTGGATTTGCTTCTACTCTGGACAGTTCCTGACAGATAGAGAGGTGTCAGCAGAGAGCACTGTGGTCAGACAGGAAAGAACAACATAACTTCCTCTGTAGTATACAGCAGCTGATAAGTAGTGGAAGAATTAAGATTTTTAAATAGAAGCAATTTACAAATCTGTTTAGCTTTCTGGCACCAACTGATTTGAAGACATTTTCTTCCCACCAGAGTACCCGTCTAAGACAAATGGGAAAACTTACATCCAGAACGGTAAAATATTAAGAAATTAAAGTCTATCAGAATGTGTCATTCTACAATATTTCAGCAATATGCAAGCATTTTCCACCAGTTTTCAGGTCTTACAAAAACACTATACGTCACAGCACCCTGGGACACATCCATGAGGCATAGGTTGTCTGCGGCACCAGGAGCTTAAACACACAACCTAAATCTGTCTTCTGTCACGTAAACCTGTGGAGGACAAGGACAAGTAAACCTTTCCTGTTGTCAAATCTCTTAATCCCCGTCAGTCAGGTAGCCATGGAGAAGCCTCTGTAATCCAGCTACATATCCCAGCATGCTTATACACTGCCAGCAATAGTAGAAGTTTGTTAGAAAGAGGATGGGAATTGTAGTCTGGAAAGCAGATTCTTGGGAGGACACTGGACTTTTCGATTTTCTGTGCGAGTGTGAGCTCTTGTGCCTGTTGCTCCCTGATTGAAAAATGTACAAAATAAAATAAACCCTCTGTAGCTATAAAGGAGTACTCCATTCCCTTGCTATCGGAGCTCTGCTCCCCAGCGTCCGGAAGTTATTGTTCCGAACGATGTGTGTGCGGGCTTCCGTGTTCAGAGCCCCCTCAACGAAAGTCTATGGGAAGGGGGCGCGACGGCCGTGACGTCATGAGGGGTGGCCCTGAACACGGAAGCCCGCACACACACATCGTTCGGAACAATAACTTCCGGACGCTGGGGAGCGGAGCTCTGAAAGCAAGGGAACGGAGTACTCCTTTAACTCCACCGATTCATAACCTTCATGTAAATGTTTCATCAGTATAAGATAATAGTAATAAAAAGGTTCTGCAACTTTCTAATACACATTAGGGGAGATCTACAAAGATAAAAGCATTAGGATTGTGGATACTTTTGTATAAAAAAAAATGGTGTACATACCAGATTTATGTGTCTCATACAAGCTTTGTGGCAGATTTCTCATTGCTTTCCTTCCATTTTTTTGGGCTGTAATTTGGGGCAAAAGTTTTGTGCAAAAAAATTGTGCAATTTCAAAATAGACTTTCTGCAAAACTGACTGTGAAATACATAAAATTATTGACATTGCAATGGAAGATATTTACTAGAGATGAGCGAACTTACAGTAAATTTGATTCGTCACGTACTTCTCGGCTCGGCGGTTGCTCACTTTTTCTGCATAAATTAGTTCAGCTTTCCGGTGCTCCGGTGGGCTGGAAAAGGTGGATACAGTCCTAGGAAACTCTTTCCTAGGAATGTATCCACCTTTTCCAGCCCACCGGAGCACCGGAAAGCTGAACTAATTTATGCAGGAAAAGTCATCAACTGCCGAGCTGAGAAGTTCGTGACGAATCGAATTTACTGTAAGTTCGCTCATCTCTAATATTTACCATGTGCGCCTTTTTGAGAAAGGCTGGAAAAAAAAAAGTGTGTAAATATTCCAAAAAAAAAGCACAAACGCCTTGCCATAGAAAATTTACAACCTACAGCAATATTTTAAATTTGCCTAAATATGTATCAAAGGCTGTGCGCACTTTTTTCATAAATTTGGTGCAAGTAAGCCAAAAACACTGCAAAAAAAAAAAAAAAAAGGCAGGCGGAACGACTGCACAAAGCCTCAACGATAAATCTTCCCCTTTGTGCCTCATTAGAGACTTTTGATATGCTCCACTGTGATAACCTTGGTGTATCTTCTGCCTGTCTAGTCTTGTTTTATGCTATGTAGGTTTGAGACCATATTCAATCTAGAGCCTAAAAAAGGAGCACACATCTCTCTCCTGACCTGACAGTGCTTACCTGCATTAAAGGACGTCACAGCCCCGCCCCGTGTGACATCACACTCCGCCCCCTCAATGCAAGCCCATGGGATGGGGCGTGACAGCTCCGGCCCCCCGTGATCGCCAGTAATCAGACCCGGAGCAAACATGCTCCGGGGACTGATTATAACTAATCATATCGTGGGACCCCCACGATCAGGCATCTTATAAGATGTCTTATATAAGATGTCTTAGTGCCGGGGTACCCCTTTAATACACTATAACAAACCCTCAGCTGGGAGAAGTATTATGCTTAGACAATTTTTTTGCAACTGTGTATAAGAGAGACCATTTCTACTTACTAAGAGAAGCTGAGATTTTTAAACAAAGATTGTTGCAGAATGTCTTATTACACCATGATGAAAACCAGGAGACTTATACGAGGCTAGGTTTCCACTTTTATTTTGTAACCTGAAAAAACACCAGAAAAATTGCCACTGATTTTCCCTGCGTTTTTAGAACCAAATTTTTTAAATTAATTTTCAAATCAGGAACAAATTTATGTAAGCGGACAGGGACTTAAAAATTTTGCCGGCAACATTAAAAATGTAGGGGCCATGTAATTGTAAAAAATATATATTTTTTAAATTCATTTTGTGAAACTTTTTATTAATGTATTTTAATAGGTTTTATTTTTACTACTTTCTAACTTTATTCTCTCTAGTTTCAACATTATTTTGGTACTACTACTACTCCCAGCATGGAACAGACTGGCACCATCCGGCCAATCACTGCTCTGAGTGGCAAATATGAATCAGTGATATGAATTTCTATTCACATCACTGGCCGACCGGGAGTTCATAGCTGAGATGCGAGCTCTACAGAGGGCCGCGCTCCACATTTCAGGAATATAAAAGGATTGCAACGGGTGTCAGGAGTGACACCCGGGGCGATTTGTCCTTAGTGCAGGTACTACAGCTCCAAGCATGGAACAGTCTGTTCCATGCTGGTAGTAGTAGCACCAAAATAATGTCCAAAATAGAGAGAATAAAGTTTAAAAGTACTGAAAATAAAACACACTTTATTAAGCGCATTATTAAAATACATTAATAAAAAGTTTCACAAAATTCAAAAAATATACTGTATTATTTTTACAATTACATGGCCCCTTTATCCATTTTTTTTATATTTCCGGCTACAGTTTTATGCCCTGCCCGCTCACATAAACTGGCCCGATTGAAAATGAATAAAAATTTTGTCCTAAAAAATATATAAATTTCATTCTCTAGAATTTTTTCCATTCCACTGTATCTTTTTTTTTTTTTTTTAATGGTACCCCACAATATTTCAAAAAAAGAAGGCTAACTCCATCTCTTTTTTGGATCACTAAAGAAAAAATAGAAATAAAGAATAAAAACCACCTGCAAAAACGCCAATGTTAAAACCCACATGGCTTTTTTTTACTCCCATAAACTTCTATAGGAGAAAAAACACCAAGATTTTCCCGAATAAACGTCAAAGTCTCAACATGAGGTCGTTTGTCCAAAACTTCCAGGGAGCCCAAAATTGCAAAACATAAAAATAAAAAAAATCAAAAAAATAAAACGGCAAAAAGATTAATAAAATGCCAAACTGATAAACGCCAAGTGGATATGGCATTTTGCAGTTCCCTATTGACCTGCAGCTAACATCTGTACGCAGCGTTTCTTCACAGAAAAAACACCATGTGGCAGAATGCGAGTTTTTATTGACGTTTTTGCAAAAAAAGTGGAAACCTAGCCTAAGGGTGCGTTCACACGCTATTACTAGTAGCAGGTTTCACGCTGAAGGAAACCTGCTGAGAGTTACACTGCAATTGATTTGAATGGGTCCACAGACAGTGCGCAATAGTGTCAGATTTGCGGACAGTCCCCAGACTCATTTAAATCAATGGTAGCGTAACTCGCAGCAGGAAACTCGCTGCTGGCAATAGTGTGTGAACGCACCCTAAAAGTATTCCTGCATATAAAAACTGGACTGGGCACATAATAGACTAGACAAGGTCGTCTGTGACTACTACAAGGTGGGAAGCCAATAAATGTGAGGCCCCTGTTGCAGAATAATACGAGCCAGCATCAAACAACAGGACCCCCATACCAATCATTAATACAAGGACCCCTCACATATCCCTGACCAGCAAAGTAGATGGGAATTTTAAAACCTCACCTACACATGACAGAAATTTTCCTGACCGACATTTATCTGTGGTGCAGATTTTAATGCAGATTTAGTATTCTCATTGTCACCCACCCACCCACCAGAATAACGTCTACATCCTTATGCATGACAGATGGAGTGACAGCAATCTACAGAGAGGAAACGAGTTCAATACTTTATTTCACAAATCAGTGCATAAGAGAACTCCCATCATCCACAGCTTCATACCTGATACATCAGAGAAATCAGACAACGGCGATTCCAGGATGGATAGAGCACGAGATGAATGATTTACAATGAGGAGGAGGACAATGAAAGGAAACAGTGACAAATTCTAGGCCAAGGACAATATATTTTGCTCATGCTGGGAATTAGTGTCTTATATATGAATGTTGTCCATGAAAGCAGGAGAAACGGCAGCAGCTCCACAGAAAGCCGCACGTCCTCGCCAGCGTCTGAGAGGCAGCTTAGACCTTAGGATACCAGGCAGCACAATACAATTAATAGTCACATCCTATTGCTCCACTTCTAGATAGCAGAGAATTGAATGGCATCATACATTTTACTCTAGTCACATCCACAGCTGCTTTCAGCTCTGCTTCTTTCTTGTTGGCTCTCAGGCGGTAGGGCTTAAAGTGTACCTGTCGTCAACAAAAACTTTTTATATACTTTAGATATTAACATTATATGTATATTTGTAATATACATTGGTTAAAAAATTTGTATATTTTTGCGTGAAAAAATGCTATCCCTGCAGCTATTGCCTGTGTGTCTCTATGAGGTGTCCAAAAACAGGAAGTGAGGGCGGGACAAGCAGGGCTCTGTGCAGGCTCCTGGCTTGTCAAACAACCTGCTGTGTGAGACGGGGGCATGTCATAGAGCCTCAGTGTACAGAGCCCTGCTTGTCCTCAGTGTACAGAGCCCTGCTTGTCCTCAGTGTACAGAGCCCTGCTTGTCCTGTCCTCACTTCCTGTATTTGGACTCCTCATAGAGACACACAGGCAATAGCTGCAGGGACAAAAATATACATATTTTTTAACCAACGTATATTACAATATATAGTATTATCTACATTATATAAAAAGTTTTTGTTGATGACAGGTACACTTTAATGTCTCAGTCACCCTCTGCTTGATCAGTGTTGCCATAGAGCAGTGGTGTGCAAACTGTGGCCCTCCAGATGTTGCAAAACTACAACTCCCAGCATGCCCGGACGGCCAACGGCTGTCCGGGCATGCTGGGAGTTGTAGTTTTGCAACATTTGGAGGGCCACAGTTTGGATATCACTGGCATAGAGCATACTCTGTACAGTATTGTGCTAGCTACTGTAAACCTAGCCACTACATTATGAGAGTTTTAGTGTTCTGTTATAGTGCAATGCATTACCTGTGATGTTTCAGTGGTAGTGTCAAGCTAGCTGAAATAGGATTGCAGCTCCAAAATTGACAGGTAGAGATGAGTGAAGTTACAGTAATTCAATTAATCACAAACTTCTCGGCTCGGCAGTTGCTGACTTTAGCCTGCATAAATTAGTTCAGCTTTAAGGTGCTCCGGTGGACTGGAAAAGGGGCAGTCATAGGAGAGTCTCCCAGAACGGTACCCACCATTTCCAGCCCACCGAAGCACCTGAAAGCTGAACTAATTTATGCAGGCTAAAGTTAGCAACTGCTGAGCCGAGAAGTTCGTGATGAATCGAATCACTGTAAATTCGCTCATCTCTAGTGACAGGAGCAAAAGCATTATTTAAGGACATAAGGACATGATATAAAAGAACTGTGACTGCAAAAAATAATAATACATGATCTATCAAAATGCAGCTCTGAACGTGACTGGACTATAAGAAAAATCACTGCAGTGATCTATATATGGCTGAAGAATAATACATTGTGGATGCCGCTCCGAGGGTGACCGGACTATAAAGACATTTTGCACGCCCACAAGAAAATACCTAACGCTCAAGACACAGTACATGATGGAAAATATATCTGTGCACCAAATAGCAGTTAGTGGATTCGGAGGGGTTTCGGAGACTTGGGAGCTAGAAAGATATATATGGAAATGCCAGCGGTGGCTCCACAGACATGGGTTATGAATTTGATGGCGACAATTTTATTTTTTTCCCTGAAGAGGCCATGGGTCCCCATTATGATTTGGTCTATACATTTTCCATCATATATGGCATCTTGCGAGCCCATTCTCTTGTTTATGCAATCCTTTGGTAAATGTAGACTTAAAAGGGTACTCCGGTGGAAAACTTTTTTCAAGATTTGTAAATTACTTCTATTAAAAAATCTTAATCCTTCCAGTACTTATTAGCTGCTGAATACTACAGAGGAAATTATTTTCTTTTTGGAACACAGAGCTCTCTGCTGACATCTCTGTCCATTTTAAGAACTGACCAAAGCAGCATATGTTTGCTATGGGGATTTTCTCCTACTCTGGACAGTTCTTAAAATGAACAGAGATGTCAGCAGAGAGCACTGTGGGCATGATGTCAGCAGACAGCTCTGTGTTCCAAAAAGAAAATAATTTCCTCTGTAGTATTCAGCAGCTAATAAGTACTGGAAGGATTAAGATTTTTTTTTTATAGAAGTAATTTACAAATCTGTTCTGATAAATAAAAAAATTTCCACAGGAGTACCCCTTTAATGCCTTAACCATTATTTGGTCTATTTGTTCTATTAGTCTCATATAACAGAATGACTGCAGTTCTGGATGTGACTTAAGTCTAAGACATGATCTAGCAGAAACATTATTTAGCTCTGTGGATGTGACTGGTGTTCCATAGAATCAGTACAAGATAAACATTTACAAACATACGGAATAATACATGTAGATTTAAGCAGTAAAATGACATTTGAGGTGGAGCTGAGAGTTGTCTGAATGACAAGACAATAGCTGGACTCCACATAATTTACTGCTAGGAGCCAATATTTTCTGTATTCTAGGTCAATAAGATAAATATGGCAACTGCAATTCTAAAAGCAGGTAAGGGAAAGGTTGAAGAAGGGACGGAGAGGTAAATGGAGATGATAGCAGCGAGGAATGGATGATGCAGAAAGTAGGACCGAGCTGAGATTAATGCAGTGCGATGCCCAGAACCAACAGCTCCATGCACACAAGTATGGCAGGACCAGCATGCTGACACCTCGAAGTCCAACTGGCTCAGGATGTAGATAAGACCGGGGAAACCTCTGGTCTCGTTCCTTTATCCAGCAATAACATCTTTAAAACAAATCTCATTCCAATAAAAAAATCTTTAGACATGAGCTAAAAAAGAAACAATCAGGACCCTGTAGCGAATAAAAGACCCCTTCAGATCCTGCGTCTTCCTTGCCACTGTACACGCAACATGCAAGACGCCACTTATCTCTCTAAAGTGTCTTCACTCCATTAAAAAAAATGTAAAAGTCTATTGTAAGTTCCGTTTGTGTCTTTTTGGTCATTGGATCTTCCTTTTCAGCGAGATCTGAACTTGTGCAGACAATTCCGACACCATCTGATACATACATTATAAAGGAATTTAGATCATTCTGGTAAAAAGAGGAGAACTTCAGACTGAAAATTCCGTGCCTCCTTTCCGCGCTCTCAGGAAACGTCTTATTTGGAGGCCAGCAAAAGGATTAATCCACAGGAATGATGGCTGCCCTCCGAAGACAGACTTCATCCCGTCCCAGCGCATTCTCCGCTCCCAAGTGGGCTTCTCGCTCTTTAGTCGCTCAATTTCCTTCCAGTAAAAAGAAAAAACAGCACATTCAGTGATGTGGAATTACTGTATCATTTAAAGGGGTACTTCCAAAGGATAGGGGATAAGATGTCAGATCGCCGGGGTCCCGCTGCTGGGGACCCCCGGGATCTCGGCTGCAGCACACCGCTATCATTACTGCACAGAGCAGACTCGCTCTGTGCGTAATGATGGGCAATACAGGGGCCGGAGCATCGTTACGTCACAGCTCCGCCCCCTCCTGACATAACGCCCCCCCCCTCAATACAAGTCTATGGGAGGGGGCGTGGTGGCCATCACGCCCCCTCCCATAGACTTGCATTAAGGGGGCGGGTCGTGATATCATGGGGCGGAGCTGTGACTTAACGATGCTCCGGCCCCTGTATCGCTGGTCATTATGCACGGAGAGAGTCTGCTCTGTGCAGTAATGATAGCGGGGTGCCGCAGCCGAGATCCCGGGGGTCCCCAGCAGCGGGACCCCGGCGATCTGACCTCGATAGATAAGATATCTAGGGGTGGATTACCCCTTTAATATCGTTTAATCTCTTCCGTACACTTGGTGACACAGAGAAGTGTAGTGTAACGAGTTACTGTAAAGTTGTGATTTAGGACTCCAAGAAAGCTGGTTTACAACCACTGCTGAGAGTTATAAGGGTGTCTTCATTGATTGTCTCCAAATTCCCAAATTATACATAGATACATTCCCTGAACATATATCAATATATTCAGTTTAGTGTGGTCGATCCTGCTGTCAGTTTCCCTTTAAGTTTGACTTAGCTAACTAACAAGTAACATTTAGTCTATTTCCTTTACCTAAAGATTTGTGCATCTTTATTATAACTGACTGTTGTTATCCCTATATTTTATTCTATTTTTGTTTATCTTTGCTACTATACTTTTCCATTTTGGTTTCATTATTGTCTTACATGTTATTGTCATGTATACAATGCTTTTACTGAAAACACTGTTTGTTTGGGATTAATAAAATACAATCAAGAGAGATACTAAAGTAGCTACAGGGGTGCGGTTAAAATTTGACACTTCCTGATACATGAGGATGACAAGTTTAGAGAGGAGTGTTAATACATTGTAGGCAGCAGCTGAGTCTTGGAAAGAATGTATCAGAGGTTGCAGCTCCCGGTGAGGACTGACTACTTAATGTGGGCAGTCGCTGTGCTCTTTTTAATAAAACTAGATCCTTCTACATAAAGGTTACAGAAGAGACTACTTACCGTTTCATCATTGCATATTGAGTGAATTTGGGTGCCGAACATTACAGCGGTGAATGTAAGAAAGAGGAGACCTTCCAGGCACAGGAAGATCATGAGAATGACCGTGACCGGAGGGGAGAAAGAACTGCAATCTGCAAAACAAGATATCAACACAGAATTATATACAGTACTGACTGGAGATCATACAGAGGCAGAGATGTAAGGGGAAGGGGCGCATCACCCCAATATACATCAGGGGATCTGGGGGAGCAGTATAACAAAACACCAAGTTATATGAAAAGCTTGGCATGTGAATGATAAATCATTGTCAGTTCTTTATTATTGTAATATGAATAATTCTGCAGCTTTCTAACAGGCTCATTTATGGTCGAATCTATGTCGCAGAGATTTTGACGTGTGTGGGACAAATTAATCAAATGTTGTCACACAACCAAATCCCCACAGCATGGTGCCAGTTTAGATGTTTTTCTAGGGCTGGTTGCAGTTAGTCTAAGTTAGCCTGTAAAAGGTCATATGCGACAAATTTAAGACTTTTTCCCAAAAGTCGCACTTGATAAATCACAAACCATTTCAAAAACTCTTCCAAACTGAAAAGTCACACAGAAACATGCTGCAGCAATTTATGCGACAAATTGAGACTTTTATTTTATCTAATTTATTACGATCTACACCTGGTTTTGGCTTCAAAACTGCACTGTGTAAGAGCACCCTAAGGCTATGTTCACACGGTGGAAATTCTGCTAATATGCTCAAATTCCATTCTGCAAAGCTTCCTGTGAAATTTTTGCAGTTTTACGGAATTTGAGCAGGAAATTACGTGTGCTCAAAACACAGAATTCTGCCAAAATTCAAAGCCCCATTGAGTTCAATGGGATTCCACCCGAAATTCTACAAAACTTAAAGATTGGTCTCATATTTTTGCAGAATCCGGAAAGCAGAATTTGCATGTGAATGGGACAGCGGAATCCCTTTTCAATTCAACATGCAATAACTTTTGTAGAATTTTCTGGCGGAATTCTGCACGGAAATTCCGCCGTGTGAACATAGAAGTTTCAGAAGTCTTAGCAACAGGCTGGTAGGCTTGTGACAATCTATTAATCAAGAAAAGTGCTATTAAGTTTAGTATTTTCTAGGGATCGACCGATATCGTTTTTTTAGGGCCGATACCGATAATCGGTGCAGGTTAGGGCCGATAGCCGATAACTTATACCGATATTCCGGTATAAGTTATTGGCTATTTAACCCCCTGCGACACACCTGCAGATCATTGATTTAAAGCGGGCGCTTTAAATCAATGATCTGCAGTGGCTTTTGCGGGGCCA
Organism: Hyla sarda; assembly: GCF_029499605.1. Taxonomy (NCBI): domain Eukaryota; kingdom Metazoa; phylum Chordata; class Amphibia; order Anura; family Hylidae; genus Hyla; species Hyla sarda. The sequence goes on from NC_079194.1 coordinate 146,434,088, forward strand.
TAGGCCGCCGCCGCCACCCGCTTCTCTCCCCCTACCTGTCAGGGTGGTCCGGGCCATCCATCCATCGTTCCTGTAGTGTCCGGGGGCGTTCCGGGCTGTCCTTCTCCGGCGGTCATCTTTTCCACTCCGGGCAGGCTCCGGCCTAGTACGCTGCATAGACGCTGCTGCGCAGTGACGCCCGTGCGCAGCGACGCACCTGACGTCACGGCGTAGTGACGTCTATGCAGTGTACTAGGCCGGAGCCTGCCCGGAGTGGAGAAGATGACCGCCGGAGAAGAAGGACAGCCCGGACCGGTTCACTCTTCACCAGGAACGCCCCCGGACACTACAGGAAGGAAGGATGGATGGCCCGGACCACCCCCATTACGGGTAAGTTTAATTTTTTTATTGACTCTGAGGGTGGGGAAGGGGCCCGACCGGTATAGCGGTATGGGCAAAAATCCATTCCGGTATACCACCCAGCATCACGGTGGGGGGGTGCGACGCGGTGCGGTGGGTCGGGGGTGCGGCGGGTCGGTGGCGGTGTGGTGGGGGCGGGGCATTATCGGCAAGATAATTGCCGATACCGATAATGCCCAAAATCGTGATTTTCGGCCGATAATATCGGCCATACCGATAAGCGGTCGATCCCTAGTATTTTCCCATAGTCTTCTCTTCTCCGATGACTGGTTATGACTATAGTCTTTTCTGCATCCAGAAGTGCAACTATTCATACTCTCGGTAAGCTACACAGTTTTCTTTTTTGATTAAGTTACCTAATTTTTTATGTGGATGGAATTATATCATGTAGATGGTAAAGTAAGTTTATAAGCCACTCCTCCTTCTACTGCAGATGAATGGGACGTGTCTTACGGGGATCAATGCAGTCACATATTGCATAGTCTATGGGATCTTTCTCTGCTCCACCACATGATATAATAATTCCCACAAGGAAACTTAATTTAAGCCTTCCTGATTATTATATTAGAACTGTATCTTAATACCAGAGATAGTGGTGGTTAGAACTGGGCAGGTTTACTAACATTTTATATATCTAGAGATTAGATGCCTATTCGATATCATGTGATGTTAGGTTCTCAGAGTAATACCGATATGATATCTCAACTAACCAACTTCTGTGATGTTGATGTTACTAACTAAACTTATTAATGTCTAATTCATTTTTTATATTATGTATATCAAGTGTGTTTACATTATTCTTATTTTAATCTTTTATAACCAATAAACCTGTGTATAATTTTTATAATAACTCTTATTATTTTATTATATTGCAAAAGTTACTTTTACCACTACTTCCTAGAACTATCTGGGAAAATATAGTCAGGCCCAGATATGGTAAATTGCATTGTTTGTACATTTTTGGCAATTCATAATGGTCATAATATTTTTTAATACTGTTGTTGACCATAAATAATTCATAATCTAGTTATGATATTATTTTATCTTCTGACAAAATGGAGACCTTAGGGAGATGATTTCTCCTACATATTAGGCCCTAATGTCAAAGGTATTCCCCGACAGTGCTACACACCAGCAATAAATCTAGGCCACAGACTGGTAGAAGGTTGCAGAACTTTTCATTGAATCTAAAGCTAGACAATGGCCCTTTTTCCTCCTTACCTTTTAAAAATCATAACCCTTTCAATTTTGCACTTAAAATTCCATATTATGGCTTATTTTTTGCAACACCAGTTCTACTTTGCAGTGACTTAGCAATGACTTAGTCATTTTAGCAAAAAAAATCTACGGCGAAAAACGGAAATTTTTTTATTATTGGTTTCAACACAGTGCATTTTTTCGGTAAAAATGACACCTTATCTTTATTCTGTAGATCCATATGGTTAAAATGATACCCAACTGATATAGGTTTGATTTGGTCTTCACTCTAGAAAAAAAATCATCACTACATGCACGAAAATGAATACATTTAAAATTGTCATCTTCTGACCCCTATAACTTTTTTCTTTTTCCGCGTAAGGGCCGGCATGAGGGCTCCTTTTTTGCGAAGTGATCTGCAGTTTTTAGGGGTACCATTTTTGTTTTGATTGGACTTTATGATCGCTTTTTATTCATTTTTTGTACTATAAAAAGTGACCAAAAATACGGTATTTTGGAGTTTGGAATTTTTTTGTGTGTACGCTATTGGCCGTGCTGTTTAATTAACAATATATTTTTATAGTTCTGACATTTCTGCAAGCGGCGATACCACATATGTTTATTTTTATCATTATTTATTTATTTTTTTTTAAATGGGAAAAGGGTGGTGATTCTTACTTTCAATTTCCTTCCAGTAAAAAGAAAAAACAGCACATTCAGTGATGTGGAATTACTGTATCATTTAAAGGGGTACTTCCAAAGGATAGGGGATAAGATGTCAGATCGCCGGGGTCCCGCTGCTGGGGACCCCCGGGATCTCGGCTGCAGGGAAGGGGTTAATTCATCATTAGTAACTTTTTCCCCTCCTATGTTATAGCCCCCTCTAGGGGCTTTAACATGCATTAGATTGATTCCTAACACTGATCATCGGCATAGAACTACATGCGGATTATTCGTGTAACCGGGGCTTGAATTCTCCCGCCTGGATGCAATTTTTTCAACTTTAGACGCGGCGATCAATTTTGATCGCTGCGTCTAATAGGGTTAATAGCACAACGATTGGTGCCGCACGCTATTAGCCCAGGGTACCGGTTTTCATTAGCCGCCGGGACCGACCTGCTTTGACGCAGGGTCACGGCGTGACCCCGCGTTATAGACCGGGACCGGGTGTATAGGTACGCCCTGGGTCCTTAAGAGGTTAATGAATTTTTTTTTTTTTTTACTCTCTTGTGCTTAGTGGAGAACAAATATGCTTAGACTGTTGCCTACCAGCTAAAGGATGACAAAGATGTGAAGGGAATAGATGAACTGGAAAAATAATCGCTTGTTAATGGCTTATTGTTACAGGGGGAAATATGGAAGGTTTTTATTGGATACTAAATGGTGAACAGCAGCTTACCTGTCCACTGTCCCCGGACACAGGTGAAGAGCTGGAGGCCACACAGAATGAGGGCATGGAGCGAGATCAGAGCGATGTACATCTAGGGGAATACCAGTGCAAATCATCATCTGGGTCATACATACAACATATAACTGCTCACAGCGTTACCATCCCCTATGCTCCATGTACCAGCCTTAAGGGAAACTGACAGATGGATCAAGTGAGTGCAGTCTTTCTCTTGATTGACAGACGGCCTGAATAAACAGGTGGTTAGTGTGGATAATTCAGAGTAAAATGATGTATTCCTTACCCCAATCTGTTTAGCTATTCCCGAAATATAGCACAATGTTGCAATATGAACTGGTTGCGGGTTTGAAGACTGCATGCACCTCTGCTACCACCCCCTGGGTTCTGTTCAAGCCGCCCTGCTTATAAAGGAGAAGGCTATGAATACAGATAAATAGGGCGGTGCAAACGGGACCCAGGGGCAGCATCAGAGGTGCAGATCTGCAAACCTGCCTCCAGTGCCGTGGAGTTAATTTGTATATTGCAGGATTGTGCTATATCTCGGGAGTGGCTGAACAGATAAGGGGTAAGGAATACATTTTTTCACTCAGGATCACCCACACTTAACACCTCTATATTCGGGTAAGTGGGGCTGATCCATCTGTCAGTTTCCCTTTTTATGCATGGACTACCCATTATTTACAAAGAACTGGGACCCATTTTATCCTGTACATTCTGTCCCAAGGAGCTCACTATGTAATTTTTCTATCACACACACACAATATATTACCCCCTACGATCCCTGACCCCAGGAGCTCACAATCTCATCTCCCTATGACACAAAAAGAGCCAGATAACTTATTAGTCTGTATGGGAGTACACACACTCCACGCACATGTGGCTCCTGGTTGGTTTTGATCTCATCACCCACAGATGCTCATCTTGGACTCACTGTGAAGAGCACAAAGAATCGCTGGTTCTTCTCTCCCACGCAGTTATTGACCCATGGGCAGTGGTGATCCATCTTCCGGATACATCTCTTACAAATACTGACAGGACACAAAAGCCCAGTGTTAACAAGGAAAGTTAAAACAGGGTCCAATCTAGTCATCCAGCAACTCCCCAATAATCTATGTACAACATTAAAGTAAGTACAATGGTGACACAATGCAGCCTTTACATGCCTTCTCGGATACTGGGGGACTACTACTACCCCCAGGAGAGGAATTCACAACACAAACCTTATTCCTGAGCAATCAGTAGTCACGCTACAACACTGAGTACTCCCATGAATTCCTCATATAACATACTTTACTGATCCTAACTTGTATCACGTACACTCCAGTCACATCTAGAGCTGCAGTCACATGTGGTCATGCGGATTTCAAGTTAACCCTCAGTTCACTGCTCCTCTGAGCTTGTTCAGGTACTGTTCAGCTTACGATATAGTGTATTCTTCAGGAAAGGCCATCATTATTAGATGTGTACGAGTTAGACTCCCAGCATTCCTGCTGATCAGCTGTTTGAAGAGGATGTGGAGCTTGTGCTGGAGATACAACTCTTTAATTTTTCCATAGACTACAGACTGGCTTGTACTACGAGTTATGGCTGCGCACAATATTGTAGTGTTGACCCACTGCAGCCCTGCTGCCTCTTCAACAGCTGATCGGTTCAAGTAGTTGGCCCCCTGTCATTCTAATACTAAATGTCTGTCCCAAGAATAGGTCATGTATTTTTAAAGGCTAAACCACTTTTAAACCACATCTGAACAGAGATAGAGATTTTCAATAAGCTAACAGTCACGATTAGAGATGAGCGAACTTACAGTGATTCAATTTGTCACAAACTTCTCGGCTCGGCAGTTGCTGACTTTAGCCTGCATAAGTGCAGCTTTCAGGTGCTCCGGTGGGCTGGAGACTCTTTCCTAGGACTGTATCCACATTTTCCAGCCCACTGGAGCGCCTGAAAGCTGAACTAATTTATGCAGGAAAAGTCAGCAAACGCCGAGCCGAGAAGTTTGTGACAAATCGAATTAGTGTAACTTCGCTCATCTCTAGTCACGATCTAATAAGGAGTTGTATTTTTTACCTCTGTCAATGCCCCCCCACCCCTAGGTAACTACCCCCAAAGGTACTTGTTATCAAGCTTATCACTATCACTCTCTAGACATTGTTTACAAATTCCCATTAGTAATCAATTAAGTTGTAATGCAGCTTTGGATGTGACTAGAGTACAAGAGTATGTCATTCAAGTTGGTATTTCCTATGTTACCTGCAGTGGTGAGCGCGTTCTGGTTTGATGCTGCAACACTTCGGACACTTGTAAATTACCTCGCCGGGCTTCAGCTGTAAACTCTCCATGTATTCCTTTGTGGCATTTCCTTTGGGCACAGCTCCCTAACATAATCCAGAAAAAAATAAAAAAAATAAACACATAAGGGTCTGATCAGACACTTAACATATCAAATGCCCACCAGTGGGCAGAAGCTAAATAAAACTAAAAAAGGCAACAACCAAGGCACAATATTTTGTGTTTTTTTTCATCATCATAACAGCAGCTGTCTGCACAGCAGAACACAGCCAGTGATGAGGGTACAGCTGCAAGGTGTAAGGGTTTGTACCGCTTGTACGCTCCATTACAACACCTCAGCTGATACTAACTAGCAGCTCCTTGTTTCCCTGACTAATCAGTCAGTCTCTTCCCTGCTGGGCCCTGGCCATTTTTAACTGCTACAGTTCAGTCTGCCTCTCTACTTGCATGGTCTCTCATCTCCAAGATCTGAGGATGTGGAATCACTGTGGGTAGAATTACAAAAGGAGGGAAATACTGAAAAAATTATATTTGGTGTAATCTACAGACCCCCTAATATCATTGAAGAGATAGAAGGTCGGCTGCATAAACAAATAGAGTGGGCCGCCAAGGCAGGTACAGTGGTAATAATGGGCGATTTTAACTATCCAGATATAGATTGGGGTCCGGGGTTGGCTAAAACTACAAAGGGCCGACAATTCCTTAATTTATTGCAGGATAATTTTATGGGCCAGTTTGTGGAGGACCCAACAAGAAGTGGTGACTTGTTGGATCTGATCATTTCCAACAACGCAGAGCTGGTTGGTAATGTAACTGTGCGGGAAAACCTTGGTAATAGCGACCACAATATAGTTACTTTTGACTTAAGATGTAGAAAACAAAGACAGGCGGGGAAAGCAAAAACATATAACTTTAAAAAGGCAAATTTCCCTGGGCTGAGGGCTGCACTACAGGACATAGACTGGGGGGAGGTGTTCTCAAATACTGATACAGAAGGTAAATGGGACATCTTTAAATCAACTCTAAATAACTATACAGCTAAATATATACCAAAGGGGAACAAATATAAACGATTAAAACTAAATCCTACATGGCTGACAAATGATGTTAAAAGAGCAATAAACAACAAAAAAATTGCTTTAAAAAAATACAAATCTGATGGGTCAGCTATAACAGTACAAGGAGCTTAATAAAATCTGTAAAAATGTAATAAAAACAGCAAAAATTCAAAATGAGAGACAGGTGGACAAAGAAAGCAAAACTAATCCTAAATATTTTTTTACATATATAAATACAAAAAAAACAAGGACAGAGCATGTAGGACCCCTTAATAATGATAATGGGGAGGTTGTCACGGGCGATCAAGAGAAGGCGGAGCTACTGAATGGGTTCTTTAGTTCTGTATACACTATGGAAAAAGGAGCTGACATTGGCCAGGTCAGTGCTGGTAACACATCATGTAATGTACTCAACTGGCTTAATGTAGAGATGGTACAAGGTAAGTTAAGTGATATAAATGTAAGCAAATCTCCAGGACCAGATGGATTGCACCCAAGAGTTCTTAGAGAACTAAATTCAGTAATATCATCAACAAGATGACTTGGATAGACTAAGTGTCTGGGCATCCACTTGGCAAATGAGGTTCAATGTGGATAAATGTAAAGTTATGCATCTGGGTACTAATAACATGCATGCGTCATGTCTTAGGGGGGGGGATTAAACTGGCAGAGTCACTGGTAGAGAAGGATCTGGGTGTACTTGTAGATCACAGACTACAGAATAGCATGCAATGTCAGGCTGCTGCTTCCAAAGCCGGCAGGATATTGTCATGTATAAAAAGAGGCATGGACTCGAGGGACAGGGACATAATACTCCCCCTTTATAAAGCATTGGTACGGACTCACCTGGAATATGCTGTTCAGTTTTGGGCACCAGTCCATAAAAGGGACACTGTGGAGCTGGAAAGGGTGCAGAGACGTGCGACTAAACTAATATGGAGCATGGATCATCTTAGCTATGAGGAACGATTAAAGGAGTTACAATTGTTTAGTCTTGAGAAGAGACATTTAAGGGGGGATATGATAAATGTATATAAGTATATTAATGGGCAATACAAAAAATATGGAGAAAAACTGTTCCAGGTTAAACCCCCCCAAAGGACGAGGGGGCACTCCCTCCTTCTGGAGAAGAAAAGGTTTAGTCTCAAGGGGCGAGACGCCTTCTTTACCATAAGACCTGTGAACTTAAGGAACAGTCTACCTCAGGAACTGGTCACAGCAGGAAAAATTTACAGCTTTAAAACAGGGTTGGATACATTTCTGGAACAAAATAACATTAATGCTTATGAAGAAATATAAAATCCCATCCCTTCCCCAATATCGCGCCACACCCCTACCCTTCAATTCCCTGGTTGAACTTGATGGACGCATGTCTTTTTTTTCAACCGTACTAACTATGTAACTATGTAAGAGCATTCATATTGTTACGGTTTGTGATTCTGTGTATGACCCTGGCATGGATGACATCCACTCTGGGTCCTGATCCTGACTTTGGCTACAAACCCCTGGCTGTGTGTTTGACAAAGTTCCTGAATTCCGATATTGTTTGTTATTTTGTATATTATATTATTTTAAGATAGTGTGATTTGTACTGCACTATTGTCTTCATCTGGTTTAGCGATTCCTGACAAGAGGAAGCCATGTTACCTCATTCCCTATCCTATAATTATCGATGGGTGGAATCAAATCAGGAGGATGAATCAGATTTTTACTTGTAAACCAAACATGTAAACCAGATTATCCATGCCAGTCAGCCATCAACACAGCATAGTGATCAGGAAAATGTATCATAGCCTTTTTTATTTTTTTAACTATCTTCTAATATTTTTTTAATAACCTTTTTATGGGGTTGAAATCTTGTCTTGGATGTTTTTGACAACATTTATACTTTACAGTAAGTTCCAAGGACAAAGGCAACAATAGACAATAGCTGTTCCATTCACAAGAATGGGAAACATTACGGTGCATACTCCTGAACCTTAAAAAGGTCATGTCAAAGAAGGGGCGGGGACTGAGTGGTCAACTTCATTTATTGGTCTTCTCACTATAATGCTGTACAGATCCCTTTCCAGCAGCTTCCATATCAAAGACAGAACAGGAAGTTTTAGCTTAGTTTTATGCTTCGTGGTGAAAACGAAAATGGCAATATTTCAGGATAAAAAAAACAATATAGATATTAAAATGGATAAAATTAGAAGAAACCTCACAAAAAATTCTTAAACACTATGATAATAAAAAACAATATAGACCATTTTCTGATGAGGATATATTCCCTTTAAATATGTAACACTGGGTATCTCGGTAATGTGACCAGCTGATTCATCCCTAATTCCACAGAAAACTGCAAAGCCACCTACAGCTCATACCATGACATCAGAGAACAAGATAAATATGATGGCAAGAGTTAAACAGCACCAAGCACCCAACCAGTCAACGACTACATGTAACTGTACAGCAAACAATCACTGTCGCAAAGGCAACAACTACAGCTCAATCTGGGTCTAGTTGTCAAACACAACATAGGCTAATAAAAGGTCTCCGACAGCTTGAAAGCAGGTAATAAAAAAAAGTTTAACAGATAAATACACTGCTCAAAACAATAAGGGGGACACTAAGATTACACATCCTAGATCTGAATGAATGAACTAATCGTTTGAAATACTTTCGTCTTTACATAGTTGAATGTGCTGACAAAATCACACAAAAATTATCAATGGAAATCAAATTTATCAACCTATGGAGGTCTGGATATAGAGTCACACTCAAAATCAAAGTGGAAAACCACAGTACAGGCTGATCCAACTTTGATGTAATGTCCTTAAAACAAGTCAAAATGAGGCTCAGTAGTGTGTGTGGCCTCCACGTGCCCGTATGACCTCCCTACAACGCCTGGGCATGCTCCTGATGAGGTGGAGATGGTCTCCTGAGAGATGTCTTCCCAGACCTGGACTAAAGCATCCACCAACTCCTGGACAGTCTGTGGTGCAACGTGGCGTTGGTGCATGGAGTGAGATATGATGTCTCAGATGTGCTCAATCGGATTCAAGTCAGGGGAACGGGCGGGCCAGTCCATATCCAGCCATGAGATCTAGCATTGTCAACCACACCAGCATATGGTCTCACAAGGGATTTGAGGATCTCATATCGGTACCTAATGGCAGTCAGGATACCTCTGGCAAGCACATGGAGGGCTGTGCGGCCCCCCAAAGAAATGCCACCCCACACCATTACTGACCCATCGCCAAACTGGTCATGCTGGAGGATGTTGCAGGCAGAAGAACGTTCTCCACTGCATCTCCAGACTCTGTCACGTCTGTCACATGTGCTCAGTGTGACCCTGGTTTCATCTGTGAAGAGCACAGGGCACCAGTGTCGAATTTGCCAATCATGGTGTTCTCTGGCAAATGCCAAATGTCCTGCATGGTGTTGGGCTGTAAGCATAACCCCCACCTGTGGAGGTCGGGCCCTCATACCACCCTCATGGAGTCTGTTTCTGACCGTTCTGACACAGCAAACCTTCTTGCCACAGCTCGCATTGATGTGCCATCCTGGATGAGCTGCACTATCTGATCCACTTGTGTGGGTTGTAGACTCCGTCTCATGCACCGCCAGCATTCAAAAGTGACCAAAACATCAGCCAGTAAGCATAGGAACTGAGAAGTGGTCTATGGTCACCACCTGCAGAACCACTCCTTTAGTGGGTGTGTCTTGCTAATTGCCCATAATTTCCACCTGTTGTACGTTCCATTTGCACAACAGCATGTGAAATTGATTGTCAATCAGTGTTGCTTCCTGAGTGGACAGTGTGATTTCACAGAAGTGTGATTGACTTGGAGTTACATTGTGTTGTTTAAAGGACAACTGTAGTGGAATACTTTTATATATGCCGGGGCCTCAAAAACAAACAAAATAAACTCATACATATCTTCCTATGAGCCCCCGTTGGACCGGCACAGGCCTCACGGTCCAGCAGTGCTCACCTCATTCCACTTCCTGGGGATGGGGACGCCGCAGAGCCGGACCGTGAGGCTTGTGCCGGACCGACGGGGGCTTGTAGGAAGGTATGTATGAGTTGTTTATTTTTGAGGCACGGGCATATATAAAAGTGTTCCACTACAGTTGTCCTTTAAGTGTTCCCTTTATTTTTTTGAGCAGTGTAGAGACAGACAGAACAACAGACAGACAGACCAATAAAGAAAGTGAGAATGAGTGAGAGATGGACAGACTATCTATATTTATTGCAGTATTATAGTTATTCTATTCTTGTACATAGAGAACAATAGTTTATTTGTATATAGGAGGCAGTATTATAGCAGTTATTTTCTTCTAAATAGGGAGCAGTATTATAGTAATTTTATACTTCTACATGATGCAGTATTATAATGGTCTGATTATTGAACATAGCAGTATTATAGTTGGTATATTCATGTACATAGAAGTCAGTATTATAGTAGTTCTATTCTTTTAAGTACATAATTGCCTACATGTAGAAAAGGGAAACAGCAGAGCTCCACATAGCGTAGTAGGTTCACAAAATATTGAAGGTGCACAGTGTGAGGCTGGGTTCACATCATGTTTTCTCCCATACAGGAGCGCATACGGCAGGGGAGAGCTAAAACCTTGCGCTCCCGTATGCCTTTCTATGCGCTCCCGTATGTAATTCATTTCTATGAGTCAGCCGGAGTGAAAAGTTCGGTCCGGTTGGCTCATTTTTGCGCTGTATGCGCTTTTTCCCCGGACCTAAAACTGTGGTCAACCATGGTTTTAGGTCCGGTTGTAAAAGCCCATACGGCGTAAAAATGAGCCGGCTGGCTCATAGAAATGAATTACATACGGGAGCGCATAGATAGGCATACAGGAGCGCGAGGTTTTCGCTCTCCTCTGCTGTATACGCTCCCATATGGGAGAAAACGTGATGTGAACCCAGCCTTAGAGAAATCCCTTTCGGGTAAACGCTCAGCTGCTGTTATGTATTATAAACTTAGAGCTCTCAGCGATAAAATAGAACGGTGCAGCCACTGGGTTCCGGTCTCAGATACCAGATCCACTGAAGTAAGCAGAATACCAGAAAAAGAAAAATTTGTGAATAATTGGGCGCAAAAGCCATTTAAAAATGATCAAATGGCTCAGAAATGCATTATATTCGTAGCCTTTAATGTTATAATTATCCTTTTCGAGTGATGTTCTGAGAACTCCATGTGATCATTTTTGAACAGCTTCTGCGCCCAAGTATCCAGGAATTATTCCAAGTTTTTCGTCTTCTGGTATCAGGAGAAGATGGTGGTACTTACCGGGTCGGTCAGCATTGTCCTCAAGTGGGAGGTCAGCGCCAGCACTGCCAGGCAGTTAAACATGGTTCCATTAATAACTGAATACCAAAAGTCTCTGGAGGGGAGGATCATGACAAAAGTCACCACAAAGTCTGCATAGAAGACCAGCATCCATGTTATGACAGCACAGACCATGCCGCAGCCATCCCGTATAAACCACAGCTTATCCACCAGCTCTGCCTCCGAGGGGGAGGAATTGTAGCCATCGCTCTCATTAAGAAGAGGATGGTGCTCCACGTCACGGAAGCGATGTGCTGACGCCTGCATGTCTCACAGAAACTTGTCCTTGGAAAGAAGAGAAAACACAAAGTTACATCATGTATGGTGACAAACATCTTGCACAGTATGGTCACATGACAGCGGCACAAAAGTGAAGATCTGTGGAGATACAACCACTTTATACCATTACAGATACAGAAAAACCTGGCAGAAGTGACATAAATAAACCTGTTTCTACCCGACTCCAGGCCGAACTGCTCATCTACCGTCAAGCATTCACTGCTGTCACTCAGATGAAAGGCAAATCTGCCCAGTAGTTCAGTGATACATCCCCTGCTTCAGTACTGCCACATAACAGGACATCACTGCCATTAAGGGATATAGAAAATTGAGTGACAACCATCATATGAGCTGCAATAGCTGTTGGATGAAGAGGACAGAGAACATGAATTTATTGGAGATGTCTTTTTTCCTTTGGAGATTCAAAATCTTACGATTCTTTCAGCACATGCCGGTGGTTATGTGGGACTGTCTTAAAGAACAGTCGCTGTACACACATATTACTGGCTCAAAGGTTCACATGTGGTTTAAAAAGGCCAATGACCCTAAAGTCAGCAGTGAGATGTGACAGTGATAATGGAGGCAGGAATTTCTGCAGTTCCCTTCAATTGTCCAATCACACAACACTTATGTCAGCCCCAACTCTGCCTTAAAGTGTTGTTACCAGTTAAACCTATTATCACCTGTATATCTCTGTTACACAGTTCACAACTATACAAGTCGGAAATAGCCAAAAGATTGTATTCTACAGTGACAGTCTCCTACCGTCAGCCTCTCCACAGCCTAAAAAGGATGATAACAGTGAACTACACACTCTAGAGCTGAACAATGCCAAGTGTTGCTCTTTAGACAATGAATGGAGTGCTGGTTGCGTATGCGCGGACCACTTCTTTCGTTGCCAGGGAAATTTCTCCCCCAGTACTTGTGATTGGCGGGGGGTCCCAGCATTTGTACCCCCAGTGATCAACTAGTTTTCCACTAACCTTTGGATATGTGATAACTTTAAATTCCGAAAATATCCATTCAATTGTCTCACCATTTTATAAAGATCTTTGCTAAAATAGAAACAATGGCCCAGATTTATGAGACTGTGTGGGAGAAAAAATAGAGTGATTTTCCCATAACAACCAATCACAGCTCAGGTTTCACTTTACCAGAGCTTGTTAGCTGAGCTGTGATTGGTTGCTTTTTGAAAATTACTCCATTTATTTCTCTTACACAGATTGATAAATCTGGGCCAATGTTTACACCCAGAGGCTGAAAACACCTAAACCTGCACGCACACTGGTGAGGGCTTGTTTCAGATGTGCTTAGTCAAGACAATCCTCTGTGAGCAGTCTGGTCTCCAGTAGACATATCAAACTATGAGAAGCTAAAAGACTTGACTGGGTATACTGTAACAAACTCTCAGTTGTGAAAAGATCCAAGAAGAGAGTGGCATATGCGCATTCATTCTTTACATGACCTGCCCAAGGTAGGTAAGTGTTGTACTCAGCTCTCTTCAGCAGCTTCATAGACAATGAACGGAGCTTCATAGACATGCATGATTTGCGCTTAATTCATAGCATAGACCTCCCTGGTCTCCTTTCTGACCACCCTCCCCTGTGATCTGACACTTTGGGAGATATTTTAACTTGGAATACCACTTTAACTTAATAGAAACTTGTAATGCCTACAGCTGATGACAGATCTCACAACTCACCTCAAAGTCGGGATAACTGTTACACCGACATCGCATGTAGCTCCTGACCATGAAACCGATGTCTAATCATGTCCGATGAAATCTACAATGACAAAAAGACACAGAATTCAGGATGTTCCTGGGAGAGGAGTGGGGCAGGCTTTCTTGTAGCTTGGTGTTTCTGGTTGTGTTGGGATGTATGTGCAGAGGAGCGCTGGTAATCTTGTGTCCACAGGCAGGTAAAGCACCTGGACCTCAGCACGAGAACTGCAACCTGCCACTCCGACACCTGATCTAAAAAAGTGTTCTGTAGGGACAAGTCACCTGACAATATATACATAAATCCACTGGCAGCCAATGAGAACAGCCACCTCCCTGGTGACATGTGGAAACCTCGATGATGATGAGAGGAATGTGGCTGATAAAAAAATATGAATAAAACATATACAACTGAGCTGACATCTACAAGCATTAACTCATTACTAGACAGCAAATAAATTAATGAGTCACTAAAAGGCCCTGCGATCAGACCAGTTCTGGAGAATGTAACCAGGCGAGTTCACCCAAGCCCAGGAATAGGGAGTCCTATCACTACGTCAGATCCTCTCAGCAGGGATTATCTATGGGGGCTCTTACAAGTTTAGGTTTTGATCAAGTTTTGCTTAAGTGTGGGGGATGCGGTATTTGAAGCTAAAGTAAGGTGTGTATCATAACTGGACAGAAAGAGTCAGGGTATGGTTTCACCAATGTGGACAGTCCACGCAGATGAAACTGTGCCCACAATATAACCTGTGGTTGTGGCTTTTTCAACATGTGGTAGCTAGAACATTAGAATATAAAACCTGAACATGTGTTCCCATCAGGGTTTCCAGTAAGCTTGGTATTTATACTTTAGTAATTTATTTAACAAACTTGCTAAAATTTACCACAGTGTACTGACAGAGGACATACTGAAATTAATAGACTAAATGTAGTGAATGACAACCTTTGAGCCATTTCCTGAAAGTATAGGTTTCTTTTGTATGATTGAAATGGGTAGTTTCGTGTGCTTTTACCCTGGCATACATTGCCATACCTTCTTTGACAGGTTGCTGATGTATACCCCAATAATAATGGGAAGTTGTAATGAGAACATAGCTTAAGACCACTCTTAAGCAATGTTCACACATTTCTGCCAGCTTTTGTACAAAAAAAATTAAATTGTTTGCTTTTATGTATAATATAGTTCAATTAAACTTAATATTATAATATTTAACAGCTGTTCTTTAAAGGGGTAGTCCAGTGGTGAAAAACTTATCCCCTATCCTAAGGATAGGGGATAGGTTTCAGATCGCGGGGGGTCCGACCGCTGGGGCCCCCCGCGATCTCTCTGTAAGGGGGCCCCGGCTCGCTGGCCAGATAGCGCGTGTAGACCACCGCACTGAGCGGCGGCCGACACACCCCCTCAATACAACTCTATAGCAGACCTGGAGATTGCCGAAGGCTCTGCCATAGAGTTGTATTGAGGGGGCATGTCAGCCACTGCTTCGTGCGGTGGTCAACACGCCCCCTTTCTGCGGGCTGTCGAGGTCCCGTACAAGAGATCACAGGGGGCCCCAGCGGTCAGACCCCCCGCGATCTAAAACTTATCCCCTATCCTTAGGATAGGGGATAAGTTTTTCACCACTGGACTACTCCTTTAAAGGGGCAAAAGATGGCTGCAAAGAAATAGGAAGCATGCCACCACCACAGTTTTATTGCAATTTGAAGATCAGATGAAATATAAATTGCACAAGAAGGATGTATGGTTACAGAAAATCGCAATGGTTTTGCAATGCAGTTATTGTTGTTTTAAAAGTAGCGGCTTCTCCTGCAGGGTAAAAATAAAATAAAATAATTAAACCTACTTCTGTCTCCTGCAGCTCCTGTTCCAGTGACTTTTGGACCTCTGCTCATCTCTGCTTGTTGCTACCCCTGAAAAGAGTCTTTTTTACCAGGACCTGCCCGCTTAACAAATCACTGACTACGGAAAAATATCACCATGGCCACTGATTGGTTGATCGGACAGGTCCTGTTGAGAAGACTCATCTCTGAAGTAGCAACAAGCAGAGATAAGCAGGGGTCCTGAAGCTGAAGGACATTGAGGTAGATATTTTCCCCTGACCTTTAAATGAAATAAAAAACACACAAAAAAAAATGCAGTGTAAACACAGCCCTACATCTTTGACACTCAGCTTCTTCATCTGTGTCACATCCTACTCCCCATATGGAATAATAGACTGAAAGGTTCCAAAGACACTGGACCCTTCACGGCCTGGGGTTTTGTTGTAAACCGGATGTAAGCTGAAAACCCAGTTGCCATGATCTTGTTGCAGACATCAAGGGCAAATGGACAGAGAACATCCAGAGGAAGAACAGACCCCCAAAGAACTTTCATGGCCTGATGAAGTAACAATTAAGTCCTATGGTTATACTACGTGCAGGGACAACCTTCACCTGCAATCCGTGGACTGGGCAGATGAGTCCGGGAGATCAGTTTTTTTAGCTGCTCCACATACATAAGTAATGAGCGATCAATCAGCTCTTACTTTGCCCAGGACATAGAGATCCAGCCCACTGCCAGTGTTACAAGGTCATTACTATAAACTATAGATGGAACTTGTTAAAAAGGTAATTACAGGTTTCACTCAATAATCTAAACCAAGGAACGCAGAACGTGATACTGATATGAGGACCAATTGCTGGAGACTGCACCATAGAAATGGTATTCATCATCCGGAGCCCAACTAAGAAAAGGACCTGTTGGGATTTTTTGGGATGTATCGCCAGTAAACGTTGAAATATCTGCAAAAGCGTCTGCCTATGTATACTGTGTTGACCCATTGACTTTAACAGACTGAACATGGTTTACCAGTGGCCAAGATTAGTCTATTTCCTGAAGAAAAAAAAAAATTTCTCTTACAGGCCACAAAAATGTGGTAGGACATACTAAAATATGCTGGCCACATACCCCCAAAACATGGTTTAAATAGGGACTTAAAAGAGGTTGCGGAGCTTTATAAAACTGTATTGGTATCAATATTAGATTAGCAGGGGTGTATCTTCAGACCCCCACACTGATCCGAAGTTTCAAGAGGTTGCGGTTAGAGATGAGCAAATTTACAGTATATTCGATTCGTCACGAACTTCTCAGCTCGGCAGTTGATGACTTATCCTGCATAAATTAGTTCAGCTTTCAGGTGCTCCGGTGGGCTGGAAAAGGTGGATACAGTCCTAGGAAAGAGTCTTCTAGGACTGTATTCACCTTTTCCAGCCCACGGGAGCACCTGAAAGCTGAACTAATTTATGCAGGATAAGTCATCAACTGCCGAGCTGAGAAGTTCGTGATGAATCGAATTTACTGTAAATTCGCTCATCTCTAGTTGTGGTGTTCACACAAGCATTGCATTCTCTTCAAGGGTTACCAGAACTTGTGCCTGCATTGTTTTACTATTAGCAGCAGCGGTGCATAGTACTGCAACATTGGCTTTCTTTTTTTTTTTACTTCAATAGGACAAAGGTGCAGCACCTTGCACTATCGCTACTAGTAATACTAAATAATAAACTTTTCAAACAGCTGAACTGCTGGGGTGCCAGGAGTCAGACCTAATCGAATAAAAAGGGATCCCTTAAATTACAATATTTTCAGTGTACAATGGTCTTTCCTGGACCATTATAACTTAAAATCATACTCAAGTCACAATGCCGGAAACAGTCCAGATCCATAGCATGTATGAGTGAAGTAACAAAACAGAGCGGGTATTTTGCTGGTAAACACCCTTGTTACTGAAGTGCATGCACAGAGTAGCGGACTAGTAGCATCTTACGGTACAGTGCAATACATGCCCTAAACTGCCCTTTACTTTGCCTTGATGACACACTGTGAATCCAATTTACAGTGTGGCATCAAGGCAAAATAATGCTGCCCTATACTCTATATAAATGCTAGACTGGCTGCCCTACAGAATAAGTATAACAATAAATATAAAAGTATAACCTGCAAACCAATGCGGGGTACCAGACGGGAGACTAGACGAATGAAGGTATAAACAGGTCACAACATGTGCCCGCCACAGAACTCCAGTGTCTTTTTGTATTTTATTTGCTAATAAAGATTAATATGTCATCCAGAATATTGTTGTTACTGAAAGGTGTGCATTGCATTTTAGTATATCCGCTTTTTTTCTTTCTTTGTGGTAAGATCAGCCACAAAGTATTTCGATGGACAGTCCATGGTTAAATAAGTGACGGCAGCACTCTGACATGAGAGAAACAACACTATGGTATGAAAAGTAAAAGGTCAAATGTAATCTGATGGATGATAAGCTGAGCAGGAACCACTGGCTGCTGCTTATCACTCGTATACATTGGGGTGAAGGACGGAGACAGAAGAGATCGCGCTAAGGACTTTCATTCTGACTGAATCTTTTGAATTGGGGGAACTTTCTCTTTAACTGATGTTTCTAGGGTTTCGCTCGCACACAGACATTTCCATTGGTTTCCTACTATTTCCCTTTTTAAAGGCCCAGAAGACATTAGCTGCGGCAGCATTTGCCGGAGGCGCTCTGCTCCACACTGACCCAGATGTGACACACGTACACATGATACTTGATGAGATGTTGCTCTCAGCTCCCCCAAGGGCAATGAGTTCCTCGTCCAGGGCAGTCACTAGCCTATATAATGTATACATGGGATATATTGGGGTCCCACATTGCTCTCATCCCCACAAGCTTAGAATTTCACTTCTCAAAAATCTACGCTGTAATACAAGAAGCTCATGGTCAGAGAAGCCTCTGGATTATGTAAGATACAGTTGAGATATTCAGAATAGTAGATTATGGATTTCTCCCATACATGCACTTGTATCCTATAGTGAAGTATACAGTAGACTGTTAACCATTAACTGCAATGACTGTGCTATTGTAGAAAATGGAGACAAATGGGAGGTCAAGTGTAAGCTTTGTGTCACATCATATTTTTGTGCATTTACTTTGTCACCAGATGTTAGCTGGAAGTCAATAGGGACATAAGACTGTTTCATGGAAGATACAGTGACCCCTCCCGACCTACGATGGCCCCGACATATGATGAAATCGACATACGATGGCCTCTCAGAGGCCATCGCATGTCGATGTCAGCATCGACATACGATGCTTTTTTATGTCGGGGCCATCGCATTAAGTGCTATCCGGCAGCGCCAAATGCTTAAGCTGCTGCCGGATAGCAGCTTAATGTTCCCCGTGTGGTGCGGTAAGTATTACCCCTCCACGATGCTCCGGGTTGCCCTCTGGGTCCAGCGCTGGTCTTCCGGCGTCTTCTCGGCCCTCTCCGATGACGTCAATATGCTGCTGCGCACGCCATCCAATAGGAATGGCATACGCAGCGGCGTAATGACGTCCCTACGCAGGCCCAGTAAGGCCTTGCGGAAGACAGAAGAGGACCGGAGAAGACAGAAGAGGACCGGAGAAGACAGAAGAGGACCGGAGAAGACAGAAGAGGACCGGAGAAGACAGAAGAGGACCGGAGAAGACAGAAGAGGACCGGAGAAGACAGAAGAGGACCGGAGAAGACAGAAGAGGACCGGAGAAGACAGAAGAGGACCGGAGAAGACAGAAGAGGACCGGAGAAGACAGAAGAGGACCGGAGAAGACAGCGGAGAGCCCAGCGGAGGCCCGATATCACCATCAGGAGCGGCGGGGACACCATCTCGAGCGGCGGGGACAGGTGAGTACAGCTTATACTTTACATTGCACAGATCCCTCAACATACGATGGATTCGACAAACGATGGCTCGTTTGGAACGAATTACCATCGTATGTTGAGGGACCACTGTATTGGAAAACGCAACATGCGTTCGAGCTTTTTCACCCACTGAGTAGTGTTTTTTTTCACATAGACCTCCATTTTTCCCCCACTTACAAAACATAATGGGGGAATATTCAAAAACGTATTTTGCTCTTCAAAGAGTGTTAACTGCGCCTCATTTTCAGAAGTGAGTTCGGGCTTTTGAAAATTTGGGGCAAATAGCACAAAAAGCAAATCATTTAACACAAGTATACTTGGAATTAGCTGCGACACTGAGTACCAGAAAGTGGTGCTAAACCTTTGAAAATAGGGTGCTAATAGCACAAAAAGCCCAACCACGCCTTTTAAAAAAAATTGCCTAACAAAGTGCTAAATCAGGTGCTAAATATCTGAATATGTGGTGCTAATAGTGTGCGCCACATTTTAAGAAAATGTAGCGCAGCTAAAGCAAAGAAAAGAGGCACTAAATTCTTTGAATATTCCCCCAAATGTGTCTTGCACTGATAGCTGAGCTGTGATTGGTTGATATGGGCAAAACCTGGCAGTTGTGGTTTCAGGCAGATTGAAAACTTTTTTTTTTTATTTTTTTTTAAGGTAAGTCTATGGGACCTCTGGGAATCTGTCTGATCATGTGAGTCTCCAATAAATTATTCGGCTGCGAGATTGCTCGGGAAGTATAAATGTATCCTGCTGCACGAGCGAGGGGAGACTAACTCTTTAAAGAGGTACTCCGGTGAAAAAATAATGTTTGAGGAAGAGGAAGTTGTATAGTTGGGAAGTATATATAAGCCAGCAGCTCAGTTCTTTCCTGTCTGACCACAGTGCTCTCTGCTGACACCTCTGTCCATGTCAGGAACTGTCCAGAGCAGAAACAAATCCCCACAGCAAACCTCTCCTTCTCTAGACAGTTCCTGACATGGACATAGGTGTCAGCAGAGAGCACTGTGGTCAGACAGAAAAGAACTATACAACTTCCTCTGCATACAGCAGCTGATATGTATAGTGGTCCCTCAAGTTACAATATTAATTGGTTCCAGGACGACCATTGTATGTTGAAACCATTGTATGTTGAGACCAGAACTCTATGGAAATCTGGTAATTGGTTCTGAAGCCCCAAAATGTCATCCAAAAATAAGAAAAAAAGTGAGGATTAAAGAAAAATAAGTAGATAACTAATATAGATAAAGCAAATCCTTATATATAAAAGTAAGAAAGATCTGCTGGGAGCTGTAAATCACTGTCTATGTCAGTGTTTCCCAAGCAGGGAGCCTCCAGCTGTTGCAAAACTACAACTCCCAGCATGCCCGAACAGCCAAAGGCTGTCCGGGCATGCTGGGAGTTGTAGTTTTGCAACAGCTGGGGCCACCCTGCTTGGGAAACACTGGTCTATGTAGAGGACAGGAGCTTCTTCAGGGTCCTGTAAGTAAAAAAAGTAATGGAGTCGTCCTCACCTGGTGTCCAAAGGAGCAGCTAACCCTGGTACAGGTAAAGTGTACAGAACATGTAATACCACTCTGTACTGTAGGGGGCGCTACCAGACCCCAGTCAGTGCATACGCTTCAGTAATACAGGGGTTTTACCAGTGAATGCCCATTTTGATTGGTCGGTTCTTCCGGCCAATGACACGTTGCACAGATCTGGACTGTCCGTAGTATTGTATGTTGAGTCTGGTTTCAACTTACGATGGTCCAGAAAAGACCATTGTATGTTGAGGCCATTGTAAGTTGAGGGATCACTGTACTGGAAGGACGACAATTTGTAAATAGAATTAATTTACATTATCTGTTTAGCTTTCTGGCACCAGTTGAGTAGAAAAAAAATTGTATTTCACTGGAGTATAATTTTAAGGTAAAATAGTTAATGAGAACATGTCCACACTGTCCATCAGGGAAAAATATACTATTCCCAGCCTTTCTTAAAGGGCTATCCTGGCCATATATAAGCCAGCAGCTCAGGTCTTCTACACATTTGGTATCATTTAAAAGGTGCAGATTGTTTTTTGTAGTTTGCATAGGTATGGAATAGCATAGCCTGTTGCATGGCTGTGGTGGCAGATGTGTGAATACATTTATAGGGAACCTGTCATCATTTTCATGCTACCTAAACCACAAGTCATCAGGTAGTCCCCAGTAGCTTGTGGTTCGGGCAGCATGAATGTGATGACAGGCTCTCTTTAAAGGAGAACTACAGAATATAAAAATTGTCCCCCATACTGCCGGCAGTAAAAAAATAAAGATGTACATACCTTCCTCCGCTCCCCCGGTAACCGGCTAAGGTCTCCGCCGCGATCCTCTTCCTGGTTGCTGGTGTTCGGCGAGTCATACTGAGCTCAGCCAATCACCAGCCGCAGCGAAGTCCCGACTCGGCCGGCGATAGGCTGAGCAGCAGTGTGAGAACGCTTCAAGACACAAAATTCTTCACTAATATGGCACCTGTTGCCGGGGCCGAAAACATCACACTGTCGCTCAGCCTATCGCCGGCCGAGTCAGGACTTCACTGTGGCTGGCGATTGGCTGAGCGCAGTAAGACTCTCCGACCACCGGCAACCAGGAAGAGGATCGCAGCGGAGACCG
This sequence comes from Hyla sarda, assembly GCF_029499605.1. Lineage (NCBI taxonomy): Eukaryota > Metazoa > Chordata > Amphibia > Anura > Hylidae > Hyla > Hyla sarda. The sequence goes on from NC_079194.1 coordinate 146,456,125, forward strand.
TAGCCAATTACTGAAGGCCCCGGGGGAGCGGAGGAAGGTATGTACATCTTTATTTTTTTACTGCCGGCACTATGGGGGACAATTTTTATATTCTGGAGTTCTCCGTTAAAGGGGTTATCCACCATAAGGTGATTTTAGTATGTACCTAGCAGGCAGTAATGGACATGCTTAGGAAGGATCTGCTCTTGTCTTGGGGCTAAATGGCTATGTTGTGAGATTACCATAACACTGTGGATAGCTTTTTATGAACTGGTATTTCCTGTTTGATTTTTCTTTTTTTTTTTTTTATGACAAATCCCATAATTCTATTTTCCTCCCTCCCACACATGAGCCACCCCACCCATTGAAACATAAATGAGCTGCATCTGTTCAAAAGACCTGTGCTTTTCAATCAGGGTGCCTACAGCTGTTGGATTAGTTGCAGTTGATCTCTCTCCCACCAAGCGATCCCTCCACCCATTGAGGCAGACAGGCTCCATGTTATCAGCTGACTAGTGAGTCAGGTCTCGGCCGCATTGCAACCTGGGAAAAATTTATGTTTAACAGTCAATTTGTATGCTGTTAAACATAAATATTGGGGTGAAAATCAAAACCGTCACACACAGGTACAGACACTATATTATGAACTACAATAACTTTACAGCCCCTGTAGCATAGTCAAATAAAAAAAAAAAATCCTGGAATACCCCTTTAAGATATGTCGGAGTAGTAGCCTGACCTACTGCATACTGCCGCTGCTTCATTGTCTCTCTTCAGTAGCGCGCGCACGCACACACACACACACACACACACACACACAGATCCAAGGGATAGGAAAAAGTGTCAGATTGCAGGGGTCCAACTGCTGGGATCCTCCAAGATCTCCGCATGCACAGAGCTGTGTCGACCACCACACGAATCGATGCGCCCCCTCCATGCATCTCTATAGGAGAGCTGGACATACACAAGTACAGAGCTTCAGAGATGAATGGAGGGCGTGTGCCAACCTCATCACCATGGAGGAGAGCTGGCAGTTGGACTCCACACGATCTGACACTTATCTTTTGTATAGGGGATACATTTCCCTAAACTGAAATACCCCTTGAATTAGTGTTTACCAAACAGTGTGTCTCCAGCTGTTGCGAAACTACAACTTCCAGCCAAAGGCTGTCTGGACATGCAACAGCTGGAGGCACCCTAGTTGGGAAACACCGTATTAAATCATTAGTCCTTAACATTTAAATGGGAAGACATGGAAATTAACATTGATAAAAGAGGGGGTGAACGAAAAAAATAATTCTGCACCCAGGCGTCCATGATCCGAGGATCGGCACTGTAAGAACGGGATATGGCGACAAGAGCGTCATTATTGCTTTTCTTTTCCCACAAGGTTTAGGTATGGGAATTATATATATATATATATATATATGCACACACAATAGTTTGAAGCAGTGTTTCCCAACCAGGGTGCCTCCAGCTGTTGCAAAACTACAACTCCCAGCATGCCCGGACAGCCAAAGGCTGTCCGGGCATGCTGGGAGTTGTAGTTTTGCAACAGCTGGAGGCACCCTGGTTGGGAAACACTGAAGTATCTACACACATAACCCTTTCTGAGATGTCATTCACCATGGAGGAGGTGTACAGTAAACATATCTATATATACACATTCATACAGTTCCATAGCCCTCCCTAATAATAGGAAGATTTGCAGGGTGGCACAGCCCGGGCATGTGTATACACGCTGCACACACACCATCACCCCCATCCTCTTCCTGTATCTCGGGGTGACCGATGCTGTGTATTGTGACACATCGCGCTGTCAGCCATTCCCTGGCCAGTCACATGACCTGAGGTTGTTACATTGTTGCCAGAGCACTAGGCACAAGGTTCTATGGGGCAATGACGGGAGAGCACGGAGCCGCGGCAACAGCTCTGTCACCTCAGCCGCCCTCACTCACCTGTTGCTGTCGCTTTCCTCCATTGTCCCCTCGGACGCTGCCGGCCACCACAGCCTCTTTCCTGGATCCAGCTGCTACTTCCGGGGTCGGTGGGATCGGCTGTTTCCGGAGCCGCAGAAGGAGATTTCGGTACATTTCGGAGCGTTCCCAGAGGGCATGCGTGAAGTCATGTTGTCGCGAGAGTCACAGTGTGAGGAAAGAACGCGAAGTGCCCGCCATTTAGGTTGTGGCAGGTTTACTATCTCCTGCGTCATATCTGCTCCATTACACTACATGGCTGAAGTTTACACAACGTTCAAAACTGATATTTTTTGGCCTTAACTCCCCAGTGACCAGTGCAGTCCCCCCCCCCTCTTCACCAACTCTTTTATTTTATCATATACAGTGCCACATGAAGGCTTGTTTTTTGCAGGACCAATTGTACTCTGTAGTAATAACAGCCATTATTTTATGGTGCTTTTAAACCAGGGGTCAAGTCCTGGGGAGAAAAGTGTGGGAACTCACCCAAGATTTCCACCTACAGGACTGGTTAATGGGAACAGTGTTCCTGCTGTGGAAAAGTGCAGGAACTCTGTTACCATGCGTTCCTGCGGGACTTGAGCCCCGTTTTAAACCACATTATTGCTGTAGGTTTAACATATTCGTTTATAGGACAAAAACAAAGGAGAAGGATTTTTCAAAACTGGTCACTTAGAAGTCTATAAAAAAACAAACTTTTACCTTTAGCACTACAACAGTGCCTCTGGTGTCCCTCTCCGGTCCCCAGTAGCACTCCACTTCTGCTCCAGAAATCTTGATGCCAAGGCCCGAGGGATGCCAGCTCCTGGAGTGTTACACTGCCCCGGGACATTGCCACAGCCGGTGATTGGCTACGTGATAGTGTGACACTCATTGCCCTGATGTCACTCGGGGCCTGGACACCACAATCTTTGGAGCAGAAGAGGATCATAGCCGGGGACTGGAGCTGGACACCGGAGGCACTGCTGGCTGTTTTTTTTATAGACTTTTAACTGACCAAAGTATTGAAAAATCCTTCTCCAGCTGGATAACCCCTTAAGATCACAGCCCATTTGGGCCTTAAAGGAGATCTGTGGTACACATTATTTATAATCGCCTGTGCTTGGGCGGTAAAAAGTAACAAAACAAACTTTAACTCACCTTCGGACGTTCTCCCGTTATCGGTGTCTTGGTCCTCCGGTGATGGGCTTCTTCCTGGGCTCAGTGACTCATACGGCGCTCAGCGTACCACCGGCCAAAGTGATGTCCCGCCTTTGCTGGTGATAGGCTGAGCACACTGTCATGTAAGGAGCCCGGGCAGCAGGGAGAAGACAGGGCCCAGGCTTCTTACATGACAGTATGCTCAGCCTATCACCGGCCAAGGGGGGCCATCACTTTGGCCGGTGGTACGCTGAGCGCAGTAGGAGTCATTGCCAGTAAGCAGGAAGAAGCTGGCCGCACCAGAGGACTGGGACACCAGCGTAACGGGGGGACGTCGGAAGGTGAGTTAAAGTTTGTTTTGTTACTTTTTGCAACCCGGGCACCGGGGATTATAAAAAATGTGTACCATAGCCAATTTTATTTTAGCATTTTCATTTTTTCCTCCTTACATTCTAAGAGCCATAATTATTTTATAGTTCCATCCACAGACCCATATGAGGACTTATTTTTTTTTTGCATGGCCAATTGTACTTTGTAATGACATCATTAATTTTAGCATAAAATGTACTGCAAAGCCAAAAAATTATTATTGGTGTGAGGAAATTGAAAAGAAAAATGAAATTTATCAAATTTTGGAGTGTTTTATTGTCACGCTGTACACTTAACGGTAAAAATGATCTTTTCTTTATTCTGTGGGTCAATATGATTAAAATTATACCTATGATTACATACTTTTCAATTGTTGTACTGCTTTTAAAAAAAAGAAAAAATGTTTCACAAAATAAGTATGTTTAAAATTGCCCTATTTTGACCATTTTTTGACCATTATTATCGGTGATCTTCTTCTCTGGTCTGCTCAAAGTCAGACCAGAGATGAAGACCCCGGGAGAGCGGCGGAGGCAGATAAGGGGACCTCCTTCCACCATTTTGGATGATGAAATTCCTGCGGCCGTGCAGCAGGTGATCCGATCATCCATTCTAAGTGGCGCATTGCCACAGATGCTGTGATCTGTATTGATAGTAGCCAGGGACCCGTGAGGACCGTCCAGGGGTTAACAGATGCTGTTGTATGCCACACAGCATAATCCATTTCCAATTCAATTACATCATCATAAAAAAAAAGGTTGTGGGGGGTCTGACTGCTGAGATCACCCATGATCTCCTGAATGGCCCCTGGCTCTCTGAGGAGCTCGTTCTGGGGTCAGCACACGCTTCATTCATTTCTATGGGAGTGCCAGAGATGCCTTTCAGCTCCCATAGAGAATGAATGCCGACCCCAGCATGCGCTCCTCTCAGAGAGCCAGGGCTCTCTGCAGCACCCTTTTAAGGCTGGGTTCACACAGCAGAATTTCCTCAGTCTCTTTCCTCTACACAAGGAATTTGGGGCAGATCGAATTTTGTGTGGAAATTCTGCGTAGAATCCTCATGGAATTAAAGTCCTATTGATAATGTCAATGGAAGCTACAGATTAGGATAATTTTCATTGAGGAAATTCTATAGGGTGGGTTGCTCCCCCACAATCTGACACTTATCCCCTAGCCCATAGATAGGGGATGAGTTACTTTTCGTTTCAGTACCCCTTTAACCCCTTCCCGAACTATGACATACTGGTACATCATAGGTCGGGTGAAGGGACTATGGCGCGGACTCCGCCCTTGAAAGGGTACTCTGCCCCTGGATATCTTATTCCCTATCTAAAGCCTCTGTAGCATAGTCAAATAAAAAAAATCCTGGAATACCCGTTTAACACTGTAAAAAAAAATTATTACAAATAAACATGTTTGGTTTCCCTGCATGCATAATTGTCCCAACTATTAAATTATGTAGTTCCTGATTCTGCATGTGTGAACGAAAAAAAATTCCAAACTACAAAATTGTTGGTTTTTGGTCACATTGTGTCCCAGAAAAAAAAATAAAAAGTGATCAAAAAGTCATATATGGCGAACCTGGTACTTTTCAAAACTACAGTTCATGGCGCAAAAAAATAAACCCTAACAAGTTATAGAGGTCAGAACGTGGCATTGAACAAACTTTTATTTTCTTTTTCAATTTTTCTAAAACAACATAAAAAGTATCTAAGTTTGGTATAATTGGAATCGTACTGACCCATAAGATAAAGATAGCATGTCAGGTTTACCGAAACTCCGAAAAAATGATTGCCCCACAAAATTGCACAATTTCATATTCAACTTTGCTTGGCCTTCAAAAAAAGACAGCTGCAATCTAAAGGGTTAATAGCTGCTATTAAAGGGGTACTTCCACCCTAGACATCTTATCCCCTATCCAGTGGATAGGGGATAAGATGTCTGATCCACCTGGTTTTTTCACCGGAACCGCTGGAGGGTCTGAGTTGCGACTCCGGGAACAGAAGTCCGTGACATCAGGACTCCGCCCCCGTGTGACGTCACGGCTGTCCCCTCAATGCAAGTCTATGGGAGGGGGCGGATGTCAAATGGGGGCGGAGTCCTGACGTCACAGACTTCCGTTCCCGAAGTCGCGACTCAGACCCTCCAGCGGTTCCGGTGAAAAACCAGGTGGGTGCCGCATGCAATAATGCGAGGGTCCCCAGCGGCGGGACCCCCGCGATCAGACATCTTATCCCCTATCCTTTGGATAGGGGATAAGATGTCTAGGGTGGGAGTACCCCTTTAACAGTTTCCTCAGCTACAAGAATCAGCTGAGGGCCACCAGATATGGGGCGACCTCGAGTCAGGAGCCCGTGCCATACACTGTTAATGGTACAGGGACGTGTATACGTACTTGGTCATTAAAGGGGTTCCAGGAATTACGGCAGGAGAGCATTTGTGTACCCTAAAGATGCCCCTAAGTTAAGTCCAGCAGAACAAAAAGCATTAAAGGGGTATTCCAGGAATTTTTTTATTTGACTAAGCTGCAGTGGATAAATATCCAATAAATAGCCGTGGATAAATAGCCAATAACTTATACCGGAATATCGGTATAAGTTATCGGCTATCAGCCCCAACCACCACAGATTATTGGTATCGGCCCTAAAAAATCGATATCGGTCGATCCCTAGTTTGTAGTCTTTCCCCTCTTTCATAGCCAGCGCTCCACTCCACCCATTGGGCCCAGGTGTTTTTAATTAGCAGGAGACTGCATATGGGTTACCTCCTAGCATTCTCCCAGCCCTCTGGCAGGGAGCACATGGTAAGTTTCTCACTGGTTTGGTTCTCTTTGGCGGTCATTGTTGCTGTGATGCTTTGTCTGTAGGGTGGTGTGGCCTGGAGCTGGGGGCTTGGTCGTGCAGCAGTAGGGTTGCCTGGCCACTGGGTTATTCCTCCTGTGGGCTTGATGTCGCAGAGGTAGTAGTCGGCACCCGGCGCTATGCCAGTGTTAGGTTAGGGACACACTCTGACTAGGTGGCCTTGACGTGGCCAGTAGGCTTGTACTTTTTGATCAAAATGTATATTAACAACCTGTTAGTTTTTGAAATTATGCTGAGAAGAAAGTATATACAAATACAAATTGTGGATGCGCGGCAATGTTTCTGTTTCTCTATTTTTGTGTTCTACATGATAACTAGAAGTATAACTTCTTATGCGTGATTTTACTTTGCATTCCATGGGAAAACATTGTGCTTCTGAATTGATCCTTTATTGTGAAACCAGATTCTTGCAAAATATAACTTTTATATATAAAGATGACCCCACTTACCATAACAGCTAGAGATGAGCAAAGTTACAGTGATTCGATTCGTCACAAACCTCGCGGCTCGGCGTTTGCTGACTTTAGCCTGCATAAATTAGTTCAGTTTTCAGGTGCTCCGGTGGGCTGGATAAGGTGGATACAGTCCTAAGAGACTCTCTCCTAGAACTGTATCCACCTTTTCCAGCCCACTGGAGCACCTGAAAGCTGAACTAATCTATGCAGGCTAAAGTCAGCAACCACCGAGCTGAGAAGTTTGTGATGAATCGAATTGCTGTAACTTCACTCATCTCCAATAAAAGCCTAAACTCTACGATAGAGTAAACCCTGCTAACCATAAGAGCTTACACACTACAGGAGAGAGTACCCTATTGACCTTAAGAGCTTACACTCTACAGGGTAGAGGACACCGTTGACCATGAGCTTACACTCTGCCAGGAAAAGGACCCCGCTGACCATAACAGTCTATAATGTACAGGAGAGAGGACCTCACTGACCATAAGAGCTTATATTCTACAAGGTAGAGGATCCCACTGACCACAAAAGCCTCTACTGTACAACAGTGGCGCTAAATAGTGGTGTTACCCTTTTTTTTAAGATGGATTCTGAGGGTAGAAGATGGTAAAAAGCACTCACTTTATTGTGCTGCAATCCAAGCACAACACTGTTTATAGCTTTTATTGTAAACCGGAGTGTTTGTATCTAAGTCTGGGAGCTGTTGGCCCTCAGTGCCTGGTCCGCTCTGGAGCTGTGAGAAGGTGAGAAGACTTGGCGTAAAGGAGTCAGGGGGTATTCTTGGCAGAGACTACCCCTCCTGAAATTCGACTTTTTGGCTCCAAGCGCTCATCAAGTATGGATCACATAATGCTACAATGATAGTGAATTCAATAATGTTTATTAGAAGAATTAGCAGGGACAAGGCGTTTCTAGAGGATTACTTCTCTCTTCATCAGGTTCAAAGAAATGATTTCAGGGACTTAGATAGCAAAATTAACCAGTTGCCATCTAAGGACGAGGATTCCTGTAGCTGAGGCCCGCCGTTAATAGCCAACTAATAGCCGCGGGCAGCTATTAACCCTTTAGATTGCCGTTGTCAAAGTTGACAGTGGCATCTAAAGGGACATTTAAACCATCCCTGGTGGTAGCCGAAGGGCTTACCTGTGCTTCCTGCTCATCTACGGCTCCTTGATTGATAGAGCCTGGCTGAACCAGGCTTTATCAATCAAGCGCAGAGCACACAGATCAATGTGGTTCTATGGAACCACAGTGATCTATATGAGGAATCTACTGATTCCTCCTAAAAGTCCCCTTAGGGGACTAAAAGTGAAAAAAAAAAAAAAAAAGTTGAATAAAAAGGTTAAAAAAACACCCATTAACCCCTTCTATATTAAAAGTTTGAATCACCTCCCTTTTCCCAGATTCCATATAAAAAATATATAAACATAAAAAACAAAAGGGAGAAGTTGGGTCGGCACTACTGACTCCAACACAGGGTTCTAGATCCTACAGAGGCACAGGTGTACTGCTTTGGTATAGTCCACTAATAGCGGTGCTCAATCCAAAGAGATAGCAATAGCAGATAATCCCATACAGAAAGAAGTGGATGGCACTTCGCAACGTGGATGACATAAAGAATTTTATTCACTTACGTGAGACAGGACAACGACATCGGTATAAGGGGAGGGATCAGACAAATTGGAACAACGCCTGTTTTGTGTCTACCTGCCGCTTCTACTGGTTCCTACAAGTACACTTCAGAGCACACATTTTAAAGGCTGTAGGCGGTATTGTGAGAAATGCTATTTTCAAAAACTGGAATTTCCTGGCCCAAGATGAGATTCTTAGGGATATCTGTAAAAAGAAACCGATTGTTACTTTAAAAAAAAAAAAAAAAAAACGTGATAGATGTTCTGGTCAAAGGGCGTCTAGACGTAAAAAATAGAAAGATGTTGGCTGAACAGGTGAAGGTTAATTAGCCCTCTAAATTGTTACTCGTGAAGGTTCCAGTGTACAACTTCACATAAAAACAAAAAGCAGGGATAACTGTACATAGTACCCTGAGATGATGAAACATTTAGTACTAAATTCCACATATTTAGTGCTCGTGCAGGTACAAAAAATATATGTAAACATAGAAAAAGAACATATAAATAGTTGACAATACTTGAAACTGTTTATTCATTGAACATGCTTAGATCACTTCTTTCATTCAGGCCCAGGGGGCCAAGTGCCTGGGTCCTGATAATCAAAGAGGTTTCTTGTTTCAACAACGCCGCATTCACTTCACGGCCAACCGGCCGTGTGTGAATACGTACTAACACAATAAAATGCATTTGGGAGGTATCACCAGCATGACATTCCGGCATATGGTGGATCAAATGCGGGGATCCCTTGCCGGTAGTCACAGATCTCACATGTGGCCAGAAGGTTGAAGGAGTGTTTAAACTAGGTTCTGGGGGGTGGGGAGGGAAGCTGCAATATAGAGGGGGAAGACATTGTGAATAGCAAGGAAAAGGAGGCACGCACCTTGTAAGGACAGCAGGACAAAATCAATAACAGAATGGAGGAAATTGGACTCTTACCACAACACCTAAAGAGGCCTTTGGAAAGATAGTGGTCAGCCGCCTTTTGGTCCCTCTATTATAGACAAATCCCCACCGGTAGCAATGGTGGTCAGATGAGTGAAATAATCACAGTAAAAACGGGACTTCTGTAGATAGAGAGCTGGGGATAAGTAATAAAGCCGGGGGTAGCACAAGGGAGAGGTTAGATCAGACATAACTGATAAAAGGAAAATAAATATGAATAAAAACATAAGGTATATGTATATTAATGCCAGAAGCCGCAACATTAAGATTAAGAAACTGGAATTATTAAAGGGGTTATCCAGCGGGAGGTTTTTTTTTTTCAGGACTTTTTTTTCAGCATTTAATAAACAACAGCATTTAATAAACAAACTTTTACTTACCTCCTGGGTTCCAGTGGTGGCTCTGGTGACCTACTCCTGTCCCCGGCTGCACTCCTCTTTGCTCAGAAATCGTGATACCCGAAGTGTCACACTGCCCCTCACCCATTCACTGGCCACAGCAATGTCCCGCTATGACATAATGGGGATAAGTAAGACATGACTGGATGCGAGATGTGCTGACTTGTTTATTTGCAGGGTTATAGTTTCTTTAGAAATGATCACAAGAAAGGGGGAGGGTTTGCTTATTTGTAAAATCCTGTCTTAGGCCCATTCTGCTTAGGCCCAAGTTAGGAAAATGGGAGAACAGCTAGTGAGAAGATAACCTGGCAGGGTTAGCTTCGTGACCAGGGACAAAGAACCGATTTCAGACTTAGGGGCACACTTCCAGAGACTTGTAGTTATGTAAAGGACTGGACCTGAAGAAGAAGGTTTCACTGAAGAGATAGAAGGTCGGCTGTATAAACAAATAGAGAGGGCCGCCCGGGCAGGTACAGTGGTAATAATGGGAGATTTTAACTATCCAGATATAGATTGGGGTCCGGGGTTGGCTAAAACTACAAAGGGGCGACAATTCCTAAATTTATTGCAGGATAATTTTATGGGCCAGTTTGTGGAGGACCCAACAAGAAGTGATGCCTTGTTGGATCTGATCATTTCCAACAACGCAGAGCTGGTTGGTAATGTAACTGTGAGGGAAAACCTTGGTAATAGCGACCACAATATAGTTACTTTTGACTTAAAATGTAGAAAACAAAGACAGACGGGGAAAGCAAAAACATATAACTTTAAAAAGGCAAACTTCCCTGGGTTGAGGGCTGCACTACAGGACATAGACTGGGGGGAGGTGTTCTCAAATGCTGATGCAGAAGGTAAATGGGACATCTTTAAATCAACTCTAAATAACTATACAGCTAAATATATACCAAAGGGGAACAAATATAAACGATTAAAACTAAATCCTACATGGCTGACAAATGAGGTTAAAAGAGCAATAAACAACAAAAAAATTGCCTTCAAAAAATACAAATCTGATGGGTCAGCTATAACATTTTAACAGTACAAGGAGCTTAATAAAATCTGTAAAAATGTAATAAAAACAGCAAAAATTCAAAATGAGAGCCAGGTGGCCGAAGAAAGCAAAACTAATCCTAAATATTTTTTTAGATATATAAATACAAAAAAAACCAAGGACAGAGCATGTAGGACCCCTTAATAATGATAATGGGGAGGTTGTCACGGGCGATCAAGAGAAGGCGGAGCTACTGAATGGGTTCTTTAGTTCTGTATATACTATGGAAGAAGGAGCTGACATTGGTCAGGTCAGTGCTGGTAACACATCATATAATGTATTGAACTGGCTTAATGTAGAGATGGTACAAGGTAAGTTAAGTAAAGTAAATGTAAGCAAATCTCCAGGGCCGGATGGACTACACCCAAGAGTTCTTAGAGAGGTAAGTTCAGTAATATCTGTACCCTTGTTCATGATATTTAGAGATTCTCTGGTGTCTGGTATTGTGCCAAGGGACTGGCGCAAGGCTAATGTGGTACCAATCTTCAAGAAGGGCTCTAGGTCTTCGCCAGGCAATTATAGACCGGTAAGTCTAACGTGCATTGTGGGTAAATTGTTTGAAGGACTTATAAGGGATTACATACATGAATACATAGGGGATAATAGTATTATAAGTGATAGCCAGCATGGGTTTACTAAGGATAGAAGTTGTCAAACCAATCTAATTTGCTTTTATGAAGAGGTGAGTAGAAGCCTTGACAGAGGAATGGCTGTGGATATAGTGTTTCTGGATTTTGCCAAAGCGTTTGATACTGTCCCTCACAGACATCTGACAGGTAAGTTAAGGTCCTTGGGCTTGGAAACTTTAGTTTGTAACTGGATTGAACACTGGCTCATGGATCGTACCCAGAGAGTGGTGGTAAATGATTCGTACTCTGATTGGTCCCCGGTTATTAGTGGTGTACCCCAAGGTTCAGTACTGGGCCCGCTGCTGTTTAATTTATTTATCAATGATATAGAGGATGGTATTAACAGCTCTGTTTCTATCTTTGCAGATGACACCAAGCTTTGTAGCACGGTACAGTCTATAGAGGATGTGCATAAGTTACAAGATGACTTGGATAGACTAAGTGTCTGGGCATCCACTTGGCAAATGAGGTTCAATGTGGATAAATGTAAAGTTATGCATCTGGGTACTAATAACCTGCATGCGTCGTATGTCTTAGGGGGGATTAAACTGGCAGAGTCACTGGTAGAGAAGGATCTGGGTGTACTTGTAGATCACAGACTACAAAATAGCATGCAATGTCAGGCTGCTGCTTCCAAAGCCGGCAGGATATTGTCATGTATAAAAAGAGGCATGGACTCGAGGGGCAGGGACATAATACTCCCCCTTTATAAAGCATTGGTACGGCCTCACCTGGAATATGCTGTTCAGTTTTGGTCGCCTGTTCATAAAAGGGACACTGCGGAGTTGGAAAGGGTGCAGAGACGCGCGACTAAACTAATATGGGGCATGGAACATCTTAGCTATGAGGAGCGATTAAAGGAGTTACAATTGTTTAGTCTTGAGAAGAGACGTTTAAGGGGGGATATGATAAACGTATATAAGTATATAAATGGCCCATACAAAAAATATGGAGAAAAACTGTTCCAGGTTAAACCCCCCCAAAGGACGAGGGGGCACTCCCTCCGTCTGCAGATGAAAAGGTTTAGTCTAAAGGGGCGGCACGCCTTCTTTACCGTGAGGACTGTGAATTTATGGAACGGTCTACCTCAGGAACTGGTCACAGCAGGAACAATTAACAGCTTTAAAGCAGGGTTAGATACATTCCTGGAACAAAATAACATTAATGCTTATGCAGAATTATAAAACTACATCCCTTTCCCTTATCCCCTTACATCCTTCCCTTCAATCCCCTGGTTGGACTTGATGGACGTATGTCTTTTTTCAACCATACTAACTATGTAACTATGTAACCTTTGAAACGCGTATTGTAAGTACTTGCCTCTTTATGAAATAAAGATGGTATTGTGCATTTGATTCTTTATAGACTGAAAAATGTCAAAAGATCCAAGTGTTCTGCCAGTGTGGAGACACCTAGTCTTAGTAATTCCCTGAATCTGGCCAGCATTGGACCAGATTCATACAGTAGATTACATACTGTGTGTAACAAGTTATGAAATCTATAATCCAACTCGGTCCATAGGACAGAGTACACAATTCACTTTTTATCCTCACTCAATAAAATGCTAAAATATAACTTTTATTATTACCACTATTAATGTGAGCTAAAAAGAAAAAAGGGGTTAAAAACGCAACTGCACCACTATTGAGTGTCACATTGAATTGTCACTCTAAGGCTTACACTATGTCAGCTACATTTTGCTGAACAGACCTGCACTCCAGTGCTTAATATTGCATTGTGCTGATGTTAAAACACAATTACATAGCCCCACCTAACATGTTTCGTCACATACGTGACGTCCTCAGAGGTTGTGAGGCAATGATCAAAAGAACCGCCACTCTAAGGTTTTTAAAACCACTTTTTTTGACATCACTAATCAAAAGAGGACCAATCAATTCACAAATCCCTCATTACATCAAATACACCTATGATCTAACCAATAAGCATGTTACGATTCGGCAGGCTCGAGGTGGATCCTCTGTGTCAGATTGGCGTGGACCGTGTCGGTGGACCGGTTCTAAGTTGCTACTGGTTTTCACCAGAGCCCGCCGCAAAGCGGGATGGTCTTGCAGCGGCGGTAGCAACCAGGTCGTATCCACCGGCAACGGCTCAACCTCTCTGACTGCTGAGATAGGCATGGTACAAGGGATAAGGCAAGAGCAAGATCGGACATAGCAGAAGGTCAGGGCAGGCAGCAAGGATCGTAGTCAGGGGCAACGGCAGGAGGTCTGGAACACAGGCTAGGAACACTCAAGGAAAGGCTTTCACTGGCACAAGGGCAACAAGATCCGGCAAGGAAGTGCAGGGGAAGTGAGGTAATATAGCCAGGGAGCAGGTGGAAGCTAATTAGGCTGATTGGGCCAGGCACCAATAATTGGTGCACTGGCCCTTTAAATCTAGAGAGCTGGCACGCGCGCGCCCTAAGGAGCGGAGCCACGCGTGCCAGGATGTGACAGCCGGGGACCGGGACAGGTGAGTGACTTGGGATGCGATTCGCGAGCGGGCGCGTCCCGCTATGCGAATCGCATCCCCGCCAGCAATGTCAGTGCAGCACTCCCAGTCAGCTGGTCTGACCGGGGCGCTACAGAGAGAGGGACGCCGCGAGCGCTCCGGGGAGGAGCAGGGACCCGGAGCGCTCGGCGTAACAGTAACCCCCCCCCTTGGGTCTCCCCCTCTTTTTGGGACCTAAATCAAGAAGACATCTGAGGACCCGGAGACAGGAGTAGCTTTCTCTCGGCACTTGACTTCAAAGGGTCCAAGATAACGTGGTCCCAGATGAAAACTGGGGACACGGAAGCGGATATACTTGGCGGAGAGCCACACAAAGACAGGAGGAGTTCTTCTTTTTTTGTCGGCATGCTTCTTCATTCGGGATGAGGCTAGTATGAGGGATTTTTGAATCTTTTTCCAGACGGTGGAGAAACCCCGGGAAACCTCATAAACAGCGGGCAAACCAGAAGGCGTGGGAGTGGGGAGGGAGGGAAGAGGGTGAAGCTTGGCATGGGGCAGAGTGTTAACAGGACGGGGGCTATGAGGAGGAGACACAGCATAGTCCTGATAGGCCTTGGGGAGACCAGGTAAAGGAGGAGACACTGAGGTTTGACTGACGGGACTGGAAGCAGACGTGAGGCATTTTTTGTGGCAAGAAGTACCCCAGCTCTTGATCTCCCCGGAGGTCCAGTCAAGGGTAGGAGAGTGGCGTTGGAGCCATGGCAGACCGAGGAGGACTTCAGAGGTGCAGTTGGGCAAAACAAAAAGTTAAATTTTTTCGAGATGCAGTTTAATGCTCATGAGCAGGGGTTCTGTGCGGTAACGCACAGTGCAGTATAGACGTAAATTTTTATTTCTGCGGAGAGTCCTCTCTTCAGGGGTCAGGCGAGACCGATCCACTTGCATAGCCTCCTCGGCGGGAGGCACAGGGGTAGATTGCAAAGGATACTGTGAGAGAGGTGCTCCGAGCGGTGTGGCCCATGGCAGGGCCTTCCCAGACAGGAGACCACGGCAGAGTCTAGAGTCCCCATCAAATTTGTCCGGCAGGGACAAGCGGGGGTTGGAAGCGGCCGCTCGCTGCGGAGGAGGTGCAGGAGCCGGCTGAGGAGATGGTTGTTGCTGTAGCAGCTGCTGTATCTGCGGTAGCAGCTGCTGTATCTGTGACTGAAGTTGCTGTGTCACGGTGGTCAAGTACGACAGCTGGTGATTTCGTTGGGCGATCAGTAGGGATTGCTGGGCGATCACCGTGGAAATGTCGGCGAGACTTGACAGCGGCACCTCAGCGGAATCCATCGCCGGATCTACTGTTACGATTCGGCAGGCTGGAGGTGAATCCTCTGTGTCAGAGAGGGATTGGCGTGGACCGTGTCGGTGGACCGGTTCTAAGTTGCTACTGGTTTTCACCAGAGCCCGCCGCAAAGCGGGATGGTCTTGCAGCGGCGGTAGCAACCAGGTCGTATCCACCGGCAACGGCTCAACCTCTCTGACTGCTGAGATAGGTATGGTACAAGGGATAAGGCAAGAGCAAGGTCGGACGTAGCAGAAGGTCAGGGCAGGCAGCAAGGATCGTAGTCAGGGGCAACGGCAGGAGGTCTGGAACACAGGCTAGGAACACTCAAGGAAAGGCTTTCACTGGTACAAGGGCAACAAGATCCGGCAAGGAAGTGCAGGGGAAGTGAGGTAATATAGCCAGGGAGCAGGTGGAAGCTAATTAGGCTGATTGGGCCAGGCACCAATCATTGGTGCACTGGCCCTTTAAATCTAGAGAGCTGGCGCGCGCGCTCTAAGGAGCAGAGCCGCACGCGCCAGGACGTGACAGCCGGGGACCGGGACAGGTGAGTGACTTGTGATGCGATTCGCGAGCGGGCGCCAGGATGTGACACAAAACGTGCTATGTCCTCCCTTAATAGCTCATGTAACAACGGCCAATCCTAATTTTGATGCCTACCCTATTTGTTACCATGATGTCAATACGTCTATGTACTTGTAATCACAGTGATGCAAATAATTTCACTCACATTGGTGGCGGAACACTGTCAATCCATCCTCCCGCTCTCTGTCTCCGGTGAGGCGCAAACGCGGCAACTTCACACTAAGAATGGAACAACAACATTGACTACGCATGCGCCAAATCTCCAGTCCTTCTGCCAGATCAAGAGGACAACAGCACAAGCATAAGAGCTTAGATACAAGTCGTATTATCCAAATGGGTTATTGTAACGCAGAGCGCTCCGGGTCCCTCTGCATCCCCGCAGCGCTCACGGCGTCTCTCTGCTTGCAGCGCTCCGGTCGGCGCCGCTGACCGTGAGCCCTGCTCCACTCTCACTGGAGAGGACGCGATCCGCCGGACGGGACGTGCCCACTCACGGATCGCGTCCCAGGTCTCTTACCAACCACGTCCCCCTTCACTTCCCTCCCGGCCGCGCGCGGCCCCGCTCTCTAGGGCACACGTGTCGGCTCTATGAAATGTAAAGGTCCATTGCACCACTAATTGGTGCCTGGCCCAATCAGTACAAAACACATAAAAACCCACTTCCCCTTCCTGTCCTTGCCGGATCTTGTTGCCCTAGTGCCCTGAGAAAGCGTTTTGTCTATCCCTAGCCTGTGTATCCAGACCCTTTGCCGTTGCCCCTGACTAAGAACCTTTGCCGCTTGCCTTGTCCTTGTGTACTACGCCTATCTCAGCTGTTAGTGAGGTTGAGTCGCTATCAGGGTATACGACCTGGGAGTTACCGCCGCAGCAAGTCCATCCCGCCTTGCGGCGGGCTCTGGTGAAAACCAGTAACTTCTTAGAACCGGTCCCCTGGAAAACTGCTTTTAACACCAGAGATGGCCACTTCGAGTATCTTGTTATGCCACTTGGACTTTGCAATGCCCCTGCTGTATTTCAAGACTTTGTCAATGAAATTTTTCGGGACTTACTGTATACCTGTGTTGTTGTCTATTTAGACGACATCCTAATCTTTTTCTCCAACCTGGAGGAACATTGGCTCCAAGTCCATCAAGTGCTCCAGCGCCTCCGTGTAAATCATCTTTACGCCAAGTTTGAAAAATGCCTTTTTGAACGCAGCTGTCTTCCTTTCCTGGGGTACCTGGTCTTTGGACAAGGTCTTCAAATGGATCCTGACAAGCTCTCCGCAGTCTTGGATTGGCCACGCCCCTCTGGACTCCGTGCTATCCAGTGCTTCCTCGGATTAGCCAACTATTATCGTCAGTCTATTCCCCACTTCTCCACCATCGTTGCTCCTATTGTGGCACTGACAAAAAAAAAAAAACGCGAATCCGAGGTCCTGGCCTCCCCAAGCGGATGAAGCTTTTACTCGCCTTAAGGCCGCCTTCACTTCTGCACCAGTCTTGTCCAAGCAAGATCCTCTGAAGCCTTTCTTCCTTGAGGTTGACACCTCCTCAGTGGGAGCTGGAGCTGTCCTTTTCCAAAAACCGCCAAGGGAAGAAACGTCATTTGCGGTTTTTTCTCCAAAACTTTTTCTCCTCCTGAAAAAAATTATTCTATAGGAGACCGAGAACTGTTGGCCATCAAGTTGGCACTTGAGGAATGGAGACACCTCCTGGAGGGATCCCTTCACCCCATCACATGCGGATAAAAAGAGAAGAACTTCTCCTGTCTTTGCCCCTGGTGACAAAGTGTGGCTCTCTTGTTACCTCGGGCCATTTAAAATAAAAAAACAAATTAATCCTGTCTCCTACAAGCTCCATCTTCCTTCTTCTCGTCGCATTCCTAACTCTTTCCATGTTTCTCTTCTCAAACCTCTCATACTTAACTGCTTTTCTTCCAAGGTCACTGTTCCTGCTCCTGTCTCTGGCTCCTCTGATGTCTACTCTGTCAAGGAGATCCGCGCCTCCAAGGTCGTCCGAGGTAAAAAAAAAAAATCTTGTTGATTGGGAGAATTGTGGCCCCGAAGAGAGGTCTTGGGAACCCGAGGCCAATATCCTGGACAAGGAACTCATTTATGAATTTTTGGGTTCCAAAAAGAGGGGGAGGCACAAGGGGGGGGGGGTACTGTAACGCCGAGCGCTCCGGGTCTCGCTGCATCCCAGGAGCGCTCGCGGTGTCTCTTTGCTTGCAGCGCTCCAGTCGGCGCCGCTGACCGTGAGCGCTGCTCCACTCTCACCGGAGGGGACGCAATCCGCGGGACGGGACGTGCCCGATCATGGATCGCGTCCCAGGTCTCTTACCAACCAAGTCCCCCTTCACTTCCCTCCCGGCCGCGCGCGGCCCCGCTCTCTAGGGCGCCCGCACACCGGCTCTATGAAATTTAAAGGGCCAGTGCATCACTAATTGGTGCCTGGCCCAATCAGTACAAAACACATAAAACCCACTTCCCCTTCCTGTTCTTGCCGGATCTTGTTGCCCTAGTGCCCTGAGAAAGCGTTTTGTGTATCCCTAGCCTGTGTATCCAGACCCTTTGCCGTTGCCCCTGACTACGAACCTTTGTCGTCTGCCTTGACCTCTTGCTATGTCCGACCTTGCCTTCGCTTTGTCCTTGTCTACTACGCCTATCTCAGCTGTTAGTGAGGTTGAGTCGCTAGCAGGGGATACGACCTGGGAGTTACCGCCGCAGCAAGTCCATCCCGCCTATGTACTTGTAATCACAGTGATGCAACTAATTTCACTCACATTGGTGGCGGAACACTGTCAATCCATCCTCCCGCTCTCTGTCTCCGGTGAGGCGCAAACGCGGCAACTTCACACTATGAACGGAACAACAACATTGACTATGCATGCGCCAAATCTCCAGTCCTTCTGCCAGATCAAGAGGACAACAGCACAAGCATAAGAGCTTAGATACAAGTTGTATTATCCAAATGGGTTATTGTAACGCAGAGCGCTCCGGGTCCCGCTGCATCCCCGGAGCGCTCACGGCGTCTCTCTGCTTGCAGCGCTCCGGTCGGCGCCGCTGACCGTGAGCCCTGCTCCACTCTCACTGGAGAGGACGCGATCCGCCGGACGGGACGTGCCCACTCACGGATCGCGTCCCAGGTCTCTTACCAACCACGTCCCCCTTCACTTCCCTCCCGGCCGCGCGCGGCCCCGCTCTCTAGGGCACGCGTGTCGGCTCTATGAAATGTAAAGGTCCATTGCACCACTAATTGGTGCCTGGCCCAATCAGTACAAAACACATAAAAACCCACTTCCCCTTCCTGTCCTTGCCGGATCTTGTTGCCCTAGTGCCCTGAGAAAGCGTTTTGTCTATCCCTAGCCTGTGTATCCAGACCCTTTGCCGTTGCCCCTGACTAAGAACCTTTGCCGCTTGCCTTGTCCTTGTGTACTACGCCTATCTCAGCTGTTAGTGAGGTTGAGTCGCTATCAGGGTATACGACCTGGGAGTTACCGCCGCAGCAAGTTCCTCCCGCCTTGCGGCGGGCTCTGGTGAAAACCAGTAATTTCTTAGAACCGGTCCCCTGGTGCGGCCCACGTCATCGCCTCACTAACACAGAGGATCCACTACCCGCATTCCAGTCCGGTTCCTGTCAGTTATGTTTATGTCAAATATTACAATGTAACTGTGATAGATAGTAAATTATAAGGTAAATACCTAAATCATCCCATATAATATATAATACAAATCATGTAAAACACAACCAATTCAGGGAAGTATGGTTTTAGGATAAATAATCTATGGAAATCTGAATAGACATATTGGGAGAGATTTATCAAAACCTGTCTGGAGGAAAAGTTGCTGAGTTGCCCATAGCCACCAGATTGCTTCTTTCATTTTTCAGCAACTTTTCCTCTGGACAGGTTTTGATAAATCTCCCCATTGTCTCTAACTGGTCTATGTTAGTAATACACATCTCCAGGAGGTAATCATGTATTAAAAAATAAACCACATATAACTTCGGACATGGGCATCAAGCTACATGTTGTCTGGCAATTGGTAAAACTCCAGATTAGATATTTCTTCTTATCAATGGGGTTCACAAATTCTTTTGTCTTGGGCATATACTTGCACAATGTGAATCTTTAGCATGGAAAGGATCCAATGGTTGGAGGTTTTAACCAAGTGCCTGTGCTATTTTCTATTTTCTTTACCAACATCTCTTTGATATTTTTACCTCGGTGGTAAGAAACCGTTGGTTTTGGAGGCAAAACTTCTCCTAGTCCAGGGTCAGACATCAACAATGGATTTCTGCAAGATCTTTGCCACTTGTTTGAAAGTATCGATGCGCCCGATTATCTTCCTCTCTTCATGTCGTGAAATTGCTTTACTCCACAATAATTGACCACGAGGTGCTGCCTTAGCTCTGGCATAGCCTTTCTATAGCCATTTTTTAGGATGACCCCTAGTTGAAAAGAGTGCAAAGAGTTCGTCACATTCTTTTTGGAAATTAACGTTGTCCAAACAGTTCCTTTTTGCAAGCAAATATTGGCCTATAGGTATCCCTCTTTTTAGAGGAGGAGGATGATAACTTTGCCAATGAAAAAAACTGTTTGTCAACGTAGATTTTCTAAAAAGTTTTGAATGAACAGTACCATCAAAATCAAGAAAAAGTTCTAAATCCTAAAAGGGTTTCCTGAATTTCTGCCATGAATTTCATCCCTATGTCATTATTATTATTAAGTACTGAAACAAATTAGTAAAAATTGTAGTGCTTGCATCCCCAAAAATCTAAATATAATCAATATATCGACCCCAAATAGCAATGTGATCAGTGTACGTGGAAAACTCAGAAAAAAAGTGTTCTTTCACCACCCTAGAAGTAAATCATAATTTGGTGCACAAGTTGTGCCCATTGCGGTGCCTTTGATTTGAAAACATTTGCAATCAAACAAGGAAAAATTGTGAGTAAGAAGAGAATGTAAAACCATGAAAATAAACTGATTATGTCAGTGATATTGAGTGCCTCTCGTGTTTACGAAGTGCTCAACCGCGTGAATCCCCAAATTGTGCTTGATGTTGGTGTAAAAAGATTAAACATCTAAACTCGCAATCGAAGTGGTGGGTGAAAAGTTCCCATAGCTTAGTGACGACATCTTTGGTGTCCTGAAGATAGGACGGTAAACTAGGAACAAATTGGGCAAGAAATTGGTCTACACAGTCTCACGCCCTGCATTAGATTGTTGTTGCCTGACACAATCGGGCGACCTGGTATCGGGCAACTCTTTTTATGAATCTTTGGTAAAGTGTACATGGTGGCTATAAATGGAGCAGGGTTATAAAGGACTTTAACCCCTTAAGGACGCAGGACGTAAATGTACGTCCTGGTGAGGTGGTACTTAACGCACCAGGACGTACATTTACGTCCTAAGCATAACCGCGGGCATCGGAGCGATGCCCGTGTCATGCGCGGCTGATCCCGGCTGCTGATCGCAGCCAGGGACCCGCCGGCAATGGCCGACGCCCGCGATCTCGCGGGCGTCCGCCATTAACCCCTCAGGTGCCGGGATCAATACAGATCCCGGCATCTGCGGGAGTTCGCGATTTAAATGAACGATCGGATCGCCCGCAGCGATCCGATCATTCATAACGCCGCACGGAGGTCCCCTCACCTTCCTCCGTGCGGCTCCCGGCGTCTCCTGCTCTGGTCTGTGATCGAGCAGACCAGAGCAGAAGATGACCGATAATACTGATCTGTTCTATGTCCTATACATAGAACAGATCAGTATTAGCAATCATGGTATTGCTATGAATAGTCCCCTATGGGGACTATTCAAGTGTAAAAAAAAATGTAAAAAAAATGTAAAAGTAAAAAAGAAGTGAAAAATCCCCTCCCCCAATAAAAAAGTAAAACGTCCGTTTTTTCCTATTTTACCCCCAAAAAGCGTAAAAAACATTTTTTATAGACATATTTGGTATCGCCGCGTGCGTAAATGTCCGAACTATTAAAATAAAATGTTAATGATCCCGTACGGTGAACGGCGTGAACGAAAAAAAATTAAAAAAGTCCAAAATTCCTACTTTTTTAATACATTTTTATTAAAAAAAAAATTATAAAAAGTGTATTAAAAGTTTTTTATATGCAAATGTGGTATCAAAAAAAAGTACAGATCATGGCGCAAAAATGAGCCCCCATACCGCCGCTTATACGGAAAAATAAAAAAGTTAGAGGTCATCAAAATTAAGGGATTATAAACGTACTAATTTGGTTAAAAAGTTTGTGATTTTTTTTAAGCGCAACAATAATATAAAAGTATATAATAATGGGTATCATTTTAATCGTATTGACCCTAAGAATAAAGAACACATGTAATTTTTTCCATAAATTGTACGGCGTGAAAACAAAACCTTCCAAAATTAGCAAAATTGCGTTTTTCGTTTTAATTTCCCCACAAAAATAGTGTTTTTTGGTTGCGCCATACATTTTATGGTATAATGAGTGATGTCATTACAAAGGACAACTGGTCACGCAAAAAACAAGCCCTCATACTAGTCTGTGGATGAAAATATAAAAGAGTTATGATTTTTAGAAGGCGAGGAGGAAAAAATGAAAACGTAAAAATTTAATTGTCTGAGTCCTTAAGGCCAAAATGGGCTGAGTCCTTAAGGGGTTAAATTCATCGTCAGTAATCAAGCCCTCATCTTTGGCTGACAATAGGATGGTCTTAAGTTCACGATTGAACATTTCAAGTGAGTAATTGAGTAGGATCATATAAGTGGACCTGTCATCCAGCAACCTCATCACCATCTGTTTATAATCCTCCTTATTCAATATAACAATATTGCCATCTTTGTCCACTGGCTTGCATATGATAGCTTTATTTCTTGTAAATTCATCTACAGCTTTACGTTCGCAAGTTGTAAGATTGGAATGTCTCGCATCAGGCTGAATCTGGCTAATTTCATGGCTGACCGGATGAACAAATGTGTTGATATTGATATTAGGAAACTGAGCAAGGCTTGGGGTTGTTGTCATTCTAGTCCTCAAATTCAAAAAAGGCTGGCATGGGGACTCCCACTCCCTCTACACACTCTACCGCCAAATCTGCTAGCATTTCTTTCTCTTTGTACAGAAGACCACTCATTAGTCAATGCCAATTAGTGCACTTTATGAAGTGCCAACTTTCTTGCAAAAAAGTAGAAATGATTTAAAATTAGGTGTTGGTGTAAAAGATAATCCTTTCTCAAGGACAGATTTCTGAACATCTGATAATTGGTAGGATGACAAATTGTATACTTTTAATTAGAGGTGCACCGAAATGGAAATTTCAGAACCGAAACGAAACCGAAATAAAAAAAAATGTCCGGCCGAAACCGATACTGAAAATGACTTCTCCCCGTCTTCTGGTAAAATGCAGCGCTCCGCTCATTAGATTAGATTCCGCCACATTAGATTGCCAGCTCCCCCACATTAGGTCGGGAGTTCCCCCACATTGGTAGGCAGCTCCTCCACAATAGTAGGCAGCTCCCCCACAACAGTAGGCAGCTCCCCCACAATAGTAGGCAGCTCCCCCACAACAGTAGGCAGCTCCCCCACAATAGTAGGCAGCTCCCCCACAACAGTAGGCAGGTTCCCAAATTAGGTCAGCATTTCCCCCACAATAGTAGGCAGGTTCCCAAATTAGGTCAGCATTTCCCCCACAATAGTAGGCAGGTTCCCCACAATAGTAGGCAGCTCCCCCCAACAATAGTAGGCAGTTCCCACACAATATTAGGCAGCTCCCCCCAACAATATTAGGCAGCTCCCCCCACATTTTTAGGCAGCCCCCCCCACATTAGTTCAGCAGTTCCCCCACAATATTAGGCAGCTCCCCCCAACAATATTAGGCAGATCCCCCCACATTTGTAGGCAGCTCCCCCCCACATTAGGTCAGCAGTTCCCCCACAATAGTAGGCAGGTTCCCCACAATAGTAGGCAGTTCCCCCCACAATATTAGGCAGCTCCCCCCACATTTGTAGGCAGCTCCCCCCCACAATATCAGGCAGCTCCCCCCAACAATATTAGGCAGCTCCCCCCAACAATATTAGGCAGCTCCCCCCACAATATTAGGCAGCTCTCCCCAACAATATTAGGCAGCTCCCCCCAACAATATCAGGCAGCTCCCCCCCCCACAATATCAGGCAGCTCCCCCCAACAATATTAGGCAGCTCCCCCCCCCACAATATTAGGCAGCTCCTTCCCCCCCACAATATTAGGCAGCTCCCCCCCCCCACAATATTAGGAAGCTCCCCCCCCCCACAATATTAGGCAGCTCCCCCCCCCCCACAATATTAGGCAGCTCCCCCCCCCACAATATTATTAGGCAGCTCCTCCCCCCCCCAATATTAGGCAGCTCCTCCCCCCCCCCAATATTAGGCAGCTCCCCCCCCCAATATTAGGCAGCTCCTCCCCCCCCCCCAATATTAGGCAGCTCCCCCCCCCCCCCAATATTAGGCAGCTCTCCCCTACATTAGGTCAGCAGTTCCCCCACCCCACAGACATACAGCTTCCAGCCATATACAGTGTATGGCTGGAGGCTGTATGTCTGTACTGCTGCCCCCACAGTGTTCCGGTCACCGCTCCTCCGGCCCGGGGTCACATCTAATGCTATGGCCCATGGACCATAGCAGTAGGTGCCGGGACCGAAGGAGCGGTGACCGGAACACTGAAGAAGATGACACGGTCACTTACCAGGCCACGGCCGGCGTGCGTTCTCCTGCGACGATCCTGCGGTCCTCCTGCGTCTCTATGGTTGTACGCACGGGACGTCAGTGACGTTCCGTGCGTACGACCATAGAGGCGTAGAAGCGAAGGACCGAAGGAGGATCGCGGGAGGACGCCGGGGAATGGTGAGTGACCGGCAGACATCCTTATGTCCCGAAAAGATTTTTTGGGACACAGGGATGTCCGGGATAGGATTAGGAATACTTCTTTTTATGTGCCCGGGCCGGCTTCTGTGTGTGGCTGCAGGCGGGGGCCGACCAGAGCATATAAAAACTAATACTGTGTACTAAAAACCAGGGGGCCTCCAGCTGTTGTGAAACTACAACTACCAGCATGTCCGGACAGACTTTGCCGGTCCGGGCATGCTGGGAGTTGTAGTTTCACAACAGCTGGAGGCCCCCTGGTTTTTAGTACACAGTATTAGTTTTTATATGCTCTGGTCGGCCCCCTCCTGCAGCCACACACGGGAGCCGGCCCGGGCACATAAAAAGAAGTATTCCCCCCCCCTCAGATGTTGCGGCCGGCCCTCCCTGCACCCCCCACGTGTGCCTCTGCCACTGGCAGTGTTTGTAACTTGTGCTGTGGGCGGGCAGGGGAGGTGGGTCATTATCGGCACATTTTTTGTTGTTTCGGCATTTTGCCGAAATAGCTATTTTCGGCCGATATATCGGTGCATCCCTACTTTTAATGTACATCAACTTTCGAGACAAATCTCTCATCCTCTCTTACGTCCCTATATTGGGACCATTGGGTATCAATTCTACCCCTAAAAAAGGGGATAGACCCATACTGGTGGTACTGACATTGGAAGTTGTAACTGGTGGTGCTGTATTGGCACCACTTTGGTGCAAATTGTAAGAAAGATGAGGGCCCAGAGGAAGAAGATGCCCACATGTGAATCCCAGCCCATCACTCACCTGGTGCTTCTCCTGCCCCCGCCTCTGCCTCTCTCTAGGGCATGTGCGCGCCAGAGCTTTAGGATTTAAAGGGCCAGTGCGCCCATTAGTGAAATAACATCTGTGGCTCATTGATTAATTCCTCCACCTACCACACTTCTCTGCCAGATCTTTGTTGCCCTAGTGCCTGAGAAAAAGCGTTCCTGAGAGTTGCCTTGCCCTTTGCTCCGTGACCTGACCTTGCTCTTTTTCCGCCTGCCTACTGAGCACTTGCTACGTTCCTGACTACGCTATTCTTCCTGACCATTTGATTCCTGCTGAAATTCAGCAAGTTCCTCCAGGAAAAATATTTTGTACTGAAATGGGGGTCATTCTTCCTTGACAGCAGGTCATCCTGGTATACGCAAGACTCTAGTTCTAATCTCCCAGCACTACTGGTGGCCCCATCTTGAACGTGATGTTTCTGATTTTGTTCGTTCCTGTGAAACTTGTGCCCGTGACAAAACTCCTCCACAGAGACCTGCAGGACTCTAACAGCCTTTACCCATTCCAGAGACTCCCTGGTCCCATATCGCCATGGATTTCATCACCAATTTGCCACCATCTCATAATAACACTGTCATTTGTTTTTATTCCTCTACCTGGTCTTCCTTCTGCCCCACAGCTAGCGAAGTACTTCTTGTTGCATGTCTTTCGTTTACATGGTCTTCCTCATTATATAGTTTCGGATCGTGGTGTGCAGTTTGTCTATAAGTTCTGGTGAGCCCTTTGTAACCATCTGGACATTAATCTGGACTTCTCCTGGGCCTACCACCCTCAGTCCAACGGTCAGGTGGAGAGGGTTAATCAAATTCTTGAAACTTATCTTCGCCAAGACGATTGGGTTGACCTTCTCCCCTGAGCTGAATTCTCATATAATCATAAGGATTCCGAGTCCATGAGGTCGTCTCCTTCTTTTGTTGTCTATGGACTCCATCTCCGTTCTCCTCTTCCTCTTGCATTTTTCTCTGGTGTGCCTGCTTTTGATGAGCTGATTCGTGACTTCTCCACCATCTGACAACAGACCACACAGTCGTTATCCCAGGCTTCTTCACGCATGAAGAGTAGAAGACCTCCTACGTTTTTCTCTCTTGGTGACATGGTGTGGCTTTCATCCAAGTACATCCGCTTCAAGATACCCTGTTACAAGCTTGGTCCTCGCTACCTTGGTCCCTTCCAGATTCTACAAAAAATGTATATTGTCTCCCACAACTCTGTCTACCTGCTACGTTATCTATTTCTAATTCCTTCCATGTCTCTCTCCTCAAGCCTCTTGTCATAAACTGGTTTTCTCAAAATAATCTTGTGCTCACACCTGTCTCCGGCTCTTCTGGCAATCAGCTAGATTTAAATCTTTTAGTGACATATCTTAATAAAAAAAAAAATTCTGGGAGCGTTACGGTCCTGAGGAGAGATCTTGGGAGCCTGAGGAGAATATCCTGGACCGTGACCTTCTCAGGAGTTTTCTGAATTGTAAAAGGTCGGGGAATCCAAAGGGGGGGGACTGTTACTTTATGCGCTCTGGCCGCACACGCTGACCGTGAGTTCATGGTCTCGTTACCTGCTGCTGCCCGCGGGGCTGGGATTTGCATCGCGGGATAAGCCCGCATGCAAATCACAGCTCGTCACTCACCTGGTGCTTCTCCCATGCCTGCCTCTGCCTCTCTGCTCTGGCGTGCGTGTCCCCATCCCCTAGAATGCGCGCGCGCCGTAGCTTTAAGATTTAAAGGGCCAGTGCACCCATTAGTGAAGTAACACCTGTGGCTCATTGATAAATTCCTCCACCTCTCACACTTCTCTGCCGGATATTTGTTGCCCTAGTGCCTGAGAGGTGCCTTGCCGTGTATCATACCCTTTGCTCCGAGACCTGACCTTGCTCCTTTGCCACCTGCCTACTGACCACTTGCTACGTTCCTGACTATGCTACTGTGCTTCCAGCCCTGACGTTCTGCTATCCTGACCACGAGTGGCTTTATCCCACCTGTGCCTCGAATCTCCTCAGCCGCCTGTGTGGTCGAGCCGTGCAGGGGTAGCGACCTGGGTGCTGCCTGCCGCAGCAAGTCCATCCAGCTCTGCGGTGGGCTCTGGTGAAAACCAGCGGCACCTTAGACTCTGCTCCCTGGTACGGTTCAAGTCATCTACCACACAGGTCCAGCAGATCCACTATCATCAGTGTTCCAGCCTACTGAAACGTGAGTGTTACAATAATTTACTATCACAGTCACATTGTAATATTTGACAAAACATGATAGACATAGCTGTCTATCACCTTTTGTGTAAAGCTCATTGGTCAGATCATAGGTGGATATGATGTAATGAGGGATTTGTTAAAGGGTAGCTCCCACCATCATGATTTTTTTTTCTGTCCCTGCCTATTGCACTTCTATCCCTAACACCCTCCCTGCCTTTATTTGTTTTTTTTTACTATTTTTAAAATGGCATTTAGTCTGCCTGGTAGTGTGCTCACTACCAGGCAGACTTCCCCAGCAGGCACCACGTCACTGATGCCTGCTGGGGGGGACTTCCGCCCTTAGTTCTCCCAACAGGGTGCCTCCAGCTGTTTCACCACTACAACTCCCAGCAAGCCCTGACATCTATTGGCTGTCAGGGCATGCTGAGAGTTGTAGTGGTAAAACAACTGGAGGCACCCAGGACAGGAGTTTCATGGGGGAAGGAGTGAGCCAGGAGCCGATGAGGGAGGGACGGGTGCGGGAGAGACTCTTCCTGCCGCTCGGTAAGTAAACCCAAACAACCCCCATCCCCCCCCCCCGTACCTTGCAGCAGCGCCCCCCATCCTCCCCCGTACCTTGCAGCAGCGCCCCCCATCCCGCTCGTACCTTGCAGCAGCGCCCCCCATCCCCCCGCACCTTGCAGCAGCTCCCCCCATCCCCCCGTACCTTAGAGCAGCACTCCCCGCACCTTGCTGTAGCAGCCAACCCCCCGCGCCGCCCGCACCTTGCAGCAGGGCCGTCGGCGAGTGCGGGAAGCCGATGCGGAGCCCTGGCTGTTACTGCGCCTGCGCAAAATTTCGACTGATGCCCTGCCGGAATCAGTCGGAATTTTGCAGTGACGTCACTCTGCACTGCATTCGGCCACTAGGAGGGCGCCCCCTAGTGGCCGAATTTCAAATTTCTTTAAAAATGTTTTAAAAGCATTTTTTTTTATAAAAGTATATTAGAGATATGTTGTAGTACTTGAGTACTACAACATATCAAAAATTATTTTTCATGATTTTTCATTTAATTGATTGGTCCTCTTTTTATAAGTGATGTCGCAAACAGAGGTCTTAAAACCCTTATTGTGGTGGTTCTTTTAATTATTGCCCCATAACCTCTGAGGACGTCACGTATGTGACGAAACATGTTAGCGGAGGCTATGTAATTGTGTTTTAACTGGACACACACTGCAGGTGTTTTCAGCTAAATGTAGCTGACATAGTGTACCCCTTAGAGCGACAATTCAGAGTCTATTTACATGTACAGTATTCTGCACAGATTTGAAGATTTTGTTACATTGAAATCTGCAGCAGAAAATCCTGCGCATCAAATCTGCGATTTGTCTATTGTGTACTCTGTCCTGTGGACCAAGTTGGATTATAAATATAACTAAAGTTATATCCACCCCTCACTTTTCGGTCTTTTGTATGAGCTTTTAAAGTTATGAAATCTGTTACATATACAGTATTTGGAAGTTTTGATATGATAGTTTTGCCTTGTATGAGATGCTTACAATATGAGCATCTGCTCCAACGGAAATTTTCTATAAGACTTGTTCTGTCCAACCAGGTAAGGTTGGAGTTATTGAAAGTTCTAAAAGTACTGCACATCAGTCCATTCTTTTGAGTTTTGAGTCTGTGCGCAACTAATGGTCTGTTGCTAGCTATATCATGCAGAAAAGGTTCTTCTTTCATGCAGTGCCAATGCTGGTGGATAGAACTTAACTGGAATGAAAAATGTAATCTTTTATTAACTAATATGCATTTTTTATAATATTTTTTTTATTTTTTTATGTCCAAACGGGATTTGGTGGCTGCTTTAGCCAAGGCAGTCGTCAGTGATCAGGATTGCTATTGATTTTCTTGAGCCTGAGGTATTGACTGTAGGGTAATGCCTCTTTGATGTGGGAGGGATGATATGAAGGTGCGGATGGTTTCCTATATCCCTGCATTACCAAGACACTTTTTGTAATGACACAAGGACATCCAGGAACGTAATTTTTGTGTTCGTCAAAAACTCATGTAAAAGCCATATTCATAAATTTTTGCTCATTAAGATATGTCATGAAAAGATTAAAATCTAGCTGATTGCCTGGTTGCCAAAAATATTGTCCACGCACTTTTTGTACATTCTTATGTGCCTAAGGAACAGGTTGTCATAAGTACAGGAGACCGGAGTTCCTGTTGCCATGCCTGTCTCCTGTTTATACCAGGTACCATCAAATTGCAAACTGTTGTCGGCTAGCACCAATTTCAATGTTGTGGTGACAAAATTAATAAAGGTGTTAGGTTTCCCTGCTGCCAGGTCCAGTTGTTTAACCACCTCTATGCCCATCAGTGTCTAGAGACTCGACCCCTACAGACCCTAACTTGTTGCCAGTTTTAACATTGGCCTCAAGCAGACAGTTTGAAAAGTCATCTGTATCCTTCAGGTATGATGGTATATCAATTAGAACGGGTGAAAGCAGCCAAATGAGGTATTGTGACAGATGTTCTGTGACCCAGCCAATACGCAAAATTTTGGGTCTCCTGGGTGAGTTCTGGAGTGATAACTGGAGAAATAACTTTTCTGCCATTTTTTAAATAATATATGGGATTCCACCTGCTGCCGTAAGAACATCTGTAAATTAGAAACGACTTTAGGGGTTGGGTCAGTATATAGTTTACGATAAGTGGATACATCTGTTAGCTTGCTCCTGTTTCTTCTTCTTTATTATTTTGTCACCCCTTATTCTTACCCTTATCTTCTTCTATCGCCTCCTTTCTTAACGCTTCTTTCCTCCTCCAGGTTGCAGTATATATTAATTTAACTCTACCTTTATCTGCCAGCATAGCACATCAGTGCACATCCCAGGGCACAACCCATGTTGGGATGATAATGTCGTGCTGTGCTGTCTAGCAACATTGGAATGCATCAGGTGCATCAGATTGCTGACCCGACCATAAGTTTATTTAATCCAGGGCCATGTGCAACACCCGTAGGCGTGACCAAGCAGATCCCCAACGAAACTAGTTCGTTGGACCCCACAGAGTTCCTGCTCTTCCTTTCTGTTCCCTACCTTCTACTGTACATGAAATAAAGAGCACCATTATTGCATCATATTTGGGTTAGTGCATTTCTCTTTTTCCTTTTTGAATGCCATATTATTATCTTTTTGTCCATGTAAGTGCACCCCCGAGATGCTGAATACAAGTCTTCATTTATGCACCACCGGCTAAATGCATTACACACCGTCCATGGAGTGCCAAGTTCATCCCTTTACCTACGTTATAGGTGAGAAAAATGATCATGTGGAGTCTCTATGGGTGGAAATAAGGGGAGAGGGTAAGAACATGAATTACTGATAGGGGTTTGGTATAAGTTATTTTACACTGGGGAGCTGAAACCTGCAGAACCAGAGAAGGAAACAGTTTTTGGCAATAATAAAGGACATTTAGCTTTCCCAACTAGTACAGGAAAGGGGGCTCACTTCTGGACCTAACACTAACCAATAGGCTAGCTAGTAGCTAGTAGAGGTAGGGGATCATCTTGGTAATAGTGACCACAACATAATATGTTTTTATGTATCCTATAAGAGAATGTCTACTAGTGGCGCTACAAAGGTATTAAACTTTAGAGCACCCTTAAAGTGTACCTGTCGTTAGCAAAAACTTTTTATAAAATGTAGATAATACCCTTATATGTATATTTGTAATATACATTGGTTTAAAATGTGTATATTTTTTGGTGAAGAAAAATGGTGTCCCTGCAGCTATTGCATGTTTGTCACCTGTGAGGAGACCAAATACAGGAAGTGAGGACAGGAAAGTAGGGCCCTGTTCAGGCTCCTGGTTTGTCAATCATACTGCTGTGTGAGCCAGAAGCATGTCATAGAGCCTCACAGCACAGAGCCTTGCTTGGTCTCCTTATATTGGCACAGGCAATAGCTGCAGGAACAAAATATACATTGGTTAAAAAATGTGTATTTTACAAATATACCTATAATGTTATTTTCTACATTATATGAAACGTTTTAATAGATCTTGTGAACGAAATAGACACTATAGAAATAAACATGTTAGAAATAGAAAAAGACCAATTTGATTACCAAAACAGTTAGGGATGAGATAAATGATAAGATGGAAACAAGAAGGTAGTGGAGAGGTGTTAAAAAATGTAAGGAGATGAATCAATTCTGTTAACATGAAATAAAATTAGCAAAAATTGCAGCAGAGAGAATGACTGCCATACAAATAAAAAGAACCCAAAAATATTTTTTACCTACATAAATAATAAGAAACTTAAACTGAAAATGTTAGCCACCTCTAATAATCCGGGTGTAATGGTGGAGGAGGATGAGGAAATTGCCAATCTACTAAATTACTTCTTCTCTACTGATCTACAACCAATGTCACATGATATAGTAGGGATAATGTTAATTCTTAAAGTGGTACTCCAGTGAAAAACTTTTTTTTTTAAATCAACTGGTGCCAGAAAGTTAAACAGATTTGTAAATTATTTCTATTAAAAAATCTTAATTCTTCCTGTACTTATTAGCTGCTGAATACTACAGTGGAAATTATTTTCCATTTGAAACACAGAGCTGTCTGCTGACATCATTAGCACAGTGTTCTCTGCTGACATCTCTGTCCATTTTAGGAACTGTCCAGAGTAAAAGGAAATCCCCATAGCAAACATATGCTGTTCTGGACAGTTCCTAAAATGGACAGAGATGTCAGCAGAGAGCACTGTGCTCATGATGTCAGCAGACAGCTCTGTGTTTCAAAAAGAAAATAATTTCCGCTGTAGTATTCATCAGCTAATAAGTACAGGAAGGATTAAGATTTTTTTTATAGAAGTAATTTACAAATCTGTTTAACTTTCTGGCACCAGTTGATTTAAAAAAAAAAAAAAAGAAAAGTTTTTCACCGGAGTACCCCTTTAACCCCTTCACGACGAGCGACGTACATGTACGGCGCTGCGAAGTGTCACTTGGCGCGCGGCGACGTACATGTATGTCGCGGGGTTCCGGGAGGGCCGCGTCACCGGTAGCGGTGATCGGGCCGGGATGACTGCTGTTATCTAACAGCAGGCATCCCGGCACATCACCGAGGGGGGTCCGCGATGGGCGCAAATTGCAGGTCAATTCAGACCTGCGATCTGCGAGATTCCGGGTCATACGGGTCACTGGTGACCGGAAAATAAGAGGCACCCTCGATCCCCCTGAAGGGATAGGAGTTTGGTGGCAGGGGTGCCACCCCTCCTATCCCTGCTATTGGTCGGCCGAGCGACTGACCGATAGCAGACCGGGGGAGGGTTAAAGTTCGGTTCCCCCGCTTTGCCCACCTATCAGTGTCCGGGCAAAACGGGGGGAACTGTCCAGGGAAGGTCGGCACCGAAGGTCCCTTACCTGGATCCCGGAGTGCGATCCTCCATGCGGGGATCCCCCAAGTGCGGCGGCGGCAGCAGCAATACATCCGGGCCCTGCTAGGTGAGTTGTTGCCTAGCAACATCCTGAGGGCCACAGTTTACAGTGGTCTCTAAACCGTGGCCCTCCAGATGTTGCAAAACTACAACTCCCAGCATGCCCAGACAGCTGTTTGCTGTGTGGGCATGCAGGGACTTGTAGTTTTGCAATATTTAGAGGGGTTCAGGTTGTAGATCACTAAGTGGTCTCAAACTGTAGCCCTCCAGATGTTGCAAAACTACAGATCTCAGCATGCCCAGACAGTGATTTACAACCTGAACCCCTCTAAATCTTGCAAAACTACAACTCCCAGCATTCAGGAAAAGCATAAGGCTGTCTTGTTATGCTGGGAGTTGTACTTGTGTGCCTCCAGCCGTTGCATAACTACATCTCCCAGCATGCCCTTCTGCAATCAGTACATGCTGGGAGTTGTAGTTTTGGAGGCACACTGGTTGTAAAAAAATGAGTTAGGTCATAAAACCTAACTCAAGGTTTTCCAACCAGTGTGCCTCCAGCTGTTGCAAAACTACAACTCCCAGCATGCATGGTCTGTCAGTGCATGCTAGGAGTTGTAGTTTTGACCCCCCTCCCATGTGAATGTACAGGCTACATTCACACTGGCGGCAGATTACAGTGAGTTCCCCGCTTCAAGTTTGAGCTGCGGCAAATTTTCCGCCGCAGCTCAAGCTCCTAGCGGGAGACTCAGTGTAATCTGCCTCCAGTGTGAATGTAACCTAAAAACACTACACTACACTAACATAAAATAAAGAGTAAAACACTACATATACACACGTACACTGCCCCCCTTACCACCCCCCTTCCCCAATAAAAATGAAAAGCATATTGTACGGCAGTGTTTTTAAGATGGAGCCTCCCGCTGTTGCAAAACAAAAACTCCCAGCATTTCTGGACAGCAATTGACTGTCCAAGCCTGCTGGGAGTTTTACAACAGCTGGAGGCACCCTGTTTGGGAATCACTGGCATAGAATACCCCTATGTCCACCCCTATGCAAGTCCCTAATTCAGGATTCAAATGCGCATGGCGCTCTCACTTCGGAGCCTGTCGTATTTCAAGGCAACAGTATAGGGTCACATATGGGGTATCGCCGTACTCGGGAGAAATTGTCTAACAAATTTTGGGGGGCTTTTTCTCCTTTTACCCCTTATGAAAAGGAACAGTTTGGGTCTACACCAGCATGTTAGTGTAAAAAAATTAAAATTTTTACACTAACATGCTGGTGTTGCCCTATACTTTTAATTTTCACAAGAGGTAAAAGGGAAACACGCCCCCTAAAATTTGTAACGCAATTTCTCCCGAGTACGGAGATACCCCATATGTGGGCACAAAGTGCTCTGGGAGCGCACAACAAGGCCCAGAAGGGGGAGTGCGCCATGTACATTTGAGGTGATTTGCACAGGGGTGGCTGATTGTTACAGCAGTTCTGACAAAAGCAAAAAAAAATAACACACCCACATGTGACCCCATTTTGGAAACTACACCCCTCACGGAATGTAATAAGGGGTGCAGTGAGAATTTACACCCCACAGGTGTCTGACAGATCTCTGGAACAGTGGTCCGTGAAAATGAAAAATGTTGCACAGCCCACTGTTCCAAAGATCTGTCAGACACCAGTGAGGGGTAAATGCTCACTGTACCCCTCATTACATTCTGTGAGGGGTCTAGTTTCCAAAATAATATGCCATGTGTTTTTTTTTTTTTTTTGCTGTCCTGGCACCATAGGGGCTTCCTAAATGCGACATGCCCCCCGAGCAAAATTTGCTCTCAAAAAGCCAAATATGACGCCTTCTCTTCTGAGCATTATAGTTCGCCCGCAGTGCACTTCAGGTCCACTTATGGGGTACCTCCATACTCAGAAAAGATGGGGTTACAAATTTTGGGGGGTCTTTTCTGCTATTAACCCTTGCAAAAATGTGAAATTTGGGGGGAAACCCACATTTTAGGGAAAAAAAAAAATTTTTTTTTTTACATATGCAAAAGTCGTGAAACACCTGTGGGGTATTAAGGCTCACTTTATCCCTTGTTACGTTCCTCAAGGGGTCTAGTTTCCAAAATGGTATGCCATGTGTTTTTTTTTTTGCTGTCCTGGCACCATAGGGGCTTCCTAAATGCAACATGCCAACCGAGCAAAATTTGCTCTCAAAAAGCCAAATATGACTCCTTCTCTTCTGAGCATTGTAGTTCGTCCGCAGTGCACTTCAGGTCCACTTATGGGGTACCTGAGATGGGGTTACAAATTTTGGGGGGTCTTTTCTGCTATTAACCCTTTAAAAATGTGAAATTTGGGGTAAAATCAACATTTTAGTGAAAAAAACATTTTTTTTTTTACATATGCAAAAGTCGTGAAACACCTGTGGGCTATTAAGGCTCACTTTATTCCTTGTTATGTTCCTCAAGGGTTCTAGTTTCCAAAATGGTATGCCATGTGTTTTGCTTTTGCTGTTCTGGCACCATAGGGGCTTCCTAAATGCGACATGCCCCCCATAAACCATTTCAGAAAAACGTACTCTCCAAAATCCCCTTGTCGCTCCTTCGCTTCTGAGCCCTCTACTGTGCCCGCCGAACACTTTACATAGACATATGAGGTATGTGCTTACTCGAGAGAAATTGGGTTACACATACAAGTATACATTTTCTCCTTTTACCCCTTGTAAAAATTCAAAAATTGGGTCTACAAGAACATGCGAGTGTAAAAAATTAATATTTTGAATTTTCTCCTTCACTTCGCTGCTTTTCCTGTGAAACACCTAAAGGGTTACAACACTTACTGAATGTCATTTTGAATACTTTGGGGGGTGCAGTTTTTATAATGGGGTCTTTTATTGGGTATTTCTAATATGAAGACCCTTCAAATCCACTTCAAACCTGAACTGGTCCCTGAAAAATTGTGAGTTTGAAAATTTTGTGAAAAATTTCAAAATTGCTGCTGAACTTTTAAGTGCTCTGGTGTCTTCCAAAAGTAAAAACTCGTCAATTTTATGATGCAATCATAAAGTAGACATATTGTATATGTGAATCCCAAAAAAAAATTATTTAGAATATCCATTTTCCTTACAAGCAGAGAGCTTCAAAGTTAGAAAAATGCTAAATTTTTAATTTTTTCATCAAATTTGGGGATTTTTCACCAAGAAAGGATGCAAGTTACCACAAAAATTTACCACTATGTTAAAGTAGAATATGTCACGAAAAAACTGTCTCAGAATCAGAATGATAAGTTAAAGCATTCCAGAGTTATTAATGTTTAACCCCTTAAGGACTCAGCCCATTTTGGCCTTAAAGGGGTAGTCCAGTGGTGAAAAACTTATCCCCTATCCTAAGGATAGGGGATAAGTTTGAGATCGCGGGGGGTCCGACCGCTGGGGCCCCCTGCGATCTCTCTGTACGGGGCCCCGGCTCTCCGCCGAGATAGCGGGTGTCGACCCCCGCACGAGGCGGCGGCCGACACGCCCCCTCAATACATCTCTATGGCAGAGCCGGAGATTGCCGAAGGCAGCGCTTCGGCTCTGCCATAGAGTTGTATTGAGGGGGCGTGTCGGCCGCCGCCTCGTGCGGAGGTCGACACGCCCCCTTCCAGCGGGCTGTCGGGGCTCCGTACAGGAGATCGCAGGGGGCCCCAGCGGTCGGACCCCCCGCGATCTGCAACTTATCCCCTATCCTTAGGATAGGGGATAAGTTGCTCACCACTGAATCACCACTGGACTACTCCTTTAAGGACTCAGACAATTTAATTTTTACGTTTTCATTTTTTCCTCCTCGCCTTCTAAAAATCATAACTCTTTTATATTTTCATCCACAGACTAGTATGAGGGCTTGTTTTTTGCGTGACCAGTTGTCCTTTGTAATGACATCACTCATTATATCATAAAATGTATGGCGCAACCAAAAAACACTATTTTTGTGGGGAAATTAAAACGAAAAACGCAATTTTGCTAATTTTGGATGGTTTTGTTTTCACGCCGTACAATTTATGGTAAAAATGACATGTGTTCTTTATTCTTAGGGTCAATACGATTAAAATGATACCCATTATTATATACTTTTATATTATTGTTGCGCTTAAAAAAAATCACAAACTTTTTAACCAAATTAGTATGTTTATAATCCCTTTATTTTGATGACCTCTAACTTTTTTATTTTTCCGTATAAGTGGCGGTATGGGGGCTCATTTTTTGCGCCATGATCTGTACTTTTTTTTGATACCACATTTGCATATAAAAAACTTTTAATACACTTTTTATAATTTTTTTTTAATAAAATGTATTAAAAAAGTAGGATAGTTCGGACATTTACGCACGCGGCGATACCAAATATGTCTATAAAAAAAGTTTTTTACGCTTTTTGGGGGAAAAATAGGAAAAAACGGACGTTTTACTTTTTTATTGGGGGAGGGGATTTTTCACTTTTTTTTTACTTTTACTTTTACATTTTTTTACATTTTTTTTTACACTTGAATAGTCCCCATAGGGGACTATTCATAGCAATACCATGATTGCTAATACTGATCTGTTCTATGTATAGGACATAGAACAGATCAGTATTATCGGTCATCTCCTGCTCTGGTCTGCTCGATCACAGACCAGAGCAGGAGACGCCGGGAGCCGCACGGAGGAAGGTGAGGGGACCTCCGTGCGGCGTTATGAATGATCGGATCCCCGCAGCAGCGCTGCGGGCGATCCGATCGTTCATTTAAATCGCGAACTCCTGTATTGATCCCGGCACCTGAGGGGTTAATGGCGGACGCCCGCGAGATCGCGGGCGTCGGCCATTGCCGGCGGGTCCCTGGCTGCGATCAGCAGCCGGGATCAGCCGCGCATGACACGGGCATCGCTCCGATGCCCGCGGTTATGCTTAGGGCGTAAATGTACGTCCTGGTGCGTTAAGTACCACCTCACCAGGACGTACATTTACGTCCTGCGTCCTTAAGGGGTTAAAGTGACAGTGGTCAGATGTTCAAAAAAGGGCTTCGTCCTAGAGGTGAAAATGGGCTCCGTCCTTAAGGGGTTAAGCAAATCTCACCTATTTAACCCAACAAAAAGTGTAGCGCCGCCTTATCAACATTAAAACACACAAATCACCAGGCCCAGATGTCATCCATCCCAGAGTTTTGAAGGAATTAAGTACCATGCTAGACAGACCCTTATTCCTTATTTGAAGATTCTATAATAAAAACCTGTATAAAAATAGAATGAAAAAAGAAGGCCCAGGAAAGGCACCCTGTGCGTTACCCTTAAATAAATCAGCAGGTGGGGAAGGGAGTCGGAGACTCTATAAGATGGCCGCTCACCTTGAGCATATAATAAATACGCAAGTAGCCTCAATTAGAGGTGTATATGTTCCTGTGCAGGCCCAAGGTCACAGGAGAAAACCAGAGGAGATCCTGAAGTGGAGTTCAAGGGAGAGAAAAACAGACTTTGATCTGGGCGCCCAGGTGTCCAATTACAACCAGAAGAGGATGTGGATAACATTTCTTGTTTATTAATTAAAATAAAACAAGGTAAAAACAATAATAAGTTTCGGGGTATAGCAACCCCTTCATCAGATTAAAAAGTGCATACAATATACTGAACATGTGGGCTTTTTATATGGTTGTTAGTACAATCCAAGATGGTGGCAAGGTAAAAGGTCAAAGTTACATGGCACATTGAACATAAATGTAGTGTATAGTTATACAAGTATTATACATCATATATGTGGAGCAATAACTCGGGAAGGCTCCCTTAGTAAAGAAATATCCTAATTTGCAATAGTAGGCAGTGTTTATACACCTGGGCGCCTAGATCAAGGTCTGTTTTTCTATCCCTTGAACTCTATAATAAAAAGGGATTGTTCCACATGACTGTGGCTTAGCAAATGTGGTACCAATATTAAAAAAGGGGTAAAAATGGGATCCTGGAATTGATAGATCTGTAAGCTTAGCATCTGTTTTGAGTAATATTTTTGAGCATTTTTAAGAGATGCTATTCTTGAGTATCTTAATAAAAACATCCTTTTAACACAGCACCAACATGGGTTTATGCAGGATCGGTCCTGGCAGAGTAATCTCATCAGCTTCTATGAGGAGAATAGTTATAGATTGGATAGGGGATGTGGATGTTGTATATCTCGACTTTTCTAAGGCATTTGAAACCGTGCCACAGAAAAGTTTAGTACATAAAATGAGGATACTGGGACTAGAGGAGGATATATGTAAATGGATTAGCAACTGGCCTAGTTATAGGAAGCAGAGGGTGGGTATCAATGGAACTTACTCTGGTTGGGTGACAGTTACAAGTGGGGTACCACATCAGTCAGTACTCGGTCCACTTCTTTTCAATATGTTTATTAACGACCTTGTAGAGGGATTACAGAGTAGAACTTTTAATATTTGCAGGTGACACTAAACTGGGTAAGGTGATCTCTTTGAGAGAGCCGAAGATAGAAGAACGTCTCTCCCACAGAGATATATGGAGGGGGCATGGTGACCCTCGCTCTGGGGGAGAGCCGAGGCTTCTTACAGGAGATTGTGGGGGGGGGGCACAGCGGTTGGACCCCCCCCCCCCGCCCCCCCACCGCGATATAAAACTTATTGGATAGGGGGTAAGTTTTTTTGTACTTGTAGGCATGGGACTTTAATGTGGATAAAATGTTATGCCCTTTGGGTCGTACTGGTGGACAGTAAACGAAACTTTAGTGATCAGTGCCAGGCAGTTGCTGCCAAGTCACTAGTCAAACCACACATGGAGCATTGAGTTAAATTTTGGGCACCTGCATATAAAAAGGACATGACTGAACTGTAGAGGGTGCAGAGGAAGACGACACAGATAGTTAATGGTATGGGAGGATTACAGGACCAAGACAGGTTATCAAGCTTGGGGATATTTAGTTTTAAGAAAATACATCTAAGGGGTGATTTGGTCACAATGTGCAAATATATGAATGGATAGTACAGAGATCTTTCTAGTGATCTTTTAATACCTAGGCCGATAACCATGACAAGAAGCATCCTCTACATCTAGAGGAAAGAAGGTTTCACCATCATTACAGACAGAGATTCTTTACTGTAAGAGCAGAGACACTATGAAACTCTCTGACACATAATGTTGTGATGTCTGACTCAATAAACCAGTTTAAGGTGGGCCTGGATGTTTTTCTAGAAAAATGTTATACAAGTTATGGATACTAGATTTATGTAGCTAGAACACTGGACCAAAGATTTGTTAAGTCAGGAAGGAATTTTTCCTCATGTCATGGAGCAACTGGCAATCAGCCTCATGGTTTTTTTCTTTTTCCTTCTTCTGGATCAACACAGTAGTTTTAAAAGAGTAATCTCGTGAAAAATAACTTATCCCCTATTCAAGGATAGGGAATAAGTTATAGATCACGGGGGGTCCGAGTGCTGGGATCCCCGTGATCTCCTGCATGGGGATGATGTCTGTACCCCGTAGGAAGCCGTGGCTAGCACACCCCTTCTATGTAGCTTTATGGTGTACATGAAGGGGCCCCCTTCCATCCGACTGCCGGGACCCCGTGCAGGAGATCCTGGGGGGTCCCAGCGCTTGGACAGCCCCCCCCCCCCACAATCTATAACTTATCCCCTATCCTTTGGATAGGGGATAAGTTATATTTCACCAGACAACTTCTTTCAGTTGATGAACTTTTTTAAACCCTACATACTATGTGCCCCACTGACCACAAGAGCTTACACTCTACAGCAGGGAGGACCCTGCTGACCAAACCGGCCTATGCTTTTCAGAAGAGAGGACCTTGCTGATCATAGGAGCTTACACTCTACAGGAAAGTGGACTCCGCTGACCATAAGAGTTTACAATCTACGGGACAGAGGACCTTGCTGACCATAACAGCCTATACTTTACAGAAGACAGGACCTCGCTGATCATAGGAGCTTTACACTTTACAGAAGAGAGGACCTAGCTGGCCATAATAGCTTACACTCTACAGCGAAGAGGACCCCCGTTCATAAGAGCTTACACTGTACAAGAGAGAGGACCCCACTGACCATTAGAGCTTACACTGCATGGGAGAGAGGATCCCACTGACAAGAGCTTGCACCATTCAAGAAAGGACTAATTGGGGGACATTTATCATTGGCTTTACACCACTTCAATATTGTAAATGTCCCTGTAAATTTTGTGCAATTTCAATTTTCAATGAAAGTGCCCGGCTAGCTCAGGGAGCTGTTTGGGATCGCTGCGGCATAATCGGGCATCCCGAACAGCTGTAGCACAGGAGCAGGTCTTCTTACCTTCTCCTGCGCTGTCCGATCACTGAATCCAGACTTGAGCAATCAATCGCCAAAAACACTGATTGATCCATTCCTATGGAGATGCATCAATCAGTGTTAAAGATCAGTTAATGCAATGTTATTGCCCCCCCTATAGGAGCTATAATATTGCATAAGAAAAGTGTAAAAAAAATCATTAACCCTTTCTATTATCCCTTCCCCTAATAAAAGTTTGAATCACCCGGAATTTCCAAGAATAAAAAAAAAAACTGTTTAAATAAAAATAAACATGTGGTATCGCCGCATGCGGAAATGTCCGAATTATAAAAATATACCGCTTTTTAAACCGCATGTTCAATGGCGTATGCGCAAAAAAAATTCCAAAGTCCAAAATAGCGCATTTTTGATAACTTTTTATACCACAAAAAAGTGAATAAAAAAGTCTGATCAGAACATTTTAAACATATAAATTTTCCTGCATGTAGTTATGATTTTTTTCTGAAGTGATACAAAATCAAACCTATACAAGTAGGGTATCATTTTAACCGTATGGACCTACAGAATAAAGATAAGTAATTTTTGTGTAATTTTTGCCGAAAAATGTACTGCGTAAAAACGGAAGCCCCCAAAACTTACATAATAGTGTTTTTTCATCAATTTTGTCGCACATTGATTTTGTCCCTGTTTCACCGTAGATTTTTGGGTAAAATGACTAATGTCATTACAAAGTAGAATAAGTGACGCAAAAAATAAGCCATCATATAGAATTTTAGGTGAAAATTTTAAAGAGTTATGATTTTTAAAAGTTAAGGAGGAAAAATGTAAAATGAAAAAACGGAAAAAGCCCGGGTCCTTAAGGGGTTAAGGGGTTAAACTCCAAAGGAGAGAAGTCCTTTGTTCACCACCACATTAATAATAAGTAAGTGCAGAGATGTATTTGATGAGCAGTGTCCTTTCTGGTGGTGCCTCTGTGTCATGTCCTGGCTGGTAACATGTGAGTAACTCTTATCAGTGCTTTCACTTTGCTTTTCATAGAAAAACATTGCACTTTAGAATCCTGTACAGGAAGACTTCCATATATAGAAGAATTGTGCTGGGATTGAGGGTTGTGGGAGCTGCAGTTTATGAGCAGAGTTCAGTTAGTTTGCAGTGTCTTTGACACCAGGTAAAGGATATGGCCATTATACTTCTGCTCTTCTTCGCATTTCTTTTCCTGACAAAATGGTATTTAAACAGGGCGCCTTGTGCCCCTTCAGAAAAGTACCCAGCACCAGGACCATTGTTCTGCATCAAGAGGTTCATCTACCTGATGCTAATACGTTATTTACCAAAGAAAACCACCTCGTATGGAGCTCTGCGGGATCAAGAGATGTGTGGAGTGAATAAGTCAGACAGTAAATGTGTTTCTCATCAATTGTCCACACGTGACCTGGAAGCTCCACAAAAGCTAGTTGACAATCCTTATGTAAGTATCTGTAATTCTGATATTACTATGCTGCCACGTTCTACACTTTACGTTTCAATCTCATATTTATCCATATCTATTCTATCTTACATTAGATGAAGGTGGCACCTGCTGTACTGCTATGCTCTACACTCTACCTATCAATCTCATATCTATCTCCAACATTATTTACTCTTACACACTGAAATAATTTTGGGATGGGGTGCTGCCACCTTCCTTTTGTTGTGTTAATTACCCTTTAATGATGCTGGGTTGTTTTGACCTTGGCCAAGCCCCATTTTTCAAATCTGATGTGTCTCTTTATGTGGTAATAACTTTGGATTGCTTTTACTAATCAATGTAAGTCTGAGATTGTTTTTGTGACATATTGTACTTTATATTAGTGTTAAATTGTTGTTGACATGTGTAGCAGTTTTTGTGAGAAGCTCCAAAATATTGTGAAAAATTACCATTAGCATTTTTCTAGATTTGAAATTCTCTACATGTAAAAGAAAAGGTCATGCCAAATGCATTAGTTATCAACTCCTACCCTTAAATTAACATATATACATGCCCATTTTAGTGGTGCCTTGCGGCAAATGGACATGTATATTAACAATCAGGGCGCTGTCCATTGAAGATCATGGGTAGGGATTAGCGGTGGTAGCCAGCTGCAGCATTTTTTTGTGCACCTGCCGCAACTGTCAGGAGTGGAGCAGTGTTCTG
This sequence comes from Hyla sarda, assembly GCF_029499605.1. Classification (NCBI taxonomy): domain Eukaryota; kingdom Metazoa; phylum Chordata; class Amphibia; order Anura; family Hylidae; genus Hyla; species Hyla sarda. The sequence continues at coordinate 146,499,651 of NC_079194.1, forward strand.
ATCCTGCCACTTAACCCTGTCAATGCTGCAGTCAGTGTGACCGTAGCATCGATCGGGATGACAGAGGGGGGAGCTTCCTCTGTTCTCCAGCAGGACTCTGCGATGAGATCGTTGGATCCTGATGGTAGTCATGGCAACCAGAAACCTCCAAATGGCCCCTGGTTACCTGGCTTCAGAAGCCGATCAGGCTCTGCCTGAGGAAGAGTCTGATCTCTTATGCCTGTCAGTTTTAGGCCATGTTAACACGTCTGGAATTTCTGTGTGGAATTTTGTATTGGAATTTCGACAGAGATTCCAGAGCAGCAGAGTCCCATTGTATTAATTAGAATTAGATTCTGCTGCGCTGTGCACATGGCGGAATTTCCGTGCCAGATGTTTCTGGCACGGAAATAAATAAATAAACCAAAATTACTGCTTTTTAGTAATGCTGCCTCAGTCAAAATGTGCTCACAATTTACTTACAAGCCCTCGCACAGCTATGTTTTGGTAAAACAAAAAAAAATTTCGTATAAAATAAAGAGCTACAATTTTTTTTTTTTTTTTTTATAAATGTAATAAACCATAAAAAAATATCTACATTTGGCATCCCATAATCGTACCAAACCGCAAAAAAGATAACATGTCATTTATATTGCATGGAGAATGACAGTTAAAAATGTAATAAAAAACAATGGCAGAACTGATTTATTCATTCATAAAGCCTCATAAAAGTTTTAATAAAAAGCGATCAGAGTGTCACCTGTACCTCAAAATGTTGCCAATGAAAACATCAGTTTGCATCACAAAAATATTTTGGGACCCCAAGGCCTCTGCATCTTGATTTGGGACCCCAAGGCCTCTGCATCTTGAGGCTCCAAAATATTCTAAATAGAAGAGACACCCAAAATCCACACGGTGCTCCCTCATGTGGGAGGCCTGTGTATAAGTTATGTAGAGTACTGGGGACACATATGGGATATTTCTAAACACATCACAATAAGGAGATAAAATAGCATTTAATGGCAAGAAAAAAAATTAATTTCACTTTCACTTTGTTTTGACTTTTGTGAAACAAATAAAGGGTCAAAAAAAACTATCTTTCTTGCAAGTAGATAACTTGGAATTCAGAAAAATGCTAACTTTTCCAAGTTTTCATGGAATTTTGGTGTTTTTCACACAAAAGTGCAGAATATATTGACATTAAAGGGGTATTCCAGGATTTTTTCTATTTGACTATGCCACAGGGGCTGTAAAGTAAGTGTAGTTCATAATTTAGTGTCTGTACTTGTGTTTCATGGTGGTCTCACAATTCTTCTGTGATTTTTGGCCCAATGTTTATTTTTAGCAGCATACAAAATTACTGTTGTAGGTTTTCCCAGGTTGCAGTGTGGCCTAAGACATTACATTACTAGTCAGTTGATGACTTCAATGGGGGGAGCGACCGCTGGGTGGGAGGGAGATCATTCTGCAGTGAATTGTAGGTTTGCCACAGCTGGAGGCATCCTGGTTAGAAAACACTGGTCTATTGCATTAAAGGGGTACTCTGGCCCTAATACATCTTATCCCCTATCCAAAGGATAGGGGATAAGATCTCTGATTGTGGGGATCCTGCCGCTGGAGACCCCCGCAATCTGGAGACCCCCGCAACCCCTGTAATCTGTCATTCAGCACCCACCTTTGCGAGCTCTCCGCAGCGTTGGAGGCTCCGAGTGTGCAGCGTGATGACCACGGGGTCGGAGTATTGTGACGCCACGACTCCGCCCCAGTGTGACGTCACTCCGAGTGGCCGTCACGCCCCCTCAATGCAAGTCTATGGGAGGGGGCGTGACGGCCGCTCGGAGCCTCCAGTGCTGCGGAGAGCTCGCAAAGGTTATGCTGAATGACAAATTACAGGGGTCCCAAGGGGCGGGACCCCTGCGATCAGACATCTGTGAGAGACATAGCACAAAGCCAAAATTAAGATCTATATCAACTGCATTGTGCCTTCATTACAGAAGCCTAGAAATATAAAAATAGTGGAAACCCCAGAAAAGTTAACCCTTTTTACAATCTGCACCCCTCAAAGAGCGATAGTAAGCATTTTGACCTAACTTAGGTCTGGGGGCGCTATTCCCTTCATGTACAGGGAACCTAAAGGTGTACTCTTGTATAATTTGTACATCTTTATGCCATAACTTTCCCTGTTTGGCAGATGCTGGTAAAAGTGAATCATCCCTTAGAAGTATACCAGGGACTCATCGGTGGCAATGTTCTTGTCTGGGGTATATGCCTGTTCAAATGTGCCACTGAAATGGTCTCTCAGGGGTAAATCCTATAGAGGCTGTCATGATGTATGGTTAATTTATGGTTATGTACTGGCCATTATTGTAGTAGTGAAGAAACTGCTGGATTATTTCAAAACGGGTCTTACTCATGGCCATACAGAACATTGGGGTGTGGTACATGAAATCTGTACTACAGTAGGCCATAATGGTCGGTTTCTTTACTAGCCCCATGCTCAGTACAATGCCCCAGATTTTTGCCATCTCTGACAGAGTTACAAGGATCCACCTGTTGGGCTGAGCATAGACAGAGTTGGGATGCTTCAAAATAAATTGGTGTACATAGATGTTAGTCTGCTTCACCAAGTACTCTACCAGTTGGTCCGAAGAAGAGAACCTAAAAAAAAGTCCTTTTTCTCCAGGCATTCAGTTGGGAACTGTATCCCTTTGGGGGAGATTTATCAAAACTTGTGCCGAGGCAAAGTTGCCCAGTTGCCCATAGCAACCAATCAGATTTCTTCTTTCATTTTTCATATGTCTTGTTAAGAATGTAAGAAGTAAGCTGATTGGTTGCTATGGGCAACTGGGCAACTTTGCCTCTGCACAGGTTTTGATAAATCTCCCCCTATGTTTCCAGTAAACCTAGGGAGTTGGAGTATATAATTTACTTGGTTGACTGATATAAGGCCACAGAAGTGATGTTCTGCGATGCTTTTTTGAGGGAACATTACAGTTTCTAGATGTGGTGGTATAGGATGACAACTGGAATTATGGAGGGTCCTCATCATCCTCACTAACAGTCTCTATGTACGAGGCTATCTCCTCATATGCCTTCTGCAGTGAAAATAGACGGTGTGATATTTTGTGTGTCAACACATGTACCACAGATAAAATGTTATGTTTTTTGTAGAAGACAAGTGGGTAATAATGGAGTGACAACCAGGTTGACAATCACAGAACAGGGAGGTGACAGCACAGATGAATATAACAAGACAGTTTTTTTGTTTTGGGGGACAGCAGTCAACAGTCACTCTGCAACACACCAATCAGCTTGCTGCAACGCTGACTGAAGGTATGCTCAAATTTCTGCTGCATATTTATGCACCTTTGATCCCATTCACTTTGGGTTAGTCCTTACTTGAAACTGTATATGTGTGAATTTAATGATGATATATGCAAGTGATTACAATATTAGTGTAAAAGGATTATTGGGGAAAGTTTATTGAGTCAAAAACTGTGCACGCCTGGATACAAAATGAGATACGGTTGAGTATGATTCCATTTGGTATCTTGCGGCACACATGCCAACAGATGTTGCAGCTGGGCCAGGGCCTGCACACTCATAGGTTTCTAAATCTGGCGTCTTAAAAAGTCCCATAAATACTTGATTGATGATACATCTGACTGTGCAGGCCAAGGAAGTGTTGCAATCTGGCAAAGACATTTCTGTGAAACTATTGCTGTGTGTGGGCGAGCATTATTCTGCTGAGAAATGTCTGTTGGAACCCACTTCATGTGGCCAAAGGATGTCCTGCACATATCACTAAGCTGTTAGTGTCCCTCGTATCACTACTTGGAGTGACAGACTGTCATATGCAACGGTTTCCAGATCATTACACCAATAGTTAGGGCAATCTGTCGTTCCACAGCAAAGGCAGGATTAAAGTGCTCACCATGAGGACTCCATACTGTAACCTGACCGCTTTAAGACTGAACCTATATTAAAATGATACAGTTCCAGTCTATAGTAGTCCAGGTTTCTTTTCCACAATATACTAAGACAATTGATGGTTGTCTATCAGTGGCAAGACACTTAATGGGCACCGTGGCATCAAAGTCCCATCTGCTAAGGTCATTGAAATGGTCCATGCAGATGCAGTGATGTGTAATGAAGGTGCAACCTGTGTCTGGATGGTGGACAGGGAAGCTCTGAGCTGCTTGTGTTTGTCGGTGGATCAAACTATTTTCTCTACTAGTGGTCTGTCTGGACTGGCCAGAGCCTGTTTGTCATGTATGTGAGCCTTGATGTAACTACTGCTTCCAACACCTTCTAACAGCTTGGTCAGAACAGCCTAGACGGCAGGCAATTCATTAAAATGACCATCCTGCTCTCAGTCCAAAAAAGTGCCCATTTTCAAAGTCTGTCAACTGGGAAAAATGTACTTTAGCAGTAATCAATCTCTCTCTGAGAAGAACACTTCCCTAAAGTAGTATCTGAGAGCCTTTTAATAGGGTATCGGGATACACTTTTACAACTTCTCGTAGCAAGACCCAGTGTTTAATCAGATCATACCAGTAATTATTTACATGTCTGTCTGAGACATAACTGCATGCCAAGTTTTGCAGCACTCTGACAATTCTATCTAGATACATTATTTTATTTTATCAGTGAGTGTATATAACTACTATAATACTGCCACTATGGGTTTATTCTAACTACTACTGTATAGTTTTCTTTCTCTTACAGGCTATAGATTCTGTTTACTTCACAGCCTTCTCGGAGGTTGAAAAAAGTTTTATCATCACTCGTGTGGCCAGAAGGCCAGGAAACCGCAGTGAAGTTTGGCTCTTTATAAGGGTGGATGGAGTTGGGGATTTTGAGGTTAGTGCTTGATATATTGTAAATATTTCTATTTTTAAAAGCTGTAACAAAATGTTTCCAAAAATGGGTGGGAGTAGAACACACACTTTGCGGAAGCTGGCAGTAATGGTCAGAAATCTAGCGGGAGCAAAATTAAGAAAACAGTCCTGCGCTGGGCTCTCTTCTGTAGTGGTAATGATAGCAGTCATGATGGGGAGGTATTATTTAGGCACTATGTAGTGATATCATTGGTAATACCTTTCTTTGTATAGAGTGTTTAGTAGCAGTATGGAGGTAATATTTCATCACTGTATGGCCGTAACATTTGTGGTGTTCAATATGTAGGGGGCTGTACGGGCAATGTTAAAAACACCCAACAGGCCTAAACCAAAGGTACAGTTAAAATATACAGGTATGGATAGCGCACAGCGATAAACCTTATGAGGTAGGTGGGTGCCAGACCTCAATGCTTGACCAAGGCAGGAAGATACAACAAAGTAAAAGGATGAAAGACGGCACTCCAGGTAAGACACCAACCTCCATGTCTACCCCATTAAAGAATTTGGAAAAGGATTTGGGTAAACTAGAAGGATGGTCAGAACTCGAGCAACTAAAATTTCATGTGAATAAGTGCAAGATAATGCACCTGGGACCTAAAAGCCCAAGGACAGAATATAGACTGTGATAATCTGAGGAAAGGGATTTAGTGGTCATTATTTCAGAAGACTTAAAGGGGTACTCCGGTGGAAAACTTATTTTTTTTAAATCAACTGGTGCCAGAAAGTTAAACAGATTTGTAAATTACTTCTATTTAAAAATTGTAATCCTTCCAGTACTTATTAGCTGCTGTATACTACAGAAGAAATAATTTTCTTTTTGGAACACAGAGCTCTCTGCTGACATCACGAGCACAGTGCTCTCTGCTGACATCTCTGTCCATTTTAAGAACTGTCCAGAGTAGGAGAAAACCCTATAGCAAACATATGCTGCTCTGGTCAGTTCCTAAAATGGACAGAGATGTCAGCAGAGCGCACTGTGCTCATGATCCAGCAGAGAGCACTGTGTTCCAAAAAGAAAATAATTTCCTCTGTAATATTCAGCAGCTAATAAGTACTGGAAGGACTAAGATTTTTTAATAGAAGTAATTTACAAATCTGTTTAACTTTCTGGCACCAGTTGATTTAAAAAAAAAAAGTTTTCCACCGGAGTATCCCTTTAACCCCTTTAGGACCCAGACAATTTTCAGTGTAGGACCCGGTCATTTTGTGCACATGTGACCACTGTCACTTTTTTACCTTTCATTCTGATTCGGAGATTGTTTTTTCATGGCATATTCTACTTTATGTTAGTGGTAAAATTTTGTCGATATCATTTCTTGGTGAAAAATTCCAAAATTTGATGAAAAAAAAAAAAATGTAGCATTTTTTTAAAATTTTGAAGCTCTCTGCTTGTAAGGAAAATGAATATTCCAAATGAATTATATATTGATTCACATATACAATATGTCTACTTTATGTTGGCATCATAAAGTTGACATGTTTTTACTTTTGGAAGACATCAGAGGGCTTCAAAGTATAGCAGCAATTTTCCAATTTTTCACAAAATTTTCTAAATTGAAATTTTTCAGGGACCCGTTCCGAAGAACATTTGAAGGGCCTTCTTATTAGAAAGACACCATAAATGACCCCATTATAAAAACTGCACCCCTCAAAGTATTCAAAATGACATTCCAAAGGTTTGTTAACCCTTTAGGTGTTTCACTGGAATAGCAGAAAATTGAAGGAGAAAATTCAAAATCAAAATTTTTTACACTGGCATGTTCTTGTAGACCCAATTTTTGAATTGTTACAAGGGGTAAAAGGAGAGAAATCTTCCTAAAATGTGTAACCCAATTTCTCTCGAGTAAGGAAATACCTTGTTTTTTGCGTGTCCAATTGTACTTTGTAATGAAACCTCTCATTTTACCATAAAATGTACGGCGAACCCCAAAAAAAAATTTTCAGGGAGGAAATTTTAATGAAAACCAAAATTTTGCAAATTTTGGAGGGGTTCGTTTTCACACTGTACAATTTACAGTAAAAATGATGTTCTTTATTCTGTGGGTCAATATGATTAAAATGATACCCATGGCTAGATACTTTTATATTTTTGCACCGCTTAAAAAAAATCTAAAACTTTTTGTACAAAATCAGTAATCTGAAATTGCCCTATTTTGACCACCTATAACTTTTTCATTTTTCCGTATATAGGGCGGTATTAGGGCTCATTTTTTAGATACCACATTTGCATATATAAAACTTTTAGATCATTTTTTATAAATTTTTTTTAAAAAGCAGCATTTTTGGACTTTTTTTTTTATTTTTTACGTTTACACCATTCACCGTACGGGATCATTAACATTACAGCTAGCAGCCGGAACCTGGAACCTGCCGTGTATGACGCGAGCACCGTTCCGATGCTTGCGGTCATACATAGGACGTAAATGTACGTCCTGGTGCGGGAAGTCCCGCCAAGCCAGGACGTACATTTACGTCCGTGGTCGTGAAGGGGTTAAGAAGCCCCTATGGTGCCAGAACAGCAAAAAAAAAAAAAAAATACTGTTTTGGAAACTATACCCCTCAAGGAATGTAACAAGGGATACAGTGAGCCTCAACACCCCACAGGTGTTTGACGACTTTTCGTTAAAGTTTTTCTTTCACTAAAATGCTAGTTTTAACCAAATTTTTAATTTTTACAAGGAGTAATAGGAGAAAATGCCCCCCAAAATTTGTAACCCCATCTCTTCTGAGTATGGTAATACCCCATGTTTGGATGTCAAGTGCTCTGCTGGTGCACTACAATGCTCAGAACAGAAGGAGTCACATTTGACTTTTGGAAAGCAAATTTAGCTGAAATAGTTTTTGGGGGGCATGTCGCATTTAGGAAGCCCCATGGTGCCAGAACAGCAAAAAAAAAAAAAAAAAAACACATGTCATACTATTTTGGAAACTGCACCCATCAAGGAACGTAACAAGGAGTACAGTGAGCCTTAACACCTCACAGGTGTTTGATGACTTTTTTTTAAAGCTGGATGTGTAAATGAAAAAAAACATTCCTTAAAATGCTTTTTTTTCCCCAAATTTTACATTTTTACAAAGGGTAATAGGATAAAATGACCACCAAAATTTTTAACCCCATTCTTCTGAGTAGGGAAATACCCCACATGTGGATGTAAAGTGCTCTGCAGGCGAACTACAATGCTCAGAAGATAAGGAGCGCCATTGAACTTTTGGAGAGAGAATTCTATTGGAATAGAAGTCGGGGGCCATGTGTGTTTACAAAGCCCCCTTTGGTGCCAGAACCGTGGACCCCCCCAACATGTGACCCTATTTTGGAAGCAACACCCCTCACAGAATTTAATAAGGGGTGCAGTGAGCATTTACACCCCACTGGCGTTTGACAGATCTTTGGAACAGTGGGCTGTGCAAATGAAAAATTTAATTTTTCTGTTCCACTGTTTCAAAAATCTGTCAGACACCTGTGAAGTGTAAAGGCTCACTGTACCCCTTATTAAATTCTGTGAGGGGTTTAGTTTCCAAAATGGGGTCACATGTGTGTTTGTGGGGGGGGGGGCACTGTTCTGACACTATGAGGGCTTTGTAAACACACATGGCCTTCAATTTCGGACACATTCTCTCTCCAAAATCCCAATGGCGCTCATTGTAGTGCACCCGCAGAGCACTTTACATCCACATATGGGGTATGTTCTTACTCAGAAGAAATGGGGTTACATATTTTGGGGGGCATTTTTCCTATTCTCCCATGTGAAAAGGAAACATTTAGGGTAACACCAGCATTTTAGTGAAAAAAAAATATTTTTTCATTTTCACATCCAACTTTAACGAAAATTTGTCAAACACCTGTGGGGTGTTAAGGCTCACTATACCCCTTGTTACATTCCGTGAGGGGTGTAGATTCCAAAATGGGGTCACACGTGGGTATTTATTGTTTTGCGTTTGTGTCAGAACCGCTGTAAAATCAGCCACCCTGTATATTCACATTTTTGTGTGGTGTGCTATGCGTGCCGCTAGTTCTTGCATTATTAAATATCTCCATGATGTCCCTTCTCAAAAGGTGGCAAGTATGTTTACTTGTCAGTTCACTATGGGCCTGGCCTGATATATTACATTGGAAGTTGAAAGGTGAAAATTACCGGGTATCTGGCGCAATCCTCACCAGTACAGTTGTTCCAAACAAGTGTTGGTTAAAGTTAACTTTATTAGCCCGTAAACACAGACGCGTTTCGAGGTGGCAACCTCTTTCTCAATGTGAATATGGCTTTAGGTAAAGCCATATTCACATTGAGAAATAGGTTACCACCTCAAAACACGTCTGTGTTCACTGGCTAATAAAGTTACCTTTTACCAACACTTGTTTGGAACAACTTTACTGATGTGGATTGCGCCAGATACCCGGTAATTTTCACCTTTCAACTTTCATTGCATTCATCGGTCCGGATCATCCGTGACACCGATCACCGGGAGACAGCATCATCGATAAGGATAATCCTATATGCTTTAAAAGTTGTTGTGTCTTGCAAAACACAACAACAGAAGGTGAGCAAACTAATTCATTGCATTTTGTTCTGCACCACCTTACCCTGCAATACTACTCTATGGGAAGCGCTGCACTCCTTTGTTTTTTGTCTGTTTAGTTCTCACTATAAATATTACATGGTAATTTATGTAGAAATAAAAACTATCCCAGCAATATGAGGATTACATTGCTTATGTTGCTTTTATTTTGTACCCAAAAAACAGCCTGATACATTACATAAAATGCATCCCTAATCACAGTCTTTGCAACCCCTGGAGCCCCCAAGTAAAATTTCTGGGTGCGCCCCTGAGCCAGTATAACCATAAATCTCTATAAGTATAGTCACCCTGTAAAGGTTTATAAAAAAAAAAAAAAAAATGCAGTTATACTGGTTTAGCTGAATGTGGAGTTGCAAGAATAAAAGTGAATTTAGCTAGAAAAATGAGGGTTTGTGTAAGGGGTTCTATTGAATATGTGCTAGTGGTCTGTTGAGCCTGGTAGTGATTGTTTCTGGGTTATCAGTAACTTTGGGTGGTTTTATCTGCCAGCAGTGTACTCTTGAGCACACGTGTGTCATCTCTGACTTGAGATTAAAAAAAAAGTTTTAAAGCAATAAAAAAATAAAAATAATAATAAATAAATAAAACAGGTAAACTCATTGAGAGACATAGGAGTTCACCAACCAAAACAGAAAATGCTGGTTAAAATCGGTATTCCAGGCCAAAACTTTTTTTTTTATATATCAACTGGCTCCAGAAAGTTAAACAGATTTGTAAATTACTTAAAAAATCTTAATCCTTGCAATAGTTATTAGCTTCTGAAGTTGAGTTGTTTTTTTTGGTCTAACTGCTTTCTGATGACTCACGTCCCGGGAGCTGTGCAGTTCCTATGGGGATATTCTCCCATCATGCACAGCTCTTGGGACGTGACATCATCATTGAGCAGTTAGACAGAAAACTTCAGAAGCTAATAACTATTGAATGGATTAATTAATTTTTTAATAGAAGTCATTTACAAATCTGTTTAACTTTCCGGAGCCAGTTGATATATAAAAAAAAGTTTTTGCCTGGAATACCCCTTTAAGAATGCAATAAAATCACAGTTTGAACCTAGCCTTTAAGACAGATTCCTACTTGAACATACTCCTGGTTTAATTTTTAAAATTGAATCTGTTAGGGAGAAAAAATAGAGAGACCGATACCGGCACCTGGTGTATTACCCTTGGTAACAGGAGCTAAAGTGGTCCAGAACTGGACAGGAACCATATAGATGGCCGCTCACTTTAGAAAAGACAGTACAGGCATATAACCCCAGCGATAATGGGATACTGAAGATGCAGAGTCACTGCCAGGCTTTCTGGGTAGCAAGAGTCAGTGGCCCTGTCCTGGATAGACTGCAGAGAAGCTTGAAAAAATACCCTTTGCAGATGGCGCTGTGGCTCCTTCAGAATGATGCAAGTGGACCAATGCTAGGTTTAAGGTTCACAGTAAAACCATTTTTATTGAGTCATTAAAATAAAAAACATGCGATGACGTGTTTTGGGAGGATCCCTCCCGTCCTCAGATCAGAATCAATTCTGAGGATCTGAGGAAGGGAGGAATTCTCCCGAAACGCGTCATCACATGTTTTTTATTTTAATAACTGTCACGATGCCGGCTGGCAGGAGGTGGATCCTCTGTGCCAGAGAGGGATTGGCGTGGACCGTGCTAGTGGACCGGTTCTAAGTCACTACTGGTGTTCACCAGAGCCCGCCGCAAAGCGGGATGGTCTTGCTGCGGCGGTAGTGACCAGGTCGTATCCACTAGCAACGGCTCAACCTCTCTGACTGCTGAAGATAGGCGCGGTACAAGGGAGTAGACAGAAGCAAGGTCGGACGTAGCAGAAGGTCGAGGCAGGCAGCAAGAATCGTAGTCAATAAGGCAATAGCAGGAGGTCAAGTACACAGTATGGACAAACACAGTAACGCTTTCACTAGGCTCTAAGGCAACAAGATCCGGCAGGGGAGTGCAGGGGCAGTGATCAGATATAGTCTGGGAGCAGGTGGAAGCCAATTAAGCTAATTGGGCCAGGCACCAATCATTGGTGCACTGGCCCTTTAAGTCTCAGGGAGCTGGCGCGCGCGCGCCCTAGAGAGCGGAGCCGCGCGCGCCAGCACATGACAGCAGGGGACCGGGACGGGTAAGTGACCTGGGATGCGATTCGCGAGCGGGCGCGTCCCGCTGTGCGAATTGCATCCCCGACGGCCATGACAGTGCAGCGCTCCCGGTCAGCGGGACCGACCGGGGCGCTGCGGAGAGAGAGACGCCGTAAGCGCTCCGGGGAGGAGCAGGGACCCGGAGCGCTAGGCGTAACAGTACCCCCCCCCTTAGGTCTCCCCTTCTCTTTGTCCGGTAACTGCCTCCCCTGGGATGAGGACACCGGGAAAGAATGGAGGGTTTCCTCAACGGCAGGCAGTACAGCAGGAGTGGGAATGGGGAGGGAGGGCAGAGGGCGAGGCCTGGCACGGGGCAGTGTGACACCAGGACGGGGGCCATGAGGAGGCACCGAGGCTTGCCTGACTGGACTGGGAGGGGGGGAGAGGCACTTCTTATGGCAGGCAGAGTCCATAAAGACCTTAGGGAGACCGGTTACAGGGGGAACCACAGGGTCACGGCAGGGAGTACTGGGAACCGGTTTAAGGCAGTCCTTGAAACAAGAGGTACCCCAGCTCTTGATCTCCCCTGTGGACCAATCCAGGGTTGGGGAATGGTGTTGAAGCCAGGGTAGTCCAAGGAGAATTTCGGAAGTGCAATTGGAGAGGACCAAAAACTCAATTTTTTCGTGATGAGGTCCGATGCACATTAGGAGGGGCTCCGTGCGGTAACGCACGGTGCAATCCAACCTGACTCCGTTGACCGCGGAAATGTAGAGTGGCTTGACGAGACGGGTCACCGGGATGCGGAATTTATTCACCAAGGAATCCAGAATAAAATTCCCAGAGGCACCAGAGTCCAAGCAGGCCACGGCTGAGAGGGAAGAGTTGGCTGAAGGAGAAATCCGTACGGGCACCGTGAGACGTGGAGAAGCCGACTTAGCATTAAGAGACGCCACACCCACGAGAGCTGGGTGCGAGCGTGCGTTTCCCAGACGTGGAGGACGGATAGGGCAATCCACCAAGAAATGTTCGGTACTGGCACAGTACAGACAAAGATTCTCTTCCCTACGGCGATTCCTCTCTTCCTGGGTCAGGCGAGACCGATCCACTTGCATGGCCTCCTCGGCGGGAGGCCTAGGCGTAGATTGCAATGGAGACTGTGGGAGAGGTGTCCAGAGATCTAAGTCTTTTTCCTGGCGGAGCTCTTGATGCCTCTCAGAAAAACGCATGTCAATGCGAGTGGCTAGATGAATGAGTTCATGCAGGTTAGCAGGAGTTTCTCGTGCGGCCAGAACATCTTTAATGTTGCTGGATAGGCCTTTTTTAAAGGTCGCGCAGAGGGCCTCATTATTCCAGGATAGTTCAGAAGCAAGAGTACGGAATTGTATGGCGTACTCGCCAACGGAAGAATTACCCTGGACCAGGTTCAGCAGGGCAGTCTCAGCAGAAGAGGCTCGGGCAGGTTCCTCAAAGACACTTCGAATTTCCGAGAAGAAGGAGTGTACAGAGGCAGTGACGGGGTCATTGCGGTCCCAGAGCGGTGTGGCCCAAGACAGAGCTTTCCCAGACAGAAGGCTGACTACGAAAGCCACCTTAGACCTTTCAGTAGGAAACTGGTCCGACATCATCTCCAAGTGCAGGGAACATTGTGAAAGAAAGCCACGGCAAAACTTAGAGTCCCCATCAAATTTGTCCGGCAGGGACAAGCGGAGGCTAGGAGTGGCCACTCGCTGCGGAAGAGGTGCAGGAGCTGGCGGAGGAGATGGTTGTTGCTGCTGTAGCTGAGACTGAAATTGCTGTAGCTGTGACTGAAGCTGCTGTAGCTGCGACTGGAGTTGCTGTGTCATGGTGGTCAAGTACGACAGCTGGTGATCTTGTTGGGCGATCTGTCGGGCTTGCTGGGCGACCAGTGTAGTGAGGTCGGCGACAACTGGCAGAGGAACTTCAGCGGGATCCATGGCCGGATCTACTGTCACGATGCCGGCTGGCAGGAGGTGGATCCTCTGTGCCAGAGAGGGATTGGCGTGGACCGTGCTAGTGGACCGGTTCTAAGTCACTACTGGTGTTCACCAGACCCCGCCGCAAAGCGGGATGGTCTTGCTGCGGCGGTAGTGACCAGGTTGTATCCACTAGCAACGGCTCAACCTCTCTGACTGCTGAAGATAGGCGCGGTACAAGGGAGTAGACAGAAGCAAGGTCGGACGTAGCAGAAGGTCGGGGCAGGCAGCAAGAATCGTAGTCAATAAGGCAATAGCAGGAGGTCAAGTACACAGTATGGACAAACACAGTAACGCTTTCACTAGGCTCTAAGGCAACAAGATCCGGCAGGGGAGTGCAGGGGCAGTGATCAGATATAGTCTGGGAGCAGGTGGAAGCCAATTAAGCTAATTGGGCCAGGCACCAATCATTGGTGCACTGGCCCTTTAAGTCTCAGGGAGCTGGCGCGCGCGCGCCCTAGAGAGCGGAGCCGCGCGCGCCAGCACATGACAGCAGGGGACCGGGACGGGTAAGTGACCTGGGATGCGATTCGCGAGCGGGCGCGTCCCGCTGTGTGAATTGCATCCCCGACGGCCATGACAGTGCAGCGCTCCCGGTCAGCGGGATCGACCGGGGCGCTGCGGAGAGAGAGACGCCGTAAGCGCTCCGGGGAGGAGCGGGGACCCGGAGCGCTAGGCGTAACAGTACCCCCCCCCCTTAGGTCTCCCCTTCTCTTTGTCCGGTAACTGCCTCCCCTGGGATGAGGACACCGGGAAAGAATGGAGGGTTTCCTCAACGGCAGGCAGTACAGCAGGAGTGGGAATGGGGAGGGAGGGCAGAGGGCGAGGCCTGGCACGGGGCAGTGTGACACCAGGACGGGGGCCATGAGGAGGCACCGAGGCTTGCCTGACTGGACTGGGAGGGGGGGAGAGGCACTTCTTATGGCAGGCAGAGTCCATAAAGACCTTAGGGAGACCGGTTACAGGGGGAACCACAGGGTCACGGCAGGGAGTACTGGGAACCGGTTTAAGGCAGTCCTTGAAACAAGAGGTACCCCAGCTCTTGATCTCCCCTGTGGACCAATCCTGGGTTGGGGAATGGTGTTGAAGCCAGGGTAGTCCAAGGAGAATTTCGGAAGTGCAATTGGAGAGGACCAAAAACTCAATTTTTTCGTGATGAGGTCCGATGCACATTAGGAGGGGCTCCGTGCGGTAACGCACGGTGCAATCCAACCTGACTCCGTTGACCGCGGAAATGTAGAGTGGCTTGACGAGACGGGTCACCGGGATGCGGAATTTATTCACCAAGGAATCCAGAATAAAATTCCCAGAGGCACCGGAGTCCAAGCAGGCCACGGCTGAGAGGGAAGAGTTGGCTGAAGGAGAAATCCGTACGGGCACCGTGAGACGTGGAGAAGCCGACTTAGCATCAAGAGACGCCACACCCACGAGAGCTGGGTGCGAGCGTGCGTTTCCCAGACGTGGAGGACGGATAGGGCAATCCACCAAGAAATGTTCGGTACTGGCACAGTACAGACAAAGATTCTCTTCCCTACGGCGATTCCTCTCTTCCTGGGTCAGGCGAGACCGATCCACTTGCATGGCCTCCTCGGCGGGAGGCCTAGGCGTAGATTGCAATGGAGACAGTGGGAGAGGTGTCCAGAGATCTAAGTCTTTTTCCTGGCGGAGCTCTTGATGCCTCTCAGAAAAACGCATGTCAATGCGAGTGGCTAGATGAATGAGTTCATGCAGGTTAGCAGGAGTTTCTCGTGCGGCCAGAACATCTTTAATGTTGCTGGATAGGCCTTTTTTAAAGGTCGCGCAGAGGGCCTCATTATTCCAGGATAGTTCAGAAGCAAGAGTACGGAATTGTATGGCGTACTCGCCAACGGAAGAATTACCCTGGACCAGGTTCAGCAGGGCAGTCTCAGCAGAAGAGGCTCGGGCAGGTTCCTCAAAGACACTTCGAATTTCCGAGAAGAAGGAGTGTACAGAGGCAGTGACGGGGTCATTGCGGTCCCAGAGCGGTGTGGCCCAAGACAGAGCTTTCCCAGACAGAAGGCTGACTACGAAAGCCACCTTAGACCTTTCAGTAGGAAACTGGTCCGACATCATCTCCAAGTGCAGGGAACATTGTGAAAGAAAGCCACGGCAAAACTTAGAGTCCCCATCAAATTTGTCCGGCAGGGACAAGCGGAGGCTAGGAGTGGCCACTCGCTGCGGAAGAGGTGCAGGAGCTGGCGGAGGAGATGGTTGTTGCTGCTGTAGCTGAGACTGAAATTGCTGTAGCTGTGACTGAAGCTGCTGTAGCTGCGACTGGAGTTGCTGTGTCATGGTGGTCAAGTACGACAGCTGGTGATCTTGTTGGGCGATCTGTCGGGCTTGCTGGGCGACCAGTGTAGTGAGGTCGGCGACAACTGGCAGAGGAACTTCAGCGGGATCCATGGCCGGATCTACTGTCACGATGCCGGCTGGCAGGAGGTGGATCCTCTGTGCCAGAGAGGGATTGGCGTGGACCGTGCTAGTGGACCGGTTCTAAGTCACTACTGGTGTTCACCAGACCCCGCCGCAAAGCGGGATGGTCTTGCTGCGGCGGTAGTGACCAGGTCGTATCCACTAGCAACGGCTCAACCTCTCTGACTGCTGAAGATAGGCGCGGTACAAGGGAGTAGACAGAAGCAAGGTCGGACGTAGCAGAAGGTCGGGGCAGGCAGCAAGAATCGTAGTCAATAAGGCAATAGCAGGAGGTCAAGTACACAGTATGGACAAACACAGTAACGCTTTCACTAGGCTCTAAGGCAACAAGATCCGGCAGGGGAGTGCAGGGGCAGTGATCAGATATAGTCTGGGAGCAGGTGGAAGCCAATTAAGCTAATTGGGCCAGGCACCAATCATTGGTGCACTGGCCCTTTAAGTCTCAGGGAGCTGGCGCGCGCGCGCCCTAGAGAGCGGAGCCGTGCGCGCCAGCACATGACAGCAGGGGACCGGGACGGGTAAGTGACCTGGGATGCGATTCGCGAGCGGGCGCGTCCCGCTGTGCGAATCGCATCCCCGACGGCCATGACAGTGCAGCGCTCCCGGTCAGCGGGACCGACCGGGGCGCTGCGGAGAGAGAGACGCCGTAAGCGCTCCGGGGAGGAGCGGGGACCCGGAGCGCTAGGCGTAACAATAATTCAATAAAAATGGTTCCACTGTGAACCTTAAACCTATCATTGGTTCACTTGCATCATTCTGAAGGAGCCACAGCACCATCTTCAAAGGGTATTTTATCAAGCTTCTCTGAATGCGGAAATTATGGCATGTGAACATAGCCTAAGTTATGTTTTCTGGTCCCAATAAATGCTTAAGACACTGAATTATTCCATCTGTCCACTGTTCTTTCTGCAAAGAACAGTGGACAGATGGGGAATCTGTCACTAGCATCACCTGCATTAACCTGTTGGTACACACTAATAGTTCGGGTGGAAATAATTTCAACATTGTTTATTGTAATGCCCTGAAAATTAAAATATGCAAATGAGGTACTTTGGTCTTCTGGGGTCATTCCTAGCCCCTTGGTGCACTCTTCTACACATCCGGTTTCTTTTTATCTTACTGAAGAGCTGAGGTATGTGCTCTCAAATCCCCCAAATGCAAGTAAAAAGTGCAAGTGTTCACACAAAATAACGTGCACGAGGATGCGGTCTTTCGCATGCCCTTCTCCGAAAGGAGAGAGGCCCCCCAACAAACCAAAACCCTTTGCCTCCAGGCCAAAAGGCACCTGCAAGGTTCCAGGTACAATGTCCCCTTTCGCCAAAGCTACTCAGAGACCAAAAGTGCCTCTGGTGGACAACTAGGCATTAACCAAGTTGCCACCGGAGCCAGTAAAACCAGTTTGGTTTCCCTGCCGTAGCATACAGGGTATGACAGGGAGGTGAGGAACCTAATGGCCACACATAACTCCCCTAGACCGGCAGGAGGGACATCCAGAAGGGCAACCGCACCTTGACCAAATCCTAGTGAACAAACGAACACAAAAAGTGGACACAATGACATAAAACTTAATAAATAAATAAGTGAATGAGCGCAGTGTAATACTGCCTGGACATCCGACTGGATCTCTAAAAATTCCCTGATCGTAGCCGGAATGCCGGGATACAAAGGGTGAGTGCCCAGAAGAGTGAGAGAAAAATTGCATGCTACGTGCCATCAGTCAAGTGTGGTTGCCAATCCCAAGTGAGTTCTGACACCCTTGGGTCACCACTCCCTGGGCACTTTTGCACCTTGGCTCTTACTCTACTCTCTTACTCCTGGATAGACTGCAGAGAAGCTTGAATAAATACCCTTTGCAGATGGCACTGTGGCTCCTTCAGAATCATGCAAGTGGACCAATGCTAGGTTTAAGGTTCACAGTAAAACCATTTTTATTGAGTCATTAAAATAAAAAACATGCGATGACGTGTTTTGGGAGGATCCCTCCCTTCCTCAGATCAGAATCAATTCTGAGGATCTGAGGAAGGGAGGGATTCTCCCGAAACACGTCATCGCATGTTTTTTATTTTAATAACTCAATAAAAATGGTTCCACTGTGAACCTTAAACCTATCATTGGTCCAAGGGGTGAGTGCCCAGAAGAGTGAGAGAAAAATTGCGTGCTACGTGCCATCAGTCAAGTGTGGTTGCCAATCCCAAGTGAGTTCCGACACCCTTGAGTCACCACTCCCTGGGCACTTTTGCACCTTGGCTCTTACTCTACTTTCTTACTCCCTTTTTGCCAGATCCAACAGGAACAGGTCTCATAAGAGATGACTGCTGCTCTCCACAGCCATCCCTGATACACCTGCCCTGCTGTTGGTTTTCCATCCTGCATTGGTGGTCTTCCACACTGCCAACTAACAGGAAAGGTAAAACACTTGATCTTAGCCAAAAGGCCGAGAAGTCTACGCACTAATGAGTGGAGGTCACTCATGTGACCTCCACTCATGATTACTGACCTGCTCTCCCACATGTACTGTTCACATGATTGGGACATCTTCACTGTACTACACCTCCAGCATGTAGCAGATACAGAGCAGGTCCTGGTCGGGCAGTCATTGCTGTTGTATTTTGTGTGGAGATCTCTGCTTCTCATTGTCTGTCCCACCAAGACCTGCTCTGTAATTTGCCAGATGCAGTACATGTGGGTTGGAGATCAGCAGTGCAGGATAGAAGAGAATGGGGCTGATGGGAATATGATGATCATGTGACAGGAGTGAGCAGAGCTGATTTAGAGTTAAAAAAAAATGAATGTAGGTCACATGTTCCCTGTATAGAATGGAGCTCAGGTCCATAAGTCGGGAGGGCAAAAGAGTGCACCAAGAAGCTGGGAACACCTCCAACACTCCATTTGTATATTTAAATTTTCAGGCACAACAAGAGAATGTGGCCAGGTGGAAAAAAGTAAACTGCACTGGGATAAGCATCACCTACACGATTACCCTGTACCAGCAGGTTAGTGTGAAGGATGCTGGTAACAGACTGGCACCTCTAACACACGTCTGGGACTGAGAAGAAGATCTTGTTTAGTATCGTAGCACAGGAAGTTTTTATTCCATCTGTTGGTAGTAATTGAGACCCCAAATTAGTATTTTCTAAATTCCAACACTGGAATTACTGGAATTTTTTTAAACAATGTGTGCACTAATAGACACTTTTCCATAGACTTTGAAGGGGTACTCCGCCCCTAGACATCTTATCCCCTATCCAAAGGATAGGGAATAAGATGTCAGATCGCCGGGGTCCCACTGCTGCGGACCCCCGGGAATCGCTGCTGCGGCACTGCGCTATCATTACTGCACAGAGCAAGTTCGTTCTGCACGTAATGACGGGCAATACAGGGGCCGGAGCATCGTTATGTCACGACTCCGCCCCTCATGACGTCATGACCCGCCCCCTCTATACAAGTCTATGGGAGGGGGCGTGGCGGTCGTCATGCCCCCACCATAGACTTGCATTAAGGGGGCGGACCGTGATATCACGAGGGGCGGAGCCATGATGTCACGCTGCTCTGTGCCCTGTATCGCCCGTCATTACGCACAGAGCGAACTCACTCTGTGCAGTAATGATAGCGCGGTGCCGCTGCAGCAATTCCCGGGGGTCCCCAGCAGCGGGACCCCGGCGATCTGACATCTTATCCCCTATCCTTTGGATAGGGGATAAGATGTCTAGGGGCAGAGTACCCCTTTAATGTAACACAACAGATAAAAAAAAAATACTGCCACTTTTTTAACTCTTTTACTGCAGTATTTTTGTTTTTATTTTACAATAATGCATTCAAAGATGTCCATAGCTGTTACGCCGAGCGCTCCGGGTCCCCGCTCCTCCCCGGAGCGCTCGCTACACTCTCGCTATTGCAGCGCTCCGGTCAGATCCACTGACCCGGTGCGCTGCGATCCTGCCTCCAGCCGGGATGCGATTCGCGATGCGGGTGGCGCCCGCTCGCGATGCGCACCCCGGCTCCCGTACCTGACTCGCTCTCCATCGGTCCTTTCCCGGCGCGCGCGGCCCCGCTCCCTAGGGCGCGCGCGCGCCGGGTCTCTGCGATTTAAAGGGCCACTGCGCCGCTGATTGGCGCAGTGGTTCTAATCAGTGTGTTCACCTGTGCACTCCCTATGTATACCTCACTTCCCCTGCACTCCCTCGCCGGATCTTGTTGCCATTGTGCCAGTGAAAGCGTTTCCTTGTGTGTTCCTAGCCTGTGTTCCAGACCTCCTGCCGTTGCCCCTGACTACGATCCTTGCTGCCTGCCCCGACCTTCTGCTACGTCCGACCTTGCTTCTGTCTACTCCCTTGTACCGCGCCTATCTTCAGCAGTCAGAGAGGTTGAGCCGTTGCTACAAGGCCACCAGCTGTCTCAACTGACCGTGATGCTACAGCAGCTACTACCTCAGCTTCAGCAATCATCTCCTCCGCCAGCTCCTGCACCTCCTCCGCAGCGAGTGGCCGCTTCAGGCCTACGACTATCCTTGCCGGATAAATTTGATGGGGACTCTAAATTTTGCCGTGGCTTTCTTTCTCAATGTTCCCTGCACTTGGAGATGATGTCGGACCAGTTTCCTACTGAAAGGTCTAAGGTGGCTTTCGTAGTCAGCCTTCTGTCTGGAAAAGCTCTGTCATGGGCCACACCGCTCTGGGACCGCAATGACCCCGTCACTGCCTCCGTACACTCCTTCTTCTCGGAAAATCGAAGTGTCTTTGAGGAACCTGCCCGAGCCTCTTCTGCTGAGACTGCCCTGTTGAACCTGGTACAGGGTAATTCTTCCGTTGGCGAGTACGCCGTACAATTCCGTACTCTTGCTTCAGAACTATCCTGGAATAATGAGGCCCTCTGCGCGACCTTTAAAAAAGGCCTATCCAGCAACATTAAAGATGTTCTGGCCGCACGAGAAATCCCTGCTAACCTACATGAACTCATTCATCTAGCCACTCGCATTGACATGCGTTTTTCCGAAAGGCGTCAGGAGCTCCGCCAGGATATGGACTTTGTTCGCACGAGGCGTTTTTTCTCCCCGGCTCCTCTCTCCTCTGGTCCCCTGCAATCCGTTCCTGTGCCTCCCGCCGTGGAGGCTATGCAGGTTGACCGGTCTCGCCTGACACCTCAAGAGAGGACACGACGCCGCATGGAGAATCTCTGCCTGTACTGTGCCGGTACCGAACACTTCCTGAAGGATTGTCCTATCCGTCCTCCCCGCCTGGAAAGACGTACGCTGACTCCGCACAAAGGTGAGACAGTCCTTGATGTCAACTCTGCTTCTCCACGTCTTACTGTGCCTGTGCGGATATCTGCCTCTACCTTCTCCTTCTCTACTATGGCCTTCTTGGATTCCGGATCTGCAGGAAATTTTATCTTGGCCTCCCTCATCAACAGGTTCAACATCCCAGTGACCAGTCTCGCCAGACCCCTCTACATCAATTGTGTTAACAATGAAAGATTGGACTGTACCATACGTTTTCGCACGGAGCCCCTCCTAATGTGCATCGGACCTCATCACGAAAAAATTGAGTTTTTGGTCCTCCCCAATTGCACTTCTGAAATTCTCCTTGGACTACCCTGGCTTCAACACCATTCCCCAACCCTGGATTGGTCCACAGGGGAGATCAAGAGTTGGGGTACCTCTTGTTTCAAGGACTGCCTTAAACCGGTTCCCAGTACTCCCTGCCGTGACCCTGTGGTTCCCCCTGTAACCGGTCTCCCCAAGGCCTATATGGACTTTGCTGATGTATTTTGCAAAAAGCAAGCTGAGACTCTACCTCCTCACAGGCCTTATGACTGTCCTATTGACCTCCTCCCGGGCACTACTCCACCCCGGGGCAGAATTTATCCTCTGTCCGCCCCAGAGACTCTTGCTATGTCTGAGTACATCCAGGAAAATTTAAAAAAGGGCTTTATCCGCAAATCCTCCTCTCCTGCCGGAGCTGGATTTTTCTTTGTGTCCAAAAAAGATGGCTCCCTACGTCCTTGCATTGACTACCGCGGTCTTAATAAAATCACGGTAAAGAACCGCTATCCTCTACCTCTTATCTCTGAACTCTTCGATCGCCTCCAAGGTGCCCACATCTTTACCAAACTGGACTTAAGAGGTGCTTATAATCTCATCCGCATCAGGGAGGGGGATGAATGGAAAACGGCATTTAACACTAGAGATGGACACTTTGAGTATCTGGTCATGCCCTTTGGCCTGTGCAACGCCCCTGCCGTCTTCCAAGACTTTGTTAATGAAATTTTTCGTGATCTCTTATATTCCTGTGTTGTTGTGTATCTGGACGATATTCTGATTTTTTCTGCCAACCTAGAAGAAAACCGCCAACATGTCCGCATGGTTCTTCAGAGACTTCGTGACAATCAACTTTATGCCAAAATGGAGAAATGTCTGTTTGAATGTCAATCTCTTCCTTTCCTAGGATACTTGGTCTCTGGCCGGGGACTACAAATGGATCCAGACAAACTCTCTGCCGTCTTAGATTGGCCACGCCCCTCCGGACTCCGTGCTATCCAACGTTTTTTGGGGTTCGCCAATTATTACAGACAATTTATTCCTCATTTTTCCACCATTGTGGCCCCTATCGTGGCTTTAACCAAAAAGAATGCCAATCCTAAGTCATGGCCTCCTCAAGCGGAAGACGCCTTTAAACGGCTCAAGGCTGCCTTTTCTTCTGCTCCCGTGCTCTCCAGACCTGACCCATCTAAACCCTTCCTATTGGAGGTTGATGCCTCCTCAGTAGGAGCTGGAGCGGTTCTTCTACAAAAAAATTCTTCCGGGCATGCTGTTACTTGTGGTTTTTTTTCTAGGACCTTTTCTCCGGCGGAGAGGAACTAATCCATTGGGGATCGAGAGCTACTGGCCATTAAATTAGCACTTGAGGAATGGAGGCATCTGCTGGAGGGATCAAAATTTCCAGTTATTATTTACACCGATCACAAGAATCTCTCCTATCTCCAGTCTGCCCAACGGCTGAATCCTCGCCAGGCCAGGTGGTCTCTGTTCTTTGCCCGGTTTAATTTTGAAATTCACTTTCGCCCTGCCGATAAGAACATTAGGGCCGATGCTCTCTCTCGTTCCTCGGACGCCTCGGAAGTAGAGCTCTCTCCGCAACACATCATTCCTCCTGACTGCCTGATCTCCACTTCTCCAGCCTCCATCAGGCAAACTCCTCCAGGGAAGACCTTCGTCTCTCCACGCCAACGCCTCGGAATCCTCAAATGGGGTCACTCCTCCCATCTCGCAGGCCATGCGGGCATCAAGAAATCCGTGCAACTCATCTCTCGTTTCTATTGGTGGCCGACTCTGGAGACGGATGTTGTTGATTTTGTGCGGGCCTGCACTGTCTGTGCCCGGGATAAGACTCCTCGCCAGAAGCCCGCTGGTCTTCTTCATCCTCAGCTTGTCCCCGAACAGCCTTGGTCTCTGATTGGTATGGACTTTATTACAGACTTACCCCCATCCCGTGGCAACACTGTTGTTTGGGTGGTCGTTGATCGATTTTCCAAGATGGCACATTTTATTCCTCTTCCTGGTCTTCCTTCCGCGCCTCAGTTGGCAAAACAATTTTTTGTACACATTTTTCGTCTTCACGGGTTGCCCACGCAGATCGTCTCGGATAGAGGCGTCCAATTCGTGTCAAAATTCTGGAGGGCTCTCTGTAAACAACTCAAGATTAAATTAAACTTTTCTTCTGCTTATCATCCTCAGTCCAATGGGCAAGTAGAAAGAGTTAACCAGGTCCTGGGTGATTATTTACGGCATTTTGTTTCCTCCCGCCAGGATGACTGGGCAGATCTTCTACCATGGGCCGAATTCTCGTATAACTTCAGAGTCTCTGAGTCTTCTTCCAAATCCCCATTTTTCGTGGTGTACGGCCGTCACCCTCTTCCCCCCCTCCCTACTCCCTTGCCCTCTGGTTTGCCCGCTGTGGATTAAATAACTCGTGATCTTTCCACCATATGGAAAGAGACCCAAAATTCTCTCTTACAGGCTTCATCACGCATGAAGAAGTTTGCTGATAAGAAAAGAAGAGCTCCCCCCATTTTTTCTCCCGGAGACAAGGTATGGCTCTCCGCTAAATATGTCCGCTTCCGTGTTCCCAGCTACAAATTGGGACCACGCTATCTTGGTCCTTTCAAAATTTTGTGCCAGATTAATCCTGTCTCTTACAAACTTCTTCTTCCTCCTTCTCTTCGTATTCCTAATGCCTTTCACGTTTCTCTTCTTAAACCACTCATCATCAACCGTTTCTCTCCCAAACTTGTTTCTCCCACTCCTGTTTCCGGCTCCTCGGACATCTTCTCCGTAAAGGAGATACTGGCCTCCAAGAAGGTCAGAGGGAAAACCTTTTTTTTGGTCGATTGGGAGGGCTGTGGTCCTGAAGAGAGATCCTGGGAACCTGAGGACAATATCCTAGACAAAAGTCTGGTCCTCAGGTTCTCAGGCTCCAAGAAGAGGGGGAGACCCAAGGGGGGGGGTACTGTTACGCCGAGCGCTCCGGGTCCCCGCTCCTCCCCGGAGCGCTCGCTACACTCTCGCTATTGCAGCGCTCCGGTCAGATCCACTGACCCGGTGCGCTGCGATCCTGCCTCCAGCCGGGATGCGATTCGCGATGCGGGTGGCGCCCGCTCGCGATGCGCACCCCGGCTCCCGTACCTGACTCGCTCTCCGTCTGTCCTGTCCCGGCGCGCGCGGCCCCGCTCCCTAGGGCGCGCGCGCGCCGGGTCTCTGCGATTTAAAGGGCCACTGCGCCGCTGATTGGCGCAGTGGTTCTAATCAGTGTGTTCACCTGTGCACTCCCTATGTATACCTCACTTCCCCTGCACTCCCTCGCCGGATCTTGTTGCCATTGTGCCAGTGAAAGCGTTTCCTTGTGTGTTCCTAGCCTGTGTTCCAGACCTCCTGCCGTTGCCCCTGACTACGATCCTTGCTGCCTGCCCCGACCTTCTGCTACGTCCGACCTTGCTTCTGTCTACTCCCTTGTACCGCGCCTATCTTCAGCAGTCAGAGAGGTTGAGCCGTTGCTAGTGGATACGACCTGGTCACTACCGCCGCAGCAAGACCATCCCGCTTTGCGGCAGGCTCTGGTGAACACCAGTAGTGACTTAGAACCGGTCCACTAGCACGGTCCACGCCAATCCCTCTCTGGCACAGAGGATCCACCTTCTGCCAGCCGGCATCGTGACAATAGCCTTTAAATGAAATCTGTCATCTCTATTTGCTGCTAAGACACCATTATGATATGAAAGCAAACTTTACATTTCCTGGAGCTGATGGTGGTTGCCAAAATTGCTCTTTTTTGTTTTTTTAGCAAAGTGTCAAGAAAGTGGGGGTGCTGCTCAGGTGCCACAGTCTGGGAAGCGTCCTCACTTACCTTATCTCTCAGCCCTTCCTTGTCTGATGTACAGGGCTCTGGTACCATCTAAAAATGCAATACAATGATCCCTCGACCTACGATGGCCCCGACATACAATAATTTCAACATGCGATGGCCTCTCAGAGGCCATCGCATGTTGAAGGCAGCATCAACATACAATGCTTTTGTATGTCAGGGCCATCACATAAACGTCCCTCTGGGCTCCGCTGCATGGCCATCGCCATGACGACGTTATGACAGCGATGGAGAGCGACGATCCTGGCCAGCGGTGATGGCCCGGAGCGGCGAGGACACCCCGGGGACGTGATGGCAGCGACGATACAGGGCAGCGGTGACAGTCCGGAGCGGCGGGGACATGTGAGTATAACTTTTTATATTACTATTGGACGGATCCCTAAACATACGATGGATTCAAGTAACGATGGTTCATTTGGAAAAAATTACCATCGTATGTTGAGGGATCACTATAGTGGCCACCCTTGTTGCATAGTTCCCCACTTTCTAATAATCTACCTTCCTAGGTGCGCTTAAAGAAATGTTCCGACAAATGGCAGATGAAGTGATTCCTTCTACTTTTTCTTTGTAGCACCCTGAACACCCTATTACCCTTCTGGCCTCTGAGGCAAACAATAGCTGGAGCGCCGGAGGTCTCACAATGACATGCATACAGCCATACCAGAAATGGAGGATTTCTTTTGATGGTCAATTAAGGTAAATGGCACCTCCTTGCTGTCCTTTTATAGGATTGAGGGAAAATGAGAATACGGTGTGCAGTGACCAGTAAATGGTAATGCAATATCTATGCAGACCACTCCCACTAATAATAAGATTACTGCTGACTCTGCCCTCTTATGTTAATGAGATGTCTTTACATAGTAAATGGAAAAAGTCTATTTATAACAAAAACCTGCTTAAGTAACCTGCTTTCTGTTATTTTTTGATTTACAGAAAGGGACCTTTCCAACATGTTGGTGAAGGTGGTGGCCAAAGCGTGCATGTAAAGTTTACAATAGTGTATGTGAAATATTTATCTTTGTCTAGGCAACCACAGGTCCAGGTATATCCAGATTTATAGCAAATGTACATTCAATCTCTTTGTGTCTCCTTTACAGATGGTCGGCTACCACTGAAGTCTTTGACTTTGATTATGACTTTCATCCTGGTACAGCTGCAGAGGCAATGGCTATGGAACCGCTAACTCGAGATTTTTTAACAGCTGTAAAAAAGTAAGATTCAACAAAATACAAAGGAGATAGGACGAGGGCAGCAAGAAATGTAAAAGGGTGAGAAGGAGCAGCTGTCAGCGTGATTCATATGATCCATAGGAAGTAATCAGATCTGATGACCGATAAATCCACAGACACAATATAATCATGTGGCTTTGTAAGGCTACCTTTCCACCCAACTTATTTCTGACATTTTTTAAGCCTACAAAAAGGCAGAAAATTCACCAGAAATATTGACAATACGTTTTGAAGCACTTTTGCAGTTTTTCTGGCATTTTTCAAGGGGTAGCAAAATAAACAGCTGATTTAGAATTTTAAAAAAATTCCAGAAAAACTGACTTCAATGGGTAGAAAATTATGCAGCAGCAGATACGCAACAGAAAATGGCATGCGTGATCCTAACCTAAAGGCTTAAAAGTGAAAACCGTCTCATAGACAGAATCCATCACTAAGCTGGAGCTTGCTCTAACCTCCAATTATTACACCATTACAGGGGTACCAGGAAGAGCCGGTAATCGTTGTAGTCCATCAAATCCGAAGAATTCCTCTGCATACACATATCTCAAACAAGAAGAAAAACACAAAAAATGAGTTAGTACATTTTGGGCACCCATAAAGTGCATAAAGCAGTGTTTCCCAAACAGGGAGTCCTCAGGTGATGTTAAACTACAACCCCGAGCATTCCCAGACAGCCAAAAAACCTGACCCTGTTCCAGCTCTGTCATCCTCCTGTGTAGCTTTTCCTCAACTGACAACATCACTAGAGGTGGGGCTACACAGAACCAGGCCGGAGCTCGAACGGAGGTGGGTAAGTGGACTTCTTATCACAGAATACAGACATCCTTGTAGATGGCTGTATACTATGTACCCCTCTAAGGAGTTAACTAGTGCTGCATAGCAGCACAGCTTAACTCGTTCACTGCTGGGCCAGCTCATAGTGTTCAGCCCCACAAGGTGTTACAGTAAACCAGCGATCTATACAGATTGCTGGTTTACTGTATGTTCTTGCTGGGCAGGATGTCTATGATGTATAACTCCTGCCCAGCCGGAGTAGTATGATGGGAGTCCAGACTCAGTTAAAGTCTAAAGCGGTGTGCTAGGTACTGCTGTATACTGTACAGCCAGCAGAGGTAAGTAGTGATACTATGCATCTCTATATACCTCCGTAGATGCTGACATTTGGCATTTTTTCCTACAAAAACACCATTGTCTAGTGATTCCAAAAAGCAGGAAAAAATCCCCAAACCCAAAAACACATAGTGGATTTGTCATTTGATAATTCCTTATTGACTCACTGCCAACATCTAGTCAGCATGTGGAAAATGAGCTTTAGGTGCCCTTCAGATACAGATTTTGCTTGGCATTTCTGGCCTTTAAATAAAAATAAAAAAATACCCAACAAAAAATACCCCTGCCCTCTTTTTTTTCTCATCAATGATGCAATTTTTTTTAATTTTTTTCTCCCAAAATAGCATCTGTTAGTGTAGGTGTTTTTATGTCGCATTATTCCCTGTTTTTCTCATTATGAATCATGTGATTCTTTCATGATATGACTCAAAAATTTCTGTTGAAGAATTGGGGGGACAAAAAGTGGTAAAACTACTTCCACAAAATACATTATAAACACTACTGTGGCTATTACTACAACAACTACTATACAACTATCACTGACATTACTACAACTGTAACACCCATGTTTCTGAAGAAACGAACCCCGGTGGATGTGGATCCGCTGGAACCGTGTGGCAGATGACTCGGACCGTACCAGGGAGCGGAGTCTAAGGTGCCGCTGGTTTTCACCATAGCCAGTCGCAAAGTGGGATGGACTTGCTGCTGCAGGTGGCACCCAGGTCGCTACCCCTGGCACGGCTTGACCACACAGGCGGCTGAGGAGATGCGAGGCACAGGAGGGATAAGGCAACTCATAGTCTGGATAGCAGAAGGTCAGTGCAGGCACAGTAGCGTAATCAAAGTGAAGCAGGCATAGGCAGGCGGCAGAAGAGAAAGGTCAAGTCACAAGAGCAAGAGATCTGATACATCGCAAGGCATTACAGAGGAACGCTTTCTCAAAGGCACAAGGCAACAAAGATCTGGCAGGGAACTGAGGAGGGTGGAGGAATTTGTAACTGAGCCACAGGTGGATTACACTAATGAGCGTACTGGCCCTTTAATTCTTAAAGCTCCGGAGTGCCCGCCCCCTAGGGGACAGGGACACGCGTGCCGGAGCAGAGAGGCAAAGGTAGGAGAAACACCCGTAGAGTGACGGACTGGGGCTCGCAGCGTGTGGCCGGAGCGCATAACGTAACAACAACCATGGTTAGTACTACTATTCCAACAACCACTGTTAGTGCTGCTATTTCTACTACTTTTATTACATTAACAAAAGTCTCTCCGCATAATTTGGAACTTAGTTACTACTTTAGCAGATTAGACTCTCGCCCATCGTCAAAAGCTTTGAACAAAATCTGATAACTCAACTCTTCAAAAACGTCTACAACCACGTTGCCACTACACTGCTATATAAACAGTTGCCTCTTTTACCCTTTTTCCTTACCTTTTAGAATGTAAACTTAAACCCTTTTTCATATGTACAGTGCCCTGGAATTACTACCATCACTACTTTAACTACAACCACTATTATACTGTTTCAGCAGTATTAGTACTACTATTGCTACTTCAGCGCTAAGGCTAGTTTTCTACCTAATTTTTTATGACATTTTCTGGAAAACTGCCAGTGACGTTTTTGAGTAAAAGCCAGAAGTGTATTCAGAATGGGAAATATAATGAAGGAATTATACTTCTCCTGGGTCCACTTCCGACTTTGGCTCTAAAACTGCAGTGGCGACCTAGTTTAATATTACAACATTATAACAACAACCACCACTATTATTAACAAGCTACCACAACAAGCAATATTAGTACTACTACTGTATAACCACTACTACCACAACAATCCCATGATTCATATGACTATTGCAATGATCACCACTACTACAATCTCTATTAGCACTATTATCACTACTAATAGTAATGCAGCCTTTGATGCAGTTGCTTGCTCTTTGCATTTTTATTTGCAGTCACTTCTCTGTTGCTTGCTTGCAGATCTAAGGATGAGCATCATCGCTATGAGCAGTGGGGAAACCTCCTGGCTGAGGTGTCAATCAGTGGGGATGAAAAGTCCCGGATGTCCTTCAGTGGGATCCGCAGCCATTCCTATGGTACTTCAATCATCCTCTTCCTCTGCAGATAGGACTCAGTAAGAAGCATTTGATGACTGCATTTTTTTTCTCATACAGGTGTCAGGAACTGGATGGATTTTTACAGATACATCATGTTTTTAATGCAGTTTGAGGTGAGTGTGATGGTGGGTCCATGAAGCCATCATGGACCCAAATTATTATTCATCCAATTTACTACAGTGTAACATCTGCACTAAATTACCCCAGTGGAAAACCATGACAATAGTGTTCCAATACTCCAGATAATCCAATTGGTCTAAGTTCACATGGTGCATTTTTTGCATTTTTATTGTGTTTTGAATTCAAAGGAAAAGGCCAAATTGCAACAACCACAGATTTTCCACAGATTGTCAGTGTAGTTAAATGGGCACTTTCATTAAAACTAATTTTTGCTATTGCACTCCTTATGGTAAATATAAATTATTTCTAATGTACTTTGTTTAAAAAATTATTTGTGCTTAAAAAAGCTGCCACTAGGTGTCTCCCTACTTGTCCAGAGCACATTCCCCCCCCCATCTCTTGCACAGACTTTGTACTCCTACTGGCTTGGTAAAAGTCCAAAATCAGGAAATGCCGAGGGGGGGGGGGGGGGTGCAGCCTTAAGAGTTATGTCATGTGATTGTTACCCAGGAGGCACCAGTGACCAGGTGATCCCATGAGCTTCTCTATCTTTGAGCTCTGCTCTTCTGCTAAGCGGAGTTCCAATGCAATGCCTAGCGAGTGTGTCAAGGGTGTTGGAGACCTCAAAGTCAAGTCCTTCAGACACCATCATTTCAAGTAAGCTAAAGTCACAGCTTTATGAGTCAAGTCAAGTCATGGAAGACTTTGCCAACCAGATCAAAACAGGAAGTTCCCTGGGCACAACAATATTGGAGGTTCCGGTGGCTGCGTCCGGCTCCACTGTCTTCTATCAAGCACCTGCTGCAGCGCAGACTCTACAAACGCCAACGATCACCAGTATCAAGTCTCTGGTGGCTGTAACTATCAGTATTAACCCACTAGGTTAAGTCTGGTCGCAAGACAAATTACTACCGGGTACCTGCAAAATAGAGGGGGAGCATTCATCATAGTACTCCCACTAGCCGAGGCTAAGCCGCTGCAGCACTTCAGCAATTATCTTAAAGGGGAAAGCACCTTATTCTTCTTAAAGCGAAAGAGCACTCAAAATTCAGCAAGATGTCAGAACCCAGCTCTCCAGATCAACCAGGCAACAGTGCCCCTCCATCTCCAGTAGCGGGATCATCACCTGCCCCAGCAGCCAGAATGTTGCCAGTCCTGCCTGCAGTCCACATCAACAACCCTAGTTTTCCAGCGTCTGCACCAGTATTCATGGGGAACCCTTTTCTCCTTACCTACAATGGAGACCCCTTCACCCTGAGGGATTTCAAAGAAAGGATCCAGAGTTTGTTTGTCTTTTACTCTTTCCCTCCTAATCAACAGATGCAATTGCTCACAGCACAACTACAGGGGCCAGCATTAGAGGAAGTCTGCACCTGGCCATACTCTGAGAAGGCAACTGTAGAGCAGATCTTTGAAGGACCATACCAGTTATTTTAATCCCATTCTCCATCAGAGGTACGTGTCCGGCTGTATAAAAGGCGACAGAAACCAGGTGAAACCTTGAGAGCATATGCTGTAGCCCTACAGAATGCCCTAGAGACTGTTCAAAAATTAGATGGTATAACTCCCGAGCAAGGCAACAAGGTGTTAATGGAAAGATTTATTGATGGGGCTCATAATAAGTGGGACAAAGCCCAGCTGAGAATGTTAGCGGTTTAAAACCCCAACTTGTCATTCCCCGCTTTAAAGAGACTGGCTATCCAAGTGATTGAAACCCAGGATTGAGTTAGAGGAAGCTTGTCCACCTGTCAAAGAGCCATTAGGGGTGGTAGCCAGACCTATACCATCACCAGCCCCCGCCCCAGTGTCACCTGCTTTGCCAGTCACCTCAGCCTCAGATTTACAGTGTGTTAGGCAGGACATTGAACAACTGACTAAGGCTGTGAAGGAGCTTGCCACCCGGCCCACCTCACCGTGAAACGGATTTCCCTTGAGGTCGTGGACCGTCCCTCAGAAAAACAGTCATCAGGTCCAATCCCTGAACAAACTCAGTCAGGACTCTCACTTTATGCCGTCTCCTGCCAATATATAAAAATTATTGTAGAAGGTGTGCCGTTGGAGGCGGTGATATATAAAGGGTCACAAGTGTCTGCTATACCTAAAAATGTTTTCTATCAGCATTGGGATGCTAGTTTATTGTGTGAACCGGAGGGTGTTAACTTCAGAGTTGTTGCGGGTAATGGGCAACCAGTCCCCTGACATGGATACTGGGAGCCAACCATTCAGTTGGGAGAGCATGTACCTACCGGGCTGGGAGTGATTGTAACTAATGTGACAATACATTTAAAAATGTATATAACTATGGTCTGATTAGAAATATATGCATATAAAGAAGGTACATTAGGCTTTGCATAATACAATATTAGCAATTAACCATAGCATTTTCCATATATTTATACGTGCGTCTTTATTATTTTCCAGTCAGACTCACTTGGTGGATTGGGAGAATATCCACTAAGGTTATTTTTAGAAACATGTAATTGTTTTAGATAAATCTTTACTAACTCCCAATAACTGTCATATAACAATTTAATGCCCCTTCTCCTGTTACAACGCTTGTGCATATAAGCCGTAATTCAGACCGGATGTGTGAAAAGACCTCATGTTCCTGGTTCCAGAATGTATTGCTTAAATATCCATCTCTGGTTTTCCCTGTGATTTCACGAGGTTTCAATGTTATGATGTAACAGGTCATGTGACCATATACCTGGTTATTTTAACTGCATGTTGTATTCAGCAATTTAGTCTACAATTAAGCACCTGTCGGTGCGAAACGTGTCAGACATTCCTGCTCTGTGTTGTGACTCCTTGCCAAAGCAACAATAAAGCAAGAGTTTCATGCATAACTAGTGCCGGACATTCTCCTTTTGGATCTGTGCAATGAAGCTGGGGCTGGACCGGTGGGTCCGTCAGCACAGGTGTGAGAGAACGGACAACGCAGTACTTTGTCAGAGACTTGATTGCCAGATGTCTCGCTCCCACAAAGACTGATTTGCTACAATTGCTGGCTAAAATTATGGAGTCACTTTCCAGAGAGGTGGGGGAACCCCATCGCCGGGATGGTGTAGAGGACCAACAAGCATTGGGTCCCGATGAAAACCTGTACAGTATTTGAGGACTTTGTTGCACCAGCTATGAACGTGGCCCCCACTGGCATGCTGTCTGTTCCCAGACAAATGGAAGACTTGATGGGACCACAAAACGCTCACAACATACTTGGACAAAGATCTTGTACCACGCAGTCTTAGACTAAAGAAAAGACCTGTTAAAATATACTCTCAGAAATTCATGACCAAATGGGAGTCTGCCCTTCTTGAGTGTTCTGCTAAACTAATGTCATACATAGTGGAGTAAGATGAAAGTGAGCTTTTGACTATGCAACAAGAGATGGACACTCTGAAACAATCACTGGAACCTTATTGTTACGCCGAGCGCTCCGGGTCCCCGCTCCTCCCCGGAGCGCTCGCTACACTCTCGCTATTGCAGCGCTCCGGTCAGATCCACTGACCCGGTGCGCTGCGATCCTGCCTCCAGCCGGGATGCGATTCGCGATGCGGGTGGCGCCCGCTCGCGATGCGCACCCCGGCTCCCGTACCTGACTCGCTCTCCGTCGGTCCTGTCCCGGCGCGCGCGGCCCCGCTCCCTAGGGCGCGCGCGCGCCGGGTCTCTGCGATTTAAAGGGCCACTGCGCCGCTGATTGGCGCAGTGGTTCTAATTAGTGTGTTCACCTGTGCACTCCTTATGTATACCTCACTTCCCCTGCACTCCCTCGCCGGATCTTGTTGCCATTGTGCCAGTGAAAGCGTTCCCTTGTGTGTTCCTAGCCTGTGTTCCAGACCTCCTGCCGTTGCCCCTGACTAAGATCCTTGCTGCCTGCCCCGACCTTCTGCTACGTCCGACCTTGCTTCTGTCTACTCCCTTGTACCGCGCCTATCTTCAGCAGTCAGAGAGGTTGAGCCGTTGCTAGTGGATACGACCTGGTCACTACCGCCGCAGCAAGACCATCCCGCTTTGCGGCGGGCTCTGGTGAACACCAGTAGTGACTTAGAACCGGTCCACTAGCACGGTCCACGCCAATCCCTCTCTGGCACAGAGGATCCACCTCCTGCCAGCCGGCATCGAGACAGTAGATCCGGCCATGGATCCCGCTGAAGTTCCTCTGCCAGTTGTCGCCGACCTCACCACGGTGGTCGCCCAGCAGTCACAACAGATAGCGCAACAAGGCCACCAGCTGTCTCAACTGACCGTGATGCTACAGCAGCTACTACCTCAGCTTCAGCAATCATCTCCTCCGCCAGCTCCTGCACCTCCTCCGCAGCGAGTGGCCGCTTCAGGCCTACGACTATCCTTGCCGGATAAATTTGATGGGGACTCTAAATTTTGCCGTGGCTTTCTTTCGCAATGTTCCCTGCACTTGGAGATGATGTCGGACCAGTTTCCTACTGAAAGATCTAAGGTGGCTTTCGTAGTCAGCCTTCTGTCTGGAAAAGCTCTGTCATGGGCCACACCGCTCTGGGACCGCAATGACCCCGTCACTGCCTCTGTACACTCCTTCTTCTCGGAAATTCGAAGTATCTTTGAGGAACCTGCCCGAGCCTCTTCTGCTGAGACTGCCCTGTTGAACCTGGTCCAGGGTAATTCTTCCGTTGGCGAGTACGCCGTACAATTCCGTACTCTTGCTTCAGAACTATCCTGGAATAATGAGGCCCTCTGCGCGACCTTTAAAAAAGGCCTATCCAGCAACATTAAAAATGTTCTGGCCGCACGAGAAATCCCTGCTAACCTACATGAACTCATTCATCTAGCCACTCGCATTGACATGCGTTTTTCCGAAAGGCGTCAGGAGCTCCGCCAGGATATGGACTTTGTTCGCACGAGGCGTTTTTTCTCCCTGGCTCCTCTCTCCTCTGGTCCCCTGCAATCCGTTCCTGTGCCTCCCGCCGTGGAGGCTATGCAAGTTGACCGGTCTCGCCTGACACCTCAAGAGAGGACACGACGCCGCATGGAGAATCTCTGCCTGTACTGTGCCGGTACCGAACACTTCCTGAAGGATTGTCCTATCCGTCCTCCCCGCCTGGAAAGACGTACGCTGACTCCGCACAAAGGTGAGGCAGTCCTTGATGTCAACTCTGCTTCTCCACGTCTTACTGTGCCTGTGCGGATATCTGCCTCTACCTTCTCCTTCTCTACTATGGTCTTCTTGGATTCCGGATCTGCAGGAAATTTTATCTTGGCCTCTCTCATCAACAGGTTCAACATCCCGGTGACCAGTCTCGCCAGACCCCTCTACATCAATTGTGTTAACAATGAAAAATTGGACTGTACCATACGTTTCCGCACGGAGCCCCTCCTAATGTGCATCGGACCTCATCACGAAAAAATTGAGCTTTTGGTCCTCCCCAATTGCACTTCTGAAATTCTCCTTGGACTACCCTGGCTTCAACACCATTCCCCAACCCTGGATTGGTCCACAGGGGAGATCAAGAGTTGGGGTACCTCTTGTTTCAAGGACTGCCTTAAACCGGTTCCCAGTACTCCCTGCCGTGACCCTGTGGTTCCCCCTGTAACCGGTCTCCCTAAGGCCTATATGGACTTTGCTGATGTATTTTGCAAAAAACAAGCTGAGACTCTACCTCCTCACAGGCCTTATGACTGTCCTATTGACCTCCTCCCGGGCACTACTCCACCCCGGGGCAGAATTTATCCTCTGTCCGTCCCAGAGACTCTTGCTATGTCTGAGTACATCCAGGAAAATTTAAAAAAGGGCTTTATCCGCAAATCCTCCTCTCCTGCCGGAGCTGGATTTTTCTTTGTGTCCAAAAAAGATGGCTCCCTACGTCCTTGCATTGACTACCGCGGTCTTAATAAAATCACGGTAAAGAACCGCTATCCTCTACCTCTTATCTCTGAACTCTTTGATCGCCTCCAAGGTGCCCACATCTTTACCAAACTGGACTTAAGAGGTGCTTATAATCTCATCCGCATCAGGGAGGGGGATGAATGGAAAACGGCATTTAACACTAGAGATGGACACTTTGAGTATCTGGTCATGCCCTTTGGCCTGTGCAACGCCCCTGCCGTCTTCCAAAACTTTGTTAATTAAATTTTTCGTGATCTCTTATATTCCTGTGTTGTTGTGTATCTGGACGATATTCTGATTTTTTCTGCTAACCTAGAAGAACACCGCCAACATGTCCGCATGGTTCTTCAGAGACTTCGTGACAATCAACTTTATGCCAAAATGGAGAAATGTCTGTTTGAATGTCAATCTCTTCCTTTCCTAGGATACTTGGTCTCTGGCCGGGGACTACAAATGGATCCAGACAAACTCTTTGCCGTCTTAGATTGGCCACGCCCCTCCGGACTCCGTGCTATCCAACGTTTTTTGGGGTTCGCCAATTATTGCAGGCAATTTATTCCTCATTTTTCCACCATTGTGGCTCCTATCGTGGCTTTAACCAAAAAGAATGCCAATCCTAAGTCATGGCCTCCTCAAGCGGAAGACGCCTTTAAACGGCTCAAGGCTGCCTTTTCTTCTGCTCCCGTGCTCTCCAGACCTGACCCTTCTAAACCCTTCCTATTGGAGGTTGATGCCTCCTCAGTAGGAGCTGGAGCGGTTCTTCTACAAAAAAATTCTTCCGGGCATGCGGTTACTTGTGGGTTTTTTTCTAGGACCTTTTCTCCGGCGGAGAGGAACTACTCCATCGGGGATCGAGAGCTACTGGCCATTAAATTAGCACTTGAGGAATGGAGGCATCTGCTGGAGGGATCAAAATTTCCAGTTATTATTTACACCGATCACAAGAATCTCTCCTATCTCCAGTCTGCCCAACGGCTGAATCCTCGCCAGGCCAGGTGGTCTCTGTTCTTTGCCCGGTTTAATTTTGAAATTCACTTTCGCCCTGCCGATAAGAACATTAGGGCCGATGCTCTCTCTCGTTCCTCGGACGCCTCGGAAGTAGAGCTCTCTCCGCAACACATCATTCCTCCTGACTGCCTGATCTCCACTTCTCCAGCCTCCATCAGGCAAACTCCTCCAGGGAAGACCTTCGTCTCTCCACGCCAACGCCTCGGAATCCTCAAATGGGGTCACTCCTCCCATCTCGCAGGCCATGCGGGCATCAAGAAATCCGTGCAACTCATCTCTCGTTTCTATTGGTGGCCGACTCTGGAGACGGATGTTCTTGATTTTGTGCGAGCCTGCACTGTCTGTGCCCGGGATAAGACTCCTCGCCAGAAGCCCGCTGGTCTTCTTCATCCTCTGCCTGTCCCCGAACAGCCTTGGTCTCTGATTGGTATGGACTTTATTACAGACTTACCCCCATCCCGTGGCAACACTGTTGTTTGGGTGGTCGTTGATCGATTTTCCAAGATGGCACATTTTATTCCTCTTCCTGGTCTTCCTTCAGCGCCTCAGTTGGCAAAACAATTTTTTGTACACATTTTTCGTCTTCACGGGTTGCCCACGCAGATCGTCTCGGATAGAGGCGTCCAATTCGTGTCAAAATTCTGGAGGGCTCTCTGTAAACAACTTAAGATTAAATTAAACTTTTCTTCTGCTTATCATCCTCAGTCCAATGGGCAAGTAGAAAGAGTTAACCAGGTCCTGGGTGATTATTTACAGCATTTTGTTTCCTCCCGCCAGGATGACTGGGCAGATCTTCTACCATGGGCCGAATTCTCGTATAACTTCAGAATCTCTGAGTCTTCTTCCAAATCCCCATTTTTCGTGGTGTACGGCCGTCACCCTCTTCCCCCCCTCCCTACTCCCTTGCCCTCTGGTTTGCCCGCTGTGGATTAAATAACTCGTGATCTTTCCACCATATGGAAAGAGACCCAAAA
Organism: Hyla sarda; assembly: GCF_029499605.1. Classification (NCBI taxonomy): domain Eukaryota; kingdom Metazoa; phylum Chordata; class Amphibia; order Anura; family Hylidae; genus Hyla; species Hyla sarda. The sequence continues at coordinate 146,537,460 of NC_079194.1, forward strand.
TTCTCTCTTACAGGCTTCATCACGCATGAAGAAGTTTGCTGATAAGAAAAGAAGAGCTCCCCCCATTTTTTCTCCCGGAGACAAGGTATGGCTCTCCGCTAAATATGTCCGCTTCCGTGTTCCCAGCTACAAATTGGGACCACGCTATCTTGGTCCTTTCAAAATTTTGTGCCAGATTAATCCTGTCTCTTACAAACTTCTTCTTCCTCCTTCTCTTCGTATTCCTAATGCCTTTCACGTTTCTCTTCTTAAACCACTCATCATCAACCGTTTCTCTCCCAAACTTGTTTCTCCCACTCCTGTTTCCGGCTCCTCGGACATCTTCTCCATAAAGGAGATACTGGCCTCCAAGAAGGTCAGAGGGAAAACCTTTTTTTTGGTCGATTGGGAGGGCTGTGGTCCTGAAGAGAGATCCTGGGAACCTGAGGACAATATCCTAGACAAAAGTCTGGTCCTCAGGTTCTCAGGCTCCAAGAAGAGGGGGAGACCCAAGGGGGGGGTACTGTTACGCCGAGCGCTCCGGGTCCCCGCTCCTCCCCGGAGCGCTCGCTACACTCTCGCTATTGCAGCGCTCCGGTCAGATCCACTGACCCGGTGCGCTGCGATCCTGCCTCCAGCCGGGATGCGATTCGCGATGCGGGTGGCGCCCGCTCGCGATGCGCACCCTGGCTCCCGTACCTGACTCGCTCTCCGTTGGTCCTGTCCCGGCGCGCGCGGCCTCACTCCCTATGGCGCGCGCGCGCCGGGTCTCTGCGATTTAAAGGGCCACTGCGCCGCTGATTGGCGCAGTGGTTCTAATTAGTGTGTTCACCTGTGCACTCCCTATGTATAACTCACTTCCCCTGCACTCCCTCGCCGGATCTTGTTGCCATTGTGCCAGTGAAAGCGTTCCCTTGTGTGTTCCTAGCCTGTGTTCCAGACCTCCTGCCGTTGCCCCTGACTACGATCCTTGCTGCCTGCCCCGACCTTCTGCTACGTCCGACCTTGCTTCTGTCTACTCCCTTGTACCGCGCCTATCTTCAGCAGTCAGAGAGGTTGAGCCGTTGCTAGTGGATACGACCTGGTCACTACCGCCGCAGCAAGACCATCCCGCTTTGCGGCGGGCTCTGGTGAACACCAGTAGTGACTTAGAACCGGTCCACTAGCACGGTCCACGCCAATCCCTCTCTGGCACAGAGGATCCACCTCCTGCCAGCCGGCATCGTGACACTTATAAAAATCATGAGGATTTCAAAAGATTGGAGCAACACATTTTATGCAAACTCGACACTGAAAATAACATCATGGATATAAAAAAATCTAAGAGATATTGATGATTATAACAAAGACCAAGTATTCACATGGCATACGAATAAAGAAAAAATTAATGACCTACCATGGTCGATCCTGTGCACTCCATGTTCCAAGCCAAGACACATATGCAGATCAAGCTCCAAATCATCCAGGAGAGTGAGCTTCTCTGATGTAGAGAGCTCCCAAGAGGAGGACTGTAGGAGATCATCTCGAACCCCTACTACAAATCCAGTGGAAACTAATGTGAACAGCACACCGAACCCAGGTGCGATTCCAAAAAACCGCCCAGGCAACAAAATAGAAGGAGAGCCTGGAGGGCAGGCCGCCGACATCGGAGGGAAAAGATATCCGTTGAGGTCTCTTCTGACACCGAGATGAGCCAGGGCCTAAATCTATCAGCATGTACTCTCACCACATCGCAAATCACTTTATTAAGTAAAGGCTTGAACTTTGTACCTACAAGTAAATTTAATTTGTTTAATACCTTGCTGGATGTTAACAAGCAAGCACTTGAACTTGCACTATAGAGAAATTTTTTTTGCTATCGAAGGAAGAGCTTGGTACATCTAGGGCAGATCCTCTCTCCACTCTATTAGATGACAACAGAGAGACTGTGTGTGTGGACTTTAAAAATCAAGTCAATATGGTACATCTACATAGCCTACAATGTTAAAGTAATGCTATTCTTTCCTCCAACCCTGCAACCCTGGATTCTATTCTGTGGCCTCCCGTTCGGAGGCTTTGGATAGATTCCAGGAATTGGTGGAGAGAGATTTAGTTCATTTGCATGAGAAAATAGTGTCAAAACAAGTACCTGATAATTTGAATAAAGGGGAAAGGATTGCGCTAAAAGATTTGGGTGATAAAGATTACAAAACTATACATAACGCGGATAAGGGGGGTAACATCATTGTTCTTGACGCTGGGTTATATAGAAAATTAAACAGAGATATTCTATCTGATGAGAACACTGACAGAAAACTTAGGGGTGACCCTACAAAAGCATTCCAGAATAAACTGAAAAAAATACTAGAGGAAAGAGTAGCTTTGATCAGAAATGAGAAGAATCTCTATTTGTAAGTGGCCCTATTATTCCAGTGTTCCACTCACTTCCCAAGGTGCGTAAAGGGGTTTTTCCTCCTCCCCTTAGGCCAATTGTGGCAGGGATTGGATCCCTATCTGAACACCTTGGGGAATGGGTGGATCACTACCTTCAGCCACTAACTAGAATTACCCCTACCTTCTTACTAGATGCTAAACATGTTATCAATATTCTGAATAAGAGGTAATGGAAGGACAATATGGCATGGGCTCCATGTGATGTAGTGGCATTGTATCCATCTATCCCTTGGGAGGCAGGACTAAAAGCATTGGTATATCATATGGAACATTACAGCAACTACTCCCCTGGTCTGAAGGAATTTATCGCCATGGCCACTGAGTTTTTGTTAAATCACACCTATTTCATGTTCGATGGCGTTTTTTTCCCTTCAGACCAGGAGAGCATCGATGGGTGTGAAATATTCACCCTCGTTCACAAATATCTTTATGTTTTATTTGGAACAACTCTTTATCTTTACCCCAGATAACCCATTTGCAGAGAAGATCTGTTGGATAGGTCGTTACATTGACAATCTGCTAATTATCTGGACAGGTAGAGAATTACAGTTTTCCCAGTTTGTGGACTATATCAGCCAGAATTATCTTAATCTCAGATTTACTGCACACTTCAGCTGTACATCTATTAATTTTCCAGATATTTCCTTATCCAATAAAGGATCAGAAATAGTGGTCATTCCTTACAGGAAAGAGACAGCTACAAATGCAGTTCTGATGGCATCTTTATGTGGTCTGGAACATACCCTTTGGAAAGATGTGCAGGACCAAAAGAAATTGTTCGGATGCGTTAAATCTCAACAAAGAGATTGGGGACATCTCTGATGGACTCAGACAAAGGGGGTACTCGGAGGAGTGTCTGGCCAGGGCACATTGTAAGGTAGATCTGATAGATAGAAAAAATCTTATATCCTATTCTAACAGACGTATACAAAGACAGCAAAATGATATACAGAGAAAAATAGTTTTTGTTGCAGTGGACAATTTGGTCAGATTAAAAATACAGTCATGGCCGTAAATGTTGGCACCCCTGAAAAAAAAATTAAGTATTTCTCACAGAAAAGGATTGTATTTGATATACACATGATAATTCCCTTTGTGTGTATTGGAACTAAACCAAAAAAGGGAGGAAAAAAGGCAAATTGGACATAATGTCACACCAAACTCCAAAAATGGGCTGGACAATATTATTGGCACCCTTAACTTAATATTTGGTTGCACACCCTTTGGAAAAAATAACTGAAATGAGTGGCTTCCTATAACCATCAATAAGCTTCTTACACCTCTCAGCCGGAATGTTGGACCACTCTTCCTTTGCAAACTGCTCCAGGTCTCTCTTATTGGAAGGGCGACTTTTCCCAACAACCATTTTAAGATCTCTCCACAGGTGTTCAATGTGATTTAGATCTGGACTCATTGCTGACCACTTCAGACCTCTCCAGAGCTTTGTTGCCATCCATTTCTGGGTGCTCTTTAACGTATGTTTGGGGTCATTGTCCTGCTGGATGACCCAAGATCTCAGACGCAAACCCAGCTTTCTGACACTGGGCTGTACAGTGCGACCCAAAATTCGCTGGTAATCCTCAGATTTCATGATGCCTGGCACACATTCAAGGCACCCAGTGCCAGAGGCAGCAAAACAACCCCAGAACATCATTGAACCTCCAACATATTTCACTGTAGGTACTGTGTTCTTTTCTTAGAATGATGTTCTTTACCAAAAAGCTCTATCTTGGTCTCATCTGTCCACAAGACGTTATGGCATTGAGGCAGGTTTGAGGGAAATGAAAGGGTGTTTTTTCCCAGTACTTTATCCTAGCTGAGCTAGCAGAGATGCTCACCAGGTGCCTAATCAATGAGGCCGGCAGAAATGTGGGAAGTCTAGATATAAGGAAAGGAAACAGAATAGTCTGGGCTCTCCCCAGAAGACAGCAAGGTGGCTGTGGAGGGAGACAGGGGTCCTTGTGTAGAGCACACAGCGAGGGTTGTGAGTGACACCCACAACAGTGAAGTGGACAAGACAAGGAGTCTTAGTACACACAGCAAACGCTGTGTGTGAACAGTGAGTAAAAGGTTACAGGAAACTTATGTTTTAACTGGCAGGGAAAAGCCCTCCAGTTGATGCTGGATTTTTTAGTTAGTGACTGGATGGTCTAGGATTTAGTTTGTTCCTGTGTTATGTTTTTATTTATCCTGCAACCTATCTAATAAAGCTGGCGAGGAGCCAGACTGCATAAAGAACTGTTGTTTGCCTGCTGAATAAAGTAGAAACGTGTCCTGTGGCTGTGTTAAGGACGATCCCAGAGCTATCCCCAGGGTGAAATCCTTACAATGTTTTCCCAGAAGGATTTTGGCTTACTATAGTTCATTTTGGCAAAATGTAGTCTTGCTTTTTTATGTCTCTGTGTCAGCAGTGGGGTCCTTCTAGGTCTCCTGCCATAACGTTTCATTTCATTTAAATGTCGACGGATAGTTCGCGCTGACACTGATGCTCCCTGAGCCTGCAGGACAGCTTGAATATCTTTGGAATTTATTTGGGGCTGCTTATCCACCATCTGGACTATCCTGCGTCGACACCTTTCATAAATTTTTCTCTTCTGTCCACACCCAGGGAGATTAGCTACAGTGCTATGGGTTGCAAACTTCTTGATAATGTTGCGCACTGTGGACAAAGGCAAATCTAGATCTCTGGGGATAGACTTATAACCTTGAGATTGTTGATATTTTTCCACAATTTTGGTTCTCAAGTCCTCAGACAGTTCTCTTCTCCTCTTTCTGTTGTCCATGCTTTGTGTGGCACACACAGACACACAATGCAAAGACTAAATGAACTTCTCTCCTTTTTATCTGCTTTCAGGTGTGATTTTATATTGCCCACACCTGTTGCCAGGTGAATTTAAAGGAGCATCATATGCTTGAGACAATCTTATTTTTCCACAATTTTGAAAAGGTGCCAATAATTTTGTCCAGCCCATTTTTGGAGTTTGGTTTGACATTTTGTCCAATTTGCTTTTTTCCTCCCTTTTTTGGTTTAGCTCCAATACACACAAAGGGAATAAACATGTGTATAGCAAAACATGTGCAGTCCTTTTCTGTGAGAAATACTTAATTTTCTTGAAAAATGTCAGGGGTGCCAACATTTATGGCTATGACTGTATTATCAAAAAATATACCCCAGTCTTATAAACTGACCCCATCCTCAAGGAGGTGGTAAAAAATGGTATTCTTTCAGTTTCAAAACGAGGTCCCTCTTTGGGTTCACTTCTGTCCTCTAGTTTATTTAACCCCTTAAGGACCGAGCCCTTTTTCACCTTAAGGACCGGAGCGTTTTTTGCAATTCTGACCACTGTCACTTTAAACATTAATAACTCTGGAATGCTTTTAGTTATCATTCTGATTCCGAGATTGTTTTTTCGTGACATATTCTACTTTAACTTAGTGGTAAAATTTTATGGTAACTTGCATCCTTTCTTGGTGAAAAATCACCAAATTTGATGAAAAAAATGAAAATTTTGCATTTTTCTAACTTTGAAGCTCTCTGCTTGTAAGGAAAATGGATATTCAAAATATATTTTTTTTGGGTTCACATATACAATATGTCTACTTTATGTTCGCATCATAAAATTTATGAGTTTTTACTTTTGGAAGACACCAGAGGGCTTCAAAGTTCAGCAGCAATTTTGACATTTTTCACAAAATTTTCAAACTCGCTATTTTTCATGGACCAGTTCACGTTTGAAGTGGATTTGAAGGGCCTTCATATTAGAAATGCCCCATAAAAGACCCCATTATAAAAACTACACCCCCCAAAGTATTCAAAATGACATTCAGTAAGTGTATTAACCCTTTAGGTGTTTCACAGGAATAGCAGCAAAGTGAAGGAGAAAATTCTAAATCTTCATTTTTTACACTCGCATTTTCTTGTAGACCCAATTTTAGAATTTTTGAAAGGGGTAAAAAGGAGAAAATTTTTACTTGTATTTGAAACCCAATTTCTCTTGAGTAAGCACATACCTCATATGTCTATGTTAATTGTTCAGCGGGCGCAGTAGAGGGCTCAGAAGGGAAGGAGCGTCAAATGGTTTTTGGGGGGCATGTCACCTTTAGGAAGCCCCTATGGTGCCAGAACAGCAAAAAAGCCCACATGGCATACCATTTTGGAAACTAGACTCCTCAGGGAACGTAACAAGGGGTAAAGTGAACCTTAATACCCCACAGGTGTTTCACGACTTTAGCATATGTAAAAAAAATTATATTTTTTTTACCTAAAATGCTTGGTTTCCCAAAAATTTTACATTTTTAAAAAGTGTAATAGCAGAAAATACCCCCCAAAATTTGAAACCCAATTTCTCCCGATTCAGAAAACACCCCATATGGGGGTGAAAATTGCTCTGCTGGCGCACTACAGGTCTCAGAAGAGAAGGAGTCACATTGGGCTTTTTGAAAGCAAATTTTGCTCTGGGGGCATGTCGCATTTAGGAAGCCCCTATGGTGCCAGAACAGCAAAAAAAAAAAACACATGGCATACCATTTTGGAAACTAGACCCCTCAGGGAACGTAACAAGGGGTAATGTGAACCTTAATACCCTACAGGTGTTTCACGACTTTTGCATATGTAAAAAATATTTTTTATTTTTTACCTAATATGCTTGGTTTCCCAAAATGTTAACTTTTTTAAAAAAGGTAATAGCAGGAAATACCCCCCAAAATTTGAAGCCCAATTTCTCCCGATTCAGAAAACACCCCATATGGGGGTGAAAAGTGCTCTGCTGGCGCACTACAGGTCTCAGAAGAGAAGGAGTCACATTTGGCTTTTTGAAAGCAAATTTTGCTCTGGGGGCATGCCGCATTTAGGAAGCCCCTATGGTGCCAGAACAGCAAAAAAAAAAAACACATGGCATACCATTTTGGAAACTAGACCCCTCGTGGAACGTAACAAGGGGTAATGTGAACCTTAATACCCTACAGGTGTTTCACGACTTTTGCATATGTGAACATTTTTTATTTTTTTTTACCTAAAATGCTTGGTTTCCCAAAATTTTTACATTTTTAAAAAGGGTAATAGCAGAAAACACCCCCCAAAATTTGAAGCCCAATTTCTCCCGATTCAGAAAACACCCCATATGGGCGTGAAAAGTGCTCTGCTGGCGCACTACAGGTCTCAGAAGAGAAGGAGTCACGTTTGGCTTTTTGAAAGCAAATTTTGCTCTGGGGGCATGCCGCATTTAGGAAGCCCCTATGGTGCCAGGACAGCAAAAAAAAAAAACACATGGCATACCATTTTGGAAACTAGACCCCCTCGGGGAACGTAACAAGGGGTTAAGTGAACCTTTATACCCCACAGGTGTTTTATGACTTTTGTATATGTAAAAAAAAAAAAATTTTTTTTACCTAAAATGCTTGTTTTCCCAAAAATTTTACATTTTTAAAAAGGGTAATAGCAAAAAATACCCCACAAAATGTGAAGCCCAATTTCTCCCAAGTACGGCGATACCCCATATGTGGCCCTAAACTGTTGCCTTGAAATATGACAGGGCTCCAAAGTGAGAGTGCCATGCGCATTTGAGGCCTAAATTAGGGATTGCATAGGGGTGGACATAGGGGTATTCTACGCCAGTGATTCCCAAACAGGGTGCCTCCAGCTGTTGTAAAACTCCCAGCATGCCTGGACAGTCAGTGGCTATCTGGCAATACTGGGAGTAGTTGTTTTGCAACAGCTGGAGGCTCCGTTCTGGAAACAGTGGCGTACCAGACGTTTTTCATTTTTATTGGGGAGGGGAGGGGGGCTGTGTAGGGGTATGTGTATATATAGTGTTTTTTACTTTTTATTTTATTTTGTGGTAGTGTAGTGTAGTGTTTTTAGGGTACAGTCACACGAGCGGGGGTTCACAGTAGTTTCTCGCTGGCAGTTTGAGCTGCGGCAGAAAATTTGACGCAGCTCAAACTTGCAGCCGGATACTTACTGTAATCCTCCGCCCATGTGAGTGTACCCTGTACGTTCACATTGTGGGGGGGGGAACATCCAGCTGTTGCAAAACTACAACTCCCAGCATGGACGGTCTATCAGTGCATGCTGGGAGTTGTAGTTTTGCAACCGCTGGAGGCTCCGTTTTGGAAACAGTGACGTACCAGACGTTTTTCATTTTTATTGGGGAGGGGAGGGGGGCTGTGAAGGGGTATGTGTATATGTAGTGTTTTTTACTTTTTATTTTATTTTGTGTTAGTGTAGTGTAGTGTTTTTAGGGTACAGTCGCATGGGCGGGGGGTTCACAGTAGTTTCTCGCTGGCAGTTTGAGCTGCAACAGAAAATTTGCCGCAGCTCAAACTTGCAGCCGGATACTTACTGTAATCCTCCGCCCATGTGAGTGTACCCTGTACATTCACATTGGGGGGGGGGGACATCCAGCTGTTGCAAAACTACAACTCCCAGCATGTACGGTCTATCAGTGCATGCTGGGAGTTGTAGTTTTGCAACAGCTGGAGACACACAGGTTGTGAAACACCGAGTTTGGTAACAAACTCAGTGTTTTGCAACCAGTGTGCCTTCAGCTGTTGCAAAAGCTACAACCCCCAGCATGTACGGACAGCGGAAGGGCATGCTGGGTCTTGTAGTTATGCAACAGCCGGAGGCATACTACATTGGCTGGGGATGCTGGGGATTGTAGTTATGCAACAGCTGGAGACACACTGGTTTACTACTTAACTCAGTGTGCCTTCAGCTGTTGCAAAACTACAACTCTCAGCAGTCACCGACAGCCAACGGGCATGCTGGGAGTTGTAGTTATGCAACCACCAGATGCACCACTACAACTCCCAGCATGCACTTTAGCTGATTGTGCAAGCTGGGAGTTGTAGTTACACAACAGCTGAAGGTACACTTTTCCATAGAAAGAATGTGCCTTCAGCTGTTGCAAAACTACAAGTCCCAGCATGCCCATAAGGGCATGCTGGGAGTTGTGGTGGTCTGCCTCCTGCTGTTGCATAACTACAGCTCCCAGCATGCCCTTGTTGCATGCTGGGAGCTGTTGCTAAGCAACAGCAGGAGGCTGTCACTCACCTCCAACGATCCAGCAGCACAGGTCAGTCCCTCGTCGTCTCCGCCGCGGCCGTCGCTCCTGGGGCCCCGATCCCAACAGGGACGCCGGGGATCGGGGTCCCCAGCACCCGGGGTGCATGTCCCGCACCCGCTCACGTCCTCCGGAAGAGGGGCGGAGCGGGTTGCGGGAGTGACACCCGCAGCAGGCGCCCTGATTGGTCGGCCGGTAATCCGGCCGACGAATCAGAGCGATCGTGAGGTGGCACCAGTGCCACCTCACCCCTGCTGGCAATGGCTGTTCGGGGCCGTCTCTGACGGCCCCGATCAGCCAGTAATTCCGGGTCATCGGGTCACTGGAGACCCGATTGACCCGGAATCTGCCGCAGATCGCTGGACTGAATTGTCCAGCGATCTGCGGCAATCGCCGACATGGGGGGACATAATGACCCCCCTGGGCGATATGCCGGGATGCCTGCTGAACGATTTCAGCAGGCATCCGGCTCCGGCTCCCCTCCGGCTAGCGGTGGGGGCCGGAAATGCTCAGGGCGTATCCATACGCCCCCGGTCCTTAAGGACTTGGAAACGGGGGCGTATGGATACGCCCTATGTCCTTAAGGGGTTAATAGTGCACGCAAATAAAAAATAAACACAAAACCAAAGAACATAAAGATTGTCTCAGTGTAACTGGGAACTGGGGGTGTGGCCATAACAAATGCATCACATGTAAATATATGACTCCAACAAAAGAAATCATCTCATGCTCTGCCAAAAAAATTTCCCTATACGTGAGTACTTAAATTGTAATGCCAATATGTTGGTTTATGCAGCAACCTGCATACAGTGCGAAACACCTTGGAAACACGTATCAGGAGACACATCTCGGACACTAGGGGTAACAAAGTTGGCATTTCCATGTTGTCCCGCCACTTTGGGGATGTACACTTAGGTAATATGGATTAATTGAGAGTGTCTGGTGTCGAAAGAGTTAAATTGGGGATCAGAGGAGGTGATCTAAAAAGACTCCTCCTGAACAGGGAAACATATTGGATGTTTCTCTTAGACACCAGGCACCCATGAGGTCATGGCCAGAATAAGGCTGCCTGGAAGACGGAGCACTTTATTATGATGCCCCCCCCCCTGACAGTTCCCCCGCATTAGGTGCAGTTTAGTTCTCCCGCATTAGGTTATAGTTCCCCCACATTAGGTGCAGTATAAGTCCCCGCACATTAGAGGTGCAGTACAGTTCCCCCACATTAGGGGTGCAGTACAGTTCCCCCCACATTTGGTGCAGTACAGTTCCCCCACATTAGGGGTGCAGTACAGTCCCCCCCATTAGGGGTGCAGGACAGTTCCCCCCCATTAGGTGCAGTACAGTCCCCCCCCATTAGGGGTGCAGTACAGTTCCCCCCCCCCATTAGGGGTGTAGTACAGTTTCCCCCCCATTAGGGGTGCAGTACAGTTCCCCCATTAGGGGTGCAGTACAGTTCCCCCATTAGGGGTGCAGTACAGTTCCCCCCATTAGGGGTGCAGTACAGTTTCCCTCCACATTAGGTGCAGTATAGTTCCCCCACATTAGGTGCAGTATAGTTTCCCCACATTAGGTGCAATATAGTTCCGCACATTAGGTGCAGTACAGTTCCCCTATATTAGGTGCAGTACAGTTCCCCCACATTAGGTACAGTATAGTTCCCCACATTAGGTGCAGTATAGTTCCCCACATTAGGTGCAGTTTAGTTCCCCCACATTAGGTGCAGTATAGTTTCCCCACATTAGGTGCAGTATAGTTCCCCACATTAGGTGCAGTACAGGTCCCCCATATACAGTGTATGGCTGGAGTCTGTATGCCTGTTTACTGCCCCAATGTTCCGACCACCAGTCCTCCGGTCCGGGGTCACGATCTACTGCTATGGCCTATTGGCCATAGCAGTAGGTCCCGGGACCGGAGAGGAGCGGTGGTCGGAACACTGAAGATGACATGCCGCTGGTGAGTGGTGACTTACCATGCGCGCGTCCTCCTCGATGCTCCACTCCGCTCTTCTATGGGCGCATGCACGGGACGTCAGTGACATCCCTGCGTGCGCTACTTCCCGGTAACCGGGGCATTCTTGTGTCCTGAAAAGATTTTTTGGGACACAGGGATGTCAAGAATGTCACGGGGGCCCCCAGGCCTGCCATCAGGAATTTCAGGGCCCTATACAGCCATAGTGTCTGCCCCCCCCCCCCTTACTAAAAGCAATAGTACAAAAAACCTTTGAATTTGGGTCATATCTTTGGCCGTTTACAGCACAAGGGGGGAGATTCATCAAGACCTGTGCTGAGGAAAAGTAGAGCAGTTGCCCATAGCACCAATCAGATGGCTTCTTTTATCTTTCAGATGCCTTTTCAAAAATTAAAGTGATCTGATTGGTTGCTATGGGCAACTGGTCAACTTTTCCTCTGTACAAGTCTTGATCAATCTCTCCCAAAATACGAGCAGCATTACAAGTCAAAATATGGCCAGACTTTAGCATGTAAATGGACATGTATATGTCTGGTAAAGCAGCCATATTGGAAACATGAAGTATCAGATGTCATACTAATATTCTGCCATTCAGGAGTCTTATAAAGCTGGGGAAGTACTAGTGGGACATTGTTACTTCACTCCATGTCTCCTCTCCAATGTGGCTGCTTCACCAGACTGATATTCCCTTTAGGAGACTGGGAAAGCTGGGTGGCAAACAGTACATAAAGCTGAGAAAGTAGTGTGAGCCCTCCACTGTGCACTACCTGTCACCCAGCTTTCCCAGTCTCCTGAAGAGAGCCCCAAAATACCCATATAGTGCCCCACACTGTGGATAAACACACATTGCACAGATACAAAACACCTTCACATTGCATATATACATTCATAATATTAACAGACATACACAATCAGGCACAGGACATATCCACATTCAGGCACAGGACGTATCCACATTCAGGCACAGGACATATCCACATTCAGGCACAGGACATATCCACATTCAGGCACAGGACATATACACAATCAGGCACAGGACATATCCACATTCAGGCACAGGACATATCCACATTCAGGCACAGGACATATACACAATCAGGCACAGGACATATACACAATCAGGCACAGGACATATACACAACCAGGCACAGGACATATACACAATCAGGCACAGGACATATACACAATCAGGCACAGGACGTATACACAATCAGGCACAGGACATATACACAATCAGACACAGGACATATACACAGTCAGACACAGGACATATACACAATCAGGCACATGACATATACACAATCAGGCACAGGACATATACACAATCAGGCACAGGACATATACACAATCATGGAGATGTGTAGGTATAGGAGAAGAAAGGGGGGGAGAGAGATGGAGGGCAGCGCCTCGTGTAATTCCGATGGGTGGTTTTTGTATTGAGGTAATAATATGTATTGTGCTCTCCTGGAGCGATACTTGGTATCGTGCATGTAACCCCTTCCTCACGGGGTGTATATAGCGAAATCCCGGAGCTGCAGCCTGCTGGTGTTCTGGCCGATGTCCTGGCAGGGTCCGTTGGCAAAGATATAGGATACGAAGAAACAGGAAAAAGTGTACACCTTTGGATGCTGGCGCTGCTCAATGGAATAATTTTCTGTCGACAGAAAATTCCATTGAGCAGCGCCAGCATCCAAAGGTGTACACTTTTTTCCTGTTTCTTCGTATCATATACACAATCAGGCACAGGACATATACACAATCAGGCACAGGACATATACACAATCAGGCACAGGACATATACACAATCAGGCACAGGATATATACACAATCAGACACAGGACATATACACAATCAGGCACAGGACATATACACAATCAGGCACAGGACACACCCACACATACATAAAAGCACACTTACTTTTTATGCAGGATTGAACAGCTCCAGGGGGTCAACATTTTGTGTAGCCCCCCAGCCTGACTTCTGCTCCCAGGTGTAGTACTGTGCAGCCTGCAGCCTCCCCCTCCGCCTGATCCCCGACTGCCGAGCTGTGTACAGCAGGAGGCCGGGGAACTTACTGAGCAGCGGGGGAGGGGCACAGGAGAGAGGCCCGTACATCTTCTTGCACATGTGTGGGGTACTGCTGAGCCTGGGAGCCCTGCAAAGTCCAGGCAGGAGGAGGGGATGGACCCCCATGATTTTAGCTCCATAAAAAGAACAAGCCCTACTGCTTTGCAAGGGGCTTGTTCTTTTTACTAACATGCAGTGTGGGAGGAGAGTGACAGAGTCGTCAGCAGCCAGGCCCCCAGTACACAGTGCACCTGGTCCGGGCCTCTGACGGCAGTACTGCCTGTACTGCCCTGATGGCGGCCCTGGGGGCCCCTTGCAGGCCCGGAGCAGGTGCTCCATGAGCTCCAATGATGATCTGGCCCTTCATGAGTTATGAACAGGAGGCTTAATCTCATTATGACATGTCCATAGTGTGGTTACTACCTGTGAGCAATCTGTAGAATATAGAAAAGCATACCTTTTGATACATTTTTACATATTTTTTTTTTAAATGTACATACTGTAACTACGGTCTGATTAGACATATATGCATTCAAAGTAGGTGGATCGGGCTTTGCACAATACAATATTAGCAATTAACTATAGCATTTACCATATATTTATATGTGTGTCTTTATTTTTTTCTAGTCAGGCACACTTAGTGGATCGGGAGAATATCCACTAAGGTTATTTTTAGTAGCATGTAATTGTTAGATAAATCTTTACTAACTTCCACTAACTGACATATAACAATTTAATGCCCCTTCTCCTGTTACAACGCTTGTGCATAGAAGCCGTAATTTAGACCGGAAGTGTGAAGTGACCTCATGTTCCTGGTTCCAGAATGTATTGCTTAAATATCCATGTCTGGTTTTCCCTGTGATTTCACAAGGTTTTAATGTTATGACGTTACAGGTCATGTGACCATATACCTGGTTATTTTAACTGCATGTTGAATTCAGGAATTTAGTCTACTATTTAGCACCTGTCGGTGCGAAACGTGTCAGATGTTCCTGCTCTGTGTTGTGACTCCTTGCCTAGATGCCTTGCATGCCTCTCTTCCCCATATGTCCCCCCCAAGAATAGAGACTATCAAGCCCTGCTGGAGCCTATGAAACTAGCAGACCACCCTCTTGCCCGAGCTGTGAGAAGCCTTGTCACCATTACCATCGGGAGTCTGTCCTAACAGACCTTCGAGGCCCAACTCTTTCAAGAGCTGTGGCAATTCAATGCCTGCAAGAAACTCTGCACTACTGCTTATCACCCCCAGGGGAACCAAATCTTTATCCACATGTTGTGAGCCATCTCTGTGTCAAGACAAGAACTTCCCGACCTATTGGAGATCTAGAATAACACAGTCCACTGTTCTACGGGGTACACCCCTTTCTACTTGATGATGGGGCACCATGGACAGCTGCCTAAAGACCGAACATTTGGGCTCAGAGCCCCGTTCAACTACTCTCCACAAGCCTCCCTGGAGTGGGTCTCTGACCACCAGAGAAGAATCCAAGAGGCCAAATGTTCACATATGGTAAAAGTTGTCCACAGATATGCAAATAGTTAAGTTAGGACTCGTTCCAGTCCACAAGTTCTAAATATATACAGTTATGTGTCTAATGTTTCTCGCCTGTCCACGTGTACAGGGTACTCTACTGGCCAGAGGGTTCACCTGATATCTAGATAATGCACATAGAGCGAAATAATTGATAAATGTAAAGGGAAAACTGTTGTATAGTGTAAGAACGTATATTGGGTTCTGGGGAGAAGAGTTGAGAACCAAGGGGCCCCAGCCGCCAAGGCATTGGGTAGATGCCATGAATCTATGTATATTGTTGTCTTGAGTGTCTTCAGAAAGCAATTACAAAGTCAAATTAACCCCATATGTTTAAAGAGCATGTATGGAGATACACCATGCCACATGGACTCATCCTTATCTCGTTTCGTAATCCAGACCTGAGAAGGACATTGTGCATAAATGCTCCAGGAACTGTCACTAGACCTCAGTGGCCACTTCAGTCCTCTCCCCTCCAGGACTGGGTGTCGAAGACAACTTTAATTAAGTGGGAGAGTTTGTGGTGGCCCAGTACTGGAGGTGTTACCCTGTGCTCCTGCTGTCCTGTCAGCCAGTCTCCTTCAGTGTCCCCAAGGCCCCCTGCACTTGTTTCTCCATGGTAAATATGTTTTACCATGTAAAGTGTTATAAAATGTAATGTTGCCTTAAGAGTTATACCATATAATATGTCATGTGATTGTTACCAGAAGGTACCAGTGACCAGGTGATCCCAATAGTGACCTATGGGCTCCTTGCTAGTCTCTCCCATATAAGCCATTGGTGGAGCTAGATTCTCTCTTTTTGAGCTCGGCTCTTCTGCTAAGCTGAGGTCCAGTGCAGTCGTGCCTAGTGTGTGTGTCCAGAGTGTTGAAGACCTCAAAGTCAAGTCCTGCAGCCACCATCATTTAAAGTAAGCTAAAGTCACAACTTAATGAGTCAAGTCAGTCCCTGTCATCTGTCAAGTTAGCGTTGTCTGCATTCAATTGTCCAGTCCTACTACAATTCCCAGCAAGCCCTTAAGGTCTCTGCTTCACTGGTCACCTCCTTGGGCCCTGGCTGAACTGTATAGACTTTACCAACTGTTTATCCTCAGTAAAGCTACAGTTGTCCGTAACTTGGCGTTGGAATATTTATTGCCCCTGTGCCTAGCCCAGTATCCAGCTGTATACCTTCGGGTGGTTATAGCCTAAACCACGCCCTGTCATCACGAATACAAGGGGTTAATGCCATCTGCCCCTAGGGTAACAATATCTGCCCTGCACCACACACCCCGCCACCACACAATCAGAGCTCATCTCACACACTGAACTGCTCTTGGCTGTATGTAGCAGAGTGAGGGAGGAAGTTCTCCCCTGTATGGCTTCAGATCATGTCATGCCTGCTGGGTAACGCCCCTTTCCAGTCTGTGAATCTGACTGAGACTGAGCAGAAAATACAGAGCAATATCAAGGTAGAGAACTAACAAATAATAAAAATAAAGATATGGGGTGGTTTATCATGATAGGCACAGTGAACTGGGAGGGTTATAAAATTTAACATGATCATGAGAGGTACTCTTTAAACATATCTTTAAAATGTTTGACTTCTACCGCCTGGAAGAACCACACTGTTAATAACTGCATTTCAAAACTGCAGCCATCTGTGGTAAAAAGCATGTTGTGTCTTGCATTCTGTATCCTGGTTAATTCTGTTCTTATCCTCTAGAATGGAATGTCTGTGCACCTAAACATTGTCAGCCTCTATAAAACCACCAGACAGTAAGTAACAATGGCATTTTTTTAAATAAATAATGTTGCACTTTCTAATATGATTTGTGTTCCAATTCTTCATTATTTTGAAGATCCCTGTTAACTGTGAATGGGTTATTCTTTCTTACGTCTAGAAGCTATGAAAAATAATTCTGATGTGGTACCCATAAGGTGGATAAGGGTAGTAGTTCCTGTGGGAGAGTCCTTGATGGTGTCACACATGGCAGGATGGTTTTGCAGTACCCACTGTATTCTAACTCTTTCTGCTCCCCTTCCTGTGCCATTGCTCAGCACAAGCATGCTGTAAACTTATTCTGCCCTTAATGTCCCAATAAAAATAAATGAGTGTATACAGGGCTGGCATTAGGGCGGGGCAACCTGGGCAGTTGCCCAGGACCCCCATCCAAAAGAAGGCCCCCTGAACATATATACATCCATACTCACAATACTGTATTTTGCAGCGATTTGCACAAAATCGCTGCATTTTTATCGTGATTTTGCGCAAATCGCGGCAAAATACAGTCAGAGCCGGATTTGTCATTTTTCAGGCACTGGCAGGGCCAATTACAACCCTTAATGGCAGCAGCTATGGGACCCATGGCGGCACTTACATCCCTATACTCTACGGCCACAGGGTGTTTTAGACCTGCAAGAGCGCATGGATAACATCACAGGTCTGACAGGATGTAATCCAGGGCTCAAGTCCTGCAGGAACTCATGGGAACGGAGTTCCTGCACTTTTTCCACAGCAGGAACGCAGTTCCCATTAGCAGGCGTCCTGCAGGACTAGCCCTTAAAGGATTACTCCGCCCCTAGACATGTTATCCCCTATCCTTTGGATGTCTGATCGCGGACGTCTTGGCTGCGGCCCCCAAGACATCCGGTGAACGGATCGAACTTCGTTCCGTGCCGGATGACTGGTGATGCAGGGCAGAGGCTCGTGACGTCACAGTAATGCCCCCTCAATGCAAGTCTATGGGAGGGGGCGTGATGGACGTCACGCCCCCTCCCATAGACTTGCATTGAGGGGCCATGACTAAGAGTCATGAGCCTCTGTCGCTGCACCCAACGCTCTAAACGAACGCCGGGAGCAGCAGGGAGAACGTGGGGGTCCCCAGAGGTCTGAAGAGGTCTAGTACCCCTTTAAGTGGAAATCTAGGGTGAGTTCCCACACTTTTTTCCCCAGGACTTGACCCCTGATGTAATCTCTTCATTGCACCCTCTGTGTCGGATCTCAGAGGTCACCAGCGTGTTCCCCCTGTCTCATAGACTGCTGGGTTAAACCAGCCTTTGCAGTCTGTGGGAAGACACAAAGAAGAGAGGAGTGCTGAGGAGAACCTGCAGAGCAAGAGGGAGATGACAACTCTTCTCCCTTTGCTCTTTACAAGTTACCCAGTGCTATCATCCTGTCAGCTAACTCAGGCACCGCTGAGGAGGAAGGAAGTGTGAAGACTGCCCCCTCCCCCACACCGACAGGCACCGCTGAGGAGGAAGGAAGTGTGAGGACTGCCCCCCTCCCCCACACCGACAGGCACCGCTGAGGAGGAAGGAAGTGTGAGGACTGCCCCCCTCCCACCCACACCAACGAGACAGACTGCAGGCAGTGACAGTGATGGATGTAAGTTCTTGTCACTGTCTGCCTGTGATTAAATGTAAGTAAATTGTCCTTATGGGGAGGGGAGGACACACTGACCGCCCTTCTAGTACTACTACTCCCAGCATCCTGCTGCATCAGGCTGAGTCTATTAGTCCAACATGAGCTACAGTACAGCAGAGCCTTATGTAAATGTTGCTTTCCAGACTGTAAATATACAATATAAACTACAACTCCCAGTGTGGTCTTTTTGTGTGGCCTATGTAATTACTCACTATATCCCTTTAAGGCTGGGGGAGGAGGCACAGACAGGGAAACCACACTGGGAGTTGTAGTCCTTTGCTGGAAAATAAATTGTACTTCTAGAGTTCTTTTTAACATATGACTATGATGCAGCACTGTGCATGATATTCATTTGTTTAATATGATTTCTTTTAAAATCAGCGCCTAAAAAAACCAAACGGTAAGCTTGAATCCTAGATGTTTTCAGCTGTATATCGCTGTGCCGTGTAAGAAGAAGTTACCACTGTGTCTCCATAGGACCCATCTCCAGTGATGAGACCCAGTGCCGTAGAATTACATTATGCTGGTTCTCACCACTGGAGATGGGTCCTATAGAGACACAGTGGTAACCTCTTCTTACACGGCACAGCAATATACAGCAAAGCATCCAGGAGAAATCTTACTATTTGGCTTTTTAGGTGCTGATTTTAAAATAAATCATATTTAGACAAATGAGTATCATGCACAGTGCTGCGTCATAGTCATATGTGAAAAATACTCTAGAGATACATTTTAACACTCTGAAATGCAAAGTTAACTTGTGGCTCTGCTGCACTTTAACTTCTGTGGGATTAAAAGACTCAGCATTACCCACTTGGCTTCTGTGAGAATTAAGTGCACTACAAAGTTAGTGCCAGCTGGCTGACTTTTATGGGTGCTATCTGGTATAGAGGTTCCCTGGCTGACTTTTATGGGTGCTCTCTGGTATAGAGGTTCCCTGGCTGACTTTTATGGGTGCTCTCAGGTATAGAGGTTCCCTGGCTGACTTTTATGGGTGCTCTCTGGTATAGAGGTTCCCTGGCTGACTTTTATGGGTGCTCTCTGGTATAGAGGTTCCTTGGCTGACTTTTATGGGTGCTCTCTGGTATAGAGGTTCCCTGGCTGACTTTTATGGGTGCTCTCAGGTATAGAGGTTCCCTGGCTGACTTTTATGGGTGCTCTCTGGTATAGAGGTTCCCTGGCTGACTTTTATGGGTGCTCTCTGGTATAGAGGTTCCCTGGCTGACTTTTATGGGTGCTCTCAGGTATAGAGGTTCCCTGGCTGACTTGTATGGGTGTTCTCTGGTATAGAGGTTCCCTGGCTGACTTTTATGGGTGCTCTCTGGTATAGAGGTTCCCTGGCTGACTTTTATGGGTGCTCTCTGGTATAGAGGTTCCCTGGCTGACTTTTATGGGTGCTCTCTGGTATAGAGGTTCCCTGGCTGACTTTTATGGGTGCTCTCTGGTATAGAGGTTCCCTGGCTGACTTTTATGGGTGCTCTCAGGTATAGAGGTTCCCTGGCTGACTTTTATGGGTGCTCTCTGTTATAGAGGTTCCCTGGCTGACTTTTATGGGTGCTCTCTGGTATAGAGGTTCCCTGGCTGACTTTTATGGGTGCTCTCAGGTATAGAGGTGC
Organism: Hyla sarda; assembly: GCF_029499605.1. Taxonomy (NCBI): domain Eukaryota; kingdom Metazoa; phylum Chordata; class Amphibia; order Anura; family Hylidae; genus Hyla; species Hyla sarda. Next base: position 146,557,523 of record NC_079194.1, read on the forward strand.
CCTGGCTGACTTTTATGGGTGTTCTCTGGTATAGAGGTTCCCTGGCTGACTTTTATGGGTGCTCTCTGGTATAGAGGTTCCCTGGCTGACTTTTATGGGTGCTCTCTGGTATAGAGGTTCCCTGGCTGACTTTTATGGGTGCTCTCTGGTATAGAGGTTCCCTGGCTGTATTGCAGTGTGGAAAAGTATTATTTAGTTTTTTACTTTTTGTAAACGCAGAGGTTTTGTAGTCATCATGGTGGTTTGGGGTGGAGTGAGAAGATGAGAAAAGAAAATAACTCATATGGGGGTATTAACACTAACAGTATCCTCCACATATTTGATCCACATAATTTGAAGCTGCAGATTTTATGCTGCAGATTTCAATGTAAACTAATTGAACACAGCTTCAAATCTGCATTTTCAAATTCTGTGCATCAAATATGCACAGGATACTGTACATGCGAATAGACCCTAATAGAGAAGATTATTCTGCCTCTGAATTTGTCTGATCAGAAATATATTCATTTATCCAGCACTGATTGTGGTGACTCTACAGGCCAACATGTGCTATCTGATATTGATATATTGTATATGTATCAAGTCTCAGTATGGTGGCAATATTGGTATTCCTATAGTTGTTTTTACCTGAATCACTGAATGATGGTGTTATTTACTCATGGCTTAGTGGTGTTATATAGTCTTGGTGTGATGTATATGGAGCACAGGGATCTTCCAGATGGAGTGTTTTGTTTTTCTAGAAGCATGCCCATTCTATGTTATATATGAAAAAAAATAAACCTTTACATACCCCCAATGCTCCTGTGGTGCCTCCGATATCCCAATCCGGTCCCTGGCTGCAATCCGCTTGCTAAGTATACTAGTATTAGTGGTGGTTATATTGGTCTCAGTATACAGGATTTAGACAGTGTGTGTGTGTGTATATATATATATATATATATATATATATATATATATATATATATAGATATATAAAATGGTATCCCAGTACGGGATGGTGTGACCCTGTACTTTCCTTCAGCCCTGTCAGGCGTAATGTATATATGTTTGTATTATAAAAGTGTACTGTTTCTTGTTTGTACCACATGGTTTTTACCCAGGAGGCACTAGTGACCAGCTGACCCCCCCCCCCCCCCCCCCAAGTGACCTATGGGCTTCTTGCACAGCCCCCTATATAACCAGGGGAGGGGCTGAAATCTCTCTTTTCGCACATTGCTACTTCTGCTGAGGTCAAGTGCAGTCAAGTTGTTCCAGTGTCTGTGTCCAGAGCATTGGAGGCCTCAAGCCTAAAGTCCTGCAGCCACAAGTCAGTCTTCAGTTAGTCAAGTAATTTTATAGTTAGTCAAGTCATCTTATTACCATCTCTGTGAAGTCAAGTCCATCTGTAGTCACCGTGGTCTGCACTAAAGTCAGTCTAACTACTGCAAGTCCCAGCAAGCCTGCGAGGTCCCCCTGTGTCACTGGTCACCTCCCTGGGATATTTGGCTGTACTGCAAAGACTAGATCACCTGTCTTGCCTCAGTAAAGCTGCCGTTATCCTTAATCTGGCGTTGGTGTCTTCATTGCCCCTGCCTAACCCAGGATAAGCGGTATTACCTTTGGGTGGTTAGAACCCTAAGGCTAAACCACGCCCTGGCATCACGGCAAGAAGGGGTTAATATCATCTGCCCCTTGAGGCATAACAACTTCCATGCATCTACCTTGCATTGCACCCCGACACCACACACACATATATATATCCACACAAAAAAGAGGAAATCGTCTGTTCCCCAATGACTGTAGGGCTGGTTTGCAATTATTTCTAGGGCTGGTTTTTATTCCCAATCCGTCCCTGAATACAGTAGTAAGAATATAGCCCGAAAGCTGTCCGGGCTGCACAGAACCCATAGACAGCGCACACACTTAGTTTGGATTTTCTAGGACCTTTGGTGACGTCATCAGGACTCTAAGCTATTAGGAGTCATCCCAGGTCTTCAAAGTTACATTGTAAGTCTGTGTATGCTGTCTATTGGTTTAACAAACATAGGAGAGGAGAGCATTTTTTTATTTATTATGATTTGGCGCTGTTTAATTAGAGCACAATCACGAGTATTGTGACATTTTAATGTATATCCAATAAAAGCTATATTTTATGGCAATTCTATTTCAACACATAACGTTTTGTTGATAATAATACATATTTATGCTGGAAATATCTGACCGGCTAGTTTTGATTGCTGTATGCATGTTGTTATAGATGAGGGTAGCGTAACTCACAGTGGAAACCTACTGCTAGTTATGAACGTGTAAACGTTCTCTTAACCCCTTAAGGACGCAGCTCTTTTTCGCAATTCTGACCACCATCACTTTAAGCATTAATAACTCTAAAACACTTTTACCGAATATTCTGATTCTGAGATAGTTTTTTCGTGACATATTCTACTTTATTTTGGTGGTAAATTTTTGTCGTTACTTGCATCCTTTTTTGGTGAAAAATCCCCAAATTTCATGAAAATTTTGCATTTTTCTAAATTTGCTCTCTACTTGTAAGGAAAATGGATATTCCAAATACATCTTATTTTTATTCACAAATACAATATGTCTACTTTATGTTGGCATCATAAAATGGACATATTTTTACTTTTTGAAAAAATTAAAGGGCTTCAAAGTAGAGCAGCAATTTTCAAAAATTTCATGAAAATTGCAAAATCTGCAGGGACAGATGTTACAGAACAACAACTCCCAGCATGCCTGAGCAGTCTAGGCATGCTGAGAGTTGTAGTTTGGCAACATCTGGAGGGCTACCGTTTGGGCACCACTGTAACAGTGGTCTCCAAACTGTGACCCTCCTGATGTTGCAAAACTACAACTCCAAGCATGCCCAGACAGCCTTTGGCTGTCTGGGCATGTTGGGAGTTGCAGTTTGGCCCCCACTAGGAAGGGCAGCAGTAAATATCGCTTACTGCCCCCTTCCTTCCCCCCCCCCCACCGTCGCTTCCCTACCTGTCTCCAGCGACGATCGGCGGTCCCCACGGCCTCTTGTCCTCAGGTACCGGCCTCCATCTTCTCCCCCCGTTCTGCCCGACATCCAGGGCAACCCACTGTCCTGCTCTGCCATTGGTCAGAATTCAGTTCTGACCAATGGCAGGGGATAGGAGGAGATCGCAGCACTGCGACCTCGCTCCTATCCCTCAGGATGATTGGGGCTGTCACTGACAGCTCCGATCATCCCTATTTTCCGGGTGATCGGGTCACCAGAGACCCGATCAGCCCGGAATAGCAGAAAATCGCATGTCTGAATTGGCATGCGATTTTCTGCGATCGCCGACATGGGGGGGGGGGGCCTCAGGACCCCCCTCGGCGATGTGCCTTTATATATATGTGGCCTTTATATATATGTCAGGAAGATAAGCATGTAGGCTGTAGGCGCTGGTCAGAGATGGTGACATCACCAAGGGAGCGGGGCTTGAGCTCAGATACATGATCCAGCCACACCTCCTGAGATGGCAGAGAATGATGTATCATCTCAGAAGAGAGGGAGGAACCAGGGACCTGCTGAGACAACACCACACTAAAAATGAAAGGACTACACAACTTCCTGTCAGGGGTGTTTTAAGCAAGAACTTTCTGAAGCAAGTAACATTTGTGATAACACTATATTAGTAAGTTATATTTCATTTAAATATACTTTTCTGATACTAGACTATCTCTTTAACCTGTTGGGGACAGAGGGCGTATGGATACAACCTCGCGTCCCGGGACTTAAAGGGGTAGTCCAGTGGTGAAAAACTTATCCCTATCCTAAGGATAGGGGATAAGTTTGAGATCGCGGGGGGTCCGACCGCTGGGGCCCCCTGCGATCTCTCTGTACGGGGCCCCGGCTCTCCGCCCAGATAGCGGGTGTCGACCCCCGCACGAAGCGGCGGCCGACACGCCCCCTCAATACATCTCTATGGCAGAGCCGGAGATTGCCGAAGGCAGCGCTTCGGCTCTGCCATAGAGTTGTATTGAGGGGGCGTGTTGGCCGCCGCCTCGTGCGGAGGTCAACACGCCCCCTTGCCGCGGGCTGTTTGGGCTCCGTACAGGAGATCGCAGGGGGCCCCAGCGGTCGGACCCCCCGCGATCAGCAACTTATCCCCTATCCTTAGGATAGGGGATAAGTTGCTCACCACTGAGTCACCACTGAACTACTCCTTTTCCGATCACCACCGCTTGCGGGGATCGGACAGGGATGACTGCTGATATCTATCAGCAGGCATCCCGTGGCAATGCCTAGGGGGGTCCAGAGACCCCCCCCCCCCCCATGTCGGCGATCGCAGCAAATCGCCGGTCAATTCAGACCGGCTGTTAGGATTCGGCAGGCTGGATGTGGATCCTCTGTGTCAGCGAGGGATTGGCATAGACCGTGTCGGTGGACCGGTTCTAGGTTGCTACTGGTATTCACCAGAGCCCACCGCAAAGCGGGATGGTCTTGCTGCGGCGGTAGCAACCAGGTCGTATCCACCGGCAACGGCTCAACCTCGCTGACTGCTGAGAAGGCGTGGGACAGAAAGACTAGACAGAGGCAAGGTCAGACGTAGCAGAAGGTCGGGGCAGGCGGCAAGGTTCGTAGTCAATGGAGATAGCAAGAGGTCAGGAACACTGGTAAGGCAAACACTGTAAACGCTTTCTCTATGCACAAGGGCAACAAGATCCGGCAAGGAAGGGAAGGGGAAGTGAGGTTATATAGGGAAGTGCACAGGTGAAAGCTAATTAGACTGATTGGGCCAGGCACCAATCATTGGTGCACTGGCCCTTTAAATCTTAGAGAGCTGGCGTGACAGCCGGGGAGTGGGACAGGTGAGTGACTTGGGATGCGATTCGCAAGCGGGCGCGTCCCGCTATGCGAATCGCATCCCCGCCGGCAGTGACCCGGAGGAGCAGGGACCCGGAGCGCTCGGCGTAACACCAGCAATTTTCTGTGATCCGGGCCAATCGGGTCACTGGTGACCCGATCGCCCGGAAAATAAGAATGATCGGAGCTGTCAGAGACAGCTCGACCATCCTAAAGGATAGGAGTGAGGTGGCAGTGTTGCCACCCCCTCCTATCCCCTTCCATTGGTCGATCAGGCTGACGACCAATGGCAGTTGGGGGCGGGGGGGGGCAGATCGAAGTCGGGGCAGAGCGGGGGGAACACGGCCGGCGAGGTGGGGAGCATGGCTTACCGGACCGACGGAGGTGGCGGAGGCGGCATTCTGGAGCAGCGGCAGTAGCAGGAGGAGCAGCGGCCGGAAAGTGCGGCGTAGAGAAGGCTGCAGTGAAGATCGCGGTAAGTGATCTTCTCTGTGGCCTTCTAAAAGCTGCAAAACTACAACTCCCAGCATGCCCAGACAGCCAAAGGCTGTGTAGTGGTCTCTAAACTGTGGTCCTCCAGATGTTGCAAAACTACAACTTTCAGCATGCACTGACTGTCTGGGCATGCTGGGAGTTGTAGTTTTGCAACATCTGAAGTGGCATAGTTTGGAGACCACTATATGGTGGTCTCCAAACTGTAGCCCTCCAGATTTTGCACAACTACAATTCCCAGCAGACCCAGACAGTCAGAGATGCTTGGCGTGTAGTTCTGCAATATCTGGCCCTTCAGATGTTGCAGAACTACAACTTCCAGCATGCCTGGACAGTCTGGGCATGCTTGGAGTTGTAGTTTTGCAACATCTGGAGGGCTACAGTTTGGAGACCACTACTTAGCGGTCTCCAAACAGTTCTTCCCCAGTTGTTGCATAACAACAAATCCTAGCATGCCCAGACTGTCCAGGCATGCTGGGAGTTGTAGTTCTGCAACATCTGAAGGGCCAGATATTGCAGAACTACACGCCCAGCATCCTTGACTGTCTGGGCATGCTGGGAATTGTAGTTTTGCAACAGCTGTAGGCACACTGGTTGGGAAACACTGAGCTAGAGTCTGTTTCCTAACTCAGTGATTCCAACCCGTGTGCCTCAAGCTGTTGCAAAACTACAACTCCCAGAATGCACTGACAGACCGTACATGCTGGGAGTTGTAGTTTTGCAACAGCTGGAGGCACACTGGTTGGAATCACTGAGCTAGAGTCTGTTTTCTAACTCAGTGGTTCCCCACCAGTGTGCCTACAGCTGCTGTAAAACTACAACTCTCAGCATGTAAGGTCTGTCAGTGCATTCTGGGAGTTATCCTTTTGCCACAGCTGAAGGTTTGGGGTGCCCCCCCCCCATGTGAATGTACATGGGTTTACAGTGGGTTTCCTTCTACAAGCTTGAGCCGCAGCGGAAAACTTACTCTGAACCCCCGCCTGTGTGAATGTACCCTAAAAACACTAACAAATAATAAAAAGTAAAACACTACATATACAACCCCTTACAGGTTCCTCCCCCCAATAAAAATGAATAACGTCTCATACGGCAGTGTTTCCTAAACGGAGCCTCCAGCTGTTGCAAAACCACAACACCCAGTATTGCCAGACAGCCATAGACTGTCCTGGCAGGCTGGGAGTCTTGCAACAGCTGGAGGCACCCTGTTTGGGAAACACTGCTGTAGGGTTTTGGTGGAGACAAGCCCCATCCTTGTATCCGTTTCTGCCCCTATTGAAAATTCCTTATTTAGGCCTCAAATGCGCATAGCGCTCTCTCACTTCAGAGCAATGTCATATTTCAAGGCAACAGTTTACAGCCACATATGGGGTATTTCCGTACTTGGGAGAAATTGCGTTACAAATTTTGTTGGGATTTTTCTCCTTTTACCCCTTATGAAAAGGTACAGTTGGGGGCTACACCAGCATTTTAGTGTAAAAAAATTTACATTTTTACACTAACATGCTGGTGTTGCCCCATACTTTGTAACGCAATTTCTCCTAAGTATGGAAATACCCCATTTGTGTACGTAAAATGCTCTGCGGATGCACAACAAGGCTCAGGAGTGAGAGAGCGCCATGTACATTTGAGGCCTAAATTGGTGATTTGCACAGGGGTGGCTGATCGTTACAGTGGTTATGACATGAACGCAAAAAAACACCCACATGTGACCCCATTTTGGAAACTACACCTCTCACACAATGTAACAAAGGTTATAGTGAGCCTTAACAACCCACAGGTCTTTGACAAATTTTCGTTAAATTTGGACATGAAAATTAAAAAAATGTTTTTTTTCCCCCTGAAATGCTGGTGTTACCCCAAATTTTTCATTTTCACAAGGGGTAATAGGAAAAATGCCCCCCAAAATTTGTAACCCCATTTCTTCTGAGTATATAAATACCCCATATGTGGATGTAAAGTGCTCTGCGGGCGAACTACAATGCTCAGAAGAGAAGGGGCGCCATTGGGCTTTTTGAGAGAGAATTAGGCTGGAATTGAAGGCTATGTGTGTTTACAAAGCCCCCCATGGTGCCAGAACAGTGGACCCCCTCCACATGTGACCCCATTTTGGAAACTACACCCCTCACGGATTGTAACAAGGGGTGCAGTGAGCATTTACGCCCCACAGGTGTCTGACAGATTTTTTGAACAGTCGTCCGTAACAGCCCACTGTTCCAAAGATCTGTCAAATGCCAGTGGGGTGTAAATGCTCATTGCACCCCTTATTAAATTCTGTGAGGGGTGTAGTTTCCAAAATAGTATGCCATGTGTTTTTTTTTTTTACTGTTCTTGCATCATGGGGGCTTCCTAAATGCGACATGCCCCCAAAAAAAACATTTCAGCAAAATTCGCTCTCCAAAAGCCCAATGTCGCTCCTTCCCTTCTGAGCCCTCTAGTGCACCCGCAGATCACTTTACATCCACATATGAGGTATTTCCTTACTCGAGAGAAATGGGGTTCCAAATTTTGTGGAGCTTTTTCTCCTATTACTCCTTGCGAAAATGAAGAGTTTGGGGTAACACCAGCATTTTAGTGTTAAAAATCTAATTTTTCATTTTCACGTCCCACTTTAATGACAGTTCGTCAATCACCTGTGGGGTGTTAAGGCTCACTGTACCCCTTGTTACGTTCCTTGAGGGGTGTAGTTTCCAAAATAGTACGCCATGTGTTTTTTTTTTTGCTGTTCTGGCAACATAGGGGCTTCCTAAATGCGACATGCCCCCCAAAAACCATTTCAGCTAAATTTGCTTTCCAAAGGCCAAATGTGACTCCTTCTCTTCTGAGCATTGTAGTTCACCCGCAGAGCATTTTATGTCCTAACATGGGGTATTTCCATACTCAGAAGAGATGGGGTTACAAATTTTGGGGGGGCATTTTCTCCCATTACCCTTTGCAAAAATGGTAAATTTGGGGGAAAAAACTGCACTTTAGTGAAAAAAATTTTTTTTTCATTTACACATCTGAATTTAACGAAAAATTAATCAAACACCTGTGGGGTGTTAAGGCTCACTGGACTCCTTGTTATGTTCCTTGGATGGTGTATTTTCCAAAATAGTATTCCATGTGTTTTTTATTTTGCTTTTCTGGCAAAATAGGGGCTTCCTAAATGCGACATGCCCCCCAAAAACTTTATAGCAAAATTCACTCTCCAAAATTCCATTGTCGCTCCTTCCCTTCTGAGCCCTCCACTGCGCCCGCCGACCACTTCACATACACATATGAGGTATTTCCTCACTCAAGAGAAATTGGGTTACACATTTTATGGGGCTTTTTCTCCTATTACCCCTTGTAAAAATTCAAAAACTGGTTCTACAAGAAAATTCTCATTTTGAAAATTTCGTGAAAACTTTGAAAATTGCTGCTGAACTTTGAAGCCCTCTAACGTCTTCTAAAAGTAAAGGCATGTCAACTTTATGATGCAACATAAAGAAGACATATTGTATTTGTGAATCAATTTATAATTTATTTGGAATGTCTATTCTCCTTACAAACAGAGAGCTTCACAGTCAGAAAAATGCTAAATGTTAAATTTTTTCATCAAATTTAGGAAGTATGGACGAAAATTTACCACTAGCATAAAGTAGAATATGTCACGAAAAAAACTTTCTCCGAATCAGAATGAAAAATAAAAGCATCCCAGAGTTATTAAAGAGAGCCCACGTATTGGACAGCATGGGAGAGGAGGGGGCACATGACAGGGGGGGTATGAGAAGCAGTAAAGGGGTCTGGGAGAGGTCAGGTCAAGAGCGGGAAAAGAAGGGGAGGAGTGAGAGGGGTTAAATAGGAGGGAACAGGAGGTCATTCTGCCAGGGAAAGCGGAGTTGTCCCACCCGCCCTTTGTGTTGGCATGAATGGTAGGCGGTGTGGGGGTTGGTGAGTGCTTGTTGCAGCGGTGGGAATGTTAAAGGGGGGACTTGGAGGCATTGCTGGAAAAATGGTGCAGTGGCCCGGTTATACCGGCCCTGGTGGAGCTGGGATGGAACCCAGTTGGTTGTGGCAGGATACTCTCCGAAGGTGGGGCCCTTTGGGTCAGGGGGTGAGGCGACCTAGGGCTCAGTAGGAGAGTAATAAAATTGGGTTGCCTTCAGGTCCCCCTTCCTTATTGTATTTGAAATATATCAGGGGTTAAAATATTGGTTGCACTTTATATTTGTTATTGGGGGTTATTGGTGTTACTCCCCGTTTGATGTATATGTTATATTTATGAATATTTATATTTTGTTAAGGTTTAATAAAATGGGGTCCGCTGTGGCCGTTTTTCTACCACAAAGCAAGTGTCTGTGTCTTGTGTTCAGGTAAAGGGGTGGTAGTAGGCCAGCGGATCTATACGATCCCCTAGTCATGCTTAAAATTACAGTGGTCAGATGTGCAAAAAACACTCTGGTCCTTAATCTGAAAATGGGCTTGTTCCTTAAGGGGTTAAAGAAGTAGTCCAGTCTAAAAAAAAAAAAATCATCCCCCTTTCCACTTGCATACAGTTGAGTGTAATTTTAAGGCTTTTTTTTTTTTTAAGTTGCAATTAATAAATGTGGCAAGTATCCAATAGCCAAAAAAAACTTGCACATTTTTCTCAACAGAATTCAACAGTGATGAGCTGACTGCAAATATGCTGGGAAGTGGTGACGACACATAAATGGAGTAGCCATGCAAAATTCACATTAAAAGTACAATTTACTCAACAACAAAAATGACACAGATGGAGTGATTAATTTCCCCTAAGGTCCAAGAAGATTTCATTACACAATTATTATGCTTTATTTACATATCATTGGTTTGGTCCAGCATCTGATATTCTGTGCTTAAAAGAACATTACACTTTCCTAGGCACTTACCCAAAGGCATCATCATGGAGAGGTGTTACTTTGTAATGTACACCCTTCCTGAATCTGTACTGATGTTGATGGGATTTTAAATCAGAAAGTCACTGTCATGTTTTCCACTGTTGCCCTCAGATTTTTGCCCCAGTGATGCAATTGTTGCCCCATGTTGCTACAGTTGACACTTTGTTTTAGCTTAATTGTAGGTTACGTATTTTTTCCTGATGGTAAGAAGGCTGGAATTGAATGGTCTGGTGCTCACCTCTGTAACCTGGCTGAGGACCATGTAATTGCTGAGCATTATGAGATCCACTTTACTGCCGGTGAGTCATCTGAAACAGTACCCATGCCCACCAGGTGGGAAATATGGAATACGATGGGCACCACCAGTTGGGTAGTCTTTGTAGTCACTTGCATTGTGGCTGATATTGTGGGGGACACTGTGGCTGTCATTGTCACTATGTGGGCACTAGGTGGGCACTATGTCTGATACTGCAAGGTTGTGAATAAAAGCATAAGTGTAATAGACACGTGTGGTTGTGGAGGGTGGGATTGTTAATCATACAGTACGTTATTGTTTTATTCAACAAATTCTCCTTCTTTAGGTGGTCAGATTTTTGAGGTTTCAGCAACTATTGACTCCAAGAACAGTCCCCTGATTTACAATCCATCCTTACATTCTAACAAGCCAACTGCTGGAATTACCCATGAATGCATCGCCACCTTCAGGACGGCCATGGGTGGCAGGGGATGGGGCTTGGTTGAATTCTTCTATGGGGTAAGAGCATTTAAAGGGGTGGTCCCTTGTCATGAAGTTATCCCCTGTTCACAGGATAGGTGATAATAAGCAGATCGGAGGGTGTCCGGCCACTAAGGCCCCTGCCAGTACTAAAAACAAGGACATAATTTTCCCTGGAATGGTGTGGACTGAGTCTTCTCTGTGAGGCTGCGGAACATTTCTAAATCCAGTGTGTGCTGGCCCCACAGACAATGAATGGACCAATGGCCACACAGGTGTTGTTTGCACCATTCATTCTCTGCTTTCATTTCCCTTCTTCTCTTTTCTCTTCTTGACTCCTCTTTCCCCTCCTGCGGCCCAGTCTTATCATGTCACAGTACATGTCGGCATTCATGATTTCCTCAATGAACTATAGCTCCCTAGATCATGACACTCCCACCACCATGCTTGACTATAGACAAAACAAACTTGTCTTTGTACTCCTCACCTGGTTGCCGCCACACACACTTGGCACCATCTGAACCAAATAAGTTTATCTTGGTCTCATCAGACCACGGGACATTGGGGGGAATCATTGTAGGTGTAGGTGAAGCATTTTTATACAACTTTATATTGTGTGCTGGTAATGTGTAGGTGCACCGAATTTATTAAATGGTCGCAGGGAATTTGTTAAATTTTGTACATGTACACATTTCCTGAATTTCTCTGGTTCATTCGTTGTGCAAAATGTTGCTCCTTTTGCATCCTGCTGTGCAAAAATGTACAACTTTTCTACACATACACCAAAAAGCTAAGCTAAGTCTGGGCTAGTGTATTTTTGTGACTTTTTGAAGGTGCAAAAATTTTCGTAATAGGGGATAAGATGTATAATCACGGTTGTCCCGCCGCTGGGGACCCCCGCAATCTCTCCTGCAGGACCCACTTGCCATGAGCTGCACACAGTGAAGATCGGTATATGTCTGATGACTCACGATACAGGGGCCATAGTATCGTGACATCATGGCTCTGCCCCCTTGTGACCTCATGCCTCTCAATGCAAGCTTATGGGAGGGGGCATGGCGGCCACCATACCCCTCCCATAGACTTGCATTGAGGGGGCGGGGCATGATGTCACAATACTCCGGCCCCTGTATCGTGAGTCATCAGACATGGACCGATCTTTGCTGTGTGCAGCTCATGACAAGTGGGTGCTGCAGGAGAGATTCCAGGGTTTCCGCAAATTACCATGGTTTGCTTTTCTTACAAGTAAAACTGCATGTGAACCCAATCATACACTGCCAGAATTTTGACTGAAAGTATCTTTATTCACAATCAGTCTTCAAAAATACTGCAACACAAAGCAGGCTGATAAAGAGTTCAATAAATAATGCATGTTTTTTTATTTTTTTTTATTCAGATACTCTTTATTAAATTTTTTTTTCATGTTTTACAATCTCATTTCAAAATGTATACATCAACCATAAAAACAATATATTCCATGCATATAATGCATGCTTACTTAGTAGCAAAGGAGCATAACACACAGTACAAGCCTAATGATCCTATGCTATATATTATAAATGCTACAGAACATTTTGATAAAGCTCACGTCAAATAAGTATAATGGGCCTTCAATAAGGTGAAGGAGTGTGGGGAAGGAAATAAAGGGAGGGGAACCACAAGACATTGCTTCTACATCCCTGACAACTCTTTTTTATTTGCTCCACAGGCATAAGAAGTAATCTTCCTCTGGTCATTTACTGTGCAACTCATGGCTGATTTTTTCCCCTGAAGATAAGAAAAATATTATCATATCAGCAGGAGACTCAGGGGTTGGGGTTTAAGACTCAATACAGTTGTGTTGCGGTTTGACGTTGTTGCGATGCATTTGGCCACATGAAGTAGCTTCTTCTGAAATAACCCTGCATTTTTTATTCCTGCCAATTTTTGCTATTTAGCAATTAGTGTGTGTTTGCTAAAACTAGCAAGTGTTATAAAACACAGGAAAATAGCAGCAATATAAAACCATTTTCTGCATGTGACCAACTGCACTGTAACCACTATTCAACCAGATCAAGTGTTTTCACCCTTAGGGTAATTTTTTGGATGGTGAAACAAATCAAGAGTCAAGTTGGCTCATGGGATCTTTTGTGCGACCAGTAAAATTTTCAGTACAGTGGTCCCTCAACATACGATGGTAATCCGTTCCAAACGGACCATCATTTGTTGAAACCATCGTATGTTGAGGGATCCGTGCAATGTAAAGTATAGACCACTGGTAGAGGAAGTTGTACTCACCTGTCCCCGCCACTCCGGACCGTCACCGATCGTCACCGCTGCCCTGGATGTCACCTTCCATCGCTGTCGCCACGTCCCTGGGGTGTCCCTGATGCTCCGGCAAGGCCTCTACTTCCCCGGCATCCTCGCTCTCCATCGCCGCTCTCCGTCGCCGCCATCACCTCGCTAAGCACGCCGCTCCTATTGGATGACGGGATGGCGTGCGCAGCGACGTGATGACAACGACGGAGAGCGCCGATGATGCAGGGGATCCCTAAGAGGACGTGCCGGAGCCCCGAGGACAGGTAATTGATTGTCAGCGGACCGCACGAGGCACCATAAACGGCTATCCGGCAGCAGCTGAAGCAGTCTGCGCAGCCGGATAGCCGTTTATGCGATGGCCCCGACATACAAAAGCATCGTATGTTGATGCTGCCTTCAACATGTTGAAATTATCGTATGTCGGGGCCATCGTAGGTCGGGGGGGGGGGGGGTCACTGTATAGGCCGCCCAGCACCCTGAGTAAACAGGAGATGTATGGCCAATAATTATTAATTTGAAGGACCTCACAAATGATTTAGAGATTGTTTGTGTGGCGCCTCTATGAAAATGAGGTCTGATCACTGAAGTTGAAGTTAATTTCCCGCAGCCAGTCATCCTGTATAAAAGGGCCCTCAGCCATATCATATAGTGGAGAGCCTACCAATTGTACACACAACATAACTCATGACACAAGGAAAAAAGAACAGTATTACCAAATCTGCAAGTTAAAGGGATGGTACACATTAAAACTAAATTATTATGCAATTAAAATGTTTTGTAACTTAATAACTTTGTGTATTTAGCCCTCACAATTTTCAAGATCACTGCTTACTGTCAGTAAATGAGACAGACCTGCATAAAAGGGGTACTTTGCTGCTCAGCATTTAGAAACTGTTCCAAACGCTGGATCAGACGCCGGGAGCATGTGACATCATAGCCCCGCCCCCTCATGATGTCACGCCCCACCCCCTCAATGCAAGTTTATAGAAGTGCTTCTTACAGAATGAGAGTTTATACAGTTGTATCCATTCTAGACAATCCCCTGTGAGCTAAAAAGCCTGGATTCCATATTGGTACATGTAACCTGCCTTGATGCAGTGTAACAAATTGAACAGGAGAGATACTGTATTTATACTACTGATGTGTTTAGCTCACAGAGGATTAGCTAGACTGAATACAATAGTAACAATAGGTCAGGATTATGCCACAATTGTAGGAAAAAAGGACATTATAGATTTCCACATTTAATACATTGGCATTAGGTCAGGATTAGTTTACAATGGACGCACCAAGAATATTTGACTGACAGCAAACAAAGGCCTTAAAAGGAAAACTGTCAGCTTGCTCCCCCCCGCACTAACCAGCGGTACTGGCTGGTATTGCAGGGGACACTGATCAGTTTGATGCTTACCGTGCCCGAATCCCCCCTGCCGTTCGGCTGATATCTTCTATTTTCTGTATATGCTAATTAGGTGCTAACTGGCACAGGCCGGGCTAACTGGCACTCTGACATCTGCGTTTTTGTCCGCAGCGCTGCCCAGCTCATCAATATTCCTCCCCTCCCTCCGCCTCTCCCTCTTCATTACAGAGTGGGTAGAAAAGAGAGAGGCGGAGGGGAGGAATATTGATGAGCTGGGCAGCGCTGCGGCCGAAACGCTGACGTCAGAGTGCCAGTTAGCCCGGCCTGTGCCAGTTAGCATCTGATTAGCATATCCAGAAAATAGAAGTTTACGGCCGAACGGCAGGGCGGATCTGGGCACGGTAAGCAACAAACTGATCAGCGTCCCCCGCACTACCAGCCAGTACCGATGGTTAGTGTGGGGGGTGCAAGCTGACAGTTTTCCTTTAAGATAATTACAAGCTGAAGCATAAAGTGAGATATTTATTAAGAATGGAATTTCACATACTTGTTTTAAGTAAAAGAAGTCTAGTGTAGAATGTGCCCGATGTAACAAGAGGCACAATTCTTTTAATAGATCTGCTAAATCTCTCACATGTTTGTGTGCCAGACTTAGAAATCTATCTGTAGTAGATTTCTGTCAAAGCTTATGCCTATTTCTGGGGTAAGATATGTTAAATCACCAGTCTATGGGAGGCCTCATCTCTACTACTAAGCTCTGCCCACTTTTCTGTAAAATGGCAAAGCGGTAAAAGGGGAAAAAAAAGTTGCACATTTCTGTGCAAAAATTTGTAACTTGTAAGTCAGAAAACTGAATTCTCCTTGCAGACCATAAAGATTATTATTATTATTATTTTTTTTTTTTTTTGCAGAAACATCAATTATCAGTATTTTCTCTTTTGGTATATAACATTTCAACCAATATCACTTGGAAAAATTTTTTGTTATTAAAGGATCAGCTTTTTTCATTTATAATCTCACAGTTGTTTATATACAATTACTATGGCATTTGTGTAAATAAAACATAATTTGAATTAAATCTGTGTTAATAAATGGATGTAGTAATGTGTGGTGCCATCTAGGGGGCCTTTGAGGGAGAGCATCCTGAACAGCATAAAATGTTATCGACAATTCCTGAATAAGTGGTTTAACAGCGACAACATTGGGACCATTTGAAGCATTGTACCTAATGTTAACAAAGATAAACATGTTCAGGTCCATCTTACTGACAATATGCAGACTTGCTAAATTCCATTTTAAAATATTCAGATACAAAAACCCAAGTATTTGGCATAGCAAAAAATGCTATAACAGCCTGATAAGAGTCTCTAACTGGAGGGGATTTAAAGCAGTCTCTTGGTCTCTGTTACTCTCTCATTTCTAAAGAGTATGTAAAGACAAAAAGGGGGGAAAAAGGCACACGCGCCCCTAGTGTGGTACGTTTATAGTAATAGATAAGTGCAATAAAGGTCACACTTACCAAAAGATGTTGTGCTAAGGGCACAACATCGTACAGCGTATTAATCAATGAAGGTCTGTTAGCAGCCACGATCCTCCGGTCGATACTAGCTCACCAGTCCAAATAGCCGAAGCCAAAAAGATATAGCAAACATGGATCTTCACAAGCGCATAAACAGTAATAAATTAAGTGGAATGAATCCTCAAGTTCATAGTAATGATTTATTCCAAGCACATAAAAGCAACGCGTTTCCTGCCCGTAGCGGGCACTTCATCAGGCAAGTGTGCATGTACAGATATCAGAACAAAACCCATTTAAATAGACAATCTCTACGTATGTTTTCAAAGGTCACGTCAATTAGGCTATTCTAGACAGGTAACGGCACCTAGACTAGCATGATAGTAAATAGGACATAATAAATATATATAAAAAAGAACATGTTTCAAATAAATAATACATGGTCTTTGATAAATATAAAAGGGTGAACAGATATTAGATAATAAACAAAGGGAACTATATGAAGTAGCTGCGGGTTCTATTAGCAACAGCATACAAACATATTGGGGGAGATTTATCAAAACCTGTGCAGAGGAAGAGTGGTGTAGTTGCCCATAGCAACCAATCAGATTGCTTCTTTAATTTTCCACAGGCCTCTAAAGAGGCCTGTGGAAAATGAAAGAAGCGATCTGATTGGTTGCTATGGGCAACTACACCACTCTTCCTCTGCGCAGGTTTTGATAAATCTCCCCAATTGTTGCTACCGGAGCTCAGCGCTGGAGTGTGTTAGTTTTGTGAATGAACAGCGCTATGCAGACTGTAGCGATGCTAACAGTGAATGAATATCCTTTGAAGAAACATAAAAAATTATTAAATATAGTTGACCATATATTAACAATCATATATATATGTATATATATATATGTATATATATATATATATATATATATATATATATATATATATTAACTATCTTCACTGTTTGTTCCAATATGATTGTTAATATATGGTCTTTCAACTATATTTAATAATTTTTTATGTTTCTTCAAAGGATATTCATTGATTATTTTAATTAAATACACATATATACAATTTTTATTACCAGATATATATACAACTGGGTATTTATTTATTTATTTACTAGCCATTACCGCTTGTTCAATAACATATCGCTATATTATATATATATAAGTTATTATTTTGCATCAATTATTATGATCGATCTGTTGCCTCTGTGCTTTTTTCATCACCACACACTACGGCTAAACATGCGGTGCATTGTACCATTTCTATGAGCCATGATCGATCTATTGCTCGGGATTACTCTTGGCTCTGGCTACAACACTCAGATTGGCCCGGCCCTGTATTTTTAGTACCTGTTGTATTCCGCCTGTGTAGCACTGGAGCACTGTGTATTCTATCCCACTGGCTTTCTCCAGTGCACGGCGGCTGTTTTTTATATCGGTTAACTTGCAGGCTGTTTTCCCGCCCATCACTAGCATTGCTGCAGTCTGTATAGCGCTGCCCTTTTATCCTGCAGAGCGTTACCCACTCTGCTTCACTGACTCTCTCTAAGCGGATAGTAATTACTTTGTATCTGGCAACTGCTGGCTGTTGCTCCGCCTACTGTTAGCATAGCTACAGTCTGCATAGCGCTGTTCATTCACAAAACTAACACACTCCAGCGCTGAGCTCCGGTAGCAACAATATGTTTGTATGCTGTTGCTAATAGAACCCGCAGCTACTTCATATAATTCCCTTTGTTTATTATCTAATATCTGTTCACCCTTTTATATTTATCAAAGACCATGTATTATTTATTTGTAACATGTTCTTTTTTTTTATATATATTTATTATGTTCTATTTACTATCATGCTAGTCTAGGTGCCGTTACCTGTCTAGAATAGACTAATTGACGTGACCTTTGAAAACATACGTAGGGATTGTCTATCTATATATGCACACTTGCCTGATAAAGTGCGGCTACGGGCAGGAAACGCGTTGCTTTTATGTGCTTGAAATAAATCATTAATATGAACTTGAGGATCCATTCCACTTAATTTATTACTGTTTATGCGCCTGTGAAGATCCATGTTTGCTATATCTTTTTGGCTTCTGTCATTTCTAAAGGGGGTATTCCCAACTTTAAAGGGGTATTCCAGGATTTTTTTTTATTTGCATATGCTACAGGGGCTGTAAAGTTAGTGTAGTTGATAATATAGTGTCTGTACCTGTGTGTGATGGTTTTCTCGCAATTCTTATGTGATTTTCACCCCAATATTTATTTTTAACAGCATACAAAATGACTGTTGTCTTGGATTTTTCCCAGCTTGCAATGCGGCCGAGACCTGACTCACTAGTCAGCTGATGACAGGGAGCCTGTCTGCTTCAATGGGTGGAGCGATCAATCTGCAACTAATGCAACAGCTGTAGGCTGTACCCTGATTAAAAACCACAGGTCTGCAGCTGGGTGGGGTGGCTGATGTGTGAGAAGGAGGAAAATGGAATTGTGGGATTTGTAGGCAAACAAGAAAACTGAAAACAGGAAATACAACCCACAGTATTATGGTGGACTCATAGTGACAACATAGTCATTTAGCCCCAAGACAAGTGCAGATCCTTCCTAAGCATGTCCATCACTGTCTGCCAGGTACATACTAAAATCACCTTATGCTGAATAACCCCTTTAAACATTATCCACAGGATAGGAAATAACAAGCTGATCGTTGGAGGCACTGAGCCTGGTACTGTCTATTCATTAGGAGAACAATTTTCTTCTATTCTCATGGTTGTTTATCAAGATTACATAGGGGATAACCTCATGAATTTGGGATACCTCTTTAAGGACACCTAGATCCAGACCTGTTGGTGGACCAAACTAACTTGATTAACTCATTCCCATTGGATGATAGGGAACATTCATAGTTTCACTTGGGGTTCCCCAATGCGGTGAAGCTCACAGTATCTGGGTGCCTCTGAAGACTGATGAAGTCTTAGGCCTGGTTAAATTACTTGCTACTCTCTCTGGTCTGCATGTAAGGCTGGGGGGGGGGGGGGGGGGTTGTTACTGCAGTTTGGCTGTGGGGTCTGTGATTCATTTAAGCACTGACTTGGAACTTGCAACTCAGCTCTGAAATTGGATAGATGTCTGGTCCAACTGCACTGGTTCGCTGCCTCTCCCCTTTAGTATGGCACCTCTGAAGGTCCTTCTCTTTTGCCCAACTCTCAACTGACTCTTTTGGTGCACAGGCAGAACTATCTTCTTTTGAACCTAGCTTGAGGCTTGGCTTTTACCCCCTGACTCTTGACCATCAGCACATGGCTGCAACATCTGCATAGGTTGGTGTTGAACGGGTGCCACATGCACACCCCTTGTTTACATTTGGAGATGTGTTGCTGACAAACAAATTTTATGCCTGGTTAAAGGATGTGATCAGCCGACAAAACAGCATAAAAAAGACTTTAAAGTATACCTGCCACCAACAACAATAAAAGCATGGATGTTACTTAAATTGCAATTAGCATCCTGTACATGTAATTTTTATCTGTTTTCAGTCTAGTTCTGGCCAGATATCTGCTCGTGGTGGATACTCCTGGTTCTTAAAGTTCCAAAGATGCTCAAACAATTCCCACATGAGGGGTGTAGGCAGACAGTTTTAGCTGAGTTGAGTGAAGACAGTTGTAGACACTGAAGCTCTACAGGCCCCTGTAGAGCTTGTTCAGACCTATTCTTGCTGTCTAGACAGATGTGGGTCTCTAGACCATTGGCACTCTTATTAAAGGAAAATTGGAGATTTATGTAAAAAATCCCTTGGATAGGATGTCTCCTAGGTCTATCAGTACTATATGCTGGGCTAAGGCACCATGCGACTCAAGCTCTGTAGACTGACTCTGCTCACACTACACTATACTGTGCTCTACTCTTCACTGACTGTCTGTCTGTCTACCTCCTCCTCTTCTGCATGGGAAATCCTGCTTTCAACTAAAAAGAGAATTGGTTGACTAAGCATTGACTTCCCACCTTCTATGGCTTTTTATTCCTTGCATGTGTCTAATGCATTTAAAGCGGTTATCCAGGAATAGAAAAACACAGCTACTTTCTATCAAAAACAGCTCCCCGTCTGTCTCCAGGTTGGGTGTGGTTCTGCAGCTCAGTTCCATTGAAGTGAATGGAGCCAAGTTGTAAAACCACACCCAACCTGGGGACAGACGTGGATAACCCCTTTAAATCACTTGATCTTGCCAGGTCACAAACTGAACATCAGGAGGGAAATTTATCAAACACCTGTTTAGAGGGATTGTGGTGCAGTTGCCCATAGCAACCAATCAGATTGCTTCTTTCTTTTTGAAAAGGCCTGTGAAAATTGAAAGAAGCAATCCGATTGGTTGCTATGGGCAACTGCACCACTCTTTCTGATAAATCTCCCCCTAGATGGCAGCAGGACACACAGGCACAGATTTATTAATCTGTCTTTGTTGCTCATAGCAACCAATCATAGCTCAACTTTTACGTTACCAGAACAATTAGAGAAATGAAAACTGAGCTGCGACTAGTTAGAAGAAGTCCATAATCAATAGCTTTATTGAGGACAGGTAAAACCAATAGCTGGAAAAACATGATGTAGTTGGTGCGTTCCGGTTCAGCTGATAGTTTACTGAAACCTGACGTGAGAGAGATTACTGCACCATAGTGATCCTATCTGTGAACAGAATGTCAGAATGCACATTTTCATGCTTATTAAGGACATGTAAAACTTTGGCAAAAAGTTAATGACTGTAAGCATTTCAATGGTGGTCAGAGATGGCTGTCACCCAGAAATGGTTGGAAAGCATATTAAAAAACTTCAGTTTATTCCCTATTATATAGAATATCGCACAATTCTCCTGCAGGACATTGCACCAGTGTGCAGATCATTGCAGCAGGCTCCACTGGTTTCATTGCTCTTTGTGCATTGGATTCTTACTAGAATGAGACAATATTTTCCCCTAATAACAGTAGTTACCATGGTAACATCAGCTGAGCGCCATGCCCACCGCGACCCTCTGTACATCCTGTTATCAACGCTCACAGAGGGTCCTGTTTGTGTTGCAGGTTCTTGTGTAATCACTGTATCATTATACCTTTATAATGGGCTCAGCCAGACTCCTTCCTGTTATGAGGGCCACATTCACAGCCAAACAGATAACGCAGCAGCGAGCCATGAATCATCAGTGAATGACCCCCAGGGGACAGAAAAGTGTCAACATCTATAGAGACTGGACGATGCCCAAACCTGGGATGAAATCAAGCACAGCGGCCATTACAAGTGACCCCAGATGACTGGGGCTGGGCACCTTACATTGTGTCATCAGTCAGTGCAGCCTGGTAGAAAAACATCACATGATAGAACCGTGCCACATCACAGAGCCGCAATATACAACTGACTCACATGATGAGGCTCTGGTCTTGACCTATAATCTCACAGATAGAAGCTACCACAATCCTAATAGTAAGGGCAATTTCACATGGCACAGTTTTCCTTTGAATATGTTGCAAAACCTTGGATATCTTCCGCCTATTTCTTTTGCAGCATATTTAGCAGGGCAGATGAATAAGCTCCATTCATTGGTTAACCAACATGTCTTCTGTGTGAACTAAGTCAGAATGCACATTAGAACATGGCCTACGAGTGCCCATACATATTGGACAAACATTGGCCAAACCACTGGTTTTGGCAAACTTGGCCTGCTATCTCATGTGCAAGGAGGTGTCCTTGCTGTCCATCTTTTTTGAATGGTGGTGTATAGCCCTTCATATACCCCTTCTTGGGTCAGGTATAATGGGGTATTCAGCGATACGGTTAAAAACATGTGATAGCCTGGGGGATGTAGAGTATGGGGAGTGTAGCTGTGCGGTAATTAAAGAGTGCTTGTTAACCCTTGCTTTTCTTGATGCCAGGGTGGGGGCTCCTCAGTAACGTTTGTCCTACCGCCACCCTTCTCAAGAGCGATAGGGAGGTAGATAATAATAAAATGTCCACAACCGGAGAGTTTTCTGAAACAGGTATAATTTACTGAAGATTTTCTGCAAGCTTCATAAACTGAACAGTCTCCATGCATACAACTGCTTTCTTTGGAGATTGACAAGGTTGGGACTTTAGCAATTTAGAGTCTTTAGGTATTGGGTGCTGTTCCACTGGATTTAGGGGATTTAGTTGCGGTCCAGTAGTCACACTAGCGGGGGTAGTTTAGAACTCATGGTTTTAGTTCAGCTGAGGCCAGTAGGTTTTTCAGGCCCAGCGTGTCTTTGCAAGTTGCGCAGATCCGTCCTGCTAGTCCGGCATCCACGAGAGCAGCAACCCAAGAGGGCGATAATTGGCTACAGCTCGGTTATATGGGCAGGGGCTGGACTAGTGCTAATTGGTCCATACTTGTGTCAATCACCATTACAAGGACTTGTGGGTAACACGTGACCCAAGGACCTCCAAAGGTCCTCCAACATACCATAGAGAATATTAACATGGTCACATGACCGAAGGTCCTGTGACGCTAAACAAGGTAAGTACTATACATTATATTAGATATACATTATTTATTAAATATATACACGTATTAACATTAGAGAATTAGACTTAAGGA
Source organism: Hyla sarda (assembly GCF_029499605.1). Classification (NCBI taxonomy): domain Eukaryota; kingdom Metazoa; phylum Chordata; class Amphibia; order Anura; family Hylidae; genus Hyla; species Hyla sarda. The sequence continues at coordinate 146,580,195 of NC_079194.1, forward strand.
GAGGCGACTAGGGGCTGTCCCACCTGAGGGACCCTACCTGAGCGTAGTTACTCTGACTTTGGGGACCTCTACACTAAGTACGGTATGTATTATGGTAACGGGACACCACAAACACATGGGGAGATTTATCAAAACCTGTCCTGAGGAAAAGTTTCTGAATTGCCCATAGCAACCAATCAGATCGCTTCTTTCATTTGTGAGAAGGCCTCTGAAAAATGAACGCAGGGATCTGATTGGTTGCCATGGGCAACTTAGCATCTTTTCCTCTGGACTTGAGGTTTTGATAAATCTCAGTCAGTGATGATGGGAGTGATATAGGGGAAGACTAGACTATGATTGCCTACATTCAGGCATGATGGAAATAATGCTGTATGTAGGTATTGCTGTATTGTTACCCTAGGATACCTGGGAATAGGGATGATGGGAGGGATATACAGATAAAGGTTCTGTGTAGCTATGTAATACATCACTGCTATAGAGATAACACTTCATTTTAGGATTCTGAAAGTGTCTGCACTGTAAAGTCTCTTCTTGAAGACCTCCAACCCCTGACCACTGCTATGGCGGTCACACACCAGTTCAGACAGAGGGAGGAGACGTCTCCTTTCTGCAATGTGATTATTTTATCAGTGTCGCTTAACAAGCAGATGTCTGACAGCCTTTCTCCCCAGCCGGATGATGACAGACAAGGCTGCAGAGCTTGGGATGATTAACACTACAAGTGATGACAGAGCCCCTCAAAATGGCAGACTGGGCACATGAAGGTCAGTGCCAAGGAAAAATAAACATGGCTGACGAATCACTGACAGCTATCATGGAGGGTTGAGGAAGGGGTAATATTAATGGCCCCAGGTAACTACAGACACACAACACAGGACAGGTGAACAATAATACAGCTTATATCACAGATTACGGAGACATCCTAATATTTTACGAGTTTATCAATCGGCAGCGTTAATGTTCAATACAATAATAAATGCCATAGCATTTAATTCCCACCATAGCATAAAGTATGCAGAGAATTTATCAAGGGTGGTGTAGGTGAATGATTTTTCTACACCACTTTATGCGGTGGTAATGTGTATATGTGACAGATTTATTAAATGGTTGCGTGGCATGTGATAAAAAGGGGCTAGTAAACATTTTTTTTTATTACACTTTAGTGCACCACTTTGTATGGCTCCTCCTCTGCGACTATGTCTGCAACTTTTTAATGTGTTGCGCCAAGATGTGCAACTTTTTACTAATGCCCTTCAAAGCCAGTTTTGTAAGCCAGGTCAGGGCTGATGTTCATTTGTGACAATTTGCCACTATTTTGCGACTTTTATATGATAAATTCATTACCACTGCAGAAAAACAAGTTAATTTTCACAAGCCTACACAATCACGAGTAAATCGACTTTTGGAAACAGGCACAGAAAAGTAACTGTGACACATTTAGAGCACAAAGATAGTCTGCACACAATAATAAATCCTTCCTATGTCTCTACAGCAACAAACATCTCTATAGTAACAAGCCTCTGCTTCCGCCTCTCTGCTCCGGCGTGCAGGTCTGTCGCCTGCCTACTGAACTTCTGCTACGTCCCGACTACGCTACTTTGCCGCCTGCCCTGACCTACAGCTATCCTGACTACGAGTTGTCTCATCCCTTCTGTGCTTTTCATTTCCTCAGCCGCCTGTGTGGTCGAGCCGTGCCGGGGGTAGCGACATGGGTGTCGTCTGCAGCTGCAAGCCCATCCTGATTTGCGGCGGGCTCTGGTGAAGACCAGCGGCACCTTAGACTCCGCTCCCTGGCACGGTCCAAGTCATCTGCCACACAGGTCCAGCGGATCCACATACACCGGAGTTCCTGTCTTCGGAAACGTGAGTGTTACACCTTCCCCGGCCATATAGTGTACCCGTGAATACTATACAGGAGCAGGGAATCCTGTCACCAGACTGACAGGACTCCCTGCTCCTATAGCCCCTTTGGGCGGTATACACTATGTACAGCTATCTATAAGACCAGCGGCACCTTAGACTCCGCTCCCTTGCACGATCCGAGTCATCTGCCACACAGGTCCAGCTGATCCACATCCACTGGAGTTCCTGTCTACTGAAACGTGAGTGTTACAGTAAGATCCGGCCATGGATCCCGCTGAGGAGCCCCTGCCTGAAGTTGCGGATCTTTCCTCTGTAGTGATATGTCACTCACAGCAGTTGTCCCGACAGGCGCAGCAATTTTCTCATCTTGCCGCCATGATGCAACAGCTTTTGGCCTTGCAACAGCAGCAGGTACCACAATCTGGCCCACTCCCTCCTCCAGCTCCTGCAGTCTCTCCTGGCTCCCAGCCTCACCTGCCTTTGCCTTCCAAGTATGATGGGGATTCCAAGTCATTCAGAGGCTTTGTTACACAGTGCTCCATGCATTTGGAGCTCATGTCTGAACTGTTTCCGACTGAACGTAGTAAGGTGGCCTTTATCATTAGTCTACTTTCTGGAAAAGCCCTGGCTTGGGCTACACCCCTTTGAGACCGTGGTGATCCAGTATCCTCCAATTTGTCGTCATTCTTGGCCGAATTTCACAGTGTCTTTGAGGAACCCACACGTGCCTCTTCAGCTGAGATGGTGTTGCTGAATCTCTGTCAAGGAGATTCTACCATTGGTGACTATGCGGTTCAGTTCCACATTCTAGCCTCTGAACTTGCCTGGAATGAAGAGGCCTTGTGTGCCACATTTAAAAAAAGGACTGTCAAGCAGGATTAAAGATGCCCTTGCAGCACGAGATCCTCCATCTTCTTTGTCTGATTATACAAGGAGATCATTCTCGTCTTACGCAGCAGGAGAGGTAACGACGACGCAATGAAAATTTGTGTTTGTACTGTGCTAGCCCAGAGCACTTTCTCAAGGACTGTACTGTTCGTCCGCACCTAGGGTATGAGAGGCATCCCTGGGTGTGAATACTACCTCTCCACGCTTAACTATTCCTGTACAAGTCTTCGCTTCAGCCAAGTCTTCCTTCAGCGCTACAGCATTTTTGGAATCCGGATCTGCAGGTGACTTTATTGATGCGGCTTTAGTCCACAAGTATCATCTTACTCGGCTTGCCAAGCCCTTGTTCATCTCCTCTGTAAATGGACAAAATCTGGACTGTAAGGTTCACTTCCGTACTGAATCTCTCGTCATGCAAGTGGGAATATCGCATAAAGAGAAGATTGAATTCTATGTTCTGCCACACTGTACTTCTGAAATTCTTCTTGGTCTTCCTTGGCTGCAACGCCATTCCCCGCAACTGGATTGGAGAACTGGAGAAATAATTCGCTGGGGACAATCCTGTCAAAATTTTTCCCTACAACCTGTTCTGTGTAAAGTTGTTTCTCGTCTTCCTCCTTTACCTGTCTTGCCGCTACCTTAACAAGATTTCTCATCATGTATTCTGCAAGAAGCAGGGTGAGTCACTGCTTCCACATCGTCCTTACGACTGCCCTTTTGATCTTCTGCCTGGTACCACTCCTCCTCGTGGGAGGATATATCCTCTTTCAGTTCCTGAGACCAAAGCCATGGCTGAGTATATCCAGGAGAATCTCCAAAAGGGATTTATCCGTAAGTCCTCTTCTCCTGCTGGAGCAGGTTTCTTCTTTGTAGGGAAGAAGGATGGCTCACTCCGTCCATGCATTGACTACAGGGGTCAAGAACCGTTACCCTCTACCTCTTATCTCAGAACTTTTCGACCGTTTACGTGGTGCCATGGTCTTCTCCAAACTGGTCTTACGCGGTGCGTATAACCTCATTCGTATCCGCAAGGGAGATGAATGGAAAACGGCCTTCAATACTCGTGACGGACATTTTGAGTATCTTGTTATGCCTTTTGGTTTCTGCAATGCTCCAGCTGTTTTCCAGGAATTCATTAATGATATCTACCGTGATCTTCTTTACACCTGTGTTGTTGTATACCTTGATGACATCCTGATCTTTTCTTCCAACTTAGAGGAGCATCGTGCTCATGTTCGTCTGGTTCTTCAGAGACTACGGAAGAATCATCTCTATGCCAAATTGGAGAAATTCCTGTTTGAAAAGTCTAGTCTTCCATTTCTTGCCTACATTGTCTCTCATGAAGGCCTGCAGATGGATCCAGATAAGTTATCTGCAGTTTTGGATTGGCCTTGTCCCTCGGGCCTACGTGCAATTCAACGCTTTCTGGGATTCGCTAACTATTATCGTCAGTGTATCCCACATTTTTCATCCTTGGTTGCTCCTATTGTAGCTCTCACTATAAAAGCATCCAATCCTAAGTCTTGGCCTCGAGAGGCTGAAGAGGCCTTCTCCCGTTTAAAGTCTGCATTTGCTTCTGCTCCCATGCTTACAAGACCTGATCCAGAGAGGCCCTTTGCATTGGAGGTTGATGCCTCATCTATTGGAGCGGGTGCCGTCCTCACACAGAAAAACGCCAAGGGCAAGAGTGTAACTTTTGGGTTCTTCTCCAAGACTTTCTCTCCTGCTGAGAGGAATTACTGTTACTCCGAGCGCTCCGGGTCCCCGCTCCTCCCCGGAGCAGCGTTCTCCTGTTCGCAGCGCCCCGGTCAGACCCGCTGACCGGGAGTGCTGCGATAATGTCCCTAGCCGGGACACGTCCGCTCGCATTTCGCATCCCGGCCCGCTTACCAGACTCGTCCCCCGTCTGTTCTGTCCCGGCGCGCGCGGCCCCGCTCTCTAGGGCGCGCGCGCCGGCTCTCTGCGATTTAAAGGGCCGGTTCGCCACTGATCGGCGCCTGGTTCTAATTAGTGTGTTCACCTGTGCACTTCCCTATATAACCTCACTTCCCCTTCCCTTCCTTGCCGGATCTTGTTGCCATTGTGCCAGTGAAAGCGTTCCTTGTGTGTCCCAAGCCAGTGTTCCAGACCTCTTGCCGTTGCCCTTGACTACGATCCTTGCTGCCTGCCCTGACCTTCTGCTACGTCCGACCTTGCTCTTCTAATCCCTTGTACCGCGCCTATCTCAGCAGTCAGAGAGGTTGAGCCGTTGCCAGTGGATACGACCTGGTTGCTACCGCCGCTGCAAGACCATCCCGCTTTGCGGCGGGCTCTGGTGAATACCAGTAGCAACTTAAAACCGGTCCGCCAGCACGGTCCACACCAATCCCTCTCTGACACAGAGGATCCACCTCCAGCCTGCCGAATCCTGACAATTACTCCATTGGAGATCGTGAACTCCTCGCTATTAAGCTAGCTTTGGAGGAATGGCGACATTTACTTGAAGGTTCTTCTCATCCGGTCAGCATCTACTCCGATCATAAGAATCTTCTATACCTTCAGTCTGTTCAACGTTTGAACCCCCGCCAGGCAAGATGGTCACTGTTCTTTTCCCGTTTCAACTTCTTCATTCACTTCAGTCCTGCAGACAAGACCATCAGGGCTGATGCTCTCTCCAGGTCCTCTGACGTCATTGGTTTGGACTCCACGCCTAGGCACATTATTCCTCCTGACTGTTGGATTCCTGCCGCTCCTGCCTAGATTCAGCAAGTTCCTCCGGGAAAATCCTTTGTGCCTGGCAGATTGAGACGCAAGGTCCTTGACAGCAGGACATCCTGGAATACGCAAGACCCTACTTCTTATTTCCCGGCACTATTGGTTGCCCCATCTAGGGCATGTGCGTGCGCCGGAGCTTTAAGATTTAAAGGGCCAGTATGCTCATTAGTGTAACCATCTGTGTCTTGTTGATAAATTCCTTTACCCTCCTCAGTTCTCTGCCGGATCTTTGTTGCCTTGTGCCTAGTGAAAGCGTTCCATAGTATTGCCTTGCCATGTATCAGATCTCCTGCTCTTGTGACCCTGGCACGGTCCGAGTCATCTGCCACACAGGTCCAGCGGATCCACATACACCGGAGTTCCTGTCTTCAGAAACGTGAGTTTTACACCTTCCCCGGCCATATAGTGTACCCGTGTATACTATACAGGAGCTGGGAATCCTGTCACCAGACTGACAGGACTCCCTGCTCCTATAGCCCCTTTGGGCGGTATACACTATGTACAGCTATCTATAGATAGCTGTATATAGTGTATAAAGAACAGGACGTCCACATACCTCCCTCGTTTCTGTCCCTGCTGGGTCCGTGTAGCTCCGCCCCCTTAGTAATGGAGGTTGTCTAATAGACGGAATCCATTACTAAGCCGGGGCTTAGCGTTAGCCCCAAAAATGGTGTAAAGAATGGCGCCCATGGGCCTAGGCAGTAACAGGCTGGCGTTATTTAGGCTTGGGAGGGCCAGTAACAATGGTCCTCGCCCACCCTGGTAAGGCCAGGCTGTTGCTTTTTGGTTGGTATCTGGCTGATACTGAAAATAAGGGGAACCCTATGCGTTTTTTTAATTTTTAATTTATTTATGAAAAAAAAACGCATAAGGTTCCTTGTATATTCAGTATCAGCCAGATACCAACAAAGCAGCAACAGCCTGACGTTACCAGGGTGGGCGAGGACCATTGTTACTTGCCCTCCCCAGCCTAAATAACGCAAACCTGTTACCGCCTAGGTCCAGGAGCGCCATTTTTGACGATCCGGGCCTGTTGGTACCGGCTCTTCCCGGAACCCCTGTTGAGGTGGGTACTGGGGTAATAATTGGGGGTTAGCGCCAGCTGTTTTTGGGGCTAACGCTAAGCCCCGGCTTAGTAATGGATTCCATCTATTAGACAGCCTTCATTACTAAGCCTGAAAATTCAATAAAAAAAACACAACACATTGAAAAAATTGTTTTATTTTAACAAACACTCCCCCACAGCCCTCGTTAACCATTTTTATTAAAATTTAAAAAAATTCAGTTCATCCATCGTAATCCATCGAATCCGCCATAATCCTCTGCATACACGGATCCAAAACGAGAATAAAAAAATACAAAAAAATGGGTTAGGACATTTTATGTGCTCTCCGCTGGGGAGAGCGCCCATAATTCAATGTCTTCCCAAACAGGAAGCCTCCAATTGGTGCAAAACTACAACTCCCAGCATGCCCAGACAGCCTTTTGCTGTCTGGGCATGCTGGGAGTTGTAGTTCAGCAACATCTGGAGTCTCCCTGTCTGGGTAGACACTGGCAGAAGGGTCTGTTCACATTATCCAAAACCGACAATGTTAACAGAGCCTTATACCATTACCAGCCTGAATCCCGTCTGTAGCTCCACCCCCTAATGACGTCATCACTAGGGGGCAGAGCTACACAAACCCGCGGGGACTGGAGGGAGGTAAGGGGACTTCTTCATCTTCTGTATACACTATATACAGCTATCTATAGATAGCTGTATATATAGTGTATACCGCCCAAAGGGTTAACCTATACTATCCAGCAGTGTAAGTTAACTCTTTCCTTGCCAGGCTGGCTTAGCACACAACTCAGCAAGGGGTTAAGTGTATACTTAATATACAATGTACATATACATTGCAGGCTCACTGTAAGTTCTTGCTGGGCAGTAGATATAGGATGAATATATACTGCTCAGCATCAGCTGTTCACCCGGATCTGTAGCCTTGAAAACAGCTGAGTCCCTACAGTCACTTCAGGACTATCGCAGCAGGTGTCAGGAGAAGTGACATCCGCTGTGATCTGTCCCTTACTGCAGGTACTACTACTCCCAACATGGAGCACACTCTGCTACATGCTGGGAGCTGTAGTACCTGCATTAATCGACAGATCGCAGTGAGTGTAACTCCTGACACCCGCTGTGATCCTCCTATATAATGTATAGATTCGGCTGCTCTTCTATGATCCCCTGCACTGACGTATATATACACATATTCATATTTCCCACAGAGTTGTGATTGGCTGGAACCATCTGTTCAATCACAGTTCTCTGTGGGAAATAGGAATATGTTTATATATATACGTCAGTGCAGGGGATCATAGAAGAGCGCCCGCCGCATCTATACATTATACAGGAGGATCGCAAGGGACCCCAGCGATCTTTCAATTAGCACAGGTAACTACTACTCCCATCATGGAACAGTGTGTTCCATGCTGGGAGTAGTAGTACTACCTAAAAAATAAAAAAAAATAAAAAAAAGTATAAAACCCACACACTACATTTTTATTATTGTCGGCTACATTTTTAGTGCCCTACCCGCCCACATAAATTGATTCCTGTTTAAAAATGTATTAAAAAATTTTGTTATAAAAAAGATAAATTTCGTTAAATACAATTTTTTCCATCACTACTGTATCTTTTTTATTATTATTTTTTGATGGTACCCTACGAAATTTTAATAGAAAAGGTATCTCCATCACTTTTTTGGATCGCTAAAGTCCAAAAGAGAATAAAAACCACCTGAAAAAACGCCAAAGTTAAAACCCATATTACGTTTTTCTTGGCATTTTTTCACTCCCATAGACTTCTTTGGGAGAAAAACGCCAAGATTTTCCCGAAAAAATGCCAAAGTCTCGGCAAGAGGACGTTTTTTAAAAACTGCCAAGGAGCCCAAAAACACCAAAAGGATAAAAATAAACGCCAAACTGAAAAACGCCAAGTGGATTTGGCATTTTGCAGTTCCCTCTTGACTTGCAGCTAACATCTGTCCGCAGCGTTTAAAAAAAAACGCCATGCGGCAGAATGGGCGTTTTTATTGGCGTTTTTGTAAACCTGGATACCTAGCCGTAGCAAGTAGAGATCCTAAAATTGTGAGAAAATGAAACACATAATAAAGGGTCCATTCATAGGTTTTGTTCATTACCTCCATGTATTGCAGTGATCTTCACCCTAACTCAATCCATACCTTTTTGTGTGATATAAAGGTGGCGTGACCCTCATGTTGGTTCCTACCCCCTTGTTAAAGAGGAGTTCTGCACATTGTCAGACCTCCAATTGGGGTGGGAGATAGGTACAATCTGAGCAGAGGGCCCTTCAGTTCCAGGAGCCCAATTACAGCTACAGGGCCTAAAACCACCAAATTTCAGGCTCCAGTGTCATTGTCCAGCGTGATTCATTGCTGCCCCCCGCCCCCCCATTTCTCCTAAGGTTCAATTTGGAACAACATATATGCAGATCAAGTTGTTACAGTGTGCTGTGTATGGTCTGAGCACTGACAGGCTGACCTCTAACCCCTTCAACCTCTGCAGCAATTCTGGCAGCACTTATATGTCTATTTCATAAAGACAGCTCATATGACGCTGAACTTGTGCATTTAACTTATTTGGTCGACCATGGTGAGGCCTGTTCTGAGTGGAACTCTGAAAGAGCTGTATGGTCTTGGCCACTGTACCCCATTGTGCTGCAGCCCAGTTTTAGGATCTTGGCAATCCCATTCTAGCCTAGGCCATGTTTATGTAGAGCAACAATTCTTTTTTCAGATCATCAGAGATTTATTTTCTATAAAGTGCCATGTTGAACTTTTATTGACCAGTGTTAGAGAGTGTGAGAGCGATAATACCAAATTTAAGACACCAGCTTTCCATTCACAGCTAAGAACTTGTAACACTAACGAGTCACATGACATGGGGAAGGGAAAATGGCTAAAGAGCCCAATTTGGACATTTCCACTTAGGGGTGTACTCACTTATGTTACCAAGGTTTATACATTAATGGCTGCATGTTAAGTTATTCTGAGGGTACACAACATTAAACACTGTTATACAGGTCTTGCACTCTCTACATAGTAGCAGAGTGCCATTTCTTCAGTGTTGTCACATGAAAAATATATAATAAGATATTTACAATAATGTGAGGTGTGGACTCAGCTTTTTGTTCTTAAAGTAGTTATCCCAAGAATTAAACTTATCGCATCCAACAATCACAAGAACTGTGTCCCTTTTCTCCCCTCCATGTGATAGATCTGTGGTTGAGCATACAGTTGACATTACATTTAGACTGGTGGACAAGAGACCCCTATTCTCATGATCAGTAGGGGTCTCAGGGTCTGTACTTCCAGCGATCAGATTTTTTATCACCTATCCTGTGAATAGGTGATACATTGTAATCTTGAGTTTTTCTGTCTGTTTACCTTTACAGACACTTTGGCTGCTTATGCCACATTCACCACTAGGTGGCAGCATCTGACTCTATGGATACATCAAACCTTTCTTCACCCCAGTTAACTTGCAGAAAGGGTTTGTTTAAGGAAATCAAGGTTGTTACTTTGTATTAAAATGATGTCATTCTGTAATGTGGATCTGGGGCTCCTGATCTGAGACTTGCTGTAATCTGTCAGCCTGACAAGGCGATCAAAAGAAATAAAGTAGTGGAGACAATTCGCATTAGATACTTCATTTGTGAAACAATAAAGACTAGGGGGAGATTTATCAAAACCTGTGCAGAGGAAAATTTGCCCAGATGTCCATATCAACCAATCAGATTGTTTCTTTCATTTTGCAGAGGCCTTGTTAAAAATGAAAGAAGTGATCTGATTTGTTGATATGGGCAACTGGGCAGCTTTTTCTCTGCACATGTTTTGATTAATTTCCCCCTATGTCCTGAACTTTAGCTTCAGTGTAAGACAATGACCTGAGCATCTGTGGGATTTGTTCTTATTAACTGTGTTTCTGTTCTCAATTATTGTTCTATTTGTAGGACAATCTTTTACTGAAGTTTGAAAAAATATCAGCATGTAGTTTAACCCCTTAAGGACTGAGCCCTTTTTCACCTTAAAAGGGATACTCCGGTGAAAAACTTTTTTTTTTTTTTTTTTTTAAATCAACTGGTGCCAGAAAGAACAGATTTGTAAATTACTCCTATTAAATCTTAATCCTTCCTGTACTTATTAGCTGCTGAATACTACAGTGGAAATTCTATTCCGTTTGAAACTCAGAGCTGTCTGCTGAATCACGAGCACAGTGCTCTCTGCTGACATCTCTGTCCATTTTATGAACTATCCAGAACAGCATATGTTTGCTATGGGGATTTTCTTTTACCCTGGACAGTTCCTAAAAATGGACAGAGATGTCAGCAGAGAGCACTGTGCTCGTGATTCAGCAGACAGCTCTGAGTTTCAAACGGAATAGAATTTCCACTGTAGTATTCAGCAGCTAATAAGTACAGGAAGGATTAAGATTCTTTCATAGAAGTAATTTACAAATCTAAAGTTACAAGTTTAACTTTCTGGCACCAGTTGATTTAAAAAAAAAGTTTTTCACCGGAGTACCCCTTTAAGGACTCAGCCCTTTTTTGCAATTCTGACCACTGTCACTTTATGCATTAATAACTCTGGAATGCTTTTACCGATTATTCTGATTCTGAGATTGTTGTTTCGTGACATATTCTACTTTAACACAGTGGTAAATTTTCATCATTACTTGCATCCTTTCTTGGTGAAAAATCCCCAAATTTAATGAATATTTTGAAAATTTTGCATTTTTCTAACTTTGAAACTCTGCTTGTAAGGAAAATGGATATTGCAAATAAATTATATATTGATTCACATATACAATATGTCTACTTTATGTTTGCATTATAAAGTTAACATATTTTTACTTTTGGAAGACATCAGAGGGCTTCAAAGTTCAGCAGCAATTTTCCAAGCTTCCACAAAATTTTCAAAATCTGAATTTTTCAGGGACCAGTTCAGTTTTGAAGTGCATTTGAGGGGTCTTCTCATTAGATAAATGCCATAAATGACCCTATTATAAAAACTGCACCCCCGAAAGTATTCAAAATGACATTCAGAAAGTGTGTTAACCCTTTAGGTGTTTCACAGGAATAGCAGCAAAAATTCAAAATCTTCATTTTTTACACTCGCATGTTCTTGTAGACCCAGTTTTTGAAATTTTACAAGGGGTAAAAGGAGAAAATGTCCCCCAAAATTTATAACCCAATTTCTCTTGAGTAAGGAAATACCTCATATGTGGATGTCAATTGCTCTGTGGGTGCACTAGAGGGCTCAGAAGAGAAGGAGCGACAATGGGATTTTGGAGAATGAGTTTTTCTGAAATGGTTTTTGGGGGGCATGTCACATTTAGGAAGCCCCTATGGTGCCAGAGCAACAGAAAACCCACCACATGGCATACTATTTTGGAAACTAAACCCCTCCAAGGAACGTAACAAGGGGTCCGCTGAGCCCTAACACCCCACAGGTGTTTGACGACTTTTCGTTAAATTCGTATGTGTAAATGAATTTATTTATTTTTCCACTAAAATGCTGGTTTTCCCCCAAATTTTACATTTTTACAAGGGGTTATAGGAGAAAATGCCCCCCAAAATTTGTAACTCCATCTCTTCTGAGTATGGAAATACCCCATGTGTGGACGTCAAGTGCTCTGCTGGCGCACTACAATGCTCAGAAGAAAACAAGTCACATTTGGCTTTTGGAAAGCAAATTTTGCTGAAATTGTCTTTTTTGGGGGGGGGGGGTGCATGTCCCATTAAGGAAGCCCCTATGGTGCCAGAACAGCAAAAAAAAAAACAAAAAAAAAAACACATGGCCTACTATTTTGGAAACAACGCCCCTCAAGGAACGTAAGAAGGGGTACAGTGAGCCTTAACACCCCACAGGTGCTTGACAAATTTCTGCTAAAGTTGGATGTGAAAATGAAAAATTAGATTTTTTTCACTAAAATGCTGGTGTTACCCCAAATTTATCATTTTCACAAGGGGTAATTGGAGGAAAAACCTCCCAAAATTTGTATATGTGGATGTAAAGTGCTCATATGTGGATGTAAAGTGCTCTGCGGGCGAACTACAATGCCCAGAAGGGGAGGAGCACCATTGGGCTTTTGGTGAGAGAATTTGGTTGGAATAGAAGTGGGAGGCCATGTGTGTTTACAAAGCCCCCCCATGGTGCCAGAACAGTGGACCCCCCATGTGACCACATTTTGGAAACTACACCCCTCACAGAATTTAATAAGGGATGCAGTGAACATTTACACCCCACTGGCGTTTGACAGATCTTTGGAACAGTTGGCTGTGCAAATGAAAAATAAAATTTTTTATTTTCACGGACCACTGTTCCAAAAATCAGACACCTGTGGGGCGTAAATGCTCACTGTACCGCTTATTACATTCCGTGAGGGGTGTAGTTTCCAAAATGGGGTCACATGTGGGGGGGTCCACTGTTCTGGCACTATGGGGCTTTGTAAACACACATAGCCTTCAATTTCAGACACCTTCTCTTGCCAAAAGCCCAATGGCGCTCTTTCTCTTCTGAGCAGTTTGCCCGCAGAGCACTTTATATCCACATATGGGGTATGTTCTTACTCAGAATTTTGGGGGGCTTTTTTTTCCTATTCTCCCTTGTGAAAATGAAAAATGTAGGGTAACACCAGCATTTTAGTGAAATTATTATAATTTTTTTTTAATGTTCACATCCACCTTTAACGAAAATTTGTCAAACACCTGTGGGGTGTTCAGGCTCACTATACCCTTGTTACATTCGGTAAAGGGTGTAGTTTCCAAAATGGGGTCACATGTGCGTATTTATTTTTTTGCGTTTATGTGAGAACCGCTGTAAAATCAGCCTCCCCTGTGCAAATCACCAATTTAGACCTCAAATGTACATGGCACGCTCTCACTTCTGAGCCATGTTGTGCGCCCACAGAGCACTTTACGCCCACATATGGGGTATTTCTGTACTCAGGAGAAATAGCTTTACGAATTTTGGGGGTCTTTTTTTTTTCCTTTTTCCGCTTGTGAAAATTAAAAGCATGGGGCAACACCAGCATGTTATTGTAAAAATGTTTTCTTTTTTTTACACTAACAGGCTGGTGTAGACCCCAACTTTACCTTTTCATAAGGGGTAAAAGGAGAAAAAGCCCCCCAAAATTTGTAATGCAATTTCTCCCGAGTACAGAGATACCCCATATGTGGCCCTAAACTGTTTTCTTGAAATACGACAGGGCTCCGAAGCGAGAGAGTGCCATGCGCATTTGAGGCCTAAATTGGGGATTTGAATCTGCCACAAAAATACCCTACGGCAGTGTTTCCCAAACAGGGTGTCTCCAGCTGTTGCAAAACTCCCAGCATGCCTTGACAGTCAGTGTCTGTCCAGCAATACTGTGAGTTGTTGTTTTTCAACAGCTGGAGGCCCCATTTATTTATTTTTTATTGGAGGGGGGGGCGGGGGGGACTGTGTGTGGGTATGTAGTGTTTTACGTTTTATTTTGTGTAGTGTAGTGTAGTGTTTTTAGGGTACATTCACACGGGCGGAGGTTTACAGTTAGTTTCTCGCTGGGAGTTTGAGCTGCAATTTGCATCTCAAACTTGCAGCAGAACTTTTTGTAAACCCGCCTGTGTGAATGTATCCTGTACATTCACATGGGGGGTGGGGCAAGCTTCCAGCTGTTGCTAAACAACAACTCCCAGCATACACTGACAGACCATACATGCTGGTAGTTGTAGTTATGCAACAGCTGGAGGCGCATTGGTTGCGAAACACTGAGAGTTTGTTACTTAACTCAGTGTTTCGCAACCAGTGTGCCTCCAGCTGTTGCAAAACTAAAACTCCCAGCATGTACAGTCTCTCAGTGCATGCTGGGAGTTGCGTTTTTGCAACAGCTGAAGGCACACTGGTTGCAAAACACGGAGTTAGGTAACAAACTCTGTTTCACAACCAATGTGTCTCCAGCTGTTGCAAAACTGCAACAATCACCATGCATTGACAGCCGAAGGGCATACTGAGAGTTGTAGTTTTGCAACAGCTGGAGGCACACTGCTACGACTCCCAGCATACCCTTTGGTAGTCTGTGCATTTTGGGAGTTGTAGTTATGCAACAGCTGGATGCACACTTTTTTATAGAATAACTACAACCAGCATGCACAGACTACCAAAGGGCATGCTGGTAGTTGTAGTTGGAACTTAAGCTGTTGCAAAACTACAACTCCCAGCATGCCCTTTGGCTTTGTATGCCGAGAGTTGTTGCTAAGCAACAGCAGAAGGTGAACAGGTCTCACCTCCTGCTTTATCCTGCCGCCGGGACCGCCGCCACTGTATCCTGCCACCGTGACTGATCCTGCTGCTCCTTTTGCCACCACCGATCCTGAGGGGACCCCCGCCGGACCAGGGCAAGGTAGGAGACCCCCACCGGCGCCAATCTCCGCTCCGATCGCTGTCCCGATCACTGCCCAGCAGGTCCATGATTGGTCGGTCGTTCCGACCGATCAATCACGTGATCGTGAGGCGGCACCCGTGCCACCTCACTCCTGCTGGGTAAGGGTGAATGGATGCAAGTAACAACGAAAATTTACCACTATGTTAAAGTAGAATATGTCCCGAAAAAACAATCTCGGAATCAGAATAAAGAATAAAAGCCTCCCAGAGTTATTAATGCATAAAGTGAGAGTGGTCAGAATTGCAAAAAAGGGCTCAGTCCTTAACCCCTTAAGGACACATGACGTTCTCATACGTCTCAATTTCCGAGTCCTTAAGGACACATGATGTATGAGAACGTCATGTGTTTTACCGGCCCCCCGCAACCATCTGGAGCGGAGCCGGTGCCCGATGCCTGCTAAAATCGTTCAGCAGGCATCGGTGCATATCGCCCAGGGGGGTCATGATGACCCCCCATGTCGGCGATGGCCGCAGATCGCTGGACAATTCAGTCCAGCGATCTGCGGCGGATTCCGGGTCAATCGGGTCTCCAGCCATAGCCAGCAGGGGTGAGGTGGCACTGGTGTCACCTCACGAACGCCCTGATTCGTCGGCCGGATTACCGGCCGACCAATCAGGGCGCCTGCTGCGGGTGTCACTCCCGCAACCCGCTCCGCCCCTCTTCCGGAGGACGTGAGCGGGTGCGGGACATGCACCCCGGGTGCTGGGGACCCCGATCCCCAGCGTCCCTGTTGGGATCGGGGGCCCTGGAGCAGCGGCGGCGGCAACGACGAGGGACTGACCTGTGCGGCTGGATCGTTGGAGGTGAGTGACAGCCTCCTGCTGTTGCTTAGCAACAGCTCCCAGCATGCAAAAAGGGCATGCTGGGAGCTGTAGTTATGCAACAGCAGGAGGCAGACCACCACAACTCCCAGCATTCCCTTATGGGCATTCTGGGACTTGTAGTTTTGCAACAGCTGGAGGCACATTCTTTCTATGGAAAAGTGTACCTTCAGCTGTTGTATAACTACAACCCCCAGCTTGCACAATCAGCTAAAGTGCATGCTGGGAGTTGTAGTGGTGCATCTGGTGGTTGCATAGCTACAACTCCCAGCATGCCCGTTGGCTGTCTGACTGCTGAGAGTTGTAGTTTTGCAACAGCTGAAGGCACACTGAGTTAAGTAGCAAACCAGTGTGTCTCCAGCTGTTGCATAACTACAATCCCCAGCATCCCCAGCCAAAGTAGTATGCCTCCAGCTGTTGCATAACTACAAGACCCAGCATGCCCTTCCGCTGTCCGTACATGCTGGGGGTTGTAGCTTTTGCAACAGCTGAAGGCACACTGGTTGCAAAACACTGAGTTTGTTACCAAACTCGGTGTTTCACAACCAGTGTGCCTCCAGCTGTTGCAAAACTACAACTCCCAGCATGCACTGATAGACCGTACATGCTGGGAGTTGTAGTTTTGCAACAGCTGGATGTCCCCCCCCCCCCCCCCCCCCATGTGAATGTACAGGGTACACTCACATGGGCAGAGGATTACAGTAAGTATCCGGCTGCAAGTTTGAGGTGCGGCAAATTTTCTGCTGCAGCTCAAACTGCCAGCGAGAAACTACTGTGAACCCCCGCCCGTGCGACTGTACCCTAAAAACACTACACTAACATACAATAAAATAAAAAGTAAAAAACACTACATATACACATACCCCTACACAGCCCCCCTCCCCTCCCAAATAAAAATGAAAAACGTCTGGTACGCCACTGTTTCCAAAACGGAGCCTCCAGCGGTTGCAAAACTACAACTCCCAGCATGCACTGATAGACCGTACATGCTGGGAGTTGTAGTTTTGCAACAGCTGGATGTTTCTCCCCCCCCCCCCCCCCCAATGTGAACGTACAGGGTACACTCACATGGGCGGAGGATTACAGTAAGTATCCGGCTGCAAGTTTGAGCTGAAGCAAATTTTCTGCCGCTGCTCAAACTGCCAGCGAGAAACTACTGTGAACCCCCCGCCTGTGCGACTGTACCCTAAAAACACTACACTACACTAACACAAAATAAAATAAAAAGTAAAAAACACTACATATACACATACCCCTACACAGCCCCCCTCCCCTCCCCAATAAAAATGAAAAACGTCTGGTACGCCACTGTTTCCAAAACGGAGCCTCCAGCTGTTGCAAAACAACTACTCCCAGTATTGCCAGATAGCCGTTGACTGTCTAGGCATGCTGGAAGTTTTACAACAGCTGGAGTCACCCTGTTTGGGAATCACTGGCGTAGAATACCCCTATGTCCACCCCTATGCAAGTCCCTAATTCAGGCCTCAAATCCGCATGGCGCTCTCACTTTGGAGCCCTGTCGTATTTCAAGGCAACAGTTTAGGGCCACATATGGGGTATCGCCGTACTCGGGAGAAATTGTGTTACAAATTTTGGGGGGTATTTTCTGCTATTACCCTTTTTAAAAATGTTAAATTTTTGGGAAAACAAGCATTTTAGGTAAAAAAATATATATATTTTTTTACATATGCAAAAGTCGTGAAACACCGGTAGGATATTAAGGTTCAAATTACCCCTTGTTACGTTCCCCCAGGGGTCTAGTTTCCAAAATGGTATGCCATGTGTTTTTTTTTTTTGCTGTCCTGGCACCATAGGGGCTTCCTAAATGCGGCATGCCCCAAGAGAAAAATTTGCTTTCAAAAAGCCAAATGTGACTCCTTCTCTTCTGAGACCTGTAGTGCGCCAGCAGAGCACTTTTCACCCCCATATGGGGTGTTTTCTGAATCGGGAGAAATTGGGCTTCAAATTTTGGGGGGTATTTTATGCTATTACCCTTTTTAAAATTGTAAAAATTTTGGGAAACCAAGCATTTTAGGTAAAAAAATATATATATTTTTTTACATATGCAAAAGTCGTGAAACACCTGTAGGGTATTAAGGTTCACTTTACCCCTTGTTACGTTCCCCGAGGGGTCTAGTTTCCAAAATGGTATGCCATGTGTTTTTTTTTTGCTGTTCTGGCACCATAGGGGCTTCCTAAATGCGGCATGCCCCAAGAGAAAAATTTGCTTTCAAAAAGCCAAATGTGACTCCTTCTCTTCTGAGACCTGTTGTGCGCCAGCAGAGCACTTTTAACCCCCATATGGGGTATTTTTTGAATCGGGAGAAATTGGGCTTCAAATTTTGGGGGGTATTTTCTGCTATTACCCTTTTTAAAAATGTAAACATTTTCGGAAAACAAGCATTTTAGGTTAAAAAAAAATTTTTTTTTTACATATGCAAAAGTCGTGAAACACCTGTAGGGTATTAAGGTTCACATTACCCCTTGTTACGTTCCCTGAGGGGTCTAGTTTCCAAAATGATATGCCATGTGTTTTTTTTTTGCTGTTCTGGCACCATAGGGGCTTCCTAAATGCGGCATGTCCCCAGAGCAAAATTTGCTTTCAAAAAGCCAAATGTGACTCCTTCTCTTCTGAGACCTGTAGTGCGCCAGCAGAGCACTTTTCACCCCCATATGGGGTGTTTTCTGAATCGAGAGAAATTGGGCTTCAAATTTTGGGGGGTATTTTCTGCTATTACCCTTTTTAAAAATGTAAAATTTTTGGGAAAGCAAGCATTTTAGGTAACAAATATATATATTTTTTTACATATGCAAAAGTCGTGAATCACCTGTGGGGTATTAAGGTTCACTTTACCCCTTTATTACATTCCCTGAGGGGTCTAGTTTCCAAAATGGTATGCCATGTGTTTTTTTTTTTGCTGTCCTGGCACCATAGGGGCTTCCTAAACGTGACATGCCCCCCAAAAACCATTTGTCGCTCCTTCCCTTCTGAGCCCTCTACTGCGCCTGCTGAACATTTAACATAGACATATGATGTATGTGCTTACTCGAGAGAAATTGGGTTTCAAATACAAGTAAAAATTTTCTCCTTTTTACCCCTTGCAAAAAATTCAAAAATTGGGTCTACAAGAACATGCGAGTGTAAAAAATGAAGATTTTGAATTTTCTCCTTCACTTTGCTGCTATTCCTGTGAAACACCTAAAGGGTTAATATACTTACTGAATGTCATTTTGAATACTTTGGGGGGTGTAGTTTTTATAATGGGGTCTTTTATGGGGTATTTCTAATATGAAGACCCTTCAAATCCACTTCAAACCTGAACTGGTCCCTGAAAAATTGTGAGTTTGAAAATTTTGTGAAAAATTTCAAAATTGCTGCTGAACTTTGAAGCCCTCTGGTGTCTTCCAAAAGTAAAAACTCATCAATTTTATGATGCCAACATAAAGTAGACATATTGTATATGTGAACCCAAAAAAATATATTTTGAATATCCATTTTCCTTACAAGCAGAGAGCGTCAAAGTTACAAAAATGCAAAATTTTCATTTTTTTCATCAAATTTGGGGATTTTTCACCAAGAAAGGATGCAAGTTACCATAAAATTTTACCACTAAGTTAAAGTAGAATATGTCACGAAAAAACAATCTCGGAATCAGAATGATAACTAAAAGCATTCCAGAGTCATTAATGTTTAAAGTGACAGTGGTCAGAATTGCAAAAAACGCTCCGGTCCTTAAGGTGTAAAATGGCCTGGTCCTTAAGGGGTTAAGGTGAAAAAGGGCTCAGTCCTTAAGGGGTTAAGTAAGTGTAGTAATGTGTCCTAAGACCTGTATGCATAATAATATGCAAGTGTTACTATGTAAAATACCATTTCATCTATGTATTACTATGCTCAGACTTTTTGTACTTCTCATGGAGGCGTGTGCCGTTTCTCCTGGAGTATGATAAGCTTCTTTCCACCCCCCTTCCTTTCCCCTGTCATTAGGTACACAATTCACAAGTCACAACAATTTAGTTTTATCACTCCATCAATTTCTCCTTACATTTTTGTTTGATTAACTTCTCGCTTATGAAAAAAAAAAATCTTCAGTAACATAAGCACTCAATTGGAGAATCAAATTGAAGAAATACAGGGGTTATAGTCTCTAGAAAAAATTACAAAACACTTTGACACTGGCCAAGTGTACATCAGACGGCCTTCAAAAGACAATTATAATCAGTACACTGATATTTCGGACATTTCCGAATCTGATGATCCATTAAGTACTCAAGGACAGCATATACATCAATCTGCAAAACCCAAGTATAGGAACAGACATAAACCCAATTATAAATAATCCAATCAGAAGAGTGGCCCTTTCAATCCGGAGGCCGAGACTGTTAATACCCAATCTTATCCATCTAGGATATCCCATCTCAGTCATCATGGGGGATATTTATCAAAACCTGTCCCGAGAAAGAATTGCTGAGTTGCCCATAGCAACCAATCAGATTGCTACTTTCATTTTTGAAAAGGCCTCTGAATTGATCTGATTGGTTGCTACGGGCAACTCTTCCTCTGGACAGGTTTTGATATTCTGGGGTCCTTACAATACAGGCCCCCAGAATATGGAGGGAAGTATGCATACCAATGCATTATCATCTGTACCATCTTACTCCTCTGCTGCACAAATTACACCCCTTACTCAACAACCGGTGATCACCAATGTGGCCCCCATAGTGCCTACTCATACACAGGTGCCTTTTTTAGGGGGAGGTGTGCAGTTATGTGACAGAGAAAAGTGGGGGTATCTTCTGTAACCTCGACACATGTGAAGGACAATAGTGAGATGAAAGTCTGTAATTTTTCATCTTTCATACTTACCGAAAATCAATTGAAGATCTTGTGTAAGGGCCTGACATTCACACCTACACGTCTTATGATTCCTTCACAAGGGTGAAAGGCATAAACTTGTTCGCTAGAAAATTAGCGCTTCACAAGATGCACAAATAGAGAGATGACAACATGCAAGATATTGCAGACTTGCAGGATCTATTAGAAGAGAATCTCTCAGGGTTGAGACCCCATCTCCCCCTTTTACAAATTTGAAACCAAAATCGAAACTGACCCCACCTTTTAGTCAATACAATAATATGGACAACTTTGTGAAGGTGGTGACTAATGAATTAGCCCATCTAAAAAGAAAAAGGGCAAAGGGCAATCTAACACGAGGTGAGATTGAGGCATTAACGGAGTTGCAAGAGAATAAGGAATTAATAGTGAAGCCTTCCAATAAGGGGGGGGGGGGGGGGGGCAATATCTTACTTATTAATAAGGAGGATTATAGGAACATGGTTCTTTGTTTACTGGAGGATCGTCTTGACCATAACTCCATTGAAAGTTTTGTGGTAGAATTAAAGGAGATCTTGACAGATGCTCAGACCAGACTTTTGATTACGGAGGATGAATTCAGTTTTTAATTTGAAACCGGTTTTGGCAACTTTTTATGCATTACCAAATATACGCAAAAAAAAAAACCCTTATCCCTGGCCGCCCAATTGTGTTGGGGAACAAAAACCTCACAGAAGACATCAGACTCTATGGTGCCGAATATTGGCACCATTTGAGTCCACCTTACCCTCTTTTATCAAAGATACTAGGGATGCTGTCTCACGGCTCCAAGAGATCTCTTTTCCGCCCATTATGTATATAGGAAGGCTAGATGTTGAGGCGTTATATACTAATATCAAGCTAGTTTGGGTTTTGAAGGCGGGGAATCGCTTTTTGTGCACAATTCACAAGTTACAACAATTTTGTTTTATCACTCCCTCAGTTTCTCCTCACACACCACAATTATTAACATTTTTAGAGTCACTTTTATTAACAACGAAGAGGCACCATAGACTTGCATTGAGGGGGCGTGACGTTACGATCTCCCGTACCCGCGGTCGGGAGAAATTAGCCTGAGATCCTCCAGTGCTTCCGGAAGCAGTTACAGGTGGGTGCTGCTTGCTATATTGCGGGGGTCCTCAGCGGCGGGACCCCGGCGATCTGACATCTTATCCAAAGGATAGGGGATAAGATGTCCAGGGGGAATATGTCCCACTCGAAACAAAAGAGAAAGAAGCTACTTTCTCAGCGTCTATCTCAGTCTATACCTGATTTATTCCGGTCTGGGGCACGCTCCAAAATGGTGGCGTCCTGCTCTAGCTCTCTTGCTGACCCCTCTGAGGAGGAACTCTCAGATCACGCCGACCTCACTCCTGCCGCCATGTTTCAGAACATCGAGCAATTGTTCCAGACCGAACTGACCAAGGCTGTTATTGACCTCTCAACCCAGTTACGGGAGCTGGGGCAGAAAGTGGCGGATTCCGAGGCCAAGATGGATGATTTGGCAGAGGCGACTGGAAATTACCGACGTGACCTGGAAGATCATTCTGCACAGCTGCAGGCCCTCGAAACTCGAGGATCTCGAGAGCCCGTTCAGGCAAGCGAATTTGCAGATCCATGGCTTGCCGGAGGAGGTGACAGAAATCTCCAAGACAGTTTCTTCTCTGTTTTACATGTTGGTCCCACAACTAAAGCCGAAGCTCCTTATTTGGACCGCATACACACAGGCCTTGGCCAGGCCCAAGAATCCTGATCTGCAATGGGATGTAATCCTAAAATTGCAATACCCTGAGGTGAGAGACTTGATTATACAGGCAGCTAGAAATGCTCCGGTGCTCCCGCGTGTCCCCTCTCTGTGCATATTTCCACTGATCTAGCTCCATCTACCTTAGCTAGATACCAGGACTTTCGCCCTGTAATGTTGGTGCTGCAGCGGGAGGGGGTGAGGTATAGATGGGGGTTCCCATTCTCCCTCTCCTTCCAAGTGAATGGAAGTTTGCACACTGTTTGTACCCTCACTGATGCTAAGAATGTATTCTCACAGGAACACATTAAGCTGGTGTATCAACCACCTTTGCCTCAGCGGTCAGGCCGCCTGATTCGTACCTGGGTACCAGTCACTAGGGACCGGCATTCATCCCGTCCTCCTTCGGTGGATCCTCTCCCTCCTTGACCTGCTGACAGCTAACTGCATTGATGCACCGTGTTCCTTCTGTTGTAATTTTCTGGTACACTGCCCTGATATCTCCAGTCTGGATGACTATTCCCCTCATTTCCTTGGAGTACTAGAGCACTTGTTACGTTATGTGCTCTGGCCGCACATGCTGGCCGTGAGCGCATGGTCCTGTTACCTGCTGCTGCTGGCGGAGCTGAAATTCGCATCGCGGGACACGCCCGCATGCGAATCCCAGTGTTTCATTCACCTAGTGTTTCTCCTGCCCCAGACTCTGCCTCTCATCTCCAGCGCGCGTGTCCCCATTTCCTAGAGCTTTAAGATTTAAAGGGCCAGTGCGTCCATTAGTGAAGTAACACCTGTGGCTCATTGATAAATCCTCCACCTCCCACACTTCTCTGCCGAATCTTTGTTTCCCTAGTGCCTGAGAGAAAGCGTTCCTGAGAGTTGCCTTGCCATGTATCATACCCTTTGCTCTGTAACCTGACCTTGCTCCTTTGCTGCCTGTCTACTGACCACTTGCTACATTCCTGACTACGCTACTGTGCCGCCAGCCCTAACCTTCTGCTATACTGACCACGAGTTGCCTTATCCCACCTTTGCCTCGAATCTCCTCAGCCGCCTATGTGGTCAAGCCGTGCCAGGGGTAGCGACCTGGGTGCCGCCTGCCGCAGCTAGTCCATCCTGCTCTGGTGAAAACCAGAGGCACCTTAGACCACGCTCCCTGGTATCGTCCGAGTCATCTACCACGCAGGTCCAGCGGATCCACTATTATCAGTGTTCCAGTCTACTGAAACGTGAGTGTTACAGCACTCCTCACCCTGGACGTTACATTTCACTGCCCCTCTGTTTCTCCCTGCCTCCCCCAGGTGGTCGGTTGTGGTCACCCGCTACCCTTCTCCAGAAGGCTTGTCTGCGGTCCAGATTATTGTGCTCCACCATCCCCAGCCGGGGGTTAGGAAGAATGTCGGGCAGTTTTCTCTTGCTGCCCACCTTTCCTATTCTGTGGTTTTGGTTGTGTTTTTTTTCATGTAGTAGTTTCTGGCATATCTGATCTCCGCTATTGAATTTAATTACCCGTCTAAGCGGAGTAAGGCTTTTAGAGATTACAACAGATTGCACCCAGAGGTATTGTATTTACAAAAGACACATTTTAAGTTGGCGTTTAGGCCTTTGTTTTTTCATAGATCGTATCTTAGGTTTTACTGCTCCTCATTTAAGTGCCGAGGGGTGATGATCCTATTGCATAATTCATTCCCATTTACTGTACAACATGAATAGACGCATCCTGAGGGGCGTTTTTTGATTTTGCTTGGCACTCTATATGACAAAGTTTTATGTTTAGTTAATACATATGCTCCTACTGATTCCCCAGACATTTTTTGGGACAATGTGTACTAAGCTTGAGCCCCTGACTTATGATACTTTGATTTGGGCCGGCGATTTTAATATGATTTATAATGGAGTATTAGACCGTTCTAATTTGGCCCCGTTTCATCGGTCAGGGCCCAACAACGCCTGTTACAGCAACTATTTATAGATCATAGCAAGGCAATGTGTTGTCCGCTCTCACACTGATGGACCTCTCGTACACACGTGTGCTGTGGACCCATCGGTCCCACCCTGGCTTCACTGCAAGAAATCCCCCCAAAAAATGTCCGGCACATGGTGTATATAAAACATGCTTGCTTTATTTATACCTTGGCAAGAAGTCACATCACAGAGCAGGAAAGTCTGACGTGTTTCGCTTAATCAGGTGCTTAATTGTAGACTGATCATGGTCCAATCGTATAGATCATGGTCTGGTGGATGTTGGGCGTGAGCTAGGGGCTATTCTTATTATTCACTAGCCCAGCGTCATTACACTAGGATTGACTGGGTGTTAACAACTACAAGGACCCTATCTTCCCTCCTTCATGCACGTCATGTTCCGTCAGCGTGGTCAGACCATTATGTAGTCTGTGTAGTCTGTGCAGTGTTTATTTTATGACTCCTTTTAAGTTTCCTTTTCAGTGGCGTTAACAATGCCTAGGGTCAAGCAACAGATGGATACTGATTTGTCCTCTTATTTTTCCTTCAATGCTGACTCCAATACTGACCCTGAATGGGTATGGTTGGCCCACAAATCCAATGTTCGTGGACAAATCATATCTTTAGGCACGGGTATTAAACTTGACCGCACTAAAACACCGGCGGCACTGGAGGCTAATTTGCAGAGACTCACCTATGCTCACCAGCAGGACCCCTCCCCTTATCTATATAGAGTCCTTGAGGAGACCTGGACGCAACTGGAAGCACTCCTTTCCACTGTAGTGAAGGCGGTAAGATGGACTAAAGCAACATACTATAGATATGCTAACAAGCTGTATCGTCTTTTGGAGGCTATGCTTAAAAAGACGACCTCCTTTAATAGAGTTCATAGCTTGCAGTTGCGTCCCGGTCTCCGTTTCTCTCATCCTGATAGGATTTATTTGGCATTTCAATCCTATTATTCTCAACTCTACGCTGAAACTGTCAAACCTGCTTCTTTCACTACCTCGCTTACTTCTTTTCTCTCATCTATGTCTCATCCCACTTTATCCCCTGAATTCCCCAGTCACTATTGAGGAGGTGTTGACGGCAATTAGTCGCTTTAAATCGGGTAAGCCCCCAGGGCCTGACGGTGGCTTATTATAAGAAATTTGGTCCACTACTGGCCCCTCATCTTGTGGCCTTTTTTTAATAGACTCTGTTCTAATGTTAGCCTACCGTTGGAGTTCCTTCATGCCTTAGTGACAGTTGTTACGCCTAGCGCTCCGGGTCCCCGCTCCTCCCCGGAGCGCTCACGGCGTCTCTCTCCCCGCAGCGCCCCGGTCAGTCCCGCTGACCGGGAGCGCTGCACTGTCATGGCCGTCGGGGATGCGATTCGCACAGCGGGACGCGCCCGCTCGCGAATCGCATCCCAGGTCACTTACCCGTCCCGGTCCCCTGCTGTCATGTGCTGGCGCGCGCGGCTCCGCTCTCTAGGGCGCGCGCGCGCCAGCTCTCTGAGACTTAAAGGGCCAGTGCACCAATGATTGGTGCCTGGCCCAATTAGCTTAATTGGCTTCCACCTGCTCCCAGACTATATCTGATCTCCTCCCATGCACTCCCTTGCCGGATCTTGTTGCCTTGTGCCAGTGAAAGCGTTTAGTGTGTCCAAAGCCTGTGTACCTGAACTTCTGCTATCCATCCTGACTACGAACCTTGCCGCCTGCCCCCGACCTTCTGCTACGTCTGACCTTGCCTCTGCCTTGTCCTTCTGTCCCACGCCTTCTCAGCAGTCAGCGAGGTTGAGCCGTTGCTAGTGGATACGACCTGGTTGCTACTGCCGCAGCAAGACCATCCCGCTTTGCGGCGGGCTCTGGTGAAAACCAGTAGCCTCTTAGAACCGGTCCACTAGCACGGTCCACGCCAATCCCTCGCTGACACAGCGGATCCACAACCCGTAAGCCGAATCGTGACAGTAGATCCGGCCATGGATCCCGCTGAGGTGCCGCTGCCAAGTCTCGCTGACCTTACCACGGTGGTCGCTCAGCAATCGCAGCAAATTGCCCAACAAGGACAGCAGCTGTCGCAGTTGACCGCCACGTTACAGCAACTTCTGCCTCTGCTACAGCAACAACCATCTCCTCCGCCAGCTCCTGCACCTCCTCCGCAGCGAGTGGCCGCTCCTAGCCTCCGCTTGTCCCTGCCGGACAAATTTGATGGGGACTCCAGACTCTGCCGTGGATTTTTGTCTCAGTGTTCCCTGCATATGGAGATGTTGTCGGACTTTTTTCCTACAGAACGGTCTAAGGTGGCGTTCGTAGTAAGCCTTCTTTCAGGAAAGGCCTTGTCTTGGGCCACACCGCTCTGGGACCGCAATGATCCTGCCACAGCCTCAGTCCAGTCCTTCTTCGCTGAAGTCCGAAGTGTCTTTGAGGAACCTGCCCGAGCCTCTTCTGCTGAGACTGCCTTGCTGAACCTGGTCCAGGGTAATTCTTCCGTTGGCGAGTACGCCATACAATTCCGTACTCTTGCTTCTGAACTATCCTGGAATAACGAGGCTCTCTGCGCGACCTTTAAAAAAGGCCTATCCAGTCGCATCAAGGATGTGCTGGCCGCACGAGAGATTCCTGCCAACCTCCAAGAACTCATCCATTTGGCTACCCGCATTGACATGCGTTTTTCTGAGCGACACCAAGAGCTCCGCCAGGAAAAAGACTTAGATCTCTGGGCACCTCTCCCACAGCATCCTTTGCAGTCTACGCCTGGGCCTCCCGCCGAGGAGGCCATGCAAGTGGATCGGTCTCGCCTGACCCAGGAAGAGAGGAATCGCCGTAGAGAAGAAAATCTCTGTCTGTACTGTGCCAGTACCGAGCATTTCTTGGTGGATTGCCCTATCCGTCCTCCACGCCTGGGAAACGCACGCACGCACCCAGCTCACGTGGGTGTGGCGTCTCTTGGTTCTAAGTCTGCTTCTCCACGTCTCACGGTGCCCGTGCGGATTTCTCCTTCAGCCAACTCCTCCCTCTCAGCCGTGGCCTGCTTGGACTCTGGTGCCTCTGGAAATTTTATATTGGAGTCCTTTGTGAATAAGTTCAGCATCCCGGTGACCCGTCTCGTCAAGCCGCTCTACATTTCTGCGGTCAACGGAGCCAGATTGGACTGCACCGTGCGTTACCGCACAGAACCCCTCCTGATGTCTATTGGACCCCACCTCGAGAGGATTGAGCTCTTCGTTCTCCCCGGCTGTACCTCTGAGGTCCTCCTCGGTCTGCCATGGCTCCGGCTTCATTCCCCCACCCTTGATTGGACCACCGGGGAGATCAAGAACTGGGACTCTGCCTGCCATGGGAAGTGCCTCTCCCCCCCTCCCAGTCCCGTCAGGCAAGCCTCTGTGCCTCCTCATGGCCCCCGTCCTGGTGTCACACTGCCCCGTGCCAGGCTTCGCCCTCTGCCCTCCCTCCCCATTCCCACTCCTGCTGTGCTGCCTCCCGTTGAGGAAAACCTCCATTCTTTCCCGGTGTCCTCATCCCAGGGGAGGCAGTTACCGGACAAAGAAAGGGGGAGACCTAAGGGGGGGGTACTGTTACGCCTAGCGCTCCGGGTCCCCGCTCCTCCCCGGAGCGCTCACGGCGTCTCTCTCCCCGCAGCGCCCCGGTCAGTCCCGCTGACCGGGAGCGCTGCACTGTCATGGCCGTCGGGGATGCGATTCGCACAGCGGGACGCGCCCGCTCGCGAATCGCATCCCAGGTCACTTACCCGTCCCGGTCCCCTGCTGTCATGTGCTGGCGCGCGCGGCTCCGCTCTCTAGGGCGCGCGCGCGCCAGCTCTCTGAGACTTAAAGGGCCAGTGCACCAATGATTGGTGCCTGGCCCAATTAGCTTAATTGGCTTCCACCTGCTCCCAGACTATATCTGATCTCCTCCCATGCACTCCCTTGCCGGATCTTGTTGCCTTGTGCCAGTGAAAGCGTTTAGTGTGTCCAAAGCCTGTGTACCTGAACTTCTGCTATCCATCCTGACTACGAACCTTGCCGCCTGCCCCCGACCTTCTGCTACGTCTGACCTTGCCTCTGCCTTGTCCTTCTGTCCCACGCCTTCTCAGCAGTCAGCGAGGTTGAGCCGTTGCTAGTGGATACGACCTGGTTGCTACTGCCGCAGCAAGACCATCCCGCTTTGCGGCGGGCTCTGGTGAAAACCAGTAGCCTCTTAGAACCGGTCCACTAGCACGGTCCACGCCAATCCCTCGCTGACACAGCGGATCCACAACCCGTAAGCCGAATCGTGACAACAGTCCTTTCTAAACCCAACCGAGATTTTCTGCACACTGCCAATTACCGCCCCATATCTCTTCTCAATATAGATACCAAGCTTTTAGCATCCATTATGATCTCTCGTCTTAATCCATTTCTCCCGGGCCTGGTGCACAGGATCAGGTGGGATTTGTTCTTGGTCACCAGGCCCCAGATAACATTAGGAAGGTCCTTGACCAAATCCAGTGGGCTAATTCCTCCACTACCCCATTGGTGGTTCTTGCCTTAGATATAGAAAAGGCTTTTGACTGTGTGTCTTGGTCTTACC
Source organism: Hyla sarda (assembly GCF_029499605.1). Classification (NCBI taxonomy): domain Eukaryota; kingdom Metazoa; phylum Chordata; class Amphibia; order Anura; family Hylidae; genus Hyla; species Hyla sarda. The sequence continues at coordinate 146,609,133 of NC_079194.1, forward strand.
TATTCACAGTGTTGTCTAAGATTGGCTTCTCGGCCCCTCCTCGGCACAGGTATCTCTCTTCTCTCTTTCTCTCTGGCGTCAGGTTTGCTTTAAGTTTGTTCTGCAATCCCCTGTCTCTCCTTTGCTTATGTTTCTTTCTAACCCCCTCTTTTCTCCTGGCCTTTCCCTGTCCTCTTACCGTTGGTGGATAGAGATGAAACTTCTTAGATTGCACGATTTCTCCTATGGTCAGACTTTGCATTCACTGTCCTCTCTTTTGACTTGATTTGCCCTCCATTATAAGGAAGTGTTTAGAGCTAATCAGATACTCTCCTTTTTTTGCACACAATCCACTGGGACTGCTAATACTTTTTGATACCTACCTTCTCTATACACCCCTCTCGCCTGGGCTTCATTCTTTGCTATTTGCATATATGAACGCCCCACCACAGGATCAGAAGCTGAAGTTCATATTGGACTGGGAGACTGACGGCCACGCTACTCTCTCATTGTCCCAGTGGAGGGAGGGATGCATTGCACTAGGCAAAGGAAGTTGGCAGGTGTCACTCCTGGAGACAGCATTGAAGGTGTTGCATCACATGTACATGGTCCCCTCCAGGCTCCATACCATTTATCCTGAGGTTTCACCGCTATGTTTTCATGTACCATGTACCATATATGGTGGAGCTGCCCAGTTGAGGTCGGCTTCTGGGCGCATGTTCTAGAGTTGCTTAAAGCATACCCATCAGATTCAACAAAAAATATTTTTTTAATATATCACTCAGTACCTAATCCTGACCATGTACATCTAATTTTTATGTGTCTAGCACCTTTATTTATTTTTACACTTTTAATTTAGCTCACCAGTCTGAATTCCTCTCAAAGGGAGGGGGCGTGGCATCACTGTGCAGGTCTCTGCCCCCTCCCTCAGTATGCTGTCTGCTCACATCTCCCCTAGCATTAGGTAAACTACAACTCCCAGCTTGTCCTCACTGACAGTAGCAGGACACAAGCTGATTTTTCCTCCAGCTGTGAGCCATGCACTCACAGCTGTCAATCAAGGAAGTGGGTCCATGAGGCATGGACACAGTAGGATTAGTATGTGTCCAAGCAGGCAGGGGGCGAGTTCTTTGACTGGCTTTTTCAGTATGAAATACTGAAAATGTTCTAATGAAAGTAATTGAAAAAACTATAGGTTTTGCATGCTTTACAACATATCAAAAGTTTTTTTTTCTTGGATTACATGAGAGTGATTGATAGAATGAATCTTATCCTTCTCAACGGAAAGTTGTCTGCTATCAGATGACACTGTTGAACAGTTTGAAGCAGTATGGGACCCATGGCTGTAATCTTCGCATTGCCCGGCGCTTCGCCATTGCCTCTCACTATATTGATGGGGGGAGGGGGACCTATTTAGACTGTGTTACGTTACTTTACTATGGGGATTGACTGTCCTTGTTCTCAGCCACTGGCCTATGTTGTGGCTTTCTTGTTATTGTTATTTTCAAGAGCCTGCTCTGTGTATCCTTTATACTTGTATCTTGCATCTGCCTGCTGTTAATGTTTGAGCCTTTCCGGACAGAGTATTTTTATTTCTTACTTTTATGCTGTATTATGTGATTTCCTTTATGCCATAATAAAAGCTTCATGGTTTGACTCTTAAAAACCTAAGTGCTGGATGGTATTAGCAGCACGTCATGAAGAGGTGTGCTGAATGAGAGAGAGCATCTTTTCAAAAGGAAAGATAATTTATAAAAATATTTTTTGCAAAAATAGCATTCATAAAATCATGTCCTAATGCAGGGTCCTTGTGTAAGGATACAATTTAACAAATATATTATTTTAAAAATAAATCTGAGCTACCATTACCAATATTAACCCCTTCATCACCCAGCCCATTTTCACCTTCAGGACCTGGGCATTTTTTGAACATCTGACCACTGTTACTTTAAACATTAATAACTCTGGGATGCTTTTACTTATCATTCTGATTCCGAGATATTTTTTTCGTGACATATTCTACTTTATGTTATTGGTAAAATTTCACTGATATTTGCATCCTTTCTTGGTAAAAAATTTCATGAAAATTTTGAAAATTTAGCATTTTTCTAACTTTGAAACTTTCTGCTTGTAAGAAAAATGGATATTCCAAATAAATTACATATTGATTCACATATATAATATGTCTACTTTATGTTCGCATCAAAAAATTGACGTGTTTTTACTTTTGGAAGACACCAGAGGGCTTCAAAGTTCCGCAGCAATTTTCCAATTTTTCTCAAGATTTTCAAAATCGTACTTTTTCAGGGACCAGTTCAGGTTGGAAGTGGATTTTAAGGGTCTTCATATTAGAAATACCCCACAAATTACCCCATTATAAAAACTGCACCCCCCAAAGTATTCAAAATGACATTCAGTAAGTGTTTTAACCCTTTAGGTGTTTCACAGGAATAGCAGCAAAGTGAAGGAGAAAATTCAAAATCTTCATTTTTTACACTCGCATGTTCTTGTAGAAGGGGTAAAAGGAGAGAAATCACCCTAAAATTTGTAACCCAATTTCTCTCAAGTAAGTAAATACCTAATATGTGTATGTAAAGTGTTCGGCGGGCGCAGTAGAGGGCTCAGAAGGGATGGAGCGACAATGGTATTTTGGAGAGTGAGTTTTTCTGAAAGGGTTTTTGGGGGGCATGTCCCATTTAGGAAGCCCCTATGGTGCCAGAACAGTGGATCCCCCCACATGTGACCCCATTTTGGAAACTACACCCCTCATGGAATTTAATAAGGGGTACAGTGAGCATTTACACCCCACTGGCATTTGACAGATATTTGAAACAGTGGACTGTGCAAATGAAAAATTTTATTTTTCATTTTCACAGACCACTTTTCCAAAAATCTGTCATACACCAATGGGGTGTCAATGCTCACTGCACCCCTTATTAAATTTCATGAGGGGTGTAGTTTCCAAAATGGGGTCACATATGGATATTTATTGTTTTGCGTTTATGTCAGAACTGCTGTTCAGCCACCCCTGTGCAAATCACCTCAAATGTACATGGCGCTCTCTCCCTTCTGAGCTTTGTTGTGCACCCCCAGAGCACTTTGCGCCAACATATGGGGTATCTCGGGAGAAATTGCATTACAAATTTTGAGGGTCTTTTTTCCCTTTTACCTCTTGTGAAAAGGAAAAGTATGCGGCAACACCAGCAGGTCAGTGTAAAAAATTATGAAACCCCCTGTGGTCACATGGTAAGATGGCTGGCTATCAGTGATAGCCACCATCTTAACGGGCGCTGCGGGATGCCGCGAGTAGCGGCAAAAATGTTCATGACGTACCTGGTACGTCATGGGTCGGGAACACCTTCCAACTCATGACGTACATGTATGTCATAGGTCGGGAAGGGGTTAAATACTGTGCTATGCTAAATGTTCACTTATTAATTGATAGATGATACAGAGATAAAGAAGGTAGCAAATAAAATTGCATGAATAATTTGTTGAGAGTTGCACAGTCCGGCATTCATTACTCTGGCATTTTATTCATGAACTGAATAGACACACAGTTCCCCTTTATAATCATGTTACCCGTTAAATGCAATCGATATTTATTAGTTAAAAGTCACTTTAACCTTATATGCAACTATTTGCCTCTCATTCGATGCTGGATGGCCCGGGACAGCCGATACTGTAATAATTGGTACTATGTACCTCTCACCTTATGTGCACCAGATGTCCTGCACAGCAGTAGTCAGACCCAGTGAGTCCTACAGTGGGGATCAAAAGTTTGGGCACCCCAGGTAAAAATTTGTATTAATGTGCATAAAGAAGCCAAGGAAAGATGGAAAAATCTCCAAAAGTTATCAAATTACAGATTAGACATTCTTATAATATATATGTCAACAAAAGTTAGATTTTATTTCCATCATTTACACTTTCAAAATAACAGAAAACAAAAAAATGGCGTTTGCAAAAGTTTGGGCACCCTGCAGAGTTAATATCTTGTACGGCCCCCTGTGGCAAGTATCTCAGCTTGTAAATGCTTTTTGTAGCCAGCCAAGAGTCTTTCAATTCTTGTTTGAGGTATCTTTGCCCATTCTTCCTTACAAAAGTCTTCCAGTTCTTTGAGATTTATGGGCTGTCTGTCACGCACTGCTCTTTTAGGGTCTATCCCTAGATTTTCAATTATGTTGAGGTGAGGAGATTGTGAAGGCCATGGCAAAACCTTCAGTTTACGCCTCTTGATGTAATCCCCTGTGGATTTTGAGGTGTGTTTTGGATCATTATCCATTTGTAGAAGCCATCCTCTCTTTAACTTCAGCTTTTTCACAGATGGCATCAAGTTAGCATCCAAAATTTGCTGAAATTTTATTGAATCCATTTTTCCTTCTACTCGTGAGATGTTCCATGTGCCACTGGCTGCAATGCAACCCCAAAGCATGATTGATCCACCCCCATGCTTAACAGTTGGACAGAGGTTCTTTTCATTAAATTCTGTTCCCCTTCTTCTCTAAACGTACCTTTGCTCTTTCCGACCAAAAAGTTAAATTTTAACCTCATCTGTCCACAGAACTTGTTTCCAAAATGCATCAGGCTTGTCTATATGTTCATTTGCAAAGTTCAAACGCTGATTTTTGTGGTGAGGACGTAGAAGAGGTTTTCTTCTGATGACTCTTCCATGAAGACCATAGTTGTACAAGTATCTCTTTATAGTGGAATAGTGTACCACAACTCCAGTGTCTGCCAGATCTTTCTGGAGGGATTGTGCAGTCAAACATGGGTTTTGAATAGTTTTTCTCACAATCCTGCGAGCTGTTCTGTCTGATATTTTTCTTGGTCTTCCATATCTTGCTTTAACTTCCACTGTTCCTGATGACTGCCATTTCTTAATTACATTCCGAACAGAGGATATTGAGATCTGAAAATGTTTTGCTATCTTCTTATAGCCTTCTCCAGCTTTGTGAGCGTCAACTATTTTCCGTTTCAGATTTCTAGACAACTTTGAGATTGACATCACCTGGTTTTCCCAGATGATGATTGAGAACAATTCATGACACTGGTCTCAGCTTTGCAAAGGGGGCAGTGCATGCTATAAATTCTCCAGGGTGCCCAAACTTTTGCAGACGCCATATTTTTGTTTTCTGTTATTTTGAAAGTGTAAATGATGAAAATAAAATCTAACTTTTGTTGACATATCATAAGAATGTCTAATCTGTAATTTTATGCCTTTTGGAGATTTTTCCATCTTTTCTTGGCTTCTTTATGCATATTAATAAAATTTTTTACCTGGGGTTCCCAAACTTTTGATCCCCACTGTATATTAGTGGATAAACAGCTGTGTCTTTGATCTCACACACCATGTCCTCTGTTATCTCGGTGGCAGGAGATGTGAGTCAGGAGAGCAAACAGTAGCTCCGTGACTCCAAACTGGCAAACGGCTCCATAACTCCGTGGCTCTGAACTGGCAAGTCCGGGGTATTCGTGAGTCGGCGTCTGATGTAAATGGTGCAGCTGTAACAGGTGAGTAGTAATGAGAGATGTTTTCACTATTGTTTCCGGTTTGGGAGATGTTCTGTGGTGATGAAATGTCTCCACTTAATAATGGTAGTAGTGCATCAGTAGGTATCAATTCAGAATAGACACGTTTCACGTACTTTAAATAATTCAATGAAAAGAGACAACCCCCTTCCTCAGTAGTAATTCAGAAGTAGTGTAGATGAACCAGCTGTCAGGTTCACTTTAAAGTGCCCCTGTCTTTACAAAAATTTTGACATGCCACAAAGACATGTAAAAAGTTTTTATTGGTCGGGATCTCAGTGCAGAGACTTTAACCGATCAGGAAAACGAGTGGGGATAAGTGTGCAGTAGTGCACATTTCTCCTTAGCTCTCTGATCTTTGTCTTGCCGCTCCATTTCAAGACATATTTCACTGAGAATCGGGTAGTAAAACACACTTCAATCCGCTTATCCCTGCTTATTCTCCTTAAACATGGGGTCTCCCTACAAATACAAACTTTTGAAAAGTATCAGTAACAGGTCCAAATTTTTTTTTTTTTTTATGACAGGTACATTTTAATGTTAAATCTATTCCCCAGGTCAAAAAGAGGGACATTAATAAGGATTAACCAGGGTTAGAAAAACATCCTTCCAAAAACAGCCCCACACCTTTCATTAGGTTGTGTGTTGTATACCCCTACCCCTTAATTCCCTGGTTGAACTTGATGGACATATGTCTTTTTTCGACCGTACTAACTATGTAACTATGTAACTATGTAACTATGTAACTATGTAACTATGTATAGCTGCAATATCACACACAACCTGAGGACAAGAGTGGCATAGTTTGGAAAGGATGTAGTTATTTATTTATTTATTTTTTTTTTTTTATTCTTCATAACCCCTTTAAAGAACAAAGAGTGATAGAGGGCGCTGGGTCAAAAGTAGGGACTGTCCCTGCAAAAAAGGCAGCCATTATTGATCATCCCCAAAAACATATATAGGAGATGAGCTCAGAAATATCTGGACACAATGACAGGAGGATTCGGAAGCTGAGATGTTCCTAGATTGTGGGAGAAAGTTATCATTGGTTTTACCCAGTTTTTTTGGTGGTAAATTGTCGCTAATTTTACTCACTAGGTAAAAATGTAGCAAAATGTTTGGAAACTCATTTACGGTACACTCATTCTGGAAAATAACCTGAATATAATGAAGCATGGTTAGCTTTTTTGATGGGCTGTGATTTACCAACTGCAATGGCTCGCGGCTCGCGAATCGCATCCCAAGCCACTTACCCATCCCGGTCCCCGGCTATCATGTTCTGACGCGCGTGGCTCCGCTCTCTAGGGCGCGCGCGCGCCAGCTCTCTGTTATTTAAAGGGCCAGTGCACCAATGATTGGTACCTGGCCCAATCAGCCTAATTAGCTTCCACCTGCTCCCTGGCTATATTACCTCACTTCCCCTGCACTTCCTTGCCGGATCTTGTTGCCTTAGTGCCTTGAGAAAGCTTCTACTGTGTTTACCATTACTGTGTTCCTGACCTCCTGCTATTACTATTGACTACGAACCTTGCCGCCTGCCCCGACCTTCTGCTACGTCTGACCTTGCTTCTGCCTAGTCCTTTTGTCCCACGCCTTCTCAGCAGTCAGCGAGGTTGAGCCGTTGCCGGTGGATACGACCTGGTTGCTACCGCCGCAGCAAGACCATCCCGCTTTGCGGTGGGCTCTGGTGAAAACCAGTAGCAACCCTAGAACCGGTCCGCCGACACGGTCCACGCCAATCCCTCGCTGACACAGAGGATCCACATCCAGCTAGCCGAATCATAACAAGGAAGTACACATGACATAAGCACCCAGGCAAATAGGGGTAAAAAGAATTTAATTGACACAATGATAAATTACCCCCTTTGTGCTTCAAGGGAATTTACCAATACTCCAGGTGTACAAAGGGGGTGTCAGTTCGGTGTCTGCTCCAGTTTCTTAGATGCCTGATGTTTGCAGTAATTCTTCCAGAGAGAAGTTTCTTTTCCTCTAGTAGATTTACAGCTGTGCTATATGACCATGTCCCTTAATCCCTGAAAACGAGGCGAGTGACAGCGCTGACGAGTGGCCTCATTTAGTTCTTAAGATTTGGGGGATTACAGTTTCGTGGCAGATTCCGTCATTGCTGCAGAATTTCTGGAGAAAACTTCTAATTACGCTGAATATTATTTCTCCACAAGCGGCTGTGTCCAAGTGTAAAACTACATGATAAGCCGATGAGCTTAGCACCACTTACCACTGCCGACCCATAATTCTCTGCAGCTGTTGATTGATGGTTCTTTTTTTCCACCTGGGTGAACTGGATATGAAGATGAACATTATGTGGTGCTCCAGCACCAAAGACTGTCCTGTAGGCTTTAGACTGCCTCAGGCATTCCTGCTGTCTTTATGTTGGGCCCTCTGCTACATTGCCTGACCTGTTGTGATGTGATATATTGTTATGTTATGCTATGACTTAATGATGTACTGTACCTTTAAGGGATAGTGGCAGAGTAACCAGGAAATTCTGATGCCCCAATAGAGGATCCCCAAACCTAGCCCTTATGTAGTGTGTGTGTGTGTGTGTGTGTGTGGGATGGGAGAGCTGTTCAGTTGGAAGTGAGTTAGGAGAAGAGATGCTTAAGGGTACTTTCACACTACGTTTGTAGTGTACGGTTGGGAGGGGCGAAAACCGGCCGCTCCCGTATCCCAGACGCATCCGGCCCGAACCCCATTCATTTCAATGAGCCGACCGGAGTCAAACGCTGACTCCGGTTGTCTCATTTTTCCCCGAATACGGTTTTCTGACCGGACCTAGAACCGTGGTATACCGGTTTCAGGAGTTAAGTGCACTTATCGTGAGGAGAAGCCTAGGGAGAAGAAAATCTCAAAATTCTACAGCCACGCCAATCTCAAGAAAACCCCGGTGCACAGGTGAATGTCAAAGCATGGCGGTAAGCAAAACTCTTTAGTCAAGCTAAATCTCTCAAGTCAGCATGGGCTGCTTATAATCTGAAAGCTGCAGTGACAGCAACTACAATTCCCAGCAAGACGACAGGTTTCCTGGGTTACCCTCCGCACTAAGCCTGTATTGTCAAGGATTCAGTCATTTCAGCTACAGTAAAGATAGTTATTTATAACCTTGCATCGATGTATTCCTTATCCCGCGTCTGGCCCAAGAGAAACTCTCTCATCCTCGGTGCCCCGGCGTCACGAACAGCACCCTACACCCTAATATCCAGTGCTCTCCACAACTACTCCATCCAGCCTCATCTACCCAAGTCCAGAGGTTTCCTCTTCTGTCATAATGTTAAGCATTTTTTTTACCCTTTTTTTAGGCTTGGTTCATACCATTATGATTGTTTCCATTGCTCTTCTCCATCATAGGAGCAGCACCATGAAAATAAAGCTTGTCCTGAATCAGTCACTTCACTGACACCAGTGGCACCTGACAGAATCCTTGTAGTATAATGGTTTTCATTGGGTTTTCTTCAAGGTATCAGGTATTTTACTGGACAAAATAAGGTGGCATGCTAATCTGTTTTATCTGAGATTCTTTACAGAACATAAGATGGAAAATACTAATGGAACTTCTGCTGAAAATGTGAACAAAGCGCTAGTTATACCTATTTCTGGAAAAAAAACAGCAAACACCATGTTAACCAATCGATGACGGCAGATGGGTTGCTGGTCGAGACACAACCGCTAGCTGATACCGAAAGCCCAGACCTCTCGCTGCGACACCTGCTGCCACTCGCCCCTTGTCTGCCGTGACCTCTGTCTGTGTCTAATGAATTTAGGCCTCTGCCACTCCTCTGTGCACGTCCTGGCACTTCTCTGCCTGACATGCTTAGTGCGTATATGAGGGGAGGACAATACGCTCCACTACGCTTAAAACAATATTTGTCTAGAACAGCAGCAGGTGTGTACTTTTGGCTGGCCTTTCACAGTAACTAGGCCCTTAGGACTATAACAGGAACAAAATGGTACACCAAGTAGATGTACGTACGTGGTATGCACTTATGAGGGGAGTACAATATGCTCCACTACGCTCAAAACAGTATTTCTCTACAATACCAGCAGGTGTGTACTTTTGGCTGGCCTTTCACTGTAACTAGGCCCTATAGGACTATAACAGAAACAAAATGGTACACCACATAGATGTACATACATGGTATGCACTTATGAGGGGAAGACAATATGCTCCACTACGCTTAAAACAGTGTTTGTCTAGAACAGCAGCAGGTGTGTACTTTTGGCTGGCCTTTCACAGTAACTAGGCCCTTAAGACTTTAACAGGAACAAAATGGTATACCACCTATGTACGCACAGGTTACACTTAATATAGGACAATACGCTCTGCTACGCAATCTGTATTAGGCACTAATAGCAGGTGATTATGACTTTTAGTGCTCTGCTAATCCTAACTGGCTTGCTAATATTAGCTTTTCAGTTGTTGTACACACCAGTGCGGCAGCACATTGTCGATGTGTACTACACCCAAAATTGCCCTTTCTCTCTCAATCTCTATCCCTTCCCTATCAGTGCTTCTAGGCTGGATTTGGGCTTGAGGTGAATCACTGCTGTAAAAATGCTATTCTGTGCAACACACACTGCTCTCTGTCCCTCTCTCTCTGCAATAGAACGCTCATGAGACTGGCCGCAAAATGGCTGCTGATGATATAGGGCTGTGACATCACAGGGGTGGCTGGCTGCTGATAGGCTGCATGTGATTTAGGGTCATCCCGCCGACCTGTGTTTCTGCCATTCCAGCGTTCCTTGCCCCATGTCCTGACATGTGGAGCCGCCATCTTAGATGCCCTGGAGCCTGGACCACACTAAATGTAGTTTAATGAAGCGATTTGTGCCATCGAATCACGGCGATATTCAAATTAGTTGTGAAGCAAATTTTTCCTGAAATTCTTAATGAATTCAGATTTATCAGATTCTATTCACTCATCCCTAACAGCTGCCATTTTAGCCACAGATGTTACACAGAGGACTCCTGAATGCAAAATCTTATAAACTGTGAACAGAAATTTTGAGTTTCTATCTTTATGCTTTCTGAGTAGGCAAAGTCTTCTTACTGTGATGTAAAAGCTCTGAGCCAGTTTTTGTCCTCTCTATGCTGCTCCTCCCTCCCTCTCACAGCATACAGAGTCACATTTTGATGCTGCAGCATCCTTCTCCTCCTGCATCCTGCAGAGGAGCTTTTTACTGAATGAGATTTCTGAACATTTCTAGGCAGGAAAAGGAGGCTGGAAGGTGAGAAGAAAGACACTTCCATAAACATCTATATGGACAGGATTATGTGGTGTCCCGGTACAGAACCTGCTCCTGTCCCTTTGTCTAAAGTCCCCTCAGCCAAAGTCCCTCCATGTCAATAGGGCTCTCCTGTAGGGTTAACCCCTAGTTGCCTCATATAAATGGTATTTAATGTATAAATATATATATATATATATATATATATTTAATATGTTATATAGGAATAACTATGTATAGGACCTTAGAGGTCACATGCCTTTAATTAAATTGTATTATGGTTTAAGGACCTTTAGGTCATGTGATACCTAGAGTTCACTGGGTCAGGATTTACAGGTCTGCTGACCAATGAACTATGTCCCACCCCCTTAATATATAAGGGGCTGCTGCCACTAAATTCTAGCTCTTAGTTCCGGACTATCATGCAGCACTAATCTCATATCTTCAGCATCAATTCAAGCTAGGCCTGAAGCCTAATACCTAGCAGCCACAAAACCGTGAGTTATCCAAGCTCAATCTACTAAATCCTGTGTGACTACTACGAATCCAATTCTTCTAAAAATAGTAGCACAGTGGCTAGCACCAAAGCTCATTGATCCCGGAGTCCCAGCAAACCTGTGAGGAACCTGTACCACGGTTCTCTCTCTCGCAAAGACTGTTATGTTCCATGCCGGTGCATAAAATATGCAGTAAAGATACTTCAAGTTTACTTTATAAAATCTGCTGTGGACGTTCCGTTATTTCTCCCTGCCATTTGTGGGATGGCTGGCGGGAGGATTATCATATTGGGGAAACCTCACCCTGGCGTCACGACAATTGAGGGTTAATACCAATATACCCTACACTATCACCGCGACACCTCAGACGCCATTACCCTCCCAGGTACCACAATTATATTAATAGTAATGGAGTTGGGGTTATGACAACCTCATTAAAAATGAAAAGTGGTTGTCACCAGCAATGTATACATTCCCCCTTAGATTTGGGGGGGGGGGGGGGGGTTCTAAAGCATTGAAAGAAGGTAAAAAGATATTGAGAAGCAGGGATGAGACAATGGAAATGCGCACATCAGCAAGTTGTGCAGTCAGAAATACTGTAGATACCACCTTGGGAACTTAATCACATTTTTAATGAATCTTTAAAGTTATTTTACAGCAAGTGTGCAAATCACAGTAAAAATGGATTGGTTTCACTGCAATTTTAGTCATTTGGGGCGAAACACAATATGAGAACACAGCCTAGAAACACCGACACAATGCACACCTGCCACAAATAATTTTTAAATGTAACTACAGCTATAAAATTAACCTTGGAGTCAGGCTGCGTCCCCGCACATTTGTGTTTTTGTTGTGTTTTTGCTGCACTTCTTTGTTTACAAAGAACCTAAATTGTGTGGGCTTCGCATGCTAATGTGATTAGCATTGACAGGTTTGAGCTGTGTACATATATTGTATTTGTACTGTGCTTTTGCTGTGTATTTACTGCATTTAGGCCATGTTTTTAAGAAATAATACCAAAAGGGTGCTGTTATACCATGATTCCACAAATCACAGAAAAAACATGTAAGTTTTTACTGTTTTTGGAAACAAAGGATGACTTGCTAAATCATGACCGCCACTGCTTATGAACAAGTGCGTTCTTCTACTGCAGTTCACAATTATAAAAGTGGGAAAACAGCCCAAGGATCTTATTGGGCAATTGCTAGTTGTCATTCAGCGTTTTTGCATGTGAAGAGTTAATAACAGTTTATTCTTTCAGCATATGAGAGGGTTAATGTGCAGATCTTTGCCACTGCGCGCCATGTTTCCGGTAAGTGGTGAGGAGACGCTATGTTTCTGCCATGTTTACTTTGGAATAGACCAGATTACTAATTAGTTCAGGTTGGAGCAGTCGGACACAGGCCGCCAAATCTAACACCTTCACTAAAAAAATGTTATATCCTCTGTAAAGTTTTCCTAAAATGCTGCTGCCCGGCCGCCAAACAACCAGGAAATTAGGCATTTTATGACGTTCAAATGGACATTGGGGGAGATTTATCAAAACCTGTGCAGAGGAAAAGTTGCCCAGTTGTCCATAGCAACCAATCAGATCGCTTCTATCATTTTGCAGAGGCCTTGTTAAAAATGAAAGAAGTTAGCTGATAGGTTGCTATGGGCAACTGGGCAACTTTTCCTCTAAACAGGTTTTGATAAATCTCCCCCATTATGTTGGCCGAGGAAGCTGCTCAGCCAAAATTAATGATTTACATGAAATGTAGCCATTAGAGATGAGCGAATCGAAGCTGACGAACCCGAATTCATTACGAATTTCAAGTAATATTCTATTTGCAACTAATGGCAATATCTCCGCGATATCGCGCGAATTGCTTCATTAAAGTCCATTTCCTGCGGTCCAGGCTCCAGGGCATCTAAAATGGCGGATCCACAGTTCAGTACATGGGGCAAGGAACACTGGGAAGGCAGGAACGCAAGGCAGAAAGGGAAGTAGGCAGGATGACCCTGAATCACATGCAGGATGCAGCCAGTCACCCCTGTGATGTCACAGCCTTATATATTCGGCAGCCATTTTGCGGCTCGTCATATCATTCATTACACTGCATACAGATAGGAAGGACATCGCTGTGTGTGTGTGTTACACCGAAAAGCTCATTCCAGCAGCGTTTCACATCCTAGTCACATCAGTGTTCTGGTTGTTACGCCGAGCGCTCCGGATCCCTGCTCCTCCCCGGAGCGCTCGCGGCGTCTCTCTCTCTGCAGCGCCCCGGTCAGACCCGCTGACCGGGAGCGCTGCACTGACATTGCCGGCGGGGATGCGATTCCCATAGCGGGACGCGCCCGCACGCGAATCGCATCCCAAGTCACTTACCCGTCCCGTTCCCCAGCTGTCATGTTCTGGCGCGCGCGACTCCGCTCTCTAGGGCGCGCGCGCGCCAGCTCTCTAAGTTTTAAAGGGCCAGTGCACCAGTGATTGGTGCCTGGCCCAATCAGTCTAATTAGCTTCCACCTGCTCCCTGTCTATATCACCTCACTTCCCCTGCACTTCCTTGCCGGATCTTGTTGCCTTGTGCCAGTGAAAGCGTTTAGTGTTGTCCAAAGCCTGTGTTCCAGATCTCCTGCTATGCTCATTGACTACGAACTTTGCCGCCTGCCCCGACCTTCTGCTACGTCTGACCTTGCCTTTGCCTAGTCCTTCTGTCCCACGCCTTCTCAGCAGTCAGCGGGGTTGAGCCGTTGCCGGTGGATACGACCTGGTTGCTACCGCCGCAGCAAGACCATCCCGCATTGCGGCGGGCTCTGGTGAAAACCAGTAGCAACTTAGAACCGGTCCACCGACACGGTCCACGCCAATCCCTCGCTGTCACAGAGGATCCACATCCAGCTAGCCGAATCCTAACAGTAGATCCGGCAATGGATCCCGCTGAGGTGCCGCTGCCAAGTCTCGCTGACCTATCCACGGTGGTCGCCCAGCAATCGCAGCAAATTGCCTAACAAGGACAGCAGCTGTCGCAGTTGACCACCATGTTACAGCAACTTCTGCCACTGCTACAGCAGCAACCATCTCCTCCGCCAGCTCCTGCACCTCCTCCGCAGCGAGTGGCCGCTCCTAGCCTCCGCTTGTCCCTGCCGGACAAATTTGATGGGGACTCCCGACTCTGCCGTGGCTTCTTGTCTCAATGTTCCCTACATATGGAGATGTTGACGGACCAATTTCCTACAGAAAGGTCTAAGGTGGCGTTCGTAGTGAGTCTTCTATCTGGAAAGGCTTTGTCTTGGGCCACACCGCTCTGGGACCGCAATGATCCTGCCACAGCCACTGTCCAGTCCTTCTTCGCTGAAGTCCATAGTGTCTTCGAGGAACCAGCCCAAGCTTCTTCTGCCGAGACTGCCCTGCTGAACCTGGTCCAGGGTAATTCTTCAGTAGGCGAGTACGCCATCCAATTTCATACTCTCGCTTCCGAATTATCTTGGAATAACGAGGCTCTCTGCGCGACCTTTAAAAAAGGCCTATCCAGTTACATCAAGCATGTGCTGGCCGCACGAGAGATTCCTGCCAACCTGCAAGAACTTATCCATTTGGCCACCCGCATTGACATGCATTTTTCTGAGAGACACCAGGAGCTCCGCCAGGAAAAAGACCTTGATCTCTGGGCACCTCTCTCACAGTATCCTTTGCAATCTACCCCTGTGCCTCCCGCCGAGGAGGCTATGCAAGTGGATCGGTCTCGCCTGACCCATGAAGAGAGGACTCGCCGTAGGGATAACAATCTATGTCTGTACTGCGCTAGTACCGAACATTTCTTGGTGGATTGCCCTATTCGTCCTCCACGTCTGGAAACGCACGCACGCACCCAGCTCACGTGGGTGTGGCGTCTCTTGGTACGAAGTCTGCTTCTCCACGTCTCACTGTGCCCGTGCGGATTTCTCCTTCTGCCAACTCCTCCCTCTCAGCCGTGGCCTGTTTGGACTCTGGTGCTTCTGGAAATTTTATTCTGGACTATTTGGTGAATAAGTTCTGCATCCCGGTGACCCGTCTCGTCAACCCGCTCTACATTTCTTCTGTCAACGGAGTGGAGTTGGACTGTACTGTGCGTTACCGTACAGAACCCCTCTTACTGTGCATTGGACCCCATCACGAAAAGATTGAATTTTTCGTCCTTCCCAACTGCACCTCGGAAGTCCTCCTCGGTCTGCCATGGCTCCAGCATCATTCTCCCACCCTTGACTGGACCACTGGACCAGATCAAGAATTGGGGTTCTGCTTGCCGTAAGAAATGCCTCACGTCCGCTCCCAGTCCCGTCTGTCGGGCCTCAGTGTCTCCTCCTGTGCCTGGTCTCCCCAAGGCCTATCAGGACTGTGCCGTGCCTCCTCATAGCCCCCGTCCTGGTGACACTCTGCCCTGTGACAAGCTTCACCCTCTGCCCCCCCTCCCCATTCCCACTTCTTCTGAACTATCTGCCGCTGGTATAGCTACCCAGGACTTCTTTTTTCAGAAGGAGACTCAAGAGGCGTCCCCTATGTTCTTGTCTCTTTTGAAGGGACAAGGAGACAAAAAGAGGGGGAGACCTAAGGGGGGGGGGGGGGTACTGTTATGCCGAGCGCTCTGGGGCCCTGCTCCTCCACGAGCGCTCGCGGCGTCTCTCTCTCTGCAGCGCCCCGGTCAGACCCGCTGACCGGGAGCGCTGCACTGACATTGCCGGCGGGGATGCGATTCGCATAGCGGGACGCGCCCGCACACGAATCGCATCCCAAGTCACTTACCCGTCCCGGTCCCCGGCTGTCATGTTCTGGCACGCGCGGCTCCGCTCTCTAGGGCGCGCGCGCCAGCTCTCTAAGATTTAAAGGGCCAGTGCACCAGTGATTGGTGCCTGGCCCAATCAGTCTAATTAGCTTCCACCTGCTCCCTGTCTATATCACCTCACTTCCCCAGCACTTCCTTGCCGGATCTTGTTTCCTTGTGCCAGTGAAAGCGTTTAGTGTTGTCCAAAGCCTGTGTTCCAGATCTCCTGCTATCCTCATTGACTACGAACCTTGCCGCCTGCCCCGACCTTCTGCTACGTCTGACCTTGCCTCTGCCTAATCCTTCTGTCCCACGCCTTCTCAGCAGTCAGCGAGGTTGAGCCGTTGCCGGTGGATACGACCTGGTTGCTACCGCCGTAGCAAGACCATCCCGCTTTGCGGCGGGCTCTGGTGAAAACCAGTAGCAACTTAGAACCGGTCCACCGACACGGTCCACGCCAATCCCTCGCTGACACAGAGGATCCACATCCAGCTAGCCGAATCCTAACACTGGTGGACAGAGATCAGTGTTTTTTTAATTGAAAAGGATTTTTACTGCAGCCATTAACCTCCCAGTTACTTTCTTCAGCATTGTATTACAGAGAGGGGCAGATAGCTGTGTGTTGCCTCATACATTTCAACAAGTTGCCTCAACACCATAAACCTTAGCAGAGTAAGCAGGAATAATTTTTAAGGGCAATTCTGTGTCTTTGTTCCACAACAAATCATCTGCTTGTTATACTAGTCTGTACCGGTATGATACCCAGCTGTACATTCCTAATAGTCTTTAAAAGAGTGACATTTTGTGTTTAGTACAAAGCTTTTTTTTGCTGCAGCACTGTTGTGTTCTGCTGGTGTTGTGCAAAAATATGTTTTTTTAAGCGTACTGTACCACATTTTTCTGCCCTCATAAGTGCATACCACATACATACATCTAAGTAGTGTACTGTCTATTTTGTGCCTGTTAATCTGTCAAGGGCCTACATACTGTGAAAGGAGAGCCAAAAGTAATCACTGGCTGGTGTTTTACTCCAATATGTTTACTAAGCGTACAGTAGCGCATTTTTCTGCCCTCATAAGTGCATACCACATACCTACATCTAAGAAGTGTACTATTTTGTACCTGTTAATCTATCAAGGGCCTAGATACTGTGAAAGTCCAGGCCAAAGTAATCACCAGCTGGTGTTTTACTTTTACTAAAATAAGTTTTTTTTAAGCGTACTGTACCACATTTTTCTGCCCTCATAAGTGCATACCACATACCTTCATCTAAATGGTGTACTATTTTGTACCTGTTAATCTGTCAAGGGGCTAGATACTATGAAAGTCCAGGCAAAAGTAATTACCGGCTGGTGTTTTACTCCAATACGTTTATTAAGCATACAGTAGCGCATTTTTCTGCCCTCATAAGTGCATACCACATACCTACATCTAAGTGGTGTACTATTTTGTGCCTGTTAATCTGTCAAAGGCCTGCATACTGTGAAAGGACAGCCAAAAGTAATCACCGGCTGGTGCTTTACTTCAATACGTTTATTAAGCGTACAGTAGCGCATTTTTCTGGCCTCATAAGTGCATACCACATACCTACATCTAAGAAGTGTACTATTTTGTACCTGTTAATCTATCAAGTGCCTAGATACTGTGAAAATCAGGGCAAAAGTAATAACCAGCTGGTGTTTTCCTAAAATACGTTTTTTTTAAGCGTACTGTACCACATTTTTCTGCCCTCATAAGTGCATACCATATACCTACATCTAAGTGGTGTACTATTTTGTGCTTGTTAATCTGTCAAGGGCCTACATACTGTGAAAGGACAGCAAAAAATAATCACCCGCTTGTGTTTTACTCCAATACGTTTATTAAGCGTACAGTAGCGCATTTTTCTGCCCTCATAAGTGCATACCACATACCTTCATCTACATAGTGTACTATTTTGTACCTGTTAATCTGTCAAGGGGCTAGATACTATGAAAGTCCAGGCAAAAGTAATTACCGGCTGGTGTTTTACTCCAATACGTCTATTAAGCATACAGTAGCGCATTTCTCTGCCCTCATAAGTGCATACCACATACCTACATCTAAGTAGTGTACTATTCTAAACCTGTTAATCTGTCAAGGGCCTAAATACTATGAAAGTCCAGAAAAAGTACTAACTGGCTGGTGGTATACTCCAATACTTTTTTAAGTATACTGTAGCACATTTTTTCTGCCCTCATAAGTGCATACCACATACCTACAACTAAGTAGTGTACTATTTTGTACTTGTTAATCTGTCAAGGGCCTAGATACTATGAAAGGGCAGCCAATAGTACACACCTGTTGCTGTTATAGACAAATACTGTTTTAACCGTAGTGAAGCGTATTGTATTCCCCTCATATATATGCAATAAGTATGTCAGGCAGAGTAGTGCCAGGATGTGCACAGAGGAGTGGCAGAGGCCTAAATTCATCAGGCGCCAGCAGATGTCGCAGCAGAGTAGGGGTGTGTGGCAGCTGGAGTCGCAGCGAGAGGTCTGAGATCCCGGAGTCGGCTAGCAGTCGTGTCGCGACCAGCAACCCAGCAGCCATGATTAATCGGTTCACTTGGTCATCCACTTCGTCCCAAGTGAGGTTCACTTGATCATCCACTTCATCCCAAGTGACATCCGACACCCCCAGTTAACAATCGGTGGGTTCCTCAGACTCAACCCTCAGTTGGCATGGCCCTCATGCTGCTGCTGCCACCTCCAGGCTCTGTCATTGTGCTGCTCTATGGTCTCCTCATACTAATGCTTCCACCTCCAGGCTCTGTCATTGTGCTGCTCTATGGTCTCCTCATGCTAATGCTACTTTGTCATCTGTTTGCATCCGTTTGGTTTCCATTCCCTTTTTTTTGCCAGAAAAAAGACAGTTCATGCAGTAATTTTTCCCCCTCAAAAAAACAAAACAGAAGAGAAAGGGATATTATACGTCAATGGGAAGTGGATGAGCCTTTAAAGTCATCCATTTGCATCTGTTTTTTCCAATCCATTTTTTTTTTTATCTGTTATTACTTCTCAGCATGCTCAGAAGAGGTGTGAGCAACCAGGAAGTAGCCAGACAAAAATAAAAGTAGGCAATAAGGGATACAAATAGATGAAAAACTGATGCAAAAGGATGCTACTTAAATGGCATCCCTTTGCATCAGTTTGCATCCTTTTGCATCCGTTTGTTAGTATGGTCCATTAAGCAGCAAAAACTGGAGAATAGTGAGATGGGAGAGAACGGCCATGTGAACCTAGCCTTATTCTGTCTACACATTCATCATTCTCCATTAAGTATTCAGTATCTTCTTCATCATCTTTGTTCTCCATTATTGTCATATCAACAAACTAGCAGCTGTTGATGACTCATCAGCATCCATCTTCCAATCATCCAACCTTATCCATCCAATGTCATCATCACCACCATCAAGTGATGTAACCATACAATCTATCAAATATTATCATCATCGTCATCATCCATTGTTTATAGGACGCACATGTCAATCTTTGCAAGAATATGACTACCCATAGATTGTTATTTTTGTTTAGAGTTTATTTTGTTTTGCTTATGTGGTGACCCAGTATAGAATATAGCATACTGCCCATCAGTGTCCATCTTGGGCCCACACTTCTCAGGACTCATTATAATGTTTTGCTATGGTTAATGTATTGATATTTTCTGTGTACCTGTTGCTTTAAGCCTGTTAAACCTTAGAAACCCTGTTGTCAGGGGAGTGTGCATGAGGTGAACTATGTGACGTATCTGCCCAATGGGAGTCCTCCAAATCTGCTCCATATATAGTGTGGTAGGAGTTCAGAGGTCAGTCTAATTCTGAGGTACAGTTTGTAGAAAGTCTGAAGTGAGTGTGAGGTGTTCTGAGGAGGCCTCAAGTCTAATCCTGGAACCACTCATCTGCTAAAGAATAACCTCTGCCCCCAGGTGAATGTCAAGCCTAGCGGTAAGAATTTAACTCCTGGGGAGTCAAGTCAAGTCATTCAAGTCAGTCATACAAGTCGCTAAAGTCAAGCGTGGGTTGCCATAAAACAAGTCAGTCATACACAGCACAATCAACTACAAGTCCCAACAATTCAATACGCTTCCAAGGTTCACCCTGCACCTCTCTTTATACCAGTCTGAGCTGTAACGGATTTTATTATCTATCCTGCCTCAGTAAAGTCAGCTTTTCCTTAACCTTGTGTCAGAGTACTTATTGCCCCGTGCCTGGCCCAGGAGAAGCTGGCTCAACCTCAGGTGGTGTATGGGCTATCCACGCCCAAGCATCACAGAAAGGTTAATTGCACATTAACCTCACCTGACACCACACTTATAGTTTATTTATGTTTATTTTTGTATTTATTCATCATGTTGTGTCCCTCTGTTCACCAGAATATGGAATTCTATTGGAGTTTTCTTCATCTTTTAAAGCCTTGAAATAACCAGTTATATTAAAGTGTCGTGTGTTTGCTTCCCCCCTCTTAGGTGTAAAGTATGATCTTTGAGCTATTCCCTCCCTCATTTCTTTTGCTGGGACATCAGACCTCAGGGCTGTGTTCACACTGTATGTTTTTGTTGCATTTTAATATGCATTTTTTGTTTTGAGTAGTGAACTCATTAGGAGACAAGGGCATTTGATCAATCAAAACTGAAAATACATTCTAAAAACCCAATAAAATGCAGTGTGAACACAGCCTTACAGTGTGATGAAATCTTCCCTTAATTTGTCAAGTGAATAGAAGTGATCATAGATTAAATATTTTATAAATACGAAACATTCCTGGTTATTTCAGTTTATTCCGAGTAGAGGGGGGATGGGGTAATCTAGAACCTGTTCGGAAAAAAAAAAAAAAGCCTTTTTCATGGCCCCCAGTGGAGGTTAAGCTGCTGCCAACATCACAAGGTTCTGTTTGTTTAGTACAAGTTTTCCATGGGCCTGGATCTGCCGCTCCATCTGTGACTGTAACACAGCTGAGCTGGCTGTGCCCCAACATTTCACCTTGTAAAGACTCGGTCGTGACTCGAAATGCACTGCTCATTGATTGCTGTTGGAGACCCCTATTAATGGAGAGGAGGAGGAAAAAAATACAAGAAAACCCATGACTCTGTGTAATTCTCCAAAGAAACCAAATTAACTTCACAGCGTCCCCTAATCTTCTGGCCCTGTCACCCTCTTTACGAGGTGCGTTTCAGACCCAGTGTAAATCCAGCCCTGTCAAAGGGGTCAGTGTTCTCCACAGAGCTGAGGCGAAGGAACCTTCTGATCTTGTGCAAATCACCATCCTGCCAGGAGCGCGCTCTCTACTTCTGCTCCAGGATTATTTTTTATTCTATTTTTATCTTTTGGCCTTTTTTTATGGTCAATAAATTTTTTTAATATTTTTATGGTCAATTAAATTGTAGAGTAGGTGCAATCCAGAATAGAAGAGTCTCTGCAGCTAGACTGCGGTGGACTTTGTGGCTCATGGGCAATGCTGTTGGTTATTGACAGGACCTTAGGTAATCAGTTATTTATATCTTGTGACAGTTACTCTGTTGATGAACTGGTTGATGGTGCTTCTCCTTATGTCTCCTACACTGGTTGCTCCTCATCTCCTCTTCCTGGCTGCTCCTCATCCAATCTTCAGAACCCCTCCCTGGATGCTTCTTATCTTCCCCTCATCTTTTCTTCCTGATTCCTCCCCGAATACCCATCATTTTCTTATCCTGGCCCCCTCTATGCCTGCCCCTCATCTCCTCCCACTACTCCTCCCTCTTTTCAAAGGCTCCTAATCCAATATTCTGTCTTCATTTCATTATCTTCTTTCCCTCTTCCTGGAGGCTTCTTATTTCCTATTTCAGTCTCTCTTTCTGGCTGCTCCTAATCTCATCCTGTTTCCCTACCTGGCTATTTCCCATCTTCTCTTATCCCCCAGCCTAGATGTTCTCAATCCATCCTGCCCTTCTCCATTACTGCTTTGGCTGACTACTCTAGCATTACCTGGTTTAGCCTACCTTTCTTCTCTGGAGAAGCTTCATGTTGATTAAGAGTAGGGTCACACGTAACGGATCTGCCAATGACCGACCCAATAGTGTACCTCCTGCTGTGCTGATGACCGACCCTATAGTGTGCCTCCTTCTGTGCTGATCACCGACCCTATAGTGTGCCTCCTGCTGTGCTGATGACCGACCCTATAGTGTGCCTCCTGCTGTGCTGATGACCGACCCTATAGTGTGCCTCCTGCTGTGCTGATGACCGACCCTATAGTGTGCCTTCTACTGTGCCACGGAAAGCAGACACACAGGACTTGCTAGTGGCCACACACCTGCGCAGTGTACTCAGACATGGCGGCAACTCACAGCCTAGCTAAGGGAGCAGGGGAGTGATTGCAAGGTCTTTGAGTGCACTGTGCATGCGCGTGGTGACTCGCAAGTCCTGTGTGTCTGCTTGCAGTGGCAGATTGCTTGCAGTGGCAGATCCGTGTCAATCCATCACATCTGTATGATTGACACACAGGTCCACTGCAGTTGTGCCATCACTCAATATTCCCAGCCTCTTCTGTATTTCTAGTGAAACCAAATGCAGGGCTGTAATACTGAATGACGGCACATGTGCAGTGGACCTGCATGTCAATAACACGGTGACAATGGAGAAATAGAGGGAGAGGTGTGGTTGACCTAAGGCATTGTGAACTCCTGGCTACACATCTCCGACGATTGCTGAATAATATTTTTACATGTGGTTTACATGTGGTATATATAAGTATTTTTTACATGTGGATAAAAAGGGACATTTATAAATAATGCCCTTTGTTTCCAGGTGTTTAGCTTACATCTATTGCTGTCTTTAGGATGTCTATGCAACAAATTTATCAAAATGTTGCAAGGCATCTGATAAATTTGTCGCACAGACTGCTTACTTCACACCAAATAGCTCTACTTTACACCACAATTCCTGGGGTGCTGTGTATTAGAAGCAGAAGGCTGGTCATGTAGTCAAAGGCATTTCTTGAATTGTCTTTTGACTTGAATTTTTGCTGACGTTTTTTTGGGGGGGTAAAATTGTGCTGAACAATTTCAATAAACACTGTGGTAAAGTGGGAACAGTTGAGTGAACACTGCATACTTTACCGACATAAACTAAGTGATAATTGTCTTATTATTACTTTAAGGGGTTATCCACCATAAGGTGATTTTAGTACCTACCTGCCAGGTAGTAATGGAGATGCTTAGGAAAGATCCGCACTTGTCTTGGGGCTAAATGTGAGCTTACCATAAAGCTGAGGCTATCTTTTTGTGAACTGGCTATTTCCTGTTTGGAATTTCTTCCCATAAACTACAAACCCCATGATTCCTTGTTTGTAAGTGTGAGGTCTCCCTCTCCCACATTAGCCCCCCCACCCATTGAAACACATCTGTGATCCCTTCTTTGCAATAGACCAGTGTTTTCTGACCAGGGTGCCTCCAACTGTTGCAAAAACAGAATGATCTTCCTCCACCCATTGAAGCAAAGACAGGCTCCCTCTGATCACCTGACTAGTGATGTCATGTCTCAGGTGGCACTGCAACCTGGGAAAACCTGAGACGACACTCATTTTGTGTGGTGTTAAAAATAAACCTTGGGGCAAAAATCACAGAAGAATTGCGAGACCACCACGAAACACAGGTACAGACACTATTGTGACGAGACCAATCTCGCCACATTGCATTGGAGAAGCCTGGTTGCCCGCCTGCTGCCTTTGGACTATGGCCCTGGGAGATTGGGCCCTTTAAAAACAGTATTCAGCCATACCAGAGTGTATGTCACTCATTCTGGCCCTTTAAATACAGTGGGGTCATTCGGTACTTGCCCTGTGTGAGCGGTGAAACCCCAGATAGCTATGCCATGGAGCCCATTCATATAATGAAAGACTATGGGAAAGACTCCATGGCAATTGAACTGTATGTGTGTGGTCTGAGCACCATTTGATAATGTGCGCTCAGACCTAAGCTATCTGGGGATATGTTGCATGTGTATGTTTTATGTAGTAATTGTGGCATTGTGTAGTTTTATGTCTTTTTGCAACCATGTGCTCAATGGAGTCTGTCTCTATCCCTGGGAGATAATTGGATTTCTTCGTCATGGGAGATAATTGGTTTTCTTCCCAGTTGTCTGGGGGATAGAGAGGAGGGAGGTATGGGTAAAGTGGGAAGGGCTTATGTTGAAGCCACTGCGATTGGCTACTGTCCACTATGTTTTTACAGTCTTCCGTCAGGTCCCCTAGGCAAGTGTCCACCTGGTGGAGACCTGCATAAATACCGGGCAGGTAGCCCCATTAAAGTCAGACCACTGCTTGACCCTCAACACAGAGCCTTGTCTCGTTCTTGGGGGGGATTCACTGTATGCTGTTAGAGACTGATTGCCAGGAGTGTAAGCCGCTTGGGAGCTTTTCCTGTTCGTCTGTTAGCAGCTATTCGTGAGGTTCCAGTTTGAAGTGCTATTTTGTATCCAGTTCGGGAGTTTGGTGTTCTGCAGTAGCTGTGCCTGTGTTTCTGAAAAGGGGATGATCGCCTAAACGGTTTTTAACCCCTTGTGTGCAGAAACGGTCCGTTACAACTATATTATGAACTTCACTAACTTTACTGCCCCTATAGCATAGACAAATAAAAAAATAACCTGGAATAGCTCATTAATTTGTAAAATGCCCAACTATAAAAGGTTAAAAAAAAAACTTGGGGGACAAAAAAATCACAATTTTTTCTTACATCATACACTAATTTTTTTCTCTTTTGTAAGCAACATTCCGTTACTGCAATGTTAAAAAAATTAAAAATTCTTCAGCGATGCCAAGTCGCCAGACTAGTATGGTGCCCTTTAGATGATTTTCTAAGCCTGGGGAAACTTGGTGTGAAATAGCAACCAAATCTGTGCTTTTATGACTAAATTGTAACTTTTGGCAAAAGTCGCATATTATCTACAATAGACACCAATGGAGATTAGTTGGTAAAGTGCTCTATGTTAAAAGCTGCAAAAAATTAGCAGCCAAAATGGCTTGTGTATTTTCTAGGCCTTGTTCTAGTCTAGTTTTGTTCCTGTTGTTATGCTTGTATGTATATATTAAATTAGCTGCTTTTCATACAGTTACCTATTTTCTTGATTAAAATATGTGTTAATGGAAGCAGCACTTCTAACATCAAAAAAATGCAAAATGTGATATATTTTATTCATCCACAAAAAATTAAGTTTTGAACCCACAAGGGATCTTTTTCAAGCCCTTTTTAATCTTTTTTGTTCATTCTTGATCTTGCCTAGTATTTAGTGCTTACCCGTTGCTCTGCTAGGGTTAGTTTGCAGCTCAGGGCTCTCATAGGGACGTTTATAGGGACAGTGAGTGGTATTTGGCATTAGATGTGTTTAGGGATAGATATAATGAAGGATTAGGGATAGCTTGCTAGGATCAGTTATTGCAATTGATCATGTTCATCATTTTCTTCTCCCACACAGTAATTGTGCCACTTGCTTAGTTATAATGTACCTTGGTGCTCCCATTTAGTAACAATGCCTCTTAGTCCCCCTCCACTTGGCTATAATGCCTCTTAGTATCCACCGCTCAGATATTATAACCCTTACTGCCCCACTCATTAATTATGCCCATTATTACAATTAATTTTTAATAATGACTCTGCGGCCAGATGTTTGCTGTAAATCAATGAGAAATCTCAAAATTCTTATTCCACATGGCGTTTTTCACTTTGGCATTTTTTAAATCCTTTTGCCATTTTTTCACTCTTTTTTGGCGTTTTTCAGCTCCTTGGCGGTTTTCCAAAATCACAGCATGTTGAGCCACTGGCGATTTTTTTGTCAAAATCGTGGCGTTTTTCTCCCATAGAAGTCTATGGGAGTGAAAAAACACCAAGAAAAACGATATGTGGTTTTTAACTTTGGCATTTTTTCAGGCGGTTTTTATTCTTTTTTGGACTTTAGTGATCCAAAAAAGTGATGGAGATACCTTTTTAATAAAATTTCGTAGGGTACCATTAAAAAAAAAAAAAAAAAAATAGATAACGTAGTGAAGGAAAAAATTGTATCTAACGAAATTCATATTTTTTATTACAAAATGTATATTAATTTTTAATATGGGTGGGCGGGGACCTAAAAATGTAGCCGGCAATAATAAAAATGTAGTGTGTGTGTGTGTGTGTTTTTCACTTTTTTTTCTTTATTTTTTTTTACATTTTTCTAGGTAGTACTACTGCTCCCAGCATGGAACACACTGTTCCATGATGGGAGTAGTAGTACCTGTACTAATTGACAGATCGCCCATTGCGATCCTCCTGTATAATTTATAGATGCAGCGGCCGCTCTTCTATGGTCCCCTGCACTGCCGTATATATACACCTATTTATATTTCCCGCAGAGAGCTGTGATTGGCCAGATGGTTCCAGCCAATCACAGCTCTCTGTGGGAAATAGGAATATGTGTATATATACGGCAGTGCAGGGGACCATAGGAGAGCGGCCGCCACATCTATACATTATACAGGAGGATCACAGCGGGAGTCAGGAGTGACATCCGCTGTGATCTTTCCTTAACTGCAGGTACTACTACTCCCAATATGGAGCACACTCTGCTCAATGCTGAGAGAAGTAGTACCTGCATTAATAGACAGATCGCAGCAAGTGTCAGAAGTTACACTCTCTGCAATCTGTCTATTAATGCAGGTACTACAGCTCCCGGCATGGAGCAGAGTGTGCTCCATGTTGGGAGTAGTAGTACTTGCAGTTAAGGAAACATCACAGTGGATGTCACTACTGACACCCGCTGTGATCGTCCTGTCTATAGCAGAGATGGAGCCACTGTATACAGAGCTCGCATCTCCGCTCTGTACTCCGGCCGGCCACTCACTCATTCATATTTCCCTCTGAGAGCGGTGATTGTCTGCAACCATCCGGCCAATCACCACTCTGGGTGGGAAATATGAATGAGTGATGTTCTATTCACATCACTGGCCGGAGTACAGAGCAGAGATGCGAGCGCTGTGTAGAGCCGCTCTACATCTCTGCTATATAATGGACGATCGCATCGGCTGTCAGGACTGAGACCCAGGGCGATATGTCTATTACTACAGGTACTACTACTCCAATCATGGAACAATCTGTTCCACGCTGGGAGAATAGAACTACTACCTAAAAAATGTAAAAAATAGAGAGAAAAACGTGAAACACACACACTTCATTAAACATTATTAAAAATTTTGTTTTAAAATTTTAGATTTAGTTAAATACATTTTTTGCCATCACTGCTGCATCCTTTTTTTTTTTTTTTTTTGGTACCCAACAAATGCAATTTCCACACAAATGAAAAAACGCCAGACGCAGGACATTGCACTGGCGTTTTTTCAGGCTTTTTTTTCAACCCAAAAAATGCAGGACAAAAAAACAAGTAGAGACTTGGCCTTAGTGTCATTACTCACTATTTATGCCCCATTGTGTCCCACTCAGTAATAATGCCCCCTTAGTGTTCCCTGCTCATTTGTTAGGCCCCTTATTCCACCCACTACATATTTTCTTAGCAAATTTCGGTACAGCAGCCTCACATTGTTTTCAATAGGATTCTGCTGCACAAACCACACTGCTGAATTTCTGAAGGAGACATTCCCCTATGGAAATTCATAATCCCAGTCCCACTACAGATGAAATCTCCACTTGGATAATCTCCGGACAGTTCCCGTTAGTGCCCCCTCAAAATTGGTGCCCCATGCAGTAATTATACTCCATTAGTGTCCCCCACTTGGTCATAATGCCCCTCGTAGTGCTCCTTCTGTGTATAAATTCCTACTTTTGTGTCCCCCTCTTAGTAATGATGCCCTGTTTAAAAATGATTCAATCATTCCCCTCCTTAGTTATAACGCCTTCTATTGCCACTGTCAATTAACCAATACACCCCTTAGTGGTTCTCTTTAGTAATGATTCCCCCTTTGTGTCTGCCACTTAGCAATGATGCTCTCTTTAGCAGTTATGCCACTTAGTAAATTGCCCCATTTAGTGCACCCACTAAGTAATAAAACACTCCTTAGTGCTACCAATGAGTAGTGATGTACCCCTTAGTAATAATGCCACCTTAATATCCCCCCACTTAGTTATGATGCTGTTTAGTTATAAAGCCCACTTAGCAATAATGCCCTCTCGTGGCCCTCTCCTCGTAATAATGTCTCCCCATTGCCCCCCCCACTTAATAATAATGCCCCCCTTAATGTTATATTTGATGGCCCAAAAAACTTAAAAACTGTGTCCTTAGTCCTGCAGCCAACGAGATGCTGCACAGGTTCTTCGAACAGGCACAATGACGTCATATAATTATGCTAGTCAGTTCAGGGATCCTGTCATAGCATCTCATGAGCTGCAGTGCTTGCATGCATGGAGGAGCAGGGAGCTACCATTGTGTGTGTGTCTGGAGGATGCTGATGCAGTTAAAGGAGTTGGTTGTCTAAAGATCTGGGAGTTGGACAAAAAACTTGGGGCTTGCACCCAAAATGCTTGTTCCTGGTGCTTTGCTGCTAGTGATGCCCCTGGCCATCATTATCATCATCTTTTGTTTTCCCTCATCCATTCATCATTCTCCATTTCCTATCTTCTATTGGTTAGTTGCTATTCTTGTAGTTTATACATGCCAGCACTGATAGGAGCTAAATACATTTTTACTTGCAGCTGTCTGCTTGTTATACAGTTCAGCCTTACTGTAAGTCCTGGGGGTATCTGAGTACTTGGGGCCACAGTTAACACCCAGTAAAGGTGACTGCTATAAGTGGCATCCAATTCTCCTATTTGGGACATTTCTAAGATGGGATGTAACTCAGCACATAGTTAGTGAAGGAAGGTATTTACAAAGCTGTTTAACTCTTCATGTTGATTTTAACTGTGGAACAATAGAAAAAGGTATAATGGAATCATTGTGCTCTATACAGCTTTTTTGCACTGTTTGTAATAAGGGCTTGGGATATAGTTTGATTATAGTATGATTATATGACACTCCCATTATTTGGCTTACACAGGATGGTTTTTATTTTAAGTTTTTGCCCCCTCTGGAGCATATTCAGTCAGTTGGCTTTAATTCCTGTAATTTTCAAGTTAAACTTGTTCTTACAAATGTCAGAGATAAAGGTCAAGGTCAAATTAAAGAAATGTCAAAATTGTCTGAAATGTCTGAGAATGGTGTGCAGCGCCTATTACCGCCTGCTGCAGGTACCACTGATGACTGGAGGGAGATTCATTGCTCCCCGGGACGACTCATGAATGGAACCTTCTTTAAGATGTTATTTTAATGGAGTTTGAGCCTTGGCTTATAAAATTGTGTAATTACTAAAATCCTGAGGGATCCATGAGCCGGGGCGGTAATGGCGTCTGTTTGCCTTTCACATTAATTAATTTTTGGAGATTTCCCTTTAATATGACTAGCAGCGACAGCGAATTCCTACAACAAATACGCAATTTAGATTCCACAATATGAGCAAGGAAGTAAAAATCCCACATGAGCAAACTGAGCTGCTAATTCCCACAAATACCTGCAGTGATATTCTGGCGGTATTTACTATGTTTACCTTCCAGTCTGCGATTAAAAGCTGCGACGCCTCAAGACGTATGTATATTAAATAGTAGGAATGTCGTAAGATGTAGCAGGTGAAATCTGGGTATGAAGATTTGCATGAGTAAAATCGACTGGAATGAAGAATCAGTTGTGTTTCCAACTGTTTAAACTACAACTTCCAGCATGTTCTTACCATCGTATGAAACCATCGTATGTTGAGGGATCTGTGCAATGTAAAGTATAGGACAGTGGTCTACAACCTGCGGACCTCCAGATGTTGCAAAACTACAACACCCGGACAGCCGTTGGCCATTGCCCGTAGCAACCAGTCAGATTGGTTCTTCCATTTTCCAAAAGATCTCTGAAAAATTAAAGAAGCGATCGTATCGCTTGCTATAGATGACTGCACCACTCTTCCTCTACACAGGTCTTGATAAATCTTGATTTAATACTTATTGTTATTATTTCAATTTCCTCCTCACTATTATGTACTATGATGTAATAAATAACATTTTTGTTTTTAGAATTATTATATTCTGCTTTAATTTTTTTCAGTTTTTTCTTTTCTTAATAGTAACATTGATGTTATTATCATCAGTCTCATCATTGCCGCCTCTGGTGATCGGATTGCGCTCTAATCTTACCTTGTTATAAATGAGCAGACACAGTTTAATGATTCTAATTATTATGAAGTGTAAAGCTCATTTTCATTCCTTGGTGGGGGGTGTTGTG
Source organism: Hyla sarda (assembly GCF_029499605.1). Taxonomy (NCBI): domain Eukaryota; kingdom Metazoa; phylum Chordata; class Amphibia; order Anura; family Hylidae; genus Hyla; species Hyla sarda. Next base: position 146,639,438 of record NC_079194.1, read on the forward strand.
AATGACGTCTGTGCCCCCTCCACATCTGGAAATGATTGCCCAGACTGAGAATTGTGCTCTCTGGGCTCACTCACTGCTATCTGTTGCTTGTTCCCCGCCAGGCTCATTAACACAATTGACTGTACATGTAATGAAGAAATCCTGCTCCCTGGTTCTCATGAGAGCTGTGCAGGTTGTTGCAGGACTTGGGCCTCTTCCCAGTATTTGTCAGCCAGTTTCCTGAGCTTGCTGACAGAGCCGTCTGGGTAGGCCATGGCTCACATTCCAAGGAGTCTTTGCTCCAAGTCAGCTTCTTGGGCCCAATTTCAAACAAACACAGACGGACCACCACAATCCTGCGCTCGCCATGGGACTGGCACCACGTGCCTCCTACATATTAAACAAAACTCGCTTGTGGCCAGATGTGGGCGGCAGACAATGTGCAGAGGTCTAGAGCTCAGGCAATGCCAAGAATCGCAGGCGGACAGGTCACAAGATATTGGTGGATTGTGAGGATCAGATCATGTGATATCTACGTGGGATGAAGTGAGATCAGTTTTATAGAACATTGGGCCCTGAACTAACTTGCCATTTTAGGGCTGCCTAACTTGCCATTTTAGATAGGTACAGTAGTCCCCCGACATACGATGGCCCCGACATATGATCATTTCAACATACAATGGCCTCTCAGAGGCAATCGTATGTTGAAGGCAGTATCAACATACGATGCTTCTGTGTATCGGGGCCATCACAAAAACGGCTATCCAGCAGCGCTACCTCACGTGAGTATGATCTATGGTACGAATCCCTCAACATATAATGGTTTCAACAAACGATGGTCCGCCTGGAACCAGTTACCATCGTATGTTGAGGGACCACTGTATTCTCAAAGCCATAGAAAGATAGGTAGTCTACACACCATTGCTTTCTTATAGGGTATCTGTCATAACTTTTAGCTTTCCCAAACAGCTAACACCAATATATAGATGAAACAGATTAAACATACCTATTTCCCAATCTATTTCCCCCGCGATCTCCTGTACAAGGCCCCGGCAGTCAGCGTGTCTGACCACCGCATGACGCGACAGCCGACACGCCCTCTCAATACATTTCTATGGGAGAGCTGGAGCACTGCATTCGGTGCCTCCAGCTGTTGCATTAGTTGCAGATTGATCCCTCCACCCATTGAAGCAGACAGGCTCCCTGTCATCAGCTGACTAGTGAGTCAGGTCTCGGCCGCATTGCAAGCTGGGAAAAATCCGAGACAACAGTCATTTTGTATGCTGGTAAAAATAAATAGTGAGGTGAAAATCACAGAAGAATTGTGAGAAAACCGTCACACACAGGTACAGACACTATATTATGTACTACACTAACTTTACAGCCCCTGTAGCATAGTCAAATAAAAAAAATTCCCGGAATATGCCTTTAAGGCTGTGTTTCCACTTGGCACCTTTCTTTGGAAAATTACCACTGCAGTTTTTGAGCCAGTAATAAATCTGTAGGTTTTTGAAAAAAAACACATAAACATGGTCATTTTATCAAATTTAAAAATGTAATTTGTGGGGTAGTTTGGGATCCTATTGTTAAGTTTCGCTAAAATTTTGGTGCAGGAAAACACTAAAGTTTTGCCAAAATCGTGTTTTGAAATCAGACATTAAACTGTCAGGATGGCAATAGCAAATATGGCCCAGAATTTCCACTGGGTGGTGCTATGTGCATTGTTATCCAGAGACGAGAAGCCGTGATGAGCCTTTTTTATCTGTCTCTGTGCTCTGCAAGGCCTTGAATATTACAAAGTGTCAGCTCCAGCTCAATACAAGTTTTTCCTTCACTGATGTACCTGAATATCCCATTTGATCTCTTATTTGTTGAATTAATAAATAAATGTTTAACATAAGTAAATTATAATGAAAATGTAATTAATATTTGATGATGTGGATATTTTTTTAACCCTTTCCATGTGGTGGAGATAGTTAACGGGCAGCTAATGTCAGCTCCAGGTGCTCATGGTTGTAAAGTTAGCAGATCTGGTTTCTGTAGCATAGAACAGAACAGGGATTGTCTCATAGTACTTCTGTGTAAGACTAATTTACCCTGCGTTCAAATGGTTCTAATCAACTCCCTGAACCCATAGACTGGCACCTCCGTCATTCACTCTCCACAATCTCACAATCTTGAAGGAATTACCAGTCTTATACAGTGACCCCCCCCCCCTCCACCCAACACCTACAGCACAGATCTCTCCCAACCTCACAGCACGTAGAGCGCAGACCTCCCAACACCTACATATCCCTGCCCCTCAGTGCCTACAGAGCACAGACAACCACCCCTTTAACACCTGCACCACGCAGACCTCAAACCCATCCAACATCTACAGCTCAGATCCCCCAAAATCACACAACACAAAGCACAGAATCCCCAACACCTACACCACATACCACCGAAATCTATAGCAGATCTCTGTATCCATCAACACCCACACATACCCAAATTCACCTATAGTGCAGACCTTTCAGAACCTGCTTCACTAACATCGACATCATGACATGGGCAACAACACTGTATACCCCCCAACAACACTGTATATCCCCTATACCCCCAATAACACTGTATACCCCCTAAACATTTATTACAAAGGCATACCCTAATAACATCTACTCTGCACAGTCAATAACTGCTTAAAGGGGTATTCCAGGCAAAACCTTTTTTTATATATATCAACTGGCTCCGGAAAGTTAAACAGATTTGTAAATTACTTCTATTAAAAAAATCTTAATCCTTCCAATAGTTATTAGCTTCTGAAGTTTTCTGTCTAACTGCTCAATGATGATGTCACGTCCCGGGAGCTGTGCATGATGGGAGAATATCCCCATAGGAGCTGGACAGCTCCCGGGACGTGAGTCATCAGAAAGCAGTTAGACAGAAAACAGCAACTCAACTTCAGAAGCTAATAACTATTGGAAGAATTAAGATTTTTTAATAGAAGTAATTTACAAATCTGTTTAACTTTCCGGAGCCAGTTGATATATGAAAAAAAGTTTTGGCCTGGAATACCCCTTTAAACACCTATTCCACACTGATGACACTCCTAGTTAACACCTTTAGCACAGGTCCACCAGATTTTGCATTAGGGCCCAGGAGAAGAATTCATACCACTGCCCCTAAACCTTCAACACATACATCTACCCCATCTACACCTACAGCTCAGATCCCTCCCTGAACACCTACACTACAGACTACCCTCCCAACTTCTACATCACAGATCCCTGCCTAAACTCCTACACTACAGACACCCCCTCCCAGTGGCATACCTACCATAGAGGACCAAATGGCCCAATCCATCCAGCAGATTACACCTTATGCACAATTATTAGGCAAGTGAATATGTTGACTATATCACAATTTTTATGCATATTTTTCAACTCCAAGCTGTATAGACTTGAACGCTTATTGGAATTAAGGATATGGTTAAAGATTAGCACATTTCCCACAAATTAGATTCAGCCAATTTGCCGAAAAAATTTGGTTTGATCCGAATTTATTTGCGGCGAATTTCTATTTAAAATGGTTATTTTTGGGCTACAGAGAGCCTCAATAGGGGTGTAGAACACTTTGCCTTGCCATAACACTCATAGGTAGTGTGCTGTGTTAGTGAAATAATACTGTTATTCAGTATGACATTACAGGCGTCACTATTAGAATCACTGCCGCAGAGCCTCTGGATGTGGCAACAGGGTTGGGAGACCATATGGCTTCACAATTGAACAGATTTGAGAGATTTTTTTTTATTTAAATTTAATTTAATTTTAATTTATTTAAGTTTTTTTTAATCCTTTTTTTGAGGACCCATTGGAGGGCAAGTCTGGTGAGCATCATCTATTACATTTTTAAGCCATGCACGTGTAAGTAACCATGGCTGGTACTGCGAAACTGCATATGAAACTGCGAATGTGTCATTTAATTAGTTATGTTTTTTTTTTTTTTTTCATCGTTCCAACCTGTTTCCTTTGATTCTTGTGATAATTCCAGAGCTAATATATGACGGAGACCATAGGGCCTCACAATTGAAAAGATTAAAGAGATTATTTAAAATTTAAATTGAAGATTTTGAATAGATTAACAAATTAAATGTGCCAGCAGCATGAGGAGATCACATGGCGTCACAATGACAGGGCCTGGCAATTGGAATGAGCAAACTTGAAATCCTTTTTGGAGGGCAAATCTTTTGCCAGCAACCGCAGTAATTCCAGCTCCAATAGTGTATAATTGCTGCAGTGTATAAGTTGCTGCAGTGAAAAAGCTTGTACTTGTATCTAAAAATCAAGCTGGCGGTCTGCCCCCCTCGATGCTCATGATTGAGTGTTCCGGGTGCTCGAAGCTTTTACTTTGAAAAAATACTGTATGACAACCAAAGAAATATAACAAGGAGATCACATGGCAACACAATGACAGAGCCTGGAGATGGCAGCATCAGCATATGGTGGCACAATGAGAGAGCCTGGAGGGGGCAGCATCAGCACAAGGAGACCATATGGCAGCACAATGACAGAGCCTGGAGGTGGCAGTAGCAGCATGAGGGCTATGCCAGCTGAGGGTTGAGACTGAGGAACCCACCAACTGTTGACTGGGGGTGTCGGATGTCACTTGGCATGAAGTGGATGGCCGAGTGAACCAATCAATCATGGCTGCTGGGTTGCTGGTCGAGACATGACCGCAAGCTGACACCGGAAGCTCAGACCTCTCGCTGCAACTCCTGCTGCCATGCACCCCTACTCTGCCTACGCCTGATAAATTTAGGCCTCTGCCACTCCTCTGTGCATGTCCTGGCACCTCTCTGCCTGACATAATAATACAACAACTGAGTGTGTATATATTACACTTATAATAGGAAAATACACCCCAGTACGGTTACACCTGAATTAGGCATTAAAAGCAGGTGTGTAGGTAATTCTGTCCTTTAACAATAACTGGCCCCTATCAGTTTAACAGGAAAAAAAATGTAAATGGTCTGAGTGCGTATTTATTACACTTATAATAGGAAAATACACCCCAGTATGGTTACACCTGAATTAGGCATTAAAAGCAGGTGTGTAGGTAATTCTGGCCTTTAACAATAACTGGCCCCTATCAGTTTAACAGGAAAAAAAATGTAAATGGGCTGAGTGCGTATTTATTACACTTATGGTACTTATTACACCTGAATTAGGTGCTAAAAGCAGGTTTGTATAGTAGGTAATTCTGGCCTTTAATAATAACTGGCCGCTATGGGTTTAACAGGAAAAAACGTAAAAGCGCAAAGGATATTACACTTAGGATAGCAAAATACACCCCAGTACAGTTACACCTGAATTAGGCATTAAAAGCAGGTGACTAGGTCTTTAAGTACTCACACTAACTGGCCCCTATTAGCTTTAGAGTAATACACCCCAGTACAGTTGCAACATAAAGTGTGCTCTCTCTCTCTACTCTCCCTGTCTATCTAACTGCCTGCAGTGATGTGGGCTTCAGGTGAATTGATTCACCGATGTAAAGATATTTTTTCTCAGTAATACACACAGACAGACACTGTCTGCTCTCAGGAAAAAAATCCCAGCAATGCCTGTCTGCAGCGATGGCTGCCGAATATATAGGGCTGTGACATCACAGGGCTGGCTGGTTGCTGATAGGCTGCATGCTGCATGTGATTCAGCATGATCCCACCTTCCCAGAGTTCCTTGCCCATTGTCCTCACACCGCACTAAATGGAGTTTAATGAAGCGATTAGTTTTATCGAATCGCGGCGATATTTGGGTTAATTAAAAATCGAATTTTTCAGGAAATTCGTAAAGAATTTGTATTCATCTGATTCGATTCGCTCATCTCTGGATCCTTCCTTACCTGGCCTAAACCCTATTGAGAACTTGTGGATCCTTCTTATATGGGAGATTTACATTGAAGGAAAACAGCACACTTCTCTGCACGGAGAGGGACATGTATCAATAATGGTGTAGCAATGTGTGATTTAGTTTTTTTTTGCGACAAATGGTGCGTTTTTGCACCAGATTTATCATTTGCCGCAAACCACTTGTTAAATTTGGCGCAATTGATGCGCCTATAATATGCGCAGAATCCTGCCCCAGAATTCCAGGCAACATTTTCTGGCTGTGTTGTAGCAGTTGAAACTTGTTAATTCTCCACTTGGATTTTGCCCTGCTTCACAAAGGTAAATCTAACACAAGTAGTTCCTTTTTCGAACTTAAAATTCTGTTCCTAGGCCTGATAAATGTTTTACTTTAACCATGGCTAAATGTTGCTTTTTCAACTATACGGTGTCCATTTTAGGACAGCATCAGCCGTCAGCCGCACCTCCCTCATCCTTCAGTCAAAACGGCATCCCACCTCCTCCCCCAGACAAATCACTGTCAGTTTTCAGCTGTACCTCCCTCATCCTTCAGCCAAAACGGCGTCCCGCCTCCTCCCTCAGACAAATCGCTGTCAGTTTTAAGCCGTACCTCCCTCATCCTTCAGCGAAAACTGTGTCCCGCCTCCTCCGAAACTGCATCCCGCCTCCTCCGAAACTGCGTCAACCTAAACTCTCTCATGCCTCAGACAAAAATGAAAGTGCTGAGTCATCACAGCTTCGGCAGACCTGCTAGCACAGACAGTGTGTGATTGGCTGGCAGCAAAGATACTGTGATTGGTTGATGGGAGCGCAAAGATACTGTGATTGGTTGATGGGAGCGTAGGTGTGTGCAGTCCCGCTCCACTGTTTAAACACATTTCTTTACAAACCCAAATCCTCTCATGTACCCAGCTTTCCCCTATTCCTGCAAAACAAACCTGCGCTCACTGTGATTGGTTGATGGGAGCGTAGGTGTGTGCAGTCCCGCTCCACTGTTTAGACACATTTCTTTACAAACCCAAATCCTCTCATGTACCCAGCTTTCCCCTATTCCTGCAAAACACACCTGCACTCTCAGCTTTTCCCCTATTCCTGCAAAACCTACAGTTATGTAGTCAGCAGTAGGTTTATCAGGAATTGTTAAAAGCTGAGTACATAACTGTAGGTTTTGCAGGAATAGGGGAAAAGCCGAGAGCGCAGGTTTGTTTTGCAGGGATAGGGGAAAGCTGGGTACATGAGAGGATTAGGCTTTGTAAAGAAATGTGTCTAAACAGTGGAGCGGGACTGCACACACCTACGCTCCCATCAACCAATCACAGTGAGCGCAGGTTTGTTTTGCAGGAATAGGGGAAAGCTGGGTACATGAGAGGATTAGCGCAGGTTTGTTTTGCAGGAATAGGGGAAAGCTGGGTACATGAGAGGATTAGGGTTTGTAAAGAAATGTGTGTAAACAGTGGAGCGGGACTGCACACACCTACACTCCCATCAACCAATCACAGTATCTTTGCTGGCAGCAGCCAATCACACACTGTCTGTGCTAGCAGGTCTGCCGAAGCTCTGCTGACTCAGCACTTTCATTTTCATCTGAGGTATGACAGACTTAAGGATGACAAAGGTTTAGCCTGAAACCTGACGGAGGAGGGAGGAGGCGGGACGCCGTTTTGTCTGAAGGATGAGCGAGGGAGGAGGCGGGACGCCGTTTTGGCTGAAGGATGAGCGAGGTACAGCTTGAGGGCTGATGCTGTCCTAAAATGGACACCGTACAATTAGCTAGCTTCACAAACATAAATCTTACCCAGTTAGTTCCTTTTTCCAACTTAAAAATCTATTCCTAGGGTTGATAAATGTTTGACTGGGATAAATGTTTCTTTTTACCTTAGCTAAACATAATTTTTTTTTTTTTTACTTTGTGGTCCTTTTAACCCCTTAAGGACAATGGACGTACTCCTACGCCCCCGTTTCCGAGTCCTTAAGGACCGAGGATGTAGGAGTACGTCCTGTCCTTTCCCGGCCCCCCGCCGCTAGCCGGAGGGGAGCCGGTGCCCGATGCCTGCTGAAATCGTTCAGCAGGCATCGCGGCATATCGCCCAGGGGGGTCATTATGCCCCCCCATGTCGGCGATGGCCGCAGATCGCTGGACAATTCAGTCCAGCGATCTGCGGCGATTCCGGGTCAATCGGGTCTCCAGTGACCCGGTGACCCGGAATTACTGGCTGATCGGGGCCGTCAGAGACGGCCCCGAACATCCAGAGCCTGCAGGGGTGAGGTGGCACTGGTGCCACCTCACGATCGCCCTGATTCGTCGGCCGGATTACCGGCCGACCAATCAGGGCGCCTGCTGCGGGTGTCACTCCCGCACCCGCTCCGCCCCTCTTCCGGAGGACGTGAGCGGGTGCGGGACGTGCACCCCGGGTGCTGGGGACCCCGATCCCCGGCATTAATGTTGGGATCGGGGCCCCAGGAGCGATGACGGCGGCGGCGGCGGGACTGACCTGTGCGGCGATCAAGCAGCAGCAGAAGGGGAGTGATAGCCTCCTGCTGTTGCTTAGCAACAGCTCCCAGCATGCAAAAAGGGCATGCTGGGAGCTGTAGTTATGCAACAGGAGGAGGCAGACCACCACAACTCCCAGCATGCACTTATGGGCATGCTGGGACTTATGGTTTTGCAACAGCTGGAGGCACATTCTTTCTATGGAAAAGTGTACCTTCAGCTGTTGTGTAACTACAACTCCAAGCTTGCACAAACAGCTTAAGTGCATGCTGGGAGTTGTAGTGGTGCATCTGCTGGTTGCATAACTATAACTCCCAGCATGCCCGTTGGCTGTCGGTGACTGCTGAGAGTTGTAGTTTTGCAACAGCTGAAGGCACACTGAGTTAAGTAGCAAACCAGTGTGTCTCCAGCTGTTGCATAACTACAATCCCCAGCATCTCCAGCCAAAGTAGTATGCCTCCCGCTGTTGCATAACTACAACACCCAGCATGCCCTTCCGCTGTCCGTACATGCTGGGGGTTGTAGCTTTTGCAACAGCTGAAGGCACACTGGTTGCAAAACACTGAGTTTGTTGCCAAACTCGGTGTTTCACAACCTGTGTGTCTCCAGCTGTTGCAAAACTACAACTCCCAGCATGCACTGATAGACCGTACATGCTGGGAGTTGTAGTTTTGCAACAGCTGGATGTTCCCCCCCCCCCCCCAATGTGAATGTACAGGGTACACTCACATGGGCGGAGGATTACAGTAAGTATCCGGCTGCAAGTTTGAGCTGCAGCAAATTTTCTGCTGCAGCTCAAGCTGCCAGCGAGAAACGACTGTGAACCTCCCGCCCGTGTGACTGTACCCTAAAAACACTACACTAACACAAAATAAAATAAAAAGTAAAAAAACACTACATATACACATACCCCTACAATAAAAATGAAAAACGTCTGGTACGCCACCGTTTCCAAAACGGAGCCTCCAGCTGTTGCAAAACTACAACTCCCAGCATGCACTTATAGACCCTACATGCTGGGAGTTGTAGTTTTGCAACAGCTGGATGTTCCCCCCCCCCCCCCCCAATGTGAACGTACAGGGTACACTCACATGGGCGGAGGATTACAGTAAGTATCCGGCTGCAAGTTTGAGCTGAGGCAAATTTTCTGCCGCTGCTCAAACTGCCAGCGAGAAACTACTGTGAACCCCCCGCCCGTGCGACTGTACCCTAAAAACACTACACTACACTAACACAAAATAAAATAAAAAGTAAAAAACACTACATATACACATACCCCTACACAGCCCCCCTCCCCTCCCCAATAAAAATGAAAAACGTCTGGTACACCACTGTTTCCAAAACGGAGCCTCCAGCTGTTGCAAAACAACTACTCCCAGTATTACCAGACAGCCACTGACTGTCCAGGCATGCTGGGACTTTTACAACAGCTGGAGGCACCCTATTTGGGAATCACTGGCGTAGAATACCCCTATGTCCACCCCTATGCAAGTCCCTAATTCAGGCCTCAAATGCGCATGGCGCTCTCACTTTGGAGCCCTGTCGTATTTCAAGGCAACAGTTTAGGGTCACATATGGGGTATCGCCGTACTCGGGAGAAATTGGGCTTCAAATTTTGGGGGGTATTTTCTGCTATTACCCTTTTTAAAAATCTTAAATTTTTGGGAAACCAACATTTTAGGTAAAATTTTTTTTTTTTTTTACATATGCAAAAGTTGGGAATCACCTGTGGGGTATTAAGGTTCACATTACCCCTTGTTACGTTCCCCGAGGGGTCTAGTTTCCAAAATGGTATGCCATGTTTTTTTTTTTTTTGCTGTTCTGGCACCATAGGGGCTTCCTAAATGCGGCATGCCCCCAGAGCAAAATTTGCTTTCAAAAAGCCAAATGTGTCTCCTTCTCTTCTGAGACCTGTAGTGCGCCAGCAGAGCACTTCTCACCCCCATATGGGGTGTTTTCTGAATCGGGAGAAATTGGGCTTCAAATTTTGGGGGGTATTTTCTGCTATTACCCTTTTTAAAAATGTAAAAATTTGGGGAAACCAACCATTTTAGGTAAAAAAAAATATTTTTTTTAACATATGCAAAAGTCGTGAAACACCTGTAGGGTATTAAGGTTCACTTTACCCCTTTTTACGTTCCCCCAGGGGTCTGGTTTCCAAAATGGTATGCCATGTGTTTTTTTTTTTGCGGTTCTGGCACCATAGGGGCTTCCTAAATGCGGCATGCCCCCAGAGCAAAATTTGCTTTCAAAAAGCCAAATGTGACTCCTTCTCTTCTGACACCTGTAGTGCGCCAGCAGAGCACTTTTCACCCCATATGGGGTGTTTTCTGAATCGGGAGAAATTGGGCTTCAAATTTTGGGGGGTATTTTCTGCTATTATCCTTTTTAAAAATGTAAAATTTTTGGGAAACCAAGCATTTTAGGTAAAACATTTTTTTTTTTTTTTTTACATATGCAAAAGTCGGGAATCACCTGTGGGGTATTAAGGTTCACTTTACCCCTTGTTACGTTCCCTGAGGGGTCTAGTTTCCAAAATGGTATGCCATGTGTTTTTTTTTTGCTGTCCTGGCACCATAGGGGCTTCCTAAAGGTGACATGCCCCCCAAAAACCATTTGTCGCTCCTTCCCTTCTGAGCCCTCTACTGCGCCCGCCGAACAATTAACATAGACATATGAGGTATGTGCTTACTCGAGAGAAATTTGGTTTCAAATACAAGTAAAAATGTTCTCCTTTTTACCCCTTGCAAAAATTCAAAAATTGGGTCTACAAGAACATGCAAGTGTAAGAAATGAAGATTGTGAATTTTCTCCTTCACTTTTCTGCTATTCCTGTGAAACACCTAAAGGGTTAATACACTTATTGAATGTCATTTTGAATACTTTGGGGGGTGTAGTTTCTATAATGGGGTCATTTATGGGGTATTTCTAATATGAAGACCCTTCAAATCCACTTCAAACCTGAACTGGTCCATGAAAAATAGCGAGTTTGAAAATTTTGTGAAAAATTTCCAAATTGCTGCTGAACTTTGAAGTCCTCTGGTGTCTTCCAAAAGTAAAAACTCATAAATTTTATGATGCAAACATAAAGTAGACATATTGTATATGTGAACCCAAAAATGTTTTATTTTGAATATCCATTTTCCTTACAAGCAGAGAGCTTCAAAGTTAGAAAAATGCAAAATTTTCATTTTTTTCATCAAATTTGGGGATTTTTCACCAAGAAAGGATGCAAGTTACCATAAAATTTTACCACTAAGTTAAAGTAGAATATGTCACGAAAAAACAATCTCGGAATCAGAATGATAACTAAAAGCATTCCAGAGTTATTAATGTTTAAAGTGACAGTGGTCAGAATTGCAAAAAACGCTCTGGTCCTTAAGGTGTAAAATGGCCTGGTCCTTAAGGGGTTAAACAAGCTCTTTTTTTTTCTTTACATGGGTTAAGGTTTTTGTTTTGTTTGTGAACTTGAAAACAGCCACGTACTAAGACATTGGTAAGCCACTTTGTTTGGCCTGTGTTCTACCTTGTAATGTTGTTTAGCTACTTTCTGTGTCACTTTTTTCTTGGTGCAAGTTTGCGACCTAATGGGCATGATTGCGCCCGAAAATGCGCCAAAACAAAAGCCGCAAATGATTAATTTCATACCAAGGCATGATTGTAACTGAAATCACGACTGAAAAAGTGAAATCAGTGATTTTGTTCTAAACCATTTGGCGCAAACATTTGTCGCAAAAAATGACATAAAGGAAAAATTGCGACAAACCACAGACAAAAAAAAACAGGGTAAAAAGCTTCATACATACCCCCCAGTGACTGGGAAGCTGTGGTTACTGCTACACAAAAATATACGTCAACACATCAAGAAACTGACAGACTCCATGAATGGAAGGGTTATGACTGTTCTTGAAGGGAAGGGTGCTTTTATTATTATATTTGTGTTACAAATGTTTATTTGTACATGTTCTGTAGTTTATTACAGTGATCCCCTGACCTATGAGGGCCCTGACATACAACATCATTTCAACATACAGTGGCCTCTCAGAGGCCATCGCATGTTGAAGGCAGCATCAACATACGATGCTTTTATATGTCGGGGCCATCGCATTAACGGCTATCCGGCAGTGCAGACTGCTTTAGCTGCCGCCGGATAGCCGTTTAATGTGCCCCGTGTGCTCCGGTGAGTGTCACTCACCTGTTCCCGTCATTCCGGGCTGTCCTCTTCATTCTCTGCTGCATGGCCGTCGCTCTCCTTCATTGTCATTACGTCGCCGTGCACGCCGTCCCGTCATCCAATAGGAGGGGTGTGTGCAGCGATGTGATGACGGCGATGGAGAGCGACGATCCAGGGCAGCGGTGACGGTCCGGAGCGGCAGGAACACCCCGGGGACGTGATGACGGCGCTGGAGAGCGACGATCCAGGGCATCGGTGAAGGTCCGGAGTGGCGGGGACACGTGAGTATAACTTTCTATATTATTTTTGCATGGATCCCTGAACATACGATGGATTCAAGTAACGTTGGCTAATTTGGAATGAATTACCATTGTATGTTGAGGGACCACTGTATTCTTTAACAGATGAAAATAAATAAGCTAGACCTGTGTGGAGGTCTATCCCGGGTTGACCCAGCTTTCACCGTCTTCTTACCGCCAAGCTGTGACTTACAATAAACAGAGATACAAAAAGGGAGGGAGGGCAAAACTCTAGGTCCTGGGCAGATTGAGGGGGGGGGGGGGGGGGGTTAGGGAGACACCACAGCTATAAGTACCCAGGGGAGGGCCCCTGAAAGCCCGGGAAACTATTAAACCCCTGATTGGTGCACTCCTTCCCCCCCACCCATGGAGCATACCATACCAACAAGTTTTACAGGCGGGGGAGTGGGCTAAAAAACCTTGCCTGTATTATTTCTTAGCCCCTTAAAGCGTACCTGTCATAGTGCAAAAATGCAAAAAAAAAAGAAATGTTACTCAGGACCCAATCCTGATCATGTGCATATCATTTTTATATGTCTCAGACCTATATATCCAGAGATATAAGCATTTATCTGCTGGTGAGTTACTTTTTCATTGTGCAGGCTGGAGGGGGCGTGTCAGTCTGTATCCCTCACAGGAGCAAGGCTGGGCAGTCAGCCAATCAGTACTCTCTACTCTGTAACCCTTTCCTCTCTGGTTTCATGCTGTGTAAGAGGACGATACTTGGAGCTTGCCTGCAGTAATCAGAAGACATTATGGTGAATTCATCACAGGATAAAATGTATAAATATAAGAATAGATCTTCTCCTAGTAAAGTTTTATCTTCTCCTAGTAAAGCTGGATGCTAATCAGCATAGCTGTCACTATGTGTGTCATTCATCTTTCGCAGACTCCTGAATGTCTGATCAACTTCTTTGTCATTCAGGAGTCCGAGAAAGCTTTGACTATTTCAGCATGCTGGGAGTTGTAGTTTAGTAACAACTGAAGCTGCAATGTTTGTAAATAAATGTGTTAGAGCAGTGTTGCCTCCAGCTGTTTTAAAACTACAGCTCCCAGCATGTCCACACATCCTTTATCTGTAGTTTTGCATACACAATAGAAATCTCCTATACTGGATATCGGTATGCTTTACAGCCAGTATCCAGTATGCTGTAAAATCTAGACTAGTCTGTCTAGCTAAAAGACAGGCGACCCCTGGTGGTGGCTATTTTGAGCTTGAATTTCAGGTGAAAATTTAATTTTTTTTTAACAGGTGTATATTGTGAAATGTCATGTTATAATGAGTCCTGCAATATATGAAAAGTTTTTAACAATGACAGTGCCTTTTTAGCTGCTCACCAGTCAGGGGGCAAGCTAGTTATGCACAGCTTGCCCCTTCAATGTGGGTGTTTTGGTTGGCCACCTGGGACTTAAGGCTCTTGGAGAGACTATGGCTTGGTAACTAGGAAATCCAGGACACAATCAGACACCATGATAGGGGCCCATTTTATTGTTTGTTATGGGATCCCTTTTCTTCTATGTACACCAGTGCCTTGGGCCCATGGGATTTTTGTTATGTCAACTCCCACAGCACAGATCCCTCCCTGAACAACTACACTGCAGTCTCCCCTTACACCCCAATTCCTACAGCACAGGATTTTGGCACCATACAGTGGAATGTAGACATTACACTGATACATTGTAGTGTTACCTCTCAGACATGACAGTTCATTAAGTTCATTGGAAATTCCAAATCATTTTACAAATTCTGACAGGAAACAAATTATTTCAGTTCAGTTCATTCTACGCCTCATGAACTCGATCCTTAAATGTCCTACAGCTCAGTCCTAACCGGAGGATTTATGTACAGAAACAATATAATGTGACACAGAAAGGTGGAGGGGTCTAAAAGTAATTTCACTCCAGCAGACCCTCTCCCTGCAGCCCGGTAACTGCTTGCCCCCATTGTAGACTAAAAGTGTGCAGGTCCTTGGACACAGATAAAGTTGAAAGCTGTGGTGGAGCAGGAAACAATTAGTTCTGTGTCCCACCTAAAAAGCAGTGTCCCTCTGCTTACTCTTGAAGACCACAGGCTTATTCAGGCCTACAAAAGACTGAGATATCATGTTAGCATCTCCACGCAGCATCATCACCTGGCGGTGGACTAAAGGGTGATATTTTGGATAAAAGAGGCCAAAATTAGAGAGGAGAGGCTTTACCTACCCATCTAATGTGGGGGAAAAGTAGTACCGTATTTTTCGCCGTATAAGACGCACTTTTTCTTCCCCAAAACTGGGGGGGGGGAAAAGTCGGTGCGTCTTTTACGGCGAATACATCCCTATTGCGGCGGTCCCTGCGGCCATCAACGGCCGGGACCCGCGGCTAATACAGGACATCACCGATCGCGGTGATGCCCTGTATTAACCCTTTAGACGCGGCGATCAAAGCTGACCGCCGCGTCTGAAGGGAAAGTGACACTAACCCGGCTGTTCAGTCGGGCTGTTCGGGGCCGCCGTGATCTCACCGTGGCGGTCCCGAACAGCCCGACTGAATAGCCGGGTTAGTGCTTACAGGACACCGGGAGGGACCTTACCTGCCTCCTCGGTGTCGTCTCCGTTCAGGGATCCCCTGTATTGCCGGCGCTCTCCTTCCTCGTCATCACGTCAATGCGTACGTGCGTCGGTGTGCGTAACGACGTGATGGCGGCGACGGAGAGCGAGGATACCCGGCCGGCAGCAGAGACGTTCCGGAGCTACGGGGAAACGGCGACAGCGATGGAGCGACATCCAGGGCAGCGGTGACGGGTCCGGAGCGGCAGGGACACGTGAGTATTACCTCCTATGCAGTGGTCTTCAATCTGCGGACCTCCAGATGTTGCAAAACTACAACTCCCAGCATGCCCGGACAGCCAACGGCTGTCCGGGCATGCTGGGAGTTGTAGTTTTGCAACGTCTGGAGGTCCGCAGGTTGAAGACCACTATTGGGTTCAAAATCTTTATTTTTTTAGATTTTGCACCTATAAATTGGGTGCGTCTTATACGCCGGTGCGTCCTATAGAGCGAAAAATACGGTATATCTATCTCCAAGTAGATTAGAACGGGGGAGGGGGCCCTCTCATGAAAAACCTTGCACTTGGTGGGCCCAATGTGTAAAAAGAGCCCTGGAAGAGTATAATTCCCCCTTTAGTGTCTGTGCAGGAGGAAGGGGTAAATCTGTGAAGGGTCATCTTCACCAAGGTGATACACGACATAGAGCCATTTGATATCATCGTGATGGAGTGAAATTTGTCAAATTCTGTAAATAACTATTAAATAAAAAAATTAAAAAAAGTAGTAACAGTAAAAAAAACTAAAACACAGCATCATAACACCACCACCACCACCACCACCATTATTCAATGTGCACATTTGCATGTTGTTTTTTGCACTTAACCCTGCTGTTATGAGTTGATACATAGTTTGATATATTGAAATAATTCTGTTGGCTGAGCCATGCCCTTTTTTCATAGCAGGCGCCACTTTCAGTATTTGGGGGCCTTTGATGGCACCATTGTTGTGGATATATCTTGAGCGCATTACATGTAATATATTCTGATGTAATGTTTCTCCATTATCTAGAAACATCTGGGGGTCCAGGAAGTAAATGATGAGTCCTATCCCTGAATCCGGGGCCAATCTCGGCTCCTCATCTATAATTCCTGCGGGCAGACGACACATGACCCCCAGAGACCACGCACATTCCAGAGATCCTCATTATTCCCAGGAAATATCCTACTCAGCTTTATTGGAAGAAGGATTTTCATTTTTTAGACACAGGAAGAAAAACAAATCTGAACAAATAAGTCAATACATTTCAAAGAAGCCGCAGTCTACACGTCCCCCATAATATCAGTGCACATCGACCAGAATCTCCTGCTGTCATCACCTGTAATGAATAAAATATATCTTATATCCATTAGGCCATCTATATCGTCAAAGTCAATGTATGGTGTCTACATTATAGTGACCTGTGGCTATTATGTCCATGAGTGACATTTTTTATGTCAGCAGGAAAATAGATGTAAGACTTCTGCCACTTAGGCTATTTTTACCATCTCTTATGCAATGGGGTATTCCGGGCAAAAACATTTTATCCCCCAATCCAAAGGATAGGGGATGAGATGTCTAATCGCGGGGGGCCCGCTGCTGAGACTCCCACAATCTCCCTGCAGCACTCGCATTCTATGTGGGTGCTGAATCACCAGTTTCGGAAACCTCTGGTTTTCCGGGACTGGTGAAGTGACGGCTGTCACGCCCCCCCCCCCCCCCCATAGACATGAATGGAGGGGGCGTGGCGTGACGTCACGTCCCCAGTCCCAGAAACTCAGAGGTTTCCGAAACTGGAGATTCAGCCCCCCGCGATCAGACATCTTATCCCCTATCCTTTGGAAAGGGAATAAAATGTTTTTGCCTGGAATACCCCCTTAAAGTAACCATACTTGTTATATTCTTGTTGGCTAAAATTGGCCAATTTTGTCAGGACCTTCTGAACACCTACATCAAAAAAAAGTTGACCAGTTGCCCGTAACAACCAATCAGATCACTTCTCTTATTCTGAAAAAGGGGCCTTTGAGAAATAAAACAAGCAATCTGATCAACCTTTCCTCTGCACAGGTTTTGATAAATCCCCCCAACTCCCCAATGTACAGTATATAATGTCCTCCCATTTCTTCCCCCACAAAGCGGAAATGAGTAAAGTAAATTTTCAAGTATTGTGCCCCCCTTCTGGGGAAGATTCTGTGCCCTATTTCCTGCCTATATCTGTTTGCTAAGTTTAGGAGGAAAGCCCCGGAATGTTTACTGAGTTGTCGTGTGTGATCTTGTGGTCAGTCTCACTAGTTGCCACTGAATGTGAGGCCACTACCTGCCTTATCTTCTCTTGTCTCAGTTTTACAGCACATGCAGCAGGTAGAACCGGATGATCAAGGCTTATGACAGCTAAATGCTTTAGGGCATTGAATTAAAAAAGTGAAAATAAGTGATAAGATGAATACATTGCTTAATCAGTAGCTTTAACCTATAGAAATGGGAAGATCTTTTGAGCTGATAAGAGTGATCACCGTTGGTGTCCTGAATTTTGCCCTTGACTGACACCTGTTCCATTAGTCCTGTCAGGACTCAGCGCAGGGTTTAACATGTGAAGTGACCTGTCTGTGGATGCATTGTCCTGTGGATAACTCCACACATTTCACATCTTCTTGGTTTTACCAGGTGAGCTCCCTGGTGACTGAAGCTGCTTATTCAAGTGCTCAGCAGGGACAATGTCTATGTCATGCGATCCTAAAACTATGTGGATTTAGCTAGTAAAGATTTTCGTGTGAGAGAGAATCAGCATAGACAGGGAAGGAATAGAAATGCCAAAAATAGAGACATGTCAAGCCTTTGTCTTTTTCAGAGTTTTGGTTTAGTGAATATGATCCGAGACCGCTGATCAGGTTCTTAAAATGAAGTGTGCACAAAAAACAAAATTTTTAGGGTATGTTCACATGGAGGAGATAAGCTGGCAATGTTTCCCTTTTGATTTGAGTGTAGAAGATCCACTGTATTAGCAGCAAAGTGGAAGGGATGTGTATAAATATTGTCCATATACTGTGAAATTCAGCAAAATTCTGAAAACCACCATGAAAATTGACCTACGGTGCAGATTGTAAATTCTATCAGTATGACTAAGACCGCTTATACGGTCGAAACGCGTCACTGCTGTCTCCCTGTATGTTGCTGTATTGGAAATAAATTGTAAGCATTCGAGCCTTGGCTGCGCTGGATATTGCCTTTGCTTCTTCAGATTGTAAATTCATAGCACGTCCATTTATGATGTGAATATGCAGCGGATTCACAACTAGTCATTTAAAAAAAAAGAATAATTGCGTAGTCTTCTCCCAATGCCACATCGGCAAATCATACACTTCGAAGTTTGGTGCAGAGTAGCTATGGAATTTCCACTGTTAAAAATCTGCAGCGAGTCTGCCATGTGTGACTGTGCGCAAAGGCCTGTTACACACAAGAAGAATTATAGGACCACTGTGTATATACATTACATTACTTATCCTGTGCTGACCCTGACTTATATTCTCTATTATACTTCACTGTCGCATTTGCTACTCATCCTGAGCTATAAGCTGTATTAGGGTATGGCTCCATGTAGTGTATACACTCTGGATTTCCTGCACAGAATGTGGAAAATCTGCTGCATTTACAGTAGTAGCAATGTTGACAAATCTCATCCACAAGACTTATCCACATGCAATCTGCATGGAAATTGAATTTGAAACCCCCAACATGTCAATTTGTCTGACAAAAATGCTGTTTATTTTTTGGGATTAATCTGTGGGTCACAGATTTTGCTGAAGATTTGCTCCAAGAATCATGATGTACAAATATTACAATATGTAGTGTCCCATACAGCTGTGCCAACTAGCATGCTAAGAAAGTTGTCGGGTGGTCAGGAGACAATATGTGTATCAGGCACTGAAGAGTTTTACAAATGTATTTTGTGCAATTTATTGTATAGTATCAAGGATTAAAATTTCTGCATTTATTGTACAAGAATAATGATGCTTTGATCACATGCTACCCCTAGACAATTATTGCAGCCAGGTAAAGGTTCCTAGTCCCAACCTCTCTCTCCCAGGAGAAGAGTAGGACCTAAACGTGTTAGAACCAGCCCAGGCCTGGCGTCTGCACATCCCCTAACCTTGTACTTGTTTAGATTTCCATTTAGCCAGCAAAATGTACATTCCTTAGCCCGTGTCATTGCTAGGCATGCTTACACCTAAGCCAAATGTCTTATACCTAGGTCTTCAGTCAAGTTCTGGTACAGTGTGCCATGTAAGAAAGACGTTACTTTTTTCCTTTTTTGGTGAAAAGTCCCAAAATTTCATGAACATTTTGAAAATTTAGCATTTTCTAACTTTGAAGCTCTCTACTTGTAAGGAAAATGGATATTCACAATAATAAATTTTTCTTCACAAATACAATATGTCCACTTTATGTTGGCATCATAAAATGGACATATTTTTGCTTTTAGAAAAAATTAGAGGGCTTCAAAGTAGAGCTGCAATTTTCAAAAAATTAATGAAAATTGCTAAATCTGAAGAGACAGATGTTACAGAACTACAACTCCCAGCATGCCTGGGCAGTCCAGGCATGTTGAGAGTTGTAGTTTGGCAACATCTGGAGGGCTACCGTTTGGGCACCACTGTAACAGCCTTTGGCTGTCTGGGCATGCTGGGAGTTGCAGTTTGGCCTTCCTAGTGGTTGCCACAGTAAAGATCACTTTACTTTCACTTTCAATTCCCTCCCCCCCCCCCAATTGTAGCTTCCCTACCTGACCCAGGATCCAGCAGTGTTCAGCGACGATTGAGGATCTCCTGGCATCTTCTCCTGGAGGTACCGGCCTCCATCTTCTTCCCACGATCCCCTTGACATCCAGGGGAGGGCAGAATGGGGGGTTGCCATGGCAACCCACTGTCCTGCTCTGCCATTTGTCAGAATCAGTTCTGACCAATGGCAGGGGATAGGAGGAGATCGCAGCTCTGTGACCTCACTCCTTGCCCTCAAGATGATCGGGGCTGTCCCTGACAACTCCGATCATCCCTATTTTCCGGGTGATCGCGTCACCAGAGACCCGATCAGCCCGGAATAGCAGAAAATCGCATGTCTGAATTGACATGCGATTTTCTGCGATCGCCGACATGGGGGGCCATCATGACCCCCCTGGGCGATATGCCGCGATGCCTGCTGATCGATATCAGCAGGTATCGAGCACCGGCTCACCTCCGGCTAGCGGCGGGGGGCCGGGAATGGACAGGACGTACTCATACGTCCTCAGTCCTTAAGGACTCGGAAACGGGGGCGTATGAGTACGTCCTAAGTCCTTAAGGGGTTAATTGACTTGCTGTTTCACCTTGAACTCTTGTTTGTGTCTGTGCACACAGTAACTTTGTATAGCCATGGCTTATTAGTTTAGTCTTGTTCAGTTTTTAGCAGTGTTATGTTTGTACCATGATCAGTGTTTTCATGTCTAGCTTTGTATCTGTTTTGTGAACCTATGTCTTGGTTAGTGTTCACACCTGCTTCTGTGAATCCTGAATCTTTGTGTGTATGTATTTTGAGTCTTCCTCCTAGGTTAGGTCATGTCCCACATAGTTGTGTGCCCCTAACTTGAAGTCTATCTGGATTTTGTAAATCTTCCATGTTATGAGTTTGGGTTTTGTAGTTAATCCAGTTCCTCCAATTGGTTAAGTCCATTCCTGAGCTTTGCTATTTCCCTAACATAGGAGTCAGTTTCGTTCTTGCTTCTGGTGTGAATTAGTTCTATGTATCCTAATCTTGGTCCATGTTCAGACCTGTGGGTCTTCTTTGAGTGTGGTTATTTAGTGTCTGACTTCACTTATCCTGTTCATACCCTGCATTCCTAGTTATTCTTGCTGTTATATTTCCTAGTTATCCTATTTTACTCATATTCTCACATCTGCCGTTTAGTCTTGCTTTGGTTCTTGGGCTGCTGTCTGTGTGCTATATACCTGCCGATATGTTCCACTGATGTCTGTTGGTTATAGTTTATTAACTTCTTGTATCCTGACTTGTGTCCCCAACCTTGTACTGTTCCATTTATTGTTTTGACTATGATGCCCTGGCACTTTATTTAGAGTATGGACTGGTGCCCAGTTGTAGAGCCACAGTTTTAGGGTGGCTATGCAAGTAAGCAGGGAAAGAAGTTCAGGATCAGCTTGGGGCTCACTCTTCCCTGTCCTACATGATGCATTTATGACACTAGGAAACACATAAAAATTTCTAAATTCAGTACATCTGCTGTAAAAACAGTAAAGGGACAGTGACTAAATACCCATTTGGTTGGCACTGGGCACACTCAGAATCTCTGTACTGAGTGTCTTGGTTTGGAAATTCTGTAGTGTGAACCTAGCTTTAAAAGGGTACTCTGGTGGAAAACAATTTTTTCTAATCAACTAGTGCAAGAAAGTTAAACAGATTTGTAATTGACTTTTGTTTAAAAATCATTGTTACGACACTCCCCGACAGGTAGAGGAAGCCGCCGCTTGGAATGATCCCCCTCTCCAAGAACGCAGGTTGGTTCCAGCTGACCGGCCAACTCCCGACCGGAGGATACGAACGCGGCCGCTCCCGATCAGCAATTCAGTCGAACTCCTTACATAGCTAGAAATAACCAAAGCGCTGTCCCAATAGTAATTCCCCCCACAAACGAGACCAGCTCCGTCTTGAGGATCAAACAGAAATGAATTTAATGGGGCTACCTGCCCGGTATTTATTCAGGTCTCCACCAGGTGGACACTCCCCTAGGGGACCTGAAGTAAGACTGTAAAACATAGTGGACAGTAGCCAATCACAGTGGCTTTAACATAAGCCCTTCCCACTTTACCCATACCTCCCTCCTCTCTATCCCCCAGACAACTGGGAAGAAATCCAATTATCTCCCAGGACGAAGAAATCCAATTATCTCCCAGGACGAAGAAACCCAATTATCTCCCAGGACAGAGACAATCGCCATCCCAGAACACAACAAGAAAACACACTGAAACATATAAAGGATGAAATAGTAGGCGGGCGGCAGGTTCCAGCAGTGTTTGGTAGATAGAGGGTCCGTTTTTAGTTCCATAGGATTTGTACCGAACACTGTTGATTTTTCCTCGGGTGCCAAAAACGTCCGCCGCCTCGTGGTCGGCGAACAACGACCACCCGTACGAATGGAATGGAGAGGTGTCTGCGGCCAAGAGGGTAACCAGCAGATGGATCCGTCACAATCATAATCCTTCCAGAATTTATCAGCTACTGTATGCTCT
Source organism: Hyla sarda (assembly GCF_029499605.1). Classification (NCBI taxonomy): domain Eukaryota; kingdom Metazoa; phylum Chordata; class Amphibia; order Anura; family Hylidae; genus Hyla; species Hyla sarda. Next base: position 146,662,103 of record NC_079194.1, read on the forward strand.
AGAGCAGTGCTTCTCAAATAGTGGGGCGCGAGGCTCCATAAAGGGGGGCCCGACTCACTCGCAAGCGGCGTCCCACACGGCGTCGGTTGCCTAGCAACTCTACGTCTGGATCTTACTTACAGCCCTGGGTTGTCAGTGTGGCTGCCTGGGAGAGGCGCTTTGAACTCCGGCGTGGCGCGCTGCTAGGTTCAGAAGTGAGGTCACGTCACCGTGGTGACGTGACCTCACGTCTAAGCACAGCAGCCCACCATGTCGGAGTTCACTGTGCCACCGAGCAGTGCGCCCGCCGCCCTGCTCTCTCTCGTACAGGCCCTGCTTGTCCTCAGGTACAGATCGCTGCTTGTCCTCCATGTAAAGAGCCCTGCTTGTTGTCAGTGTACAGAGCCCTGCTTGTTGTCAGTGTACAGAGACCCGCTTGTTGTCAGTGTACAGAGCCCTGCTTGTTGTCAGTGTACAGAGCCCTGCTTGTTGTCAGTGTACAGAGCCCTGCTTGTTGTCAGTGTACAGAGCCCTGCTTGTTGTCAGTGTACAGAGCCCTGCTTGTTGTCAGTGTACAGAGCCCCGCTTGTTGTCAGTGTACAGAGCCCCGCTTGTTGTCAGTGTACAGAGCCCCGCTTGTTGTCAGTGTACAGAGCCCCGCTTGTTGTCAGTGTACAGAGCCCCGCTTGTTGTCAGTGTACAGAGCCCCGCTTGTTGTCAGTGTACAGAGCCCCGCTTGTTGTCAGTGTACAGAGCCCTGCTTGTTGTCAGTGTACAGAGCCCCGCTTGTTGTCAGTGTACAGAGCCCTGCTTGTTGTCAGTGTACAGAGCCTCATATACGTTAATAAGGATACAGTGTTATGCAGAGGTGTACTTGTATAACAATTTTATAGACAAATTATACTTTTTACAGTCGCGTGGGGGGCGCAAAATGTTTTCTTCTTCCCAGGGGGGGCATGACAGAAAATAATTGATAAGCACTGCTCTAGAGGAAGTTGTATAGTTTTTTTCTGTCTGACCACAGCAGTCTCTTCTGACACCTCTGTCTACATAATAAACTGTCCAGAACAGGAGAGGTTTGCTTTGGGGATTTGTTCCTGCTCTAGATAGTTCCTGACATGGACAGAGGTGTAAGCAGAGAGCACTGTGGTCAGACTGGAAGGAACTACACAACTTCCTCTGGAGCATACAGTAGCTGATAAGTACTCTAAAGATTAAGATTTTTAAATAGAATTAATTTACAAATCTATTTAACTTCTTGTCACCAGTTGATTTAAAAGAGTACCCCTTTAAGCGCCGATTCTGTGAGTGCGCAAATTATATTGTGTGAACAGCCCTAAGTAATAGTAAGATTCTATTTGTCGCCCATAGCAACCAATCACAGCTCAGCTTTAATTATCCAGAACAATATGAGAAATGAAAGCTGAGGTCTGGTTGGTTGCCATGGGCAACAATAATGTTACGACGAAGACAGCTTGCTAAATCCCCCCCATATATTTATATGGGGGATAAGAAGAATCTTTTCTGCCTTCGATCTCTTCTCCCTTTACTGTTACACTTTTTAATGTAAGATGTGCTCCCACAATAATAAATACTGCCCTTAAAGCTGCAGACTGCTGGCTGTAGGGCGATCCTAATTGTAACCATATGAAGTGGCAACCTCACAGATTCTCCCAGCGACCGACTGGCCCACAGCTGAATGCAGACTCTATATGGCCCATCCGCGGGTGTAAGCCTGCTGTGGGTCAGGCAGCAGATGGACAGGGTGTGGAGCATCAGACAATACTTGATCTATATGTTCCCTGGGAATTTGCTCCAATATGAATGTTTATTTCATGACATATTTGCTCACAAGGAGCCCTTCCCCCATATCACACAGCATCACCCCTCATCCTGTTACAATAACCTGATGGAGACTTGTCGCTTTCTTTGATGTTTTTTTTTCTCATCTTCTTTGGAAATTCCCATTATTTTTCATCTCAGTGAGCGCACTGTTATTCCTGTCAATATATTTTACATTCTGATCGGGTGATAAGATGTTGCATCAGAGGATTGCATAATTTCTTCAGGGTCTGATGTCAAGTATGTGACAGGGTCTTTATAGGGAAACTTTATTATATTTATTAAACTTTTATGGTAGCCTGCAGTCCGTCTATAGACAATAGGTCAAGGTGAGAAAGTGACGAGCAGGATTAGGAAAAGGTGATTCAAAAGAAGCAAACAATATGGCAGCTAATAAAAAAGAAAAAAAATTATTGTTATATTATGGCCCAGGTTTATTTTTACCCCTGGTAACTGGTTCACACTAGGTTAAAGGGGTAACCCAGGATAAGAAAAACCGAGGCGATTGCTTTAAAAAATGGCACCACACCTGTCTGGTTGTGTGTGGCATTGCAACTCGTTCCACTAAAGTGAATGGAGGCAAATGTAATACCACACTGTAATACCATACTACAGTATTTTTGGAAGAAATTAGCTATAGTTTCCTATTCCTAGATAACCTTTTTAATGTGGTGCATTATATGTGTGTATTGGCATCCTGTCAATACCAACGTATACAGCACTCATTTCAATGGCCCTAGGGTTGCCACCTAACCGGTAATTTACCGGAGCGTCCGCCCCTGCAAGAATCAAATTTACCCCAGCCACCAGCCGCCCCTCCCCCCCCCCCCCCCCCCCCCGTGCAACAGCCACCACCGCTTACTGTACTTAGTGGCCCAAGATGCTCTCTACAGGCAGCACTGCGGCTACTTAAAACTCGTGAGCTGCGGCCTGCGGCAGTGACGAGTGACATCCTTTTGGGCTGAGGAGCCGAGCAGAGGGACGTCACACATCACTGAAGGTACTGCCCTCCCCAGAAAACCTGCAGGCGCCACCAGACTGCTGTGAGAGCGAATCTGCCTGCAGAGAGGTACAGGCAGCTTTCTAGAACGTGGCGGCAGTGGGGAAATTAGAGAAGGAGGGTGTCAATGCATTAAATGGTATTGTGGGGTGAAGTGGGGATCGGTGAGGATGGTTTTGTGGGGTTTAATCAATTAAAATGGCACAGAGGGATCAGGGGAGTTTAAATTGAACCCCCCTAATCCCCCTGTGCCATTTTAATTGCCCCCCCCCGATCCCCCTGTGCATTCATTGATTCAGGGGTCAATTAAAATTGCGCAGGGAGATTAGGGGCCCTGATCCCCCAGTGTCATGTTAATTGGGGGGAGGGGGTGTCAGTTAAAATGGTACAGGGGGATCGGGGGGGGGGTCAATTAAAATGGCACAAGGGGATCAGGGGGGAGTGGAATGGCACGTAGGGACTGAAATGGCACAGCAGCCCTGTGTCCTTTCAATCTCCCCCTCTGACCCCCCCCATGCCATTTCAATCCCCACCCCTGATCCCCCTGTGCCATTTCAATTCCCCCTCTGTGCCATTTTAATCCCCCCTCTAATCTCCCTGTGCTATTTTAATTCCCCCCTGTGACCCCACCCCGTGCCATTTTAATCCCATTCTGATACCCCTGTACCATTTCAATCTCCCCCATCTGATCCCCCCGTACCATTTCAATCCCCCCTTCCGTTCCCCACATGCCATTTTAATCCCCCTCCTCTGATCCCTACCCCGTGCCATTTCAATTGCCCCCCTCTGATCCCCCCATGCCATTTTATGACGCGACGTGTATGGGCATGGGTGGAGCTTCCTGTGATGTCAAGCATATATAATTAATTATGCAAATTAGCATGGACAGCATTTTTTTGCAACCCTATCTGCTAGTGACTATCATTTAGGCCACTTCTCATGTGGGTCTCATAGCACAGCAGAAAACTCTTTTTATTCAAGAAAAATAAGTGTATATGAATAGGAAGTGGCCAAAAATGGTCAGTAGCAGACTATGTTCGGTCATTGAAATGAATGGGCCTGCTGCAGGGTGCCACTGTATGTGTTGGCATATCTTTTGTGAAGTAATGCCAATGTATACCTAGAACATACTGCAGACAATATGCAGGACTAATGTGCTCCATAATATCAGATGTGGCCCTGCCGCCTGCAGCCAATCATTACAGGGAACTATTTTCTTATCTTCAGTAAAGAGACAAGAATTTCCCATTTCCTGGAGGATTTTGTTCTTTTTGTTTCCATCTGAAGGATGAGTCTGCTTGGCCCGCAGGGTTGTGACACCTTCACATGCGATAACTCATATATAAGAAGCCAAGGGGGTCCTATGGAGCCTGTGGCCCCTGTGTTCTCTCTGGCAGGAAGCCATAATCAGACTTCTCAACCTGCTCGAGCTTCCACTTCCTCTTCCATTTATCGCGCTGATTCTTCTGTCTGGACACGACTTCCTCTTGTGCCCGTGCCGACTGCTGCCTGATGTGTTCTGTTCAGCCTCATCTCATCCTGTGTAATGGTTTCCTTATCCTGAGACCCATGTCTTGGAATGATGACCCAGTTTCCTACTTTTTGGAGGAGGCAGGTTATAGGTTGACATTTTGCAACAGCTCAGATGTCTTCCATTTTTTTCATATAACACTATTAACCCCCAGAGTAATATATATATATGGGAAATACATTATGGTTAGAGATAAGTGAATTTTCCGAAAACATTTGGTTCGGTCCGAATGTATGTGCGGCGAATCTGTATTAAAAATGGCTATTTCTGGCCTACAGAGAGCCTCAATAGGAGTGTAGAACACTTTGCCTTGCTGTAACTAAATGACACAACGTGGAGGTGGTGGCAGCATGAGAAGACTATATGGTGCATGAATGACACAGCGTGGAGGTGGCGGCAGCAAGAGCAGACCATATAGTGGCTGAATGACACAGCCTGGAGGTGGCTGAAGCATGAGGAGACCATATAGTGGCTGAATGACACAGCCTGGAGTTGGCGGCAGCATGAGAAGACCATATAGTGGCTGAATGACACAGCCTGGAGTTGGCAGCAGCATGAGGAGACCATATAGTGGCTGAATGACACAGCCTAGAGTTGGCGGCAGCATGAGGAGACCATATAGTAGCTGAATGACACAGCCTGGAGTTGGCGGCAGCATGAGTAGACCATATAGTGGCTGAATGACACAGCGTGGAGGTGGCGCAGCAGGAGGAGACTATATAGAGGCTGAATGACACAGCCTGGAGTTGGCGGTAGCATGAAGAGACCATATAGTGGGTGAATGACACAGCCTGGAGTGGACAGCAGCATGAGGAGACCATATAGTGGCTGAATGACACAGCCTGGAGTTGGCGGCAGCATGAGAAGACCATATAGTGGCTGAATGACACAGCCTGGAGTTGGCAGCAGCATGAGGAGACCATATAGTGGCTGAATGACACAGCCTGGAGTTGGCGGCAACATGAGGAGACCATATAGTAGCTGAACGACACAGCCTGTAGTTGGCGGCAGCATGAATAGACCATATAGTGGCTGAATGACACAGCCTGGAGGTGGCGCAGCATGAGGAGACCATATAGTGGCTGAATGACACAGCCTGGAGTTGGCGGCAGCATGAGTAGACCATATAGTGGCTGAATGACACAGCCTGGAGGTGGCGCAGCAGGAGGAGACCATATAGTGGCTGAATGACACAGCCTGGAGTTGGCGGTAGCATGGAGAGACCATATAGTGGCTGAATGACACAGCCTGGAGTGTGCAGCAGCATGAGGAGACCATATAGTGGCTGAATAACACAGCCTGGAAGTGGTGAAAGCATGGGGAGACCATATGGTTGCAGAATGAGACAGCCTGGAGGTGGCAGCAGCATGAGGAGAACATATGGTGGCATTATGAGACAGCCTGAAGGTGGTATCGTCATGAGGAAAACATATGGTGGCAGTATGAGACAGCCTGGAGCTGGCATCAGCATAAGGAGAACATATGATGGCATTATGAGACAGCCTGGAGGTGGCATCATCATAAAGAGAACATATGGTGGCAGTATGAGACAGCCTGGAGGTGGCATCAGCATGAGGAGAACATATGGTGGCAGAATGAGATAGCCTGGAGGTGGCATCAGCAGTATCAGGAGTCCTAAAAGTGACCCGGTGACCTAGTGGGGTGGTGGGTGGCAGTACCAGTACCCGGTAACGAACGTGGGTGAAATAAGGAGAACTTGGCATCAGATGTGTGGCATCAGGTGGGTGGGAGGATCAAAATAGCAGTTGAGGCAGGTAGGCAGAAGAAAATGGTCTCTTTTGTGAAAGTGTTAGTGTGCACAAGTAAATATTGAGGATGTGCATTACGTAAAACTTAACTTTTGATAATATTCTTAGGATAAAATATATGAATCCAAATTTTTTTTTAAATCAAACAAAAGGAAAGGTGTGCAAAATACACCATGTGCCACCTACACCACCAAGTATTGATGTGATGCAAAGACCTCTAAAAGGTGGAAAGGAACAACGTATGGTCCATTGTAACCGGTGGGGGTAAAAACTTCCCCTGTAAGGCTCTACTTTCGCATTATTAATTCCCTTCTTGGCAAGTGTTACTCACCCTAAAAAGGGGCACCCCACACAGGAACCTCTCCCTATTTCCACCTGCAAACACTGCCATTTCCCAGGGTTTTTAGGTGGAAATAAGGAGAGGTTCCTGTGTGGGGCCTCCATTTTTAAAATGAGTAACACTTTCCTTGAAAAGGTGGAAGGAACAACGTATTGTCTATTGTAGCAGGTGGGGGTAAAAAATTCCCCTGTAAGGCCCTACTCTCGCCCTATTAATTCCTTTCTTGGCAAGAGTTATTCGCCCTAAAAAGGGTGGCCCCACACAGGAAACTCTCCCTATTTCACCTACAAACACTGCCACTGTGCAATACGCTCCACTACACTTAAAACAGTAGTTGTCTACAACACCAGCAGGTGTGTACTTTTGGCTGGCCTTTCACAGTATCTAGGCCCTTAAGAATTTAACAGGAACAAAATAGTACACCACTTAAATGTACGTATGTGGTATGCACTTATGAGGGGAGCACAATGCGCTCCACTACGCTTAAAACAGTATTTGTCTACAACACCAGCAGTTGTGTACTTTTGACTGGCCTTTCACTGTATCTAGGCCCTTAGGACTTTAACAGGAACAAAATAGTACACCACTTAGATGTACGTATGTGGTATGCACTTATGAGGGGAGTATAATGCGGCTTAAAAACAGTATTTGTCCACAACAACAGCAGGTGTGTACTTTTGTTTTGCCTTTTACAGTATCAAGGCCCTTAAGACTTTAACAGGAAAAATGGTACACCACTTAGATGTATGCACAGGTTACACTTAATAGAGGACAATGCACTTTTAGTGCTCTGCTCACCCTAACTGGCTGGCTACAATTAGCTTTTCAGTTGTTGTACACACCAGTGCTGCAGCACACAGTCACTGTGTACTGGATTGAGGTGAATCACTGCTGTAATACACCCACAATTGCACTTTCTCTCTCAATCTCTCTCTCTTCCCTATCAGTGCTTCTAGGCTGGATTTGGGCTGAAGGTGAATCGCTGCTGTAAAAAAGCTTTTCTGTGCAACACGCTGCACTCTGTCCCTCTCTTTCTGTAATAGAACGCTGATGTGAGTGGCCACAAGATTGCTGCTGATTATATAGGGCTGTGACATAACAGGAGTGGCTGGCTGCTGATAGGTTGCATGCTGCATGTGATTCAGGGTCATCCCGCCGACCCTTGTTCCCGCCTTCCCAGGATTCTTTGCTTCATGTCCTCACATGTGGATCCGCCATTTTATATGCCCGGCCCCTGGAGCCTGGACCGCACTAAATGGAGTTTAATGAAGCGATTCACGCAATATTCGCATTCATTACTAACCAAATTTTTCCTAAAATTTGGAACAAATTCACATTCGTCAGATTTGAGTTGCTCATCCCTAATTATTGCTGGCAGATTTATTGCAACTCTTTCCCACTGATTTCAATAGAGAAGTAAAAATCTGTAACAAATCCACATTGAAATGCAGATTTTGTGTTGGATTCCTTACTGGCCTCTCTGTTTATTGCTGATTCTTTCCATTGCAGCATTCGTATTATTTACAAACTCATTGGGCGCTGTGTAGTTCGTACAAGGATAACCCTTAAAAATCCTAATATTAGATCAGCATTTGTTTCTTTTGCCATGTTATGATCAATTCTATTCAACCAATTCTTGTTTAAAGGGGTACTCCGGGGGAATTATTATTTTTTTTTTCAAATCAACTTTTAAAGTTAAACAGATTTAAAAAATGACTTCCATTTAAAAAATGTAGTGCTTCCAGTACTTATCTGCTGCTATATACTACAGAGTTCTTTCCAGTCTGACCACAGTGTTCTCTGCGGAGACATCTGTCCTTGTCAGGAACTGTCGAGAGCAGGAGAGGTTTTCTATGAGGATTTGCTTCTACTCTGGACAGTTCCTGACATGAACAGAGGTGTCAGCAGAGAGTACTGTGGTCAGACTGACAATAACTACACAACTTCCTCTGTAGTATACAGCAGCTGATAAGTACTGTAAGGATTAAGATTTTTATATAGAAGTAATTAACAAAACTGTTTAACTTTCTGGCATAGTTGATTTTAAAACATTTGTTTTCCACTTGTTTCCACCAGAGTTTCCCTTTAATAATACTCAATGTGGCCGCCATCAGATCTTATCCTGGGGTTGTCATTCAGTCTTTCTAGAGTCCTGAGCAGCAACTCGTGGCTTCCTTCAGGAGTATGGGAAAGCTGAGTTGGTTCGTGTTTATTTATTGTTTTTTACCTCTTTTTAGTACATTTCCTGCTGCCAGGGATTATACAGTGCTAGGGAAGGAACATACTGACATCATTTAAATAAAATTGCTATACATAAGCAGGATGGGCGCTGCTGGCGATACCGCCACATCACTCCCGCTTCACCTCTCCCCACATTTATATATTTTGTGTATTTACAAGTCCTCAGTTCCCACTTGATTATAAATCCAGCTCATTGTATTCCTGTTCCCAGGCATGGCCTCACGTCGGATTTACAGCCCATTCATATTACTCCTTGGAGATATTAAGCTTTAAGACCTACTGCTTGAGTTAAACTGAGAACAAATGCATCATGTGTCCGGAGAAGAGTGTAGTCGGAGTTATATTGGAGGTAATAAACTCCCCAATTCCACTGCATAGAAAGGACCAAGATGCACTGGACAGGCACTGCTATAACCCTATGGCTATGTTCACACAGTCTTTTTCAGGCTTATTTCATTTGTAAAAATGTGTCTGCAAAATCGTAGACAAATTGTGTTCATATTTTACATCATTAATGTGCTCTATGTAATACAATGGGAAAGTAGTATATAAAAAAGTAGTATATAAAAATATGGATAGATCTTTTACAGCCGCATAAATTAGTGACATGTCACTTATTTACATGGCTATAAAACATGCATCCATATTTTTTCATAGTTGCACAGCACAGGCAACTACTTTCCCATAGTCTTACATAGAGCACATTAATTATTAAAAAAACGGGGACGCAATTTTGCAGAAGCATTTTTACAAACAAAATATGCCTGAAAGAACACTGTGTGAACCTAGCCTATGTTGAAGGGGTAATCTTAAAAATATAATTTACAATTTATCCACATAGTAAATTATAATTGTCTGTCTGTTGGGTATCTAGCCGATGGGTCCCCAAGCAATCACATGACTATTTTTCAAAGTTGCTTCATTTTACATTTTACATCGTTTGGAGTTATAAAAAACAATGATTAAAAAGGTAGACATAGGCTGTAATAGGGAAATTATGGACTTAATAGTATTCTATTATAAAATCTGCAGCACAACCCTCTGAGGATTTTCTGCAGCAGAAATTCCACTATGGTAAATCTGCAATGGGAAGCTTAAACCCGCAGCAGGAAACTCACGGGTAACCTGCCTGTGTAAACATACTCATTTACTTGCAACTCCTGGGGAGCTAGGATCTGAGCTCTGCCTATCACAATTGTGTCACTGAGCCCTGAATTAAGATTTTAGTCCATGTTCACATGGTGGAATTTCCGTTTCGAATTCCGCAGAAGTATTCTGCACAGACATTTTGCAGCAAAGTCCCCTTGATTTCAATGGGGTTCTGCTGTACTGTGCACACAGCGGAATTCTGCGGCAGATGTTTCTGCCTAGGAAATCCCGATTCCAGAGTCTGCACGAAAATGCATTGCCATTTATGTGACGGCGCACAGTATTAATGAATTACAGTATTAATGAATTACATTGTAAAGACACATTTAGGCTTAGGTTCCGCTTGGTTTTTTTTTCTGGCAGTTTTTGGAAAGTCAGAAGTGGATCCATAAGGTAGGAGAAGTGTAAGTCCTTCCTTTATATGTCCTATTCCTTTTGAATACACTTCTGGCTTTGGCTCAAAAACTGCAGCAGCAGATCTCCAAAAACTGCCAGAAAAAAAACAGGTGGAAACTTAGCCTCATAGTGTTGCTGTGTGCATCCTTCAGTTCTTTGTCTGCCCCTGAACCAGTACAGTGATCCCTCAACATACAATGGTAATCCGTTCCAAACGGACCATCGTTTGTTGAAACCATCGCATGTTGAGGGATCCTTGCAATGTAAAGTATAGGACAGTGATCTATAACCTGCGGACCTCCAGATGTTGCAAAACTACAACGCCCAGCATGCCCGGACAGCCGTTGGCTGTCAGGGCATGCTGGGTGTTGTAGTTTTGCAACATCTGGAGGTCCGGAGGTTGTAGATCACTGTTAGAGGAAGTTGTACTCACCTGTCCCCTCCGCTCCGGACCTTCACCGCTCGTCACCGCTGCCCGGGATGTCGCCATCCATCGCTGTCGCCACGTCCCCGAGGTGCCCCCGACGCTCCGGCAAGGCCTCTGCTTCCCCGGCATCCTCGCTCTCCGCCGCCGCCATCACGTCGCTACGTACGCCGCTCCTATTGGATGACGGGACGGCGTGTGCGGCGACGTGATGACGATGATGGAGAGCGCCAACGATGCAGGGGATCCCGAAGAGGACGCGCGGAAGCACTGAAGACAGGTAAGTGATCGTCAGCGGACCACACGGGGCACCGTAAACGGCTATACTGTGGCAGTTGAAGCAGTCAGCGCCCCCGGATAGACGTTTATGCGATGGCCCCGACATACAAAAGCATCATATGTTGATGCTGCCTTCAACATGCGATGGCCTCTGAGAGGCCATTGCATGTTGAAATGATCGTATGTCGGGGCCATCGTCAGGGGGTCACTGTATTACTTTCAGTTAGCAAAAAACCTTGACCTTGAAAAGTTGTATCTGTATACTAGCAATGAATAGTCATTACTCCTGCTCTCAGCTCCCTTAGCACTATATTATACGGTTTAATTGATGATTAATAGTCTTTGTTCCTACAGTGGCCCATATTAACTAGTGCAAATGCGCTAACATTTCATCACAATTTGCACAAAAAAAATGGTGTACATGACTTGCGCCACATTAAGTATAAGGCTATGTTTACACGTTGGAATTTCCACATCGAAATTCTGCATTGGTTTATAGCCTTGTGAATTTCAATAGTCCCATTCACACTGCAGAATTTCCGCATCAGTCTTTCCGCTGCGGAAATTCTGCATTCCACATAAATAAAGGCCCTGTCCTAAATTTATGCGGAATTCGGATGTGGAATCCCAGTGAAGGGAATATGGCTTTTTTCTGTCTGCTAACTGCAGAATTGATGCAAATTTCCTATGGAATTCATGCAGAATTCGCATTACTTCAACACGAAATTTAACAAAAGCAATGAATAAAAAACACCTTTTTCAGTATATGAAGAACTCCACATGAATTCTGCAGAATTTCTGCATGTATGCAAAAAGATGTGGAGTTTCCACATCATTTATGCAGAAATTCCAACGTGTGAACATAGCCTAAGTCTTAGACACTTTTTAGACTCTTCTTTTGGGTTTCTTTTGGCTTTAGATGAGTCAAGATCTGGCATAAACTCTGGCACAATTTAAGCCAACTAATACTTGGTCTAAACTTAGGCGCATTTAAAAACTGCCCATCTATGTCTGCACTGTATTTTGAGATTTAACTTGAGGCTCAAAAAGGTTGATTTTTAATTTAAGCAAATGAGTCTCAGTTTTTCAAAAAATTTTCTTGCATTTTGTCTGCTATTTGTGAGCTATTTTAAGATTTTTTTTTTCTGTTTTTTTTGCTACTTATGTTGCTGCCGATTTTTACACCATATTGGGTGGGGTTACGGCTATACTGGCAATTTGTTGTGTAAATGACCAAAGAAATGGCCCAGAACAGTCTCTTGCACTTAATTTTATTGGTATAAATTAAACTACATGTGAACTAACTATCATTGAATTCAGTGCAATTCACTAGGTAAAACTGTCATTTTTGGACATTTTACAACCCAAAATAAGGTCCAGAATATAAAGTGTGACCATAATCTTAGGCTTACCAATGCATAAATTGTCTTCTCACATATTTGTAGCTCTTGCTGTGAATGTGAGAACGTTCAACAATTTAGAAAGTTTCAAAGATGGATAGATCTGGAGATGAGGTGGCAATGTTTTTTTTATCTTTATAGCTTTTTGCAGTGAGAACATTAATTTTAGAGAAAGTTTTTCTTCCCTGCAGGGTGGAATTTGCCCCTCACTGCTAAAACACGTCCTAGAACAGAAGTTCACAATGGGAAATGGGACGGCAGGAAAGAGAAATAGACAAATCCTTTTTCTTCTAGCTTTTGGTGTATGATTTCAATGTTTGCTTCTGGGAAATTATGAGACCACCAGAAAGCAGCTCGGACCCCGCCAACAATGACTGTTATAAAGCTAGAGCTGCTAATATCTTTGAAACCGGAGCCGCAAACGTGGAGAATGGAATTGGCAAATGTCAGAGGCAGATTAACAATCACACAAAGGGGAATACATGGGCAATGGGAGGTTCTAACGCAGCCTAATAATAACTACACCCAAAAAATTCACGTATAACTGAATCAGTTGCACATAGAGGTAGGTGAAACTACAGTATGTGAGCCTAAAACTGAATGTGACCATCAATTTATTACTTTATCCTAGGACTACTGTATATACTCGAGTATAAGCCGAGTTTTACAGCACGATTTTTCGTGCTGAAAACGCCCCCCCTCGGCTTATACTCAAGTGAGGGGATGGTCCCGGCCATCCATCTCCGCCTGTCAATCCCTTCTCAGTGGTCTTCAACCTGCGGACCTCCAGATGTTGCAAAACTACAACTCCCAGCATGCTCCGGGCCGGCCCCGGACTAGTGACGTTGCCTTGACGACGATGCGCAGGGACATCTGTGTGCAGCAGACGTCAGTGACGTCCATGCACGGTGGCGTCAAGGCAGTGTCACTAGTCCGGGGCCAGCCCGGAGCGGAGAAGAGGGCCTCCCGGTGAAGAAGGACAGCCCAGAACGACTAACCCACCCCACCGGACGGTCCCTGCAGCATAGATGGCCAAAGATGGACAGCTCGGACCAGCTCACCCTTCCTTCCCACCGAGGGGAGGTGAATAGAAAACAAAAGGGGGGTCAGGATGATGACAAAGGCCGCAGTGGTGTTCAACCTGTGAACCTCCAGATGTTTCAAAACTAGAACTCCCAGCATGCCCGGACAGCCGATGGCATGCTGTGAGTTGTAGTTTTGCAACATCTGGAGGTCCGCATGTTGAAGACCACTGAGAAGGGATTGACAGACTGTGATGATGAAGGTGGGGGGTGATGATGACGAGGGATGATGACGGGGTGATAATGACAGGGTGATGATGATGGGGGTGATGATGATGGGATGATTATTATGGGGGTGATGATGACGGGGTGATAATGACTGAGTGATAATGATGGGGGTCTGGATGATGACAGGGGGGGATGATGTATTTCCCACCCTAGGTTTATAGTCGAGTCAATAACTTTTCCTGGGTTTTTGGGGTGAAATTAGGGGCCTCGGCTTATATTCGAGACGACTTATACTCGAGTATATTGGATATATTCATTGAATACAGTATCTGACAGCCTGGAGCAATCTAGGCACATTAAACATGGAACTTATTGTTTATAGTCTGAATAAATTGAAGGTCAAGCTGTCAGTTTCTGTTTCTGACTCCTATAGTGTAGTTTCCCTCACCTCTAGTTGCACATGTACAATATTATCATGTAACAGATTCCTATCCCCATATTGCTGTTAAACCCCCCTTAGTCTGTGGGAAAACTTTACTAAAACCAGCGTTTCATATATTAGTCTTAATCCATAATACAGCAAAGTAAAATGTGTCAATCTGATAGAGATGCCCACCCTTAATAAATTTGGCACATCTTTTGGTTGTCTCCAAATGACAAAAGAAGATCTTCATCTACAATTAGCTTGCATAGACTTGCAACATTATTGATTCCAAACTCTGGTGTGAAATATAAGAAACCTGTAAGTCTGCGGACACCACACCCCTCTCACTAAACTCTGCCACTCTTTATATAACTTTTACAAAGATCAATGCAGCAAGGGGTCAATAATCAAGGTTCTTGTGTAAGTAAGGTTCAGGGCAGAGGGGCGGGACAATAGGGAGCTAGGTAACTGGGGTCTCTAAGGTTGGCCATATTAAATTAGAAACCTCTTAAAAATAAGCAAAAGAAATGTAATAGCAAAGGGTCTGAACCCATGTCCATGTGAAATTACAGTTTTTCCTTTTTTGATAAATTCTGTTTTTAAATTCTCATTATGGGGTCTTGGTTGCAGATTGATGGGGGAAATTTGATATCTTTAATTAAGCACAAGAGTAGGTTACTGGGGTCTCGAAGGCTGGCCATATTCCTATGATAATGGTTGGCTAAAACGGCTAATTTTGCCATTTTGACAGACCATTGTCCATAAATTCATGTTTTAACAAACATTCACGATTGACAACGGCAGACTTTAATCATCATAAGTCTGATCCTCCAAAATTGAAGAAACACAGAAGGCGGCACTCACTATGCAGGATGTCTTTATTTACCGTTCGGGAACAGGACACAGGTGGCAGGCGGGGTGTTGGGTGGAGGACGGGGCTACCGCAACAAGTTGTTTCGTGCGCCTTGCACACTTCCTCTAGCTAGCTAGAGGAAGTGCGGAAGGCACACGAAACAACTTGGTCCAGCGGCCCTGTCCTCCACCCCACTCCCCCGCCTGCCACCTGTGTCCTGTTCCTGAACGGTGAATAAAGACATCCTGCATGGTGAGTGCCGCCTTCTGTGTTTCTTCAACTTTGGACTGTTTGTCTCTATTGTATGAGCACCTCCGCTACAGGATCATCAAGTTCAGCATAATTTCCAGTGAGTTGTCCGCATCTACCCTCATGCTTATTTTCGTTAGTGCTGGCCCTTTGTCTTCTGCATACACAATAAGTCTGATCCTACATGCAGGAATTTTTGGCAGACTGTTCTTTGATTGGCCGAGTCCTAAGTTCATGCTAATAAAGGCTAGGATTGGTAAGGAAGGGGTAATCCGGGAAGGGCTACAGTACTGATGCACAAGTGAGTTGGTTGGCTGCCTTACTCCTCCAGGTCGTGGTGACCGCCTGCTTGTTCTTTTGCACATAGCCTGGAAGGTGAAATGAGGGTTTCTTATGTGTGGTGCTGACTACTATCACAGCAGCCTGTGGTGGGGCAGTCATGAATGGCACATACTAAGGTGGTTTTAAGTTCCCATCAGAGAAATGGCAAATAAATTGGTGATTTGCTCAGTGGCTCCTACTTGGGTGGGTTATGGAAAGATTCTAAATGAACTGAGGTGCAGTACTTCGTCATCCCTAAGCCAGCATTGTGTGACTGAGGATTCAATTTTTGCATATATATTTCCCATCCATACCTTCTTTATTGTTAATAATGTTCATGTTAAAGGGAGTTATCCACCATAAGGTGATTTTAGTACATACCTGCCAGAGAGTAATGGACATGCTTAGGAAGGATGCATGCTTGCCTTGGGGCTAAATGACTATGTTTGAAGATTACCATAACACTAAGGCTATCTTTTTGTAAACTGGATATTTCCTGTTGGAGTACGGTCTCTTAAACTACACATCGCATAGTTCATTGTTTGTAAGTGTGAAGTTACTTTCCTCCCCCACACATCAGCCACCCCACCCATTGAAACACAAATTAGCTGCATCCATTCAAGAGACCAGTGTTTTCTAACCAGGGTGCCTACAGCTGTTGCAAAATGATCTCTCCCCCACCCAACAGTTACTCCACCCATTGAAAAAGGACTGGCTCCCTTTGCACAGTGATGTCACATTTCGACGCACTGCACCCTGGGAAAACCCAAGACCCGAGTAATTTTTTATAATATTAAAAATAAATATTTGGGTGAAAAAGAAAAAAAAAAACTATTGCAGGACCACCGGCACACACAGGTACAGACATTATATTATGAACTACATTAACTGTACAGCCCTTGTAGCATAGTAAATAAAATAAAAAATCCTGGAATACCCCTTTAAAGATGTTACATATCTTGCTGATATGTTTTTACGTTATTTGTTTTATGCCTGAATATTTAGTTAAGAGTCTGTTGTGACCATTATTTTTCCATTATCACATAGTTTCTGGAGTATTTATATAGGAGGAAAAGTGTCGTAGGTGCCCTAAGAGGTGGATGGTGTGGGGGCAATCTACAATATCATAGTCAAGACAACCCTTTCTTAGTACAAACCCAGAATCTGGGTGTAGTGCATCTCAGATCTTTCTTTGGACTGATAAAATGAACACCCACATTTTTTAACACCCCACCCCATCTATATTGAGCATTAGTTGGGATTGTAATAAAGACTCTGATATGTCAGAGCAGGATATGATAAGGCACAGCTATGTTGTGTTGTTGCACCATCTCCATCAACTCTTAATGCAGTGTTGAGATGAGCGCTTGTAGCATAGCATAATATAGCATTGTATAATGTGACTTCATTATAAGTTGCTGGAAGAGACAAAGGCAGAAATATTATTAGACGTTAAATTTGTCAGTTCCCATAAAAAAAAATAAAAAAAATTAATATGTTACGCAGTACCCAATCCTGACCATGCACATTTATATGTTTATGCCTCTATCACCTATATTTATTATAAAAATCTCTCTTTTCATGAGGGAGGTGATTGGTGTGTCTGTTCATGCAGCCTTGTCCATGAGTCATCTCTTGTCCATGATTCATGGACAAGCTGATGCTGCTACCAGACTGGTTAATATCCCAGTAGGTATGGGGACCCCCTAATGGTGGGATTTTTAGGTGCCGTTTTCTTTATTAAATATTCAAAAACATTTAAACAACCATATTACAAAAGGTCTTTAATTTTCATCAGTAACAACTTATAAAAAGTTTTTGGATCTGACAGTGCCCATTTAAAATATTCAAATAGTCAAGAATATCTCCATTTTAGTCGCATGAACCCAAGCAAGCTAGATTATTGGAAAGCCATTTATTCATACATACACATACATACATTCATACATACATACATTTATAAAGCATGACTAAAGGGTTGGCTAATAGTCGGCAGAGGAGCTGTATTCACAATTTTTTTTGTGTTTTTTTTTTTGTGTTGTGTATTTTTTTGTGTTGTGTTTTTTTTGTGTTGCCAAGCTGCTTTCTTTATTATTTAGCTGCACTGTAAGGCTAGGCTCAACCAGTGTTTTTTCTAGCATATTTGATATATAGAAATGCATCTGCAAAATCGTGTACTAATTTCATCCACATTTTTTCCATTAATCTGCTTAATCAGTCTATGGGAAAGTTGTTGCCTGTGCACATTGTCTGTTAAAATACAGATACGTTGTGTACAGCCGCGTAAATAAGTGTCATTTAACTTTTTTATGAATCTGTAAAAAATGTGTCTGTATTTTTACATATTATGTGCACAGACTACCATGACTTACATAGAACACATGCATGGTAAAAATATGTATACAATTAGTCCATGATTTTGTGAACACATTTTTACATATAGACATGCCTGAAAAAACTCTGTGTGTCAACGCACCTATTAAATAACCCTAAGTTTTATTCATGCAGAAAATTCAGCATCTAGCAAATGTTACTTATCTCATTTTGCACAGTAAGGCCTCCTGACAGAACTGAGGGGCATTGTCTAGGTGTCCGCATTGCTGCAGGTTACCTCAGAATCAATTGAACCATCAGCGAGCTGCCAGCCTGACATTTCTTGCAAGCACTACATTTGCTTGAACATTTCCTTGGCTGGAATGTCAGAGGTGCCACATTGAGCGTTAGTCACTATTACTTGACTTTTACCAATTGTGATAAAGTGGCAAGGAAAGGGTGGATTTCCTTCACTCACTCTGGAGCAACCATCACCTGTGGCCTAATGAATGAGGCAGCAGAGAAGGGAGGTGTTTATAAGGGAGAGATTCAGTCTTATCTGGGCTCTCCCTTGGAAACAGCAGATTGCTGTAAGGGGGAGACAGAGGGCCCTGTTGGAAGCCCACAGCAGGAGCTGTGAGTGACCCAAGTGACCATGGGAGCTGTGAGAAATCAGGTTGCAGGTGGCACATGATTTAGCTGGATGAGGGGAGCTCACCAGTTAGTAGTCACATGCTAACATGTGTAGTCAGTGACCAGACGGTCTAGGTCTTTGTATTGTTCCTGATTTATATTTTGTTTTACCTGCAACCTGGGTAAATAAAGGTGGTGAGGTGCCAGGCTTGTATGCTGAACTGTTGTCTGGCGAGTTATTGCGAGGAAACGTGTCCCGTGGCAAGTGACCAGGACGATCCCAGAGCTATCCCCGAGGACAGTTCCTCACACTTGGTGGAGGATGCGGGCATCACGTTGATAAGGACATCACATTGACAAGGGCAACTCGTTGCCAAGGGCTACCAACGGGCGAGTTGGAGAGGAGCCATTGCTAGGGTCAACCCCCTTCAAGATTGCAAGTCGGATGAGCCCAGCAGAGGAGTACAAGCACAGGATGGAGTCTGTGGAGGAACGTTGCTAGGGGCAATGGATCGAGATTTTTTTTTTGGAAAAGGGATGACATGGGCAATCGACATGGGCCACAACCGGTGGTCGCCGGGATGAAGCCGAGGTGGGCGGAATCCCACTGTGGGTGAACTTGGATGGTCGTAAGACTGCGTCTTGGATAAGGCCGGAGTTAATTCAGTGTGTGAAGTCCCGACCGAAGATCGGTAAGACTGTTCAAGTTACTTTTAAAACCTCTTTTGGGACAGTGAACCATGTGTTGGAGGTTTGTGCGAGACTTATGGGGAAAACTGTTCTGGGCAAGCCGAGAATGCGCCAAAAATTTTGCACCCAAGGGTTCCGGATGTAGTAAAGACTGAGGTGTCTTTGCGGGACTGTGTGAATGGTCTCATATATTGTGAACCCATTCAGGATAATAAGGTTTTTGTAGTAAAATGTATGATGATGTGTCCAGAGGTAAAAAGTTCTATTCCCACCTCTGGCAGGACAAAATAAAACCTGTGTGAGCTGGCAATAGATGGTATAAAGGTGATGGTTTTGTTAGATTATAGAAGTGTGATAAGTCTGGTAAAGATCAGCTGCATAAAGCCAGACCCCGCTATAATGTCTATGCAAGCTGGAATTTGGGGTTATAAAACAGTTGATGTTTGTATTACTTCTCCCTATGGTACAATAGTTCACAAGGTTGCAATAGATCCTTCCATGGAGTATGAAGTAGTACTGGGGAAGGATTTTCCGTTTTTCAGACAGTTGTGGGAAGATAGTCAGGTGACTAGAGCAGGTACACGTGATAGGCTCACAACACTTAACTTGCACCATACAGCAGAGGAAAGTAACTCAGCAGAGGCTGAGGATGGGGAATGTAAGCAAATCCTAGGTGTATGTCAGGTGGGAGTGTGCCAGACCACTAAGGGAGCTGAAGAGCACTCCGCAAGTCAAGCTACAGAGAGGGCAATGGAAAAGCCAAAGTTATGGAAGAAAGGTCCAGTGGAGCTGGATGCTGCATTTACAGTCACAGACGGAGTCCTAAGTAAACAAGATGGAGAAGAATCGCCTCGAGTGTCTGATAGAGGACAAGAGAATGACTCAAGGCCCGACGGCGAGAGTGAGGAGACCACTGTTAGTAAAAGGTCTCGGAAACGATGAGCTGGCCTGGGGAAGAAACTGGAACAGATCCAGGTTTTGGAAGAAACCCTGCAGTTGGTTTCTATGAAGTTGTCAGAAACAGAAGAAAAGGTACAGTGTATGACAGAAGAAAGGGTCAAAGTGCTTGCAGAGTTCCAGAATGAGCAGGAACAGAAGCGTCAACTGGAAAAAGTCACCGAGCTGCACGAAAGTGACATTGTGGCTCTGCAAGATGAACTGTCCCGCTCCCAGAGTTTGGTGACCTGCCAGAAGAATAAAGTGGAGAGTCTGGCCAAGCAGGTTACCTTTCTGACAGAAGAAGTGAGTCTTCTGCACAGTGCATATCATGCTCTACGGTGTGACTACAAGGCTAGGCTGGTTGCCGTAGAGGATCTGGAGCAAGAGAAAGTGCTGTTAGCGCACAACGTGCAGAGCCTGGAAGCGCAGAACAAAACGTGCAGAAGGTCCCATGTAGCTGCCTTGGTTTTGCTGGGAGCGCAACTCTACGAGCAGGAGGCTGTGCTGGCGGACAATGAGCAGTTGAGGAAACAATTGCTGTCTTCAGAAGACACTCAGGGACTTGACAGAGTTGCTTCATAGTGAGAGAACGAAGTCTGCTAAGCTCCAGTATAAGCAGCGAAAATATGAAAAAATGGAAAGGCTCAAGAAAGAATTGGCTCAAGAAAGGCTTCTGGGGCAGAAGTTACTGGATACAGGGATGATTTCTCTGAATGTGAAAAAAATCCTCTGAAGCTAAGATTGAGGTGAGGCCCAGTGAAAATGCTCTGAAGCTAAGGTTGAGGTGAAGTTTTGTAAAAAGTCCTCTGAAGCTAAGATTGAGGTGAAACTCGGTAAAAAGTCCTCTGAAGCTAAGGTTGAGGCGATGTTTTGTAAGAAGTCCTCTGAAGCTAAGATGGAGGTGAAGCTGTATGAGAAGTCCCCTGAAGCTAAGACTGAGCTGAAGCCAGATGGGAAATCATCTGAAGTGAAGTCTGAGGTGAAACCTGGTGGGGAATCCTCTGAAGCTGAGACGTGTACATGGTGGCTGGTGAGAGTGAGAAAGAAAAGTGTCAAGGTCTTCAGTGTCTGTGGGACAAGAGTTGTCCAACAGCAAGGAAAGGCAGGTGGACTCGGTGGTCTGAGCAAAGGGGGGTATATGTGATAAAGTGGCAAGGAAAGGGTGGAATTCCTTCGCTCACTCTGGAGCAACCCTCACCTGCGGCCTAATAAATGAGGCAGCAGAGAAGGGAGGCGTTTATAAGGGAGAGATTCAGTCTAATCTGGGCTCTCCCTTGGAAACAGCAGGTCGCTGTAAGAGGGAGACAGCGGGCCCTGTTGGAAGCACACAGCAGGAGCTGTGAGTGACCCAAGTGACAGTGGGAACTGTGAGAAATCATGATTTAACTGGATGAGGGGAGCTCACCAGTTAGTAGTCAGGGCATGCTTACATGTGTAGTCAGTGACCAGACGGTCTAGGTGTTTGTATTGTTCCTGATTTATGTTTTGTTTTACCTGCAACCTGTGTAAATAAAGGTGGCGAGGTGCCAGGCTTGTATGCTAAACTGTTGTCTGGCAGGTTATTGCAAGGAAATGTGTCCCGTGGCAAGTGACCAGGACAATCCCAGAACTATCCCCGAGGACGGTTCCTCACACACAATATAAACCTACTAACCACTCATGATGCTGTTAACCACCAGAATGATGTTTACCTTTTAAGGACGCTGGGCGTATGCATACGCCCTGCATCCCGAGTCCTTAACCCCTTAAGGACACATGACGTACTGGAACGTCATGTGTCCACTCCCGATCTATAACGCGGGGCCACGGCGTGGCCCCGCGTCATAGCGGTTCGGGCCCGGCCTCTAACAACGGCCGGGACCTGTGGCTAATAGCGCGCGGCATTGATCGCTGTGCCGCGCGCTATTAACCCTTTAGACGCGGCGTTCAAAGTTGAACGCCGCGTCTAAAGTGAAACCGAAAGCATGCCGGCTAGCTCAGTGGGCTGTTCGGGATAGCCGCGGTGAAATCGCGGCATCCCGAACAGCTGACAGGACAGCGGGAGGGCCCCTACCTGCCTCCTCGCTGTCCGATCGCCGAATGACTGCTCAGTGCCTGAGATCCAGGCATGAGCAGTCATGCGGCAGAATCATCGATCACTGGTTTCTTATGAGAAACCAGTGATCAATGTAAAAGATCAGTGTGTGCAGTGTTATAGGTCCCTATGGGACCTATAACACTGCAAAAAAAAAGTGCAAAAAAAAAGTGAATAAACATCATTTAACCCCTTCCCTATTAAAAGTTTGAATCACCCCCCTTTTCCCATAAAAGAAAAAACACAGTGTAAATAAAAATAAAAATAAACATAAATGGTATCGCCGCGTGCGGAAATGTCCGAATTATAAAAATATATCGTTAATTAAACCGCACGGTCAATGGCGTGCGCGCAAAAAAATTCCAAAGTCCAAAATAGTGCATTTTTGGTCACTTTTTATATCATGAAAAAATGAATAAAAAGCGATCAATAAGTCCTATCAATGCGTTAAAAACTTCAGATCACGGCGCAAAAAATGAGCCCTCATACCGCCCCATACACGGAAAAATAAAAAAGTTATAGGGGTCAGAAGATGACAATTTTAAACGTATACATTTTTCTGCATGAAGTTATGATTTTTTCCAGAAGTGCGACAAATTCAAACCTGTATAAGTAGGGTATCATTTTAATCATATGGACCTACAGAATAAAGGTAAGGTGTCATTTTTACCGAAAAATGTACTACGTAGAAACGGAAGCCCCCAAAAGTTACAAAATGGCGTTTTTTTTTTTCAATTTTGTCTCACAATGATTTTCTTTCCCGTTTCACCGTAGATTTTTGGGCACAATGACTGACGTCATTACAAAGTAGAATTGGTGGTGCAAAAAATAAGCCATCATATGGATTTTTAGGTGCAAAATTGAAAGAGTTATGATTTTTTAAAGGCAAGGAGCAAAAAACGAAAATGCAAAAACGGAAAAACCCCCGGTCCTTAAGGGGTTAAGGAGGTGGGGCGTATGCATACGCCCGTGGGAATTCCGGTCCCCGCCGCTAGCCGGTTGGGGACCGGACCGGGATGCCTGCTGCCATCATTAAGCAGGCACCCCGGCACATCGCCCGTATGTCGGCGATCGCAGAAAATTGCATGTCAATTCAGACATGCGATTTTCTGCTATTCCAGGCTGATCGGGTCTCTGGTGAACCGATTACCCGGAAAATAGGGATGATCGGAGCGGTCAGTGACAGCCCTGATCATCCTGAGGGATAGGAGAGAGGTCACAGTGCTGCGATCTCCTCCTATCCCCTGCCATTGGTTAGAACTGATTCTAACCAATGGCAGGTTAACCCCCTGTTCTGCCTACCCCTGGATGTCGTGGGGAGAAGATGGAGGCCGGTACCTGAAGGAGAAGATGCCTGGGGAACCCGGATCGTCGCTGGAGACTGCTGGATCCTGGCTCAGGTAGGGAAACTACGGTGGGGGGAATGAAAGTGAAAGTAAAGTGATCTTTACTGTGGCAACAACCACTAGGAAGGCCAAACTGCAACTCCCAGCATGCCCAGACAGCCTTTGGCATGCTGGGAGTTGTAGTTTTGCAACATCTGGAGGGTCACAGTTTGGAGACCACTGTTACAGTGGTGGCCAAACGGTAGCCCTCCAGATGTTGCCAAACTACAACTCTCAGCATGCCCTTACTGCCCAGGCATGCTGGGAGTTGTAGTTCTGTAACATCTGTCCCTTCAGATTTTACAATTTTTATGACATTTTTGAAAATTGCTGCTCTATTTTGAAGCCCTCTAATTTTTTCAAAAAGCAAAAATATGTCCATTTATATGTCCATTATCCAAGTAGAGAGCTTCAAAATTAGAAAAATGCTAAATTTTCATGAAATTTGGGGATTTTTCAAGTAACGCCGAAAATTTACCACTAAAATAAAGTAGAATATGTCACGAAAAAACAATCTCAGAATCAGAATCTTCGGTAAAAGCGTTTTCGAGTTATTAATTCGTAAAGCGATGGTTAGAGAGGAGCGAACTTATAGTAAATTCGATTCGTCACAAACTTCTCGGCTCGGCAGTTGATGACTTATCCTGCATAAATTAGTTCAGCTTTCAGGTGCTCCCGTGGGCTGGAAAAGGTGGATACAGTCCTAGGAGACTCTTTCATAGGACTGTATCCACCTTTTCCAGCCCACCGGAGCACCTGAAAGCTGAACTAATTTATGCAGGATAAGTCATCAACTGCCGAGCCGAAAAGGTTGATGACGAATCGAATTTACTGTAAGTTCGCTCATTTCTAGCGATGGTGGTCAGAATTGTGAAAAAGGGCTCAGTCCTTAAGGTGAAAAAGGGCTGCGTCCTTAAGGGGTTAAATGTGTGTGTATGGGTGGAAGGGTACTATTATGAGTAAATGTTTTTACTTTGCTGACTATTTCATGCTTCAAACTAATTTTGCGTTGTAAGACTGAATACCTTGTCTTTTACTAGGCATATGAAAAAGTGCAAAGTGTTATACAAGTCCAGATTATTGTGGTGGGGGCTGGAGCCTTTTCCAACTATGGACATCAACCACACTATTTAGAATGACTCCAGGGGCTACCTAATGGTCTTTCATACTTAGACTTAGAAACCTAGGACTAGAACACTTTTATTGCATGACAGTGTTAAAGAGCCTTATATAACAATAATATAAGGGCACTGTGTGCCAAGATTTTTAGGGCAATGTATGGGAACATTATTTTGACATTGGTTAGTTTCCCTCCCCATAGGGGAGCACTAGGGATGAGCGAATCGAATCTGACGAATCCAAATTTGTTATGAATTTCAGGAAAAATTAGATTTGCAACGAATGCGAATTTCACCACGATTACGCGAATCACTTCATTAAACTCCATTTAGTGTGGTTCAGGCTCCAGGGGACGGGCATCTAAAATTGCGGATCCACATGTGAGGACATAGGGCAAGGAATCCTGGGAAGGCAGGAACAAGGGTCAGCAGGATCCCATGCAGCATGCAGCCTATCAGCAGCCAGCCACCCCTGTGATGTCACAGCCCTATATAATTGGCAGCCATCTTGCAGCCAGTCATATCAGTGTTCTATTACAGAGAGAGAGGGACAGACAGCAGTGTGTGTTGCACAGAAAAGCATTTTTACAGCAGCGATTCACCTCAAGCTCAAATCCAGCCTAGAAGCACTGATAGGGAAGGGAGTGAGATTGAGAGAGAAAGTGCAATTTGGGTGTAGTACACAGCGACTGTGTGCTGCAGCACTGGTGTGTACAACAACTGAAAAGCTAATAGTAGCCAGCCAATTAGGGTCAGCAGAGCACTAAAAGCGTATTGTCCTCTATTAAGTGTAACCTGTGTGTACATCTACTGTAAGTGGTGTACCATTTTGTTCAAGTTAAAGTCTTAAGGGCCTAGATACTGTGAAATACAAGATCAGTAAGGCTTCAGGGTGGACGCCAGCTCCACGAGGCGCAGGATGAACTCAAGGAGGACAAGTTAAAATCAAAGGTAATGCAAAGATGCAACGCGTTTCACTGCAGGTTTGCAGCTTCTGCAGGCTAAACAAGAAGCATATGGGTTACTGCTTTATAGGAAAAACAATTAGCCCTGTCAGTATTATGACTGGGTGAGAGGGGGGTGTACAATATATTACGTATATTACAAAATAGATCATTAAATACATCACATAGAAAAGTAAAAAAGACTGTTAAATAAAAAATAAATAAGATAAAATGCATACATTTATATCTTAACGCTAATGCACATATTATAAATATTGAGCATCCGGATGTATGTATGAATACATAAGTTTACAAATAACCATTGAACATCTGCCCATATAGAAAAATAAATATATAATAACCACCATCAAAAATAAGAGGAACACGAAAGTAGGAAAAATAAAATAAGGGGTGTAAAAAGAAAAAAAAAATAATAGTAATAATGATTAGCGCACAGATGCAGAGGACTGACCGGAGACTCAGCGCGCACCATAAAATAGTAGTAGCTGAATCTGAGGGCAATGCACCACAAATGAAGCCAAAAACGAACAGACCTTCTCATTCAGACCATGCGGCACTAAAGTAGACAACTTGAATATCCAGAAGGACTCACGGTTAATTAGATATTGAAAACGGTTAGGAGTGCTATCTGGTATTGTTTCAAGAATAATTCATTGAAAAGAAGACATGTCATTTTTATGGATCAATGTGAAATGTCGGGAAATACTGTGTAATGTAAAACTATTTTTTATGTTGGACCTATGTTTGCACATTCGAGAAAGTACTGTTTGAACAGTGCGCCCAATATATTGCAAATGACAGCTACTGGACAATAAATATATTGCATATTGTGTATCACAATAAAAAAAAATGTAAAAAAAAGTTTAGTTTGTTACGATTCAAATTTTTCAGAAAAAGCGGCATTCATGCCTGTGTTATTTTATCATACTAAGGAGCAATTTTCTTTCACTTATAGATAGATACTGTGAAAGGCCAGCCAGAAGTACACACCTGCTGGTGTTGAAGACAAGATACTGTTTTAAGCATACTGGAGCACATTGTCCTCCCCACATACGTACATCTAAGTGGTGTACCATTTTGTTCCTGTTAAAGTTTTAAGGGCCTAGATACTGTGAAAGGCCAGCTAAAAGAACACACCTGCTGGTGTTGTAGACAAATACTGTTTTAAGCATACTGGAGCGCATTGTCCTCCCCTCAAAAGGGCATACCACATTCGTACATCTAAGTGGTGTACCATTTTTTTCCTGTTAAAGTCTTAAGGGCCTAGATACTGTGAAAGGCAAACCAAAAGTACACACCTGGAGGTGTAGTATACAAATACTGTTTTAAGCATGCTGGAGTGCATTGTCCTCCCCTCATATATGCACTAAGTATGTCAGGCAGAGAAGTGCCAGGACGTGCACAGAGGAGTGTCAGAGGCCTAAATTCATCAGGCAGAGGTTGCAGCAGACTAGGGGTGAGTGGCAGCAGGAGTCGCAGCGAGAGGCCTGAGCTCCCAGTATCATCTAGCGGTTGTGTCTCGACCAGCAACCAATCTGTCGTTATCGATTGGTTAACACGGTCATCCACTTCATCACAAGTGACATCTGACACCCCAGTCAACAGTCAGTGGGTTCCTCAGACACAACTTTTAGTTGTCAGTCCCTGTCCTCCCATTGCCTCTGTCCTATGCTGTTCCCTCTGCCAAAGAAGTATCTTATGCTGTGGGTTCAGCTCCACTATTTAGTAAGGATGATCTACTAGAGGACAGTCAGCAGCTACTGGCCAGCCAAGAAGTGAAGGAGACATCCTCGCTTCCTCTGCTAGGCGGGCAAAATACTAAGTTTTTAATGCGTATTTTTCTGCCCTCATCAGTGCATACCGCGTACATACATCTAAGTAGAGTACCATTTTGTACCTGTTAATCTGTCAAGGGCCTACATACTGTGAAAGTCCAAGCAATAGTACTCACTGCCTGGTGTTTTACAAAAATACAGAGTTTTTAGGCGTATTGTACGCATTTTTCTGCCCTCATCAGTGCATACCGCATACGTACATCTAAGTAGTGTACCATTTTGTACCTGTTAATCTGTCAAGGGCCTACATACTGTAAAAGTCCAAGCAATAGTACTCACCAGCTGGTGTTTTACAAAAATTACAGAGTTTTTAGGCTCATTGTAGCGCATTTTTCTGCCCTTATAAGTGCATACCACATACCTACATCAAAGCAGTCTACTATTTTGTGTCTGTAAATCTGTAACAAGTCTAGATATTGGGAAAGTCCAGGCAAAAGTAATCACCGCCAGGTGTTTTACGAAAATACGTTTTCCAAGTGTACTGTAGTGCATTTTTTTTTGCCCTCATACATGCATACCACATACCGAAATCTAAGTAGTGTACCGTTTTGTACCTGTTAATCTGTCAAGGGCCTACATACTGTGAAAGTCCAAGGAAAAGTAATCACCGGCTGGTGTTTTACGAAAATACTGAGTTTTTAGGCGTATTGTAGTGCATTTTTCTGCCCTCATCAGTGCCTACCGCATACCTACATCTAAGTAGTGTACTATTTTGTACCTGTTAATCTTTCAAGGGCCTAGATACTGTGAAAGGACAGCCATAAGTAATCACCTGCAGCTGTTCTAGACAAATACTGTTTTAAGAGTAGTAAAGCGTATTGTACTCCCCTCATATACTAAGTATATCAGGCAGAGAAGTTCCAGGGCGTGCACAGAGGAGTGGCAGAGGCCTAAATCCTTCAGGCAGAGGTCACAGCAGACTAGGGGTGAGTGGCAGCAGGATTTGCAGAGAGAGGCCTTAGCTCCCGTTATCAGCCAGCAGTCATGTCTCGACCAGCAACCCATCTGCCGTCGTCAATTGGTTAACACGGTCATCCACTTCATCACAAGTGACATTTGACACCCCCAGTCAACAGTCAGTGGGTTCCTCAGACACGACTTTTAGTTGGCATGGCCGGGGAGTAGACCCTGTCCTCCCATTGCCTCTGTCCTATGCTATTCCCTCCCCCACAGAAGTATCTTATGCTGCGGGTTCAGTGCCACTATTTAGTGAGGACGATCTACTAGACAGTCAGCAGCTACTGGCCAGCCAAGAAGTGGAGGAGACATCCGTCGCTTCCTCCGATAGGCAGGAAAGTAGTGATGAGGAGAATGGCGTGGGAGGTTGTGTTGCGAGCGTTCAGGCTCCTGAAGCAGACACTGTTGAGGAACCTGAGGAGGACATCAGTGACGTGCAGACACAACTCGATGATGATGAAGCCGATCGCACTTGGGAGCCGGGTGCAGAAGGGGCTTCATCATCATCAGGAGAAGAGGGTTTCAGGTTGCCCATGAGGCAGCAGCTGAGCCAGCAAGGTGGTAGCATGGTTGGCAGTCAGCATGGTGGCTGAAGTGGAAAGTCTGGAGCCAAACGTGCCTGGGGTAGACCACCTGCCTCGCGGCAACCTACCTTCCCGGGAGGTAGTAGAACAGAGGTTCCTGGAGTCTGTGGTAGTAGCAGTCAATTAGTGCAGACTGTTGGTGGCAAAATCAGCTACTCGGCGGTGTGGCAGTTTTTCATAAAGCATTCGGAGGAAGTTAACATGGCCACATGCAAAATGTATCGGCAGAAGGTGAAGCATGGCCAGGGTCCCAATGTTGGCACCACGGCTCTGCGTCAACATATGCAGCATCACCATAAAGTCGCCTAGGAGAACCGTGACTCCCATGTGGTACCCAGTGGCACGCCGCTCCTTGTTTCAGCCAGCCAAGGCTCCGCCACTTCAGCTGAAGGAAGCTGTGTGTCATATTCATCTTCTGTCGCTTCAGATGCTCCTGCTCCTCCTACTTCGAGTCAGTCATTCTGCCAGAGAGACAACAGTATGCGCCCACTCATCCAACGGCACAGAAGCTGAATGTGCTCCTGTCCAAGTTGCTGGTGCTGCAGTCCCTCTCTTTTCAAGTGGTGGACTCTTCACCTTTCAGAGAACTGATGGCTTGTGCCGAGGTGAGGTGGAGAGTGCCAAGCTGTCATTTCTTTGAGAAGAATGCAGTACCAGCCCTGCACAATTTTGTGGAAGAGAAGGTAGGCCAGTCCTTGAGCCTGTCGGTGTGTACCAAAGTGCACGGCAGCGCGGACGTGTGGAGCTGTAACTAGTGTCAGGGACAATACATGTCCTTTACGGCCCACTGGGTGAATGTGGTTCCTGCACAGCCACAACAGCAACTTGGACAGGTCACGCCGTTTCCGCCTCCATGCTGTCAGGCCGTTGGTCCTGCAACAATGTGCGACTCCGCATCCTCCACCCGTGTCCTCAGCCTCCACTGCACTGACAAGTCTCAGTGCCCCTCCAGCATACCATGTGTGCAGGGCACTGCGGTGTCACGCTGTTCTTTACATGGTTTGCCTTGGTGAACAGAGTCACACAGGGGAGGATCTGCTAAAAGTAATTAATCGAGAAATTGAATCATGGCTTACTCCATGAAAACTGGAAATGGGAACCATGGTGACCGACAACGGGAAGAACATCTTGTCTGCGCTGCGAAAAGGAAGCCTGAGCCATGTGCCCTGCATGGCACACGTGTTCATTCTGTTTGTCAAGTGGTTCCTGAAGTGTTCCCCCCATCTGCAAGACATCCTTACAATGGGAAGGAAACTTTGCATGGACTTCAGCCACTCGTACACCGCAAAGCACACCCTTCTTGAGCTGCAGCATCAGAACGGTATCCCCCAACATAGTCTGATTTGCGACATTTCCACACATTGGAATTCCACCCTCCATATGTTGGACCAACTATACGAACAGAGAAAAGCCATCACCAATTTCTTGATCCAAGCGAATAGGGGGACTCCCCTGTGTAACTTCAATGTCAACCAGTGGCAGCTCATACGTGACACCTGACGTTTGCTCAGGCCCTTTGAGGAAGCCACCTTATTAGTCAGTCGCCAGGATTACGGGATGAACAACGTCATTCCACTGCTTCATCTACTACAACACGTGTTGGAAATGATGGCTGGTCAGGGCACTGGAGACGTGGCGCCTACATCTCACGGCCACATGAGCCCTGTGGGGGCTGACCTGGAGGAGGAAGATGAGAAGGGGGAGGGACCCAGTGGAGCACAGTTTAGGTTTAGCGAGATGTGAGGTACTGTTATTGCCACCCACCGCCCCGCTATGTTGCCGGGTCACTTTCAGGACTCCTGATGCTGCAGATGCCACCTCCAGGCTGTCTCATTCTGCCACCATATGTTCTCCTCATGCTGATGCCAGCTCCAGGCTGTCTCATTCTGCGACCATATGTTCTCCTCATGCTGCTGCTGCCTCAAGGCTGTCTCATTCTGCAACTATATGGTCTCCTCATGCTGCCGCCACCTCCATGCTGGGTCATTCAGGCACTATATGGTCTCCTCATGCTTCCACCAACTCCAGGCTGTGTCATTTAGCCATTATATGGTCTCCTCATGCTGCCGCCAACTCCAGGCTATGTCATTCAGCCACGATATGGTCTGCTCTTGCTGCCGCCAACTCCTGGCTGTGCCATTAAGCCACTACATGGTCTCCTCATGTTGCTGCCAAATCCAGGCTGTGTCTTTCAGCCACTATATGGTCTCCTCATGCTACTGCCAACTCCAGGCTGTGCCATTCAGCCACTATATGGTCTCCTCATGCTGCCGCCAACTCCAGGCTGTGTCATTCAGCCACTATATGGTCTCCTCATGTTGCTGTCAACTCCAGGCTATGTCTTTCAGCCACTATATGGTCTCCTCATGCTTCAGCCACCTCAAAGGCTGTGTCACTGTACCGTCATGTGGTCTCCTCATGCTGCTGGCACATTAAATAAAACTTTTTAGGTTCATCTATTTGAAATCTTCAATTTAATTGTTAAAAAATATATATTTTATCTTTTTAATTGTGCCCTATATGGTCTCCTCATGCTGCTGCCACCTCCATGCTGGGTCATTCAGGCACTATATGGTCTCCTCATGCTGCCGCCACCTCCACGCTGTGTCATTAAGCCACTATATGGTCTCCTCATACTGATGCCACCTCCAGGCTCTGTCATTGTGCCGCTCTGCTGCAGTGATTCTAATAGTGACGCCTCTAATCTGCATGTCATACTGAATAACAGTATTATGTCACTAACCCAGCACACACCCTATGCGTGTTACAGCAAGGAAAAGTGTTCTACTCCTCTATTGAGGCTCTCTGTAGGCCAGAAATATCCATTTTTAATACAGATTTGCCGTGAATAAATTCGAACCAAACTGAATTTTTTCGGAAAATTCGTTGAAGGGAGCACCTCTGAATCACTCAGGATCTCTGATTCCATCCCATGTCTGTCATTACAGGGGTGCAGAGGTTGCAGTCACAGCTGGGCCTTGGTAACAGGAGTCCGCCTCTGGCACATAGAAGATGTGACAAGCAATGCCTAGGCAAAGATTTGGCACTGGTGCCTGTCTAACTTATGCTTTTGGTCAGCCCTGATTTATTATGATGGGTTTTGTTAGTTATTTACTCAGCATCTGCAAACATCTATTAACATAATTTCACTACACTCGGGGTCCTGATGGGACCTTAAACTTCTCCTTAATTAAATGTGAGCTGTTCGGGTTTTCAGGCATTTGCTCAT
Organism: Hyla sarda; assembly: GCF_029499605.1. Taxonomy (NCBI): domain Eukaryota; kingdom Metazoa; phylum Chordata; class Amphibia; order Anura; family Hylidae; genus Hyla; species Hyla sarda. The sequence goes on from NC_079194.1 coordinate 146,694,272, forward strand.
ATAAAGTTAATTTGCCATTTATTGGGGACCAGCAGAAATGTGACGCTTGTAAAGACATAGCCCCTTCTCTGCAGTTATATGTTTGATTTAGGGTGTGTTCCCACATTCAGGATGTTTGGTGCAGTTTTTTATTAAGCCAGAGCCAAGAATGGAATTAAAAAAGAAGTCTCCATCTTTCTCCTCCTTTTATGACCCAATATCCAAATCCAGCTTTGGCTGCATAATACTACATTAAAAATTTGAACATGGGAACGCAAGTGGAGGTAGAGAGATGTGGTCAGCATAAGCTGACTGACCGGCCGAGGCCGGTCAGTCAGCTTATGCTGACCACATCTCTTTACCTCCACTTTATCATGTTTCAAGTGAGCACTTAATAAAGAAGACATTTTATATCTCCAATGGGTGAGTGCAATCTACTTCTTTCTACAATTGTGTTACATACATTATTTCTGGATATTTGATTAGCACCCCCAGGAGTTCATTCATACATTTCTGCGCTACTCCTCTCCATACACCTGTATATTAACCCCTACAAACCTGCATTGGTGCCTGCCCAGCCATAGTCACTTTTGGTACACATGCATTGTACACATGCGCAGTACTCACCAAAAGGAAACAGAAAGTAAAATCTCTCTCCTTGCGAGAGTGTAACTTAAAGGGGTACTCCGGTGAAAACCTTTTTTCTTTTGAATCAACTGGTGGCAGAAAGTTAAACATATTTGTAAATTACTTCTATTAAAAAATCTCAATCCTTCCAGTACTTATTAGCTGCTGAATGTTACAGAGGAAATTCGTTTCTTTTTGGAACACTGATGACATCACGAGCACAGTGCTCTCTGCTGACATCTCTGTCCATTTTAGCAACCGTGCATAGCAGATGCATAGGAGATGCATAGCAGATGTATGCTAAGGGCATCATGGTGGCTCAGTGGTTAGCAGTGCTGCCTTGCAGTGCTGGGGACATGGGTTCAAATCCCTCTAAGGACAACAATAAAGTATTATTATAATAACATCAGCAGAGAGAACTGTGGTCGTGATGTCATCAGAGAGCATTCCAAAAAGAAAAGAATTTCCTCTGTAGTATTCAGCAGCTAATAAGTACTGGAAGGATTAAGATTTTTTAATAGAAGTAATTTACAAATATGTTTAACTTTCTGCCACCAGTTGATTTAAAAGAATAAAGGTTTTCACCTGAGTACCCCTTTAACAACTACATAAGTGCTACAGTGTGTAAGTGCAGGTATATGTATCAATCTGTATTTGTATATGTATTTAAAGGGGTACTCCGGTGAAAACCTTTTTTCTTTTAAATCAACTGGTGGCAGAAAGTTAAACTTATTTGTAAATTACTTCTATTAAAACATCTTAATCCTTCCTGTACTTATTAGCTGCTGAATACTACAGAGGAAATTCTTTTCTTTTTGGAATGCTCTCTGATGACATCACGAGCACAGTTCTCTCTGCTGACGTTATTATAATAATAATAACACTTTATTTATTTATTGTTGTCCTTATTGGGATTTGAACCCAAGTCCCCAGCACTGCAAGGCAGCAGTGCTAACCACTGAGCCACCATGCTGCACTTAGCATACATCTGCTATGCATGGTTGCTAAAATGGACAGAGATGTCAGCAGAGAGCACTGTGCTTGTGATGTCATCAGTGTTCCAAAAATAAAGGAATTTCCTCTGTAGCATTGAGCAGCTAATAAGTACTGGAAGGATTAAGATTTTTTTATACAAGTAATTTACAAATATGTTTAACTTTCTGCCACCAGTTGATTTAAAAGAAAAAAAGTTTTCATCGGAGTACCCCTTTAATCACACATGGGCAGCATTAGATGTGTCTGGATTTATGAAGAAGTGTGCGTGATGGTACATGTGAAACGTCGGTCATAGTTAAAGGAGAACTCCAGACCTTAAAAATTGTCCCCCATAGTGTCGGCAGTAAAAAAATAAAGATGTACATACCTTCCTCCGCTCCCCCGGGGCCTCTGGTAACCGGCTCCGGTCTCCGCCGCAATCCACTTCCTGGTTGCCAGTGGTTGGATGAATCAGCCATTCACCAGCCGCAGCGCAGTCCGACTCGGCCGGCGATAGGCTGAGCGGCAGTGTGAAAACGCTACAGGACACAAAATTCTTCACTACACCTGCACCTGCGGCCGGGGGCCGCAAAAACGTCACATTGCCGCTCAGCCTATCGCCGGCCGAGTTGGACTACGCTGCGGCTGGTGATTGGCTGATTCATCCAACCACCTGCTGGCACTATGGGGGACAATTTTTATGGTCTGGAGTTCTCCTTTAATTCTCCCTTAAATCTATTAGAATGTTGTAATAGTTTCCGGTATTGAATAATATTATTTTGTAGTCTTGTCCTAGAGTCTGAGTTCTGAATCCTAGATATTACACATCCTTCATCCCAAACCTGCCTCGCGTTCTCCCGTCATAATCTTTCCCGCAGTGTGACATTCTTTATTCCCGCAGTTTATCTCTATGTCTGGATTCTTACTCGACTCTTCTTTACTGAGCAGAACATAACTGTCTCCCCAGAGGGTTACATTAGGGCTGAGATTTAGGAGGGACAGTGACCTCCACCCACATGGAAACTGCTCATTTCCGCAGGCAAACATGAATCGGGCATCTTGCTGTGCTCCACAGCTGGTTGGGTTCTAGCCTCTGTTCGCTGATGGTCCTGATCTGGCTCCAGTCCTGAAACTGCAGTGTTTTTCCAGACAGGAAATATGAATCAAAATAACATCAATTATTTGTGTGTGTGAGAGTTGGGGGGGGTGTTACAGGTCCTTTACAGACATTAAAAAAAATCTTCTCATGTAACTCATCTGTGATTGTATCTATGCGATTGTATCTCATTGGCTATTGTATTAGTGTGATTGTATCTCATCTGTTATTTTATAAGTGTGATTGTATCTCATCTGCTATTGTGTCAGTGCAATTGCCTCAGCTATGTAGACACTTGGTTATTCCTATATTACCTGACACATTGGTCCTTATTTACTAAGAGTGGAGTGGAGTTTTCTTTGTGGGTTATAAGTCCCTACAAGTATTTTTTCATGGTATTTACTAATGTTTCCCTACATTTTAAGTATTTTTTTTTTTCACAACTGCTCTGATATGTGGGGTTTTTCAGAGCTCAAATCCACCACATTTTCTGTGGAAACCTTATGTAAATATGTTGGGATTTTTTTTTTATGTGTGGGACACGCCCCCTTTTTGGCGACCACTTCCCCTTTCTCATGCGGCAATGCTCCCTTTTCGGGTTTTCTGAGTAAAATAGAGAGTTGGTTGGGTTTTTAAATTTTTTTTTTGGTGCAAATTCTGGCACAGACACAATTTGTGGTGCAATGGGCCAAATACTTGCGCACAACCCCGACAAAACAGGTCGGGTTTTCATTAGTAAATCAGGGCCAATATTTCTGTTTCTATTTTACAGTCTATATTTATTCTCTGGTTTGTTCTGGAGTCTGTATTAGTTTAGGTGTCTCATCTATGTGTGTATTTACTCTGATATCTCTATATCTTCTGGGATATGTATTCTATGTTCTGTATTTATTTTGAGATTAAGGTCTGTGTTTATTTTGGTGTTTGGTCAGTAGTCTGTACTTGTTTAGGGGTCTGGTCTGTATTTTTTTTTTTTTAAAGGGGGGTCTGGGGAATCTGGGGATTTATTATGAGGTATGGTCTAAGGTCTAGTATGGGCCTATACTAATTTAAAAAGTCTGCATGTAAGGTTATTGTCTGGGTTTAGTCTGGAGTTTGTATTTTTTGGGGGGTCTGGTCGGGAGATTATATTTTTGGGGGTCTGAGGTCTGTATTTGTTCCAGGTCTGGTTTGGAAAATGTTTTTATTGGAGTCTGGATTTATTTATGGTTTATGAGTCTAGATTTATTCTGTGGTTTTCAGTCTGACAGACTGTATAGATTTATTTTGGTGACTGTACATATTTTGCGGGGGTTGTATTTTTTCACAGGTCTGGGCTATGGTCTGAGGTCGTTTTCATTTTGGGGTTTGATAAAGGAGTAGTGTGCACCACTCCTTATTAAGTTAGTGGTATTTCATTTTCATAAATTGTTATTTTTAATTTCATTGTTCTAAAAAGGATGTTGCATAGGAGTCTGCGTGTGTGTACATACTTTATAAATGTGTATAGGATCCATATGTATATATTCTGTAGAAGTATATCTTTTTTACAAGTGTGAGTCTGTCCCTGACTGTCCCTTTGAGTGGTTGTATTGTGGTCCTTGATTGTCCATATGGCAGTATCCATGCACTCATCTCCTGAAAGCCTAGTCATGGACAAGCATAAAAATTCTTCAGCAAAATCAGAATGTGTTACCTTGGGTTTTGTATTAAAATTATCTCCATAAAAAATGTGAATAGGATTCATTTAAATTGCGGGAATTCATACTGACCTAATTTTTTGGTCATTGGTAATTTATACCCTGTGGTGTGGAGGGTGCCAGTCCACCTTCTGCCTAAGTCAGCTGAAAAATGTGGTGCATCCCTAAGGACACAGACAAGTTACCAGTGACCAGTTATAAATATCCACACAATAACAGGGCACCCCGCAGTGCTTGTTTTCTATGTCAGTGGAACATGATAACCCACCACATAAGCCGCTTATCGATCATCTCACCTCATGGAGCCAGCTCAGGAAGCACGGATCTTCCTGGAGTTCCCGGTTAGAGATGGTGGGGAGGCATCATCTATCTATTACTTCTACACTAGCATTTATCATAATGTAGTGTTATTATTACTGTCATTATATTGTTACAATAAAATACTTAAAATCCACCATCTAATATTCTGGAGAATCTGGTAATCCATCACTAGTTTCCAGCAAATAATTTAAATATAAACAAACAAAAGAAAAATATACAAGATGAGAAGATGGAGCTGAGAACCAATGAGGAGATTCTTTCTATTAAAGGGCCTATTGCATTTCAGACATCCCCTTTAATATGGGGCTTCATTGTCACACTATAGGGAAGGAGTGGCTATGATCCTCTAGATCTAGATGCAAATTCTATAATCGGTCATAATCTTTTGTTCTAATTCTTTCTCGATCACTCTCCAGGAGCCTTCTCTTTATAAAGGCTAGCTTAGTTATAAGCCTAATGGCCAGTCTGAAAACGTATTTCAGGATTATTTTATAATGTAGTAAAATAGAAAATTAGAAAATACATCATCAAATATTTTTGTAAAATATACCCCTTTACCGGTATGATCATGTGTAATAGAAACCTGCAGTGTTTCCACACCAAAATCTGCTCTCCATGGGCCTCATGTACTACAACCCCATCTCCACCCCCCCCTTCTTTTTCCCCTTTTCATAATACATTTTATTTACTTTTCTATCATATGCATGAATTGGGTTCCACATGTCTTTAAACTTTGGCACATTGGAAATGCGCCAAAGTATGCCAAAGTTTTTAGCCTGTTGAAAGAATTACAGCCTGACTAGATGCCAAAAATTTTGAAAAATGTCATAAATTACTTAGATTGTTAAAAAAAAAAACTAAAAGCACACTCATGTTTTGGAAAATAAGCAGAAACCGACAGATTGGTCAGAAAAATAGCTTTGATGCATGCTTTACGTACATTGTTAATAAATAGAGTGAAATTAATTTTTCCATACTTTTTCAAGAGGTCCAAAAGCTCAATGCATTTAAAAATGCACAATTCCAGGTTTTCCGTTGGATCCACAGGGGTTTCTGCAGATAAATGCACAATACTGCAGACATGCTCATTAAATGCGCAGAAAATCTACAGTGTTTCCACAATGTGAACTGATATGCTGAAGATTTACAATCCGCACCACAGGTAAATTTTGATACTGAAATCCGATTTCCATGGCGATTTTTTTGTAGCATGTGGATGAGATTTCTTCAAATCCCAATCATATTGTTTTGTATTGTAAACTCTGTGGATTATTCACATGGAAAGTCAATAGCATATATAATGCTGCATATGGCCGTAGCTTAAAGGGGTACTCCGCCCCTAGACATCTTATCCCCTTATCCAAAGGATAGGGTATAAGATGTATGATCGAACTGTCAAACTGGCCTCTGACTCTCCGACACTCTAAACCAGGGGTCTCAAACTGGTGGCCCTCCAGATGTTGAAAAACATCAACTCCCAACATGCCTGGACATGCCCAGACAGCCATTAGCTGCAGCAAATGGCTGTCTGGGCATGTCCAGGCATTTTGGGAGTTGAATTTTTGCAACATCTGCAGGGCCACCAGTTTGAGACCCCTGGTTTAGAGTGTCGGGTGCAGCGTCGGAGGCTCGTGACGTCACTGCCACGCCCCCTCAATGCAAGTCAATGGGAGGGGACACTGTCATTTGAATAAACTTCTGACACGATGTCCAGACATGTCTATAAAGTTTTGTTCACATTAGGTTTTAGTCTTGAGACCCGCTGCGATCATAAGTTACAGTCAGGTGAAAAGCATGGCAACACAGGCCTCACCTCCTGGCTGTCACTTATACCCGACCCTTTTACTCCATAAGTCTAGGAAGTTAAAAGGTCAGATGGAACTGCTGCCCTGGGAGCGAAGAAGGCTGCTGAGCACTTCACAGGGTTATAATGGGCGATCTAAAACATGTCTGGACAGCATGTCAAAAGTTTATTCAAATGAAGCTTTAGGACTTTTTCCAGTATTATTATTGTAATTATTATAATTTCTCATTTTGTATGACTGTTATTCAGAACAACCACCTCCCTTTGTCTCTTACCTGTCCTCGGGGCTCCGGCGCATCCTTTTCGGGATCCCCTGCATCGTCGGCGCTCTCCATCAACGTCATCACGGGGGACGTGGCGACAGCGATGGACGGCGAGATCCCGGGCAGCGGTGACGAGCGGTAACGGTCTGGAGTGGCGGGGTCAGGTGAGTACAACTTCCTCTAACAGTAGTCTTCAACCTGCGGACCTCCAGATGTTGCAAAACTACAACACCCAGCATGCCCGGACAGCCAACGGCTGTCCGGGCATGCTGGGTGTTGTAGTTTTGCAACACCTGGAGGTCCGCAGGTTGTAGACCACTGTCCTATTCTTTACATTGCACGGATCCCTCAACATGCGATGGTTTCAACAAACGATGGTCCATTTGGTACGGATTACCATCATATGTTGAGGGACCACTGTAATCTCTTCATTTTTTTTTCTGCAACAAGTTGCAGTCCATCCTTTTCCGTGGGGACTTTCTATGGATAGTTTCCCTTTCACCACACCATATTAAGTTGAGATTACAATGTTCATTGTTTGCGGTATGAGATGTCAGCGCAGAGACGACATTAAAACCTGGGGGAAGGAAAGAGCTGATTTCATTTAATGGGAACAATGTCGCTGCAGCATGAGGAATGGCCGCGTTGTGTTATAACAAGATGCAGCCAGGGATAATACAATCCACATTGTGTTGAACCTGTTATCTGCTCGCCAATTGTCCCACAAGTTGACTTCCTGAGGGGAGCAGACGGCTGGGCATTTCTCTCAGCCTGCAAAGGGTTAATGGTAATGAGGCCAATTGGAGCATTTATTGCTTGTGAAGGTCGTAAAGCCGTCACACCGATTTATCGTAAACACTCATGGAGGATATTTACAGTCACCGCATTATTTGTGTAGTAAGTGAAACCAGAATCCCAGGCCTGGCCTTGTACAATGACTCCCAGCATCTGTTCTTATCATCCCCTCCTCCCCTGAGCCGTTCACACACAGTTTCACTATAAGGCAGGCTTGTTTTATAGAGCCGCGCCTGGAGTTTATTCTTCACAGCTTGAACAAGATTTTGAATTAAAGCGATAACTTTTATTAGCTGAACTGAAGCCGTGTTAATCACTGCGCAGAATGAGAACAGCCGCTTTTTGTTCTACATCCATCTACGCATCAGGGGGCTCAATATCAGCCTCCGTATCATGACATATCAAGCGTGGTTGTCACAATCCCACCCCTTGTTACTGACATCACCAAAAGGGGTACTCCGCTGCCCCAGCGTTCGGCACATTTTCTTCCGAATGCTTGGAGCGAGCTGCAGGGGTCGTGACGTCATGGCCACGCCTCTTGTGACATCACACCACGCCCCCTCAATGCAAGTCTATGGGAGGGGCGTGGTCACTGCCACGCCCCCTCCCATATACTTGCACTGCGGGGGCTTGGCATCACAAGGGGTGTGGTCATGAAGTCACGACCCCCTGCAGCCCACATCAGCGTTCTAAAGGAACGCCAGGTGCTGCACTGATATAGAGGAATAGGGTATAAGATGTCTAGGGGCAGAGTACCCCTTTAATATAGTTTGTGTACTATGAACCGTATGATAAGATGTGAACATGGTCTGAGGTGTGCCGTTTACTGGTAACCTAAAAAAGGGGGCATGCCCTGATAGATGAGACTTATAAGTGGGAAGCGAGGGTGAAGATTATGCAAGGCACTGAGAGTAATATACTGGTGGCAGAAATAAGTATTTATGTGCGCTGGCCCCTCCTAAAAATCAGGTTAAAGGGGTACTCCGCCCCTAGACATCTTATCCCCTATCCAAAGGATAGGGGAGAAGATGTCAGATCGCCAGGGTCCCGCTGCTGGGGACCCCCGGGATCTCTGCTGCGGCACCCCGCTCTCATTACTGCACAGAGCACGCTCGCTCTGTGCGTAATGACCTGCGATACAGGGGCCGGAGCATCGTGACGTCACGGCTCCGCCCCTCATGATGTCACGGCCCGCCCCTTAATGCAAGTCTATGGGAGAGGGCGTGATGGCTGCCATGCCCCCTCCCATAGACTTGCATTGAATGGGCGGGCCGTGATGTAACGAGGGGGTGGAACTGTGACGTAATGATGCTCCGGCCCCTGGATTGCCCGTCATTACGCACAGAGCGATTTTGCTTTGTGCAGTAATGATAGCGGGGTGCCGCAGAGGAGATCCTGGGGGTCCCCAGCAGTAGGACCCCGGCCATCTGACATCTTATACCCTATCCTTTGGAAAGGGGAAAAGATGCTAGGGGCGGAGTACCCCTTTAACTTATCAAGTTACCAGTATTTGTGGTCTTGTACTATGAACCGTATAAGATGTCCTAGCGTGAGTTGCTCTTGAAGTTTGCCTTGACCAGCTGTGTAGGTAGCCCCAAAAAAGGGTCAAATTGACACCACAAATAGGAAAGTAATGCAATGTATTAATTATTTAAGCACATACTAATACTGTACAATATTTACAAAACTAGCATATCGAAGCAAGGCAACTTCCAGCGCCCAAATGTTTCAATTATGTGAGCAGGTACAGCATGTTTGGAAGCAGAAGATGCAGCCCCAATATAAAAAGGAGTGCCCAGAGATACTAGAAGGATCTATCCCTATATTATTTGCTAAGATATGAATGTGTTTCACAAATTTTACCGAGGACAGAGGGGTCACTGGAAACACTGGACTCTTCAACAGTCACTAAAAACTCAGACAGGGCACCATATAAAAAATGGGCACACATGCAAAATATGTGACCTTAACTTCCCTGAACTGTTGTGTTTTAGTATGAGGTAATGTTAGCTTGGTAATGGAGTCATGGGGACACAGATGTTTCTTCAATAGTAAGCTGAAATTACTAGTGGTTATAGTAAATTCCTTTGGTTTCAGAAAACTGTAAAACCCCAAGTATATTGGTGATTTTATAACTATGCCAGCTGATGCCCCAAATGGCTTAGTATCCAATAGCTGGGTGAACCGTCAGGAAGTATGGGTGGTAATTTGGGCTCTAGAGAGACCTTCTGGCACTTCTGATTTCAAAATGCCTTTCAATATGGCTTTTACAAGATGGGCATGGAAAAATGACGGATGGCCCAGATGACTTAACTATAAATTGTGCTGTAATGCTGCAGTAAATAAAGACAAATAGTGCCATGTGGTAACTTGGGAGTGGCAAAATGATACAAATACCAGTATATATTTAATGTTCGTGAAGACGGGTGTTATATTTAGCCTGAAACTTCTGAAAGGTAAACATTGCTATTTTGTATGCTCTGTGTGTTTTTTTTTTTTTTTTACTGTTGATTTATTGATGACTGCCCCCAAATGATCTAGCATCAGACTGGAGAAATGAGGTTTCTGGGGTGGCTTGAATGTCTGCCTCTGATTTAGGGCTCCTGCTGTGGGTTTGAATGGGGACGGGGTCTCTGCAACAGATTTTCAGCAGATTTTCACCATTTAAACTTGCAGGGGGAAGCATGCTGCAAGTTCTCTAGACAAGACAATGCATCAGCCGCAATGTTTTTTTTTTTTTAACCTTCAATATGCATGCAGTCAATATGAAGACCATAGAAGATAAATTAGTGGCACAAGAAATGAAAAGTAGCAGCCGCTTCTACTTTGACAAACTGGTCCCACATTATTTAATCAGCCTTAGCCACCTCTGGAGTGGATGGAAACAAGTTCAGGAGACACAAAAGATCTACCTTGAGGAATTATCCTCTTGGCAAAATTAAACATTTCCAAAAGAGATTGGCAACTGTTTTCTATTACTGACCTGGGAAATGACCATGGTAACTTGGCAATCTAATGTAATCCCCTAAAAAGTAAGTGTCATAGTAGGACTTTTAACTTTCTTGGCTGCTACTGGAATATTTAACCTGCTAAAGATGTTGATAAGAATGTCTAAATCCTTAGAGGTCTCTGATGTATAATAGATAAAAAAAAAAAAGTCGTCCAAGTAATGCTGTGATCAACTTTCTTTTAATACCATGCCACTGCTACAAAGCCGGATGATTGGGTAGAAGTTTTAGCACATCAGATATATATGGGCCTTTGACAACTAGGTGCCCCTCCCCATGCTATATGGCTTCATTTACTAACATGTACTTGAGTGTGAATTCTTCTGAAAGAATTAAAGGGGTACTCTGGTGCTTAGACATCTTATCCCCTATCCAAAGGATAGGGGATAAGATGCCTGATCGCGGGAGTCCCGCCGCTGGGGACCCCGTGATCTTGCACACGGCACCCCGTTTGTAATCAGTCCCCGGAGCGTGTTCGCTCCGGGACAGATTACCGGCGACTACAGGATGGGCGGCGTGTGACGTCACACCTGCGCCCCCGTGTGACGTCACGCTCCGCCCCTCAATGCAAGCCTACAGGAGGGGGTGTGATAGCTGTCACGCCCCCTCCCGTAGGCTTGCATTGATGGGCGGAGCGTGACATCACACAGGGGCGGGGGCGTGACGTCACACGCCGCCCGCCCTGTAGTCGCCGGTAATCTGTGCCGGAGCGAACACGCTCCGGGGACTGATTACAAACGGGGTGCCGCATGCAAGATCACGGGGTCCCCAGCGGCGGGACTCCCGCAATCAGGCATCTTATCCCCTATCCTTTGGATAGGGGATAAAATGTCTAAGCACCGGAGTACCCCTTTAAGGAATTGATACTAGGAACAGAAAAAGAATGGGGGGCTGACAAGTCATAACTCAATCTGCATTTATCAGAGAAGTTACCACAGGCTACACCAATGAGACCGACCCTATATTTTAGAAAATGAGCTTTGCTAAACAGACCCATAACAACCTTTATCTAGCTCAATCTGTAACAAATCCCAAACAATACTGGCATGTCAATACCATAACACCCTGTACCCTACCAGCAGAACAAATATACGCCCTGTCGAGAAGAGTGATGCCTACCTGAGAAACAGAATACTGAGACATGATTTATAAAATGACAGTGACACAACTAAAAGTCCCCTAGAAGCATTCTATACACCAGGCATAAGGCACCTGTGCAGCGATATACAGAGCAGACTGACCATCTTGGTGAACCTGATATATTTTGTGCCCATACTAATATATAACGTCTGGAATGGATTATACAAGTAATACGGTAACACAAATCTGTTTGTATAGGCAAAACTCTGACTAGAGTGATTTAACCAAATGTTACAATCTAAAATGCCCTGAAATAGCAAACTACATACGCAGTCGGTCCAAGTACATGTTTTTCGACAGTGACCATAAACAAGTAGGTGCAGTCCAACTGTTGCTATACCCTGAATAAATATGTGTGTACCATAAAGGTAATATGGACCATGCTGGTATAACCTTGAATTTCCTGTATATAATTACATATGTAAGGCTGGTATAGGTTATACATATTTTGTCCATGCTGGTATAGCCTAGATGCCTCGCTTATATAATTATATGTATGCAGCTGGTATAAACCATGCATTCTTTTCATATAGTGACATGGACCACACTGGTATACCCTGGCATCTCCTGTGTACAACTATTTATGTACAGCTGTCACAAGTTATACATGTATATAGCGATATAGAGCATGCCAGTATAACCTGTGTATTTCCTGTACATAACCACATACAACCCCCGACCCAAGTCATAAATCTACTGTACATAGTGATATGGAGCATGCTGGTACCCTGGCAAACCTCGAATACAACCCCTCATGTGCTGCTGGAACAAGTCCCACATCCTGTAAACAGTGACCTGGACCATAATGATAAAGCAGAACATTAGCAACCATACTGTACCACCTTCATACAGTACCCCAACAGTGTTTAGCTGCTGGAGCCATGGAAAAGGTGCTGTCCCAGAGATGGGAAGCTGCCAGCTTGAATCGGCAGAGTGTTGCTCTGACCCAGCAGATTGTGGTTCTGCAATAAAAGAGTACTCCACTGGAAAACATTTTTTTATTTTTAAATCAACTGGTGCCAGAAAGTTAAACAGATTTGTAAATTACTTCTATTAAAACATCTTAATCCTACCAGTACTTATCAGCTGCTGTATACTACAGACGAAGTTCCTTTCTTTTTGAATTTCCTTTCTGTCTGATCACAGTGCTCTCTGTTGACACCTCTGTCCATTTTAGGAACTGTCTGGAGCAGGATAGGTTTGCTATGGGGATTTACTCCTACTTTGGACAGTTCCTAAAATGGACAGAGGTGTTAGCAGAGAGCACTGTGGTCAGACAGAAAGGAAATTCAAAAAGAAAAGAACTTCCTCTGGAGCATACAGCAGCTGATACGTACAGGACGGATCAAGATGTTTAAATAGACGTAATTTCAAATCTGTTTAACTTTCTGGCACCAGTTGATTAAAAAAAAAAAATGTTTTCCAGTGGAGTACCCCTTTAAAAGCTCAAGCCTCTTTCCCACTTTAGTGTTAAGTCTCCCACAGAACTACCAGGCCCCTCCCACAAATCATGTTAACATATCGAGTCAACCATTACAATAATTATATTGTTATCTTATATTGCTATCAGACATAACATTGTCACACCTTAAGGCGTTACTGTCATTAGTTATAAAATCTCTAAAAATACTCAGTCTGGTGTAGTAATTAGCCCTAACACGATTCTGCACATTAATATGCTTATATATACAATACCTTATTTTCTTCTCTTTAGGGATGTTCACTGCCCCTGCTATTCAGTTAGGCAAGGAGTGTGCAGAGCAAGGTGATAACCCCACTCCCTGTTAGTAAGTAAATTGAGTCTGCAGGTTCCTTCACCAACACTGGGATGGGGAGAACCAAACAGTACACTCCACATGTTACCATTTGTGGAGCAGATCACCTTCTAGCTACCCGCTTAAAGGGAAACTCCGGTGGAAAACATTGTTTTTTAAATAAACTGGTGCCAGAAAGTTAAACAGATTTGTAAATTATTTCTTTATCCTTCTTGTACTTTTTAGCAGCTGTATGCTACAGAGGAAATTCTTTTTTAATTTATTTTTTGTCTTCTTCATAGTGCTCTCTGCTGACACCTGATGCCCGTATCAAGAACTGTCCAGAGCAGGAGAAAATCCCCATTGCAAATCCCCATATGCTGCTCTGGACAGTTCCTGATACGGGCATCAGGTGTCAGCAGAGAGCACTGTGGACAAGACTAAAAAGAAATTCGAAAAGCAAAGCATTTCCTCTGTAGGATATCCATTGTGCAAAAAATGGGCAACTTTTAAACTCCAAAACCTGGTGGAAATTGTTTTATAAATTCCCCTCAATATTACAAAATGGTATAGTTCTTTGTAAATGTACTTCCAAAGTAGGCTTTTCTGGCAGATTTTAGAGACATTCCTGTGCAATTCAAGTGTTAATAATGACACACAAATGGGGATTCCAATGTTAGGAGTTGTGATTCAGGCTTCCTGGATAAATAGAAAAAAACTCACCTCCCCCAGCATTGCTGACTGTGTTTAAGGAGTTTGGAGGTCAGGGTCATATCAGAGACTGGTGACAGTATAGGGATGAGAGGCTGAGTATTCAGTGACTAATCCCCATCCCCCTATATATATATATATATATATATATATATATATATATATATATCCCATTTAGTGTCAGAGACCTGAACACCTTTGGTCCATGACCTTGCCTGTGCGTCTCATCTAATGGATCCAGATTATCAACCATTTCATTCCAGGATTAAAATGCTGTCAACAAGTTTCACACCTGGTGTTTCTTCTCTGCAAGTGTTCAGGTAACTGAGGTGCACACTGGAGGCAGAATGGAGGGGTGATTGGTAGTTTATAACAAGGAGGAAATTCTCCGGAAAACTCTGACCTGGACATCACCTTACTCAGTCACAACCACTTAAGTTAATGGCCTCCATTGCACTGCTCAAAGAAGTTGTCACCATGTTGCCAGTGTTCTGGTCCATAATTGTTACATTGTTTTACAAATAAAAAATAAACAGAATACAGGTAGGCAAGCATGAGAACAATCTCCTTTCTTGTATTGTTCCTTTTAAAAAACCTCAGAACTAAGTTCAGTCATTCCTGAGAAATCTGTTCTTCTGAGCAGTAATGCTGGAGTATTGCTCAGAAGGCTGGAGACCGCCTCCATTGCATATAAGGAAAAATACAGATTACTCGGAAAGGCTGAACAGATTTTTTCCCAGTAAAATGCATTTTAACCAGCTTTGTCCACACTATTAATCTGTATATTTAGGTTAGTGCGGGTGATGGTGCTGTCAGTTTCCCTTAAACACTTTCCCACTTTAATCATCCTGCTTCCCCGTGATTGGCTGTACTGGTCACCTGTCCACAAGGGGCGCTGCTTTAGTACAACATTTTTTCTACAAATACCGTAGTCCTAAATGGAGTAAAATAGTGCACTTTCTATGAATTTGCTGCATCTACTGTGTAATAAAACAATAAATGTAATTAAATAAGCTACAGCTCCTTTCTTTCACCCAAATAGCTTTTTGTTATGGGGTGATGCTGTTACACGCAATCTTATGCCCAATGTGAAACAGCATCTCTACATGCCCAACATCATATACCTAAGGTTTTTATGCTTACTATGAAATATGTTTCAGATCGTCCACCTTTGGTAAAACTTTGCCTCTTCCTAACCTTTCCACTCAGCAGCTGCCAAGAGGGAACATTGGAGCGCAACAAAATGTACATGTACAAAGCTAAAAAGGCTTTTGGTTGTTAGAAGTTGTAATCCTGAATAGAAAGCAATATACAGCAGACAGTATAGACCAGTGTTTCCTTACCTTTTTCGGGTCGGGGCACACCTCGAAAAAAAAATTCCGCGGGGCACCGCTACAGAGGTTGACGAGCAAAAAAAAAAAAAGGGGGGGGGGGGGGAATGGTAAAAAATGCAATGCACTATATCTATTTATCAGTGGGTATGTAGTTTAAAGTGCTGCTTTATACAGCAACTCACCAATGACGTCTTCTCTAATTTGCAATGTTGCCTTCTCTTCTCCATTTGGTCCGGGCCATCATCACGATTTCTTCCACACACAATTCTTCACTGTTAAACCTGCAAAACAAATCTATTAGGCGCCAAACTTTTTTTTAAATGGGTGACAGAGGGGTGTAGAAGAGTGTACATGGGTGACAGAGGGATGTAGAGGGGTGGACATGGGTGACAAAGTGGTTTAGAGGGGTGTAGAGGAGTGTAGAGGAGCATACAGAGGGGTGTAGAGGAGCATACATGGGTGACAGGGGTGTAGAGGGGTGTACAGGAGCATACATGGGTGACAGGGGTGTAGAGGAGTGGACAGAGGGGTGTAGAGGAGCATACATGGGCGACAAAGGGGTGTAGAGGAGTGTACATGGGTGACAGAGGGGTGTAGAGGAGTGTACAGAGGGGTGTAGAGGAGCATACATGGGTGACAGGGGTGTAGAGGAGTGTACAGGAGCGTACATGGGTGACAGGGGTGTAGAGGAGTGTAGAGGAGTGGACAGAGGGGTGTAGAGGAGCATACATGGGCGACAAAGGGGTGTAGAGGAGTGTACATGGGTGACAGAGGGGTGTAGAGGAGTGTACAGAGGGGTGTAGAGGAGCATACATGGGTGACAGGGGTGTAGAGGAGTGTACAGGAGCGTACATGGGTGACAGGGGTGTAGAGGAGTGGACAGAGGGGTGTAGAGGAGCATACATGGGCGACAAAGGGGTGTAGAGGAGTGTACATGGGTGACAGAGGGGTGTAGAGGAGTGGACAGAGGGGTGTAGAGGAGCATACATGGGTGATAGGGGTGTAGAGGAGTGTATAGGAGTGTACATGGGTGACAGGGGTGTAGAGGAGTGGACAGAGGGGTGTAGAGGAGCATACATGGGCGACAAAGGGGTGTAGAGGAGTGTACATGGGTGACAGAGGGGTGTAGAGGAGTATACAGAGGGGTGTAGAGGAGCGTACATGGATGACAGGGGTGTAGAGGAGTGTACATGGGTGACAGAGGGGTGTAGAGGAGTGGACAGGGGTGTAGAGGAGTGTACAGGGGTGTAGAGGAGTGTACATGGGTGACAGGGGTGTAGAGGAGTGGACAGGGGTGTAGAGGAGCGTACATGGGTGACAGGGGTGTAGAGGAGTGGACAGGGGTGTAGAGGAGTGTACATGGGTGACAGGGGTGTAGAGGAGTGTACAGAGGGGTGTAGTGGAGCAGACAGAGGGGTGCAGGAGCGTACATGGGTGACAGGGGTGTAGAAGAGTGTATAGAGGGGTGTAGAGGAGTGTACATGGGTAACAGGGGTGTAGAGGAGTGTACAGAGGGGTGTAGTGGAGCAGACAGAGGGGTGCAGGAGCGTACATGGGTGACAGGGGTGTAGAAGAGTGTATAGAGGGGTGTAGAGGAGCGTACATGGGTGACAGGGGTGTAGAGGAGTGTACAGAGGGGTGTAGAGGAGTGGAGAGAGGGGTGTAGAGGAGCGTACATGGGTGACAGGGGTGTAGAGGAGTGGAGAGAGAGGTGTAGAGAAGCAGACAGAGGGGTGTAGAGGAGCGTACATGGGTGACAGGGGTGTAGAGGAGTGTACAGGAGCGTACATGGGTGACGGGTGTAGAGGAGTGGAGAGAGGGGTGTAGAGGAGCGTACATGGGTGACAGGGGTGTAGAGGAGTGGACAGAGAGGTGTAGAGGAGTGGACAGAGGGGTGTAGAGTAGTGTACATGGGTGACAGGGGTGTAGAGGAGTGGACAGAGGTGTAGAGGAGCAGACAGAGGGGTGCAGAGGAGCGTACATGGGTGACAGGGGTGTAGAGAAGCAGACATGGGTGACAGGGGTGAAGAGGAGTGGACAGAGAGGTGTAGAGGAGCGGACAGAGGGGTGTAGAGGAGCGTACATGGGTGACAGGGGTGTAGAAGAGTGGACAGAGAGGTGTAGAGGAGTGGACAGGGGTGCAGAGAAGTGGACAGAGAGGTGTAGAGGAGTGGACAGGGGTGCAGAGGAGTGGACAGGGGTGCAGAGGAGTGGACATGGGTCGACAGGAGGGTGAACATGGGTGACAGAGGGATGACAGAAGGGTGGACGGGGGTGACAGGGATGACAGGAGGGTGGACGGGGGTGGACATGGGTGATGGGGGGTGAACGGGAGTGAAAGGGATGACAGGAGGATGGACAGGGGTGACAGGAGGGTGGATGAGGGTGAACATGGGTGACATGGGTGACAGGAGGGTGAATGGGAGTGAAAGGGATGACAGGAGGGTGAACAGGTGTGACAGGAGGGGGAACATGGGTGACAGGAGGGGGTGAACATTGGTGTGAACAGGGGTGACAGGAGGGTGATGAACATGGGTGACAGGAGGGTGGATGAGGGTGAACATGGGTGACAGGAGGGTGGATGGGAGTGAAAGGGATGACAGGAGGGTGGTGAACATGGGTGACAGGAGGGTGAACATGGGTGACAGGAGGGTGGATGAGGGTGAACATGGGTGACAGGGGTGACAGACAGGAGGGTGGATGGGAGTGAAAGGGATGACAGGAGGGTGAACATGGGTGACAGGAGGGGGTGAACATGGGTGACAGGGATGACAGGAGGGTGAACATGGGTGACAGGAGGGGGTGAACGGGAGTGAAAGGGATGACAGGAGGGTGAACATGGGTGTGAACAGGGGTGACAGGAGGGTGGACAGGGGGGGGCTGGATATGGATGACGGGGGGGTGAACATGGGTGACAGGAGGGTGCACAGGAGTGAAAGGGATGACAGAAGGGTGGACAGGGGTGACAGGAGGGTGGACATGGGTGATAAGGGGGGCGGACTGGGTGACGGGGGGGCGGACTGGGTGACAAGGGGGGCGGACTGGGTGACGGGGGGGCGGACTGGGTAACAGGGGGGTGCGGACTGGGTGACAGGGGGGGCGGACTGGATGACGGGGGGGCAGACTGGGTGACAGGGGGGGAAGACTGGGTGACAGGGGGGGCGGGCATGGGTGACAGGGGGGGGGTGGACTTGGGTGACAGGGGGGGGTGGACATGGGTGACAGGGGGGGTGGACATGGGTGACAGGGGGGGGTGGACATGGGTGACAGGGGGGGGTGGTCATGGGTGACAGCGGGGGGGTGGACATGGGTGACAGGGGGGGTGGACATGGGTGACGGGGGGGTGGACATGGGTGACAGGGGGGGGGACATGGGTGACAGGGGGGGTATACGGTGGACCCGGGTGATGGGGAGGGGGTTGGACAGGGTTGAGAAGGGGTAACAGAGGGGTGGAAAGGGTACAGTACCTTAAGCAAGCCGGTCCGCGCAGATTGCAGGTCCACGGCAGGCACAGGAGTCTGGCGCAGGTGAAGAACGTTCCGCCCCAGGGACCCATTTTCGGTTCACTGCGTCGCAAGGTAGAAGGGGAAGGGTGACGCAGGGGACGCAGTGGGAAGGGGGACGCAGAGGACGCAGTGGGAAGGGGGAGTGGGACGCAGGGGACGCAGTTGGGAGGAGGAGGGGGACGCTGTGTGCGCAGTGCACACGCAGGCTTCCCTTCCCCCCTGCGCCGCCAGTCATAAGCGCGCAGGCCGGGGCAGGATATTTAAAAAAAAAATCTATAAAAATCACAGCAAAATCCTGCAGCAACACGGCCAGTGGCGAACGGCACACACGTGTGCCGTGGCACCGCGGTTGGGAATCACTGGTATAGACTATAACATACAATATCCACTACATACTATACAACATACACTATATAATGCAGATGAAGAAGAAAATGAAATCCAGCAACTCACCGTGAAGTCCTAAATCAGCGCAGTGAAGCCGCGATAGATAGCCGGGATGTTGCAGGAAGCTCAGAGGCTACAATCCGATAGGTCTCGTGCACATGCACTTCTTCTGGCCTCATTCGTGCGGTCGGAAGAAGTGCATCTGCATGAAACCTACCGGTTTGTAGCCTCTGAGCTTCCCACAACATCCCGGTTATCTATGGCGGCTTCACTGCGCTGATTTAGGACTTTACGGTGAGTTGCTGGATTTCATTTTCTTCTTTATCTGCATTTTTAATCTACGATTTCCCTGCACCACCATCACATTCAGCTATATGTTTGAACCGTCATCAACCATGGAATCTCACATTCATGTGCTAGTCCCTGCATTGAATGTGTGTTAGGTGCCTCCAATCCACTTTTTTCCTCTACGTCACTCGCATACACTATATAATATACACTATACAACATACAATATACAATGCATTCTTTACAATGCACATTATACCACATACATTATAGGATACACACTTTACAATATATACTGTATATATAAACACTCAATACGGAACACTATGCTTTATACAATATATAACATACATCATGTATTATAACATATACAGCCCACACAATATAATGTATAATAAACACACCATATACACAGCAGAACTAAGGCCTTGTTGAAAACGTGTGAGTTTGATAGACAGATCCAGTCTCCTCATGTTACTGAATTCTCCTGTGTAATACTTCTGTTTAGTCTCTGGTTCTTCTAGCCCCACAGGATCCTTTACAGAGGGAAAGAAGACGATGAGTGAAGTGCAGAATGATATGGAATAATGGTGGTAGTGGGCTGAGCTTCAGACGTTGTAATTCTAGATTTGCAATCACCAAAATACAAATTCAGGCTGTGTTCATAGGGTGTCCCAGTACAGCAATTCCAGCTGCTAAGGACTAAAGAGTTGCTGGGTGGCTGATTATGTGCATTGCAAATATATTTTCTGTATTGCATTTCAATTTCATCCATACACTGAGGTACACTGAGGGTTAAGTATCTCACAAGTCCTGCATTTCATTGATAATTTGGTCACATGTCAGCTCCTGTCCAACAATTGCAGGAGAATGTCTCAGGACCTATCTTCCTCTCCTGGGGAAAAAGGTTGATTTAAATCTCTTTTAGTCTGAGTTCTCGCCTGGCCTTTGCCAGAGCCACATGTACTTTAGATAGCTCCAGCCATAGCTAGGCTTATATCTATAATGGCCATATGTACCCTCTCTGTTTCTACAGATTCCATTCCACACTGCAAGGATACAGTACCTTAGTCTCAAAGAGAGAGAGAGTATTTTTCAAGAAGGGATATATTCTACAAGTACCTTTTTATGTCTTTCATTGATCTATTCTGGGCCTACAGTTGGGTCAGTGTCAGCTTGTCTGCCAAGTCAGGGGGACTTCACTGGATGTCTCTTTTTGAGTATTGTATCCCAGAATATTGCTAAAAGAGTGAGTAATGGGGAGTCCTGTATTGCCCCTAACATCATGGTTAGAGTACACATACATACATACATCTTCACATACAAGTACTAGAGCACTTAAAATTTCCTAAAATTCAGCTCAGCTGCTATTACAGCACTATTTCAAGGGACAGTGACCAAATCTACATTATTCTGACTAAGCTATATTCTATAAGGCTGTACTCAAGTTACTGCGTATCTGTGGAAATTGCAAAAGGAGTTCAGTAAAGTTTACAAATTGTTTCATGGATTATTACCTGATCTTCCATGTATTTTATTGATGGCATAGGGCACTGAAATATGGTGGCATTGAAAGAACTGCACTGATTTTTGATACTTGTTGTATCAATGTCACTTTCACTTCTACCTAGCAAAATATACATTTGGTGTTTTTGGTGTCATTCTGTATGGAATACCATCCCTTAGCAGCCGCATAACATTCCAAGATTGATGGGAAACCAGAAGTTTTGCTTTTTTAAATTTGCTTTGTGTATAAATAACTTAATTTTTTTTTTAAGACTACACAAAATATTTTACAAATGTTTATTCCAATTTGCCAAAAATAAGGAATTTGGCTTCTAAGACAGAAATGGCTGGAGGGAGCAGAGAAAAGAGGAATTTTGTGCAATAAGCAAAGCTGCAGAGCCGTGTTTGTTCTGGCTCCTTGCCCCAATATTTATATGAACTTACAGCCGTTTTTCACTGCGAGGGACCATCCCTGGAGAATGACTTTCAGAAGGATATTTGGCTAAACTTCTATGAGCGCTGTGACATAACCTCTTTGTGTAGTTTGACAGAACATCGACCATGTGAAAAAAAAAATCAGCCACCCATTAATGTTCAAAAAGACTCTCACTTTTAAGGACACACGGAAATTTTTTTTTCCTGGTTTTGATGTCGCTTGACTGACAAGAGCAGAAAAAACAAATGTGTTTTATTTCAAAACACCAATAAAAAAAAACAAAGCCATAATATGGTACTTGTAAAGTTACCCCTAAAATCATCAAAGACAAAGTCTGCTCTCATGGTGTGAAATAGGTTCTATGAAAACGATAAATAAATATATTACTCATGGAGAAGTAACCCAATGTATAAAAATACTAACCTTAAAAAAATTGATATTTTAAAAATTACTATTCTGTCGCACATGTCGGTTATTTTTCTGTCGCACGTTTTTTTGGTTTCGCACTAGTCAATTGTGTTGCACAAACTCCGAGCTAAAGAAATTAGTTGTGTGAGTCAAAATGGTTTAGACTTGTTTGTTTAAAAATGTTTCCATGAATCAAAAGTATTCATGTGTTACAATTTTTCAAACATTACAACAATTATCCTTGTTTATCAGATTGAGTGTTAAATTGATTTAAACCTAATATTGCAAATGTGTTAAAAAGAAAAAAAATATATAAACATTAACTATCACAAAAGCGTTCAATATTTTATTCATAAAAATATTGAACTGTACAAAATGTTTTCAGGTTATAAAACAAGTTACTTTCACAAAAAACACAATGGCAAACAGTCCCTTGTTAGAAATCACTCCATTTTTGGAATTTCACTCAGCCTCTCTGCTGTAGGTTATTGTGTGAGGCAAACTCACACTTTTTCTCGTGTGATTTTGGAAATACTCCAAGTATTTTTAGTTTTTTGTCGGTAAAACACCCATTTTTGCATAAAACATGGCCATTTCAGAGTGAAAAAAACCCCACTCAGAGTGTTTTCTAAAGTTTCGGTTGTGCGACTAAAATTTGGTCGCATAAATAGTTGCAAGTCAAATTTTGGTGCAATAACCGAGAAAAAGTCGGTTGGACTTTAGTAAATGAGGGCCAATGTGTGTGTGTGTATGTTCCAGCATCACGTCCAAACCGCTAAACATATTAACATGAAACTTGGCACACATGTTACTTATATGTCAACAACAAACATAGGATAGGTAATTTAACCCTTACCCACCCCCATTTGCCAGGGGCAGGGTTTTTGTTTAAAGTCTCATACAAGTCTATGGGAAATGCATCCCAGACGAAGGTAGCTGTGTAGCTTACCGAAACGCGCCGGATATCTTTTTGTCCCAAACGAGCCACAGTAGTGACGTCACTCAGCTGCTCCAACTACATCCATTTTTCTTCAGGCGGGTAGTGAGGTAGAGACGCCACCGGCCGGGGCTGTCTCCCTCTTACCGAGCATAACATCGACTCAGGAGGATCCGAAAACGAACCCATCTTAACATCCGGACATTCACCTTCATCGTTCTCAGATAACCAGGTACCCTTCCACTAGCCACAGCGCATACGGTGGTTAGGAAGTATTTAAAATACCATTGGACATCAGTTCATTTCTTTGAACATATTTTTCAGCATACCGGATGATCAGATTGGCTAGTCTGATAAACCGGAATTCACGCCCCATCAGGATCTCATGTACCCACTTCATTAAGGTAGAGCCTAGAGCCCTTCTTGAAGATTGGTACCACATTCGCCTTGCGCCAGTCCCTTGGCACAATACCAGACACCAGAGAATCTCTAAATATCATGAACAGGGGTACAGATATTACTGAACTTACCTCTCTAAGAACTCTTGGGTGTAGTCCATCCGGTCCTGGAGATTTGCTTACATTTACTTTACTTAACTTACCTTGTACCATCTCTACATTAAGCCAGTTCAATACATTATATGATGTGTTACCAGCACTGACCTGGCCAATGTCAGCTCCTTTTTCCATAGTGTATACAGAACTAAAGAACCCATTCATTAGCTCCGCCTTCTCTTGATCGCCCGTGACAACCTCCCCATGTTTCTGCATAACTTCCAAACGGCTGAAGATATGTCGATAATACTTGGTCACATGTTACTTATATGTCCACTTAAAATATAGAATAGATAATTTAACCCTTAACTACCCACATTTGTGAGGGTCGGGGTTTTTGTTTTAAGTCCCATGAAAATCAATGGGAAATGTATGTTCCCACATAACTTCCGTACGGCTGGAGATATTTCAATACCTGCTACACATATTACGGGTCGGAATAGGAGGTCGACATAGGGGGTCGGGATAGGAGGTGGGGATAGGTGACCGGGATTGGAAGTCAGGATAGGAGGTCAAGATAGGAGGTCAAGATAGGAGGACGGGATAGGAGGACGGGATAGGAGGTCGGGATAGGAGGTCGGGATAGGAGGTCGGATAGGAGGTCGGGATACGAGGTCGAGATAGGAGGATGGGATAGGAGGACGGCATAGGAGGTCGAGATAGGAGGACGGGATAGGAGGTCGAGATAGGAGGTCGGGATAGGAGGTCGAGATAGGAGGACGGGATATGAGGTCAGGGTATGAGGATGGGATATGGGGTTGGGATATGACAACAATATATGAGGATGGGATATGAAGTCAAAAGCTTCCTCTGTTGATTTTCCTCCACAACAAGGATTAGGAAGGAAAAACCGGGCAACGCCTGGTACTCAGCTAGTTAAATGAATAATTGTGTAGTAAATACACAAAATGGGATGAAGATAAATGTTTTTCTCTGCGGCCTCTGATAGGAGTTTTATTTATTTAGCTTGAGAATAAATGTTGTTAAATACATATTGTGTGATGGAAATCTAATTATTACATATTTTCCTAACCTACTTCTCCTTGTCGTCTCCGTGCTCCTACATGAAATAGCTTGTATACTAATATGCGCCATTGTTTATGTTCTGGATTTACATGGGATTAGGAAACTAATGGCTTCATGTCTAATTCCAACCTATGTGCGCAGCAATAAAGTCTTCATTACTTTGTACATTTTGTTGATCTTCCTAATAAATCCTGGTAATTATTTCTCACTTTTCGTTCCGTCTCCACCATTAGCTGAGTCATATCGCAGCCTAATGATTATCTGATATTTCTGCAATCTGGATGATGTTGGGAGGCTCACATTCATTCCCCAAAGCTGGGAGGACGCCATGATCATTACATTGTTCACAGTTCAGATTTGCATTATGTTGCAATCATAAACTTCATTTGGAGACAGCATACCGTGAAGGGAGGGCATCAATTTATATTTTGGCGCCTGGTCATGAAAACATAGATAAGGTTAAACTCCTATTATGATCTGTGGGTTCCTGATGTAATGCCTACAGTAATTGCTGTGCAAATATAGGACCCTGCGTGGCAGATGTGGTCGCCAGTCATCTGGCGGAGTTTGCTCCGTGCACTGGATGACTGGGGTGCCGCAGCGGAGATTGTTGGAGTCCCCAGTGGCAGGACCCCCACGATTAGACATGTTTTCCAGCAAAGTACCCATTTAAGGCATATATATATATATATATAATACATCTGCCCAATAGTAGTGAAGACAGTAAACAAAGCTGAAGGCTCAAATAGGAATTTGGATGGTCTTCTATCTTCTTATGGGAGGTTACATCTCCTCTTTCCACTAGGGTCCAGATTTGTGGTGGTACCAGGCCATAATGTGCACTTAGAAAAGGGTTTCCATTAGATCTACCTGGTCAGCGTGTCAGGTAGGAAATATAAACACTTAGAATAGTAAAAAATAAAGGAGGATATAAAAATTCTATAATTCAGAGGAGCCTATTATATGTCCTGTTATTTATGCAAACAAGTACTGATCCCATAGACCGGCAATTGTTTATTGAGCCTTTTACAAGACTCGACTACTGTGCATGGAGATAGTTTGTGTGGCCCTTTGCTTTCATCACTTTTTACACGTGGAAATGTGTGGCCAAAAAGATGATTTTTAATCGGTGCAAAATTAACTTTTATTTATGTAATACAATAATACAGGCTGCAGACAATGGTGCAGGGCATAATACAATAGTGGCTAAAGGGATTTTGCCCTGCACCTTTGCCTGCTACCTGTATTGTTTTAATTGCATGAATAAAAGTTAAGTATCAACCTAAGTACACGCTGGACCATTGGATTGTGATACAAGAATTTTTTACCCCTAATACATCACCATAGTATTAGACAGTTTTACAAAGATGCCACTGTGTAGTAGTGCATGCTTTCCATGAAGAATGATGTTGTGTGTGGTCCCGGTCTCATGAGAAGTCATGCTTAAAGGGGTACTCCGGCGCTAAGACATCTTATCCCCTATCCAAAGGATAGGGGATAAGATGCCCGATCACGGGGGTCCCGCCGCTGGGGACCCCTGTGATCTTGCACGCAGCACCCCGTTATACTCAGTCCCTGGAGCATGTTCGCTCCGGGCATGATTACTGATTACTGCATTGTGACATCACGCTCTGCCCCTCAATGCAAGCCTATGGGAGGGGGCGTGACAGCTGTCACGCCCCCTCCCATAGGCTTGCGTTGAGGGGGCAGAGCGTGACATCTCACGGGGGTGGGGCCGTGACGTCACAATGCTCCGGCCCCTGTGATCGCCAGTAATCGGACCCAGAGCGAGCAGTTTCCAGGGTCTGATTATAACGGGGTGCTGTGTGCAAGATCGCTGGGGTCCCCAGCGGCGGGACCCCCGCGATCAGGCATCTTATCCCTTATCCTTTGGATTGGGGATAAGATGTCTTAGCGCCGGAGTACCTCTTTAACTGAAATCCTACAGGACAAGATATGTCATTACAAGTCAGCGCCAGCAGCATCTGGTGCAGGTAAAGCCAAAGGCCATAGAATGTCAAACAAGCCTGGACTGTATGACTCCTTAGTAAAGCGAGACTGCAACCAGGGCCGCCAATGTGACTTTCAATGGGATGTGTGCGTTACTTAATTAATTGTATTCTTTTTTCCATCTTCTGTCTTGACATTGTAGACAGTTGAATCTTTAGAAACCTATAACCAACATGTGTAACAGTGGCAGTTTAGGGGGTAAAGATGTTATGAAAGATTCCTTTTAACACATGGTATAGTTTGACCAAACACTATGACCTGGACAACTTTCTGTGGTCAGTTGAAAGAATTCCATCTATCCACATTCTATATTAATTGTTTTATTCCAATGAAGAATCTGTGAGGAAGGTCAAGACCAAGTTAGCTTTGTGGATTGGAATCAAATTTATACAGTTTATTCAGTAACATTTCTATTTGCAGTTCTGAAAGTCTTAAATATTTTCAGACAAGAAACTTATGACATAAAACCTAGAAAAAAAAAACAGAATATAGAATCAGAGCCCTATGCTAGACCATAACATATTCAGTATGTATGAAAGGTCCTAGAAGGGCTATAGTGAAGTTTCTATTACAAAGCCTGCATGTGCACTTTCAAGCAGTTACTACAGAGTGTCTGAGAGTATCTGCTACATCAGGCATAGGCAACCTTTGGCACTGCAAATGTTTTGGACTACATCTCCCATAATACTTTGGCATCATTTTGGCTGTAAGTCCAAAACATCTACAGTGCTGCAGGTTGCCTATGCCGGTCCTACATGGTGGCGTCCCTTCTAGAGATGAGCGAACTTACAGTAAATTCGATTTGTCACGAACTTCTCGGCTCGGCGGTTGCTGCCTTTTCCTGCATAAATTAGTTTCAGCTTTCCGGTGCTCCGGTGGGCTGGAAAAGGTGGATACAGTCCTAGGAAAGAGTCTCCTAGGACTGTATCCACCTTTTCCAGCCCACCGGAGCACCGGAAAGCTGAAACTAATTTATGCAGGAAAAGTCATCAACTGCCGAGCGGAGAAGTTTGTGACAAATCGAATTTACTGTAAGTTCGCTCATCTCTAGTCCCTTCATCTGAGCCTAACTCAACCCCAGATATTTACCAGCAAGCTATATGCTTGTGTTCTTGCTATATTATTTGTACTTTTGCTATATTAAAGGGGTTCTCCGGTGGAAAAAAAAAATTCACACCAACTGGCTCCAGAAAGTTAAACAGATTGAGTAGTTCTTTTCAGTCTGACAACAGTGCTCTCTGCTGACACCTCTGTCTGTGTCAGGAACTGTCCATAGTAGGAGCAAATCCCCATAGCAAACCTCTCCTGCTCTGGACAGTTCCTGACACAGACAAAGGTGTCAGCAGAGAGCACTGTTGTCAGACAAAAAAGAACTCAATTTCATGTGGAGCATACAACAGCTGATAAGTACTGGAAGGATTAGGGTTTATTTTTCCACCAGAGTACCCCTTTAATTGTACCTTGAGGACAATTTGGGTCAACTGCTATTTTGGCTGTTATATTTAGCTTGAACCACTTTCTGTGGATGACAGATTGAGGTGCCAACAGTAAAATGGCTTCATGCTCTTCCATTTTTCCATGTTGAGATGCCAGTTTCTGCATTCTCACATATAAGGGCTGAGCACATTTCCGTGTGTCCATATTTCTTCTATTGCCTAGGACTTCTTGATGACGAGAGGCTTCTGTACTGATGAAATCCTTCTATTTTATACATTTCGACTACATGCATCCCTCTGTGTCAGTTAATGGAAAAATCCTGGCCTGTGCTACCAGAACAATGGAGGTGGTCGTCCAGACTGGTGTCACAGGGAAGGTGTCAGATCTCTGGTGCTGAGTGCAGGTTGCTGCTGCAGCTGCTGGACATATGAGAAGCATCTTTGATGGGTCAGTGCTTTGCTCTGCATTCAGGTCAGACCTATACAGGAAGATCTCACAGTAATTCCTGTTTGCAGAAGAGATGAGCATTGCGGGAATGAGGAGCTGATCCCCATGTGAGGATTAATAGGCCGCCTGTGGGGTTTAAAATGATCTCCAAAGGGCTGAAAATCTCTAAAGATCCACATAGGAATTTTGGCCACTTGACATACAGTTATACTGCATCACTCAGAGGAGTTAAAGAGGAACTCTCCGGTAAATATCTGTCATGGAATTGTTATGTAAAAATCTATTCTGCTGTTTCTTAGTTATCTGTTCCTGGGACATCTGGGGGGGCGGCCAACATGGCTGCCATTACAGGAGCTACCATGTTCTGTAATGTGACATATCACTGCAACCAGGAAGCTCTGCCCATTGTATAGCATTCCCTGTGGGAGCTCTAGGGAAAGCTGTGTTGGTTTGCTCACACCTGTGTCAGACTTTTTTCAGGTAAATCTGCATGTAATGCAGTGACGCATATACCCATGTGGCTACATAACACAGCATGTTTTCTATTCTGGACTCTAATAAAAGTCAACATGCTAGAGATGAGCGAATTTTTGGAAAATTCGATTCGGCCGATTCGCCGAATTTTATGAAAAAAATTTAGTTCGGTCCGAATTTATTTGCGGTGAATCACTATTAAAAACGGTTATTTCTGGGTTACAGAGAACCTCAATAGGGGTGTAGAACACTTTGCCTTGTCATAACACGCATAGGGAGTGGGCTGTGTTAGTGAAATAATACTGTTATTCAGTATGACATGTAGATTACAGGCATCACTATTAGAATCACTGCCGTAGAGCATCGGGAGACCATATGGCGCACAATTGAAGAGATTAAAGAGATTTTTTTAATGTAATTTTTATTTAATTTAATTTGAATTTATTTAAATTTTTTTAAATTCTTTTTTGAGGACCCATTCTGGTGAGCATCGAGCTGGAAGTTTGCCTCGAGGCAAACTACCACCTCTTACAGCCCCTGCCTTTCAGTGTCTCCCCCCCGACTGTGAAAGTGCAAATGTTTCATTTAATTTAATCAGTTATGGTTCATTGTTATCGCTCCAACCTGGCCTGAGCTCCACTGTCCCCCTCCTCCTCCAGTTCAGCCCCCACAGGGCTCATGTGACGTGAGATGTAGGCGCCATGCCTCCAGTGCCCTGACCAGCCATAGTTTCCAACACATGTTGTAGTAAATGAAGCAGTTGAATGACATCGCTCATGCCGTAATCCTGGCAACAGACTAATAATGTGGCTTCCTCAAAGGGCCTGAGCAAACGTCAGGTGTCACGTATGAGCTGCCACTGGTTGACATTGAAGTTACACAGGGGAGTCCCCCTATCCGCTTTGATCATCAAGAAATTGGTGATGGCTTTTCTCTGTTCGTATAGTCGGTCCAACATATGGAGGGTGGAATTCCAATGTGTGGCAATGTTGCCAATCAGACTATGTTGGGGGATGCCCTTCTGATGCTGGAGGCTGTGCTTTGCGGTGTACGAGTGGCTGCAAAGTTTCCTGGCGATTGTTAGGATGTCTTGTAGATGGGGGAACACTTCAGGAACCGCTTGACAACTAGATTGAACACGTGTTCCATGCAGGGCACATGGCTCAGGCTTCCGTGAGGCAGTGCAGACAAGATGTTCTTCCCATTGTCGGTCACCATGGTTCCTATTTCCAGTTTTCGGGGAGTAAGCCATGATTCGATTTCTTGAATGACTTTTAGCAGTTCACCCCTGTGTGACTCCTTTCGCCTAGGCAAACCATGTGAAGAACATCGTGACACCGCCGTGCCCTGCACACATGGTATGCTGGAGGAGCACTGAGACTTGTCCGTGCAGCAGAGGCTGAGGACACGGTGTAGGATGAGGAGGCGGAGACGCACACTGTCGCAGGACCAACGGCCTGAGAGGATGGAGGCAGAAGTGGCGTGACCTGTCCATGTTTTTGTTGTGGCTGTGCAGGAACCACATCTACCCAGTGGGTCGTAAAGGACATGTATTGTCCCTGATCGTAGTTACAGCTCCACATGTTGGCACTTCTGTAAACTTTGGTACACTTTGGTAGAGTGGGGTGGTGGGTGTTAATACAGTACCCGGTGACGAAGGTGGGTTAAAGAAGGAGACTTTGGCATCAGATGTGTGGCATCAGGGGGGTGGCAGGATCAGAATAGTAGCTGAGGCAGGTAGGCAGAAGAAAATGGTCCTTTTTGTGAAAGTGTTGGTGTGCAAAAGTATTGAGGATATGCATTACGTAAAACATAACTTTTAATATTATTCTTAGGATAAAATATATGGACCCAATTTTTTTTTGACATCTAACAAATTGAAAGGTGTGCAAAAAACACCATGTGCCACCTACACCACCAAGTATTGATGTGATGGAAAGACCTCTAAAAGGTGGAAGAGAACAACGTATGGTCAATTGTAACAGGTGGGAGTAAAAACTTCCCCTGTAAGGCCCTACTCTCGCACTATTAATTCCCTTATTCCCTTAATTCCCTTATTAATACTGTATTAGGCTACAAAAACAAGTGTTTAGCTTTGGCTGGCCTTTCACAGTAACTAGGCCCAAATTAGTTTTACAGGAAAATATATAAAGGACACCATGTAGGTGTACGTACAGTTTACACTCATGAAAGGTGGACAATACACTCTGCTTAAAATTGTATTAGGCTACAAAAACAAGTGTGTATCTTTGGCTGGCCTTTCACAGTAACTAGGCCCAAATTATTTTTGCAAGAAAAAAAACATACACTACCTATGTACGCACAGAATACACTTATGAGAGGACAATAAGCTCCGCTACGCAACCTGTATTAGGTACTGTAATTCGATGACTATGCATTTTCATGCTCACCCTAACTGGTCCCTGTTAGCTTTACAGTTGTTGTACAACCAACTGCAGCAGTACGGAATCTCTGTGTAGTAGAGCCCAGTACAGTATTATTAGGAAATAATAGCAGGGGACAATAGCTTTTAGTGCTCAGACTAACTGGCCCCTATAAGCTTTACAGTTGCTGTACACCACTGCAGCAGTAGAGTCACTGGGGGACATGTATGAAAGATTTTACCCCTGTTCTGTGTGTATTTTTTTGCGCAAAATTTTGCGCAAGCCATTTTTTTGCGCACGTTTTGGTAGAGCATGTCCTCCAGATGTGGCCTAATCGGGGTACCTTGGAGTGACATCTATAGTACACATGGATTTATTAACTGCATACTTTTCCTTTACACCAAAAATTTTGCCGCAAGAGCTGTTTTTTTTTGCGCAAATATAAGCCATCTTGGACTTAATGTAGCAAGATGCTCTAAATCATCGATTCTATTTTCCAAACAGTGGATTGAGGAGATTACTACATTTACCCGCAATTTATGAAGCTCATTGCGCTTGTGTTACGCCTAGCGCTCCGGGTCCCCGCTCCTCCCCGGAGCGCTCACGGCGTCTCTCTCCCTGCAGCGCCCCGGTCA
Organism: Hyla sarda; assembly: GCF_029499605.1. Taxonomy (NCBI): domain Eukaryota; kingdom Metazoa; phylum Chordata; class Amphibia; order Anura; family Hylidae; genus Hyla; species Hyla sarda. The sequence continues at coordinate 146,726,193 of NC_079194.1, forward strand.
GTCCCGCTGACCGGGAGCGCTGCACTGTCATGGCCGTCGGGGATGCGATTCGCACAGCGGGACGCGCCCGCTCGCGAATCGCATCCCAGGTCACTTACCCGTCCCGGTCCCCTGCTGTCATGTGCTGGCGCGCGCGGCTCCGCTCTCTAGGGCGCGCGCGCGCCAGCTCTCTGAGACTTAAAAGGCCAGTGCACCAATGATTGGTGCCTGGCCCAATTAGCTTAATTGGCTTCCACCTGCTCCCTGGCTATATCTGATCTCCTCCCTTGCACTCCCTTGCCGGATCTTGTTGCCTTGTGCTAGTGAAAGCGTTTAGTGTGTCCAAAGCCTGTGTTACCCGAACTTCTGCTATCCATCCTGACTACGAACCTTGCCGCCTGCCCCCGACCTTCTGCTACGTCTGACCTTGCCTCTGCCTAGTCCTTCTGTCCCACGCCTTCTCAGCAGTCAGCGAGGTTGAGCTGTTGCTAGTGGATACGACCTGGTTGCTACTGCCGCAGCAAGACCATCCCGCTTTGCGGCGGGCTCTGGCGAAAACCAGTAGCCTCTTAGAACCGGTCCACTAGCACGGTCCACGCCAATCCCTCGCTGACACAGCGGATCCACAACCCGTAAGCCGAATCGTGACAGTAGATCCGGCCATGGATCCCGCTGAGGTGCCGCTGCCAAGTCTCGCTGACCTTCCCACGGTGGTCACTCAGCAATCGCAGCAGATTGCCCAACAAGGACAGCAGCTGTCGCAGTTGACCGCCATGTTACAGCAACTTCTGCCTCTGCTACAGCAGCAACCATCTCCTCCGCCAGCTCCTGCACCTCCTCCGCAGCGAGTGGCCGCTCCTAGCCTCCGCCTGTCCCTGCCGGACAAATTTGATGGGGACTCTAAACTCTGCCGTGGATTTTTGTCTCAGTGTTCCCTGCATATGGAGATGTTGTCGGACTTGTTTCCTACAGAACGGTCTAAGGTGGCGTTCGTAGTGAGCCTTCTTTCAGGAAAGGCCTTGTCTTGGGCCACACCGCTCTGGGACCGCAATGATCCTGCCACAGCCACAGTCCAGTCCTTCTTCGCTGAAGTCCGGAGTGTCTTCGAGGAGCCAGCCCGAGCTTCTTCTGCCGAGACTGCCCTGTTGAACCTGGTCCAGGGTAATTCTTCAGTGGGCGAGTACGCCATCCAATTTCGTACTCTTGCTTCAGAGTTATCATGGAATAACGAGGCTCTCTGCGCGACCTTTAAAAAAGGCCTATCCAGTCGCATCAAGGATGTGCTGGCCGCACGAGAGATTCCTGCCAACCTGCAAGAACTCATCCATTTGGCTACCCGCATTGACATGCGTTTTTCTGAGCGACACCAAGAGCTCCGCCAGGAAAAAGACTTAGATCTCTGGGCACCTCTCCCACAGCATCCTTTGCAGTCTACGCCTGGGCCTCCCGCCGAGGAGGCCATGCAAGTGGATCGGTCTCGCCTGACCCAGGAAGAGAGGAATCGCCGTAGGGAAGAAAATCTTTGTCTGTACTGTGCCAGTACTGAGCATTTCTTGGTGGATTGCCCTATCCGTCCTCCACGTCTGGGAAACGCACGCACGCACCCAGCTCACGTGGGTGTGGCGTCTCTTGGTTCTAAGTCCGCTTCTCCACGTCTCACGGTGCCCGTGCGGATTTCTCCTTCTGCCAACTCCTCCCTCTCAGCCGTGGCCTGCTTGGACTCTGGTGCCTCTGGGAATTTTATTTTGGAGTCGTTTGTGAACAAATTCCGCATCCCGGTGACCCGTCTCGTCAAGCCGCTCTACATTTCCGCGGTCAATGGAGTCAGACTGGATTGCACCGTGCGTTACCGCACAGAACCCCTCCTGATGTGTATTGGACCCCACCACGAAAGGATTGAGCTCTTCGTTCTCCCCAACTGTACCTCTGAGGTCCTCCTCGGTCTGCCATGGCTCCGGCTTCATTCTCCCACCCTTGATTGGACCACCGGGGAGATCAAGAACTGGGACTCTGCTTGCCATCGGAAGTGCCTCTCCCCCCCTCCCAGTCCCGTCAGGCAAGCCTCTGTGCCTCCTCATGGCTCCCGTCCTTGTGTCACCCTGCCCCGTGCCAAGCTTCACCCTCTGCCCTCCCTCCCCATTCCAACTCCTGCTGTACTGCCTGCCGTTGAGGAAACCCTCCATTCTTTCCCGGTGTCCTCATCCCAGGGGAGGCAGTTACCGGACAAAAAAAAGGGGAGACCTAAGGGGGGGGGGGGTACTGTTACGCCTAGCGCTCCGGGTCCCCGCTCCTCCCCGGAGCGCTCACGGCGTCTCTCTCCCTGCAGCGCCCCGGTCAGTCCCGCTGACCGGGAGCGCTGCACTGTCATGGCCGTCGGGGATGCGATTCGCACAGCGGGACGCGCCCGCTCGCGAATCGCATCCCAGGTCACTTACCCGTCCCGGTCCCCTGCTGTCATGTGCTGGCGCGCGCGGCTCCGCTCTCTAGGGCGCGCGCGCGCCAGCTCTCTGAGACTTAAAGGGCCAGTGCACCAATGATTGGTGCCTGGCCCAATTAGCTTAATTGGCTTCCACCTGCTCCCTGGCTATATCTGATCTCCTCCCTTGCACTCCCTTGCCGGATCTTGTTGCCTTGTGCCAGTGAAAGCGTTTAGTGTGTCCAAAGCCTGTATTACCCGAACTTCTGCTATCCATCCTGACTACGAACCTTGCCGCCTGCCCCCGACCTTCTGCTACGTCTGACCTTGCCTCTGCCTAGTCCTTCTGTCCCACGCCTTCTCAGCAGTCAGCGAGGTTGAGCCGTTGCTAGTGGATACGACCTGGTTGCTACTGCCGCAGCAAGACCATCCCGCTTTGCGGCGGGCTCTGGCGAAAACCAGTAGCCTCTTAGAACCGGTCCACTAGCACGGTCCACGCCAATCCCTCGCTGACACAGCGGATCCACAACCCGTAAGCCGAATCGTGACAGCTTGATTGATAAATTTAGCGCTTCTGCGCATAATTTAGAATTTGGGAAAAGGGGTAAACTGCTTCTACCATACACAAATAATGATACATGTCCCCCACTGTGTATTACACACAAAAGTGTACTTTCTCTCTCCCTTTCCTGACAGTGCTTTTCTGCAGTGATTTTGGCTTGTGCTTAATCGCTGCTGTCAAGTTGCTTTTCTGTGCAACGCACACAATGCTCTATTCACTGCAATGAAACGCTCTCTCTGAAATAAAACGCTGCAATGCCTGGTAGCAAGATGGCTGCCGATTATATAGGCTGTGACATCACAGGGGTGGCTGGCTGTAGATAGGCTGCATCCTGCATGTGATTCAGGGTCATCACGCCTACCTGCATTGCCGCGATTCATTGTGAAGCTATTTTTTCCTGAAATTCTTAAGTAATTAGGATTGGTCAGATTGGTCAGATGATATGTTACAGAGGGGCAGTTATGTGGGTTTGGTAGAACTAGTCTAAAGCGAAGCAGGTGAATCCCCCCGGTAAGTCCCTGAGCAGTTACTTACAGTGTTTCTGTGGCTGACTGGCTGTGCATATGGTAAAATGAAAGATATTATTTAAAAGTACAACTGCCACTGCAAAAAACAAGCCCCTACATGGCTCTTTTGACTAAAAAAAATATTTCTAAAGGTACAGTAATCCCTCGAGATGCGATGGCCTCGACATACATTATTTTCAACATACGATGGCCTCTCAGAGGCCATCGTAGGTTGAAAGCAGTATCGACAAACAATACTTTTTGTCGGGGCCATCATTAAAATTTGCGGTCCTCCGGTAGCGCTGGCTGCCGCAGCTGCTCCCGGACTACCGCTGGGCTATTAAGCAGGTTTACAGTACATACCGGTGCATGCCGGTGCAGCTAACCCCCGTGGTGCCGGTGCAGCCTCCTTGCGGCGCTCGGATCCTCACTGTCATGTGACAATGTATTGTCACATGACAGTAACGTTGCCGGCCTGCACCTCAGTCGAGGAGCGCTGCCGGGAGAGGAAGACGTGGAGCTGGTGAGTGCTCATTTGCATGGCAGTGGCGGCGTTAACCCCTCACCCCATGGCAGCGGCGGCATTAACCCCTCACCCCATGGCAGCGGCAGTGTTATCTCTGCCGCAGGGTGAGGGGTTAACGCCGCCGTTGCCATGGGGTGAGGGGTTAACTTAACCCTTCACCCCATGGCAGCAATAAAACTGCCGCGGGTTGAGGGGTTAACGCTACCGCTGCCATGGGGTGAGGGGTTAACTTAACTCTTCCCCCCATGGCAGCGGCAGTGTTAACACCTCACACAGCGACAGCGATAAAACTGCCGCTGCCATGGGGTGAAGGGTCAAGTTAACCCCTCACCCCATGGCAGCAGTAGCATTAATCCCCCTCTCTTAAGTGCTGCACAAATCCCCACCAGGCCTGGCCCAAAGCCCCACCAGGCCTGGCCCAAAGCCCCACCAGGCCTGGCCCATAGCCCCACCAGGCCTGGCCCATAGCCCCACCAGGCCTAGCCCATAGCCCCACCAGGCCTGGCCCAAAGCCCCACCAGGCCTGGCCCAAAGCCCCACCAGGCCTGGCCCAAAGCCCCACTAGGCCTGGCCCAAAGCCCCACCAGGCCTGGCCCATAGCTCCACCAGGCCTGGCCCATAGCCCCACCAGGCCTGGCCCATAGCCCCACCAAGCCTGGCCCATAGCCCCACCAGGCCTGGCCCAAAGCCCCCACCTCGGGCCTTGCCCAAAGCCCCCACCTCAGGCCTGGCCCCTGGTTGAAATTTCATGGATTCAGGAACCAATTACCAGTTTTCCATAGAGATATGTCCTCAACATATGATGGTCTCGGGGCTCCGGAACCAATTACCAGTTTTCCATAGACATATGCAACATTAGGGGTTAACCCCTTACCACATACATTGACATAACAGTACCATAAGAGCCTCAGATAGTAAGAATATCATGAATTACTATTACATCATGATGATCACATAGTAATTGCTACTGTGCCCATTCGATCAACAATGGTAACCTAAAAGTGGTCAGGTAATATTTTCATGTACAGTAAAGTATAACTATAAGGTGGGCCTCCAGAATCAATTACACTGATGGGTCCTTTGCACCCCAGTCAAACTCTGTAGATAGGTAAGCCTTAGCCTTCCTTTATCCTGTGGCCGCTGCCTTTTCATAGCCTTTGTGCTCTTGGTAAATACCTGAGTGGCTTTTGGCCCGTCACTGCTGAAATCACAGACCTGAGGTTTCTGGTTTAGGGATGGAAGCAGAATTTGTGCTGATCAGCAGATCTGCCAGTGAGTGGTTGGCAGCGCCGCCTGTAACGTCCTCCTGCGTTATTAATGATGTGACATTAAACTCAATTTTGCTGAGGAAGCCAACACTCAAGTTACTAAACAGAATGTCTGTTACTCAGCAGCCATGTCAGTAGTGGGGGAGAGCTTGATGCTGGAAACAGTGTCACACGCCCGCTACTCTCTGACCCCTCATATACAAGGGGCAGCCGATGCTTTATACTGTATATTCGCCAGCTACTCAATATTTACCAGCAGTGCCAGTCTTAGCTTTACATGTTTAATCTAATCATTGTATTGTTAAGATTTCTGCTGACTGAGTTTCATTCCTTGCCATTTCGAGATCTCTGCTTGAATGGAAACATTCTTCCCTACATCCAGAGGCTGAAAACCTCTCTTGACCTAACACTTCTCAGAGCCGAGGATTTTTTTTGTTACGGTATCCAGCCTTAGAGAGATTATTCCATGATTTATTTTCATACTAAAGGCCAGAAATTCTATTAATAGTTTTAAAGTAGTTTCCTTTCTCATTTTTTTTTTTTTTTTGCTTGTTGGTGCTGCTGTTAATCTGAGCAGAATCGGTCATCACTACTGAATAGGGAAAAAAAGATCAAGTAGCAGAGACCTGGATGTGGAAAGAGGGACTGAGCATGTGTGTCCACCAGTACTATGCGGTACACGAAGTGGACATGCACATTACTATACACTTTGAAGAAAAGTTGGCACCATACCATATAAGTAAATGTCAAAGGAGGCTCTCTCCTCTCCCCTTCAGTGACCTTATGATGGCCTCCTATATGCCAAGTACGGAAGCCTGTGAGGTCTAACCATAGGCTTGGTCTCACAGGTGAACTGTCAGTATAAACTGACAGTTATACTATGCTGTAGTACATATGTACTGTAGTACATATAATAGAACAAAAGTTTATCATCTTAAAAATGCAGGGCGTAAATGTATGGCTTGCACCTGCTCCTATACTATAAACCGCACTCAGGAGCTTGGTACGCTTCATAGTTAGTTGGTCCCGGCTGTCAGCAGCCGGGACCTATGGCTAATGCCAGACATCACCAATCAGGGTAATGTCTGGCAAAAACTTTTTAGACACTGAAATCAAAGTTTATTGCAGCATCTAAAAATGTGAAAATCATCTGCTAGTTAGCTCAGGGGAGCTGATCGGGACCACTACTGTCCCCACCCGCCTCCGGCACATCCGATCAGTGCTCCTTCAGTGCGGGAAGCCATGGCAGCCTGCATTAATGGAGCACCTATAACACTGTTCAATGCTGTGTATGCAATCACATTCTTTCGAAAAAGTAGGGTTTTTTGGAGAAACGCCACTTTTCCCTGATGATCATGCCCCTTTGTAGGGGTTTCTGAGTAAAGTGGGGAGTGAAGCCAATGGGCATTATTTACTAGTTTAAGAATAGTTTTTTTTCGAGTAGGTTTTGTAGGATTTTTGTGTTGCATGTTTTGTGTGCCAGAATTTGTGACGAAAAAATCCCAAAAACCCTAATAACTCTCCATCCCTCAAAAAGGAATGTGTACCTGACATTTTCAGAAAAGAGACAAGAAATGTACTAATGTTCCCAGAAAAAATTTGATGGAGTTAAAGGGGTACTCCGGTGGTTAAGATGTTTGGCTATATTGCATCTTCTTTTAATGTTCATGTTTTTTGCAATTGACATGTATTATATGTTTGTGCAGCATATGTCTTTTTTTCTAACCTGTTTGTGGGCCAGGAAGTTCTGTAGTTCTGTGTTGGATCTCTTACTGTTGTCCACAATGTCGGCCATGTTAGGATTAGGCTGTGGACAACATGTCAGGGCTTTTTTTTCCCTCTGTTCTTTCAGAACTACATGAGAGAAAGAAGCCACACCCCCTCATCTCCCCCTCCAGGTGGTCACAGGTCTGCATGAGAGAAAGAAGCCACGCCCCCTCATCTCCCCCTTCTGGAGGATGCAGGTCTGCATGAGAGAAAGAAGCCAGAGCAGGGGGAGAGAGAGGACATGCACAGCTCCTCATCTCCCCTCCGCCTGCTCTGTCTTCTGAGGACGCAGGTCTGCACTGAAAGAAGACAGAGAAGATAAGAGTGTTATCTGAAGGGGAGGATAACAAAGTGCACGGGCTGGGGATGTATAGACTACAGGAGAATAAATCTCGGACTGGGGATGATTTCTATGTGTGAAGGGGGGGGAGTCCTGAATGACACATGCTGGGAGTTGTAGTCCCTGTTATGTGTGTGAATAGTTGTAGGTAGAAGTGACGGAGAGGCACTGCTAACTTAATATGGTGTTAATCACAATAAAGGATACATATGGAGGTAGACTCCTGACAGGTCACCCAGTACGAAAAAGATCCCACTGGCGGAGCTAGGTGAAAAGGTAAATACGTTCAGACAAATGCTTGTAACAAGAAACAATCCACACCTGCACTCACCGCTAGGGTACCGCAACTCCGGCTTGTCTCATCCGATTCCTCTTATCAAAGACCGGGCATCTCAGATGTAATGGCGCTCAGAAGAAGGCTATTATGTGTGTGTATGCTAGTGTTTACAAACCAGTGTGCCTCCAGCTGTTGCAAAACTACAACTCCCAGCATGCCCTGACAGCCTTTGGGCATGCTGGGAGTAGTAGTTTTTCAACAGCTGGAGGCACACTGGTTGGGAAACACTGTCCTAGCCTATTCAGCATACACATCATGTTACACCAGTGTTTCCAAACCAGTGTGCCTCCAGCTGTTTTAAGACTACCACTCCCAACATGCCCTGACAGTCTTTGGGCATGCCTAGAGTTGTAGTTTTGCAACAGCTGGAGGCACACTGATTGGGAAACACTGGCCCAGCCTATTCAGTATATTACAAACAAAGTGCATTGTTTCCCAACCAGGGTGTCTTCAGCTGTATCAAAACTACAACTCCCAGCATGCCCGGAAAGCTTTTGGCTGTCCGGGCATGCTGGTAGTAGTAGTTTTGCAAAACCTGGAGGCACCCTGGTTTGGAAACACTGGTGTATGTCCTATAGAGGTATGGTGAACTACAACCCCCAGGAGACTGCAGAGGCAGCATGCTGGTGTTATACCACAGCCTGAAGACTTCTGAATGACACATGCTGGGAGTTGTAATCCCTTTTGTGTGTGTATGCCAGTGTATCCCAACCAGGGTTGATTACATTAGTGTGCTGTGTATAAGGGGGCCGACCCGGGAAAATAGTAGGGTGGGTAAAGGGCGGAACAAAAAAAAAAAAAAAAAGGAGCCACCCCAAACCAGCAAGGCATATGGCATGCTGGGATTTGTAGTTTTCAGCACAGCAGGAAATAGAAGCAAAGATAGGAAAACAAAGTGGGGGATAAAAAGACAACAAAGAATGGAAATAGAGTAGCCATAAAACAAGAATAGAAATGAAACAAAACAAATAGGGTAAGTCAAAAATTGAAAAACACGTTGACCACCGGAGTACCCCTTTAAGCTTTAGAATACCTGGCAGATCAGAGCAGCTGTAAAAAGAGCGAAAAAACTAAACAAAAAGAAAACTACACTTCTCTCAATGAGTCCCAATGTGCTATTTTTACCAAAAAAGCACTGCATAGAAACGGAAGCCTCCAAAATGATAACATTGCGTTTTTTCTTTTTTTTCTGTTTTGTCCCCCCCCCCCCCCCCCCCAAAAAAAAATGTTTTGTTCACCATAGATGTGGTGGTAACATTATTGATGTCATTGCAAAGTACAATTGGTGACACAAAAAACAAGCCCTTGAGTCTGGAAGTGGAAAATTTAAACCGTTATGGCTGTAAAAAAGAGGAAAAAAACACGAAAGTGTGAAAATGGAAATTTCCTGCGACCTTAAGAGGTTATAGTATCAAAATAAAAAAATTTCAATAAATAAATAATGTTAAATAAATAAATGTCTCTTTTCCAATTAAGCCCTATATTATAAAATAAAAAAGTGCAGAGTTGTCACTATCATGGCGGTCATGTCTCTGCCTGCCCAGACAATGTCTGCGTGAATGACTCCGTATAGCTGTTACAACGTGTCAAAATATCAGCTTCAAATCCTTACAGAGGTTTATTATTGGAATCATGTCTCACCCTTGCAAATATGTCTGACACATTCTGTGGGATCCCCTCTAGTGACAGTGGGGGAGGGGGTTCTACCAGCAGCAGAATTACATCAATCATATGCTCCTCCCCTGCTTCAGAGATACAGATATGTAACTGGTTGTTACTCCAATGTGCCAAGAATTCCAGGGTTCAGTGTTTAGTCGATTATATCGGTTACTCTCCAATCCACCAATACACGTTGTCATCCGCTTCCCGATAATTATTTAGAGGTACTGTATGTTTCTTTCTGTGATCTCCTCCAGGTCAGATTAGCTCTTCCTCATTAGGATATAGCTGTTACCAGTGACTATAGCTTTGCTGCATTGCCCCTTGGAGCTTGAGGTAGCCTAAAATTCTGCGATGTGCCCGCCCTTCTTTTGTATATTAATAATTCTTTACTCACATTACGGCATGAGAGTGAAGAATTATGAATATGAAGAAAGTGGGCAGGCCTAACGCGGTAAACAGGAAGGAGGCAGTGAAGCTCGGCAAGCCTGCACCCGCCTCCATTGCGTACAAAAGTTAATTAGCATATTAGCAACAGGGGCAAAATCTAAAAAATTAGTGGACCAATGTTAGTACAGTGGGGATCAAAAGTTTGGGCACCCCAGGTAAAAATTTGCATTAATGTGCATAAAGAAGCCTAAAAGGCATCAAATTACAGATTAGACTTTCTTATAATATGTAAACAAAAGTTAGATTTTATTTCCATCATTTACACTTTCAAAATAACAGAAAACTAAAAAATGGTGCAAAAGTTTGGGCACCCTGCAGAGTTAATATCTTATACTGCCCCCTTTGGCAAGTATCACAGCTTGTAACCCTTTTTGTAGCCAGCCAAGAGTCTTTCAATTCTTGTTTGAGGTATCTTTGCCCATTCTTCCTTACAAAAGTCTTCCAGTTCTTTGAGATTTCTGAGCTGTCTGTCACGCAGTGCTCTTTTAACCCCTTAACGACCAAGGACGTATATTTACGTTCTTGGCCGGCTCCCGCGATGTAACACGTGGTCACGCGGTGACCACGCGTCATATCGGGTCGGTCCCGGCATGTATCTGAAGCCGGGACCCGGGACTAATAGTGCGCGGCTGCGATCGCGGCGCTGCGCGCTATTAACCCTTTAGACGCGGCGTTCAAAGTTCCGCGTCTAAAACTAAAGTGAAAGCTGCCCGGTTGCTCAGTGGGGCTGATCGGGACCAGCTGATCGGGCTGATCGGGATCAGCTGGGACACCAGCGGAGGTCCTCTTACCTTCCTCCGGCGTGTCCCTTCGGCGATTGATTGCTCCAAGCCTGAGATGAAGGCTTGAGCAATTGACCGCCGATAAAACTGATCAATGCAAAGCTATGGCCTTGCAGTGAACAGTGTATAAGATCAGTGTGTGCAGTGTTATAACCCCCTATGGGGCTATAACCCTGCAAAAAAAGTGTAAAAAAAAAAGTAAATAAATGTGATTTAACCCTTTCCCTAATAAAAGTCCAAATCACCCCCCTTTTCCCATAAAAAAAAACATGTAAATAAAAATAAATCTAAACATATGTGGTATCTCCGCGTAAATGTCTGAACTATAAAATTATATCATTAATTAAACCGCACGGTCAATGGCGTACGCGCAAAACAATTCCAAAGTCCAAAATAACGTATTTTCGGTCACTTTTTATATCATGATAAAATGAATAAAAAGCGATCAAAAAGTCTGATCAATACAAAAATAGTAACACTAAAAACTTCAGATCAAGGCACAAAAAAATGAGCCCTCATACCACCCCATACGCAGTAAAATAAAAAAGTTATAGGAGTCAGAAGATGACAGTTTTAAACTTATACATTTTTCTGCATGTAGTTATGATTTTTTTCCAGAAGTACGACAAAATCAAACCTATATAAGTAGGGTATCATTTTAATTGTATGGACCTACAGAATAAAGATAAGGTGTCATTTTTACCGAAAAATTTACTGCGTAGAAACGGAAGCCCCCAAAAGTTACAAAATTGTGTTTTTTCTTCAATTTTGTCGCACAATGATTTTTTTCCGTTTTGCCGTAGATTTTTGGGTAAAATGACTGATGTCACTGCAAAGTAGAATTGGTGGCACAAAAAATAAGCCATCATATGGATTTTTAGGTGCAAAAATTGAAAGGGTTATGATTTTTAAAAGGTGAGGAGGAAAAAACGAAAGTACAAAAGCGGAATAACCCAGTGTCCTTAAGGGGTTAAAGTCTATCCATAGACTTTCAATTATGTTGAGGTCAGGAGATTGTGAAGGCCATGGTAAAACCTTCAGTTTACACCTCCTGATGTAATCCCCCGTGAATTTCGAGGTGTGTTTAGGATCATTATCCATTTGTAGAAGCCATCCTCTCTTTAACTTCAACTTTTTCACAGATGGCATCAAGTTAGCATCCTAAATTTGCTGAAATGTTATTGAATCATTTTTCCTTCTACTCGTGAGATGTTCCCTGTGCCACTGGCTGTAATACAACCCCAAAGCATGATTGATCCACCCCCATGCTTAACAGTTGGACAGAGGTTCTTTTCATTAAATTCTGTTCCCCTATTTGTACAAGTATCTCTTTATAGTGGAATAGTGTACCACAACTCCAGTGTCTGCCAGATCTTTCTGGAGGGATTGTGCAGTCAAACGTGGGTTTTAAATTGTTTTTCTCACAATCCTGGGAGCTGTTCTGTCTGATATTTTTCTTGGTCTTCCAGATCTTGCTTTAACTTCCACTGTTCCTGATGACTGCCATTTCTTAATTACATTCCAAACAGAGGATAATGACATCTGAAAACGTTTTGCTATCTTCTTATAGCCTTCTCCAGCTTTGTGAGCGTCAACTATTTTCAGTTTCAGATTTCTAGACAACTGCTTAGAAGAACCCATGGTGCTGATTGTTGGGGCAAGCTCAGATGAGTCTGGGCATTTAAAACCTTTGAGATTGACATCACCTGGTCTTCCCAGATGATGATTGAGAACAATCCATGACACTAACAGGTCTCAGCTTAGCAAGGGGGCAGTGCATGCTATAAATTCTGCAGGGTGCCCAAACTTTTGCAGATGCCATTTTTTTTTGTTTTCTGTTATTTTGAAAGTGTAAATGATGGAAATAAAATTTAACTTTTGTTGACATATTATAAGAATGTCTAATCTGTAATTTGATGCCTTTTGGAGATTTTTCCATCTTTCCTTGGCTTCTTTATGCACATTAATACAAATTTTTACCTGGGGTGCCCAAACTTTTGATCCCCACTGTATACGTCATTGGCCATGTGGTTTAATTAACATTATATTTTTATAGTTCAAACATTTATGCACGTGGCATTACCACATATGTTTATTTTTATTTTTGTTTACATTTTTTTTTTATGGGAAAAGGGGGGTGATTCAAACTTTTATTAGGGAAGGGGTTAAATCACATTTATTAACTTTGGTAAAAAAAAACTTTTTTTACACCACTTTTTAGTCCCCATGGTGGACTATTACATGAAATCTTCTGATTGCATACACTGATCAATGCTATGCCATAGCATAGATCAGTGTTATCGGCGCTCTGCTGATCCAGCCAATTTCAGTTCTGTTATTTTGAAAGTGTAAATGATGGAAATAACTTTTGTTGACATATTATAAGAATGTCTAATCTGTAATTTGATGCCTTTTGGAGATTTTTCCATCTTTCATTGGCTTCTTTATGCACATTAATACAAATTTTTACCTGGGGTGCCAAAACTTTTGATCCCCACTGTAAGTGTGGTGGTCCGGTACAGGAGTTGCACCCATGTACCCTTGCTGTCCTGTCTGGTGGACTTTATTGCAGTGTCCCCTCAGCCCATTTTGGCCTTAAGGACTTTAATTTATACGTTTTCATTTTTTCCTCCTCGCCTTCTAAAAATCATAACTCTTTTATATTTTCATCCACAGACAAGTATGAGGGCTTGTTTTTTGCGCGACCAGTTGTCCTTTGTAATGACATCACTCATTATATCATAAAATGTATGGCGCAACCAAAAAAACACTATTTTTGTGGGGAAATTAAAACGAAAAACGCAATTTTGCTAATTTTGGAAGGTTTTGTTTTCACGCCGTACAATTAATGGTAAAAATGACGTGTGTTCTTTATTCTGAGGGTCAATACGATTAAAATGATACCCATTATTATATACTTTTATATTATTGTTGCGCTTAAAAAAAATCACAAACTTTTTAACCAAATTAGTACGTTTATAATCCCTTTATTTTGATGACCTCTAACTTTTTTATTTTTCCGTATAAGCGGTGGTATGGGGGCTCATTTTTTGCACCATGATCTGTACTTTTTTTTGATACCACATTTGCATATAAAAAACTTTTAATACATTTTTTATAATCTTTTTTTAATAAAATGTATTAAAAAAAAAGTAGGAATTTTGGACTTTTTTTTTTTCGTTCACGCCGTTCACCGTACGGGATCATTAAAAATTTTTTTTAATAGTTCGGACATTTACGCACGTGGCAATACCAAATATGTCTATAAAAAATGTTTTTTACGCTTTTTGGGGGTAAAATAGGAAAAAACGGACGTTTTACTTTTTTATTGGGGGAGGGGATTTTTCACTTTTTTTTTTACTTTTACTTTTACATTTTTTTACATTTTTTTTTACACTTGAATAGTCCCCATAGGGGACTATTCATAGCAATACCATGATTGCTAATACTGATCTGTTCTATGTATAGGACATAGAACAGATCAGTATTATCGGTCATCTCCTGCTCTGGTCTGCTCGATGACAGACCAGAGCAGGAGACGCCGGGAGCCGGACGGAGGAAGGAGAGGGGACCTCCGTCCGGCGTTCTGAATGATCGGATCCCCGCAGCAGCGCTGCGGGCGATCCGATCGTTCATTTAAATCGCGCACTGCCGCAGATGCCGGGATCTGTATTGATCCCGGCACCTGAGGGGTTAATGGCGGACGCCCGCGAGATCGCGGGCGTCGGCCATTGCCGGCGGGTCCCTGGCTGCGATCAGCAGCCGGGATCAGCCGCGCATGACACGGGCATCGCTCCGATGCCCGCGGTTATGCACAGGACGTAAATGTACGTCCTGGTGCGTTAAGTACCACCTCACCAGGACGTACATTTACGTCCTGCATCCTTAAGGGGTTAAAGGAGATCTGTAGTGCTCTGAACTATATCCCCTATCTAAAGGATAGGGGATAAGTTTTAGATCGGGACAGGAAAGGGGGTGTTCCGTCCCTGCATGATGCGACAGCCGGCATGCCCCTCCATGAATCCCATAGAGATGGGAGTATACTACGTTTCGAGGTCTGGTCAGAAAACTGGATACGGGTCAAAAATGAGCTGACCGGAGTAAAACGGTGACTCCGGTGGGCTCATTAAAGTCAATGGATTAGGGCGTCGGTCCGGCTGGGGTACGGGAGCGCACATTTCTCCCCTCCCCCAGCCGGATCCGGCACCCGTAGAGTGAAAACGTGATGTGCATGCACCCTAAGGCTGTTAAGAAGCTTGCCACCCGGTTTGCTCCACCTGACAGTGAACTGACCTTGCCTAGGAAACCTGCCCCTGCTCCTGCTAATCCTCCACTCAGAAGATACTGGGGGACTCAGAGACCTTTTTGCCCCTATTGTAACAAGCCCAGCCATTGGAAAATGCAGTGCTGGGATTAAAACGGATTCATTCTGGGGTCGAGGACCAGCCCTCAGGAAAACAGTCACCAGGTCCAACCCCAGAACGACCTTAATCAGGAGTTTCACATTATGTCACCTCCTGCCCCCTTGTAACAGTTATTGTAGAAGGTGTACCTTTAGAGGCGTTAATAGATACAGGGTTACAAGTGTCAACCATATCTAAACCTGTTTTTTTTTTACCAGCATCGGGATGCTAGTCTAATCTATTATGTGTGCCTGAGGATGTTAACTTCAGAGTAGTTGCAGGAAATGGGCAACCAGTCCCCAGACATGGATACTGGGAGCAAACCATTTAATTGTGAAAACATGGACAGGGGGTGATTGTGACCAATGTGACAATTAAGGGGTTTGCAGAATTTATATTGGGGAGAAATATTATGAATTTTTTTTTACTGAAATTCTAGATGCCTTGTATGCCTCTCTCCCCTATATGCCCCCTTCAGACCAGCAGGCTGTGCAGCACCACCTGAAAGTCCTACAAGTGGAACAGAAGTTTGCCAACAAGCAAGGCGAGATCTGCAGAGTACGATTTCAAGACATCAGGTCGGTGACCTTACAACCCAACACTGAAACCATCATATGGTGCTGTGCACATCCCGGAGTCAAGAATAGTGTTGCTCGCGAATATTCGCAATGCGAATTTTATTCGCGAATATCGCATATTCGCGAATTCGCGAATATAGCACTATATATACGTAATTACGAATATTGTTTTTTTTTTTTTTCACAGTACACACCACAGTGATCTAAAGAAGACTCTAATACCACTGTGTGAGACTGGCGTACGAATTTTTGCATATGGGAAAATTTGCATATGTTAAGTTTCGCATATGCGAATTTTTGCTAATGCTAATTTTCTCATATGCTAATTTTAGCACATGCGGATTTTCGCTTATGCTAATTTTAACATATGCAAATTTTCGCATGTGCAAATTTTCGCATATGCGAAAATACAACGCAAATATTACGAATATGCGAATTTAGCGAATATATGACGAATATTCGTCCACATATTCGCGAAATATCGCGAATTCGAATATGGCCTATGCTGCTCAACACTAGTCAAGAATCGGGTCAATAAACAGGCTCTGCTGGAACCCATGAAACTGGAAGATCATCCTTTAGCTAACTAGTCAATGTATCCAGTCCATTATAGTCATCTAATGTCTATTGTTTCCTGTCCACTGTGCACAGGGTACTCTCGTGGCCAGAGAATTCTCCTGAAAGTCTTAAGTAGCACATAAAGTGACAGAGCTATTGTGTACATATGTAACATTTCCATGTGTTGTCAGAAAAATGTATAACTGATAGTCCAATGTTATGGGGAGAAGTAGCTTAAGCCGAAGGGCTCCATTAGCACAGGCATCAGGGTAGAGAGCCTCAGGCAGCCCGATCCAAACTTATTTTATACCACCAAGCAGTTATAAGGTCAAAATACCTCAACGGAAATCTTATTCAAATTCATCATGGTTAACACCCTCAAAAGACTGAGCATGTATGC
Source organism: Hyla sarda (assembly GCF_029499605.1). Classification (NCBI taxonomy): domain Eukaryota; kingdom Metazoa; phylum Chordata; class Amphibia; order Anura; family Hylidae; genus Hyla; species Hyla sarda. The sequence continues at coordinate 146,742,724 of NC_079194.1, forward strand.
ACATTGCAAAAAAAAATTGCAAAAAAATTGCAAAAAAATGCCACATGGACTCTTCCCCAGTTTATCAGCCCTGTGAAGGACATTGGTGCAATGCCCCAGGAACTGTTTGTTGTTTCTTGGCACTGTACCCTTGCTGTCCTGTCTGGCAGACTCTATTGCAGTGTCCCCTGAGTCCCCCCTTAAGCTGAGTAGTATAAATGGTTAAGTGCCTTGTATTATCTATTGCAATGTATGTATAATGTTATGCACCTTTAAATGTTGTTACCAAGTCTTGTAACCAGGGAAGGTGTCAATGACCATATGACTTGTGGGTGACCTATAGTACGTCTCCAAAGTCTCTCCCATATAAACCCAGGGAGGAGCTAGTTAGTTTCACTTTAGAGCATGCTGAAGAACAGTCAAGACCTGAGAGTGTCTGGTGTCCTGAGGAAACCCAAGGCCTAGTCACGCAGCCATGCTTCCATCGCCAATTGCCCCACAGGGGAACGTGAAAGCCAGGGTTGAAGTCTAGTCAGTCAAGTCTGTCTAAATTCAGCGTGGGTCTGCAGCATTCTGTCCAAGTCCACAACAAGTCCCAGCAAGCCCTCAAGTCTCCAAAGTCACTGGTCACCTCCTTGGGCCTAATTGAGCTGTAAAGACTATTCCTTCTGTATGCCTCAGTAAAGCTGCAGTTGTTCCGTAACTTGGCGACAGAGTCATTATTTGCTTCCTGCCCAGCCCAGGATCCAGCAGCCATACCACTGGGTGGTGTAGAGGTAAAACCACACCCTGGTGTGATGAACACAAGGGGTTAATGCCATCTACCCCTAGGGTAATAACATCTGCCTTCATCATTCCCTAACCACATAAGCATAATATAATTTTACAAAGGTTTACTAGCCCTATAACCCAATGTATTGGGTTTAGTGCAGGTGAACAGGCTGTCAGCTTCTCTTTAAAGTGCCCTAATGTAAGGTGTTATGGAAACTATGTGTAAAACAGTTCCTTCTCCTATACAGTAAACAGCCATGGACTATGTAAGGCCTGTGGAGGTAAGTGGGGATGCTATGCCTCACCAATTAACTCCTCACACTTGCACTCTGCACCTAGCCCAGAAAGTATAGGGCCACAAATCTGAATTAAACTTGATTGCTTGTTTTATGTGGAAACTGCCAATATGTCAGGCAGTATTCAGGGATATGTGTTAGGCAGTACTCAGAGTGATGTGTCAGGCGGTACTCAGGGTGATGTGTCAGGCAGTACTCAGGCTGATGTGTCAGGCGATACTCAGGGTGATGTGTCAGGCAGTACTCAGGGTGATTTTTAGGCGGTATTCGGGGTGATGTGTCAGGCGGTACTCAGGGTGATGTGTCAGGCAGTACTCAGGGTGATGTGTCAGGCAGTACTCAGGGTGATGTGTCAGGCGTTACTCATGTTGATGTGTCAGGCGGTACTCAGGATAATCAGGGTAATGTGCCAGGAAATACTTAGGGTGATGTGTCAAGCGGTACTCAGGGTGATGTGTCAGGCAGTACTCAGGGTGATGTGTCAGGCGGTACTCAGGGTGATGTGTCTGGCGGTACTCAGGGTGATGTGTCTGGCGATACTCAGAGTGATGTGTCAGGCGGTACTCAGGTTGATGTGTCAGGCGGTACTCAGGGTGATGTGTCTGGCGATACTCAGAGTGATGTGTCAGGCGGTACTCAGGTTGATGTGTCAGGCGGTACTCAGGGTGATGTGTCAGGCGATACTCAGGGTGATGTCTCAGACGGTACTCAGGGTGATGTGTCAAGCGATACTCAGGGTCATGTGTCAGGCAGTGCTTGGTCAAGGTGATATGTTAGGCGGTGCTCATTCATAGTCATGTGTCTGCTGATCTTTCAGCCAGTTTGATGTGTCAGATGGATTTAGTCAGGGTGATGTGTCAGGCGGTACTCGGTGATATGTCAGGTGGTACCCAGCTTGATGTGTCAGGTGGTACTCAGGGTGATGTGTAAGGCGGGACTCAGGATGATGTGTCAGGTGGTACTCAGGGTGATGTGACAGGTGGTACTCAGGGTGGTGTGTCAGGCAATACTTAGGGTGATGTGTCAGGCGATACTCAGGGTCATGTGTCAGGCAGTACTCAGGTTGACGTTTCAGGCGGTACTCAGGGTGATGTGTCAGGCGGTACTCAGGGTGATGTGTCAGGCGGTACTCAGGGGGATGTGTCAGGCAGTATTCAGGGTGATGTGTCAGGCGGTACTCAGGGTAATGTGTCAGGCAGTACTCAGGGGGATGTGTCAGGCAGTATTCAGGATGATGTGTCAGGCAGTATTCAGGTTGATGTGTCAGGCGGTACGCAGGGTGATGTGTCAGGCAATACTTAGGGTTATGTGTCAGGCGGTACTCAGGGTGATGTGTCAAGCGGTACTCAGGGTGATGTGTCAGGCAGTACTCAGGTTGATGTGTCAGGCGATACTCGGGGTGATGTGTCAGGCAATACTTAGGGTGATGTGTCAGGCGGTCACGGTGATGTGTCAGGCGGTAATCAGGGTGATGTGTCAGGCGGTACTCAGGTTGATGTGTCAGGCAGTACTCAGGGTGATGTGTCAGGCAGTACTCAGGTTGATGTGTCAGGCGGTACTCAGGGTGATGTGTCAGGCAGTACTCAGGGTGATTTTTTAGGCGGTATTTGGGGTGATGTGTCAGGCGGTTCTCGGGGTGATGTCTCAGGCGGTACTCAGGGTGATGTGTCAGGCAGTACTCAAGGTGATGTGTCAGGCAGTACTCAGGGTGATGTGTCAGGCGTTACTCAGGTTGATGTGTCAGGCGGTACTCAGGATGATGTGTCAGGGTAATGTGCCAGGAAATACTTAGGGTGATGTGTCAAGCGGTACTCAGGGTGATGTGTCAGGCAGTACTCAGGGTTATTACCGCCTGAAAGATCACCCTGAGTACTGCCAGACACATTACCCTGAGTAATCAGGTAATCAGGGTGATGTGTCAGGCGGTACTCAGGTTGATGTGTCAGGCGGTACTCAGGGTGATGTGTCAGGCAGTACTCAGGTTGATGTGTCAGGCGTTACTCAGGGTGATGTGTCAGGCAATACTTAGGGTTATGTGTCAGGCAGTACTCAGGGTGCTGTGTCAGGTGGTACTCAGGGTGATGTGTCAGGCAGTACTCAGGGTGGTGTGTCAGGCAATACTTAGGGTGATGTCTCAGGCGGTACTCAGGGTGATGTGTCAGACGGTACTCAGGGTGATGTGACAGGCGGTACTCTGGGTGGTGTGTCAGGCAATACTTAGGGTGATGTGTCAGGCAGTACTCAGATTGATGTGTCAGGCGGTACTCAGGGTGATGTGTCAGGCAGTACTCAGGTTGATGTGTCAGGCGATACTCAGGGTGATGTGTCAAGCGGTCACGGTGATGTGTCAGGTGGTAATCAGGGTGATGTGTCAGGCGGTACTCAGGTTGATGTGTCAGGCGGTACTCAGGGTGATGTGTCAGGCAGTACTCAGGTTGATGTGTCAGGCGGTACTCAGGGTGATGTGTCAGGCAGTACTCAGGGTGATTTTTTAGGCGGTATTTGGGGTGATGTGTCAGGCGGTTCTCGGGGTGATGTGTCAGGCGGTACTCAGGGTGATGTGTCAGGCAGTACTCAGGGTGATGTGTCAGGCAGTACTCAGGGTGATGTGTCAGGCGTTACTCAGGTTGATGTGTCAGGCGGTACTCAGGATGATGTGTCAGGGTAATGTGCCAGGAAATACTTAGGGTGATGTGTCAAGCGGTACTCAGGGTGATGTGTCAGGCAGTACTCAGGGTGATTACCGCCTGAAAGATCACCCTGAGTACTGCCACACACATTACCCTGAGTAATCAGGTAATCAGGGTGATGTGTCAGGCGGTACTCAGGTTGATGTGTCAGGTGGTACTCAGGGTGATGTGTCAGGCAGTACTCAGGGTGATTTTTTAGGCGGTATTTGGGGTGATGTGTCAGGCGGTTCTCGGGGTGATGTGTCAGGCGGTACTCAGGGTGATGTGTCAGGCAGTACTCAGGGTGATGTGTCAGGCAGTACTCAGGGTGATGTGTCAGGTGGTACTCAGGGTGATGTGTCAGGCAGTACTCAGGGTGGTGTGTCAGGCAATACTTAGGGTGATGTGTCAGGCGGTACTCAGGGTGATGTGTCAGACGGTACTCAGGGTGATGTGACAGGCGGTACTCAGGGTGGTGTGTCAGGCAATACTTAGGGTGATGTGTCAGGCAGTACTCAGATTGATGTGTCAGGCGGTACTCAGGGTGATGTGTCAGGCGGTACTCAGGGTGATGTGTCAGGCGGTACTCAAGGTGATGTGTCAGGCGGTACTCAGGTTGATGTGTCAGGCGGTACTCAGGGTGATGTGTCAGGCAGTACTCAGGTTGATGTGTCAGGTGGTACTCAGGGTGATGTGTCAGGCAGTACTCAGGGTGATTTTTTAGGCGGTATTTGGGGTGATGTGTCAGGCGGTTCTCGGGGTGATGTGTCAGGCGGTACTCAGGGTGATGTGTCAGGCAGTACTCAGGGTGATGTGTTAGGCAGTACTCAGGGTGATGTGTCAGGCGTTACTCAGGTTGATGTGTCAGGCGGTACTCAGGATGATGTGTCAGGGTAATGTGCCAGGAAATACTTAGGGTGATGTGTCAAGCGGTACTCAGGGTGATGTGTCAGGCAGTACTCAGGGTGATTACCGCCTGAAAGATCACCCTGAGTAATACTTAGGGTGATGTGTCAGGCAGTACTCAGATTGATGTGTCAGGCGGTTCTCAGGGTGATGTGTCAGGCGGTACTCAGGGTGATGTGTCAGGCGGTACTCAAGGTGATGTGTCAGGCAATACTTAGGGTGATGTGTCAGGCGGTACTCAGGGTGATGTGTCAGGCGGTCACGGTGATGTGTCAGGTGGTAATCAGGGTGATGTGTCAGGCGGTACTCAGGTTGATGTGTCAGGCGGTACTCAGGGTGATGTGTCAGGCAGTACTCAGGTTGATGTGTCAGGCGGTACTCAGGGTGATGTGTCAGGCAGTACTCGGGGTGATTTTTTAGGCGGTATTTGGGGTGATGTGTCAGGCGGTTCTCGGGGTGATGTGTCAGGCGGTACTCAGGGTGATGTGTCAGGCAGTACTCAGGGTGATGTGTCAAGCAGTACTCAGGGTGATGTGTCAGGCCTTACTCAGGTTGATGTGTCAGGCGGTACTCAGGATGATGTGTCAGGGTAATGTGCCAGGAAATACTTAGGGTGATGTGTCAAGCGGTACTCAGGGTGATGTGTCAGGCAGTACTCAGGTTGATGTGTCAGGCGTTACTCAGGGTGATGTGTCAGGCAATACTTAGGGTTATGTGTCAGGCAGTACTCAGGGTGCTGTGTCAGGTGGTACTCAGGGTGATGTGTCAGGCAGTACTCAGGGTGGTGTGTCAGGCAATACTTAGGGTGATGTGTCAGGCGGTACTCAGGGTGATGTGTCAGACGGTACTCAGGGTGATGTGACAGGCGGTACTCAGGGTGGTGTGTCAGGCAATACTTAGGGTGATGTGTCAGGCAGTACTCAGATTGATGTGTCAGGCGGTACTCAGGGTGATGTGTCAGGCGGTACTCAGGGTGATGTGTCAGGCGGTACTCAAGGTGATGTGTCAGGCGGTACTCAGGTTGATGTGTCAGGCGGTACTCAGGGTGATGTGTCAGGCAGTACTCAGGTTGATGTGTCAGGCGGTACTCATGGTGATGTGTCAGGCAGTACTCATGGTGATTTTTTAGGCGGTATTTGGGGTGATGTGTCAGGCGGTTCTCGGGGTGATGTGTCAGGCGGTACTCAGGGTGATGTGTCAGGCAGTACTCAGGGTGATGTGTCAGGCAGTACTCAGGGTGATGTGTCAGGCGTTACTCAGGTTGATGTGTCAGGCGGTACTCAGGATGATGTGTCAGGGTAATGTGTCAGGCAGTACTCAGATTGATGTGTCAGGCGGTTCTCAGGGTGATGTGTCAGGCGGTACTCAGGGTGATGTGTCAGGCGGTACTCAAGGTGATGTGTCAGGCAATACTTAGGGTGATGTGTCAGGCGGTACTCAGGGTAATGTGTCAGGCGGTACTCAGGGGGATGTGTCAGGCAGTATTCAGGATGATGTGTCAGGCAGTATTCAGGTTGATGTGTCAGGCGGTACGCAGGGTGATGTGTCAGGCAATACTTAGGGTTATGTGTCAGGCGGTACTCAGGGTGATGTGTCAAGCGATACTCAGGGTGATGTGTCAGGCAGTACTCAGGTTGATGTGTCAGGCGATACTCGGGGTGATGTGTCAGGCAATACTTAGGGTTATGTGTCAGGCGGTCACGGTGATGTGTCAGGCGGTAATCAGGGTGATGTGTCAGGCGGTACTCAGGTTGATGTGTCAGGCGGTACTCAGGGTGATGTGTCAGGCAGTACTCAGGTTGATGTGTCAGGCGGTACTCAGGGTGATGTGTCAGGCAGTACTCAGGGTGATTTTTTAGGCGGTATTTGGGGTGATGTGTCAGGCGGTTCTCGGGGTGATGTCTCAGGCGGTACTCAGGGTGATGTGTCAGGCAGTACTCAGGGTGATGTGTCAGGCAGTACTCAGGGTGATGTGTCAGGCGTTACTCAGGTTGATGTGTCAGGCGGTACTCAGGATGATGTGTCAGGGTAATGTGCCAGGAAATACTTAGGGTGATGTGTCAAGCGGTACTCAGGGTGATGTGTCAGGCAGTACTCAGGGTTATTACCGCCTGAAAGATCACCCTGAGTACTGCCAGACACATTACCCTGAGTAATCAGGTAATCAGGGTGATGTGTCAGGCGGTACTCAGGTTGATGTGTCAGGCGGTACTCAGGGTGATGTGTCAGGCAGTACTCAGGTTGATGTGTCAGGCGTTACTCAGGGTGATGTGTCAGGCAATACTTAGGGTTATGTGTCAGGCAGTACTCAGGGTGCTGTGTCAGGTGGTACTCAGGGTGATGTGTCAGGCAGTACTCAGGGTGGTGTGTCAGGCAATACTTAGGGTGATGTCTCAGGCGGTACTCAGGGTGATGTGTCAGACGGTACTCAGGGTGATGTGACAGGCGGTACTCTGGGTGGTGTGTCAGGCAATACTTAGGGTGATGTGTCAGGCAGTACTCAGATTGATGTGTCAGGCGGTACTCAGGGTGATGTGTCAGGCAGTACTCAGGTTGATGTGTCAGGCGATACTCAGGTTGATGTGTCAGGCGGTCACGGTGATGTGTCAGGTGGTAATCAGGGTGATGTGTCAGGCGGTACTCAGGTTGATGTGTCAGGCGGTACTCAGGGTGATGTGTCAGGCAGTACTCAGGTTGATGTGTCAGGCGGTACTCAGGGTGATGTGTCAGGCAGTACTCAGGGTGATTTTTTAGGCGGTATTTGGGGTGATGTGTCAGGCGGTTCTCGGGGTGATGTGTCAGGCGGTACTCAGGGTGATGTGTCAGGCAGTACTCAGGGTGATGTGTCAGGCAGTACTCAGGGTGATGTGTCAGGCCTTACTCAGGTTGATGTGTCAGGCGGTACTCAGGATGATGTGTCAGGGTAATGTGCCAGGAAATACTTAGGGTGATGTGTCAAGCGGTACTCAGGGTGATGTGTCAGGCAGTACTCAGGGTGATTACCGCCTGAAAGATCACCCTGAGTAATACTTAGGGTGATGTGTCAGGCAATACTTAGGGTTATGTGTCAGGCGGTACTCAGGGTGATGTGTCAAGCGATACTCAGGGTGATGTGTCAGGCAGTACTCAGGTTGATGTGTCAGGCGATACTCGGGGTGATGTGTCAGGCAATACTTAGGTTTATGTGTCAGGCGGTCACGGTGATGTGTCAGGCGGTAATCAGGGTGATGTGTCAGGCGGTACTCAGGTTGATGTGTCAGGCGGTTCTCAGGGTGATGTGTCAGGCGGTACTCAGGGTGATGTGTCAGGCGGTACTCAAGGTGATGTGTCAGGCAATACTTAGGGTGATGTGTCAGGCGGTACTCAGGGTGATGTGTCAGGCGGTCACGGTGATGTGTCAGGTGGTAATCAGGGTGATGTGTCAGGCGGTACTCAGGTTGATGTGTCAGGCGGTACTCAGGGTGATGTGTCAGGCAGTACTCAGGTTGATGTGTCAGGCGGTACTCAGGGTGATGTGTCAGGCGGTACTCAGGGTGATGTGTCAGGCGGTACTCAAGGTGATGTGTCAGGCAATACTTAGGGTGATGTGTCAGGCGGTACTCAGGGTGATGTGTCAGGCGGTCACGGTGATGTGTCAGGTGGTAATCAGGGTGATGTGTCAGGCGGTACTCAAGGTGATGTGTCAGGCAATACTTAGGGTGATGTGTCAGGCGGTACTCAGGGTGATGTGTCAGGCGGTCACGGTGATGTGTCAGGTGGTAATCAGGGTGATGTGTCAGGCGGTACTCAGGTTGATGTGTCAGGCGGTACTCAGGGTGATGTGTCAGGCAGTACTCAGGTTGATGTGTCAGGCGGTACTCAGGGTGATGTGTCAGGCAGTACTCAGGGTGATTTTTTAGGCGGTATTTGGGGTGATGTGTCAGGCGGTTCTCGGGGTGATGTCTCAGGCGGTACTCAGGGTGATGTGTCAGGCAGTACTCAGGGTGATGTGTCAAGCAGTACTCAGGGTGATGTGTCAGGCCTTACTCAGGTTGATGTGTCAGGCGGTACTCAGGATGATGTGTCAGGGTAATGTGCCAGGAAATACTTAGGGTGATGTGTCAAGCGGTACTCAGGGTGATGTGTCAGGCAGTACTCAGGGTGATTACCGCCTGAAAGATCACCCTGAGTACTGCCACACACATTACCCTGAGTAATCAGGTAATCAGGGTGATGTGTCAGGCGGTACTCAGGTTGATGTGTCAGGCTGTACTCAGGGTGATGTGTCAGGCAGTACTCAGGTTGATGTGTCAGGCGTCACTCAGGGTGATGTGTCAGGCAATACTTAGGGTTATGTGTCAGGCAGTACTCAGGGTGCTGTGTCAGGTGGTACTCAGGGTGATGTGTCAGGCAGTACTCAGGGTGGTGTGTCAGGCCATACTTAGGGTGATGTGTCAGGTGGTAGTCAGGGTGATGTGTCAGACGGTACTCAGGGTGATGTGACAGGCGGTACTCAGGGTGGTGTGTCAGGCAATACTTAGGGTGATGTGTCAGGCAGTACTCAAATTGATGTGTCAGGCGGTACTCAGGGTGATGTGTCAGGCGGTACTCAGGGTGATGTGTCAGGCGGTACTCAAGGTGATGTGTCAGGCGGTACTCAGGTTGATGTGTCAGGCGGTACTCAGGGTGATGTGTCAGGCAGTACTCAGGTTGATGTGTCAGGCGGTACTCAGGGTGATGTGTCAGGCAGTACTCAGGGTGATTTTTTAGGCGGTATTTGGGGTGATGTGTCAGGCGGTTCTCGGGGTGATGTGTCAGGCGGTACTCAGGGTGATGTGTCAGGCAGTACTCAGGGTGATGTGTCAGGCAGTACTCAGGGTGATGTGTCAGGCGTTACTCAGGTTGATGTGTCAGGCGGTACTCAGGATGATGTGTCAGGGTAATGTGCCAGGAAATACTTAGGGTGATGTGTCAAGCGGTACTCAGGGTGATGTGTCAGGCAGTACTCAGGGTGATTACCGCCTGAAAGATCACCCTGAGTAATACTTAGGGTGATGTGTCAGGCAATACTTAGGGTTATGTGTCAGGCGGTACTCAGGGTGATGTGTCAAGCGATACTCAGGGTGATGTGTCAGGCAGTACTCAGGTTGATGTGTCAGGCGATACTCGGGGTGATGTGTCAGGCAATACTTAGGGTTATGTGTCAGGCGGTCACGGTGATGTGTCAGGCGGTAATCAGGGTGATGTGTCAGGCGGTACTCAGGTTGATGTGTCAGGCGGTACTCAGGGTGATGTGTCAGGCAGTACTCAGGTTGATGTGTCAGGCGGTAACGGTGATGTGTCAGGTGGTAATCAGGGTGATGTGTCAGGCGGTACTCAGGTTGATGTGTCAGGCGGTACTCAGGGTGATGTGTCAGGCAGTACTCAGGTTGATGTGTCAGGCGGTACTCAGGGTGATGTGTCAGGCAGTACTCAGGGTGATTTTTTAGGCGGTATTTGGGGTGATGTGTCAGGCGGTTCTCGGGGTGATGTGTCAGGCGGTACTCAGGGTGATGTGTCAGGCAGTACTCAGGGTGATGTGTCAAGCAGTACTCAGGGTGATGTGTCAGGCCTTACTCAGGTTGATGTGTCAGGCGGTACTCAGGATGATGTGTCAGGGTAATGTGCCAGGAAATACTTAGGGTGATGTGTCAAGCGGTACTCAGGGTGATGTGTCAGGCAGTACTCAGGGTGATTACCGCCTGAAAGATCACCCTGAGTACTGCCACACACATTACCATGAGTAATCAGGTAATCAGGGTGATGTGTCAGGCGGTACTCAGGTTGATGTGTCAGGCTGTACTCAGGGTGATGTGTCAGGCAGTACTCAGGTTGATGTGTCAGGCGTCACTTAGGGTGATGTGTCAGGCAATACTTAGGGTTATGTGTCAGGCAGTACTCAGGGTGCTGTGTCAGGTGGTACTCAGGGTGATGTGTCAGGCAGTACTCAGGGTGGTGTGTCAGGCAATACTTAGGGTGATGTGTCAGGCGGTACTCAGGGTGATGTGTCAGACGGTACTCAGGGTGATGTGACAGGCGGTACTCAGGGTGGTGTGTCAGGCAATACTTAGGGTGATGTGTCAGGCAGTACTCAGATTGATGTGTCAGGTGGTACTCAGGGTGATGTGTCAGGCGGTACTCAGGGTGATGTGTCAGGCGGTACTCAAGGTGATGTGTCAGGCGGTACTCAGGTTGATGTGTCAGGCGGTACTCAGGGTGATGTGTCAGGCAGTACTCAGGTTGATGTGTCAGGCGGTACTCAGGGTGATGTGTCAGGCAGTACTCAGGGTGATTTTTTAGGCGGTATTTGGGGTGATGTGTCAGGCGGTTCTCGGGGTGATGTGTCAGGCGGTACTCAGGGTGATGTGTCAGGCAGTACTCAGGGTGATGTGTCAGGCAGTACTCAGGGTGATGTGTCAGGCGTTACTCAGGTTGATGTGTCAGGCGGTACTCAGGATGATGTGTCAGGGTAATGTGCCAGGAAATACTTAGGGTGATGTGTCAAGCGGTACTCAGGGTGATGTGTCAGGCAGTACTCAGGGTGATTACCGCCTGAAAGATCACCCTGAGTAATACTTAGGGTGATGTGTCAGGCAATACTTAGGGTTATGTGTCAGGCGGTACTCAGGGTGATGTGTCAAGCGATACTCAGGGTGATGTGTCAGGCAGTACTCAGGTTGATGTGTCAGGCGATACTCGGGGTGATGTGTCAGGCAATACTTAGGGTTATGTGTCAGGCGGTCACGGTGATGTGTCAGGCGGTAATCAGGGTGATGTGTCAGGCGGTACTCAGGTTGATGTGTCAGGCGGTACTCAGGGTGATGTGTCAGGCAGTACTCAGGTTGATGTGTCAGGCGGTACTCAGGGTGATGTGTCAGGCAGTACTCAGGGTGATTTTTTAGGCGGTATTTGGGGTGATGTGTCAGGCGGTTCTCGGGGTGATGTCTCAGGCGGTACTCAGGGTGATGTGTCAGGCAGTACTCAGGGTGATGTGTCAGGCAGTACTCAGGGTGATGTGTCAGGCGTTACTCAGGTTGATGTGTCAGGCGGTACTCAGGATGATGTGTCAGGGTAATGTGCCAGGAAATACTTAGGGTGATGTGTCAAGCGGTACTCAGGGTGATGTGTCAGGCAGTACTCAGGTTGATGTGTCAGGCGGTACTCAGGGTGATGTGTCAGGCAGTACTCAGGTTGATGTGTCAGGCGTTACTCAGGGTGATGTGTCAGGCAATACTTAGGGTTATGTGTCAGGCAGTACTCAGGGTGCTGTGTCAGGTGGTACTCAGGGTGATGTGTCAGGCAGTACTCAGGCTGGTGTGTCAGGCAATACTTAGGGTGATGTGTCAGGCGGTACTCAGGGTGATGTGTCAGACGGTACTCAGGGTGATGTGACAGGCGGTACTCAGGGTGGTGTGTCAGGCAATACTTAGGGTGATGTGTCAGGCGGTACTCAGGGTGATGTGTCAGGCAGTACTCAGGTTGATGTGTCAGGCGGTACTCAGGGTGATGTGTCAGGCAGTACTCAGGGTGATGTGTCAGGCAGTACTCAGGTTGATGTGTCAGGCGTTACTCAGGGTGATGTGTCAGGCAATACTTAGGGTTATGTGTCAGGCAGTACTCAGGGTGCTGTGTCAGGTGGTACTCAGGGTGATGTGTCAGGCAGTACTCAGGCTGGTGTGTCAGGCAATACTTAGGGTGATGTGTCAGGCGGTACTCAGGGTGATGTGTCAGACGGTACTCAGGGTGATGTGACAGGCGGTACTCAGGGTGGTGTGTCAGGCAATACTTAGGGTGATGTGTCAGGCGGTACTCAGGGTGATGTGTCAGGCGGTACTCAAGGTGATGTGTCAGGCGGTACTCAGGTTGATGTGTCAGGCGGTACTCAGGGTGATGTGTCAGGCAGTACTCAGGTTGATGTGTCAGGCGGTACTCAGGGTGATGTGTCAGGCAGTACTCAGGGTGATTTTTTAGGCGGTATTTGGGGTGATGTGTCAGGCGGTTCTCGGGGTGATGTGTCAGGCGGTACTCAGGGTGATGTGTCAGGCAGTACTCAGGGTGATGTGTCAGGCAGTACTCAGGGTGATGTGTCAGGCGTTACTCAGGTTGATGTGTCAGGCGGTACTCAGGATGATGTGTCAGGGTAATGTGCCAGGAAATACTTAGGGTGATGTGTCAAGCGGTACTCAGGGTGATGTGTCAGGCAGTACTCAGGGTGATTACCGCCTGAAAGATCACCCTGAGTAATACTTAGGGTGATGTGTCAGGCAGTACTCAGATTGATGTGTCAGGCGGTTCTCAGGGTGATGTGTCAGGCGGTACTCAGGGTGATGTGTCAGGCGGTACTCAAGGTGATGTGTCAGGCAATACTTAGGGTGATGTGTCAGGCGGTACTCAGGGTGATGTGTCAGGCGGTACTCAGGGAGATGTGTCAGGCAGTATTCAGGGTGATGTGTCAGGCAGTACTCAGGGTGACGTGTCAGGTATTACTCAGGGTGACGTGTCAGGCATTACTCAGGGGGATGTGTCAGGCGATACTCAGGGTGATGTGTCAGGCAGTACTCAGGTTTATGTGTTAGGCAATACTCAGGGTGATGTGTCAAGCGGTACTCAGGGTGATGTTTCAGGCAGTACTCAGGTTTATGTGTTAGGCAATACTCAGGGTGATGTGTCCGGCAGTACTCAGGGTGATGGGTCAGGGGGTACTCAGGGTAATGTGACAGGCGGTGCTCAGGGTGATGTGTCAGGCAATACTCAGGGTGATGTGTCAGGCGATACTCAAGGTGATGTGTCAGGCAGTATGTAGGGTCATGTGTTAGGCGGTGCTAAGTTAGAGTGCTTTATCAACCATCGCACAATCAGGGTGATAAGTCAGGCAGTGCTTGGTCAAGGTGATATGTTAGGCGGTGCTCATTCATAGCCATGTGTCTGCTGATCTTTCAGCCAGTTTGATGTGTCAGATGGATTTAGTTAGGGTGATGTGTCAGGGTGTTGCACAGTGCACAGTTAGATTGACATGCCAGGCAGGGGCAAGTAAGGCTACACTCACATCACTGTTTAGGGATACAGCAACCAGATCTGGGAGAATTTGAAAACTGGCTGCTGCTGTATTCCGGCTGGACCCTGTACCCCATTCATGTCAATGAGCTGGACAGAGTCAGCTAGTGACTCAGGTCAGCTCAATTTTGAACCATATCCCAAAATCGTGGTGGGAATGCACCCTTAGGCTGATCTGTCAGATGGTGTACAGTAAGGATGATGTGTCAGGTGGTGCTCAGTATGGGTAATGTTTCAGGTGATGCATGTTCATGGTGAGGTGCCAGGTAGTGCTCAGTGAGGGTGATGTGTCAACCACATCTTGCCTTTCATGGAGGTCCTAAATCTGCTACTTACTCTGTTTTTCCAGAGTGACCTATATGATTCCTGAACAGGGGGAAATTCTCATCTCCAGCAGCAGATGCATTTTGTATTGGAGCTGAAGGTCCCAGAGCGATCGCAGCCAGGAAGTGGGAACAGGAAACCCCTGACATGGTCCTGAGTAGACAATGGCTCCTTCTTAGACGCCCTGTACACCTGCATGTCTGCGGGCAAAGCTGTGGGCATACAGCACAGCGCGACGCCTCGCTAATCACATTAAAGCTATGTTATCCCAGCCCGTGTCATGGTGGTCATTATTTGTTTTTGCTGCAAATGGAAACAGATTTTCATTCAACACAGATGATCCTGCAACTATGGAGACAATGAGAAAAATGAAAGGTGATCTTCACAGATTTAACAGTTTTTCAGAAATAATGATCAGGGCCCCAAGTTTATTGATTATAGTAGAAAAAACGTCTGTGATGGTAACAATATAGGCTGAAGGTGCAAATATAAACTAAATTGTTATTGCCAGAAATTGTTCCTGTTACCAGTAACATGACCACATTAAAGGAAAACTGTCACCCACACTAAACCCAATACACTTAGTTATAGTGTGAGTGAGCAGGGGTCCAAAGAGGGATCACTTACTTAAAGGGGTACTCCGGTGGAAAACATTTTTTTTTTATTAACTGGTGCCAGAAAGTTAAACAGATTTGTAAATTACTTCTATTAAAAAATCTTAATCCTTCCAGTACTTTTTAGCAGCTGTATACTACAGAGGAAAAATTCTTTTCTTTTTGAATTTCTTTTCTGTCTGACCACAGTGCTCTCTGCTTACACCTCGGTCCATGTTAGAAACTGTCCAGAGCAGCACAGGTTTGCCCGACTGTGGGGACAGGGAGAGTGAGCCCTAATCTGACCCTAGAAACACTCTTCCTGCCTACTTGCCCATCCATCCTAAGCGATGGATCGACAACTTGGAGCCGATCCCTCGCTGCGCTACAGTGCAGTGGCGTAAAAACTAATATATACATAGTTGGTCACAGGCTAGAAACAGAAACTACTAGAAAACTACTAGACAACCAGCTAAACCAACAGGATATAGATATAGAACACTGTTCAAACTGTCAGCAAAGACTCCAGGAACCAACAGGAATAAAAACTCAATCCCCCAGAAAACCTCCAGAAAACAGAAACATATCTTGATACTAGAACTCAAACTCCCAGAGTCCACCATGGAGCAGAGTCCCATTAAAAGGTAACAGGGAAGTCTTGCTACAAAAACTCAGAAAACGGATACAAGAAAACTCACAGTGTGAACAGCGACATAGCAGAACGGACATACAATCCTCAAAACCTGACTAATGTAACACAGACTAAATCTACTAAACAAGACAAATTAACCATGGCTAAAATCTCAAATCATATCACAAGGTAAATACAAGGTAAATGCTCAAGCAGACATAGAAGTATAATGCACAGACATAATACCATGCAGGTTAGAGATTAGCCTGCCGGCACTGCTACGTTCCGAAATATCCCTTCCCGCCAGACCTGGTCTCCCTTAGGCTGGATCAGTGGTGCTCAATTTCACGAGAAGACAGTTCAAATAGTAGACATGCAAATGAAGAAATGGGAAATGGTACTCACCAGTCTCTTGTATCTTCTCTATTTTGGAACAAAAAGTGCAGGTTAAAAATTGGCATATTTACCTGGCAAGGTGTGGACGCGAGTGTGTGTGCTTACAGGTAACAATTGTTTCGCTCAGTTTGAGCTTCAACAGACCCTCCTGTTAAAGCTCAAACCGAGTGAAGCAATTGTTACCTGTAAGCGCGCACACTGACGTTTGCACCTTGCCAGGTGAATATGCCGATTTTTAACCTGCACTTTTTGTTCCAATAAAGAGAAGATACAAGAGACTGGTGAGTGCCAGTTCCCATTTCTTCAATTGCATGACAGACATAATAGCAGCATTATTGCATAAGCAGACAAAGTGTATTGCACTAACAGACAAAGTGTATTGCGCTAAATAACCAGCAGCTAGAATACAGACTGAGCTGGAGTTATACAGTCACACCCGCCTAGCACATAGGTGAAAGGTTTAACTCTTCCAATCCTGGAAAGGAAAGCACAGAAACAGATAATGCATGAAAAACAAGGTCTGAACAGGGCCTAAAATGGTAAAATGCAAAAACAAATAAACAGACATTACGTTTTCTATGGGGATTTTCTCCTGCTCTGGACAGTTCCTGACATGAACAGAGGTGTCAGCAGAGAGCACTGTGGACAGACAGTGGCTAGTACCCACAGTTGTAAATGGCAGGAGAGAACTTGACTTTCCACTGTTTATTGATAAATCCAGGTCCCTCCAGCAGTAACCAACGGCATGCTCTAGCCACTGCTGCTGGCAAAGCAGGATAGAGTGCACACGAGAGCGCTACATGAAAACACAGCCTGGCGCTTATCCCCCTTCCCAGCTACCTTACTAATGGGATGACCTATCTACCAACTGGAGGCACTTACCTGCCTACTGGGGTGATAGGGAATCTATGTACCTACTAGGAGGACCTACCTACTATTGTTATCTACCTACCAGGAAGACCTACCCTCTTGCCCTTTTGCTGTACCACTCTGGTGTCCAAATAACTGAGTGGGGCATTATTTTGAGTCTCTGTTGATAAAGAGGTGGAGAATAGGTGGGAATGGTGCTGAAAATGTACGGAGCCTAAATTTCTTGTGTGGAAAATTTCACAGAGAAAATTCTAAGATGAATGAAAGAAGGGACAAATGAACGAGTCCCAGCCCATCACTCACCTCCGTCCCCGGCCTCTGTCCCTCAGCTCCGATGCGTGTGCCCCCACCTCCTAGCGCGCGCCGGAGCTTTGAAATTTAAAGGGCCAGTGCGCCTGTAATTAGTGTTCACAGCTGCACTTTTCTTATAAGTTTTTGCTCCTCCCTAGTACCCCTGACGGATCTTTGTTTGCCTTGCGCCTAAGAGAAAGCAGTTCTTATTATTCCTTGCCGTGTACCAGACCTTTGTATTCCGTGACCCGACCGTTTTTGTAGCCGCCAGCCTGTTGAACTTCTGCTACCCTACTGACTGCGCTCCTGTGCCGCCTGCCCTGACCTCTAGCCTGCCCGACTACGTCCTGCCTATTCCTTTGGTACCAAGCTTCCCCTCAGCCGCCTGTGTGGTCGAGTTGTGCCAGGGGTAGCGACCTGGGTGTCGCCTGCCGCAGCAAGCCCAACCCACCTTTCGGCGGGCTCTGGTGAAAACCAGCGGCACCTTAGACTCCGCTCCCTGGCATGGCCCGTGTCATCTGCCACACAGGTCCAGCGGATCTACTACATCACCTGTTCCAGATTACCGTGGTATTACGGATCTACTACTCCCTGGGTACCTGCCATCTGCGGTGAGTCTAACAGTAACTGTACTGTAATTACTTTTATGGTTTGCAGAGCACCTGTGTAGAGCTGGAAACTACCACTATATCATCATGATATGTAATCACTTACATGGCATAATTATCCTGTGGAATGCTGCAGTCTACCACTATTTGATCAGTGTAGGTAATCACTTGCATAAGTATTCACCCACTTGGACTTATTGCCCATTTTGCTACTGTTGCAAACTGGAATTGAAGGGCAAAAAGAAGAATGTGAATCAGCTCACCCCAGGCCCACGATACGAGCACGGAGAGTGGTGTGGACTACACCCAAACGATCAGAAGCAAAAAGATGAAGGGCTCCAGCTCGATTTGCAGATCAGTATGCCGTCTTTATTTCTGGACGCTACATGGATCACAGGTAAGACAGGATGTGACGCGTTTTGGCCAGGTGCTGGCTTTACTAATACAATGAATTATCCCACGAAAATCGTATTTGTAGGCATGGGGAAGAACCCGGATAAACTCCAGGTGAACACACCTGTGTGGGAATCACGGGTTCCCGCATGGCTACTTACATCAGTAAAAAACACATGCAATAGTAAATAGCATTATTTTGCAATGTTTAAATAAACAGATGAAAAAACAAAACAACAGAAAAAATTGTGTACAATGGCTCAAAAGAAAGCGCACAAACAACAGTTGAAGTGATTAAAAACTATTGTACAAAAAATATATATATAATATATATATATATATATATATATATATATATATCAAAGAATATAAATATATCTCAAACAAATATATGTAGACAATTTTCTGTGTGTATATCTGCATGTTCCCTCATGGTTAATACAATAATATTCATTATACTAGAGTTATTTCTTGTAAAACCATTAAATATTTATATTAAGGGAACATGCACATTATACACACAAATGCGTCTTTTAGAACAGACTGACAGGCTGTAAACAGATTTATTTTGCACGATATAGCGTCAAATGTATGACAATATTAATAAATCTATTAATAAGATCGGTGGACATAATAAACCGTGAAAAATATGACCATAAAAGGTTACATTTAAATTTAAACAGCCACTATACCGAGCAAAAGAAGAGGGAACATATGACAACTGTCAGTCTGAACAGAGACCAAGATTGATACTATGCCCAATGATATAAAGTTGATATAAAATTGCCCAATGATATAAAATAAATATTCATAATTGTAGCAAAAAAATAGATATAAAAGCAGGGCAATTTGTAAACTTAAGGTGGGTATACACATAAAAGAAATTTAATTTATAGTGTACAAGAGATCGATGTTACTGATAATAAACGATATTAATAAAATTGTGTATGACTATATGGTTTCCATGTATGTAAACATGGAATATCGTTATATATCAAATTCGTAAGGAACAAGTATTGTCAATTATATAGAAATCAGGACGCAATAAGATTTTTAAGAATGAAAAATGACATCTTGTCTGATGGTAAGACCCTTTGGGGATCTGGTGTCCAATTTAAGGATCATTTAAGGATCCAAAAAATTTTGCGATCCATTAATTTTCGTTTGTGATTGCCTCCTCTTGGGGGGCAAGACACTATTTCTATCTCCTGTAATCGGATAGAGGAGATGTCTCCTCCGTGACTCTCAGCAATGTGTTTTGACACCGAGGAGACATTTCTGCTTTTAAAGAATGGAACATCGGACAAGTGCTTCCTAATTCGTGCTTTTAAAGAATTAGTGGTACAATCCACATACTGGACCAAACAGGAGTCACATGTAAATAAATAAATAACATATTTGATGTTACAATTAATGTACTGTTTTATTGAAAAAGACTCCTGGTTGGTGCAGGATTTGAAATGGGTCCCTGGGGATAAGACTTTACAACAGGTGCATATTCTATGGCCAAACTTGAAAAGTCCCTTATGTTCCAACCACACAGGATTTGAAGATGGTTTGTTATTGTATAAACTAGGTGATAATTTCTGTCCAAGTGTGGGGGCACGACGTGCCACACACCTATAGCCATTGGTTAGAATGGGAGCAAATGCAGGATCTGTTGTTATGATGGGCATATATTTTTTAATGATGTTGCATATAGATCCATATTGTTTGCTAAATTGGGTGGAAAACACTACGGCTTTTCCACCACTATTTCCATTAGACTTTTTGTTTTCATGAGTTTTTGTATCAGGATGGATCATGTTGGACCTGACTTTATTCGCTGCTATTTGGTGGGCTTTTTCAATATTCCATATAGGATAACCCCTTTTCATCAGACGTTTACTAATTTCCCTGGCCTCAATTTTGAAGTCAGTTAGATCAGAACAATTTCTTCTTGCGCGGATCATCTCACCCACAGGAATATTATGAATCACATGGGAGGGGTGACAAGATTTCACATGAAGAATGGAGCTAACTGATGTTTCTTTTCTATAGGTTTTGGTTATAATATGCTGGGTGTCCATATCACCCTGCAATTTCAAGTCCAGAAAAGAAATCTCAGTAGGGTAAAAATTCAATGTGAAAACAAGGCAAAGAAAATTGTGGTTAAGATACTGTCCAAAATCCTGTATGGCCGCCACATCGGACACCCAAATAAAGAGGGGGTCATCGATGTAGTGGCCATACCATACAATGGAAGAAATTAAGGGATTTTCCTGGATGAGGGGAGTTTCCCCCTCTCCCACCAACACATGTATATGTTGGCAAGAGAGGGGGAGAACTTCGCCCCCATCGAGGCTCCCGTGATCTGCAGGTAGTATTGGCCATTGAACATAAAAAAATTATGTGTAAGAAGGTATTCAACAGCCAAGGCCAAATACTCCCGCAGATCACTGGGATAGGAAGAAAAAAGTTTGAGAAACCAGGTAAGTGCAACCAATGCCAAATTGTGAGGGATAATAGAATATAGTGCTGTTAATATAGTGCTGTTACATCAGCCGTTATCCAACAGTATGACTCCTGCCACTTTAAATCATCAAAGACGACCAAAACATGCTGGGTGTCCTTAATGTTCCCCGGCATGTGTGAGATAAACGGTTGGAGCATATTGTCGACCCACTCACACAATCTTTAATTTAGTGATGAAATACCCGCAACGATAGGTCTCATTGGAGGTGGAAAGGTATTTTTGTGTATCTTGGACAAGGAGTGGAATATCGGCACAACAGGGTGTTCTACAATAAGATATTCGGCTACTTTATGTGTGAATATTCTACCCCTTGCCCCAAGCTGTACCAAGTCCTGGAGTTCTTTGCGAAAGGATGGTGTTGGATTCCCCGGCAGTGGTCTGTATGTAGTAGAATCTAATAGCATGGGCATGTTTAAATGACAATACAGGCCACTGTCGAGGAGAACAACACCACTGCCCTTATCAACCTGTCTTATGATTAAATCATCCCATCTTTCTAGTTGTATTAAAGCTTTTCTCTCCCTAGGGATCAAATTATGCTGTTTAGTATTTCCCTTAGCACTATTATTGGATAGTTACGTCAACTCGCTTTCCACCGCATCTTGGAAGATGTCCAATGCAGGGGTCCGCGATTTGACCAGATAGAAATCCGGGTTGGGGGTATTAAAAATTGGGATGTCATTCCCTACCTCCACATCCCACAATCACAAACGAAAATTTATGGATCGCAAGATATTTTGGATCCTTAAATTGGACACCAGATCCCCAAAGGGTCTTAACATCAGACAAGATGTCATTTTTCATTCTTAAAAATCTTATTGCGTCCTGATTTCTATATATTTGACAATACTTGTTCCTTATAAATTTGATATATAACGATATTCCATGTTTACATACATGGAAACCATATAGTCATACACAATTTTATTAATATTGTTTATTATTGTCACGGCTCGGCTGGCAGGAGGTGGATCCTCTGTGCCAGAGAGGGATTGGCGTGGACCGTGCTAGTGGACCGGTTCTAAGTTACTACTGGTATTCACCAGAGCCCGCCGCAAAGCGGGATGGTCTTGCAGCGGCGGTAGTAACCAGGTCGTATCCACTAGCAACGGCTCAACCTCTCTGACTGCTGAAGATAGGCGCGGTACAAGGGAGTAGACAAGAGCAAGGTCGGACGTAGCAGAAGGTCGGGGCAGGCAGCAAGGATCGTAGTCAGGGGCAACGGCAGGAGGTCTGGAACACAGGCTAGGAACACACAAGGGAACGCTTTCACTGGCACGATGGCAACAAGATCCGGCGAGGGAGTGCAGGGGAAGTGAGGTATACATAGGGAGTGCACAGGTGAACACACTAATTAGAACAACTGCGCCAATTAGTGGCGCAGTGGCCCTTTAAATCGCAGAGACCCGGCGCGCGCGCGCCCTAGGGAGCGGGGCCGCGCGCGCCGGGACAGGACCGACGGAGAGCGAGTCAGGTACGGGAGCCGGGGTGCGCATCGCGAGCGGGCGCCACCCGCATCGCGAATCGCATCCCGGCTGGAGGCGGTATCGCAGCGTACCCAGTCAGTGGATCTGACCGGGGCGCTGCAGTAGCGAGGATGTTGCGAGCGCTCCGGGGAGGAGCGGGGACCCGGAGCGCTCGGCGTAACAATTATCAGTAACATCGATCTCTTGTACACTATAAATTAAATTTCTTTTATCCACCTTAAGTTTACAAATTGCCCTGCATTTATATCTATTTTTTTGCTACAATTATGAATATTTATCTTATATCATTGGGCAATTTTATATCGACTTTATATCATTGGGCATAGTAGCAATCTTGGTCTCTGTTCAGACTGACATTTCTCATATGTTCCCTCTTCTTTTGCTCGGTATAGCGGCTGTTCAAATTTAAATTTAACCTTTTATGGTCATATTTTTCATGGTGTATTATGTCTACCGATCTTATTAATAGATTTATTAATATTGTTATACATTTGACGCTATATCGTGCAAAATAAATCTGTTTACAGCCTGTCAGTCTGTTCTAAAAGACGCATTTGTGTGTATAATGTGCATGTTCCCTTAATATAACTGTTTAATGGTTTTACAAGATATAACTCTAGTATAATGAATATTATTGTATTAACCATGAGGGAACATGCAGATATACACACAGAAAATTGTCTACATATATTTGTTTGAGATATATTTATATTCTTTGATATATTTATATATATATTTTTTTGTACAATAGTTTTTAATCCCTTCAACTGTTGTTTGTGCGCTTTCTTTTGCGCCATTGTGCACAATGTTTTGTTTTTTCATCTGTTTATTTAAACATTTTTCATCTGTTTATTTAAACATTGCAAAATAATGCTATTTACTATTGCATTTGTTTTTTACTGATGTAAGTAGCCATGCGGGAACCCGTGATTCCCACACAGGTGTGTTCACCTGGGGTTTATCCAGGTTCTTCCCCATGCCTACAAATACGATTTTCGTGGGATAATTCATTGCATTAGTAAAGCCAGCACCTGGCTGAAACGCGTCACATCCTGTCTTACCTGTGATCCATGTAGCGTCCAGAAATAAAGACGGCATACTGATCTGCAAATCGAGCTGGAGGCAAACTGGAATTGAAATATACTTAAAGCATACCTGTCAGATCCCACAGAAAAAACTAAAACTGTTATATGTTACTCAGCACCTCATCCTGATCATGTACATGTATTTTTTTTATGTCTCTATCACCCATATTTCACAAAATAAATAGCATATCACAGCTGCTCAATGACATTTCAATTGTCTCAAAGGGAGGGGGTGTGTCCTATTATTTGGCTGCACTGTGATGACTCCTCCCTCACTCTGCTGACTCACTGTTACTATGATTATTGGAGATTACCTGTACTCTACCACCAAAGACAATATGTTGAGTGTGTAACTTACATCTTCCCATGTCATTCATGTGTGTCATCCTTAGGAAGTCCTGTAATGCTGGGACTTGTAGTTTTGGAATAGTTGGAGGCGTTTGCATAACTCTTTTTTGCAGCAGTGTTTCCTTTAGCTGTGAGTCTAAAGCTTTTGCAAAACTACAACTCCCAGGAGGTATGGGACAGTTTTCTTTAATTAATAAAACGTAAAATGTTTGCTTCAATTACAGCTACAAGTCTTTTGGAGTATGTCCCTTCTAGCTTTGCACATCTAGAGATGGAAATGTTTGCATAATTTGTTTTAGAAAAAAAAGCTGAAGCTCAATTAGAATGGATGTAGACCGTCTGTGAACAGCTATTATCAAGTCTTGCCATAGATTGGGCCATTAGTTGACCAGTTACTCATAACAACCAATCATATTGCTTTTTTTTTTTTAATGTTAAAGAAGTAATCTGGTTAACTTTTCCTCTGCACAGGTTTTGATACATTTTGTATCGAGGCCAAAAAGTTCAGATTTGGTTTCATCTGAACAGAGCACCTTCTTCAACATGTTTTCTGTGTCTTTCACATGGCTTGTGGCAAAGCCCAAATAGAATAGCTTGTGGCTCACTTTAAACATTTGCCACTTCTCCATAAAAGCCATATTTGTGGCATAAACAATTAATAGTTGTCCTGTGGACAGATTCTTCCACCTCAGCTATTGATCTTTTCAGGATGGGCCTCTTGGTTGCTCCTCTGATTAAGTTTCTCAGCTTGTCATTCTTGGTGGATGTCTTAGTAGGTTTGCAATTGTACTAAATTATTTCCATTTTCTGATGAAGGATTTATAGTGCTTCATAAGCTGTTTAAAGCTTGGGATATTTTTATATAACCTAGCCCTGCTTTGTTTTTCTCCACAACATTATCCTTAACCTGTTTGGTGAGCTCCTTGGTCTTCATCTTGCTTCACAGAACAGGTCTATTTGTACTGAGATTAAATTGCAGTCCAGTGAACCATAGTTACTAAATATGTTACTGAGAGGTGTGACTTATAGCCTTTGGGTCCAGATGCAAAATCCACAGGAGGGCCCCATGTGCCAGTTATAACACTTTTCAGATTTTTATTTTTAAATAATTTTTAAATCCATGCAACATTCCCCCCCCCCCCCCCACTTCTAAATGACTGACTATTTTGTGTTTGTCCATTACCTAAAATCACAATGAAATAAATTTAAATCTGTGGTTATACCTTGACAAAATGTAGAAGTCCATCTGGGGTTATTACTTATACAAGTCACTTTATATGGTGTACAGAGCCTGTATAGTACTGATATCTACCACTATATGGTCAATGTTTATAATCACTTATATGGTCTACAGATCCTGGGTTAAGCTGGTATCTATAACAACAGTAAATGATCACTGTATAGATCTGGTATCTAACACTATATAGTCACTGTATGGGGGTAGAATTGGTCTGTGTATAATGGTATGTGTTGATAATATGTAGTCCTGGTAGAGTGAAATTATTTGTGCACTGTATAGTGGTAATATTGGCCTGCCCGGAGATCTGGGACACACGCTCTAGATCCCCAAGCAAATGTTGCTTTTAAAGGTTTACCCCGAAGAATTGAACGTAACCCCTATTCACAGGATTAGTCTACCTGTGTGGACAGGTGCAGTCCACCTGTGTGTGAATCCTAAAGACACACACACAGTTAAAGGGGAACTGAACTTATTCTCTATGCACAGAATAGGGGACAAGTGTCTGATTGCCGGAGGTTAGACTGCTGGGACTCTCGGCGATCTCCTGTATGCTTCTGACTACTTGCCTATCCTCAAATCGGTCTGGCCCCCAACCTTTCAGAGATGAGCGACAGTGATGGCCAGCTTAACCAATCACAAGCTGACAGGGGACTCCTTCTCAGCTAGTGATTGGCTGAGCGGGCCGTCACTCACGCTCATCTCAGAAGATGTCAGCTAGACCATACTGAGGATGGGGATCATGGTGTTCCCAGGATCAGACTTGTATCTCATATGCTGTGGATAGGCAGTAAGTTCAGTTCCCCAAAGTACCCCTTCAACTGTGTGTTTGTATTTATCCTCTTAAGGATTCAGCGTTTTTCAGTTTTTGCTTTTTCGTTTTTTTCTCCTTACTCCTTACTCTTCCTCCTTTTTCCTCCTTTTAAAAATCATAACCCTTTCAATTTTCCACCTAAAAATCCATATTATGGCTTATTTATGCGCCACCAATTCTACTTTGCAGTGACAGTCATTACACCCAAAAATCCACTGCGCAACGGGAAAAAAAATAATTGTGCGACAAAATGGAAGAAAAAACACCATTTTGTAATTTTGGGGGCTTCAGTTTCTACGCAGTGCATTTTGCTGTAAAAATGACACCTTCTCATTATTCTGTAGGTCCATAGGGTTAAAATGATACTTACATAGGTTTGATTTTGTCGTACTACATGCACGAAAAAAAATTTCTTTAAAAATGTCCTCCTCTGACCCCTATAACTTTTTTTCCACATATGGGGATGTATGACCAAAAATACGCTATTTTGGACGTTGATTTTTTTTTTTACGTGTATGCCATTGACCGTGCAGTTTAATTAATATATATATTTTTATAGTTTGGACATTTACGCACGCGACGATACCACATATGTTTATATTTATTTTTATTTACATCGGGGTTTTTTTAATGGGAAAAGGGGGGTGACAATACTATCACAGAATCTTGGATACAATTAGTGTCAAACCAAAATTTATTAATCCAAAAATTAAACACTAAAATTTGACTTTTATTATACCTAAATTAAAGCAAAAAGAAAATAGGGTCCACTCAGACCAACATGTATTAAAATCGAAGGTCCTGATATATATTCACATTGGCATGATGAAGGCCATATTTGATATATTATCAGAAAACCAGTTGCTCCCACCAATCAGGAGACTAACAGTTAATGGTCCGTTGTATGGTTACTAAAGGAAAGGATGGGGGTAGGGTGGGGTACGGGGGGGGGGAGGGCCTAGGGATGTATTGGCCTATGGATGGCGGCCACTACCTACTTGCCCTTTATACTAGGTCCCTACACTACTCCTGAGCCTAGACGGAGTAATCGCCCTAGAAAGGGCGGCCCCGTGCTGGAACCTACCTCTGATTGAACTAGCCTCGCCCTGTACTATAGACCACAAGGAGGCTCTCTGTCTCACTTGTACAGGCTGTCTATCTCTTTGGGTAGGAGAAGGATAGAAATGACCTGTTGTCACCACTGTCATGAGGGTACCACCTAAGATAGATCTTATTAGGAGGGAAATTACAACAATGGTGAGTTGTCACTACTGTCATAAAGGTATCACTTGTGCTGTAGATCCTACTGAGTAAATCTATATATGCGGTTATAATGCTGGTGGGGTCTTATACTGTCTCACCCAGCTAGTTAGTATCACACAGATATAGCATACATATAATGAGAAAGATCATAATTATATAGATAGACTGTGATAGATATCAAAGGCGACAGTAGGGTCATACACAGGCACATATTAATGAGACAGAGCAGTTGATGTAACCATATAACTTATCTGGACCAAAACGTGAAGAAATGGTAGTGGGGTGAAAACACAGCTGTGTCCCAACGCGTTTTTGCCCTAATCGTCAGGGGACAATAAAGGGCATTAGATGAAATTAGGACCAGGGTTGTCCACCATGATGGTCAGTAGGGGATAGGGATAAGATGACCAGTGTTCCCACTGGACCGACCTTTGATTGAGCGTGGAGGTGTTTACAGCATGAGGAGACCATATAGTGGCTGAATGACACAGCTTGGATGTGGCTGAAGCATGAAGAGACCATTTAGTGGCTGAATGACACAGCCTGGAGGTGTTGGCAGCATGAGGAGACAATAGGGCCTCACAATCCCTAAGATTAAAAGATTAATTTTGAAATTTAAATTGAAGATTTATGGTAGCTAGTGCTACCATAAACATTTTTAGGCCCAGGCCCAACAGCATCAGTAAACCATATATTGTCTGAATGACTAAATTTAAATTTAAGATTTTGAAATTGAAATTGAGGATTTTGAAATTGAAATTTTAACTCCCAAGTTTTAGTGTTCTGGGCCCTGGCGTGTGGATACAAAGGACCAAATTGAACAAGGAGTCAAACATCACATGGCGGCACAATGACAGAGCCTGGAGGTGGCATCAGTATGAGGAGACCATATAGTGGCTGAATGGCACAGTCTGGAGTTGGCTGAAGCATAAGGATTCCATATAGTGGCTGAATGGCACAGCCTGGAATTGGCTGAAGCATGGTGGCAGCAGCAACATGAGGGCCATGCCAATTGAGGGGTTGAGTCTGAGGAACCCACCGACTGTTGATTGGGGGTGTCGGATGTCACTTGGGAGGAAGTGGATGACCGAGTGAACCAATCAATCATGGCTGCTGGGTTGCTGGTCGAGACTCGACTGCTAGCTTACACTGGGAGCTCAGACCTCTCGCTGCGACTCCTGCTGCTATACACCCCTACTCTGCTGCGACCTCTGCCTGCGCCTGATAAATTTAGGCCTCTGCCTCTCCTCTGTGCACGTCCTGGCACTTCTCTGCCTGACATACTTATACCCCAGCTGAGTGCGTGTATGTTACACTTATAAGAGAAGGACAATGTGCTCCACTATGCTAAAAACTGTGTTAGACTACAGAAACAAGTGTGTAGCTTTGTCTGGCCTTTTTCCAGGAACTAGGCCCCAATTAGTTTAACAGGAAAATACAGCCTGGAGTTGGCTTAAGCATGAGGATACCATATAGTGGCTGAATGGCACATCCTGGAGTTGGTTGAAGCATGAGTAGAACATATAGTGGCTGAATGGCACAGCCTGTAGTTGGCTGAAACATGAGGAGAGGTGGCATCAGGAGTCCTGAAAGTGACCATAATGCAATTTCTGAAACTGGGGACCAGCACCTTAATTATGTTTTGCAGTGTCCATGGCAGCACAATGAGAAAGCCTGGAGGTGATAGCATCAGCATGAGAAGACTATAGAGCAGCACAATTAGAGAGCCTGGAGGTGGCAGCATCACCATGAGGAGACCATAGAGCAGCACAATTAGAGAGCCTGGAGGTGGTAGCATTAGCATGAGGAGACCATATGGCGGCACAATGACAGTGCCTGGAAGTAGTAGCATCAGCATGACGAGACCATAAAGCAGCACAATGAGAGAGCCTGGAGGTGGCAGCATCAGTATGAGGAGACCATATGGTGGCACAATAACAGAGCCTGGAGGTGGTAGCATCAGCATGAGGAGATCATATGGTGGCACAATGACAGAGCGTGGAGGTGGTAGCATCAGCATGAGGAGACCAAAGAGCAGCACAATGAGAGAGCCTGGAGGTGCCAGCATCAGCATGAGGAGACCATAGAGCAGCACAATTAGAGAGCCCAGAGGTGGCAACATCAGCATGAGGAGAGCATAAGGCAGCACAATGAGAGAGCCTGGAGGTGGCAGCATCAGCATGAGGAGACCATAGAGCAGCACAATTAAAGAGCCTCGAGGTGGCCTCACCATGTGGCGGCATAATGACAGAGCGTGGAGGCGGTAGCATCAGCATGAGGAGACCATAGAGCAGCACAATTAGAGAGCCCAGAGGTGGCAGCATCAGCATGAGGAGACCATAAGGCAGCACAATGACAGAGCCTGGAGGTGGTAGCATCAGCATGAGACCATATGGTGGCACAATGGCAGAACGTGCAGGTGGTAGCATTAGCATGAGGAGACCATAGAGCGGCAGAATGAGAGAGCCTGGAGTTGGCAACATCAGCAAGAGGAGACCATATGGCAGCACAATGACAGAGCCTGAAGGTTGTTTGATTTGGATGAGGAGACCATAGAGCAGCACAATGACAGAGTTTGGAGGTGGCAACCGCAGCATGAGGGCCATGCCAACTGAGGGTTGAGTCTGAGGAACCCACAGACTGTTGACTGGGGGTGTCGGATGTCACTTGGGATGAAGTGGATGACCAAGTGAACCAATGAATCAAGGTTGCTGGGTTGCTGGTCGCGACACGACTGCTAGCAGTAGCTGACACCGGGAGCTCAGACCTATTGGCTGTACTTTCACAGTATCTAGGCCCTTGACAGATTTACAGGTATAAAATATTACATAGTACACTACTTAGATGTAGGTATGTGGTATGCACTTATGAGGGCAGAAAAATGCGCTACAGTACACTTAAAACAGTATCTGAGTAAAAACACCAGCCGGTGAGTACTTTTGCCTGGACTTTCACTGTATCTATGCCCTTGACAGATTAACAGGTACAAAATAGTACATCACTTAGATGTAGGTATGTGGTATGCATTTATGAGTGCAGAAAAATGCGCTACAGTACGCTTAAAAAACTTATTTTTGCACAACACCAGCTGTACATAACAGTGCTGCAGCACACAGTCGCTGTGTACTATACTAAACATAAAATTGCACTCTTTCACAGACTATTTGGAATGGTATGTATTATATCGTAATGGGTATGTATTATAACGTCTACAGACTAGTATAACCAGCAGACCATTTGTGGTGGAACAAACAGGGCAGAAAAATGAGCTACAGTTCGCTTCACCTCTTAAGGACGCAGGGCGCACCTGTACGCCGTGCGTCCGGTCCCGGCATATAACGCGGTCCCCCGTATATAACTTGTGACCCCTCGTCATATCGAGTCGGTCCCGGTGGCTAATGATAGCCGGGACCCTGGGCTAATAGCGTGTGGAACCGATCTTTGTGCCGCGCGCTATTAACCCTTTAGACGCGGCGATCAAAGTTGATTGCCACGTCAAAAATGAAAGAAAAACTTCCTGGCAGCTCAGTCGGGCTGATCGGGACCACCGCGATAAAATCGCAATGTCCCGATCAGCTAGCACGCAAGCGGAGGTCCCCTCACCTGTCTCCGTTGCGTCTGATCGGCGAATCAGGCTTGAGCAATCGACCACCTATAACACTGATCAATGCAAAGCTATGGCTTTGCAGTGAACAATGTAAAAGATCAGTGTGTGCAGTGTTATAGCCCCCTATGGGAGCTATAACACTGCAAAAAAAAAAATTTAAGAATGAAGTTAACAAAGGTCATTTAACCCCTTCCCTAATAAAAGTTTGAATCACCCCCCTTTTCCCATAAAAAAAAACTGTGTAAAAAAAAAATAAAAACATATGTGGTATCACCGCGTGTGGAAATGTCCGAATTATAAAAATATATTGTTAATAAAACCACACAGTCAATGGCGTACGTGCAAAAAATTCCAAAGTCCAAAATAGCGTATTTTTGGTCACTTTTTATATCATGAAAAAATTCATAAAAAGCAATCAAAAAGTCCGATCAATACAAAAATGGTACCAATAAAAACTTCAGATCACGGCGCAAAAAATTAGCCCTCATACCGTCCCGTACGTGGAAAAAGAAAATAGTTATAGGGGTCAGAAGATAAGAATTGTTAACGTATACATTTTCCTGCATGTATTTAGGATTTTTTTCAGAAGTACGACAAAATCAAACCTATATAAGTAGGGTATCATTTTAACCGTATAGACCTACAGAATAAATATAAGGTGTAATTTGTAAGAAAAATGCACTGCGTAAAAAAAACGTAAGCCCCCAAAAGTTACAAAGGATTTTTTTCAGAAGTATGACAAAATCAAACCTATATAAGTAGGGTATCATTTTAACCGTATAGACCTACAGAATAAATATAAGGTGTAATTTGTACGAAAAATGCACTGCGTAAAAAAAACAGAAGCCCCCAAAAGTTACAAAATGGCATTTTTTCTTCAATTTTGTCGCACAATGAATTTTTTTTACGTTTCGCCGTGGATTTTTTGGTAAAATGACTAATGTCACTGCAAAGTAGAATTGGTGGTGCCAAAAAATAAGCCATCATATGGAATTTTATGTGCAAAATTTAAAGCGTTAGGATTTTTAGAAGGTGATGAAGAAAAAATGTTAATGGAAAAACGGATGTCCTTAAGGGGTTAAAAAAACGTATTGTAGTAAAACACCAGCCGGTGATTACTTTCGCCTGAACTTTCACAGTTTGTAGGCCCTTGACAGATTAACAGGTACAAAATAGTGAACCACTTAGATGTAGGTATGTGTTATGCACATATGAGGGCAGAAAAATGCGCTACTGTACGCTTCAAAAATTATTTGATTACTTTTGGCTGTTCTTTCACAGTATGTAGGCCCTTGACAGATTAACAGGTACAAAATAGTACTCTACTTAGATGTAGGTATGTGGTATGCACTTGTGAGGGCAGAAAAATGCGCTAGAGTACACTAAAAAAAAAATTGCCCACAACACCAGCAGTACACAGCAATGCTGCAGCTCACAGTCACTGTGTACTAAACCCAAAATTGCTAAAAGACTCTCTCTCAAATACTATTAGGAATGGACTGCTGGGTATGGATTATACCATCTACAGACTAGTATAACCAGCAGATCAGTTGTTGTGGAACAAAGACACAAATTTGCCCTAAAAAATTACTTCTCCCTCCTCTGAAAAAGTTTCTGCAGCTGAGGCAACACACAGCTCCCTGCCCCTCTCTGTAATACAATGCTGTTCACAGTGACTAAGGGGTTAATCGCTGCAGTAAGAATTCATTTCTGTGCAAAAACACTGTGCTCTGTGTCCTACAGAAGGCTGAGGTGACTAAGAGGTGAAACGCTGCTGCAACAAGGTTTTCTGTGTAACACACACACAGCTATGTCAGTCCTATCTCTCTGCAGTGTAATGAATGATATGAGGAGCTGGAAAATGGCTGCCGAATATATAGGGCTGTGACATCACAGGGATGACTGGCTACTGATAGGCTGCATCCTGCATGTGATTCAGGGTCATCCCGCCGACCTGCCTTCCCACCTTCCCAGCGTTCCTTGCCCCATGTACTGACATGTGGATCCGCCATTTTAGATGCCCTGGAGCCTGGACCGTAGTAAATGGAGTTTAATGAATCGATCTGCACGATAGAATCGTGGCGATATTCACATTCGTTGCGAATAGAATTTTTCAGGAAATTCGTAACGAGTTCGGGTTCATCAGCTTCGATTCGCTCATCTCTAATTATTGCCAATTTTTTTAAATAAAGCAGTCTCAGGCAAGGATCTAGGGCTGGGCAGGGGAGGTCCCTCATCACTGTTAGGGTGTTTACTTTGCCTATACTGTCCTTAGACTGGGATCAGAACAAACTATGATTTGAACCAGATATACCCCACAACAAACCATAGAAGGTGAAAACTGCAGGTAATAGATTGACCACAAGGCATACTGTAATCTGACTACACGTTATGGACAGTATCTGATGTCATCAATCAAAACTCCTAAAGGCTTTCATGGTGTGAACTTTGGACTCCCCATTTCATCCCTATTAATCCATCAGTGGAGTGGTGGAGGTTTCTTATGAAGATTCAATCCTAGGCTTTCCAGAACCAGAACTAAATGTCTGACAGACTGTGCATGAATGTCCTTTGATGTCAATAGACACCATATAATGCTGCACAAGGGGTTAATGAGGGGTCCCCAGGTAACAGTGCATCCTCCCCCAAATGTCCCCCAGGATCTGCCCACTAAAAGGATGTTTAATCAAAAATCTAAAACAACTTAACAGAGAACATATTGTTACATTGACTTGATATAAAATAAATGACTGAATGCAGAATAATCTGCTCTAAACTCTTACTGTACCATAGGCCTGTATTAGGGTCTGTAGTAAGTGGCCATGCCCCAGTCACGTTCATTTCAGTTCATTAATACAGTACTATTTCTCCGTTGTAAGAAACTGATCCAATGGGAGCAATTTAAACTTTTGGCCATTTTCACACATTTCACCATAAAAGGAGTGAGCAAGGTTTACGAGTGCTGTTCAGACTGAGTCCAATTAAACTTACTGTTTCCAGTCACTTCTCGCACTAGGTCCGGCAACCACTATTAGAGGAGAACAGGAGAATTTGTAAGCATTATTGAGGTAGACAAACAGGATGCTCCACTAATGCAAAACAAATGAACCAAGCGAAGCTCAGCCTGAAGATGCCATTGTGGGGGTCTTGAGGAGGGTGGGGGCCCAGACTTTTGCTATCAAACTTAATTCTAGTATGCAGTGTCATGGTACCCATGTTCTAGCTACAATCTATGAGAAGTTGTTGTGGCTGAGAGAAGCATTTTCTAACTGCAAAAACCTGTCTGAGTTCATTTGTACATCTGTTTTGTGTGCTACATTACATAAATAGCATTCACTGAGACATATTACAAAGTGTAAAGTATAAATGTGGTGGTGGATAATGGTTGGAAATCACTCTGTGCACACCAAAATTTAGATGTGGTAACCACTAGAGCTACTGACTGAGGTGAAGGGTGTATAGATCCTGTTTGTGACTTGGGGTGGTTAGATGTTTCACTTCGTGATGCCAGGGCACCGTTAACCTACACGGTCTGAGGATACAACAGCTTCTCCTGGGCCAGGTTATGGATAGCTGTCTTTTTACTATGCGGGAGGTAGCAGAATTGAACAATACAGAGTTTGGTTGCAAAGTGGAACCCGGGGAGCCTATTGCCTTGCAGGGAGTTTTATTGGCTGTTGAATGCAGCTTTAAGATTAGTAGCAGCACAGGCTGACTTGAAAGACTTAACTTGACTAACTGACTGAAGTAGAGATTTTCCACAAGAGCTCTGCTTGCCGCCAGGCTTTGATAATTCACCTGAGCGCCCGGGTCTTTTGCGTTCAGACTTCTTCTCCCTTAGGCTTCTCCTGAGCTTGCTGGAACACACTCTCCTTCACTCTGAACACTCTAAACACTAGGCTACTGCTCATAACTGAACTGCAGCTCCTCACAGACTGCACTCTCTATCCAACTGAACTCCCCCCCCCCCCCCCGACACTGCATTAAGGGCTAGGCTTGGGGGTCTCCCATTGGGTGTCAGGGTCACTTCGTCCCTCTGCCACAATCCCTTAACGATACAGAGCATAATTTAGCACATAACATGACACAGCAATAAATCACTTTATTACAGGTTTGACATATAGACAGTAGGGATGCCCGAGACAATCTTTAGCCCACAGGATAGCCTTTGGTGCTGGGACACCACATAAATGTTTGCTTATGCACTAGTGATTCCTTGGTGACATGATACATTCCCATGGTAAGTTTTCTATGCAGAACTTTCCAGAAGAGCTGTGTAAAGTGTCCCTAGCCCACGCCCTTATCCCTAAAGGGGACTGAACCAAAAAAATAGCTCAGTCTAAGTCTGACTTTTTGCCAGTACCACATGTCTACTAGCTCTGCCCCTGTTGGGCATGCAGGTTGGTTAATTTAGTTAGTGAAAAGTGTCTGTACCTAGTCTAGAGTGTTCCTCCTAGGTCCAGCATAGGTCAGGCCAGAGGCGAGAGAGACAGAGAACCCCTAGATGAATGTTCCACCCGGAAGAAGTTCAAGCCAGTGACCTGTATCCAGTTTAAGTCAAGCTTGCTTTAAGCAAGTCACAAGTTCTGTTCCAGTTCTAGTTTTTAGTCCTACCACCTGAAAAAGATCTGGGCCATATGTGTAGTGATCACAGCACTGTATGGTGTTTTAAGGGTTCATCCAAGAGATCATCTCCAGTTCCCACTGTGAGGGAAAAGTGGTTCCAGTGTTCAGTTTTAATAAGGAATATGATCTTAGTCAGAGTAGAATAAGGGTCCCTGCTCACACTAATATCTTCAGTGACCTACGGTCAGAGTTTGTGCTGTGTGACTACCATCTCACAGACATTTTCTGCGTACATCCTGCTCATAGTTTACCATGTCGCAACAAGCCATGAGTAAAAAGTTCAAGTGTATTCATCATAGTAAGCCAACCTGTGTATGCATTTATCAGTAGAGTTTGAAATAATTGGACTGTATTCTGTTACAACAGTGCTTCTGTGGTGTCCCAGTACCGGAGTGCATACTGTCAGGTAAACATTGCTTTAGGTGCCTGCGATGGGCCCGGCTTCTCAGGTGATGCTTTGATATTCATTATAGTTTTTGTCTGTTAATTCATATTGTTTTGCACTGTACCTTTACGAAATGTACAGGATATCTGCAAGGAGGCATGATGTAGAGTACCCATGTGACCCTGACTGCCCAATGGGAGGCTCCCTAGCTAGGCCATATATAGTGTAGGGGGGAGCTATTCAGTCTAAGAGTATGTGGAGTAAAGAGCTCAGTGTGAGCTGCAGTATGGAGAAGAGAAAGCAGGAGTGTGAGGTGATTCAAGGGAAGCCTAAAGTAAATATTTAAGCAAATGACCATGCCATTCTGCAAGTGTTCACCACCAAGGAGGAGTTGGAAATTCTTAATTGTGGGCATAATACCTGGTGAGTCGACGGGCCACACAGTGCTAGTACATACCCTGGTGGTGTAGCGTTAATTGGACATTATCAGAATCCTGCTCAGCATGGGAGGCCTCAGCATTAAATCTAAAGTCCCAAACCTGCTTCAGTAAAGACATGTAACCTGTCATCAGTGTATTTATTATCCTGCGCCTGGCCCAGGAGAAGCTGTCCTATCCTCGGACCGTGTAGGTGCATCACCAAGTAATACATCACACCAGCCCGAGTTACGTACTACACCATAGTCTGTCTAACTCCCCGTGGCTGCCACACTTCCACTAGCAACCACACCAAATCCTATAGAGTCTATCAGAGACTTTCTATTCAGTATATCTGCTAGTGAGGGGATTCTTAAGGGGACAGTGACCAACTAATCACTGATCCACCTAAAACATGTAACATTTCCCTCTGCGCTGAAAAGACATTGTTATATCTGGATTTGTACAGAAGGTTTAGTAAAGTTTCCAAGTTGTTTCCACATTATCCAAGTGTCCAGAGTAATCCTTCACACTCTCCACACTATAGGGACAGCATATTTAAAAAAAAGATTGTTTGGGCACATCCCCATCTACATTCCTAAAGGACTACTACTCCCAGCTAGTCCGCACTACCACCTCTCTAATGTGCTACAAGTAGATGATGTAAAACTGTAAAACAAGAGTTTCCTCTATTAATTAAAAGTTGCCAGAACGTCTGTGTGTACTGGGGGAGATTGTCATCTCCAGACCACCCAGCAGACTAGACCATTCTGCTGCGATTCTGCTCCGAGATAAAAGCGCCGCAGGGAATTATGAAGATGATTTTCTTCTAATGGGTCAAAATGTTAGATGATGTCTCTGAGGAGCTGGAGTAATAAGAATCTTACATTCCTTTATACGGCTGCTTAATCTTATTGAACTTCTGCCAAATATATCCACTGAACTATGAGATGTTCTGCATTTTTAGTATCATAACTTCTCCATTTTCAAAATGTTTGCTTGCTGTCAGTGAGTAGGAACATGCTGGTTTAGAACCAGACTCTATACAGACCCAACACTTTTCATAGCATAGGGCTTATGACAGTTGTATCCAGTCAAGATCATCCTCTGTGAGGTAAACACAACAGCAACACAAATTTGCCTCCTATCGTATTAGTTTGATATAATCTATCAATGTACAAAAGATGTATAAGCCAGGCTCTTAAAGGGGTACTCTGCCCCTAGACATCTTATTCCATATTAAAAGGATAGGGGATAAGATGTCTAATCACGGGGGTCCCGCAGCTGAGACCCCCGCGATCTCTACGATCTCTGTGACATTACCGCCACGCCCCTTGTGATGTCATACCACACCCCTCAATGCAAGTCTATGGGAGGGGGCGGAACAAAATGTTCCGAACGCTTGGGGCAGTGGAGTACCCCTTTATTCAGATGACGGGACTGACACATTGTAACAAACAGGGCTCAAGTCATGCAGGAATGTGTGGGAACTGAGTTCCTGCACTTTTTCCACAGCAGGAACATCATTCCCATTAGCAGTACCAGCCCTTGAGTCTAAATCTTGGGTGAGTTCCCACACTTTTTTTTCCAGGACTTGACCCCTGGAAACAAACCTCTTAGCAGGTTTTCAGCCTTTGGAAATAGGCAGGGCTTTATTTAGATGACGTTCACACGGAAGGATTTGCCTACACTCACCTGGTTCTCCATTTGCTTGACTTGTGACTAAGACTTTGTGTTAGACTTGTAACTCCTTTGTAACATGTCAGATGCTGTGGTCCCTGGATCTACTGTTTTGAGTTCCCTCTGTGGTTACCTAGCTTGTTCCTCATGGTACTTAGGATGCGACTTGACTGAAGAAATTTAAGACTTGACTGCAGACTGTAGTTGTGTTCTAGCTGATGTCCAGTATATATGTGAATGCATTAGGGGTCTTCACAGGGGAGAATGCCATAGTAAGATATGCAAAGATCCCCTCCACTTACATTTCCTCAGGTTTTTTGAGACACCACTATCTTTGAGGGCATCCAGTAGGGAATGCCCAAATATAAGTATTTTGCTTAACTAGGTCAGGTATGGAGGAATAAGTACCTAGTCTTTACTTTGCGATTCTGTCTTTGTATAACACTACCATTTGCAGTTGTAGTACCCCTGCAGCAGGACACGCTAGTTGCAGCTTTGGTTCTATGTGCTGAGATGTTGAAGTTTGGAGCTGTCTCCCTCTAAAGGTGAGAGAGATGCAGAATGTGATGTTACTGCTTTTCTGGCCAGGGCCAGACTAGGCTGAACATTTACTTTAGGATCCTCCCCCATCCCTGGAAAATGGGGTGGAGACAGGTCAGCCCTTAGCCCTATTGACTATAGGGATGGACATGTGACATATTACTAGAACTTGTACAGTGAAAATAAGGCTTTTGGGTGGAAAATGTTAACTCTTCACACTTATATCAAGCTTAGTGCATGCAGAGAATAAAGACACACAAAAAAAAAAAACACATTTCTATTGCTATACACTTAGAGTCTACTCTCTAAGTGTATAGCAATAGAAATGTGTTTTTTGACCTGAGACAGCGCTGGAAACCTTTGAGGCTACAGCCATCCGAACAGCGTTCAGATTAGCAAAATATGACTCAACCCTGGGACAACACAATCAGTATTAACAAAGGACAAGAGAAGATCAATGATAAAACTATTGTTTATTATTCAATGTGAATTGTGATCCTGTGAATGTCTCTGATAGTATGGCATATCAGTATCTAGTCCTACCCCCCCCAAATAAAAATAGATACAAAACTACTGTCGTAGGCCTCAGGGGTAGGGGTAGCACAGTCAGGGATTTGCTTTGGTATATCAGGGGTTAATGTTAACCCTATAGTTTGTGACGCCAGGCTGAGGGCTAGTATGCTGCCTATCGCCCCCCTTCCCAGTAACGATAGGTGCATAAGGTCCACAAGGTAGTTGTATTTGAACTTGCATAAACTTTACTTAACGGCTTGCAGTACATCCACAAAGTAGTAACAGTCTCAATCAAACAGTCTCTCTATACTTCAATGACTGACAGATGTTGCGGACCTTGATTTTAGATAATAATCTCTGAATTCAGGGTATATTGACTGTCTGGATTTAGGGGATAGATAAGGTCCGGTGGTCTTGCAGAGTGTTTAGGGATTGATACACTCACAATTTGGAATAGAACAGCCGTCACCGCAAGGCTACTGATGACAGCAGCGCAGATCCTTTCTCGTCAACAGCCAGGAACCAAGAGAGAGATTATTGGCCGCCGCACCCTTATATGGGCAGGGGCGGGGCCGTTTTTATTGGTCAAGTCATCTGTCACTCACCGTCACAAAGGAAATGAGTGCATTACGTCACAAGGACTTCCAAAGGTCCTCAAGCAGAAATACCATAGAGTTTACCTGATCACGTGATTTATGAGGCTAACTAGACATTAGTACAGTTCTATATACCTTTAGCGTCAAGCTGACTAGACATTTTTATTATCTCACACATGTTATTCTTTTTACCAACAATGAGTTACCTGTAAGTACGCCCCAGGGGCGGGGCGGGGCGCAGCGCAGGCTTTCTTTGCGCGCTTTTCCGGCAGCAGTTCGGCTCCGCCTGTGCCGACCGGACTAAAGGATCATAGCATGAACTCATTGCGCAGTTTACATATCTTAGTTGCAACAGAATTTTCGCCTCCCCCCTTACTTTTCTCTTGGCCCCCTTGTATGGTGCACCACAAGCACCGTTCCTATACACAGCAAGACAGATAAAGTTCTTTTTCTGGGGGGGAGTACACTTTCACTAGTGGCGACTGTAGTAGGCACACACCCGTATCCTGTTCGTGCAACGCCAAAAAGGCTTTGTGGTAAGCCTCAGGGGTAGGGGTAGTACAGTCAGGGATTTTCTTTGGTATATCAGGGGTTAATGTTAACTAGGGATGCACCGATATATCGGCGGCCGATACATATCGGCTGAAAATAGCTGTTTCGGGGAAATGCCGAAACAACAAAAAATGTGCCTATAATGACCCACCTCCCCTGCCCGCCCACAGCACAAATTGCAAACACTGCCAGTGGCAGAGGCACTCGTGGGGGGTGCAGGGGGGCCGGGCGCAACATCTGGGGGGGCGTGTTCTCGGGGATAGGAATACTTCTTTTTATGTGCCCGGGCCGGCTCCTGTGTGTGGGTGCAGGCGGTGGCCGGCCAGCGCATATAAAACCTAATACTGTATACTAAAAACCAGGGGGCCTCCAGCTGTTGTGAAACTACAACTCCCAGCATGCCCGGACCGGCAAAGTCTGTCCGGGCATGCTGGGAGCTGTAGTTTCACAACAGCTGGAGGCCCCCTGGTTTTTAGTATACAGTATTCGTTTTTATATGCTCTGGTCAGCCCCCGCCTGCAGCCACACACGGGAGCCGGCCCGGGCACATAAAAAGAAGTATTCCTATCCCGGACATCCCTGTGTCCCGAAAAATCTTTTCGGGGCATAAGGATGTCCGCCGGTCACTCACCATTCCCCGGCGTCCTCCTGCGATCCTCCTTCGGTCCCTCGCTTCTCCGCCTCTATGGTTGTACGCACGGAACGTCACTGACGTCCCGTGCGTACAACCATAGAGACGCAGGAGGACCGGAGGATTGTCGCAGGAGAACGCATGCCGGCCGGGGCCTGGTAAGTGACCGCGTCATCTTCTTGAGTGTTCCGGTCACTGCCCCTTCGGTGCTGGCACCTACTGCTATGATCCATAGGCCATAGCAGTAGATGTGACCCCGGGCCGGAGGAGCGGTGACCGGATCACTGCGGGGGCAGCAGTACAGACATACAGCCTCCAGCCATACACTGTATATGGCTGGAAGCTGTATGTCTGTGGGGTGAGGGGAAGCTGCCTACTATTGTGGGGGAACTGCTGAACTAATGTGGGGGGGAGCTGCCTAATATTGTTGGGGGGAGCTGCCTACTATTGTGGGGGAGCTGCCTAATATTGTTGGGGGGCAGCTGCCTACAAATGTGGGGGGGGAGCTGCCTAATATTGTTGGGGGGGGAGCTGCCTATAAATGTGGGGGGAGCTGCCTAATATTGTGGGGGGGAGCTGCCTAATATTGTGGTGTAGAGAAGGCTCTAATGCTACTGTGTGAGACTGGCGTACGCATTTTTGCGAAAATAGAACTGTTGCAGAACTGTTCATTATTACAGTAATTAAAGGGGAAATCATAGGTGTTAATAACAGTGCTCATTGGGAGCTAAATTATGCCCTTATTGGCTAAACTTTATTTAGCCTGGTGGGAGGATATATCCATCTTTTCCAGTAAAAACTCTTTCTCCTGCTACATTGCACAGTAAGGTTGTTATATTCATGATATCATAGTGGAGTGGCGGGGGAGTAATTAAACGACAATGATCTTATAAAGGTTATGCATAAGATAAGTGTCTGATAATGAAGGGTCCAACCACTGTGACCTCCCAGCAACCCACAGCCGAAGTTTCTGTTTTTCTATTGAAGTCCTTGGTATAGCGGCCAGAGTGAACTCCTTGTGCACCAGACCACACCAGTTCAATGCTTTATATATTTAGCTGACTTTTGCTTACGATGTGAGATTTGTTTGGCTACTATGGTCGTAAATAATCCTATGGCTAGATAGGGCTAGTCATCCGTAATTTAGGCATACCTCTTCATCTAATGGCTGTCAATCAAATGGGGTAGGTGGATGCAAGCCAAAGGGAGGTTATAAAAATATGATGGTCTGGAATTACCTGGGCTCTTGCCATGCTGGTGAACACCCCTGGGCTTTTGAGCATTATTTGCATGATAACAAAGGGACTATGAAGAAACAAAAAAGGTATGACTGGAATCCTGATGACTAACCCTATCAACACATTTGCTTCCATATACCCATGTTTTTCTGCTGACAGGTCCACTATGAACTTCACATAAGATTTTCAAAGGATTTACAAAGTTGAAATCAATTGGGTGATCACCCAGGGTGAAGCCAATGGGGCCAGGCCATAGCTCTAAGAGGGCTCCTGGGAAGAAAAGATAAAAGTCTCCAATCTGCCTTCCTCCTGAGAATGGAGCAAGAAGTGTTGGGAAAACAATACACCAGGGAGATAGGTCTGTGGGTGAGGTCTGATCCTGGGAATGACAGGGCAAAACCTATGTCTCAGATCTGGATCATTAATGCAGAGGAATGTGTCAGACATTACAGGTAGAGGGTCTATAAAGTCAGTTTTATTACTACTGCCTTCTATAAACCTGTGTATAACATCCTCACATACCCCTGCTAAAATCATTGCAATTCCCCTCTAAATGGGGCCAAAGGTTTATATGTTCTGAATTAAAGGGGTACTCCGGCGGAAAACTCTTTTTTCTTTTTTTTTTTTTAAATCAACTGGTGCCAGAAAGTTAAACAGATTAGTAAATTAAAGATTTGCAAGAGCAGGTGTAGCACCAGGCACTACCGTTGCCAAATATCCCAGAGGAAGAAGGGTCAAGCCATGACGCGAAACTAGTCGCCTCTGGTGGTGTGCCCCCGCATCTTGTGAGCGGCTGCTCTCGCTCCCCACGTGAAGTGACCGTATTTTATGTTCCACTTTGCCGGTGTGAATAAAGGACAATAATTTATATACTGCTACCGGATGGTGAGTGCGACTTCTTTATTCTTCGTATAAATACAGAGATTTGTAAATTACTTCTATTAAAAAATCTTAATCCTTCCAGTACTTATTAGCTGCTGAATACTACAGAGGAAATTGTTTTCTCTGTAGTATTCAGCAGCTAATAAGTACTGGAAGGATCACGATAGAAGTAATTTACAAATCTGTTTAACTTTCTGGCACCAGTTGATTTAAAAAACTTTGTTTTCCACGGGAGAACCCCTTTAATGTCTGTAAAATGATTAATAGGGTGGGAAAAAAGGGGGGAGGGTGGGAGTGATCCATGACTGGGACAGAATTAATAAACATGAATAAGAAACACTGCCAAGCCACCCCTTTAATGCCTCTTTAATAAATGAATGATGGTGGCTGATCTTCCTGAGAACACAAGGACAGGGCAGATGAAATCTAACAGATCAGATGATGACAGTTGGTAGGCCCCATATTCCTGTACTGGAACATCACTGTGTGCATTCTCATCATACTCTGGGTGGCGCCGGGCCGACTAGGGCTAGGGGACACTGACTGGGGGCAGAGGTTCAGGCAGGATAGGGTTAAGACAGGTCCCCCCCTCCCTATTTGGTTGCTCCCAGGGCTGGTTAGCCAGTTAGAGTAAGGTACAGGGTCACATGGGAAAAAGGGGCTGGGCATTATCAGCAAGGCATAAGGAACGTCTTTCCTCCCCTCAGGCCCCCTTTCGGTACCTGGGTCCAGCAGAGAAAGGTTTGTGCTCTGGCTGTTGTTATGTCTGAGGAGCTCTTGCAACTGCTCCGGGAGCGGGCGCAGGCCGATGGGGGCTTCCTGGCTCGCATTGCTGCCGAGCTGGGAGCTCCGCTCCTGCACCCCTCGCCGGGTTCTGAGGCGGTGTCGCAGCCGGATCGCTCGTCCTCCTGCTCGCCTTAGCCCCAGTCCTCCCCGGGGTTCCCAGCGGCGATGTAGTTAGCAGGGGGGGGGAGGGGGGGCTCCGGCATTCGCGCGCGCGGGAGCGGTGTGGCTCCGCCCCCTTCTCCTCGTGGACGGGGACCTCTTGCTCCCCTGTTGCCCTCTGCTAGTCAGGCTCTCCCCCCATCCACGGCTGCTCAGTCTGTCATGGGGAATAACGTGGGTGCCTCTGGTTCCTCTGCTGCAGGGGATTCGGAGCCTGCTGCTGCTGCCCTCTCTCCACTGGATGGGGTTCCACCTGTTAGTCAGTCCTTCCCCCCCCCCCTGACCCTCTACTGACCCCTGATCCCATAGTACAGGATAGTGAGGTGGAGGTCAGTGTTCCGCCCTCTGCCCCTGTAGGGGTGCCCTCAGTCCCCCGATCCCGCGGCGGTAGTCGCCGGCGCACTCGCTCCCGTAGGAGGGGCGGCCATTCCCCTTCCTCCTCTTTTAGTTCTGGTAGATATTGCCGCAGCAGGACCGTTGTTTCCGGCGATGGTAGGAGCTGTCGGCATGGGTCATCAAGGCGCCACTACCGATCCAGGCGTTCCTGATCCTCCCGCTGGAGGTCCCCCTCTTCCTCCGGCAGCCGCTCCAGGAGCCCTCGAGGCCGGGAGAGTCGCTCTGGGGTTCGTAGAAGATCGTCCCGGTCCTCCAGAAGGCCATCCCGCGCAGACAGTCGGTCTGGCGCGGCCCCCTCTTCCGGCGCAGCGGCTGCTGCGGGCGGGCCCACGATAACTCCTACGGTTCCTGTGCTGCCGTCAACCACTGGTGTGATGCCTCCTCCTACAGCTTCATCGACTGGTGAGTCAAATCTTGCTGGGGCTTGGGGTTTACCGGGTGGTCTGCGGGTTCTGGTTTCGGCCCTTAAGGCATTATTGGCGCAGCTGGAGCCTGGCTCGCCAGGGGGTGTGGTTAATCCCCCGGCCACAAGGGCCTCATCTCCGCCAAGGGCTGGGGTTCACAAGGAGTCATTCTTTTGTGGGATCAGCCCCTTGGGTTCGCATGTCAGCGAGGAGACCAAGCAGAAAATATGGGATAATCAATTTAATGATATTTGGGCTTTAGTGTCGGTTGATCAGCATACTATTGATAGGGAGCGAAAACCGCCCACTGACAGGGGTTTCGAGCGTAGGCCCAAGGTTGCCAAGTCTATTGGCAATTGGCTGCAGGCCTTTTCTGTTCTGGGTTGTATCATGGGCGAAAAGCACCCCGAGCGCTGTTCGGAACTCTTCATATACATGGATTCCGTTTATAATGCTTTTAAGTCTCACGGAGGTCAGGCATGGTGGAAGTATGATGAGGAGTTTCGTAGGCGTTTGGCGTTACAGCCCAGCGTGGGGTGGGGATGTAAGGCTACGGATGTTTGGCTTAGGTTAATGATGGTGCAGAAGCCGTCACCCTTTTCAGGGGGGGCCACTGTTCCGCAGTCCAGTGAACAAGGGGCAGTGGCCGCCAGGCGACCGGGTTCATGCTGGCTTTTCAACGAGGGCCATTGTAAGTTTTACGGACTGTGCAAATTTAAGCATGAGTGCTCCTCTTGTGGGGGAGCGCATGCCGCAGTCCGTTGCCCCCGGCCTGCAAAGCCAGCATCCAAGGGCGCAGCGTCCGCTGACGGG
Organism: Hyla sarda; assembly: GCF_029499605.1. Taxonomy (NCBI): domain Eukaryota; kingdom Metazoa; phylum Chordata; class Amphibia; order Anura; family Hylidae; genus Hyla; species Hyla sarda. Next base: position 146,787,496 of record NC_079194.1, read on the forward strand.
AAAGACGCTAGTGAGCGTGGGCGCGATGTTGCCCTGGCTAGGGCTTTACCCCAACTGGTCGGAAGCTGAGCAGTTACGTATTGGTTTTTTGTTTGTTTTTTTCATTCCTTTTATTCCTTCTGTTTCACCCCAGTTGTCAAACAATTAGCAGTCTGCCAGGCTTTATCCGCAGGCTCTCCGTGACAAGGTCAGTAAGGAGGTAAATCTTGGTAGGATCCAGGGGCCTTATGCCTCCCCCCCTTTCGACAATTTACGTGTTTCCCCTTTGGGTGTTGTGCCCAAGAAGGAAAGCGGTAAGTTTCGATTGATTCACCATTTGTCTTATCCTAAGGGCTCATCGGTTAACGACAGGATCTCCAAAGAGGAGGCGTCTGTTTCCTATGTGTCTTTTGATAGGGCGGTGTTCATGGTAAGAAACGCAGGTCGGGGAGCCCTTATGGCTAAGTCGGACATTGAATCCGCTTTCCGGCTGTTGCCAGTACATCCGGATTGTTACCACCTTCTGAGTTGCTGCGTGGACGGTTGGTATTATTATGACACTTGTTTGCCGATGGGTTGTTCCATTTCGTGCCACTATTTCGAGATGTTCAGTACGTTCTTGGAATGGGTGGTGCGATATGAAACCGACTGTCCATCAATCATTCACTATTTGGATGATTTTCTGTTTGTTGGTCCGGGTGGGTCCCCTTGCTGTAAATTTTTGCTGGATTCTTTCTGTTCCCTGATGAGTGGTTTTGGTGTCCCGCTCTCCGCCGAAAAAACGGAGGGTCCGGTCACCACGCTTTCTTTTCTGGGAATTGAAATCGATTCGATGAGGATGGTTTTTCGTTTGCCCGCTGATAAATTGAGTAAGTTATTGGAGTTGTTGGAAGGTTTCTGTTCGGTTTCTAAGGTTACCCTTCGGCAGCTCCAATCTCTCTTGGGTTTGTTAGTTTTTGCATGTAGGATCATGCCCATGGGGAGAGTTTTTTCTCGTCGGCTCTCTCTGGCCACACGAGGGGCCAGGAGACCCGATCACCACATCCGATTAACGTTTGCTATTAAGGCTGATTTGTTGGTTTTTGCGCCGCTACAACGGTCGGACCTGTTTTCAGTCCCCCGAAGTTATCAATATGGAGCTGTCCCTGTTTACTGATGCTGCTGGTTCCGTTGGATACGGGGCCATCCTTGGTACGGAATGGAGTGCAGATTCCTGGCCTCAACACTGGGTGGAGGAGGGTTTATGTCGGAATCTCACCCTCTTAGAGCTCTTCCCTATTGTGGTTGCCGTGGAGCTTTGGGGTCCTAGGCTCAGAGACAGCAAAGTGTGTTTCTGGATAGATAACATTAGTGTGGTTCACTGTATTAACGGTCTTTCTTCATCCTCCCTCCCTGTGTTGTCCCTGTTGCGGCATTTAGTTTTACGTTGTTTAGAGTACAACATTTGGTTTAGATCTCAACATGTTCCTGGAGTTGATAATGTGCATGCTGATCTGTTATCCCGTTTCCGTTTTCAGGAATTTCGCAACCTGTTTCCGGGGGCGGCCCAGGAGGGCCTGCCCTGCCCGCCGCTCCTGTGGACCCTGGTATCCTGAGTTTGTTGCCCTTGATTGCCTCCTCCGTGGCTCCGTCTACATGGTCTGGTCACGGTAAGGCTTGGGAAGGTTGGTTGTTGGTGGCGGGAGACAGGGACTTTGCTGGTAGCGAGAATATGCGTTTTTCCATCACGGTGGATTACCTGCTGGGTTTGCAGAGTGCAGGTTGTTCGGCGGCTGTTGCCAGGCGCCGTTTAAGGGGGGTGGGTTTTCATTTGAAGCTGCGGGGCTGGTTAGATTGCACTAGGCATTTTGGTCTTCAGCAGGCGTTGAAAGGGTGGGAAAGGAAGCAGGTTCGAAAAGATACCAGGCGCCCAGTGTCCTTCCAGTTGCTGGAGATGTTAGTGCAGGTGTCTGGTGAGGTTTGTTCCTCTCCCTATGAGGGGCTTTTGTTTTCCACAGCTTTTTGTTTGGCTTTTTTCGGAGCCTTGCGGTTAGGCGAGCTTGTCCCCTCTTCGGCGGGTGCCCATGGGGGTCTTTTGTGTGATGATGTGCTCTTGTCTAATGGAATAGTGCAGTTACGGATTAGGAGGTCCAAGACGGATCAGGTCGGGGTGGGGTGTTGGTTGAGTTTGGGTTCAGTGGGGGGGGGGCAGTGTGTCCTGTGCTAGCGGTTTCCGAGTTTTTGAAGGTTCGGCCTCCTGGGGACAGGTTTTTAGTTCATCAGTCAGGGGCACCTCTCACACGGTATCAGTTTAGTTCTATTTTTAAGAAATGTTTGATGTTGGCGGGGGTTCCCCCGGCTGAGTTTGGGACGCATTCCTTCCGCATAGGTGCGGCCACGGAAGAGGCCAGGGCAGGCCTACCTGCCAGTGAGATTCAACGGATTGGTAGGTGGAAGTCGGGTTGTTATGCGGGATATGTTCGGCCCGAATTGCTCCTCTAACACGTTTTTCTTTTCCAGGTTCTCGTTCTCCCGTGGTTCACATTGTGGGGCATTCGTATATTCACCGGGCTGCTCAACGGGCTGTCTGCCGACCGGGTGGTAGGTCTTTGGGATTCCAGGTCGAGGTTCATTGGCGTGGGATCGGGGGGCTCCCCTGGTCGCGGATTCTTATGGAATCTATTCAGATAGCTGGTATGTCACGGTCACCTGTCATTTTGGTTTTTCATGCTGGGGGTAATGACATCTTGTCCCTGCGGGTTCCCGAGTTAATTGTCCTCATGAGAGTGGATCTGGAGAGGATAGTGTCCCTGTTTTCTGAGGTTCTCATTGTGTGGTCTGAAATTGTCCCCCGGGTTACGTGGCAGGGTTCTAGAGAGGCTCCGGTGGTGGAGAGAGCACGTAGAACTATTAACTCCCGTATGGCTCGCTTTGTGCGGGCCCGTTCTGGTGTAGTGGTAAGACATAGGCAGCTGGAAGGTGATAATCGTAGGCTGATGGGCCAGGATGGGGTGCACTTTAATGATATACGCTTGGATATATTCCTGTCGGGTTTGCAGGACGGCATAGGGCAGGCCCTTTACGTTCTTGGTGGGGGTCGGAGCTCAGTTTAAGGAGGCTGAGCTCCTCCTGTGGTGGTAAAGGAGAGAAATACATGGAGAAGCGGAGGGGGAAGGCTCTTAGGCCCGGCAGCTGAGGCCGGCGGCTGGCTGTGGGGCTCCCCCTGGTTTGGCGACCTCACGGAGGTTGGATGGTTTGGTTACCATGTTAACAGTGTTATGACTAAATAAAAGCTGTGGCTGACCCCCACGTCCAACAAAGTTATAAGTTGTCGGAGTGTTTTTTATATTTATAAGGTTTACATGGCAGGGGGGGGGGGGGGAGTTTTAAGAGGTAGAGGAAGTTGGCTATTGAACACAGTCTGGGTGGCGCCGGGCCGACTAGGGCTAGGGGACACTGACTGTGGGCAGAGGTTCAGGCAGGATAGGGTTAAGACAGGTCCCCCCCCCTCCCTATTTGGTTGCTCCCAGGGCTGGTTAGCCAGTTAGAGTAAGGTACAGGGTCACATGGGAAAAAGGGGCTGGGCATTATCAGCAAGGCATAAGGAACGTCCTTCCTCCCCTCAGGCCCCCTTTCAGTACCTGGGTCCAGCAGAGAAAGGTTCCCACCCTCCCTCCCTATTTTATTGTTGTACGGGGTTTTTTCCCCTTTTGATTTTGTATTTCCCCTTTGATAAAAAATTAAAAAAAATAAATAAATAAATAGATAAAATAAAAATTATATATATATCTATATATACAAAGGTTATAATAAAAAAATAATAATAATATTTCAGTTTATAATTACATTGGTGTGAAAGTCTTACCTTATGTTGGTTTCATCTGGATGGAATGTTTGTCTTTTGACTTAGTTAAGTCACAGCTGGCGGTAAAGGAGAGAAATACATGGAGAAGCGGAGGGGGAAGGCTCTTATGCCCGGCGGCTGAGGCCAGCGGCTGGCTGTGGGGCTCCCCTGGTTTGGCGACCTCACGGAGGTTGGATGGTTTGGTTACCATGTTAACAGTGTTATGACTAAATAAAAGCTGTGGCCGACACCCACGTCCACCAAAGTTATAAGTTGTCGGAGTGTTTTTTATATTTATAAGGTTTACATGGCAGGGGGGGGGGGAGTTTTAAGAGGTAGAGGAAGTTGGTTATTGAACACAGTCTGACATTACTGTGCTGTGTGTGCTCCATTATCACATTATTTGTCCTGGGAGAGATTCATCAAAACCTGTCCAGAGGGAGAGTTGCTGAGTGGCCCATAGCAACCAATCAGATCCCTTCTTTCCTTTTTCACAGGCCTTTTCAAAAGTGAAAGAGGCGATCTGATTGGTTGCTATGGGCAACTCAGCAACTTTTCCTCTGCACAGGTTCTGATAAATCTCCCCCACTGTTTCCATTATCCCTGCACTGTCATATCACACTGAGCATTTGTGGTGGCACAGTACAGGAGGTGTTACCCCGTACGCTTGCTGCCCTGTCAGGCAGCCCCCTGCCCCCCCCCCCTCCCGCATCTGTTTATTGTAATTGTATATAATCCCTATGTTATATATGTAAGAGTGTTATACCTTTAAGACTTGTTACCATGTGATTTGTCACGTGATTGTTACCGAGGAGGTATTAGTGACCAGGTGACCTAGGGGTGATCAATGGGACCCCACCAGAGTCTCCCCCATATAAGCCCTGGGTGGAGCCTCTGCAGGCTGTCTTAGTCTTTGCTGAGGTCCAGTCAAGTCGTGCCTAAGTGTGTGCCCAGAGTCATAGTAGGCCTCAAGTCTAGTCTGCAGCCACAAGCTACAAACCTGCAAGTAAATCACAGTCGCATTCTTGTTAGTTACAAGTCAGTCAAGTCACAGCCATCTGTCTAGTCAATGTGGCCTGCACTAAATTGTCCAAAACCTCTGCAAGTCCCAGCAAGCCCTTAAGGTCTCTGAAGACACTGGTCACCTATGTAGGCCTGGCTACACTATATAGACTGTACCATCTGTCACTCAGTGAAACTACCGTTATCCGTAACTTGGCGTCTGAGTCATTATTGCCCCCGTGCCTAGCCCAGGATCTAGCGGTATACCTTCGGGGGGGGGGGGGGGGGGGGGGGAGTATTGAGGATAAACCATGCCCTGGCGTCATGAATAGAAGGGTTTAATGCCATCTTCCCCTAGGGTAATTCCATCTGCCCTGCATCTCACACCCCATAACAAACATTACTCCTGTACTTTGTGACATCTCTGTGCAGTATTCTGATACACTGTCAGCCTTATGTCTAATTATTTTGTTTACGTACTTGGAGTTAACCCAGCTTTCTAAATCTTACATGAGGCCTCCTAGTTTCTTCTTAACTGATATAGTATTCAGAATCTACAGATAGGGAGAAGTGCTAAACCTGGATTTTTGGAAGGGGAGCAGAGTAGGGGAAGGTAGTAGAGCAGCTGAATTGAGAAGAAAGAGAAAAAGAAATGAGATGCAGGAGTAGGGTGATGTTCACATAAAGTTGGGGAAGAGATAGTTGTAAATACAGAGATTTATAAGCTTTTCTGAGTACTAGTCACTAGTTTCTGGACAAGGTTTGTTGATCCAGGAATTTGTTCTGATTGCCAGAACTAGAACCAGAAAGGATTTTTTTTCCCTACTGAACCTCATGGGGTTTGTGCCTTTCTCTGGACCAGCACTCCAGGATAATAGACTGGACTAGATGGGCATATGCCATTATTCAGGCTTACAAAAATATCACTATATTATGCCCTAGGAATACTGCTATAGGGTCTATTCACACGTACAGTATTCTGCGCAGATTTGATGTGCAGGATTTTTTGCTGCAGATTTCAGTGTAAACTGAATGACTGGAAATCCTGCGCATCAAATCTGCGCAGAATACTGTATGTGCGAATAAACCCATAAAGTGTGAAAATAGTACCACTATACAGTACCACAGAAATTCTGCTACACAGTGTGCAATATATCTCCAAAAATATTTTAAAACAATGATCAAATAATACTGCTATACTATGAGCCTGCAAAAATACTAATCCTGCCATATTTCTTGTCTTCCATATTCCTTTTGTCTATGATGATACAGCTGGTCCCTGTAATGTACAACGTTCATCCTTTTACCACTCCAGCAGAAAATAGGTTAAAGGGCCTCAGTGTGGTAGAGCACTTGGGTTCCCGGTGTTTTGTCAGGTATCGGGTTACATGACTCGTTCACATTTATTTGACTTTGCACATTATTCTGCTAGTTCAACTTTCCTAAATTTTTTTCACTGCGTTTTATTAGGTTAATAAAACATTGGATTGGGAGCGCAAGGCACCTCAGGGGGGTCATTACACGCCAAACATAGCAGACTCCTGATGAAGAGGCTCCAAGTGTCTTCCCAAACCTTCTGGGTCGTCATTGGGGGAAGGGAAGATTTCATTGGCACCAAATGATTAAAAAAAAAATAGGGGAAAGAACACATTTTTTTCTATAAAAAAAAACATTTATTATGTGTCTAACTTGGTAGGATACACTGATCAATATGGTGCATGTTTTTAGCTAGATTTTTACAGATTTACATACCATCCCCCTCTAGGATTTGAGTTTCTTTAAGTAAAGTCCTGAAATCACCACGGTAAATGGAATATTAACAACTACACTATAACAAGGTGGACGCAGCACAGGGACTTTATTGGCCACATTAAAATGTCACTGCAGATATAAAGTGTATAAAGTTGCTGTGTGGAAGACAAGTTTACAAGGCCTTAAAGTCACAGAGGCTCAGCTTTCTCCGTGTAAATCAGTTTTCCTGCACCGCTAGACCCCAGGATTGTCAGTGTTTTACATTAACCGCTAGAGTTTATAGAGAGGAACAGGAAAATGACTGCACTGTATAGGAACTAAGATAGATAGGGGGAGAATATCATATATGTATCATCATTGCTTTTGCTACATCCTACAACACTCACTTTTATGGCTTCTACTTAGAAACTGGTAAAATATTCTTTGCAGTAAGAGCTGCACTGAAATGTGAAAGGGCTTTTTCTTTGTTCTTGCTCTTGCCATAGTTCCACCCCCCCACCCTACTCAATATCTCTGCACCTGAAGAGGGAAAATGGAAGGAATACCTTTATATATACAGGGTCTATTCATATGGTCTATTCAGCTGGCAGAATTCCGCTTCAAATTAAAGCCCATAGACTTCTATGGGATTCTGCACTCCCATTCACACTTCTGAATTTCCGCTTGCGGAATTCTGAAAGCGGAAATTAAGAAGTGTGAATGGGAGTGGAGAATCCCATAGAAGTCTATGGGCTTTAATTTGAGGTGGAATTCCGCAAGTGGAAATTCTGCCATGTGAATAGACCCTCATTGTCCACATATATGGATGGACCACAAAGTCAAACTACTTCCCTTAGTCCATTGAAGCTGGACAGAGAATCAAACAAAAGGATGAGATGATACTATGGTGGCACATACTTTAGAAGCCCTGCTTGGTCTCCACATGGGCAGATGACTGTTTTCCTTTCTTCACCTCTCTGGTGTGATATATCACATGCTATCACCCATTATATTTCTGGGGTCACAGAGGGCTTAGTGAAACATTAAGATGCTGGAGGCTGAGAGTTGGGTTGACACTTACTTTAGCATCAGCCTGCTGAGTGGACTGTAGAAGGAATGCCTTGTTGTACTGTGGGGTCCAGGGGAGGTTGGGGCAAAGATTTGTTGTGAGTGGCATCAAATCCAAGTGAGCGGAGACCTTCCCTATGAGGCATGTGCCGTAATAACAAACCAAGCCTGTTATGCAAGACGAACATCAACACAAGCTCTCCATGAGGTTATCACAGCCGCCTTCATGTTCCATACTTTATTAATCCAATCGAGCAGCACAGGAATCTGACCAGCTCAAAAAAACACACTGAAATATGCTTTGTAATCAGCAACTAACGTACGCAGCAATAACCAATCAGGAACAGCGTCAAGATGCTGCCGCCATCATTTCAAGTGGAAGTACTAAAATTATTTGTAAACAGATTTGTAAAAAATATATAAAAAAAATATCATAACATTCTAGCAATATAATTTCTAACAATTAAATATAAAACAACATAAATTAAAATTAAGCAAACTGTAAAACAATTATTTTACAGAAGAAGGATATCTGATCTGCCCTTGACTATTCCAGAAGTATCCATCGAATATTCTAAAAGATCTTATAATGTCATAAAACTGAATATCAGAAACATCTTATATAGGTAAAAAAAAAATTGTATGACTGTCAGAACTTTACCCGTTGTGCGAAGCCAAGTATAACAGATTAGAAATTGGGTTGAATATTTGAGCATTTTTCCTGGACCAGTGGAAAATCCTCTGTTGATATAATGATAGCCTTCCCTTATTATGCCTCCTCAATGTGTTATATGATTATGTGGTCATGGTAAATCGCTGCCACTAATAAAGTACAATTTAGGTTAGAAGTAGGAGACGTAAAATATTGGTTTGATTTACTTTGTTTTCTTTTTGAGTATATTTAGAGTTTTGCTGCCTCCAGGACTGGTCAACATTATTTCTTTCCTGCAATGACTGGGGGATCTCTAGTGACAGACCCATAGGATTCCCTTAAACTCATTTGGATCCTATAAAAGTTATGAGCCATAAACCCGTCTTTACCCCTTAATTTTTGTTCTGTGTGGCCTTGGAGGTTTCTTTAGTGAATTGAGTATTAACTCCGATGGATGAATGGACACATTGAGTGGAAGGTTATCAATTCTCAGAATTTGTCCCATATGGGAGGAGAAAAATAAACAAAAAAAGTTTCTTAGTTGGATGTTTTTATTGAGGAACAAATCACTTTTTGAGATAAATTTAGGAATTCTAGCAGCACAAAAATCCACCCGTATCATCCAATTCTAATGATACAAGAAGGAAAAACTAAAAATGAGAATTGTAAAGTAAAGAATTATATAACCGAGACAGGAAATTGGGCATTAAGCAATGACAAGTCACTGAAGACTTTTTATAATTTTTTCCGTCCATTGAGTTCTTTTTTTTTCTTTGAGAAATCTTAATAGTGTTGTATTGATCACAGTTTTTAGTGATTCTCATTTTTCTATGAATTGAAACTGTAACATTTTTAATTTAATAACTAATGACTAAACTGTCAGTAGTCTACTTTGTTTTATCAATTTTTGTTGTTGTTTGTTTTTATTGATATGTATAATTTATCTTATTTCATTCAAACAGTAATAACAATTATGATGATAATAATAATACAAATTAAAATAACACAATAAAGTCAATATTTATGTGTTTATTCTATTTATTTACATTAAGTTTTTGATGCAGTTTTTCACGTTTATATGTTACTTTACAACTAGAAGTCCTTGAAACTGTTATAATATGCAAGATATGCATTAAATGTATGATAATAATATTATTTATTTATATGATATGGGGGCAGCTTTAGTGCACTCCTCACTACTGTAAACAACAAAAACAAATGCATCGTTAACAATGTAACAGCAGACAATGACTTTTTTTATTATATCATTTTTTTTATCAAAACATTTATGAGCGTAAAAAAATAAAACATTATAAAATTCTTTGTGTGTCTGGTTATGGATGGGGGGGGCAAGATTAAATGGGGGCTCATGTAAACCTGCCCATGTCTATCCACATTCCCTGGACTGGCAGATGAGGAGTAGGAGGGGGGTGGGCATATATTTTCCTAGTAAAGTGGAGAGTTTTTTTTTTTCTTATTTTTCTAACACAACTGAACTGTTTACAATGTAAATAATGAAGCTGGAAACATAACACAATCTTTGCTTCATCAGGAAACATAAACACAAAACTTCCAGATCTTGTTTGTTTTCCCCATTATTTCATTTCACAGTCAGGTTCTCAAGTAAGAGGTGAATTATTACCAAGCCACTGCCTTGAGTTCTGCACATTCACTCGGCTCCTCAGCTGCTGCGAGAAAGGAAAAAGCGAAACACGAGAGTCCTCAAATTCTAAACTTTCCGATTCTGCAAGAGACAACATTACCCAGTGTGTAAGTGTTCATATCACATCTTCATCACTTTATGCCTTTCATGGTTCATTTTATTTAATATTCTGTTATGTATTTATTCCTTTCAAGTTTCAACAATGCTTTTCAAATTATTTATCATTTTAATGTAAATATCAAAATATGAGGAGAGGGATTGTCAATATCATCATGTCTATTTATAGTCATATTTGTGGCATTTTTAAATATATTATTCATAACATTATTCATTTTTATCATTATCTCTACATCATTTACAGCTGAATTTTTTCCCCCTCTCCAATTCCAATTCAGGAGGACAAGAATTCTGATATCACATTTATAATAAGTTTAGAAAGTTTGTAAATATATATATATATATATATATATATATATATATATATATATATGTACTGTATTTATATGTACTGTTATTCTGTTATATCATTTCTAGTTCCATAAAAGATAATTATTTTTTACCTAACAGAATAACTAAGAGGGATTTCTGAAAAATACTAATTAATAATAATACTATTTATTATTATTATTATTATTATTATTACAACAACAACAATCATGTTAAGCATTGGTCTGATACATTTTTTTTTAAAGATATAAAATATTTTATGTGACACCTGAAAACAGTCATTTGGGACAAAACACAGCATAAATGACAATTATTATTTTACATTTATAATTTGATATACATTTTCATATTATATTAGTATTTGGACAACATTAATAAATAAATAAATAAAAATAAATGTCTTAATTTCTTTCTTCAATTAAAAGGGATATATAACAATTGTAAGTCTAGCTATATAACATTTTATGGTGATTGTATAACATCAATGCATCACATATTTATAATGTTTATATATCATCTTTTAAAATGTAACGTAAGATACCTCTTTTTTGGTCATGTTAGAGTCATGTAGAGTTAGTACGGTTGAAAAAACACACATATTCATATGAATATAATGACTTGAATGGAAGATATTAGATTGAGGTATCTGGTATTTAACAGAATTATTTCTTGCCATTTTCCTAAACATTCTTTAAAGAAAAAAAATATATAAATTCCTATTCATATAAAGATTCTTAAGGTTTTCTTGCATGCATAATTTCTGACTTGTCCTTTCATAAGTTATATAAAAAATGTTCCTATTATAATATTATTTACTATTACAGTATTATTTTTCACCCTGTAGTAGGACTATGATCTGTTCAGATCCTAGTACTTATGTATAACCTCTCTGACACTTTTATCTACATCAGTGGTCCCCAAACTGTGGCCCTCCAGATGTTGCAAAACTACAATTCCCAGCATGCCTGGACAGCCGTTGGCTGTCCAGGCATGCTGGGAGTTGTAGTTTTGCAACATCTGGAGGGCCACAGTTTGGGGACCACCACTGATCTACATATTACCTATTTTACCTCCCCAGTGGTTCTATTTCTGTATCATTTTCCTATGAAGCTACTGCAGTTATAAAGCTCCTTATTCAAAATAAATCATATAAATAATACACAAAATAAGGTTTGGTTCACACACAGTATTTTGGTCAATATATTGGTCAGTAATATATTATATTATATATTTCTATCCAAAATTAGGAGTGGAAGTGACACAGAGAAAAACTATAATGGAAAGATTTGCAGTTTTTTCTGTGTTTGGAACAAGTTCCTGGTTTTGCCTAAAATAGTGATCAAAATACTATGTGTGAACCCAGCCTAAATGTTTTGCCTTTTTTCCATTGTTTGTGAATTTTTTCATCTAGTGAAGAGCAAAATGTTTTATATTTTTTCTCCATTGTTTTGCGAAGTGCCTTTTATATCATGCTGCCAATAGAGAAAAGTGCCTGATGAAGCCACCCAGGTGCGGTGAAATGCGTTGCATTGTGGGAAATCCCAATAAACCTGCTGCCTTACGCTTCTGGTCCTGTCAGTGCCGCACAAGCCATTCATTCCTTGGAAGTCTCCTTTCTCGTTATTATTAAAGGGGTATTCCAGGAAAAAAAATTTCATATATATCAACTGGCTCCAGAAAGTTAAACAGATTTGTAAATTACTTCTATTAAAAAATCCTAATCCTTCCAATAATTATCAGCTGCTGAAGTTGAGTTGTTCTTTTCTGTCTGCCAACAGTGCTCTCTGCTGACATCTCTGCTTGTCTCGGGAACTGCACAGAGTAGAATAGGTTTGCTATGGGGATTTGCTTCTACTTTGGACAATTCCAGAGACACGTGTCATCAGAGAGCGCTTAGACAGAAAAAAACTACTCAACTTCAGCAGCTAAAAAGTACTGGAAGGATTAAGATTTTTTTTAAAGAAGTAATTTACAAATCTGTTTAACTTTCTGGAGCCAGTTGATATATAAAACATTTTTTTTCCTGGATAACCCCTTTAATATTGATGACTATTCCACTCAATATTGTCCTGTATCAAGGTAATACATCTCGTTAGTAGGAATCGTGTCCGTTGACCCAACAATTTTCACTCATTTGCTCATCTTTATAATAAAGGGCTATGTAGAATGTTAAGTCCTGGAGGCTGGGCCACCGGCTCTAACAGCTCAGTATTCGGAGTCCCAGCTGCCCTCACACTGCACCTCTGGCGTCTTCTCAAAAGTTTTAATGAACTTTTTAAGAAAATAAAGTGATGAAACTGCTATAATGTGACCGCCAGGAGGTGACGCGTGTTTACTGATCTTGGGTGGCTGTGACCTCAGGTTTTAGGGAATTTTGTTTAGCATTGCCTATTATTTCCTCTATGTCCAGCAGATGGCGCTCACACTTCTGAGATGTGGAGATAGAAGGGTTTTGCATAGTACACGCATTCAGTATCTGTGAGTAGGAATAGTGCACGGTTACAGTGTGACAGATGTGCCACAGATTTTACATAAATATTATTGCAATTATGTAAAATAATAATAATTATTCTATAATTGTATCTTTTAATGATTTCTTAGTATCAAATATTCAAGGTAACAATGTAAAATAAGATAACATAATAAAAACCTGCTAATAGTAATGTAATAGGATATAGTATTAACATAACAATAATAATAAAAACTAATATATAGAAATACAAAACAAATAAATAAATAGAACAATAAATATGGTCAATCGTCATCATGATCAATAAGTGAACGGATAATAGACTAATTTTACGAAATTCTATATTGTACTATACAGACAAGCACCTAACAGGAGCTTCTATGTCAGTGTTTATATCAGGATCATAGTGCTGTGTATACACTGCCGCCATTTTCCTTCTATCAACATCTGAACCTGGATACTTTTATGTGTTGATGAGACTGAACCAGCGATTGTTTTGTATACATCACTCATTAGTTATGCCAATACATTGGATTTTATATATATATATATATATCTTAGATAATAAAATGATGAAGGAGCACCGTGACAAGGCTTCAAGCTATAGTATATCAATTCGGGTGCTCAGCCGGCTCCAACCTCGACCACAGGTACAATGAAGAGCAAAATTCCAGTGGGAAGCAAAACAGCGGCACTCCAGCAGTTTCAAGAAGAAAAGTTTCCTTTATTCACCCATATGGTGCTACGTTTCGACCCACTCAATGGGATCTTTATCAAGTATATATATATATATATATATATTTTGAAAAAGTAGGGTGAGCTGCACCTCAAAGGTGTATAGAGGTAGGTGCACGCAGCGGCTGGTCCCAGGTCCCAGGTCCGTATCGCTAGAAGAACAGATTTGCTGCAGCACACAGAGTAGTGACAAGTGGTTTATTTCATTCCAATTGCTACGTTTCAACCGCACATGCGTGCTTGAAACGTAGCAATTGGAATGAAATAAACCACTTGTCACTACTCTGTGTGCTGCAGCAAATCTGTTCTTTTTTATATATATATATATATATATATATATATATATATATATATATATATATAAATGTTTAGTGTCTTACATATGTAATTGTAAGGCCAGTGTTTCCCACCCAGGGAGCCTCCAGCTGTTGCAAAACTACAACTCCCAGCATGCCCGGACAGCCGAAGGCTGTCCGGGCATGCTTGGAGTTGGAGTTTTGCAACAGCTGGAGGAACCCTGGTTGGGAAACACTGTTTTAGGCTGTATTTCCACAACTTTTATAGGCAAAACAATTAACTAAATAGTGACCAAAATCCATTCAGTGTGTTTAGTTTTTCAGCTAGTCTTCTTGTTTAATATGTTTTTTTTATGTGTGTTTATTTATGATGTATTTAAGTTTATAAAAAAAAAAAAAAACTTTTAGAGAGCATTAATTACTCTTCCTAGAATGTTCTGAAATAAATTGTAACAAGAGTCTGAGAAAGAAAAAGAAATATAAATATTAAAGGGGTCTAAAAATATACATTATCACTTTCCAATAATCCTAACTCTAATAATAGTCAACACCATTCATGATCATTGTTATACGCGGTCTATCGTTTATACACTGTATTTATTATTTCTATGTTAGCTATCATGTGTAGTTTATGTTATATTCGGGTGTCTGACCCTTTTCTCGGCTGTCTCCTGCTCCTCAGGGTGGAGTCCTCAGTAGCGGTGTAATTTCAGGCCGCTGAGTAACCTGCTCTGTGTAGCCGAATCAGCCGCAATTATCTTCAATTACTGTCTGACTGGTGAAGGTCATCTCTACGTGTCCCCAGCTGCCGGCAGATTTATACACCAATTCTCTAAATATATCTCTCAATGCCATTTCTCACCAAAGCCTTTATTTTTCAATAAAAAAATCTTAAGGGCACAGTGAAAATTTGGGGTCACCCATTTTGCTATGTTTTATTGCTCAATTTGACAAAGATTTGTCCGCTGAATGTTCTTTAGATGCATTAACTGCAGGACAACATTTCACAGGTCAAATCTTCATAGAATGATCTGTAACTTTGTACATACTATTCTTCTACCGATGTACATCATGTCTTATAGTCACATCCAGTGCTTCCCCCACAATTCTGTTGTTACATCATGTCGTGCACTCAAGTTAACCTCTTGGGGGATGCAGGGTATACGCGTACGCCCTGCATCCCCGAATCTTAAGGACTCATTGCATACCTGTATGCCCTGGTCCTGCTTAACGGGTTTAAACCGTTCTCACCGGCAGAGAACGGGTTAAACCTGGTGGGTCCCGGGTTGCTACAGGCAGCCAGGACCCACAGCTAATGCCGGGCATGGCCGAACGGGCCGATGTCTGGCATTAACCCTTTAGATGCTGTGATCAAAGTCGATCGCGGCATCTAAAGCAAAAGAATCCCGGCAGCTCAGCGGAGCTGATCCGGACTATCGCAACAAAATCGGGTTGTCCCGATCAGCTTACCGGACGGCAGGACGGTCCTCACCTGCCTCTCCATCGTCCGATCGTCGATCTACTGCTCCATGCCTGGCTAGAGCAGCAGAGCGCCGGTTACACTGATCAATGCTATGCAATGGCATAGAATATAAGAGTGTATGCAATCAGAAGATTGCATGTTTTAGCCCCCTATGGGGTACCGCCGCAGGCGTAAATGTCCAAACTATTAAAATATAAGGTTAGCTAAACCACACGGTCGATGGCGTACATGTAAAAAAATACCAAAGTCCAAAATTGTGCTTTTTTGGTCACTTCATATACCATAAAAATATTAATAAAAAGCGATCAAAAAGTCCCATCAAAACAAAAATGGTACCGATAAAAACTAAAGAAGATGGCGCAAAAAATGAGTCCTCATACCACCCCATACACAGAAAAATAAAAAGTTATAGGGGTCAGAAGATTCCAATTTTTTTTAAGTATTAAAATAAAACCTACATAAATTAGGTATCCTACAGAATAACGATAAGGTGTCATTTTTACAGAAAAGTGCACTGCATAGAAACGGAAGCCCCCAAAAGTTACAAAATGGCGTTTCTTTTTTTATTTCATCCCACAAATAACTTTTTCTTTATTTCGCCGCAGGTTATATTATAAAATAAGTGATATCATTGCAAAGTACAAATTGGTGACGCAAAAAAACAAGCCCTTATATGGGTCTGTAGGTGAAAAAAATTGAAAGGGTTATGATTTCTAGAAGGGAAGGAGGAAAAAACAAAAATGCAAAAAGAAATATTTGCTGAGTCCTTAAGGTGAAAATAGGTTGAGTCCCTAAGGGGTAAAAGGGGTACTCCAGCAAATTTTTTTTTAAATCAACTGATGCCCGAAAATTAAACAGATATGTAAATTACTTCTGTTAAAAAATCTTAATCCTTCCAGTACTTATCAGATGCAGATGCTGTCTGACCACAGTGCTCTCTGCTGACACCTCTGTCCATGTCAGGAACTGTCCAGAGTACAAGCAAATCTCCATAGCAAACCTCTCCTGCTCTGGACAGTTCCTGACACGGACAGAGGTGTCAGCAGAGAGCACTGTGGTCAGGCTGAAAAGAACTCCAGAAATAAATTCAACTTCATCTGTAGTATACAGCAGCTGATAAGCACTGGAAGGATTAAGATTTTTAAATAGAAATAATTTAACAATTGTTTTAACTTTCTGGCACCAGTTTATTTAAACCACCTCTTTCATTGCCTTTTCTCTACTGTAGTGCATAGTGGGAGATATAGTGGCTCTATACTGTAGCCCAATATACCGTATTTATCGTCGTATAACACACACTTTTTAGGCTAAAATTTTTAGCCTAAAGTATGTGTGCGTGTTATACGCCGATACACCCCCAGGAAAGGCAGGGGGAGAGAGGCCGGCGCTGCCCGCTTCTCTCCTCCTCCCTTTCCTGGGGTCTAGAGCGCTGCTGTCGGCCCTTTTCACCCCCTGGTTATCGGCGCCGCTGCCGACAGCCAGGGGGAGAGAAGGGGCAGCGACACCCATTGCCGGCGCCGCTGCCCCGTTGCTTACCCCATCCCCGGTGGCATAATTACCTGAGTCGGGTCCGCGCTGCTCCGCTGCTCCAGGCCTCCGTCGTTGCTATGCGCTGAACGGTGCAGCGCATGACGTCAGAGCGCCGCGCCGTGCATAGCAACGACGCTGGGGACGCACGACGGAGGCCTGGAGCAGCGGAGCAGCGCGGACCCGACTCAGGTAATTATGCCACCGGGGATGGGGGGAGGCAACGGGGCAGCGGCGCCGGCAATGGGTGTCGCTGCCCCTTCTCTCCCCCTGGCTGTCGGCGCCGCTTCTCTCCCCCTGGCTATCGGCGCCGGCACCGATAGTCAGGGGGACAGAACGGGCAGCGGCGCCGATAACCAGGGGGTGAAAAGGGCCGACAGCAGCGCTCTAGACCCCAGGAAAGGCAGGGGGAGAGAAGCGGGCAGCGACGGCCTCTCTCCCCCTGCCTTTCCTGGGGGTATATCGGGGTATACACGCGCACACACGCACCCTCATTTTATCATGGATATTTGGGTAAAAAACTTTTTTTACCCAAATATCCTTGGTAAAATGAGGGTGCGTGTTATAGGCCGGTGCGTGGTATACCCCGATAAATACGGTAATACATCTCCTACAGCACAGTACAGCAGAGATTTGAAGCTGATGCTGATGTAACCCAATTTGTAGATCGTAAATGCAGCTCTGGAAGTGACTGGAGTAAAAGATGTAAAGTGGGATCCGATCTAGTAAAGTCAGTGATACACTGTATGTAATATAACGATGTTTAAAAGGAGCTAAAATATTGATAAATGCTACTAATACTTGCATGTAAAACAAATCAGTGTGGAGTCCAGACTGTTAAAGGGTTACTCCGCTCCCTAGTGTCCGGAACAATGAGTTCCTGAATGCTGTGTGCGGGCTTCCGTGTTCACGCCCTCCTCCTCGTGATGTCACGCCCTGTCATGTGACGTCATGTCCCGCCCCCTCAATGCAAGTCTATGGGAGGGGGCGTGATGGCCGCCGTGCCCTCTTCCCATAGACTTTCATTGAGGGGGCAGGCTGTGATGTCACGAGGGAGCGGGCGTGAACACGGAAGCCCGCACACAGCGTTCAGGAACGGAGTAACCCTTTAAACTCACAGATGATTATCTAGGCTGGATACAATTGTAACAAACCCTCAGCTGTCTTACCATAAATCCCCATGTATAAGTTCAGAGCAATGTTTTAGGTAACAGATCTTCATCAGGCTTCGCAGAAATTATATACAGTGGCAAGAATACAGGCAAGCGTCTATATAGCTTGCATATTCAGTTATACAGTGGTCCCTCAAGTTACAATATTAATTGGTTCCAGGACGACCATTGTATGTTGAGACCAGAACTCTATGGAAACCTGGTATTTGGTTCTGAAGCCACCAAAATGTCATCCCAAAATAGGAAAAAGTGAGGTTTAAAAATAAATAAGTAGATAACTAATACAGATAAAGCAAGTCCTTCCATAGAAAAGTAAGAAAGATCTGCTGGGAGATGTAAACCACTGTCTATTTCAGTATTTCCCAACCAGGGTGCCTCCAGCTGTTGAAAAACTACAAATCCCAGCATGCCTGGACAGCCGAAGGCTGTCCGGGCATGTTGGGAGTTGTAGCTTTGCAACAGCTGGAGGCACCCTCTTTGGGAAACACTGGTCTATGTAGAGGAAAGAAGCTTCTTCAGGGTCCTGTACAGAACATGCAATGTGTCCAAATGGGCAGCTAAGGCTGGGTTCACACTACGTTTTCCCCCATACGGGAGCGCATACGGCAGGGGGGAGCTAAAACCTCGCGCTCCCGTATGTCACCGTATGCGCTCCCGTATGTCATTCATTTCAATGAGCCGGCCGGAGTGAAACGTTCGGTCCGGTCGGCTCATTTTTGCGCCGTATGCGCTTTTACAACCGGACCTAAAACTGTGGTCAACCACGGTTTTAGGTCCGGTTGTAAAAGCGCATACGGCGAAAAAATGAGCCGACCGGACCGAACGTTTCACTCCGGCCGGCTCATTGAAATGAATGACATACGGGAGCGCATACGAAGGCATACGGGAGCGCGAGGTTTTAGCTCCCCCCTGCCGTATGCGCTCCCGTATGGGGGAAAACGTAGTGTGAACCCAGCCTAACTCTGGCACAGGTAAAGAGTACAGAACATGTAGTACCTCCCTGTACTGTAGGGGGCGCTACCAGACACCAGTCAGTGCATGCACTTTAGGAATACAGGGGTTTTATCAGTGAAATGTCCATTCTGATTGGTCGGTTCTTCCGGCCATTGACACGTTTAGCAGATTCCATAGCATTGTATGTTGAGTCTGGTTTCAAGTTACAATGGTCCAGAAAAGACCATTGTATGTTGAAACTATTGTAAGTTGAGGGATGCACAGTAGATGCACAGTAAATGACACAACCAGCTATAAAAGCACATAGATGTAGGAGACGTAAAAAACACTTGTGGCAATAACGTACAATACATGTGGTTGAGAATCAGATGAAGAATAGGTTTGGTAATTGCCCAAACTAAAATCTACAGCAGCTATAAATGGGCCCAGATTTCTGCTATAATTTACACCAATTTTGAAATGTGAAAAAAAAAAAAAGGAAACATTTGTTCATACCAGGCTTGCGCCATTTTCAAATTACTTAACTTTCCATACTCCAGTCACATCCAAAGCTGCAACCATAGGAATAGCACCATAAGATAGTTTTTTACTATTAAAGGGGTACTCCGGTGCTTAGACATCTTATCCCCTATCCAAGGGATAGGGGATAAGATGCCTGATCGCGGGGGGTCCTGCCACTGGGGACCCCCGTGATCTTGCACGCCGCACCCCGTTTAAAATCACGCCGCACCCCGTTAAAAATCAGTCCCCGGAGCGAACACGCTCACGGGGCCGAAGCATTGTGATGTCAAGGCTCCGCCCAGTGTCCCATAGGCTTGCATTGAGGGGGGAGGAGCGTGACGTTACACGGGGCGGAGCCTTGACATCACAGCGCTTCGACCCCGTGATCGACAGTAATCAGACTCGGAGCGTGTTCGTGATTTTAAACGGGGTGCGGGGTGCAAGATCACGGGGGTCCCCAGCGGCAGGACCCCCGCGATCAGGCATCTTATCCCCTATCCTTTGGAGCCCTTTGAGTACCCCTTTAAGCTGCAGTCCAATTGGGTTACATGGAATCTTGTGGCCCACAGCTGCTTCTCAATGGTTAAAACTAATCTACAAAACCTGGCCTAGTACTGTAGGTTTCCTGTTAGCGGCTGTGGCATCTCCCAGTTGCCCCCTGCTGGTTCAGTGTCTGCACACAGACTGCTCTGCTGGGGTGCATTGTGGGAGATGTAGCACAGTCTGAATGATCCCACCTTGTCTGTATAGTACTGACTATACTGCAGGAATAAGCTGAGAGTTGCTGTGCTATGAGAAAGTATGGAGGAGCCTATAAAGGGTATTTCTGGAAGTTTCCATGCCGCAGGGCCGATTTTCTCTTTAGCTCATGTCCTCTATTTTTGGGTTTTTGCTAGTTTCTCCTTGTGGGTTAGCATTGTCTCCAGTACAGGATCCAGCACTCATGAAATGGTGCCAGAGAGTAGGGTCAGGGTTCACTTCTCCGCCCGATGGATTTCAATGAGGCGTTCAGCACGGCCGTGCCCCGCTATTCATAAAGAGCTGCGCTTCTAATCACTCCCAGGTGGCCCCAGCTTTTTTGGCTCTGTGTGAGGGTCAAATTCCCACAGGACATGATTCACATTGAGCAGCGGAGCGCTTCCCTCCCTGATCCAGAGGCTGCAGCAATCCACCAGCACAGGGATTCTGGGACCCTCAGAGAAATGCTAGAGAGGATGTTTACCATATTTGTTTTACAGATACTTTTTTATTAACATTTATACATTTTCCATACAAAAACAACAACCCCAGGATGCCTGCCTATACTGTAGCGGAGTGCAGCAGATGCCATCCCTTTCAATGACGTGCAGACGGCATATGTTTATTTAGGCAAACTCAAAAGTGTGGTTTGGTGTGTTGTCCAGTCCACCTAAAATAATGTTTGCTCTCCGAAAGAATCCTGCACGGTGAACAGTGTAAATGTAAAAAAATACCAAATGACAGAAATGCATATTTTTTGGGCCATGTAATATTTTATTAACCCCTTAACGACAATGGACGTAAATGTACAGCATGGTGCGGTGGTAATTAGCGCACCATGACATACATTTACGCGAGCATTGGACCGGTGCTGCGTCAGCAGCCAGGGATCTGCCGGTAATGGCGGACATCAGCGATCGCACTGATGTCCGCCATTATCCACTTAGATGCCATGATCAATACAGATCACGGCATCTGCGGAAGTGCGGTACTTAAAATGGATGATCGGATCGCCCGCAGTGCTGCCACAGGGATCCGATCATCCAGCATGCATGGGTATTCTGCTCTGGTCTGAGATCGAGCTGACCAGAGCAGAAGATAGCCGATAACACTGATCAGTGCTATGCCCGATGCAGAGCACTGAACAGTATTAGCAATCAAATGATTGCTATAAATAGTCCCCTACTTAAAAAAAATTAAGTAAAAAAAATTAGCTAAATCCCCTCCCCCCGATAAATATGTAAATCGCCCCTTTTTCCACATTTTACCCCCAAAAAGCATAAACAAATTATTAATAAACATATTGGGTATCGCTGCATGCGTAAAAGTCCGTACTATCAAAATATATTGTTAATTATCCTTTATGGTGAACGGTGTAAATGTAAAAATTGTCACATTTTATTCCCAAAAAAATAAAATGTAAAATATAAGAAATAGTTGTTTCGATAAAAACTACAGATCACGGTGCATAAAATAAGCCCTACTGCCCCATATACATAAAAAATTTGAAAGTTATAGGTGGTCAAAATAGGGCAATTTCAAACATACTAATTTTGTTAACATAGTTTGAGATTTTTTTTAAAGCGGTACAATTATTAAAAAAAGCATATGGGTATCATTTTAATTGTATTGACCCACAGAATAAAGAAAACATGTAACTTTTACCGTAAAGTGTACAGTGGGAAAACAAAACCTTCTAAAATTTGCTAAATTGCGGTTTTCTTTTCACTTTCCCCACATAAGTAATAATATTTTGGTTGTGCCGTACATTTTATGGTAAAATGAGTGATGTCATTACAATGTAAAATTGGTGACGGAAAAAATAGCCCTCATATGGGTCTGTGAAGGAAAAAATTAAAGAGTGATCATTTTTAGAAGGTGACGAAGAAAAAACGAAAATGCAGAAATTAAATTGGCCTGGTCTTTAAAGAGTACCTACCATTATCTACACTCTCCCTAATCCTTCTTTCCCATCTGTCCCTGACTCTATCTATCTTTTTCACTAAACCCCCAAAAAGTACCTTATTTCAGGTCTCTTCGGGAGCTCATTTCTCTGCTGTGTTCGAGGGGCAGAAGCTGTGTTTGGCCCGGCAAACGAGATGTCATGTGATGCCTGCCAGGGCCGGCTTCTGCCCTTCTCCTCTATGCGATCACTATGGTGAGGACGCATAAAGGCTCAGCACACTGCAGGGACGGCAGCTTCTGTGTCTACTCCTCTATGTTTGGCATTGCACATGCCATACATAGTGGAGGAACGTTGGAGGACAGAGCTGCTGTGCCCTGCAGGCTGGGTGCTGGCTGAGTATCTCCTAGCAGTGCTCCTCTCCGCTCCGCTCCCGCTGCACTGAGGTTATGTGCAGCAGGATCAATATTACAGTAGGATGAAAGGGGAAGATGCAGGGGGCAGGGAAATGTAAATTAGGTGTGTGCCAAACAGATTTGTGAATTACTTCTATTTAAAAATCTTAATCCTTCCAGTACTTATTAGCAGCTGTATGCTACAGAGGAAATTCTTTTCTTTTTGAATTTCTTTTTTGTCTTGTCCACAGTGCTCTCTGCTGACACATCTGTCCATGTCAGGAACTGTCCAGAGTAGCATAGGTTTGCTATGGGTATTTTCTCCTGCTCTGGACAGTTCCTGATACGGGCATCAGGTGTCAGCAGAGAGCACTGTGGAAAATAAAAAAAAGAATTTCCTCTGTAGCACATAGCTGCTAATAAGTACTGGAAGAACAAATATGTTTTTAATAGAAGTAATTTACAAATCTGTTTAACTTTCTGGCACCTGTTGATTAAAAAAAAAAAAAAAAAGAAATTCCACTGGAGTGCCCATTTAAGGCCAAAATGGGCTTGGTCCTTAAGGGGTTAAGAGAAAAAAATTATAGAAAGTGATCAAAAAGTCTCATCTAAATGGTAAAGATAAAAAAACTGATCTTGGCTCAAAAACAAGCCCTCATACAGCCTTGTATACAAAAATTTTGAAAAGCTGAGGGGGTCAGAAAAGGGCAATTTTAGGCGTACTGGGGGAGATTTATCAAATCCTGTGCATTGAAAAAGTTAACCAGTTGCCCATAGCAACCAAGCAAATCACTTCCTAATTTTTCAGAAGCATTTTCTAAAATTAAAGAAGCAACCTGATTGGTTGCCATGGACAATTGGTCAACTTTTCCTTTGCAGGGGATTTGATAACTCTACCCCACTGATTTTGTTAAAAAAAGTTAGAAAAGTTAGAAAAACTATGTAAATTGGGTATCAAAAGTTTCAAAATGAAAATTGTCCTAAAGGACAAAATGTTTTTTAAGTATCTTTGTGTATATTTGTTAGTTGTTGTTACTATTCTGCTCTGATTTCTCTGGTGCTGCACTGGGTCTGCTCCATCTACTGTTACTGGTGACTCAAGAGATACAGACAGGAGTCATTTGACAACATGAATGCTACTGACTGGGTAATATTTCATGTAAAATGCTGCCCCCCATGTGCTGTTTCCCAGCCAGCGGTGACCCAGACAGGTCCGGTTAATGCATTCATACAGTACAGGTGGATTCAGACGTCTTGAGGTTACACCCAAGAAGCTCATTACCATTCAGAGGGAAAAGCATCTGGTGACCATTTGGTAAGTGAGATTATAATTGCCCCATTTGGCTCAGGAATTAGAAGAACTTGCTGGCCTGAACTGTGACATAGACATATAGCAGGGGGAGGGGGCATCTCCAAAATAGATTGGATCAGTGCAAGAACCCATAGTAATCCCCTAAATTATAATGTTGTGATTGTTGAGTAATACGTTCCTTTGTCATTAATAGTGAGGCTCCGTTCACACTGTGTTTTCGTAATGCATGTAAAGTATATGCTTTTTTCCAGGATCCAAAAGTGCAGTGTGCTAAGCATTCAAACCCGTCAAAATTAAATGGAGAAAAAAAAAGCTGTGTAACCTATGCTAAACAGTATACTATAGCCTATACCATAGGATACCATAGCCTAACAGTACAGTATACCATAGCCTAACATATGTTAACATATACATTTTGGTAATTTTGTTCACTGTTTGAACGTATACATTTAAGATAGCATGAAAACGTTGTGTGAATGGGGCCTGATATGCAGTAATGTTCTGAACCGTACCGTATTGTTGAGATCAGGTGTACCCAACACAGTCTGGTCACCTCCTGACATATATAGTAGGAGCTGATGAATTTGGGGGGGGGGGGGGGGGGAATTTACTAACACTAGTTCTAAAACAGTAAAAAAAGTTTAGAAATGTTTAGAAATGTTCCAAATTAATGACAATGGTTCAGGCGTTTGATAAATCTAGCGCAACTGAAGACTGTCTAGTCTACATTTAGACCAACTATGAGTTGGCTTACTGTATGTCAGATTTAGGGGCATGCCTCAAAATAAATCTTCCTCTTCAACCCATGTGCTGCACTTTGGAATGCTAGCTCCGAGTGAGTGAGTGTAGAAATCAGCTACAACTTATGCTAGTGCACTAGAGTAAGTTGAAATAATTGTGACATGTTGGAGGCTATGCCCATTGTATGCTAAGCCCCACCCATTAGCTTAAAAGTGGCAAGGGCAGCGTAAATTGGCAAATAGTCGCCAAACTGTGTGGCTTTTCTACACCAAACCATTGTTAGAGAAACTTAATAAATGCCTTCTATGTCTCACTTAGGTCAGTCTCCTTTCAATGAAACCATGTCTAAATTTTATAATAAATGGGGTGCAAATTATGTAAGGCTGCATTCACACTTCGTTTTTACATTACGCGTGCCGGATCCGGCTGGGGGAGGGGCAAATCGGGCTCTCCCGTACCCAAGCCGGACCAGCGTTGAACTCCATTTACTTTAATGAGCTGACCAGAGTCAAATGGCAAAACCGGATACGAGTCAAAACTGGATATGGGTAAAAAATGAGGCTCATTAAAGTTAATGGAGTTCACCGCTGGTCCGGCTGGGGTACGGGAGAGCCCGGTTGGCCCCCCCCCCCCCAGATCCGACACCCGTAATGTAAAAACAAGGTGTGAATGCAGCCTAAGCCAGTTTTTTTTGCTCCAATTGCACCAGAATTGCATCTAAAAAAAATAAAAGGGGATACTAAGATTACAAAATCACACAAAAATTATCAATAGGAATCAAATTTATCAACCCATGGAGGTCTGGATATGGAGTCACACTCAAAATCAAAGTGGAAAACCACACTACAGGCTGATCCAACTTTGATGCAATGTCCTTAAAACAAGTCAAAATGAGGCTCAGTAGTCTGTGTGGCCTCCACGTGCCCATATGACCTCCCTACAATGCCTGATGAGGTGGCGGATGGTCTCCTGAGGGATGTCCTCCCAGACCTGGACTAAAGCATCCGCCAACTCCTGGACAGTCTGTGGTGCAATGTGGCGTTGGTGGATGGAGTTAGACATGATGTCCCAGATGTGCTCAATGGGAATGGGCAGGTCAGTCCATAGCTTCAATGCCTTCCTCTTGCAGGAACTGCTGACACACTCCATCCACATGAGGTCTAGCATTGTCTTGCATTAGGAGTAACCCAGGGCCAACTGCACCAGCATATGGTCTCACAAGGGGTCTTAGTATCTCATCTCAGTACCTAATGCCAGTCAGGCTACCTCTGGCAAGCACATGGAGGGCTCGGTGCGGCCCCCCAAAGAAATGCCACCCCACACCATTACTGACCCACCGTCAAACCGGTCATGCTGGAGGATGTTGCAGGCAGCAGAACGTTCTCCACAGCATCTCCATACTCTGTTACGTCTGTCACATGTGCTCAGTGTGAACCTGCCTTCATCTCTGAAGAGCACAGGATGGTGGCAAATTTGCCAATCTTTGTGTTCTCTGGCAGATGCCAAACATCCTGCACAGTGTTGGGCTGTAAGCACAACCCTCACCTGTGGGCGTCGGGCCCTCATACCGCCCTCATGGAGTCTGTTTCTGACCGTTTTAGTGGACACATGCACATTTGTGGCCTGCTGAAGATCATTTTGCAGGGCTCTGACAGTGCTCCTCCTTGCAAAAAGGTGGAGGTAGCGGTCCTGCCACTGGGTTGTTGCACTCCTACAGCCTCCGCCACGTCTCCTGATGTACTGGCCTGTCTCCTGGTAGCTCCTCCATGCTCTGGACACTACCTAAGCCACTAGTGTCGGTTGTAGACTCCGTCTCATGCCACCACTAGAGTGAAAGCACCGCCAGCATTCAAAAGTGACCAAAACATCAGCCAGGAAGCATAGGAACTGATAAGTGGTCTGTGGTCACCACCTGCAGAACTACTCCTTTATTAGGGGTGTCTTGCTAATTGCCTATAATCTTCACCTGTTGTCTGTTCCATTTGCACAACAGCATGTGAAATTGATTGTCGATCAGTGATGCTTCCTGAGTGGACAGTGTGATTTCGCAGAAGTGTGATTGACTTGGAGTTACATTGAGTTGTTTAAGTGTTCCCTTTTAATTTTTTGAGCAGTGTACAATATTACATTTCTCACCATTTCAGTTTTAGTTGATGAGGCTGGGAATAGTGTTTCTGAACGATCATTCTTCAGAAAAAGGTACCTGTTGAATGTGATACCCAACATTTGACTTGGCAGTAGATGTTGTAGCGCTAGAAACTTTGATACCTTGTGATACATGCCTCTAGGTGGGGTTGAGGTGCATCCATGTGACTTTGTATTTTTCATGCCTCAGGGCAGTGTATACACAGGACTAGGTGGTAGTTTGGCCCTAGACAGTTGAGCACACCAGTGGGTTGTGAGGTAGAAAATAAGACAATAGGAGCCGCTGGTCGCTGAGATTGAATGAAGTCTGTGAAGCTGCCATGTGAGAACAGTGTACACTACAGGTCCTTGTGATAGAAGCCGTTAGAAGGTGTCATGCAGAAATTCTGAAAGAGCCACAGAGACAGTTTCAATGAAGTGAAGACAAGTAAAAAAAAGAGTGTAGCACCTCGTGTAACTGTGGGTGTGAGTTCTATTGGCAAATTGCAAAACGCAGGTGGACTCTCACCTTTACAAACGCTTGGGTTCATGCATGTCACCCCTAGGTTGGGGTAGCTCTGAAGATGACCTGCTGCCCGTCAGTGCTTGGACTGGTATTCACGGTGGGAACTTGTGTGAACGATCCGTAGGATTGGATATTTTTTAAAGTAGTAAAAAAACAAATTGATACTTTAGAAATTTCTAAGCCTCCCGAACTTTCTTCTGGAAACTCCAGCTTGACCAGCATCACATCCAGTGTTCTTTTCTCTTAGTGACAAAGAAGTGACAAAGGATAAGAAGTGACAAAGGGAGAAATTTTCTGTGCAAGTTGCTGCAAAGGTAATGCTATCTTTGGGGCACAGTACTCGATCATGCTGTATAAACATCACCAGAACCACAACAGCTACGTTGTATTAGACCTGGAGATAACAAAAGGACTGTTATCCCATGGCCTAGCCAAATGCTATTAGAGACTGGAAGCGTGTACGCTGTGAATGGAGAATGAAGAGATCACTTGTAAAGGTGATTACACCAATCAGAGACTGATATAGAATCAGCGTCTGTAGTAATCCTCCTCCTGCAATGTAAAGAACAGTGCAAAAGGCATCAAGAGACAAGTGGTGGTAATAGTAAGGCTTTATGTAAGAACCCCTGGTGGTCTGGAGCAGTGAAGGGCTTCATATATAAATCCCGGGTTATTGTAGTCAGGTGGGTACTAAAAAGGCTTGGCGGATGTAACTTTGTATTTCAGAGCTGGAGCTCTACATCCTACAGAGGGTTAATGTGTTTTTGAATTGTATTTCACTGTACAGCTCAGCTAAATGGGGATTTAGTCCCATGGAACCCCTGACCAATGAATACAAGGGTCAATCCCAACCCCACCTCCTCTCCTGGGAAAAGAAGTAGACCCAAATCTAGTTAGTTTAGTCTAGCCTCATTGCCAGGAGCCCGTGTCTCATCCCTCAGACCTGTTATTTCCCAAGAAGACCAAAGTATTGAGCCTAGGTACTGCTAATGTCAGGCATACCTACTATGCATAGGCCATATACCAGTCACTAATGCTGCCTACAGCAAAGCCATTCTGTGAGAATAACTTTCTCACAGTTTCAAGTTGTTTTCGGGAGTTTTCATTTCTGTGCTTTCTTAGCTAGAACAACTTCAATTGAAAAGGTGTGTGCAACTTAGAAGGTACATTGAGTCAACACCACTCAGTTATGTGACATACACTTTAGGGACTACTACCCTCATCATAACCCACAGAAAGTTTGCCCTGTGCACTCCGCACAAGGATTCCAAGTGGTTTAGAATACTGAAGCAGTTAAAACAGTTAGGGCAGTGAAATTGTTAAACTTTCATATCTGAGATCCAGTGGTTACTCATCTCACCAGACACCAGCATTGTCCTGGCTTTAACCTCCGGTTCCTTCCTTCACTGATCATAAAGATGAGTGCAGGGAGGGGATAGAGAGGACTGTGCAGCTGTAACTAGAGGGCCACATAGTTCTTTCTGCTGTAGATATTCATGTACTATTACCGGATGAATGTATCCATAGATTCAATAATAAGAATAATTCCATTTGCCAATTATATGTATGTTTTCTCTTCACAGCACAGTCTACTGGCAGTTCCTTTGGATTCAGGCTCCTATGATATGGGGGCGCATAGCCTATGAACTGCAGCTGCCTGTAAATACAATGTTCACCTCAGCCACCATTCGTTATCTCCTAATGCTGCACAAAGGACCATAAAGGAACCATAGAAGGACTTTATTAATATTATTTATTTACTTTATTTAGCTTGGTTTAAGCTTTGTCCTCTGGCATCCTGTTAGCAGATTTGTGCTAAAAAAAAAAAAAATATCCTACATTTATTTTGGACAAATAATGAATACAGCTCCTTTGCAAAAAAAAAAGTGGTGGACATCAAACAGTAGACAACTTTGAAAGATGTTCTAAAAAAAATGTGCAGGAAATGTAATTGTGCAAAATTTGCAGGGACATTTAGAACATTAAACTTGTGTAAAGCCAATGATATATGTCCCCCTGTGACTCTTAATTGCTCCAAAATTAGTTTGGATTCCAATATTGTTGAATGGATTAGGCAGTGGTTGAATGACAGGACAGACAGCAGAAGATTGTAGTCAATAGAGTATATTCAGAGGAATTGTTACCGGTGAGGATCCTCAGGGATCTGTACTGGGACCCATTCTGTTTAAATGGGCAATGTCACCCAATTTTTTTTTTTTTTTTTGATATGTTGTAGTACTTATGTAGGTTGAGCGGTGAGGCGGGGCCAGTTGCGGGCTGCGTGGCGGGGAGCGGGATGTGCGGCCATCACAGATACGGTGTTCACCTATACAGTATGCCTCCAGTTGTTTCCCCACTACAACTCCCAGCATGCCCTGACAGCCAATAAATGTCAGTGGCGTAGCGTGGGTTGTCAGCACCCGGGGCAAGGCAAGTAATTTGCGTCCCCTAACCCGTGGATTTTAGCACTCGAGTCTCTTCCTCTAGATTAGTTAAAGAAACCCTTACCCCCTAAGCACATGTATTGTTTGTTATGAAAATACTGATGTAATTAAAGTAAAATGCATCTAAATACAAGTTTATTTTCAAACACTTTATTGAGTGCGAACATGCATTACACATTCTCCACATTTTCAGCAGGTCTATGAATACAAATCTACAAATGTAGTAACCTAGCATGGGCCAGGCTATTATATGTCGTCTCACAACCATCGTAAAGGACAAAAAATATCAAGAACAAAAACTAAACATCAAAATGGAACCAAACCCTGGAGATGATCCAAGGCACATGACTTTGGGTATTATAAGTAAGCGGAAAATGTCAGGGGGGCACTATATGTGCATTATATGGGCACATGACAGGGGGCCCCTGTCATGTGCCCCCACATATATTGCCCCCTGACATGTGCCCCTCAAATATAATGCCCCCCTGTCATGTGCCCCCACATATAATGCCCCCTGACATGTGACCCTGACTTATAATGTCCCCTGTCCTGTGCCCCTCACATATAATGCCCCCCTGACATGTGTCCCTCACATATAATGCCCCCCTGAGGGGGCAGGACAGGGGGCATTATAATTATATGTGAAGGGCACGGGACATGGGGTATTATATATGAGGGGCACATGACAGGGGGGGGGGGGGGTCCTGTCATGTGCCCCCACATATAATGCCCCCCTGACATGTGCCCCTTACTCATCATTTGCCCCTCTCACTTATAATTTGCTCCCCCTTTCTCACGCCCGTCACCTTTCTCCCATGCTGCGGCTGCTCCATTCCTGTAGTCAGTGAGAGCCGCGGGGACGTGATCTCCAGGCGCCGGCGCGATGATGTGATGTCATCGCGCCAGCCTGCCGTGATTGGCTCTCACTGACTGCAGGAATGGAGCAGCCACGGTGTGTGATAGCAAGGTGACGGGCGTGAGAAAGGGGTGGTGGAGCGGGACAGCTGACAGCTCCCGCTCCACCATGCGATAGTTCAGGAAGAGGGGCAACAATCTCGGGGGGGGGGGGGGGGAGAAATTGCCCCGTTGCCCCCCCCCTGGATCCGCCACTGCCTCCACAGTGGGTGGCGACCCGGCGGCTCGGATCGGATTCGCACAGCCAGCACTGCAGAGAGAGTGAGTGAGCCAGGCAGGGGCAGAGAGCTGCAAGTGCAAGCGCGCCCCCCCAGATGTTGCGCTCGGTGCGGCCGGCCCCCCCTGCATCCCCCACACTACGCCTCTGTGTCAGGGCAAGCTGGGAGTTGTAGTGGGGAAACAGCTGGAGGTACACTGAATAGATGAACTAAGGGCGGAAGTCGGCCCCCCCAGCAGGCATCAATGATGTCGGGCCTGCTGGGGAAGTCTGCCTGGTAGTGAGCACACTACCAGGCAGACAAAAGGTATTTTAATATGTAAAAAAAAAATTAAAGGCAGGGAGGCGGTTAGGGATAGATGGGCAATAGGCAGGGACAGAAAAAAAAAGAAAGAAAAGGATGGTGGGAGCTACCCTTTAATATTTTTATTAGTGAAATTGCAGAAGGTCTTAATTAGAGGTGAGTTTGCCGTGAATCGGAAGTGCACAGTGTAACTTTTGTCACAGTAAACCATCCTGCTGGGCTAAGCGCTATGCGCCGGCCCAGCAAGGAGGGAGTTAATTAGCACTCTTGATCCCTTTTTTTTTGGGGGGGGGGGGGGGTTGGGGTGGTTTATACACTATACAACTATCTATATAGATGGCTATATAATGTATACATTACCTCGTTGCCTGTCCGGGCCTCTTTTTGTGTAGCCCTGCTTCTGTCAATTACGTTGCTAGAGGTTGGGTAAGAATGGATCTGTTCATATTGGCCCTCATTTACTAAGAGTGGAGTGTCGGTTTGTGTTTTTGCATGTCCTTTACTCCTTTTTTTTCTGATGCTATTTACTAATCTGTCGCCCAATTTCCCTTTCTTTCTGTCGCAGGGTTTTTTTTCTGTTGCACAAAATGTATTCTGTGCGACAGGAAAAAGTTTCTGCAAATTCTGACTACATTAGTGCTTGTACTACTACCCCCATCATGGAACAGGGTCTGTTCCATGTTGGGGGTAGAGATGTCGTGAATTGTTCGCCGGTGAACTTAACATGTTAGCGTTCGCATATGTGAAGTTTGATTTGCCACCTATACTTTAACATTGCGGTTAACTTTGACCCTGTGAGTCAAAGTCAGCAGACACATTACAGCCAATCGGCAGCAGTCCCTCCCTTCCAAACCCTCCTACCTCCTGCACGGACACCATTTTACCTTCATTCGGCATGCTGCAGGCTTATCAAGTGGAGGGACAGAGAAGCTGCTCCTGCTGTAATAGGGAAAGCAATAGCTAGGTTACTGCTAGGTGGTGTATTCAGGGTCCACTTTACTCCTAAAGCACTAGTCTAACATCTACTTTAAGGACAGCACCCAAAAAGGCCCCTTTTAGGGCTCAAATATCAGTCCGTGTGTCTTGCAACAGCTGGAGGCACCCTGGTTGGGAGGGGACCACTGGTTTAAAGGGGTACTCCAGTGTAAAACTTAAGTTCCTTCCAGCAACTAACTACAGTATTAAAAGGGCTATAAGTTCAGTCCGTGTTTCTTGCAACAGCTGGAGGCACCCTGGTTGGGAGGGGACCACTGGTTTAAAGGGGTACTCCAGTGTAAAACTTAAGTTCCTTCAAGCAACTAACTACAGTATTAAAAGGGCTATACGTTCAGTCCGTGTGTCTTGCAACAGCTGGAGGCACCCTGGTTGGGAGGGAACCGCTGGTTAAAAGGGGTACTCTGGTGTAAAAGTAATTTCCTTCAAGCAACTAACTACAGTATTAAAAGGGCTATAAGTTCAGTCCGTGTGTCTTGCAACTGCTGGAGGCACCCTGGTTGGGGACCTCTGCTTAAAAGGGGAACTCCGCTGGCAACCTTGTTTGCTCATTGTCAAACTAGTGCAAATCACATTTGATGTGACAGTTGTTCAAATAAAAAAAATAAAAAAAAATTAACTTTTTGGGCTGTGAAATAAAACCAGTGCTGCCTAAAGGGGGGCTCTAACTATGTGCTGCCTAAAATGGGGGAATCTATGTGTTGCCTAA
The DNA here is from genome assembly GCF_029499605.1 of Hyla sarda. Lineage (NCBI taxonomy): Eukaryota > Metazoa > Chordata > Amphibia > Anura > Hylidae > Hyla > Hyla sarda. The sequence goes on from NC_079194.1 coordinate 146,820,320, forward strand.
AGGGGGGATCTAAATATGTGCTGCCTAAAGGGGGCTCTATGTGCTGCCTAAAGGGAGGCTCTAACTATGCGCTGCCTAATATGGGGGAATCTATGTGCTGCCTAAAGGGGGGCTCTATGTGCTGCCTAAAGGGGGGCTCTAACTATGTGCTGCCTAACATGGGGGAATCTATGTGCTGCCTAAAGGGGGATCTAACTATGAGATGCCTAAAGGGGGGGATCTAACTATGTGCTGCCTAAAGGGGGCTCTATGTGCTGCCTAAAGGGAGGCTCTACCTATGTGCTGCCTAAAGGGGGGCTCTAACTATGTGCTTCCTAATATGGGGGAATCTATGTGCTGCCTAAACGGGGGATCTAAATATGTGCTGCCTAAAGGGGGCTCTATGTGCTGCCTAAAGGGAGGCTCTAACTATGTTCTGCCTAAAGGGGGGATCTAACTATGTGCTGCCTAAAGGGGGCTCTATGTGCTGCCTAAAGGGAGGCTCTACCTTTGTGCTGCCTAAAGGGGGGCTCTAACTATGTGCTTCCTAATATGGGGGAATCTATGTGCTGCCTAAATGGGGGATCTAACTGTGTGATGCCTAAAGGGGGCTCTATGTGCTGCCTAAAGAGAGGCTCTACCTTTGTGCTGCCTAAAGGGGGGCTCTAACTATGTGCTTCCTAATATGGGGGAATCTATGTGCTGCCTAAAGGGGGGATCTAACTATGTGATGCCTAAAGGGGGGCTCTATGTGCTGCCTAAAGGGGGCTAAAGCACGCTGTTCCAAAGAATTTAGGAATAATAGGTGATTTATGCCCTTTATGGATTAAAACCAGACTCTGCATCAACTATGTAGTTTTCCATGGGAGTTTTGCCGTGGATCCCCCTCCAGCACGCCACAGTCCAGGTATTAGTCCCCTTGAAACAACTTTTAAATCACTATTGTGGCCTGAAAGAGTCCCTGTGGGTTTTAAAATTTGCCTGCCCATTGAAGTCAATGGCGGTTTGCCCGGTTCGGGAACATTTGCGGAAGTTCGCGTTCGCCGTTTGCGAACTGAAAATTTTATGTTCGCGACATCACTAGTTGGGGGTAGTAGTAGAGGGGCTGAGGGATTGATCGCACCAGGTCTCACTTCTGAGACCCGATTCGATCAGATGTTATTAAGCAGGGGAGCGGGCGGCATGTTCCGATCCCTTGCAATGTACAGTAAACTTACGCAGCGGGGGTAAAGATATATAGAAACGCTGGAGGGGCCAGATACATACCCCCCCCCCCCCCCAGCGATTCTTTACATCTTTGTCCACCACAGCGCTTCTATATTAAAACCCTGCCAGGAGCCCTGATTGGCTCCTCGGTCCCGGCCATTCAGGGCTCCTGGTGGGGAATTTAAAAATGAAAGTTTACTGTACATTGCAGGGGATCGGAACATGCCGCCCGCTCCCCTGCTTAATAACATCTGATCGGATCGGGTCTCAGAAGTGAGACCCGGTGCGATCAATCCCACAGCCCCTCTACTACTACCCCCAACATGGAACAGACTCTGTTCCATGCTGGGGGTAGCAGGATTCACTCCGTTTTGAGGAATTTACCGACAGCTCTGAGCTTTCGGTTTTCTGTGAAGCAAAACTCACAGGTTTTCCTGTGAGTTTTCTTCACACTCGGAGTGTTTTTTCTCTTTTTGTCGGGAACACGCCCCTTTTGTGGGGAAAAATGCCCCTTTTGTTGTTTTTTTTTTTTTCACTCTGAGTGATTTTGATTTTGTCGGGTTGTGAGCCAGATTCTGGCGCAAATTCTGGTGCAAATTCTGGCGCAGACAGAATTCTGGCGCAAAACCCAACAAAAAGTGTTGGGATCCTGTGAGTAAATGAGGGCCATTGTGCGTGAATAATGTTAACAAACCTTTTCTGGCAGTGCTTTCCAAAACAGGGAGCCTCCAGCTGTTGCTAAACTAAAACCCCCGTCATTCCCAGACAGCCTTTGTACAGTTATTTATATATTACCAATATGAGGCGTCCGGCTCCAGCGTCCATTGTTTGTGTTAGCCGGACGGGGGAACGCAGTAAGATGCGTTCCCATGTCTGTGCAGGCCCTTGTGGTGCAGGTCAGATGCACTTGTGTCAGTTGTGGCAATTTTTGCCCATTTTCGCCAGAGCCGGATGCCGCATATATGTAACATAAGTAACTGTACAAAGGAAGACTGGGAATGACAGGGCTTTTAGTTTTGCAACAGCTAAATCATCCGGCATCCAATCTGAGATGCCGGATGATTGTGAACTGTCCCATTTAACCTCTTCAGGACACAGGGTGTATGGCTACGCCCTGCATTCCGAGTCCTTAAGGACCGAGGGCGTATCCATACGCCCGTGGGAAATCCGGTCCCCACCGCTAGCCGGTTGAGGACCGGAGCCGGATGCCTGCTGAAATCATTCAGCAGGCACCCTGGCACATCGCCCAGGGGGGTCCTGAGACCCCCCCATGTCGGCGATCGGAGAAAATCACATGTCAATTCAGACATGTGATTTTCTCCAATTCCGGGATGATCGGGTCTCTGGTAACCCGATCACCCGGAAAATAGGGCTGATCGGAGTTGTCAGCAACAGCCCCGATCAGCCTAAAGGATAGGAGTGAGGTCGCAAAGCTGCGATCTACTCCTATCCCCTGCCATTACTCAGAACGGAGTTCTGACCAATGGCAGCGCAGGACAGGGGGTTGCCATGGCAACCCCCCATTCTGCCCGCCCCTGGATGTCGAGGGGCTCTGGAAAGAAGATGGAGGCCGTACCTGCAGGAGAAGATGCCTGGGGACCTGGGATCTTCGCTGGAGCCTGCAGGATTCTGATCAGGTAGGGAATCGACAGTGGGGGGATTGAAAGTGAAAGTAAATCGATCTTTACTGTGGCAACCACTAGGGGGGCCAAACTGCAACTCCCAGCATGCCCAGACTGGGCATGCTGGGAGTTGTAGTTTTGCAACATCTGGAGGGTCACAGTTTGGAGACCACTGTTACAGTGGTGCCCAAACAGTAGCCCTCCAGATGTTGCCAAACTACAACTCTCAGCATGCCTCGACTGCCCAGGCATGCTGGGAGTTGTAGTTCTGTAACATCTGCCCCTTCAGATTTAGCAATTTTCATGACATTTTTGAAAATTGCTGCTCTACTTTGAAGCCCTCAAATTTTTTCAAAAAGCAAAAGTATGTCCATTTTATGATGCCAACATAAAGTGGACATATTGTATTTGTGAATAAAAATAAAATGTATTTGGAATATCTATTTTCCTTACAATTAGAGAGCTTCAAAGTTAGAAAAATGCAAAATTTTCAAAATTTTCATGAAATTTGGGGATTTTTCACCAAAAAAGGATGCAATTAATGCCTAAAATTTACCACCAAAATAAAGTAGAATATGTCATGGAAAAAACAATCTCAGAATCAGAATATTCGGTAAAAGTGTTTTCACGTTATTAATTTGTAAAGTGACGGTGGTCAGAATTGCGAAAAAGGGCTCAGTCCTTAAGGTGAAAAAGGGCTGCGTCCTTAAGGGGTTAAATGTATGGGATCAGTTCTTGCTTCATTTTCCCTCCGGTGCATTTTCTGTCCGGGCATGCTGGGAGTTGTAGTTTTGCAACATCTGGAGGTCCGCAGGTTGGAGACCACTGCTCTATAGGTTCTTCAGAATGCATCCAGTCCATACAGGACCAGCATACAGACGTATGGACACATAAAGCTGTCATCACACTGCAGCCTTTATGTCCTGGTCTCAGCCTGACCGCTGACCTGATGACTGTCACTGAGGGTATGAACAAACACTTCACCCATCTGTCTGTTATCTCTGGGAGATTCAGGACATGGTTGGATGCGCCAATCATGTTTCCGGGTCAGACCCTTCCATGGCAATGAATCAGGGTTTCTTCTCCGTCATCGCGCCACAACCTGCTTTGGGATGGGACAGAAACACTTTGGGAAAGAGCTGAACATGGAACGGGGGCCAGGTGCAGAGCCAGCGGTCAGTCTGCAGGCTTCCCCTGAATTACCACAGGCCGGGCACTGATTGGTCGCTGACATTCCATTTGCTGCATTGTGACGGTTGTGACTGTGGGAATTTTGTAAAAAAACGAGAATGATGCCAAGTGTGTAAATAAATAAGTGCGAGGAATTTTGGCGATTTGGCCATAAAATTAGGCGTCCTGGAGATCTGCCCAGAGTGAGGTCCCTGTCAGGATCTACATGACAAGTAAATACAATTTATCTACTGTGTAGTCATGACAAGTGAAAACAGTGAGTGATTAAAAAATATATATATATATATATATATATATATATATATATATATATATATTCCAAAAGGACTGCAGCACTCCAAGTTTAGGTGCAAATAAAGATAGAGTTTATTCCATCTAGTTCAAAGGCAACTTGCCTTTGAACTAGATGGAATAAACGCTATCTTTATTTGCACCTGATCTTGGAGTGCTGCAGTCCTTTTGGAATATATCTACTTGTATCCCGTGACCTGGGTTTGACTGATAGCACTCACCACAATTGGTGTGCTGCTCCATATTGGATTTCTATATATATATATATATATATATATATATATATATATATATATATATGTGTGTGGTGACCTGGGGTGTTGCAATGGTGATGCAGGGTCTGGTGGTATTAACCGTTGATTTGTTGTGACACCAGGGTGCGGTTTGCTTAGTATAGAAGGCCCTGCCGCCAACCGGCCCAAAAACTCAGGAAATAAATAGAATGTCCACAGCTCGATTTATGAGATAACTGGAACTGTTACAGAATTCATTATGCAAACTGTCTTTATAAACATACAGTCTTTCTCCGGAGGTAACTGGGATGCAGGTTCCTCACAGGCTTTGCTGGGACTAATAGTCTTTAGCTTTAAGCAGGCCACTGTGCTACCAATTGTATGAGTTGAGTTGAATAGTAGTCACAAGGATTTAGTAAACAGAGCTTTATAACTCACGGTTCTAGAGGCTGCTGGTTCTTTAGGCTTTGGCCTAGTTAAGATGAATTGAGATATGCTGATTGTGCTTGGCTTAATGTCCAGCAGGAAGAGAGAGAATTTAGAGACTGCAGCCCCTTATATATTAAGGGGGCTGGACTAATCCCATTGGCTTCAAAGCCTGTAGGTCCTGAACCCAGAGAACTCTGGGTACATCACATGACATTATCACATGACCTAGGAAGGTCCTAAATATCTGTACAACCATTATATATCACGTGACCTAGGTAGGTCCTATACATTTGTACACTATACAGAAATACATTTATATGAGGCGAACAAGGGGCAAGCCCTGCAGGAGAGCCCTGTGGAATGCTGGGACTCTAGCTGAGGGAACTTTAGACAGGGACAGGACAAGGTCCTGTACCGGGACACCACACACATATATATATGTATCACTGATTACTATAATGCCAACTACAGGGCAGTCATGGGACTACCTCTCCGAAGTGGGGATCACACCCTTACATTTTACCAATGCATTTAATAGTTAGCGTTTTCTCTTTACAAGTCATATGATTCTTTTATCATGCGACTCAAGGATTTCTATTGAAGAAGAAACACCAGCAGACATTGCTTCTTTTCTGGCATGGCTTTTATACAAGTTTAAGAAAGTTTTTGGCTCCCAAAATAAAACCTCCATTTGGCAAGTTTGGTGTTTTTTGGGCAATATTTTTTTTCCAGAAAAATGCTCTTTTTCTAACCATATATCATATCTGTATCATATGGGGGAACAGTTGTACATTTCCTAGCCCGGTATCTGTGGCAGCGCTGATTTATTAAAGGAGACAGAGGATGCCTGGATCCAGGTTCAGCACATCATGTGAAAGTTCAGCGACTGAGTACAGAGATGAAGTTGATTTGCTTAGGAATTAATTTGCGCCGCCCCACCGCTGTGATTCATTTATGCAATGTCCTGTGCAGTTGGAGCCAATGGCCTCAGCCTCCACATATTTGGATAAAAACACGCATATTTATTAAGGCATCGCACGTTCTTAAATTACAGCCACTTAGTGGCCAATATCGGCAGGAATGCACATGGTGGGTGGGGAGAGATTGCAGGGAGACAAGTGCTGGGTGTTTGGCGAGGAGAGACCAACATAACCTGCAGGAAACAAAGACTACAACCCACTTTGCCCATGATTAACCCTTTAGGGTACCTCTTCTTACGGACAACACTTAAAACGTCCCTAATCCCAGGGTAGTGTGGGTTTGCTCTGTGATTTAGGAGATGGAAGCTGCTTATGTCATGTGAATTCAGGTCAGTCAGTTAAAAAGGAAATCCAACTCAGGTCTTTTACAAGAGACTTATTTGGTGACACTTTAAGCTAGAGAAGCATTAGCATTCAGAGATTGTGGAAGAATTAACTATTTACTTTTTAACTTCACAACCTCTCTGTTATCCTCTCTTTTATATTTTATGCATTCAGCTTCATTATTGCTTTAAAGGATGAGTGGCTTCCTTTGAAACTTGTTAATCAACTGTTATGTAGTCTTCCAGTTTATTGAAAAGCATCTTGTTCTTTATTAAGTAGGTGACTGTGTAAGGCGAATAGTTGTCTATAAAGTGACTATATACCTATTGCCCCTAGTTGTAGGCAGCCTCATGGGACCATCTATCATTGTGTGCTCAAGGTCTGTCGGTTATGTGGCCCTGGTCTGACCTTCTTTAGTAAGTGTTATCATGTACATCACATTAAGATGAAGGATACAGAGATGAATGACCTCATAACCAGAGAGAAAAGTACATTACACAAATGGAACCACTGTACACATAAATTAACAAAAGATTTTGGCCACTTTCTAGACATTTTTTCCCCCCAAAAGATAAACAAATTATTAAAGATCTGGGTCACACATGCAGTAACCATGGCACTGTGCAGAGTTTGGAGGATTCACCCAAAAGGTTGTCTTAAAGGAGAAGTCCCATGAAGAAAAAGTATTGTGTTTTAATGCAGAAGCAAAAGTTATATCACTTTGTAAATCACTGACTTTACCCATCTTGTATGTAAAACCTGTTTTTCTAGCTTCTTTGTTCAGAGAGGAAGTTCAGCAGCTCCCTGTTCTGATGACTTGTGACCCCCCCATTGAGCTGCATTATGCTGGGGGCCGTGATGTCACAATTTACCATAGTTCTGCAGCTTAGCCAGCTCTGTGCACGCAAGGGAACCTCCCATGTGCAGCTTCAGCCAATCATAGAAGCCCCAGTGAGCTGAGCAAGCGTCTTCATCTCCTCGGCAGGGAAGCATCTGACAGCCAGCTCAGTGTTTATAAGAGCAAGAACGATGTCCTAAGAAGCAGAGGGGGAGGGGGAGATCCCTGCTCTCCCCTGCACTGATCACAATCTGACAGCAGGTCAGTCTGAAAGAACATGTCCTGAGAATAGAATCAGGGGGAGGGGAAACACTGAGCCTGCTGTTAGGAAAGTGATCAGTGTCTAGGTCAGTGTAGCCCAACCAGGGTGCCTTCAGCTGTTGCAAAACTAAAACTCCCAGGCATGCTGGGAGTTGTAGTTTCACAACAGATGGAGGCACCCTGGTTAGGAAGCACTTGTCTAGGCTGGGCTACTTCTGTGATGAACTGAAAGGCATTATGGGAGACAGGAAGTTAGGGACCTCCATGGACCAGGAAGTACTGATCTTTCAGAGGGGATTGCAGGAGAAGGGAGAGGGTGAGATACATGAGGAGCAGATTGTCAGAATGGTGAGCTCATGCACTTCCACATGATAGAAAAAAAAATTTGTTACTTGGTCCATGATACTTCTTCTTTAAGTTAATGCTGTGATGGCATCATTCTTTCTGCACTGTTTTCTTTAGCTCCCAGAGTGATTATCTGTTAGCAAAAGTAGGAGAAATGCTGTACAAGGGCCTTTCTGCATGCACTAATTTCTTCAGTGACCTACGGTTGGAGTTCATAGTGTATTGTGCAGCAAAACCCCAGTAAGCCAACTGTACAGAGCACAGTAGAGATCATCTAATTAAACTTCTCCTGTATTCCATCTACAACTGCGTTTTCACTAGTAATCTATATATATATATATATATATATATATATATATATATATATATATATATATATATATAAATAGTATATATATATAAAACTCAATGTGTGTGTATGTGTGTATGAACAAAAACGTTCAAACGGCTAAAGATATTAACATGAAACTTGGCACACATGTTGCCCTTACTCACCTCCATTTGCCAGGGTGAGGGTTTTTGTTTAACCCCTTAAGGACCCGGGCTTTTTCCATGTTTTCATTTTCAATTTTTCCTCCTTAACTTTAAAAAATCATAACTCTTTAAAATTTTCACCTAAAATTCTATTTGATGGCTAATTTTTTGCGTCACTAATTCTACTTTGTAATGACATTAGTCATTTTACCCAAAAATCTACGGTGAAACAGGAAAAAAATCAATGTGCGACAAAATTGATGAAAAAACACTATTTTGTAAGTTTTGGGGGGGTTCCGTTTTTACGCAGTACATTTTTCGGCAAAAATGATACCATATCTTTATTCTGTAGGTCCATATGGTTAAAATGATACCCTACTTGTATAGGTTTGATTTTGTATCACTTCAGAAAAAAATCATAACTACATGCAGGAAAATTTATACGTCATCTTCTGACCCCTATAACTTTTTTATTTTTCTGTGTTCAGGGTGCTATGAGGGCTCATTTTTTGCGTCATGATATGAAGTTTTTAGCGGTACTATTTTTGTTCTGATCAGACTTTTTGATCACTTTTTATCCACTTTTTTGTGGTATAAAAAGTTATCAAAAATGCGCTATTTTGGACTTTGGAATTTTTTTGCGCGTGCGGTTTAAAAAGCGGTATATTTTTATAGTTCGGACATTTCCGCACGTGGCGATACCACATATGTTTATTTTTATTTTCACTGTGTTTTTTTTATTCTTGGAAATGCCGGGTGATTCAAACTTTTATTAGGGGAAGGGATAATGGAAAGGGTTAATGATTTTTTTACACTTTTTTAATGCAATATTATAGCTCCTATAGGGGGCTATAACATTGCGATAACTGATCTTTAACACAGATTGATTCATCTCCATAGGAATGGATCAATCAGTGTTTTCGGCGATTGAATGCTCAAGCCTGGATCTCAGGCTTGAAGCATTCAATCGGCGATCGGACAGTGCAGGAGAAGGTAAGAGACCTCCTCATGTGCTACAGCTGTTCGGGATGCCGTGATTATACCGCGGCGATCCCGAACAGCTCCCTGAGCTAGCCGGGCACTTTTTACTTTCACTTTTAGCCACGTTGCTCAGCTTTAAGCGCGAGGCTAAAGGGTTAATAGGGCGCTGCACCGCGATCAGTGCCGCGCGCTATTAGAGGCGGGTCCCGGCTTCACTATGACGCCGGGCCCGCCGCGATATGATGCGGGGTCACCGTGTGACCCCGCGTTATATCGCAGGACCGGGACCCAGGACGTACTCATACGTCCTGGGTCCTTAAGAGGTTAAAGTCCCATACAAATCTATGGGAAATATATGTTACTGCATAACTTCCAAACGTCTGGAGATATTTCAATAATACTTGGTCACATGTTACTTATATGTCCACTTAAAATATAGGATAGTTAATTTAACCCTTAACTACCCCCATTTATGAGGGGTCTGGGTTTTTGTTTAAAGTCCCATGCAAATCAATGGGAAATGTATGTTCTCACATAACTTCTGTATGGCTGGAGATATTTCAATACCTGGTACACATATTACAGGTCGGCATATGAGGACGGGAGGTTGAGATAGGAGGTCGAGATAGGAGGTCAAGATAGGAGGACGGGATGGTCGGGATAGGAGGTTGGGATAGCAGGTCGGGATATGAGGACGGGGATAGGAGGTGGGGATAGGTGGTCGGGATAGGAGGTCGGGATAGGAGGTTGGGATATGAGGACGGGATAGGAGGTCGAAATAGGAGGTCGGGATAGGAGGTCAAGATAGGAGGAAGGGATGGTCGGGATAGGAGGTCGAGATAGGAGGTCGAGTTAGGAGGTCGGCATATGAGGACGGGATAGGGGGTCGGGATAGGAGGTCAGGATAGGAGGACTTGATAGGTGGTCGAGATAGGAGGATGGGATAGGAGGACGAAATAGGAGGTGGGGATAGAAGAACGGGATAGGAGGACGGGATAGGTGGTCGGGATAGGAGGTCGAGAAAAATGGTCGAGATAGGAGGAGGGGATAGGAGGATGGGATATGAGGTCGGGGTATGAGGATGGGATATGGGGTTGGGATATGACAACAATATATGGGGATGGGATATGAAGTCAAAAGCTTCCTTCTTCATTGATTTTCTTCCCCAACGAGGATGAGGAAGGAAAAACCGGGCAACGTCAGGTACTCAGCTACCCTCTCTCTCTCTCTCTCTCTCTCTCTCTCTCTCTCTATATATATATATATATATATAACTCAATGTGTGTATGTTCCAGCATCATTTCCAAACGGTTGAAGATCTATCGATAAAACTTGGTACACCTGTTACTTATATGTCAACTAAAAACATAGGATAGATAAATTAACCCTTACCCACCCCATTTGCCAGGGTCTGGGTTTTTGTTTAAAGTTCCATGCAAGTCTATGGGAAATATATATTACTGCATAACTTCCATACGGCTGGAGATATTTTGATGAAACTTAGTACACGTTACTTTTACCCCCTTATGTGAAGGATGAGTTTTTTTTACTTAAGTCCCATGCAAGTATATAGGACGTCCAGTACCTTAAGCCAAGCTCTTCTCTGCATTTCCTGGTGAGTCTGTCAGTCTGGCCACACCCCTCCCAAATACCGCACCCCATCTCACAGAGCCATACCCACCATTTAAGCCACACCCCTTTTATTTTCTACCCTTTTTGTGCATTGGTCTGGCTTGCAAGTCATACCCACTTCCATCTGAGAACAAGATATGAGGATGAGATATGAGGACAGGATATGAGGGCAGGAGATAAGGATGAGATATGAGGACAGGATATGAGGTTTGGATATGAGGACAGGATATGAGGATGGATATGATGACAGGATATGAGGTGGGATATAAGGATGGTATATGAGGTTGGGATATGAGATTGGGATATGAGGACAGAATATAAGGATGGGATATGTGGTCGGATTATGAGAATAGGATATGAGGTCAACATATGAGTACGGAATATGAGGTCAAATATGAGGTTGGAATATGAAGTTGTGATATGGGGACGGGATATGAGGTCGAATAAGAGGTTGGGATATGAGGATGGGATATGAGGACAGGATATGTGGTCAGGATATGAGGATTACTTCCTCCTATGTTGCTTTTCCGCCGCCCACAAGGATAAGGTAGGAAAAACTGGGCAACACGGGGTACTCAGCTAGTACTACCATAAAGTGTGAACGGCACACCAGAAACTTTTCAGTCTCAGTATATGTGCTATGAAAGCAACTCTTAAAGGGGCAGTGACCAACTCACTTATCAGCTTAAAGCCTTTAGCAAACCACTCTGTGCTACTGCTAAAGAGATTGTATTTTACTTGGATTTTTACAGAACATTCAGTAAAGTTCTATCTTGTTTCCACGCTACACAAGTGTCTGGATTTCTCATTCCTGCACCCAACACTACGGGAACAACCCATTTGACAAAAAGGGCTGTTGGAATCACTGGGAACCTACAGGTTAGCTATACCACCCTTCCACCTGAAATCACCATCTGCATCAAAAGGGGACTACTACTTCCAGCTACAACACCTACTGTCCCCTTAAGTACTACACATAGGGATAGTTAAGAAACCTGGCCAAACTGTCTTTATGTAGATTTCTTTGGCTGATCGTACTTGTTTTCCTTTATACCTTCTAGTGCCAGCGCCTTTTAGACCCTCCTATGCCTACATTGATTTTTGCCTACAACAATCTTGAAATGTCTTCCAGTTGTTGTGGTTACTTGGCAGCCAGGGGTCAATTCATTGTAATAAGTAATATATTCATACTTCAGAAATAGGGTATGAAGATGAATATCAATTTTATGCTAGCAGTGATGCTGGCATAACTTCTGGGAGAAGTAGCCACTACCGGGTGGCAGTCGAACTAAAACCTGACCTAGACCCCAAACCAAAACCCTTATTCTTTACCAAAGTGTCAGCCACCAAACCTCTCTCTGGTATTCCATTACCACTCCTCACCTGCATTTCACTTCCACCCCTCTCATGCAAACTACAAGCACCCCTGTCTTGCACCTCACTTGCACCCCTCTCTTGCACTTCACTTGCAACCCTCTCTTGCACCCCTCTCTTGCACTCCACTTGCACCTCTCTCATACACATCACTTGCACCCCTCTCTTGCATTCCATTTGCACCCCTCTCTTGCACTCCATTTGCACCCTCCCTTCCACTCCGTTTGCACCCCACTCTTGCACTCCACTTGCACCCCTCTCTTGCACTCCACTTGCACCCCCTCATCCACACTGGTACTACAACTCCTCCCATGCACACTACCAAAACTCACATTCTGCACATTATCATTTTTATTCAAATTTTTTCTCTCAATTTTACTCTTGGCTGCACTCTCCCATGGTGTTTTACAGGCTGGGATGGCTAGGTCTTTTGCTGCATGAATAAGGGTTGCCATTTTATGGATTGGCACTGCACAGCTCTTCTGTCAAGTCTCTTGGGGCACAGACACAGGCTCCGCCTCTGGAATGGGTGGCCCCACCCCCTTGTACAACGCCATAGATTTTGGCCGGAGCCCGCCCCGCCTACTGCAGTTGATGTGCACGGAACCTCCCCCTTCACAGGGGAGTGCCCGCAGCACCAGAACTAGTACCGACCGCATTACCTAGGGGACCGCCCCCTGAACCAACAAGGTCCGGTGCCCGGACACTCCCCCCCCCTCACAGGGAAGTGCCCTGCAATGCCAGGACCTGTACCACCCACTTCAACCGGGGGTTCGCCCCCGAATGGGTCAATCTGATGCCATTTTCTGGTGCTTGGACACCCTCCCCCCTTACAGGAGGGTGCTCTTTTTTTCTATAGTACCCGTGGCCATTATGGGTTCACTACTGTATCCCCCATGCTGGCCACACTTCACTACAGAAACGGGGTCTGGCAGATTGGAGGACCCAGCACCCTGAACCGACTTCTCAGCTGGGGAGAAAAGACAAACTTTATTTGACCTTCTGTTTTCTTTTGCTTTTTTATTCCTCCTCTTCTCCTCTGGGCCCAAATCTTCTCCAAAATAAAAGTTTTGTAGACAGGTAGGGGTCTCCTGCATAACAGTCGCCCGCAGGAGACCCCCATCTGCCTTCACCGCTGCCTTCACCGCAGTCACTGTAATCACCGTCCTCATCCTCACTTGAGGGAGGTAAGGTCACCTTTATATATTTATATCTTCACTCAGGGTAAGTGGGGGGTCAGGGGTAACAATGGCAGCCCCCACAGATCCAGTATCCATATCCCCCTCACTCACATCGCCATCCTCACCTCCATTACCTTCCTCCATCTCCTACTCCTCACTGCGGTTATCATCTTGGTGACTTTTTTTTTCACCACCTCTGGAGACCCGCATGTTGGAGAACCTCTCTTCATTAACAAGCTTCTCACTAAGAAAGCCTGCACCCCCCACAATGTCTGTTCTCCTCTGTACAAGCTCCTCCACTTCTTTTCTCAGAGATTCCACCTTAGCAGTGAACGCTGCTCTCTTGGCCTTAGCTGCATGATCCGCTTGGTAGATTACAAACTTTAGATCTTCTCTAAGACCACATAGCTGTTTGCCAAGCTGCTCACATTCAGCCATCTTGGCCTGGATTCTAGATCCGAAAGTTGCCAGGGATTCCCTCGGCTCCTTTACCCCCCTTTGCTGGGGTTCTGAGGAACAAGAGGTAGAAGCCTTTCCTCCACTCCTTTACCTGGACGAGCTTCTGCTGGAAACTTTGCAGCTCCCAGCTGACGTCCTTAAGGACTCAGGGCGTACCTGTATGCCCTGAGTCCGCTCCCGTTCTATAACGCGGGTTCATAGTGGGTCGGGCCCGGGACCCATGGCTAATAGCGCCCGGCACTGATTGCGGTTCCACGTGCTATTAACCCTTTAGACGCAGTGTTCAAAGTTGATCGCCACGTCTAAAGTGAAAGTAAAACGCTGCCGGTTAGCTCAGGGGGCTGTTCGGGACCTCCGCAATGAAATCGCGGTGTCCCAAACAGCTGTAGGACAGCCGGAGGGTCCCCTACCTTCTTCCTCGCTGTCCAATCGCCGAATGACTGCTCAGTGCCTGAGATCCAGGCATGAGCAATCAAACGGCAGAATCATTGATCAATGGTTTCCTATGAGAAACCATTGATCAATGTAAAAGATCAGTGTGTGCAGTGTTATAGCCCCCTATGGGAGCTATAACATTGCAAAAGAAATGTGGGGAGAAAAAGTGAATAAAGATCATTTAACCCTTTCGCTACTAAAAGTTTGAATCACCCCCCTTTTCCCATTAAAAAAACAGTGTAAATAAAAATAAACATAGGAGGAAAAAATGAAAGTGCAAAAACAGAAAAACGCTCAGTCCTTAAGGGGTTAACCCCTTAAAGACTCAGCCCATTTTCACCTTAATTTTTTGTACATCTGACCACTGTCACTTTAAGCATTAATAACTCTGGGATGCTTTTACTTTTCATTCTGATTCCGAGATAGTTTTTTCGTGACATATTCTACTTTATGTTAGTGGTAAAATGTTGTCAATGAAAAATTTTTAACATTTTGCATTTTTTTTTACTTTGAAATTCTCTGCTTATAAGGAAAATGGACATCCTAAATAATTTATATATTGATCTACATATACAATATGTCTACTTTATGATTGCATCATAAAATTGACATGTTTTTACTTTTGGAAGTTCAGCAGCAATTTTCCAATTTTTCACAATATTTTCAAAATCAGAATTTTTCAGGGACCAGTTCAGTTTTGAAGTGGATTTGAGTGGCCTTCATATTAGAAATACCCCATAAATTACCCCATTATAAAAACTGCACCCCTCAAAGTATTCAAAATGACATTCAGAAAGTGTGTTAATCCTTTAGGTGTTTCACAGGAATAGTAGCAAAGTGAATTTTTACAAGGGGTAAAAGGAGAGAAATCACCCTCAAATTTGTAACTAGACATGTGCAATTCGGTTCGGCACGAATGTCTAATTTACCGAATTTTACCGTTTTCGGGCACTCGGACCGATCCGAATGCACGAAAACATATTTTAACCATTCCCGAATAGCCATGATAATACTAATAGCAAAATAACGAATGCATTCGTTATTTCCCGAATGCATGCGGTAAATAACGAATGCATTCGTTATCCGTAAACGAACGTAAAGAATTCATTCTAATAACAAAAATAATAAAAAGGATACAGATACAGTTTGATTTTTCGGATACATTCGGTATTCGGGTACATTCGGTAAATCTTTTTATTCTTTTTTGGACTTTAGCGATCCTAAAAATTTATGGAGATACCTTTTTTATTAAAATTTCGTAGGGTACCATAGAAAAATAATAATAAAAAAGATACAGTAGTGATGGAAAAAATTGTATCTAACGAAATGTATCTTTGTTATTATTAAATGTTTATTAATTTTTAAACAGGGATCAATTTATGTGAGTAGGTAAAGCACTAAAAATGTAGCCGACAATAATAAAAATGTAGTGTGTGCGTGTTTTTCACTTTTTTAAAAAATTTTTTTAGGTAGTACTACTACTCCCAGCATGGAACACACTCTTCCATGATGGGAGTAGTAGTTACCTGTACTAATTGACAGATCGCCGGGGTCCCTTGCGATCCTCTTGTATAATGTATAGATGCGGCGGCCGCTCTTCTATGGTCCCCTGCACTCACGTATATATACACATATTTGTTACGCCTAGCGCTCCGGGTCCCCGCTCCTCCCCGGAGCGCTCACGGCGTCTTTCTCCCTGCAGCTCCCCGGTCAGTCCCGCTGACCGGGAGCGCTGCTCTGTCATGGCCGTTGGGGATGCGATTCGCACAGCGGGACGCGCCCGCTCGCGAATCGCATCCCAGGTCACTTACCCGTTCCCGTCCCCTGCTGTCATGTGCTGGTGCGCGCGGCTCCGCTCTCTAGGGCGCGCGCGCGCCAGCTCCCTGAGACTTAAAGGGCCAGTGCACCAATGATTGGTGCCTGGCCCAATTAGCTTAATTGGCTCCCACCTGGTCCCTGACTATATCTAACCTCCTCCCATGCACTTCCTGGCCGGATCTTGTTGCCCTTGTGCCTAGTGAAAGCGTTTTGTGTGTTTAAACCCTGTGTACCAGAACTTCTGCTATCTCCCCTGACTACGAACCTTGCCGCCTGCCCCCGACCTTCTGCTACGTCCGACTTTGCTTCTGCCTACTCCCTTGTACCTCGCCTATCTTCAGCAGCCAGAGAGGTGAGCCGTTGCTAGTGGATACGACCTGGTCACTACCGCCGCAGCAAGACCATCCCGCTTTGCGGCGGGCTCTGGTGAAAACCAGTAGTGTCTTAGAACCGGTCCACTAGCACGGTCCTCGCTATCCCTCTCTGGCACAGAGGATCCACCTCCTGCCAGCCGGCATCGTGACAGTAGATCCGGCCATGGATCCCGCTGAAGTTCCTCTGCCAGTTGTCGCTGACCTCCCTACGCTGGTCGCCCAGCAAGCTCGTCAGATCGCCCAGCAGTCGCAACAGATAGCGCAACAAGATCACCAGCTGTCGTACTTGACCACCATGACACAGCAACTCCAGTCACAACTACAGCAAGTACAGTCGCAGCTACAGCAGCAACAACCATCTCCTCCGCCAGCTCCAGCACCCCTTCCGCAGCGAGTGGCCGCTCCTAGCCTCCGCCTGTCCTTGCCGGACAAATTTAATGGGGACTCTAAGTTTTGCCGTGGCTTTCTTTCGCAATGTTCCTTGCACTTGGAGATGATGTCGGATCAGTTTCCTACTGAAAGGTCTAAGGTGGCTTTCGTAGTCAGCCTTCTGTCTGGAAAGGCCCTGTCATGGGCCACACCGCTCTGGGACCGCGATGACCCCGTCACTGCCTCTGTACACTCCTTCTTCTCGGAAATTCGAAGTGTCTTTGAGGAACCTGCCCGAGCCTCTTCTGCTGAGACTGCCCTGCTGAACCTGGTCCAGGGTAATTCCTCCGTTGGCGAGTACGCCATACAATTCCGTACTCTTGCTTCTGAACTATCCTGGAATAATGAGGCTCTCTGCGCGACCTTTAAAAAAGGCCTATCCAGCAACATTAAAGATGTTCTGGCCGCACGAGAGACTCCTGCTAACCTGCATGAACTCATTCATCTAGCCACTCGCATTGACATGCGTTTTTCTGAGAGGCATCAAGAGCTCCGCCAGGAAAAAGACTTAGATCTCTGGACACCTCTCCCACAGTCTCCACTGCAATCTGCGCCTAGGCCTCCCGCCGAGGAGGCCATGCAAGTGGATCGGTCTCGCCTGACCCTGGAAGAGAGGAATCGCCGTAAGGAAGAGAATCTTTGTCTGTACTGTGCCAGTACTGAACATTTTTTGGTGGATTGCCCAATCCGTCCTCCACGTCTGGGAAACGCACGCTCGCACCCAGCTCTCGTGGGTGTGGCGTCTCTTGATGCCAAGTCGGCTTCTCCACGTCTCACGGTACCTGTTCGGATTTCCACTTCAGCCAGCTCTCCCCTCTCAGCCGTGGCCTGCCTGGACTCTGGAGCTTCTGGGAATTTTATTCGGGAGTCCTTTGTGAATAAATTCCGCATTCCGGTGACCCGTCTTGTCAAGCCACTCCACATTTCCGCGGTCAACGGAGCCAGGTTGGATTGCACCGTGCGTTACCGCACGGAGCCCCTCCTAATGTGCATCGGACATCATCACGAGGAGATTGTATTTTTTGTCCTTCCTAATTGCACTTCTGAAGTTCTCCTTGGACTACCCTGGCTTCAACACCATTCCCCATCCCTGGATTGGTCCACTGGGGAGATCAAGAGTTGGGGCCCCTCTTGTTCCAAGGACTGCCTTCAACCGGTTCCCAGTACTCCCTGCCGTGACCCTGTGGTTCCTCCTTTATCCGGTCCCCCTAAGGTCATTAAGGACTCTGCCTGCCACAGGAAATGCCCCTCCCCCCCTCCCAGTTCCATCAGGCAAGCTTCTGTGTCCCCTCATGGCCCTCGTCCTGGTGTCACACTGCCCCGTGCCAGGTCTCGCCCTCTGCCCTCTCTCCCCATTCCTACTCCTGCGGTTCTGCCTGCCGTTGAGGAATCCCTCCATCCTTTCCCGGTGTCCTCATCCCAGGGGAGGCAGTTACCCGATAAAGAGAAGGGGAGACCTAAGGGGGGGGGTACTGTTACGCCTAGCGCTCCGGGTCCCCGCTCCTCCCCGGAGCGCTCACGGCGTCTTTCTCCCTGCAGCTCCCCGGTCAGTCCCGCTGACCGGGAGCGCTGCTCTGTCATGGCCGTTGGGGATGCGATTCGCACAGCGGGACGCGCCCGCTCGCGAATCGCATCCCAGGTCACTTACCCGTTCCCGTCCCCTGCTGTCATGTGCTGGCGCGCGCGGCTCCGCTCTCTAGGGCGCGCGCGCGCCAGCTCCCTGAGACTTAAAGGGCCAGTGCACCAATGATTGGTGCCTGGCCCAATTAGCTTAATTGGCTCCCACCTGGTCCCTGACTATATCTAACCTCCTCCCATGCACTTCCTGGCCGGATCTTGTTGCCCTTGTGCCTAGTGAAAGCGTTTTGTGTGTTTAAACCCTGTGTACCAGAACTTCTGCTATCTCCCCTGACTACGAACCTTGCCGCCTGCCCCCGACCTTCTGCTACGTCCGACTTTGCTTCTGCCTACTCACTTGTACCTCGCCTATCTTCAGCAGCCAGAGAGGTGAGCCGTTGCTAGTGGATACGACCTGGTCACTACCGCCGCAGCAAGACCATCCCGCTTTGCGGCGGGCTCTGGTGAAAACCAGTAGTGTCTTAGAACCGGTCCACTAGCACGGTCCTCGCTATCCCTCTCTGGCACAGAGGATCCACCTCCTGCCAGCCGGCATCGTGACAATATTCATATTTCCTGCAGAGCTGTGATTGGTCAGATGGTTCCAGCCAATCACAGCTCTCTGTGAGAAATAGGAATATGTGTATATATACTGCCGTGCAGGGGACCATAGGAGAGCGGCCGCCGCATCCATACATTATACCGGAGGATCACAGCGGGCGTCAGAAGTTACACTCGCTGCGATATGTCTATTAATGCAGGTACTACAGCTCCCAGCATGGAGCAGAGTGTGCTCCATGTTGGGAGTATTAGTACCTGCAGTAAGGGACAGATCCCAGCGGATGTCACTCCTCCTGACACCCGCTGCGATCGTCCTTAAGGGAATGTCGGGATCAGCTGTTCTCAGGGCTACAGAGCCAGTAGAACAGCTGACGCTGAGCCATAGGTATACATCATATATCTACTGCCCAGCAAGAGCTTACAGTGAACTAACCCCCAATTATTACCCCGGTACCCACCGTATGAAAATACGGGGAATCCTATGCGTTTTTTTTTTATTTATTTAAATAAAAAAAACGTATAGGGTTCCCCATATTTTCATTCTCAGCACAATACCAACCAAACAGCAACAGCCTTACGTTACCAGGGTGGGCGAGGACCATTGCTACTGGCCCTCCCCAGCCTAAATAACGCCAGCCTGTTACCCCATAGGTCCAAGAGCTCCGGGCCTGTTGGTACCGGCTCTTCCCGGCACTCCTGTGGAGGTGGGTACCGGGGTAATAATTGGAGGTTAGCGCTAGCTGTTTTGGGGGCTAGCATTAAGCCCTGGCTTAGTAATGGAGTCAATAAGACCAGCTTCCACTACTAAACCTGAAAATTCAATAAAAAAAAAACACAACACATTGGAAAAAGTATTTTATTTAAAAAAACACTCCCCCACAGCCCTCGTTAACCATTTTATTAAAAGAAAAAAAAAAAATCCGCCGTAATCCATCGAATCCGCCGTAATCCTTTGCATACACGGATCTGAAACGAGAAGAAATAAAAACACAAAAAAATGGGTTAGGACATTTTTTGCGCTCTCCGCAGGGGAGAGCGCCCATAATGCAATGTCTACCTAAACAGGGAGCCTCCAATTGGTGCAAAACTACAACTCCCAGCATGTCCAGAAAGCCTTTGGCTGTCTGGGCATGCTGGGAGTTGTAGTTTAGCAACAGCTGGAGTCTCCCTGTCTGGGTAGACACTGCCAGAAGGGTCTGTTCACATTATACAAAAAGGACAATGTGAACAGAGCTTCAGATTAACAAGCCTTGTTCCCTTCTGTAGCTCCACCCCCTAACAATGTCATCACTAGGGGGCGGAGCTACACGGACCTGCCCGGTACTCGAGGGAAGTAAGCAGACTTCGTCTTCTGTATACACTATATACAGCTATCCAGGGGCATACCTAGAGCATTTGGCACCCGGGGCGGACCCTTTGTTTGGCACCCCCCCCCCCCACCCGCACCCCCCCCTTAATTACACCCCCCTCCCTCCCCCCCTTAATTATACCCCCTCCCAGGAGCGGACTGACAACACTCAGGGCCCACGGACCAAAAAAAAAGCAAGGGCCCCTGCTAGGCTCTGCAGCTCGTCAATCTTCTGCCACGCCCCTATTCCACCTAAATCCCACACACAATAAACTAAAATTTATATATATAAGAAACACTTTAACATAGGTAAATTTCCATGACCAATAATACTGGTATACAAGGAGTAAATATATACCACCACACAATAACTGAATAATACTGCCATACTGTACTGAATAAATCTACTATACACAGACCAGTATACTATAAAGGATCTGTATAAGTGATTATATGCAGGACCATATGGCGGTAGATATCAGCTGTACACAGGATGTATATACCATATAAGTGATTACAGTTACATTTTCTTCTCAGTCTGGATAAGACCGCCATGTGGATCTCTGAATATCTGCAGGAAAAACATGTCAGACTCTGCATTTTTCCAGTGCCCTCCACTACACAATCTTCCCATCTATAGGCCCACAAACTGTAATAATGCCCTCCTTGGTGTCCTGCACAGTAAACGGGCAGGTAGGTTGGTAGCCAGGTAAATAGGTAACTAGGTAGATCAGGAAGCCAGATATGTAGGTAGGTAGGGGGCTAGCTAGGTAGTTAGGCAGCCATGTATGAAGGCCAGGTATGTACATAGTTAGGTAGCTGGGTATGTAGGTAAGTAGTTAGGCATCCAGGTATGAAGTTAGGTAGCCCCCCTTCCCTGTAGGTATAGGCAGTAGAGTTAAACCCCCTTCCCAATAGGTATAGGAACAGAGTTAACCCCCCCCCCTTTCCCCGTAGGTATAGGCAGAGTTAAAAAAAAAAAAAAAAAAAAAACTCCCCCTGTTTCCCATAGGCATAGGCAGAGTTAAACCCCTTTTTTCCCATAGGTATAGGCAGAGTCTCCCCCCCTTCCCAATTTGTATAGGCAGAGTTACCCCCCTCTTCCCCATTGGTATAGGCAGACTTACCCCCCTCTTCCCCGTTGGTATAGGCAGTTACCCCCCCCCCCCTTTCCCCATAGGTATAGGCAGAGTTACCTCCCCCCCTCTTTCCCATAGGTATAAGCAGGTACACCCCCCCTCTTTCCCATAGGTATATGCAGTTACACCCCCCCCCTTCCCCATAGGTATATGTAGAGTAACCCCACCCCTCCCCTTCCCCATAGGTATATGTAGAGTAACCCCCCCTCCCCTATAGGTATATGTAGAGAAACCCCCCCTCCCCTTCCCCATTGGTATATGTAGAGTAACCCCACCCCTCCCCTTCCCCATAGGTATGTGTAGAGTAACCCACCCTTCCCCATAGGTATATGTAGAGTAACCCCCCCTTCCCCATAGGTATATATAGAGTAGCCCCACCCCCTTCCCCATAGGGATATGTAGAGTAACCCCCTCCCCTTCCCCATAGGTATATGTAGAGAACCCCCCCCCCCTCCCCCAAAGGTATATGTAGAGTAACCCTCCCCCACCCCCATAGGTATATGTAGCATAACCCCACCCCACCCTTCCCCATAGGTGCATGCAGAGTTGAGAAAAATAAATTAAGAAAGGATGCTCACCTGATATCCCACGCAGTGATCTCCTCAGCTGCAGGGCCCACGTCTTCTCCCCTCCACAGTACAGGCGCCGGATGAGTGACATCACCGGCGCCTGTACTGCGTGCTGCGTGGGGGCGGAGGTCACGACTCCTCTGTGTAGCTGCAGATGCGGCTCACACAGAGGGGGCGCCTTCTCCTGTATGTGCATGTATCGCGCATACAGGAGAAGGCACCGCTGTCTGCTGGGGATCTGGGACGAGTGTCCCGGATCCTCAGTAGTGTTGGTGGCGGCGGCTGCGGCGGGTCAGTCCGCCCCTGGCACCCCCCCTTGTGAGCGGCACCCGGGGCCAACTTTAATGAAAATTCTTCAAACACTTGTGGGGTGTTAAGGCTCACTATACCCCTTGTCACGTTCCGAGAGGGGTGTAGTTTCCAAAATGGGGTCACATGTGGGTATTTATTTTTTGCGTTTATCTCAGAACCGCTGTAAAATCAGCCACCCTTGTGCAAATCATCAATTTAGGCCTCAAATGTACATAGTGCGCTCTCACTCCTGAGCCTTGTTGTGCGTCCGCAGAGCATTTTACCCCACATATGGGGTATTTCCGTACTCAGGCGTTACAAATTTTGAGGGTCTTTTTTTCCTTTTACCTCTTGTGAAAATAAAAAGTATGGGGCAACACCAGCATGTTAGTGTAAATGTTTTTATTTTTTTACACTAACAGGCATGTGTAGACCTCAACTTTTCCTTTTCATAAGGGGTAAAAGGAGAAAAAGCCCCTCAAAATTTGTAGTGCAATATCTCCCGAGTACGGAAATACCCCATATGTGGACCTAAACTGTTTCCTTGAAATATGACAGGGCTCCGAAGTGAGAGAGCAACATGTTCATTTGAGGACTAAATTAGGGATTGCATAGGGGTGGACATAGGGGTATTCTATGCCAGTGATTCCCAAACAGGGTGCCTCCAGCTGTTGCTAAACTCCCAGCATGCCTGGACAGTCAGTGGCTGTCCGGAAATGCTGGGAGTTGTTATTTTGCAACAGCTGGAGGCTCCGTTTCGGAAACACTGCAGTACCATACGTTTTTCATTTTTATTGGGGGGGGGGGGGGGCAGTGTAAGGGGTGTGTATGTAATGTTTTACCCTTTTGTTATGTGTTAGCGTAGTGTTTTTAGGGTACATTCACACTGGAGGGGGTTTACAGTGAGTTTACCGCTAAGAGTTTGCGCTGCAGCGGAAAATTTGCCGCAGCTCAAACTTGAAGCAGGAGACTCACTGTAAACCTGCCCGTGTGAATGTACCCTGTACATTCACATGGGGGACAAACCTCAAGCTGTTGAAAATCTACAACTCCCAGCATGCACTGTCAGACCGTGCATGCTGGGAGTTGTACTTTTGCAACAGCTGGAGGCACACTGGTTGGAAAACCTTCAGTTAAGTTCTGTTATCTAACTCAGTATTTTCCAACCAGTGTGCCTCCAGCTGTTGCAAAACTACAAATCTCAGCATGTACTGATCGCCGAAGGGCATGCCTGAAGATGTAGTGATACAACAGCTGAAGGTACATAACTACAACTTCCAGCATGGCGAGACAGACATTTGTTGTTCGTGCATGCTGGGAGTTGTAGTCTTACAAGATTTAGAGGGCCATGGTTTAGAAACCACCGCACAGTGATCTCCAAACTGTGGCCCTCCAGATGTTGCAAAACTACAAATTTCAGCATGCACAGACAGCAAACTGCTGTGTGGGCATGCTGGGAGTTGTAGTTTTGCAAGATCTAGAGGGCCACAGTTTAGAGATCACTGCACAGTGATCTCCACACTGTAGCCCTCCAGATGTTGCTTGGCAACTCTCCAACTTCCGTAGTCTGCAGCACGCTGCACCAGGGAGCTAGCCACATGTCATCACCACCCGCTGATCACCACCGCCGCCGATGGTAAGTGGACCTCCGGCGACAGTCACAGGACAGTTCCCCCGTTCAGCCCGAACTACTGTGGGTGATCAGAACGGGGGAACCAAACTTTAACCCCCCCCTCCCCTGATCTGCTATTGGTCGGTCACTTCTTACTGACCAATAGAAGGGATAGGAGGGGTAGCACCCCTGCCACCTCACTTCTATCCCTTCAGGGGGATCGGGGATGTCTTGGACAACCCCGAACCCCCTTATTTTCTTGGTCACCGGGTCACCGTAGACCTGTATGACCCGTAATTGCCGCAGATCGACCGTCTAATTTGACCAGCGATTTGCAGCGATTGCCGACATGGGGGTCTCAGGACCCCCCTGGGCATTTGCATGGGATGCCTGCTGATAGAAAGTCCCAAGGGCGTACAGGTACGCCCTGGGTCCATAAGTACCAGGGAGCCAGGGCGTACCCATATGCCCTGGGTCCTTAAGGGGTTAAAGGAATACTCTGGCCCTAATACATCTTATCCCCTATCCAAAGGGTAGGGGATAAGATGTCTGATCGCAGGGGGTTAAGTCACATGGGGCGGAGCCATGACGCCATGATACTCCGGCCCCGTGGTCATCACGCTACACATTTGGAGCCTCCAGCACAGCGGAGAGCTCACAAAGGTGGGTGCACAATGACAGATTGCATGGGGTCCCCAGCAGCAGGACCCCCGTGATCAGACATCGTATCCCCTATACTTTGGATAGGTGATAAGATGTATTAGGGCTTACCAGGGTTTGAAGTGTGCTCACAAGCTGAGCACGCTTAATACCTGGTGGGTCCCAGTTGCTATGAGCAGCCAGGACCCACGGTTAACGCTGGACATCGCCAATCGGGTCACTGTTCCAGTTTTAATTTAGGAACCCACCTTTCAGACTGTGCATTCACCTCGGATTCCTCGCCACACAGAGCCAGCTCTGCCTTTCTCTTAAGCATCTTTGTAAAGCTTTTCCAGAGTTTGCAGAATTTTTCAGCTTTGTAGTTTGGGTGAAGTGTAAATGAGGGCAGTGCCCAGCAGGTGCTGGCGGAATGTGGCTCAGGGGGTTCCGTACTCACTGCTGATATTCTATCCATTATGTTGTACCCTGTATAAACCTCTAGTCAGTAAATCCTGATTTATGATATTTTACAGACTTCCTGTCACCCTACCCGGCTGAGCTCCCGGCACCCACCCTTTCCATTCACGGCATCTGGTCCTCTAAGCAGCCACTGCACTTCAGGCTCAGACCAGCAGATTAGTTGTTACAATGGAAGTTTTAGAAGCCTCCATTGAAAGAGCTGGGCTCCCAAGAATAACTGTTTATCATCGTACAATGAATAGTTTTACAGCTTTCTAATAGATTTCTAATATTTGTTCCTCACCATTAGGGCTGTTGCTAGGATTGTTTTTTTTTATTTTTTTAAATACCTTATCCCTATTTTCTTCCTGGATTTTACTTTATTATGAAACCTGTGAAACAGAAGAACGATGATCCAGCACTTGAAATAACGAAACAGCTTTATTGAAGATCACTGGACACAAGTAAAACCGACCATACCATCAGATGCGTTTCGAGTGCATGCGCTCGAAACGCGTCTGATGGTATGGTCGGTTTACTTGTGTCTAGTGATCTTCAATAAAGCTGTTTCGTTATTTCAAGTGCTGGATCATCCTTCTTCTGTTTCACGTTACAAGTACCCTGCCGGGCTCGGATCAAAAGGTGGTGAGCTGGAAATTTTCTTCATTTTATTGTGAAAACTGTACCTATAGATACATCAGACCTGCCCCAAATAATTTCTATATATAACAGCTTATCTCTGCATTATTCAGTCCTACACTTACTATAGGGCACTATACACAAAATCCCTCCATATCATCACCACGTATACTGTATCTGCTGCAATGAATCAAAGGCCAATAAATCCAATATTACCCCCAATACAGTGGTAGATACTAGTACTGCATAGGCTTTGCGGCATGTAAAAGTGATTACAGTTACATGCAGTAACTCACAGGTGATGTCTTCTCTGATCAGAATCATTACCTTTCCATTTTCATCTCCAACTACAACTTGTCTCTGCAGAGTATGGTGCTTCCATTAGTTTAGTATACAGTAATAACGTCCTTGATATTATTGGCCCCAAGTGTGCCCCCCACTAATAATGCCTCATCTGTGCCCCCTACTTACTAACAGGGGTGGACTGAAAACACTTGGGGCCCCCGAACCAAAAATCCCAGGCTCTGCAGCTCGTCAATCTTCTGCCATGCCCCTATTCCACCCAAATCCCACACACAATAAACAAAAATGTATATGTAAGAAACACTTTAATGTAGGTAAATTTCCATGACCAACAATACTGGTATACAAGGAGAAAATGTATACCACCACACAATAACTGGATAATACCGCCATACTGTACTGAATAAAACCACTATACACAGACCAGTATACTATACAGGATCTGTATACAATATAAGTGATTATATACAGGACCATATGGCGGTAGATAACAGCTGCACACAGGATCTGTACACCATATAAATGATTACTGTTACATTTTGGGACTCACAATTACGTATTTTCTGATCAGCAGCATCCTCTTTCCTTTTCTTCTCCGTTCGGATAAGACCACCATGTGGATCTCTTAATGTCTGCAGGACAAACATATCAGACTCTGCATTTTTTCAGTACCCTCCCCTCCTCTACACAATCTTTCCATCTATAGGCCCACAAACTGTACTAATGCCCTCCTTGGTGTCCTGCACAGTAAAAGGGCAGGTAGGTAGGTAGCCAGGTAAAAAGGTAACTAGATAGGAAGATCAGGAAGCCAAATATTTAGGTAGGTGACAAACCAGGTAGGTAGAGGGCTAGCTAGGTAGTTAGGCAGCCATGTATGAAGGACAGGTATGTACATAGTTAGGTAGCTTGGTATGTAGGTAGTTAGATAGCCTGGTATGTAGCTAAGTAGTTAGGCATCCAGATATGAAGTTAGGTAGCCCCTCCTTCCCCATAGGTATAGACAGCAGAGTTAACCCCCCCCCCTTCCCTGCAGGTATAGGCAACAGAGTTAACTCCCCCTTCCCTGTAGGTATAGGCATCAGAGTTAACCCCCCTTCCCTGTAGGTATGGACAGCAGAGTTAACCCCTCCTCTTCCCTGTAGGTATAGGCAGCAGAGTTAGCCCCCTTCACCAAAGGTATAGGCAGCAGAGTTAGCCCCCCCTCCTTGCCCATAGGTAAAGGCAGCAGAGTTAAACCCCCTTTCTCCTTAGGTATAGGCAGCAGAGCCCCCCCCTTTCCCCATAGGTATAGGCAGAGTTAACCCCCCCCCTATTCCCCATAGGTATAGGCAGAGTTAAACCCCCTTTTCCCCATAGGTATAGGCAGAGTTACCACTCCCCCCTCTTCCCCATTGGTATAGGCAGAGTCCCCCCTCTTCCCCATAGGTATAGGTCAGAGTAACCCCCCCACTCTTCGTCATAGGTATAGGCAGAGTAACCCCCCCTCTTCCCCATAGGTATAGGCAGAGTTACCCACCCCCCTCTTCCACATAGGTATAGGACAAGTTACTCCCCCCCTCTTCCCCATAGGTATAGGCAGAGTTACCCCCCCTCTTCCCCATAGGTATAGGCAGAGTTACTCCCCCCCCCTCTTCCCCATAGGTATAGGCAGAGTTACCCCCCACCCCTCTTCCCCATAGGTATAAGCAGAGTCACCCCCCCTCTTCCCCACAGGTATACGCAGAGTTACCCCCCTCTTCCCCATAGGTATAGGCAGAGTTATCCCCCCCTTCACCACAGATATAGGCAGAGTTACCTCCCCTGTCTTCCCCATAGGTATAGGCAGAGTTACCCCCCCTTCCCCATAGGTATAGGCAGAGTAAAAAAAAATGATTATGCTCACCTGATGTCCCATGCACAGCGATCTCGTCAGCAGCAGGGGCCCGTGTCTTCTCCTCTCCACAGTATAGGCGCCGATGAGTGACGTCATTGGCGCCTGTAATGTATGCTGTGTGGGGGCGGAGGTCACATTTCCTCTGTGTAAACTGCAGATGCGGCACAGACAGAGGGGATGCCTTCTCCTGTATGTGCGTGTATCGCGCATACCGAAGAAGGCAGCGATATCTGCTGGGGATCTGGGACGAGTGTCTCGGATCCTCAGTAGCGGCGGTGGGCCCTTAACTTGGCCGGGCCTTCAGACGACGTCTGATCGGACCGGCCAGTCAGTCCACCCCTGCTTACTAACAATGTTCCTATTGTGATCACTTTCACAAATAATACCCCAATGGTACTATGATAAAGGGTATTGGTCTAATCAGGTGGGTAGCCGGGGATTAAAGCATAACTAATAACTGAAAGGGATTCCGACTGATCTTGTGACACGTCATAAATTTATATTAAATAAGAGTAACGCTTTAAGAATGTGACAAATTTATCAAGCAGCATGCACTATATTGATGAATCTGATGTATTTGTAGACTTTTGTAGTTTTTCAAGTGTATTTTTGGGGCATAAAGTGGGAATATATCAATTATTCCAGTGTTCTGGTATCAAAAAGTTAAAAAAAATTTGGCTTTTTACAACTTTAAGCTGCGTTTTCTGAGTGGAAGAGTTTAACACAGAGTGGGTGGGGCTTTATGGTAAGGAGGTGGGATCTACCGTCTCTGCCAGATTTACTAAAACTTACACCTGCAAGCAATTTGGGTAGAATAAAACAAGTGACAAGTTCTCTTTAATTTTATGGCTGTAATACAGCTGTGAAAATGCCATTTTTTTATATTAAAAAATCGTCCCTTTTTTTGCCTGTAAAATAAGCATATTTCTCAAAAGACCCTCAAAATACACTGTGTGATTATTTTATTAAAATGTACTGTCATTTAGAAGAATTAAAAAGTAATGCAGACATGCCAAAGGTTTTGATTATCAGGGTCTTGTTACTGAGACACACACTGATCTCTGGATATACTGTATAAAGTGTGGCAGCTAGGGAGAGTTAGACAGGCTGTGGTATGGTACGTGACTCGGGGTAGTGACATGTATAACTTTGTGATGCCAGGGCAGCCTTAACCTACATGGTCTGAGAATAGGACAGCTTCTGCATCTAGAATATTATCTAGATGCAGTCCTTCACAACAAAGAGTTCCTTCCTGAGAGATATAAAACTGTGTGGTTGGTGCTGAGAAGGTGGCCCGACGATGTGCATTATGGGCATGAAACGGCTGTACGAACCCACTGCTCCATAGTCTCCCCTGTCTGTCTCTCTGCCCCCCCCCCCCCATATCATGTTACCTGTATTATCTCTTTCTAATGGAATTGGAATAAAGAAGCAAATATTTTGGATACCTTACATGTGAGTTGTCGCGTTATACTTATCTTCATTGAAGATTTGCTGTGCGCTTTTGTTTGCTTCGGAACGCCAGGTACCAGGTGAAGATCCATATGGGACTGGGATCCCACAACACTCTGTTTAGATCATCGCAGTGAATGTCCATGAGTAAAGGACTTGACTGCCTATCTGCCGAATGAGGGGGTTGTTTACCTACCTTTGCAAAATTAGGGGGAGGGGTGCGCTACCTACTTAAGGCGGGGGGGGGGGGGGAGGGGGGAATTAGTAAACAAGAAGCACTATGAAGGAGAAGAGAGGACCTACCTAAGGGTTGGGGGCGGGGGGGGGGGGGATTACACAGGAAGATTATGGGTGGAACATGCTAATATTACTCAGTGTAATAAGTTCAGAGATCAGCGACAAACAAGTGAACGAATCAGTAAATGAACCAATGGCCCAAAATTCTTCTCAATGTCCCAAAATTCTTCAGTCTGTGTAAAACAGGATGTGCAGTCCTGCCCACACACTAACTGAGCGGTGTTAAGGCCCCTTAAACAATCACTGATATCACAGATAGATGCAGCACACCAAAATGGATTCAGTGCAACAGTGGTTTATTCCATAGTAGTGTACTGTACATAAAAGGGATGCAACATTTCAGTAGCCTCCTGCTACCTTTTTCAAGTAAAACTTGAAAAAGGTAGCAGGAGGCTATTCAAATATTATATCCCTTTTATGTACACTATGTAATAAATCACAGATTCAGCACACCAAACTGGATTTAGTGCATCAATCTGTGGAATATTGTGCTGGAGTGGACAACCGTAAATCCCATACATGTGTGCACCCTCTACAGAGTTATTCCAATTAATTTGAATGTCAACCTGTTTCTGAGTGACTGACTGCCTGACAGAGCTGGACTGGGACAAAAAATAGCCTCGGGAATTTTAGAATAAGCAGACCTTTTTTTGGTGGAGGTCTGACTGCTGGGACCTTCACCGATCATCACAGTTCAAGTGGCTATCCACCTGTTGCAAAGCTACAACTCTCAACATGTCTGGAGAGCCTCATGCATTATGGGGTTGTAGTTTTGTAACAGCTGGAGAGCCCCAGATTGTGGCCCAGTTTCACTCCTCATCACTTATAAGTGACTCCAGCTGCTGGGGCAGTCAGGAGAATACACAATGATCACAGTGACCTGAGTGACGTCTTCTCTGTGGTCCAGGCACCAGGACTTGTTCTAGCTACATCTTCCCTGCAGAGTCTGACACCTAAACGCGATTGGCTCCTCACTTTGTCATTCTCATTTTCTATGTGAAGACAATAATCATTATAACCCTGCCAGATACTGTGCCCCCCAAATATATCCCTGCCTCTGCACTGTAACCGTAATACAAATACTGCCACACACAGTCCTGTAATACTAATTCTGCCACACACACTGTACCTGTAATATCAATTCTGCCACACACTGTACCTGTAATATAAATACTGCCGCACACTGTACCTGTATAATACTAATACTGCTACACATGGTACCTGTAATACTAATTCTGACACACACTGTACCTGTAATACTAATACTGTCACACACTGTACCTATA
This sequence comes from Hyla sarda, assembly GCF_029499605.1. Lineage (NCBI taxonomy): Eukaryota > Metazoa > Chordata > Amphibia > Anura > Hylidae > Hyla > Hyla sarda. The sequence continues at coordinate 146,851,261 of NC_079194.1, forward strand.
ATACTAATTCTGCCACACACTGTACCTGTAATACAAATACTGCCACACACTGTACCTGTAATACTAATTCTGCCACACACTGTACCTGTAATAATACTGCCACACACTGTACCTGTATAATACTAATACTGCTACACACTGTACCTGTATAATACTAATACTGCTACACACTGTACCTGTAATACTTATTCTGCCACACACTGTACATGTAATAATAATACTGCCACACACTGTACCTGTAATACTAATTCTGTCACATACTGTACCTGTAATACTTATACTGCCACACACTGTACCTTTATAATACTAATACTTCCCTCAGACCCCTGAGTCTTCCTACTGGCTCCTCTGCCCTCCTCACACAGACCCCTAAGTCCTCTCCAAGCTTCTCTTCCCCCCTCCCCCTATGCAGGACTGATGTACAGTATGTATATATATATATATATATATATTTATTTATATATATATATATATATATATATATATAATGTGTGTGTATATATATATATATATATATATATATAAATGTGTATATAACTGGTGTATGTATGATAGATGTGTGTATGTATGATAGGTGTGTGTATGATATATGTGTGTGTATGTATGATATTAATATGTATGATGTGTGTATGTATGATAGATGCATGTATGATGTGTATATTTATGATAGGTGTGTGTATGTATGATATATGTGTGTATGTATAATGTGAATATGTATGATAGATACATGTGTGATAGATGTATGTATGTTTGAAAGATGGATGTGTGTGTATATGATAGATGCATGTATGACAGATATGTGTATGTTTGAAAGACGGATATGTGTATATATGATAGATGTGTGTATGATAGATGTGTGTATGTATGAGTTGTCTATCATACTGTACACACACCTCTATTTTAACATACACACCTCTATTATTCATACACACACCTCTGTCATACACACACCTATCATACACACACACCTATCATACATATAGACATCATACATACACACACACCTATCACACATATACACATCATAAACACACCTATCATACATACATTATACATCCACACACACACCTATCATACATATACACATTATACATACACACACCTATTATACATATACACATCATACACACACCTATCCTACATATACACATCATACATACACCCACCTATCATACATATACACATAATACAATATACACACCTATCATAAACACATCATACATAAACCTGTCATACATACACCCATCATACACATACCTATCATACATATACACATCATACATATATACACGTACCATACATATACACATCATACATATACACACTTACCATACATATACATATCATACATATACACATCTGTCATACATATACACACACCTATCATACACATCATACAATAAACACACACATATTATAAACACATCATACATAAATCTGTCTTACATACACCCATCATACTTACACACACATATTATACATATACACAAAATACATACACACATACCTGTCATACATATACACATCATACATACACACATACCATACATATACACATCATACATACACACCTGTCATACATCCACCCATCATACCCACACACCTATCATACATATACACATCATACATACACACACCTATCAAACATATACACATAATACATATACACATCTGTCATACATACACCCATCATACATACACACATCTGTCATAAATACACCCATCATACATACACCTATTATACATATGCACATCACACATACACACGTATATCATACATATGCACATCATACATACACACATCATACATACATACACACACCTATCATACATATACACATCACATATACACACACCTATTATACATATACACATCATACATACACACATCTGTTATACATGCATACACCTATATTACAAACACCTATCATACATATATACATGATACATACACACACCTGTCATACATATACACATTATACATACACCCATCTGTCATGCATACACACACCTATCCTACATATACACATCATACATGCACATACACATACCATACATAAACACATCATACATACACACTTCTGTCATACATATAAACATTATACATACACATACTTATTATACATATACACATCACACATTCACACACCTATCATACAAACACACACCTATCATTCATATACACATAATAAATACACACATTTGTCATACATACACCTATCCCCATCCATCCTCGGTCTTATCATACCCCAGTCCACTCACCCTCTGACCTGCGACCACCATGCATCAAGGTCAGACCTGGGGCGATGTAGCGGGATCAGCACTAAAGGCAAGAGCATGTAGACTCCCATCCATTCCTCGCCGGCAGTTGCAGGAAGTGACACAACAGGGGCTAGGAGCAGACAAGCATGCCTGCGTGGGGCATGTCTGTTCCCAACAGCCACTGCACCTACAATTAATGCTGCATTGTCCCTGAACCAGAGGGCATCCAGAGGAGGGGGCAGAGGGGCCAGAAAAGAGGCAGAGAAGGAGGCAGAAAAAAAACCTGCGTTGCGGTAGGCAGGTGGCCCACTGGACAGCCCGGCCCAATGGACAAATGTCTGGTGTGCCCAATGGCCAGTCCGACCCTGCTGCCCGCATACGGATTCCTGCCGACCAGGTCACTTCAGACAAGTCAGGTACCGAATGGATGATGTGAGTGAAAGCCTCAGGCAGCTCTGGTTCAAATTAGTCTACGCTGGCAGTAAGCCCTAACCCTGGAACCCTGTGTGTTAAAGTCTAAGTCTCTGTCTTCTCTTCTGTCTTTAATCAAGTCTAACCTAGTCACGTCAAGCCTAAGTCTGTCCAAGTCAAGTTCAGACCAGTCTAAGGTAGTCAGAGAGGACTACAAGTCCCATAGTGCCAAGAAGTCATTGTGATTTTCTGCTGCTTTCTTCCACTAAGACTGCACTTAAAGTGAACTGTACTCATTGTTACATCTGTCTGCGATTCCAATGTAAAGTTAAAAATGGTTTCCCTAACCTTACATTGGAGGGGTTTCTTTGCCCGTTGCTTTGCACTGGCAAATGCTTATCCTTGGTAGTGTGGTTGTTAACACTCCTGGCGTCACAAACTCTAGTCATGGGCATAACACCCATGGTCCACAAAACACGCCAACCTTTAATCACCACACGCCACCCATTAGTCACCACAAGATTCGGTTCAGAAGTTCCTCGAGGTATGGCACAATGAAATATGTTAAAAAAAGAGAAAATCACAAATTCACAAATCAAAACTTACATGGTCGCAAACAATGTTTTTCGGATAAGTTCTTGTGTGTGCACATGAAGAGTACCACCATTTCAGACCATTAAATAACTTGTATTGCATTTTCATTAGATTTCTGCTCTGCAGGCTCCATCTCTAATAATTATTTGTCTCTGAGCTAGGAGCCTAACCTCTGTGATGCAGCATGGAGCACATTATAAAGCGGTACTGAGCAGTGTAAGCTAGGAATAAAACACTGGAATGAGTTATAACATTTATGAAAAAATGGAATCCTCTTTCTCTTTTGTCTATCACCAGTCACTTCTATAGGCAGCATGTAACTGATCCCACTATTAAAAGATATTCCATCACTAAAACACCAAGTCCTCCCATATGAACTATTCACAGTTTTACAGGAACCACATTTATATTATGAAGATTTACAATGTTATAAAATTGTTACATTTTTTCCCTTCACATTTTTTCCCCTCCCCATTATGGCCATGCTACCTCAGAACGTCTTGTTTGATAGCAGATAAATGTCTTTGAATGAGTAATAATGAGAATATGAGAAGAGGGCCAGACAATTACGATGCTTCGCACTTAACATATGCCGCGCTGAGAACAGGGCACGTCATGGCACCTGCCGTATCTCAGCCTGACAAGTGTTGATACTGTGAATCCTCTGTTAGTCTCGAACCATCATCAGCAGATAAAAGCTTCTCTTATGAGCTGCGGATTTGGCGCAAGCACCCATGTTGTATACTTTAAGTGGAGATTAGAGTCTTCCGTGGAGTAAACATTCATGAAACACCTTGTAACAGCGCCTAGAGAATCAGATTTTATTACTTCTACTTAGTGGTTGTATTTACAGCTGAAGCTCCTCATTACCCTTCATTGTCATACATACAAAAGCAGCTTCAAGTGGTGCAGAAAGTGCTGTCATCCCCCTGTAAATCAAGGTCTATGATAAAATGCAGATGTAGCAGAGCTTAGTATGTAATAAGGCAAAGTTCATTGTGATTTCATAATGTGTTATCTGTGGACGGAGCTACATAGGACTGCAAGTTAGTATTTACAACATTATCTGTACTCCGAAGGCTATCACTGTAGTATCTGTGGTGATACACAAGACTGAAAGTTACACCTTCTATCTTTGGTCCTGCTAGACTGCTAGGACTGGGTATTTCCATTAGGTTAAGTTGATTTCTGGCTAACCAATCCTGTAACCTGTTCAAGTTAAGGCCTCCTACAAGCTAGTTACTGTCCTGTTCCAGCTGCTAGTTTTACCACCTGAGACAGATCTCGGCCATGTGTATGATGATCACAACACTGTATGAAGTTTAGGTAATTTCACCCAAAATATCTTCTCCAGTCTACACTGTGAAGGCAAAGTGCTCAAGTCTTCACCTCCAGGAGGAAGTATTGTTTCTTCAGAGGAGAATAAAGCTGAACAAGGATTCCTCTTTATACACTAATATCTTCAATATATTCATAGTTAGTGCTATGTGGCTCAACATGTCACAGAAATTTTCCGGCATATGCCCTGCACATAGGGTATCGACTTATCGTACCACAAAACTCATACGTAAGAAATAAAGTATTTACACCACAGTAGGCCAACCTATGTAGGCCTTCCACAGTAAAATACAAGCTAATAGGACTGTACTACACTAGTTTACTACTTTACTTAAACGAACAAAAATCACGCCTCTAGACTTTACACTCTGTATAACTGTTGAAAAATCAACTTTTAAAAGGACAGTTACCTATTATGTATCTGCTATAAATACTGTAACATTCCATCCTGTGCTGACAAGTCTGTATTCTTTTTGGATTTGCAAGTGTGGTAGCCCAGTACAGGAGTTGCCCTCCTGTACCCCCTTCCGTCCTGTGTGGTGGACTCTATTTCAGTGTCCCTGAGTCCACCTCCATTCCATAAACCCTAAATGGTTAACAGTGCCTTATGTTATCTATTAATTTGTCTTTCTGATGTTAATGTGCCTTTAAATGTTGTTACCAAGTCATGTGTCAGTCATGTGTCAGTGACCAGGTGACTTGTGGGTGACCTATAGGACTCCTCCAAATTGCTCCCTTATAAACCCAGGGAGGAGCTAGCTAGTTCAGTTCTGAGTTGACAGTCTGATGAGCTACAGTACAGTCAAGACCTGAGAGTGTCTGCTGTCCTGAGGGAGACCTAGGCCTAACCACGCAGCCACGCTTCCATCAACTGTGTACCCCTTCAGGCAAATGTCAGAACCTGGTAAGCAACCACCGGGGAGAAGTCTAGTCAGTCAAGTCAAGTCTGAAGAAATGTTTATTGTCTGCCATTGTGAACCGTGTAAAAGTTGTGCCTGCCATGTATAAAATACGTGCCAAAGCTATGCTTCGTAATGCTGGTTGTACCTGAAAGAGTTAAAGATGTGGAATAGAACCGTGTAATAAAGTCCCGTACTGGTCAGCGTCCCGCCTGGGCGTATAAGTCAAGTTGTCGTCCTGAATCCTAAGTGGAACTATAAAAATCCGCCCCTTATTGCTGGGGGAGCGGAAGTCAGGGGCGCACCGCTGACATACTTCCAGCCGGTGGCCATATTGCCAAAGCCCTCTATAAAGGCAACAGTGCCGCTGGACCTCTTCAGTCTGCCAGAAGTCAGTGGAGAGAGCAACATGGCGGAAGCACAACAGAGCACAAGATCCGAGAGTCCTAAGATGGTGCCCAGCGCCCACCAAGTCGCAGCGGCCGCGGCTCAAGTATTCCAAGAGCTGGTGGATCAGCTGCAGAGGATATCGATCAGACCGAAGAAGCCTACCTGAAAGTCCCGCTGCCAGAAGATGATGGAGAGTGGCCAACAACTCTGGACGGTGGAACGCCCACATTGTCCTGAGGAGCGTCGCTGGTGAGGCTGTCCCCCCACCACCGGACCTGGGGATCCTGGGCGGAGATCTACACAGAGGAGTCGAATGTGAGTACCTCGGCAGAGGCCACCTTTTCTACCCCTCCATCTACTCCTAGCCCAGAGCCTGCCCCCTAGGTCCAAAGGCCCATGGCACACCCCCGGTAGGTAGTCGACGACGAGCCTCAAATAATCCGATACATGAGGCAGTACCTCCTACCCCTGCCAGGGAAGACCCATCCCCCAATTCCTGCAGCTGAGTCCAAGAGGGCTAAGCAAGAGGCCCAGATGGCTGCCATAGTGGAGGAGATGAGAGCACAGAGGAGGAGTGAGTTTGGCCCTAAGCAGTTGCCTTATGAAGTGCATCAGGCGCAGAAAAATGACACTAAAAGTCTTGAAAGCCTTTATATTAGGATGCTGGAACACCCCAGAGAGGGAGAGCCACCCCTAGAGAGGCGGAGAGCCACTGTCATCAATTTGATAAAGTAGCGGGGTATGGAACCCTAATGGACTGCCACCACGGTGGGACCATTCTTGAGTATCGGAGGGCGGTCAAGAGAGACTATCTCCCACCACAGCTACATTCTCTGGAGAGCGGGAGATAGTAGAGTATTCTCCAGTCCACAGTGTGAAAAGAGAGTGGGCAGCAGCGGTAACCCGTCCAAAGAACCCGACACAACTTCCTTTTGTCTATTTTCTGTCAATAGATTGGAATGAGGACCCCTTTAGCTTGTTGTTCCCTAAGGCCAAAGGTGCCTATCAAGAAGAGTTCCTGCCCGAAGCGCCCGTCATGCCTTCCGCATACCAACCAGGAACAAGTAAGAATTCTTCAGATGTGCCCAGGCCTACTCCTGGCATTGAGGAGGTTTGGCCTGCTCATTGGGCACCAACTAAAGTGCCTCGGCCTACTCCTGCTGAGGAGGTGGTTTGGCTGGCTCAACAGGCACCAACGCTTTTCCCCCCAGTGGCGCAAGCTGCTGCAGTACAGATGGTGGTAACAGTGAGCCCCACCATCACTGATTCTACATTGTCCCAGGTGTCGTGGAACACCAGAGTCAGTCTCTTAGAGGGGACACAGTCCTGTGGTCCCTGCTACATGTCCCAGCCTAGGAAGCACTCTGACAGGCGAGGCTGGGATGGAAAATTTTCAGGATAAAGCTCACATGTGTAATTGTGTTTCTTTTTACTACCAAGTCAGGAGACTAACTTTGTTTTGTGGAGTACCACCCTTGTTTTACAGGTTCTACAGTAACGTTCAAGTGATGCACCTGGTGGACTAACCAAGAACTATTTGTAACCATCCTGTGTAAGTTTATGTGCCCGGCTTAAAGCCATGATCCTTTACTGCACTCTTGCGTACCAGAACTGTAGAGCAGTACCATGATTCACTTAAAGAGTAATATGTTGTTTCCTGTTTCTTCACAAGTATACGCCATACTAAGTATTTTTACTTAATACATATTTTTACTGTAATAAAGTGTATATATAACCCCTTAAGGACCAGGCCATTTTACACCTTAAGGACCAGAGCGTTTTTTGCAATTCTGACCACTGTCACTTTAAACATTAATAACTCTGGAATGCTTTTAGTTATCATTCTGATTCCGAGATTGTTTTTTCGTGACATATTCTACTTTAACTTAGTGGTAAAATTTTATGGTAACTTGCATCCTTTCTTGGTGAAAAATCCCAAAATTTGATGAAAAAAATGAAAATTTTGCATTTTTCTAACTTTGAAGCTCTCTGCTTGTAAGGAAAATGGATATTCAAAATAAAACATTTTTGGGTTCACATATACAATATGTCTACTTTATGTTTGCATCATAAAATTTATGAGTTTTTACTTTTGGAAGACACCAGAGGGCTTCAAAGTTCAGCAGCAATTTGGAAATTTTTCACAAAATTTTCAAACTCGCTGTTTTTCATGGACCAGTTCAGGTTTGAAGTGGATTTGAAGGGTCTTCATATTAGAAATACCCCATAAATGACCCCATTATAAAAACTACACCCCCCAAAGTATTCAAAATTACATTCAATAAGTGTATTAACCCTTTAGGTGTTTCACAGGAATAGCAGAAAAGTGAAGGAGAAAATTCTCAATCTTCATTTTTTACACTTGCATGTTCTTGTAGACCCAATTTTTGAATTTTTGCAAGGGGTAAAAAGGAGAAAATTTTTACTTGTATTTGAAACCCAATTTCTATCGAGTAAGGACATACCTCATATGTCTATGTTAATTGTTCAGCGGGCGCAGTAGAGGGCTCAGAAGGGAAGGAGCGACAAATGGGTTTTGGGGGGCATGTCACCTTTCGGAAGCCCCTATGGTGCCAGGACAGCAAAAAAAAAACACATGGCATACCATTTTGGAAACTAGACCCCCTCAGGGAACGTAACAAGGGGTAAAGTGAACCTTAATACCCCACAGGTGATTCACGACTTTTGCATATGTAAAAAAATAAAAATAAATGTTTTACCTAAAATGCTTGGTTTCCCAAAAATGTTACATTTAAAAAAAGGATAATAGCAGAAAATACCCCCCAAAATTTGAAGCCCAATTTCTCCCGATTCAGAAAACACCCCATATGGGGGTGAAAAGTGCTCTGCTGGCGCACTACAGGTCTCAGAAGAGAAGGAGTCACATTTGGCTTTTTGAAAGCAAATTTTGCTCTGGGGGCATGCCGCATTTAGGAAGCCCCTATGGTGCCAGAACCGCAAAAAAAACCACATGGCATACCATTTTGGAAACCAGACCCCTCGGGGAACGTAAAAAGGGGTAAAGTGAACCTTAATACCCTACAGGTGTTTCACGACTTTTGCATATGTTAAAAAAAAAACAATTTTTACCTAAAATGCTTGGTTTCCCAAAATTTTTACATTTTTAAAAAGGGTAATAGCAGAAAATACCCCCCAAAATTTGAAGCCCAACTTCTCCCGATTCAGAAAACACCCCATATGGGGGTGAGAAGTGCTCTGCTGGCGCACTACAGGTCTCAGAAGAGAAGGAGTCACATTTGGCTTTTTGAAAGCAAATTTTGCTCTGGGGGCATGCCGCATTTAGGAAGCCCCTATGGTGCCAGGACAGCAAAAAAAAAAACACATGGCATACCATTTTGGAAACTAGACCCCTCGGGGAACGTAACAAGGGGAAATCTGAACCTTAATACCCCACAGGTGATTCACAACTTTTGCATATGTAAAAAAAAAAAAAATTTTTTACCTAAAATGTTGGTTTCCCAAAAATTTTAGATTTTTAAAAAGGGTAATAGCAGAAAATACCCCCCATAATTTGTAACACAATTTCTCCCGAGTACGGCGATACCCCATATGTGACCCTAAACTGTTGCCTTGAAATACGACAGGGCTCCAAAGTGAGAGCGCCATGCGCATTTGAGGCCTAAATTAGGGATTGCATAGGGGTGGACATAGGGGTATTCTACACCAGTGATTCCCAAATAGGGTGCCTCCAGCTGTTGTAAAAGTCCCAGCATGCCTGGACAGTCAGTGGCTATCTGGTAATACTGGGAGTAGTTGTTTTGCAACAGCTGGAGGCTCCGTTTTGGAAACAGTGGCGTACCAGACATTTTTCATTTTTATTGGGGAGGGGAGGGGAGGGGGGCTGTGTAGGGGTATGTGTATATGTAGTGTTTTTTTACTTTTTGTAGGGTCTATAAGTGCATGCTGGGAGTTGTAGTTTTGCAACAGCTGGAGGCTCCGTTTTGGAAACGGTGGCGTACCAGACGTTTTTCATTTTTATTGTAGGGGTATGTGTATATGTAGTGTTTTTTTTACTTTTTATTTTATTGTGTGTTAGTGTAGTGTAGTGTTTTTAGGGTACAGTCACACGGGCGGGGGGATCACAGTAGTTTCTCGCTGGCAGCTTGAGCTGCAGCAGAAAATTTGCTGTAGCTCAAACTTGCAGCCGGATACTTACTGTAATCCTACGCCCATGTGAGTGTACCCTGTACATTCACATTGGGGGGGGGGGGGGGGGGAACATCCAGCTGTTGCAAAACTACAACTCCCAGCATGTACGGTCTATCAGTGCATGCTGGGAGTTGTAGTTTTGCAACAGCTGGAGACACACAGGTTGTGAAACACCGAGTTTGGCAACAAACTCAGTGTTTTTCAACCAGTGTGCCTTCAGCTGTTGCAAAAGCTACAACCCCCAGCATGTACGGACAGCGGAAGGGCATGCTGGGTGTTGTAGTTATGCAACAGCGGGAGGCATACTACTTTGGCTGGGGATGCTGGGGATTGTAGTTATGCAACAGCTGGAGACACACTGGTTTGCTACTTAACTCAGTGTGCCTTCAGCTGTTGCAAAACTACAACTTTCAGCAGTCACCGACAGCCAACGGGCATGCTGGGAGTTGTAGTTATGCAACCAGCAGATGCACCACTACAACTCCCAGCATGCACTTAAGCTGTTTGTGCAAGCTGGGAGTTGTAGTTACACAACAGCTGAAGGTACACTTTTCCATAGAAAGAATGTGCCTCCAGCTGTTGCAAAACCATAAGTCCCAGCATGCCCATAAGTGCATGCTGGGAGTTGTGGTGGTCTGCCTCCTCCTGTTGCATAACTACAGCTCCCAGCATGCCCTTTTTGCATGCTGGGAGCTGTTGCTAAGCAACAGCAGGAGGCTGTCACTCACCTCCTGCTGCTGCTTGATCGCCGCACAGGTCTGTCCCGCCGCCGCCGCCGTCGTCGCTCCTGGGGCCCCGATCCCAACATTAACGCTGGGGATCGGGGTCCCCAGCACCCGGGGTGCACATCCCGCACCCGCTCACGTTCTCCGGAAGAGGGGCGGAGCGGGTGCGGGAGTGACACCCGCAGCAGGCGCCCTGATTGGTCGGCCGGATCAGGGCGATCGTGAGGTGGCACCAGTGCCACCTCACCCCTGCAGGCTCCGGCTGTTCGGGGCCGTCTCTGACGGCCCCGATCAGCCAGTAATTCCGGGTCACCGGGTCACTGGAGACCCGATTGACCCGGAATCGCCGCAGATCGCTGGACTGAATTGTCCAGCGATCTGCGGCCATCGCCAACATGGGGGGGCATAATGACCCCCCTGGGCGATATGCCGCGATGCCTGCTGAACGATTTCAGCAGGCATCGGGCACCGGCTCCCCTCCGGCTAGCGGCAGGGGGCCGGGAAAGGACAGGACGTACTCCTACGTCCTCGGTCCTTAAGGACTCGGAAACGGGGGCGTAGGAGTACGTCCATTGTCCTTAAGGGGATAATGTTTGCACAAATGACTATAGTGTGTAATGTTCTTGATATCAATGGCATCTGTACAGGAGGTATTCTGTCCCTGTCAGGAGAAGCGTATCTACTTACCTCATTGCCATAAAATGCATATTAGTGTACAGAATCAAACACTTATGTATATAATAGTCAGTAGTTAAAAACATACTACTATTGTCTAGTCATTGGAAAGTAGATAATTTCATATACAGATAGTAATATACATATTGGCCCTTATTTACTAAGAGTGTTGTGTAGGTTTCCTTGTGGGTTTTAATTCCCTACAATTTATTTTCCACTGTATTTACTAAGGTTTCCCTGCATTTTCCACTTTCCTTACATTTTACTTTTTGTTACATGTGCTCTGATATGTGGTGTTTTCCTCAGCTCAAATCCACTACATTTTGTGTGGAAACCTTAGTAAATTTGTTGGGTTTTTGTAAAAATGGCGGTAACTCACCCCGTTTCAGTGACCACGCCCCCTTTCCCCAACAGCCACGCCCCCTTTTCGTGTTTTCTTAGTAAAATGGAGAGTTAGTCAGGGTTTTTTCAATTCTGTCGCAAATTCTGGCTAGAGATGAGCAAATTTACAGTAAATTCGATTCGTCACGAACTTCTCGGCTCGGCAGTTGATGACTTTTCTTGCATAAATTAGTTCAGCTTTCAGGTGCTCCGGTGGGCTGGAAAAGGTGGATACAGTCCTAGGAAAGAGCCTCCTAGGACTGTATCCACCTTTTCCAGCCCATGGGAGCACCTGAAAGCTGAACTAATTTATACAGGATAAGTCTGCCGAGCCGAGAAGTTCGTGACGAATCAAATTTACTGTAAGTTCGCTCATCATTAATTCTGGCGCAGACAAAATTTCTGGCGCAATGTGCCAGAATCTGGCGCACAACCCGACAAAACATGTCGGGTTTGCAATAGTAAATGAGGGGCATTATGCATTGTGTACATAAAATGTTCATATGTCATATTCAGTTAGGACTGTAGCTATGTAGTCAATGTATATTCAGTCCATAAAATGTGTCATGTCTAATGTCTATTATTTCCTGTTCACTGTGCACAGGATTCTTTTCTGGCCAGAGAGATCACCTGAAGGTCGTAAGTAGCAGATGAAAGTGGCAGAGCTATTGTGTGTATATACATTGTAGTTGTGTATTGTACAAAGAGATATGTACTTGCTTATCAATTGTTATGGGGAATAGTAGCATAAGCTGATGGACCCCATCAGCACAGGCATCAGGGTAGAGAGCCTCAGGCAGCCCTATCCACAACATCCTACAACAAGGCAGTTGCAAAGTAAAAAAAAAACTCATCCATAATGTTGTTAATCTCACCCTAGTTCACATACCCTATTGTTGGAGCATGTATGGATGTTGTTCAAAATGCCACATGGACTCTTCCCCAGTTCACCAGCCATGTGCAGTACATTCATTAAAAATGCTCCAGAGACTGTCTTTACTACTGTTATTGCGTGGCCTCCAGTGGTCACTTCATCTCAACCGCCCTCCAAGGCTATACCCCGAGGACGGCTTCTGTTAAGAGGGGGAGTTTGTGGTGGCCCAGTACAGGAGTTGCCCTCCTGTACCCCTTTTTCATCCTGTGTGGCAGACTCTATTTCAGTGTCCCTGAGTCCACCTCCATTCCACAAACTCTAAATGGTTAACAGTGCCTTATGTTATTTATTAATTTGTCTTTCTGATGTTAATGTGCCTTTAAATGTTGTTACCAAGTCATGTGACCAGGGAAGGTGTCAGTGACCAGGTGACTTGTGGGTGACCTCTAGGACCCCTCCAAATTGTTCCCTTATAAACACAGGAAGGTGCTAGTTAGTTCAGTTCTAAGTTCTGAGTTGAGAGTCTGCTGAGCTACAGTACAGTAAAGACCTGAGAGTGTCTGGGGTTCTGAGGGAGAGATAGGCCTGACCACACAGCCACGCTTCCATCAACCGTGTACCCCTTCAGGTGAAAGTCAAAACCTGGTACACAACCACAGGGGAGAAGACTAGTCAGTCATAGTCAAGTCTATTCAGTCTGCTAAAGGCAGCGTGGGATTGCATGATTCAGTCCAAGTCCACTACAAGTCCCAGCGAGCCCACAAGTCTCCTAAAGTCACTGCTCATCCCCTTGGGCCTAACTGAGCTGTAAAGTCTATACCATCTGTCTGCTTCAGTAAAGCTGCCGTTGTTCCGTAACCTTGCATCGGAGTGATTATTTGCCTTGCACCTGGCCCAGGAATCAGCGGTCATACCTCGGGTAGTATAGAGGATAACCACACCCTGGCACACAAACACAAAGGGTTAATGCCATCTGCCCTAAGGGTAATAACAACTGCCCTTGCATCACACCCTCACCACACAAGGAAGATTCAGTAAAGTTTCCAAGTTGTTTCCATGTTATCCAAGTGTTTTTTTTTTGTTATCCTTCTTGCATGCCACACTACAGGGACAACTTATTTGACAAAAGAATACTTGTATACTACTACTACTAGATAATCTGCACTACAACACCTATCATCCATGTGGGTAACACATATCTCTGCTTAGCAGGGTATATTTGCTATTCTGGATACTGGGAAAGCTGGATGTCAACAGCCATATTGTCTATAGCCTTATTGACTTTTTGGGCTCCTTCTCCACCTCTCTGGCTATATGTAGCAGTTTCCTGATGGTATTTGTTTTTGTTGTGATTTATTTATTCCCTCGTATTTTATAGTCACGTTTACTGTCTGGAATGCCATCACCCCTTCATGCACTGAATTCCTGCAGAGCTTGTGCTTACACAGATCATCCAATCTGAACAAGTGGAGCTGCAGGAAAAGCAGCCGGAGCCTCTTTGATATGGGAGATGTATTTCAGATAAATGCTGTTATCTTTTGTTGTGTGTTTATATACATTATGTACTGTCCGTATGCCATATGTCTCTCTGTAATATTTACATTCACAGAACCTGACACATACTGCAGCTAGACAATGGAAAATGTGAAATTGCAGTCCTGAAACTGTATCTGTAATAATAGTTCAATGTCGTGAATATCCTTGTCTCCAGGGTGCAATGCGGTCAGCTTACAGGTAGGATAGTGGCTCCTCATCTCTCGCTCAGTAATTTCAGGCTGCCACGCTCTGGAGTCAACCAGGACCATTAATTATCCCTAATATGAAAGCCAGATGTGAGCGCTTACTCACAAACCACAGGGGCCACCATCTTGCCGCTTTTTCTGGTTGGCTCAATTCAAATCTCATTGGCCACCCAGAAAAGAAAAATTGCCACAGGAAGAAGGAAAATATCTGCAGTAAATCATTTTCCGTGGACATGAATAGACAGAGAAGTCATTTTGACCCCCTCCCCTTCCCCACCAGCCGCCGTCTAGTGCACAGAATATGTTGTTGGCTGACATGTTGACGTCGCCTGATATATCTCCATCATCAGTCATGGAGGTCATTCTGTGAACTGCAGAGAATGATGTCAAATTGTACAGCAAGACACTACTTTGTGTACTACCCGAAGCGCAAACTAATGTAAAAATACCTCTGGCAGAGACCCCAGCATAGAGTCCGATGTGAAAGGAAACCTTATATGAACAAGGCCCAAAGGGATCTGCAGACATAACACTCATTTGTTAGTTGCCTAATTGTTTCCTGAGGTCTGGCAAACCTCACACCTCCTCACAGCAAGTGCACCAAGTCGTCCCTCTTCTGACACCATAGGCCACATCAAAAGACAAGAGGAGTTGGTCAGGAGGCAAACAGGGGGTTGGGAGGGGGGAGGTTGTTGGGGAGGGTGAATGCTGCTGCTTTTCCATTTGGTCAAAAAGTGTTATCCTGGAATTCTCTATTAAGCTTCTGTTCACACCTAACATCAGAGGTATTTATATTCCCCAATGTATACCTCCTAAGTAGTGACATATGCCACCTATTGGCCGCAATGTTAATTAAAATTATACCACACAGTATATGTTTTTTGTGATAGTCCACTATCTTGGAAACAGAGTCTATTGACCTTTTCTGTGGAATGAATAAAAGTTTTCCAATGCATACCACTTTGACAGAGTCTGAAAGAACCATTTTGGCCCCTGTGAGATGACCCCAAGGATACGTTTGGCGTATGCAGTGGGAGTTTTTCCATGTTCACTTAACCTCTTAAGGACCCGGCCATTTTACACCTTAGGACCCGGCCATTTTTTGCACATCTGACCACTGTCACTTTAAACATTAATAACTCTGGAATGCTTTTAGTTATCATTCTGATTCCGAGATTGTTTTTTCGTGACATATTCTACTTTAACATTCAACAAAATTTTTGGTAACTTGCATCCTTTCTTGGTGAAAAATCCATAAATTTGATGAAAAATTTTAACATTTTGCATTTTTTCTAACTTTGAAGCTCTCTGCTTGTAAGGAAAAAGGATATTCCAAATATTTTTTTTATTTACATATACAATATGTCTACTTTATGTTTGCATCATAAAATTGATAAGTTTTTACTTTTGGAAGACACCAGAGGGCTTCAAAGTTCAGCAGCAATTTTCCAATTTTTCACAAAATTTCCAAACTCACTATTTTTCAGGGACCAGTTCAGGTTTGAAGTGGATTTGAAGGGTCTTCATCTTAGAAATACCCCACAAATGACCCCATTATAAAAACTGCACCCCCGAAAGTATTCAAAATGACATTCAGTCAGCGTTTTAACCCTTTAGGTGTTTCACAGGAATAGCAGCAAAGTGAAGGAGAAAATTCACAATCTTCATTTTTTACACTCGCATGTTCTTGTAGACCCAATTTTTGAATTTTTACAAGGGGTAAAAGGAGACGATGTATACAATTTCTCTCGAGTAAGAACATACCTCATATGTCTATGTAAAGTGTTCGGCGGGCGCAGTAGAGGGCTCAGAAGCGAAGGAGTGACAAGGGGATTTTGGAGAGTACGTTTTTCTGAAATGGTTTTTGGGGGGCATGTTGCATTTAGGAAGCCCCTATGGTGCCAGAACAGCAAAAAAAAAAAAAAAAAAAAAAAAACACATGCCATACCATTTTGGAAACAAGACCCCTTGAAGAACGTAACAAGGAATTAAGTGAGCCTTAATACCCCACAGGTGTTTCACTACTTTTGCATATGTAAAAAAATATAAATCAATTTCACTAAAATGTGTGTTTCCCCCCCAATTTTCACATTTTTGCAAGGGTTAATAACAGAAAATACTCCCCAAAATTTGTAACCCCATCTCTTCTGAGTATGGAGGTACCCCATAAGTTGACCTGAAGTGCACTACGGGCGAACTACAATGCTCAGAAGAGAAGGAGTCATATTTGGCTTTTTGAGAGCAAATTTTGCTCGGGGGCGTGTTGCATTTAGGAAGCCCCTATGGTGTCAGGATAGCAAAAAAAAAAGAAAACACATGGCATACCATTTTGGAAACTAGACCCCTTAAGGAACGTAACAAGGAATAAAGTGAGCCTTAATACCCCACAGGGGTTTCACGACTTTTGCATACTTAAAAAAAAAAGTTTTGGAAACTAGACCCCTTGAGGAACGTAATAAGGGGTACAGTGAGCATTTACCCCCCACTGGTGTCTGTCAGATCTTTGGAACAGTGGGCTGTACAAAATTTTTAATTTGCACAGCCCACTTTTCCAAAGATCTGTCAGACACCAGTGGGGTGTAAATTCTCACTGCACCCCTCATTACATTCCGTGAGGGGTGTAGTTTCCGAAATGGTTTCACATGTGTTTTTTTTTTTTTGCGTTTGTCAAAACCGCTGTAACAATCAGCCACCCCTGTGCAAATCACTTCAAATGTACATGGTGCACTCTCCCTTCTGGGCCTTATTGTGCGCCCCCAGAGCACTTTGCGCCCACATATGGGGTAGTCGGGAGAAATTGCATTACAAATTTTGGGGGGCTTTTTTCCCCTTTTACCTCTTGTCAAAATGAAAAGTATAGGGCAACACCAGCATGTTAGTGTAAAAAAATTATTTTTTTACACTAACATGCTGGTGTAGACCCCAACTTCACCTTTTCATAAGGGGTGAAAGGAGAAAAAGCCCTCCAAAATTTGTTAGGCAATTTCTCCCGAGTACGGCGATACCCCACATGTGGCCCTAAACTGTTGCCTTGAAATACGACAGGGCTCCAAAGTGAGAGCGCCATATGCATTTGAGGCCTGAATTAGGGATTTGCATAGGGGTGGACATAGGGGCATTCTATGCCAGTGATTCCCAAACAGGGTGCCTCCAGCTGTTGCAAAACTCTCAGCATGCTTGGACAGTCAACGGCTGTCCGGCAATACTGGGAGTTGTTGTTTTGCAACAGCTGGAGGCTCCATTTTGGAAACAGTGGCGTACCAGACATTTTGCATTTTTATTGGGGAGGGGGGCTGTGTAGGGGTATGTGTATATGTAGTGTTTTTTACTTTTTATTTTATTTTGTGTTAGTGTAGTGTTTTTAGGGTACAGTCACACGGGCGGGGGATTACAGCGAGTTTCCCGCTGCAAATTTGAGCTGCCGCGCATAATTTGCTGCATACTTGAAGCCTGATACTCACTGTAAGCCCCCTGCCCATGTGAATGTACCCTGTACATTCAAAGGGGGGGGGGAGAGGAACCTCCAGCTGTTGCAAAACTACAACTCCCAGCATGCACAGTCTATCAGTGCATGCTGTTAGTTATAGTTTTACAACAGCTGGAGGCACACGGGTTGGGAAACACTGAGTTAGGAAACAGACAATGTTTCCCAATCAGTGTGCCTCCAGTTGTTGCAAAACCACTACTCCCAAACATTCTCAGGAATGCTGGAAGTAGTAGTTCGGCAACATCTTTAGAGCCAGATGTTGCCCAACTACAACTCCCAGCATGCTTGGAGTTGTAGTTTTGCAACATCTGGAGGACTACAGTTTGCAGACCACTAATACAGTGGTTCCCAATCTGTGCCCTTCCAGATGTTGCAAAACTACAACTCCCAGTATGCCAAAACTGTCCAGGCATGCTGGGAGTTGTAGTTCTGCAACATCTGAAGGGCCAGATGTTACAGAACTACAACTCCCAGCAAACCTGGACAGTAAGGGCATGCTGAGGATGTATAGTTTTGCAACATCTGGAAGGGCACAGTGGTCTCCACACTGTGGACCTCCAGATGTGGCAAAACTGCAACTCCCAGCATGCCCAGATGTCAAGGGCTGTCTGGGCATGCTGGGAGTTGTAGTGTAAGGGGACCAGATGGAGCAGTCCAGATAGCTTTACGGCGGTCTGGACTGCCGCAAAGGTCCCGCAATGCCGCCAAAGATCCACTCACCTGTCGCCACCGCCGCCGTCTCTGCCGCTGGGATCCGGGCCTTCAGGGATGAGGTAAGTACCGGGGCTGGGCCCCAGCACTCCCCCGTCCCCCGCCGCGTCCTCCGGTCTTCCTCCCGTTCTCTCCGAACTTCCAGGGGCCGGGCAGGGCGGGAGGAAGTAATCGCCAGCCCCCCCTGCGATTGGTCGGTTAGCTAACCGAAGAATCGCAGGGGATAGGAGGAGGTGGCAGGCTTGCCACCTCTCTCCTATACTTCAGCATGGTCCTGGCTGTCTGTGACAACCGGGATCATGCAAAATTACCGGGCGGTCGGGTCCCAGAGACCCGATCAGCCCGGGATCGCCGCAGATTGCAGGGGCAATTTCCCTCGCGATTTGCCCTGGATGCCTGCTGAAACATTTCAGCAGGCATCCACTTCCGATCTCTTCCCGGCGCGCGGCAGGGACCGGAAAACGCCATGACGTCCTGGGACGTCATGAGTCCTTAAAGCCCAGGGTGCCATGACGTCCCAGGACGTCATGGGTCCTTAAGGGGTTAAAGTAGTATTCCCATCTCATAAAGTGATGGCATAGTATGTGTTCTGGGCTGGTCTTAGGTGGCATAGTGTTCTTTGCACGATTGCTCTTCGATGCTCCCACTCAATT
Source organism: Hyla sarda (assembly GCF_029499605.1). Lineage (NCBI taxonomy): Eukaryota > Metazoa > Chordata > Amphibia > Anura > Hylidae > Hyla > Hyla sarda. The sequence goes on from NC_079194.1 coordinate 146,870,573, forward strand.
TTTAACAGACAGAAGGCTGTTATACAGGTGGGCAATGGTGCACCAACAGGGTGCAGTCTGATGGGTCTGGACAACCTCCCAAAGTATTCATTAAAATTCCTTCTGGCTGAGAGCGATTTTTACCCATAAGAAAATCTTTAGCCACTGTCCTATTGGCTTGTCATTCAGTCTTGTAGGCTTCAGGCAGCTTTGTGCTGGAAGCATTTCTGGACTTATGCACACTGGCATATATCATTGGGAAAACTACCTACATACTTAGTGGGTAAACCTGTCTATATAATGGGGAAAGCTACCCTCATACCTAGTGGGGACACTCATCCATACAATAGGGAAAGCTACCTACATACCTAGTGGAGACACCCATCCATACACTGGGGAAAACTACCTATATACCTAGTGGGGACACCCGTCCATACAATGGGGAAAACTACCTACATACCTAGTGGGGACACCCATCCATACACTGGGGGAAACTACCTGCATACCTAGTGGGGACACCCATCCATACAATGGGGAAAACTACCTACATATCTAGTGGGGACACCCATCCATACACTGGGGGAAACTACCTGCATACCTAGTGGGGACATCCATCCATACAATGGGGAAAACTACCTACATACCTAGTGGGGACACCCATCCATACACTGGGGGAAACTACCTACATACCTAGTGGGGACACCCATCCATACAATGGGGAAAACTACCTACATACCTAGTGGGGACACCCATTCATACAATGGGGAAAACTGCCTACATACGTAGTGGGTAAACCTGTCTATATAATGAGGAAAGTTACCTTCATACCTAGTGGGGACACCTATCCATACAATGCAGAAAACTACCTACATACCTAGTGGGGACACCCATCTATACAGTGGGGAAAGCTACCTACATACCTAGTGGGCACACCCATCCATACAATGGGTAAATCTGTCTATATAATGGGGAAAACTACCTACACACCTTGTGGGGACACCCGTCCATATAATGGGGACAACTATCTACATACCTAGTGGAGACACCTGTTTATATAATGGGGAAAACTACCTACATAGGAGGGGGTGTGAAATCCTCTCTTTCCTATTAGTAAAAAGGGAGTGGATATAAAATGTGTAATTATTATGCAAAGTTTCTGTGGATCATATAAATGTTAGACCAGATTATAAATATAATTACTGCACAAGTAGACCAGAAGTGAAGTTACAAAGTATTAAACTGGAATTGTCAATTAAACATATTTATTATGTTATATTGATAGGTTGATGAAATACATCTTCCACAGTGCTTAAGGAACTAGTTAAAAATAATAAAGAACTTGTCATTGCTTTCATACTGCCTGAATCATATGGGCCCCTAGCAGTTTCTCCCTGTTCATCCAGCCTAGATTGATAGATATCTCCCTGTTTGGGTATAGGCAGAGATCTGACAATCAAGGTTGGTGGGATGGGGCGAAGCTTCCTAGGACCCAGCTGACTTGTAGTTCAGGCAGCATGAAAGTGATGACGGGTTCATTTTAACCAGGATCTGTATATGCACCAAAAGCACTGACCACAGCATAGTATACAAAAAAAAACATGAAAACCTTTATTGAAAAAAAATCTAATAAAATACAAAACACAATTAAAACACAGCACCCTCCCACCCCCATAAAACAAACACAACACCTTTGGGGAGAAAAAGGATGCAAAGGTAAAGCAAGGAGGAGAGCAAAAAAATAGGTCTCCACCCTGGCTGAAATGGGGCATACAAAACCTGAAAGTTCAAAGCAGCAATAACAAAAACAAATGTATCAGTAAACATTAAGTAATGTGAAGACATCCAGAACCAGGAGAAAAAACCCACTATACAAAGTCAGCCACAATGTCTGTCATGAAAGATTCTGATCCAGAGGTGCGTGTGGCCCGAACACACGTTTTACTCTCCCGAGCTTCGTCAGGGGGTGTCATGGTTCTGTGTATATTTATATAGATATGTATATGTGATACTGTGACACTAAATTAGAGGGTGGAGATTTGGATGGTGCAGCCTCTTTGTTATGGGAAGTAGTGAATATCTTAGATAATTGACTAATAGGGGTCTGGCCTTAAAGAGGTACTCTGCCCCTAGACATCCTTATCCTCTATCCAAAGGATAGGGGGATAAGATGTCTGATCATGGGGGGGGGGTGTCCGACCGCTGAACCCCTTTAATGACCTCCTATTACTATTAATGTTGTTGTCACCATAGGCTGGTTGTGACAACTTGGGCTCTGGCCGTGAAGACATTGTCCCCCTCTCTTCCCCAGCCGGCGGGGCTGGGATTCGCATTGCAGGATGCGCCCGCATACGAATCCCAGCCCATCACTCACCTCAGTCCTCCGCTGCTTCCTCTCAGCTCCGGCACACGTGCCCCCACCTCCTAGGGTGCGTGTGTGCCGGAGCTCTTAGATTTAAAGGGCCAGTGCGCCCGTCAATATGGTTTGCACCTGTGACTCACTTATAAGTTTTTGCACCTCCCACATTCCTCTGCTGGATCTTTGTTTGCCCCAGTGCCTTAGAGAAAGCGTTATACTGCCTTAGAGAAAGCATTATACTGTGGTTCCTTGCCGTTTACCAGACCTTGTATTCTGCGACCTGACCGTGTACCTTGCCGCCTGCCTACTGACCTTCTGCTACGTTCCTGTTTACGCTCCAGTGCCGCCTGCCCTGACCTCCTGCTATCCAAACTACATCCTGTCTCATCCCTTCTGTGCCTCGCATCACCTCTGCTGCCTGTGTGGTTTGGGGTAGTCGTGCCAGGGGTAGCGACCTGGGTGCCGTCTGCTGCAGGTCCGCCGGATCTACTACCTGCCGTGTTCCTGTCTACAGTGGTGAGTCTAACAGTAAGATCCGGCCATGGATCCCGCTGAGGTACCTCTGCCTGAGGTTTCGGATCTTCCCTCCGTTGTGGTCCATCAGTCGCAACAGTTAGCCCATCAGGCGCAGCAACTAAGTAAACTCTCCGCCATGATGCAGCAACTATTGACCATGCAGCACCAGCAGCAACTGAAACCTGCTCCAGCCTCTCCACCTGTTTCTGCAGCTCTTTCTGGATCAAAGCTTCGTCTACCCCTTCCCACGAAGTATGATGGCCATCCAAAGTTGTGTAGAGGCTTTGTGACTCAATGCTCCATGCACCTGGAGCTCATGGCGGATCAGCTCCCAACGGAACAAGCAAAGGAGGGATTTGTGGTCAGCCTCTTGTCTGGAAAGGCCCTGGCCTGGGCTACTCCTCTCTAGGATCGCAGTGACCCGATTTCCTCTATCCTACGGCCTTCCTAGATGAATTACACAGCGTTTTTGAAGAACCCGCACGGGCCTCCTCTGCCGAGATGGCTCTTCTGAACCTCTGTCAAGGGACATCCTCCGTAGGAGACTATGCTGTTCAGTTTCGCACCCTTGCTTCAGAATTGGCATGAAACGATTAAGCCTTGTGTGCTACATTTAAAAAAGGACTGTCCAGCTGAATAAAGGACGCTCTTGCTGAACGTGATCCTCCGACTAAATTGTGTGAACTAATTAATTTATCAACACGAATTGACGTGCGTTTTGCCAAGAGGCAGGAAGAACTTTGTACGCAAAGAGAACCTGCCCACACAGGGTTTTCCTTGCTAGGCACCCGTGTTTCAACGTCCACCTCTACAGTCTTCTTTGCCTCTTGCCGAAGAGGCTATGCAAGTGGATCATACTCGCTTAACGCAGCTGGAAATATCCAGACGACGCCATGAGAATTTGTGCTTATACTTTGCTAGTCTGGAACACTTTCTCAAAGACTGATCTACACATCCACAGCGTCTGGGAAATACTCGCACCTAGGACACGTGGGAGAGGCGTCCCTAGCTGTGAATACTACTTTTTCTCGCTTGAATATACCTGTTCAAATCCACGCCTCTGCCAAGACTTCATTCATCGCTTCTTCTTTCTTGGACTCCGGTTCCACTGGCAACTTCATTGATGCTTCTCTGGTACATGAATATTATCTTCCTGTAACTCATCTTGTCAAGCCTTTGTTCATCTCTTCAGTCAATGGACAAAATCTGCACTGTAAGGTGCTATTCCGCACAGAGTCTCTCATCATGCAAGTGGGAGTCTTTCATAAGGAAAAAATTGAATTCTATGTGCTTCCCCACTGTACTTCTCAGCTACTTCTTGGTTCCAACGTCATTCTCCGCAACTTGACTGGAAAACTGTCAAAATCTTTGTCTTGTGCCAGTCAAGCTAAGAGTGGTTTATTTCTTTCCTCCTATACCTGGTCTGCCTTCCCCTTATCAAGATTATTCAGATGTTTTCTGCGACACGCAGGTCGAGACTTTACCTCCACATCATCCTCCCGCCTGCTCCATTGATTTACAGCCTGGGACTATGGGACTATGCCTCCACATGGTAGAATCTATCCTTTGTCAGTTCCTGAGATTCAAGCCATGGAAAAATATATCCAGGAGGACCTCCAAAAAGGATTTATCCAAAAGTCCTCCTCTCTTGCTGGAGATGTTCTCTCCCTCCATGTATTGATCATAGGGGTCTCAACAAAATCACGGTCAAAAATCGTTATCCATTTCCTCTGATCTCAGAACTTTTTGATCGTCTCCGGGGAGCCAAGGTCTTCTCTAAATTGGATTTACGGGGAACTTATAATCTGATTTGAATACGAGAGGGAGACAAATGGAAAATGTCCTTGATGTGAGACAACGTAACGAGAAACGGAAGACTAGATTTCTCAAATGGGCATTTCTCCAGTTTGGCGTAGAGATGGACAGAGCTGTCAAAATCTTTGTCTTGTGCCAGTCCAGCTAAGAGTCGTTTCTTTCTTTCCTCCTATACCTGGTCTGCCTTCCCCTTATCAAGATTATTCAGATGTTTTCTGCGGTCAAGTTGCATTTTTTGTTGACATTTCTCCAGTTTGGCATAGAGATGGACAGAGCTGTCAAAATCTTTGTCTTGTGCCAGTCCAGCTAAGAGTTGTTTCTTTCTTTCCTCCTATACCTCGTCTGCCTTCCCCTTATCAAGATTATTCAGATGTTTTCTGCGAAACGCAGGTCGAGACTTTACCTCCACATCATCCTCACGCCTGCTCCATTGATTTACAGCCTGGGACTATGCCTCCACATGGTAGAATCTATCCTTTGTCAGTTCCTGAGATTCAAGCCATGGAAAAATATATCCAGGAGGACCTCCAAAAAGGATTTATCCGAAAGTCCTCCTCTGCTGCTGGAGATGGTTCTCTCCATCCATGTATTGATTATAGGGGTCTCAACAAAATCACGGTCAAAAATCGTTATCCATTTCCTCTGATCTCAGAACTTTTTGATTGTCTCCGGGGAGCCAAGGTCTTCTCTAAATTGGATTTACGGGGAGCTTATAATCTGATTCGAATATGAGAGGGAGACGAATGGAAAACGGCCTTCAATACCCGAGATGGACATTTTGAGTATCTTGTAATGCCTTTTGGCCTTTGCAATGCTCCGGCTGTTTTTCAGGAATTCGTCAATGATATCTTGCAGATGGATCCTGAAAAATTGTCTGCGGTTCGGGATTGGCCTCGCCCTACTGGCCTACGGGCTATACAACGCTTTCCGAGATTTGCCAACTATTATCATCAGTTCATCCCACATTTCAATAACAAAGTCCTGAGATAAGGCTGTCAGCACCACTCCACTCCCTCTTGTATTCCTCAGGCTCAGTACACCTAATGACCTTCTGCTACATTCCTGCCCTGCCCTGACCTCCTGCTATCCAGACTATGTCCTGTCTCATCCCTCCTGTGCCTCGCATCTCCTCAGCCACCTGTGTGGTCAAGTTGTGCCAGGGGTAGTGACCTGGGTGCCACCTGCCGCAGCAAGACCATCCCACTTTGTGGCGGGCTCTGGTGAAAACCAGCGGCACCTTAGACTCTGCTCCCTGGCACGGCCCGCATCATCTGCCACACAGGTGCACCGGATCTACTACCTCCCGTGTTCCTGTCTACAGCGGTGAGTCTAACACTGATTGTCAGCTAAGAAAAAAAAATGTATTATAAGATCATGGATAAGATCATGGAGATATTGAATGTCTGCACCAAAGTTCAGATGGTTACCCAAATAAATAAAAGATAAATAGAAAAATAACATGAAGTTCCCCTGAAATTTTGCAGGCGATACAATGTCACCACAATTTTCTGTAATGTGCAGCCCTGTCATGTGATCTTCATAACCTCAAACATCTTCCCAAAAACCTACCTAATGCAGATCCTTGAGATTGACCTGAGGACCAGTGACTTGCCTTCTGTTAGCTCCATAATAACCTAATAATGATCCAGAAGCCGAAAAGATGGAATCGATTGTTACTTTAATACATCTTAATGGGATTATAGTATTTTCATGATGTGATGACCCTCATTCAGCCCACATGGTGTTAATGAAGTCAACTTTGAGGTGAGTTCAAGGGATCAAGGGAGAGGTCACCCGAGTCATATGTTATAGATTTAGCATGACTGGTGTCACTCAAAGCTGCCAGCAATGCTCTCAGACGCCCACCTCTCAAAAACATGTGGTTAAGATGCCGCATGTGTCCTGGGATTAATGATGCAGCATTGGACCTCACCCTAAGGTACCTGGAAGCGAGGGATAAAGGTGAAACATTTTGGGGGAGATTTATTTAGACTTGCATCTTACACATCAGTTTTAAGCAAAATTGCACTGGCATAAGATGCATAAAACTCTTAATAAATTTGGTACATATCTCTTTATGTCTCTATGAACATGAGTAGACTTCTAGAGTAATTTCTGGAGTAAGTCACGTTAAATCTTCCAGTAAAGTGGCATAAAAAAATTTGACTTCTGTGGACCAGATAACTGTCATTCAGCCTCAGCACCCCCCCCCCCCCCCCCCTCAGTTTATTCTATATACGAAGGACAATTGGTATCACGTCTTACCACTGCATAAAATGGGAGAGAATATGATTGGTAAAGCAGGGGGGGGGGGGGGGGCAGAAAAAGAAAAAACTTGAGGAAAGTATTATCAGAAGAGAAACGGGGTTTCATGGAAAGAGTAAGCGAAGAATGCATAGTGGAGAATTTTACAGATATAATACTCCCTAAGAATACTCAGCTATATCTAAAGGGTTGAATTTTGGTTTAATGGAAACATTTTATTTAACTTCTTTTGAAATTGATTTGTTTAGGAAAATCAACCTAGCTAAGTTTTTTGCACACATCCCGGAGAAATCCCTGCTGAAGGTACCTGAATGTGATAGTCCATGCAGAATTAGTCCGTTAGGTTTTAGACCTGTATCCGGATTGAGCACTGAGGAATTAGGATATACCAGAATGTTGGCCGAATTAGCAGCTGGAGAACCAGGACCTGAGGTAATTGGCCCTGAAGGTGCTAAACGTTTTACAGGAGGTACCCCTTCATCTTTTAATCCACCTTTGACACTTGGGAGCCCTATAGATTTATTTTCCAAAGCAGTAAAAAAGGAGATGAAGGTTCTAATCTACCCCCAAGCCATAAGTAACATTTCAGTGGAAGAGAAAGAAGGTCTGATATGGATTGCTAATCAGGAAGATTTAGTGGTATCTAGGGCAAATAAAGGAGGAAGTGTGGTCGTGTGGTCAGTAAACCAATATAATACAGAAGCTTTACGCCAACTACAGGACAAGTCCACTAATGAGAAGTTAAAGTCAAACCCCACTGTGAGGACTAAAGAGAAACTTAGGTATTTTTTGAGGAGATATGTGGAATTGGGAGTTGTGGAGTTAAAATTAGCTGAACGCTTGATACCCTCTCTTCCTATGAATCCTAGATGGTATCTCCTCCCTAAGGTTCATAAATCCCGGACCCACCCCCCTGTTCAGACGATCGTGGCTGGGGTGGGTTCAGTGACAGAATATCTCTCAAAATGTGTGGAGTGGGCCTTAAGACCGTTGCTGACTGCGATGCCCTCATTCCTCAAAGATGCAGGTGATGTACTGAGGTTTGTACACAAATTCCAAAGGCAGGAGTCAGACTCTCTGACGTCCATTGATGTGGAGGCTTTGTACACCCGCATCCCTCACTATGCTGGTGTACAGGATGTCCGCACTATCCTGAGCCAGACAGAGAAATCGGAGGCCTTTGTTGGTTTCATCTGTAATGCCCTGATGTTTATCTTAACAAATAATACCTTCCAATACGATAACCAATAGTATACACAATCCACGGGAACTGCTATGGGGAGTCCCACCTCATGCTCCTATGCAAATCTCCTCCTAGCAATCTTCGAAAAAGAATATGAGTATAGTACAACCAATCCATTTGTGATCCATATTACAGCCTATTGGAGGTATATAGACGATGTTCTGGTGGTCTGGCAGGGATCAAACGAGCAATTTGATAACTTTGTGACATTTCTTAATCTAGAGAACCGGATGAATATGGTGTTTACCAGTGTCTATGGTGAGAAAAGCCTGGAGTTCCTGGATTTAAGGTTAGTTGTAGTGGATGGACAACTTAAAACACAGGGTTACAGGAAAAACGTGGCAAAGAATGCGCTACTTCATTATAGGAGCTTTTGCCCGGTAAACGTGAAGAACGGAATTCCCTATAGCCAGTACTTGAGACTTCAATCCAGTAACTGGCATCTGTTATTATCTGACCCCGATATTGCAGAGACCAATAGGCCTATAGTTACCTATAAAAAGAATACCACTATTGTTACGCCTAGCGCTCCGGGTCCCCGCTCCTCCCCGGAGCGCTCACGGCGCCTTTCTCCCTGCAGCTCCCCGGTCAGCGCTGACCGGGAGCGCTGCCCTGTCATGGCCGTTGGGGATGCGATTCGCACAGCGGGACGCGCCCGCTCGCGAATCGCATCCCAGGTCACTTACCCGTTCCCGTCTCCTGCGGTCATGTGCTGGCGCGCGCGGCTCCGCTCTCTAGGGCGCGCGCGCGCCAGCTCCCTGAGACTTAAAGGGCCAGTGCACCAATGATTGGTGCCTGGCCCAATTAGCTTAATTGGTTCCCATCTGTTTCCTGGCTATATCTAGTCTCCTCCCTTGCACTTCCTTGCCGGATCTTGTTGCCCTAGAGCCTAGTGAAAGCGTTTTTGTGTGTTTATACCCTGTGTACCAGAACTTTGCTATCTCCCCTGACTACGAACCTTGCCGCCTGCCCCCGACCTTCTGCTACGTCCGACTTTGCTTCTGCCTACTCCCTTGTACCTCGCCTATCTTCAGCAGCCAGAGAGGTGAGCCGTTGCTAGTGGATACGACCTGGTCACTACCGCCGCAGCAAGACCATCCCGCTTTGCGGCGGGCTCTGGTGAAAACCTGTAGTGTCTTAGAACCGGTCCACTAGCACGGTCCTCGCTATCCCTCTCTGGCACAGAGGATCCACCTCCTGCCAGCCGGCATCGTGACAGTAGATCCGGCCATGGATCCCGCTGAAGTTCCTCTGCCTGTTGTCGCCGACCTCCCCACACTGGTCGCCCAGCAAGCCCGACAGATTGCCCAACAAGATCACCAGCTGTCGTACTTGACCACCATGACTCAGCAACTCCAGTCGCAGCTACAGCAGATTCAGTCTCAGCTACAGCAGCAGCAACCATCTCCTCCGCCAGCTCCTGCACCTCTTCCGCAGCGAGTGGCCACTCCTAGCCTCCGCCTGTCTTTGCCGGACAAATTTAATGGGGACTCTAAGTTTTGCCGTGGCTTTCTTTCCCAATGTTCCCTGCATCTGGAGATGATGTCGGATCAGTTTCCTACTGAAAGGTCTAAGGTGGCTTTCGTAGTCAGCCTTCTGTCTGGAAAAGCCCTGTCATGGGCCACACCGCTCTGGGACCGTGATGACCCCGTCACTGCCTCTGTACACTCCTTCTTCTCGGAAATTCGAAGTGTCTTTGAGGAACCTGCCCGAGCCTCTTCTGCTGAGACTGCCCTGCTGAACCTGGTCCAGGGTAATTCCTCCGTTGGCGAGTACGCCATACAATTCCGTACTCTTGCTTCTGAACTTTCCTGGAATAATGAGGCTCTCTGCGCGACCTTTAAAAAAGGCCTATCCAGCAACATTAAAGATGTTCTGGCCGCACGAGAGACTCCTGCTAGCCTGCATGAACTCATTCATCTAGCCACTCGCATTGACATGCGTTTTTCTGAGAGGCATCAAGAGCTCCGCCAGGAAAAAGACTTAGATCTCTGGCCACCTCTCCCACAGTCTCCACTGCAATCTGCGCCTAGGCCTCCCGCCGAGGAGGCCATGCAAGTGGATCGGTCTCGCCTGACCCTGGAAGAGAGGAATCGCCGTAAGGAAGAGAATCTTTGTTTGTACTGTGCCAGTACTGAACATTTTCTGGTGGATTGCCCAATCCGTCCTCCACGTCTGGGAAACGCACGCTCACACTCAGCTCTCGTGGGTGTGGCGTCTCTTGATGCCAAGTCGGCTTCTCCACGTCTCACGGTACCTGTTCGGATTTCCACTTCAGCCAGCTCTCCCCTCTCAGCCGTGGCCTGTCTGGACTCTGGAGCTTCTGGGAATTTTATTCGGGAGTCCTTTGTGAATAAATTCCATATTCCGGTGACCCGTCTTGTCAAGCCACTCCGCATCTCCGCGGTCAACGGAGCCAGGTTGGACTGTACCATACGTTTCCGCACGGAGCCCCTTCTTATGAGCATCGGATCTCATCACGAGAGGATTGAACTTTTGGTCCTCCCCAATTGCACCTCGGAAATTCTCCTTGGACTTCCCTGGCTTCAACTTCATTCCCCAACCCTGGATTGGTCCACTGGGGAGATCAAGAGTTGGGGGTCCTCTTGTGCCAAGAACTGTCTAAAACCGGTTCCCAGTAACCCTTGCCGTAACTCTGTGGTTCCTCCTGTATCCGGTCCCCCTAAGGTCATTAAGGACTCTGCCTGCCACAGGAAATGCCCCTCCCCCCCCTCCCAGGCAAGCTTCTGTGTCCCCTCATGGCCCTCGTCCTGGTGTCACACTGCCCCGTGCCAGGTCTCGCCCTCTGCCCTCTCTCCCCATTCCTACTCCTGCGGTTCTGCCTGCCGTTGAGGAATCCCTCCTTCCTTTCCCGGTGTCCTCATCCCAGGGGAGGCAGTTACCCGATAAAGAGAAGGGGAGACCTAAGGGGGGGGGGTACTGTTACGCCTAGCGCTCCGGGTCCCCGCTCCTCCCCGGAGCGCTCACGGCGCCTTTCTCCCTGCAGCTCCCCGGTCAGCGCTGACCGGGAGCGCTGCCCTGTCATGGCCGTTGGGGATGCGATTCGCACAGCGGGACGCGCCCGCTCGCGAATCGCATCCCAGGTCACTTACCCGTTCCCGTCTCCTGCGGTCATGTGCTGGCGCGCGCGGCTCCGCTCTCTAGGGCGCGCTGCGCGCCAGCTCCCTGAGACTTAAAGGGCCAGTGCACCAATGATTGGTGCCTGGCCCAATTAGCTTAATTGGTTCCCATCTGTTTCCTGGCTATATCTAGTCTCCTCCCTTGCACTTCCTTGCCGGATCTTGTTGCCCTAGAGCCTAGTGAAAGCGTTTTTGTGTGTTTATACCCTGTGTACCAGAACTTTGCTATCTCCCCTGACTACGAACCTTGCCGCCTGCCCCCGACCTTCTGCTACGTCCGACTTTGCTTCTGCCTACTCCCTTGTACCTCGCCTATCTTCAGCAGCCAGAGAGGTGAGCCGTTGCTAGTGGATACGACCTGGTCACTACCGCCGCAGCAAGACCATCCCGCTTTGCGGCGGGCTCTGGTGAAAACCTGTAGTGTCTTAGAACCGGTCCACTAGCACGGTCCTCGCTATCCCTCTCTGGCACAGAGGATCCACCTCCTGCCAGCCGGCATCGTGACAACTATAAGGGACATTTTGAAGAGGAAAACTCCCCAAAGAAAAAAGGATATCCAAGAAACCTGGTTAACTAGTGGTTTCCCTAAAGGTAATAGGAAATGTGACTTCTGCGCCCAATGTAAACTGAATATCAGTACCAGTAATGTTTTTTTGGGTGGTCATGAATTTGCTGTGAGAGAACTTATTACTTGCCGGAGCTCATTTGTTGTATACATTATGCTATGCAGCTGCTCTAAATTTTATATCGGAAAAACAGAGAGGCAGCTTCGGATAAGAATACGGGAGCATCTGTACTCAGTCAAGAAAGGAAGAGGATCCCCCCGTTTTGTCCATCATATGCAAACTGTTCATAATGGTGACCATTCTAGTCTAAGATTTGGAGGCATTGAATTGATTGACAGATGTCCTAAAAGAATGGATAGGAGCCGGGCATCACTGCAAGTGGAAGTGCTGTATATTGCGACCAGACGCCAAGGGCCTGCTAGGGTTAAATGATAGGCTTGATATGTCTCCATTCATTTGAATTTGTACTTAGAGAATTATTCTTTGTTCTGCGTTAAAATATGCTTTATGTTATACACAAGGATTTTCCTTTCTGATATCTGCAAGACACGTCACCCGATCACATGATCACAGCATTGCACTATTTACCTGCACAGCGCAGTGACGTAAACGAGGCCGGAAGAAGCGTACGTTGTTATGTGAAACCGCCCGCTGAAAGCCCGAAGAGGAGCTGTTGGACCCTAAATGCTGAGGTAAGTGAATGGAGGATATCCTTCTGTCTTTGCTATTGCAGTTTATGATGGGTGTTTATTAATGTTATCCAAGCACCACCGCGGGTCACTTACCTGGTCACCTACAGTGTGGATCCTTGGTCCATACTTGAATTGGCTGCAAAGCGGTTAGTTAACAGTGCCGCTTCTGTCTATCTGCTGTATTGTATTAATAGTAGTTGGGTTTATAGCACCATAGGATTCACAGTGACCCCAAGTTACAGTGTACTTGACATTGACATGTGTGGAGGGTTTAGCCTTAAAAAGCCATCTTTTATTTTTTTTCTTCTGCATTTATACTGTAACTTTTTATAACTTTTTTCACTCTCCTACTCCATAGCTCAGTTCTTAGTTGTTTGCTTCCATATGGTATAAATGCAGTAAACGGTCAAATAGTTAGACTTTTTTCCAGATCCTCCAAGTATATAGCTGTGCAGGTGTGGATGCGGCGAGTGCCAGTGGGTTGTATATGACCCTCCTGGGCACAGCACATTACCTACTTACCTTGTACCTGGAGAACATTCAGTCCAGGCAGGAAATAGCAGATAGAAGTCCATGGTTTTTGATCTGGCTGGGGGTTCCATGTGGACACCTGAGGCACTCCCATAGACGCTTGCACTGTCCTCGGACATCTGCAGTCTCCCTCTTTTTTGGTCTCTTGGACCCTGTGAGTGTTGTGGGGCCCAACAAATTGCGGAAAAAATAAGTGAATTTTCTTTCATTCTAGTTCCTCCCCTCATAAGCATACGACCCTGACAGAGAAGTTTCCACAAAAGGTGCAGAGTCATAAATCCAGGGAATAACATAAACAGAACATTGAATTAGTCGCAGTGCGGAGGACGTGTTCCATGTTCTTGGCTGCTGAAAATATGTCTTAAGATGCTGCTGCCAAAATCTAAATATGGAGAAACCTTCACAAACACAAGATGTGTTACAGAACTGCAGACATCCATCTACAGCCTCAGCGAGCCACAACTGGCAGAAAATGCTCAGACGTGGGCGCCAACACCTGGCATACCACCCGTGACCTAACTCATTAAAGTGTTTTCTATTTATAGCAAAGTAAAGTTCATTAAATACTTTATTATTTTGTGAATGTGATGCAGGAAATATATCATCAGACATTTGGCTGTCTCTGTTGCCCACGGTTACGACATGATCCGCCCTTTCCGCAAAGAGAACCCAGCGGGGAGTTAATCAGATCTGTATTGTACGACTGTGAATAGATCTGCAGAATGGTACTGCTAGTATCGGTACTTCAGGGGTTAAGTGATCAAATCCGCTGTTGGAAGGATGGTGCAGTAATGGATTCACATATATATATGGAGTCAGCGGTGGTGCTGGAAATGGATAGCGAAAAGACATATGTAACCAAATGTATAAATAGAGTACAAAAAGCTTTCCGCACTCACCGCACTCTATACTACTCGAAGCTCCTATTCAGAGACGCCGGCAGACCCGGGCTGCATCAGGTGCATAGCGCTCAGAGATGAGGAGATTACCGGCAATTTCGCGCCGTATGTGCTTCTTCCGGCCTCTGAGAGGCCGGAAGAAGCACATACGGTGCGAAATTGCTAGTAATCTCCTCACCTCTGAGCGCTATGCACCTGATGCAGCCCGGATCTGCCGGCGTCTCTGAATAGGAGCTTCGAGTCATATACAGTGCGGTGAGTGCGGAAAGCTTTTTGTACTCTATTTATACATTTGGATCTGTATTGTATCCCATGGCTTAGCTGCATTGTCCATTGGATTCTGGGGTAGTCTGAAAGCCACCTCCTATCTCATAAGTGGCTCAGACTTCTCTCCTTTCTTCCCCTGTACTTTACGCTGCTACCCTGCTCCAGTAAGACACAACTATAATCAGTGACTCCAGCTTAAATGCAGTAATTGGTAGAATCTGAGATATATCAACTGTTGCATCAGAAGCTCTGGCTACTCATGTCCCCCCCATTCTTTATAGTGAAGCGCGTCTTGTTCCGAAAATCAGTGAAGGAAAAATGATAACATTATAATAAGGGCAGAAGGCTATAAACTATAAGTGACTTTACTACCAATGAGAAGATTATACTGAATAGTCATGTGACCTCCGCCATCATTGTGTGTACCTGATGCATTAAAATGCAATATCTTTAAAGGGAACATCTTTTTTTGGTACTAAGCTGTGATACATGTTGGTGATACAAAAATAATGTGTAAATAAAAACCCAGCACAAGCCCCATGATGGTGCGTCAGCCCAGGCTTCCTCTGTACCTTCTGCCCCCCCCCCCCCCCTCCCCATACCCTCCCCAATGTCTGGCCTCAGAATTGCTGCCTGTGCTGAAAATGTCGGCTTTTCCCAGGAGCGGTGTAATATCATTAATGGGAAGACGGGAAAAAGGAAATGTTTCACTAACATGGAGAATTTCTGGCCTGCGTCCTCTATGAGGCCTGTTTGTCAAAGGGGAAAGGAAACTGGTGAAATGTGAGCTTCATGCAGCTGCAAAGTCAGGAAAAAAAGGGCTGAATATACCTTTAGACAAGGCGTATGGTATTGAGCAGGCACCTTCTTGTAAGAAATAACCGCAAATAAGTCTGAATATAAATGGCATATGGCATATCTGTCATTCGCTGAATAGGCTTTGCCCATGTAGTCATATGATTGAAAATAACAATATTTAGAAGCTCATTTCAACAAGGAAAACCAAAGGAAGGAGGATGAGACTTGTAGTACCTCAGAAGGGATTTCACATTCATTATCTACTTTTTGGAGTCCACTGCAATTGTGCCAAGTCATGCCAATGGTGACTGTAAGTTCAGTACCACTCACCATTCCTAAAATATATGACCCACACTTAAAGTTTGTCCCTTTGCGTCTAAAGGTAACTAATATGTTTTGCGCCATTTCTCTATTTGTATAACCATTTCCCCTATGTTGGCCAAGCTTTTCTTCTAACTGCCTACCACTCCTATCCAGAAAAAGGCCACAAGATAGATGGAAATGTGTCAAGTCCATCAGCCGCCTGTATTGAAGCACATTGCGTCTGCACTGGTGTCCTGAACATTCAAAACCCTCGCATGCACAGATTAATGCTCGGCATAATATTTTTATCTGTGCTTGCACAGGTCCTGGGAATCCAGAAAGCTCATGCAGAAATAGTGTGCTTCAACAGAGAAGGCTGCACGAGTCTCATCACATCACCCCCATCCCCCCCCCCCCCCCCCCCCTGGATAGGTAAACAGTTTGTAGAGAAGGTTTGGCAAACATTAGGGTATGCCTTTACAAACAAAAAAATCGATTCCCCTACTATATCACTGCTCTACTGGTCTCTTGAATTGGGCAGATATTTTATGTTTAGCACAGCTAAGGAACAAGGAACAAAGAATGTGAAAGCATACCTGTCATATCACAGAAAAAATTATGCTTTTTATATATGTTACTACTAGGTCACACAGATGTTTTACATGTCTTTTTTATGTGTCTAGCTTATGTATTTGGCTCACAAATCCTTCTGTTCTGCTGCTCATTCATTTTGACATCCACTGCTCAGGAAGGGGCAAGTCTAAGGCAAGCACTGATCCCACCCTCACTCACCCTGAATTCATATACTCCCTGAGTCTGTTGTGTTGTGCTGTGCTGGCTCTCTTCATCCAGTCACTGCAGGCTGTTCTGTAACCCCCTCCTTTCTGTTTTCAGACAGGTGTGAGCACAGAGGAGTGCTAGCTCTGCCCTCCCTTCCTGGACTGTGTCATAGCCTGTGCCTCATTTGGAACAAAGATAATGCTGCAGACAGACAGGATCATGTTCTGGATGGCATGGGGACCCCAGGAGGCCTGATTTCTATAAACTGGAGATTTTTTTTATTAAGTATATTAGAAAAGTTAATGTTTTGACAAGATGTACATGTATAAAAAGTTTTTGAATCTGGAAGGGGAAGGTGAAGGGGGAGGTCTGATACTGGGATAACCTGGCAAAGATTCCACAGTACTCAGACAGAAAAGTCTAATATCGGCTAAGAGGTGCACACCCAAGGATAGTATGAACAATTGCTGTCTTTATTGAGTCATAAAACAGCTATTTCAGGCAGGACAACACGTTTCAAAGGTACATCCTTCTTCTTCAGGAGCTGCCATCTCTGCCTTTTTCTCCTGTTCCTTGAGATAGCAGGAAGGAATTGATAGGTGATTATGTGATCCTGTAGTGTACAGGAAGTCAGCAAACAGGAGAGACTGACATCCTTGCTACACATTTAGGCATTTTATATATTGGTTGTCATATTGTTGGTCACATGAGCCAGATTCAGTAATTCATGAATGCAGCTGAGCTAGGATGAAATAATTGACACTGCAGGAATACTTATGGGGAGTTAGCGCTATATTCACAAAAAAACTGGAGTGTTTCTTTAGCATTAGACATAAAGTGGCGGACCCCTCTGAATGGGTCCGTAAAGCTTCAATAATATATCATGTAAAATAGTTCTACACAAGTTAGCATTTAAATGTTACATCATTGTCAAGATCTCTGCTTGCTGTCAATGAAATCGACCATTATATTTCTTACATCTGAAAGCTGGGTTTATCACTATATATAATTGTGGACACTCGTGTTGTAAGATAAGCATGGCACCCAAAATATGTTTGCTGTCCTTATAGGGGTTATCCAGGAATAGAAAAACAGAGCTGATTTCTTTCAAAAACAGCTCCACATCTGTCTCCAGGTTGGGTGTGGTATTACAACTTGGCTCCATTCATTTCAATGGAACTGAGCTGCAGAATCACACCCAACCTGGAGACAGATAGGGATTTAAAAAAAAAAAAAATAGCCCTTTAAGTTTGATACAAAGTATTGGTGCAGATAAGGGGCAGTCTATACATTGCTTAGTTCACAGAGGATTTTTTCTATTGAATATAATTGTAACAAACCCTCAGCTATGAGAAGTATTTAGTCATTACAGGTATTCATTTTCAATAAGCAAGAATAAATCTTAAAACAAAATGAAATATAAAGTGATATAAATGAAATAAACACTTCATTATACAATGATTAAAGGAGTATTGCAGCCATAGAGCACTTATCCCCCCCGCAGGATAGGGTATAAGTGTCTGATCGTGGGACCCCCATGATCTCCTGTACGGGGACCCAGCATTGCCGCAGCCCTGTGCAGCTAATGCTCATGTCGTTGACCTCACTAAGGCTGGGTTCACATCACGTTTTTACCAGAACTGGACTGCATACGGCTGGGGGGAGCTAAAACCTTGCGCTCCCGTATCCCTGCCGTATGCCGCCCGTATGTAATTCATTTCAATGAGCCAAACGGAGTGATACGCTGACTCCGGTCGGCTCATTTTTCCCCGTATGTGGTTTTCCCACCTCACCTTAAACTGTAGTCAACCATGGTTTGAGGTCCGGTGTAAAACAGCATATGAGGCAAAAATGAGCCAACCGGAGTCAGCGTTTCACTCCGTTTGGCTCATTGAAATGAATTACATACGGGCGGCATATGGCAGGGATACAGGAGCGGAAGGTTTAGCTCCCCCAGCCGTATGCGGTCCTGTATTGGCAAAAACGTGATGTGAACCCAGCCTATGAGGTGGACAGAAACACCCCTCCATTCAGCTCTATGGGAGAGGTGGGGATACACGAACACTGCGGCCCACACACCTCCTGCATGGGGAGAGCCGCGGCAGAGCAGGGGCCCCTGTACATGAGATCACCGGGGGTCCCAGCAGTCAGACCCACCATGATCAGACACTTATGGGATAAGTGTTCTATGGTTGCAGTACTCCTTTAAGCTTTGTTATCGAGGGCCCTGGCCCTTTAATAAGAAGTCTTCCACTTATTCCATTAGGATTTTGTGCAGTGGAGCTGGTAAGCGCTTGTGGCCTAGGACTGAATATTTGGCTTGTGAATAGGATTTTTTTTAATATGAGTTGGTTCTGTGTCAAAGCAAATGACTTTCACAAGGTGATGCGTAGGAGAGACTGACAGCGCGCTCCCAGGGTCATTAAAATCACGGGGGATATTTTATTACTGGACCCCTAGAAGAATTCACTGAAAACTGAAGAGGAAATCTGATGATAAAGACTAGAGATGGAGCAGAATCGGGATGGGGGTAGGAGAGGGGTAAGGACTCAGTATGGAGGCTGCTGACATCATCTAAGGGGGTGGGAGGATAATGCCAATAAATTGTAATGTTAGAAAAACAGAGATCTGATATATTCATCCTGTTATTGAAGAGCCAGAGTCTTGTCTTATGTAAATTAACCCTTCAGTCATTGTGGGATGAAATTGAAATTGTACTTCGATTATTCAAAATATTTAAGATATTTGCCCGCCATCAGGGGGTACAGGCAATACCCATGTAAGGGTCGCTTGCCACACATTGGCACTGCCGGGACATTCCTGTGTCCTGAAAGATCTTATCAGGGCACAGGGATGTCCAGGACTTTAAATCCTTGGACGTGCCTGTGATACCCGGACAGAAGGAGCAGAGGAGTGCAGTGGAGCTGGAAGACGCACGGCCGGCCAAGTTATTATACACGCACACCACACCGCCTTCAATGCTCCAACCACTGCTCCTCTGGTCCAGGGACCCACTGCTGTAGCCAACAGGTCCTGGACCGGACGAGCAGTAATGGTAGCACTGAAGGGGGGTAGGATACAGACATACTGCCTTTAGGCTGGAACTCCACTGAGTTTTTTTTTGCAAAAACACCATTAAAAAGGCCAATTTTCCCGCACGGCCAGATGTTAGCTGCATGCAATTATGGAGATTCCTTTTTTATTAAAATTTTGTTGGGTATCATAAAAAAAATTATAAAAAAGATACAGAAGTGAGGGATCAATTTACCCCGGGGCGATATGTCTATAGTACAGGTACTACTACTCCCAGCATGGAACAGTGTGTCCCATGCTGGGAGTAGTAGTACTACATAAAAAATGTGAAAAATAAAGAGAAAAAAAAAAGTTAAACACACACACACTTTACAAAAAAATTCATTAAAACTTTGTTATAAAAAATAAACATTTAGTTAAATACATTTTTACATCCCTACTGCATCCTTTTTTTTTATTTTTTATTTTTTGGTACCCAACTATTTTGGGAAAAAAACGCAAAAGGGGCCAAAAAAGGCAAATTCCACACAAAGGTAAAAACACTGTGGCAGTTTTTCTGGCGTTTTTTCTGGTGTTTTTATGCCACAAAAATCGCAGGGCAAAAATCTCAGTGGAGTCCTAGCCTTAGCCATATACTGTGGGGGCCTATATTTATGAATGGGGGCACAGAGGGGCCTATATTTATAAATGGGGCACAGAGGGGGCATATATTTATAAATGGTGACACAGAAGGGACCTATAATTATAAATGAGGGGCACATTGGACCTATAATTAAAATAGGGGGCACAGAGGGGGCTTATAATTATTAATTGGGGGCACAAAGAGGGTCTTTAATTATAACTGGGGGCACAAAGGGGGGCCTATAATTATAAATGGGGGCACAGAGGGGTCTTTAATTATAAATGGGGTCAAAGAAGGGGCCTATAATTAGAAATGGGGGCACAGAGGGGGCCAATTGTTAGAAATGGGGGCCTACTATTAAAAAAGGGGGCCTATTATTAGAGATGGGGCCTAAAATTATATTTGGGGGCACAAAGTGGGCACTGTGTATTTGAGCAAATGGAGAAAGAAGCCTAAAATGTCTGTCTGGTTGCTCTGACAGGTTCTGTGCAGACAAGTCTTCGCTTGGAGAAGTCTTCATGATAGCCCAAGCCGGATACTGACTCCGATCAGAGAAAACATCCTGTGAGAGCCACTTAATATAACTGTAATCATTTATGTAGGCTGCAAAGTGCTTGTTAATACCTACCTCTATATGGTCAGTATGTGGGAATATTGTCAATTTTTTAAGGGGAGATTCACAGTATTGAGAATAGGGTATATCACGTTAGTGCAGTAAATCACATTGCAGCACAGTGTTTTACTGCACTGCACTCTACTATAATGTAATTAGAAAAATATAATAATAAAATAAAATTCTTGGGCAGGCCTTGTGCATGTGTGTGTGGGGGGGGGGGGAGTGGGCAGGCCTTGTGCGTGTGTGTGGGGGGGGGCAGGCCTTGTGCATGTGTGTGTGTGTGTGGGGGGGGGGTCAGGCCTTGTGCATTTGTGTGTGTGTGTGTTGGGCAGGCCTTGTGCATGTGTGTGTGTGGGGGGGGAGGGGCAGGCCTTGTACGTGTGTGTGTGTGTGCGGGGGGGGGGGAGTGGGCAGGCCTTGTGCGTGTGTGTGTGTGGGGGGGGGCAGGCCTTGTGCATGTGTGTGTGTGTGTGGGGGGGGGGAGTGGGCAGGCCTTGTGCATGTGTGTGTGTTGTGGGGGGGTTGGGCAGGCCTTGTGCATGTGTGTGTGGGGGGTAGGCCTTGTGCATGTGTGTGTGTGCGTGGGGGGTGGGGTGGTCAGGCCTTGTGCATTTGTGTGTGTGTTGTGGGGGGGTTGAGCAGGCCTTGTGCTATGTAAGGGGCCCTGACATTTCTGGTGGCAGCCCTGGTGTATAGGACCACCGATGTTTACTCCTATAGGCTGAAAACCTATCCTAACCTAATACTTGTTACAGTGAATCTTCTAGTCTTCTGTATATGTCAATTAGAGGGATAAATAGGAGAAGTAAAAGCCACGTACAAGCCACCAGAGCATGGAAAGCACGAAACCTCGGAGTTTGCTGCAGCAGAAACTTCACTATCCCCATGTTAGACTAACCTCACCGCTGCAATCCAGCAAATCATGAAGCCAGAATAAGACAGTAGGGAACAGTGTGGGGGTAGATCACCATTTCTCTAGCGATTTCTAAAGAGCTAATGCACAAATGATCTGATCCCAGGAAAGATGACTACTGCCTGTCTAGTGTCACCTATAGAAATGGTGGAATATCTTAGATAATTCTTCTCTCATAGGTTTAAAAAAAATAAATAAATACATTCCTGCTGCCTTCCAGAAGCAGCACCACCCTTGTCCTCAGTTAGTGAGTGGTATTGCAGCTCTGTTACACTGAAGTGAATTGAGTTGTAATACCACACAGGTGTTGTGCTGTTTTTCAAAGAAAGCTGCTATGTTTTCCTGCTCCTTTAACATCACAAATAATGTAATGTTTTAACCTGTAGGTAAATGCATTTTACTTAAAGGGAAGCTGTCACTATCAGCTGGTGCAGGCATTACGATTCTGGCAACTTATAATTTACTTGGGCACTTCAGAGTAATCTTAGTTTAAACATACTGCCGGGACCCAGGTAAGTAGTCCTTGGAGCATTGTCAGAATTCGGCAGGCTAGAGGTGGATCCTCTGTGTCAGAGAGGGATTGGCGTGGATCGTGTCGGTGGACCGGTTCTAAGTTGCTACTGGTTTTCACCAGAGCCCGCCGCAAAGCGGGATGGACTTGCAGCGGCGGTAGCAACCAGGTCGTATCCACTAGTGTTGAGCGGCATAGGCCATATTCGAATTCGCGAATATTCGCGAATATATGGACGAATATTCGTCATATATTCGCGAATATTCGCATATTCGTTATAATCTCGTTTTATTTTCGCATATGCGAACATTAGCGAATGCGAAAATAAAAATGTGTGAATATTAGCATATACAAAATTAGCTTTTTCGCGAAAATTCGCATATGCGAAAATCCGCATATGCTAATTTTCGCATATGCGAAGTTTCGCACGCCAGTCTCACACAGTAGTATTAGAGCCTTCTTTACACCACACAAGCTGGAAGCAGAGAGGGATGATCACTGTGATGTGTACTGTGAAAAAAAACAACAAAAAAAAAACGAATATTCGTAATTACGAATATATAGCGCTATATTCGCGAAATTCGCGAATTCGCGAATATGCGATATTCGCGAATAATATTCGAATTGCGAATATTCGTGAGCAACACTAGTATCCACCGGCAACGGCTCAACCTCTCTGACTGCTGAGATAGGCGCGGTACAAGGGATTAGACAAGAGCAAGGTCGGACGTAGCAGAAGGTCAGGGCAAGCAGCAAGGATCGTAGTCAGGGGCAACGGCAAGAGGTCTGGAACACAGGCTAGGAACACACAAGGAACGCGTTCACTGGCACAATGGCAACAAGATCCGGCAAGGAAGTGCAGGGGAAGTGAGGTGATATAGGGAAGTGCACAGGTGAAGACACTAATTAAAACCCATGCGCCAATCAGTGGCGCACCGGCCCTTTAAATCGCAAAGACCCGGCATGCGCGCGCCCTAGGGAGCGGGGCCGCGCACGCTGGGGCAGCACAGACGGGGAGCGAGTCTGGTAAGCGTGTCGGGTTGCGCACAGCGAGCGGGCGTGTCCCGCATCGCGAATCGCATCCCGACTGGGGGCATTATCGCAGCGCACCCGGTCAGCGGGTCTGACCAGGGCGCTGCGAACAGGAGAACGCTGTGAGCGCTCCGGGGAGGTGCGGGGACCCGGAGCGCTTGGCGTAACAAGCATGTTACGGTGGATGCTCCCCTGCTGACCATCTTGAGAGGTGCATCTCGCCCTACACACTCCTATGGAGAGAGGCTTCACTTAAGCTGGTCGGGCAGGTTACAGCCATCAGGACCCGCCCTGGGGACTAGTTACATGACTCCAGGCTATGATTACTCTGAAATGCCTAAGTGTCTCAAAGTAAATCATTGCGTCCCAGGATTGCAATTTCTGCTCCAGTTTTATTTCACCTGCATTTTGAGCAGCATAAAGCTATTGACAGGTTCCCTTTAAATACATCACTTAACAATTGAACATAATTCAATCTGGTTGATGACTGGGGCTCCCCTATCACTGCCATGAACAGAATTATGGGGTGAGGCCTAGTGCTATCTTTATCCTTTGCTGTAAGTGAGGCGCTACATGGCACCCAGTGAAATGAATAGAAATTAGTCCACTCTAAGAGATCCCAAATGATGCTCTAATTTCCATACTAGATGATGTTTGAAGTATGGGGTCACCAGCAGATAGTTGAGAGGAGTCCAGAGTCCCAGCAGATGGTTATGAGGAGTCTGGTGGTGTTACCATTAAGTGGTTGCAATCCTTCTGTTCGGTGTGACTCCCACTCAGTGATCCCCTGTTCTTCCTAGTAACACAATTCTTCCTGCTTTTTACATTCAGAAGGTGATTGTAGACCCGGGTGATGAATTCATGAATAAATATCTGAGCTGCTGGCGCCATGAGCTGCGCTCCTTTGAACAGAGCCGTTTGGAGTCGTTGCCGTCCTGTCAGTGTAATGGAGAATGTTGACCTTTCTTTTCTTGGCTCCAGTTCAGACCTTCATTTTGCCCCCTGCCGATTTGTGAAACTTTAATTTTCATTTAATCATTTGATACTTTTTTTGTTTTTGGTCCAGCTCCATCACTAACACCCAATATTCTAATATCAGCAGGATCCCATTTTTCTCCAGCACATATGGCTCTATTATTGTCTAATGTTTTTCATTCTACTGATAATAAAAAATCATGAAAAGATCTATTTGAGTAGTCATCACCCTAGATAGGGCGATCACCAAGGCATATTGATCAGGCAGGGTATAGTGATAACCCAGGACATGATGATCACACATAACATGGCATTCACCAAAAGCATATTGAACATGCTTAGTATAGTGATCACCCAGGACATGGCAATCGCCCGAGGCATATAGATCATGCAGGGTATAGTGAACAACCAGGACATGATGATCACCCATAACATGGCATTCACCAAAGGCATATTGATCATGCTTAGTATAGTGATCACCCAGGACATGGCAATCGCCTGAGGCATATAGATCATGCATGGTATAGTGATCAACCAGGACATGATGATCACCCATAACATGGCATTCACCAAAGGCATATTGATCATGCTTGTTATAGTGATCACCCAGGACATGGCAATCACCCAAGGCATATTGATCATGCGTGGTATAGTAATCATCCAGGATATGGCAATCACCCAAGGCATATCGATCATGCAGGGTATAGTGATCACTAAGGACATGATAATCACCCAAAACATGGCATTCACCCAAGGCATATTGATCATGGAGGGTATAGTGATCACTCAGGACATGATGATCACCCAAGGCATATCGATCATGCAGAGTATAGTGATCACCCAGGACATCACCCAAGGCATATTGATCATGCAGAGTATAGTGATCACCCAGGACATCACCCAAGGCATAGCAAGGTTTGGTGCCATGTACTGTTATAACTTTGTCACTGTCAAGCTGCAAACCTGCTGGTTTCCTGTTAACATTTGGGCTCCAAGACTTCCATTTTCAATGGTTCCCAGTGTGTAGTAGATGGCTCCTCAGCTTAGATGAGCTCAACAGCTATGGTGGGGGACAAGACCCCTCCCTGTAACCTCTGAATCTTTCAGCACATCCTTTATTTAAGCAATTATTTTTCCGGTGGGTTTCCCTCATTTCCAGATATGTCAGTTGTGTGGCACAGTGACAGTATTATAATAGGGCCGAGCCTACCCTGACCCCTTATTTCTTCTTTTTACAGATTCCTGATTTCCGTGGCTCTGGGGAAGACGTTGATAGTTTTATTATCCTGCATCAGGGTCAGACAAGCTCAGAGTGATACCGGAAATACAGTACTCACAGTACTGCACATGACTATAAAGGATAACAACAAAACATACATACAGGGCATCCCAGTACAGCTGTACAGATCTCAACCCAGGTGACAGTGTCTTTGTCCTCTACCCAAAAGCAGCTCTACCATTAGATGAGCTAGGCGGTCACCTAATGTGCCCCCCACCACCTCAAGAAAGTAAAATAAGTGTCAATGCATACAATGCACTCATTGCCACTCAGTATTGTACAGGAGCAAGGAGTCCATCTGTAAACAGGACTTCCTACTCCTGTACTACCTAATTGGGGGGGGGGGGGGAGGGTGGAAGGGTAGCTAGGAGAAAACTGCCTACCACTGACCTAATGGGAGCACCTACCTAATGGGAAAAAAGAAATACCTACCTACCAACTGGGTGTTTCCTCCTAATAGGGGGTAGAACCTACTTACTGCAGGCATCTATCTAAAGAAGATGAGGGAGATTACCTACCCACCACAACCCAGTATGTGTAATATAACACTAGAGATATAGGAATCCTATCCACCAGTGTGTTTGATATATTTATGTTCTAGCATGTAGGATTTTCTGTCACTATAGCCAAGTACCATATTAGGTTTTATTGAGTAGTGATGTGTATATTTCTAACAAGCTGGCACATCTACTATTCATTATAATAATATAAATTGATACATGCGGTTCTTTGAAGTGTTCACTTCCGTATATGTGTATATTGCCATATTATGCATGAAGATTATCTCTCTTTTTCTATTTTGTACTTATTCATATGCAGAGAGACATTTGGTCTGTTTAACACCATATACCATACCCCCTTAACACAACCCATTTGCTCCCCCATAGTTTGTCTCTCCATCCTATATGTATTTTACATACACTGTAATATGATTTTCTATTTTCAATAAAGAAATATATCCATTGTTATAAACCAAATTTGGCAGTCTCTTTTTTGTATGGGTTCCAAGTCAAGTCATTGTAAACCAGGATCACGTGAGGCCTATGACTACTACGAAACAGTTAAACCCGTCCTAAAGCTTGAACACTAGTCCAGCCCCTGTGGGAAGCCATCTACTTCTAATCCTTTCTACTTTTTTGGCCAGTCTGCTGAGAGAATCGCTTAGCAAGGGCTCCATAGCAAATATCCTAGGACATACTGTAGAAGCCTATAGCCTTGCTTGGTTATTGGGAACTGGCACCAATGGATTTCATCAGTGCTTGCTGTAGATGGAATATTCACCAGGAATATTTCTGGGCGGAGATTCCATAGAGTGAAAGGGCCCTTAAGGAATAACCATTTCAAGTACCCCATCGCAATCTGTGCCTTTGGGGACCTCCGGTCAGGCTAGGTGAATGTGTTTTGTTGGGAGTCAACCTACAGAATTTTTCCAAAGTCTTAAGGGATTTACCAACTCAGGAATTGCTCAAGTAAACATCTATACTCCACACTGGTTAACTCATTCAGTACCATTTATCAGCCATAATCAAATGGAACTTCAAGTACTAGCAGACCCTAGTCTACCACTGTTTCCTATCTGGCTCAACCCGCAAGAGTATATGTATCATTGTCTTCTTCCCAAGTGTCAGAATATGGCTTTCTTCACAAACTGTTTTATGATTCTTATTTTTTCGTTTTTGGTTAATTTCTTCATCCATTTAGAGCTTAAAATAAGGTTCCGGAATTAAACAATTTTCAGGAACACTTACATTCTGTGTAGAATGTTGCAGAATACTGTATGTTGGCACTTAATAAATCTTTCTGTTCTCTGTGTAGTACTGTTCACAATCCCTGGAGCCTCTCTGTCCCTGAAATCCATGTAAGATGACTTTCTGAACCCTGAATACAGGGTGTAGTGGATAGTGGTGGCAGCCATGTTCCTGCAGACTATGGAATGGTAGCAGGGAGGTCTGGTTAACCTGACGATGACTGGCGTCCTGTTATGAATAGTCCAGTGTGCAGGGCTCATCCTCTCAGTGACTGTAGCCTGCAGCATTCAGGTGGCGACTCCATTATCACCGATGAAGCTACATTTCTACGTCCTCACACTCCCAGGATCATTAGAACACAGGTAAAGACAGTGCAAAGAAACCCTGAAGTGTTTGGGGTTAGCAGCACGTGCATGAAATACTGAGTTACTAAGCCGCAGAACATGAGGTTAATGGCATCCACATGCTGCAGCGCCTAATATCTCCCTTATGGGATGCTTATAAAAGACGCTATAGAGAAGGAGCCACATACCAGAAACTCAAGTTTAAAGGGAACTTTTACCTTGGAAAACAGACTCTTGGAAACTCAGTCTTCTGGTTCCTTCCATAGAAAATATATTACATTTCATGTGTCTTCTGTGGTAAGAAACAAGTAGAATGGGTGCTCTATCTATATCAGATAAGGTGTCACCTCCAGACAACAAGCGTTTTCTTCTTCATATAATGGCTGGGAAGAGATTGTCAAAATTCTTGCCATTTTGTATGGTGTTTTTTACTGATCCCTGAGAGGGAAACACAAATGCTCCCAAGTGCCAATTGTAGATGCCCTCATAAAGCTCCCCAAAGGACATGTAACAACACCTGTTATTACTAAAATCTAAAATTCACTACCTGAGGGTGAGAATTCTTGAAAAAATATAAAGCTTTGTTTGCACACTATAACGACACAGTTATAACAGTAACAGTGAAAAAATTCCATCAATTTCAACCTAAAACCCTACTGTATTAATCCAGAGGATGGCAAAAAATCCCTTGCCCCATTACAAAGGGAAAAAATCGTCCTGAATCCAATATGTCAATAAGAATAAATCCCTGGATCCACGTTCTCTCCACATGAATCTTGTATCCATCAGTTATTACATTGTCCAGAAAAACATCCAAGCACCCCTTCAACTTGTTTATTGAGTCAGACATTACAACATTATTTGGCAGAAAGTTCTTTAGTGTCACTGCTCTTACAGTAAAGAATCTCTGTCTGTGATGATGGTGAAACCTTCTTTCTTCTAGACATAGAGGATGCCCCTTGTCATGGTTACCGGCTTAGGCATAAAAAGATCACTAGAGAGATCTCTGTACTGTCCATTCATATATTTGTACATTATGATCAAATCCCCCCTAAAACGTATTTTCTCTAAACTAAATATCCCCAAGCTTGATAACCTGACTCTCAATGTTGCAAGTTGTTCATTTAGATCGCATACATAGCACAAGTGATGATGCTTTTGAGCCCATAGCAGAAATTCCTCTTCATCTCCCATGTACATTTAAAGCAAAACTGTCAGCTTGTAACCCACACTAAACCCTATACACTGGGTTATAGTGAGGGCGAACAGGAGTCCAAGGAGGGGTTACATTCTTAAATGTGTCCAGTAGGTCTTGAGATATGTCCCCCAGAACATCCTCTGTGAATTCAGTGAATCGCGCACAGAAGGCGGGGCTTCAACAGTTCAATTTACATATCCATTGTCTGTGACTCCACTTCACTAGGATGTGGAAACACAGACAATGAATATGTAAATTGAGCCACAAAGCCCCGTCTCCTGTGCTCGAATCATTGAATTCAGCAGAGGATTTACTGAGGGACATATCTCAGGACCTACTGGACATATTTAAGTAAGTGACCCCTCATTGGACTCCGGATCACCCACACTATAACCCAGTGTATTGGGTTTAGTGTGGGTGAACAGGCTGTCAGTTTTCCTTTAAACAATGAATACATATGCTTGATGTGTGGCTGGTCCTCCATTATACCGATGCACGGTGCTGATAGCATTGTAGCATTGTGCCCACTGGGTAAAGGACTCAGCTATCCATCTCCTCATAGCTACACTCTTGAAGGTACCTTTTGGTCCGGAGGCAAAGGGTAAGTTTTGTTGGGGGGGGGGCTCTCTCCTGCCAGAGAAGGGCTTGCGATAGACTGCATCCTTTGTGCACTATTTTTAAGTGTTGCACGTTTTGCACTTTTTCTTGCACTTTGGGTGAATCGAGAGCACGTTCCTCAACTCTTAGATAAAAATTCAGGATGTTTGACCAGATGGGTGACAGCAACAATTGTTTATTTTATTTTAAAAATACTAATGAAGTCCCCCATCAATATTCATTCTTATGCACCAATACATTTACCTCTGTTCAGGTTAAAAGAGAAAACAATGATGATGAAGGGGAGGAGAATCCACGTGGCCTTACAGAAGTGACACAACAATACAACAAATGTGGACGTGGTGATTGGATTTCCTGCTCCTGAGCTTTGATGTGTTATCAGGGTTATCCCATTGATACAAAAATAACAGACCGGCCGCTTTGTGGTGAAATGAAAATCTGCTTTTATTACAGTATTATTATTTTATAATGAAAAACATCACATGGACGAGCAGCCAAGAGGATATGAATATGATGTGTGTGGAATCGGGCTGTGAATTTATCACCTAAATCAATGACAAGACTGCAGATAGGACTACTCAAGAAGTCTCAAGACTGTACTCCAGGTAACAGCCAAAGTATAATTATCTCCGTACATGTATAAAAATGTATAATTCCTTTAATCTGACATCTGATAATCCAGAAAGTCTATAAATCTTTTCCCCAGAATAGAGCTGCTGCAGAATAAGGTGGAATCAGACAGGACCAAAAGCAGAAAATCAAGGTGGGGACATCTCTGAGTATAAAGTGGCAGGTTCTGGGGACATATTGCATCTTTTTAAGGTTCTCTGCCCCTTTAGGGCTCGTTCACATGAGCAGATTTTGTTTTAAACTCGCAGCTGTTTTTCCACTGCGAGTTTTAAAGGGGACATGCTCTCCGCAGCAAATTTTCAGCAGCGGAATCTCCGCTGTTGAAAAAACGCTGCAGGCCTCATTCACTTCAATGGGGTCTGCAGCGGATTTTCTGCAGCGGATATTCTGCTGGCGTAAATCTGCTGAGGACAGCCAGTCACTTTCAAACTCACAGTAGAAAAACAGCTGTGAGTTTGAAATAAAATCTGCTTGTGTGAACGCAGCCTTAAAGGGATACTCCGCCCCAGACATCTTTCTTATCCCCTATCCAAAGGATAGGGGATAAGATGTCTGATCGCGAGGTTCCCTCTGCTGGGACCCCCACGATCCCTGTGCAGCACCCGACATTCATTTAGAACGCTGGGTGCTGGCGGTGGGGGTCTTGACGTCACACCACGCCCCCTCTTGATGTCACACCACTCCCCCTTGTAATGTCATACCACGCCCCCACAATGCAAGTCTATGCGAGGGGGCGTGGCGGTCGTCACGCCCTCTCCCATGGACTTGCATTGAGGAGGCGTGGTGTGAGGTCACAACCCCCGCCGGCCTGCTCCAAACATTCGGAACAAAATGTTCTGAATGTTGGGGAAGCAGAGTACCCCTTTAAGAGGGGTATATGTACATTTCTGAGACATTTAATAATTCAGAATATTTGATAGCTCTGCCCCTATCTACACATTTCTATACATACACTGTGTGCATATATGGACATGTTCCAGATATCCCAGCAGCCTCTTGGGGGAGAGGACTAGGTTGGCACACAGATGATCCTTACTTTGCACTTTTGATACCTCCTTGGGGATGTCACTCCAGAGGTTACGTTACCTCATACCTTAGATTACTGGGATATATGTCAGTAAGGTGAACATTGCCACAGGACTATTCCCACCATGTTCAGCCAGATTCTGACTACGATAACCCCAAGCGCGGTGTGTCCCAGTCTCTCTCCTGGGTTGACTTTTGACCCTTTATTTTTAGGAGCAATAAAAATTACATTTCTAGCATGGCCTTGTCACTTCAGGGTAAATTCAATTACTGCTGCCGTTTTATCTGAGCAGTTTCAGAGTTCACATTATAACCTTACCATCTCTGGGCGCACGTGTGTCCTCGGGGATAGGCAATGTGGATCTCATTGTCGGCTGTGGCCAGGCCTGGGACTGATTAGCCTGACCCGTAACTGGTCATTTATGGGACTTTGGGAACTTCAGGTACTTGTGAACCACAGCTGACAGACCAGGGTGGGTAGGTGTACGGGGCTTTCAGCTTTCATGTTAATAAAGTTTATTCACTGTATAATGAGAAGTTCTGCAGCTTTCTAACAGACTGCCAAGATCTCTGCTTGCTCTATGTGAATGGGAACCTTCCTATTTACTTCCAGAGAATAAAATTGCGTCCTGACCTAATATGTTCACATCTAAGAGTGTGGAATAATTTTATCCACTGTAGACAATCTTCTGTGAGGTATCGTATTTTTCACCGTATAAGACGCACTTTTTCTTCCCCAAAACTGAGGGGGAAAAGTTAGTGCGTTTTATAAGGTGAATACACACCTATCGCGGCGGTCCCTGCGGCCATCAACGGCCGGGACCCGTGGCTAATGCAGGTCATCACCGAATGCGGTGATGCCCTGTATTAACCCTTCAGATGCAGCTATCAAAGCTGGCCGCTGCGTCTGAAGCGAAAATAACCCTAACCCGGCTGTTCAGTCGGGCTGTTCAGGTCCCGAACAGCTTACAGGACACCGGGAGGGACCTTACCTTCCTCCTCGGTGTCAGCTCCGTGCCGGGATCCCCTGCATGGCCGGCGCTCTCCTTCGTCGTCATCACGGCGTCATAGCGGCATGCGTAGCGACCTCATGGCGGGGACGGAGAGTGAGGATACTGGGCAGCAGAGACGGTCCAGAGCGACGGGGACACCCCGGGGACGTGGCGACAACGATGGAGGGTGACATCCAGGGCAGCGGTGACGAGCGGTGACTGGTCCGGAGCGGCGGGGACGTACTACCTCCTATACCAGTGGTCTTCAACCTGCAGACCTCCAGATGTTGCAAAACTACAACTCCCAGCATGCCCGGACAGCCGTTGGCTGTCCGGGCATGTTAGGAGTTGTAGTTTTGCAACATCTTAACGTCCACAGGTAGAAGATCACTGTCCTATACTTTACATTGTATTTGGTTCAGAATCTTTATTTTCTAGATTTTTATCCTATAAAATTAGGTGCGTCTTGTGTGCCGGAGCGTCTTATATGACGAAAAATACTGTAAATAACCCAAACTCTAGGCTGATACTTTTACCTGCACTGCTATATTGTAGCAAGCTAAGGGGATTGGATAGCTTTCGGTTTTCAATCTCAAACAGGAATCCTACAGCAGAACTGTACAATGTTATTATGATACAATGTAACAACCTTAATATAACTTAACCAAACTCAATGGCCACTATGTTAGATAAACCTTGCTGGTATTTGGTTGGACCGGCTTCTGCCTCAGAACTGCTTTTATTTTTGGCAGGTGCTGGAAACATTCCTCAGAGATTTTGGTCCATATGGACCTGATGGTATCACACAATTGTTGCCGATTTGCCGGCTGCATATCTATGATGTGATTCTCCTGTTCCACCACATCCCAAATGTGCTCTATGGTGACAATGGAGGCCATTGCAAGACAGGGAACTCGTTGCCATGTTCAAGTAGCCAGTTTAAAGGGGTATACCAGGCCAAAACTTATTTTTATATATCAACTGGCTCCGGAAAGTTAAACAGATTAGTAAATTACTTTGATTAAAAAAATCTTAATCTTTG
Source organism: Hyla sarda (assembly GCF_029499605.1). Lineage (NCBI taxonomy): Eukaryota > Metazoa > Chordata > Amphibia > Anura > Hylidae > Hyla > Hyla sarda. The sequence goes on from NC_079194.1 coordinate 146,903,302, forward strand.
CAATAGTTATTAGCTTCTGAAGTTGAGTTGTTTTTTTCTGTCTAACTGCTCTCTGATGACTCACGTCCCGGGAGCTGTGCAGTTCCTATGGGGATATTTTCCCATCATGCACAGCTCCCCGGACGTGACATCATGATTGAGCAGTTAGACAGAAAACTTCAGAAGCTAATAACTATTAAAAAGGATTAAGATTTTTTAATAGAAGTAATTTACAAATCTGTTTAACTTTCCGGAGCCAGTTGATATATATATAAAAAAGGTTTTGCCTGGAATACCCCTTTAAGATCATGTGAGCTTTGTGACATGATGCATTATCCTGCTAGAAGTAGCCATCAGAAGATGTGACACTGAGGTCATAAAGAGATGGACATGGTCAGCAACAATACTTAGGTAGGCTGTCACATTTAAACCATACTCCATTAGTACTAAGAAGCCCAAAATCTGCCATTATACCACCAACAAGCATAAACAGTTGATACAAGGAAGGTTGGATTCATGCTTTTATGTCAGATCCTGACCCTGCCATCTGAATGTCGTAGCTGGAATCAAGATTCATCAGACCAGGCAATGTTTTTCCAGTCTTCTATTGTTCTGATTTTAATGAGCCTGTGTGAATTACAGCCTCAGTTTCATATTCTTAGCTGACAGGAGTGCTGCTGTAGCCCATCTGCTTCATGCACATGTTGTGCGTTAAACAAAGATGGCAATCTGCCTGTATTGGTTATAATGAGTGGTTATTTGAGTTACTTTTGCCTTTCTGTCATCTTAAACTAGTTACCCATTCTCCTCTGCCCTCTAATATCAACAAGACATTTTAGTCTACCCAACTGCTGCTCACTGGATATTTTCGCTTTTTTTTTTGGACTATTCTCTTTAAACCCATGACAAAGTTGTGTGTGAAAATCTCATTAGATCAGCCTATCTTACACCATTAACCATTCGTCTTTCTTCCTCATTCTGATGCTTGATTTTAACTTCAGCAGGTTGTCTTGACCATGTCTTCATGTCTAAATACACACACAGTATTTTGGAGGTTTTATTTTACCAAACTCAAAAGTGGGTCTAGAACAAACACAGAGGTGCAAATCTTTCTATTATATGGTAGTTTTCCTCTGTGTTGGTTCCACTTCTAGTTTTGGTAAATATACGTACCAGAATGGGAATGCCACTTTCTATTTTCAATCTTGCTATATATGATACAATGCAAGTATGATACAATGTTATTATGCTACAATCTGCCTGGGAGACAATATTAGGCTATGTGCACACAGTATTTTGAGCCTTATTTTGTTTTTATTTTAGTTTGAACTAGAAGTATGTCCAAAACAAAGAAAAACATGCAAATCCTTCCATTCTATTTTGTCTCTCTTGGGTCTTGGTTTTGGCTAAAATTACTGACCAAAATGTGGACCAAATAGTGACTGAAATATTGTGAGCACCCGTCCACATGTATTCCCACCTACAACAAAATCCTAAATAGTGACAGATAGCACCCCCCAAAAAATATTAGTGCCCATCTGTCCCATATTGTGCCTCAGATGGTAATGGTACCCCAGAGGGTAGTGCACAAGTCAGAAAAAGTGCCCCACAAAGTAATTATTTAATTCTTTTCTACCTCACTGCGTTATATTGACCACATAGTAATACCGTATATACTCAAGTATAAGCCAATTTTTTCAGCACGATTTTACGGGCTGAATACGCCCCCCTCGGCTTATACTCGAGTGAACTCTCCACCTGTCAATCCCTTTTCAGTGGTCTTCAACCTGCGGACCTCCAGATGTTGCAAAACTACAACTCCCAGCATGCCCGGACAGCCATCGGCTGTCAAAACCCCCCTTTAGTTTTCTACTCACCTTCCCTCGGTGGGAAGGAAGGGTGAGCTGGTCCGAGCCATCGGCTGCCCGGGCATGCTGGGAGTTGTAGTTTTGAAACATCTGGAGGTCCACAGGTTGAAGACCACTGCGGCCTTCGACATCATCCAGACCCCCTTTAGTTTTCTACTCACCTCCCCTCGGTGGGAAGGAAGGGTGAGCTGTTCCAGGCCATCTATGCTCCAGGGACCGTCCGGTGGGAAGGCTTAGTTGTTCCGGGCTGTCCATTTTCACCTGGAGGCCCTCTTCTCTGCTCCAGGCCGGCCCCGGACTAGTGACGTTGCCTTGACGATGACGCACAGGGACGTTCATGCGCAGGGACATGGCTGTCTGGGCATGCTGGGAGTTGTAGTTTTGCAACATCTGGAGGTCTGCAGGTTGAAGACCACTGAGGAAAGGATTGACAGGCGGTGATGATGAAGGGGGGGGGGGATGATGAAAGGGTGATGATGACAGGTGGTGATGATGAAGGGGGGGATAATGAAAGGGGGATGATGACAGGGTGATGATGACGGGGTGAAAATGACAGGGTGATGATGACGGGGGTGATAAGGACAGGGTGATGCTGGGAGAAGGGGGGGGTGATGCGGTGATGATGAAGGGGGGATGATGATAGGGTAATGATGACAAGGGTGTTAATGACGGGGGTCTGGATGACAGGGGGAATGATGACATGGGGGGATGATGTATTTCCCACCCTAGGCTTATAGTTGAGTCAATAACTTTTCCTGGGTTTTTGGGGTGAAATTAGGGGCCTCGGCTTACATTCGGGTCGGCTTATATTCAAGTATATACGGGTAGCAATATTTTAAGCATCATAAAAAATAATAGGGACTCTCATAGGCCTAACATAGTTTGTTCTCCCCTATCACCTCCCTGGAGGTACCTGTAAAGATAGAAATTTGTGGAGCAGTACAAGATGTCTGCTAAACAGGTCTTTATTTAGAGAGTACAAAATAAGTAGCCACGTGTTTCTTAGTATCTGTAATGTTCCTCAGTTTTCACTCGGTCTTCATATTACTGTAACATAGCTGGTTTCCTACACCATTTTAAGGATTATCATGACTAGACATAAATTGCAAAATAAATTCTAAGAATTCTTATGAAAATTGCTAAAATCACTGAATCATTCTCAAATCTGTAGTTAACACTTTAACACTTGTGATACAATGAAGCTATGATATAGTTTATCTATGATACATTGTTACTAAGATATAAGGTATGATACACAATACAGTGTAACTATGATAAAAGGCGTCTGTGATACAATGTAACAGAACATCTGCAGCGCTGGAAGCAGGAGTCACCTGGAAAATTCCCAAGTCAGCAGTCACATGCCCCATGCCCCTTTCTTCAGGAACCATGATGGGAGTTTATAATGATGGGAGTTTAAATAAGCTGAGTAGGTGGCAACAATCCCTGCCCCAGAAAGAGGAGAGAAAGTAAACATTCCCTGATAATCAGGCTTAGGTTAATTAAGTTGTGTTTATTTTAGAGTAGAGCCCTGTAATCTGCATAAATTATCATCACACTTAATGGGATTGCAGATTCTGAGCCCCTTCATTTGAATTGTGATCCCAATTTCAGGTGTTGTAAAGGCTGAGGATTAACATGTGGGTGTCAGTGACATCCTTGCCTGGAATGGCTTCCAGATGTGCACCACACACTGGTAATAGATGACAGGACCATGATCATGAGACCCCCAACCCTGGACATTCATTAGTATTAACCCTGCAATTCCACAGCCAAAATTGTTTTGGGGATAGGCATGCTTATCTATATGCATATCTTTCTGTATGCCAATAATATTATATCAAATTTTGCCCTAAAATAAATAAAAAAAATCTGATATAAACATTTTGATCCCTGAGTTGTCCTTCATGTGTTACATCATTTATATTCGAGCAATGTTCTGTAAAGTTCTTAGCCATCATTAAGAGGGTCAATTATAAGAACAACAACTGTCCAGCTTTCTCCAGAGACTTAAAGGGGTACTCCCGTGGAAAACGTATTTTTTTAAATTAACTGGTGCCAGAAAGTTAAATAGATTTGTAAATTACTTCTATTAAAAAATCTTAATCCTTCCAATACATTTTATGGGCTGTATACTACAGAGGAAATGTTTTTCTTTTTGGATATTTCTTCTGTCATGACCACAGTGCTCTCTGCTGACCTCTGCTGTCCATTTTTAGGAAATGTCCAGAGCAGCATATGTTTGCTATGGGGATTTTCTCCTGGTCTGCACAGTTCCAAAAATGGACTGCAGAGGTCAGCAGAGAGCACTGTGATCGTGACATCAGAGAAATCCAAAAAGAAAAGCATTTCTTCTGTAATATATAGCCCCTAAAAAGTACTGGAAGGATTAAGATTTTTTAATAGAAGTAATTTACAAATCTGTTTAGCTTTCTGGCACCAGTTGATTTAAAAAATAAAAAGTTTTCCACGGGAGTACCCCTTTAATACCATGCACATCAGAAATGTCAGGGTTGTAGCAATAAATATGCCATACATGTGCCAGGGCACTTTTGTATCCTGAGCTTCCTGGTTTTTGAACAGAATGTTAGTGAAGACTGACACAGAGGGCAGAAATATAGTAAAGCATTAGCAGGGTTGAAACTACATATAACAAGGATGTATGTGGCATGTGGGCAGAGGGGGGCATGGGACAGAGGACAAGGCCCAACAGCTCCTTAGTACAGGTCCTTTTTTACACTGCAACTCAACAGCTTAGCATAACATCTCGACTTGGAGGGGACACAGCATATGTTGCAGCCTTCTTGGGGTCTCGACCACATGGGAGACTTCCCCAGGTTAGTCCTCACCTGCAAAACTGCTTGATCGAAACCTACATGCCACAGTGGGTAACTGAAAGGCCCCCTTTACCTCACAAAATACTACAGGGTGTTGCCAAAGTTGCACCTGTTGTGCAGTGGCTAGCCACAATTTAGATATGTGGTATATCCCAAGGGCATGGCTACTGTACACTCTGACCCTCCACACTCATGGGTCCTGTTTGTAGTCCTTGCCTACAGTGACTAACCAGTTGCCAGCGTCCACCTTCCAACCATAGCAGGGCAGTCTCACAAGAGTCTCTGGTAGAGTAGTATCAGTCTCATTGTTCAGCAGCAGACACACACACACACACACACACACACACACATATATATATATATATATATATATATATATATATATATATATATGACAAATAATGTGAAAACAGCAGTCAGAGACAGTGACACAGATGTATGGTCTAAACAGGGCTTTACCTGTCTTTACCTTCAGACATAAACATACAGAATTAATCCTGCTTGTCCAAAACAATAACTAACATAGTCTTCCCTATCTACAAATACAGGTGGCTTACTACCAGCTACCCAACAAAATAGTCATCAAATGTTTTACTCACACAAACCAAAATGTGTCAGAACTATTGTGTTAACTGGTGTACACTGCTGGTTTTCGGTTACTAATAAGGGACAAATAAACAAATAATCCTGCCACACTGTGACAACTACCATTACCACTGACTAATGAACCTCTAATATTCATCTATAAAAAATGTACTATACAAATACTAATATTCCCACAAACCACCAGTACAATAATAACAAACAATAAAAAGCAAAAGCACACAAAGGCGCACACCAATGAGTAAATAACAATTTAACAAACCACCTGTAGGCGAGAGTTCTGCATACTGTATAAGTAATTACACTGCAGTTACATCCAGTGACTCATAGGTGACGTCTTCTCTGGTCAGAGTTGTCCACTATTCTTTTTCTTCTCCATCCAACCCAGGCCATCACAAAGACTTATCCCTGCCATGACTCATCTACGCAGAATCTGCCAGACAAATATTTTAGTCTCTTGTAGGCACCAGTGCAACCCTACCTCTTTAAAAACTACTCATCTATATTGTCCCACACAGTAATAGTGCCAACTTTGTGTCCCATAGAGTAATTATACCCCCCTCTGTGTCCAAATATAGGGGTTAGATTTGCTCCATATAGTAATTGGGTCACAGTACTCTAATACAACTGGTAGGCTCCCTCTCTGCCCCTTTATTGCAGCTAGGCCCACTCTGTGCCACCATTTTTTTGGTTCTCACATTGCTTCCATATACTATTAGGCTCCATACTAGCCCCGTATAGGATTAGGCCCCCACATAGTAGTTAGGCTCCTATATAGTAGTTAGGCCAACATACTACCCCCATATAGAATTAAGCTAATGTACTGCCCTCACAAAGTATTAGGGCCACATACTATCCCAATTTATTGTTAGGCTCCCATGCTTCCCCCACATAGTATTAGGCTCCCATACAGTAGTTAGGCCTTCATATTGCCACATATATTAGTTAGGCCCCCATACTGCCCCCACATAGTATTAGGAACCCATGTTGCCACCATATTCTTCTAATATACAGGGTGGGCCATTTATATGGATACACCTTAATAAAATGGGAATGGTTGGTGATATTAACTTCCTGTTTGTGGCACATTAGTATATGTGAGAGGGGAAACTTTTCAAGATGGGTGGTGACCATGGCGGCCATTTTGAATCCAACTTTAGTTTTTTCAATAGGAAGAGGGTCATGTGACACGTCAAACTTATTGGGAATTTCACAAGAAAAACAATGATGTGCTTGGTTTTTATGTAACTTTATTCTTTCATGAGTTATTTACAAGTTTCTGACCACTTATAAAATGTGTTCAATGTGCTGCCCATTGTGTTGGATTGTCAATGCAACCCTCTTCTCCTACTCTTCACACACTGATAGCAACACCGCAGGAGAAATGCTAGCACAGGCTTCCAGTATCCGTAGTTTCAGGTGCTGCACATCTCGTATCTTCACAGCAATTGCCTTCAGATGACCCCAAAGATAAAAGTCTAAGGGGGTCAGATCGAGAGACCTTGGGGGCCATTCAACTGGCCCACGATGACCAATCCACTTTCCAGGAAACTGTCCGAAAAACTCAGGGAACGTGCCAGCTTCAGTGCATATAGAGGGAAACACATCATCATGTAGCAATTTCGCATATCCAGTGGCCTACATGATGATGTGTACTGAAGCTGGCACTTTCCCTGAGTTTTTCCAGCAAGATGGTGCACCACCACATTATGTGTGTCAGGTCCGAGCATTCCTAGATGAACAGTTTCCTGGAAAGTGGATTGGTCACCATGGGCCCCCAAGGTCTCCCGATCTGACCCCCTTAGACTTTTATCTTTGGGGTCATCTGAAGGCAATTGTCTATGCTGTGAAGATACGAGATGTGCAGCACCGGAAACTACGGATACTGGAAGCCTGTGCTAGCATTTATCCTGCGGTGTTGCCAACAGTGTGTGAAGAGTGAGAGAAGAGGGTTGCATTGACAATCTAACACAATGGGCAGCACATTGAACACACTTTTTAAGTGGTCAGAAACTTGTAAATAACTAATGAAAGAATAAAGTTATGTTAAAACCAAGCACATCATAGTTTTTCTTGTGAAATTCCCAATAAGTTTGATGTGTCCCATGACCCTCTTCCTATTGAAAAAACAAAAGTTGGATTCAAAATGGCCGCCATGGTCACCACCCATTTTGAAAAGTTTCCCCCCTCACATATACTAATGTGCCACAAACAGGAAGTTAATATCACCAACCATTCCCATTTTATTAAGGTGTATCCACATAAATGGCCCACCCTGTAGTATGAGGCCCCTATGTAGTAGTTAGGCTCCTATATACTTCTCATACTAAGTAATTAGGCCACTCATCCAGCTTCTACATACTATTGGGCCCCCATATCGCCCCACAAAGTATTAGGGCCCCATACTGCCCCCCAAAGTATTGGGCCCCCATATTGTTGCATGAAATATTAGGGCCCCATACTGCCCCATTTAGTGTTAACTCCCCCCATTCTGCCCCCACATAGTACTAGCCCCCCCCCATCTCTGTCCCCATATTGTATTAGGCCCCTTCTTGGTCCCAAATAAAAGTAGTCTCCCATCTGTGCAGACACAGTATGAGGCCTCCATAGAGTAGTTAGGCCCTCATACTGCCCCATGTAGTAGTTAGGTCCCTGTAGTTCCCCCACTTAGTATTGGGAACCCATACTACCTTCATATAGTATTAGGCCCCCTCTGTGCAGATAAAACATCACAGAACAGGACCTAAAAACAATATTTATTAACTTGCCCCTAAAAAGAAACCAAATAGGTTATCATAATGCTCAATGAGCCACAACAATACACACAAATACCAAATGTGATAAACACAAAAATCCAAAAATCCAAGTAACCAACACGTCTGATACACTATATAACACAGTACGTGTTGAGGGTAATTACTCCACCAAGTTTACCGGATACAAAATATATACATACTGTGGCAGTGTGGCAAGGAAAGGGTGTATTTCCCTTGCTAAGTCTGGAGAATGCTCCACCTGTGGCCTGATTAATGAGGTATCAGGAAGGGAAAGTGTGTTTTAAAAGGAAAAGAAACAGAATAGTTGGGGCTCTTCCTGGGAAACAGTATGCTGGCTGTTAGAGGGGGAGACACACTGGCCCTGTTTAGGTAACACGCAGAAGGCGCTGCGAGTGGTCCAAGAAGTGGTGTGAACTGTGAGTAGCAGGTTGCAGGAGTCACATGTTTAACTGGCTGAGGGTAGCTCACCAGCTAGTAGTCAGGGCATGCTGATATGTGTAGTCAGTGACCAGACGGTCTAGGATTTTATTTTGTTCCTGCGTTATGTTTGTTTTCCCCCTGCAACCTGTCTAAATAAAGCTGGCAAGGTGCCAGGCTTGCATGAATAACCGTTGTCTGCGGGTTTATTGAGTGGAAACGTGTCCCGTGGCAGTGTCCAGGACGATCCCGGAGCTAATCCCCAAGGAGGAATCCTTACAATTGGTGTCGGATGCGGGCAAACACGTTGCTAGGAGCAACCAGTGGTCGAGTTGCAGTGAAGTTGTTGCCAAGAAAAAAACTACCGTGCATGGTGCAAGGGTGTACTCTTTCTCAGAGAGGATACAGTGGGACGAGCCGAGCTGTGGAGTACAACAGCAGGACTGCGCCTGTGGTGAAGTTGTTGCTAGGGGCAACAGATCGCATCAAGCGAGTGGGCGCTCTTTCTCAAGTAAGGAGACGAGTGGACGGGCCACCTGCAGAGTGCAAATGAAGTTTTGAGGCTGTGAATACAGGCGTTGCTAGGGGCAACGAAAAATTTTGTTGGCAAGCGGCTGACATTTTGGCAGAGGACTGTGCTGTATTGCAAGATGGATGTCCTGATAAGTGTTGTGTTGCAGACGGCTGCAGTGCCAGAGTAAGCAAGCTTTGCAGAGTTTGAAAAGATTGCTATGCATGAGGCATGGCCCAAGACACACTGGGGAAACTTGGTGTTTGGATTCATTGTGAACTGGATCCAAAGATCTTACGGGTCTATGAGAAAGTCAAGACAGAGATCCTGACTCAAGTGGGAGTAAGCCAAGCTGCAAGACTACAGTGTGCACTGCAGCCTAACAGTGATGCTGGGTTTAAAGTTGCAGAGCTACTTAAAGAGCAAGTGGAGCGATGTTCTGCAGCAGAGAAGCTGGTGAGAGGTGTCCAGCGCCAGCCCTTAAAGGAAATCTGTCATCAGAATCACCCGGACTAAACCTGTTACACAGGCTTGTAGTGCGGGTGATCCTAATTAAAACGCTTCTTACCTGGTTAAAAATGGTTGAGCGCTTCTTAAGATATCTATATTTTTATTTTTCTGTTATTCCCTGGCTTGGGACTCAGTGGGAGGTCTTATCATCTGGGACTCGGCCACACGTCATTCTAGCTGGGCGGAGCTGCCGACCGGCTCATGAATATTCATGAACTTATCCTCGCGGCCCTCCCCACCAGACCTAGAAAAAGGAGTTAGACTACGAGGATAAGTTCATGAATATTAATGAGCCGGGCGGCCGCTCCGCCCAGCTAGAATGACGTGTGGCCGAGTCCCAGATGATAACACCTCCCACTGAGTCCCAAGCCAGGGAATAACAGAAAAATAAAAATATAGATATCTTAAGAAGCGCTCAACCATTTTTAACCAGGTAAGGAGCGTTTTAATCAGGATCACCCGCACTACAAGCTTGTGTAACAGGTTTAGTGCGGGTGATTCTGATGACAGATTTCCTTTAACTGATTGGACGGCAAGAGATTCTGGTAAGACTGTTCCAGGGGTTATGGGGGCCATGTTTAGAGACTGGGACTGGGCATAAAAATGCTGAGTCGGAGGGCGGTGTTTCCCTAGTTCACTGTGTGAACAGTGTTCAAGGTGGTACCAACCTATGTCCAGTTGCAAAATCATGTGAGGGTGGGGAACCCCTCATGAAGACTGATGAGACTGTTCACACTGTGCAGATCGGATTGAAAAAAATCTGGTGAACAGAAAATGTTAAATGCAGGACTGGGAGAAAATTTTACAAAACACACTTTGCCTGAGTTAGGTCCTAGTGCTATGAAACTTATGTTGATGTGTTCAGATGTAAAGAGAACTGCTGCCACCTCTGACAGGACAAAAGAAAACCTGTGTGAGCTGGAAATAGAAGGTAAAAAGATGACGGTTTTGTTAGACCCTAGATGTGTAATAAGTCTGGTAAAGTCCAGCAGCAGAAAGCCAGACCCCGCTATAGTGTCTATGCAGGCTGGTATTTGGGGTTATAAAACAGTTAATGTCTGTATTTCTACTCCCTATGGTACTATAGGTCACAAGGTTGCAATAGAGCACTCCTTGGAGTATGATGTAGTATTGGGGACGGATTTTCCATTTTTTCAGCAATTATGGGAAGACTGTCAGGTGACTAGAGCGGGTACACCTGATAGGCTCACAACAATTGACTTGCACCACACACTAGTGGAGAGTTACTCAGCAGAGGCTGAGGACGGGGAGTGTCAGCAGTCACTATATGTAGGTCAGATAGGGGTCTGCCAGACTGCTGGGGGAGCTGAAGTCCAGACCGTGAGTCAAGTCCAAGAGGATCCAGTGACTCAAGTGACAAGTGTGCCTCTGACTGAAACAGAATCTTCAGTGAAACCAGAAACGGATCAGGTACAGGAACATGGGTTCCATCCGCCAGCTGAAGGTGAGCCCAAGGTGGGGCTAGACTTGCGCTGTCACCTGGAAGAAGTGAATGAGGCTGGAAAAGAGGCAGCTATGCTAAACCTTGTGAATAAAGATGAGCCAAAAGGGGGGTTGAAATTGCGCGGTCATCTGGAAGAGGTGACTGGAAAAGAAGCTACAGAGAGGCTGTGGATAATGCAGAAGTACTGAAGAGAGTACATGTGGAGCTGGGTGCTGCGCTTACTGTCACAGACAGAGTCCTGAGTGAAGGAGATGTGACGTCTGGACCAGAGATGGATCGTGACCAGGAAGGTCGAACCACTGGACCAGATGTTGCTGCAGACCCAGGAGCCCTAGACCTTTCTGCTGGGCAGCGGAGAGACAGTGTTGAAGTGAAAGAGAAGTCTGCCAGTGAGCAGAGACAGTCCAGAGAGACTGTCCAGGAACTACCCTGAAGCCCAAGTGGCCAAGACCCTTGAAAAGGGGGAGACTACTCATAAAAGGTGGAGAAGAGTCTGAACTAGTTGGCTTGAAGGAAGAGACAGGCCAAGGACAGGTGACTGTCAGAGGACAAGAGCATGTCTCAAGGTCCAGCAGCGAGAGTAAGGAGACCGCTGTAGGTAAGAGATCTCGGGAAAAAATGCGCTGGTCTTTGTAAAAAAAAGGGAGCAGATCCAGAACCTTGAAGAAACCTTACAGATGGTTTCTGCTAAATTGTCTCAAAAGGAAGTAGTTCATCACCTGACAGAGGAGAAAGTGGTAATGGCTCATAAGGTGCAGAGCCTGGAGGCACAGAACGAAACGCACATTAAGTCTCGAGCAGCTGCCTTGGATTCACTGGGTACTCAGCTCTCTAAACAAGAGGCTCAGCTAAAAGTCTATGAGCAGAAAGTGTCCAAGATGGCGCAACTGAATAAAGACAATGAGCAGATGAGAGAACAACTGCTGTCCCTGGAGGATACTGTCAAAAACTTGACAGAATTGCTGGAAAGTGAGCAGAAGAACTCTGCTAAGCTCAAGAGAGCGCAGCAGAAATGTTTAAAGCTGGAAGGGGACATGAGGGTCCTAAAAGAAAGCAGTGACCAAGCTATAGTAGAACTGGCTAACGAGAGGTTAAAAGTGTCTCAGATGGAAACTGAGGCCAAAGCCACAGCCGTCCGTGTAAAAGAAGAAAAACTGCTTGTGGGGCAAAAGCTACTGGAGACAGGGATGCTTTCTCTAAAAAAAGGCAGAGTCTGAACAATGAATGCAAGAAACAGTAGAGTCTGAAGACCATGAGAAGAAGCCATATGAAAGGTCCTCTGAAGCTGAGACTGAGGTGAAACCATATGGGAAGTCCTCTGAAGCTGCAGAGATATTGACATTGGATGGTGAAAATGCTGAGGCAGAGAAGTTCTCTGAGGTAGAAGTTAAACCAGAGATAACTGCAGAAGCTGCAAGTAAAGTCAGTGACACATCTGAAGGTGCTGGTGAAAAACTGCCTAAAGGAGCCAAGAGTTCTCCTAAAAATGAGCCTGTGAAGGTTGGTGTCCCTAAAGAAAGGGCTAATAAGAAAGCAGAGTCCTTAAAAAGAGGTCACTGTGATAGAAGACTGGGTCGTGGTAGAAACCCTGAGAGGCGCTGGATTAGTTCCAGAAAACATTGGAAGAAAGTCTGCAGAAGTAGAATCTGGAGAAGAGTCCGTCTCAAGGAGAAGATGGACATGTGCATTAAAGGAAAGCCTCCTGAAATTGGGAAGGATGTCTTAGAAGTCCTGCAAATGGGTGATACAGGCTCGATTGGCCACCAGCAAAGTATGGGCGATGGTCATACCGGTGGCAGAAGAAGACAAAGGTCTGGAGCATCTGCCTTGTCCGCACCTAGTGTCCAGAGTACTGCACAGACCAAGATGAAGAACCTGGTGTTGGAAAGGTGTGACATGAATGGAGCTTTTTACAAGGAATCTGTCAAAGGTGACCAAAAGTCTTGTGCTCGGTGGCTGATGAAAGTGCGAATGAAAGAAGGGTGCACCATTGGAGTGGTGCAGATAAAATCTGCTGATGAAGGAAGCAAAGTGCCTCAAAACCTGTTGGACGTAGTTGTTGAAGGAAAAGGAAAGGCATATGGACTCTGCCTTTTGAATACAAGTGCTCCTTCCCGGTGGTCTGAGCAGAGGGGGGGGGGGGGATATGTGGAAGTGTGGCAAGGAAAGGGTGTATTTCCCTTGCTAACTCTGGAGAATGCTCCACCTGTGGCCTGATTAATGAGGTATCAGGAAGGGAAAGTGTGTTTTAAAAGCAAAGGAAACAGAAGAGTTGGGGCTCTCCCTGGGAAACAGTATGCTGGCTGTTAGAGGGGGAGACACACAGGCCCTGTTTAGGTAACACGCAGAAGGTGCTGCGAGTGGTCCAAGAAGTGGTGTGAACTGTGAGTAGCAGGTTGCAGGAGACACATGTTTAACTGGCTGAGGGTAGCTCACCAGCTAGTAGTCAGGGCATGCTGACCAGACGGTCTAGGATTTTATTTTGTTCCTGCGTTATGTTTGTTTTCCTGTCTAAATAAAGCTGGCAAGTTGCCAGGCTTGCATGAATAACCATTGTCTGCGGGTTTATTGAGTGGAAACGTGTGCCGTGGCAGTGTCCAGGACGATCCCGGAGCTAATTCCCAAGGAGGAATCCTTACACATACATGATAAAAGAAACACACCGGAGTATCCACAGAGTCATTTCCTATTTTCACCCTATCTCCCATGGCTCAGGTAATGGCTCAGGGCAGGACCACAGGATGGGTGGGGACACGGTACCTGTTATTCCCTACCAATACACTGCTCTAGGCCCTAAACCTAGGCGGAATTATTGTCCTAAGAAGGATGGTCCGGAACCTACCCTGCACTTCTGCACTCCCCCTACATACACTAGCTCACTTACTAGATACACATGCTGCCTTTCTATCCGGGCAGATCCCTAGTATAGGTGACTCTAGTATTGATAATAGAGTGTAGGGGGTGGGTATCGGTACAGACAGAATGAAAGACAGAAGTATAGGCTATGAGGGGGCACGGTAAAAATTAGGCTGGTAGGTAACGATAATGCCCCACACTATCCAGCAGGGACTTGGCTAACATCCAAACCTTTAGGGGTATTTCCGTGTGGTTCCTGCATTGCATGTCCCTATGTGGTTAAACGTAATGGCATTGTCAGTTCTTCTACGGGTCAGCTTTTTACGTCCAGAGGGTTCGCCAATTGTAAATCAAAGGGCCTGATTTACATTTGCCAATGTACGTGCTCCAAAGATTATGTGGGCAAAACGACGAGGGAATTGAGATGAAGGGTGGGCGAACACCTTGGTGACATTTGCCATAATAGGAATACCTCGATATCCAAACACATACATGAACACCATGGGGGTGGGTGTGTGGGTCTCAAATTCTTAGTCCTAGAAACTGTGTGCCCTTCCCCACGGAAAGGGAATTATGACAAGATTGTTTTGCAAAAAGAACTGCAATGGATCTATCGGGTCAAATCGTATGCTCCTCATGGACTGAATGAGGCTTTGGCATTCAATTGCTTCATTTGATTCTCCCCCCTCACTATTCCTTTTCTTAATAAATGAGGGTCTTCATTGTTTGGTTTATTAATTAGCTTTTACATATCATTGGTTTGTCCTGTCCTATAGTAACGATCCGGTCCTGGTTATATCTGCACGGGATATTGCAACTACTGTGTCATTATATAGTGGCGGCATAGTTATATCGGTTATCCAAGTTAAGTTAATGTATTGTCATGAGGATATACAAGTATTATTGATATACCTGTTCGAGACCTTGAACTTAACCTGAGTGCCAAGTTCTGTATGAGGTTCGGCTCTTCGGACTTGCGCTAAAGTATCAGCGCCAGTACTATAGGCTGGTAGAATCTATTAGGAACCCAGGCGCATGCGCTATTGTGATAGGTTAGGTGAACTGTCTATCACTAAGCCTGTTTACCTGGTTCCCATAGGAACCAGTTAGAAACATTTTCGGCAAGTACCGGAAGTGATGTAATACTCACTTCCGGTCTCTGACATGCAATCTTGAAGGTATCTCTGTATGCGTTCCAGCAGCAACCAATGGGAGCTGAGTTGGGGATTTTTTTACCTGTAAAATGACCCGGTCAGTTGACAAACAATCACTTGCTTGTTCATTTGTTGATCACTCGCTCTATTACACAGGGTGATGTCAGCCATTTTGGCCTGTGTAATAGAGCCCTTACTTTCTTTAAGGCTGCGTTCACATAACGATTATCCCTTCTGTGGCATGTTTGGGTCTGCAACCTGTCAAAATGGGATGCTTATGTATACAAGCATGGACAGGCACAGGATTCAATGGCTCCAATGGCCAAACGTAGTCACTAGCTAGGCATCACATTTTAACACATTGTCAATGTATACATGGCACGGAGGGCGCGGTGTGAATGTGGCCTTAGTCTGTTTTAAAGTAATAATTGTACACCCAGGGTTTAGTAGAATATATGGTAAAAATAGTATATTAGGATAAATGGTTTGGTACTCTAAAACAACCTCTAAATAAGATTGCATTGGCCTAGATCTTTGGGATCCACACTATAGGCCCATTACTGTGTAACAGCTTGGGTCTTCCAGAGGGTCCTGTGGTACTCTGGGACCAATCTGAACCTGTGTTGCATTTAGAATCTGTGGATAGCAGTCCCTCACCACTGCACATGTGTCTATAGAGCAGCACAGACTCCTGCCCACCGACTGCGCTCTCAGCTTCCCACTTGGCAGCCGCAGGCTCCACCAAACTCATCCAGCAGCATGAATCCTTTCCACAGACCTCCAAGCACTGATTCACTTTTCAGATGTGTCCTGAGATTTATTATGAACAATATTATTACAAACATTTATTCTGTGCATATAATCTCTTTTCCTATTAAGCCGCAATCTCACCTCCATTAACACCGCAAGAAAAGGATCAAAAAGAAAACACATTTGCAAATATTCATCAGTTACGAATGGGTACGGTTAGAGCTCATTCTTTTCTGTCTGGGACTTCAAAGGACTTAGGTTATTATATAGCAGCAACAGGTTAAATGGGGACTGAAAGATTCTATATGAGAAGAAGAAAAGTCCTACAACTTTCTAATACACGTTGAATATTTAATAATTTGTAAGGTTTCTACTTGCGGTCAGTGAATGGGAACATTGTTTTTTTTTTTTTTTACATTGTGGCTGAAAATCTCTACAGAAATTACTTAAAGGAAAACGGTAACCCTTCCTGTAACCCGATACTATAACCCAGTTACAGTGCGGGTGAACAGGAGACTGATGCAGGGTCTTGGACTGCTATACCTACCTGCAGTCCAGAGCCCCGATCCCCCTAAGATCCCTCTCTTCCAGCGCTGACTTGTGCTTTGAGGCGGCCCCCAGCTAGATTTAAATATTCATAAGCGCTGGTCACGTGAGCACTCAGTAGGCACGAGCGCTCACGTGACCAGCACTTATGAATATTTAAATCCAGCCAGCGGGCGGGCCCGCTTCAAAGCACAAGTCACCGCTGCAAGAGGGGGACCTTCGGGGCATCGGGGTTCTGGACTGCTATGTATAGCAGTCCGAGACTCCGCATCGGTCTCCTGTTCACCCGCACTATAACCCGGTGTATCGGGTTATAGTGCGGGTGACCGTTTTCATTAAATTTCTTGTCTATTTATTAAAATTGTATCCTAAATAATCCTGTTAGGTGAAAGCCTAAACTCCATGCATCCAATGCATCCATTACATTAGAACAGGATATTGATTCTGCTATCTATACTAGAGCCCTGCGCAAGACTGTTTTCTTAATCCCACTCACGCCTACCTGTGCTGGATTAGTGACCATTACCGCTCGCTCCCGCAATGGGTGTGTTTCCCTACCACCCGTTCCTGCAACATATCTACCCAATCCTGCCAGCTCCCACAAACCTTTTGTTGCTCACTATTATCCATAAAGCATAACAATGAGCTGGATGTATCCATAAAGGATAATAGTGAGCTGGATGTATCCATAAAGGATAATAGTGAGCTGGATGTATCCATAAAGCATAACAATGAGCTGGATGTATCCATAAAGGATAACAATGAGCTGGATGTATCCATAAAGCATAACAATGAGCTGGATGTATCCATAAAGGATAATAGTGAGCTGAATGTATCCATAAAGGATTACAATGAGCTGGATGTATCCATAAAGGATAACAATGAGCTGGATGTATCCATAAAGGATGACAATGATCTGGATGTATCCATAAAGGATAACAATGAGCTGGATGTATCCATAAAGGATAACAATGAGCTGGATGTATCCATAAAGGATAACAATGAGCTGGATGTATCCATAAAGGATAACAATGAGCTGGATGTATCCGTAAAGGATAACAATGAGCTGGATGTATCCATAAAGGATTACAATGAGCTGGATGTATCCATAAAGGATAACAATGAGCTGGATGTATCCATAAAGGATAACAATGAGCTGGATGTATCCATAAAGGATTACAATGAGCTGGATGTATCCATAAAGGATTACAATGATCTGGATGTATCCATAAAGGATAACAATGATCTGGATGTATCCATAAAGGATAACAATGATCTGGATGTATCCATAAAGGATACCAAAGAGCTGGATGTATCCATAAAGGATAACAATGATCTGGATGTATCCATAAAGGATAACAATGAGCTGGATGTATCCATAAAGGATACCAAAGAGCTGGATGTATCCATAAAGGATAACAATGATCTGGATGTATCCATAAAGGATAACAATGAGCTGGATGTATCCATAAAGGAGAACAATGAGCTGGATGTATCCATAAAGGATAACAATGAGCTGGATGTATCCATAAAGGATAACAATGAGCTGGATGTATCCATAAAGGATAACAATGAGCTGGATGTATCCATAAAGGATACCAAAGAGCTGGATGTATCAATAAAGGATAACAATGATTTGGATGTATCCATAAAGGAAAAAAATGATCTAAATGTATCCATAAAGCATAACAATGAGCTGGATGTAACCATAAAGGATAACAATGATCTGGATGTATCCATAAAGGATAACAATGAGCTGGATGTAACCATAAAGGATAACAATGAGCTGGATGTATCCATAAAGGTTAATAGTGATCTGGATGTATCAATAAAGGATAACAATGATTTGGATGTATCCATAAAGGAAAAAAATTATCTAAATGTATCTATAAAGCATAACAATGAGCTAGACGTATCCATAAAGGATAACAATGAGCTAGCTGTTTCCATTAACCCCTTAAGGACCAGGCCATTTTACACCTTAGGACCAGAGCATTTTTTGAACATCTGACCACTGTCACTTTAAACATTAATAACTCTTGGATGCTTTTAGTTATCATTCTGATTCTGAGATTGTTTTTTCGTGACATATTCTACTTTATTTTGGTGGTAAATTTCGGCGTTACTTGCATCCTTTTTTGGTGAAAAATCCCAAAATATCATGAAAATCTTGAAAATTCTGCATTTTTCTAACTTTGAAGCTCTCTGCTTGTAAGGAAAATGGATATTCCCAATACATTTAATTTTTCTTCACAAATACAATATGTCCACTTTATGTTGGCATCATAAAATGGACATATTTTTGCTTTTTGAAAAAATTAGAGGGCTTCAAAGTAAAGCAGCAATTTTCAAAAATTTCATAAAAATTGCTAAATCTGAAGGTACAGATGTTACAGAACTACAACTCCCAGCATGCCTGGGCAGTCTAGGCATGCTGAGAGTTGTAGTTTGGCAACATCTGGAGGGCTACCGTTTGGGCACCACTGTAACAGTGGTCTCCAAACTGTGACCCTCCAGATGTTGCAAAACTACAACTCCCAGCATGCCCAGACAGCCTTTGGCTGTCTGGGCATGCTGGGAGTTGCAGTTTGGCCTTCCTAGTGGTTGCCACAGTAAAGATCACTTTACTTTCACTTTAAATTCCCCCCTCCCCCTCAGTAGTTTCCCTACCTGACCCAGGATCCAGCAGTCTCTAGCAACGATCGGGGTCTCCAGGCATCTTCTCCTGCAGGTACCGACCTCCATCTTCTTCCCATGATCCCCTCGACATCCAGGGGTGGCCAGAACGGGGGGTTGCCATGGCAACCCACTGTCCTGCTCTGCCATTGGTCAGAATCAATTCTGACCAATGGCGGGGATAGGAGGAAATCGCAGCATTGCGACTTCACTCCTACCCTTCAGGATGATCTGGGCTGTCACTGACAGGTCAGATCATCACAATTTTCCAGGTGATTGGGTCACCAGAGACCCGATCAGCCCGCGATAGGAGAAAATCGCATGTCTGAATTGACATGCGATTTTCTGCGATTGCACGGCATGGATGCTGAAGGATTTCTTTTTTGTGTGCTGGTAATGTGTAGGAGCACCAAATTTATTAAAAGGTAGCAAACCATTTTGTTAAATTTTGTGCAGGTCACATAATTTCTCTCTTCACATACACCAAAAATCTAAGTCTGGGCTGGTGTAGTTTTAGAGACTTTTCAGTGGGTTTGCGCCTTTTTGTGCCTTTTCACAAAAAGGTGCAGTTCATAAAACCCGTCCATATCATGTGTATTGTCAAAATCAGTGGATTGCAACTGAAGTGGAAAAAAGGCACAAACAAACCCTGCTTGCGCCATTTTTGCACAATTTTTAGACACAAAAAAGTCTAAAGCCAATAATACATGTCTGCCATAGTGTATATTTTATAAGGAATTTTTGGGGTAGTATGGATTTTTTGGGCCACAATACATTACGGTATTGTATTCAGAGGGTGCATAGCAAGGTTATATTCAGAGAGCACAGTATGTGGTAGTATTATTATATTCAGAGGGTTCAGTGTGTTGTAGTAATATATTCAGAGGTTACGGTGTGTGGCGGTTTTATATACAGAGGTTACGGTGTGTGGTGGTTTTATATACAGAGGTTACGGTGTGTGGTGGTTTTATATTCAGAGGTTACGGTGTGTGGCGGTTTTATATACAGAGGGTACGGTGTGTGGCGGTTTTATATACAGAGGGTACCGTGTGTGGTGGTATTATATTCAGAGGGTACAGTGTGTAGTAGTATCATATTCAGAGGGTACGGTGTGTGCCAGTATTATATTCAAATGATACAGTGTCTGGCAGTATTATAATAATTATTGTTTTCATATAGAGGATCAGAATCCGCTGACATAGTGAGGAACCATCTGGGCGTCAAGTTCTGCTGAGTGAACATTTAGCAGGAACAATCCTGGCGGTATGTACCATCTGAATTAGATAAGGGAAGACTATAGAAAAGACGTCACCTGTAGTCACTGATATTCTTGTGTATTCTCCTCACTATGTCCTATCAGAGCTGTAGTCACTTGTAAGTTCCACAGTTATGATGAGTGAAACTACAACTCCCACCATAACCTTACCACTGCTTAAAGGGGCACTCTGCTGGAAAACATATTTTTTTTTAAATCAACTGGTGCCAGAAAGTTAAACAGAGTTGTAAATTACTTCTATTTAAAAATCCTTTCAGTGCTTATCAGCTGCTGTATGCTCCACAGGAAGTTCTTTTCTTTTTGAATTTCCTTTCTGTCTGATCACAGTGCACTCTGCTGACACCTCTGTCCATTTTAGGAACTGTCCAGAGTAGGAGCAAATCCCCATAGCAAACCTCTCCTGCTCTGGACAGTTCCTGACATGGACAGAGGTGTCAGCAGAGAGCACTGTGGTCAGACAGAAGGGAAATTCAAAAAGAAAAGAATTTCCTGAGGAGCATATAGCAGCTGATAAGTACTGGAAGTAATTTACAAATCTGTTTAACTTTCTTGTACCAGTTTATTTGAAAGAAAATGTTTGAGTACCCCTTTAAGTCATTCTGGGAGCTGTACTTTTAAATGGTGAAGACTTCTTTAGCGCTTTCCCATTCTGTGGCAATTGGTATATTTGATTATTATACTGGAATTTTTTACAATGCGCTACACCAGTGGCATCTGTCACAACAGGCCAAAAACTTACTGGGGGGGGCGTGTAGGTATGTGGTGACACTATATTCTACCGCATCGGGTGACACCAACCCTAGCAATACCACTTGCTGTATTTTATGGGTGACATTATATTTATATATATTAATAAACAAATTCATATAGGTGTGTGTGTGTGTATAATATATTTATATATATATATATATATATATATATATAATTAGAGAGAGAGAAGGAATCACTGCAGCACATCTGTTTTTCTTGCAAAAGTAAAAAGTGGGTTTTATTCCAACATGTGTAGAGTTACAGGCAACGTTTCTGCTGCTCACCCAGACATTGGGGGAGATTTATCAAAATCTGTCCTGTGGAAAAGTTGCCTAGTTGCCCATAGCAACCAATCAGATCGCTTCTTTCATTTTTAAAAGGGCCTTTGCAAAATAAAAGAAGCGATCTGATTGGCTACTATGGGCAACTGGGAACTTTTCCACAGGACAGGTTTTGATAAATCTCCCCCAATGTCTCGGTGAGCAGCAGAAACGTTGCCTGTAACTCTACACATGTTGGAATAAAACCCACTTTTTATTTTTTCTTAATAAAATTCGCTGTGAATTTGTGACCAGGATTCCTACACTTGCCTGCACTCTTCAATGCATTCAGGTGCTGTTTTCTTGAAGAAAAAAAAAAAATATATATATAGATGCAGCACACCACAGCTTGAGAATCACGGTGCAAGGTTTATTCCATAGTGTATTCCAATAGACAACGTTTCACCAGCCTCACGCTGGCTTTTTCAAGCGTGAGGCTGGTGAAACGTTGTCTATTGGAATACACTATGGAATAAACCTTGCACCGTGATTTTCAAGCTGGGATGTGCTGCATCTATTTGTTTTTTATGGATTAAGGAACCGGCGACCGAGGCTCCAAGTATGCTTGCACCCCGTTCAAAATTACCTATTTATTTTGATGTGCTGTTCATATTTGGAGTATATATATATATATATATATATATTCTATATGCATGCCGGCTGTTGGCTGGCACAATGACACAGTGCTGTGTGGCTGGTATGCAATAATTTCCAGGGCTGGTTTTTGTCCCCAGTCTGGCCCTGAGGATAACAATGAGCTGGATGTATCCATAAAGGATAACAATGAGCTGGATGTATCCATAAAGGATAACAATGATCTGGATGTATCCATAAAGGATAACAATGAGCTGGATGTATCCATAAAGGATAACAATGAGCTGGATGTATCCATAAAGGATAACAATGAGCTGGATGTATCCATAAAGGATAACAATGATCTGGATGTATCCATAAAGGATAACAATGATCTGGATGTATCCATAAAGGATAACAATGAGCTGGATGTATCCATAAAGGATAACAATGAGCTGGATGTATCTATAAAGGATAACAATGATCTGGATGTATCCATAAAGGATAACAATGATCTGGATGTATCCATAAAGGATAACAATGAGCTGGATGTATCCATAAAGGATAACAATGATCTGGATGTATCTATAAAGGATAACAATGATCTGGATGTATCCATAAAGGATTACAATGATCTGGATGTATCCATAAAGGATAACAATGATCTGAATGTATCCATAAAGGATAACAATGATCTGGATGTATCCATAAAGGATAACAATGAGCTGGATGTATCCATAAAGGATAACAATGATCTGAATGTATCCATAAAGGATAACAATGAGCTGGATGTATCCATAAAGGATAACAATGAGCTGGATGTATCCATAAAGGATAACAATGAGCTGGATGTATCCATAAAGGGTAACAATGAGCTGGATGTAACCATAAAGGATAACAATGATCTGGATGTATCCATAAAGGATAACAATGAGCTGGATGTATCCATAAAGGATAACAATGATCTGAATGTATCCATAAAGAATAACAATGATCTGGATGTATCCATAAAGGATAACAATGATCTGGATGTATCCATAAAGGATAACAATGATCTGGATGTATCCATAAAGGATAACAATGAGCTGGATGTATCCATAAAGGATAACAATGATCTGGATGTATCCATAAAGGATAACAATGAGCTGGATGTATCCATAAAGGATAACAATGAGCTTGATGTGTCTAGAAAGAATAGACATGAGCTGGATGTATCCCTGAAGAATAAGGATAGGATCTGAATGATACCTTTTTACTATCTAATCCCAGCATCAAAAATGTGGGGCGAAGCAAATCAATGTTTTCTTGCTGAAGGGAGCAGACATCTGG
Organism: Hyla sarda; assembly: GCF_029499605.1. Classification (NCBI taxonomy): domain Eukaryota; kingdom Metazoa; phylum Chordata; class Amphibia; order Anura; family Hylidae; genus Hyla; species Hyla sarda. Next base: position 146,926,499 of record NC_079194.1, read on the forward strand.
GAAAGGGTCCACTTCCATCTGAATAAGCTTTCAAAATGCTCAGATTTGTTTGGAAACTGAGGTTAGGAAAACATGGCCGCAGTGCTAACTGCAAACCGCCTGACAACTCCGCTCAGCTTCAGCCCCTCACATCTATGTGCACGTTTTCCGTCCCTCGGTGCCTCCGTCGTCATCAGGCCAACAGGCTGAAACTGAAGCTGCAGGCGCGCTTCCCAGACACAGCTCAAAATCAAATAAACCTGAGCCGGGCTGAGAGGCGTCTTTATTGAGCGCACCTGTTTCAACTTTTTGTCAAACGTTTCCTTAGTTACATCAAGTAAGACCAGAAACAGAGGACGCAGATGGGTCTGGCTGCCACCCCCGCCAGCCACCCATGTAACCGGGCGAGGACATTCTGCTTTATTATAAATGTTATGTAAATTCTCTACATTCAGGATGAATCGCTCACCTGCCATCTGGATTCTCACTCTGACAGATAATTGATGATGACATCACAGCTCTTGAATCTTGGAGCGTTAATATGGGATGACCGAGTGTGGACAGCGCCATTTCTGGACTAACTAACGGTGAAAGTCATCCGATCCAGTGTTTGTAATAGTGACACTGATGTCATGTCTCAGTCCAGACAACCCAATCATTTTAGTTACAAGCTCATAATAGTACTTATAAAAATGTTAGAAAAGCAAATGAGGATTAATTTGCAAAATACCAGTAGCTGAACCTAGGCGATGCCATGCCATTGATGAGGAGATGAGGGCGCTGTCCACAAAATGTATTAATATTAAAAACAAAACATAATTTGAATAATGATAATATGAAACATTCAATGAATCACAGATGACCTCTTCTTTTATTAAAAAAAAATTGACTTTTCTTCTACATTTGACCTGGGTCATATTGAAGACTTCTCCCAGCCATAACTTATCTTACCAGAATCTGCTGGACAAATATATTAGGCTCTTCGCTCCAGAAACCTCTTCACCTCAATACAAACTCTCTATCTGTTTTACCCCACACAGTATCAGTGTACACTTTGTGCCCCAATATAGTAGGTAGGTCCCTTTTGTGCCTCTACATGGTAGGTAGGCTCCACGCTATGTCCCTATACATAAGTTACCCCCCCCCCCCCCCATATAGTAAACACGCTGCTCATGCAGTAAATATGCCTCCACTAAAGTAGTAAGCCCACCAAATAGAAGTTAGGCTTCCCCATGCAATAGTTAGCCTCCAATTTATTAACCACTCATATAGTAGTTAGACTTCCATGTAGTACTTAGCCCCTAATATATTGGCCCAGTTTGTAGTAGTTAGCAATCCCCTATACAGTAATTAGGCCCCCATATAGCAGTTAGCCCCCCATATAGAAATTAGTCCCCTATGCAGTAGTTAGCCCTTTATTTAGTAGTTAAGCCTCATGTAGTTAGGCCCTGCATAATAGTTAGCCCCCCCATATCGTAGTTAGGCCTCCTATAAAGTAGTTAGCCATCCCATATAGTAGTAAGCCCACAAGAATGCACATGCATTTGAGAGCTGTGCTCGTCTGGGTATCCGGTGTGCATGTGCCTTGAATTCCCGGATAGGCCCCTCTTCTTTTGTGGGTGTGGCCACACCCCTTGTCACTTCTTTTATTGTCACTTACTAAAGGGTTATAAGGGTAACTTTGGGGCTATTTCAGAATATGGTATCATTTAATAGTGTCAGTTTAGGTATACTGGGGGAAAATTTTCAAAACCTGTCTAGGGGAAGAGTGGTGCAGTTGCCCATAGCAACCAATCAGATTGCTTCTTTCATTTCCCCAGGCCTCTTTATAAATTAAAGAAGCAATCTGATTGGTTGCTATGGGCAACTGCACCACTCTTCCTCTGAACAGGTTTTGATAAATCTCCCCCACTGCCTCTAATTTTCTAGATAAAAAATATAATAAGTGCAAAAATGGATTGGTCAGAAGTAGCCTTCTTACAAATAACAAGGAAATTCTTCTAAATTCAACAAAGTAAACACCTGAAACGACTAATGGTGTTGTATTTGGTACAATGACAGAACTACAAAGTAAGTAGGAAAATTCTATGGTTACCTGAGAAGTTTTTGGCAGGTGCAACATAACTGTCCCAGGAAGAAACATCAATTATTGTGAAGCTGAAATTGCTTATGAATGTGAAGACCCACAAAGATTCCCACTATTACTTTGGTATTGCTCAGGCCTAGGAACCCAGCTGCCATGTACGCAGCTATAAGTTGTGTTCTGAGGTGTATCTAAGAACTGGTGTCTGTTCAGCAACACTAATATAATGGCCCTCATTTACTATTCTAAACCCGACTTGTTTTGTCGGGCTTTTTTGGCGCATCGTTGTCTGCGACATGTCGCAGACATCGTGCGCCAGTCTGCAACACGATGCAACATTTTTCCAACCCGAATTTGTTGAATTGTTGTGGATTTTTTCCCGACAACTCAGAGGAGTTGGAAACCAAAACCAACAAAACCCACGTGCGACAAACAGGATGCGACATAATAATAAATACCAGGGGAAAAAAGCAGTCGGGTAAGAAAGCAACATAGACTTACAACCCGATTTTCTAAGTAAATGAGGGCCAATATATACAGTGGGTAAGGGCTGAGTGTTACTGGTGGGCTGCCATGTAACCTGTCAATCCAGTAATCTAAACTAAGCTATGTGGCTAGACAAAGTCTCTACATGATACACAGTGGCCCATCAGATAAGGTGATGAGTCTACCAGACCATGGCAGCTTTCGAAAATAAGATCTTTGAGGTAAATCTAAGTGTATTACTGTGCCTAAAGAGTAGAAAGACCAAAGACTGCCATGTGCAAACATCATACTTGCTGTGCTGATATACACAGGTAATGCAGCTCCAACCAAACAACTATCATCAAAGCTCCAGAAATGCGTGGCTTTCTGTAAGGTTACGTTCACATATACAGGATCTGCTGCATATTTTGTGCAGCTGATTTTGCTAATCAATAACTTCAATGGGTAGCAAAATCAGCTGCAGAAAATATGCAGCAAAAATTTGCAGCAGATCCTGAACGTGTGAACGTACCCTAAAGCAGAAAAATAGTAAATGCAGGAGAAAAACTACTGCCATAGTAGCTATAATGGCTGCCACAGGCCCACAGTGTAGGGGAGCCCAAGCTGGGCATACACCACATGGCAAAGCTTAGATTAGACATGGAGCTACAGACACATTTTATGTATTTTGCTGCAATTTGTGAAAGATTTTGGCTTAACCACTTAAGGAAGCAGCCCTTTTTCACCTTAAATGGGCACTGTCACCAACTTTATTTTTTGATATGTTGTAGTACTTATGTACTACAACATATCTCTAATATAGTGTGAATTCGGGTAGAAAACAGACATGGTCGCACATCTACAATCTTGTATAATGATCTACTTGCTTCTCAACATAATATCAAAAACGAACGGGTTGTTAGTATTATTGATCAAAAAGTACAAGCCCACTCGCCACGTCAAGGCCACCTATTTAGAGTGGGTCCCCAACGTCCCCAGCATAAAATGGCGTAGCACCGGGCGGCGACCACCACCGCCGCGACACCAGTGCCCACGGGGGGGGGGGGGGAACGACCCACTGGCAGAGCGGCCCCAATGCCACCCAAACCAGTCTATAGGCCGCACCCCCCCACAGACACGGTGCCACGGCAGCAACGGACACCGCACAGCACCACACCAGTGTGAACAAGGTGTAACAGCACACTTACCATGCTCTCCCAGTCAGACTGGGAGGCTGCTAGGAAAGAAATGGCCCTTGTGTAACTAACTACTACTTATATAGGGTTGGGCTGAGGGGGTGGGGAAGAGTGCAGACACATGTTCAAACAAAAAAAAGGAGGGGATAGAAAACACAATGTGAATTCGGGTAGAAAACAGACATGGTCGCACATCTACAAACTTGTATAATGATCTGATTGCTTCTCAGCATAACATCAAATATCTCTAATATACTTTTATTATTTTTATTTTTTTTATTAAAATGCTTTTATTTACATTTGAAAACCGGCCACTAGAGGTCTCCCTCCTAGTGGCCGGCTGCAGCCTGGCGTGACGTCACACCTGAAAAAGGACTGATGTGGCCAGCATCGGTCCTTTTTCAATCAGACAGGCTGGGAGCGAGCGCATTGGCTCCCCGGCCACTGGCTGGGAGGCCACTCCTCCCGCACATCGCCACCGCCGCTGCCGCTGCCTCGTCGCCGCCGCTGTCCCTGCACGCCCACTGCCGGACTCTGCAGTAAGTGTAATGAGGGAACGGGGTATGCGGGAGGGGGGTTTGTGATGGAGGGAACGGGGTATGCGGGGGGGGGGGGGGTTTGTGATGGAGGGAACGGGGTATGGCGCGGGGTGAGGGAGACGGAGGGGACAGGCTAGCGCCGCATGTAACTATCTAATAGTTTATCTACATAGGGTGCCTCCAGCTGTTTCAATACTTCAACTCCCAGCATGCCCTGACAGCCAATAGATGTCAGGGCAAGCTGGGAGTTGTAGTGGTGAAACAGCTGGAGGTACCCTGTGTAGATGAACTAAGGGCGGAAGTCCCCCCCAGCAGGCATCAGTGACGTAGTGCCTGCTGGGGAAGTCTGCCTGGTAGTGAGCACACTGCCAGGCAGACAAAAGGCATTTTTAATATAGTAAAAATTAAAATTAAAAGCAGGGAGGGGGTTAGGGATAGATTGGCAATAGGCAGGGACAGGAAAAAAACAAATAGGATGGTGGGAACTACTCTTTAACCCCTTAAGGACGGAGCCCATTTTCACCTCTAGGACGAAGCCCTTTTTTGCAAATCTGACCACTGTCACTTTAAACATTAATAACTCTGGAATGCTTTCTGTTATCAATCTGATTCTGAGATTGTTTTTTCGTGACATATTCTACTTTAACTAAGTGGTAAAATTTTGTGGTAACTTGCATCCTTTCTTGGTGAAAAATTCCAAAATTTGATGAAAAAATTAAAAAATTTTCATTTTTCTAACTTTGAAGCTCTCTGCTTGTAAGGAAAATGGATATTCCAAATTATTTTTTTTTGGATTCACATATACAATATGTCTACTTTATATTTCCATCATAAAATTGACGAGTTTTTACTTTTGGAAGACACCAGAGGGCTTCAAAGTTCAGTAGCAATTTTCAAATTTTTCACAAAATTTTCAAACTCGCAATTTTTCAGGGACCAGTTCAGGTTTGAAGTGGATTTGAAGGGTCTTCATATTAGAAATACCCCACAAATGACCCCATTATAAAAACTACACCCCCTAAAGTATTCAAAATGACATTCAGTAAATGTTTTAACCCTTTAGGTGTTTCACAGGAAAAGCAGCAAAGTGAACGAGAAAATTCAAAATCTTCATTTTTTACACTCGCATGTTCTTGTAGACCCAATTTTTGAATTTTTACAAGGGGTAAAAGGAGAAAATGTATACCTATATTTGTAGCCCAATTTCTCTCGAGTAAGCACATACCTCATATGTCTATGTAAAGTGTTCGGCGGGCGCAGTAGAGGGCTCAGAAGCGAAGGAGCGACAAGGGGATTTTAGAGAGTACGTTTTTCTGAAATGGTTTTTGGGGGGCATGTCACCTTTAGGAAGCCCCTATGGTGCCAGAACAGCAAAAAAAAAACACATGGCATACCATTTTGGAAACTAGACCCCTTGAGGAACGTAACAAGGGATAAAGTTAGCCTTAATACCCCACAGGTGTTTCGCGACTTTTGCATATGTAAAAAAAAAAAAAAAAAATTTCACTAAAATGTGGGTTTCCCCCCAAATTTCACATTTTTGCAAGGGTTAATAGCAGAAAAGACCCCCCAAAATTTGTAACCCCATCTCTTCTGAGTATGGAGGTACCCCATAAGTGGACCTGAAGTGCACTACGGGCGAACTACAATGCTCAGAAGGGAAGGCGTCATATTTGGCTTTTTGAGAGCAAATTTTGCTCGGGGGGCATGTCGCATTTAGGAAGCCCCTATGGTGCCAGAACAGCAAAATAACCCCCACATGGCATACCATTTTGGAAACTAGACCCCTCACTAGTCCCAGAATGTAATGAGGGGTACAGTGAGCATTTACCCCCCACTGGTGTCTGACAGATCTTTGGAACAGTGGGCTGTGCAAAATTTTTCATTTTCACGGACCACTGTTCCAAAGATCCGTCAGACACCTGTGGGGTGTAAATTCTCACTGCACCCCTCATTACATTCCGTGAGGGGTGTAGTTTCCGAAATGGGGTCACATGTGGGTGTGTTTTTTTTTTTTTTGCGTTTGTCAGAACTGCTGTAACAATCAGCCACCTCTGTGCAAATCACCTCAAATGTACATGGGGCACTCTCCCTTCTGGGCCTTGTTGTGCGCCCCCAGAGCACTTTGCGCCCACATATGGGGTATCTCCGTACTCGGGAGAAATTGTGTTACAAATTTTGGGGGGCGTTTTTCCCTTTTACCTCTTGTGAAAATGAAAAGTATAGGGCAACACCATCATGTTAGTGTAAATTTTTTTATTTTTTTACACTAACATGCTGGTGTAGACCCCAACTGTTCCTTTTCATAAGGGGTAAAAGGAGAAAAAGCCCCCCAAAATTTGTTAGGCAATTTCTCCCGAGTACGGCGATACCCCATATGTGACCCTATTCTGTTGCCTTGAAATACGACAGGGCTCCAAAGTGAGAGCGCCATGTGCATTTGAGGCCTGAATTAGGGACTTGCATAGGGGTGGACATAGGGGTATTCTACGCCAGTGATTCCCAAACAGGGCGCCTCCAGCTGTTGCTAAACTCCCAGCATGCTTGGACAGTCAATTGCTGTCCAGAAATGCTGGGAGTTTTTGTTTTGCAACAGCTGGAGGCTCCATCTTAGAAACACTGCCGTACAATACGTTTTTAATTTTTATTGGAGAAGGGGGGTGGGGGGTGGGGGGGCAGTGTACGTGTGTATATGTAGTGTTTTACTCTTTATTTTATGTTAGTGTAGTGTAGTGTTTTTAGGTTACATTCACACTGGCGGCAGATTACACTGAGTCTCCCGCTAGGAGTTTGAGCTGCGGCGGAAAATTTGCCGCATCTCAAATTTGCAGCGGGGAACTCACTGTAATCTGCCGCCAGTGTGAATGTAGCCTGTACATTCACACGGGAGGGGGGTCAAAACTACAACTCCCAGCATGCACTGACAGACCATGCATGCTGGGAGTTGTAGTTTTGCAACAGCTGGAGGCACACTGGCTGGAAAACCTTGAGTTAGGTTCTATGAGCTAACTCAGTATTTTCCAACCAGTGTGCCTCCAGCTGTTGCAAAACTGCAACTCCCAGCATGTACTGATTGCGGAAGGGCATGCTGGGAGATGTAGTTATGCAATGGCTGGAGGCACGCAAGTACAACTCCCAGCATGCCAAGACAGCCTTATGCTGTTCCTGAATGCTTGGAGTTGTAGTTTTGCAATATTTAGAGGGGTTCAGGTTGTAGATCACTAAGTGGTCTCAAACTGTAGCCCTCCAGATGTTGCAAAACTACAACTCTCAGCATGCCCAGCCAGCAAACTGCTGTCTGGGCATGCTGAGAGTTGTAGTTTCGCAACATCTGGAGGGCTACAGTTTGAGACCACTTAGTGATCTACAACCTGAACCCCTCTAAATATTGCAAAACTACAAGTCCCAGCATGCCCACACAGCAAACAGCTGTCTGGGCATGCTGGGAGTTGTAGTTTTGCAACATCTGGAGGGCCACGGTTTAGAGACCACTGTAAACTGTGGCCCTCCGGATGTTGCTAGGCAACAACTCACCTAGCAGGACCCGGAAGCCGCCGCCGCACGTGGGGGATCCCCGCATGGAGGATCGCGATCCGGGATCCAGGTAGGGACCTTCGGCGCCGACCCTCCCTGGACGGTTCCCCCGTTTTGCCCGGACACCGATAGGTGGGCAAAGCGGGGGAACCGAACTTTAACCCCCCCTCCCCCGGTCTGCTATCGGTCGGTCGCTCGGCCGACCAATAGCAGGGATAGGAGGGGTGGCAACCCTGCCACCAAACTCCTATCCCTTTAGGGGGATCTAGGGTGTCTCGGACACCTACGATCCCTCTTATTTTCCGGGTCACCGGGTCACCAGTGACCCGTATGACCCGGAATCGCGCAGATCGCAGGTCTGAATTGACCTGCGATTTGCGCGCATCGCGGTCATGGGGGGGTCTCAGGACCCCCCTTGGCGATGTGCCGGGATGCCTGCTGTTAGATAACAGCAGTCATCCCGGTCCGATCACCGCTACCGGTGACGCGGCGCTCCCGGAACCCCGCGACGTACATGTACGTCGCCGCGCGCCAAGTGACACTTCGCGGCGCCGTACATGTACGTCGCTCGTCGTGAAGGGGTTAAGGACTGAGCCCTTTTTCGCAATTCTGAGCACCATCACATTACACATTAATAACTCAAACGCTTTTACCGAATATTCTGATTCTGAGATAGTTTTTTCGTGACATATTCTACTTTATTTTGGTGGTATAGTTTCGTCGTTACTTGCATCCTTTTTTGGTGCAAAAACACCAAATTTCATGAAATTTTAGAAAATTTTGCATTTTTCTAACTTTGAAGCTCTCTGCTTGTAAGGAAAATGGATATTCCAAATAAATGTTATTTTTATTCACAAATACAATATGTCCACTTTAACTTTTTTTTAAAATTAGAGGGCTTCAAAGTAGAGCAGCAATTTTCAAAAATTTCATGAAAATTGCAAAATCTGAAGGGACAGATGTTACAGAACTACAGTTCCCAGCATGCCTGGGCAGCCTAGGCATGCTGAGAGTTGTAGTTTAGCAACATCTGGAGGGCTACCGTTTGGGCACCCCCCCCCCCCCCCACCGTCGTTTCCCTACCTGAGCCGGGATCTCCGCAGTCTCCAGGATGATCTTCGGTCCCTACGCATCTTCTGGTCAGGTACTGGTCTCCATCTTCACCCCCCGTTCTGCCGGACATCCAGGGGTGGGCAGAACGGGGGTTGCCATGGCAACCCACTGTCCTGCGCTGCCATTGGTCAGAATCAATGGTCAGAATCAGTTCTGACGAATGGCAGGGGATAGGAGGAGATCGCAGCACTGCGACCTCGCTCCTATCCCTCAGGATGATCGGGGCTGTCACTGACAGCTCCGATCATCCCTATTTTCCGGGTTATCGGGTCACCAGAGACCCGATCAGTCCGGAATAGCAGAAAATCGCATGTCTGAATTGACATGCGATTTTCTGTGATCACCGATATGGGGGGGGGGGGGGGGGGTCTCAGGACCCCCCTCGGCGATGTGCCGGGTTGCCTGCTGAATGACACCCGGCGTCCTGAAGAGGTTAAAGGAAAACTGTCAGCTTGCTCCCCCCGCACTAACCAGCGGTCCTTCTAGGCGGAGGGATGGGAGGAATATTGATGAGCTGGGCGGCGCTGCGGGAAAAAACGCTGACATCAGAGTGCCAGTTAGCCCGGCTGGTGCAAGTTAGCACCTAATTAGCATATACAGAAAATAGAAGATCAAGGCCGAACGACGGGGCGGATCTTGGCATGGTAAGCATCAAACTGATCAGCGTCCCCTGCACTACCAGTCAGTACCAATGGTTAGTGCGGGGGGAGCAAGCTGACAGTTTTCCTTTAAAGTTTTTACCATAGTTTTGCGAAAATTGTGGCAGAACTGCACAGAGCCGCATTATAAGCTTAAGGACTTTGTTGATGTTACCAAAGGTCCTTGAGTTCTAGCTTGAGCACAGCTGAGCAATAGAAGAATTAAATGAGGTAATAATAGCAGTCTGTGTAACAGAGGGGGGACATGAGCAGCAGTCTGTGTAAGATAGGGGGAGCTATAATGGGCAGTCTATATGATAGGGAGGCACCATGAGCAGCAAAATATGTGGGAGAGGGAGTGGAGCACTTAGTGGTAGTATATGTATGTGAGCATGGAGGGCTATGAGCGACAATCTATGTTGGGGACCATGATTGGGAATCTGTTTGAGTGGGGGGAATGGGGAGCAATGTAATGTGGGTGTCTTTTGGTCTGATTTGAGGTCTGAATTAATTTTGTGGTTTGGTCACAGCCCATTATTTTCTAGATTTGTCCCTAATGAGATTTCTATCCCAATCCTCAGGATATATTACATTCAGAAGATAGTATTTGGGGATATCCAGCATTTGGGACCACATAGGGGAGCATCACACACAGTAATGGCAGTAGCAGCAGGATGGCAGTGTTAAAGAAAGACGGCTATGTTCCTATAAAAGAGGGGAGAACTGCAGAAGTGAGGGGCCAAAGATATCTTAGTTTATTCTGAGGCAGAAGCTGTCATGGCTGTCTGACCCCATACAGAACAGAAAAGGCACGAGAACAGAGGGAGAGAATGTCACCTATTAGTCACTGGATGTATAAGGATAATGTATTATGTGACTGTGTCTAAATAGTATATCAGTAGGAAGGGGACCCGTGCAGAAACTAGCGTTGGCGACCAGCCTTTTCTAGTTACGCCAATGTATGACTGCAGCTTTGGGTGTGTCTCTAGTTAGAGTGAGACCACAAAAGATGTCCGCTGCATGTGGCTGCAATACAACAGCTAACACACACAATTTAACAGCAGAATTTGGTGGCTATTGGCATTACAGTCACATGTAGTTGACCTCTTGTGTGGCCTTCTCCTAAGGCAAGATTTAATAACCAATTTGTTACAATATATAAAAACTGAATTGTATATCCAGACTTAGATGGGACTAGAGGATAAACTAGGAGGTAACACAGGACTTTGATGAAAATTATATCCCACATATAATAATATTTACCGCTAAACGTGACTTTGGATGAAGTACTGAAGCCTCAGATTCCAGGATTTCCTCTTTTAGATTAATGTTCAGTGAAATGATGATTATGGTTACATTTCATCTGCATCGAGATGATCTATAAATTTCACATTATGACTGAGGCAGCATCCAAATTTCTTAATACGTGGAATTAGATATATGTCTGGACGGCAGCCCTGACTTTATAGAAGATGTAGAGCTTGTTCTGTTTGTCTGTCTGTATTTCTGCCTATCCTTCTCCACAAAGTTTTAAAAATTCTGATTCTGGGAAAGCTGGGTAATGGCTTACACTGCCACATTTAACATTGCTAAGGGGTTATCTGAATAACAGTTCTTTGTTATGACTTATCCTACAACTGATGGAGCTTAGATGGATTTCCTGCTGCTGATGTTGATGCTGCTCTTACTTCGTACCATTATGGGGATTTTTTGTTGGGGTAACAGGTTTACTGCTAATCAGATGCAGGAGGCGCAGGCAGATGTGAGAAGATCCACTGTGGGGGGCTCCTCGCCTCAGACATGAAAGCTTCCCAGTGGGTGAGGAGCTGGGGGTTAATAGACTTCAGTAATCGGGGGCCACAGGGAGGTGTCATCAGCAACTTAATTGAATCTTCAATATTTCTGTCAGGATCCCATAAATCGGACAACTTTACTGACACCTGACTATGGGGGTCCTTATAGAATGTAAGCCCTGGGGCCCTGCCTTCACGACAGCTGCCCTTCACTTACCTTCTAACGGCAATTTATTATGCATTATCTTATGGAATATTAGAGAATTGCTTAACCCCTTCTGGACGCATACATTTTTCATTTTTGCAATTTAGTTTTTTTCCTCCTCACCTTATAATAATCATAAGCTTTCAATTTTCCACCTACAGACACATATGAGGTTTGTTTACTCTGCCACCAATTGTACTTTCTAATGACATGATTCATTTCACCACAAAATCTACGGCAAAACCTAAAAAGATTATTTGAGAGGCAAAACCTAAAAAGATTATTTGGGAGGCAAAACCTAAAAAGATTATTTGAGAGGCAAAACTGTCATTTTTAGGGGATTCCGTTTCTATTCAATGCACTTTTCGGTAATAATGACACATTATCTTGTAGGTCCATGCAATTACAACAATACCGCATTTATATAGGTTTATTTTGTTTTACTTTTTGTATAAAAATTAGTATATTTAAAATTAAAATTCCCTCTGACCCCTACAACTTATTTATTTTTCCATATATGGGGATGTTTGAGGGCTAATTTTTTGCACCAGGATCTGTAGTTTTTATCAGTACCATTTTTGTTTTGATGGTGTATGAAGTGGCCAAAAATATGCAACTCTGGACTTTGGTATTTTTTTACCTATACGCCATTGATTGTGCGGATTAATGAAAGGAAAACAGACAGCCTGTTCACCCACACCAACAAGAGTCCAATGAGGGGTCACTTAATTAAAGGAAATCTGTCAGTAGTATCACCCGCACTAAACCTGTCACACAGGCTTGTAGTGCGGGTGGTGTGATTAAAGCGGTACTCACATTGTCCAGATTCGCCCAGCTGTTCCGCCACAAATCACTTTTTTTCTATTTATGCTAATGAGGGCATTGGGGCATGGGCGGAGCTTTGATCCAAGCTTTAGGCACCCTGACGTCATCTTCACCGGGCGGCCGCTCCGCCTGGCTCATCAATATTCATAACCCCCCTCCCTGCTCCTTCGCCCATGTAAGTGTACCGCACATGCACCGCTTACTGTGTTCTCTTGGAAGCAGCGTTCCCCACAGCTTCACTGCCGCAGCCATTTTTGATAAGTAAGAAGCCGGGGAGATGCTGCTACTGGGAGTTATGAATATTCATGTGCCGGGCGCCCGGCAAAGATGAAGTCAGCGTGCCCCAAGCTCGGATCGGAGCTCCGCCCATTCCCCAAGGCCCTCATTAGCATAAATAGAAAAACGTGATTTGCGTTGGAATGGCTGGGTGAATCTGGACAATGTGAGTACCATTTTAATCAGCATCACCCACACTACATGCCTGTGTGACAGGTTTAGTGCGGGTGATACTACTGACAGATTTCCTTTAAATATGTCCAGAAGGTCGGGGCTCCATTGACGGCTCAATTGACGTATTCATTGTCTGTGACTCCACTTCCTAGTGAAGAAGAGTCAAACAATGAATATGTTAATTGACCCGGTGAAGCCCCACCCCTGCATTTACTGAATTCAGCAGGATCTTCTGGGGGACCTCAGGACCTACTGGACATATTTAAGTAAGTGACCCCTCATTGGACTCCAGTTCACCCACACTATAACCCAGTGTTTTAGGTTTAGTGTGGGTGAACAGGCTGACAGTTTTCCTTTAATGTTATATTTCTATAGCTCTAACATTTATGCACATGGTGATACCACATGTTTATGGTTTTGTTTTATTTACATAATTAAAAAAAATGTGAAAAGGAGGGTGTTTTAAACTTAAGGGAAGGGGTTAAATCACATTTATCAACATGACTTCCTGGAGCATTGGAGCACCGATCGGTGAGGAAGCAGGTAAGGGCCCTTCTGTCATCCTCCAGCTGATCGGGACCCCGCAATTTCCTGATCAGCACTACTGAGAAGCCAGGATTAGATTTTTTTTACATTTTAGATGTTGCAGTCAACTTTGATGGTGGCGTCTAAAGAGTTAATGATGGGCATTACCCCGATCAGTAATGTCCAGCATTAGCATTGGGTTCCAGCCAGTAATAGTCACCAGGACCATTCCAAACGTGACCCTGTGCAGAGTGTACATTTACACCCTGTGTCTCTAAGGTGTTAAATTTCAATTCCTAAAACTAAACCATAATGTACTGTAGCTATACTAAAGCTATGAAAGTGACTTTAATGTACAGGCTACAGACTACTGTATACAGCCATATAGTTTATATGTATATGGTATCACAGAGCATCACCTGTTGCTACTATGAACACTGTTTAGGTGCCTATAGTCACTTAGATTACTACTCTGACTAAAGTCTGTCTCTTAGGGGCTGAGGCCTATCTCACTAGCATGTATTACCTTACAAATGTATTTTTCTGTGCTTTAATATATTGCATGCACTGAGACATACAGAGAGTGTAAGGGGTTAACATTTACTACCAAAAAGTTTATTTTCACTGTTCAAGCTTTGAAATTTTTGCAATATGTCACATGTCTACCTTTCAGCCAATTAAGGCTTATGTCTGTCCTGTCTCCACCTCAGTCCCAGTGATAGGGGAAGGATCTAAAGAACAAATGTTAGAGAAGTCTGGTCTTGGCTAGGAAAAACAGAACACCTGTCCTGCAGCTCTCTCAGTTTTAGAGAGTCTGCCTAAATATTCCAGATTCCAGCACTGATCCATCACATCTCTAGCCTGCCTAGCGGGTTCTGGATGCACTCAAAAAACATCATGTCTCAGATAAGGCTGCATTCACACCTTGTTTTCAATGTATGGGTGTCGGATCCGGCGGGGGGAGGGAAAAACTGGGCGCTCCCGTACCCCAGCCGGATCAGCACTGAAATCCATTTACTTTAATGAGCCGACTGTAGTCAAACGATGATTCCGGTCAGCTCACTTTTGACCCATATCCGGTTTCCTGACTGGACCTAAAACCGTAGTATACTATGGTAGAGCAAGATACAATATAGACGCTTTCTCAGAGGCACTAAGGCACAAAGATCTGGCAAGGACAGGAAGGAAGTGTGGGGTTAAATAGGGATTGGAAGAAACAAGCACCAATCAATGGTGGCCCTTCAAATCTGAGGAAGCTGGTGCATGTGTGCTCTATTAGGTGGGGGCGCGCACACCGGCGCGCTAGTGGTGGAGACAGAGGCATGAAGGAGAGCATGAAAGGCCGGCGCTTGCCTGCAGCGGGGACCGGTGATGCGAACGGCAGCAGGGGAAGAAGAAGAGGACTGAGCAGGAATAGGAAGACAGGGAAGGTGAGAGCACGGTGTTCGCCTGCGGGTCCATCCCGTGATGGGAACACCAGGTGAAACAGCGGTGGTTGTTACAAGGAGACCCCTGTTGATAGGGGATAAGACTTCCCTGGAGTACCCCTTTAAGCAATTCCCTCCATATACAGTATTCTGTAGCCTTCTGCATTATTGTCTTCCTTTTCAATTGTTGAAATCATTGCTGTGAAATAAGTAAAAATAAGTAAAAAATATCACAATACAGAGAAAGAAAATCCCAGAAATTAGAACCAGGACAAGTTCCTCGGCTCTGTCATCGGTCTCCTGGTTGTACATTCATCTTGCAGTTTCCTGGTCCAGACAGTTTTCAGGTTCCCTGTGCGCCCTGACCTGCGATAATCTCCACGTGCTGACACTTGTAGCTGCTGATGACGGGCACTGGGGACTATGGC
This sequence comes from Hyla sarda, assembly GCF_029499605.1. Lineage (NCBI taxonomy): Eukaryota > Metazoa > Chordata > Amphibia > Anura > Hylidae > Hyla > Hyla sarda. Next base: position 146,941,699 of record NC_079194.1, read on the forward strand.
TCAGGGAAGAGGATGAGATTCTCATACACCAAATCCTTTCCTCAGCCACAGACCGTTTCTACCATTCTCTGCCAAAAAGCTTTTAGCATATTGCCCCTTCCCCCTGTTTTATGGTCGATCGCAAAACCATTGTTGTCCAGTAGCCCCTGACTGGCACCCAGAGCAGAAAGCATTCCTCCCCTAGAAAAGAAAATCCCAGTCACTAAAGGCCTAAAGTAGTCTATTGTCAAGTGGTTAAAAATTCTTTTCAGGCTTATACTTTACATTTCTGGGAAAGCTGAGTGATAACTCATTACTGACACCTCGCAAGGGTTGTCACTATCCTAAATCTGCCTATTCATGATATGGCATCTGAAATATGATATAATGCTACAACTATAATACTTCTCCCATATGTACATGAATATATCTAATATAATACTGCCTTCTATTTGCATGAATATAACTGCTCCTTGTATAGAAAAATATACTACTATTAAACTACTGTGTGTTTGTGAATATAACTTGTATACTGTGTGTATGTATGTGTGTGTGTGTGTGTGTTTATATATATATATATATATATATATATATATACACATACAGTGATCCCTCAACTTACATTGGCTTCAACATACAATAGTTTCAACATACAATGGTCTTTTCTGGACCATTGTAAGTTGAAACCAGACTCAACATACAATGCTACGGACAGTACAGATCTGCAAAACATATCAATAGCTGGAGGAACTGACCAATCAGAATGAACATTTCACTGATAAAACACCTGTGTTACTGAAGTGTATGCACTGACTGATGTCTGGAAGCGCCCCCTACAGTACAGGGAGGTATTACATGTTCTGTACTCTTTACCTGTACCAGGGTTAGCTGCTCCTTTGGACACCAGGTAAGGGCGACTCCATGTTACTTTTTTAGGACATTGCGTGTACTGTACAGGACCCTGAAGAAGCTCCTGTCCTCTACACAGACCAGTGTTTCCCAAGCAGGGTGCCCCCAGCTGTTGCAAAAGTACAACTCCCAGCATGCCCGGACAGCCTTTGGCTGTCCGGGCATGCTAGGAGTTGTAGTTTTGCAACAGCTGGAGGCTCCCTGCTTGGGAAACACTGACATAGACAGTGATTTACAGCTCCCAGCAGATCTTTCTTTCTTTTATATGTAAGGACTTGCTTTATCTGTATTAGTTATCTACTTATTTTTCTTTAATCCTCACTTTTTCCTATTTTTGGATGACATTTTGGTGCCTTTAGAACCAATTACCAGGTTTCTATAGAGTTACGGTCTCAACATACAATGGTTTAAACATACAATGGTCATCCTGGAACCAATTAATATTGTAACTTGAGGGACCACTGTGTGTGTATATATATATATATATATATATATATATTGCCACTATGTACAAGAATATAGCTACGGTAATATCACCTTCTATGTACAAGAATATAACTACTATAATACTGCCCTATGTACATGAATATTTCTATACTGCCCTCTATGTACAAGAATATAACTGCTATAATTCTGCCCCCTATGTACAATATTTTAACAATTATAATGCTGCCTTCTACATATAGCAAAATAAGTATAATATTGTCTCTCAGTATCACTTATACTATGCTCCTGTACATGTCTGTAATTATGGTTTTTATCTCTGTATAGAGCTGACAATTTATTACCTTGTTATTATTGTTTTATGGCCTCTTGTGTCTCTGGGGATTCCGGGACCTTTTCCCCAGGACATAATCCAATTAGAGGGGACTGGATAGGAAGCAATGAGAATGGCTGTGTATATCCTGTTGAGTATGGACTCTCCTCTGGTGAGGGCCAGGTACAGTCAGACCCTGGAGTGTAACAACGTTGGAGGAAGCTGATAAGTTTGAAGCGCAGAACATAAATACATGATATCACTGCTGCCAGGGCCGCTTTGGGCTTTCCTTGCTGTGATCTGTCCCAAACTTCCTGATCAGGTTATTACCAGACTCAATGTTATTCCACTGTCTGATGTTGGTCCAGACACTCGTCATATTGATGTAACACGGATCACTATCTGCTCTTTTGCTGCACTACATTTGCTGACTATACAAAATCAGCTAATCCCTAGATACAACATTGAAGCTTTATAGCACTTTTTAGGCAAGAGGTATGTCATTCCAAGTAAGGCTGGGTTCACACCACGTTTTGTTAAATACGGTTCCCGTATACGGCTGGGAGGAGGGGGGCGGGGCTTAATCGCGGCGCCCGCACTCTGCCGTATTCGGGAACCATATTTAATGTATGTCTATGAGCCTACCGGAGTGAAGCGCAGCCTCCGGTCGGCTTAGTTTTCGGCCATATGCGGTTTCCCGACCGCAGGCAAAAACGTGGTCGACCGCGTTTTTGCCTACGGTCGGGAAACCGCAAACGGCCGAAAACGAAGCCGACCGGAGGCTGCGGTTCACTCCGGTCGGCTCATAGACATACATTAAATACGATTCACGAATACAGCTGAGTGCGGGCGCCGCGATTAAGCCCCGCCCCCTCCTCCCAGCCGTATACGGGAACCGTATTTAACAAAACGTGGTGTGAACCCAGCCTAATACATTTTATATAAGTGACAAGTCACACATATTGGTTTATTTAAAAAGAGGTTTGTATGAATGGGACTCCCTTAAAAGATTTTCTTCTTGAACGTGGTACTAGGCAGGGTTGTCCCATCTCCCCAATGCTGTTTGCTCTTTATATTGAAATTTTGGCAACTTTGGTAAGGGGAATGGGAATGTGAATGGTATGGTTGTTAAAGGTAAAGAAGAGAGAATTGCATTATATGTAAATGATCTCTTGTTGTTTTTGCAAGAACTGGTGAAGGCTTTACCTGAAGTTATAAAAACAAAAGCAGAATATGGTGCGGTATCGGTCTTAGAAATGAATTGGGGAAAATCCTCTACCTTTGTCTCATACACTTCTAGATAGAGATGTCCCATTAAAAATTATTGGTGAAGAACAATGTCTGGAGTACTTAGGTTGTTTGGGGGAAGCTACCACTTTCTATGTCTGATAAGACGGCTTTGGTCAAGATAGGGATTTTGCCCCAAGTTTCATTTCTGTTTAAAGCGTCACCGGTCTGGATAAAAGAATCCTGATTAATAACTTTCATAGCCGTTTGAATACATTTATATGTTTACAAGAGATGTAGATTGAAGGACAAGGCGTGGTGTGCCCCGGAAAGGGAAGAAGGATTTGTACTAACAATTTTTTTACGTTTTGGCCAGAATCCCGGAGATAGTTAAATATGGGCAAATAGTCTCAGGTTCTTTTTACAAACTTTATCCTCGGAAAAAAATATGAATTCTATAATGGAATGTCTTGAGACTAATTTGATGGGTTTATTTCATATGGGTTTATGAATAAGAAGGGCTGAGCCTTATTTAGGAAAACAATTTTGGACAAGGGAAGCACCAGGGTAACACCTTTGTGGAATAATATTAATCTTTATAGAATTTTCTCTATCCCAGATAACCTATTTTGGAAAAAAAGCTGGGATCTGTGGATGGTGAGTGATTGATTTCATTTGATAGTTTAAAGTTTGAGTATAGGTTAAAGGATTGTCACTACTTTAGATATTTGCAATTATTGTCTCAGAAGACAGAAAATAAGATGGTGTTTAGTATTTTGCACAATTCCTTTTGAAGTGAATATTTGTTAGAGGAGACAGTTATTAAGAAATCTATAGTGTATATTTATAAATCACTTAAAGGGGTTCTCCAGCGCTAAGACATCTTATTCCCTATCCAAAGGATAGGGGATAAGATGCCTGATCGCAGGGGTCCCTCTGCTGGGGACCCCTGTGATCTTTCAAGCAGCACCCCGTTACCATCAGCCCCCGGAGCATGTTCGCTCCGGGTCTGATGACTGCCGATCAAGGGGCTGGAGTATTGTGACATCACGGCTCCGCCCCCGTGGGACCCACGCAATCAGGCATCTTATCCCCTATCCTTTGGATAGGGAATAAGATGTCTTGGCACCATAGTACCCCTTTAATCGAGAAAGGTCAATGAGTATAAACCAGAAGCTTTGTACACAATGGGATGAGGAGGTAGGGAATATTTCGACACAGCAGTGGAGATGTTTTACACAGAATGTTAACAGGATCTCAGTAAACTCTAACTTTAGACTTATGCAAATGAAGATCTTTTTCCGACTATACTTATCACCTAAGTTAATGAAAACCTTTGGATATACTGGTAGTGCTCTATGTTCTAGATGTCACCAGGATGAAGCTGATTTCTCACATATAATTTGGGATTGCCCACCTATTGCCTCCTATTGGAGGGAGATCTTTTTTAACTTGAACGCTATATTAGACCAGCAGGTTGAATTTACGTATACTCAAGTAATATTTGGGGGATTTGTAGATAATGCTAAAGATAAAGTACTTCTATTAAAACTGTTATTTTGTGCCTAGGTACTTATTTTGAGGATATGTATTTCAGAAAAATTTCCTAAGGTTGAGAACTGGTTAAAATTGACAGAATGGATCAAAGACAATGAAATTATTGCTGCTGAGGGCTATAGGAAAAGGGAGAATCGGGTTCCAAGAAAAAAAAAATATTTCTTCTGATTATTCCTTTGTGTGGCTAATTAATGTTTTGTAATTTTGTATATCTAAAAATGAAAAAAAAAAAAAAAAAGGCTTGTATATTTCGTCTTTCAGTGCTTATTCTGGCCCGTGGTGCTTTTTATTGGGTCCCTGACACTTTTGGACAAGCTCCTAAATGGGACACGACCGAGAAAAACATGTTAAAAATAAGAGTTAAGCAAACTTTTAAAAGGCTCCCAAAACTTTTCAAAAAAGTAAACCCTGCATAACACTGCTAGAAATGTAGTCAAGTAGCGTTTAAAGTGATTTTAATGCTAAGTTAATGTCAAAGTTTCAGTAACATGCAGTAACCCATGGTAACAACAGCTTGTTTAAAAACACATGTGCTAGCTGATATTGTATGTTTATTAACAGTAGAAATAAAGCAGCATGAAATATCACTTTTTGTTGAAATATGTCTGCCGATGTTAAAATGCACACAAAGGTATCAGCAGCCGCAATGGCTTGTTCCGAGTATTTCAAAAATTCTTCTAGTGAAGAAGAAGTAGGTTTTGTGTGACAAGCCGAAAAAATTATCCTTTTTTTTTTGTGGATCAGGGGTTGTGTATGTGTAGGCCTGGCTGGTAGCAGCAGCAAAGATGGTGGACTGGTGGTAGTTGTATTAGTCAGCAGACAGCAGGCAGTGGTGGGTGGACTAGTGATAGTTCTAGTAGCCAGCTGGCAGTAGGCAGTAGTGGACTGGTGGTATTTTTACTAGGCAGCAGACAGCAGGCAGTAGTGGACTGGTGGTATTTTTACTAGGCAGCAGGCAGTGGTACACTGGTGGTATTTGTAGTAACCAGTGGACAGCAGGCAGTGGTGGACTAGTGGTAGCTGTAGCCAGTGGACAGCAGGGTGGTGGTGAAACCATATAATCAGTGGCATCAGGCACAGCAGATTTAAACTTCTCATTGATCCATGCCTGATTCATTTAACCATATGTGAGATTTTTTTTTAAAGTTACAGGCAGATAATCTTGTTTGCTTAGGGATGACACTGCCATCTGCCACGCTGAACACTCTCTCTGATGCTACACTAGAGGGTGGACAAGACAGAACACACATAGCAAACTGTGCAAGTTCTGGCCAATGGTCTCTACACACATAACAGCATCAGTACAGTGCTTCTAAGTACGTCATCACAATAATCACTATCAACTATAAATATCACCTTGCTAGCTCCTGCCCAGCGCTTCAGTGTTATGGACATTTTTTGTTCAGAACACAGCCTTTTCTACTGCTTGGAGTGGCCATGTCAACATGCCCCTCCATGAATCTCTATGGGAGAGCCGGAGACACTCTACCATAGTGATGCATGAAGGGAGCATGTTGACAACAGCTTCAAGCAGTGGTCGACAGTCTCCTTCCACAGAGTGGAGATTGCTCCATGCACGAGGATAGTTGGGGCACTGGGTAGGAGATTGCGGGGGTCCCACCAGTCGGACCCCCACGATCAGACACTTATTTTGTATCCTGTAGCTGTGGCTAAGATGTTATGTAGCAGATTCCCCTTTTACCCCCCACACACACACATAAGTTTTCTGAGAATTATTCCTCCTTTATATTTCCCATTCTTATTGAATCCACTGCACTAAAATATAAACATGGAGTGTAAAATGACCACATGATAGTTACAAGCAAAGCTAGTCTGCCACTATTGTCTCTTGAGACTCTCGTGTGGCTCCCTGTATTTATATGGACTGCACCTGTTCTTCTTCAGGAGTCTATGTGTAACGCTGTTCTAATGCTGGGGCTCCACACAGACTGTTGCTACATGGTAGAAACGCTTGTGAAAGTTTATACTCCCATCTGTGTCTTTGATATACTATATTATACAATGCATTTGGAAAGTCTTCACGTTTTTGACATTTTGTTATGTTGCGGCCTTGTGGCTAAAATCCAATTAATTCAAGTTTAATTACTCATAATTTGAATATGAAAACAGAAATCCAGAAATGTTAGCACATTTATTAACCCCTTTAAGGACTTTTTCAGTTTTTGCACTTTCATTTTTTCCTTCTCATCTTTTAAAAATCATAACCCTTTCAATTTTGCACCTACAGACTCATATGATGGCTTTTTTTTTTTTGTGCCACCAATTCTATTTTACCAAAAAATCTACGGCAAAACAAAAAAAGAAATCATTGTGCAACAAAATAGAAAAAAAAACACCATTTTGTAATTTTGGGGGCTTCCGTTTCTACAAAGTGCATTTTTCGGTAAAAGTGACACCTTATCTTTATTCTGTAGGTCCATACGATTAAAATGATACCCTACTTATATAGGTTTGATTTTTTCTAACTTCTGGAAAAAATCATAACTACATGCACGAAAATGAATACTTTTAAAAATGCCCTCTTCTGAACCCTATAACTTTTTTTTTACTTTTCCGCATATGGGGATGTATGAGGGCTTATTTTTTATCTGATGTTTTTATCTGTACCATTTTTTATTTTGATCGGACTGTTTGATCGCTTTTTATTCATTTTTTTTAAGTTATAAAAAGTGACCAAAAATGCGCTATTAAGGATTTTGTAATTTTTTTTACGTGTACGCTATTGACTGTGCGGTTTAATTAAGGATATATTTTTATAGTTTGGACATTTATGGACATCGGTTTATATTTATTTTCATTTACACAGTAATTTTTTAAATGGGAAAAGGGGAGTGATTCAAACTTTTATTAGGGAAAGGGTTAAATAATCTTTATTAACTTTTTTTTCAGCGAGGAGGCAGATAGTGACCCTCCTTGTTACCGTACAGCTATTCCGGACACCGAGGTTTCACCGTGGTGGTTCCGGTCAGCCCGACTGATCTGAAGGAAAATATTTTACTTTCACTTTAGACGCAGTGATCAACTTTTATTGTGGCGTCTGAAGGGTTAATAATGGATATCACCGCCATGTACGTGCTTGTATACAGTCAAGCACATTCCTGGCAGGAATAACACATTGCATTTCAATAGTAGTGCAGTGTATTATATGAACATACCACCCAACTGCCCCGGATCCGGTGGAACAATCCCGCTTTGGGGGTGTTGTCCTGCCGCCCCAGAACGGCACCCACATGTTCCACATTTAACTGTAAACGTCTCCTAATGAGGCATCTACAGTTAAATGTGCCGCTTTGTGGGTCCTTACTCTGTCAGTCACTCTTAAGCCGGCAGAGACAAGAGGACGAATCCTTTCTCTGCGCTTTGGCGCATGAGTGACGTTATCAGATGCTGTAGCACAGAGGAAGGGGAAAGAAGAGGCCGTGCTGAGGGAACCAACAGGGGAAGAGGACCAGTGCACCAGAAGGTAAGCATGACAGGTGATGGTGGTACTGCTGCCTCTCTTGGGTGGGGGAACTGCTACCTACATAATGTGGGGACTGCTGCCTGTCTAATGTGGGGGAACTGCTGCCTGTCTAATGTGGAGGAATTGTTGCCTACCTAATGTGGTGGAACTGCTGCCTACCTAATGTGGGGAACTGCTGCTTACCTAATGTGGGTAAACTGCTGCCTACCTAATGAGGGGTAACTGCTGCCCCCCCCCCCCTCTCAGCATTTCCTGCCAGGCCAGCAGGAGTCCAAAGTCTATGCAAAAGAAGGGGAAAATGTAAAAATGTGCTCTGGACAAGTAGGGAGACACCTAGTGGCAGCTTTTTCAAACACAAATAAAACATAGAAAACTTCATTTTTGAAACAAAGTACTTAAGAAAGTGTGCAATAGCAAAAATTTGATTTAATGAGAGTGCCCATTTAATTTTCTATTAGGTGGGACTTACTGAATCTTCCCCAACCTGCTTATCTACCCAATTTACTATGTGGGACACCAAGGGGGGCATTATTAGGTTTTGGGGCATTATAGGTCTTGGAAAAATGCGGAGCCTGAAACATCCTTTTTTTTCAGGGAAGTTTCTGCAGAGATGAGCCGTAGCTGGAAGAAATCATCATAATGGTCTGGGCCAGATGGAGAAGAAAAAGGAAAGTGACAGACTTCACTTAACTGTATGTAATCACTTATATGGTATGTAGTGGTAATGATTTTAGTGGTAGTAGTTGTTGTCAGTCACCATATGTAACTGCATGTAATAATGGTGGTTGTTGTTAGTCTTTCATCCTGTATCAGAGGTCCTCCTGAACTTAGGTGACAGATTGACAGCGTTATTACTGTTAAAGAGGTTTTCTTATTCTCCATGTATGGGTGTGGTTAGGGGTGTGGCTAAGGGCGTGATTAGTGGGCGTGGCTTGCCCCTATTATCTCTCAGCAAAAGTTGTGAGGTATGAAAAATTCCCTAGTGGGAGTACTTAAAAAGTAAAAAAAATTTATTTAATAAAACTATTAAAAAAAATTCCTCCACCCTCTCCTCCAGCTTAAAACAATTTTTTTTAAATATAAAACATAAAATATTTTTAATATTTGTAATGAGCCGAACTATAAAAATTTTCCATTTTTAACCCTGCATGGTGAATGATGTAAAAAAATTACTGAAAAAAACAAAGGAATCAGTGAAAAAAATAGCAATCAAAAAGTTATATGTACCTGAAAATGATACTAATAACAACTACAAGTCTTTCCACAACAGTGATTACCTGAGTGGGCCATCACTGTAAAAATGACGAGGCCATCTTGGAATGTTGGGCCGGTGTTGTTGAGTGTTCAGCAGTAAAAAAAAAAAAAAACTGTATCCAGAGGTAAGAGGCAGGGCTCCATTCAGGAGATCACAAGGGGTCACAGAGGTCAGACCTCCCACAATCAGGCAGAAAATAAACTGTTTTGGCAATAAGACCAAAATTGGTTTGGACACTAATGGGTTAAAACGGTTATAGATATTTTTAGGGTTAGGGTGGCTCATTACTTCCATACCACCACTGGTATCATGGAGCTTTAGTCCCTTCTACATAGTGCTTACAGGTTTAAGGACGTGTTGTCACAGGCCTGATCAGCAAATCAGTGACAGCAATGATCAGTGAGATGGGACACCACCCTGAAAACTGATTGGCTGAGAGGGCCTATGACATCACACCCTTGGACCCAGAAGCAATAACAAATATCTCCACCATTAAAAAACTGCACCCCAGGACAATGATCCTCTGCTTATTATCCATTCTGAGTCTCCTGTGATAAATGAGTGAGGACTTTACAGCTGACCGGCATGCTACTTTTGCTTTCTGAGGTTTAATTGTATTTGTTAGGAAGATCCATGGTCAGGTGCCGTGATATGTGATCCTGTAGATGTCTGTCTGCTCTACAAACAAACTATGACTTAAGCCCTGAATTGTTTTTGTAAATAAGGTGCCGGCTGCATATATTTATATAGCTCAGTCCCTAGAAAGCGTGTGCCCTTCTGACGGGAGGAGAAGCAACAGATGCCCTCTGCTGTAAAACAACAAAAAGACAAAATAACAGCTTGACAGAATACAACAATAAATAAACAAACAGATAAATAAATAAATAAATACAAACACTCAAGCAAAAAAACACACACACAAAAAGATAAAATAATGTGTTAAAACAATACAATAAAAAATACAATATTTCCTCTTAGTTAAGTTTTCATTTAGTTTACTGCCCTTTCCCTAACTTTAAATACCCCGGCCAATGTTTGACTGGCTTGTTGGTGCACCTGCTGCCACCCTGCAAATGATTTGGGTATGAATAGTGGCCCAGATATACTAAATCTGTCTAATTCTTAAACTGTGTAAATTTAGACAGGTTATTTGCCAGTTTTATCACAGTGGCTCATACTGTTGGATAAAGCTGTCATATATTAGACTGTGGGGTCTCAGGTTAGACCAACTATTAGTTCCCTTAAAGAGTAAGGCCGCTCCCCAGTGTCCGGAACATTGAGTTCCGAACGCTGTGTGCAGGCTTCGGTGTTCACACCCCGTCATGTGACATCACGTCCCGCCCCTCAATGCAAGTCTATGGGAGGGGGCGTGACTGCCGTCACGCCCCCTCCCATAGACTTGCATTGAGGGGGTGGGACGTGACGTCACATGATGGGGCGTGACATCATGTGGGGAGGGCGTGAACACGGAAGCACGCACACAGTGTTTGGATCTCAATGTTCCGGACACTGGGTAGCGGAGTAACCCTTTAAACCGGGCCAAGATTTTGAACCATAATATTGGTACATTTTTTCTCACACAGTATCTGCATCATACTCCACACCTCCTTTTACTGAGGCCATGCTTCTTTTTCGAACATGTTGGAAAAGTGACTAAAAACTGTCTAAAGCTCATAGTATATATGGTGGAAGTTTAAGACTGATACAAGTTGCACCAGGACTTTGCAGTAATAAATCTGCGCCAGTATTTTTACAGGGATGGAAACTAGTGCTCTAAAATGATAAAGGTGCTAATATTTCTGCAACCAAGGAATGTTATGTGAAGACAGTGACAAGCGACTGCAATCCACACATTCTCCGGCTGTGGCACTTGTGTTATGTCACCATTGCATTCCTTCCCATCAGCAGCTGGTGGTCACTGACCCTGTCTCATTACTATAACCTAAGCCTTTTCCCTGACCTTTGACCTTGGCTTCATTCTTTACCTGGGCAGGAACTGGAGTAAACAGACCAAAGCCATATATTACTAGACCATTATGGACAAATAGATAAGAAAAGAAGGTCAAACCCTCTGTAAATTTCGGAAGCTGTTTGGCAATTCAGGACGGTTCAAGGAGTTGGCCAAGGTCCAGACAGAAAAAAATTGCCAAATATCAACTATGACATAATGGGACTCTCTCCCACATGATGTTGTGATGTCTGACTTAATAAACAAGTTCATGGGGGGCCTGGATGTTTTTCTGGAAAAATATAATATTACAGGTTATGGATACTAGATTTATGTGGATAGAACATTAGGGATTTATTCTGATGCCATCTTGGAGTTGGGAAGGGTTGGGAAGGAATTTTTCCTCTGTTATGGAGCAATTGAGCCTCATGGGAGGAGGGGGTTTGTATTTTTCTGAATCAACACAGTAGGGTTTTAGGCTGAACTCGACAGACTTCTTTTTTTATCCTTACAACTATGTTAATTTAAGCACAAAAAAAGAGACACTAGCACCGCTGCTTCATAGTGCTTCTCCGGTATTGGGTTCAGGCAATAAGGCAAATACACCACCTCAATGAGCTAGAAAAGATGGTGCTCACATCAAAAAGGGCAAAGCTTCCAACAAATACAAAATGGTGAAGTAGCGAAAGAATGATGAGCACTCATCAAAAGTTCCTCAATGACTCTTGATGCAGATGCAGTTTTGTTTTCTATTACTCGATCGTTTGTAATAAAAGAGTCATCGAGTAACTTTTGGTCAGTGCTCTATCATTTTTTCGCTACTTCACTGTATTGCATGTGTTACTATGTTACTATTACTAAGAGATGCATCATACTGCGAATTTACATGAAGGTCATGATTTACTGATTGTATGTATTTTTCTCCGCTCAAGATGACAATAATGAATGTTCCTAGTAAATGTTCATCAGCAACAAGTGGATTAGGAAGTTAAAGAACTGTTTATTATACAGTGATTACATAGCTGTCTATCTATCTGTCTGACTGTCTATCTGTCTCTCTGTCTATCTATAGATGCCATTTTTTGTTTTCTGTTATTTTGAAAGTGTAAATAATGGAAATAAAATCTAACTTTTGTTGACATATTATAAGAATGTCTAATCTGTAATTTGATGCCTTTTGGAGATTTTTCCATTTATGCACATTAATACAAATTTTTACCTGGGGTGCCCAAACCTTTGATCCCCACTGTATTTGCACATGGGCTAAATAAAGACACAGCTTGCTTGCATCCTGGTGTGCTGCTGGACCCTTTTTGTGGCCGTGGATGTATTGTCTAGTCTGCGACTGGGACTAGCTTATGGTCTGCTTGCACCGTACTACTTACAAATACTGCCTTATAACTAAGGTATGCTGCTTCTTTCGTGTTTTGCTATCTATCTATCTATCGATCTATCTATCTCTCTATCTTTCTCACTGTCTCAAATTTGAGACAAAACATAACATTCACAAAGGTTTTTTTTTGTCCTGGGTCTGTGTCTCTGGAAGGGCAATAGTCATCATGTCCTAACAGTATATGACCAGGTCATACCTTTCTCCACCGGAAGTGATATCCCATATGCTTTTTTCTAATGAAACTTAGATAGAAAGAGAAGCTAGCTATCTAGTACTTCCTAGCAATCTTCCTAGTACTTATGAGCTGCTATATGCCCTGGAGGAAGTCATGTTGTTTTTTCCAGTCAGACATGGTGCTCTCTGCTGACACCTCTGTCCATGTCAGGAACTGTCCACAGTAAAATCCCATAGCAAACTTATCCTGCTCTGAACAGTTCCTACCATGGACAGCAGAGAACACCATGTCTGGAAAGAACTACATGACTTCCTCCAGGGCGTGCAGCAGCTGTAAAGTACTTCAAGGCTTAATATTTTGAAATAAAAGTAATTTAAATATCTGTATAACTTTCTGGCTCCAGTTGATTTTTTTTTTCTGGAGTACCCCTTTAAATCACATTTATAATCGATTTCCAAGAACAGTGAAGTCACTGATCCTGAGTATCTACATGCACCATACTCAACATCTTCACTCACTATCAGGGCCGGATCATCATTGGCGCTCATGGAGCACCTGCTCTGTTCCCCATGTCCGCAGGGGGCCCCTGTCACATTCGGAACATCCCTGTGTCCCGTAAAATCTTTTCAGGACACAAGGATGTTACCTCTCTGCGGATCTGCGTTAACTTTAAAAATGCAGGGGCTGCCGGGAGGTAGCGCAGCTGTGTGCGCCCATAGGAGAAGAGCGGAGCAGTGAGGAGGATGCGCGCACATGGTTAGTATCCAGCACCAGCACGTCATCTTCAGTGTTCCAACCTCCTGTCCCGGGGCCTACTACTATGGCCCATAGGCCATAGCAGTAGATCATGACCCCAAAGCGGTGGTCGGAACACTGAAGTGGGGCAATAAACAGGCATACAGCCTCCAGCCATACACTGTATATGGCTGAAGGCTGTATGTCTGTGGGGGAACTGTACTGCACCTAATGGGGAGGAGCTATTCTGAACCTAATGTGGGGGAACTATACTGCACCTAATGTGGGGGAACTGTACTGCACCTAATGTGGGGAATAGAGATGAGCGAACTTACAGTAAATTCGATTCGTCACAAACTTCTCGGCTCGGCAGTTGATGACTTATCCTGCGTAAATTAGTTCAGCCTTCAGGTGCTCCGGTGGGCTGGAAAAGGTGGATACATTTCTAGGAAAGAGTCTCCTAGGACTGTATCCACCTTTTCCAGCCCACTGGAGCACCTGAAAGCTGAACTAATTTTTGCAGGAAAAGTCATCAACTGCCGAGCCGAGAAGTTTGTGACGAATCAAATTTACTGTATGTTCGCTCATCTCTAGTGGGGAACTATACTGCACTTAATGTGGGGAAACTATACTGCACCTAATGTGGGGAACTATACTGCACATAATGTGGAGAACTATACTGCCAACCTAATGTGGGGAACTATACTGCACCTAATGTGGGGGAACTATACTGCACCTAATGTGGGGAACTATACTGCACTTAATGTGGGGACTATACTGCACGTAATGTGAGGGACTAAACTGCACCTAATGTGGGGGAACTAAACTGCACCTAATGTGGGGAACTATACTGCACCTAATGTGAGGAACTATACTGCACCTAATGTGGGGAAACTATACTGCACCTAATGTGGGGAAACTATACTGCACCTAATGTGGGGAAACTATACTGCACCTAATGTGGGGAAACTATACTGCACCTAATGTGAGGAACTATACTGTACCTAATGTGGGAAAACTATACTGCACCTAATGTGGGGAAACTATACTGCACCTAATGTGGGGAAACTATACTGCACCTAATGTGGGGAACTGTACTGCACCTAATGTGGGGAACTGTACTGCACCTAATGTGGGGAAATATACTGCATGTTATGTGGGGGAACTATACTGCACCTAATGTGGGGGAATGTCACTGCACCTAATGTGGGGGAACTGTACTGCACCTAATGTGGGGGAACTGTACTGCACCTAATGTGGGGGAACTATACTGCACCTAATGTGGGGGAACTATACTGCACCTAATGTGGGGGAACTATACTGCACCTATGTGGGGGAACTGTTGGGGGAAGGGGGGCATCATAATGAAGTGCTCCGCCTTCCAGGCAGCCTTAATCTAGCCCTGCTCACTATTCCTCTGGTGTAGTCACTGTACATACATTACATCACTTATCCTATACTAAACCCAAGGTTTATCTTTTACTGTACTCCTATCAGGGTCATATTCAGAGCGTGGGCCTAATAGAAAACACAGCCCTGACTCCTGAGCTGCACTCGGGACCTAAAATACATTACTTTATTTCATAGACTCCATAGCTGATCCTGCCTCCTTAGTAATGGTATCTAGTCCAGTACAATGTTATCTCCCTCCAGGATCGGTTCAGGCATTTCTTTAAGTCTTGCAATGGCTTCAGGATCCAGGGAATGTTTGGCAGGAGTCGCTGCCTTCCTTCACAGTTCCTGTATATTGTCATTTCAGGAAATTCCTTGGCTGGTGCTGGCAGACAATCGACCAATGTCATGTATGTGTTTGGCTACCATCTCACTGCTTGTGCTGTCAGTGGAGTGGTGGAGAGGACAATAGGGCACATTTAATTATCCAGCCTAATATTAAGACAATTATAGTTTAGGCCAGGCAGATGCATCAGGTTGATCACGGTATCACAGGCGATCTGATAAATGTAATTGATGGTCTTTGTTGTCTATCTTTTTAGCACCAATTGCTTGACACACTTTATACCTCTTTTGTAAGCCAAACTTTTGGTGCACATTCTAGCATTTCAAGCTATAATCCCTTTCCACTAAGCCACACCCTCTTTACCTCTACCCTATTTCCATTGCCGAGCAGGGCGCCAAAAATGTTCCGATTTTGGCAGAAGCCTTTCAATTCATGTTTTGTGGCATCTGGGCCAGAATATCATGTCATCATTGAAAGAACAATGAATTCTGAATTATACCACAAAAAACTGAAAGGAAAATGAAATGCAGATCATGGGGGGGGGGGGGGGAAACCCACCAACATAGCAGAGTTGAAACTGTTTTGTACTGAGAAATGGGTAAAATTCCCTCAGGACGATGTGTAGGATTAATCCACAATTACTGGAAATGTTCAGATACATTTATTACTGCAGAAGTGAGTTATACAGATACTGAAAAAAAGGTTCACATACTTTTAACACTATTAAATATGTGATATTGGACTATTTTCTCTTGCCCTATTTTCCAAATAGGGGAAGATTTTGGTTTGAATCGGAGAACGCCCTAAGTTTCTGTCTGCCCTTAGGCTAGGTTCACATGACCTTTGTCTCCTGTCAGTGCTGCTAAACGGACCATAGTAACAAACGGATGCAAACTGATGAAAAAGGATGCCATTAACTGTAGCATCAGTTTTTAATCTGTTTATTTTCAGTTTTTATTTTTGTTAGGCTACTTCCTGGTTTCTCACACTTCTACTGGGCATGCTCAGAAGTAATAACGGATCCAAAAACGGATTAGAGGCTCTTCCGTTTTCAATCTGTTACCCATAGACTTCAGTGTTAAATTTACAATATTCCTTTCTATTCTGTTATTTTTGATGGGAGAAAATACTGCATGCAATGTCTTACCTTGTAGAAATAAAAAATAAATAAAAAAACAGAATAGGAAGCAAATGGGTGCAAATGGGTGATAAAGGATTGTGAAAAAAAATCCCATTGACATCAATGGGATTCTTTCACAGCCATTTGCAACCCGTTTGAAAAGTTATCAAACAGATTGATACTGGGCATTAACGGGGGCAGACGGTAATGTGAACGAGCCCTTATCTGCTTTTGTTTATATAACAGCTCAGCACCACTTTTGAAAAGGCCACTGCAGACCTGGAAAAATTCTGCGCCCTTAGAGAGGTAGTTCACGTGTTTTCTAGTTTTGTCATAAATGAACAAGTCTAATATTTCGGATTAATTTGTTCGATTTGGTTCTTTATCTACTTTTTTATCGACTTGTGTGAATATCTAATATAGTTTTAGGTCAAATTTATGCAGAAATATGGAATATTCTGAACTGTTCAAAAAATTTCAAGCATCACTGAATAGTTTAAATCTATATGGGTTTATAGCTGGTGTAAATTACAATGGCCCTTATTTACTAAGAGTGTTGTGTAGGTTTCTTTGTGGGTTTTAATTTCCTACAATTTATTTTCCACGGTATTTACTTAAGGTTTCCCTACATTTTCCACTTTCCCTACACTTTGCTTTATTTACACCTGCTCTGATCTGTCTGGTTTTCCTCAAATCCACTACAAATATGTTGTTTTTTCTGTGAAAATATCGGGACCACGCCCCTTTTCCCGGCGGCTACGCTCCTTTTTCGGGTTTTCTCAGCAAAATGGAGAGTTAGTCTGGGTTTTTTCAATTCTGGCGCAAATTCTGTCTCACAACCCGACATAACATGTCGGGTTTGCAATAGTAAATGAGGGCCAATGTGTGGCTTATAGACAGTCAACGATGCATCACACTCCAGCACACTTAAAGGGGTACTCCTGTGAAAATCTGTTTTCTTTTAAATCAACTGGTGGCAGAAAGTTAAACATATTTGTAAATTACATCTATTAAAAAAATCTTAATCCTTCCAGTACTTATTAGCTGCTGAATGCTACAGAGGAAATTCCTTTCTTTTTGGAACACTGATGACATCACGAGCACAGTGCTCTCTGCTGACATCTCTGTCCATTTTAGCAACCATGCATAGCAGATGAATGCTAAGGGCAGCATGGTGGCTCAGTGGTTAGCACTGCTGCCTTGCAGTGCTGGGGACTTGGGTTCAAATCCCACTAAGGACAACATTAAATAAAGCATTTTTATTATAATAACGTCAGCAGAGAGAACTGTGCTCATGATGTCATCAGAGAGCATTCCAAAAAGAAAAGAATTTCCTCTGTAGTATTCATCAGCTAATAAGTACAGGAAGGATTAAGATTTTTTAATTTAATATTATTATTTTTCACTTTTATTTTGATTCATCATTATTATTTATTATTTTTTAATTTAAATTTTTATTTTCAATCTAATTTCATTTTTATCTATTCATTTACATTTATTGGTATTCATCTTTTTATTCTTTACATATACTTTATATTATTTTTATCTTATTGATATTTCTAGAGATGAGCGAACTTACAGTAAATTCGATTCGTCACGAACTGCTCGGCAGTTGATGACTTTTCCTGCATAAATTAGTTCAGCTTTCAGGTGCTCCCGTGGGCTGGAAAAGGTGGATACAGTCCTAGGAGACTCTTTCCTAGTAATGTATCCACCTTTTCCAGCCCACCGGAGCACCTGAAGGCTGAACTAATTTACGCAGGAAAAGCCATCAACTGCCGAGCCGAGAAGTTCGTGACGAATGAAATTTACTGTAAGTTCGCTCATCTCTAGATATTTCTATAATTGCTCTATCTCCATTATCTTATCTGTATATTTTTATTTTCATTTATATTTTTATTCGTGACTTATTTTCATTCTATTATATTCATTAGTGTTGAGCGGCATAGGCCATATTTGAATTGGCGAATATATGGACGAATATTCGTCATATATTCGTGAATATTCGCATATTCGTAATATTCTCGTTTTATTTTCGCATATGCAAAAATTCGCGTAACTGTCTCACACAGTAGTATTAGAGCCTTCTTTACACCACACAAGCAGGAAGCAGAGAGGGGTGTGATGTGTACTGTGAAAGAAAAAAAAAAAAAAAACGAATATTCGTAATTACGAATATATAGTGCCATATATAAAATTCGCATTGCGAATATTCGCGAGCAACACTAATATTCATCTCCATTTCTATTCCTATATTCATTTATTTCTACTTCTATTCTGATCAGTATACACTTTTTTGCATTTTTATAATCATTCAATGATAAAATAACTCCAATATTGCATTATACTTTTTTTAAAAAAGTTTTTTTTTCTGCAAAAACGCTTCTCCACATCTTCCAATAGTATTCACACATGACTTTTTACATTCATCACCCTTCATTCAATATTGCTCTCTAGTGAACCGATCCGTTGGATTCCATTTATGATTTTTGCTCATATAAAGAGTTGACGATTTATGGCAACCATTATGACTACTGAGGAAAGGGTTATACTATACAACCCTGAAACGCGTCTAGTCGTTTATGCATGATAACTGCCATATTACAACAACTGGCATATCACATCTGAGAACTGTGTCCATCTATCAAGGCCAGTTACCTCTTATGAACTGTACTATTATCAGCGCTTTTAATCCGCTGTTTGCCCGGTCCAGCAATACAAATCCACTCCGGTGCAGTGATCTCGGCTCCAACTACAGCTGACGTCAGACGCCGGCAACATGAGGCGAGCTCCTTGTATCCAGCATACGGTCCCGAACGCCAACCAGCCAGCGGTGAGGAATACACCATCTCCAGCGCATGCCAGCGCCAGCAGTCCCCTGGCACCATTGTGACCATAGGCGCCTGCCAGCGCCTCAGCTGCAAGCGACTGCCACCGCCTCTATCCGGACCTCACTGGACCAAGCTGCCTACGTCTGGAATCGCTGCACAGAGGACCCAGTGCACTAAAGACATCCAGGCACTGTGGGAACAACATCTATTGCCCGGGTTACTACTACAAAGACCGGTAACATAATTTGTAATTGTTACAAACTATCTGGTATTGTATACAAAAAGGACACATCCACCTTGAACATCCACAGGAGTAAAATAATTTATTAAGAAATTTCGCTCAACTCGCTTGTCTTGTGCAGTTGCTGTTTTGGCTACACAATAGAAGCCAATTTATGCCAGTAATACCGTTACAATAATTTCATGCATAATTTTTACTGTTAGGTTGCTTATACTATGTATGTTCTTCTCACAAGGGCCCTGTGAGAAGTATCTAATTTTATTCACATTATATTATTTTTAATAAATTGTTGATCATTATTATTGAAGCACGATCCATGATCATTTATTTCTATACACTCACCTATAAGGTCCAGGCTACATTTTGTCTTTTAATTTACAAATATCTTTAACTTTCTGCCACCAGTTGATTTAAAAGAAAAAAGGTTTTCACCGGAGTACTCCTTTAATAAGATCACCATATAAAAAAAAGCACTGGCATTGATAAGTCTTTTCCAGACAACAGTTTCCTATGATCTACGTGGCTGTTATTAAGCATATCTTTGAATACCATTAACAGCAGCTCAGGCTATAAATCTATAAATCGTCTATAGGCTGGGTTCACACCACGTTTTTGCAATACAGTTTTTTTTCAGGTTTTTGATTAAAAAAAAAACGGATTCCTCAAAACCTGACTAAACTGTATCAAAATGTGTGTACAAAGTTTTATCTGTATACGGTTGAACACCGTGTACGGTTTGAAAAGTGATGTCCGGTTGCATCCGTTTTTTAAGAAAAAAAAGTATACGTTTTGAACTTTTCACTCCATTATGAATAAAGTTTCACTTGTTTGATTGAAATTCCAAGAAAAAAAACTGTTCAAAGTCAAAAACCGTATGGTAAAAACTGGATGGAACCGTACACACATACAGTTCTGAACTGTTCCCATTGACTCCCATGTTAAAAAAAAAAAACGTATACGGGTCAATACAGTTTTTCACCTGGACCAAAAACCGTGGTAGGCCACGGTTTTCTGTCCAGAAAAAAAAAAGTAAAAAACCATGTGGTGTGAAAAACGGAGACAACTGTATGCAATATGGTGCATACGGTGTTGAATGGAAAGTCTATGGCCACGGTTTGCTATATGGTTGCATACGTTTTTTTTTTGTTTTTTTTAAACATACCTAAAAACTGTATAGAAAATCGTGTGGTGTGAACCCACCCTAAAAAAGATTTTTTTTTAATTTGAAAAAAAACTTTTCTACTTCCTTACACTAACCCTTAATTCCTTATAGATTGTGTGCTCTTAGGAGCAGGGATTTGTTGATTAACTTGTGAGCTCCATAGTGTAAAGTGCTGTGGAATATGTTCACACTAAATAAACATAAATACTGTGATTAATAAAAAAAATAAAAAAAATAAGAATATGGATCAATATTTGGTTTTAAATACTAAATAAAACATAGTTGAAAACAGACAAATAGGTGGTGGGCAAGATGTGATAAGTCAAAATTCATGCCGAGGTAGTGCAAAGAATAATAAAGTTCATAAGTGAATGCCGATACTGTAGAGTAGTACTACAAAAACTAAGGATGAATAAACTTCACATAAATTAAATGAAGCGCAGTGAAACACTACAAAAACATATTAGAAAGCAATACCTCCAATATATAAAATACTCTCAGTACAAAGGAAACCAACTTAATTAAAAAGTGACCTGTCTGAGGGCATAAACTAGTGACAGAGAGATGCTGACTACAATGATGTATTACTTATATCTTGTAATGCAGTCGTTTTCTCAGTATACAAAAAAACGGGCACAATGCAAGACCATGCCTCCGAGTCATGGATATGTAGCCAGTATCTCAGATCTCGCAGCCACAACTTGGATATGCTCTAAAAATGGAATTGAATGGGGTCTGTGTCGATCCAAGCGATGGCCTCAATCCTACGTCAGGGGACTGCTGTAATTGTCTCAGGCAGAGAGACTAGATTTACTCCTGAACTAAAGTGCTCAATCCTTTTGTTCTCTGAGAGATAAGCTACTTCCAGACTCTAGTGGAGTCTGGCAAAGGCTTTCCCCTCCTTTTCTCTTTCAGAACACATTAGCCAAGTATCCATGTTTGTGGAGGGATCGGGATAGATGTAGTTGGACATAGACAATTGCTCAGTGCAGTTGTTGCCTACCTTTCACCCCACCTCTCAGTAGTTCATAAACTGCATATAACTAAGCAGGGAGCACACTGAGAGCGCCTTCTACTGTAAAACAAATACAAAATCTGTGCTGCACCCTGATGCATGATGGGAGGGGCATTCAGAATATAAGTAAGGGGGTTGAGCATTCCCTATATAATGGAATGTCTTCACCATGTGACTCTCACACCCGTAATGATAATACCAGCAGTGACTGGAGCCACCTTCTAAGGTCTGTGACAATTTAAAGGCTCTAGAATTTCAAGACTCCAGTGTCTATTACTAGAAGAGTTACCCTAAATGGGCCATCCAAAATTGATTTAATTGAGCTGCTGGCATGTCACGCTCCATCCATCTGAAAGGATCCTAAGTGCCCATCAATAATAACAAAGGAGACAACTGTCAGCAACCGATCCTGGTGGAAGGAGGAGATCTAATATCGCTAAGATGGTGTGTGAGGGTGTACAGCCCAGTATACAGCATCCTTTATCCCATCACAATTTATTGATTAATCTGGATGAAATCCTCCTCAAGACTTACTCTTGTCTAGGATCAAGTTACTGTCCTCTGAGGAGACTGAAGTGTCCCTAGGCTCCATAAGAAGGAAAAGGCTGAGGACAAGTTGTAGAGACATAGTGACTTAGCTTCAGAGTCTTGTTAGTTGAGTTTCTTGGTTGTCTCTGGAGAGTTCTTTGAGTGTTTAGGAGAAGGTTAATAAGCGTTGTCTTGTTGACAGAGGACATGATTGGGTATCCCAATGCACACAGCACCACATCAGTTGTGTAGACTCCGGACCTACATCCCAGGTCCAGTGCTCCTGTTTGTTTTCTCCTGACCCTCACCCCAACCATATGTTATATCATAGTATTTGTATACCTCACTACCATTAATAGGCTATGGCTTCTTATATACACTCAATGAAAATAAATAAGGCACCAACAAGGAGTTGTTGAAATTGAGTAAAACTTTATATGTGT
The DNA here is from genome assembly GCF_029499605.1 of Hyla sarda. NCBI lineage: Eukaryota > Metazoa > Chordata > Amphibia > Anura > Hylidae > Hyla > Hyla sarda. Next base: position 146,964,196 of record NC_079194.1, read on the forward strand.
GAATGTAATGATGATATATGTAAGCAGGGCTCGAGTCCTGCAGGAACGCACAGCAACGGCGTTCCTTTGCTTTTTCCCGAGGAGGAACGCCGTCCCTGTTACATTAGTCCTGCAGGACCGACCTCTGAATTGTTGTTACCCTCCCTCTGTTTCCTCGGACTGCTAGATGCTGGAGATGTAGGACCTGTAGGACCTTTGATCACATGTTGGGGGTGGAGCTTAGCTGTGGAGGAGAGGGAAGATTGTGGCTGAAGGACCTGTGTGATGCTGTGGAGGAGGCGGGGCTGAGCTGGAGGAGAGGTCACATGTCACTCCAGTAAGGTAATTACATGAATGGAGATTTTTTACAGTGTGTCACCCCAGTAGTAAGGAGATTACATGAGGAGGAGGTTTGTTACAGTGTGTCACCCCAGTAGTAAGGAGATTACATGAGGAGGAGGTTTGTTACAGTGTGTCCCCCAGTAGTAAGGAGATTACATGAGGAGGAGGTTTGTTACAGTGTGTCACCCCTGTAGTAAGGAGATTACATGAGGAGGAGGTTTGTTACAGTGTGTCACCCCAGTAGTAAGGAAATTACATGAGGAGGAGGTTTGTTACAGTGTGTCACCCCAGTAGTAAGGATATTACATGAGGAGTTTGTTTGTTACAGTGTGTCACCTCAGTAGTAAGGATATTACATGAGAAGGAGGTTTGTTACAGTGTATCACCCCAGTAGTAAGGAGATTACATGAGGTATCAGCAGTCACGCACTTAATTAAAACAGAAAACGGCGTAACCGATTGGCTACCCTGCAACATGTATGCGGAAGTCCAATCAGTTTGCTCCCCTGTCGGAGGTCCTCTCACCTGCTCTGTGTGGGTCCCAGCTCCAACCTGCTGATAGAGTCTGCTGAGCCAGGCTCTACTAGCAGATCAACAATAACACTGAGTACTACTATCTGCTATTCAACAGCGCAGCATTACTCAGTGTAAGCAATCTGAAGATTACATGAAAAAGTTCCCTATGGGAGACCTAAAAAACTTTTTTGAAGTCCCTCCCCTAATAAAGATTTAAATCATTCCCTTTTTCTATTTTTAAATAAAAAGAAAGAAAAAAAAACAGCATTTTTGGTATTGCTGCATGTGAAAATATCCGAACTGTTAAAATATAATGTTTATGATCCCATATGGTGAACGGGGTAAATTTAAAACTATGCCAATGCCCACATCAGAACCCAGAATAAATTGAATATAACCCCTTAATGACACAGGACGTAAATGTACATCCTGGTGAGCTGGTACTTAACGCACCAGGATGTACATTTACATCCTATACATAACCGCGAGCATCGGAGCGATGCTCGGGTCATGCACGTCAAGTCCCGACTGCTGAGAGCATCCAGGGACCTGCCAGTAATGGCCGACATCCGCGATCACGCGCATGTCCGCCGTTAACCCCTCAGATGCCATGATCAATACAGATCAAGGCATCTGCAGCATTGTGATCACTAAAATGGATGATAGGATCGCCCACAGCGCTGCCGCGGCGATCCGATCCTCCAGAACAGCAGACTGAGGTCCCCTCACCTGCCTCCGCTGCCTTCCATGGGTCTTCTGCTCTGGTCTGAGATTGTGCAGACCAGAGCAGAAGATCACCGATAACACTGATCAGTGATTTTTTTTGCGCAAACTGGGGGGTTATTGGAAATCTTGGGTGAGTTCCCACATTTTTTTTCCAGCACTTGACCCCTGTATGTAAGTGATTATAATATTTGAGTGAAAGGATAAGTTTTTGGGGGAAAACTGTTCAATTGAAATAAGCCTCTAGTACCCTGTTTAGCCACCTCTAGCCAGGATACAAGATGAGATATGGTGAGGCATGGAGGCATACAGGTTCTGTTTGGCATCTTGCTGCACATTTGCACACACATTTTGTAGCTGGTCTTGTAGATCCTGCACACTAATGGGTTGCTGAAGTTGGCTCACCATAAATGTGCTATGGGTGATAAATGTAGTGACCAGGCAGGCCAAGAAACTGTTTCAATCTGGTGGAGAAATTCCAGGGAAACCCTTGCTATGTGTAAGTGAGCATTATCCTGCTGAGAAATGCCAGTTTGAAGTCCTGCTATGAGAGGCAACACATATGACCACAGGATGTCCTGCACCTATACCTGTGCTGTTAGTGTGCTCGTATCACCACTTGGGACCAATATGATCATCTATCAGCCAAAGCAGGATTGAAGTGCCCTTCATGAGGCCTCCATACTCAAACCCGCAATTGTCAGATCCCAAACTGAATCAGAATTCATCGCTCAGATGATATGGTTCCAGTCTATAGCAGTCCAGGTTTCTCGTTCAACTGGTCTATCAATGGGGCAAAATGTCTTGGAGTTCATCATAAAGGGAGTTTAGCAGTCAACAATCTCTCATCAAGAGGTACACTATCCAAAAGTAGCCTCTGATAGCCTTTTGATATTAAAAAAACAACTTATGGTATAGATAATAGGTACCACAGCCTTACAATGATATAGAACCCTTGGTGATGAGAATTAAATTTCAAGCACCACTTAGTATAAACACCATTCGAGTTTGGTTAAAACATAACTTTTACTAATATCAGTAAAAAATGATAATAAGGGGTACACACATGAGTTGGGGGCATGAGGAAAAAAGGGGTACAGGTGAGGCCCTATTCTTAAAGTCCCTAATACAATCTATTCCGAATGTAAGTGTGGAAATAGAAAAAAAAGGGTAAGGGGGTAGTACAATACAATCTTAAAATTGTGGAAGGTCTCTTTTACCTTAAAAAGGTAAAAGAGACCTTCCACAATTTTAAGATTGTATTGTACTACCCCCTTACCCTTTTTTTCTATTTCCACACTTACATTAGGAGTAGATTGCTTTATGAATAGGGCCTCACCTGAGCCTTTTTATATCGTAGAAGTTGTATCACTTGGCCCTCTTGTAGCATGACCCATCAGACCACACCTGTAATCAGTTACATATTTACCTGAGACATAACTGCATGCCAAGTTTTGCAGCAATCTGACATACTATTTGGGTATATTATTATTTGTTGTCAATGGGGGGGGGGGGGATTTATCATTATATATACACAGTTTTCACTGTCTATATTGCGTGTTTTTTTGCACAATTTTTAATAGAAATTTACAAGTGGAATTCTAAATCATGGTATACGGTAGAGCTGATTATGTGGTGGACATAGATTTACCAACTGCGTCTTTTCTCTTTACACAAACAAATTTTGCGCAACTCCTGATTTTATTGCGCAAATATACACCATCAAGGAGGACACTTAAATGTTATAAGAATAAGTCCAGCAAGTCCAGCCATATGTAATACATATTTAGATTAGACTCTTGCCTGTACAGACTGTAGACCTGTGTAAAATTCAATATCCTGCGCTTCTTGATTAGTGCAGGAGATTGCACCTGTGTAATGTAACCATGGTGACCATACAGCTAAAAATATATGTATATGTGTGATCATGTGTATGCAGCAGAGCTGAGTGTGTGATTGTGTGTATGCAACAGAGCTGAATGTGTGCGTGGTCATGCAAACACATAATCACACATTCAGCTGTGCTCCATACACATGCCGTGCACTCATTTCTGCTACATGTACACACACACTCAGCTCTGGTACATGTACACAGTGTTTACCAACCAGGGTGCCTCCAGCTGTTGCAAAACTTTAACTCCAAGCATGCCAAGTTTTGCCACACTTGGAGGCATTCTAGTTGGTAAAACTGATATAGAGGTAAGGGGACAGATTGTTAAGCAAAATTACATAGTTTTAAAACCCAGATATTCTGTGTACTTTATAAAGATTTATGATTTTACTATTGTGCAGTGTTTTGTTTGGCACACACTGCTGCAGCACTTCTAGCTATGTGAGCAGTGAACAGCAGGAAAATGCCACAGCTCTGTGAAGTGTGAGGTAGAGAAGGAGAGGGAGTGTTTCTATATTTGTGCAAAATTTATGAAAGGACGTGCGCAACTATTGTAAATTTTGAGCAAGAGTGTAAATAAGACAGGCAGTGGGACATTGGGGGACATTTATCATTAGGTGTCTATTGCCCCCAGTCCTCACCACAGCAGTATAAATAGTAATGAGATCAATGTAACTCTGTGATTATTATAGGTAACATTGATGTATAACATTGTAAAGAAACATTGCTGCTGGGGGACATAGTTCAGAACTTACAATTGTTCTTGTTCTTGACCAGAGATCTCTGAAGTGTCAGTTTATCAATGAACAGCAGTAGAATGACGATTTTACTCCCATTGTGATCACATCTTGTAGAACGATTGAGTATTCCTTGTGTATACACTGGGATTACTCCTGGAGGATGTCTTATAAATAGAGGATTTATTGGATAAACTGTATCTGATGTAACCGAGGATTCCCTCTATTTATAATCTGTTAATTCCCGGGAGGATTACACCTCTGCCCCCCCAGTTATCACCATCATTCATTCAGCAATGGAGAAGTGTTCCCCATCTGACAGTTTACCCATAAATGTCACAATAAAATAATGTCATATCCATTTCCATTAGCTTTTATTATTCACCCTGTTAACCTGCTTTGTTATTGGTTGCTCTTTCAGCAATGAAAAGGTTAATTGGCGTCAGGGGGCATCTCATAGAGGTCAGTGGCAGCCCCATGACCCTCAGCCCTGTGATTCTCACCTGTGAAACCTAAGCTGTCTGAGAGGGGAGGGGGTTTGCTAGGGCTTATTCTGTTACAATATGAAGATTTATATGGACAGGAGGTGCAGGCAGCATTTTATTGCGTACATGGCGCCGGGCCTTTCTTTACACCTATTGGTAACATTTACTTGAAGCTCTTAATCATCTCTGACACCAGTCCATCTGTTCCCAGTCACTCAAGTGATGTCCCTGCACAGCAACTCTGGTCACAGCGGGAACAAGCCAGGGCCAGATCAGTTACATGGTGCCCCTATGGAAGCACCCATCATTCCTTTATAGCCCTATGGCCGGCAACTAACATTGTTTCAGTTTTTATTGTTACTCAGGCTTCCTTGCTTTCAGTGAAAGAGAACACAAAATTGGCATAAATTTAGTATTGCAAATGCACCAGAATCCTGGCCCCCATGTGTGCCAAAAAGAAGCTGTCTCATGTAACATGTACACTTCTTAGACACTTTTTCATCAGGCCCAACAAAAGGGGCGTAATCTTGGCCAAAGTGGGCTGCAAGGTACATAGTCTAAACATAGCACTAAAATTTTGGTGCACAATTCTCTTCATCGATTCACACTTTGATAAATCTGGAAAAGACTGTTTGTTTAGTTTGCACTGTTTAAAGGGGTACTCCCATGCCCCAGCTTTCTGAACATCTGATTTCAGAAGGCTTGGAGCAGTGGCCACAGTCGCGATGCCATGGCCATGCCCCCTTGTGCCGTCACATCACGCCCCCTCCATTGATGTCTATGGAAGGGGGCGTGACTGTCGTTACGCCCCCTCCCATAGACATTAATGGAGGGGGCGTGGTGTCACGAGGGGGCATGCTCATGGCGTCATGACCATGGCTGCTGCTCCAAGCCAGGACACCGGAGTACCCCTTTGAGGCCATGTTTCCATAGGCTAGTTAAACAAATGGAGCCAAAACCACACCCTCATGCATTCACCAATAGCCGGTCTAAGAATTTACTAAATCTGGGTCATTATTGTTTGTGTCCAGAAGTTAAAGGTCCATCTTGACATATTTCACCCAGCTGAGAGTTTGTTATGGTCATTTCTAGTCTCTATCCTGTCCTGATTGTTTGTTGCAATGTATCAGCGCTGGTAAAATGTATTAGTCGGGAGTATGGTATATTTAGGTCACAGAGAAATAGCTAAAATGTATAAATTGTAGCAAACCTACAGCTGTCAGATGTATTAGGTCGGGGCAGGTAGTTTGGATGGAAACAAAAATGATCCCATTCAATGACAACAAGTACAGATTTTGCAAACAATAAGGAATTGAATGATAACATATATGTGTGTGTGTATATACATATATATATATATATATATATATATATATATATATATCCTGCATGGCGCTCCGGCTCTCCTCGTGCACTAAGAGGGTGCAGCATGCGCTCTCCATGCATCTCTATGGAAGGGCCAAAATGCTGTACTTGTGTATCTCCGTCTCTCCCATAGAGATGCATGGAGGAGTCATGTTGACCATCACTCTGTGCATGGGGAGAGCAGGGGCACCGGACAAGAGATCGCAGGGGGTCCCAGCAGTTTGACCTCCCCCCAACAATAAAACACCTATTTCCTATCCTTTGGATGGGGGACACATTTTTCTAAACTGGACTACTCCTTTTAGGTCTTGTGCCTTGTGCTGAGGAAAGTGACACTGTAGCTATTTTCCTCTGCAATGTAATGAGTCACACCAACAGGTCTCATCGTAGGGAATTTACTAGATTTTAACCCTCTGACACCCCGTATGTGGTACAAATGGCCCCTCCCTCCCCATCATCCATGGGCTCATCATACTCTTCCAAGCAGCTTTAAATTTTCCCCTATAAAGAGTCAGGATAGGACTGTAAAATGTGACAGACAAATGAAATGGCGTAAACGCCAAGCTGTGCAGGAGGAGAAGCCAAGTGTCTAGGATTCCATCATGATGACACATTGGAGCGCACGATGAGATGTGTCTTGTTTCATCTCTGCAGCCATTTACATTGACTTATGATTCCACAAACCACAAGGATCCTATTCAATTGCATTACTGCCCTTTTTGTGACTTTAGTCAGATTACACTGTGGCTCCCCCTGTCTTCTGCGCCACGCAACTGACCGACAGAACACACAACTTCAAATGATTTAACCGGTCGTGACCTGGATCAAAGCAAATAGAATTTGTGCTTTTGATAGGGACTTGAGAAACATCTGGGTTCCATTTAGGAACAAGGGCTCTCCACGTAGCCTGCTGATTCCTACATCTCACCAAATAAGATCAATTCACATTGAATGGTTGGACGGAGGCCCGAAGAAGACGCGTAAGGGTATATTCACCAGAAGGGTGGTCAAATCAAATCTTATTACCGTTGTGCCAAGCATCAATCATTCAGGTGTCCCAATTATTAAGCTGCCAAGTAACCAATTTAATATGTCTGATATATAACCATGAGTATACAATGTAACAGATATCTCCTAGTGACAGCTTATGGATAGACCCTCTAACACAAACTTGACCCAAAAACTTTTAAAGATGAAACGTTGAAATCTTTAATATGTTTCATCTGTAGAAACAATGAGGCCAGAAAATCTCACTGTGGTGAATTTAATTAAATGCTCCCTTAAAGGGTAACTCTGGCCCTGAGACATCTTATCCCCTTATCCAAAGGATAGGGGATAAGATGTCTCCCTGCGAGGGTCCCGCCGCTGGGGACCCCCGCGGTCTTGTATTCGCCACCCACCTGTTTGAGCTGCATGCCGCGGTGCCAGCTCACAAACAGCTGGGTGGCGACCACGGGGCTGGAGTATCGTGACATCATGGCTCCACCCCCGTGTGACATCACCCCCCGCCCCCACTATGCAAGTCTATGGGAGGGGGCGTGACAGCCGTCACGCCCCCTCCCATAGACTTGCATAGCGGGGGCAGGGGGTGATGTCACACGGGGGCAGAGTACCCCTTTAAATGTTCTTTATGTGTTACATGGCTTCATATGCATTTCTATATATTGTGACCTGTCTTGAGCAGCTATCAAAATAATAAAGGGAAAGCCATAATAATATCGGTCAGTGGCAGCGGAACTGCCTGTTGGCGGCTTCCAGATAGTCAAGACTGTTTTCTTTACGGTACAATAATAATCATATAAGTGATAGGGATGATAAAACTGACATCTGCTAACTCTGGTTGACTAGTACCCTTGTTATTGAGGCACTGTAGCTGTCACAGTTATAGGGGCACTTGGGGGAAATTGTAATGAGAGAGCACTATGACTGTTGTGGGGGAACTGTGGCTGATGCAAAATATGCGCTCGACATTCCGTGCTCGCCAGGCGCCAACTCAATCTGTCTGCGCTGAGACTGCTCAGAAATAAGCCATCTCCATTGACAGCAATGGCTGAAATAACTAACACATTTATTCTTTCAGCGGAGTCCACAATTTGAATTTTCACAGCAGAATTATCTGCTCTGGGGTTTTCACTGTTACGGGGACACTGTGGCTATTACTGTTATCAAAGCTTTGTGGTTTTCACTGTTATGGGGGGCACTGCGCCAGATACTGTTATGGGACACTTAATATAGAGTACTATGGCTATTGCTTGTCACTGATGTGGGGCGCTGTGGTTGAGGCATTATGAATGTCACTGTTAGGCTATGCTCACTTGGAAATTCTATTGTGTGAACATGGCCTTATAGGAACCCTGTGAATGTTCCTGTTATCGGGTATTGTCATTTTCACTGTTATGGAGTTGCTGTGAATGTCACTGTTATTAAAGCATTGTGGATGTCACTGTGTTGGGACATTATGACTTCCACTGTTATGGAACACTGCGACTGGCATATTATTACAGATAGATATTATTTTAAAAAAAGTAATGTTTTTTTTTTTTTTTTTTAAATGTACGTGGCATTTCTAGCATTGCACAAGGCTCAGGCGGGCACACTGATGTCACCAGGCTGCTGGATATTGAAATAATGTTGATTAACAACATACTGCCCCGACCTCCTACTAATTACCCCAAGGGCATTTTCTTGGTTATCAATTAATCAGGATCTCATTATTCTGCTGCTTCACTATTATTTATTATATGAAGAAAGTCACTTTAATTAAAACAAATAGAAAATTTAGAGCCGATGCATAAATAACGGCAATTCTCTGTTATTATAAGTCATTCAAATGTGAGCTGCTGACTTTGATGCAGGGAGGGGAACGGTGACAGGATTGGGGTCACCCAGGGTTTGCTAATGAAAGGCGTTCTCAACTGTGAAACGAGCGACCACCTTACAACGCCGGCTCATGGGGCTGCGCAATTACACATGAAAGCTGGAATCCTTGTGCTTGTTTTAGCAGAGGGGAACCTAGAATAATGGTCCACTACCTGACAGCAGAGAAACATGAGCCAGAGTATAAGTACACTGAGGGTATAAGACTCTATACATAAACCCTGACTGCACGTGTGTGTGAGAATAAAACCTCCACAAAACATAGCTCCACTTCATACAGCGAGTCATGGTTTACATTATCCATAAGTCACATTCTAAATACTCTGCTTTGTACTAAGGTACATCATGTCACACCTAGAACTACAGTCTCAATGTTGTTATGTCCTAAGATGACCAAACACTGCCTTGTGTGATTGCTAACATATTTGTATATCACTTTACTTACCAAAAAATTACTTTGTACCCTAGTAAAAAGCTCTAAAGTCTTCTTGACCACTAGGTGTCTTTACTGCAATCTGCTGTCCACTACCTACTATTAGGGGAAATCTGTCCCTAGTAACAGCTAGATCAGGACACAACAGGAAGTGGGGGTGATGTTTAGCATGTGCTATGTGCAGGAGAGAATGGGAGAAGGCCTGAAAAATCCTGGACTGTGTACCTGCAAGCTGAGTCAGACTGCCTGCTAAAGATAATGGGGGAGATTTATCAAAACCTGTGCAGAGGAAAACTTGCCCAGTTGCCCATAGCAACCAATCAGCGTGCTTCTTTCATTTTTATGAAGGCCTGTGAAAAATGAAAGAAGCGATCTGATTGGTTGCTATGGGCAACTGGGCAAGTTTTCCTCTGCACAGGTTTTGATAAATCTCCCCCAATGTTCCTAAAAGGCAAATCTAAGCTTTCATCTAATGTCTTACCAACGATAAAGCTGAAGACAGCGTTGTAAATACTACCTATTTCTATCCACAGAGTAGTTCAGTGCTTATTTAAACCCCTTCCTTTCTGTGCTGCTGTTTCTTTAATTCCTGGATATATAACACCTTGTAAAGCCAGTGGGGGACATATTCAAAAACGACTGTCATTTCTGTTACAGCAATTTCAGCCACACATCAAATGTATCTTCTTTTTTTTTCTTTTGGGGGGGGTTGTATGCAGCGAAATTGATAAGTTTGGCACCAAAATAGTTTTTTTGGGGCCAAAATTGATGAGATTGGCGCCAAAATGTAAGACTCGGCAGAAGCATCTCACATAATATTCCATGATTACTAGTGCCCAAATAAGCGATAACTGTGTGGATGTAACTTGTCTAGGGGTAATGTGAGTGCAGGTGCAGTAACCATGAGAAAAAATTATTATCATTTGCCATCAATTAGTATTCATATTTTGATAATTTATTCCTTAACAAATCATTTTTGGGATTTCTAGCAAAGAGTAAATTTTTTCATGTAAAATGGACTCTCACCCTTTAAAAATAATATTTAAAACATGAAATTGACATCACCAAGCCCACTTTTGCAAAACTGGAGTGACTAATGTAAACCTTGATTCATTCTCATGAGACACTTTGAATATCTGATGGAAACTTTTTTGCACCAAAATTTTTCACACAAAGAGTTTTAAATATGTCCCCCAGTATATAAAAAAAAACCTTTTCCCTACCCAACATCCCATTTAGTACTATGTTTTGTAAATCATTCCCTAGCACTGTGCTAGCCTGTCCAATTTGTGGACAATTACCAGCATTATGACATGGTATAGCAGAGAAGAGAAGTGATGTGCTGTGATTGGCTAGAAACATAAGGGAAAGGAAGTCCCGATGTGTGTACTGTTACGCCGAGCGCTCCGGGTCTCCTACAAACTTCACCTTCCTTCTTCTCTTCGTATTCCTAACTCTTTCCAGGTATCTCTTCTCAAACCTCTTATACTTAAAGGACAACTGCAGCGGAATTACACTTATCCCCTATCCACAGGATAGGGGATAAGTGTTTGATCACGTGGGGTCCGACCGCTGGGATCCCCCTCGATCTCCCTAACGGGGCGCCGGCATTAGCGCCCATGGTGACATAGCGTTGACCTAGAGGTCGACGGTGACGCCCCGTCTCCTCCCCGTCCCCATACAGTTCTATGGGGGATGCGGGGAGGCACGAATGCTGCCTCCCCGCCTCTCCCATAGAGATGTATGGAGGAGGTGTGCCGGCTGCAACGTCATGCTGCGGCTGGCACGCCCCCTGCACGGGAGAGCCGCGGCCCCATACAGGAGATAGCCGGGGGCCCCAGCGTTCGGACCCCCCGCGATTAAACACTTATCCCCTATCTTGAGGATAGGAGATAAGTGTTTGTAACGCTGCAGATGTCCTTTAACCGTTATTCTCCCAAGGTCATGGTTCCTGCTCCTGTTTCTGGCTCCTCTGATGTCTTCTCTGTCAAAGAGATCCTCGCCTCCAAGATCATCCGAGGTAAAAGATTTTTTTTAATTGATTGGGAGAATTGTGGTCCAGAAGAGAGGTCCTGGGAACCTAAGGCCAACATTTTGGACAAAGAGCTTGTCCGCAGATTCCTGGGCTCCAAAAAGAGGGGGAGACCAAAGGGGGGGTACTGTTACGCCGAGCGCTCCGGCTCCCTGCTTCTCCCCGCTGACCGGGAGCGCTGCACTGTTATCACCGACGGGGACGAGACCCGCGTAGCGGGACGTGCCCGCTCGCGGGTCGCATCCCAATCTCCTAACCTGCCCCGTCCTCCTGCTGTCCTGTCCCGGAGCGCGCGGCCCCGCTCTCTAGGGTGCACGTGTACCAGCTCTCTGAAATTTAAAGGGCCAGTGCACCATTAATTGGTGCCTGGCCCAATCAGTACCAAACACCTCCACATTATAAAAACCCTCTTCCCCTTCCTGTCCTTGCCGGATCTTGATGCCTTGTGCCAGTGAAAGCGTTCCCGTGTGTCCTTTGCCTGTGTATCCAGACCCTTGCCGTTGCCCTTGACTACGAACCGTTGCTGCCTGCCCTGACCTTCTGCTTCGTCTGACCTTGCCTTTTGCCTAGTCCTTCTGTACTGCGCCTGACTCAGCAGTCAGTGAGGTTGAGTTGCTATTGGGTGGAACGACCTGGGGGTTACCTGCCGCAGCATGTCCATCCCACTTTGCGGCGGGCTCTGGTGAAAACCAGTAACCCCTTAGATTCCGTTCCCCTGGTACGGCCCATGCCATCACCTCACTGACCTAGAGGATCCACTACCTGTGTCTGCCCTGCATACCACTCCGGACCCTGACATGTACTACTGGAAAACAGCCTAGCTATGGTCACACCTCCTGAAATGGAGAGAATAAAAAATAGCTGTGCACCATGAAGTGGGCTCCCAGGGGCCTAATAACAGCAGTGACAGCACTAAAATCACATTTTCAGCAGTCTCAAGGATTAATTTAATAAAACCATATTGATTAATAAAAATACTTTGAAATGACAGGTACGCTTTACAATAGCTGCCAGCCAAACACTCGGTCAGATGATAGCTATCTTTCCTGACCACCCCATACACATGCACATTCAGCTTATCTTCCCTCAGAGAGAGATGATCAGGCATGTTGAAATCTAGATGCCTGATCCACCAACCCCCCCATACATATTAGATTGTTAGCTAGTCCTGCAGAGATTGGTGTGTTTAGCCAATACTGATTTATTATGTATGCTCACCTATGCACTGGCCACAACCGGGGATGCAGTCACAATTCAAGTCCATGTGTCCAGGTAGCAATGCACTGTGGGAGCTTAGTTGGCTGATAAAAAAAAAAAAAGCTTAGGTGATTGCGATGGCAGAACTAGAAAGAGTGCAGGGGTGGCAGTTACTCTAAGGCTGAAGTACCATATTAGTAGATCAGTGCTATAAATGTACAGTGTATAGATTTGATATCGTAATAACTGCTCATCTATAGCATCACATAATGTAACATACCCTCCCCCCCCACAGAAAGATTGAACATTATAGTAAGAGGGGCTGTTTTAACATTTTGCTTCAGGACCACATAGCTACAGGCTAGAGCCTCGCGTAGCACTGTTTTCTTAAACCAGCTCCTGCAGAATTTCTGCCCATTACTGCCAATGCATTCCGCTCCTGCAACATGTGTATCCAACCCCACCACTCCTGCAACATGTGAGCAATTTCATCACATCCCCATTACATCAGGATCAGCCCACTCAGCCAATCACATCAGATCAGCCTTACCTGGGCTGGGACACTATTCTCTCTTCCTCCTGGCGTCTGTGACACTGAGCGCTGGGAGGAAGTGATAGGAAGTGATTCTCCCAGCGATCTGACATGCTCAACACCGCTGGGAGGGAACATCAGCACAGGCCAGATTGCCGCTGCAGAGAGTTCTGCTGGAATAGTCAGCGGCACCTGTGAATGCCAGTGCAGCTTAGGGCTGAACAGAAGGTAGAATCACCAGGACTTAGTGCAGCAGCCTGGTTCTGGTGGCTTTTCACTTCTGAAGATGTCACATGTGGTTTGCAGGAGTGTGCAGGATTAGCGGGACCTGCGTTATTTTTTGTCACTGTGTCCACTTTTTGTGTTCGTTCGTACACTATTATTGGTCAGGGTGCGGTAGCCCTTCTGGGTGTCCCTCCTGCCAGTCTAGGGGAGGTGTGTGTGGCCATTAGGTTCCTCACCTCCATGCCATGCCCCAGGCGCCCTTGCTTCGGCAAGAGTGCCAAACCGGTTTTACTGGCTCCTCGTTGACAACTTGGGTTTTGCCTGGTTGTTCGCCAGGAGCACTTTTGGTCCCTGAAAAGCTTCGGCGAAAGGGGACATTGTACCTGGAGCCTTGCAGGTGCCTTTTGGCCCGGAGGCGAAGGTTTTGGTTTATTGGTGGGCCTCTCTCCTTTCGGAGAAGGGCTTGCTATGGGTGAATTGAGAGCACGTACCTTAGCTCTTAAATATTGTGTGACCACCCATTCCTGCCAGGAATAGACCTGCAAGTAATTGATCAGGTCCCGCGGGATCTCAGTTCTACTGCAGCCTTCTACAACAGGCTTCTTATCAGGCTGTCATGTATTCTGCAACTAGAATTAATCGTTACAGGTTTCTTTACCAATGAGCCCCAAATATACATACTCTATGATAAGAAATTTTTATATTTTCCCAGAGCAAGACGATGTGGATAAAAAGAGCAACATCTCAACAACTATTCAGAGCAGGCCTATTATTGAGGATTGTGCACGTCTCCTTATTGCCTGTGTGTAAGGGAAGAATGCCTGGCTTCATGAATAGGAATTGGGGAATGCTATTTGACTCAGCTCCTTAGTCAGTATTATTGCAGGTGTTAAGGTGCAGTTGGGAATACTGTATCTGCACCTTACCAGAATATGCATTGACTGCATTATATGCCATATATATTATATTAATGTGTTTTTTGTGGTGTTCCTCCTGGGGTCTTTATCCCAGTTAAGTTTTTCACATCCAATAATCCAGAATATGGCACCTGCTAGATCCTGTCAATGACAGATTAAAGGACTTGACACCTTCTAACCCTTCTTTGGAGTAAGTGGGACACAGAACCACTTTCATTAGATTGTTGAAACCAAAGCAGTGAAATTCCCAGCCCCCGCCCTCCGGAAGCTCAGAAGCCCCATGGAATTTGCTTAAACGGCATTTGCATTAATGCATTCTATAGTTTATTGTGAAAGTGAAGAAAGAAGTTGGTGTAGAAGCCAAATTCTCTCCCTGGACGCACAGGGGCACGCTCCCTGGAAGAGATTAGCGCTGTTTTCAAGTGTCCACTTCGAGGGGAAGAAAAAGGGAAAAAAAAAGGGTTTGTTCCATGTTGTAATCAGCTCTTTGCCTGGCCGGCATCATATGGAACGGATTACAGATCCATCTCACACTGCGTCTACTTGGGTGTTCTGCATCCAGCAGTTCTCTGCTTTGCTCTTGGTTTTGCTTTTCTTAACGGCAGGAAATGCCCCCTGTTACACCACATGTGGAATTGTATGGGAACGTTGGGAGGGACCTGAGGGAGACAGGAAAAAATCCCTACTAAGGCTAGAGCACTGTGGGTGGACAGAGGATGATGAGAGATAGGCTCCCGATACACAACTTTATGGGACAGAGGTCTTCTATGACAGAGAGATGGTCGTGGGAGATGTAGGAATTCATGGTCCTTCACCTTTCCTGCTTTACAGTCCTGTATAGGGTGAAGCTTTGCAGCTGCTGCCCCTCTGTGTCTCCATTTCTGGCAGGGAATAGCAGTAAATATATATATATTGATGGAAGCGGCATAATGATACCCATGACCTGCAGTACTGGGTTCAAAGGTTCAGTAGTGTTCTGGGCCCCCTCCCATAGACTTGTATTGAGGGGGCGGAGTGTGACGTCATGATGGGGCGGGGCCATGACGTTACGAACTCCCGGCGCCGACTCTAAGCGTTTGGAACATGTTCCAAATGCTGAGCAGCGGAGTACCCCTTTAACTTTAATCTTTTTATATTTATAAACCTTAGTTGATCTAGAGCAAGGCAAATGCTATGTTCATGGCAGAGACTCAATTAACCATAAAGTGGAAAAAAATGTTCTGCCCCCCGCTGGCAATTGGGCGGATCCCTCGATCAGGATTCTACCAGTTACCCTTTATTCTATGTTCTATTAGAAACCTTGTTTAAAACTATCCAAATTTTCATTTATTACCAAATCCTGTGCTTACAGATCCTATGTAGTTCTGGCAGTAAAGTTACATTTACCTACAAGCAATGACCTTGTGTTCCCTTATGGGCCCACAGAAAGAATAAAGGGGTTATGTATGATCGGGGAGGTTTTACGCATGTCACATCTGGTTGGCATGTATGATGATGATCATGTGCACCTTTTAATACATGCAGGGTAATGTTAGGGTGCAACTTTAGGTTGCCCATTGGTGTACATATTTGCAAAGCAGGCATGAAAAAGAAACTTGGCCTACCGAGCATGATAAATAATTATCGCATTATCTGTTCGCGTTAAAGTCAGCTTGGCATAGCTGTATGTGGTCCGTGGTGGAGTGCACTTTGTGTAAAACTGTGCAACCTTTGCAAAAGTCATGCATACAGGAGGCAGAAAACGGTACACCACTGAAACCATGCCTATGGCACGTGTTGCAGAATATGTAGGCGCTACATAAATTAAAGGGGTACTTCAGTGGAAAACTATTTTTTTTTCTAATCAACTGTTGGCAGAAAGGTAAACAGATTTGTAAATGACTTCTATTTAAAATCTTAATCCTTCCAGTACTTATCAGCTGCTGTATGCTGCAGAGGAAGTTGTATAATTATTTTCTGACTGACCACAGTGCTCTCTGCTGACACCTCTGTCCATGTCAGGAACTGTCCAGAGCAGGAGAGGTTTGCTATGGGGATTTGCTCCTTCTCTGGACAGTTCCTGACACACGGTCCCAGTACAGAGACAAGTAAACTCAGTGATGTCACAATACATGGATGCAATGCATTGCTGTCACAGTACAGAGACTGTAAACATAATGGGGGGGGGGGGGGGGGGAATGTATCAGTCTACGTAAATCAAGTTCTTTTTACCCATTTGCCTGGCCATACATCACATGTACTTCCTTCACATCTATAAAAGAGGTGTACGTTCTTCATAAATAGCAAAGTAGCTTAGATGTTGACAGGTTTCTAAGTGTGGTCAGGGCTGGTGTGAGAGTGCGCAAAATACCTGCCCGCATCCATGCTATGACGCAGGCTATCAGCCACCAGGACCCATGTCCGATTGTGGTGATGCCTAGCATTAGACGTGGTGATCAAAGTTGTTTGCCACATCTAAGTTAAAAGTAAAACCATTTCCGGCAGCTCAGTCGGGCTATTCAGGACCTCCGCGGTGAAATTGGCTGAATCAGCAGAGCGCCAATAACACTGATCTATGCTATGGCATTGCATTGAACTGTGTATGGAATCAGAAGATTTCATGTAATAGTCCACTATGGGGACTAAAAAAATGATGTTAAAAAGGTTAAAAAAAAATAAAAAAATAAAAAGTTAATAAATTTGATTTAACCCCTTCCCTAATAAAATTTTGAATCACCCCCCTTTTCCCATAAAAAAAATATTTAAACAAAAATAAACCTAAACATATGTGGTATTGCCACGTGCATAAATGTCTGAACTATAAAAATATAATGTTAATTAAACCACACGGTCAATGATGTATACGTAAAAAAATTCCAAAGTCCAAAATTTCGAATTTGTTGGTAATTTTTTACACCCTAAAAGAAATTTTCAAAACCGATCAAAAAGTCTCATCAAAACAAAAATGGTACCAATAAAAACTACAGACCACAGCGCAAAAAATGAGCCCTCATACCACCCCATATACGGAAAATAAAAAAGTTATAGGGGTCAGAAGATGTCAATTTTAAACATACCAATTTTTTTAGTTGTATTTTTTTTAAATTAGTAAAATAAAATAAAACCTACATCAATTGGGTATTCTTGTAACCATATGGACCTACAGAATAAATGTGTCACTTTTACCAAAAAGTGCACTGCGTAGAAACGGAAGCTGCTAAAAACTACAAAATGGCTTTTTTGTTTTTTTTTCTAAAAAATATTTCCCCACAAATAATAGTTTTTTTGTTTTTGTCATAAATTTTGTCGTGAAATTGCTGATGTCATTACAAAGTAAAATTGGTAGCGCTTAAAACAAGCCCTCATATGGGTCTGTAGGTGGAAAACTCAAAGCATTATGGTTTTTAGAGGGTGAGGAGGAAAAAACTAAAGTGCAAAAAAGGATAAACACTCCTGTAAGGGTCCTGAAAGGGTTAAAAGATCAGGAGCACAAGCCACAAAGCGTCTGTCCCTGTAGACACACAATATTTTCTAGACACACATAATACCGCTATATTGTTCCTAAATAAAAACCACGGTACATAGACCAATATTCTCACATGTCAGGCGTGCACTGGAGGGAAACTGATACTAGAACTGATCCAGTTTATTTGAATGGGGCAGTTCGCAATCATTCAGCGTCTTAATATTGACGCCGGATGGTTGGACACACCGGAGAGAGAAGGGAAAGGACTCAGGACGTAGTGGTACGTCCTTGGTCCTTAAGGGGTTAAAGGGGTATTCCAGTATTTTTTTTTTTATTTGCCTGTGCTACAGGGGCTGTAAAGTTAGTGTAGTTCATAATATAGTGTTTGTACCTATGTGTGACGGTTTTCTCACAATTCTTATGTGATTTTCACCCCAATATTTATTTTTAATAGAATACAAAATGACTGTTGTCTCAGATTTTTCCCAGGTTGCAATGCGACCAAGACCTGACTCACTAGTCAGCTGATGCCAGGGAACCTGTCTGCTTCAATGGGTGGAGTGATTGCTTGGTGGGAGAGAGATCAATCTGCAACTAATTCAACAGCTGTAGGCACCCTGATTGAAAACCACAGGTCTTTTGAATGGATGCAGCTCATTTATGTTTCAGTGGGTGGGGTGGCTGATGTGTGGGAGGGAGGAAAATGGAATTATGGGATTTGTAGGCAAAAAATAAAACTCAAACAGGAAATATCGGTTCACAAAAAGCTAGCCACAGTGTTATGGTAATCTCACAACATAGCTATTTAGCCCCAAAGCAGGCGCAGATCCTTCCTAAGCATGTCCATTAGCCATTTTGTAGGATCGTCCTGGATTTTTATTGCTTTGGTATGGTACCAATAAATGTGAACCATTTCTATCAGCTGGCATCCTTTCCATTGTAATTTTCCTTTGGCACATGCCCAGATTTATTAATCTTTCTGAAACCCAAACTGTCTGGTTTTGCCCATAGCAACAAATCACAGCTCAGCTTTCATTTTACCAGAGCGCATAAAGCTATGAAAGCTGAGCTGTGATTGGTTGTTATAGGCAAATCAGACAGTTTGGGTTTCAGACAGATTGATAAATCCGGGCCTCATTGTATGCCCTGTTTATGGTGTTTTGGGGTGCTCATGGTGGTCATGTGCAATAAGAAGGCAACGTGAAACAATTCATGGTTCATTCTAATTCTAAGTTCAGCAAGATCATCCAAGATGGAGGCACAGTTCTTATGATTACATCTATGATCAAGCTTGGCTCTAGGAGGGGGTAGGATTACCCAAAATGTCTTTCTAGAGTCCCAGGAGCCGTTCCTTTTTTAAATTCTAGCCCTTGTCACTAGTTCTGTAGCTTTCTCAGTGAAGCAGACTACAGCTAGTTCATGGTAGAGCTCAAACGTAGGAAAACATGTCCTCTTGTCTTATAGGTACAGCAATTCCTATTGGTGGGGTGCAGATCTGAAGACTTGTCCTATTTATGGCCTCCATGCCTGTTTATACAACTACCGCCTTTGTCAGGGGGCACAGAGGAGATGAGTTGGCCAACCCTGGACTCATTTACACATTTACAAAAAGTCTTATATCTCCGAACTGGAAAGGGCTATGGAGATATGAAAGGTCTGCTCAGAATTCTGAAGAGAGGTCCTGTCTAGCCATGCGCTTAGTTATACAGTGACCCCCCGACCTACGATGGCCCCGACATATGATGAAATCGACATACGATGGCCTCTCAGATGCTTTTTTATGTCGGGGCCATCGCATTAAGTGCTATCCGGCAGCGCCAAATGCTTAAGCTGCTGCCGGATAGCAGCTTAATGTTCCCCGTGTGGTGCGGTAAGTATTACTTACCCCTCCACGATGCTCCGGGGTGCCCTCCGAGTCCAGCGCTGGTCTTCCGGCGTCTTCTCGGGCCTCTCCGATGACGTCAATACGCTGCTGCGCACGCCATCCAATAGGAATGGCATACGCAGCGGCGTAATGACGTCGCTACGCAGGCCCAGAAAGGCCTTGCAGAAGACAGAAGAGGACCGGAGAAGACAGAAGAGGAACGGAGAAGACTGAAGAGGACCGGAGAAGACAGCGGAGGACCGGAGAAGACAGCGGAGAGCCCAGCGGAGGCCCGGGATCACCATCGGGAGCGGCGGGGACACCATCTCGAGCGGCGGGGCCAGGTGAGTACAGCTTCCTATACTTTACATTGCACTGATCCCTCAACATACGATGGATTCGACAAACGATGGCTCGTTTGGAACGAATTACCATCGTATGTTGAGGGACCACTGTACCCCTCTTAATCTGCTGCCAGGTCCACTTTAAGTCTGAACCTACTGTATCAAGTGTTCAGATTTTAGCTTAGCTTACTCCCCACTAGTAAAGTCATACTGGGCACAGTCCATATACACAGCTCCAGAGAAGTGATACTTTGCACTGCCCATACATACACCACTTTAGAAGTGTTACTGTGCAGTGTCTGGTCCCTGCCATTGATCTGAACAGGGGCAGAGCTGACAATCTCAATCATTTCTACTAGATTTCTGGCCTGGCTGGGATCCGCACATTGACACTATGAAAATGAGGTGAACATTGAAACCACATGGAGCTGACGGCCTGGGCGGTACTAAAACCACCACAGCGATGCCAACCACAGCGTCATCTGCTTTCATTCTAATTCTCTGCTACTTGTTCTTTACCACCATGGGATGGGTTATAGACTAGGCATCATGATTCAAGGGTGCAGCCATATTACATCACACTGCAGCTCTGGTCCTAAGGTCTCATGTGACTTCCATTAACTCGTCATTATTAATATCTTCATTATTGGAGGCAGCTGTTACTGTAATAGGAAAATGTAATCCCGATGTCCTACGCTGATACACGGGGATGTAGAATGTCCCATGTATCTTGTAGCAGTCTTGTTATGGATAGACTGGTTTGAGATTCTTTATGTCGGAGATACACTGTCATGACAATAGGGACAGGGACTGATGTGGGGGGTGATACATTCTGTGTACTGCACTGTGGGATATGTTACTGCCATATAAATTACGTGGAGATGTATACAAAAAGTAGGGACCCAATAGCAAAAAAAAAAAAAGAATAGAACATGTTACTGGTAGAGATGAGCGAACTTACAGTAAATTTGATTCGTCACGAACTTCTCAGCTGACTTGATGACTTTTCCTGCGTAAATTAGTTCAGCCTTCGGGTGCTCCGGTGGGCTGGAAAAGGTGGATACAGTCCTAGTAAAGAGTCTCCTGTATCCACCTTTTCCAGCCCACCGGAGCACCTGAAAGCTGAACTAATTTATGCAGGAAAAGTTATCAACTGCCGAGCCGAGAAGTTCGTGACGAATCAAATTTACTGTAAGTTCGCTCATCTCTAGTTACTGGTGCTGGTTTATAGTATTATATCCTAGGAATAAAGGGTTCAGACCCCTTATAATTCAGTGTAGGACAGAAGGCCAGCTGGTCCCTGTAATTTGCTGTAATTGGAAATAGGGGCCTTATGCAGGTCAGCACAGGTCATAGGACAGGAGCTGCCCCTCTTTCATTGTAAAATAACCTGTTATCATAGAACCCTATATATCAGTGGCCCCCAAACTGTGGCCCTCCAGATGTTGCAAAACTACAATTCACAGCAAGCCTGGACAGCCGTTGGCTGTCCAGGCATGCTGGGAGTTGTAGTTTTGCAACATCTGGAGGGCCACAGTTTGGGGACCGCTGCTATATATGAAGCAGATATGAGCAGAGGCATTGCTGCGAGCAGGTTGTTGCATTCCAGGTTGACAGTATGCTTTACAGGTTGCAACCTGAACATCTGTCTGGTATTGGGATAATAGTAGGAATTGTACAGCATCCAGTGTCTGCGCAGCATTGTGTTCCAGCTCTGGATAATCCGCCCCAGATGTGTAGGACACCGGCTCCTTTTTCCTCATTATATGACTGAGGCTCCGGATTCACAATGTGATATTATGAGCTGGAGACAAGAGGATTCCGCAGAGACGAGCCCAGCAAATAAATGAATGTTCCTGTAGGGGACGCCCCGCTGTGACCACAGAGGAGCAGATGGAACTTCTCATGGCCCCTCACCTCAGGGTAACTGAGGAGCCACCACAATGTTGTCTGACTGACAAGGAGCAGATCTTCTCCTCAGTGAGGAAGCATCTGCCTCCGCACCCAGATCCGCAAAACAAAAAACCAGGATCAAAGCCTCCTTGTGTATGATCCATAACATGTGCAAGTTGAGAGGGTATGTGTCCAGTTATATGAAATGGACCTTGTGCTTTCATTTATCACCATTGTCAAAATCTCTGCTTGATGTCAGTGAATGGAACATTCATGTCTACCTACAGAAGTTTTCTACCCTGGAGACCGAATTGTAACACCCCCTCAGCTGTGAGAGGGATGAGCTTTGTATTTTTCAGCATCTGGATGTCACAAGGAAAATTGTTTTTATTTATTGATAACAAGAAGAGATGTCGAAAATTGTGGAGAGCTGAAACAAAAAGGTGGGTGCTGTGTCTCAATATGGTTCCCACTGGTTGATATTTAGTAGTATCATGTGACTGGCATTGGTAAGTAGTGTTGAGCGGCATAGGCCATATTCGAATTTGCGATACTTCGCGAATATATGGACGAATATTCATCATATATTCGCTAAATTTGCATATTCGCAATATTCACGCTTTATTTTCACATCTGCGAAAATTCGTGTATGCGAAAAATTGCATATGCGAAAATGCGCACGCCAGTCTCACACAGTAGTATTAGAGCCTTCTTTACACCAGACAAGCTGGAAGCAGAGAGGAGTGATCACTGTGATGTGTACTGTGAAAAAAAAACCAAAAAAAAACACAGAATATTCGTAATTACGAATATATAGTGCTATATTTGCGAATATTCGCGAATTTGCGAATATGCGATATTCGCGAACAAAAATTTGCATTGCGAATATTCGCGAGCAACACTATTGGTAAGTGCGTCTGTGCATGGGACCTGATATGTGTCAAGGTGCATTATGTTTACCGTACTTACCAAAGTAACTACTTATTGGTTCTCCTACTCATTAATTCTATCTGATCAAAGGTATTTACATTATTTAAATGTCAGATTCAAAACTATTTGTATGTTGTTACTGATGAAAATTAAAGATCTTTTGTAATATGGTTGTTTGAACATTTTTTGAAAATTTAATAAAGAAAACAGCACCTAAAAATCCCACCACTAAAGGTCCCCATACCTACTGGGACACTGACCAGTCCAGCAGCAGCATCAGGCTTGTCCATAAGCCATGGACAAGAGATGACTGATAGACAAGGCTGCATGAGCAGACACACCAATCACCTCCCACCACCACAGGAGAGAGACACGCCACCCCTCCCACCACACACCAATCACCTCCCACCCCCACCACAAGGGACAGACACACTCCCTTTCCCTGAGAGGATTTCTAACACTGTCAGATCATGAAAAGAGGAATTTTTATAATAAATATAGGTGATAGAGGCATAAAATATTAGATGTACATGGTCAGAATAAGGTACTGAGTAACATATTACGGTATCATTATTATTATTTTTTTGCGGGATCTGACAGGTATGCTTCTTAAAGGGGTACTCCGCCCCTAGCATCTTATCCCCTATCCAAAGGATAGGGGATAAGATATCAGATCGCCGGGGTCCCTTTGGATAGGGGATAAGATGCTAGGGGCGGAATACCCCTTTAATACTGGTCATCTGCCCAGACTTAACCATTTCTTGTTTGCACTTTCTCTCCTTCACCTGACCTCTGGGTCCATGGTCTATCTGCCTATGGTATACATATATCCACAATGTGCGAAGGTGCCGCCTTATATATTTTTTTTATAAAATATTTCAAGTGTTAGATGTCTCTTTATTAAAGTTTACATTGGATTGTTTGATTTGCCTATCTTGGGTGTTTCATTTGTGAGGGGGGGGGGGGTGTAACACTGAAACCAATGTGTTACTAGCTACTTTTTTGTATCAGAGGTCCAAAGGTGGGGATTTATCAAACTCTTAAAGGGGTACTCCGGTGGAATATTTTTTTTTTTTTAAATCCAGTGGTGCCAGAAAAGTTATACGGATTTGTAAATCACAATTACTGCTATTTAGAAATCTTATCCCTTCCAGTACTTATCAGCTGCTATATACTCCACAGAAAGTTCTCTTCTTTTTAAATTTCTTTCCAGTCTGACCACAGTGCTCTCTGCTGACACCTCTGAACTGTCCAGAGCAGGATAGGTTTGCTATGGGGATTTGCTTCTGCTCTGGACAGTTCTTGCCATGGACAGAGGTGTCAGCAGAGAGCATCGTCAGACAAAGAAGAAATTAAAAAAGAAAAGAACTTCCTGTGAAGCATACAGCAGCTGATAAGTACTGGAAGGATTAAGATTTTAAATAGAAGCTATTTACAACACTGTTCAACATTCTTGCACCGGTTAAGGGTTAATTAATCTAAAAAAAAAATGTTTCCCACGCCAGTTTTCTTTTTTTTTCTTTTTTATAACTGTTTATTTGTAAATTTTACAGTTTTACAAAAATTTAAAATGATAAAGAGAAAAAAAAAGGAAATAAAATCAAAGAATAATAAAAGTTGTCAAGGTTATGAACACAGTGTAGTATTGTAACATCGCAATAGCAATTAACGACATTGTCGTTATGCACTGAGTATTATTACACAGCACATATTTAATCCTAACGCCAGTTTTCTTACATATAAAACTTACATTTATCAACTTTTTCAATTCTGCACTGCCACTTTTCTGAAAAATGGGTGTGGCTTAGCCCCCTGTGGACTGGTTTAATACTTATGTCAAAAGATTGTGTCATTTAGTCCTGAAATCTATAGCTGATGTATGCTAAAAGCTGACAGCCAGAGATGCAAGAAATGTATTGAGATTTGGTGCATCTGTCTCCAGTTTGGTTTGTCTGACCTCTAAAACTGATTGCGTAAGGGGCTATCATAAAATTGGGAAAAATTATACTCACCTGCCCCAATCCACTGCCCCTGCAGTTTGACGCTGCCCAGTCACAGCTGGTCAGCACTTCCTGAGTTTGTCTTGACACACGGTTAAAGGGGTAATCCAGGAAAAAACTTTTTTTTATATTTCATTTGGCTCCAGAAAGTTAAACAGATTTGTAAATTACTTCTATTAAAAAATCTTCATCCTTTCATTACTTATGAGCTTCTGAAGTTGAGTTGTTCTTTTCTGTCTAAGCGCTCTCTGATGACACGTGTCTCGGGAACCGCCCAGTTTAGAAGCAAATCCCCATTGCAAACCTCTTCTACTCTGTGCAGTTCCCGAGACAAGTAGAGATGTCAGCAAAGAGCACTGTTGCCAGACAGAAAACAACAACTCAACTTCAGCAGCTGATAATTATTGAAAGGATTAAGATTTTTTAATAGAAGTAATTTACAAATTTGTTTCTCTAACTTTCTGGAGCCAGTTGATATAAAAAAAAAAAAGTTTTTTTCCTGGAATACCCCTTTAATCACAGGACATTTCCTGCATGCCAAGACAGATAGTGCTGCTCAGCCAGGATTGGGCATCATCAGTACAGACCAGGTAAGGGATTAGAAAGGCCTAATACTTACTTGATGCCATTAGCGGAATAAGGCCACTTGTCTTACACCAAGAAATATAAAATACGTGGACATGTATAATCCCTCCTATGCCAGAAAGTATGTACAAAAATGTGTTTTCCACTCAGTGTGCCTCCAGCTGTTGCAAAACTACAACTCCCAGCATGCCCGGACAGCCTTCGGCTGTCCGGGCATGCTGGGAGTTGTAGTTTTGCAATAGCTGGAGGCACCCTGGTTGGGAAACACCACTCTGCATTGATATTACTGGTAAAGTAGGCTACTACCTTGAAGCAAAGGTTGTACCATCTCAGCCGTAAATATGAATGAAGCTCCAGTGAGAAGACACTAAACATATTCTTCTGTGTATATGAATATCCTGCACATGGCATGGAGCCTTAGCTGGTGACACATGTCTGCTGGAACGTAGAACAGGGACACCCCCATTGACGCCATCGAATTTTACGTCCCCAACTTACCAGAGATATAATGTTCCATGGAGTTTACCTTCCAACCTCAAGTGTAAATGGATCTCACCGCATTTGTCACGCTTTTCAAGAACTTGAATCATTGGGGGGAAAAAAGATGCGGATTGGTTTCCAGGCCGCGGTGTGTCCCTTTAACAGCTGACGTTTCGTGCTGCAAATGACTCAAATTCTTTGAAGCCAAACTCGGCAGAACGTAATAATATCTGGACATATGAAGTTATACTGTACAGCCAAAGGCCTGGCTCCTGCTGAGAAGACCAGGAGACCCCCTATCGGAGCAGCTGAAATGAGAAAACCAAGATGTCAAGTCAGAAGTGTAAACGGGAGTAAGGGGAGAAGCTGCATTTACTTTCCTGTTATACGTGATATCACCTTTGTCATAGCTCCACCCAATGAGCGCTAATCTTGACATCTCCCTACTTACCCATGGGCAACACATTTAGAAGGGCCTGTTGGCACATTGGGTGCAGTATAGCTCCCCACATTAGGTGCAGTATAGCTCCCCACATTAGGTGCAGTATAGTTCCCCCACATTTGGTGCAGTATAGCAGTATAGCTCCCCACATTACGTGCAGTATAGCTCCCCACATTAGGTGCAGTATAGTTCCCCCACATTTGGTGCAGTATAGCAGTATAGCTCCCCACATTACGTGCAGTATAGCTCCCCACATTAGGTGCAGTATAGTTCCCCCACATTTGGTGCAGTATAGCAGTATAGCTCCCCACATTACGTGCAGTATAGCTCCCCACATTAGGTGCAGTATAGTTCCCCCACATTTGGTGCAGTATAGCAGTATAGCTCCCCACATTACGTGCAGTATAGCTCCCCACATTAGGTGCAGTATAGTTCCCCCACATTAGGTGTAGTATAGCTCCCCACATTAGGTGCAGTATAGTTCCCCCACATTTGGTGCAGTATAGCAGTATAGCTCCCCACATTACGTGCAGTATAGCTCCCCACATTAGGTGCAGTATAGCTCCCCACATTAGGTGCAGTTTAGCTCCCCACATTAGGTGCAGTACTGTTCCCCCACAGACATACAGCCTCCAGCTATATACAGTGTATGGCTGGAGGCTGTATGCCTGTGTACTGCCCCACTTCAGTGTTCACCACTCCTCCGGTCTGGGGGTCACAATCTACTGCTATGGCTTACAGGCCATAGCAGTAGGTCCTGGGATCGGAGGAGTGGTGGTCGGAACACTGAAGATGATGTACAACATACAGGTAACTTACCATGCGCACGCGTCCTCCTCCTTGCTGCTCCGCTCCGCTCTGCTGTTGCCATGGGTGCATGCACGGAACATCAGTGATGTCCCTGCGTGCGCAACCTCCTGGCGGCCCCTGCGTTTTTAAAGTTAACCCGGGGGAAAGTTAACCCGGGGAAAAGATCTATCGGGACACAGGGATGTCCAGAGTTGCGAGTGTAGAGAGGATTTAAACTCTGTTCTCTCGCGGTCTTGCAGCACGGGCGGCTCCGCTCCTCTGCGGCCTTTTTGGCAGTCGGCTGGGCCTGTTTCACTGTGGGGGCCTGGAGCTGCAGCTCCATCAGCCCCTACGTTAATCTGGCCCTGCTCCCCATAGAAAACCTCTCCTGCTCTGGACAGTTCCTGATATGAACAGAGGTGTCAGCAGAGAGCACTGTGGTCAGACTGGAAAGAAATTCAAAAAGAAAAGAACTTCCTGTGGAGCATACAGCAGCTGAAAAGTACTGGAATAATTAAGATTTTTAAATCTAAGTAATTTACAAATCTGTGTAACTTTCTGGCACCAGTATATTACCCCTTTAAACTTTATTTCATATCACAAAATACAACAATAAAAGAAAGGGGCATAGAAAAAAAATTCCCAGAAGGCTGCGCTGGCTCTTTGCTACCAGCATCAATGCAGCAGGGAGTTCCTATAATGTGTATACGGTTGGGAGATGTTCTGGGACTTGTAGTTCAATTGTAGTTCAATCTTACATTGACCTGGCTGTGTATCTGCTGCAGTGGAACAAAGAGTCCAGTTTCATCCACAGCACAAACCTACGAGCTGCACATAAAAGGCTTCACATGGGAGCAGTGGGGTCTCGAGTACCGACTCCAGAGTCCTGGTAATTGGGGCCGGTGCGCTGTACGTCCGGGGAGGAGATACCGACATAAAACGCCAGCGCTGTGCATTCCACCACTCGTCTTATAAAACATGCTGAGCCGGGGAAATCTTGGCTGCAGAGATGAATTTGCGGGCAGAGAGGAAGGCGGAAACTCATAGAAGAAAGACTCGAGCACAAAAAAGACCTTTCACGAAGGATCAGATCTCCAGACGACCGCAGCTCAGGAGGAAAGGAGAACGCACCAATCGCTGCTAACCCTTCTGCTGCTGGAGTGCTGCACAGACAGAAGGAGCAATGTTAAAGGAGCCCCAAATCATAAAAATCTGAAGGCTCCTCTGATGTCAAGATCTACTCAGCTTTACTTTAATTCTTTCAGTTTCTGGGAAAGCTGGGTGACAACCAGTTTGGTTGCTATTACAGCTTGCACATGAGCTTTTCCAGACCCCCGAATAAAAAATGCAGTCAATGCAGATATGTTACAGAATGAAGGAGAGGGGACGTATATATGGTGTCCCTGTACCGCATCATATACGGTACCTATGTATGTTTGGGTCCCCATAGCCAGAGTCCCTAGGACATAGGGATCCCTGTCATCCAGTCTACCCATAGTCGCCTCTATTTCAGTTTATAGATCGGTATTTTATGCAAAGATTAATGTAAATAGAATAACATATGTAAATAAATGGTTAATTACTTGTTTCCATAGCGTTGCAGGACCTGTGGGTCATGTGACTAGGGGAACTCTATGGTATTAAGCTTAAGGCCCTTTGGAGGCCCTGTGACGTAA
Organism: Hyla sarda; assembly: GCF_029499605.1. Taxonomy (NCBI): domain Eukaryota; kingdom Metazoa; phylum Chordata; class Amphibia; order Anura; family Hylidae; genus Hyla; species Hyla sarda. The sequence goes on from NC_079194.1 coordinate 146,992,894, forward strand.
GCAATATCATTACACCATGTAATGGTGAATGGCAGATGTTCGGACCAATCAGATTTACCCCGCCCCCTGCCCATATAAGGGAGCGGTGGACATCTTTTCTCTCTCTTGTTTCTGGGTTGCTAAAATAGCAACAGCTCTCTTGTTCCTGGATTGCTAAACTAGCAACAGCTCTTTTTTGTTCCTGGGCAAGCAAGCAAGCAAGACCTGCGCAGCAATTATCGCAGTGAGTTAGGCCTGAGCCTTGCGGCAACGGCTGAACAATCTAATAATAGAGTGTATCAATTCCCAAACACTCTGCAGCATCACCGGACCTAACTCCTTCTATACCTATACCATACCACCACTACCATACACCCCCCAAGGGCTACCACAAAGCCTTTTTGGCGTTGCACGAACAGGATTCGGGTGTGTGTCTACGATTGCCACTAGTGAAAGTGTACCCCCCCCCCCCCAGAAAGTGAACTTTATTCATGTGCTGCTGTGTACAATAACGGTGCTTGTGGTGCACCATACAAGGGGGCCAAGAGAAAAGTAAGGGGGGAGGCGAAGATTTGTCTACAGTTGAAATGTGTAAACTGCGCAATGAGTTCATGCTGCGATCCTCTGGTCCGGTCAGCACAGGCGGAGCCGAACTGCTTCCGGAAAAGTGCGCTAAGAAAGCCCGCGCTGCGCCACGCCCCGCCCCTGCGCGTGGACGCCAAGTTGCTGTATCCCAGCCAAAAGGGAACTCAGAGATGCAGGAGTCATTTCTGAAGGGACCGGAAGTCGGGGCTGCACCGATAGTGTCCTTCCTGCCCAGCGCCATTTTAGAGAAGCCTACTATAAAAGACGCCACACAGAGCAACCTCTCCAGTCTGCAGAGAGAGCCGGAGAGTACGGACATGGCGGAGAGCAGCGTTCCACGTGGTCAAGTTGGCAAAATGGCGCCGGAAACACGGAAAGTTGTGGCAGTCGCAGCCCAACTTTTTCAAGAGCTTGCTGACCGTCTGCAGCGGTTGTCATTGGATGAAGAGGGGGCCTGCAATCTTCCCCCACTGCCTGATGATGACGACGATTGGCCAGAGACACCTCCAGCGAACAGTGCAGGGACACCTGGAGGTGCGTCACCAGTGAGATTGTCCCCTCACCACAGGACCTGGGGCTCGTGGGCCGAGATCCCGTCGGAGAAATCTGCTGTGAGTACCCCACCAGAGGCGGCCTATTCTTCCTCCTCCAGCTCTGAGGTCATTCCTCGCTCAATCTTGCCAAGTGCAGGACCGTGCTCACCAAAATTGCCGCAATTGGTGTTCGGAGATGAGCCGGAGCTGATCGAGTACATGCACAGAGTACTTCAACCATTACCTGGGAAGACACTCCCACCAATCCCAACTGCAGAAAGGGAAAGGGCCCGTCAAGAAGCCGAGCTGGCTGAATTGATGGAAAAGTTAAAGGCCCAATACAAGGATCTCTATGCTCCAAAGCACGTACACTTGCCTTATGAAGAAAAAGTGCGGTATCAAGAAAATACCAAAGAAATGGAGGCATTGTACATACGTAAATGGGATCACCCCCGAGAAGGGGAGGAGCCATTGGAAAGGAGAAGAGCAACTGTGGCCAAGTTCGACAAGGTCAGAGGTTATGGGACACTGCTTGACTGCCACACTGGGCAGACCATCCTCGCAAACCGGCGAGCAGTGCAAAGGCCATATCTCCATAAGAATTTCAATACCTTGGAGGTGGGTGAAATTGTGGAGTACACCCCCGTCCAGAGCCTTCGTGGAGAATGGGCTGCAGCGGTCACCAGACCAACAGCCCCGACACAGCTTCCTTTCAAATATTTCCCGTCAACGAATTAGGAGTCCGATCCCTTCAACTTGAGGCCGACAAGGTCTGCTCCTAAAGCCTCCACCAGCGCACCCAAGGAGGAGGAGCTCCAACAGTCAAGTTCAACATCTTCTATGCACAGTAAAGAGTCAATTTCTTCATTTTCTACAGATCGTCGAGAGTCAAGTCCTGCTCAAGTTCAAGAAATCAAGCCCAAATTACGGGCACCAAAGACCGTACCTAGGCCCTCTCGGAGCAATGAGAGTTTGCCTCCTGCACAGGTACCAACGTATGTACCAAGGCTCTTTTCTGACATGGAGAGTTTGCCTGCTTCCAGGGTACCAACAAAAGGGTCATGGGTTGCTCCTAATCTGGAGATGGTGCTAAAGCCCTATTGCACCCCTGTGATCCCGGCTAGTAAGCCTATAACCCCTTCTCAAGCTGCTTTCCACAACTCCATCCTCACCAATGTGGTGTGGCAAAGCTATGTTAATTCTAATCCTGCCCCTGATGTTGGCAGATATGGGGGAACTAAGAGAGGCACTACAAGAGTGAAGAAGAACATCTTCTAAAGAGACTCTAAAGTAATGTCTTATTGTTGTTTTTTTTTTTACTGTCTAACCATTTTGTCTTACAGTGACCAAGTTCAAGAAAAGTGCCTAGCAGGACTGTGCTAAGTTTGTTTCAGTTTAAAGTTCAGCAACTTAACCACTAAGCTTGTGCCTGACTATTAAGTCAAGAGACTCCTAGCCTGTAGGAGATTCATCAAGGACTGTACCCGGCTGAGTTGTGGTTAAGGCCGTGTTCACTTTTCAATTGAACTCTTAGTGTAGGTGGACTGCTGATCCTTACACGCCTGCATCATGTATATACCATCAACTTCACAAGGACTCTTATGATAAATGTTGCACTTATCGGGTGAATGCACCTGAAACATGTTGGAGTGTTGATAAATGTAAAGTAAATATGTATATGGTTCTGTACACAGAAAGATATCCTTGTATCTGTGTACATAAATAGTAAGTACGGTTTGTACATAGAAAGTATAGTCAAATGTCTATGTACATTAAAATAACTCATGGAAAATATCGACGTACTGCACGTGTACACTCAACACTAAAAACATAACTAATTCTTGTACATGCAAAAGTATAATAAACTAAAGGTGTTTAGTAGGTCACTCGACAGGGGACACCTCGGCTCCTCCGAGGGTAGTATTATTGTTGTCGCCCATCGCTAGCACCTGTCTCAATCAAAAAGGATAGGGAGGATTCCCTTTCAAATAGTACTTGCACATAGTACCCTAGATTACTCACTTAATGTACTACCTCAAAATTTCTCTAGTACATACACATAAATCAAAATAAATATCTCACTTCAGAAAACACTTAAGGAATTGTAGCATATTTATACCCAATTCCTGCCACTGTTAGGTACCACTTCTTCTCTTCTTTATTCATTGCGTGTGTGAGATGCTCTGCCTGGCCAGTAGGTGCTCTTGCTAATACAGAATTAAACATGTAATTCTAAGAATAACCTGGATAGGTTGTTTTGAAAGTGCTCTAGGGGTAAGTAGCGTGTGGTCGATAGACCCTAGCAGCCACCCTTACTGTGACCTAGCTTCCGGCTAGCCAGTATACCTTTCGTGTACTAACTAACAGGTAACTTATTGTTTGGCAAATAAAATGTGTGAGATAATACATATGTCTAGTCAGCTTGAAGCTAACTGTATAGAGAGCTGTACTAATGTCTTAGGTAGCTATTTAACTGTCTAGGGAGACGTAATTGTCTAGTAAGCTTCAAAATGTATGATAAGTTTTATAAAGTTGTATAGGAAGCTAGAAACTAAAGGATAGATAGCTTCTTTAAATGTCTAGATAGCTTTAAATGTCTAGATAGCTTTAAATGTCTAGATAGCATTAAATGTCTAGATAGAATTATATATCTAGATAGATTTCTAATTGCCTAATCCAGATACTAGGAAAGGTATCAAAAGAATGTAAATGTGTTTAATCTACTTAGGATGTATAGCAAAAGTACAGATCATCCTGTTCTATAGCATCCTGTTCTAGTCCTAGTCCCTCTGTCTCAGGGGGCAGACGTCGAGGTCGACTTATCTTTAGTAAGGGGGTTTGTGGTGTCCCGGTACAGCATCATATACGGTACCTATGTATGTTTGGGTCCCCATAGCCAGAGTCCCTAGGACGTAGGGATCCCTGTCATCCAGTCTACCTCTAGTCGCCTCTATTTCAGTTTATAGATCGGTATTTTATGCAAAGATTAATGTAAATAGAATAACATATGTAAATAAATGGTTAATTACTTGTTTCCATAGCATGTGACTAGGGGAACTCTATGGTATTAAGCTTAACCCCTTAAGGACCGGAGGTTTTTCCGTTTTTGCATTTTCGTTTTTTGCTCCTTGCCTTTAAAAAATCATAACTCTTTCAAATTTACACCTAAAAATCCATATGATGGCTTATTTTTTGCGCCACCAATTCTACTTTGTAATGACGTCAGTCATTTTGCCCAAAAATCTATGGTGAAGCGGGAAAAAAAAATCATTGTGCGACAAAATTGAAAAAAAAACGCTGTTTTGTAACTTTTGGGGGCTTCCGTTTCTACGTAGTACATTTTTCGGTAAAAATGACACCTGATATGTATTCTGTAGGTCCATACAATTAAAATGATACCCTACTTATATAGGATTGATTTTGTCGGACTTCTGGAAAAAATCATAACTACATGCAGGAAAATTTATACGTTTAAAATTGTCATCTTCTGACCCCTATAACTTTTTTATTTTTCCGTGTATGGGGCAGTATGGGCGCTCATTTTTTGCGCCGTGATCTGAAGTTTTTAACGGTACCATTTTTGCATTGATAGGACTTATTGATCACTTTTTATTCATTTTTAAATGATAAAAAGTGACCAAAAATGCACTATTTTGGACTTTGGAATTTTTTTGCGCGCACGCCATTGACCGAGCGGTTTAATTAATGATATATTTTTATAATTCGTACATTTCCGCACGCGGTGATACCACATATGTTTATTTTTATTTTTATTTACACTGTGTTTTTTTTTTTATTGGAAAAGGGGGATGATTCAAACTTTTAATAGGGGAGGAGTTAAATGATCTTTATTCACTTTTTTTTTTCACTTTTTTTTTGCAGTGTTATAGGTCCCATAGGGACCTATAACACTGCACACACTGATCTTCTATGTTGATCACTGGTTTCTCATAAGAAACCAGTGATCAACGATTCTGCCGGATGACTGCTCATGCCTGGATCTCAGGCACTGAGCAGTCATTCGGCGATCGGACAGCGAGGAGGCAGGTAGGGGCCCTCCCGCTGTCCTGTCAGCTGTTCGGGATGCCGCGATTAGCCGCGGCTATCCCGAACAGCCCGACTGAGCTAGCCGGGAACTTTCACTTTCACTTTTAGCCGCGCGGCTCAGCTTTGAGCGCGCGGCTAAAGGGTTAATAGCGCGCGGCGCCGCGATCGGTGCTGCGCGCTATTAGAGGCGGGTCCCGGCTTCACTATGACGCCGGGCCCGCCATGATATGACGCGGGGTTACTGTGTAACCCCGCGTTATATCAGAAGAGCAGGACCAAGGACATACCGATACGTCCTTGGTCCTTAAGGGGTTAAGGACCTTTGAAGGCCCTGTGACGTAGGCAATCCCATTACACCATGTAATGGTGAATGGCAGATGTTCGGACCAATCAGATTTACCCCGCCCCCTGACCATATAAGGGAGCGGTGGCCATCTTTCCTCTCTCTTGTTCCTGGGTTGCTAAACTAGCAACAGCTCCCTTGTTCCTGGGTTGCTAAACTAGCAACAGCTCTCTTGTTCATGGGCAAGCAAGCAAGCAAGACCTGCGCAGCAATTATCGCAGTGAGTTAGGCCTGAGCCTTGCGGCGACGGCTGAACAATCTAATTATAGTGTGTATCAATTCCCAAACACTCTGCAGCATCACCGGACCTAATAATTCCCCTGGGTCCGGACGGATCTGCAGGTCTCTCCCTAAATTCAGAGACTGTATCTTTAACTCAAGGTCCGCAACAACTGCCAGTAACTAAGTAACCTAAGGACTGTTTGTATGAGACTGTTACTGTGCTGTGGATATTGCAAGCACTTCAGTAAAAAGTTATTCAAGTTCAATCTCTTTGTGGACCTTCAGTTATTTTATGCACCTATCGTTACTGGGAAGGGCGGCGATAGGCCAGAACATTGATTCAGCATACCAGCCCTCAGCCTGGCGTCACAAACTCTATGGTTAACATTAACCCCTTCTATACCTATAACATACCACCACTACCGTACACCCCCCAAGGGCTACCACATATAGATATATTTGTAAAAAGGTCTGGTCTTCATGCTGAGTGAGAAAAATATTGTTGTTGTTGGGTCTCATGATTGATAGACCGGCTCTAAAAATAGTCAAGGCCCATAGGTGTCATGGAGCTTTCCACATACCCTCTCCAACATTATGTATATACAATTACATCTTCTGGCCTATTTTCTATGTGTCAGTCTTTACTGTAATTCTGGTATTCTATTCATGATTAAAAAAACGCAGATCAGATCAGTCACCACCTCACCTTAGTTTTAGGGTTATTGGAATCTGGTGCATAGGACTTCACAGCGGTAAAGAAGAAAAAAACTGGAAAACAAAATGTATTGTCTCTTCTTAACCCCTTCAGGACCAAGCCCATTTTGGCCTTAAGGACCAGAGCGTTTTTTGCACATCTGACCACTGTCACTTTAAACATTAATAACTCTGGAATGCTTTTAGTTATCATTCTGATTCCGAGATTGTTTTTTCGTGACATATTCTACTTTAACATGGTAGTAAATTTTTGTGGTAACTTGCATCCTTTCCTTGTGAAAAATCCTAAAATTTGATGAAAAATTTGAAAATTTTGCATTTTTCTAACTTTGAAGCTCTCTGCTTGTAAGGAAAATGTATATTACAAATAAAAAAAATTTTTATTCACATATACAATATGTCTACTTTATGTTTGCATCATAAAAGTGACGAGTTTTTACTTTTGGAAGACACCAGAGGGCTTCAAAGTTCAGCAGCAATTTTCCAATTTTTCACAAAATTTTCAAACTCACTATTTTTCAGGGACCAGTTCAGGTTTGAAGTGGATTTGAAGGGTCTTCTCATTAGAAATACCTCACAAAAGACCCCATTATAAAAACTGCACCCCCCAAAGTATTCAAAATGACATTCAGTCATCATTTTAACCCTTTAGGTGTTTCACAGGAATAGAAGCAAAGTGAAGGAGAAAATTCACAATCTTCATTTTTTACACTCGCATGTTCTTGTAGACCCAATTTTTTAATTTTTACAAGGGGTAAAAGGAGAAAATGTATACTTATATTTGTAGCCCAATTTCTCTCGAGTAAGCACATACCTCATATGTCTATGTAAAGTGTTCGGCGGGCGCAGTAGAGGGCTCAGAAGGGAAAGAGCGACAAGGGGATTTTGGAGAGTACGTTTTTCTGAAATGGTTTTTGGGGGCATGTTGCATTTAGGAAGCCCTTATGGTGCCAGAACAGCAAAAAACCCTCACATGGCATACCATTTTGGAAACTAGACCCCTTGAGGTACGTAACAAGGAATAAAGTGAGCCTTAATACCCCACAGGTGTTTCACGACTTTTGCATATGTAAAAAAAAAAAATTTTTTTTTCACTAAAATGTGTGTTTCCCCCCAAATTTCACATTTTTCCAAGGGTTAATAGCAGGAAATACCCCCCAATATTTGTAACCCCTTCTCTTCTGAGTATGGAGGTACCCCATAAGTTGACCTGAAGTGCACTATGGGTGAACTACAATGCTCAGAAGAGAAGGAGTCATATTTGGCTTTTTGAGAGCAAATTTTGCTCGGGGGGCATGTCGCATTTAGGAAGCCCCTATGGTGCCAGAACAGCAAAAAATACCCACATGGCATACCATTTTGGAAACTAGACCCCTTGAGGAATGTAATAAGGAATAAAGTGAGCCTTATTACCCCACAGGTGTTTCATGACTTTTGCATATGTAAAAAAAAAAAAAAAAATTTCCACTAAAATGTGTGTTTCCCCCCTAATTTCACCTTTTTGCAAGGGTTAATAGCAGAAAATACTCCCCAAAATTTGTAACCCCATCTCTTCTGAGTATGTAGGTACCCCATAAGTTGACCTGAAGTGCACTATGGGCGAACTACAATGCTCAGAAGAGAAGGAGTCATATTTGGCTTTTTGAGAGCAAATTTTGCTCGGGGAGCATGTCGCATTTAGGAAGCCCCTAAGGTGCCAGAACAGCAAAAAAAACCACACATGGCATACCATTTTGGAAACTAGACCCCTTGAGGAACGTAACAAGGGGTACAGTGAGCATTTACCCCCCACTGGTGTCTGACAGATCTTTGGAACAGTGGGCTGTACAAGTTTTCATTTTCATGGACCACTGTTCCAAAGATCCGTCAGACACCTGTGGGGTGTAAATTCTCACTGCACCCCTCATTACATTCCGTGAGGGGTGTCGTTTCCGAAATGGGGTCACATGTGGGGTTTTGTTTTTTTTGCGTTTGTCAAAACCGCTGTAACAATCAGCCACCCCTGTGCAAATCACCTCAAATGTACATGGTGCACTCTCCCTTCTGGGCCTTGTTGTGCGCCCCCAGAGCACTTTGCGCTCACATATGGGGTATCTCTGTAGTCGGGAGAAATTGCGTTACAAATTTTGGGGGACTTTTTTCCCTTTTACCTCTTGTGAAAATTTTAAGTATAGGGCAACATCAGCATGTTAGTGTAAAAAATAAAAAATGTTTACACTAACATTCTGGTGTAGACCCCAACATTTCCTTTTCATGAAGGGTTAAAGAAGAAAAAGCCCCCCACACCTTGTAACGCAATTTCTCCCGATTACAGCGATACCCCATATGTCGCCCTAAACTGTTGCCCTGAAATACGACAGGGCTCCAAAGTGAGAGCGCCATGTGCATTTGAGGCCTAAATTAGGGATTTGCATAGGGGTGGACATAGGGGTATTCTACGCCAGTGATTCCCAAACAGGGTGCCTCCAGCTGTTGCAAAACTCCCAGCATGCCTGGACAGTCAACGGCTGTCCGACAATACTGGGAGTTGTTGTTTTTCAACAGCTGGAGGCTCTGCTTTGGAAACAGTGGTGTACCGGACGTTCTTATTGGGGGAGGGGGGCTGTGTAAGGGTATGTGTATATGTAGTGTTTTTAACTTTTTATTTTATTTTGTGGTAGTGTAGTGTTTTTAGGGTACAGTCACATGGGCGGGGGATTACAGCGAGTTTCCCAGCGCAAAATTTGCTGCATCTCAAGATGCGAGAAACCCACTGTAAAAGCCTCGCCCATGTGAATGTACCCTGTACATTCACGGGGGTGGCGGGGCGGGGGGGGGGGGCTTGCATCAGCTGTTGCAAAACCACAACTCCCAGCATGCATGGTCTGTTAGTGCATGCTGGGAGTCATAGTTTTGCAACAGCTGGAGGCACACAGGTTAGGAAACACTGAGTTAGAAACAGACAATGTTTCCCAACCAGTGTGTCTCCAGTTGTTGCAAAACTACAACTCCCAGCATGCCCAGACAGCTGAAGGGCATGCTGGGAGTTGTAGTACGGCAACATCTGAAGGGCCAGATGTTGCTGAACTAAAACTCCCAGCATGCCTGGACAGTCAGTGCATACTGGGAGTTGTAGTTTTGCAACAGCTGGAAGAGCACAGATTGGAGACCATTATACAATGGTCTCCAAACTGGGGCCCTCCAGATGTTGCAAAACTACAACTCCCAGCATGCATGGTCTTTAGTGCATGCTGGGAGTTATAGTTTTGCAACAGCTGGAGGCACACAGGTTAGGAAACACTGAGTTAGAAACAATGTTTCCCAACCTGTGTGTCTCCAGCTGTTGCAAAACTACAACTCCCAGCATGCCCAGACAGCTGAAGGGCATGCTGGGAGTTGTAGTTCGGCAACATCTGAAGGGCCAGATGTTGCTTAACTAAAACTCCCAGCATGCCTGGACAGTCAGTGCATGCTGGGAGTTGTAGTTTTGCAACAGCTGGAAGAGCACAGATTGGAGACCATTATACAATGGTCTCCAAACTGAGGCCCTCCAGATGTTGCAAAACTACAACTCCCAGCATGCCCAGACAGCCAAAGGCTGTCTAGGCATGCTGGGAGTTGTAGTTTTCAGACTCCTAGAAGCAGCAGTGAAGATCTTCACTGCTGCTTCTGAGGACCATATACTCACCCGTCGCTGCTCGTCCACGTGGCCGGTCCCGCGCTGCTCCTCGGTCCCGCCGCTGGATCAGGTAAGTCCGCCGGTCCCCACGTGTTCCCCCCGAATGCTGCAGGTCCCCGCGAGCCCCTGCAGCCTTCGTCCCCCGTTCTGCCCGACTTCCAGGGGCGGGCAGTGCGGGGGATCTGAACTTTCACCCCAGATCACTGTGATTGGTCCACAGGGACCAATCACAGTGATCGCTGACCAGGACCATCAATTGATGGTCCTGGGGGTGAAGCAGAAGTTGTCCCCTGCTGGAAACAGCGGGACTTCTGCCAGTTAACCCGTGCGATGCTGCGCATCGCCGGGTTAACTGCATGTCATTTATAAACGCCGGGATGCGCGAACGCACTGCACAACCCGGCGTTTATATATGACATTCTGCGGGAAGGGGTTAAAAGGCACAGCGATACAAAATTGTGATTTTAAAGGGATACTCCGGAGGAAAATCTTAGTGTACCTGTCGTCAACAAAAACTTTTTATATAATGCAGATAATATTATTATATATGTTTGTAATATACATTGGTTAAAAAATTGTGTATATTTTTGTCCCTGCAGCTATTGCATGTGTGTCTCTATGAGGAGTCCAAACACAGGAAGTGAGGGTGGACAAGCAGGGCTCTGTACACTGAGGACAAGCAGGGCTTTGTGCACTAACAAAAAGCAGGACAGTCTGCACAGATCCCTACTTGTCCCACCCTCACTTCTTGTTTTTGGACTCCTCATAGAGACACACGGGCAATAGCTGCAGGGACAGCATTTTTTCACCCAAAAATATACACAATTTTTAACCGATATATATTACAAATATATATATATATATATATATATATATATATATATATATAACAGTATTATCTACATTGTATAAAATGTTTTTGTTGACGACAGGTACACTTTAATCCTTCCAGTACTTATCAGCTGCTGTATACTCCAGAAAGGAAGTTGTGTAGTTATTTCCAGTTTGACCACATTGATCTCTGCTGCCACCTCTGTCCTTGTCAGGAACTATCCGGAGCAGGAAATGTTTACTATGAGAATTTGCTCCTGCTCTGGACAATTCCCGACATGGACAGAGGTGGCAGAAGAGAGCAGTGTGATCAGCCTGGTACCAGTTCATTTGAATTTTTTTTCTCCAGAGAACCCCTTTAAAAACTCAACTCATTAACTGGTTTGAGACCACATGGACTCTTATTCAGTATGAATGACAAGAGCCCACGTGGCTCGGAACTAGCTTGACAATTCTATTCATGATCCAGAAAGCTCAGGATGAGCAGAGCTGTAGGTCCCTGGTCTTAATCTTTTGCTCGCACAGTAACAAGGAGTGGCCAGGCTGGGCTTGTTTCTTTAGGATGAACCAGTCAGCATATCTAGGTAAATATTTGGGTTCTCTTGTGAATTTCGGTCCCTTCAAAGCGGTTTATTTACCCTGTCAGCAGACGGCGAGGTATCTGTTTGGAGAAGGTTCTTGGTGCTGAGAGTGATGGCAATTCCATGATTTATTCTGTGCCTCCCAAAATGTTCCTGTCTCCGTGACAGGAATTACATTGTGTACTCTCATCCGTAGGATGTTCCTGGACACATTGCGATGGTGCCACCAGATGCCATCCCACAGATGCCTCTGAGTCACCCAATGGCTTGTCATTAGAACAAGAGCAATGAGAGTACCTCCCTAACCTGAGTATTGCCACCTCTCATCTCCACACCCAGGATGTATACAGCTTTCATAGAACAAGAAATGGCTATATCAGTGTTTCTTAACCAGGGTGCCTCCAGCTGTTGCCAAACTAAAACTCCCAGCATGCCCAGACAGCCGAAGGCTGTCCGGGCATGCTATGAGTTTTAGTTTGGCAACAGCTGGAGGCACCATGGTTGAGAAACACTGGGCTACATAGATGATCGAGATTTGCCATTCAGGAGTCTAGAAAAGCTGTGCAATACAGTTATCACTATACCAGTTATCACCCAGATATAAAGCTGTATTAGTAAAATGCTGGTTATTCACTGACACATCCTCTGTTCCTATAATACGGCCAGAGGCGTATGTGGTGGCCCAGTACAGGAGGTGTTAACCCGTACCCTTTCTGCCCTGTCAGGCAGCCTCCCTTCAGTGTCCCCTGGGCCCCCTGTACACCTGTCTCCTCATGTATATATTTTCTGCCATATGTTCTACTGTAAAGTGTGTATAGAAGTGTTATTGCTTTCCATGTGATCCCCAGTTGTCATGTGAGTTGTCATGTGAATATAACCCAGGAGGTATCAGTGACCATGTGACCTAAGGGTGACCTATGGGACCCCACCAGAGCCTCCCCTAAAAAAGCCCTGGGAGGAGTCTCTTCTCTCTTTTTGGAGATAAGTCTTTGCTAAGATCAAGTCAAGCCTAGGAGTGTGTTTGGAGTCCATAGGAGGCCTCAAGTCAGTCCTGCAGCTACACGCCTACAAATAAGCTACAGTCACAGCTTAGTCAGTCTCAAGTCAAGTCAGTCACAGTCATATATTGTGAAGTTAGAGTGGCCTGCATTAAGTGTCCACATCTACTGCAAGTCCCAGCAAGCCCTTAAGGTTGAACTGTATAGACTGTTCCACTTGTCACTCAGTAAAGCTACCATTGTCCATAACTTGGCGTCAGAGTCATTCTTGCCCATGTGCTTAGCCCAGGATCCAGCGGTATACCTTCGGGTGGTATTGAGGATAAACCACGCCCTGGCGTCACAAATACAAGGGGTTAATGCCATCTGCCCCTAGGGTAATTCCACCTGCCCTGCATCTCACACCCCATACCACATGTAGCTTGTAGCCTTTGGGCCCTGAAGCAAAATCTGCAACAGGGCCCCATATGCGAATTATTATACTGATCTCTTATGGGGCAGATGTGCTTTGGGGCCCACTTAGGCACCAGGGCCCCAGTGTGACTCCTACCTCTATAGCTAAACCTCTGACCACAGCATATCTATAGACAAAAAGCAGTCAAGACTCTTAGCTGGGTGAAAATTTTAGGAGCTATAATGTACTAGTTGTCACTCATCTTTCCTAGAGACAAACTAGCTCAAATGAAGATCGAATCTGCCTAGTTGTGCAATGCTATGCCACTCCGAAATCCTGGTTTAGCTAGCAGATCAGGACTCCAGGAAAGCTGGGTGACAAGACCTGTGGGATTAGTGATGTTCTGGTTGTCTGTAAGCTATCCCTTTAGTAAAGATCGTTGTGATCCATATCTAAGGCACACAAAGGTGCCATATATTTGAGACCTATGAAAAAGTGGCCTATGGAAAAAGGGGCATTTATACATTATCAACCATAGGAGATGATAGTGTGGTAGCTTGGGGGTGTAGGGTAGGTAGTGTGTAGCTATGCAGTGATGAAAGGGTGTTGGATTAACCCTTACCTGTCGTGACGCCAGGGTGCAGGTTCCTCTCTGTATATATATCCTACCGCCACGCGTCCCAGGAACAATAGGGAGGAATAAAGGAGTGTCCACAACCAGAGTTTTAGTAAACTGAAGATAACTTTACTGCAGATTTTATGCAGGTTAAACATAGCAACAGTCTTTACAGAGGACCGGAATTTAGGTTCCTCACAGGTTTGGTTGGGACCGTATAGGAAATAAGCTTGAAGTATTTGCTTTACGCTGTTCCATTGGATTTAGGGGAATTGTTTAGGTCCAGCAATCACATAGGATTAGGATTGAGTTAGATTGAACTCACGGTTTTGTATTCGGCTGAAGTTAGCAGGCTTCAGGCCTAGATTTGTCTTGCAGGTAAACACGGAGCTCCTCTCTCTCTGCTAGTCCGGAACACAAGAAAGTGATGATTGGGTAACAGCGCCCTTATATCTAAAGGGGCAGGCTTCAAGCTTATTGGTCCTCCAGACCTGTCAGTCCTAATACAAAGCATTGTGGTACAGCATGTGACATGAGCACCTGACCTGTAAGGTCCTTAACCTTAGCAAAACAATATAATTATTAATCATGTGACCTAATTTCCTGGAAGCAATATTTACACTATACATTATATATATTACAAACACATAAAATTAAAGAAGGAAGAGGTGACTAGGGGTTATCCCATGAAGAGCATCCTATCAGTGCGGAGGAACTCTGACTTTGGGGACTTTTAAGACAAGGTACAGTACGTGTACAGTACTGGGACACCACAATAGTACTTTGAGTTTAATGGCATACATCATGTTCAGCAGCTTCACCACCAGTCTGAACACATGACTGACCGTAAAAGAGATGAAATAAATAAAATAAACATCAGAATGTGTTTACAAATGATTGACAGTCCCGTTCTGCGCCAGCTTTCTTATGGAGGGGGTAGAGGTCACCACCTTGCCAGTAACTGCCTCGAACCATCACAACCCCCCCCCCCCCTTTCCCCTTCAGTCCACAGACAGGTCACAGCACAGAAAGATGACACTTGGAGTTGTGAGAATCGACAGAGAGATTGTGAGAAGCTGAGTTTGTGTATTCTGGATCCCGAACAAATGACATCAAGAAAACCCATCGAAGAGGCTGAGATGGTCAGATCAGATCACTGCTCAGCGTGAGAAAATCTCAGACACGACGTATCGCAACGTCTATTCACCACAGACTGCTCGCTATCATCCCGGACAACTGACCTCATCACTACAAAGGGGAAAGTTAAAAAAATATTTCTTTAATTTCTTAAAGGGGAAGTCCACTAGAATGGGGGTAACACCTCCTGTGAGTATGCAGGTATAACTTACAAGCACTAGCTTGGAGTCTCATTGTACAGGCAGGTAGGCTATAAAGTGATCACAGAGCTCAATTTGATGTCAACATCTGGGACTGACCCTCCCACCACTTTCCTACAGTCTACACCATTTACTTTCAGTCCTGACATCATAGTAAATGGTTTTATTCTACGTTTTCTCCCTTTTATGTTTTGCAGATGAGACGCCTGTTTGTGTGCGAAGTGGACATAACATAACAGGATATGAGGCTGCTGAGTCACTGACCGGTGAGCAAGAAGGTTCCCAGAATATTGTGAAGATGTCTCAAAGACAAAAGATTTTGGAATTTATATACTGGTAAAATAAATAACCTTTTTAAAGGGGACTTCGTCCCTAGACATCTTATCCCCTATCCAAAGGATAGGGGATAAGATGTCTGATCGCGGGGGTCCTGCCGCTGGGGACCCAGATATCTCCCTGCTGACGTTCGTTTAGAGCGTTGGGTGCAGCTCCAGAGGCTCGTGCCATCAAGGCCACACCCGCTTGTGACGTCACGGCTGTCAGGCCCCCCTTCTATAGATTGAGGTCACGAGCCTCCGCCCTGCATCGCCAGTCATCCGTCACGGAACGAAGTTCACTCACCGGATGTCTGGGGTGCCGCTGCCGAGATCGCGGGGGTCCCTTTGGATAGGGGATAAGATGTCTAGGGGCAGAGTACTCCTTTAAAGGGGTGCACTGTATAATGAAATGTTCTGCAACTTTCTAAATTTACAAAGACCAGGGTCTTATATGTTAGGCTTACGTAAAACTGCTCTAGATTAAAATACGTGTTAAAGCCTGCAGGGCTGTATTTGTTGGAGGGGCGTGAGCCTATTTAAGGACCACAATCCCTTTCCTCGGGGCGTGTCTTGTGTTTGCAGTGTTCTCTGTAACCAGAAGCACTGCTGTTAGCTCATACGTTCGGAGGGAGAGGAGTTCTTGTTAGTGGTTTCGTACAATGTTAGTTAGTCGGCCAGGATAGGTAATTGCTGTTACTCCATTAATACAGGGTCACAGCGTGGTTATTTTCCACCCGCCGCGGCTTTTTGTATGCCCGCTGTGGCTTTACCTTTAATTACTATACTCTGTCTGGGATGGTGTTTTTTTTTTACTCATCTGCCGCCCTTGGGTAGCGCTGTTTGCACTTAGTCATTGTTGGTTCAGGCTTGTTATTTACTCACTCACAAATTCGGGGTCACATCTTCCGACAGGGTTTTCCCATTCTCAACTCCGCTCAGCTCTGTAGTGCCTACAGCAGCGCTGAGCCTCGGGGCGTGCCGCCGGTGCTGGGCGCACGTCACTACGCCAGTCTGGCGCAGCGTTGACACAGGTCATCAGCGTGCTGTGAGTGTCTGCGTCCACTCTGTGTGGGTGCGCATGGTGTTTCACACGCTGGGTGGAAGGAAAATTCAAAACTCACCAGCTCTGTGGCAACAGGGTTTGTTGCTGCAGAGAAGTCATTCCGCTTAAGCGGGAGCACATAAAGCTTGCAGGGCCGCGGGTTGCTTATTCATATGTAATATGTTATTGTATTGTGTAGGTATTAGTATGTAACACTGTGCTCAATTGAATAAACATGCAGATAGGTATAATTGGGACTTTCCACAGGTGGTGGTACATTTCAAGGCTCAACCTGGCTTACTTCTCAGCAGGTGTCCTGTTAGGGGGGGTCACAGGGTTAGTCTCATGAACTTGGCGCATGGGGTGTATGTAGAGCTTGTTGTCTGCTCTAGTTCCCGCATCTTTCTATAGTTTGGATTTGTGTGGGTTAGAGTATTCTGGGACTTATTCATCGCCAGCGTTTTCCAGATACAGGTGTGTTATATATGTGTATGTATATATATATATATATATATATATATATATATATATTCACACACGCAGAAACACAGGGTACTTAGTATTTAGTATTACTGGTATGTTGCAACATTACAGTATTCATTATCTGCTTCGCATAGTCATATCTTTATGAATATTTTAAAAATCCAAAAATCAAGTAAAAATAAAACAAAAAAATAATAAAATGTTAAAAAATGTTAAAAAAGCTTAGGTAACTTGCCCATCATACATGACTCACTCACTCTCAAGGTGGAACTTACTTGCATCACGTTGTTACTGACACGATTTCAGAGCAATATCATTCACATAGTAGTAGCATAAGTGCCCATCATACCTGAAACGTCTTAGGTGGAAGTTACTTGCATTTAGAGATGAGCGAACTTACAGTGATTCTCGGCTCGGCAGTTGCTGACTTTAGCCTGCTTAAATTAGTTCAGTTTCCAGGTGCTCCGGTGGGCTGGAAAAGGTGGATACAGTCCTAGGAGACTCTCTCCTAGGACTGTATCCACCTTTTTCAGCCCACCGGAGCACCTGAAAGCTGAACTAATTTATGCAGGCTAAACTCAGCAACTGCCGAGAAGTTTGTGACGAATCGAATTACTGTAAATTCGCTCATCTCTGCTTGCATAATATTGTTACTGAAACGTTTTCAGCGCAATATCATTTACGCAATAGTTAGCATAAGTGGCTTGCCCATCATACCTGACATGTCTTCAGGTGAAAGTCACTTGCATTATATTATTACTGACACGTCTTCAGAGCAATATCGTTTATGTAATAGTAGCATAAGTGACTTGACCATCATACCTGACACGTCTTTAGGTGGAAGGTACTTGCATTATATTGTTACTGACACGCCTTCAGAGCAATATCTCATATGTCTTGATATATTCATAGTCTTCTTTACAATGAAAGAATCATAATAACAAAACAAGGCATACTGGTTTTACGCAACCATCACTCTTTTCCAACTTTTGGTCACAGCATGGCACTTTTCATTTCAGTCATTTTAGCTCAAATCTCCTGCATGCTTTCAGTAACTCACATCATTACATTTCATTTTTCATTTTTTACGACCCAATTTCTAGTGATAATTGATAATTGTTGTTTCAGGGCATAACTCTTGGGGACGTTGCTTTTTGAAGTTTGGAGGTCAGTTGCAGGTGTAACATTACTGATTGCTTTACTGATACCAAAAAAGTCACTTGCGGGGAGGTGGCTGTGATGTTTAAGAGCAAGGATGCCAGACATAATAGTAAGCTGAGCATCTCTGAGTTTGTGGTGGCATACAGTATGTACCGGGACGTGGTGTGTTCCGTCAGGCCAGACAGACGCCAGGAGTTGGACACATACCTATTCAATGTTGCATGAAGTATGGCGGCTCAACATTTTATGACTATCATAAGTCTTTTTCATTCAAAGCAGCTGCAGCTTTGATTCAACACAATGAAGAAGCTAACTGGGCCAGAAGGATACTGAACTATTCTGCAGGCATTTTGCCGGGCTGAGAACACCAGCGTGCACATACTGCCAGTCCATTTCCCATTCCACTGCCTGTGTCAATTAGCAAAAGAGGATGTAGTTGGCACCAGAGGTCCAGCAGTTGTGGGTCCAGATAACAGCCAGCTTGATGAATAAGCTGGGCATGCCGATCAGGTTCCTAGGCCACAATCAGATCTGCAATTACTTTAATGATTACACTTGTTCCTATCCGCAGTGCAGACTGCTGCTCATTTGCTTTAATTGTTACAGAGCTCATCCACGGTCAGCCTGCACACAAAAGAACGCTCAGTCCTGACTAGGCGTGGTGGATGTCAATGTCCTAGGGTGCATGTTGGGCACTCATCCTGAGCCTATGTGGGTCAGGTGGCTCATGGATGGTTTCACTACTGGCTTTCATATTGGCGTGGTATCTCTGCCACATAGCATGCACGAATGCAGAAATCTCCTGTCTACTAGCAATGATGCTAGCTATTGGAGAGTTATCCCCATAAGTATAGTGTCTGGCAAGTTTATTAAAAAGAAGAGATTGATCTACGATTTGTCAGTGCCTCATATCTCTGTTGTTCCCAGCCTGAATTCACTAATCCCGTCAGAGGAGTTTAGCATGAAATATGCATCAATTGATGAGGCAATACAGATCATTGCTGAGCTGGGTCAAGGGGCCTGGTTATCAAAGGCAGACATAGCTGATGCTTTTAAATTGTTGCCTGTGAAAAAAAAGAGTTATGGCAATGGTACAGGGTTAAAGTGGGAAGAGCTGTACTATTTTGCGGTCAAATTAATGTTCGGGTAGCCTGGGGTTGTTTGACCAATTGACCAATAGCCCTTCATTAGATCCTAGAGAACGTAGTTGGGTGCCAACATGTTATTCATTATTTAGATGATTTTTTTGTTATTAGAAGGTCCGCAGTCGATCCCTCTACAGCTCTCTTATTGTCACGATTCGGCTTCCAGGTAGTGGATCCTCTGTGTCAGCGAGGGATTGGCGTGGACCGTGCTAGTGGACCGGTTCTAAGAGGCTACTGGTTTTCACCAGAGCCCGCCGCAAAGCGGGATGGTCTTGCTGCGGCAGTAGCAACCAGGTCGTATCCACTAGCAACGGCTCTACCTCGCTGACTGCTGAGAAGGCGTGGGACAGAAGGACTAGGCAGAGGCAAGGTCAGACGTAGCAGAAGGTCGGGGGCAGGCGGCAAGGTTCGTAGTCAGGATGGGTAGCAGAAGTTCAGGTACACAGGCTTTGGACACACTAAACGCTTTCACTGGCACAAGGCAACAAGATCCGGCCAGGGAGTGCATGGGAGGAGGTCAGATAAAGGCAGGGAGCAGGTGGAAGCCAATTAAGCTAATTGGGCCAGGCACCAATCATTGGTGCACTGGCCCTTTAAGTCTCAGAGAGCTGGCGCGCGCGCGCCCTAGAGAGCGGAGCCGCGCGCGCCAGCACATGACAGCAGGGGACCGGGACGGGTAAGTGACCTGGGATGCGATTCGCGAGCGGGCGCGTCCCGCTGTGCGAATCGCATCCCCAACGGCCATGACAGTGCAGCGCTCCCGGTCAGCGGGACTGACCGGGGCGCTGCAGGGAGAAAGACGCCGTGAGCGCTCCGGGGAGGAGCGGGGACCCGGAGCGCTAGGCGTAACAGTACCCCCCCCCCCCTTAGGTCTCCCCTTCTCTTTGTCCGGTAACTGCCTCCCCTGGGATGAGGACACCGGGAAAGAATGGAGGGTTTCCTCAACGGCAGGCAGTACAGCAGGAGTGGGGATGGGGAGGGAGGGCAGAGGGCGAGGCCTGGCACGGGGCAGTGTGACACCAGGACGGGGGCCATGGGGAGGCACTTCCTGTGGCAGGCAGAGTCCCAGTTCCTGATCTCCCCGGTGGTCCAATCAATGGTGGGGGAATGAAGCCGGAGCCAAGGCAGACCGAGGAGGACCTCAGAGGTACAGTTGGGGAGAATGAAGAACTCAATCCTCTCAAGGTGGGGTCCAATAGACATGAGGAGGGGCTCTGTGCGGTAACGCACGGTGCAGTCCAATCTGGCTCCGTTGACCGCGGAAATGTAGAGCGGCTTGACGAGACGGGTCACCGGGATGCTGAATTTATTAACAAACGACTCCAAAATAAAATTTCCAGAGGCACCGGAGTCCAAGCAGGCCACGGCTGAGAGGGAGGAGTTGGCTGAAGAAGAAATCCGCACGGGTACCGTGAGACGTGGAGGAGCAGACTTGGAACCAAGAGACGCCACACCCACGTGAGCTGGGTGCGTGCGTGCGTTTCCCAGGCGTGGAGGACGGATAGGGCAATCCACCAAGAAATGCTCGGTACTGGCACAGTAAAGACAGAGATTTTCTTCTCTACGGCGATTCCTCTCTTCCTGGGTCAGGCGAGACCGATCCACTTGCATGGCCTCCTCGGCGGGAGGCTCAGGCGAAGACTGCAAAGGATGCTGTGGGAGAGGTGCCCAGAGATCTAAGTCTTTTTCCTGGCGGAGCTCTTGGTGTCGCTCAGAAAAACGCATGTCAATGCGGGTAGCCAAATGGATGAGTTCTTGGAGGTTGGCAGGAATCTCTCGTGCGGCCAGCACATCCTTGATGCGACTGGATAGGCCTTTTTTAAAGGTCGCGCAGAGAGCCTCATTATTCCAGGATAGTTCAGAAGCAAAAGTACGGAATTGTATGGCGTACTCGCCAACGGAAGAATTACCCTGGACCAGGTTCAACAGGGCAATCTCGGCAGAAGAAGCTCGGGCTGGCTCCTCGAAGACACTCCGGAGTTCAGCGAAGAAGGCCTGGACTGTGGCTGTGGCAGGATCATTGCGGTCCCAGAGCGGTGTGGCCCAAGACAAGGCCTTTCCTGAAAGAAGGCTTACTACGAACGCCACCTTAGACCGTTCTGAAGGAAACAAGTCCGACAACATCTCCATATGCAGGGAACACTGAGACAAAAATCCACGGCAGAGTTTAGAGTCCCCATCAAATTTGTCCGGCAGGGACAAGCGGAGGTTAGGAGCGGCCACTCGCTGCGGAGGAGGTGCAGGAGCTGGCGGAGGAGATGGTTGCTGCTGCAGCAGAGGCAGAAGTTGCTGTAACATGGCGGTCAACTGCGACAGCTGCTGTCCTTGTTGGGCAATCTGCTGCGATTGCTGAGCGACCACCGTGGGAAGATCAGCGAGACTTGGCAGCGGCACCTCAGCGGGATCCATGGCCGGATCTACTGTCACGATTCGGCTTCCAGGTAGTGGATCCTCTGTGTCAGCGAGGGATTGGCGTGGACCGTGCTAGTGGACCGGTTCTAAGAGGCTACTGGTTTTCACCAGAGCCCGCCGCAAAGCGGGATGGTCTTGCTGCGGCAGTAGCAACCAGGTCGTATCCACTAGCAACGGCTCTACCTCGCTGACTGCTGAGAAGGCGTGGGACAGAAGGACTAGGCAGAGGCAAGGTCAGACGTAGCAGAAGGTCGGGGGCAGGCGGCAAGGTTCGTAGTCAGGATGGGTAGCAGAAGTTCAGGTACACAGGCTTTGGACACACTAAACGCTTTCACTGGCACAAGGCAACAAGATCCGGCCAGGGAGTGCATGGGAGGAGGTCAGATAAAGGCAGGGAGCAGGTGGAAGCCAATTAAGCTAATTGGGCCAGGCACCAATCATTGGTGCACTGGCCCTTTAAGTCTCAGAGAGCTGGCGCGCGCGCGCCCTAGAGAGCGGAGCCGCGCGCGCCAGCACATGACAGCAGGGGACCGGGACGGGTAAGTGACCTGGGATGCGATTCGCGAGCGGGCGCGTCCCGCTGTGCGAATCGCATCCCCAACGGCCATGACAGTGCAGCGCTCCCGGTCAGCGGGACTGACCGGGGCGCTGCAGGGAGAAAGACGCCGTGAGCGCTCCGGGGAGGAGCGGGGACCCGGAGCGCTAGGCGTAACACTTATCTACCTTGTTTCAGCAGTTAGCAGTCCCGATCTCCCCCACCAAGATAGAAGGCCCTTCCCATGTATTGACTTTCCTAGGCATAATTTTAGATGCAGAGAGGATGGAGGCCAGGTTACCACAAGACAAACTTGTTAGGATCAGAGAGACCATTTCTTGTTTCAACAGATCACAGGTAAGTAACAAGGCCCAGTTATCGAGTCTTTTAGGGATGTTAGCCTTCACTATGAGGATTATACCACAGGGACGGTTGTTTATTTCCAGATTACTAGAGGTAATGTCCTCAGCGCCCAATCAGGATGGTGTAGTGTCCATAGGTGCAGCCGCAAAGGCAGATCTAACGATGTGGCAGATTTTCCTTTCTGATTGGAATGGCATTTAATTTTTTCTACCACCAGTATCTGATTCTTCTCCAAAGGTATTCACCGATGTTTCATTCAGCATAGGTTTCACAGCAATATGCAATGACCAATGGTTACCGGACGCATGGCCAAATCAGGTCAAGAGTATGCCGGATTTTCCTGGTAGTGGCAGCTGCTGTGGTTTGGGTAAATCAAACTTGGGTAAATCAAACTGTAATGTTTATTTGTGACAACCAAATCACGGTGAAGATTTTAAATAGAAGCCGGTCAAAGTCAGAACTGGTTATGAAATTTGGTTTTGAAAGGTTGGTTTGGGTTGCTCTTAGTCATAAATTTCATTTTGCAGCAGCACATATTCAGGGGTCTAGGAACTTTGCAGCTGATGCACTATCGAGGCTGAATTTTAACGTTTTCTTTCTGACCATACTGGAAGCAGATCGGGTGGGCATGCCAGTTCCCTCAGTCCGGACTCTAATGATAGACTAGTATTGTACAAAAAACTGGCAGATGGCCTCATCAGAGATTCTCTGGCCACCAACATTAAGAGGTCCTATGATCTGTATATGGTAGGTGTTTCTGATCATATTGAATGCCTAGTGTGCTTTGTTGCTTTTTGCCATTATAACTTGAAACTATCTAATAGTACCATCAAAATATAAAATATGCATAAATATATAAAATATAAAATATGCATCATAAAATATGCAGCGTCATTTGTCTATGCAGTTCCCAAGCAGACTTTCGTTGTTCATCGCTCATCCGATCAGGGCCATACTGAAAGTCATTCAAAATAAGACCCCTGTCTTGGTTGCCAGTTTCAGGAGAGTTGTTTAGAAGCATGTCCAATCTATTAGGCAAATCTCCCTTTTGGGTTCGTAAACAGCTTGGTAATCAAAGCAACTATATATTTAGCCTTAAGTCCAGGGGAGTTCTCCAGTGCCAACCTCATGTCCACATCCCTGACCAAGTCCCAATTAGCCTTAAAGGATTATGTGTATGTGTAAACTCTATTGTCCACCAAGACTTCTAGCGCAGAAGTTCAGGTACAGTATTTCCAAACAGGTCATAAGTGGTGTCCTGCACATGTTTTTAACCCCTTAAGGACAATGGACGTACTCCTACGCCCCCGTTTCCGAGTCCTTAAGGACCGAGGACGTAGGAGTACGTCCTGTCCTTTCCCGGCCCCCTGCCGCTAGCCGGAGGGGAGCCGGTGCCCGATGCCTGCTGAAATCGTTCAGCAGGCATCGCGGCATA
The DNA here is from genome assembly GCF_029499605.1 of Hyla sarda. NCBI lineage: Eukaryota > Metazoa > Chordata > Amphibia > Anura > Hylidae > Hyla > Hyla sarda. Next base: position 147,016,625 of record NC_079194.1, read on the forward strand.
TCGCCCAGGGGGGTCATTATGCCCCCCCATGTCGGCGATGGCCGCAGATCGCTGGACAATTCAGTCCAGCGATCTGCGGCGATTCCGGGTCAATCGGGTCTCCAGTGACCCGGTGACCCGGAATTACTGGCTGATTGGGGCCGTCAGAGACGGCCCCGAACAGCCAGAGCCTGCAGGGGTGAGGTGGCACTGGTGCCACCTCACGATCGCCCTGATTCGTCGGCCGGATTACCGGCCGACCAATCAGGGCGCCTGCTGCGGGTGTCACTCCCGCACCCGCTCCGCCCCTCTTCCGGAGGACGTGAGCGGGTGCGGGACGTGCACCCCAGGTGCTGGGGACCCCGATCCCCGGCGTTAATGTTGGGATCGGGGCCCCAGGAGCGACGACGGCGGCGGCAGCGGGACTGACCTGTGCGGCGATCAAGCAGCAGCAGGAGGTGAGTGACAGCCTCCTGCTGTTGCTTAGCAACAGCTCCCAGCATGCAAAAAGGGCATGCTGGGAGCTGTAGTTATGCAACAGGAGGAGGCAGACCACCACAACTCCCAGCATGCACTTATGGGCATGCTGGGACTTATGGTTTTGCAACCGCTGGAGGCACATTCTTTCTATGGAAAAATGTACCTTCAGCTGTTGTGTAACTACAACTCCCAGCTTGCACAAACAGCTTAAGTGCATGCTGGGAGTTGTAGTGGTGCATCTGGTGGTTGCATAACTAAAACTCCCAGCATGCCCGTTGGCTGTCGGTGACTGCTGAGAGTTGTAGTTTTGCAACAGCTGAAGGCACACTGAGTTAAGTAGCAAACCAGTGTGTCTCCAGCTGTTGCATAACTACAGTCCCCAGCATCCCCAGCCAAAGTAGTATGCCTCCCGCTGTTGCATAACTACAACACCCAGCATGCCCTTCCGCTGTCCGTACATGCTGGGGGTTGTAGCTTTTGCAACAGCTGAAGGCACACTGGTTGCAAAAGACTGAGTTTGTTGCCAAACTCTGTGTTTCACAACCTGTGTGTCTCCAGCTGTTGCAAAACTAAACTCCCAGCATGCACTGATAGACCGTACATGCTGGGAGTTGTAGTTTTGCAACAGCTGGATGTCCCCCCCCCCCCAATGTGAATGTACAGGGTACACTCACATGGGCGGAGGATTACAGTAAGTATCCGGCTGCAAGTTTGAGCTGCAGCAAATTTTCTGCTGCAGCTCAAGCTGCCAGCGAGAAACTACTGTGAACCCCCCGCCCGTGTGACTGTACCCTAAAAACACTACACTAACACACAATAAAATAAAAAGTAAAAAAACACTACATATACACATACCCCTACAATAAAAATGAAAAACGTCTGGTACGCCACCGTTTCCAAAACGGAGCCTCCAGCTGTTGCAAAACTACAACTCCCAACATGCACTGATAGACCGTACATGCTGGGAGTTGTAGTTTTGCAACAGCTGGATGTTCCCCCCCCCCCCCCCCCCCCCAATGTGAATGTACAGGGTACACTCACATGGGCGGAGGATTACAGTAAGTATCCGGCTGCAAGTTTGAGCTGAGGCAAATTTTCTGCCGCTGCTCAAACTGCCAGCGAGAAACTACTGTGAACCCCCCGCCCGTGCGACTGTACCCTAAAAACACTACACTACCACAAAAAATAAAATAAAAAGTAAAAAACACTACATATACACATACCCCTACACAGCCCCCCTCCCCTCCCCAATAAAAATGAAAAACGTCTGGTACGCCACTGTTTCCAAAATGGAGCCTCCAGCTGTTGCAAAACAACTACTCCCAGTATTACCAGATAGCCACTGACTGTCCAGGCATGCTGGGACTTTTACAACAGCTGGAGGCACCCTATTTGGGAATCACTGGCGTAGAATACCCCTATGTCCACCCCTATGCAATCCCTAATTTAGGCCTCAAATGCGCATGGCGCTCTCACTTTGGAGCCCTGTCGTATTTCAAGGCAACAGTTTAGGGTCACATATGGGGTATCGCCGTACTCGGGAGAAATTGTGTTACAAATTATGGGGGGTATTTTCTGCTATTACCCTTTTTAAAAATCTAAAATTTTTGGGAAACCAACATTTTAGGTAAAAATTTTTTTTTTTTTTTTACATATGCAAAAGTTGTGAATCACCTGTGGGGTATTAAGGTTCACATTACCCCTTGTTACGTTCCCCGAGGGGTCTAGTTTCCAAAATGGTATGCCATGTGTTTTTTTTTGCTGTCCTGGCACCATAGGGGCTTCCTAAATGCGGCATGCCCCCAGAGCAAAATTTGCTTTCAAAAAGCCAAATGTGACTCCTTCTCTTCTGAGACCTGTAGTGCGCCAGCAGAGCACTTCTCACCCCCATATGGGGTGTTTTCTGAAGCGGGAGAAATTGGGCTTCAAATTTTGGGGGGTATTTTCTGCTATTACCCTTTTTAAAAATGTAAAAATTTTGGGAAACCAAGCATTTTAGGTAAGAATTTTTTTTTTTTTTTAACAGATGCAAAAGTCGTGAAACACCTGTAGGGTATTAAGGTTCACTTTACCCCTTTTTACATTCCCCGAGGGGTCTGGTTTCCAAAATGGTATGCCATGTGGGGTTTTTTTGCGGTTCTTGCACCATAGGGGCTTCCTAAATGCGGCATGCCCCCAGAGCAAAATTTGCTTTCAAAAAGCCAAATGTGACTCCTTCTCTTCTGAGACCTGTAGTGCGCCAGCAGAGCACTTTTCACCCCCATATGGGGTGTTTTCTGAATCGGGAGAAATTGGGCTTCAAATTTTGGGGGGTATTTTCTGCTATTATCCTTTTTAAAAATGTAACATTTTTGGGAAACCAAGCATTTTAGGTAAAACATTTTTTTTTATTTTTTACATATGCAAAAGTCGTGAATCACCTGTGGGGTATTAAGGTTCACTTTACCCCTTGTTATGTTCCCCGAGGGGTATAGTTTCCAAAATGGTATGCCATGTGTTTTTTTTTTGCTGTCCTGGCACCATAGGGGCTTACTAAAGGTGACATGCCCCCCAAAAACCATTTGTCGCTCCTTCCCTTCTGAGCCCTCTACTGCGCCCGCTGAACAATTAACATAGACATATGAGATATGTCCTTACTCGAGAGAAATTGGGCTACAAATACAAGTAAAAATTTTCTCCTTTTTACCCCTTGCAAAAATTCAAAAATTGGGTTTACAAGAACATGCGAGTGTAAAAAATGAAGATTGTGAATTTTCTCCTTCACTTTTCTGCTATTCCTGTGAAACACCTAAAGGGTTAATACACTTATTGAATGTCATTTTGAATACTTTGGGTGGTGTAGTTTTTATAATGGGGTCATTTATGGGGTATTTCTAATATGAAGACCCTTCAAATCCACTTCAAACCTGAACTGGTCCATGAAAAATAGGGAGTTTGAAAATTTTGTGAAAAATTTCCAAATTGCTGCTGAACTTTGAAGCCCTCTGGTGTCTTCCAAAAGTAAAAACTCATAAATTTTATGATGCAAACATAAAGTAGACATATTGTATATGTGAACCCAAAAATGTTTTATTTTGAATATCCATTTTCCTTACAATCAGAGAGCTTCAAAGTTAGAAAAATGCAAAATTTTCATTTTTTTCATCAAATTTTGGGATTTTTCACCAAGAAAGGATGCAAGTTACCATAAAATTTTACAACTAAGTTAAAGTAGAATATGTCACGAAAAAACAATCTCGGAATCAGAATGATAACTAAAAGCATTCCAGAGTTATTAATGTTTAAAGTGACAGTGGTCAGAATTGCAAAAAACGCTCTGGTCCTTAAGGTGTAAAATGGCCTGGTCCTTAAGGGGTTAATACCTTACTCATTGCCCTAGCTGACAGGCCTGGTAGTGCACCACTGCTTCCCTTTAACAATGCTGCTTTAGCAACCAGTAAATTTATCAAGCATGTTTGGTGTGTGGCTAAACCCTGGGTTGCAATCCTGCCTCTCTTTCGAGGCATTCGTTTAGAATTTGTGCCGCCTCGGCAGCATCACAGCGCTAGGTCCCGGCACATATTATTAAATTTCTCTTGTTATGCACAAGTGTTCAAAGTTTTGGCTATGTAATGTTCATAATACCTACTTGTCTTGCTTTTTGCCCTCTACAGGCGTGTCCCCGTTCACGATCATGGCACACCTCAAACCGCTTGTTATGTGTAAATGGTATTTTGTGTAAGATGTTTCAGGTAAGTAGTCACTTTTAAGCCTTGAGCACAAGTGTTAAAGCCTGCAGGGCTGTATTTGTGGAAGGAGCATGAGCCTATTTAAAGGGGTACTCCGCCCCAAGACATCTTATCCCCTATCCAAAGGATGGGGGATAAGATGTCAGATCGCAGACGGCATTTACATTTTCATACGCTCATTGTGTAACGTGTTATGTTCTTGGCATCTACACTGTGTTACGTTCATGATATATTCATACTGTTTAATATGCTCAAAGCATTAAGGCGGTCCGTATGCTCATGGTATTTCATACTGTTTTTCATTCATGATTTGCTACATCATCATACGCTCATTGCATTTATACTGTTAACACGTTTCATGGCATTGATGCTGTATTTCTACGCTCATGACTTTCATACGGTCATATGCTCACAAGTTAATACTGCTCATACGCTCATGGCATTCATGCTGCTCACACGCTCATGTCTTTTGGATTGTTCATACGCTCATGACATTCATATTGGCATTTATAGTGTTCATACTCCCATGACTTTATACTGTATATACGCTCATGGCATTGATACTGTTCCATACACGCACAGCATTGATGCTGTTCATACGCTCCGGCTGTGATACTGTTTCTTGCTTTCACGGCTTGATACAGCTCATATGCTCATATGCTACATGCTGTTCATACGCTCTTGTAATTGATGCTGTTTTCATATGCTCATGGCATTGATACTGTTCTGACGCTCCTGACATTCATATTGTTAACGCACTCATGGTGCTCACTCATGTAATTTACATGCTCATACTTTCATGGCATCCATTGTGGTTCTCACGCCCATAAGCCTTAATACTGTTTAAGCACTCACGGTATTCACATTTGTCATACACTCTCACTGTGCATTCATTCATAGCATTATGCTGCATGGCCACTAGTGGAGTTCATGCGTCGCAGGCGCTCGTGGCATTCAAAGATTCACGCACCCGCAGAGTTTGTGTTGTACGTGCACCCGTGGCATTTGTGCAGTGCATACGCCACAGTATTTGCCACACAGTGTTCGACATCAGTACTGGGTACATATTCATATCATTCATAAGGTACATATATTCGTAGCATCTTATGGAGCACACGCTCATAGTTCTACACAATGCATGCACTTATAGTAGTGTCCGGTACATACAATCATCTCATACAATATTTGCTCGTATCCTTTACACGGTATACTTGCTAGATATAATTCAGGGCACTTCCTTTATCACACATGCGCCCATTATGTTACAGGGTACATATGGTCATAGCATCCATGCTGGTCATAGGCCCACAGTGTTTACGGTTCATAAATCACATAGCATTTATACCGGGAATACATTTATAGGATTCATACTGCCATATTGGAAGCATTGATATATTCCTGTTCTTTCACACTGTGCAGTCATACATAACACTTTAGCCACATCAGCCAGACATACATGACCAATTACTGGCATTAAATTTACATGCATACTCTTGTTAGGTTCATAACATCTATGGGTTAGATTACACTTCGGCCGTCATCCCACGTATGTGATAGACATATTGTCAGCATATGGGTCAATTTCTCATGGGCACAATCTGTGTAGTTACTGTTATTGAATCGTCTTTAGAATTTCTACATCATGACACCCAAACAGTTGTATACCCGTTATGCCTGCCATGTCTGCAGGGGGATGCACTGCATAATTATTGTTACTGGCACGTCTTCAGAGCAACAACATCACGTTACACAGGCGGTTGTATACCCGTTATACTTGCCACATCTGCAGGGGGATGCACTGCGCAATTGTTGTTACTGACACGTCTTCAGAGCAACAACATCACAACATATTGGCGGTTGTATACCCTTATACCTGCCATATCTCCAAAGGGATGCACTGTGCAATTGTTGTTACTGACACATGTTCAGAGCAACAACATCACGTTACACAGGTGGTTGTATATCCGTTATGCCTACCACGTATGCAGGGGGATACACTGAACAATTGATGTTACTGACACGTTTTCAGGGCAGCAACATCACGACACATAGGCGATTGCACACCCATTATACTTGCCATATCTGCAGGGGGAGGCACTGCGCAATTGTTGCTACTGACACGTCTTCAGAGCAACAACATCACGACACATAGGCTGTTGTATACCCTCATACTTCCACGTCTGCAGGGGGATGCACTGTACAGTCGTTGTTACTGACACGCCTTCAGAGCGACAACATCACAATACATAGGCGGTTGTATACTCTTCATACTTGGCACGTCTACAGGGGGATGTACTGCAAAGTTGTTGTTTCTGACACACATCTTCAGAGCAACAAGGTCACGACACATAGGTGGTTGCTTATCGTTCATACATGCCAGGTCTGCAGGGGGTTGCACTGCACAGTTGTTGTTATCTGACACGTTTACAGAGCAACAAAATCACGTCACTAGATCATTGTATACCCGTTATACCTGTCACGTCTGCAGGGGGACACACTGCGCAGTTGTTGTTACTGACATGTATTCAGAGCAACCACATCACGACACATAGGTGGTGGTATAACCTCCATACCTGCCACGTCTGCAGGACTATATACTGCAGTTATTGTCACGGACATGTTTTTCACAACAATAATTCCATGACACACAGGCGGTTGCAAGATCGAGGGCTGAAAACAAAAAAAGCCTCTCACGTCCATAGCCACGATGGTTACGTAAAAACCTGGCAAATCCATAGGCACGATGGTACACAAAATCCGTGTAGTCTACAGGCACGATGGTTCACGTACAGAACTATCAAGTCTACAGGTATGTTGGTTACGCAAGTCAGGTCTTCTGGCATGATGGCTATGAAGGGATTGGTCAATCGCAGCGGGACATCACTCCTAAGATCAGGTTGAGCAGATAGCTTGTCAGTTGAAGTATGGTTTAGTTAGGCAAACTGGTTATTCAAGGGTACTTTGATTTACAGGAGATGGCATCACAAGGTCATTATCACCAAGGTCTGTTAGGTAGCTGGTTGTGGGTCTTTTTCTAACAGTTTATTTTGCCACCTAAAAGCATGGACCGGACAGTTCATACGATGTTGGACAGGTATCATTGGTTTCCCTCTTACCACAATGTCATAGGCAAGTATTTTAAAAAGGCAGTTAACTGCTTGTATGTCAGTTCTATCTTGTTCAGTGCCGTCTCGTTTATTACAGAATAAGTAAGATTGCCACAGCTCTTCAGTACCAGGCATCGATTACTAGGCTAGTTAGTTCACAGATTCTCTATTTTCGGTCTCAATTGAAGAGGCTAAAATTGGGGTTCGTGTTAGGTTTGTGGTATTGGTTTATGATTATAAATCCTGTTATTTCCTACCAGGTTCACTTTTTGCCCACTAAAGGCATGCCTCTCCGGTCATTGGGCACAAATCTGACTGTTTTGTTTAGTGTTAATGTTTTCCATACAGGTATGTATGTATTGTTGTAACCACGAGCATGAGTGTGAAGCCCTGAACACAAGTTTAAAGCCTATTTATGGCTGTATTTGTGTGAGGGGCGGGAGTATTTCCACCCCCTACATGTCCAGGCGGGGCATCAAGCAATTGTGGGCGGGGAATATAACGCCGCTGCTCCTACGTGAGGGGCCTATGTGATCTTTTGTGGACCCCTCCCAACCCTCCCTCTTTTTCAATTTCCCATTACAGCGTATGCCCACTAAAGGCTTGCCCTCCATCGCGGTCTTTGGGCACAAATCTGACCATTTTGTTTAGTGTTAATGTTTTCCATACAGGTACATGTGTATCGTTGTAACCACGAGCACTTGTGTGAAGCCCTGAACACAAATACTTAAATGAATACATTTTGCTTAAAAATTCTGCTTGAATGGGTCCTAAGGCTATGTTCATATGGCAGAATGTCCGCATGGAGAATTTCTGTGCAGACATCCTGCAGACTGCAGGCCTCGGAATGACAGCAATGCATTCCATGCAGAGTCTGCAGAAAAAATGGAAATGTCTATTCTTTCTGCGGACACTGGGATTGGAATTTCTGCACCAGATGTTTTCGGCATGGAAATTTTGCTTTGTGAACAGCGCAATAGAATCCTAATGAAATCAATGAGACTTTGCTGCTTTGGAATCTCTGTGCAGAAGTTTAATATGGAATTCCACACGGAAATTCTGGTATGCGAACATTACCTAACAGTCTAAACTCCAGACTGATACATTGTAACACAGGAGGTTTCTACAACTGCTGCTGATGTGTGTCACTGACATTATTGCCTCTTTGAGCCTCATCTCATCGGAGCTGCCTGGTACCAGAACTGAGATTGTAAACTGCTTCATTATTATTGGTGATCAAGCCTGTGAATTATGTGAGAATCCTGCGAAACAGACACATAGTAACAGTGGATTCCTCCATCGTCATCATTTTCCCTGTCATCTCATAGATGGATAATGAGGGTTAATTCTTTCATCATTTGTTAGCAGCGCTGTAAGCCAAAAGTCAAACATCGCTTGTGAAACAGAGGCAGTGCTGCTAAGTGATGAGGTGAGGAGGATTAGGAGTCAATGCTTTGTATTCTTTGCGTCATCCACTGCTATACACTCCAGCTGTGATGGAGCATGTCACTACGCTGGGAATAGGGGACTGCACTCCAGCCATAGTGGTACTTAAAGGGGTACTCCTCCCCTAGACATCTTATCCTCTATCCAGAGGATAGGGGAGAAGATGTCTGATCGTGGGGGTCCCCAGCTGTGGCAAGGCAGCCGCCACTTTCATTGAGGGGGCATGGTGGGATGCCACAAGGGGCGTGGCCATGATGTCACAACCCCTGCCGCCCGCTCCAAGCGTTCAGAACAAAATGTTCCGAACACTGGGGCAGCAGAGTACCCCATTAATGTCTTATTGTGGTAGTCTAGTAAACATGTTGTGTGGGTAATGATAAGGGGAGTAGTGCTTGATATGTTACTTGACTGAGTGGTGCAACCCGAAGTTCATGGATAGACCCCCACAATATAATAAAAAAAATATATAAAAAAAACTTGTTCCCCTTACACAAAGCTCAGGAAAAAGATTTCTGATAGCCAATGTTTTAGTGATCAACTGTATACTTTACTAAACTTTTGATCAATTAATTTACCGAAAAGGATTCCATACCCCAGAAAAGCAGCTTTGCCGCTATATGTCTTTATTCCCTGCAATTTGCTGTCCACTGCATATTGTTAGGGGAAATTTCTCTCAAGTATCAGCTAGATCAGGACAGAACACAAGAATTGTGCAGGAGAGATACAAAGAGCTTGGGCTGTATGCCGAAGGTTTTTTGTTTTTTATGTTAACAGTTGTGGTTTATAATATTGGTATTTGAGTGGCTTTCTGTGGCCCAAAGGATCTCAGGGCCATCCACCATGTAGTCTGCCACTTTTACCTTTTAATCTTCTCAGCAGTTTAACAACACAATTTAAAGAGTATTCCTGCCTTAGAGATCTGGCAGAGCATTCATAAAACACTTTCCTGATCCTTAGAGGGGTACTCCGGTGAAAAACATTTTTTTTTTTTTTTTTTTTTTAAATGAACTGGTGATAGAAAGTTAGACAGATTTGTAAATTACTTCTATTTAAAAATCTTAACCCTTCCAGTACTTATCAGTTGCTGTAAGCTCCACAGGAAGTTCTTTTCTTTTCTGTCTGACCACAGTGATCTCTGCTGACACCTCTGTCCGTGTCTGGAACTGTCAAGAGCAGGAGAGGTTTTCTATGGGGATTTGTTCCTGCTCATGACAGTTCCTGAGGTGTCAGAGACAGACAGAGGTGTTAGCAGAGAGACAGAAAAGGAAAGAACTTCCTGCGGGGCATACAGCCACTGATAAGTACTGGAAGAGTTAAGATTTCTAAATAGAAGTAATTTAAAAATCTGTTTATCTTTCTGGCACCGGTTGACTTAAAAAAAAAATAGTTTTTTTTCACCAGAGTACCACTTGAAGGGAACTGTGAAGCTATACAGCCACACAGTACCATCCATCTCCTCTCTGTAGTCATCTCAATGATCAACTTATAGCCAGGACAAGCTGGAGCCTGGAGAGGGGAGTAATCCATTGGACCTTAGGTATGTAACATTAACCCTTCCACTGTCCCAGATAGGAGATATCAAGCTGATTGGTTAGCATACACACTGTGTGAATGTGTGTGTGTTTACAGCACTTTATTCTTTCTCTATGGGGCCTCCAAACACTGCTGTGTGCTAAACGTCCAAAACCTGCTTGACCTAATGCTTCTTAAAGGGTTGTTCCGAACACTTGGAGTGGGCGGCGGGGGTCGTGACATCACACCATGCCCCCTTAATGCAATTCTATGGGAGGGGGCATGGTGGGCACCACACCCCCTACAATAGACTTGCATTGAGGGGGCGTGGAGTTACACCACAAGGGGCGTGGTCGTGATGTCATGACCCCCACTGCCCGCATCGAGCGTTCTAAAGAAACTCCGGGTGCTTCACAGAGATCGCAGGGGTCCCAGCTGCAGGACCCCCATGGTCAGACATCTTCTCCCGTATCCTCTGGATAGGGGATAAGATGTGTAGGTGAGGAGTACCCCTTTAAAGCTGAGGGTTTGTTAAGACAATATTCTATAAGCTAAGTATTAGCTGTACAAATCTGGCTCCTATCCTGATAGTTTATTGCAATGTATAAATGCAGGTAAAATGTATCAGTCTGGAGTCCAGACGCTTTAGCTCAAGTGGATTGTCTAGATTGGATACAGTTGTAGCAAACTCTCAACTGTGAGAAGTCTATTAGAAAGTTTTATTATACAATCACGGGGTTATTTATTGTTCTCGGGGGACAGATGAACCTGATATAAGTAATAACCCCCCGTGTAAGTGTTCACGTCTTCACGTGTCCATCACAATCAGCCTTAGAGGTGAGGTATGGAATGTGGTTTATGCTATGGGAGGAATGGGCGGCTGATAACTAAATTAAACCACATGGGCGAGATCTAGAAACCTCCATGGTGAACACACTGCCGACTCTGTTACTTCTGGGTTTCATTGGACGCTGGGTAATAGGAACCAGCTGACGGCGAGTTCACGGGAAGCCACCCTGTGCTGGTGTCAGTGCTGAAAACACATGAGGACAAAAAAAAAATACAGATGTAATTTGCTTGTGAGGTCAGGTTATGTAAAGAGGGGAGAAGCAGAGGTGAAGCCGCGGCTATGCGCAGCCCAGGAACAAAACAGCCACTATGCTGGCAGTTGCTTCCTGGGAACAAGGGCTAAGGATGTTATTTGTTGCTCTCAATAATGTTTACGGGATCGGGAGCTGTCAATCATTCACAACTGTGTAATATTCATCTCCGCTCTGTGACGTGAAAGGCTTAGATCCAATCACAAATTTGGTTGTGAGATGATTTGGTGCAGACAGTTATTGTAAAAGTGTAGCAGGAAGATTCAGTTCCACGTGAATGGGTGATATATATATCGTCAACTGAAGCGGATACCAATAATGGGGTACTCCAACAGCAGGTGAAAAAAAATGCTGTATAAGCATATAGCATTGCTCCACTGTCTGCTCTAGTTCTGAAAAAATCTGGTTTAGGAGTATTAGTCCTGTACTTCCTGGTTGAGCAGTTGCTCAGTACGACAATTCCCAAAACTAATTGCTTTTCCTCAACAAGTCCTCCTACCCTGCCTATTCCGCACCCCCAAAACACTCAGCAGACTATCACACAGTCAGTAGAGTTGCAGCACCTGTTGCACTCATTGCCTGTCTGCTGCTCTGCCTGTGGCATTGTTCCGCATAGACATTGTAAATACACCTCATTCTTCCCAAAATGTCCAATAAAAGTTATATATGTATATATGTGTAAATGACAGTGAGATGGTGATGTAGGCTGTAGAGGCTGGTCAGAGGTGATGACATCACTTAGGGGGTGGGGATTGCATTCAGGGACAAGATTCAGGCAAGCCTCTTTTGACAGCAGAGGATGATGATCTGGAGACAAAACCACACTGACAATGAAAGAACTACACAAATTATGGTTGAGGAAATCACGCAAAAGCACGCTGGAGCAAGTACAATCAGTGATAACACTATATGAGTAATTTATATGTCATGGGGGGGGTGGAATAGTCTTTAGATTACATTTAAATGTGCATTTTTTGAACTGCAATACCCCTTTAACCCATTACATGTACGTCCTGTGCGCTAAGTTCCAGGCACCCAGGGCGTACCTGTACGCCCTGCATCCTCTAGGGGTTCCACATAATCTTCATTAGTAAATAGAGAAACTGAGCGATGTCTATGCCACATCCTGGGTAGGAAAACATGCAGCTTGCCCCAAACCCTTTTCCTTTTCAAACCCCTGATCTGCCCCCAACTGGGGTATGTACACTGGAGTATGTACAGGGGCAGAGTAGTCAGAATAGTCATACACACCAGGTCAGTAACCCACCGCCACATAAGATACAAAATCACAAAGGTAGACAAAGGCAGGGCAAGCTATGGGTCAAACCTAGAGCGTAACGTGGTGCAAAAAGAAAATGCAACACCAGAAAACAGGTAATGGCTCAAATCTAGACAGCAACATAGTACAAACTCAACAGACAGAAGAATGATCAGACAATGGTCAGGTTACAGCAATAGCAAAGCTCAGAGTACAGGAACGCATGTGACAGGATTAACATCGAGGGCATCAATGAGTCCATAGAGCAGGTTTAAATGTGCCATTGTCAGGAGGTGTGAGTGCCAGAGCCACAGTTGATTGGCTCCGAACTCCAACCTCCTGACTGACCAGCCAGCGCTTTACTCACTGATGAATATCCCTGCGAGGTACAGGGTCATTGTCAGGACAACCAAGGAAGCCACCGGGCACCGGGCACACCGGGAGCAAGATGGTGCTGGACCTGGGTAAGGTACAAATGTTACAGTTTGCCACCTCAGAAATCATGCCACCTGGGCCTTAAATGACAATGGGGCCCAAAGTGTCATACTGCCCCTCAGCCAATCACATGTTCTGCCTCAACCAGTAATTGGCTGAGGGACAATATGACACTCTTGGCCCAGACATCACGATTTCTGACATAAAGAGGATCACGGCCGGGGACCGGAGAGATTCACCAGAGACACCGCAGGAACGTTGGAGTTAAGTAATTTTTTGTTGATATACTGTGCAATGGCCTAAGGTACCTTCTGTAGGATAAACCCTTTAAACTAGTACTAAGAACAGTGATTCTTTAGCAGACAACTTGTAGTCAATATGTAGTAGGTATGCCTGACTTTAGCAGTACATAGTCTCACTAAACTTTAATATCTTTAGGATAAACAGGACTGAAGGACAAGTCATGTGGCTATGGCAAAAGCCAGATAAAACTCTGTCTAGGACAAGATAAGGTCCAACTTTTATTAGCAGACACCTTCCCATTCACTTGCTTTTAAAATTATCAACATAAATATGTTTACAATGTAATAGAAAAATGGCCACTAGGTGGCTCTGTTCTGTTCCCTGCCACAATTAATACAGTGAGTTTGGTCTCCTCTCAGCCTGGCAGGAGACCAAACTCAGGAAGTGTTTCTCTGTACTGAGCTTGATTGACAGCTGCACAGAAAGTGAAAGCTCCGCAGATTCTCTCAGAAGTCTGCACAGACTGAAAGTTGCACAGAGCCCGAGGTCTTCTATTCATCACAGCACTGCAACCATGTGAGGACAGAAGTGATCCCCCAGCAGGCTTCAGTGATGTCATGCCTCTTGGTAAATGCCCACTTTCTCCGGCTGGGAGATTCTTGCTGTGAGCAAGAATAAAGGTATGATACAGAGCTTTTTAAAGCTCTGACTTTTTTTTATGGGCTGGAGGGGTTTTAGCAGTAGTTAGGGAACATAGCCTGAGTTAGTTTAGAAAAGTTTATTTGATGACAGGTACTTTTTAATGAAATATGATGCAATGTGAAAACGTTACCGCTTTGCACATTTAGGGCACAGTCACACTTAACGGATCTGCAGCGTATTTTACGCTGCGGATATGACGGTGACCCGACCCATTTTGTGTCTTCAGCTGTTGACACCCCCCATTCCCCTGCTTCACCCCGCCCCTGGCCTGCTCGCAGCGGCTGCTCTGCGATATCTGAGTGGACTCTGTAAATCGCAGGCGGATCTACAATGTAAAATACGCTGCGGATCCGTTACGCGTGACCCTACCCTTAAACTTCAAACAGACAAATATGCAATAATAAGAAAAAAGGGCAAAAACTTTTATGTTTCTTTTACCCAGAGCCTAAAGTGTAAGACCACTGCATGATGCGATCCTCCGCCTCTTTACCACATCACAATTCTGATTGTGCAGTGATACAGACATTTGTGTTTTGGTCATGTGCAGTCTGATTGCAGTGTTTTGTGATTGTGTACAAACACTGGAAAGTATGTCTATGTTCACAGATACAGCCATGTTATTTATGAATAAAACTAGCTGAGTACCCGGCGTTGCCTGGTTTTTCCTTCCTAATCCTTGTTGGGGAGGAAAATAAACAAAGGAAGAAGCTTTTAACTTCATATCCCGTCCTCATATATTGTTGTCATATCCCAACCAACTATCTCGACCTCCTATCCCGACCTCCTATCCCAACCTCCTATCCTGTCCTACTATCCCGTCCTCCTATCTCGTCCTCCTTTCCCATCCTATCCCGGCCTCCTATCTCATCCTCCTATCTCGACCTCCTATCTCGACCTCCTATCCCGTCCTCCTATCCCGTCCTCCCATCCCGTCCTCCTATCTCAACCTCCTATCCTGATCTCCTATCCCGTCCTCCTTTCCCGTCCTCCTATTTTGACCTCCTATCTCGACCTCCAATCTTGACCTCCTATCCCGTCCTCCTATCTCGACCTCCTATCCCGTCCTCCTATCCCGACCTCCTATCCCGTCCTCCTATCCCGTCCTCCTATCCTGTCCTCCTATCCCTTCCTCCTATCTCGACCTCCTATCCCGATCTCCTATCCCGTCCTCCTATCCCGTCCTCCTATCCTGTCCTCCTTTCCCGTCATCCTATCTCGACCTCCTATCCCTACCTCCTATCCCGTCCTCCTATCCTTATCTCGACCTCCTAACCCGACCTCCTATCCAGACCTCCTATCTAGACCTCCTCTCCCGACTTCCAATCCCTACCTCCTATCCCGTCCTCCTATCCAATCCATCTATCCCAACCTCCTATCTCGACCTTCTATCCTGACCTCCTATCCCATCCTCATATCCCCTGCTCCTATCTCGACCTCCTATCCTGACCTCCTATCCCAACCTCCTATCCCGACCTCCTATCGCGACCTCCTATCCCGACCTCCTATCCCGACCTCCTATCCCATCCTCCTATCCCGTCTTCCTATCCCGTCCTCCTATCGTGACCTCCTATCCCGACCTCCTATCCCGACCTCCTATCCCGACCTCCTATCCCGACCTCCTATCCCGTCCTCCTATCCCGTCCTCCTATCCCGTCCTCCTATCCCGACCTCCTATCCCGGTTACGTGCTTCGTCTGGCCTCACACACTGTACTCATAATTATATTGTCAAACACTGTTTGTTCTTTAGCAGAATCCCACCCTTGCACTGTCCTCCCCAGGACCCCTGTGTCCTCCTCCAGACTCCTCTGTTTAACCTCCCCGACCACTAACTTCTCTCCATGCTTCTCTGCCCCCTCCTCTGACCCCTAAGTTCTCTCCCTGCTCCTCTGCCCCCTCCTCAGACCCCTAAGTTCTCTCTGTGCTCCTCTGCCACCACTCCTCAGACCCCTTAGTCCTCTTCAGGCTCCTCTGCCTTACTGCCCAGACCCCAATGTCCTCCTCCAGAAGGTTGTCAGAACATGATAGGAGTTGCAGTTGTGCAACAGCTGGAAAGCTGCAGATTGAACCCCAATCTAAACCAATTTTCAGTGATGTATTTTAGCTCTTTGCTGCCAATCACCATCTGGCCCCCCACCCCTCCACATTGGTGTACAGTATATGTATAAGACTGGTGTATGCATAGATATAACCCCTCCCCCTTATCCTCGGATTCCTCATCAACCCTCTGCCCATCCTTTGTTTCCTCAGCCCCCCTAGCCCCTCCCTGTACCCCATCCCTGATCTCCTCAGCTTTCCCCCTGTACCCCATCCTTGGTCTCCTAAGCCCCCCAGCCCCCTCCCTGCACCCTATCCTTGGTCTCCTCAGCCCCCCTGCACCCCATCCTTGGTCTCCTCAGGACCCCCCTGAACCCCATCATTGGTCTCCTCAGCTCCCCCCCCCCTGCACCCCATCCTTGGTCTCCTAAGCTCCCCAGCCCCCTCCCTGCACCCTATCCTTGGTCTCCTCAGCCCCCCTGCACCCCATCCTTGGCCTCCTCAGGACCCCCCTGAACCCCATCATTGGTCTCCTCAGTGCCCCCCAGCAGCCCCAATACACACATGCTACTCGCCCGCACCCCATCCTTGGTCTCCTTAGCCCCCCCAATCAGTACACTCATCCTACTGGAAATCGGTGATGCGGTGTGAGGCTGCGGAGGTGGCTACTCCTCCCACTGCTGCTGCACGGGCCTCTGCTGGGGATCGCACAGGGAAGGAGAAACAGGTAGGTCAGGTGATTGGAGCAAACATAAGTGTGTGCCTGCGCGGTGCACGTCTACTCCCATCAGCCCCTGGCCTGTCCGACCTTCTCTGATCTTCAAAGGGCCCATGCCCTTCATAAAGGTAATAATAATAATTTTTTTTAAATGTGCTGGGAGCAAAGGGCCGGGGACCTTGGGTAGCGCTCGAGTTCCTGACCTGCTGCAAAAGCACATAGTGCAGTGTAGTGGCAGGGGCCCCTCTGGCTATGGGGCCCCATCGCCATAGCAACCGTTGCGACCTCTATAGTTATGCTACTGTATATTTGTATTTACAATGCTGAAGCGATGTGTACATGGGCTAAATTTATCAAAATGTTGCACATTATGATAAATTTGGTGCAAGTGCACATATGTAGGATTTTTGCTTCTGTGAAGATGTTGTAAGCAAGTTTTTTAGGTGAAAAAATTTCTGTTATTGGTTTGCGACATTTGGAGCACTCTGCGACAAAAATGTGCAACATTTGGAGAAAAGTGAATTCAAATCAAAAGAAAACTGCATGCACCTTGCACATCCACAGCATGCACCTTGATCTAATGCTTCTCATACATGAAAAATTCACTGCAAAGTCAAGGGGCAAAATCGTTCAAGTAAGCAAGTTCTGCAAAAATCACTTCAGGACAAAAAGGGTCTTACAAAAAGTCGCAAAACCATTGAAGTGTAAAATGCTTGCAACTTTTTTACTCACCAAAAGCAAAAGAAGTGTAAAATGCCTGATATATTCCCTCCTAAATGTAGGCAAACATACTTCTTTCTCTTTTATTATAGAAAAGATTGTTTTCCTACATGGACAAAAATATATAGGTTTGTTTAAAGCCCTAGAGAGAAGTTCTTAATTTTCTTACCATTTTTGTCATTTTCTTTAGTTGAAACATTGGCCTAGTTTTGCCTACAACAACCAATCACAGCTCAGCTTTCATTTTACTAGAGCTTGTTAAATATGAAATAAGCTATGATTGGTTCTTATCTAAGAGCCGAGGAACGTGCTCTCGAATCACCCAAAGTGCAAGAAAAAGTGCAAACGTGTTAAACTAAAAAAATGTGCACAGAGGATGCAGTCTATCGCAAGCTCTTCTCCGACAGGAAAGAGGCCCCCCAACAAACCTTACCCTTTGCCTCCGGACCAAAAGGTACCTGCGAGGTTCCAGGTTCGATGCCCCTTTTTGCCAAAGCTACTAAGGGACCACAAATGCTCCAGGCATCCCCCTTGGCGTTAGCCAAGGTATCTGCCTACAGAGCCGTAAACGGTCGGTCTACAGGAGTACCCAGGGTTTTTGCAGGGAGGTGAGGAACCTGATGGCAACACACACCTCCCCTAGACCACTAGGAGGGACACCCAGAAGGGCTACCACATCCTAACAATCCTGTGAACACACAACACACAAAAAGTGACACAGTGACAAAAATAAATAAATAAGTGAATGTGTGCAGATATACTGCCCGGACATCCGGCCGGATCTATAAAAATTTCTCTGATTTTAGCCAGAAGGCCGGGAATCAAGAGGTGAGTCCCACAAGGTGAAGAGTGCTTCCACTCAGTGAGCCAGTACTCCCAGTGAGTTTCGGCACCTCGGGGTCACCACTCCCCGAGGCACTAAAGTACCTCGGCTCTAGACCCTCTCAGCCTCATGGCGAGACCCGGAGGAAACAGGTCACATTGGGGCAGCCATCGAGCTGATTCCTCAGAACCAGCCCCGGAACGCCTCGGTACACCTGCCCCCTACCTACCTATTCCTACAAGCTCCACACCAGCGTCGCCTGCCGCCGGCATGAAACTGATAAGAACAGATACTACACTTGATCTTAGCCAAAAGGCCGAGAAGCTATGTTTGGTTACTGTTGGAAAACCAGACTATTTCTGTCCTCACAGAATTGGCTGATTGATAAATCTGGACCAATGACTAGAATTTATTGATCTCTTTATTCATTGAAGTGTATATTGGACTTGTCATATTGATTCTCTTACAATCCTGTCTTTAAAATGCCTTTATGTTATTTTGTTTCGTCTTTCCGGATCTTGTTTTTCTTTTTAAATTTTTTTACTTAAAGGGGTACTCCACTGCCCCAGTGTTTGGAACATTTTGTTCCGAATGCATGGTGTTGGTTGCGGGGGCCGTGATGTCACGGCCATGCCCCTCAGGATGTCACGCCCCCTCACTGCATAGACTTGCATTGAGGGGGCGAAGCGTGACATCACGAGGGGCGTGGCTGTGATGTCTCGACCCCTGCAGTCCACACCCAGCATTCGGAACAAAATGTTCTGAATGCTGGGGCAGGGGAGTACCCCTTTAAGTATTAAAAGACATGATAATACACATTTGGCATACTTAACCCCTAGCTGCCTGGTACTTAGCACACCAGGATGTACATGTACATCCTGAGAGGCATCCAGACTATGAGGCAAGCGATTGTAGGGGTGCACACCTCACTGGTTCAGGGGTCCACTGTAGCAAATTCACAAATAAGAAGTTGATTATTAAAGTGTCCCATTATTTATTTTACTTGCAACGTTTCAGTTATGTTAATGTTCCTTAAGCAACAGGAACAAATATGGAGCCCAGTAGATATTGGGGTGCAGGGCTCAGTTACACTCAAAGGAACAGTTATGAATGATGTGGATCTTAGAAGGGGCAGTTAAAGAGCAGACATAGTGTAAACCAGAGAATTTATCTTCCTCCCATATAAGATACTCAGTCTTGTATCAGGCTTATGGAGGCTTTTTTCATCTGGTTAGTCTTCGATATAAAGAGAGAGAGAATTTGTTTAAGTGAACTCCCCCTCCTCCTCTCTGAGGTGTTGGGGACGTGACCCTGGAGTTTATAGAGAAGCTTCTAATCTCAGCTACAATTGCAGTTAATTCCCCCAATAGAGCAGTAGGTTTGGGATAATACATTCCAGACGGGGCTGTTGATGAATGTTCTGCCCATCACTCCTGGTAATAACGCTCCTCATCAGCCTGAGCTGATCCAAATAAACTGTTCCCACTGCACCAGTAAATTCTGCCAAACTGCACGTTCCCAGCATGGGAGAATTATCGGCCGTGTGAGCCGCTGATGTGCAAATTCATCAACGTACAGCCGCAAATCCCCAGGCTCATAGCGCACTTCCCAGACTGAGCCCAAACTGATGTCATCAGGATATTTTATTATCACTTTAGTCTCGCAGTAATGAATCAGGCGCTGGATGGGACCCACAGGACTGATCTTGGACTGGAGGGGGACGAGGAGGAAAAAACAAGATGGAGTACTCCTCTCCCTAAGACCAACTTTTTATACCAACGTCATGTCAAGTAGTGGTGCCAAGTACCATGTCTCAGGATTAGGAGACTATAGGAAAATGAGGCTTCTGCCTGTGATTACATCACACACAGTAAGGGGTGCTGTTCAGAAGAGCTTGCATTCTAAAGTAACAGTAGTTTTCTAATGACAGGTGGTTTTAAAAAGGAGCTCAGGTGAAATCCAGAAATGTCATCATCAACCCTCTGAAAACCTAGAGGTACCATGCACCAATACCACCCTATACAGAGAGCAAGATGGAGTTTGGATGGAAGTTGCTGTAGGCCCAGAGTTCATCTTTTATTCCTTGACATCTACCTTGACATTTACAGAAGTTTACCTTATCTTTAAGCTTTTCTTTAATTAAACAATGAAAATATCACATCTCAACATGACATCCTTCCTATATTGCAGCCAAGACAGTTGTCAGTTGATCAGCTGTTTCTAGGGGCTTCCTGCTCTGGCCCTTAACAGAATGGCTCCTCGCTTAGGCAATAGTTCAGGTTGAAAACAAAGTAAGTTCCTGCATTGAGGGTAAAACAGTTGGCAATGTCATTGCAATAAAGTAGGTGTTGCTATGGTTGGTTCCATTGTGGAGCACAGGAAATAACTACCCAACTATATTATGGTCCCATTGTTAACACCAGACACTTCTTATTTATAAAAATAAGCAGCACATTTGGGTGGCCCAAAAGATTGTGGCACCTCACATGATGGACTCATCTGGCCCAACTTCACCAACTACAAGGCTGCCAGCATTGTCCACATTCCTCCATTGGCTGTTCCTTGTCTCAGTGTGGTGTCCCAACACAACTGTTGAATCTACTACCCATTAAAGATGTGATGCCAAGAAAATAAAGGTTTGCTGGACGCACATTGAGCATTGCATATATTTTTTTTTACGTTTTTCTCTGCCACTTTGTGCATGACTGGTTTGACGGTGGGTCAGTTATGGTGTGGGGTGGCATTTCTTTGGGGGCTACAAAGCCCTCCATGTGCTTGCCAGAGGTAGCCTGACTGCCATTAGGTACCGAGTGGAGATCCTCAGACCCCTTGTGAGACCATATGCTGGTGTGGATGGCCATGGGTTCCTCCTAATGCAAGACAATGCTAGACCTCATGTGGCTGGAGTGTGTCAGCAGTTCCTGCAAGAGGAAGGCATTGATGTTATGGACTGGCCCGCCCGTTCCCCAGACCTGAATCCGATTGAGCACATCTGGGACATAATGTCTCGCTCCATCCACCAACGCCACGTTGCACCACAGACTGTCCAGGATTTGGCAGATGCTTTAGTCCAGGTCTGGGAGGACATCCCTCAGGAGACCAGCCGCCACCTCATCAGGAGCATGCCCAGGCCATTGTAGGGAGTAAGAGATAGACGATGGCCTGTATTTTTTGTTTATGATAAAAAAAACATGAGGTGGGCGCAATGGTTGATGGTTTTCCAGTTTGGTTGTGGGGCACTCTGCACTATGTGGTGCATATCCTACATGTTTTTATTATTTGGTTTGGCTCTATCTGTGTTCTCCTTGCAGAATTGAAGTCACAGCGTGGCGGAGGAAAGTGGTGCTGAGGAATAGTTGGAGATCAGAGGGGACTTGCACACCGGGAGGGCGACTGGTATATCGTTTAGCTCCGTGAGACATTGGGTTAAGACTACTACCATTATCATCAATGTTGTATGCTTCCTAAACTATGGACCAGTTGCACAGCCTGTGTTCTTCATCAGAAAATAAATATATCCTGTGGTTACCTCATTGTGGCCCAGTGATACAAAGTGTGAAGTGCTGGAAACCCATACAGTGTCTCATTACCTGTGTCTCAGCCACTGTCTATTAGAAGTTGTGGTGTGAAAGAGCCCTCTGCTAACTGCCTAAATCTGTGTAAAGGTACTGTGAGTTGACTTAATAACTGTTTTGTGTATTACACATTGCCATGTCAGCAAACATCAAGGACTCACAATTGTTTAAAAGTTAAACATTTGCATTTTGTTTCAGATAAGTAATTCATTGGTCAAATGACATGTTCCCCAGCCAGATCCTAAGCAGAAGTTTTCATAAAGGCTGTGGGAAGAGTCCCTATTGTAACCCTTTATCCCTTGGGGGCTGGATCCAAACCAGTCAGTTCTAGTCTGGCTAAGGCCAGAGCAGCATCTTTCCTAGTCTGCTTTTGCTACATATATACCTAGGTTAGAGTGTTTCCCCTAGATTAAATTTAGGCATATCCTGTCCACCTCCGGACTCTGCAAAAAGGAGAGTAAAATTTTATATTTCACTTTACTAATTTTTTGTGTGTGACTTTATTTTGGTGTTATCTTCTATTGTTGAGCACATGGTAGCTATGGTAATTGGATCGATTGCTTTTTTAATAGGTATTTTCCATAATAAGGCATGCCAGAGCCACTGCAGTAGGCACGACTTAGTAGATTTTTCAGGTGATATATACTTCATGTTCTTCTTCTTCAGCTGTTCCTCAATGGAATTCTGCTGCACGTTTTTTTTTTCCAGCAGAATCTGCCCAGAAAAGTCTATAAGTCAATGGGACTTTGATTTTCCACAACTATAAAACTCTGTGTGAAATATGCGCCAACTCTGAGCAGTGCAGCCCTGCTTTGGAAATTTAGCATCTCAATGTGCATGGGTCCTACGTATAGCAGATCCCTGCCTTTCAACATATCCTCTTTGTACACCAGACTCTCTTTATGCAGCAGGTCCTTGACTTGCAGTAGATCCTTATTGTGCATGAGATCCTAATCTTGCTGTAGGTCATTATCATGATATAGATCCCTGTCTTTCAGCTAGTCCTCTTCTGAAAGATCTTTTCTTGCAGCAGATTCTTATCTTAGGCTATGGAATTTCTGCCTGCAATTCCGCTTTGAATTTGCAGGCAAAAATTCGGCTTACTAAAATGCATAGTATAGTGAATGGGTTTCTGTTCACAAATTCACACTTCGGAATTTGTGAAGCAGAATTTGTGAATGGAAAATCCGCTTGAAAATTTCTGCCTGAAGTATGGCGTTGCTTATTCTTCAGGCTTAAATACTCGCGGAAAACATTGCAGTCTATTGGAGACTGTAGTGTCTGCACAGTCCTAGCGCTGACTGATTCAGTCGGCGCTAGCGGCACTCTGAATCTCCGGGCGGAAATTTTCTGCCCGGAGGTTCCGTAGTGTTCACCTAGCCTTAGGGGTCTATTCAAATGGCAGAATTTCCGCATGCGGAATTCAGCCCCAAATTAAAGCCTGTAGACTTCTATGGGATTCCGCACTCCCATCCACACTTCTGAATTTCCGCTTGCGGAATTCCGCAAGCGGAAATTCAGAAGTATGAATGGGAGTGTGGAATCCCATAGAAGTCTAAAGGCTTTATTAGAGGTGAAATTCCGCAAGCAGAAATTCTGCCGTGTGAATAGACCCTAAGGGTACGTTCACATGGGCAGATTGCGGAATTTTCGCAGCGGATTTTGCTACCATTGACTTCAATGGGTCCGAAGGAAAATCTGCCTCTATTGCAGATTTTTTGCTGACCCATTGAAGTCAATGGTAGCAAAATCCCCTACAGAAATTCCGCAAGTAATCCACCCTTGTGAACGTACCCTTAGGGTCTATTCACACGGCAGAATTTCCGCTCATCCGTCCAAATTCCCCTTCCGCTTGTGTGGATTATATGCGGAATTGATGTGGAATCCAAGTGGAAAGTCTGCAGAAGTGTAAATGGGAGTGTGGACTCCTATAGAAGTGCATTGGGCTTTCATTTGAGGAGGAATTCCTTAAGCTGAATTCTGCAAGCGGAAATTCTGCCGTGTGAATAGAGTAGATCTTAGTCTTTCAGCAAATTCTCCAGCAAATAAAACTCATTTTTTTTAAATCATAAATGAAGCCAGTGCAAAACTGGAGACATCATTTACACAAAAATAAAATCATTAACCTTTTGTCGCGGGTGTGAGACGTTCCTTGGGTTTGTCGGGAACTTGAATGAGCTCACCTGCCAAAATAAGCAGCTCGAGCCGTCAGCCACTCAGGGACACCTCCGCATCATAAATCAAGGGCCGAGCGTGACAGCTAAATGTGTTTTATATCATAATGAGGCCTGTGTTTATGAAGGCAAGATAAAAAAGGTTTAACCAGAGCAAACACTGGGACTACTGTGTGCAGCCTGGCACTCTCTACTGCTACTTCCCTCCTCTCCCCTAACAGCGACTCACCATTACCAACCACACTTGTACTGCAAAACCCATACCTGGAAAAGAGACAAGGGTGGAGAGAATATTGCACCCATGAAATCCTAAACTAACCTGCAAATAGTCCGGAATCATCTACATTCATTAGCTCCTGAGATATTATTATTATTAATATTATTACAGAGTCCAGCATTAGCATACAGTTCACCCTTGATGCCTATTTTCTTTTCCTGCGTGTCAGTCTTTGCTGCAGGTCTAGTATTCTGTTCATAAACCAAGCAGATGACAAGGGCTATAGGTATTGCTCATGTGTTTTTTTAAACACCATGCGCAATTTGTGGACCGTGCTCATGACTTTTTGTTTAGAATAGTGGGTGTGGTTTGCTTTATGTATTAATGATGCATTTTAATGATGTACAACTTTTTTTAAAGTCACAGATTTTGTTGCAACTTGAATACAAGGGTGGAGTGCATACCAGATAACCTATACCACATTTAACCTCTTAATGACCTGTACGGCTTTTTATGGAGGTCATTGAGACCCACTCTATATGCAATGGATGTATATTACAGCAGGACTATAGTCTGATTCCAGCAGTTTACCCCTCTGCATGCCTCAATCAATAGAGACAGCGGCATGCAAAGAGCAAATTGACAGGTGTCGCACCTGTCAGAGGTCTGGTCACCACCCCGACTATACAGTCAGGTGAGTGCCGATCAGTTACTATGGCAGCCCATGCCTGCCATGGGGAGATCTTCTTGTACAGTCTGTCTCAGGCAGGCTGTACTAGAAGATCGCCGATTCCACTGATCAATGCAGGTCAGTGTATAAAAGTGGGTGGATGGGGAAAGGTAGGAGTAAAAATAGATTTTAAATAGATAACAGAAGATAACAAATGAAAGCACCTCATAATAAATAAAAAAATACTGAATACAAGAATTATATCCCATTAAAAAAATGTAATAAAAAGCAACACTTAAGTGGCACCAATAAAATGGTACAAAAATAATTGCCATCACACAGCTCTGTAGACAAAAAGTTAACTACTTATAGGGGTCAAGATATAGTGATTTAACGAGTACCTATCACTAAATAAACTATCCTAACCCTAACTAAACCGAACACCCCCCTGCTCTAAAAAATTTTGTTAGAGCTTTAAAAAGCTCTGTATCTTACCTATGTCCTTGCTCACACAGTGAGCTGCCGGTGTGAGGTGGACACCGGCAGGATGATGTAGGCGTGCCCCAGTCACGGAAGCCTGCTGGGGGGGGAGGGACTACTTCTCCGGTTCCCGCTTGTGTCCGGAGCAGGGGTGTCACGATTCGGCTGGCAGGTGGTGGATCCTCTGTGCCAGAGAGGGATTGGCGTGGACCGTGCTGGTGGACCGGTTCTAAGTTGCTACTGGTATTCACCAGAGCCCGCCGCAAAGCGGGATGGTCTTGCAGCGGCGGTAGCAACCAGGTCGTATCCACCAGCAACGGCTCAACCTCTCTGACTGCTGAAGAAGGGAGTAGACAAGAGCAAGGTCGGACGTAGCAGAAGGTCGGGGCAGGCAGCAAGGATCGTAGTCAGGGGCAACGGCAGGAGGTCTGGAACACAGGCTAGGAACACACAAGGAAACGCTTTCACTGGCACGATGGCAACAAGATCCGGCGAGGGAGTGCAGGGGAAGTGAGGTATAAATAGGGAGTGCACAGGTGAACACACTAATTAGGCTAACTGCGCCAATCAGTGGCGCAGTGGCCCTTTAAATTGCAGAGACCCGGCGCGCACGCGCCCTAGGGAGCGGGGCCGCGCGCGCCGGGACAAGAGCGACGGAGAGCGAGTCAGGTACGGGAGCCGGGATGCGCATCGCGAGCGGGCGCCTCCCGCATCGCGAATCGCATCCCGGCTGGGAGAGGTATCGCAGCGCACCCGGTCAGCGGGTCTGACTGGGGCGCTGCAATTGCGAGGATGTAGCGAGCGCTCCGGGGAGGAGCGGGGACCCGGAGCGCTCGGCGTAACAAGGGGGAAGCAGTGGAGAAGCTGCAGGCTGGCTGGGAGAAGGTGAGAACTTCTTCCATAGCTCTGTCACCTGTCTCCAGCCGGCCTGCTGGCCATGTCTGCCTGCGGGCACAGTGCTCGCTCCGGTCTGATTGACAGGCAGGGAGCAGCTGGTCATGTGTCCCGGCTGCAGTCAGATTTCGGACTCATGCCAGGCCAGCAGCATGAGTCCGAAACCTAGCAGCCAGGACATGTAGGGAGACCCCTAGTGGTGGGATTTCCCAGGTTAAAATAAAGATAAAAATATATATATATATATATATATATATTTTTTTTTTTTTTTAAATAACATATATTTAGAAAGTTATTAGAAATAGCTTTCTCTTTAACATATAAAAACTTTTTTTTAATGATAGGTGCCCTTTAAAGCATTTTTACCTGTTTTAATTTAAAATGGAGGCTGGTTTTGTGATTATTAGACTTATTTCTGTTTGATGCACCTTTATATTGCCAGTATCAGACATACCAACAGGTATGTTGTATTATTATCTAGGCGTATCTTGAATATTTCCCCTGTACTGGGGTTTATGTTTTGTAATTTCATTGTAATTCATTAATTTCATTGAATTGAAAGATAAACTTTAGCAACTAATTTTCTTAGCAGAGTTACCCACTGGGAACATAGATCTGGGCACAATAACCCACTAGACACCCAGGACTCAGCACATTAGCTTTCACTTGACACCAAGACTTTGCACATTTAACATCTGGACACAGAGCATTGTGCATGGATGAAGCATATACACCCACTGGACACCAGACCCAGCATATACGACAGTGTTTTGTATGAGACTGGGATATGAAACCATTGGATGCCAGGGAATAGAAATTATCCAATGAACTGTTAGGAAAATTACATGGGGACACAATGTTGGGAGGAGACAAGGTATTTTACTGTCTGTGTCTTGTGCATCACTGGCTATGGCATCTGACTTCTTCCATAGCTAAACATCACTGATGTGTTTAACCCCTTAAGGACCAATCCCATTTTGGCCTTAAGGACCAGACCAATTGTATTTTTGCATTTTCGTTTTTTCCTCCTCACCTTCTAAAAATCATAACTCTCTTATATTTCCATCCACAGACCCATATGAGGGCTTGTTTTTTGCGTCACCAATTCTACTTTGTAATGACATCACTTATTTTACCATAAAATGTATGGTACAACCAAACAAATATTATTTATGTGTGAAAATTGAAAAGAAAACCGCAATTTAGCAAATTTTGGAAGGTTTTTTTTTTCACGCTGTACACTTTCTGGTAAAAATGACATGTTTTCTTTATTCTGTGGGTCAACGATTAAAATGATACCCATGTTACATGCTTTTAAATAATTGTACCGCTTAAAAAAAATCTCAAACCATTTTAACAAAATGAGTATGTTTGAAATTGCCCTATTTTGACCACCTATAACTTTCTCATTTTTCCGTATATGGGGCAATATAAGGGCTCATTTTTTTGCGCCATGATCTGTAGTTTTTAGCAGTACCACTTTTGCTTAGGTAAGGTAATTTTTTTTTAAAATAAAATGTGACAAAAAAGCAGCAATTTGTGACTTTTTAAATTTTTTTTACGTTTACGCCGTTCACCGTACGGGATAATTAACAATATATTTTAATAGTTCATACTTTTACGCACGTGGCGATACCAAATATGTGTATTAATTATTTTTTTGTGCTTTTTTGGGGGTAAAATGGGGAAAATGGACATTAAATTTTTATTGGGGGAGGGGATTTTTCACATTTTTTTACTTTTTTATTCTACATTTTTTTACTTTTTTTTTTTTACACTTTTTATGTCCCCATAGAGGACTATTCATTGCAATCATTTGATTGCTAATACTGTGCAGTGCTATGTATAGGACACAGCACTGCTCAGTATTATCGGTGATATTCTGCTCTGGTCTGCTCGATCTCAGACCAGAGCAGAAGACCCTGGGAGACGGCCGGAGCAAGGTGAGGGGACCTCCGGCCGCCATGCTGGATGATCGGATCCCCGCGGCAGCGCTGCGGGCGATCCGATCGTCCATTCAAACTACCGCAATGCCGCAGATGCCGTGATCTGTAATGATCACACCATCGGAGGGGTTAATGGCGGACAGCCGCGCAATCGCGGACGTCCGCCATTACCGGCGGGTCCCTGGCTGCTGATATCAGCCGGCACCTGCCAGGTATGACGCGAGCACGGCTCCGGTGCTCGCGATCATGTCGGCGCGTAAATGTACATCATGGTGCGCTAAGTACCACGTCACCATGAGGTACATTTACGTCCATTGTCGTTAAGGGGTTAAAGGAGGCATCCACCTGCTCATCCTCCCTCATAATTATAACATCTGGCAATGATCTGCTCCTCCATTCTGCAGACAGCAAGCAATTCTCATGGTGCAGATGGTGCTGCCACACGTAATATGTGCATAATGTGACTTTGACAAACGATGTTATGAACAGAGATTTTCCATCTGAATCTAGCAGTAAAATGAGGAACAGCTAAAAGATTTTAGTTACCAACCTGTAATCACAATTAAGTCCTGTCTGTAAGGATTGAGTGAACCCAGGACAGGAAACTAACATATGGGAAATTAAGTGCATTCCTCCACTACACCTCACCAAGTAAGAATATAGCCTACCCATTTACTAGGGATCAACAGTGACATTACTGAGAATTCAGCCTATCCATTCACTAGAGAACAGCAGTGACATCACTGAGTATACATCCTATCCATTCACTAGAGAACAGCAGTGACATCACTGAGAATACATCCTATCCATTCACTAGAGAACAGCAGGGACATCACTGAGAATACAGCCTATCCATTCACTAGAGAACAGCAGTGACATCACTGAGAATACAACCTATCCATTCACTAGAGATCAGCAGTGACATCACTGAGAATACATCCTATCCATTCACTAGAGAACAGCAGTGACATCACTGAGAATACATCCTATCCATTCACTAGACAACAGCAGTGACATCACTGAGAATACAACCTATCCATTCACTAGAGAACAGCAGTGACATCACTAAGAATACAGCCTATCCATTCACTAGAGAACAGCAGTGACATCACTGAGAATACATTCTATCCATTCACTAGAGAACAGCAGTGACATCACTGAGAATACATCCTATCCATTCACTAGAGAACAGCAGCGACATTACTGAGAATACATCCTATCCATTCACTAGAGATCAACAGTGACATCACTGAGAATACATCCTATCCATTCAATAGAGAACAACAGTGACATCACTGAGAATACATCCTATCCATTCACTAGAGAACAGCAGTGACATCACTGAGAATACATCCTATCCATTCACTAGAGAACAGCAGTGACATCACTGAGAATACATCCTATCCATTCACTAGAGAACAGCAGTAACATCACTGAGAATACATCTTTTCCATTCACTAGAGAACAGCAGTGACATCACTGGGAATACATCCTATCCATTCACTAGAGATCGGCAGTGACATCACTGAGAATACATCCTATCCATTCACTAGAGAACAGCAGTGACATCACTGAGAATACATTCTATCCATTCACTAGAGAACAGCAGTGACATCACTGAGTATACATCCTATCCATTCACTAGAGAACAGCAGTGACATCACTGAGAATACATCCTATCCATTCACTAGAGAACAGCAGTGACATCACTGATAATACATCCTATCCATTCACTAGAGAACAGCAGTGACATCACTGAGAATACATCCTATCCATTCACTAGAGAACAGCAGTGACATCACTGAGAATACATCCTATCCATTCACAAGAGAACAGCAGTGACATCACTGAGAATACATCCTATCCATTCACTAGAGATCAGCAGTGACATCACTGAGAATACATCCTATCCATTCACTAGAGAACAGCAGTGAAATCACTGAGAATACATCCTATCCATTCACTAGAGAACAGCAGTGACATCACTGAGAATACATCCTATCCATTCACTAGAGAACAGCAGTGAAATCACTGAGAATACATCCTATCCATTCACTAGAGAACAGCAGTGACATGACTGAGAATACATCCTATCCATTCACTAGGGAACAGCAGTGACATCACTGAGAATACATCCTATCCATTCACTAGAGAACAGCAGTGACATCACTGATAATACATCCTATCCATTCACTAGAGATCAGCAGTGACATCACTGAGAATACATCCTATCCATTCACTAGAGAACAGCAGTGACATTACTGATAATACATCCTATCCATTCACTAGAGAACAGCAGTGACATCACTGAGAATACATCCTATCCATTCACTAGAGAACAGCAGCGACATCACTGAGAATACATTCTATCCATTCACTAGAGAACAGCAGTGACCACTGAGAATACATCCTATCCATTCACTAGAGAACAGCAGTGACATCACTGATAATACATCCTATCCATTCACTAGAGATCAGCAGTGACATCACTGAGAATACATCCTATCCATTCACTAGAGAACAGCAGTGACATCACTGAGAATACATCCTATCCATTCACTAGAGAACAGCAGTGACATCACTGATAATACATCCTATCCATTCACTAGAGAACAGCAGTGACATCACTGAGAATACATCCTATCCATTCACTAGAGAACAGCAGCGACATCACTGAGAATACATTCTATCCATTCACTAGAGAACAGCAGTGACCACTGAGAATACATCCTATCCATTCACTAGAGAACAGCAGTGACATCACTGAGAATACATCCTATCCATTCACTAGGGAACAGCAGTGACATCACTGAGAATACATTCTATCCATTCACTGGAGAACAGCAGTGACCACTGAGAATACATCCTATCCATTCACTAGAGATCAGCAGTGACATCACTGAGAATACATCCTATCCATTCACTAGAGAACAGCGGGGACTTCACTGAGAATACATCCTATCCATTCACTAGAGAACAGCAGTGACATCACTGAGAATACATCCTATCCATTCACTAGAGAACAGCAGTGACATCACTGAGAATACATCCTATCCATTCACTAGAGAACAGCGGGGACTTCACTGAGAATACAGCCTATCCATTCACTAGAGAACAGCAGTGATATCACTGAGAATACATCCTATCCATTCACTAGAGAACAGCAGTGACATCACTGAGAATACATCCTATCCTGTTACGCCTAGCGCTCCGGGTCCCCGCTCCTCCCCGGAGCGCGTACGGCGTCTCTCTCTCCGCAGCGCCCCGGTCGGTCCCGCTGACCGGGAGCGCTGCACTGTCATGGCCGTCGGGGATGCGATTCGCACAGCGGGACGCGCCCGCTCGCGAGTCGCATCCCAGGTCACTTACCCGTTCCCGTCCCCTGCTGTCATGTGCTGGCGCGCGCGGCTCCGCTCTCTAGGGCGCGCGCGCGCCAGCTCCCTGAGACTTAAAGGGCCAGTGCACCAATGATTGGTGTCTGGCCCAATTAGCTTAATTGGCTTCCATCTGCTCCCTGCCTTTATCTGACCTCCTCCTATGCACTTCCTGGCCGGATCTTGTTGCCTTGTGCCAGTGAAAGCGTTTTGTGTGTCCAAAGCCTGTGTACCAGTAATACTGCTATCCACCCTGACTACGAACCTTGCCGCCTGCCCCCGACCTTCTGCTACGTCCGACCTTGCTTCTGTCTACTCCCTTGTACCGCGCCTATCTTCAGCAGTCAGAGAGGTTGAAAGCGTTTTGTGTGTCCAAAGCCTGTGTACCAGTAATACTGCTATCCACCCTGACTACGAACCTTGCCGCCTGCCCCCGACCTTCTGCTACGTCCGACCTTGCTTCTGTCTACTCCCTTGTACCGCGCCTATCTTCAGCAGCCAGAGAGGGTGAGCCGTTGCTAGTGGATACGACCTGGTCACTACCGCCGCAGCAAGACCATCCCGCTTTGCGGCGGGCTCTGGTGAAAACCAGTAGTGACTTAGAACCGATCCACTAGCACGGTCCACGCCAATCCCTCTCTGGCACAGAGGATCCACTACCTGCCAGCCGGCATCGTGACAGTAGATCCGGCCATGGATCCCGCTGAAGTTCCTCTGGCTGTTGTCGCCGACCTCCCCACACTGGTCGCCCAGCAAGCCCGACAGATTGCCCAACAAGATCACCAGCTGTCGTACTTGACCACCATGACTCAGCAACTCCAGTCGCAGCTACAGCAGATTCAGTCTCAGCTACAGCAGCAGCAACCATCTCCTCCGCCAGCTCCTGCACCTCTTCCGCAGCGAGTGGCCACTCCTAGCCTCCGCCTGTCCTTGCCGGACAAATTTAATGGGGACTCTAAGTTTTGCCTTGGCTTTCTTTCGCAATGTTCCCTGCATTTGGAGATGATGTCGGATCAGTTTCCTACTGAAAGGTCTAAGGTGGCTTTCGTAGTCAGCCTTCTGTCTGGAAAAGCCCTGTCATGGGCCACACCGCTCTGGGACCGCAATGACCCCGTCACTGCCTCTATACACTCCTTCTTCTCGGAAATTCGAAGTGTCTTTGAGGAACCTGCCCGAGCCTCTTCTGCTGAGACTGCCCTGTTGAACCTGGTCCAGGGTAATTCTTCCGTTGGCGAGTACGCCATACAATTCCGTACTCTTGCTTCTGAACTTTCCTGGAATAATGAGGCCCTCTGCGCGACCTTTAAAAAAGGCCTATCCAGCAACATTAAAGATGTTCTGGCCGCACGAGATACTCCTACCAACCTGCATGAACTCATTCATCTAGCCACTCGCATTGACATGCGTTTTTCTGAGAGGCATCAAGAGCTCCGCCAGGAAAAAGACTTAGATCTCTGGACACCTCTCCCACAGTCTCCATTGCAATCTGCGCCTAGGCCTCCCGCCGAGGAGGCCATGCAAGTGGATCGGTCTCGCCTGACCCTGGAAGAGAGGAATCGCCGTAAGGAAGAGAATCTTTGTCTGTACTGTGCCAGTACCGAGCATTTCTTGGTGGATTGCCCTATCCGTCCTCCACGCCTGGGAAACGTACGCACGCACCCAGCTCACGTGGGTGTGGCGTCTCTTGGCTCTAAGTCTGCTTCTCCACGTCTCACGGTGCCTGTACGGATTTCTTCTTCAGCCAGCTCTTCCCTCTCAGCCGTGGCCTGCCTGGACTCTGGTGCCTCTGGGAATTTTATTCGGGAGTCCTTGGTGAATAAATTCCGCATCCCGGTGACCCGTCTTGTCAAGCCACTCCACATTTCCGCGGTCAACGGAGCCAGGTTGGATTGCACCGTGCGTTTCCGCACGAAGCCCCTCCTAATGTGCATCGGACCTCATCATGAGAAAATTGAGTTTTTGGTCCTCCCCAATTGCACTTCTGAAGTTCTCCTTGGACTACCCTGGCTTCTACACCATTCCCCAACCCTGGATTGGTCCACAGGGGAGATCAAGAGCTGGGGTACCTCTTGCTTCAAGGACTGCCTTAAACCGGTTACCAGTACTCCCTGCCGTGACCCTGTGGTTCCTCCTGTATCCGGTCTCCCTAAGGTCGTTATGGACTCTGCCCGCCGTAAGAAGTGCCTCTCCCCCCCTCCCAGTCCAGTCAGGCAAGCCTCGGTGCCTCCTCATGGCCCTCGTCCTGGTGTCACACTGCCCCGTGCCAGGCCTCGCCCTCTGCCCTCCCTCCCCATTCCCACTCCTGCTGTACTGCCTGCCGTTGAGGAATCCCTCCATCCTTTCCCGGTGTCCTCATCCCAGGGGAGGCAGTTACCGGACAAAGAGAAGGGGAGACCTAAGGGGGGGGGTACTGTTACGCCTAGCGCTCCGGGTCCCCGCTCCTCCCCGGAGCGCGTACGGCGTCTCTCTCTCCGCAGCGCCCCGGTCGGTCCCGCTGACCGGGAGCGCTGCACTGTCATGGCCGTCGGGGATGCGATTCGCACAGCGGGACGCGCCCGCTCGCGAGTCGCATCCTAGGTCACTTACCCGTTCCCGTCCCCTGCTGTCATGTGCTGGCGCGCGCGGCTCCGCTCTCTAGGGCGCGCGCGCGCCAGCTCCCTGAGACTTAAAGGGCCAGTGCACCAATGATTGGTGTCTGGCCCAATTAGCTTAATTGGCTTCCATCTGCTCCCTGCCTTTATCTGACCTCCTCCTATGCACTTCCTGGCCGGATCTTGTTGCCTTGTGCCAGTGAAAGCGTTTTGTGTGTCCAAAGCCTGTGTACCAGTAATACTGCTATCCACCCTGACTACGAACCTTGCCGCCTGCCCCCGACCTTCTGCTACGTCCGACCTTGCTTCTGTCTACTCCCTTGTACCGCGCCTATCTTCAGCAGCCAGAGAGGTTGAGCCGTTGCTAGTGGATACGACCTGGTCACTACCGCCGCAGCAAGTCCATCCCGCTTTGCGGCGGGCTCTGGTGAAAACCAGTAGTGACTTAGAACCGGTCCACTAGCACGGTCCACGCCAATCCCTCTCTGGCACAGAGGATCCACCTCCTGCCAGCCGGCATCGTGACATATCCATTCACTAGGGAACAGCAGTGACATCACTGAGAATACATCCTATCCATTCACTAGAGAACAGCAGTGACATCACTGAGAATACATCCTATCCATTCACTAGAGAACAGCAGTGACATCACTGAGAATACATTCTATCCATTCAATAGAGAACAGTGACATCACTGAGAATACAGTCTATCCATTCACTAGAGATCAGCAGTGACTTCACTGAGAATACATCCTATCCATTCACTAGAGAACAGCAGTGACATCACTGAGAATACATTCTATCCATTCACTAGAGAACAGTGACATCACTGAGAATACATCTTATCCATTCACTAGAAAACAGCAGTGACATCACTGAGAATACATCCTATCCATTCACTAGAAAACAGCAGTGACATCACTGAGAATACATCTTATCCATTCACTAGAGAACAGCAGTGACATCACTGAGAATACATCCTATCCATTCACTAGAGAACAGCAGTGACATCACTGAGAATACATCCTATCCATTCACTAGAGAACAACAGTGACATCACTGAGAATACATCCTATCCATTCACTAGAGAACAGCAGTGACATCACTGAGAATACATCCTATCCATTCACTAGGGAACAGCAGTGACATCACTGAGAATACATCCTATCCATTCACTAGAGAACAGCAGTGACATCACTGATAATACATCCTATCCATTCACTAGAGATCAGCAGTGACATCACTGAGAATACATCCTATCCATTCACTAGAGAACAGCAGTGACATCACTGATAATACATCCTATCCATTCACTAGAGAACAGCAGTGACATCACTGAGAATACATCCTATCCATTCACTAGAGAACAGCAGCGACATCACTGAGAATACATTCTATCCATTCACTAGAGAACAGCAGTGACCACTGAGAATACATCCTATCCATTCACTAGAGAACAGCAGTGACATCACTGATAATACATCCTATCCATTCACTAGAGATCAGCAGTGACATCACTGAGAATACATCCTATCCATTCACTAGAGAACAGCAGTGACATCACTGAGAATACATCCTATCCATTCACTAGAGAACAGCAGTGACATCACTGATAATACATCCTATCCATTCACTAGAGAACAGCAGTGACATCACTGAGAATACATCCTATCCATTCACTAGAGAACAGCAGTGACATTACTGAGAATACATCCTATTCATTCACTAGAGAACAGCAGCGACATCACTGAGAATACATTCTATCCATTCACTAGAGAACAGCAGTGACCACTGAGAATACATCCTATCCATTCACTAGAGAACAGCAGTGACATCACTGAGAATACATCCTATCCATTCACTAGGGAACAGCAGTGACATCACTGAGAATACATTCTATCCATTCACTAGAGAACAGCAGTGACCACTGAGAATACATCCTATCCATTCACTAGAGATCAGCAGTGACATCACTGAGAATACATCCTATCCATTCACTAGAGAACAACGGGGACTTCACTGAGAATATATCCTATCCATTCACTAGAGAACAGCGGGGACTTCACTGAGAATACATCCTATCCATTCACTAGAGAACAGCAGTGACATCACTGAGAATACATCCTATCCAGACTGCTGAGACACAATTAGCTCCTAGCAGGCTATAACTACCCCTCCCCCTTACTACAATAAATACTTAAATAATAACTGACACAACAACAATTTAACTTTTCCGTGGGTGGGGATCGGCCACAGCTTTATTTATAAAATTACTTATATAAATAACAATTTAACTGTAACAAAGACACCGATTGGCTTCTTACCAACCCGAGAGGTGCTGCCACACCGTCCTGTGTGGAGGTCTACCCCGGGTTGACCCCGCTTTCACCGTCTTCTTACCGCCAAGCTGTGACTTACAATAAACAAAGATACAAAAAGGGAGGGAGGGAGGGCAAAACTCCGGGTCCTGGGCAGATTGAGGGGGGAAGGGAGGCACCACAGCTATAAATACCCAGGGGAGGGCCTCTGAAAGCCCGGGAAACTATTAAACCCCTGATTGGTGCACTCCTTCCCCCCCCACCCATGGGACATACCACTGTAGCCATTTGCAAGTTTTACAGGCGGGGGAGGGGGCTAAAAACCTTGCCTGTATATTTCTTAACCTCTTACTGCTCACCAGTCAGGGGGCAAGCTAGTTATGCACAGCTTGCCCCTCCATTCACTAGAGAACAGCGGGGACTTCACTGAGAATACAGCCTATCCATTCACTAGAGAACAGCAGTGATATCACTGAGAATACATCCTATCCATTCACTAGAGAACAGCAGTGACATCACTGAGAATACATCCTATCCATTCACTAGGGAACAGCAGTGACATCACTGAGAATACATCCTATCCATTCACTAGAGAACAGCAGTGACATCACTGAGAATACATCCTATCCATTCACTAGAGAACAGCAGTGACATCACTGAGAATACATTCTATCCATTCACTAGAGAACAGTGACATCACTGAGAATACAGTCTATCCATTCACTAGAGAACAGCAGTGACATCACTGAGAATACAGTCTATCCATTCACTAGAGAACAGCAGTGACATCACTGAGAATACATCCTATCCATTCACTAGAGATCAGCAGTGACTTCACTGAGAATACATCCTATCCATTCACTAGAGAACAGCAGTGACATCACTGAGAATACATTCTATCCATTCACTAGAGAACAGCAGTGACATCACTGAGAATACATCTTATCCATTCACTAGAAAACAGCAGTGACATCACTGAGAATACATCCTATCCATTCACTAGAAAACAGCAGTGACATCACTGAGAATACATCTTATCCATTCACTAGAGAACAGCAGTGACATCACTGAGAATACATCCTATCCATTCACTAGAGAACAGCAGTGACATCACTGAGAATACATCCTATCCATTCACTAGAGAACAACAGTGACATCACTGAGAATACATCCTATCCATTCACTAGAGAACAGCAGTGACATCACTGAGAATACATCCTATCCATTCACTTGAAAACAGCAGTGACATCACTGAGAATACAGCCTATCCATTTATGGTGACCTAGTGTGGGATGATGTGTCCCTGTACTTTTCCTGCCCTGTCAGGCAGTGTTTCCTTATGTCCCCAGGGCCCCCTTTATGTGTTATCCCCTATGTACATAAGTTGTATAATAAAATGTACTGTTTCTTTAATAGCTGTTACCATGTGATTGTTATAATGAATGAAAGCACAACAAACAAGGAATGCATATATCCAGTTTATTTATCCCAAAATTTCTCAACTGTTACATAAACAGAAATGAATGGATACAACAAAGTTTAATCATCCAGTGATAAAATAGCAGTAGTTGGACAATCAGGCACTTGTAGGATTCATCAGCCTCACCAAGATCTCCTCTTTCTGTCCGTGATCTATTGCGTCTCCTGTGGGCTGGAAGTCGGATTTCTCAGTAGATCTGAGTGCAGACCATTAGACTGTCGACGTTTCAGGAGATAGATCTCCCTTTCTCAGGCTTGATAAAAAGAGAGATATATCTCCTGAAACGTCGACAGTCTAATGGTCGGCACTCAGATCCACTGAGCAGTCCGATTTCCAGCCCGCAGGAGATGCAACAGATCGCGGCCAGGAACAGGAGACCTCGGTGAGGTTGATGAATCCTAAAAGTGCCTGATCGACTAACTACTGCTACTTTATCACTGGGTGATTATCCTTTGTTGTATCCATTCATTTCTGTTTATGTAACAGTTTAGGAATTTTTGGATAAAGAAACTGGATATATGCATTCCTTGTTTGTTGTGCTTTCATTCATTATGGCAATTGTTAGACTTATACTTGGGAAAAGGGAGCCCCTGATCTGAATGCACGGGAACCACCAATGTACTAATCAGTGATCCGCTTTATTATTATCAGATATCATGTGATTGTTACCCAGGAGGCACTAGTGGCCAAATGACAGGAGGCACTAGTGACCAAGTGACCTATGGGATCCTTGCACAGCCCCCTATAAAACCAGGACAGGGGCTGCAATCGCTCTCTTGGAGCTCTTAGCTCTTGTTCCTGGGGTCCAGTTCAGAGTGT
This sequence comes from Hyla sarda, assembly GCF_029499605.1. Lineage (NCBI taxonomy): Eukaryota > Metazoa > Chordata > Amphibia > Anura > Hylidae > Hyla > Hyla sarda. The sequence goes on from NC_079194.1 coordinate 147,055,449, forward strand.
GTCCAGAGCAGTGGAGGCCTCAAGCCTAACGTCCTGCAGCCACAAGTCAGCTCAAGTAAGCTCAAAGTCATCTTCATGTCAATTGTCAAGTCAAGTCTCCTATATAGTCACCGTGGCCTGCACTAAAGTGTTTCTACATACTGCAAGTCCCAACAAGCCTGCGAGGTCCCCCTGTGTTACTGGTCACCTCCTTGGGATATTGGCTGTACTGCATAGACTGTGTCACCTGTCTACCCTCAGTAAAGCACAAGCAAGGACAAGCAGGGCTCTGTACACTGAGGACAAGCAGGGATCTGTACACTGAGGACAAGCAGGGCTCTGTACACTGAGGACAAGCAGGGTCCGTACACTGAGGACAAGCAGGGCTCTGTACACTGAAGACAAGCAGGGCTCTTTACACTAAAGACAAGCAGGGTCCGTACACTGAGGACAAGCAGGGCTCTGTACACTGAGGACAAGCAGGGCTCCATACACTTAAGACAAGAAGGGCTCCATACACTGAGGACAAGCAGGGCTCTGTACACTGAGGACAAGCAGGGCTCCATACACTGAGGACAAGCAGGGCTCTGTACACTGAGGACAAGCAGCGTTCTGCACACTGAGGACAAGCAGGGTCCGTATACTGAGGACAAGCAGGGCTCTGTACACTGAGGACAAGCAGGGTTCCATACACTGAAGACAAGAAGGGCTCCATACACTGAGGACAAGCAGGGCTCTGTACACTGAGGACAAGCAGGGCTCTGTGCAGTGAGGACAAGCAGGGCTCTGTACATTGAGGACAAGCAGGGCTCTGTGCAGTGATGACAAGCAGGGGTCTGTACACTGAGGACAAGCAGGGCTCTGTGCACTGAGGACAAGCAGGGCTCCATACACTGAGGACAAGTAGGGCTCTGTACACTGAGGACATGCAGTGCTTTGTGCACTGAAGACAAGCAGGGCTCTGTACATTGAAGACAAGCAGGGCTCTGTACACTGAAGACAAGCAGGATTCTGTACACTGAGGACAAGCTGGGCTCTGTACACTGAGGACAATTGTGATAGCCTGGGGGATGTAGGGTATGGGGAGTGTAGCTGTGCGGTTATTAAAGGGTGCTTGTTAACCCTTGCTATTCGTGACGCCAGGGTGGGGGCTCCTCAGTAATGCTTTTCCTACCGCCGCCCTTCCCAGGAACGATAGGGAGGTAGATAATAATAGATTGTCCACAACCGAAGAGTTGCTGTAACAACTGAAGAGTTGCCTAGCGTGTCTTTGAAATTTGCGTAGAACCATCCTGGTAGTCCGGCATCCACGAGAGCAGCAACCCAAGAGAGCGATAATTGGACGCAGCTCCCTTTATATGGGCAGGGGCTGGACTAATGTTAATTGGTCCATACTGATGTCAATCATCATTACAAAGGACCTCCAAAGGACCCAAGGACCTCCAAAGGTCCTCCAACATACGATAGAGGTTATTAGCATGGTCACATGACCGAAGGTCCTGCGACGCTGAACAAGGTAAGTACTACATATCACTATAAAATATATATATAATTATTAAATATATACATGCCTTATTATTAAAGATAGACTTAAGGAGAGGTGACTAGGGGCTGTCCCACCTGAGGAATCCTACCTGAACGTAGTTACTCTGACTTTGGGGACCTCTGCACTAGGTACGTTATGCAATACGGTACCGGGACACCACTGTACACTGAGGACAAGTAGGGCGGGCCCACTGGTGAACTCCAGTGCTGCCACGCTTAGACATGAAGTTCACATGACCTAAGCACCTCTCCCAGCCAGCCACTGTGGTTCTCTTAAAGGGCCGCCACTACAGTGGCTGTCTGAGAGCGGAATAACGGTAACAGCTCTGGGCCCTGCTCCGACATCGGAGCCGCCTAGACCTAGAAGTTGCGGCAGGCCCTTTCGCCGTGCCGGGCCCTGTTATTTAAAAAAAATAACAATTTTTTTATTTTATATGACAGGCGGCGGACAGCGGGCCCTTTTCCCGACCGGGCTTTCGGACAAAGTCCGAATGGACCGGCTGGTCAGTCCGTTCCTGTAAATATTCATTCTATGAAGAATATGCCTCCAGGAGTAACTTGCACCATGTGAGTCCCCAGGAGCATTCCTAGGTTTCCAAAAGATCCGGGGCTCGGCTGAAGGTGGAGCCACCAACAGGAGGGTCCAAAGGGGCGGGGCCACTCAATGTTGCATGACCATATAATATTTTGCTCCACGCATAGGGGTTTAGAGGGAGGGGTTAGTCTTATTGGCTGTCAGCTGATGCTACTTCAAGCCATTACAGCCGTAGCACAGATGTATTAGGTGAGGCCACTCTTTGTTCTAAGCCGAGGTGGGGCTCAGGTGACAGCAGCCTGTCTATCTGGCATGGGGGATGCCCGTGGTGAAGAGTGTTGCAGAAAACTATTTCAACTGTTGTGGTGAGGGTGTGATGAGGGCAAATGTTATTACCCTAGGGGCAGATGGCATTAACCTCTTGTGTTCGTGACGCCAGGGTGTGGTTTAACCTCTTCACCACTTGAAGGTATGCCACTGGATCCTGGGCTAGGCATGGGGCAAATAATGACTCAGACGCCAAGTTACTGAACCACGGCAGCTTTACTGAGGTAGACAGGTATAATAGTCTTGACAGCTTAGTTAGTTCCAAGAAGGTGACCAATGATTTCAGAGACTCTAGGGCTCGCTGGGACTTATAGTGGATTTGGACAATTTGCTGCAGGCCCACGCTGACTGTATACAGACAGACTTGACTAGATTGACTTCACCTGGTATGTAGCTTACCAGGTTTTGATGTTCACCTGTGGAGCACTGGATTTGAGGAAGGGTGGCTGCATGCAGGGCCGTTTGAAGGAATTTGGGGGCCCCAAGCAAAATGGACATGGAGGTCCTCCCCCCCTTTGATGTTCACGCACGTCACGCTCTAGGGTCGGTGTCAGGACATAGTAACGCCGGCCCTTGAATTCTGGGAGCGCAACGTGAGCGAACGTCGATATGACGCACATTAGGTGCAGCAGAGTTCCCCCCACATTAGGTGCAGCATAGTTCTCCCCACATTAGTTTGGCAGTGTTCCCCACATTAGGCAGGTAGTGTTCCCCCTTAGTAGGTAGGCAGTGTTTCCTCCACATTAGGTGCAGCAGTGTCCCCCCCACATTAGGCAGGCAATGTTCCCCCCACATAAGGTGCAACAGTGTTCCTTACCCATACCCCCTGTCCAGACCCCCTCTAGGGCCATTTTTTTTTGGTGGGGGTCTGACTGCTGAGACCCCCACCGATCACCTCGGTTGAAGTGGTTCTCCAGCTGTTGGATAGCTTAAACTCCCATCATGTCTGGAGAGCCTCAGGCAATGGGAGTTCTAACTTTGTAACAGCTGGAGAGACACAGTTTGGACACAGTTTTACCCATCATCACTGCAGAACTTACAAGTGACTACATCTCTGATGGGTCAGTCAGGAGAACACAAAGATATCAGTGACCTGAGTGACGTCTTCTGACTTGAGTGATATCTTCTCTGTTATCTTTTCTTCTTCATCTGGTCCAGAGACCAGGTCTTCCCCCAGCTCCATCTTCTCTGCAGAGTCTGACATCCAGACATCATTGGCTCCTCACTGTCAGCAGATGCTCATCCTCTGCATGAAGACAGTAATCATTATAACCTTGCCAGAAAGTGTACCCTAAATAAAATACTGCCCCACACTGTACCCTGAATATAATACTGCCCCACACTGTACCCTGAATATACTACCCCACACTGTACCCACTAAATATAATCCTGCCCCACACTGTACCCTGAATATAATACTGCCACACACTGTACCCTGAATATAATACTGCCACACACTGTACCCACTAAATATAATACTGCCATACCCTGTATCCACTAAATATAATATTGCCACACACTGTACCCTGAATATAATACTGCCCCACACTGTACCCACTAAATATAATCCTGCCCCACACTGTACCCTGAATATAATACTGCCACACACTGTACCCTGAATATAATACTGCCACACACTGTACCCACTGAATATAATACTGCCACACACTGTACCCTGAATATAATACTGCCACACACTGTGTCCACTGAATATAATACTGCCACACACTGTAACCTGAATACTGCCATACACTGTACCCACTGAATATAATACTGCCACACACTGTACCCTGAATATAATACTGCCACACACTGTGTCCACTGAATATAATACTGCCACACACTGTAACCTGAATACTGCCATACACTGTACCCACTAAATATAATAATGCCACACACTGTACCCTGAATATAATACTGCCACATGCTGTACCCACTAAATGTAATACTGCCACACACTGTACCCTTAATATAATGCTGCCACACAGTGTACCCTGAATATAATGCTGCTCCACACTATATCCACTGAATACAATACTGCCACACATGCATAAACATCATATATACATATACACCCCTCTTATCCTCTGTGTCCTCATCACCCCCATAACCCCCGCCAAACCTCTCCTCATCATTACTTTAACTCCCCCCCCACCTCTCCTCATCACCACTATAACCCCCCTGGGGTGCAGGGGGGGCACCTCTCATCACCCCCATAACACCCCTCCCTGCATCTCTCATCACCCCCATAACACCCCCTGCACCTCTCAGGACCCCCATAACACCCCCCCTGCACCTCTCATGACCCCCATAACACCCCCATGCACCTCTCATGACCCCCATAACACCCCCTGCACCTCTCATGACCCCCATAACACCCCCTGCACCTCTCATGACCCCCATAACAACCCCCCATAACATTCCCCATAACACCCCTGCACTTCTTATCACCCCCATAACACCCCTGCACCCCTTATCACCCCCATAACACTCCTGCACCTTTTATCACCCCATAACACCCCTGCACCTCTTATCACCCCCCATAACACCATTGCACCTCTTGTCACCCCCATAACACCCCTGCACCTCTTATCACCCCCATAACACCCCCCCTGCACCTCTTATCACCCCCATAACACCCCTGCACCTCTTATCACCCCCATAACACCCCCCTGCACTTCTTATCACCACCATAACACCCCCCTGCACCTCTTATCTCCCCCATAACACCCCCTGCACCTCTTATCACCCCAACACCCCCCTGCACCTCTCCTCACCCCATAACACCCCCCCGCACCTCTCATCACCCCCATAACACCCCCCTGCACCTCTCATGACCCCCATAACACCCCCCTGCACCTCTCATGACCCCCATAACACCCCCTGTACCTCTCATGACCCCCATAACACCCCCCTGCTCCTCTCATGACCCCCATAACACCGCCCCATAACATTCCCCATAACACCCCTGCACCTCTTATCACCCCCATAAAACCCCTGCACCTCTTATCACCCCCATAACACCCCTGCACCTCATATCACCCCCATAATACCCCTACACCTCTTATCACCCCCATAACACCCCTGCACCTCTTATCACCCCCATAACACCCCCCTGCACCTCTCACCGCCCCCATAACACCCCCCTGCACCTCTCATCACCCCCATAACACCCCCCTGCACCTCTCATCACCCCCATAACACCCCCCCTGCACCTCTTTTCAACCCCAACACCCCCCCTGCATTTCTCATCACCCCCATAACACCCCTGCACCTCTCATCACCCCCATAACACCCCTGCACCTCTCATCACCCCCATAACACCCCCCTGCACCTCTCATCACCCCCATAACACCCCCCCTGCACCTCTTTTCAACCCCAACACCCCCCTGCATTTCTCATCACCCCCATAACACCCCTGCACCTCTCATCACCCCCATAACACCCCTGCACCTCTCATCACCCCCATAACACCCCCCTGCACCTCTCATCACCCCCATAACACCCCTGCACCTCTCATCACCCCCATAACACCCCTGCACCTCTTATCACCCCCATAACACCCCCCTGCACCTCTCATCACCCCCATAACACCCCCTGCACCTCTCATCACCCCCATAACACCCCCCTGCACCTCTCATCACCCCCATAACACCCCCTGCACCTCTAATCACCCCCATAACACCCCCCTGCACCTCTCATCACCCCATAACACCCCCTGCACCTTTCATCACCCCCCCCCCACACACACACACACACACACACCTCTCATCACCATTGTAGTCCCCTAACCACCATAATATCCCCCGACCCCCCCCCCCCCCCCCCCCCGGGGCAGTTTACTTACCCTGCCGCAGATCGTTGCAGCGGCGTGAGTCTTCTGCTACTCCTGTCACTGCATGAGGAGGATGCTGGAGGACGTAAGCAGGGACAGGTCAGGTGATCGGAGTGGACGTGCGTGCCTGCGCGGGGCACGTGACGTCTCTACTCCCATCAGCCCCTGACCTGTCCGGTGCCGGCCCTGCTTTGATTCTTAAGGGGCCCGTGCCCTACAAAGGTAATTTAATTGAAATGTGCGGGCCCCCCGAAGTGCCCCGTCGCTACTGGATGTGAAAGCACCGGCTCTGCTCGGGGCCCCCAGCCAGCTCGAGGCCCCAAGCAATTGCTTAGTTTGCCGGTCCGGTAGCGACGGGCCTGGCTGCATGGTAGGCTTTAGGTCTCCTCAGGACACCAGACACTCAGGATTTCAAGAAAGAAAGGTAGAGGGGCTCAGCTAGAAAGATATAAATGAACCCGGGTGCTTAACCAACATTATATAGAACCAACACTGCAACAAACCCAGAAATAATGTACAAATGGAAGCACACCAAGGATATTCAATTAATGCTAAAATATAACAATCTTTATTAGGAGCACATGATTGACATAGCAGAAAAAACAATAATAACAGACACAGAAAAATGAATTAAAACCACTTAAAAAGGCCCATATCGGGCCGCACCACACAGATGAGACATGGTATGTGTCTCATCCGGACCAGGGCTGAAAAGATGTGGCTCACCTACCAAAATAAGAATAATTGCAGTGCACTATGCCCCTGTCTGATCTAGATCACACAAACTAACCGTAAAGTGTCATGTGCAAAATACACAGGATAAACCTATATGTAGAGGTATCACAGTAGATATCAGACAATGACATGCGGTATATCTGGAAATAAAGTGCCAAGCAAACAATAAATATGAAAAAATAATTAACTAAGCTAAAGATGCCAGCAAGAAATGAATAAGTGAGGTCAGATAGGAGGCAAGGCCTGCATGAAGTGGGAGCAAATGTCACCCATATGCCCGGTCCGAAAAACCTCCACGCGTTGCTTCACTGAGTTGCACTCTCTCAGGATTTGACTTCACTTACCTCAGAACTCAAAGAGGAAGAGACTGAACTAGCTCCTCCCAGGGTTTATATGGGGGAGACTCTGGAGGGGACCCTATAAGTCACATGATCACTGGTACCTTCTTTGGTTACAATACATGTCAACAGTATTTAAAGGTACATAACAATATATGCACATTACATTAGATAACATAGGCACTTAGTACTGTTTATAGAACATAGAAGAAAGGGAGGCCCAGGGGTCACTGAAATAGAGTCCACCTGACAGGACAGCAATGGTACAGGGATGCAACTCCTGTACTGGGCGACCACACTATAATATTCATATATACCAATTACCAAGTAAGGGAAAAGTGCTAAAGATTTTTTAACCATGTGAAACTACAGCACCCAGTATGATATAAACAGTGGTAAGGGAATGCTGGGAGTAGTTGTTTCACTAAACATAACTGCATCACTTCAGCGCTGATGGATATAAAAAAACGAGGGAGAGATGTCTGCTAAAACGTCACTTTTAATATAGCCAATTAAAATGTACATAACCCCACAAACATCTAAGTCAAATGGCCAGTGTGGCCAAGCACTAGCCAAGCTACAAACAATGCATTGGCACAAGGGCGAAATAGTGAACGCAACTCACAACATAGTGCATAGGCAAACCAGTGCTCAGTAGAAAAACACAACATGGTTCTTACCTAATGAGAGTGTTTGTGTGGCGTCACAGGTCAGATCTGGTGCACATCTACAGATGAATGCAGTCCAATAAACATAAAGGTACAAAACAATGGACAGGGGGGCAAGTCACTGGAAATCCCTGACTTGCTCTCTGGAAGCTAGCCATCCGCTGCATCGAGGTAGTCGTGCACTTACCTGTCGGCACCTCGAACTCGGACCACTGTCCTGTAGATTCCAGAGAGCAATCCCACCACACCTGGATGGGATACATTTGTAGCCCAGTTTCTGTTTACACAGGGCCCGTTCTGACAGTACAACCCTTTATGATTGTGAGTTATATGATTGTGAGTTATATGCAACTACCTTGTTGTAGTCAGTATTTATGATCCAGCACTGATGAGACACAATCAGGCAGAATAAAACATGATATTATAGACTCACACGAGGCATCTTCTCTTCGGATTCAATTACAGGGGTTATCTTCTCTCATCGGAGGAGTTCACTTTTCCTTTTCTTCTCTATTTGGCCAAGACATCCTAATGACTTCTCCCGGCCATGACTCTCCACAGAACCAACCAAACATTTTAGGCTCCTTTCTCCAGCACAATGCTCACCTCTATACAAACTCTATACAATGTGTATTGCCCCACAGTAATAGTACGAACATACATAGTTGTAGGCCCTCTGTGCCCCGCAATCCCCAGGTTAGGCAGGGTAATTATGGTCCAAGACAAAGTTGGGGTTAATGGTAGCTTTACTGAGGTAGACAGATGGTAAGTATTAACAGCTAGGCCAGGATCCCAGAGAGATGGCCAGTAACACAGGAGAACCTCGCAGATTGCTGGGACTTGTAGTGACTTTGACAGACTTTAGGACAGCCATGCTGACTATAATAGATTTGACTATAGACTTGACTGTAGGTAGTGACAGCAGACAGAGACGACTTGACTTACTGGAATGTGGCTGCAGGTTAGGTTTGAGGCCTCCAGATGTGCTGGACACTAGCTCTGAGATATTTGGTCTTTACTGTGCCTCAGCATCTAAGAGAGGGATTGTAATGGTTGCCCCTCTTATAAAGGGGGGCTGAGCCAGAAGCCCATAGGTCAAGCTGCAGGTCACCTGGTTAGTTGGTGCTCTCTGGGTAACAAACACATCATGTGAACACATGATCATGTGACTAACTCAAAGGTCCTTAAAGATCCATTATACATAACACACATAACACTATACATAATATATATTACTATGGGGGAGACACTGCAGGAGGGCCCCTAGGACACAGAGGGACTCAACCTGACAGGGCCTAAGTACTGTACGGGACTATATCCCATACTGGGACATCGCACCTCTGTGCCCCCAAAAGTAGTTGCAGGTACCTCTGTGCCCCCAAAAGTAGTTGCAGGCCCCTCTGTGTCCTCATTGGTTGTTACAGGCCCCTCTGTGCTTCCATAAGTAGTTGCAGGCCCCCAGTGCCTCCATGCGTAGTTGAAGGCCCCTCTGTGCCCTCATATGTTGTTGCAGGCCCCTTTGTGCCCACACATGTAGTTGCAGGTCCCTCTGTGATCCCATATGTAGTTGCAGGGCCCTCTGTGATCCCATAAGTAGTTGCAGGCCCCTCTGTGACTCCATAAGTAGTTGAAGGCCCCTTTGTGCCCCTCATAAGTAGTTGCAGGCCCTCAGTGCCCCATAAGTAGTTGCAAGTCCCTCTGGGCCCCCATAAGTAGTTGCAGGACCCTTTGTGCCCCCATAAGTAGTTGTAGGTCCCTCTGTGCCCCCATAATTAGTTGCAGGCCCCTCTGTGCCCCCATAATTAGTTGCAGGCCCCTCTGTGATTCCATAAGTAGTTGCAGGCCCCCCGTGCCCCTATATGTATTTGCAGGCCCCCAGTGCCCCCATACGTAGTTGTAGGCCCCCAGTGCATCCATACATAGTTGTAGGCCCCAAGTGCCCCCATAAGTAGTTATAGGTCCCTAGTGCCCCCATAAGTAGTTATAGGCCCCCCTGTGCCCACAGAAATACTATCTCCAGCCATATACAGTATATGGCTTCAGGCAGTATGTCTGTGCTCTAACCACTGCTCCTCCAGTCCGGGGCCTACGGGCTATAGTAGTAGTAGTCCCTGGACTAAAGGAGCAATGGTCAGAGCAACAAAGGTGGCATGCTGTGCTTGAGTAATTACCTGGCCGGCCTGCCACCCATCCCTCTGCTCCGCGGCGCCTACATGTGCTACCTCCCGGCAACCTTCAAAAATTTAAGAACAACAGAACTTTATGTCAGTTACTTAAATTTTTGATGTTGTTCCTTTTCCAGCCCTCATCTTAGGACTGCACAGAAATTGACTTGAAATTGAGTGCAATGGGGGATATTGTGGTCAGTAAGAACTCTGGCCATCCTGGAGCTTGTGGGGAAACTGTGGGCAGAGTAAGATATTTTATATCTGATTGGAAATGGCTCTGAGCTGCTGAAACCTGAAAATGGCTGATTATACAGAGCCGCGGAATATCAGGTGTCTGCTCCCTCTCCCCAGATGAACTGAGGGCACAGTGGAAGGCGCGGCTCAGGATTATATTGTGGCCGATCCTGCTGAGAGGAATTTCTTATTAAGGTTAATATAATTTCTGCTTAGAAGTGGGGGTTACATGTATTTTTTTGGTCACTATTTGGTCCTCATTTGGTCCATTTCTTTAGCCTCAACCTGGAGAGGAACTGGCAAAGAGAAAAAAACTGAAACCTTTTACTCTGTTTTTGACCTGTTTTTCGGTTTGGCTAAAACACTGACCTAAAAAAAAAAACTAATACTGAACAAAATGCTATGTGTGTCCATTGTGGCTACAGGTAGCGTGGAGGGTTATGCTGGGTGTAGTAATCCTCAATGTTTATGTTACATGGCCGAGTAGTAACTTACTCATTGTTCCTCTGTGAACCCCACAATAATCATTTTGTCAATGAAGCTGTTGCTGTATGCAGAATGCAGGAATAAGATCCCTGGACTCTAGATTCCATAAAAACAACTTGCAAACTTTACTCAAACTTCTGGTACAAATCCAATGTAATACAGTTGCTTGAATACAGCTTGAATTGTTAAAACTTTAAAGTCAGACAAATGGATATTTGGTCACTGTCCCTTTAATTAGTGTTTTTTTTTTTTTTTTTTTTTTTTAGCAGGTTTACTGAATTTAGCAAACTCTAGGTGCTTCCTTAGGATGTGTACATGAAATTACTTATGCAGATGTATGTCCAGATATTAATTCTCACTGGTTTCCAAGTTCTTAGTCCAAAATTACTGAAACTGCTGAATGAGGATCTTCACAGTTTGATTCCCTCCCTCTGCTAAAGCTTCTGTGACATGACACTTGGAAACATGAATACAGGGAAGTACAGCACTCGGGCACACAAGTGTGTAAGCACGGCTGAATTAGTGAGTGCATGATGATACTTATATCAGTGTTTATATGTGAGTGTATAAGCACAGCTGTATTAGTGAGTGTATGATGATACTTTTATTAGTATTTATATGTGAGTGTATAAGACCAGCTGTATTAGTGAGTGTATGATGATACTTTTATTAGTGTTTATATGTGAGTGTATAAGCACAGCTGTATAAGTGAGTGCATGATGATACTTTTATCAGTGTTTATATGTGAGTGTATAAGTACAGCTGTATTAGTGAGTGTTTGATGATACTTTTATTTTTGTTTATATGTGAGTATATAAGTACAGCTGTATTAGTGAGTGTATCATGATACTTTTATTAGTGTTTATATGTGAGTGTATAAGTACAGCTGCATTAGTGAGTGTATGATGATACTTTTATTAGTGTTTATATGTGAGTGTATAAGTACAGCTATATTAGTGAGTGTATGATGATACTTTTATTAGTGTTTATATGTGAGTGTATAAGCTCAGCTGTATTTGTGAGTGTATGATGATACTTTCATTCGTGTCTATATGTGAGTGTATAAGTATAGCTGAATTAGTGAGTGTATGATGATACTTTTATTAGTGTTTATATGTCAGTGTATAAGTACAGCTGAATTTGTGAGTGTATGATGATACTTTCATTAGTGTTTATATGTGAGTATATAAGTACAGCTGTATTAGTGAGTATATTAGTGAGGGGGGCTGCCATCTGATTTTAAACACAGAGGTGTCTCTTCCTATCTGTATGGCACACTGCAGGTGCATACAGCAAATTAATAATTGAGCTACATCGTACTCAGTGACAATCCTACATAAGGAGAGAAAGACACCCTGACTTTTTAATCTAGTGTGTGAACTAATAAAGCTATATCTTTTTAATATATGGGAAATTAGGGAATTAGTGGATCACTGCGGTGATCTTTTGGTGAATAATTGGATTAACCCTCCATATATTGGTCTGCTATGGATCATTAGTGAGTGTATCATGATACTTTTATTAGTGTTTATATGTGAGTGTATAAGTACAGCTGTATTAGTGAGTGTATGATGATACTTTTATTAGTGTTTATATGTGAGTGTATAAGTACAGCTGTATTAGTGAGTGTATGATGATACTTTTATTAGTGTTTATATGTGAGTGTATAAGTACAGCTATATTAGTGAGTGTATGATGATACTTTTATTAGTGTTTATATGTGAGTGTATAAGCTCAGCTGTATTAGTGAGTGTATGATGATACTTTCATTAGTGTCTATGTGAGTGTATAAGTATAGCTGAATTAGTGAGTGTATGATGATACTTTTATTAGTGTTTATATGTGAGTGTATAAGTACAGCTGAATTTGTGAGTGTATGATGATACTTTTGTTAGTGTTTATATCTGAGTGTATAAGCACTGCTGAATTAGCGATTGTATGATCACACTTTTATCAGTGTTTATATGTGAGTGTATAAGCACAGCTGAATTAGTGAGTGTATGATGATACTTTTATTGGTGTTTATATGTGAGTGTATAAGCACAGCTGAATTAGTGAGTGTATGATGATACTTTTATTAGTGTTTATATGTGAGTGTATAAGCACAGCTGTATTAGGCTCCTTTCACACTATGAATTTCTCCATTTAGAAACTTCCGTCACATGTTCCGTCACTACAGCTGCAAAACCCGGCAGTTACAAAACCCCTGGCGGCCATGACTAAATTGCATTGCAGCCTATGGGGTTTTGTAACTGCCCGTTTGCACCCGTATATGCCTGTAATTCATTACGGGCATTATACAGTGACGGGACATCGTGGCGGAAAAATTACTGCATGCAGTAATTTTTCCGCCACGATGTCCCGTCACTGTATAACGCCCGTAATGAATTACGGGCATATACGGGTGCAAACGGGCAGTTACAAAACCCCATAGGCTGCAATGCAATTTAGTCACGGCCGTCAGGGGTTTTGTAACTGCCGGGTTTTACAGCTTTAGTGACGGAACATGTGACGGAAGTTTGTAAACGGAGAAATTCATAGTGTGAAAGGAGCCTTAGTGAGTGTTAATCACACTTTTATTAGTGTTTATATGTGAATGTATAAGCACAGCTGAATTAGTGAGTGTATGATAACACTTTTCTTAGTGTTTATATGTGTGTATAAGCACAGCTGTATTAGTGATTGTATGATCACACTTATTAGTGTTTATATGTGAGTGTATAAGTACTTCTGTATTACTGAGTGTATGATGATACTTTTATTAGTGTTTATATGTGAATATATAAGCACAGCTGAAGTAGTGAGTGTATGATAACACTTTTCTTAGTGTATATATGTGTGTATAAGCACAGCTGTATTAGTGATTGTATGATCACACTTATTAGTGTTTATATTTGAGTGTATAAGTACTTCTGTATTACTGAGTGTATGATGATACTTTTATTAGTGTTTATATGTGAGTGTATAAGTACAGCTGTATTAGTGAGTGTTAACCACACTTTTATTAGTGTTTATATGTGAATGTATAAGCACAGCTGAATTAGTCAGTGTATGATGATACTTTTATTAGTGTCTATATGTGAGTGTATAAGTACTGCTGTATTACTTTGTGTATGATGATACTTTTATTAGTGTTTATATGTGAGTGTATAAGTACTGCTGTATTACTTTGTGTATGATGATACTTTTATTAGTGTTAATATGTGAATGTATAAGCACAGCTGTATTAGTGAGTGTATGATCACACTTTTATTAGTGTTTAAATGTGAATGTATAAGCACAGCTGAATTAGTTAGTGTATGATGATACTTTTATTAGTGTTTATATGTGAGTGTATAATACTGCTGTATTACTGAGTATATAATAATACTTTTATTAGTGTTTATATGTGAATATATAAGCACAGCTTAATTAGTGAGTGTATGATAACACTTTTCTTAGTGTTTATATGTGTGTATAAGCACAGCTGTATTAGTGAGTGTATGATCACACTTTTATTAGTGTTTATATGTGAGTGTATAAGTACTGCTGTATTACTGAGGATACGATGATACTTTTATTAATGTTTATATGTGAGTGTATAAGTACAGCTAAATTAGTGAGTGTATGATGATACTTTTGTTAGTGTTTATATGTAAATGTATAATTACAGCTGTATTAGTGAGTTTATGATTTTGTGGTGACCCAGTACGGAATAACGTGTTCTCCTGTACTCCTGCCCATCCTGTGTGGCAGATGCTGCTTCAATGTCCATCTTGGGCCCACTCTCCTCAGGACTCTCTATAATTCACAGTATAATGTAATTTTATGCAATTGTTAATGTATTGATATTTTCGATGCACCTGTTGCGTTAAAGATCCTGTTGTCATGAACCTTGTTGTTAGGGGAGTATGCAAAGGTGAACCAGGTGACTTATCAGGCCAATGGGATCTCTCTAAATTGCTCCCATATATAGTGAGGTCAGAGTTCAGTTCTGCAGCGTCTTATGCTGAAGTACAGATGAGAGAAGTGTGGAGTCTGTCTGTGAGGTAATTTTGAAGGAGGCCTGAGGCCTAGTCCAGCAACCATGCATCTTTTGTATAAGCACAGCTGGATTAGTGAGTGTATGATGATACTTTTATAAGTGTTTATATGTGAGCATACAATTGCAGTTGGCATGGCAGCTCAGTAGGTAGCATTGTTGACTTGCAGCACTGAAAATGCAAGTTCAACTCTAACCAAGGAAGCCATCTTTACTGAGTTCTTATGTTCTCTTCCAAGTGCCCTTTTTTTGTCGCCTACAGACCAAAAGTATTCTCATAGGGTAATTGTAAGCTTCAATAAGGACAGTGACCAACGTAAGTTTTGACAATCTCTGCTGCAGAGTATGTTGGTGCTATATAAATAAATGACATTAACTATTGGTGTGTGTATGAGCACAGTTGTATTGTGCATGTAAGTGCAGCTGAGTTTACATGGGATCACTATTTCTCCTGTTTTCACACAAGGTCATAATTCATCCCATCACTTGCTGTTTAATAAAATCATTATTGTCCTTGGCTGTGCGGCGCAGGCAGCCGGATCAGAGGGGACACATCAAACACTGGCAGGGATGTAATGTGCTCAGATATCTCGGCCGATATCCCTGTATTTACATGCAGGACACGCACCTCACCTGTTTATATAGAGCCACATCACAACGGCCCAGCTCCCTGTGTTATCTGTGAGGAAGCACCATATGGGTGTCCTCTACAATCATAACAATGTGGCCAGCAGCTAAGGGGGGACTACTCAGCAGTATTGGCTTATTCTCAGCAGTGTTGAACATTGGGTCAATAGATCAGGTGGAGGACATGGCCACCGGTCACTGACTGCCCACCGCCTGTGTCTGTTACTTGTCCCAGTTGGATGAGATGTAGTTGTTTTTGGCCTGTACCTGTGGCCCCATCAGTCCGGGAACATTACTGGTTACAGTTACATCCAGAGGACAGTGAGCACACAGCGATGAGACGCTTCTAAGCTTGCAGATCATGCTGTGTGTGCCCTACTTCAGCTGGGAGGCATTTACTTCACGTACCTCATTCCACATTCACAAAACACATTGTATTAGAAAGACACTAGGAAAATTACAGAAAATGACAAGCCACTGCATCTTTTCTTATACAGTCTGCTGTGCTTCTGTATCTAATCCTATCATGCTGAACTGCCGTATCTAAGCTTACCCTAGCCTATGTGTGATATGGCTCAGACCCCATTCTTCATTAGGTAGTTCGGTTACTCTCACCAGGCTGACATTTGGTTTGCATTATTGGGGAAATCTTTTTTCACCTCTGTGATCGGAAACCTTCTCAAGTATAAGGTGGCATCACTGTATGGGGGTAGATGGTCTGTAGATGTTGGCATATATCACTGGTCTTCTCCCCCTTCACCCTGCAAGAGGGACCCCCACTACTCAGCAGCTGATTGCCCCCAGTAGGAATCTGCTTGGCGTCACAGGATAATGAAGTTTCTCATGACATAACATGGACACTGTGCAGCTGTCACTATTGGGGACATCCAGTCAGTAAATCAGGGCTCTGACAGGGCACTCACTTGACTGAGTGCTATACTGTTACCTTGTACATCTGTTGTACAGTGTCCACCCAATGGTACAATGTGAAGCTGCTCCTTTACCACCTCCTTTATCTGTGGATTTGTTAATGACCCATAAATTGCTATTTGTCATTATGGTGGCAGAGATCTGGAGTATCTTATATGAAGTCACAGGATCACAGAGATAAGAGCCCAGGAGGGAATCCTGAGTCCAGGAGAAACCCCGGCGGGGAGGGATACATAGAGCACTGTAAGGTGTGAGGTGAGAGGTGATACTGTGGTAGCCCTTGGGGGGTGTATGGTAGTTGGGGTGTTGTTTAGGTAGATGAGGGGTTAAGGTTAACCCTATAGTTCATGACGCCAGGCTGAGGGCTAGTATGCTGAGGTAGTTCTCGGCCTATCGCCGCCCTGGAGGGGCAAGCTGTGCATAACTAGCTTGCCCCCTGACTGGTGAGCAGTTAAGGGGTTAAGAAATATACAGGCAAGGTTTTTAGCCCCCTCCCCCGTCTGTAAAAACTTGTTGGTAACTATAGTGGTATGTCCCATGGGTGGGGGGGAAGGAGTGCACCAATCAGGGGTCTAATAGTTTCCTGGGCTTTCAGGGGCCCTCCCCTGGGTATTTATAGCTGTGGTGCCTCCCTTCCCCCTCAATCTGCCCAGGACCCGGAGTTTTGCCCTCCCTCCCTCCCTTTTTGTATCTCTGTTTATTGTAAGTCACAGCTTGGCGGTAAGAAGACGTTGAAAGCGGGGTCAACCCGGGGTAGACCTCCACACAGGACAGTGTGGCAGCACCTCTCGGGTTGGCAAGAAGCCAATCGGTGTCTTTGTTACAGTTAAATTGTTATTTATATAAGTAATTTTATAAATAAAGCTGTGGCCGATCCCCACCCATAAAAATTTGAATTGCTGTTGTGTCAGTTATTATTTAATTAATTATTGTAATAAGGGGGAGGGGTAGTTATAGCCTGCTAGGAGCTAATTGGGTCTCAACAGTCTTCCCAGTAACGATAGGTGCATGCATAAAATGACTGAAGGTCCACAAGGTACTTGAACTTGGATAACTTTACTTAAATGCTTGCGGTACATCCAATGCACAATAACAGTCTCAGGAATACAGTCTCCATATATTGCAATGACTGACAGTTGTTGCAGACCTTGACTTCTCATATAGTCTCTGAATTAGGGAATATTGCGAAGATCTGTCCGGATTTAGGGGATAGATAAGGTCCGGTGATCTTGCAGAGTGTTTAGGGATTGACACACTCACAATTTAGCAGATATCAGCCGTCGCCGCAAGGCTCAGGCCTAAACTCAATGATGACAGCAGCGCAGATCCTTCTCCATCAACAGCCCACGAGGAAAGAGAGTGAGCAATGGCCGCCGCTCCCATATATGGCCGGTTTTACTGGTCCAATCAACTGTCACTCACCGTTACATGGAGTGATGGGAGATAAACGTCACAGGAACCTCCAAAGGTCCTCAAGCACAAAACCATAGAGTTCACCCGATCACGTGATCCACAGGTCCTGTTACGCTATGCCTAGGTAATTAACCATTTATATACACTTGTACAATCCTATATATATATACAAATGCTGAAGAATTATTAGATAACTAATACCTAGATGAGAGGTGACTAGGGGCGGGCTAGTTAAGAAGAACCCGGACGTCCTAGGGACTCTGGCTATGGGGACTTATATATAAAGGTACCAGATAGGATGCGGTACCGGGACACCACAATACACTGGCCCAATATAAGAGATATGGAAATTAGATTGTATGTTTTAGGATGCAGGAGCTGATATGGATAGTGTCAATCTTTGTATAGCATAAAATGGGGGTAAATAAATGTACTTGTGAAAGGGCAGGCTAAGATGGCCTGTTTTAGTATGTGTGTGGTGCGGCAATACCAACTTACTGTTCATGACACCAGGGTAGCGTTGACCTCCACGCTCCAAGGGTAGTAGCTTTCTGGGCCTAGCGCTGTGGTATTAAAGACCAGGGTTAAGGAACCTCCAAATTTTTACTTAGGAATTTGAAGAAATATACAGGAACAGTTCAAACAGTAGTGCAAAGTTCATTGGAGTTTGCTACAGGGATCACAATTGCTTCAGGGAATTATGGGAATTGTAGTCCTCACTTTTTTACTAGCTTCTATCTTCTAATCCTTTTCTTGGCTAATGGGGTCCGTGGGCTCTCTTGGCTCTTCCCCCCACTACAGACTTCCTTCTGGCTGGAATAGATGTCCTGGTTGGTGGGATCCTGTGAAGGGTGCTGTAGCTGTGGAACAATTTAGTGCAGCAACTGGAATTTCTTTAAGCCTGTCCTCATGTGGTAAGGTACATGTCTACAGCAGAGGTCTAGAGGTGACCTCCCCTATCCTCTCCTCTCTCCTCACAACTAACGAACTAACTCCTCTCAGTTTAGCAGACCTGCGGAGAGGGCAGAGAGGGAGCCCTGGTTGGCCAAAGCAAGCATGTTGGCCAAAGCAAGCATCCTCCTGAACAGGTTAACCCCTTAGGGCACAGCAGCATAAAATTGCATAGAAAATATAATAAAAGTCAATAAATAACACATTTATGCCTGAGTTGTGGGCTGGAGCAGACACACTAGGGGACATTCACCTGATAGGTCAGATAGACTGGTGTGTTCCACACTGGGATACCACA
The DNA here is from genome assembly GCF_029499605.1 of Hyla sarda. NCBI lineage: Eukaryota > Metazoa > Chordata > Amphibia > Anura > Hylidae > Hyla > Hyla sarda. Next base: position 147,074,539 of record NC_079194.1, read on the forward strand.
TATTTATAATATAAGAGACCCCCTAAAAGAAAATGAGATGGGGCCCCCTGCTGATTCATGTCATTTATTCTCGACTGTAGAGACCCATTTAGCTCTTACCTGTAAAGCACCCTCCCCTGTTACCCAACCTTACCTAAATAAATAACTGAAACCACAACAATATTTAACTTTGTGTGGGTGAGGATCGGCCACAGCTTTTATTTATAAATATAGAAATAACATAATAAATAATGGTAAACTGTAAACATCAAACTGGAAACAAAGGCAGGTTGGCTTCTTGCCAACCCAGGAGGTACTGCCACACCCACCTGTGTGGAGGTCTACCCCGGGTTGACTCCGCTCTCTCCAACTTCTTCCGTCAAGCTGTGACTTCACAAACAGACAAAACAAAGGGAGGGAGGGAGGTTAAAACTCCGGGTCCGAGGGCAGCAAAGAGGGGGAGGTTAGGGAAGCAAAACATTATATACCCCAGAGGAGGAGCTACCAAAAACCCGGGAAAACCACTCTCAATGATAGGGTGCTCTTTTTCTCTAGCCCCCACCCTTGGGACCTACCATCCCCAGTTGCTGGGCAGACTAAACAGCAAGGGGGAGGGGTGGCTGCTGATCTAAATTAACCCCTACAGCTCTCCAGTCAGGGGACAATGCTGTTACTTCACAGCTTGCCCCACCATGGTGGTAATACATTTACTGACAAAAATGTATAGTGCAGGACTGAAATCTCTGGGCACTAAGATTCTTTGAAACAACCAGCAAACTTTACTCAAACTTCTGGTACAAGTCCAGCATAATACAGTTGCTTGAATACAATTTAGAATGTTAAGGTGTACCTGTCGCCAACACAAACTTTTTATATAATGTAGATAATCCCATTATATGTTTATTTGTAATATACATTGATTAAAAAATGTGTATATTTTTGGGTGAAAAAAAGTTCTGTCCCTGCAGCTATTGCCTGTGTGTCTCTATGATGAGTTTCAAATACAGGAAGTGAGGTCAGGACAAGCAGGGCTCTGTGCAGGCTCCTGGCTTGTCAATCATCCTACTGTGTGAGCCAAGGGCATGTCATAGAGCCTCAGTGTGCAGAGCCCTGCTTGTCCTCAGTGTACAGAGTCCTGCTTGTCCTAAGTACACAGACCCTTGCTTGTCCACCCTCACTTCCTGTATTTGGACTCCTCATAGAGACACACAAACAATAGCTGTAAGGACAAAAATATAGAAATTTTTTAACCAATGTACATTACAAATATACCTATAATGGTATTATCTACATTATATAAAAAGTTTTTGTTGACAGGAGGTACACTTTAATGTTTTGGAGTCAGAAGAATAGTTATTTGGTCACTGTCCCTTTATTTAGAGCTAGATAAATTCAGCAAAGCTGCTATAAAAGCACTGAGTGCTTCCGTAGCATGTGTAATTGGAAATGACTAATGCAGATGTATGTGCAGAGATATATAATGTTCACTGGTTCTCAAGTTTTCCCTTCGGCTGTGAGGATCTTCACAGGTTGGTTCACTGGGGTGCAAGGTGCAAAGGTAGACTCCACTTTCTTACTCTTCAGTGGCTTCTGTGACACGACACTTAGAAATGCACAGGCAAATCTTACTAGCATGGCACACTAGCAGCATTGATCTGACCATGGGCAAATGAACAAATCAGTTTATTTCAGAGAGGTCCTTGTTCAGCATTCTCCTCTCTAACGAAAAAGAAGTTCTCCCTCTCGTAGACAGGAATTCTGTACAACCATATCCCTTTAGACAGGTAGAGCAGGAATAATCTAGGTTAAGGCATGTGACCTACGTCTAGGTATTCTTATCGATAGCAGGCGCTAGGAAACTTTTCGCTGGCTGACTGGAACTCTCAGCACATACAGGGCCAGGAGATGTTACTCTGGCAAAAGCCAGGCCCAGACTCATCACTCCTGGAGGAAGCAGCAGCAAAATGCAGTCAAAGGGGGAGCATTTTTCAGTGTAAATGTCTAAATTACTTTGTTATCTCTTAGGACTAGTGCAGTATACTAAAGTGGCAATTAGTCATTAGTCGAGTAATCTTGCATTTCTGGTATTTCTATTCATGTAAAATTTTGTTGTATTACACATATTGTAATTTACTATATGTAAATTCTTGCGTTCCCCCACCATCAATTTTCAAACTTGTCTGAATTTTTTGGGGAGTACTTTTTTTTTTATGAACAGCAGTGGTGTACTTATGGAAAGTCACCCCAGTGCCCCTGAGCTGGGGGATGCCAAGAAGGGGCATAAGGATTATGGCCTCAGGAGAAAGGGGGTCCACCTAGTGATCCGGGACATATGCGCAGCTTTTAACTGTGTGTGCATCTTTAAGACCAGAAGACTGGTGAGGACTGGAGCATTTGGAGGACACAGAGAAGCTGCGGGGAGTGGTGTGACAGGTTAGTATTGTTTTTTGCCTAATTACTATATGGGAAGCAGTGTAAGGGGACTTCTATAGAGTGCAGTGTGAGGGTCCTAACTTCCATATGGTGGTCTGAGAAAGCGCCAGGAGGGGCATGAAATGACTATTACTGCACACACCTTACCCGATCTGTCGTCCTGCTTTTAACTGTGAAACTGCATCAAAAATATGGAAGTCTTTCACCTGATCAACTTACCTTGAGTGCCCTGTTTTCTTTCTTGTTTTCTTACTATATGAGGATTGTGTGGTGGCATAGCTCCTATTTGAAGACAATGTGGCGAGCCTAAATACTACATAGGAGCACTGTAGGCACCTAACTACTATATGGAGGCTAAGAGGGGACATAACTAGTATATGGGGGCCAAACTTCTATATGGGAGAAATGTAAGGTGCCTAACTATTAGTATTGAGCGGCATAGGCCATATTCGAATTCGCGAATATTCGCGAATATATGGACGAATATTCGTCATATATTCGCGAATATTCGCATATTCGTCATATCCTCATTTTATTTTCGCATATACGAAAATTCGCGTATGCGAAAATTTACAGATGTGAAAATTAGCATATGCAAAATTAGCATACGCGAAAATTCGCATATGCTAATTTTCGCATATGTAAATTTTCGCACGCCAGTCTCACACAGTAGTATTAGAGCCTTCTTTACACCACACAAGCTGTAAGCAGAGAGGGATGATCACTGTGATGTGTACTGTGAAGAAAAAAAAGAAAAAAAAAGAATATTCGTAATTACGAATATATAGCGCTATATTCGCGAAATTCGCAAATATGCGATATTCGCGAATAATGTTCGAATTGCGAATATTCGCGAGCAACACTACTAACTAGTATATAGGAGCAGTATGGGTGCCTTACTACTACATGCCAGCATTTTTTTTCACATAGACCTTAAGCCAGTACCTTAATGCAAGCAACTGTAAATTGACACTGATACTTTTTAAGACTGGTATTCTTCCCACATGTTTTCAGTATATCTGACTGGTTTTATTACATTTTTATTAAATAAAATTAACACCAGTTGAATACACTGAGAACTTGTGTGAAGAATACTTTGTGTTCAAATCTGCAGCATGTGGAAAAATAGAAAGGAGTATTGTTTCTTCATGATTTCCCCGAGACTCAACGTGCAGCCTCTCCACAGCCACATCATCACTTCTTCTGGCTTCAAGCTCACCATGTACCCACAATCGATACTCCCCAATAACCTGGGTTATAGTGTGGGTGACCAGGAGTCTGATGAGGGGGGTCACTGGATTAAATAAGTACTTTAGGTCCGGAGAAGTGTCCCACCGAATATCCGCTGCTATATTCTCTGAATTACGCACTGGAGGGGGCCCCGTCGGCATAATTTGCATATTCATTGTCTGTGACTCCATGTCCTAATGACGCAAGTCATGTGAGCACTCAGTCGGCGCATGCGCTCATGTGACTAGTGACTCCACTAGGACATGGAGTCACAGAAAATGAATATGCCGACGGGGCCCCTCCCCAGGATCTTTGGTGGGACATATCTCCGGATCTTAGCTACATATTTTCGTCAGTGACCCCTCATTGGACTCCTGTTCACCCACTCTATTATCCAGGGTTTAGTTTGGGTGAACAGGCTGACCGTTTTCCTTTAAACTCTGCCCTAAGCACAGTTAGACAAAAATAATCTCTGGAATACCCCTTTATTCTTGGACAAAAAGGTGCACAGAAAGAGCAGGGCAGAACCCTGTACAACACATTATACACATTACATAGACAGCATATATATACAAGTTAGCATCACAATAATGAACAAGTCTCTGAAGTGATATGTACCGTATTTTTCGCCGTATAAGACGCACTTTTTCTTTCCCAAAACTGGGGGGGGGGGAGAAGTTGGTGCGTCTTATACGGCCAATACACACCTATCGCGGCGGTTCCTGCGGCCGGGACCTGCGGCTAATACAGGACATCACCGATCGTGGTGATGCCCTGTATTAACCCTTCAGACGCGGCGATCAAAGCTGACCGCCGCATCTGAAGGGAAAGTGACACTAATCCGGCTGCTCAGTCGGGCTGCTCAGGACCGCCGCGGTGAAATCGCGGCGTCCCGAACAGCTTACAGGACACCGGGAGGGACCTTACCTGCCTCCTCAGTGTCTGCTTTGTGCCGGGATACCCTGCACGGCCGGCGCTCTCCTTCGACGTCATCACGTCGTTGCACACGGCGACGTGATGACGGTGATGGAGAGCATGGATCCCGGGGAAGAAGACGTCCAGAGCTTCGGGGACACCACGGGGACACGGCGACAGTGATAGAGCGACATCCAGGGCAGCGGTGACGCGTCCGGAGCGGCTGGGACACGCGAGTACTACCTCCTATCCAGTGGTCTTCAACCTGCGGACCTCCAGATGTTGCAAAACTACAACTCTCAGCAAGCCCAGACAGCCAACGGTTTTGCAACATCTGGAGGTCCGCAGGTTGAAGATCACTGTTGGGTTCAGATTCTTTTTTTCTATATTTTGCACCTTTAAAATTGGGTGCGTCTCATATGCGTCCTATAGGGCGAAAAATACGGTACATGGATTTTTTTACAAAAAGGGATGAAAAATGTCTTCTACCATTAAATGTGGCTTTTTACGCAGATTTCCCAGAAGCAGATATAACTAGGGACAACTCCATTGCTTATGCCTGTGTACAGTGGTTACCGCTGCCACAGAACATGTCTGAATGGTCTGTGGATGCTGAGTGACTTCTGTATACAATAATAGTAACCGCAGATTACCCTGGGAGCGCGCTTTGCCTTCAGTACTATAATACTTAATTGGTATTATTTTTGGGAGAGCAGTTTTCCCTCCTCCTCAGCAGACAGGCCTTGTGTGCCAGCCGCAGTGCAGACACGATGATGGTGCTCGCTCAGCCAGCATGGAATTTTTTACTATGTCTGCTCCTTTTTGGTAAGTCAAGCAGATGTCTCCTCACAAGGTTCCAACTCTCCAGCGTCTATGATGTGACTAAACAAAATAATCACCTGCCAAGGGTTTCATCTTCAAAGAAGGTGGAAGATCAGATTTCCCAGTGTGTAGGAGTTGTGAGCGGACCATGACATCAGACTGAACCCTGGGAAACCCAATCCTATTAACCCTGGGAAACCCAATCCTGGTAAAGGTGGCCATACACATTAGATTCCAGGACTGGCTGACCATCTAACGTGTATGGGGGCCTTCCAACTCTTCTCTGACAGATGATATTGCAGTAAGAAGGATAGGGCAGTTGTTTGTCAAAATGCCCAATCATTTTGTTCTCAGGGGAAATACTCTAAGCTGCTGGCAGCAACTTAGTCCTCTGTTATATTCAGAACACAAGCAAGCATGCAAGTGTATGAGAGGCCTGGTTAGCTGACAGCTATCTAAAGGATATTTACTTAACAGTATGACTTGACACCCCACCTACTTACAGTGTGACCCCTAGTCCTAAACCAGTTGATCCCTATTTTTCACTTGTACTTTTAATGAATAAACTTGTTGATATTTGCGGCAGATTCTTAGCCAAATTCAGCTGGACCTGAGAAGATTCTATTGTTTTTTCATTTACTGAATGTATTATGTTCCCAGGCTCTGGCCCCCATTGCTTCTTCTGTCCATTTTGCTCTATCGGGGAAAGGAGAGTCCGGGGTACTGGTCATTCTGCCCAATTAGATGCTTGGTTACAACTTGTCTAGTCATCATTTTCTGGGAAGCTGGATATGAGCCAATATGACTACCGCTACAAATACCATTTAGGTGGATATAGAAGAAGATGTTTCTATGTAACTGCGCAGATTTACGTACTCAAAAAACCACTGTAACCACTGTCATAGCAACCATGTTGTCACCCAGGTTTTCTAGCAACAGATTTGCAACTAAGAAACAGCTAGTAACAGAGCAAAATGGGAAAATGTATTCCTTAACCTACCAGCACGGAGCCACAATGTAGCAGGAATCTACTGGGACTTAGAGCAAACACCTATAGAGTAATGTGCTGAATGAAGTGACTGATGCCGGAGATCCTGCACCTCATCTAGACAGTGATGGCAGCCGCCTCTAGACCATATGAAATCTACAATATTCCACTAGTGAAGGGAGGTTATCACCGGCAGTCGTCTCAGGAGAAGCTCACGTTTCAGGACCACACACAATCCACTTCTTATTCATAGACGTTGGACTCCGCCAAGATTCTACTTTTATGCAGTTTGGCCTCCACAATGGGGAATATGACCCCAAGAACTCCAGGTGGGGGTGCTTTAAAGCAGAAAATCAAAATTCATTCCCTATGTTTTGGTGATATCCCAAGCAAATTGTCCATACAAACCCTGTCACCACTATTGATTGTGTGAAATGACTAGAGCCAAAATGTGGCATCTTGCTGCCCCTCTTAGGCTGCGTTCACACTATGTTTATGTCATATAGGGTCCGGATCTGGCTGGGAAATGTGCAAACCGGGTGCTCCCGTATCCCAGCCCCGTATCTCTTTCATTTGAATGAGTTGACTGGAGTCAGATAGTGACCGGACTGAAAACCGCGGTATTACTTTGTCCTATACAAGTGGATACTGTTACGCCGAGCGCTCCGGGTCCCCGCTCCTCCCCGGAGCGCTCGCAACATCTTCGCTACGGCAGCGCCCCGGTCAGATCCACTGACCGGGTGCGCTGCGATACCGCCTCCAGCCGGGATGCGATTCGCGATGCGGGTGGCGCCCGCTCGCGATGCGCACCCCGGCTTCCGTACCTGACTCGCTCTCCCTCGTTCCTGTCCCGGCGCGCGCGGCCCCGCTCCCTAGGGCGCGCGCGCGCCGGGTCTCTGCGATTTAAAGGGCCACTGCGCCACTGATTGGCGCAGTGGTTCCAATTAGTGTTTTCACCTGTGCACTCCCTATGTATACCTCACTTCCCCTGCACTCCCTCGCCGGATCTTGTTGCCCTTGTGCCTAGTGAAAGCGTTCCCTTGTGTGTTCCTAGCCTGTGTTCCAGACCTCCTGCCGTTGCCCCTGACTACGATCCTTGCTGCCTGCCCCGACCTTCTGCTACGTCCGACCTTGCTTCTGTCTACTCCCTTGTACCGCGCCTATCTTCAGCAGTCAGAGAGGTTGAGCCGTTGCTAGTGGATACGACCTGGTCACTACCGCCGCAGCAAGACCATCCCGCTTTGCGGCGGGCTCTGGTGAACACCAGTAGTGACTTAGAACCGGTCCACTAGCACAGTCCACGCCAATCCCTCTCTGGCACAGAGGATCCACCTCCTGCCAGCCGGCATCGTGACAGTAGATCCGGCCATGGATCCCGCTGAAGTACCTCTGCCAGTTGTCGCTGACCTCACCACGGTGGTCGCCCAGCAGTCACAACAGATAGCGCAACAAGGCCACCAGCTGTCTCAACTGACCGTGATGCTACAGCAGCTACTACCACAGCTTCAGCAATCATCTCCTCTGCCAGCTCCTGCACCTCCTCCGCAGCGAGTGGCCGCTTCAGGCCTACGACTATCCTTGCCGGATAAATTTGATGGGGACTCTAAGTTTTGCCGTGGCTTTCTTTCACAATGTTCCCTGCACTTGGAGATGATGTCGGACCAGTTTCCTACTGAAAGGTCTAAGGTGGCTTTCGTAGTCAGCCTTCTGTCTGGAAAAGCTCTGTCATGGGCCACACCGCTCTGGGACCGCAATGACCCCGTCACTGCCTCTGTACACTCCTTCTTCTCGGAAATTCGTAGTGTATTTGAGGAACCTGCCCGAGCCTCTTCTGCTGAGACTGCCCTGCTGAACCTGGTCCAGGGTAATTCTTCCGTTGGCGAGTACGCCATACAATTCCGTACTCTTGCTTCTGAACTATCCTGGAATAATGAGGCCCTCTGCGCGACCTTTAAAAAAGGCCTATCCAGCAACATTAAAGATGTTCTGGCCGCACGAGAAATTCCTGCTAATCTACATGAACTCATTCATCTTGCCACTCGCATTGACATGCGTTTTTCCGAAAGGCGTCAGGAGCTCCGCCAGGATATGGACTTTGTTCGCACAAGGCGTTTTTTCTCCCCGGCTCCTCTCTCCTCTGGTCCTCTGCAATCCGTCCCTGTGCCTCCCGCCGTGGAGGCTATGCAAGTTGACCGGTCTCACCTGACACCTCAATAGAGGACACGACGCCGCATGGAGAATCTCTGCCTGTACTGTGCCGGTACCGAACACTTCCTGAAGGATTGTCCTATCCGTCCTCCCCGCCTGGAAAGACGCACGCAGACTCCGCACAAAAGTGAGACAGTCCTTGATGTCAACTCTGCTTCTCCACGTCTTACTGTGCCTGTGCGGATATCTGCATCTACCTTCTCCTTCTCTACTATGGCCTTCTTGGATTCCGGATCTGCAGGAAACTTTATTTTGGCCTCTCTCATCAACAGGTTCAACATCCCGGTAACCAGTCTCGCCAGACCCCTCTACATCAATTGTGTTAACAATGAAAGATTGGACTGTACCATACGTTACCGCACGGAGCCCCTTCTAATGTGCATCGGACCTCATCAAGAAAAAATTGAGTTCTTGGTCCTCCCCAATTGCACTTCCGAAATTCTCCTTGGACTACCGTGGCTCCAACGCCATTCCCCAACCCTGGATTGGTCCACAGGGGAGATCAAGAGCTGGGGTATCTCTTGTTTCAAGGACTGCCTTAAACCGGTTCCCAGTACTCCCTGCCGTGACCCTGTGGTTCCCCCTGTAACCGGTCTCCCTAAGGCCTATATGGACTTTGCTGATGTGTTTTGCAAAAAACAAGCTGAGACTCTACCTCCTCACAGGCCTTATGACTGTCCTATTGACCTCCTCCCGGGCACTACTCCACCCCGGGGCAGAATTTATCCTCTGTCTGCCCCAGAGACTCTTGCTATGTCTGAGTACATCCAGGAAAATTTAAAAAAGGGGTTTATCCGCAAATCCTCCTCTCCTGCCGGAGCTGGATTTTTCTTTGTGTCCAAAAAAGATGGCTCCCTACGTCCTTGCATTGACTACCGCGGTCTTAATAAAATCACGGTAAAGAACCGCTACCCTCTACCTCTTATCTCTGAACTCTTTGATCGCCTCCAAGGTGCCCACATCTTTACCAAACTGGACTTAAGAGGTGCTTATAATCTCATCCGCATCAGGGAGGGGGATGAATGGAAAACGGCATTTAACACTAGAGATGGACACTTTGAGTATCTGGTCATGCCCTTTGGCCTGTGCAACGCCCATGCCGTCTTCCAAGACTTTGTTAATTAAATTTTTCGTGATCTCTTATATTCCTGTGTTGTTGTGTATCTGGACGATATTCAGATTTTTTCTGCCAACCTAGAAGAACACCGCCAGCATGTCCGCATGGTTCTTCAGAGACTTCGTGACAATCAACTTTATGCCAAAATGGAGAAATGTCTGTTTGAATGTCAATCTCTTCCTTTCCTAGGATACTTGGTCTCTGGCCAGGGACTACAAATGGATCCAGACAAACTCTCTGCTGTCTTAGATTGGCCACGCCCCTCCGGACTCCGTGCTATCCAACGTTTTTTGGGGTTCGCCAATTATTACAGACAATTTATTCCACATTTTTCCACCATTGTGGCTCCTATCGTGGCTTTAACCAAAAAGAATGCCAATCCTAAGTCATGGCCTCCTCAAGCGGAAGACGCCTTTAAACGGCTCAAGTCTGCCTTTTCTTCTGCTCCCGTGCTCTCCAGACCTGACCCATCTAAACCCTTCCTATTGGAGGTTGATGCCTCCTCAGTAGGAGCTGGAGCGGTTCTTCTACAAAAAAATTCTTCCGGGCATGCTGTTACTTGTGGTTTTTTTTCTAGGACCTTCTCTCCGGCGGAGAGGAACTACTCCATCGGGGATCGAGAGCTTCTAGCCATTAAATTAGCACTTGAGGAATGGAGGCATCTGCTGGAGGGATCAAGATTTCCAGTTATTATTTACACCGATCACAAGAACCTCTCCTATCTCCAGTCTGCCCAACGGCTGAATCCTCGCCAGGCCAGGTGGTCTCTGTTCTTTGCCCGATTTAATTTTGAAATTCACTTTCGGCCTGCCGATAAGAACATTAGGGCCGATGCTCTCTCTCGTTCCTCGGATGCCTCGGAAGTTGAACTCTCTCCGCAACACATCATTCCTCCTGACTGCCTGATTTCCACTTCTCCAGCCTCCATCAGGCAAACTCCTCCAGGAAAGACCTTCGTCTCTCCACGCCAACGCCTCGGAATCCTCAAATGGGGTCACTCCTCCCATCTCGCTCGTTTCTATTGGTGGCCGACTCTGGAGACGGATGTTGTTGATTTTGTGCGGGCCTGCACTGTCTGTGCCCGGGATAAGACTCCTCGCCAGAAGCCCGCTGGTCTTCTTCATCCTCTGCCTGTCCCCGAACAGCCTTGGTCTCTGATTGGTATGGACTTTATTACAGACTTACCCCCATCCCGTGGCAACACTGTTGTTTGGGTGGTCGTTGATCGATTTTCCAAGATGGCACATTTTATTCCTCTTCCTGGTCTTCCTTCAGCGCCTCAGTTGGCAAAACAATTTTATGTACACATTTTTCGTCTTCACGGGTTGCCCACGCAGATCGTCTCGGATAGAGGCGTCCAATTCGTGTCAAAATTCTGGAGGGCTCTCTGTAAACAACTCAAGATTAAATTAAACTTTTCTTCTGCTTATCATCCTCAATCCAATGGGCAAGTAGAAAGAATTAACCAGGTCCTGGGTGATTATTTACGGCATTTTGTTTCCTCCCGCCAGGATGACTGGGCAGATCTTCTACCATGGGCCGAATTCTCGTATAACTTCAGAGTCTCTGAATCTTCTTCCAAATCCCCATTTTTCGATGTGTACGGCCGTCACCCTCTTCCCCCCCTCCCTACTCCCTTGCCCTCTGGTTTGCCCGCTGTGGATGAAATAACTCGTGATCTTTCCACCATATGGAAAGAGACCCAAAATTCTCTCTTACAGGCTTTATCACGCATGAAGAAGTTTGCTGATAAGAAAAGAAGAGCTCCCCCCATTTTTTCTCCCGGAGACAAGGTATGGCTCTCCGCTAAATATGTCCGCTTCCGTGTTCCCAGCTACAAATTGGGACCACGCTATCTTGGTCCTTTCAAAATTTTGTGCCAGATTAATCCTGTTTCTTACAAACTTCTTCTTCCTCCTTCTCTTCGTATTCCTAATGCCTTTCATGTCTCTCTTCTTAAACCACTCATCATCAACCGCTTCTCTCCCAAACTCATTTCTCCTACTCCTGTCTCCGGTTCTTCTGATATCTTCACCGTAAAGGAGATACTGGCCTCCAAAAAGGTCAGAGGTAAAACTTTTTTTTTAGTGGACTGGGAGGGCTGTGGTCCTGAAGAGAGATCCTGGGAACCTGAGGACAATATCCTAGATAAAAGTCTGGTCCTCAGGTTCTCAGGCTCTAAGAAGAGGGGGAGACCCAAGGGGGGGGGTACTGTTACGCCGAGCGCTCCGGGTCCCCGCTCCTCCCCGGAGCGCTCGCAACATCTTCGCTACGGCAGCGCCCCGGTCAGATCCACTGACCGGGTGCGCTGCGATACCGCCTCCAGCCGGGATGCGATTCGCGATGCGGGTGGCGCCCGCTCGCGATGCGCACCCCGGCTTCCGTACCTGACTCGCTCTCCCTCGTTCCTGTCCCGGCGCGCGCGGCCCCGCTCCCTAGGGCGCGCGCGCGCCGGGTCTCTGCGATTTAAAGGGCCACTGCGCCACTGATTGGCGCAGTGGTTCCAATTAGTGTTTTCACCTGTGCACTCCCTATGTATACCTCACTTCCCCTGCACTCCCTCGCCGGATCTTGTTGCCCTTGTGCCTAGTGAAAGCGTTCCCTTGTGTGTTCCTAGCCTGTGTTCCAGACCTCCTGCCGTTGCCCCTGACTACGATCCTTGCTGCCTGCCCCGACCTTCTGCTACGTCCGACCTTGCTTCTGTCTACTCCCTTGTACCGCGCCTATCTTCAGCAGTCAGAGAGGTTGAGCCGTTGCTAGTGGATACGACCTGGTCACTACCGCCGCAGCAAGTCCATCCCGCTTTGCGGCGGGCTCTGGTGAACACCAGTAGTGACTTAGAACCGGTCCACTAGCACGGTCCACGCCAATCCCTCTCTGGCACAGAGGATCCACCTCCTGCCAGCCGGCATCGTGACAGATACTTGACAGAGCCAAGCATTTGCTGCAATTTTATCCAGTCAAGACAATGCTGTAAAAAACAGATAAAATGTATCAGTCCAAAATATTTATTTCACAGCACTCAGCTGGATGCAATGGTAACAATCACTCAGCTAACAGAAGAAAAAGGGCAGGATGAGTTCATAGCTTCTAGATGTAAACAAGGATGTTTGGATTAGAGCAAGAAGGCTATCTTAAAAAGTTACAGAACTTTTCATCAGCAATATATACAATATTTAAAATTACACCCCCACCTGATCCAGGGACGGATCCAGAGTCTTGTCTTGGGAGGGGCACAATCAGAGTATCGTGTGGTGGTCGATCTGCCCCCTCCCATAGACTTGCAATGAGGGGGCATGGTGTGATGTCACATCCACACCCCTCTTGATGTCATGCCACACACCCTTAATGCAAGTCTATGGGAGGGGGCGTGTAGATCCCCACAGCCCTCATCCAGCGTTTTGAACAAAATGGTCCAAACGGGAGTGGACTATCCCTTTAAGTACGCAGCATAATTCCCCACACATTAGGTTGACAGCACAGTTACCTCCACATTTGGCTGGCAGTATAATTCCCCCACATTAGGTTGACAGAATAGTTCCCCCATATTAGGTTGGCAGTATAGTTCCCCCCACATTAGGTTGGCAGTATAGTTCCCTCACATTGGGTTGGCAGAATAGTTCCCCCACATTGGGTTGGCAGTATAGTTCCCCCACATTAGGTTGGCAGTATAATTCCCCCACATTAGATTGGCAGAATAGTTCCCCCACATTAGGTTGGCAGTATAGTTCCCTCACATTAGGTTGGCAGTATAGTTCCCCCACATTGGGTTGGCAGTATAGTTCCCCCACATTAGGTTGGCAGTATAATTCCCCCACATTAGATTAGCAGAATAGTTCCCCCACATTAGGTTGGCAGTATAGTTCCCCCCACATTAGGTTGGCAGTATAGTTCCCTCACATTAGGTTGGCAGTATAGTTCCCCCACATTGGGTTGGCAGTATAGTTCCCCCACATTAGGTTGGCAGTATAGTTCCCCCCACATTAGGTTGGCAGTATAGTTCCCTCCCATTAGGTTGGCAGTATAGTTTCCCCACATTAGGTTGTCAGTATAATTCCCCCACGTTAGGTTGGTATTATAGTTCCCTCACATTAGGTTGGCAGTATAGTTCCCCCACATTAGGTTGGCAGTATAGTTCCCCCACATTAGGTTGGCAGTATAGTTCCCCCCACATTAGGTTGGCAGTATATTTCCCCCCACATTAGGTTGGCAGTATAGTTCCCCCCACATTAAGTTGGCAACATAGTTCCCCCCACATTAGGTTTGCAGTATAGTTAACCCACATTAGGTTGGCAGTATAGTTCCCCCACATTAGGTTGGCAGTATAGTTCGCTCACATTCGGTTGGCAGTATAGTTTCCACAACATTAGGTTGGCAGTATAGTTCCCCCACATTAGGTTGGCAGTATAGTTCCCTCCCATTAGGTTGGCAGTATAGTTCCCCCACATTAGGTTGTCAGTATAATTTCCCCCACGTTAGGTTGGTAGTATAGTTCCCTCACATTAGGTTGGCAGTATAGTTCCCCCACATTAGGTTGGCAGTATAGTTCCCCCACATTAGGTTGGCAGTATAGTTCCCCCCACATTAGGTTGGCAGTATAGTTCCCCCCACATTAGGTTGGCAGTATAGTTCCCCCCACATTAAGTTGGCAGCATAGTTCCCCCCACATTAGGTTTGCAGTATAGTTAACCCACATTAGGTTGGCAGTATAGTTCCCCCACATTAGGTTGGCAGTATAGTTCGCTCACATTCGGTTGGCAGTATAGTTTCCACCACATTAGGTTGGCAGTATAGTTCCCCCACATTAGGTTGGCAGTATAGTTCCCTCACATTCGGTTGGCAGTATATATGTGACAAACAAAGAAATGGAGCGCTCACTCCGAGATTGCAGGGTCAGCTTCTTTATTGGTTCAGATGAACATCAACGGGAGTCAAGGTGCGGGGAGGCAGGTGGCGTGGACGCAGGGGTATTGAGCGACGGGCCGTTATTGCGCCGAGGTGCCAACGTTTAAAGACATGTGAAACCCCATTCATGCATATGGTAAAAAGGGAAAAAATTATAATTATTTTTATCACATTTTCATGCACTGATGTTTGTCAATGTCAATTGGGATAATTAAATAAAACTGTCTAAGTCTTACACAGTGCAAACTTTGGGTACGTTCATATGGGCAAATATTTTGCAGAATTTCTGGAATTTCTGCAGCAGAAAATACACAACACAATCCTCTATGGAAAAATATTCAGCCAGGTTAAACATACCGTTAGATGGATACTCAGCAAATTTGCCAGATTTATTGCCGTGGCTCAGGCTAACTGAAATATCTGGTGCATCTTTAGGTTGCGTTCACACGTGCCTTTTTTTTTTTTTTTTTGCTGAATCTAAAGGGTGCGTTCACACATACATACTTTTGCTGCAGATTTGCTGCTGATTTTGCTGCCCATTGACTTTAATGGGCAGTTAAATCTGCTGAAGAAAATGTGCAGCACATTAGCAGCAGAAAATAGGCATGTGTGAACGCACCCTTAGACTTAAAGAGGTACTCCGCCCCTAGACATCTTATCCCCTATCCCGCTGCTGGGGACCCCGGGGATCGCTGCTGCAGCACCCCGCTATCATTACTGCACAGAGCGAGATCGCTCTGCACGTAATGACGGGCAATACAGGGGCTAGAGCATCGTTACGTCACGGCTCCGCCCCTCGTGATGTCACGGCCCGCTCCCGTCAATACAAGTCTATGGGAGGGGGCGTGGCGGTCGTCATGCCCCCTGCCATAGACTAGCATTAAGGGGACGGGCCGTGATGTCATGAGGGGCGGAGCCGTGACGTAACGATGCTCCGGCCCCTGTATCGCCCGTCATTACGCACAGAGAGAACTAGCTCTGTGCAGTAATGATGGCGGGGTGCCGCAGCGGCGATCCCCGGGGTCCCCAGCAGCGGGACCGCGGCGATCTAACATCTTATCCCCTATCCTGTCGGATTTAAAGAGAAAGTATTGATTAGTTTTATCATACTGGTTGGAGCCAGATACTGAATCATGTTCTTTTTCTTCTAATTTGTTTTTTATCCGACTGTAAATTAAATTTTTATTATTTATTGTACATTATTAAGGGTGCAGCCATCTTGTCTGAGATGTGCTTTATACAGGAGATATCCCATTCACATGAATAGGAAACTTGTGTGGGCATGCTCTGCCACCTTTATTGAGGTCAATCCACTGGGAAGCGGATCTCCAAACTTTAGCTATTGTGAAGATCTTGTTTTATCTATCTACTGGTGTCATCTTTCATTGTAATGCCGTACAAATCACTTTCCATCTGCCTCCTCCTTATTATCACAGATAAAACAGGAAGTCTCTGCTTAGTTTTAGGTCTAGTAGCCAAAATGAAAAGTGCAGCATTTCAGGATTCTTTTTAAATAAAAATAGTAAATAAAAAACAAAAAACACCAAACATGCTTTAAAAATATTTTGCACTACAATTTTAGCTTTAAATGTGCCAAACTTAATTTAAACAATAGGTCATTTCTTGAGGACACATTTTCTTTGAATGTACACCAACCATTTGTTGGCTTACTTTAGACACGGTAATGCATCAAAACAAATAAATGCTTCAATTGCACTATTTCGGCCCATTTGAAGCCAATATTGTAGTGCAACAGTCATTGTAAATAACTGTTTATAACACTTGATCTCCGGACAATAACCCCACCCTGACACCTCAATGCTCTAACATGCGCTCCTGACTGCTCCGCAGCCTCCAGTGGTTGTACTTGGTACGTTTGATGACTTGGCATAAATAAACACCGACCTCTCTTGTTTTATTCTATTCAAACTTGTGGGGTTGTAGGGGGTTTAAATGCCCCACTGGGTCATATGAGAGGTTGGGGTGTTTAGATGCTATCCATATATGATACACTGGGTCATATGAGAGGTTGGGGTGTTTAGATGCTATCCACATATGATAGGCTGGGTTCAGTTACACATGTCGTGGCTATCAGTCCCAAAGACTTATGGGGGATTAAAGTTAAGGTTGTGACCTGGGCCTGTGCTTCCCACATGTTGCCAGTGTTTGTTCATGTGGATTGGATCATTTTTAGAAGCTGTTATCAGCAGCCTGGACAGCAGAACTATGATGTAATACTCGCTGGCAAAATGATGCGCATTGTCCTCCTTTGATATCCTTGATTTTATATCATCAGGAGTCTCCGCAAACACAAGATCCACTGGGTTCAAGTATAGAAGCAACGCAAGAGAAGTAAACAACGGCAAACAGGTTACAGGGAATGTGTTAACAGATCAGATGAGATCTAAACAGAGGAAAAAGGCAACAAAAATGTGGTAAAAATAGCAGGAAAGAAACAATTCTAAATCAAAGGATATACATGTCCAACGTATTTGCCTGTCTGAAAGCCTCATGTGTTTGCTTTAAATCTTGTCACAATAATTAGGAAAAAGAGGAATTTACAAATGTAAAATATAGAATAGCAGAATTGTTATCCATAGGGGGCAGTATTATATTGGTTAGTGTGTATTCTCCAACATGGGTGCAAAATTATAGTAGTTAGTTCTATTTTTCCATGTAGAAGGCAGTCATTGAATAATTAAAATATTGTACAATACATAAGGGCAGTACAGTGATCCCTCAACTTACAATGGCCTCAACAAACAATAGTTTCAACATACAATGGTCTTTCTGGACCATTGTAACTTGAAACCAGACTCAACATACAATGCTATGGAATCTGCGAAACGTGTCAATCCCTGGAAGAACCGACCAATCAGAATGGACTTTTACTGGTAAAACTCCTGTAGTCCTAAAGTGCATGCACTGACTGGTGTCTGGTAGCGCCCACTACAGTACAGGGAGGTATTACATGTTCTGCATTCTTTACCTCTGTCAGGGTTAGCTGCTCCTTTGGACATCAGGTGAGGGCGGCTCCATTTTACTTTTTTTTAGGACATTGCGTGTTCTGTACAGGACCCTGAAGAAGCTTCTGTCCTCTACATAGACCAGTGTTTCCCAAAGAGGATGCCTCCAGCTGTTGCAAAACTACAACTCCCAGCATGCCCGGACAGCCGAAGGCTGTCCGGGCATGCTGGGCGTTGTAGTTTTGCAACAGCTGGAGGCTCCCTGCTTGGGAAACACTGACATAGACAGTGATTACAGCTCCCAGCAGATCTTTATTACATTTATATGTAAGGATTTGCTTTATCTATATTAGTTATCTACTTATTTTTGGATGACATTTTGGTGGCTTCAGAACCAATTACCAGGTTTCCATAGAGTTCTGGTCTCAACATACGATGGTTTCAACATACAATGGTCGTCCCAGAACCAATTAATATTGTAACTTGAGGGACCACTGTAATATAGTAGGTATATTCCTGTTTATAGGAACTAGTGTTACACTGGTTATATTCTTGAACAAAGGAAGCATTATTATAGTGGTTATACTGTATTCTTGCACATAGGAGGTAGTATTCTTTTACATAGTAGTAAGATGCTTGTACATGGGGACTACTGTAGTATTAATAAGCTTGTACATAGTAGGTTCTATCATAGGAGTCCTATTGTTTCTAAATCAGTTAGTATTATGGTAATTATATTTTTTTCTATATGGGGGTGGCAGTGGCGGATCCAGAGTCTAATCTCGGGAGGGGCACTATCATGCTCTATTTGCAAGAGGTAATGTCTGGTGGTGGACAATCACCCCATTGCCCCCCTCCCCCCTTGGATCCACCACAGGGGGGAGGTCAGTATTGTAGTAGTTATATTCTTTTACATTGTGGACAGTATTATAGGATTAGTCATTTTGTAATGCATAGGGAGCAGTATTATAGTAATGATAACACTAAGGCACGGAAGAGGAAGGGCAGGATGACACCACTGACTAAACTCCTACACATACCAACCATAAGCAGGAAAAACACTGAAAAAGATAAAACTAGGGGAGCACTTTAAAGAAAAATGAAAAAGCATTTAAAGGGGTACTCCGGTGAAAACCTTTTTTCTTTTAAATCAACTGGTGGCAGAAAGTTAAACATATTTGTAAATGACTTCTATTAAAAAATCTTAAACCTCCCTGTACTTATTAGCTGCTGAATACTACAGAGGAAATTATTTTCTTTTTGGAATGCTCTCTGATGACATCACGAGCACAGTTCTCTCTGCTGACGTTATTAAAATAATAATAATAACACTTTATTTATTGTTGTCCTTAGTGGGATTTGAACCCAAGTCCCCAGCACTGCAAGGCAGCAGTGCTAACCACTGAGCCACCATGCTGCCCTTAGCATACATCTGCTATGCATGGTTCCTAAAATGGACAGAGATGTCAGCAGAGAGCACTGTGCTCATGATGTCATCAGTGTTCCAAAAAGAAAGGAATTTCCTCTGTAGCATTCAGCAGCTAAGAAGCACTGGAAGGAATAAGATTTTTTAATAGAAGCAATTTACAAATATGTTTAAGTTTCTGCCACCAGTTGATTTAAAAGAAAAAAGGTTTTCACCGGAGTACCCCCTTTAAAGTATAAATGGTGATAGAAAAAATATCAAAGGCACTCACCTATAAAAACACTTGCTTTCCTTTAATACATGTCCATTGAACAGCTGGCTGCTGGTAGAGCAACAGAATGCGAGTGGTGAGAGCAATGGAACCGTTTCGTGGTCTCCTGCTTCCTCTGGCCTCCATCAATTTTGTATATATATGCAAAGTATATGTCTCTGACAGGAGTCCATGCTGCTATAATAATTCCTCTGAAGTGAAACACAAAAAAAAATCTGATGTGAAATAATCCAATTTTAAATTTCAATTTGATATTTTCCAAATTAATTTGTTCCAAATCAATGTTCTCACCACTATACAGTATCTCATTCTCTACCTCAGAGACAGTATTATAATACAGTTATATCTTGTACATAGAGGGTAGTATAAGGTATTCATATCCTTGTACATGAGGGTAGTATTATAGTATTTATATTGTTCTACATAGGGGGCAGTATTATAGTTTTTATAGCACTGTACATAGGAGACAGTATTAAAATAGTTATACCCTTGTACATAGGAGTAGTAGTGTAGTACTTATATTCTTGTACATAAGGGAGAAGTCGTTTTTTTGTACATAGATGGCAGTATTTTAATATAACAATGATATTTGTTCATATGGACAAGCATTACAGTAGTTCTTTCTTTTACTTTGAGGCAGTATTATAGTAACTTTAGAAATCTGGATTCTTTTACCAAGAAAGCAGGAATTAAAGTACCGTATTTTTCGCTCTATAGGATGCACCGGCGTATAAGACGCACGGTATTTTTAGGTGCAAAATCTAAAAAATTTAAGATTTTGAACCCAATAGGGGTCTTCAACCTGCGGACCTCCAGATGTTGCAAAACTACAACTCCCAGCATGCCCGGACAGCCGTTGGCTGTCCGGGCATGCTGGGAGATGTAGTTTTGCAACATCTGGAGGTCCGCAGATTGAAGACCACTGCATAGGAGGTAATACTCACGTGTCCCCGCCGCTCCGGACCAGTCACCGCTGCCCTGGATGTTGCTCCATGTCGCCGTGTCCCCGTCGCTCCGGAACGTCTCTGCTGTCGGCCGGGTATCCTCGCTCTCCGTCATCACGTCGTTACGCATGCCGACGCATGTACGCGACGACGTGATGACGAGGAAGGAGATCGCCGGCCATACAGGGGATCCCTGAACGGAGAAGACACCGAGGAGGCAGGTAAGGTCCCTCCCGGTGTCCTGTATGCATTAACCCGGCTATTCAGTCGGGCTGTTCGGGACCGCCGCGGTGAAATTGCGTCAGTCCCAAACAGCCCGACTGAACAGCCGGGTTAGTGTCACTTTCCCTTCAGATGCGGCGGTCAGCTTTGATCGCAGCATCTGAAGGGTTAATACAGGGCATCACCACGATCGGTGATGTCCTGTATTAGTCGCGGGTCCCGGCCGTTGATGGCCGCAGGGACCGCCACGATAGGGGTGTATTCGCCGTATAAGACGCACCGACTTTTTTGCCCCAGTTTTGGAGAAGAAAAAGTGCGTCTTATACGGCAAAAAATATGGTAGTTATATTTTGGATATAGGAGGTAATATTCTCTGTAGGTTTTCAGACAGACAATCTGTGAAATGAAGCAGTGATCATGGGGGAGGGGAGGGTCTGCATTGTGGATCAGTGCGCTTTATTGGTTCCTTGCAGCACTGGAGTTCTGGAATCAAACCCAACATCTGCATGGAGTTTGTCATACTCCAGAAATATCCTGAATAGCTATTTGGCTTCCTGTAAATGTGAGGTAGAAAGATTGGATAATGATCTCCGGTGGACAGCGATTATGGTAATGGTAAACTGGGGCAGATTTAGTGGTTCAATTTGCGCCAAAAAACTGGCTTCCATGACTTGCACCACATTTACTATATGTGTTTTAGACACTTTTGTGTTGTCCCTCAACAAAGGGGAGTGGCATATTGGTAGAAGGGGTGTTGAAAAGGGAGCATGGTCTAAAGGCAAAATTGTGCTTTAAAAAGCGCCAAATTTTGCTTCATGATTTTGGCGTACAGTAAGCCCATTAATAATTTCCTAAACTTCAGCTAGACAGTGCAAGTTTTTGGCTCCACTTTTATAGCTTGCTCTTTTATCTTCAATTTCGTTTAATTTTTTAACTTGTGAATTTATATGAGTATATTGTCCCATATTTATCAATCTACCTGAAACCCAAACTGTCTGGTCTGACCAATCACAGCTCCTGGCAAAGTAAAAGCTGAGCTGTGATTGGTTGTTATGAGCAAAATTAGACAAGTATGGACCATGGAGTGAAGTAAGTGAAAAAAAAAATTTTTTTTTTTTTTAAAAGGTTGCAACCAAGTTGAATCTCAAAAGATTGAGCCTAGGCTGTGATGGGGGCGATACATTGGACCACATCTACTATTAATATACCCATAGTTTAGTGTCAGCTTTTGGAACACAATTGTAGTGCAACTTCCAAATTTTAGCCAATGGTGACACTTTACAAGAGGAAACCCAAACAACCCCTGGTTGGACTTGATGGACGTATGTCTTTTTTCAACCATACTAACTATGTAACCCCACACATTAAACCTTCAGCCCTGATAAAATGGATGTTTCCTGATGTTTTTTTTTTTTTTTTTTTTTTTTTTTTTTTACAAAACCCAACAGAGTTATTATTGAAACCTATACTATATATTTTCACACATCTTGAAGTGGTCAGAAAACTCAAACAGAATTGTATATAGGAAAAATCCTACTATTTTCCTTTTATATCATTACTGGGCCTCATTTACTAAGAGTGGAGTGTAGTTTTCATTGGAGGTTTTTGTTTCCTCCGTATTTACTATTGTATCTTATATTTGGCAATTTACCTACATTTTGCTTTTGTTACACATGCTCTGAGCTGTGGGGTTTCCAGCGCTCAAAAGCAACACCTTTTCTGTGGAAACATCAGTAAATTAGTAGGTTTCTTTTGAAAATGTAGTGTTTTTTTTTTTTTTTGGAGACACAACCCTTTCCCTGATGGCCAAACCCTGCTTGAAAAAGCCTTAATAAATGAGGGCCATTGTGTTTTAAAGGGGTACTCCGGTGGAAAACTTTTTTTTTTTAAATCAACTGGTGCCAGAAATTTAAACCGATTTGTAAATTACTGTCCAGAGAAGGAGAAAATCCCCATAGCAAACATATGCTGCTCTGGACAGTTCCTAAAATGGACAGAGATGTGCGCAGAGAGCACTGTGCTCGCGATGTCAGCAGAGAGCACTGTATTCCAAAAAAAATAATTTCCTCTGTAGTATTCAGCAGCTAAGAAGTACTGGAAGGATTAAGATTTTTTACTAGACGTAATTTACAAATCTAAATCTGTGTATCATCGCTTATAAATAATGGAATAAAACTAAGAACTTTAGTTTATCTAATATAACGCATAGATAGCACTTACTTTAACCCCTTAAGGACTTAGGACGTACCTGTACGTCCTAAGCCCGCTCCCGGTGTTAAAAACGGGATCACGCCGTGACCCCGCATCACACGGGGTCGGTCCCGGCTGCTAATCATAGCCGGGACCCTGGGCTAACAACGCGTGGCATCGATCATTGTGCCGCGTGCTGTTAACCCTTCAGACGCGGCGATCAAAGTTGACCGCCGCGTCTGAAAGTGAAAGTATATGCTTCCCGGCAGCTCAGCCGGGCTGATCGGGACATCGCGATAAAATCGCGATGTTCCAATCAGCTGGGACGCAGGCGGAGGTCTCCTTACCTGTGTCCGCGGCGTCCGATCGGGGTTTGATTGCTCCAAGCCTGAACTACAGGCTTGAGCAATCGAGCCCCTATCTCGCTGATCCGTAACAGAGCTATGGCTCTGCAGGGATCAGCATAGGAGATCAGTGTGTGCAGTGCTATAGCTCCCTATGGGGCTATAGCACTGCAAAAAAAAAGTGGAAAAAAAAAGTTAACAAAGGTCATTTAACCCCTTCCCTAATAAAAGTTCAAATCACCCCCCTTTTCCCATAAAAAAACTGCGTAAATAAAAATAAACATATGTGGTATAACCGCGTGCGTAAATGTATATCATTAATTAAACCACACGGTCAATGGCGTACGCGCAAAAAAATTCCAAAGTCCAAAATAATGTATTTTTGGTCCCTTTTTATATCATGAAAAAATTTATAAAAAGTGATCAACAAGTCCGATCAATACAAAAATTGTACCGCTAAAAACGTCAGATCACACCGCAAAAAAGGAGCCCTCATACCGACCCATCCGCAGAAAAATAAAAAAGTTATAGGGGTCAGAATATGACAATTTTAAACGTATAAATTTCCGTGCATGTAGTTATGATTTTTTCCAAAAGTACGACAAAATGAAACCTACATAAGTAGGGTATCATTTTAATCATATGGACCTACAGAATAAAGATAAGGTGTCATTTTTACTGAAAAATTTACTGCATAGAAACGGAAGCCCCCAAAAGTTACAAAATGGCGTTTTTTTCTTCAATTTCGTCGCACAATGATTTTTTTTCCCGTTTCGCTGTAGATTTTTGGGTAAAATGACTAATGTCACTGCAAAGTAGAATTGGTGGCGCAAAAAATAAGCCATCATATGGATTTTTAGGTGCAAAATTGAAAGGGTTATGATTTTTAAAAGGTGAGGAGGAAAAAACAAAAGTGCAAAAACCGAAAACCCCTCAGTCCTTAAGGGGTTAACTGATGGCATAAATTCAATATCCAATACTACCTGTACTGTAGATATTGGTACTGTAGACTTGCTGAGAGGTCCTGTCCAGTCACAGCAAGTCTACAGTACCAATATCTACAGTACAGGTAGTACCGGTCTTGCATATTACCAGCTTGCCTCTTAATTAAGTAAGACTGTCCTTATAACAGCATTGGAGGATTTTTTACGGACCAATTATTGTGTGCTACACCCTTTACTCCCTGCAATTATTTGAATTTATGCCATCAGTTAAAGTAAGTGCTATCTATACATTATATTAGATAAACTAAAGTTCTTAGTTTTATTCCATTATTTATAAGCGCCAATACACAGATTTCTATTACTGTTAACCCCTTTCTGAGTGGAACTACAGGGATCCACCTTGTTGTATCTAGGCTGCTCAGTTAGCTATCCCAGTGCGCCGGTGCTAAAACTTTTTCATATTGTAATTTACAAATCTGTTTAACTTTCTAAAACCAGTTGATTTAAAGAAAAAAAGTTTTCCACCGGAGTACCCCTTTAATTTAAATTTGTTCCTTTTGGAATAATAAAAAAAAATATTTATATTATTGTGAAGTGTATAATCTTTAAAATTTACCAAAACTTTAATCTAAGGGGGAGATTTATGAAACCTGTGTAGATAAAAAGTGCTCATGGCAACCAATCAAATAAGCAATCTGATTGGTGGCTATGTGCAACTGCAGCACTTTTCCTTTGCACGTTTCATAAATTCCCCTCCCCCCCCCCTTAATTTTAATTAAGCATTTTAATTTTGTCAATAGCCAAAAGCTGAATAAACTAAAATTTGATGAACAAGATGATTTATAGCTTGTCCTATGAATTACAATACTGTACAACAATTATTTTTATCAGCTAAAAAACAAAAAAAACTATGGATTAAAAGCCAAAATATAGGAAATAAAAAAAATTAAAAATACAATAGTAATAAATCTAGTAAAACTATAAAGTTAAAGTTAAACTTTTTTTTAAGCAGTAAAATACAACAAAAAACCTATATAAAATAATAATTTTGGGGGGCATCTCCTTAGATTTTGTAGTAAAATGAATGATGTCATTCCAAAGTACAATTGGTTCCGTATTAAACAAGCCTCACATGGGTCTGTAGGATTGAAAGGGTTATGGATTTTAAAAGGCGAGGAGGAAAAAAACAAAACACTAAATTTGCTACATTATTAGTGCCAAAACTACCCTGTGTCATTATAAGGTTAAAAGTAAGTTTTTTTTAAGAGAAAAGAAATGAAGAGAAAATAATTTGTATTATTATTATTATTATTATTATTATTATTATGAGTAATAGTAGCAGTATAGTATTAAAGAATGTCCTTATCTGGGATCTTTATGTCTTTGGCTTGAGACAGATCAGGGGAAGAAGGGTTAATCTTTCTGCTTTCCTGGCAGATGTAAATTTCACACATATCTCAGTAAATAATACCTTCTGAAACATTTTAGGTGCTGCTACTTTCTGGGGTTTCTCCCCCTGGCTTTTATTTTTAGCTTCTTATGTTTTTTTGGTTCCATGAGAACAATCAGGCCACACAGTCCTTAATCTAGCGCAGACCTTAGCACAGTCCCTCTGGGATGACACTGCTCTCATTATCTTCTGCTCCCAGTGTCAGGGGTCAGAGTGCACATGGTGGAGCCATGTCCTCAGCTAATGCCAAGTCATTTGAGGAATTGCAATGCAAAATCTTACCACTCAACGTGTCTGGATCACCCAGTCTTTCCACTCCTTTTCTTTATTTTATTACATACTTTTTTTGACAAATTCATTTGAAGTGGAAGGTATAAATAAGCAAAATGTAAAACCATTTAAGTCAGTGGTCTCAAACTGTGGCCCTCCACATGTTGCAAAACTTTAACTCCCAGCATGCCCGGACAGCCAACGGCTCGAATTCCGCTGGAATATTCTGCAAGGACATTCTGCTGCGGCAGAGTGCCATTGATTTCAATGGGATTTGGCTGCATTGTGCACTCAGTGGAATATTCTCTCTGCGGATGCCAGAATCGGGATTTCTACTACAGACACGTCTATTCTTTCTGCAAATTTTGCTGGGAAATGCATTACCGTCTATAAGACAGTGCATTTCCAAAGGGGAAATGAACTTTATAATGTGTGAAATGTCTGAGCGGACATTCGGCACATTTTACTACCGTGTGAACATACCCTTACACTCATAGGCTGTAGATTCTTCAGTCCTGCAGCCTTTGAGCTGCCAGTCCATGATCCCATAATTGGTTGACGCAATTATCTATTTGGGCACTAGAAGACACTATTATTATATGGAGGCACAGGAGGGCACTATTACTATATGGGGTCACAGGGGGCACTATTATAATATTGGTGCACAGGAAGGCACTTTTACTGCATGGGGTTTACAAGGTCCCTTTTACACTGTATTGAGCACGTGGGGACATTATTACTGTATAGGACAAAGGGGGCATTATTACAAAATGAGACACAGGGGGATATTATTACTCTATGGGGTACAATTACTGCATGGTGGCACAGGGGGTATTATGGGCACAGTGGGGTATTACCCGGGGCAGAGGGGCCATTATTAATGAGTAGGTGTACTGTTGGTGCATTATATGGGAATAATATCAGAGTAGGCTCATTTTTTATGAGTGGGGGGGGGCACAGTAGGGGCATTATTACCGAGTAGAAGCACAGTGCACAGGGCACAGTTGGACAGAGAAGATGTCACCTGTGAGTCACTTTATGTAACTGTATATGGTCTGCAGAGCTCTTACATTAAAATAGCGTCCACCAATACATGGCTATTGTATGGGGGTAACATTGGTTATATTGGTCTTTGCAGAAACTATATATGAAATCATAGTGTAAAGGTATTATTTGGCCCTTCTACAGTGCGATTACCAAGTGCAGGCTCCATAAAGAATGAATGGAGCACTGGCCATATATATGTAGGTGCACAGCGTTTATTCTGGGAACAGTTTTGGGTGAAGATCCGACAGCTGGGACAGACTTCCCTTCACCCTGTTTGCATAGCGAATAACTTCTTCAGATGGGCATACATATTAGCAGCAAGGCTTTCAATAGCAGAGTTATGGTAGCTTTGACTAATTCAATCTGAGAGGATTCCTATTGACCCATAATTACTCAGAATTCAGTTGGATTAACAAATAGACATCGCTGCTGAGCTGAAAACACGATTTTACTATGTAAAAAATGCAAAAGGACCAGTGACAGAAGAGAGAATGATTGAGGTGTAGACCCCACCCAAAGGCTCCCATACACAATAGAGAAAGGTCAGCTACACCCACCAATCACAGCAGGATCGGCTGACAAACTAATGTGTATGGAAGCTCCTCAACTCTCCACTGTCACATAAAGTTGAGGGTCAGAGGGATCAGGAATGTTCAGTTTGAATTTGCCCCATCATTTTGTTCTTGGGAAGATAAATTCCACCACAAGACTCTGGCTGTGGCTAACCTTGGTTAAGCTAAATGTTTATGTGTATAGTAGGATCAGGATGGATACCACTTGACCAATCAAACTTTTGGCTAACCATTCAATGTATGCCATTGAAGTTGTTTGGCCACTTTAAAGTAAAACTGTCAGCCAGTTCACCACACCAAATCCAATATAATGGGTGATAGTGTGGGTGAACTGGAGTCCAACGAGGGGTCACTTACTTTAGTGTTTGCCCTGGTCGCTGAGTTCTCCCCCGTTAAAGTTCTGTTTGTTCTTTCTGTAGTAGCGCATTAAAGGCGGTCCCCTGGCGTCCATATTTTTTTGGGTCCCGAAGAAAGGGGCCTAAGCCTGCCTCTGTGGTTTGCATATTCACTTTCTTCACATGCCCCCGTAGCACAGCGCTCTGTCTGCAGAGCGCATGCGCTTGAAGATTTTATGCAGCTCTCACGCAGAGCGCTCTCCGGGGATGCTCCGGGGACGTCATCAGGACGTGAGAGCTGCGTAAAATCTTCAAGCGCATGTGCTCTGCAGACAGAGTGCTGCGCTATGGGGGCATGTGAAGAAAATGAATATGCCCCATCCTCCGGGACCCAAAGAAATATGGACACTGGGGGCCCGCCTTCAAAGCGCTACTACAGAGAGAACTTAGCGGCCAGGGCGCACAGTAAAGTAAGAGACCCCTCGTTGGATTCCAGTTCACCCACACTATCATCCAGTATATTGGGTTTAGTGTTGGTGAACTGTCTGACAGTTTTTACTTTAATACTTCTACCAGATGCAAGTTATAGTTATTAAAGGGGTTGTGTGCTGCCCTGCTTTTCGGAGCTCCGCACGCAGCGTCCGGAAGTTCATTACTCCGAACGTTGTGTGCAGGCTTCCGTGTTTGCGGCCGCCGGGCGTGACATCACGCCCGCACCCTCAACGAAAATCTATGGGAAGGGGGCCTTCCCACAGACTTTGGTAGAGGGGGCGGGAGTGACGTCACGTCCGGTGGCCACGAACACGGAAGCCTGCACACAACGTTCGGAGTAATGAACTTCCGGACGCTGCGTGCGGAGCTCCGAAAAGCAGGGCAGCGCACAACACCTTTAAACTGGAGAATGGATTAATTAAATTATCCAGGGATTTATTTTGTTTTGGAGTCACAAGGAATTTTCACCCCTAAAATGAGGAAAATTGGCTACAACCTCACAGAAATTTTTTGCCTTTCTCTAGACCAAAACTACAGGATAAAATGCTGAACTGGATGGAGGTAGGATTGTCTACCTTGGAAACTGTGTTACTATGGTATACCTATATCTAAGAGAAGATAATCTAATGTACAGCCCATGTTATGATATAAGGATTAGTCACTGTTTCCTGTAGTAGATATTGGATATTGTCTTAAGGGCCTGTGCTGTAACAAAGCAACACATCTCAGTAACATGTCCACAGATCCAGGTTTGATCAAATTTGACACATGATTTTCCTATTTGTTTCCTCTCCTTCCTTTTCTTTCCTTAATATCCTAATATGTCCCATAGGAGACAGCTTATTTCCATCAGCTTGTATTCATTGTAAACAGGGTAGCGAAGCTCCGTGTCCAGTCACATACGGTCAGAATTTACTTCATAACTGATCGCTGTAAACAATAAACCAAAAACATATTTCCTGTGTCCTTAATATGTAACATTAACTGCAAAACTGGCCGAAAAATCAACACAAATTTGTACAGCTGTGCTGAGGGTTAACCCTTCCTGGGATCGCCAGGCCAGGCCTCTCAGAACCCAATTCCATACCAGAATTTCCATAATAATTGCAAACACACCCCTACCCCTTCATATATATATATATATATATATATATATATATATATATTCAAATAATAGCTAAAAATTATCCAAATCTTTATTGAAAAAAGTCTATAAAATCTGTTACAAACACATAAGATACCGGAGATGGTAGGACTCAAATTATAGAGAACCTACATAGGGACAATCCCCCCCTAGCCACCAGCAGGAATCCAGGACTGGAGTGGACATTCGTTGTGCTTCATATAGAGTGGAGATGTAACGGCAACAGTAGCATTGGAATGGAGCTGGAGCTTTATACTTTGGGTTGTATCATAGTCCGTGGTATATAGAGGTTTCGTCCAGTGTGTTATCTTATACATCACACTGGTTTAGGAAGGTCAGACAATCCTTCTTTAGCAAATAAACTTTCTATCTGGATATTACATGGGACACAGTTCTAAGTAACTTGGAGGCCTTTGTCTCGGTTATCTATTCATCTGCAGACTGAACCGGAGGAGGTACATATGGAGTAAATGGAGGCCATTTATGAAAGAAATGACGATTTATATTGTATGTATCTAATATAAACCTTAGGAAGTGGTGGTGTATCATGACCGACTTTTCTATAAGGTATAAACAACAGTCTTTGAGGATACTCACCAAATCCCAAAGATATATTGGACGGCACGCTTTGCCTCTAGGAATCTCCAATACAAGAATCAAATTAATATTGTATATTTCAAATTGTCCCATGTATCGCTGTTCTCTTCTTTTTAGTGCTTGCTATTTGTTGCTATGTTTGTCCGTTATACAGAATGGAATGATACTTTACATCTTATTCTCCCACTCGATATCTAGCACATTTGTAATAACCCCTGATGAACCGTAATTATATCAACAGTACGGGGAAATTCGTCGGGTTGTAGTAGGGGATTGACCCTGAAATAATATGGGGGGGGGGGGCGATTGTCCCTATGTAGGTTCTCTATAATTTGAGCCCTACTATTTCTGGTATCTTATGATATAAGTGTTTGTAACAGATTGTTTAGACTTTTTTCAACAAAGATTTGGATAATTTTTAGCTATCATTTGAGTATTCCTTGGTTAGAAGGTAGCTAATTTGGACAAGAGTGTCCTGCTTTGTCAGTGATTGATATATATATGACATATATATATATATATATATATATATTTTATTTTTTTTATGGGGTAGAGATTTATCATTAAGTTTACCCCTTTTTCTTGTGTATATTTTTGCACAAAAAAATAATTGCACAGTGACTTTCATTGCGTCTTTTTTGTGTGTCTTTTTTGATGGAGAAAAAGCAAGTACTCTTTTTTTGTGTATTGTGGAATGCATTTTACAGTGGATACTAATTTATCATGTGCAATTTTTTTGTTTAGACGCCTTTTTTTAATGCAAAAATACACCATCAAAAAGGGCACATAGGAAAGTGTTCTACCGAGACAGTCAGGGGATGCAAGAGCCGTCCCTCAACACTGCTTAACTACAACTACTCCCATCATGGGACAGAGTATGTCCCATGATGGGAGTAGTTGTACAGGGTGGTCCATTTATATGGATACACCTTAATAAAATGGGAATGGTTGGTGATATTAACTTCCTGTTTGTGGCACATTAGTACATGTGAGGGGGGAAACTTTTCAAGATGGGTGGTGACCATGGCGGACATTTTGAAGTCGGCCATTTTGAATCCAACTTTTGTTCTTTCAATAGGAAGAGGGTCATGTGACACATCACCAACTTATTTGGAATTTCACAAGAAAAACAATGATGTGCTTGGTTTTAACGTAACTTTATTCTTTCATGAGTTATATTCAAGTTTCTCTTTGTTTACAGCCATTGACATGTCGCCGAGGTTAACACGTGAGGAGAAATTGTGTTGATGTCTGGTGAACGCAGTAACCGGGTCATTGCGCAGATTTCAATGCAAGACACCCTACGAGACCACCCATCTCCTATGCTACAGTTATCAAACTGCTTGCTAAGTTTCGTGAAACTGGTTCAGTGCTGGATTTGCCAAAATATGGTCGCATGAAATCTGTCACTAATGAAGAAACATCAGTGGCTGTCCTAGCTTCATTCAGCAAGAGCCCATTAGTCGAACATCGCTTCGGCGGATATTAGCTACTCACAAATGGCACCCTTACAAACTCCAGCTACTGCAGCATCTCAACGAGGATGACCCAGATCGGCGAACTGAATTTGCAGAATGGGCAAAACAAAAATTGGAACAGGACCCTCAGTTTACGGAGAAGATTTTGTTCAGTTATGAGGCAAACTTTTATGTGAATGGTGAAGTTAACAAACAAAACCACCGCTATTGGTCTGACACTAACCCACATTGGATAGATCCCTCCAAGAATGTTGGAACACAAAAATTGATGGTATCGTGTGGTATATGGGGTACAAAGATAGTGGGGCCATTCTTCATCAATGGAAACTTCAAGGCCACTGAATATTGCTACATGATGATGTGTTTCCCTCTTTATGCACTGAAGCTGGCACGTTCCCTGAGTTTTTCCAGCAAGATGGTGCACCACCACATTATGGGTGTCAGGTCCGAGCATTCCTAGATGAAGAGTTTCCTGGAAAGTGGATTGGTCATCGTGGGCCAGTTGAATGGCCCCCAAGGTCTCCCGATCTGACCCCCTTAGACTTTTATCTTTGGGGTCATCTGAAGGCAATTGTCTATGCTGTGAAGATACGAGATGTGCAGCACCTGAAACTACGGATACTGGAAGCCTGTGCTAGCATTTATCCTGCTGTGTTGCTATCAGTGTGTGAAGAGTTGGAGAAGAGGGTTGCCTTGACAATCCAACACAATGGGCAGCACATTGAACACATTTGGTCAGAAACTTGTAAATAACTCATGAAAGAATAAAGTTACGTTAAAACCAAGCACATCATTGTTTTTCTTGTGAAATTCCCAATAAGTATGATGTGTCACATGACCCTCTTCCTATTGAAAAAACAAAAGTTGGATTCAAAATTGCCAACTTCAAAATGGCCACCATGGTCACCACCCATCTTGAAAAGTTTCCCCCCTCACATATACTAATGTGCCACAAACGGGAAGTTAATATCACCAACCATTCCCATTTCTTTAAGGTGTATCCATATAAATGGCCCACCCTGTAGTACCGCAGCGCTGAGAGACGGCACTTGCACATCCCCCCCGGCCGCGGGACTATTTTGGTACAGTTGGGACTACTACCCCCATCATGGACAGACTCTGCCCATGATGGGGGTTATAGTGCAGGGGCTGAGGGGCAGATCGCAGCAGGTCATTCTGCAGAGACCCGCTGCGATACACAATTATTAACTGTAAAAGCCTGCGGCACATGCGGCTACACTGCGCACCCAGCGGGGAATACTGTATACGCTGTCACAACTCATAATCCCCGCCGCTGGGAGACGGGAGCTCTGATTGGTGAAAAGCTATTCAACAATCAGAGCTCCTGTCTCCCGGCGGAGGGGATTATGAATTATGAGAGCTGTATAAAGGAGCCGGTGGGCAGCACAGTGGAGAATGACCTGCTGCAATCTGCACCTCAGCCCCTGGACTATAACTCCCACCATGGATGGACTCTCTCCATGATGAGAGTATTAGTCTGGGGGATGTGCAAGTGCCATCCCTCAGTGCTGCGGTACTACAACTACTTCCATCATGGGACAGAACCCCTGCGACCTTTACTGCTCCGCCCCCTAGTGATGATGTCATTAGGGGCAGAGCTACACAGTCCAGGCCTGACTCTGTTTTCATTATGCTTTTTGCATAATGGGAACAGAACCTTTCTGGCAGTGTTTTCCCAAACAGGGACACTCCAGCTGTTGCTTAACTACAGCCCCCCATGATGGGAGTTGTAGTTTAGCAGCAATGGAGGCTCCCTGTTTAGAAACACACTACATTTTGTGCGCTCTCTTCAGGGGAGAGCGCAAAAAATTTACTAACCCATATTTCTTGTTTTTCTTTTCTTCTCATTTCAGATACGTGAATGCGGAGGACTACGTCAGATTCAGTGGACTGCGATGATGGCCAACATTTTTTTTATTTCAATAAAATGGTAAATGAGGGCTGTGGGGAGTGTTTTTTTTATAATTTTTTTTTCAATGTGTCGTGGTTTTTATAATTGAATTTTCAGGCTTAGTAGTGGAAGCTGTCTTATAGACGGAATCCATTATTAAGCCAGGCTTAGCGTTAGCCCCAATTCAGTAAGCGCTAACCTTCAATTATTACCCTGGTACCCACCGCCACTGTGGTGCCGGGAAGAGCCGCTACCAACAGGCCCGGAGTGTCAAAAATGGCAACAGGCTTGCACTATTTGGGGTGGGGAGGACCAGTAACAATGGTCCTCACCCACCCTGGTAACGTCAGGCAGTTGCTGATACTGAAAATAGGGGAAACCCTATGTGTTTTTTTATTTTTTTTTAAATAAATGTAAAAAAAAACGTGTGAGGTTCCCCCATTTTTTTCAGTATCAGCAAAATACCAACCAAGCAGCAACAGCCTGATGTTATCTCCAGCCAGCCCTCGTTAAAGGGGTATTCTAGGCCAAAACTTTTTTTATATATCAACTGGCTCCGGAAAGTTAAACAGATTTGTAAATAACTTCTATTAAAAAATCTTAATCCTTCCAATAGTTATTAGCTTCTGAAGTTGAGTTGTTGTTTTCTGTCTAACTGCTCTCTGATGACTCACATTCCGGGAGCTGTGCAGTTCCTATGGGGATATTCTCCCATCATGCACAGCTCCCGGGATGTGACATCATCATTGAGCAGTTAGACAGAAAAGTTCAAAAGCTAATAACTATTGGAAGGATTAAGATTTTTTTATAGAAGTAATTTACAAATCTGTTTAACTTGCCAGAGCCAGTTGATATATATATATATATAAAAAGGTTTTGCCTGGAATACCCCTTTAACCCTTTTATTGACATTTAATAAATGCTGTTCATCGTCGCAATGCACAGAATCTGATGTAGTCCTCCACATTCACATATCTAAAATGAGAAGAAAAGAAACTAACAAAAAAGGTTAGTACATTTTTGGCGCTCTCCCTTGGGGTGTTCCTAAACAGGGAGTCTCCAATTGTTGATGTCTACCTACTGTATCCTGTATTTACAGTCATCTATAGACAGCTGTATATACAGGATAGCACAAAAAGACTTAACCCAGAACTGCTCAGCAGCAAGATGGGTTAACTCTTTCCTTGCTGGGCTCCTGTATAGTATACATGGGTACACTATGCACACCTTATACTATACAGCTGGCGGAGGTAAGTAGTGATGCTCTGCACCCTGTATATGTATATGCTATACATCACTCCTAACCTTCTTACACTCTGTGGACCGGGCGCTCTGGATCCGACCCATGGTGTGGTACCCTGAAGGCAGTAAAAAAAATTGCCACAGGGTACAAAAATGTTTCCACACACCAGCAAAAACGCAAGAAAAATGCTAGAGAAACTGACAAAACGCAGTAAAAAGATGTAACAGTATTTCTGGTGTTTTTGCTGGTGGACAAAAAACTTCAATGGAATCCGAGCCTCAGAGCAATAGAACAAAATCCCTGTGTCCACTTTTCCTGTTAGCTCAGGTGTACAAATAGAACAGTGTGGAGATTTAGAACTTTGTACAAAATTTATCATGTGCCTTGCACAAGTATGGTAAATTTGGTGCAATTGCACCAGATTTAGACCAACCAAAATGATCTACAAAAAACTTCTACCTACACCAACATTGATAAATTTCCCCCTATGTGTACATCTATGTGTAAATGTGTACATGCATAATGTGTACATATGTGCCCCTATATTGTAACTAGACCCCCACAGTGCCTATATTGTAATTAGAAAAGAAACAAGAGATGCTCCATGGTGTGGTTACATATCAAAAGGTAAATGCTCAATATGCCCTATATAGTATTTAGGCCCCCTTTGTGTCCCCATGTAGTAGCTAAGCCCTCACACTACCACCATATACTATAAGGCTCCATACTACCCTAAAGAAGTATTAGGCCCCCATATAATATTATGGCCCCATAAAGTAGTAGGCCTCCATACTGCCCCTTTTTTAGTAGTCCCCTATAATGGTCCCATATAGTAACAGGCCCTATAGTGCCCCATATAGTGGTTTGGCCTCGTACTGCCCTATAAAGTTAGGCTTCCATATTTAATTAAACCCAATCATTGCCCCTATATAATACTTAGACCCAGGAAACAAAAAATCAGTTACCTTTCCATCTTCCACTCCCAGCTCCCAGTGCTTTGCCCCTTTGCTTTGCTAAGGTCCTCATGCAGACAGCATCCTATAGTCTGAAGTAAAAATGGTTGTACGCTATGGCCAGTAATTTGATTTAAAAAAAAAGCTTATAATCTTGGATAAGTAATGAGATTTATTGGTAGGATTGGGAAGGTGATAAGTCCTTAGTTGGCTTTGGCAAAAGTACTGTTTGAAATTCTGTAAAGTGGTCTATAGGCTCCAGCTCTGGACATATGGAATTAAATAACCAGATAAAGGGATTATACCAGGGGAAAGAAAAAAAAAAAGCTCTGGAGTAATACACACGACTATTCTAACGCTAAGGGCTTTTCCACACTATGGACATTCAGCCAGCAGAATTTTATTGGCTGAATGTCCGCTTGCAGTAGGTGCCTCCGGATCCTTCGGTGGAACAATGTACAAACCAGCAACAGGACTTGTGTGTTCTCTACTGAAGGCTACAGAAATAAGCAGAAAAAGGAAAAGCAGGGGGCGCTACCACTAATATCAATGTAACACAAATATCTCATATCAGAAACAGATTGTAGAATCTCATTACAGAAAAAATATTTTTTTAAGTTGCTATGAACTAAATATATTTTCATACGTACTGTTCAAATACACACAATGTGGGAAATAAGTGAAAACTGAGAAAACAAAAACTGGTTTTCCCACAGCAACCTCATGTTTTATTTTACCAGTGTTGAATAGGAAATGGACCAAATCAGACACTTTTTGTATTTAGTTTTTTTTTTATTATTCACCATACTATTTTTATAGGATAACCCCTTCAATAATGATATTATCTCAGATGATAAGATTTTGTAGTAGTCCTCTGTGAACCTATCAGCACCCATGTATTATTTTTCCATTCCATACTGTGGAAATTTCTTGTCTAAGCTCCTTTTCCTGAATATGAAAACTTAATGGAGACCTGTCACCAAGAAAATCCTATCTAATCTATCCTCATGATGTTATAGAGCAGGAAGAGCTGAGCAGATTGATAGATTACTTTATGGGAAAAGATTCAGTATAACTTATAACATGTTGGCTGACATTATTGCCGTTCTATTCTTAGGAGTCCAGTGGGTGATCCTGGATAGAAGATCAGAGATTTCAATCAATAAATGACAATGAATTTTCCCACAAATATATATATATCAGACCGCTCACAGGTTCCCTTTAAAGCTTATTTTTAGTTATTTAACTTTAAAAAAAATAGGACCATTTTATTTAAGAAAAGAACCACTGCAGCACTACAGAGTCTTGAAAAAAAATTGTAGCTTTTATTCCATCACATATTCAAGGTGCAACGTTTTGGCTGAATATTGAAGCCTTTATCAAGCATTTTATTTTTAGCCATCTTTTGCGCAAAAGACAAAAGTCTGTCTTTTTCTAAAATAATGGCTGTTAACGGCTGGGTACTCCAGTGGAAAACAATTTTTTTTTTAAATCAACTGGTGCCAAAAAGTTAAATAGATTTGTAAATGACTTCTGTTTAAAAATGCTTATCCTTCCAGTACTTATCAGCTGCTGTATGCTCCACATGAAGATCTTTACTTTTTGAATTTATTTTCTGTCTGGCCACAGTGCTCTCTGCTGACACCTCTGTCCATGTCAGGAACTGTCCAGAGCAGGAACAAATCCCCAAAGCAAACCTCTCCTGCTCTGGACAGTTCCTGACATGGACAGAGGTGTCAGTAGAGAGCACTGTGGTTAGATGGACAATAACTATTCAATTTCCTCTGGAGCATACAGCAGCTGATAAATACTGGAAAGATTAAGATTTTTAAATAGAAATAATTTACAAATATATTCAACTTTCTGGCACCAGTTGATTTAAAATAAAAATGTTTTCCACCAGGGCACCCCTTTAAACTAAAAGCAAATACAAGCTAATAGACAGGAGAAGATAAAATGGAAGGATGATCTCTGCTAGTAACATCCAGGAGGATCTGTGAACATGGTACAGACCTAATAAAAACAGGAATAATAATGAGAATATCGGTTACACCAAACCAACACAATAAAATAACATAGTGTTACCCCTTTCCTTCTTCATTGGAAGAGAAGTTAAGCAGTCAATTACATGTTATTAGGGCATCAGGTGACAGATCCCTTGGCACAGCAGTGACCAGCAACTCCAAGGTCTTCTATAGAATATTTTGCAGGCCGCCTTGAGTGATGTTTTCATACAGGGTGGTAGGAAGCCCAGAGTCACATATTGTTTGTGCTGGCAGAAGCAGTAGGGTAGATTTGGCATTTGTGAATCCTCCAGAAATTGTTAGTGAAATGAGATAAAAAGTAGTCCCATATTTAGATCACACAAGCTTGTATTTCTATGAGGGACCCACTAAGCATCCTGTTCGTAAAAGGTTATGGAAACCTAATTGCAGTATCTTGGATAATGTGAATGGTCAGGAATATGTTCGTTCCCAACTAGAGAGCGTTGATTTTATGACAATATGGCTGAATAGTGTCTTCACGTTGTGTTTGGTATTTCAATTCATCTCCATTCACTTTAATGGAACAGAGCTGCAATACCACACACAACCTAAGGACAAGAGTGGCGATCTTTCTGGAACAAAGCCACTATGTTTCTCTTCCCCCATCCTTTATGTAGACTGCCAGTTAAGAATGAAAAGTGTAAGTACAGCTGGTAATTTATGCTGTGCCATGAATCAGGGAACTTTATTGAGCAGATACATATACCATGTTCTTGAATGGGATTATTGGTCCTAAGGGGCACAAGATATCTGTAAGACTTGTCATTTGTGCATCAATTTTGGAAATAGTTGTGAGGCAATGAAACTGGTATATGGGAACCCAGCCTCAGTATATGACTCAATTCAACTCAAGGCCTAATACTTTGGGCTTTTCTTCTTAAAGAGGTACTCCAGCCCTAAGACATCTTATCGCCTATCCAAAGGAGAGGGGATAAGATGCCTGATCGTGGGACTCCCACCATCTTTCATGCAGCACCCCGCTATCATCAGCCTCCGGAACGAACATCGCTCCGGGTCTGATTAATCATGATCATGGTGCCAGAGTATCAATACGTCACGGTATCGCCCCCATGTGACGTCACAGGTGATGCTGGTCTACCTCGGGTGGTGTATAGGTCAACCATGCCCTAGCGTCATGAAGAGGTAAAAACACACATTACCCCGTCCGACACCAAAACTTTAAGTATTAGACATGTATTGACAGGGCTAAATCCCGGAGCAATTTCTTGAATCATTTGGGTGGAGATTTATCAAAACCTGTGCAAAGGAAAAGTTGCCCAGTTGCCCATAGCAACCAATCAGATCACTTCTTTCATTTTGCACAGGCCTTGTTAAAAATGAAAGAAGCGAGCTGATTGGTTGCTATGGGCAACTGGGCAACTTTTCCTCTGGACAGGTTTTGATAAATCTCCCCCTTGGTGATTAGATGAAAACTTTGTATAAAGAGGCAGTGAGATTGGCTGGCAGGGTGACCCTTTTGGCACACAGGAGGCAGGAGTAAGACAGGGTTGCCTGTTGAGTCTGTTATTGTATGTGTTTTTCCATAGACCAATTTCTCACATCACTGCAGGAGTGTAATTTTTGAGGCAGTACTAATCCCCTACTGTTTGCCTCTGAGTGTTGTTGCCTATGTGGCAATGAGTCCTATAAGGTTCACATATTAAGATCTTTGGACAATGAATATTGATTTTGACTTTGACGTAACACTTTAAGTAGAGGTCTACACCTTTACTTAAATCCCTTTAATTCGAGAGGAAAGATAATGCCAAATAAAATTTAGAAATAAAGTTGAAAGATGAAAATGCTATGGTAGAGCAATGAAAGAACTACAAACTGAAATATAGAGAAGGATTACCTGGTCCCTGTCTTGTTTTATGTTGCTGTCAAATTTCCTTGCCCGTTCTTCTAACATTTATTGGAAGATAAGTTGAACCTGATAGAAACCTACAGAGAAGAGTGGGTAGGTTGGACATGTTCAATTCCTTTTTTTACTTCTTATTCTTTGATAAAACATGGACAATAATGTATACTGACTTGAATGTTACTGCTATAAAACTGCCCCTATGAACAAGAATATATCTACTATAATACTGTCTTCTATGTACAAGTCTATATACATACTTTAAAGGGGTACTCCACCCCTAGACATCTTATCCCCTAGCCAAAGGATATGGGATAAGATGTCTGACCATAGGGGTCCTGACTCTGGGGACCACTGCGATCTCTCCTGTTGCACCCCTGTACACCAGCAGCCTGGAGCTATGTTAGCTCTGTGGCTGATGACCGGCAATACAGGGGACGCCCGCCCCCTCAATGCAAGTCTATGGGAGTGGGTGTGGCGGCCATCACACCCCCTCCCATAGACTTGCATTGAGGGGGCGGGGCATCCCCTGTATTGTCACGAGGGGGTGGGGCATCCCCGGGGCATCAAAAGGGGGCGGGGCCATGATGTCATGATACATCGTCCCCTGTATCGCCCGTTATCAGCCACGGAGCAAACATAGCTCCAGGCTGCTGATGCACGGGGGTGCAGCAGGAGAGATTGCAGGGGTCTCCAGCAGCGGGACCCCTGCGGTCAGACATCGGGGGACCCCTTTAATAGTGATCCTAAGAATATACCTAAACTAATACTTGCCTCTACATATAAGAATATAACTAATACAGTGGAACCTCTCTGAGACCACCCTGTCTTATTGGAGGTTGATCTTCTCAAAGAAGATGGTCAGTATGTATAATATATGGTGGAACTGAAAATTGGTCAAAAAAAATATGGTCTGGACAAGGGGTGGTCTTCTCTAAGAGGTGGGCTTTTCTAGAGGTTTCACTGTAAAATACTACCACTGTGCACTGGAATAGCACTACTATAGGGCTGCTTATCTTACAGCCTAGAGCAGTGTTTCCCAACCAGGGTTCCTCCAGCTGTTGCAAAACTACAATTCCCAGCATGCTGGGATTAGCATGCATAGTTTTGCAACAGCTGGAGGCACCCTGGTTGGGAAGCACTGGCCTAGAGCTTATAAAGCACAGGTGTCACAGTTTTAGTACATCCTCGGTGGCCTGCACTTTATCCTGTATCTCAGTCAGCATGAACCTGCCACACTTGAAGACACTTGAGTTCCAGTGTTTTGAATTAGCTGTAAGTACAGTAAGTACAGCTGGGAGGTGGGTGACATCATCTGAACGCATGCAATCACTGGACGGGTAATCCTTGTTTTATCTCTTAACTACGCTGCCTGAAATATGGACTTCTGCTTAACATCACAACAAAACGCCACCCTCTGCAGGAAAGGAATCGCCGCCAACTAAGGAGTCATCCTGGTAGGAGCTTTAATAAAATGAAATACATGTGGAAAGGCGAGAATAGCACAATAATCTGTGTAAACAGCCGCTTGGAACCCCACAATTATATCAAATTTCCATCTGTGCGAAAATAGGGTCAAATTATTACACAGGTGCCATAGCCTCACACAGTTAACCCCTTACTGGCTGCCAATATGTATGTTTATGACCAATGGGCGGTTACTGCATATGGAGCAAGCAGAGGCGTAGTGTACGGCTTCAGGATCACAGTGCAAAATTTGTTCCAAGTCCCCCACACTACACTGCTCAAAATAATAAAGGGAACACTAAGATAACACATCCTAGATCTGAATGAATGAACTAATCATATGAAATACTTTCGTCTTTACATAGTTGATAGTGTTGCTCGCGAATATTCGAAATGCAAATTTTATTCGCGAATATCCGCCAATATAGCACTATATATTCGTAATTACGAATATTTATATATTTTTTTTCACATCAGAGTGATCATCCCTCTCTGCTTCCAGCTTGTGTGGTCTAAAGAAGGCTCTAATACTACTGTGTGAGACTGGCGTACGAATTTTCGCATATGGGAAAATTTGCATATGCAAATTTTTGCATTTGCAAATGTTCGCATATGCGAAAATATAACGCGAAAATAATGAATAAGCGAATTTTGCGAATATATGACGAATATTCGTCCATATATTCGCGAAATATCGCAAATTCGAATATGGCCTATGCCGCTCAACACTAATATTAGTTGAATGTGCTGACAACAAAATCACACAAAAATGATCAATGGAAATCATATCAACCCATGGAGGTCTGGATATGGAGTCACACTCAAAATCAAAGTGGAAAATCACACTACAGGCTGATCCAACTTTGATGTAATGTCCTTAAAGGGGGTACTCCGCCCCTAGACATCTTATCCCCTATCCAAAGGGCGGTGTCACAAGAATGCCGAGCGCGAGCGCTACCATCACCGCTAGCGGGGTCCCTGTGCTCACTAGCGGGGTCCCTGTGCTCACTAGCGGTGTCACAAGAATGCCGAGCACAAGCGCTACATAACCGTTAGCGGGGTCCCTGTGCCCACTAGCGGTGTCACAAGAATGCCGAGCACCAGCGCGGCTCTGTTCCCCGTCCCTGTCAGCTCTCAGGGTAAGGGAACTGATTTAAAAGCCTTGCGCGCAGCTAACGTAGTACTGCGCAGGCGCAGCACTACGCAAATAGCATAGGGCTAACGTAGGCAGCGCTAGGAGCCTAGGGTTATCCCTACGCTATTTGCTACGTTAGCTGCGCGCGAGGCTTTTAAATCTGAGAGCTGACAGGGACGGGGAACAGAGCCGCGCTCGGCATTCTTGTGACACCACTAGTGGGCACAGGGACCCCGCTAGCGGTGATGGTAGCGATCGTGCTCGCGCTCGGCATTCTTGTGACACCGCTAGTGGGCACAGGGACCCCGCTAGCGGTGATGGTAGCGATCGCGTTCGCGGGAGGCATTCTTGTGACACCGCTAGTGGGCACATGGATCCCGCTAGCGGTGGGGATTGATCGTACTTGCGGGGACACTGGCTGACAGGTGCAGCGGGGGGACACAGAAGCACACCGGGACAAGTGATGGCGCCACGCTGGGCTCTACAATTCATCCGGAGGGTGGGGGAGGGGCCCAACCGATATAGCGGTATGGGCAAAAATCTATACTGTGGGAGAAAAAAAAACGGTATCCGGTTCATACCGGTATACTGTCCAGCACTTCTTTAAAGTAATGAAAAAGCTGCGTTTTATTTCTTAAACATGTGACATCGCATTTTGGGGGACCTGCTCCCCTCTTCCTCGGGTTAAGAAATATAACGCTGCTTTTTCATTACTTTGAAGTTCGGCATCAATTACTACCTCGCTCAGCAAGCGCCAGGCAAGTGTCGTTTTCCTTCTGCCACACCAAGTGTGTGGACATCTACATTGCAATATTGAAGTGTAGGATCTGTGTAATCCAACAATCTCTGTGTGATACAATATAACATCAAGTATTATGTGTGACACAGTACAACAGTATGGACTGTGTGCCACAATATGACAATATACATGTGCAGACTGTGAATGGTTCAATATAAAATATGGACAACATATACAATACATCATTGTGGACTGTGTATGATACTATATAAAAGTGGTGGCTCCCACAATGTAGTAGGAGAAGATGACACTTGGCTGGCGTTCGCTGAGGTGTTAGTGTCAGAG
Source organism: Hyla sarda (assembly GCF_029499605.1). NCBI lineage: Eukaryota > Metazoa > Chordata > Amphibia > Anura > Hylidae > Hyla > Hyla sarda. The sequence continues at coordinate 147,117,528 of NC_079194.1, forward strand.
AGGGATTGGCGTGGACCGTGCTAGTGGACCGGTTCTAAGTTACTACTGGTATTCACCAGAGCCCGCCGCAAAGCGGGATGGTCTTGCAGCGGCGGTAGTAACCAGGTCGTATCCACTAGCAACGGCTCAACCTCTCTGACTGCTGAAGATAGGCGCGGTACAAGGGAGTAGACAAGAGCAAGGTCGGACGTAGCAGAAGGTCGGGGCAGGCAGCAAGGATCGTAGTCAGGGGCAACGGCAGGAGGTCTGGAACACAGGCTAGGAACACACTAGGAAACGCTTTCACTGGCACAATGGCAACAAGATCCGGCAAGGAAGGGAAGGGGAAGTGAGGTTAAATAGGGAAGTGCACAGGTGAATGACTGATTAGACCCACTGCGCCAATCAGCGGCGCAGTGGCCCTTTAAATCGCAGAGACCCGGCGCGCGCGCCCTAGGGAGCGGGGCCGCGCGCGCCGGGACAGGACCGACGGAGAGCGAGTCAGGTACGGGAGCCGGGGTGCGCATCGCGAGCGGGCGCCACCCGCATCGCGAATCGCATCCTGGCTGGGGGTGGTATCGCAGCGCACCCGGTCAGTAGATCTGACCGGGGCGCTGCAGTAGCGAGGATGTTGCGAGCGCTCCGGGGAGGAGCGGGGACCCGGAGCGCTCGGCGTAACAGTACCCCCCCCCCTTGGGTCTCCCCCTCTTCTTGGAGCCTGGGAACCTGATGAACAGACTTTTGTCTAGGATGTTGTCCTCAGGTTCCCAGGATCTCTCTTCAGGTCCACAGCCCTCCCAATCAACCAAAAAGAACCTTTTTCCTCTGACCGTCTTGGAGGCCAGTATCTCCTTCACTGAGAAGACGTCAGAAGAACCGGAAACAGGAGTGGGAGAAACAAGCTTGGGAGAGAAACGGTTGATGATGAGTGGTTTAAGAATAGAGACATGAAAGGCATTAGGAATATGAAGAGAAGGAGGAAGAAGAAGTTTGTAAGAGACAGGATTAATTTGGCACAAGACTTTGAAAGGACCAAGATAGCGTGGTCCCAGTTTGTAACTGGGGACACGAAAGCGGACATATTTAGCGGAGAGCCATACCTTGTCTCCGGGAGCAAAAATGGGGGGAGCTCTTCTTTTCTTATCGGCAAACTTTTTCATGCGAGATGAAGCCTGTAAAAGAGAATTTTGGGTCTCTTTCCATATGGTGGAAAGATCACGAGTCACTTCATCTACAGCGGGCAAACCAGAGGACAAGGGAATAGGGAGGGGGGAAGAGGGTGACGGCCGTACACCACGAAAAATGGGGATTTAGCAGAAGATTCAGAGACTCTAAAGTTGTACGAGAATTCGGCCCAAGGTAGAAGATCTGCCCAGTCATCCTGGCGGGAGGAAACAAAATGCCGTAAATAGTCACCCAGGACCTGGTTAATTCTTTCTACTTGCCCATTGGATTGAGGATGATAAGTAGAAGAGAAGTTTAATTTAATCTTGAGTTGTTTACAGAGAGCCCTCCAGAATTTAGACACGAATTGGACACCTCTATCCGAGACAATCTGCGTGGGCAAACCGTGAAGACGAAAAATGTGTACAAAAAATTGTTTTGCCAACTGAGGCGCTGAAGGAAGACCAGGAAGAGGAATAAAATGTGCCATCTTGGAAAATCGATCAACGACCACCCAAACAACAGTGTTGCCACGGGATGGGGGTAAGTCTGTAATAAAGTCCATACCAATCAGAGACCAAGGCTGTTCGGGGACAGGCAGAGGGTGAAGGAGACCAGCAGGCTTCTGGCGAGGAGTCTTATCCCGGGCACAGACAGTACAGGCCCGCACAAAATCCACAACATCTGTTTCCAGAGTCGGCCACCAATAGAAACGAGAGATGAGTTGCAAGGACTTTTTGATGCCCGCATGGCCTGCGAGGTGGGAGGAGTGACCCCATTTGAGAATCCCGAGACGCTGGCGTGGAGAAACAAAGGTCTTCCCTGGAGGAGTTTGCCTGATGGAGGCTGGAGAAGAGGAGATCAGACAGTCAGGAGGAATGATGTGTTGCGGAGAGACCTCTACTTCCGAGGCATCCGAGGAACGAGAGAGAGCATCGGCCCTAATGTTCTTGTCGGCAGGGCGAAAATGAATTTCAAAGTTAAAACGGGCAAAGAACAACGACCACCTGGCCTGGCGAGGATTCAGCCGTTGGGCAGACTGGAGATAGGAGAGATTCTTGTGATCGGTGAAAATGATAACTGGAAATTTTGATCCCTCCAGCAGATGCCTCCTTTCCTCAAGTGCCAATTTAATGGCCAGTAGTTCTCGATCCCCGATGGAGTAGTTCCTCTCCGCCGGAGAGAAGGTCCTAGAAAAAAAACCACAAGTAACAGCATGCCCGGAAGAATTTTTTTGTAGAAGGACCGCTCCAGCTCCCACTGAGGAGGCATCAACCTCCAATAGGAAGGGTTTAGATGGGTCAGGTCTGGAGAGCACGGGAGCAGAAGAAAAGGCAGACTTGAGCCGTTTAAATGCGTCTTCCGCTTGAGGAGACCAGGACTTAGGATTGGCATTCTTCTTGGTTAAAGCTACGATAGGAGCCACAATAGTGGAAAAATGTGGAATAAATTGTCTGTAATAATTGGCGAACCCCAAAAAACGTTGGATAGCACGGAGTCCGGAGGGGCGTGGCCAATCTAAGACGGCAGAGAGTTTATCTGGGTCCATTTGTAGTCCCTGGCCAGAGACCAAGTATCCTAGGAAAGGAAGAGATTGACATTCAAACAGACATTTCTCCATTTTGGCATAAAGTTGATTGTCTCGAAGTCTCTGAAGAACCATGCGGACATGCTGGCGATGTTCTTCTAAGTTGGCAGAAAAAATCAGAATATCGTCCAGATACACAACAACACAGGAATATAAGAGATCACGAAAAATTTCATTAACAAAGTCTTGGAAGACGGCAGGGGCGTTGCACAGGCCAAAGGGCATGACTAGATACTCAAAGTGTCCATCTCTGGTGTTAAATGCAGTTTTCCATTCGTCCCCCTCCCTGATGCGGATGAGATTATAAGCACCTCTTAAGTCCAGTTTGGTAAAGATGTGGGCACCTTGAAGACGATCAAAGAGTTCTGAGATAAGAGGTAGGGGGTAGCGGTTCTTTACCGTGATTTTATTAAGTCCGCGGTAATCAATGCAAGGACGTAGGGAGCCATCTTTTTTGGACACAAAGAAAAATCCAGCTCCGGCAGGAGAGGAGGATTTGCGGATAAACCCCTTTTTTAAATTTTCCTGGATGTATTCAGACATAGCAAGAGTCTCTGGGGCGGACAGAGGATAAATTCTGCCCCGGGGTGGAGTAGTGCCCGGGAGGAGGTCAATAGGACAGTCATAAGGCCTGTGAGGAGGTAAAGTCTCAGCTTGTTTTTTGCAAAATACGTCTGCATAGTCCATATAAGCCTTAGGGAGACCGGTTACAGGGGGACCCACAGGGTCACGGCAGGGAGTTCTGGAAACCGGTTTAAGACAGTCCTTGAAACAAGAAGTACCCCAGCTCTTGATCTCTCCTGTGGACCAATCAAGGGTTGGGGAATGGCGTTGAAGCCACGGTAGTCCAAGGAGAATTTCGGAAGTGCAATTGGAGAGGACCAAAAACTAAATTTTTTCATGATGAGGTCCGATGCACATTAGGAGGGGTTCCGTGCGGTACCGCACGGCACAGTCCAATCTTTCATTGTTAACACAATTGATGTAGAGGGGTCTGGCGAGACTGGTCACTGGGATGTTGAACCTGTTGATGAGAGAGGCCAAAATAAAATTTCCTGCAGATCCGGAATCCAAGAAGGCCTTAGTGGAGAAGGAGAAGGTAGAGGCAGATATCCGCACAGGCACAGTAAGGCGTGGAGAAGCAGAGTTAACATCAAGAACTGTCTCACCTTTGTGCGGAGTCAGCGTACGTCTTTCCAGGCGGGGAGGACGGATAGGACAATCCTTCAGGAAGTGTTCGGTACCGGCACAGTACAGGCAAAGATTCTCCATGCGGCGTCGTGTCCTCTCTTGAGGTGTCAAGCGAGACCGGTCAACTTGCATAGCCTCCACGGCGGGAGGCACAGGAACGGATTGCAGAGGACCAGAGGAGAGAGGAGCCGGGGAGAAAAACGCCTCGTGCGAACAAAGTCCATATCCTGGCGGAGCTCCTGACGCCTTTCGGAAAAACGCATGTCAATGCGAGTGGCTAGATGAATGAGTTCATGCAGGTTAGCAGGAATTTCTCGTGCGGCCAGAACATCTTTAATGTTGCTGGATAGGCCTTTTTTAAAGGTCGCGCAGAGGGCCTCATTATTCCAGGATAATTCGGAAGCAAGAGTACGGAATTGGATGGCGTACTCGCCAACGGAAGAATTACCCTGGACCAGGTTCAGCAGGGCAGTCTCAGCAGAAGAGGCTCGGGCAGGTTCCTCAAAGACACTTCGAATTTCCGAGAAGAAGGAGTGTACAGAGGCAGTGACGGGGTCATTGCGGTCCCAGAGCGGTGTGGCCCATGACAGAGCTTTCCCAGACAGAAGGCTGACTACGAAAGCCACCTTAGACCTTTCAGTAGGAAACTGGTCCGACATCATCTCCAAGTGCAGGGAACATTGCGAAAGAAAGCCACGGCAAGTCCCCATCAAATTTATCCGGCAAGGATAGTCGTAGGCCGGAAGCGGCCACTCGCTGCGGAGGAGGTGCAGGAGCTGGCGGAGGAGATGATTGCTGGAGCTGTGGTAGTAGCTGCTGTAGCATCACGGTCAGTTGAGACAGCTGATGGCCTTGTTGCGCTATCTGTTGCGACTGCTGGGCGACCACCGTGGTGAGGTCGGCGACAACTGGCAGTGGAACTTCAGCGGGATCCATGGCCGGATCTACTGTCACGATTCGGCTGGCAGGAGGTGGATCCTCTGTGCCAGAGAGGGATTGGCGTGGACCGTGCTAGTGGACCGGTTCTAAGTTACTACTGGTATTCACCAGAGCCCGCCGCAAAGCGGGATGGTCTTGCAGCGGCGGTAGTAACCAGGTCGTATCCACTAGCAACGGCTCAACCTCTCTGACTGCTGAAGATAGGCGCGGTACAAGGGAGTAGACAAGAGCAAGGTCGGACGTAGCAGAAGGTCGGGGCAGGCAGCAAGGATCGTAGTCAGGGGCAACGGCAGGAGGTCTGGAACACAGGCTAGGAACACACTAGGAAACGCTTTCACTGGCACAATGGCAACAAGATCCGGCAAGGAAGGGAAGGGGAAGTGAGGTTAAATAGGGAAGTGCACAGGTGAATGACTGATTAGACCCACTGCGCCAATCAGCGGCGCAGTGGCCCTTTAAATCGCAGAGACCCGGCGCGCGCGCGCCCTAGGGAGCGGGGCCGCGCGCGCCGGGACAGGACCGACGGAGAGCGAGTCAGGTACGGGAGCCGGGGTGCGCATCGCGAGCGGGCGCCACCCGCATCGCGAATCGCATCCCGGCTGGGGGCGGTATCGCAGCGCACCCGGTCAGTAGATCTGACCGGGGCGCTGCAGTAGCGAGGATGTTGCGAGCGCTCCGGGGAGGAGCGGGGACCCGGAGCGCTCGGCGTAACAGTTAGCAATAGCAATAACCAAGTGGCGGACTCAAAATAATACACAGTAATGGCTTTAATATTAGTAATAGCCATAATAGGGACCATGTAAAATTGCAGACTTTATTTGATACAATATAACAGTGTAAACTGTGTGTGACACAATAAAACAGCGTTGACTGTGTGTGTGAAACAATATAACAACGTGGACTGTAAGTCCTGCATTACAATGTCCCTAGGGACTTACCAGTAGTGAATGTTTAAAAAAAAAAAAAATTGTGTAATTCGTTTCAAGTCAACATTCACACAACATTGTGCTTTGTGTGGGAGCAGAATGGTAAAGGTACCTGGTGCTAATGTGGTTTTAATGACTGGGACCTCCATGGTGTGTGTACAGGGATGCCAGTCATCGTTCTGCATCACTTACTCCAGGGTGGGGGGGTTTTGGTGCATCCTGGTCATTAACACCTCCACATTCACACCAGCCTGGAATTAACACTCTTTTCAAATCACAGAGGTCAAATTAATGTCATTGTACAGTCAGTCATCACTATTCAAGTGACAACGTCTCTGGAGCAAAGTTCTTCACTTATGTCCATTAAGGTAATTTTATAATGTTGTCACCTCTTATCAACCCCTACAGAGGTGATTTTACCCCCTACAGAAGTCACATCAGCCCCTAGAGAGCTCATATAGGACCCTATAGGGGTCATATCTTCCCCTATAGAAGTCATACCACTGCTTACAAACATGATTTTAGCTTCCACATAAGTCTTATCAGCCCCTACACAAATAAATACCAGCGCCTACACAGGTTGACTTAGCCCATACAGAGGTCATATCATCCCCTACCGAAGTTTTACCAGTGCCTTTAAGGGGTCATATCAGCTCTAAGGCTAAGTTTCCACTTGGTTTTTTTCTGGCAGTTTTTGGATAGGTGCCACTGCAGTTTTTGAGCCAAAGCCAGAAGTGTATTCAAAAGGAATGGAAAATATAAAGGAAGGATTTATACTTCTCCTTCTGACTTTGGCTCAAAAACTGCAATGTCAGTATTCCAAAAATTGCCAGAAAAAAAAACAAGTGGAAACTTAGCCTTACAGATGTTATATTTCTCCCTACTAAGGTCATATTAATTGCTACAGAGGTCATATCAGCCCCTACAAAGGTTATATAAGTCCCCATCACCATTTCTTTTGAAGCATTTATGGTTGTTTTTGGTTTATTAAAGGGGCGCCGCACTGTAAGTGTAAGACAACTTATCCCCTATCCAAAGTGTCTGATCACAGGGGGGTTCCAATCGCTGGGATCCCCCCCGATCTCCTGTCCGGCGCCCCAGCTCTCCCATGAATGGAGCTGTGTCAACCCCAACACAAAGCAGAGGCCGACACTCCCCCTCCATGCATCTCTATAGGAGAGCCAGAGATACAGCATTCACATATCTCCAGCTCCCTCATAGAAATACATATAGGGGGCGAGTTGACCACTGCATCATGTGGGGGCCAACAGTCTCCTTGCACGGAGCACAGAGAGCTGGGCACAGAGCAGTAGATTGCAGGGGGGGGGGATCAGAGACCTGGGGATAGGTTTTTTACACTGTAGTACTCCTTTAAGAAGCATCTATTTCATTTTCTAATGTTCACATTTCCCCCTCTCACTTCTATGAATCTACTTTTAGTGAAGCTTTTAGATCTGTATACTTTAGTGAATTGTTGGATATCAATTGAATTCAATGATTTGCTGAATAGAGATCATTATCTGAGGGACTGTCCAGTAATATTTCTGTTTTTACTTTTTTTTTATAATTTGGTGTCATGTGGGTAACGTAGAGACAGTCTTGTGAGATACATTTGGATGTATTTTGTTCCGTGCATTGAGAAGTAAGCTAGGGCTTGGACATGGGCTGGTTTGCTCCTCTGCTGAAGAGGAAGGGGAACAAGAGGCTGCTAGTTTGGACTAGAACCTGGGAGATGTGATGCCGGCATAAAGCTTATTGGGGGGACTTCCTGTGCTGTGAGAGGTCAACAGGGACACAATAATTACAGTCCCTGAGGGATCGCTCAGACCCAGCTAGGAAGGGAATCCCAACAGCACCAGGCATCCCAGGCACGTGCCCCTGATCCCAAAGTGAGCATTGCTTTAAACTATATCCGCATCCCTAGAATGCTCATGCCATTTAAAACTCTGGTAGAGCAGAGAGCCGTTGCTCCCTGCCCCACCACTTACTCTTGTAAGTTACAGGCCATGACTTACATGAGTTCACCTGGGTGACCTCCAGCACTATCAGCCTAATTAAATGACATAGGGCAATGATCAAACACCACACCCTCAGCCAGAGGATTTATGAAAAATGTTGGCAGCATTACAGAATCACTTCAGTATAGAATTGCAAGTGGACATGGAGCCAACCTCATGCCTGCTACATCAGCTAAAACAAGTAAGAACAAGGCATACACAAGAACCTCTACACTATTCTCTAATCTCCTATCCTGCACTATAAAAGCAAAATAAAAAAAAAACTCTCCTGAAGTACTTCTTTAAACGCACACATCCCATTATTAACCCCTTGCACTGGAGAAATTATGAAGTATTGTTTCCTATTTTTAGTGCTTCCCCACATTAGTTCCTGTTGAGCGGTGACAGAAGAAATGAGTGCAGACAATACTGCATATCATCACGATGCCTCAGGATTTCCATATCTGTAATTCAGGCCACTCCACTTCCTGAGAATCCCTCTAAATGTGACAGACAATAACCTGAACTGCAAGTATGGAGCTGAGCCCGGGAATTGTTATCGTCCTAAGTGTGACATGAACCTGCGAGGATCCGGCCTTTCAACACTTCACATTTCCACTGGGTGTGATCGGCTCTGGCAGCCGTGGTCGGGGGCTGTGAGGAAAGCATCGCTCTATCTCCGGCATTATCACTCGTACAGTGCGGAAGCCAAGTGACAGCTTGTTTTGTAAATAATACGTTAGATACGGCAGAGGTCTCGTGAGGTGTGACAGCGCCATCCTTATTCTGGAGCATTCTCTGGAAATAGGCTCAAAAATGTCGGAGAGAAGCCTGTGTGAAGTAAGGACATCGGGGAGATTTATCAAAATCTGTGCAGAAGAAAAGTTAACCAGTTGCCCATAGCAACCAATCAGATCGCTTCTTTCATTTTTTCCGAGGCCTTTTCAAAAATGAAATGAAATCTGATTGGTTTGCTATGGACTTTTCCTCTGCACAAGTTTTGATGAATCCTCCCATGATGTAGTAATAATAACACAGAGAATTGTTTTTCTAGAAGGAGTGGAGCAATCTACGAGAATCAGTAATAATGGAGCAGAACCTCTGGTGCAGTGTTGGACTGGGATTTAGGGCCCACCAGTAGGATTGCTAGAAGTAACATTTTATTTTGGTTTTTCACAGCATTCCAAAAATCTTAACTTTTTTTATTTTCCCATTAATTTAGCCATATTGCACCATTTGGCGTTACATATCCTTTACTTTTATGGAAGAGAATCTGACAAGCTGTTCACCCGCACAATCCCCAATATACTGGGTTATAGTGCGGATGAACAGCTTGAAAAAAAATACCTCACTTTCTTTAATCCGTGCAATATTTGTTCTGCCTGTTCACTCATTTCTTCCTGTTGTTTAACTCTGCGTAATAGTAGCGGGAAGCGGGCTCGCCGAGCTCCCCTGTCTCCTCCTTATTTCCCATCTGGCCTCTCCCGTAATGAATATTCAAATGTCTTCCGAAGGTGAGCGAGGCAGCGACACCTGTGCTCTGCTTAGACAGCAGAGCACTCACCCCCATAAATTATTCAGCAAGGGGGTGGGCTGGACGGGGAATATGGAGGAGGCGGGGGGCTCGGCAAACTGGCTCCTCGCCTCCATTGCGCAGAGCTGCGCAATAGAAAGAAGTGAATGAACAGAGAGATTAAAGTAAGTAAGGACTCTCACTTTAAACATTGGGTTTAGTGCAGGTAAGCATCCTGTCAGATTCTCTAGAAATAGGGATTGGGGCCAGTATAAAATAAGTTGTCTACTGTTTGGTGCACCGTACACCACTTTTTGCAGTGGAGCTGTACTTATTATTATTATAACCTACTATTATTATTATTTATTATAACCTACTTTTGTAGCACAAACCTACACCACCTAATGGGACACGCACAAAAGTGTCAGATGCCAGATCACAAAGCTTAAAGCCATCTCTGCAGCTCACTGGTTTCTATAATTGAGCAAAATGTGTTAAAGGGGTATTCCAGGCAAAAACTTTTTTTATATATATCAACTGGCTCCGGAAAGTTAAAAAGATTTGTAAATTACTTCTATTAAAAAACTTAATCCTTCCAATAGTTATTAGCTTCTGAAGTTGAGTTGCTGTTTTCTGTCCAACTGCTTTCTGATGACTCACGTCCCAGGAGCTGTGCAGTTCCTATGGGGATATTTTCCCATCATGCACAGCTCCCGGGACGTGACATCATCATTGAGCAGTTAGACAAAAAACTTCAGAAGCTAATAACTATTGGAAGGATTAAGATTTTTTAATAGAAGTGATTTACAAATCTAAAAAAGTAGACAACCCCTCTAGGCTAGCATCAGTTGCCTGATACAGTGATGTAATGGTAAAAATGATAACTAGATCGTGCTTCAATTATAATATGAAAGTGCAAATTTATTACACAATAAAATACATATAAAATATAAAATGTAGAAAATATAAACAATAACTCCTCGAAACACAAGGGCCCTTGTGCCGAGGAAAAAATTACAATATAAAACTTATAAAACTTATACACACACCAATAGCTAGCATTGAGATTTTTTGAGAATTTTTTAAACAATGCAATAATACTTTAAATCCGGCCTCCGATATTGGGTTAAATGTCCCTTAAAGGTATGGATTCCAATTATACGTAAGGTAAAGTCCCATATAGGATATAGATTCCAAATTTTAAATTAGAATGGGTAAATAATAGTTACCAGTCTGCAATACATCCCGATAAAAAGTCACCTTGAGTTGAAATGTGGAGTCCGCACGATTAGGTGGTACCAGACGCTGGCATGCGTCCTCGCGGCGGTCTGCCTGCCACAGACCAGCTGTAATAATAACCGCTTGCTGATGTTTCGCTGCAGATGGTAACCACACGATGGAACAGGTGCGGACTTCTAGGTAACTCGATGGTGGGTGACGTCACAGGCGCTTGGGCAATGCTGCCTGGAAGATGATTCCGGGAATGATGTACTGCTTAGCAGAACTGGATCGGAGTTCGCCTTTGAACAGTCAGGTAGCGGTGATGTATAATATCATATACCTAGACGCGTTTCTGGGCTCACATGTGCTTTATGCACGGCCCTTTCCTCAGTAGGTTTGCATTGCCCAAGCGCCTGTGACGTCACCCACCATCGAGTTACCTAGAAGTCCGCACCTGTTCCATCGTGTGGTTACCATCTGCAGCGAAACATCAGCAAGCGGTTATTATTACAGCTGGTCTGTGGCAGGCAGACCGCCGCGAGGACGCATGCCAGCGTCTGGTACCACCTAATCGTGCGGACTCCACATTTCAACTCAAGGTGACTTTTTATCGGGATGTATTGCAGACTGGTAACTATTATTTACCCATTCTACGTTTAAAATTTGGAATCTATATCCTATATGGGACTTTACCTTACGTATAATTGGAATCCATACCTTTAAGGGACATTTAACCCAATATCGGAGGCCGGATTTAAAGTATTATTGCATTGTTTAAAAAATTCTCCAAAAATCTCAATGCTAGCTATTGGTGTGTGTATAAGTTTTATAAGTTTTATATTGTAATTTTTTCCTCGGCACAAGGGCCCTTGTGTTTCGAGGAGTTATTGTTTATATTTTCTACATTTTATATTTTATATGTATTTTATTGTGTAATAAATTTGCACTTTCATATTATAATTGAAGCACGATCTAGTTATCATTTTTACCATTACATCACTGTATCAGGCAACTGATGCTAGCCTAGAGGGGTTGGCTACTTTTTTAGTTTTGTTTCCCTTATCACAACACCAGGTGTAGGTGTACAGCCCTCTTACCTCGGCTAGTTAATTGTGAGCTGCACATCCCCAGTTTTTTACCTAATTTACAAATCTGTTTAACTTTCCGGAGCCAGTTGATATATAAAAAAAAAGTTTTTGCCTGGAATACCCCTAAGTCCAGTGCACCTTTTAGTAAAATTTTGAGCAACTGTGCAAACAATACACCAAGCAATCAGGTAAAATCTATTCTACCTTACGCCAACATTGATAAATGTCCCCCCATGAGAATGACTGGAGTATTGGCTGTGCACACTTGCCGAGCTCTATTCATTCATCAGTCAATTTTCCTCCGTGACCAGCAGTTGGACCTCTACCGATCAGCTTGTTATCCCCTATTCTATGAAAAGGGGATAACTTGAGCAGTTGGCAATTCCCCTTTAATCGCATGAGATACAAAGATGTTAACAATTCAAAAGCAAATGCAAAAAGATATGTAAAAAAAAATAAATAAAATAAAAAAATGAAGATAAATCAATACAGTGATAAATAAACATATAAAGGGAAATTATCATTGGCTCTCCTCTTTGATTGTTTTTGTATTTTGGTATATATTTTTTGCATGTGCCATTTTGCACGAAAATGTTGCAAATTTTTTAATTTTTGTTTGCAAAAATATAACCCAAATGGTTCAAAAAATTATCAAATCTTCACCACCCCAAACAGAACTCTAGAGAAAGGCTTTCTAACATGTTTTTAATCTTGCAGCCTTTTTTACTGTGCTTGTGTAAATTTTACTACACTTTGTGCAAACTTTAATAAATATCCCTCAACTCTGAGAAACTCAGCGCAAAAAAAAAAAAAATTAAAAGATCTGCACACAAAGACAAATGATAAATTCCCACCGCTGTGATTTATATTCTGCGGTTAAAAAAAACCAGCACATCTGGCATTGTTTTTATTTTTTTTTTATAGCACTCACCAAGAAGGTAAAATAATGTGAAAATTTTATAGCTATAGCAATAACAATTATGTGTACAAGAGCTGAGCCTGTGCCATCTGGGTGCCATACATGTACGGTAGACTTAGCTTAGGCTTTGTTAAAATTACATCCAGACTGGACATTCCTATGTGAGTAATTTTGATATAACGTCCGATACCAGCGATCTCCAAACCGTGGACCTCCAGCTCTTCCAAAAACTACATATCGGATATATAGAAAAAAGCAAACCAGCACTGAATAGCAAAAGATTTTGTGAAAGCCAATGCACAAAAATTGCATTGTGATGAAAAAAATGTAGTACAGTTTGTATAGAAAAGTACCTTAAGGATCCGGATGGACCAGGCTGCTGGGTTACGTAGCGGTGCTTGCGAAGAAAAAAGGAATATATCCATGCAAACAATGAAAGAGGAAAAAATCGTAGCACTCACCACGCTTTTAGTGTTCAAACAGTTCAGGATATATTCCTGCGTGCTGTACATACAGGTAGAAGGGAAGGGAGGGGAAGTGGACATCAGCTCCGTGGAGCTGATCAGGAGCGACGAGTCATTTTGCTTGTTCTGCTTGTTCATGCGTGAACAAGCAGTTCTCCTGCAAAACGACTCGTTGCTCCTGATCAGCTCAATAGAGCTGATGTCCACTTCCCCTCCCTTCCCTTCTACCTGTATGTACAGCACGCAGGAATAAATCCTGAACTGTTTGAACACTAAAAACATGATGAGTGCTACGATTTTTTCCTCTTTCATTGCTTCCAAAAACTACAACTCCCAGCCGTTTGCTCTCCGGGCATGCTGGGAGTTGCATTTTGCAACATCTTGAGGTCCACAGTTTAGAGATCACTCTCCTAGACACTATACGGGGCTTTCCAAACTGGTTGCCGCAACACACTAACAGCAGCCACTGCTGTTCACTGATTTAAAGTGGCCATGGTATTGGCTGCCTGTTCAAGATCAGCAGTACAAGCAGCGACCACTTTTTTTTCTTTACATAGTTCATAAGGTTTAAAAAAGAACAGAGTCCATCAAGTTCAACCGATATCACTAATGAGTCCCTACTGAGTTGATCCAGTGAGCACCGGTGGCTGGCGGGACTGATGAATGATGACCCTGACTTCGCGCCAGGGGGACAGCGGGAGGATGTCACTCAACAGTGAAACACAGAGGATGCCGCCGAGATGCCGAGCCTGCACTTAGGTCTGTCGGAGTGCACTGGGAGGCATAGGCCAGGTAAGAAATGCAGTGGCACAGTGGGAGAACAGAGGGAGGAGGAGAGGGGGTAATGAGGTAGTACAGGGGTGGTAAAGGGGAGGAATTGAAATGGCACAAGGTGAAATAAATGGGGAATGAAATGGCAAAGGGGGGGGTCAAGGGGAATAATGGTGGCACAGGAGGTAAAAAGGGGGGAAAGGAAATGGCACAGGGTGGATAAAAGGGGGAGAATGAAGTGGCATGGTGGGAATCAAGAGGGGGAATGAAGGGGCATGGTGTGGATCAAGAGGGGGGAATGAAGGGGCATGGTGTGGATCAAGAGGGGGGAATGAAGGGGCATAGTGTGGATCAAGAGGGGGGAATGAAGGGGCATAGTGTGGATCAAGAGGGGGGAATGAAGGGGCATAGTGTGGATCAAGAGGGGGGAATGAAGGGGCATAGTGTGGATCAAGAAGGAGAATCAAAGGGGGGAATTGAATGGCACATGAAAATGAATCTATTAGGCATAATGGGTGACCCTGCCCCTCCCATTAAGCCCCACCCACTTTTTGAAAAGAGGCCTGAACCGTACAAAATTGAAAAAGTTATTTCATTTATTTATTTATTTTTTGCAAATTGAGATTTGCTCAAAAGCATGCTGTCACGATTCGGCAGGCTGGAGGTGGATCCTCTGTGCCAGAGAGGGATTGGCGTGGACCGTGTCGGTGGACCGGTTCTAAGTTGCTACTGGTATTCACCAGAGCCCGCCGCAAAGCGGGATGGTCTTGCAGCGGCGGTAGCAACCAGGTCGTATCCACTGGCAACGGCTCAACCTCTCTGACTGCTGAGATAAGCACGGTACAAGGGAGTAGACAAGAGCAAGGTCAGACGTAGCAGAAGGTCGGGGCAGGCGGCTAGGTTCGTAGTCAATGGTGAAATAGCAGGAGGTCAGGAACACAGTATGGGTAACACAGTAAAAGCTTTCTCAAGGCACAAGGCAACAAGATCCGGCCAGGAAGTGCAGAGGAAGTGAGGTTATATGGGCAAGGAACAGGTGCAAGCTAATCAGGGTGATTGGGCCAGGCACCATCATTGGTGCACTGGCCCTTTAAATCTCAGAGAGCTGGCACACGCACGCCCTAGAGAGCGGAGCCGCGCGCGCCAGAGCATGACAGCCGGGGACCGGGACAGGTAAGTGACTTGGGATGCGATTCGCGGGCGGGCGCGTCCCGCTATGCAAATCGCATCCCCGCCGGCAATGTCAGTGCAGCGCTCCCGGTCAGCGGGTCTGACCGGGGCGCTGCAGGGAGAGAAACGCCGCGAGCACTTCGGGGAGGAGCAGGGACCCGGAGCGCTCGGCGTAACACATGCTACTTTTGAACCCCCAAAAACTTTACAGTGACCTCATTTACTCAACCTGATTTTGTGGAGATTTTTGAGACATTCTTAGTGCAACATAATTGCAACCTTGATGCGAAAACATGAAACAAACATTAAAGAAAACAAAATTAAAGGGTTACTCTGCTCACCAGTGTTCATGTTCCCATTGAGTTCCTGAACACTGTGTGCGGGCATCTGTGTTCACGCCCACCCCCTCGTGATGTCACGGCCTGCCCCTCAATGAAAGTCTATGGGAAGGGGGCGTGACGGCCGTCACGCCCCCTCCCATTGACTTGCATTGAGGGGGCGGGACGTGACGTCACATGACGGGGCATGACGTCACAAGGGGGCAGGAATGTTCCGGAAGCTGGGGAGTGGAGTAACCCTTTAAAGCCCAAATCTGCTAGGAAATGAATGCCATTGTTTAATAAATTCCTCAAAATCCTTTTAGAAAATTGCAAAAACTTCACATTGAGGCTATGTTCACACGATGGAATTTCCATGTGGAATTCCACATTGGAATTCTCCAAGGAGATTCCACAGCAGCAGAGTCTCATTAATGTTGAGGGGATTCTGCTTTGCTGTTCACACGGCAGAATTTTCGTACTGGAAACATCTAGAGCAGAAATGAAAGCTCCAGTGTCTGCAGAAAGAATAGACATGTCTGTTCTTTCTGCAGACTCTGCATGGAAATGCATCTCTGTCTATGAGACGGCACATTTCTAAGCGGTCCTATCGCTGGCATGTTCAACAGTCTCAACATGCTGTAATTTTGGAAATACTGCTGAAAAGTGGCGAAGATGAGTAAAAACAATGCCAAAGGAAAAAAATGGGTTTGGCAAAAAAATTTATAAAAAAAAATAGCTGTGCAGGGTTTGTGCCATTTTTGCAAAAAAAAAAACCTCCTACCTACTACCGCAGCACAGTGTCACATTGGTTAGTGCTGTTGTTTTATGACACTGGAGTCCTGAGTTCATATCTCACCAAGGACACCATCTGCAAGGAGTTTGTATGTTCCTCCTGTGTTAGCATAGGTCTCTACCAAAAACCTATTAATTGGTGAATTTAGAGTGTGAGCCCCAATAGGGACAGAGACTGAATGGAATGTTGACAAGCCATGTACAGCATTGCAGAATATGAAGGAATGAATCTAGGGTATATCTTTATTAATAAAAGACTCTGTGATGTGAATAGTCTCAGTAGCAGAGAATTGAGAACATATACAGATGGTTTCTTATCTACCCTATCTACTATTATATCACAATTACCAAAGTAAAAATGCATTTTCCTCTTGGAATCAGTACAAAGTCTCCCGCTGCCGCTTTTTGGCTATGATCACTATTTTTGCTGATCATGAAATAACACTGATTTTTCCCCAAGATCCTTTTTGCTGCCTGTAATTCCCAGAAACAATGAGAGTATTCCTCATTTCGCTTTGATCTGTAGAGTCTCGCAGCCCCGCACGTCACTGCCCCACAAATGTCAATATTTTCAATTCCTTTCCATTATGGCCCCTACAGACCAGGTGGCGGTTCCTAGTACAGTCAGGAGGGGGGGCACACAGGAGATCTGGATATTGCAGATTCTGATCTGGATCACAGATGGTGCCAGGATCAGATTCATTCACAGCTGATACCATTACACTGAAGTGACAGTAGGGGGCAGTGTTCCTTGTCAGTGTGGCTTCACCAGAATAAGCTCAGCTTTAACTCTTCCCTTACCAGAAAGAAGCTACAATGTAAGGCTGGGCTAATATGTAGTAGTAGTTGTGACAGAATGTAGTCCTTTTATATCTAAGGACCAAAAACGAACCAATATACTACATGTAAGTCCAACCTACAATACTACATGTGGGCCACACACATGGGTGCATTATGATCACATTTTTGCATCCTTATTATGGTATGTTCACATGGCGGCATTTCTGTGCAGAATTCCACGGAAAAATTCTGCTAGAAATTCCGACAAAATGTACTGCCCATTGTTTTTAATTGGATTGCGAAGTCCCATTCAGACATTCCGCAGTGAAATCCCATTTAAATTGATGGGGCCTGAAATCCAGTCTGGTATTTGGCAGAATTCTGCTTCAATATTCCATTGAAATTAATGGGGGCTTGAGAACACAGAAATTCCACCACAATTTCGATGGAATTCCACAATATCGTTCAGCAAACTTTGCTGAACAAAAATTCCAGTGTGAACAACCCCTAAGGCTGAATTTTCCCTTTTTTTTTTTGTCAAAAATACCAGAATTTTTTTGTTTTTAAAACACAAATGCCCCACTGTGTGTCTTTTTTTTTTTTTTTTTTTTTTTTTAAACAGTCAGATGTTAGCTACAAGTTAAGAGGTTTTTATGAGTTGCCATACCCACTTGGCGTTTTTTGTCTTTTGGTGTGTTTTTTTTTTTTACTCCTCTTTGGTGTTTTTCAGCGTTTTTGGGCTCAGTGTTCGATTCTCAAATTAAGTTTCATGTGCCTGTTGTGGCTTTTAAAATTATGTTTATTATATGTGATCTTTTAAAAAGTCGTAAAATTTTTGCTCAACGGCATTCATTTCAATGTGCAGGGCAAAATCTACAAGATTTAAAAAAATTTGCTCTGGCTCCTCCCATTCCTCTTGATCACCTGAAATGTTTCTACACCTTGATTGGAGTCACCTGTGGTAAGTTTATTTGATTGGACAGGATTGGGAAAGACACAGCCCTGTCTATATAAGGTCTCACAGATGACAATGTATATCAGAGCAAAAACCAAGCCAGGAGGCGGAAAGAACTGCCTGTAGCGTTAGAGACAGGATTAACTCTGGCCCTAATACATCTTATTGTGACGTCACGTTACTCTGGGCCCGTGGTCGTCACACTTCACACTCGGAGCCTCCAGCGCTGCAGAGATTTTAAAAAGGTGGGTGCGGAATGACAGATTGCAGGGGTCCCCAGAGGCAGGACCTCTGCAATCATACATCTTATCCCCTATCCTTTTGGATAGGAGATAAGATGTATCAGGGCCGGAGTACCCCTTTAATTCTGACAGCACCATGCTGTGGAGGTGTTTCTCAGTTGCTGGGACAGGAAGACTAGTCAGGGTTGAGGGAAAGCTGAATGGAGCAAAGTAAAAATATGTTATTAAAAGGACGTGTGGCCAACATAAAAAATTTGAGTGCATTATCATAGCTTAAGATGCCCTGATCACACACCTTTTACAGTATCTTGATATACTCTTCCGTACATGAGATTATTTCATAATTTATACTTTGACAATTTAGGGAATCAGTCAGATGGGCGTGAACTTAATGGGAGTGACTATAAGGTAATAGGTTGGATTATACAGTAAGGGGGGTGTATTAGGCCTCTTCAAGGAAAACCCACACATTTTCCCACACTTTTTTATTAGCCATTTTTTATAAATTTTTTTGCATTTGGTCCACAGTAAACGGTTTACAGTAAAAAATATTTTTTGCAAACTACTGTGAGACCATAGCCTCATACTGGGGGAGATTTATCAAAACCTGTCCAGAGGAAAAGTTGCTGTGTTGCCCGTAGCAACCAATCAGATCGCTTCTTTCATTTTTGAAAAGGCCCCTGAAAAATGAAAGAAGCGATCTGATTGGTTGCTATGGGCAACTCAGCAACTTTCCCTCTGCACAGGTTTTGATAACTCTCCCCCTATGTGTATTACTTTGTATCACTGTCTTAGTGTATAAATTACTGTTTGTCACTGTATTTATTTCAATGTGTATTCCAATGAATGGATGACATTGTATCACTGTGTATTACTATGTATCACCGTATGTATTACAATGCATTAGTGTACAGCTAACTTGTAACATAAAATAACATCTGCACAGGATGATTCAGAAATGTTCTTTAGCTTTTTTCATGACTTTGTTCTTCATGTCCAAGGCTGAAGACAATTAGGCTCATTATAGTGATGTGTAAATAGGAGATTTCTTTGTGTCATATTTGTTTGTTGTTCCCTGCTGGTGTGTAAGCTCTGATTAACAAGACATCAATTATACCCATATAGATAGAATCTTCCGGTAACACAAGTGTGCGCCACTCATAACTCTACTTGTGAGGTCTATTCCCTACCGGCATGGCTGGGTCAAGGCGGACAAATCTGACAATTCATTCCCAGTCTACACAGAATACAATCAGCTTCCTGACTCCAGCCAAATGATTCCAGACAGACAGGGGTTAACAGTGTGGTGTGGACAGATACAGATTAGTATAGGTCAAGAAAAATATTCTTCTTTTATTACTTCTGGTAATCACTACAGTCTTCCCGTTTAATAGTAATTGCCTGAGAATCTCCAGTCTGGAAACACATTGTAGTATGGTTACGTCTTAGGGCTGGTTCACACCCATACCACACCAGTGTGCAGTGGCATACCTTTAAAGGGGTACTCCGCCCCTAGACATCTTTTTCCCTATCCAAAGGATAGGGGATAAGATGCCTGATCGTGGGGGTCCTGCCACTGGGGACCCCTGCGATCTACCTGCTGCATCCAGCGTTTGTTTAGAGTGTTTGGTGCAGCGCCGGAGGCTTATGACGTCATGGCCACGCCACCTTAATGCAAGTCTATGGGAGGCATCACAAGCATCAAGAGCCTCCGCCCCACATCTCCAGTCATCCAGCACGGAGCGAAGTTGTCTGGGGTGCCGTGGCGGGACCCCCGTGATCAGACATCTTATCCACTATCCTTTAAAGGGGTACTCCGCCCCTAGACATCGTATCCCCTATTCAAAAGATAGGGGATAAGATGTATGATTCCGGGGGTCCCGCCACTGCGATCTCCCTGCTGCACCCGGCATTCGTTTAGCGCGTTCAGTGCAGTGCCGGATGCTCGTGATGTCACGGCCACACCCCACTCATCACGCCTCCTCCCATAGACTTGAATTGAGGGTGTGTGACCGTGACAGCATGAGCGGTGCGTGGCCGTGACCTCAGAAGCCTCCGCCCCGCATCACCAGTCATCCGGCACGGAGCAGAGTTTGCTCCGTGCACCGGATGTCTGGGGTGCCACAGCTGAGATCGCGGGGATCAGACATCTCATCCCCTATCCTTTGGATAGGGGAAAAGATGTCTAGGGGTTGAGTACCCTTTTAAACGGTACCTAAACATATGCTGTGGTATACCCATAGACTTATATTATGCCAGCGTAGTTAAAAGTTCACTTTTGGTTAAAAATTCATTTATATAGTGCACACAGATTCCACAGTGCTGTTGGTCTCTGTCTCCATTGGGGCTCACAATCTAAACCTATCAGTAATTTTTTTATATTGTGGGAGGAAACCCAAACACGGAAAGAACATACAAACTCATTGCAGATGTTGTCCTTGGTGGAGTTTGAACCCAGGACCCCAGTGCTGCAAGGCAACAGTGCTAACCATTAGGCCACTGTGCAATGTTTTGTCCCCTGTACATTTGGCTACTATTTTTTGTGGTTTGGAAAAGTTCAACATACTATGCTTTTTTGTGCTAGTGATGAGTGGCAGGGGCCATATTCGAATTCGCGATATATGGATGAATATTCGTAAAAAAATTCACATAGTGCGCATGCACAATTATATCTTTCACCTAAAAGAAGGGAGAGAACAGTGTCCACTCTGGACGTGCCGATATTCGCATACATTTTCACATAAATTTGCATTTAAAAACATGAATATTCATCATTACGAATAAATAGATCTAATTTCCAAATTCTAAATATTCAAAATATTTGTGAAATCGCGAAGTGCCGATATTTACGGTAAAAATTTGCATTTAGAATATTCGCGCTCAACACTATTCTGTACCAAGAAAAAATCATATACAAATGTATACTTTTTTTCACCATAGAAGAGTATTTATGACATATGATGTTGTGTAAGTCTACATGTGTGACATGTCTAATTTATTTTTTATTTTTTTAATGGTTTTACCATTTTACATTAAAAAAGTGTTCAAACGTATACAGCTGTACCCAAACATATTAAATTAAAACCTATGCATAATTGATCCAAATTGGTCTTGTTTTGCCATACATGTTAGTGGTATATACATATGTGTGTGATACAAATTTTACGTACCCCTACCTGCACACACGTGTTGGTTTTAGAAAACATTTAGCCCATTGGAGGTGTGGAGCAGGCTTATACTTTTCACTATACTTTGCACTGTAACAAGTTGAATGCCGAAGAGATGATTCACATGGGCAGAGTAATGATGTGAAATAAATTATCAGCAATCTGGTAATTAATGGGGCATGTCATTACGCCCTCCCGGGGCCTCGGATGCCTCTGTTCTGTGATCAGGCACCAGGTCCAGCTCACCCTATCAGGGATCACCCTGGCGGCTCAATTATCAGCAGATAATATAACGCAGAAAACACAAATAAGCTGAAATTAATGAGTCTTATAATGTCTATTAATGGTGCGTTATCTGCCCACACTGGCGCTGCTCGTCCTGGTATGTGAGGGTCACCAAGCCGATGCCACCTTGTTTCTCCAACTGCTAAGGTGACATCAGCATCTTGTACGGGTCACTTCAGCCTGCACAGGGACCCAAATAATGCAAGAAATTCCAAATGTAATTCTGCCCTAAGTAAATATTAGCTAGAATTTACGAGGATGGATTTATGCATCGAGATGTGAAAAATCATCCTCCATAATGAGAGAAAATGATCACAATTCATATAGAAATCACTGGAGCAGCAGTCACAGTGGGAAGGAACGTTATACCCCTTTAACTGTAGCCTCAATGTCCTTCCCATCATGCATCAGGACACATTTAACAATCTCTGTATAGAATTTAACTGTTTATTTATTTCCCTAGGTTGGGGATCTGGGATACAGCAAATTTTAAAGCACAGTTTTGAGTCTTTTATTGATATTATGGCACATTGTTCACTAGTTGTCACGATTCGGCAGGCTGGAGGTGGATCCTCTGTGCCAGAGAGGGATTGGCGAGGACCGTGTCGGTGGACCGGTTCTAAGTTGCTACTGGTATTCACCAGAGCCCGCCGCAAAGCGGATGGTCTTGCAGCGGCGGTAGAAACCAGGTCGTATCCACTGGCAACGGCTCAACCTCTCTGACTGCTGAGATAAGCGCGGTACAAGGGAGTAGACAAGAGCAAGGTCAGACGTAGCAGAAGGTCGGGACAGGCGGCAAGGTTCGTAGTCAAAGGTGGGATAGCAGGAGGTCTGGAACACAGTATGGGTAACACAGTAAAGCTTTCTCAAGGCACAAGGCAACAAGATCCGGCAAGGGAGTGCAGGGGAAGTGAGGTATAAGTAGGCAAGGAACAGGTGCAAGCTAATCAGGGTGATTGGGCCAGGCACCATCATTGGTGCACTGGCCCTTTAAATCTCAGAGAGCTGGCGCGCGCGCGCCCTAGAGAGCGGAGCCGCGCGCGCCAGAGCATGACAGTCGGGGACCGGGACAGGTAAGTGACTTGGGATGCGATTCGCGGGCGGGCGCGTCCCACTATGCGAATCGCATCCCCGCCGGCAATGTCAGTGCAGCGCTCCCGGTCAGCGGGTCTGACCGGGGCGCTGCAGGGAGAGAAACGCCGCGAGCGCTTCGGGGAGGAGCAGGGACCCGGAGCGCTCGGCGTAACAGTACCCCCCCCCCCTTAGGTCTCCCCCTCTTTTTGTCGGGATGTCACTCCACACAGGACGAGGACATCGGGAGCGAGTGTAGAGTCTCCCTCCGGGGGACAGCGAAGTCCTGTGTATGCCCATGCACGGCAGACAGTCCAGAAGGAGTGGGAATGGGGAGGGGGGGCAGAGGGTGAGGCTTGGCACGGGGCAGAGTGTCACCAGGACGGAGGCTATAAGGAGGCACGGCACAGTCCTTACAGGGTTTGGGGAGACCAGGCACAGGAGGAGACACTGAGGACCGACAGACGGGGCTGGGAGCAGACGTGAGGCACTCCTTGCGGCAAGCAGGACCCCAATTCTTGATCTCCCCGGTGGTCCAGTCAAGGGTGGGAGAATGGTGCTGGAGCCATGGCAGACCGAGGAGGATTTCAGAGGTACAGCTGGGCAAAACCAAAAATTCAATCTCCTCGAGATGCGGTCCAATGTTCATAAGCAGGGGCACTGTGCGATAACGCACAGTGCAGTGCAGCTTGACCCCGTTGACCGAAGAAATATAGAGCGGCTTGATGAGACGGGTCACCGGGATGCAGTACGTATCAAGCAAAGAGGCCAGAATAAAATTTCCAGAAGAACCAGAGTCCAAGACGGCCACAGCAGAGAAGGAGGAGTTGGCAGAAGGAGAAATCCGTACGGGCACAGAGAGAGATGGAGAAGCAGACTCCGTACCCAGAGACGCCAGGCCCACATGAGCAGGTTGCGTGCGTGCATCTTCCAGACGTGGAGGACGAATAGGGCAATTCACCAAGAAATGTTCGGTACTAGCGCAGTACAGACATAGATTTTTATCCCTACGGCGAGACCTCTCTTCAATAGTCAGGCGAGACCGATCTACTTGCATAGGCTCCTCGGCGGGAGGCGCAGGGGTAGATTGCAAGGGATACCGTGAGAGAGGTGCCCAGGGATTAAGGTCTTTTTCCTGGCGGAGTTCCTGGTGTCTTTCCGTAAAACGCATGTCAATGCGGGTGGCCAAATGGATAAGTTCATGCAGGTTGGCTGGAATCTCTCGTGCGGCCAGCACATCTTTGATGTTACTGGATAAGCCTTTTTTAAAGGTCGCGCAGAGAGCCTCGTTGTTCCAAGATAATTCGGAAGCGAGAGTACGAAATCGGATGGCGTACTCGCCTACTGAAGAATTACCCTGGACCAGGTTTAGCAAGGCAGTCTCGGCAGAAGAAGCTCGGGCTGGTTCCTCGAAGACACTGCGAACCTCAGAGAAGGAGTGTACAGAGGCGGTGACAGGGTCATCGCAGTCCCAGAGCGGTGTGGCCCAAGACAAAGCCTTCCTAGACAGGAGACTGACCACGAAAGCCACCTTCGACCGTTCTGTAGGAAATTGATCCGACAACATCTCCAAATGTAGGGAACATTGTGACAGAAAACCACGGCAGAGTCTAGTGTCCCCATCAAATTTGTCCGGCAGGGACAAGCGGAGGTTAGGAGCGGCCACTCGCTGCGGAGGAGGTGCAGGAGATGGTAGCTGCTGTTGCAGATGCTGTAGCTGCGACTGAAGTTGCTGTACCATGGTGGACACTTCCGACAGCTGGTGACTTAGATGGGCGATCTGTTGGGATTGCTGGGCGACCACCGTGGTGAGATCAGAGACAACTGGCAGGGGAACCTCAGCGGGATCCATGGCCGGATCTACTGTCACGATTCGGCAGGCTGGAGGTGGATCCTCTGTGCCAGAGAGGGATTGGCGAGGACCGTGTCGGTGGACCGGTTTTAAGTTGCTACTGGTATTCACCAGAGCCCGCCGCAAAGCGGGATGGTCTTGCAGCGGCGGTAGCAACCAGGTCGTATCTACTGGCAACGGCTCAACCTCTCTGACTGCTGAGATAAGCGCGGTACAAGGGAGTAGACAAGAGCAAGGTCAGACGTAGCAGAAGGTCGGGACAGGCGGCAAGGTTCGTAGTCAAAGGTGGGATAGCAGGAGGTCTGGAACACAGTATGGGTAACACAGTAAAGCTTTCTCAAGGCACAAGGCAACAAGATCCGGCAAGGGAGTGCAGGGGAAGTGAGGAATAAGTAGGCAAGGAACAGGTGCAAGCTAATCAGGGTGATTGGGCCAGGCACCATCATTGGTGCACTGGCCCTTTAAATCTCAGAGAGCTGGCGCGCGCACGCCCTAGAGAGCGGAGCCGCGCGCGCCAGAGCATGACAGTCGGGGACCGGGACAGGTAAGTGACTTGGGATGCGATTCGCGGGCGGGCGCGTCCCGCTATGCGAATCGCATCCCCGCCGGCAATGTCAGTGCAGCGCTCCCGGTCAGCGGGTCTGACCGGGGTGCTGCAGGGATAGAAACGCCGCGAGCGCTTCGGGGAGGAGCAGGGACCTGGAGCGCTCGGCGTAACACTAGTATTGCTGTAGTTATACTCCGATTTTTATCATGTCTTTTTGTGATTAATAAAGATTATTGTTTGATTATAAAATGGTTGTTGTTTTTTTGGCTTCATCATTGAATATGAGTGTAATATCTGTTCTTATGAGTGGCTTGGGCAGAATCCATTGGTCATAGACGGGAACAAAAGAGGAAGGTTTTGGGTTGGGACTATACAGGTTGGCCCAATTCCTACCTGTAGGCCAGTCAAACCTCTTGATCAAAGCCATGTTGGCTATTTAGTCTGAAATCCTGAGGTGTACTAGTGCCCCAGAAGCCCTGGGATGCTGGGGTGGGATCCCACTGACTGACAGAACTTTGAATATCACTATCACTGGATCTGGATAGGTTGGAGGTTTGGGCTGAGAAGTGGCAAATGAGGTTCAACACTGATAAATGTAGGGTAATGCACATGGGGAGGAAAAATCAGGGCTGGGATTATGTATTAAATGGGAGAACACTTGGGACGACTGATATGGAAAAGGACTTGGGGGGGTCTTAGTCAACAGTAAATTTAGCTGTAGTGACCAGTGTCGGGCAGCTGCTGCCAAGGCAAAAAAAATCATGGGGTGCATCAATATGGGCATAGATGCCCACGACAAGGAAATAATTCTACCGCTGTACAAATCACTAGTCAGACCACACATAGAATATTGTGTACAGTACTGGGCACCAGTGTACAAGAAAGATGAAGTGGAGCTGGAGAGGGTTCAAAGATGGGCAACCAGAGTAATACGGGGAATGGGAGGACTACAGTACCCAGAAAGATTATCAGCATTAGGGTTATTTAGTTTAGAAAAAAGAAGGCTTAGGGGAGACCTTATAACTATATATAAATATATCAGGGGACAGTACAGTGATCTCTCCCATGATCTATTTATACCCAGGACTGTATCTATAACAAGGGGGCATCCTCTACGTCTAGAGGAAAGAAGGTTTCTACACCAGCATAGACTGGGGTTCTTTACTGTAAGAGCAGTGAGACTGTGGAATTCTCTGCCTGAGGAGGTGGTCATGGTGAACTCTGTAAAAGAGTTCAAACCGGGTCTGGATGCATTCTTGGAGAGTAAGAACATTGTTGGTTATGGATACTAAATTTATAGGGACAGAAGGTTGATCCAAGGATTTATTCTGATGCCATATTTGGAGTTGGGAAGGAATTTTTACCTCTTATGAAGGGTTTTTGCCTTTCTCTGGATCAACTCATTAGGGACTCATTATGGTTATAGGTTAAAATTGATGGACTCTGGTCTTTTTTCAACCTCATGAACTATGATACTATGTTACAATGTTACTTTTGAGCATACTAACTTCTATCTGCCTGGCATTATGGCTAGACTAATGATGGAATTTTATAAAGATTTTGCTGTATGTCCAGGCTTTTTTTTTACAGCACGCTTCTTTTTTTTATTTTGTCATAAAGATCTTTTAGGGTTTGGCAGCCTTATGGGAAGTCCCTCCTAGAGGTCTAGGGAAAATGTGTGTAGCCACCAGGTTCATTGTCTCCCTGCAACCTCCAGGTCTCCGTATGGGGTGGCCAATAGTGATGAGCAACAGGGGACATATTCAAATTCGCAATATTTAGCGAATATATGGACAAATATCCATCCTATGCTTGCGAAATCCGCATATTCCCTATGTTCCTCCTTTTTTTTTTTTTTCATGCAAAATTCGTAATGAAATTCGCATAGTGCGCATGCGCAATTATATCTTTCACCTAAAAAAAGGGAGGGACCAGTGTCCTCTGACTGGAAGTGCCGATATTTGTGGATATTTGCACATTCGCATGTTTGCATATTCACAAAACAAAATATTCGTCATTACGAATATATATCACTATATTCTAAATATTCGTGAAATCGCGAAGTGCCGATATTCGCAGTAAAAATTTGCATTTAGAATATTCGCGCTCAACACTAGTGAAGGGAGACCATCAATCTTAAACCCTTGTAGAAGCCTTGGCACATAGGGAAAATAGTGGTTTGTGAGGGCAATCTATGTTAAGAGTAGACTTACAATAGACTGCATACTTGTGCAGAGCACTTACTTGAGCTTTTAAAACAAATAAAAATATAATACAATTATGCACAAGAAAATAACAACTCTAATACTGCCCCCCTATGTATAAGAATATAACGACTTTAATACAGCCCCTGTGAACAAAAATATAATAACTCTCATACTGCCTCAGATGCACAACACTAAAACTACTATAATACTGCCAAGAATATAACTATTATAATACTGGCCCCTATGCATAAGAATATAACAACTCTCATACTGCCTCCTATGCACAAGACTATGACTATGACATTGCCTCCCATGTACAAGACTATAACTACTATAATCCTGCCTCCTAGGCACAAGACTATAATTGCTATAGTACTGCCCTTATGTAAAAGTATACACAGTAACTACTATATTACTGACCCCTAAATACAGGAATATAGCTACTGCAAAGAAGAAAAAAGAAAAATTACAGGTAGAAATAAAGTTTCACTTTGATACTACCCATAATGTAAAATAATAAAAAATACTACAACACTGCCGCCTGTTACGCCGAGCGCTCCGGGTCCCCGCTCCTCCCCGGAGCGCTCGCAGCACCCTCTCATTCGCAGCGCCCCGGTCAGACCTGCTGACCGGGTGCGCTGCAATATCACTCTCAGCCGGGATGCGATTCGCGATGCGGTAGGCGCCCGCTCGCGATGCGCATCCCGGCTCCCGTACCTGACCCGTTCCCCGTCTGTCTTGTCCCGGCGCGCGCGGCCCCGCTCCTTAGGGCGCGCGCGCGCCGGGTCTCTGCAATTTAAAGGGCCGCTGCGCCACTGATTGGCGCAGCAGGCTTAATCAGTATGTTCACCTGTGCACTCCCTACTTATACCTCACTTCCCCTGCACTCCCTCGCCGGATCTTGTTGCCATTGTGCCAGTGAAAGCGTTTCCTTGTGTGTTCCTAGCCTGTGTTCCAGACCTCCTGCCGTTGCCCCTGACTACGATCCTTGCTGCCTGCCCTGACCTTCTGCTACGTCCGACCTTGCTCTTGTCTACTCCCTTGTACCGCGCCTATCTTCAGCAGTCAGGGAGGTTGAGCCGTTGCTGGTGGATACGACCTGGTTGCTACCGCTACCTGCAAGACCATTCCGCTTTGCGGCGGGCTCTGGTGAATACCAGTAGCAACTTAGAACCGGTCCACCAACACGGTCCACGCCAATCCCTCTCTAGCACAGAGGATCCACCTCCAGCCAGCCGAATCGTGACACCGCCTATGTACAAGAATATAACTACTATAATATTGCCTGTTATGTACCATAATATAACCATTTATGATATAGTCCCTTTTTACAAGAACATAACTTCTATAATATGGCCACAATGTATAAAATATAACTACTTTAATACTGCCCCCTATGTACAAAAATATAACTACTATAATAGTGCCCCCGTATGTACAAGAATATAACTACTATAAGAGTGTCCAGCACTAGGTGACCCGATTAAAATCTTGCTTTCATTGGAGATTCACAAATTCACAGGATAAGACACAGGTACATGAAAACTTCTGACGCGTTTCAGTATTGCGCTTAGTCATAGTACTATAAGAGTGCCTCCTATGTACAAGAATTTAATTTACAGAAATATATCAATTACAATATACTATACACAGGCAAGTAAGTAGTATAACCTCTTATTCACTATGTTAAAGAATACACCTACTAAAATACTGCCCTCTATGTACAAGAATATAACTATCATAATAATATAATGAAGCATAACACATGAAACTTCCTCCTGTACACATTGCTAGTCCCTCCATTGTTCAAGACTGTATATACTTAAATACTGCCTAAATACACCTAATGTAATACTGCTGTCTATGAACATGAATATATCTACTATAATACTGCCCCTATGTACAGAAATAGAACTAGTATAATACTGCTAGTCATGTAAAATAATGTAAAGTATATCATCCATGGTTCATTATAGAATCATGCCTCGCTGTTGTCTTGCAGGTGTCACTTATTTAGTTGTCCTGTCATTGCCCCTTGGAATACATCAGGATCACCTGTGGTTGCAGAACTTTCCAGCATGAGTTATTAGCTGTATTCACAATTAATAATGCATATAAATATTTTTTTCTCTCAGAGGAATGACTGTGATTTTTTGCCTGACTGGACACCTCATACACTGAGGACATATATCAGTTATGTGAGGCCACAGTAAGCAGAAGAGTGCTATATCCCAGCCACCCGTGACCATGCTCCATCCATCCACATTCCTCCAGCTCAATCACTGGCGCAGCTTGCTGTGGGGGGGCTCCGGCTGTGTGGCTTATTGCTTAGTGTGTCCTGTTCCTGGAATGGTTTTACCTAAAATAAAATAATTCCCCAGTAATTATTCCCTGGTCATATCCTTCTATCACCTCAAACACTTTATACAGCACTAGAACAGTTTCCCAACCAGGGTGCCTCAGGCTGTTGCAAAACTACAACTCCCAGCATGCCCTGACAGCCTTTAATGTTGTCACTTACCTTCCTCAGATTCCTAAATAGTGATGAGCGGCAGGGGCCATATTTAAATTTGCGATATTTTGCGAATATATTGACTATTATTCATCCTATGTTCGTGAAATTTGCATATTCGCTATGTTCGTTCACTTTTTTTTCCATGCGAAAATTCCATAGAAATTCCTTAAAATTCCATTAAAATTTGCATGTGAAAAAACGAATATTTGTCTTTACGAATAAATAGCGCTATATTCTAAATATTCACGAAATCGTGATATTTGTGATAAAAATTTGCATTACGAATATTCGTGCTCAACACTATTCCTAATGCTGGGAGTTGTAGATCTGTAACATCTGGCCCTTCAGATGTTGCAGAACTACAACTCCCAGCATGCCTGGACAGTCTCAGCATGCTGGAAGTTGTAGTTTTGCAACATCTGGAAGGGCACAGTTGGGAGACCACTATACAGTGGTGTCCAAACTGTAGTGCTCCAGATGTCAATTCAAAGTATACCGAGACTGTCTAGGCATGCTGGGAGTTGTAGTTCAGCAACATCTGGCCTGGGCAGTCTGGGCATGCTTGGAAATGAAGTTTTGTAACATCTGGAGGGCTACAGTTTGGAGACCTCTACACAGTGGTCTCCAAACTGTTCTCCTCCAGTTGTTGCATAACTACAACTCCCGACATGTCCTTCGGCTGTCTGGGCATGCTGGGAGTTGTAGTATAGCAACAACTGGAGGCACACTGGTTGGGAAACATTGTCTTTTTCCTAACTCAGTGTTCCCCAACTCGTGTGTCTTCTGCTGTTGCAAAACTATAACTCCCAGCATGCACTGACAGACCATGCATGCTGGGAGTTTTAGTTTTGCAATAGCTGGAGGCACACGGGTTGGGAAACACTGAGTTAGGAAACAGACAGTGGTGCGGAAACACTGCAGTAGTCTGTTACCTAACTCAGTGTTATCCAATCCCAACCAATGTGCCCCCAGCTGTTGCATAACTACAACTCCCAGCATGCACAGTCTGTCAGTGCATGCTGGGAGTTGTAGTTTTGCCCCCCAATGTGAATGTACGGAATAAATTTACACGGGCGGGGTTTACAGCAAGCTTCCCGCTTCAAATTTGAGATGCGGCAAATTTTCCGCTGCAGCGGGAAACTCACTGTAAATCTCCGCCAGTGTGAATGTACCCTAAAACCACTACACTAACACATAACAAAGAGTAAAACACTACATATACACTACACCCTTACACTGTGCCCCCCCACCCCCATAAAAATAAAAAACGTCTTCTACGTCAGTTTTTCCAAAAGGAAGCCTCCAGCTGTTGCAGAATAACAATTCCCAGTATTGCCGGACAGCCATTGACTGTCCAGACATGTTGGGAGTTTTGCAACAGCTGGAGGCACCCTATTTTTGTGGAAAACTGATGTACAGTATTTTTGATGGAGGAGGCAAGTGTAACACTTGCATCCGGGTACACCCCTATGAAAATCCCTAATTTAAGCTTCAAATGCATGGCGCTCTCTCACTTCGGAGCCCTGCCGTATTTCAAGGCAACAGTTTAGGGCCACATATGGGGTATTTCCGTACTTGGGAGAAAATGCGCTACACATTTTTGGTGGCTTTTTCTCCTTTTACCCCTTATGAAAAGGTAAAGTTGGGGTCTACATCAGCATGTTTGTGTAAATTTTTTTTCATTTTTTACACTAACATGCTGGTGTTGCCCCATACTTTTCATTTTCATAAGAGGTAAATGGGGAAAAAAGACCCCCAAAATTTGTAACACACTTTCTCCCAAGTACGGAAATACCCCATATGTGGACGTAAAATGCTTTGCGCGGCGCACAACATGGCTCAGGAGTGAGAGCACACTTTGAACATTTGAGGCCTATACTGGTGATTTGCACAGGGGTGGCTGTTGGTTACAGTGGTTCTGATATAAACACAAAAAATAAACACCCACATGTGACCCCATTTTGGAAACTACCCCCCTCATGGAACGTAACAAGGGGTACAGTGAGCATTTTCACCCCACAGGTGACTGACAGATTTTTGGAACAGTGGTCGGTGAAAATGAAGAATGTAATTTTTCATTTGCACAGCCCACTGTTCCAAAGATCTGTCAAATGCCAGTGGGGTATAAATGCTCACTGCATCCCTTGTTATGTTCCTTGAGGGGTGTAGTTGCCACATAGTGTGCCATGTGGGGTGTTTTTCGCTGTTCTGGCACCATGGGGGCTTCCTAAATGAGACATGCCCCCTAAAAACCATTTCAGCAAAATTCGCTTTCCAAAAGCCCAAAGTCACACCTTCCCTTCTGAGCCCTCTAATGCTCCCGCAGATCAATTTACATCCACATATGAGGTATTTCCTTATTCGAGAGAAATTGGGTTTCAGATTTTGGGGGACATTTTCACCTATTACCCTTGTGAAAATCAAAAATATGGGGTAACATTAGCATTTTAGAAAAAAAAATGTTTTCATTTTCACGTCCAACTTCAACCCAAAGTCGTCAAACATCTGTGGGGTGTTAAGGCTCACTGTACCAATTGTTATGTTCCTTGAGTGGTGTAGTTTCCCAAATAGTATGCCATCTGAGGTGTATTTTGCAGTTCTGGCACCATAGGGGCTTCCTAAATGCGACATGCCCAGCAAAAACCATTTCAGCAAAATTTGCTCTTTAAAATCCCATTGTCGCTCCTTCTCTTCTGAGCCCTCTAGTGCGCCCACAAAGCACTTTACATCCACATATGAGGTATTTCCTTACTCGAGAGAAATTGGGTTACAAATTTTGGGGAACTTTTTCTCCTTTTACCTCTTGTAAAAATAAAAAAATATGGGTCTACAAGAACATGTTAGTGTAAAAAATGCAGATTTAAATTTTTCTCCTCCACTTTGCTGCTATTCTTGTGAAAAACCTAAAGGGTTAACAAACTTTCTGAATGTCATTTTGAATACTTTGAGGGGTGTAGTTTCTATAATGGGGTCATTTATGGGGTACTTCTCATGGAAAGGCACCTCAAATCCACTTCAAACTTAACTGGTCCCTGAAAAATTCAGATTTTGAAATTTTCGTGAACATTTAGAAAATTGCTGCTGAACTTTGAAGCCCTCTGGTGTCTTCCAAAAGTAAAAACATGTCAACTTTATGATGCCAACATAAAGTAGACATATTGTATTTGTGAATCAGTATATAATTTATTTGGAATATCCATTTTCCTTACAAGCAGAGTTTCAAAGTTAGAAAAATGCAACATTTTCAAAATTTTCATGAAATTTTGTGATGTAAATAATGACAAAAAAAGTAGAATATGTCATGAAAAAACAATCTTGGAATTAGAATGAAAGGTAAAAGCATCCCAGAGTTATTAATGCTTATAGTGACAGTGGTCAGATTAGCAAAAAAGGGCTGAGTCCTTAAAGAGGTACTCCGGCGCTAAGACATCTTATCCCCTATCCAAAGGATTGGGGATAAGATGCCTAATAGCGGGGGTCCCGTCGCTGGGGACCCCCATGATCTTGCACGCAGCAAGATCATTATAATCAGTCCCGGGAGCAGTCCCGTTATAATCAGTCCCGGGAGCATGTTTGCTCCGTGTCTGATTATTGGCGATCACGGGGGTCAGAGCATTGTGACGTCACACTCCACCCCCTCTATGCAAGCCTATGGGAGGGGGTGTGACAGCTGTGACGCCCCTCCCATAGGCTTGCATTGAGGGGGCAGAGTGTGATGTCACACGGGGGCGGGGCCGTCACAATGCTCCGGCCCCCGTGATCGTCAGTAATCAGACCCGGAGTGAACATGCTCCGGGGACTGATTATAACAGGGTGCTGCGTGCAAGATCACAGGGGTCCCCACTGTCAGGACCCCCGTGATCAGGCATCTTATCCCCTATCCTTTGGATAGGGGATAAGATGTCTTAGCGCCAGAGTACCCCTTTAAACAGTATTTGTCTACAACATTAGCAGGTGTGTACTTCTGGCTAGGCTTTCACAGTATCTTTCTATCCTTAATGTGATAAAAGAGATATAAGTAAATAAAATACAATAAGAGGGGCAGTAACCAGGGGGGAAGGGTTAGGGGGTGAAAGAGGATCTCTTGCTAATAGCCTGATTATTACAGGGAGATGTAGAGTGACTGCACCCACTGAGCCATGAAATTGTCAGTACTTGGGAGCCAGTTAACAGAAGGATGTAGAGGGTGTAGAGCTATAGTCTAGGAATGTAGGCAGCTTCTCACTCGCACTTCTTCAGACACCTGAACACAAGAGAATACAGCAGCTAAGCGGACGATTTGTGACAGACATGTCCTCATAGGAGTTTTGGGCTATGGAAAAAAATGTGTTATGTATATGCCGTTTTTTAAGCCTTAATTTCAGCTTATTTTCTGTTCATACATAGTTTTTAGCAATTACAATTGTAAAGAAGGTTCAGAAAATTAAGTGTGAACATAGCTTCATAGTGAGATGTAAAACCACCAGAATCTTCTGTTTTATGACTCTGAAACATTGTCGGCACATTCTTTAGGCTGTTTACAGCTGATTCACAAATTGCATGTTAGGATGGGTGGGCAAACAGTTTTTGGGACATTTCTTGAGGCTCAAAAATTTTCCTTAACCCCTTAAGGACATTTTTCCGTTTTTGCATTTTCATTTTTTCCTCATCACCTTCTAAAAATCATAACGCTTTAAATTTTGCAAATAAAATTCCATATTATGGCTTATTTTTTGCACCACCAATTCTACTTTGCAGTGACATTAGTCATTTTACCAAAAAATCCACGGCGAAACAGAAATTCATTTTGCGACAAAATTGAAGAAAAAATTGCCTTTTGTAAATATTGGGAGCTTCCATTTCTATGCAGTGCATTTTTCAGTAAAAATGACACTTTATCTTTATTCTGTAGGTCCATACGGTTAAAATGATACCCTACTTATATAGGTTGGATATTGTCATACTTCTGAAAAAAAATCATAACTACATGCAGGAAAATTTATATGTTTAAAATTCTCATCTTCTGACCCCTATAACTTTGTTATTTTTCCGCGTACGGGCCGGTATGAGGGCTAAGTTTTTATCGGTACCCCTTTTGCATTGATCAGACTTTTTGATTGCTTTTTATTCATTTTTTTTATGATATAAAAAGTGACCCAAAAAACGCTATTTTGGAAAAAAAATTGGCGCATACGCCATTGACCGTGCGGTTTAATTAACGATATATTTTTATAGTGCGGACATTTACACACATGGCAATACCACATATGTTTATTTTTATTTATACACTGGTTTTTTTTTATGGGAAAAGGGGGGTGATTACAACTTTTATTAGGGAACGGGTTAAATGACCTTTATTAACTTTTTTCTTCACTTTTTTTTTGCAGTGTTATAGCTCCCATAGGGGGTTATAACACTGCACACACTGATCTTTTACCCTGATCCCTACAAAGCCATAGCTTTGCATGGATCAGTGTAATAGGGGCTTGATTGCTCAAGCCTGTAGCTCAGGCTTTGAGCAATCAAACGCCGATCGGACGCGACGGAGCAAGGTAAGGAGACCTCCGCTTGCGTCCTAGCTGATCGGGACATCGCAATTTTATTGCGATAGTCCCGATCAGCCGACTGAGCTTCCGGGAAGCCTTTACTTTCATTTTAGATGCGGCAATCAACTTTGATCGCCGCGTCTAAAGGGTTAATACTTGACTTGAAGTATGTATAATGACTGTAATGCTTCTACATACTGAAATTAATCTCACTGTTATTTTTTTTTCCATTTGACATACCTTTACATTTGCGTGTCTATCGGTACTACACACTTACCCCTAGAACTATTGATCTAGATAACAATTAAGCATACTGTTACCTTTCAGGATACGTGTATTTTTTAGTTGGCTACAGGAATACCTTCTGGCCAGGAAGAGCATCCTGAACACGTAAAGACAAAAGAACATATTAGTTCATGACATTTGTGCATAACAGTGGTATGGACTGATATGAAACATGTTACAGTCCCTAAGACTCATTTTTTTGTTTGTGAGATATATTCATACTCTTATGAGCATATGTTATTAATTATGTGTACTGAACTTTGAAGGTACACTAATGAATTGTATGTACTGAATTATGTGTACACTGAATTTTATGAATGTGAAGTCAGTCTTGATATCTGATGGGTATGTTTCGATTAGTGAAGGGTGGCATGTATTGTTACTCCCAGAGGAGCTGAGAGAGCACCTTTAAGTAAACACGATAACACCTATAAGGAATGCATATATTATTATTTATTTTTACTTTTCCGTACAGGAATTTTGTACTTAGGTACAGGAATTTTCTACTCCTGTACAATCGTACCATTTATATTTTTGACATTTTATGTATCCAGACATGTGCTACTAACCTGTAACCTTTGTATTCCAAGCAAATCACAACACTTGGGACATTCAGGCTACATTTACCTGCTGTTGGTGTGCAAAATTTTGAGCACGAAAATATATTACTTCTATATCATTTACACAGACGGTCATGTAAGGCTCTACAGTCCACTTACATTATAGAGTCCTGAATAAAAACACGGCTATGCTGGATGCCGGGTAAAAACTTATTAGGATCTCTTCAGGCAAAGAGTCTCTCGGCCAGGGGCTGGGCACAAATGTATGGTGGTTACGTTGCTTAACAGGTGAACTTCTTGGCATAGTCCTGCCAGGCACTTCATCTCGGAACTGGTTACAAAAAAACAGGAAAATCTGTAAGACAAGAGGGTACTAAGACACCACACAGTTAATGGCAAGCAAAATGTAGTGTTAGTGTGGTATCCCGGTACTGTATTACATACGTTACATTGTGGTGAGGTCCCCAAAGTCAGAGTCCCTAGGAACAGTGGGGGTCCTCTTCCTTAGTTAAACCCTCGTCACCCCTCAATTAGCTATAATTAATGTAAATATAAATGTAAAGATGTAAATTTAATATTCTTACCTTGTTTGCGTCGCAGGACCTGCGGGTCATGTGACCGGGTTGCAGAACTCTATGGTTTTTGCTAAAGGACCTTTGGTGGTTTTGCACATGTGATCACCCACAATCCATTGTAACGGTGAGTGACAGCTGATTGGACCAATCCAAAACGGCCAGCCCCTGCCCATATAAGGGAGCTGCGCCCTCTTGATCGCTCTCTTGGGTTGCTGATTCTGGACAAGGTAGGACCTCCACAGCTTTCAAGACAAATTACTAGGCCTAAGCCTTGTGGCCTAAGCCTGCGCTAGAGACGGATAGTTCATACAATTACCCGCTATCTCTGCAAGATCTCCCGACCTAATCAAACCCCTAAATCCGGCGGATCTATGCAAATGCAATACTCTAAAGCTAAAGAGAACTTTCCGGTCCTAAGCATCTGTCAATCACTGCTGTGCTGTTTAAATAGACTCTGTTATCTGGACTGTTACCGTTATTGCAAATACAGAAAATCTTCAGTAAAGATTACGCAAGTTTTAAGTTCAGCACTGCTGTGGACAGTCTATTTATTTCACACTCACCTATCGCTCTTGGGAAGAGTTTTAACCCTCACCCTGGCGTCACGAGTGACAAGGGTTAACAGCGCCCTTTATAATACTGAACAGCAATACCCCAACTACCCTACACCCCCACAAGGCTTTATTCCCCAAGTTTACCACATTAGAAGGTATTCTTCCTGGCCTCCCAACCCTGCTGGTCGTCGTGCTTCTGTCCCTGGGACATGTATCTTGGAGTAGGAGGTTGGGGTTCCCGCATAGGATGGACATAAGTATACCATGTCACATTGGTTAGCCTTGACTGGGCTATAGTGGGATTTACATTTACCACTACGTTGACCTCGGCAGCTGAGGCCACAGGAACAAGTGTAGGTGCCAACTGGTTCGACCAAACCTCCTGGGGTGGAGTAGGCCACGGCACATCAGTCGGTGCCTGTAGATGAGGCCAAACCTCCACAGGGGGAGTAGGCCTAGGCACATATGTTGGTGCCCGCTGAGTAGGCCTCACCTCCTCTGGGGGAGTAGGCCTGGGCACATTCTCCGTTAAGGATGAGATGAAGCTTGATTTCTTCAAATATTTTGGAGCCATCATCGGCGCCTCGGACAGATACTGCTCCTCTTCATCAGTGGCATCTGTAGACCTTTTCGGCTGAATCCCGTAGGGATCTGCGTCCCAATCATCATATGGAAAGTAGGTGAATGGAATCTGCATTGGATTTTTGGGCCTAGGTACGGCTGCAGCCCATTCACCCCGCAGACTCTTGACTGGGGTGTACTCCACGATCTCCCCTCGCTCTAGGGAGTGGTATATATTAGGCAGGTAGTCCCACTGAACGGCCCTACTGTTGACCAATATGGTCCCTCCATGCCGGCAGTCCTGGAGGGTACCAAAGCCTCTGGCTTTGTCGAATTTGACCACTGTGTCGGCACTCTAAGGGTGGCTCACCCTCTTGAGGATAGTCCAGCATACGAATGTATAGAGTTTCCAGCTTTTTAGTGTCCTTCTGTTGCTCTGCCTGGACTTCATCAGGGAGGCGTTTCAACCCATATCTCTCCCTATGCTGGGCCCTTAACTTTTCAATAATGCCGGTGATTTCGGCCTCCCTGGGGGCCCTTTCTGCCTCAGCTGTGGGGACCGTTGGATGGGACTTCCCTGGCTGGGGAAGAACGTGGTCCCACATATACTGGATAAGTGCAGGCTCATCGCCGAACACCCATTTTGGGAGAGGGGGGTGATCTTGGGCGTGCACTGGCTGGAACTACTTGCGACAAGGGGACCTCTCTCTCTGGGCTTGAGGAAGAAGAAAAGATGGCTTCGGCCTTACATCAGATTCTTCTGTAGGAATCTCGGCCCAGGATCCCCATGTCCTGTGGTGAGGGGACAGTCTCACCGGTGATGCCGTCGCTGATGTCTCTGGTGATGCCCCTTTCCGGGTAGCTGGCCACTCATCATCCTCTGGTAGCAGGGGCAGGTCGCAGGCCTTCTTAGCCCCAAGGGACAACTGCTGCAAGCGGTCAGCGAGTTCCTGGAATAGTTGCGCCACATATCTTGGTGGGCCCCGCCATCTCTGTACTCCTTGCTGCCTGTTCTGGCCTGAAGAGGGCTGGCCGCACAGTCTCTTTTATAAGAGGCTCCGACAAAATGGCGGCCGGCCGGAAGGACGTCATCAGTGCAGCGCTGACTTCCTGTCCCCCGACGAACACAAACAGTGCAGAAAAGTTCCACTTCGGCATCGGAACGTCCACTTGATGTCCACACCCAGGGGTGGGTCGCGGACCAGTGTGGAAAATTTTTGCGCGCTTTTCAAGTAAGTCATGAACTATTGCAGGTACTTGTTGCAGAGGAGAGCGCAGCATGGCTTCGCTGCCGATTTTGCACATGGCCACAGAAAAACAATCTTCACCTCCCCCCTTACGTTTTGTACCACCCCAGCAAAAGACAATTTCAGCAATAAAGTCCCATACACTTATGGGCGCAATTTTAATCGCTACTTGCGATACTTCTGGACAGTTCATAAAACACATTCCTACACAGGGGGAGACTATGGCTCTTGCAATAACGGTTTACACCCGTTTTTCGTTGCCGGTGGTCAGGGTAGGAAAGTTATTAAAGGCACACCCCCGTATCCTGTTCGTAGGATGCCAAAAGAGTTGTGGTGACTGGGCGAGGCAATGATGTTACAGGGTCTGGTGGTATTAACCCTTGGTTTGTCGTGACACCAGGCTGCGGTTGTTTTGTATAGAAGGCCCTGCCGACAACCGGCCCAAAAACGGCAGGAGATAAATAATGGAATGTCCACAGCAAGATTTATGAGATAACTGGAACTTTGACTTAACAGTCTTTACAGTTATTCCGTTTCTCTTGAGGTAACCGGG
This sequence comes from Hyla sarda, assembly GCF_029499605.1. NCBI lineage: Eukaryota > Metazoa > Chordata > Amphibia > Anura > Hylidae > Hyla > Hyla sarda. Next base: position 147,157,051 of record NC_079194.1, read on the forward strand.
ATGCAGGATACCTCACAGGCTTTGCTGGGACTAGTAGTCTGGAGATTTGAGCAGGCCACTGTGCTTCTCATTATATGCTTTGAATGGAATAGCAGTCACTAGGAATTTGTAGATAGAGCTTGATAACTCACATTTTTGTAGTGGCTGAAGGTTCCTTAGGCTTTGGCTAGGTGAGATGAATTGAGATATGCTGATTGTTCTTGCTTGAGTGCCAGGAACAAGACATAAGAGCAGGAACCAAGAGAGCGAATTTAGAGACTACAGCCCCTTATATACTAAGGGGGCTGGACTAATCCCATTGGCTGTCAAGCCTGGAGTTTCTGTACCCAGGGAACTCTGGGTTCATCACATGACATTATCACATGACCCAGGAAGGTCCTATACATTTGTACAACTTTGTACATAACTTTATACATAATTAACAATATACACAATACACTTACGATCCATTTACAGGAGTTGAGCAAAGGGTAAGCCCTGCAGGAGAGCCCTGTGGGATGGAGGAACTCTAACTGAGGGGATTTAGGACATGGACAGGACAAGGTCCTGTACCGGGAGTCCACAAAAAAATTTTAATCTTCAGAGTTCGCTCCCCCATCATAATAAGCCACCACCTGCCTTAATTTTTATTATTTTTTACTTTTCTATCTTGATATTTTGCTGTATATTTTGCTTAGTCTCAATCAGCTCCACAGACTAGGAATGGGCATTCCCCAGCAGGCATGACATAATCTGAAGCCTTGCAGAGGAGAACTAATGCCCTCTCTCTGCTATGCTGCTCTGATCATACAGCCTAGAGCAGTTCAGTGTGTGATGGACTGTGATTGGTAGAGACCGCACGCACACCTCCTCAGCTCTGAACTCTAATTAAACTCTACAGTGTGTCTTCTCTGCCCAGCAGCTGCAAAAGGGAGCAGAAATAGCCAGCACATTGTTTAGCACAATATTTTGCACAGTGCACTGAAGGCACCATGGGGGAGATTTATCTAAACATGTGCAGAGGAAAAGTTGCTGAGTTGCCCATAGCAACCAATCAGATTGCTTCTTTCATTTTTTTAAGTCGCTTTGGGTGCCGGCAATATGGGTGTGGCTTGCTGTGAGTGGGGTTTGTGGTGGTGTGGCTTGTCACAGGGTGAGTTATTTTCAGAATGGTCGTTTAATATTGTTCTTGCTGTAAGGACAACAACCCAGAATTAGACTCCACCATTATACATACCCCAGAATCAGTCCCCACCACAATACAGACCCCAGAATCAATCCCCACCATAATACAGACCCCAGAATCAGTCCCCACCATAATACAGCCCCCCTCCCTACATAATACAGACCTCAGAATCAGACCCACCCATAATACAGACCCTCCCCCTACACAATACAGACCCCAGGATCAGACCCCAGTCATGTTTTGCAATAACATACATACATTTACATTAGCTGACTCACAATTCACATCTTTTACTGTCGACGTCATCCTCTTTCCTTCAGTTCTCTGGTTCAGACCACCATGACAACTTCTTCCAGCCAAAGTCCATCACTGCAGCATCTGCAGGACAAACATCTTAGTTTCTGCATTTTTCAGTGCACTCCCAAGAAGTGCAGAATTCAGTGGAGTTTATTCCATTCCAAGCAGTGTTACAGAGCAGGCTGCATTTCAAGTACAAGAAGCAGCGAAACGTAGCCTGCTCTGTAACACTGTTTGGAATGGAATAAACATCTGAATTCTGCACTTTGGTGTGCCTCTCCGACCAGGGCCCCGCGTGCCACTCTAAAGCACCCATGGTGCCATGAGTGGCAGGCCCGTCGCTACAGGACAGGCAAACCAAGCAATTGCCCTGAGCAGAGCCGGTGCTTGCCATCCTCCGGCCCCTATCCTGGTTCGGCAGCTCGCCCTGTCGGCCGGCCGGGCCAGCAGTGCGAGAGCCTGGAGCAGGAGGCAGAGCCTAAAGCCGCTCGGCCTCCGGCTCCTATTTTTGTGCCCGCCCCAGCTCACTGTAGTTTTGTCCCCGCCTCCAGTGCCGTACAGCTACGCGCATGATGGGTCGGCCTCGTATTGATGTCACATCACGCTCCCAGTATTCAAGGGCCGACGTTACTACGTCCTAGGTATTCTGAGAGCGTGACGTGCGCAGCGCGAACATCATTACCGCGCTGCGCAGCTCTTCAACAGTGCAAGCAAGGTCCTGCCCTGAATTCCTCCCGGCAACTGCAGCAGCAGAGGTACCAGCCGGGGGCCCCTGAGGGGGGGGGTCTTATCACGGGGTACTACCTGGCTACTGGGGGAAGGGGGTTAATCTGGGGGTACTACCTTCCTACTGGGGGGGAAGGGGTTAATCTGGGGTACTATCTGCCTACTGGGGGGGAGGGGGTTAATCTGGGGTACTAACTGCCTACTGGGGGAGGGGGTTAATCTGGGGGTACTACCTGCCTACTGGGGGGAGGGGGTTAATCTGGGCCCCCCAGATTAATCCCCTCCCCCAGTAGGCAGGTAGTACCCCCAGATTAACCCCCTCCCCCCCAGTAAGAAGGTAGTATCCCCAGATTACCCCCTTCCCCCAGTAGGCAGGTAGTACCCCCAGATTAACCCCCTCCCCCCCTGTAGGAAGGTAGTACCCCCAGATTAACCCCCTACCCCCAGTAGCCAGGTAGTACCCCGTGATAAGACCCCCCCAGGGGCCCCCAGCTGGTACCTCTGCTGCTGCAGACAGTTGCTGGGAGGAATTCAAGGCAGGACCTTGCTTGCACTTTTGAAGAGCTGCACAGAGCGGTAATGATGTTCGCACTGTGCTCATCACGCTCTCAGAATTGGGAATTGGGGGGGTCTAATCTGGGGGTACTGGTAATATTGGTCTCAGTATACAGGATTTGGTCAGTAGCAGTATAATGGTAATATGTATGGTGATAATATTCCTCCTTGTATACTGGTATTATTGGTAATATAAAAAAAATGTTTTCATTATGTACCCTATTACAACCAACTATGATTGACATTTGGTCCCTCCCCTTTTTGGCTCCGCCTTCACATTGCCACCCCCATTTTGCCGACCCCGGCTCTATACACTGTGCTAAATCCTTCTGCCTTTCCTGACTTTTGTCTCTGCCAGGCTGCTACAGGAGACAATCTGCAAGCAGACTGAAGGCAGGACCAGAAGGAGGACCCCTGGTGGACAAACATGTGATAGCCTGGGGGGGTGTAGGGTATGGGGAGTGTAGCTGTGCGGTTATTAAAGGGTGCTTATTAAACCTTGCTATTCGTGACGCCAGGGTGAGGACTCCTCAGTAATGTTTGTCCTACTGCCACCCTTCCCAAGAGCGATAGGGAGGTAGATAATAATAGAATGTCCACAACCGGAGAGTTTTCTGAAACAGGTATAACTTTTACTGAAGATTTTCTGCAAGCTTCATAAACTGAACAGTCTCTATGCATACAACTGCTTTCTTTGGAGATTGGCAAAGGTTGGGACTTTAGCAATTTAGAGTCTTTAAGGTATTATGCGCTGTTCCACTGGATTTAGGGGATTTAGCAGCGGTCCAGTAGTCACGCTAGCTTTAGCGGGGGCAGTTTAGAACTCAGTTTTAGTTAAGTTGAGGCCGATAGGGTTTTCAGGCCTAGCGTGTCTTTGCAAGTTGCGCTGATCCATCCTGCTAGTCCGGCGTCCACGAGAGCAGCAACCGAAGAGAGCGATAATTGGCTACAGCTCCCTTATATGGGCAAGGGCTGGACTAGTGCTAATTGGTAAATAACAAGAAAGAAAAAAACGGAGTCACTAATAAAACATATATCATTTTATTAATTCGGTAGAATGTAAGTACATAAAAATTGTATATATATTATTTAAAACTACTATTTTTAAAGGTGGTGTCACCGGCTCTGCAATGAAGGCTGGGTTGTATATAGTGTATATATTACTGGATCCACCACAATGAGATAGAAATGATACAATAATCTTGCACACAAATTTGCAAAAACAAAATGTTTAGCAGCATGTAGAAAACATGTATATAAATCTCACAGTGAGAGCAAAAAATATATTGCATGCCAAATAAAGTGCAGTGTGCATGTAAACAAACATAACATTGCAGGGATACAAAACAGTATGGCGATATACCAGAGTACAACAGCAATCAGCAGAGACCGGGACAGCACCACTCCAACGTACGTTTCGGTACGCAACCTTCGTCTGGGAGTTTTAACTAATATATATACAATTTTTATGTACTTACATTCTACGGAATTAATAAAATGATATATGTTTTATAAGTGACTCCGTTTTTCTCTTTCTTGTTATTTGCTAATTCTGTTTGGAGTTCACATACCTATAGCCAACACTAGTACCTGGATTAATTGATAGTGCTTGGTCACTTACATACTGCATAGTCATAATAATTTTTCAACTCCAGGTCTTAGTTGTCCGTTTGGGTATTATTAGTGCTAATTGGTCCATACTTGTGTCAATTACCATTACAAAGGCTTGTGGGCAACACACGACCCAAGGACCTCCAAAGGTCCTCCAACATACCATAGAGCAGTGGTTCTCAACCTTTTTGGCGACTGTACCCCCAAAGGCTGAAAGTATGTTCGCGGGTACCCCCTCGCACGGAACTTATACGGAACTTGTACCTCGCACGGAACTTGTACCCCTGGACAAAAGGCGTGTTCTTACCTTTATACTAATGCATCCCCCCTCCATCTTTATCCCCTTGTGCTATTATTCCCCCTCCCTCTGATCCCCTTGTGTTATTATTCCCCCTCCATCTTTATCCCCTTGTGTTATTATTCCTCCTCCATCTTTATCCCCTTGTGTTATTATTCCCCCTCCATCTTTATCCCCTTGTCCCATTATTCCCCCCTCCATCTTTATCCCCTTGTGTTATTATTCCCCCCTCCATCTTTATCCCCTTGTGTTATTATTCCCCCCTCCATCTTTATCCCCTTGTGTTATTATTCCCCCTCCATCTTTATCCCCTTGTGCTATTATTCCCCCTCCCTCTGATCCCCTTGTGTTATTATTCCCCCTCCATCTTTATCCCCTTGTGTTATTATTCCTCCTCCATCTGTATCCCCTTGTGTTATTATTCCCCCTCCATCTTTATCCCCTTGTCCTATTATTCCCCCCTCCATCTTTATCCCCTTGTGTTATTATTCCTCCTCCATCTTTATCCCCTTGTGTTATTATTCCTCCTCCATCTTTATCCCCTTGTGCTATTATTCCCCCCCCCCCCCTCTGATCCCCTTGTGTTATTATTCCTCCTCCATCTTTATACCCTTGTGTTATTATTCCTCCTCCATCTTTATCCCCTTGTGTTGTTATTCCCCCTCCATCTTTATACCCTTGTGTTATTATTCCCCCTCCATCTTTATACCCTTGTGTTATTATTCCTCCTCCATCTTTATCTCCTTGTGTTATTATTCCTCCTCCATCTTTATCCCCTTGTGTTATTATTCCCCCTCCATCTTTATCCCCATGTACCATTATTCCCCCCTCCATCTTTATCCCCTTGTGTTATTATTCCCCCCTCCATCTTTATCCCCTTGTGTTATTATTCCTCCTCCATCTTTATCCCCTTTTGTTATTATTCCTCCTCCATCTTTATCCCCTTGTGTTATTATTCCTCCTCCATCTTTATACCCTTGTGTTATTATTCCCCCCTCCATCTTTATCCCGTGTTATTATTCCTCCTCCATCTTTATCCCCTTGTGTTATTATTCCCCCCTCCATCTTTATCCCCTTGTGTTATTATTCCTCCTCCATCTTTATCCCCTTGTGTTATTATTCCCCTCCATCTTTATCCCCCTGTGTCATTATTCCTCCTCCATCTTTATCCCCTTGTGTTATTATTCCTCCTCTATCTTAATCCCCTTGTGTTATTATTCCCCCCTCCACAAGGGGATAAAGATGGAGGAGGAATAATAACACAAGGGGATAAGGATGGATGAGGAATAATAACACAAGGGGATAAAGATAGAGGAGGAATAATAACACAAGGGGATAAGGATGGATGAGGAATAATAACACAAGGGGATAAAGATGGAGGAGGAATAATAGCACAAAAGGATAAAGATGGAGGGGGGAATAATAACACAAGGGGATAAAGATTGAGGGGGGGGATAATCAACCCTCCCCCCTCCATATTAATCCCCTTGTGTTATTATTCCCCCTCCATCTTTATCCCATTGTGTTATTATTCCTCCTCCATCTTTATCCCCTTGCGCCATTATTCCCCCTTCCTCTGATCCCCTTTTGCCATATCGGATAATAATGGTACAAGGGGATTAATATGGAGGGGGGGGGGGGGTTGATCATCCCTCCCTCCATATTATTCCCCTTTTGTCATTATTCCCCCCTCCCTCGGATCCCCTTTTGCCATTTTCCCCCTCCATCTTAATCCCCTTGTCCCATTATTATCCGATATGGCAAAAGGGGATCATAGGAAGGGGGAATAATAGAAGGGTAGAGGGATAATGGCGGAGGGGGGATGGGGAGTAATAAAGCACAAGGCATTAAGATGGAGTAGGGAGGGATAATGGCAGAGGGGGGATGCCTTGTGCTTTATTACTTGCCCCACCCCACCCCCGCCACCATTATCCCTCTCCCCCTCCATCTTAATGCCTTGTGCTCTGTCCAATACACTTCCCCCCCCCTCCAATACACTGCCCCCCTCCAATACACTTCCCCCCCACCTCGTCCAAAACACTTCCCCCCCCCCCCCCCCACCTCGTCCAAAACACTCCCCCCCCCTCCACCTCGTCCAAAACACTTCCCCCCCCCCCCCCCCCGTCCAATACACTTCCCTCCTCTGGCCCACACAGTTGTTAACTTTCTTTTTTCGCATTACCTGGCCTCTGGCGGGACCCTGTTCACTGCCACTTGATGCAGTGCGACCCGTTCGGCGGGACTGCACTGACGTATGACGTCCTCCTGCGTTGTGCGGCAACTCCATGCAACGTAAGGGGAGGTCACACGTCTCCCCGGCAACCAGGCAGCTCACTCACAGTAGCCGCGGCGGCAGCTTTGGTCGCGCTACTGCACAGTGAGCTGCCGCGGCTAAAAAGAAATAATGTGCGCTGTTAAATACTGGCCAATGCATGGCTGGTATTTGACAGCGCTTTCGCGTACCCCCCGCTCAACCCGTGGCGTACCCCTTGGGGTACGCATACCACGGGTTGAGAACCCAGGCCATAGAGGATATTAACATGGTCACATGACCAAAGGTTCTGTGACGCTAAACAAGGTAAGTATACTATACATTATATTAGATATATATTATTATCAAATATATACATATATTAACATTAGAGAATTAGAATTGAGGAGAGGCGACTGGGGGCTGTCCCACCTGAGGGACCCTACCTGAACGTAGTTACTCTGACTTTGGGGACCTCTACACTAGGTACGGTATGCAATACGGTACTGGGACACCACAAACATTTATGGGTTAATTCAAAACATAAAATGACAACATTTTATTAAGAAGTATATTGGAAAAGTAATTCAAATTGGCTAATCTATAATATATTAGGGATGTAAGAAAAAATCGATTTGCGCGATTATCGCGATTTTTTCACTTGGCGATACTGAATCGATTCAAAATATTTTTGAATCGATTCTTTTAGGGATGTGGAATTTGTATCTCCTGACGCCCGGAACAGCATGTCCCGGGCATCAGGAGATACAAGTTCCACATTTGTGGAGCCGGGCAGGCCGGATCTGACGCGGCGGCGCTCTGGGTGTACGGAGCGGGCTCCGACTCGTGCCCGCTCCATACTCTGCAGCCCGGACGGGATAAAATGAGAAAAGTGCGCGTTGGACTACTAGATCGCCGCTGTCAAAGCTGACAGCGGCGTCTAAAGGGATCTGTGAATGCTCCCTGGTGGGCAATGTATCGGGATATATCGCGATGTATCATCACCTAGACAGTATCGCGATATATCGGGATATATCGAATCGCCACACTGGTATCGCGATTCGAATCGTATTGCCAAATTCTTGGCGATTCACACCCCTATAATATATTAAATTTTATTGATGGTGACAGGTACCATTTAACCTGTTGGTGGCAGCTGTGTAGTTATACAGGAGTACAGTCATACCCAGCCCTATGAAACCCAAAGGCCCCTCTGCCATAAAAATACACACTAGTATTATAAATGGCACAAAATAGGTAAAAGCCCAGTTACAGATTTTGTAATGGGGCCCAGGAACTTGAAGTTATGCCTCTGGGTAACCATTGAGTATGACAAACATATAGCTATAATTTTACACGTTTTTCTTATAGGACTGATATGTAACCCATGTTTTTTGGAGTCAGTGAGGGGATATGTTATTATTTATCTCTAGCAGATAGATACCCCTTTAAGACTGTAAATCATTGGCTCTCGGCTTGTAGGGAGCTCAGTCTGTGGATGTCATGTCCAGCTCTCGACCCCTCCAACAGACTGCAATTTCAAGGCTGCTTTTTGGTCTCAGGGCTTCGCCCAGCCACAACCCCCACCCTTCTCCCAAGACCAGTAAAATAAATGGTTAGATTTAGCAATTTTCTCCCTGTGGTGTTCCCAGGCGATCCGTCTGAACATTTCCTTCTCCACTGCCCAGCAGCCGACTTCATGAGGACACAGCAAGCTCGGTGGGAATGTTTTGTCCCCTATCTTCTGACGCCTTCTGGGATGTCTTGCGGTCGTCTCAGAGTTGGGAAATTCATGGGCATCAGGATATCGGCTGTGGTGTCACCAGCAACCTCCATAATAATCTTCATTCTCTGATTCCACAACCTGGAAATGATCCGAAAGCCATGAATGCTTTATCATACTATGAGGGACACATAGGGTTGCCACCTGGCCGGTATTTTACCAGCACAGCCGGTATTTTGGCCACCCTGCCAGTATTTTTTTATTAAAAATACTGGAAATGCCATGGCCGGGATTTATCCAACCAATCCTCCAATTCCCAGAATGTTGCACCATATGCTATGCTAGTGTTTCCCAGCCAGAGCGCCTCCAGCCGTTGCAAAACTACAACTCCCAGCATGCCCGGACAGCCAACGGCTGTCCGGGCATGCTGGGATTTGTAGTTTTGCAACAGCTGGAGGCACCCCTGGTTGGGAAACAATTACCTATGCTATATACTACTTTATAGTCCATCATGCTGGGAGTTGTAGTTTTCATTTGGGGCAGCTGCTGAGCGACAGGCTCTATCAGGGCATGCTGGGAGTTGTAGTTTTGCAACAGCTGGAGGCACCCCTGGTTGGGAAACAATTACCTATACTATATACTACTTTATAGTCCATCATGCTGGGAGTTGTAGTTTTCATTTGGGGCAGCTACTGAGCCACAGGCTGTATCAGGGCATGCTGGGAGTTGTAGTTAGTAACTAACGGCAACTCCCGAATTTACAAAAAAAAAAAGCGATCAGAAAGTCACATCCAAACAATAATGGTACTGTTAAAAACTACAGATCGAGGCACATAAAATGAGCCCTCATACAGGCCAGTGTAAGGAGAAATAAAAAAGTTATAGAGGTCAGAATAAGACAAAATTTGTGTACCCTGTGATATTACGCATATATAATTATTTATGCAAATTAGCATGGCCGGTATTTTTTTGCAATTTTGCAAGAAAGGTGGCAACCCTAGGGACACATGACTAGAAAAATCTCAATATAAAAATAAACATATGTGGTATAGCCGCCTGTGGAAATGTCCGAACTCTAAAATATATATCGTTAATTAAACTGCACGGTCAATGAAAAAATTCCAAAGTCCAAAATAGCGTATTTTTGGTCACTTTTTATATGATGAAAAAATGAATAAAAAGCGATCAAAAAGTTCGGTCAATACAAAAATGGTACCGATAAAAACTTCAGAACACAGCACAAAAAATGAGCCCTCATACCGACCCGTACGCAGAAAAATAAAAAAGTTATAGGGGTCAGAAGATGAGAATTTTTGAAGTATACATTTTCCTGCATGTAGTTATGATTTTTTTCAGAAGTACGACAAAATCAAACCTATATAAGTAGGGTATCATTTTAACCATATGGACCTACAGAATAAAGATTAGGTGTCATTTTTACCGAAAAATGGACTGCGTAGAAATGGAAGCCCCCAAAAGTTACAAAATGAAATTTTTTCTTCAATTTTGTCGCACAATGAATTTTTTTTTGTGTTTCGCCGTGTTTTTTTTTTTTTTTTCTAAAATGACTAATGTCACTGCAAATTAGAATTGGTGGTGCAAAAAATAAGCCATATATGGAATTTTATGTGCAAAATTGAAATCGTTATGATTTTTAGAAGGTGATGAGGAAAAAATGAAAATGGAAAAACGCGTTAAGGGGTTAAGCAGGCTTGGCTTATAAGTTGCCTATTTCTTGGTACAATGTATAGGACTTTTGATAGACTTATAAAGTAATTTCTGATTAAATTCATTCTCCACAATCCCCATGTTATAGCAGCTTTGGTCATAAATTGTTTCTTTATCTTATACTAGATTCTATTTCCAAGTGACCTGGTTGCTCCCATATTATAGCAGCGTCTGCTTACAAGGGATTTTCCTATCTTTGTGCATTAGTGGTCTAGGCTTCATTGCTTCCTATGCTGTAACTGTAAATCACCATCATGGCCTCCTTTTAGTGGCATACTCAGCCTATAAGTGGCCTTCTTGTTTTCTCATGATTTAATATCCTGTACTTATAAGTGACAACTTTATGCTCATGTTGTAGCAGCCTATTTATGAGTGGCCTCCTTGATCCTTATATTGTAGCAGCTTCTGCTTCTACATTGCCTGCTTCTGTATTGTCTAATTCCCTAAACTTTAGTAAAGTGTGATCACTTGTTTTAAAGGGGTTCTCCGGTAAAAAAAAAAAAATAAAATAATAATTTCAAATCATCTGGTGCTAGAAAGTTAAAAAGATTTGTAAATGACTTCTATTTAATAATCGTAATCCTTCCAATACGTATCAGCTGTTGTATGCTCCAGAGGAAATTGTGTAGTTCTTTCCAGTCTGACCAAAGTGCTCTCTGTCTGTGTCAGGAACTGTGCAGAGCATGAGCAAATCCCCAAAGCAAACCTCTCCTGCTCTGGACAGTTTATGTCAGCAGAGAGCACCGTGGTCAGACTGAAAAGAACTGCACAACTTCCTCTGAAGCATATAGCAGCTGATAAGTAGTGGAAGGATTAAGATTTTTAACTAGAAGTAATTTACAAATATGTTTACCTTTCTGGCACCAGTTTATTTGTTTACCACTGGAGTACCCCTTTAACCCTTGTGTAGCCTTTTTGCTCAGCGCCTTAGGGAATGTTGGGTCTGGATTCTTCCTCTTTTTGTGACAGATCAATATCCTTGTGCCCTTTTTTAAGAATAACAATATTAGTATGTAAAAAAATAAAATCTGTAGTCTGTAGTTCATTCTATAGCACAGAGGTATCCTGATGTACGCAGCCTCTATTCTATGTTATACAGTAAGTGGCCTCCATGCTTTCAGTCTCTCCTCACAGGTTTTACTGAGATGATAAAAGCACAGGATGAGCCAATTACTGAGACATTTCCCACAGTTTTCCTGTGGAGCAGCAGCGTCTAATATGAAGTCTTATCTTTCCCCACAACCCCTGGTGAGCGGCCGCCGCTTCTTCCAGCTGTTGTGCTCCCATTGAGCAGGGAAGATGTGAGACATTAGATCATGTAACTTGTTATCTGCCTCACTGAAAGTCATTAGCCTCTACTGCCAGCAGGAAATCTGCAATGCATAAGAAAGGGCCCCCACCCGCCCATACGTCTCAAGAGATCCTGAGAATCAGGGCTTTGCAGTGTTTTTTTTGCATAGATTATTATATTTATGCAGTTGTGTGTTGTAGACTATAGATAGAGGTAGATGGAGGCATAGGGCCCCAATACACAGGGCGACTATCGGGCAATAGGGCACGTGATCCGTTGACAAACAAGCAAATGCTTTTCACTGCTGATCAGGTTGTTATGACCTTTCCAAAAATCATTGGCCATGTAAGGCTAAGTTCTCATTTACATTGTGCTCCGACCCGTATTCGGCACTTTCATGTTTGCACCAAACAGACTCAGAACAGCTCGTAGTACAACTGACACCGCTGGGTCCAGACTGATCCCATTGACTTGAATGGGGTCTGTTAGGGATCCATTATTTTTTCTAATGTTGAGTAGAAAGAAAGAAAAACACATGGGGGAGATTTGAGTTGCCCATAACAACCAATCAGATTTCTTCTTTTATTTTTGAAAATGCCTCTGAAAAATGAAAGAAGCGATCTGATTGGTTGCTATTGGCAACTCGGCAAGTTTTCCTCTGGACAGGTTTTGATAAATCTCCCCTATGCACTATTTTTTCTCCACTCAACTCCTGTTCTTCCGATCTACTGGCCGATGGATCTCCATATACCCCAACACAACAGCAGTGTGAACGAGCTCTAATGGGGGTTGTGCAGCCAACTGAGTGCAGCAAAGGGTCCCAGAAACCATCCAGCTATCATTTATGTGGCCCTCCCCACCCAACTCTCGAGCTTTGTATTGGCTCTATAGACAAGATTGTCGCTCATTTACATAGAGCATCAGGCCATCAAACAGGACCCATAGATAGATTTATATGAACACTACTTTATATCACATACCTCTAGTGCTGACAACTTCCAGTGACATTCGCATCCATATATCAGCCCTTACTCTCATAATACTTCCTTACTGTTATAAATTCCAGACTATAGGGTTTCTGGCCCTTTAAGAATTTTTTCCCTAGGATTAATTTGGATTACATGGGACTCCCATCAATCGTTTCTAATTTCTAGGCTTTAAGTGCTGGCTCCAGGAGACCTGTATTTAACCAATTTTGCTCATATCCTGCCGGGTTGGTGGGATTATAAGACGTTCTATTTGCTCCATATGTATTGCTACCTGGAGCCTGCCCAGCTCTGCCTTATCCAGCAACCCTGCTATCACAGCAGCCGGGAGAAATTCTCAGTCAGTCTCTGAGACCCAGAGAGAAGATTATAGGTTGCTCGCCACTGTCCGTCACCCAGGAGTTTGCATTCTGAAACATTGTTATTGCAAGAACCTAATTTGGCAATTTCCCTTTGACCAGAGGCCCAGATTTAATTGACTTGGGCAGAATTTCATGTGGGGCTTTTTCTGTCTGGACGGGAACTCGTATCACTTGACTAAACTTTCCCATGATGCCACTGACTCATGTTGTATGTGGTTTGGCCACTATATACTCATCTTGGTTACGTGTCAAGGGTAGAAAATGTGAAATTTCAGCCACAATGGACGTCTTATAGCCATGTGTGCAGATATTAACTCTCCGACCTAGGTCAGACCCCCCAGAGAGGAGCCTGGTTGCTTGCATACTCCATCCAAGGCTTATATGTTTTCAGGGGGGCTCATCTGTCACATTACTGGAATCCTAATAAACCACTGGGCCGCTATTAAAAGAACTTACACAGGAAATACCATGAAGGAAGCAGGTTTAGGGGAACACTTATCTTCATTCACGCTAGGGATTCTGTACCATCAATGTCACTAACCTTACAGTCTGGAGCTTATAACAGTGTGGGTGCATTAGAAGAGAAGTAGCTCAGAGGTTCACACCCCCAGGTGAGACTAAACTTGGGATCCCCAAAAACAACCCTCTGTTAAAATTTTTATTCCATTTAAAAATATTGATCCCAGGGTGAAAATAATTTCAATTAAAAGGGATTATCTAGGAATATAAAAACAGAGCTAATTTCTTTCATAAACCACTCCCTGTCTGCCTCCAGGTTGGTTGTGGTTCTGCAGCTCAGTTCAATGAACAAATACGAATTGGCACCTGTTCACACCTGGGTGGCTATGGTGCATTTGATAGTGAGGGCTCACAACTCACTTAAAGTCCATGTAGCAATGCAAATTAAACGCCACACACAACTTCTCATTTTTCTTAGTTGCTTTAGTGAGAAAAATCTTGCATGGGTTTACAATTTCTTAAGCAAGTATTGCCAAAAATAGAGAATACAAAATAGAATAAATCACCCAAGCAACTAAGAAAAATGAGAAGTTGTGTGTGGTGTTTAACCCCTTAAGGTCGCAGCTCATTTTCACCTTAAGGACGCAGCCCTTTTTCACCTTAAGGACGCAGCCCTTTTTCGCAATTCTGACCACTGTCACTTTATGCATTAATAACTCTGAGATGCTTTTACCGATTTTTGTGATTCTGAGATATATTCTACTTTATGTTAGTGGTAAATTTTCGCCATTACTTGCATCCTTTCTTGGTGAAAAATCCCCAAATTTCATGAAAATTTTGAAAATTTTGCATTTTTCTAACTTTGAAGCTCTCTGCTTGTAAGGAAAATTGATATTCCAAAAAAATTTTTATATTGATTCACAAATACAATATGTCTACTTTATGTTGGCATCATAAAATGAACATATTTGTACTTTTTGAAAAAATTAGAGGGCTTCAAAGTGTAGCAGCAATGTTCAAAATTTTCATGAAAATTGCAAAACCTGAAGGGACAGATGTTACAGAACTACAACTCCAAGCATGCCTGGGCAGTCTAGGCATGCTGAGAGTTGTAGTTTGGCAACATCTGGAGGGCTACCGTTTGGGCATCACTGTAATAGTGGTCTCCAAACTCTGACCCTTCAGATGTTGCAAAACTACAACTCCCAGCATGCCATGGCAACCACTAGAAGGGCCACCTCTCCAGCCCCCCCCCCCCCCCCACTAGCCCCCCCCCACACCGTCGCTTCTCTACCTGCGCCACTGATCTCCGCTGTCTCCACCGATGATCGGCGGTCCCCACGGCATCTTCTTTCCAGGTACCGGCTGCAATCTTCTCCCCCTGTTCTGCCCGACATCCAGAGGTGGGCAGAGCGGGGGGTTTCCATGGCAACCCCCTGTCGTGCACTGCCATTGGTCAGAACTAATTTCTGGCTAATGGCAGGGGATAGGAGTAGATCACAGCTCCCATCATCCCTATTTTCCAGGTGATTGGGTCACCAGAGACCCGATCAGCCCGGAATAGGAGAAAATCGCATGTCTGAATTGACATGCGATTTTCTCCGATCGCCGACAGCAGGCATCCTGGTCCGGTCCCCAACCGGCTAGCGGCAGGTACCGGAATTCCCACGGGCGTATCCATATGCCCTACGTCCTTAAGGACTCGGGATGCAGGGCGTATGCATACGCCCTACGTCCTGAACAGGTTAATTTGCATATCTGCAGCTCAGTTCCATTGAATTGAATAGAGCAAAGTTGTAATACCACACCCAACCCGGAGATAGACGTGGACCTGTTTTTGGAAAAAAAATTTGCTCTGTTTTTCTATTTTTGGATAACCCGTTTATAATGACAATTGCTCCACTTTGCTGTAGAGAATTTTTATTAGGAGAGTAACTCTCTTATATATCCCCATTGGATTTTATCATCCCAGCATCCCTAATGGGAGTTTTATCACAGTAGGGCAACACTCTCTACATAGTTGTATTGTGTATTACACTCCATATAGGCTGCTGTGATCGATGTGTACTAATGTTCTATGGTAGAGGGCAATTGCTGGTTAAAAACCACAAACACTTAGACCTCCCCAATGTTAAGCCAGACAAACCAGCTTTGTCAAGTGCTAAGGTGCTAATGAGATTAGAGATGCTAACTCCGGCATTTCAAAGCTTGGTTAAAGAGGTTATTCACCATAAGGTGCTTTTAGTTCTTACCTGCATGACAGTAATGGACATGCTTAGGAAGGATCCGTGGCTGTGTTGTGAGTGCACCATGACATTGCTGATTTATTTTTGTGAAATGGCTATTTCCTGGGTGAGTTCCCTCACTCCATCTACAAGTCCCAGGATCCCATGCCCAGTGTGAGGTCCCTTTTCTTCCTCCGACACATCAGCCACCTCACCCATTGAAGCACACTTGTGACAATTCCCTGCAGCCCTGTGGAGAATGATCTTACTGTTATCCAGTGGTCGCTCCACCATTGAAGCCGACAGACTCCCTTTGAACACCTGAATAGTGATGTAATGTCTTGGGCCACACTGCAAACTGGGAAAACCGAGATGACACTCATTTTGTATGCTGTATGCTGATCACATAAGAAATTGCAAATCCATCCATCCATTAAACACAGGTACAGACACTATATTATGAACTACACTTACTTTACAGCCCCTGTAGCATAATCAAATATAAAAAAAAAATCCTGGAATGCTCATTTCACTCGTACAGGATCCTGGGCAGATTTGATGCGCAGGATTTGTAAGTGCCGATTAGAAGCTGTGCTCAGTCATTAGTTTACATTGAAATCTGCAGCAGAAAATCCTGTGCATCAAATCCTGCGCATCAAATCTGTGTACGTGTTAACATACCCTTAAGTGACATCATTGGGGGTTGTGTGTGTTAGTCTAACCCAGTGCTTCTCAAATAGCAGGGGGGGGCGCAAGGCTCCGTAAAGGGGGCCCGACTCACCCGCAAGCGGCGTCCCACACGGCGTCGGTTGCCTAGCAACTCTACGGCTGGATCTTACTTACGGCCCTGGGTTGTCAGTGTGGCTGCCTGGGAGAGGCGCTTTGAACTCCGGCGTGGCGTGCTGCTACGTTCAGACATGAGGTCACGTCATCGGGGTGAAGTGACCTGACGTCTAAGCGCAGCAGCCCATCATGTCGGAGTTCACTGTGCCACCGAGAAGTGCGCCCGCCACCCTGTTCTATCTTGTACAGGCCCTGCTTGTCCTCATGTACAGATCCCTGCTTGTCCTCCATGTAAAGAGCCCCGCTTGCTGTCAGTGTACAGAGCCCCGCTTGCTGTCAGTGTACAGAGCCCCGCTTGCTGTCAGTGTACAGAGCCCCGCTTGCTGTCAGTGTACAGAGGCCCGCTTGCTGTCAGTGTACAGAGGCCCGCTTGTTGTCAGTGTACAGAGCCCCGCTTGTTGTCAGTGTACAGAGCCCTGCTTGTTGTCAGTGTACAGAGCCTCATATACGTTAATAAGGATACAGTGTTATGCAGAGGTGTACTTATAACAATTTTATAGACAAATTATACTATTTACAGTCGCGCGGGGGGCGCAAAATGTTTTCTTCTTCCTAGGGGGGCATGACAGAAAATAATTGAGAAGCACTGGTCTAACCCATCAGCGTCTAGATCCTCATATTTATTAAAGATGGACAACTTCATTTTCCTATGATGGCAAGTATGGAAGACTCCCATACTTGTCATCATGTTGTCGATCCATGATAGGACAAGGAAGTTGTCCATCTTATTTTGTTTCAATGTGAAAAAACTTTTGACTTTGACATGTACCTTTTGCATAAGCCACTCCCTTTTTCACAAAAGCCACTCCTCCTTTTAAGAGAAGTAATAAGTGTCTAACAGACATCATACATTTGTTTTGTTTTTTACACAAATTGCACCAGCATTCTTCTTGTCATTTGCAAGATTTACCCCTTAAAGGAAAACTGTCACATATTTTCTCCCGCACTATTCACAGGTACTGGTAAAACTACAATTGCGGGTTAACGGCGGCGTGGATCAGACCAAGGTAGGGCTCGTTTTAATCAGCGTCTCCCGCACTATCCACCAGTACCTGTGGATAGTGCGGGAGAAAATATGTGACAGTTTTCCTTTAAGGACAGGCCAATTTTATTTTTGCATTTTCGTTTTTTTTCCTCCTCGCCTTCTAAAAATCATAACTCTTTTATATTTCAATCCACAGACCCATATGAGGGCTTGTTTTTTGCATCAACAATTTTACTTTGTAATGACATCACTCATTTTACCATAAAATGTACGGTGCAACCAAAAAAATAAAAGAAAACCGCAATTTAGCAAATTTTGGAAGGTTTTGTTTTCATGTTGTACACTTTACGGTAAAAATGACATGTTTTCTTTATTCTGTGAGTCAGTATGATTAAAATGATACCCAAGTTATATGCCTTTTTTTTATAATTGTACCGCTTTAAAAAGAATCTCAAACTATTTTAACAAAATTAGTATGTTTGAAATTGCCCTATTTTGACCACCTATAACTTTTTAATTTTTCCATATATGGGGCGGTATGAGGGCTAATTTTTTGTGCCGTGATCTGTAGTTTTTATCAGTATCCTTTTTGCTTATAGTTTAGTTTTTATAAATTTTATGACATTTTTTGGGAATAAAATGTGACAAAAAATGTTGGACTTTTATTCTTTTTATTACGTTTACACTGTTCATTGTACGGGATAATTAACAATATATTTTGATAGTTCAGACTTTTATGTATGCGGTGATACCAAATATGTTTATTACACTTTTTTACGCTTTTTGGGGGGGAAAACGGATGATTTACATTTTCATTGGGGGAGGGGAATTTCCATATTTCTTTACTTTTTTGTAGCAATCATTTGATTGATAATACTGTTCAGTGCTATTCATAGGGCATAGCACTGGCCAGTATTATCGGTCATCTTCTGCTCTGGTCTGCTTGATATCAGACCAGAGCAGAAGACCTCAGGAGACGGACTGAGGAAGGGGAGGGGACCTCCGTCCACCATTATGGATGATTGGATCCTCGCGGCAGCACTGCGAGCGATCCGGTCATCCATTTAAAGTACTGCACAGCATCTGGCACACATCAGTGCAGATGCTGTGATTTGTATTGCCATCTGAGGGGTTACTGGCACACATCAGCGCGATCGTGGATGTCCGCCTTTACTGGCAGGTCCCTGGCTGCTGATAGCATCGGTCCTGCTTGCGGTCATGGTGGAGCGTAAATGTACATCATTGTGCGTTAAGTACCACCGCACCATGACGTACATTTACGTCCATTGTCGTTAAGCGGTTAATGCTCACAGTTTTTTAACCTCATTTTTAAAAGTTTTTCTGTTCACTCACTTCATAGTTTTTTTTAGGCATCTCTTGCTATTGATCTGTTTACTTACCTTTTTGCAGCTCAGAATGAGGTTCAAAAATGATGCGTGAACTCAGCCTAAATCTGCACCACAGTCTCTTGGAAAGCTTAACCCCTTAAGGACACATGACTTTCTCATACGTCTCCATTTCCGAGTCCTTAAGGACACATGACGTATGAGAACGTCATGTGTTTTACCGGCCCCCCGCAACCATCTGGAGCAGAGCCGGTGCCCAATGCCTGCTGAAATCGTTCAGCAGGCATCGGGGCATATCGCACAGGGGGGTCATGATGACCCCCCAAGTCGGCGATGGCCGCAGATCGCTGGACAATTCAGTCCAGTGATCTGCGGCGGATTCCGGGTCAATCGGGTCTCCAGTGACCCGGTGACCCGGAATTATTGGCTGATCGGGGCCGTCAGAGATGGCCCCGAACAGCCAGAGCCAGCAGGGGTGAGGTGGCACTGGTGCCACCTCACGATCGCCCTGATTCGTCGGCCGGATTACCGGCCGACCAATCAGGGCGCCTGCTGCGGGTGTCACTCCCGCAACCCACTCCGCCCCTCTTCCGGAGGACGTGAGCGGGTGCGGGACGTGCACCCCGGGTGCTGGGGACCCCGATCCCCGGCGTCCCTGTTGGGATCGGGGCCCCAGGAGCAGCGGCGGCGACGACAAGGGACTGACCTGATGCGGCTGGATCGTTGGAGGTGAGTGACAGCCTCCTGCTGTTGCTTAGCAACAGCTCCCAGCATGCAAAAAGTTCCCCCCCCCCCCAATGTGAATGTACAGGGTACACTCACATGGGCGGAGGATTACAGTAAGTATCAGGCTGCAAGTTTGAGCTGCGGCAAATTTTCTGCCGCAGCTCAAACTGCCAGCGAGAAACTGTACCCTAACACACAATTAAATAAAAAGTAAAAAACACTACGTATACACATACCCCTACACAGCCCCCCTCCCCTCCCCAATAAAAATGAAAAACGTCTGGTACACCACTGTTTCCAAAACGGAGCCTCAGCGGTTGCAAAACTACAACTCCCAGCATGCCCTGATAGACCGTACATGCTGGGAGTTGTAGTTTTGCAACAGCTGGATGTCCCCCCCCCCCAATGTGAACGTACAGGGTACACTCACATGGGCGGAGGATTACAGTAAGTATCCGGCTGCAAGTTTGAGCTGCGGCAAATTTTCTGCCGCAGCTCAAACTGCCAGCGAGAAACTACTGTGAACCCCTGCCCGTGCGACTGTACCCTAAAAACACTACACTACACTAACACAAAATAAAATAAAAAGTAAAAAACACTACATATACACATACCCATATACAACCCCCCTCCCCTCCCCAATAAAAATGAAAAACATCTGGTACGCCACTGTTTCCAAAACGGAGCCTCCAGCTGTTGCAAAACAACTACTCCCAGTATTGCCAGATAGCCACTGACTGTCCAGGCATGCTGGGAGTTTTACAACAGCTGGAGGCACCCTGTTTGGGAATCACTGGCATAGAATACCCCTATGTCCACCCCTATGCAAGTCCCTAATTTAGGCCTCAAATGCGCATGGCGCTCTCACTTTGGAGCCCTGTCGTATTTCAAGGCAACAGTTTAGGGTCACATATGGGGTATCGCCGTACTCGGAAGAGATTGTGTTACAAATTTTGGGGGGTATTTTCTGCTATTACCCTTTTTAAAAATGTAAAATTTTTGGGAAAACAAGCATTTTAGGTAAAAATATATATATTTTTTTACATATGCAAAAGTCGTGAAACACCTGTAGGGTATTAAGGTTCAAATTACCCCTTGTTACGTTCCCCGAGGGGTCTAGTTTCCAAAATGGTATGCCATGTGGTTTTTTTTTTGCTGTCCTGGCACCATAGGGGCTTCCTAAATGCGGCATGCCCCCAGAGCAAAATTTGCTTTCAAAAAGCCAAATGTGACTCCTTCTCTTCTGAGACCTGTAGTGCGCCAGCAGAGCACTTTTCACCCCCATATGGGGTGTTTTCTGTATCGGGAGAAATTGGGCTTCAAATTTTGGGGGTATTTTCTGCTATTACCCTTTTTAAAAATGTAACATTTTTGGGAAACCAAGCATTTTAGGTAAAAAAATATATATTTTTTTACTTATGCAAAAGTCGTGAATCACCTGTGGGGTATTAAGGTTTATTTTACCCCTTGTTACGTTCCCTGAGGGGTCTAGTTTACAAAATGGTATGCCATGTGTTTTTTATTGCTGTCCTGGCACCATATGGGCTTCCTAAAGGTGACATGCCCCCCAAAAACCATTTGTCGCTCCTTCCCTTCTGATCCCTCTACTGCGCCCGCTGAACAATTAACATAGACAAATGAGGTATGTCCTTACTCGAGAGAAATTGGGTTTCAAATACAAGTAAAAATTTTCTCCTTTTTACCCCTTGCAAAAATTCAAAAATTGGGTCTACAACAACATGCGAGTGTAAAAAATGAAGATTTTCAATTTTCTCCTTCACTTTGCTGCTATTCTTGTGAAACACCTAAAGGGTTAATACACTTACTGAATGTCATTTTGAATACTTTGGGGGTGTAGTTTTTATAATGGGGTCTTTTATGGGGTATTTCTAATATGAAGACCCTTCAAATCCACTTCAAAACTGAACTGGTCCCTGAAAAATAGTGAGTTTGAAAATTTTGTGAAAAATTTCAAAATTGCTGCTGAACTTTGAAGCCCTCTGGTGTCTTCCAAAAGTAAAAACTCATACATTTTATGATGCAAACATAAAGTAGACATATTGTATATGTGAACCCCAAAAAAATATATTTTGAATATCCATTTTCCTTACAAGCAGAGAGCTTCAAAGATAGAAAAATGCAA
Source organism: Hyla sarda (assembly GCF_029499605.1). Lineage (NCBI taxonomy): Eukaryota > Metazoa > Chordata > Amphibia > Anura > Hylidae > Hyla > Hyla sarda. Next base: position 147,178,771 of record NC_079194.1, read on the forward strand.
AATTTTCATTTTTTTCAGCAAATTTGGGGATTTTTCACCAAGAATGGATGCAAGTTACCATAAAATTTTACCACTAAGTTAAAGTAGAATATGTCACGAAAAAACTATCTCGGAATCAGAATGATAACTAAAAGCATTCCAGAGTTATTAATGTTTAAAGTGATAGTGGTCAGATTTGCAAAAAAAACGCTCCGGTCCTTAAGGTGTAAAATGGCCTGGTCCTTAAGGGGTTAAAGAGAAGGAAAGTGGAATCCCGGATCCACAAAGGAGCGATGCTTGGTAGCGCTCGTTTCCAGTGAGAAATGTGAAATTGTAATCCACGGACTCAGGTATAGCATAAAGAAAAGAGTCTTTATTCGCACATGTAGTAACAGAGGGATAACGGGTTTCGAGGGGCGGAGACCCCCTCTTAGTCAGATCCAATCCAACCATGATTGGATCTGACGAAGAGGGGGTCTCCGCCCCTCGAAACGCGTTATCCCTCTGTTACTACATGTGCGAATAAAGACTCTTTTTTCTTTATGCTATACCTGAGTCCGTGGATTACAATTTCACATTTCTCACTGGAAACGAGCGCTACCAAGCACCGCTCCTTTGTGGATCCGGGATTCCACTTTCCTTCTCCTTATACCAGACGTCCAGGACCAGTTCCTGAGACGAACGGGTGCCCAGCAGCTCTTCCACCACTACCTCCCAGGGATCTGGGATACAAGCCTTCGAAGGTGTTGTGTCTGTAACACAACACCTCCAGGTGAGCGCACCAGTCTTTGTTCACCTGTGTATTTCTTACACATACAGAATCATGGCACATTAGTGCGCTCTCTTTTCTGTTTCCTTTTTTTGCATATACTCGAGTCTCTTTGGAAAGCTTAAAGGGGTACTCCGGTGCTTAAACATCTTATCCCCTATGCAAAGGATAGGGGATAAGATGCCTGATCACGGGAGTCCCGCAGATGGGGAACCCCGGGATCTTGCACGCGGCACCCAATTTGTAATCAGTCCCCGAAACGTGTTCGCTCCGGGTCTGATTACCGGCGACCGCAGGGTCGGCGGCGTGTGACGTCACACCTCCGCCCCCGTGTGACGTCACGCTCCGCCCCTCAATGCAAGCCGACGGGAGGGGGCGTGATAGCTATCACGCCCTCTCCAGTCGACTTGCATTGAGAGGCGGAGCGTGACGTCACACGGGGGCGGAGTCATGAAGTCCCACGCCGCCCGCCCTGCGGTCGACCATAACTGTGCAGAGTAAGAGTGGTGCAGTTGCGCATGGCAACCAATCAGATTGCTTCTTTCATTTTAAAGAGACCTGTGAAAAATGAAAGAAGCAATCTGATTGGTTGCTATGGGCAACTGGGCAACTTTACCTCTGGACAGGTTTTAATAAATCTCCCCCTTAGAGCTTTTCACAAGGTCTCTAAGGCTTTCTTCGTGCTTACTTTTTGCCCAGCATTTTTTCTTCCACTGAAAAAAATACCACAAAATGGTTCACCCTGTACTCCATGATACAGTTTTGTGAAGTCTTTAATTCTCGCAAATAGTGTGTCCTAATGCATGCATTTTTTGTGACTTTTATTCCATGTCATGTGATTCTTTGATCATGTGATTCAAGGATTTCCATTGAAAAATGTGAGGTAAAAACATCACAAAAATAACACGTACAGACAGATTTAAACATGCATTTTGCTAAATCTATTGAGTGCCAACGTAAAATAATAAAAGTATGGAGAAAAAAATGACATACATTTTGGGGGGAAAGAAAGTGTGAAGCGACTCTTAGGCCATGTTCGCATGTCAGAATTTCCGTGCCGGATCCGGATCAACAGTATTCTGTTGCGCTGTGCACACTGCAGAATTTCCCTGCCAGATGTTTCCGGCAAGGAAACTGAATTTTCCGAGACCGCACAAAGAATAAACTTGTTCGCACACAATACATTGCCGTCTAAAAGATGCCGCATTCCTGTGCGATCCTGCAGTTTGCGGAATGTCCGAAAGGACTGGCATTCAAATAAGTTGAATTCTTTGTTTTATTGATCTTCCAGGAGTTGATTTGTTTGCAGCTCCTCTTGCAGTGGTTGCCCCCTCAGTTCCTCATTCTGGTACGGATTATCGGATCCATACTAGAATGTACTGGAAATGTCTGTTTAATATGAGGGGCCCGATGCTATGAGCAGGTGTAACCCACTGCTGACAGAACATATTCCATGGGCTGAGCCTGATGACTTGAACACATCAGGGCCAGCGGTGGCTGCGCCGTCTTACAACAACTGGCCTTTGATGGGTACAGTGAATGAGCCTTTGTGGCCGTTCGTGTATCAGCCTCATTGTGTACAGAACTACAGCTCCTTATAATAACAAACAGGCTCCATATTGATGCTGCATCAGGTCTGACGTGCGGCCTCCTCCCTCACAGTAGCCATGTCTATTTTACTTCACCAAAGCAGGCAAAGCACTTCAGGCCAATTACAGCTTGTTAGGGTCAATGAAGCCTCTGCATGAATCATGAGGGGTCTGTGCGGCCCTGACTTCTGCTCTGTGTCACCCTGGATGGAGCCTGTCACCAGGGACTTCAGGGGGTGACACAACATGGACTCAAAGCCAAGAAGCCTCAGATATTCCATCAGGTGCTACAACCTGCAACAATCCTAGCCCCTTTCCCCGACCACCACCTCACTGACCCACGGATACATAAAGACATGTGTTGGTCTTAGCTATTGAAACCTCCTGCACAACAGACCAATGTCACATCTCTGCTTGCTGTCAACAGCATTCTTTATCCTGTCAGAAGCTGAAAACTCTCTCCCCCATTGTGATATAATTCTTCTCACAAACCAGGTTTTAATACAGTTGTACCCAGTCTAAATGATCTAAACAGGAAGACCCTGGAATACACTGATATGTTGTAATGTAGTAAGCTTGTGGGGGTATAGGTTATATGGGGCGTAGCTGTGCAACGATGAAAGGGTACTGATTTAACCCTTAACTGTCGTGACACCAGGGTGAGGGCTCCTCAATGTATACTTGTCCTATCGCCACCCATCCCAAGAACGATAGGGAGGAATAAATGATTGTCCACAACCGGAGTTTCAGAAAACTGTAGGAAACTTTACTGCAGATTTTATGCAGAGGTAAAACAGGAACAGTCTTTACATATGTACAGTCTATGAGGATCCTGACAGTTGATTGGGACCTTGTGAGTATAAGCTCTGGAGATTAATTGACGCTGTAGGTCCAGCAGTCACGCTAACTTTGGCGGGGATTTGATTTAGTAACTCATAGTTAGTAAGTTGTGAGATAGTTAGACTTCAGGCCTGGTTTTGTCTTGTAAGTCACACGGATCTCCTCTCTTTGCTAGTCCTGAAGCCAAGACAGCAAGGATTGGCTGGTAGCTCCCTTATATGGGCAGGGGCTGTCCTTGAGCTCATTGGTTCATCCCAACTGTCAGTCCTTTACACATGACCTGGAAGGGCCTTTAGCATACCATCACAGTAGAAACATTAGTCATGTGACCTAAGGTCCTGCAGACACCATATAGATCAATACATTACACTAATTATATACATGTAACACATAAAATTAAGGAATGAAGAGGTGACTAGGGATTATCTCAGCAAGCGGACCCCAACGGTACCAAGGAACTCTGACTTTGGGGACCCAGCACACAAGGTACAGTATGAAATACAGTACCGGGATACCACAGTAACAATCCCATCAGCTGTGTGAGCAGGCCTAGAAGATGTGGGCCGATGACCTACTGAGCCCACAAAGAATTGTCTGGACTGGAAAAGGGTGCGTTCACACCACGTTTCTGCAATACAGTTCCCGTATCAGGTTTTTGATGAAAAACGGATTCCTCAAAACCTGACTAAACTGTATCAAAAAGTGTGTACAAATTTTAACCTGTATACAGTTAAAAAAAAAACATATACGGTTTGAAAAATGATGTCCGGTTGCATCCGTTTTTTAAGAAAAAAAGTATACGTTTTTAACTTTGTGAATAATGTTTCACTTGTTTGATTGAAATTCCAAGAAAAAAAAAAACTGTTAAGTCAAAAACCTTATGGTGCAAACTGGATGGAACTGGACGCACATACGGTTCTGTACAGTTCCCATTGACTTTAAAAAAAACTTATACGGTTTAATATAGTTTTTCACCCGGACCAAAAGCCGTGGTAGGCTATGGTTTTGGGTATGGGAAAAAAAACAGACAAAACCGTACACGATGCAAAACGGACACAACCGGATGCATCTTTTGGCATACAGTTTTCAATAGAGAGCCCATGCATACAGTTTTCAATACAGTTCCATACGGTTTTCACATTGAAAATGTATACGGGAACTGTATTGCAAAAAACCTGGTGTGAATGCAGAAAAAGACTGTAAGAAACTAAAGGCTCTGAGAATATGGTGGGATAACTTCCTATGCCTGGATCTGAACAAGAACATTTTTGCTCCCTGACAGCAAGTAGAGATTTTGAGCACAAGCTTCATTGACATGAAGCTGAAAAATCCCTTAACATTTAAAGGGGTTGTATGAGAGAAGAAGCAATTTTTCAAAGAGGTATGGAAGATGCCTTACACAATTTTTTGGGCCTTTTTAGGTCAGAAAAAAAGGCATAATAAAATGCCCCTTCTTTTATACTCCATGAAGCAGATTTTCTGGCATTTTCCCCCTAAAATAGTGTGTATTAGTATAGGCATTTATATGTGCCATTTTTCAAGGCATGATTTTTTCATCATGTGACTAAAGGATTTCTACATCCTTACATGTACACATGCATTTATTTTTTTTAACCTTTAAGTTTATCATGTAGGCATAGCATTTCCCTATTGACTTCCAGCTAACATTTGGCCCCAGCCTTTTGCTTTTTTCCTCCTTAAGGTACTCTCTGGTCACAGTGTATAAAGAACACTTACATATACCTAGTGGGTAACGGCAGCAGGGACTTACCTGTAATGCTGGACACTAGCAAACACACTGATGTCCAGTATTAGATCATAACATTCAAATTTTTGGAAGTGCCAGGTTTTGGCTTTCATCGTATAACACCACTGTCCGTGCCCCCCCCCCATCTAGAAAAAATTCTTTATTCTGATGATTGCCATATTTAGTGTAAGAAAGGAGTCTCCCCCTCCCCAGTATGCTGTAATTGGGATCTCTATCATAAGGGTTTTTTTTTTTTGCCTTCTTCTGGATCAACACATTAGGGTTATAAGTTGGCCTTGCTATATACTGCCTCTCTTGGTTTTTAGTGCCATTTGGGTTTAGTGCCTAAATCCAGAACTATCTTTAATGATAGTGAGACATATTTGGTGGTGCAGAGGATAGAGCTTGCTGCTGCGATGGTGGAGACGGGTTCGCTGAACAGCCGCTGAAATGTTTTGACAAGATATAAATAATTTCCTTTCTGATTTGCAGATATGCAGGAGGGAAACATTGTAACCATTGAACACACAGACAAAAATGTGCTACCCATTAATACAGCGGCCCCTCTGCCAGCAGCGACGCGGCCGAGACGCTCCAGCCAAATGCGATTTGTCATCCATTTAACATATTTTCTTTCCCCGAACGCGTGTGAGCTGAAACATGAAACACGTGTAAATTGTAACGAATTACAGCACACGTTTAAGAAATTGCGTTTCGCACTAACACATCATATATCATTGTCAGGACACGGCATCCTTCTCCAATGTGATATAACAAAGACGCCCTCCCTCCTGCACCATGGACTAGGAAGGTTTAGGTTATGAACACATCTGTGCACTTTCCTTCCATCGGAAGAATGCAGCACGGCCGCTCAGATCCAAAACATATTGCTGGAAATAGAAGGGGAGGAGTATGTACTGTAACGCTCCCTCTGCTGCACATGTGTGTGAACTAAAAGAACATGCAATGTCATGAGCATGACTTCTGCGAGAAAGCAGATGACTCCCTGGCAAAAAGCCCTTCAAGGGATTCTGACATGGGGGACACTCTGCTTTGAATCTTTCATCTGGGGATGTATACAGCGGCATGGAAGAAGTATACAAGGTGCAAGATCACTTTCACCATCATGGTCTTAAAGGAGCAGAGTATAAAAATATAGCTGAAAAATAACGACTGAATACATGCCATAGTGTAGATTTATTATAATTCTGTATGAGTATAGCATGGAGAGATATGGTAGCATTACAGGTTGTTACAGGCAATAATAGATGTTGCTTCAGTAGAGACCTGTCAGGAGCTTGCTCCTTAAAGGGCTACTCTAGGGAACTATATAGATAGATAGATAGATAGATAGATACAAAAAAGCTCCAAAGCCACCACACTTCCTGGGTATGTTCCCTGTAAACCATCCTGCGTGATGTGCACAGCTCCTGTGGCCTCTTCTTTGGCTACTTGATATTCTTTGCTATCCTTGCAGCTGTGCTCTGCCACCCACCACCTTCCTGCTCTAAGCAGCAGAAAGAGGTTCAGTGTCTGATTGGCTAAAGCTGCACACATCTCCCAGTTCTCAGCATTAAAGGTAGCATCCCACTTGGAGAAGAAATAGAGGAGGCACTGGATAGCAGTCACTTGAAATTTATTCCTCAGGTCACAGATACAAACACTGGCCGACAGGCCGTTTCTCGCTCACATGCGCTTAATCATGGCAAATATTGGCCATGATTAAGCACATGTGAGTGAGAAATGGCCTGTCGGCCAGTGTTTGTATCTGTGACCTGAGGAATAAATTTCAAGTAACTGCTATCCAGTGCCTCCTCTATTTCTTCTCCAAGTGGGATATTTTGCTTCTACTGTTTCAGGGGATTGAGCACAGTTTATATTACCTTCAAAATGCCAAGGTGTAGAAACCAGATTACATTAAAGCAGCCAGCAGAATTTAAAGGTATGCGGCAGTGCCATACTCTCTTTCCTCTACCTGAATGGATTAAAGTTAGCATGATTCATCAGTGCAGGGCAGAAACCACATGGTCTGTGTCTCTCAGGAGGTTGGGAGCTGCTTTAAGAAAGGGATTTGGACAGAGACAGAGTAGATGACTGGATGATGCCATTCCCTCACTTCATGCATGTAAATGACAACCAAAGAGCTGAAACTGCTTTATATAGCTAATGAATGATATTTAGACAATTAAATAGGTTGATTAGAGGGAAAGGAAGGGCTATGAGTTTAGTTCCCTGGAATGCCCCTTTAATGACATTACCATGTAACTAGTCCTTGTTGTGGGGACATGGTTATGAGGGCTTTGTTGGCTTTGTTTGCTGAGTACCCAATCAGAAACCAACAAGGTATGGCCATGGGAGGGCACTTGGATTGATTCCCCCCAACCCTCATTTGTCACCTTAGAAGAAAATGATGATATGATCTCATGTTGTCCCCCATCGCCGTAATATGCTGGGACTATGAACACTTGTGCAAGGTCTTCTAGCCCATGGGAAACTGGCTAGGTAACCTTGAAAGGATCCCATAGTACCCTCTCGCAGCTTTGGATGTGACTGGAGTAAAAGGCATCATGTGACATTAGTTGAGTTGAAGAAAAGTGTTTACACAGTTAGACTATGCTCCAAGTTTTTCCAGCCCCCAAAACAAACAGATTTGTTCATTCAAAATAACTGAAAAATTAAGTTTTTTTCTGCTATTTGGTCCTGTTTTTGCATTTTGCATTTCCAGATGTTTTAAAACGTTTTTCATCCTAATATACAATTTGCTGCCCAATAGTTCTTTGCCTAAAAGAATGCAAACAAAAGTGTCCCAAAAGTGAATTTTTTTTATTGCCCTTACACCTTAGTTTACAGTCATACAATTTTACTGAACATGAATAAGCAGCTGTTTTTCCATTGAGGTCAGTAGAACTAAAAAAATTTAAAAAAATACAGAGGTTTTTTTTTTTTTTTTTTTTTTTTTTTGGGGGGGGGGGGACTTTTTTTAAGCCATAAACCCCAAATAGCGCAAAATACTATGTGTGAACATAACCTTACTCATTATCAGTGGTGACGTCTTATTCTACATTTTATAATATAAAAGTAAACACAGTTTTTCACCTTCTGGCTCCTGATGCCAGGGAGTATAATGCATCTTTATCAGACGCCCAGTCTACCCACACATGTAGAGCTTTGCTGGAGGTGAGGAACAAACACTTTCCATCTCACATGAGCCGATGCCAGAGGGGAAGGCAGTGAGAAGCACAAGGTCAGGCTTTACTAAAAATACTTGTCTGACATATGGTGTTCATTGAAGGCACAGAACTGTGCGCTTAACCAACAGGAAACAAGAAAAAGGTTATTTCAATATCTTGTCCTTTTGTTTTTCACATGAAAACTAAGTGAACATAAAGATCCATGACTGGTCAGGCATTAGGGCCGGGGGGGGCAACAATGGCAGAAAAAGTTCAAAAAAGAAACATTCCATAAAGGTAACAACATCCTGAGATATTATGAGTGCTGCCTGCGGGATGTGACGCCCCAACTCTGTTCATGACCCATTCTGCATTCTATGTTGGGGTGTACACATGTATCCAATCATCACTTGGCGTTAGGATCAAGGACAGCACCAAGGGGTTGGGGTCTATATACCGGACAGTAAATGCTCTGTGAGCTCAATCACATTACTTCACTATACATGGAGGAGGTGCTTTCTCCTCTACACGGTGGCTTTGCCACAACACATGTACAGTGGCTAAAGCTCACAGCGTCGCATGGTTGCATCACAGCTCATACAAGGGCTTGTGGTTGCATTGCACCAAGCAATGTCGCAACACACCCACACATGCTGGCAAAGGCCTGCAACAATGCGATCTTTAGATGGATTTTTTTTTGCAGCAAAAGTCATCATGTAGCCCTAGCAAGATCTTTTTAGTGTAGACACCAGATAGATACATTTATACTGCTGTGTGCATTATCTCTTATCTACACTGGATAGAATGATAACAAACTTTCAACTGGGAGAAATAGTAAAACTGCATAGGTTGATATCAGCACTAGAACTAGTCTAGAACTAGTCAAAGCCAGCAAGCAGAGGTCTTAAAAGTCTGAGAAATTTACAAGAAAAGTCTATTTAAAAGCTACAAGACTTCTCGGTCTACACAGATTCAGCTTTATTTACACACTGGATGGCTTGGTTAACAGCTTGACATAATGAGACAACTCAGGATTGATATGTTCTGTGATATGTTCTTTTTTGGTATTTTTGGAGGAAATTTGCTTTATTGAATTTTCTTCCTTTTTCTTGTCCTTTGTTCAGAAACATAAAGAAATCTGCATTCAGTCGCTATTGCCCCGATAATGGAGTCATCATCAGCCGTAACATTCAGGAAGTGACCAAAACTTTGTTAACAAGGGGATAAATTGTGTCTGTTCCATTAGCACTAAGAGACTGTCAGAGGATGGCACACGGTGCTCGATGAGGATGGAGGCCACAGGACAATGGCTGATTAGACCTGAGTGCTAAACAACAATGGAGGAGGCAGAAGAGGAACAAGATACAAGAGATCCGATGTCGGGAGGAGTTGTGGTCCCTGTTCTTTCTGTCATCACAGACAATGATATCACCTGCAAAGAACAAGGCACAACTATGATGGATCTCATCTCTTCTACAACCAATATCATCCCAAGGTGGAGGAGGATCACACCCAATCACCAATTGGAGTATACTGGCTGATGCATGAAGATGCCCAATTCATTGGGATAAACCCTTTTTATTTGCTATATCCTGAGCACCTTCTGCAAACATTTTATTTAGCATTTTCTCTGTTGTTTCTGTTTAATGCATTCACAGGGAAAAACTCCCAATGTATATATTACATTGTGATGAATGCCTTACAGTGGAATCCAACAACCGAAGATACTTTTTAATAATCTTTAAAATGGATGCCATCATAGCCAACGGGTGATGGATGCCACTGGCATCTGCTTAAAACATCTATTACTTATAGACAATAATGGTTGTTCTGCCCTCGCTACACATTACCCCATGGCATGTGTGTAGTTTGATATGCAGATAGACCACCCTACTCTTCAATAGACAAGACTGTATGGGGAAGTCAGTAGATTTATTGAATTATAGGAAAATGTGCAGTAGAACAGCGATTCTGCCAAATGGGAGAGTGGAAGATGCAGTCTTTCCCTTCTTAGCACAGTCTGTAAATGGAGTTCTCTTTCCCAGAATGCCTCACTTCACTGAGGAGGGACGGGAACAGCAGAGGGACAAAACACTTACGGGCAAAGTCAGCCACTAGATGGAGTGCCTATGTATGTAGACACAGGACATAGAGATACTGAAGGCCTGACAATGGCATTAATTTAACAAATGCACCATGAAAGCTCACAATGTAGCCATTAAATAGATGACATATAGCAGCATCCATGACCCAAAGGATAACATGTTTTCTTCTAGCAATACTGTCAGAACCCATATGGTTAATCTGTACTGAGAATCTTTTATTGTCTGGTTTCTGTGGCTACGCCTGGCTTTTTGGGCTGGTCAGCTGACCCTGCGGAGTTCACCTGTGTAGCTGGCTATATAAACCTGCAGTATGCTCTCAGACCTCGTCTGTGAAAGAGTTCTCTCTAGTAACTAGCATTTATACCCTGAGTTTCCTTATTTGGTATTTGTGACTTTTGGCTTGGCTGACTATTCTCTTGTGTTAGCGATTCTGTACCTTGAGATTTCCTGTTACCGACTTGGCTTGTGGACTCCGACTTACTGTGTGTGTTTGTTTAGTATAATTTCTGTTAGTTTGTGTGCCTCCTGACGTTTTCCCGACCTGAGTCTGTTTTTGTAGTTTATTTTGTTGACGGTGACTCCCATCACTTACTTAGGAAGGGACCAGCACCGTGGTTGTCGATCCGCTGTTTAGAGCAGATAGAATAGTAGGCAGGGTCAGAGGGAGAGGGTGAGATCAGGACTGCACTCCTTCCTGCCCCGACGTGGCAAACACATTTTTACAGAGAATCCTGTATGTGGAAATAGTGCAGCCTACAATGCTATTCTTTCCTCACTTTTTTGAGGTATACTGAACTGTACCTTCCATATACAGCCAAAAGGACCTTTTTCCACCTCTGTCTGACAAACGGATCCCTATAGAGATGTTTAGCATGTATGTGAAAATCTTTTCCAATAAACAAACTAGAAGAAAAATGCAAGGTGGACCTAGCTTGAAATAAAGAAATAAAGTAAAAGATGTGATGTTTCTGTGCCTCATGGTATGCAATGCATATATTAAATAAACCCTCAGCTGAGTGAAGTGTTACAGATGGAGCAAACTTTACCTTAACCTTTTCAAGGCCTCTGTGACTGCCACATTAGACCTCCTATTATACCCTGCCATAGGCAGGTTGTAGGAAGGGATTGGAAGAATGACAGTACACTGGAATACTTTAGTGTTGTCATATATTTAATAAGCCATCAAGTGATTGCGAAATTAAAATCTCTTCTTTTCATTTTTTTTTTTTATAAAAATATCCTGAAAAAATTGCATATTTTGTATTGATGCGTGCAGAAGTGTGTGAAATTTTAAAGGGGTTATCTGAGGAATTTTTGTGGCCAGACTTGGTTGAATATATGTATATATACTCAACTGCCCTGATTCCCTGCTGCCATTCTGTTGGTGCCCAGTCATGCTGCACAGCATTTCCTGTTTCTTGTCTTGACACAAGGAAATGCCCACTTAGCCAGTCAATGTCTGAGGTGCATCACTGCTACAGCCACTTACAGGCTGAGCAGTGACTTTCTTGGCAGCCACAATCTGCCTGTTATCTTCTTGAATATCTATCAAAATGGTGAATTCATGGGTCACAGTCTATTCTTAAGTTTTTAAATGTGCAAAGTGCCCATATTTTGCTTATGATTTTGTGCAAATTGCAGTAAAAAAACATATTTTGATACACCAGAATTTACCCTCACTTTTCAGATTCCCAGATCTGTATATTTGTGTAACTTTCCAGATAATCGGACAGTCAGAGGGACACCTGACATGTGACTTTCTCTCTTTCTGAATAAATCATCTCTTTGCTCAGTGCATTAACGGAGTAGACTTCTTTTATTGCGGCCTACACCCCATTTGGGTGGGGGCCCTCATTGAATGGTTGCAGACAATCACTCACAGCTGGGCTCTTAATTGTTGGACAGCGTTCAGTTCTGGCACTAGGTCCTGTCAACATGATGGATCTCCCCATCAGCTGCCGCTCCAGAAGTATTTGCTTGTTTCACGTGTAATTACCAATAAGCAGTGCATAGTACAGCACAGATGTTTGTTATCATGGCCGCAGATTGGGTGCGATCCTGGTGACATGATTATCCCGTCGCTCATTTCCTTCACTGTCTTTTTAGGTGCAATCAGTAATAGGAGATTGATTGCATCCAGTGGGCCCTCCATCTCTGCTCAGCTGAAACTGTTACCAGACCTGACTATAGGTCGCGTGGATACAACTCTAGATTGGAAAACAGCAAATTGATGCAGCAAATCCATGCACAGAGAGATGGGGTCCATTTCTAAAGGAGCCTGGGCGTCCTAGTGGTTGGATCCTCTTAATCAGACACTTATACGTTTTAATGTACTAAAGTGCCCCCTTAAGAGAAAATACGTTGAAGATAGATGCCCGGAAATTATTAACAAACACAATTTGGCACACTTTTGACTTGCAATTGATGTGTATTATGGTACATGGGCAGCCAAATGTGTGGTAATGTTCTGCCATGATTTTCACCAATTCTCTGACCTGAATTATAGTGTGTCAAGCCGCAGGAGGCCATACCCCTGAGCTAAGCCCCGACAGAGAAAAGTTGGAGAAAGTGCTCAAAATGAAGCAAAAATGTGTGACTTTTGTACCTTAGTTTTATATTGTGTAATACACTGATCAAAAAAATAAAGGGAACACTTAAACAGCACAATGTAACTCCAAGTCAATCACACTTCTGTGAAATCACACTGTCCACTCAGGAAGCAACACTGATTGACAATCAATTTCACATGCTGTTGTGCAAATGGAACAGACAACAGTTGGAAATTATAGGCAAGACACCCCCAATAAAGGAGTGATTCTGCAGGTGGTGACCACAGACCACTTCTCAGTGCCTATGCTTCCTGGCTGATGTTTTGGTCACTTTTGAATGATGATGGGGCTTTCACTCTAGTGGTAGCATGAGATGGAGTCTACAATCCACACAAGTGGCTCAGGTAGTGCAGCTCATCCAGGATGGTACATCAATTCGAGTTGTGGCAAGAAGGTTTGCTGTGTCTGTCAGCGTAGTGTCCAGAGCATGGAGGCGCTACCAGGAGACAGGCCAGTACATCAGGAGACATGGAGGAGGCCGTAAGAGGGCAACAATCCAGCATCCGGATCGCTACCTCCTCCTTTGTGCAAGGAGGAGCAGGAGGTCAGAAACAGAGTCCATGAGGGTTGTATGTGGGCCTGATGTCCACAGGTGGGGGTTGTGCTTACGGCCCAACACTGTGCAGGACGTTTGGTATTTGCCAGAGAACGCCAAGATTGGCAAATTTGTCACTGGCGCCCTGTGCTCTTAACAAATCAAAGCAGGTTCACACTAAGCACATGTGACAGACATGATGTGAGTCTGGAGACACCATGGAGAACATTTTGCTGCCTGCAACATCATCCAGCATGACTGGTTTGGCGGTGGGTCAGTAATGGTGTGGGGTGGCATTTCTATGGGGGGCCGCACAGCCCTCAATGTGCTTGCCAGAGGTATCCTTACTGCCATCAGGTAGGGAGATCCTCAGATCCCTTGTGAAACCATATGCTGGTGGGGTTGGCCCTATGTTCCTCCTAATGCAAGACAATGCTAGACCTCATGTCCCTGCAAGAGGAAGGCAATGATGCTATGGACTGGCCCGCCCATTCCTCAGACCTGAATCTGATAGAGCACATCTGCGACATCATGTCTCGCTCCATCCACCAACGCCATGCTGCATCACAGACTGTCCAGGAGTTGGCGGATGCTTTAGTCCAGGTCTGAGAGGACATCCCTCAGGAGACCATCCTCCACCTCATCAGGAGAATGCCCAGGCATTGTAGGGAGGTCATACGGGCACGTGGAGGCCATACACACTACTGAGCCTCTTTTTGACTTGTTTTAAGGACATTACATCAAAGTTGGATCAGCCTGTAGTGTGGTTTTCCACTTTGATTTTGAGTGTGACTCCATATCCAGACCTCCATGGGTTGATAAATTTGATTTCCATTGATAATTTTTGTGTGATTTTGTAGTCAGCACATTCAACTATGTAAAGAAGAACGTATATTTCATATGATTCATTCAGATCTAGGATGTGTTATCTTTTTAATTTTAATTTTTTTTGAGCAGTGTACATTCCCTACAAAATCTCACAATAATGAAGGTTATCAACCGGACTGTCCTCTTTTTTTCCCCCTTGGGCAGATCTACCAGCCATACAACAGCTAGATTTTTATATTTACTTCCACCATTACTCCACAGGTAGAATATTTAAGGCAACACAGACAATGCTATGGATGGTTTCAAAAACACAGTTGGCACCTGCAGAAAGCAGATTAACACCTCTGAGGTTTCTGTTCTTTTAATGTGTAAATCAGCTTAAGCCTGTCAAGCTTTCTTGCATATTAAGGGTAAAATGTATCATGAGCGGTTCCTTCCATGTATACTATATTCAGAGAGGCAGATTCTGCACTAGGAGGCATTGGCCTTTGGGAGGTTGGTAGGAAGAAGTCTGACAATCTGCGGAGCTGACGCTCATCATAAGTAGGCATAGCTGGGACATTTCTTGCCCTGAATGCCCCATCTCACCAGTGATTTAGGCCTTTGAAGTGGGATCCCAGCTTCTGGCCTCCAGAAAATGACACAAGTGACACCTCGCCACATTCCTTGCTCTGCCAGAGGTCTTTGAATTGTTGACACATTGGGAGCCTGATGGTTCCCCTACTCAGGACCCTGTCCCGAATGTGACCCCTCTAAGTCTCTAAAGAGGATACCTGAAACCTCTAATCAGTGAGATCAGGCCAGGGCAACTCCTCTTTCTTCAGCAGCTGAGGACCTGGCATCTTCAGGAAGCAGCATGTGTCTTATCTCTATTGTGTCTCCTTACAGCTCATGTGTCTTTCCTGAAGATTTTTTAGTATGAAGAGAATTGTTCATTTATTATTTTTAGAACAATAGATTACAATTTCTGACCATTTTTAAATTCTCTTGACTTCTATGTGGCCTCGGCATAATCTCCAACTTTAGAGGACATCTCCAAAAATCCCAGATTACTGCTTTGTGCATTTATCACTTTATTCCTTATACATTTTGGCAAAATATTGGCCCAGATTTATGTTTTGCCCATAAAAAAAACTGATTGGTTGGTTTGGGCAAAACGGACAGTTTGAGTTTCAGATAGATAAATCTAGGCCAATGTCTGCAATCTATCTATCTATCTAATCTCGGGATCAGTCAAGGACTGCAAGCTACTTTAATGTATAAACATGGCTGTCTGAGGGCAAAATAGAAATATGCTGTGAAGATAGATTTCTGGCGGCTTAAGTATTGCAATTATTATTGTCCATTTATAGGTGACATTGTTTCAGTAGTCATCAGCAATGGACAACATCTGGCCATATGTGTTGTGTGGGTTTCCTCTGGGTACCTTGAAATACTATTATTTTATGCATTATGCACCATTCTGATAAATGGGCAATGTCAGAATCAAAAACTTTTTATATATTGTACACTTGACAAAACATTAACCTTTCTAATATCTTCTTTTTTTATAAAGATCATGGCTTTAAAAAAAAAAAAAAACTACTATGGGTCCCCATTACATGCAGAACTGGCTGGCTGCAGCATCATCTTTGTCCAAGCTGAAGGACAGGCAGGGGCAAAGTCCAGGAAGAGAGAGAGAGAGAGGCACTAGCACCCCTCTGTGCTCACTCCTGTCCTGTCTATCAGACTCCTGTATGAAAACAAAGAGAAGAGGGGTTACAGAGCAGCCTGCAATGATTGGATGAAGAGACCCAGCACACCACACTCAGGGAAGAAGTGAATACATGGTGAGTAAGGGTGGGCTCAGTGCCTGCCTTGGACACACACCTTCCTGAGCAGTGGATGTCTGAATGAGTGAGCAGCAGAAGAAGGGATTTGTGAGCCACATGCAGAAGCTAGACACATAAAAAAGACATGTAAGGAATCTGCATGACCTAGTGAATAACATATATAAGCATTATTTTTTTTTCTGAGATATGACAGGTATGATTTAAGGCTAGATAATTTTCCAGCTTCTGAATGTGACAGGACTGTTCCCATTTACTGACAGAAAGCTGATGACCAGATGAAACAGATGAAAGATGCAGAACTTTATTGATATCAGATAAGACACTGGACACTAGACTCTTACATATTGCAACAATATTGTACGATGTATTATTCACTGCTATTACACCGATCCTGGTGCCAGTAAATAGACAATTTCTCTCTGTAACATCCCAACCGAATCTGAGGAGACATTACTGATGAATTGACTTCTGGATCAGTTTGTTCCCCTAGCAAGACATGTTTTCTCCCGCCATCACAATGATTACCGGCTCAGCGGGGCCCCTTTAAACCTCCCTGAAATGTAAATTCTGCTTTTTGATCTTTTTTCTATTTATTTTACAGCAAGGTCATTTCTTATGGTAACTGCTGAGCACAAAAAAAAAATCTTCTGCTCCGACCGTGGGATAAACTTGGCTTTTTCCCCTGACAGAACAGAGCTCTTTGCGAAACTGAAAACCTTGTTGGGTTTTTATTTTTGGATATTTAAGTTTATTTAATGATGCTGCAGATACCAAAAAAAAAAACCTACAGTCATCAAAATGCTACCTGGCTACCTACCAGGCAGCGCTGAAGAGACAGGGAATTATGCCAACTGTGGACAGGAGGCCCTGCCAACACATAAAGCTTACTGTCAGTAAGTCACAGGGTAATGCTGGGCTGGGATTTACTTATGACTCCTCAAGATCTAATGTCAGGGTAGGCAGAGGAAAAGTGGGAAATGTGACACGTGATGCTGCTGCTTCCACAGTATCCTGTTATTTAGCACTCGATGGTCTTCAATACTCCTAATGATCCAGCATGTGTGAATATAGTTCCATCTAGAGAAGATAGTAGAAGCTCCTGGGTCCAAATGCAAAATCAGCATCAGCAGGGACTTTATCTATGGCCACACACACATGAACCTTCCAGTATAGCTGTCCCTGATTCAATGGTCTGGCAGGCAGTGCTGGCCACATTTTAGACAGTGGGAACAACAGCACACAGCCATAGATAACTATTGCCTTATTCACTTTTATTTAAAAAAATATTTTTAACACTTTGTTAGTTCCCACAGAGGACTATTTATTGCAATCTTTTCATAGCTGTTACAACAGCGCTCCAGGCAGACACACTGGCCGCAAGTGCTCTTGTGCCTTGTCCTCCTCTGCCGGCGGTGCCACGGTTTTCATCACGGGACGCGCCCGCATGCAAACGCCGAGCCATTACTAACATACTGCTTCCTCCACTGTCCCACGTTGCCGGCGTGTGTGTACCCGCCCTCTAGGGTGCACGCCGGCTCTCTGCCATTTAAAGGGCCAGTTCGCCCTTAATTGGTTACTGCTGCTCGCTGACACTATAAGTGTCAGCACTTCCTGTTTCCCCTTGCCAAATCTTTGTGCTCCACAGCCTTAGGGAAAGCATATCATACTTGTGTTCTGCCTTACTGTGTACCAGACCGCCTTGCTACGTTTCCTGTCCACGCTCCAGTGCTGCCTGTCCTGACCTTCCTGCCTGTCCCAACTATGAGTTTGCCTTATCCTTCCTGTGCCATGCTTCACCTCTGCAGCCTGTGTGGACGATTCGTATCAGGGTTAGCGACCTGGGTGCTGCCTGCTGCAGCAAGTCCATCCCGCTTTGTGGAGGGCTCTGGTGAAAACCAGCAGCATCTTAGACTCCGCTCCCTGGTACAGTCCATGCCATAATCCACACAGGCTCAGCGGATCCACTTCCCCACAGCCATTGCAACAGCTTTTCCTGTTCAGTACTAGAAGGCAGAAGGTCGCAGCAGAAGGCTGGAAGCAGCTAAATGAAGCTCCGGCTGCCATCTTGATGGCTGGGTTACGTGAAAAGTTTTTCATGTATTAATTTAGCAGCCCAAGCATGCAAGGTAGCTGTGGTGTTGTGCCTGATATTAGTCAACCTTCTACAAGTGCAACTACTCACAATGTTAAGAAAGGAAAAAGAAGTAAAATAAATAATTATATTATCATTTAATCATTAATAATGTATGCTCCTTCAAAATAAAACAAATTGAACATGCCATGGGCCTTTGTATTAAGTTTACACTGTTTACACCACTTGCACTTTGGAATAAAAGGAGATGCCTTTGTGCGCCAAAAAAGTGCCAAGTGAGCTTTTAAAATGGTGCAGAAGACATGCTAAAATGTCTTTTTTTTATTTATCTTTTAGATTGGAATGTATAGTGCAAAGAAGACAACAGTTACATGTCATCAGTTTCAAAATGTGGTGTAAACAGCGTGCGCCAAAATTGGTGCACTGGTGTCTTGTGTATCTGTGAGCTGTGGTTGGTTGCTATGGTGAAAACCAGACAACTGATCATTTGTGCCATAAAGAATTTTCCTGCTGTCCCAATGATGTCTGTGGGAGAGATTTATCAAAACCATTGGAGAGGAAGAGTATTGCAGTTGCCCATAGCAACCAATCAGATTTCTTCTTGTATTATTTCTAGGCCTTTTTAAAAAAAAATGGGCTGTTGTGGGCTAGGCTCATACTGCAAAATCTCTGGATGGAAATATACCGGCCAGGGATTCTGAGAGCTGTCGGCACTAACTAAATTAGTAGGCACTAGGACCTGCACGGACATTGCCATCCCCATAGATGGCAATTTATAATGCACAGATTCTGCTGAAAGGATGAACAAGATCGGAAATTCCATCGTTTGCACCAGAATTCCCAAGCGGAATTGCAAAACATAATTCCGCTTGGAAATTCTGTAGTGTGAACTTAGCCTTAGTTGTTCAGGTGTTGGAAGCAGAAGAAGAAAAAAAAAGAATCTGAGCAACTCTAAAAAGAGCCACAATGTGATGGTGAGACAACTGGGTCAGATGCAAATGAAAATATTTGGCACTCTTCCTAAATTGTATCTTTAATGTGCAAACCATCAAGTAAAGATTTCAGGAGGTTTCGGACAGTATGCTCTTCACCAGGCAATGGGATTTCCAAGGAGTAAATGGATATGTACGGGCACAAAGGTAGGTGAAAAACATCACTATGGCAAATGTAATAAAGGCAACCTATAGGCACTGTAACATGATGCTATTCTCTTATTTTTCTTTTATTATCTCTCTCTTATTCCCCATGTTACCCTCCCCCTGGTCCTGTCATATGTACATTTCCCATATGTGTAGGTGACACAGGGCTCTCTGCACTGCTCCATAGGTCAGAGCTCAATGTGGTCATTAACACCATTTTACATGGAGGTGTGAATGGCTCCTTGTGACAGTGACAAACGGCTTCTTCTTATGTGATGCCAATGTCAAAGGACAAGTCAGTGTGTGCATTATAGTCTTGGATGTCTTGCCAGACCTTGGTAAAAGGGATAGGGATTCCCTAATAGAACATTATTACTGGAAATTTCCTGCAGAAGCCATCTGCTAATAATCTGTGACAGCATTTGGTATGTTCATCTGTTGTTACCTTTCACTAGGGGAGGGGGGGGGCTAAGGAGCTTAAAGAATATTGTTTTATTAGTAAGTTCAATGGAAAAATAGAATACATCAAATTCTTTCTAGTGGTGGCTGCAGGGAGACAACATTTTATGGTGTAATTCTGTCTATGCAGAAGATGTGGAGCTCTGTATCAGAAAAAGAACTCTAAACACCATAGAGATATATTAAAAAGTTAATGGCCTCAGAATTCTAAACCTATTCAGAATGAAAAAATGGTGTCCAAGGGCCAACACTTACAGTGAAAGATGAGTCCATAGGTATCCAGCAGGCCAAGTTCCAAAGGAATCCCCTCTCCCCTGATTCCACATCCTTCCTTTAGTGGACTGCAGACTGACAGATCCTATCAGGCCCTCACTCTCTGTACCTGCTCTTCTCAAGCCACCTATTTCACTCAGCACCAACAACAAGAAATCAGGAAACCAAGAGGAGGACTGGATGACCCCCGCTCACATGCTGCCCGACCCCTGGATGCTGGTTCCTGCTCTGCATATTGTGAATTCCACATGAGAAATGGTCATGACTCAAATCATGTAAAGAAGAACATCAACATTAAAGCTGCAGTCACTTTATTATACATATCTACTATACTGGCCCTTTAAAGGGGTACTCCCATGGAAAACTTTTTTTTTTTAATTAACTGGTGCCAGAAAGTTAAACAGATTTGTAAATCACTCCTATTAAAAAATCTTAATCCTTCCAGTACTTTTTAGAGGCTGTATACTAAAGAGAAATCCAAAAAAGAAATTAATTTCCTCTGATGTCATGACCACAGTGCTCTCTGCTGACCTCTGCTGTCCATTTTAGGAACTGTCCATTTTCTCCTACTCTGGACAGTTCCTAAAATGGACAGCAGAGGTCAGAAGAGAGCACTGTGGTCATGACATCAGAGGAAATGCATTTCTTTTTTGGATTTCTCTTTAGTATACAGCCCCTAAAAAGTACTGGAAGGATTAAGATTTTTTAATAGAAGTGATTTACAAATCTGTTTAACTTTCTGGCACCAGTTGATTTAAAAAAAAAAAAAAGTTTTACACGGGAGTACCCCTTTAAAGGGCCAGTATAGTAGATATGTATAATAAAGTGACTGCAGCTTTTTAATAGACTTGAAAGTGTTTTCAAGAAAAAATGCCCTGGTCTAAGTCTATTCATGTTTTTTTTTTATTTTAATTTTATTTTTATTTTTTTATCCCTACACCTTTGGATTTTGCTGTTATTTTTTCCAGTTCTCTCCTTAAATGAGAAATTCGGCAAAAAATAAACCTATCCCCTATACACAGGATAGGTAATAAGTAGCTGATCGTGGGAGATCCGAGCACTGGGACCCCCAGTGCTCAGTTAGAAGCGTGAGCTGCAGGCGATATGTGCTCCATTCACTTCTATGGGAGCACCTTAAAGACCCGAGTACAACACTGGGGCATTATCGGCGCTCCCATAGAAATGAATGAAGCACGTACTACGCTCCTCACTGAGAGAGCCGTGGTCCCATCCCAGAGATCATTGGGGTTCCCGGCGGTCAGACCCCTCGGTCCTTCAGGTACTTAGAAGTTTACTTTCGCTGGAGTTCTCCTTTAAGTTCAGTAATCCCTTTCTTTGTCATTCTCTCTTTTTCAGTGTGCTTGACCCTCTCTACCATCACTGCTCTATGTTGTATTTCCTGCTATTACTTCCCATACTGCCTATGACAGAAGTGTATGTGTTAACCTGCCTGTGTTAACCTGTTCACTTGCTATAATTTGCTCTGTATGTTCTGAATAGAATAGTTAGTTTCAGCAAATGAAAAGAATGTATAGCACATACACTAACAAATAATAGTCCATGCATGAGTGTAGATAAATATTACTCACTACCCAAATAGCTATTTAACCACAAGAACAATACAGAAATCAGTCAGTATATTCCTTGGGCAAGGAGGAGTAGACATACTTGTTTTTGAAGATATTCTATTACTTAGAGCTGAGGCACTGGTTGTATGAGCAAATGGGAGGAAGCTTCAGTTAAGTGTGGTGTCCCGGTACCGCATTGCATCCGTTACCTTGTGGTGAGGTCCCCAAAGTCAGAGTCCCTAGGTACCGGTGGGGTCCTCATCAATAGTTAGCCCCTTGTCACCCCTTCAATAGTTAAAGTTATTGAAATTCAAAGTGTATATATATGTATATAAAGTGTACTTACCTTGTTGTGGTGTTGCGGGACCTGCGGGTCACGTGATGCGTTCCAAAACTCTATGGTTTATGGTTCAAGGACCTTTGGAGGAAATCAGGTGATCGCCCACCATGCATTATAACGGTGAGTGACAGCTGACTCGGACCAATCCAAAACGGCCCTGCCATTTAAGCTAATGGTCCGCGGCATCTGTCAATCACTGTCGTACTACATAGAGACTGTATTGCTAAGACTGTTGCTGTTAATTGGATGTACCGCAAGTACCTCAGTAAAGTTTATACAAGTTCAAGTTCATCTCTATTGTGGACCTTCATTCATTTAAGCACACACCTATCGTTTCTGGGAAGGGTGGCGATAGGCCAAAGATTTACCTCAGCGTATTAACCCACGCCCTGGTGTCACGAGTGACAGGGGTCATGTTAACCCCTCATATACCGAAGCAACACTCCAACCACACTACACCCCTAAGGCCCTACCACATAAGCATTGCTTCTCCCCAGTTCCTGCACTCCATCTTGGTGCAGGACACATTTTTAGAGGGTAAGATTTTGAAACTTACAGTGGGGATCAAAAGTTTGGGCACCCCAGGTAAAAATTTGCATTTATGTGCATAAAGAAGCCAAGGAAAAATGGAAAAATCTCAAAAGGCATCAAATTACAGATTAGACATTCTTATAATATGTCAACTAAAGTTAGATTTTATTTCCTTCATTTACACTTTCAAAATAACAGAAAACAAATAAATGCCGTCTGCAAAAGTTTGGGCACCCTGCAGAATTCATAGCATGCACTTCCCCCTTTGCAAAGCTGAGACCTTCCAGTGTCATGGTTTGTTCTCAATCATCATCTGGGAAGACCAGGTGATGTCAATCTCAAAGGTTTTAAATGCCCAGACTCATCTGACCTTGCCCCAACAATCAGCACCATGGGTTCTTCTAAGCAGTTGTCTAGAAATCTGAAATTGAAAAGAGTTGACGCTCACAAAGCTGGAGAAGGCTATAAGAAGATAGCAAAACATTTTCAGATGTCAATATCCTCTGTTCGGAATGTAATTATGAAATGGCAGTCATGAGGAACAGTGGAAGTTAAAGCAAGATCTGGAAGACCAAGAGAAATATCTGACAGAACAGCTCGCAGAATTGTGAGAAAAACAATTCAAAACCCATGCTTGACTGCACAATCCCTCCACTGGAGTTGTGGTACACTATTCCACTATAAAGAGATACTTGTACAAATATGGTCTTCATGGAAGAGTCATAAGAAGAAATCCTCTTCTATGTCCTCACCACAAAAATCAGAGTTTGAACTTTGCAAATGAACACATAGACAATCCTGATGCATTTTGGAAAAACAAGTTCTGTGGACCAATGAGGTTAAAATTGAACTTTTTGGCCAGAATGAGAAAAGGTACGTTTGCAAAAGAAGGGGAACAGAATTTATTGAAAAGAACCTCTGTCCAACTGTTAAGCATGGGGGTGGATCAATCATGCTTTGGGGTTGTATTGCAGCCAGTGGCACAGGGAACATCTCACGAGTAGAAGGAAAAATGGATTCAATAAAATTTCACCAAATTTTGGATGCTAACTTGATGCCTGGAGTTAAAGAGAGGATTACTTCTACAAATGGATAATGATCTTAAACACACATCGAAATCCACGGGGGATTACATCAAGAGGCGTAAACTGAAGGTTTTGCCATTGCCTTCGCAATCTCCTGACCTCAACATAATTGAAAATCTATGGATAGACCTTAAAAGAGCAGTGCGTGACAGACAGCCCAGAAATCTCAAAGAACTGGAAGACTTTTGTAAGGAAGAATGGGCAAAGATACCTAAAACAAGAATTGAAAGACTCTTGGCTGGCTACAAAAAGCATTTACAAGCTGTGATACTTGCCAAAGGGGGCAGTACAAGATATTAGCTCTGCATGATGCCCAAACTTTTGCAGACACCATTTTTTTTGTTTTCTGTTATTTTGAAAGTGTAAATGATGGAAATAAAATCTAACTTTTGTTGACATATAATAATGTCTAATCTGTAATTTGATGCCTTTTTGGAAATGTTTCCATCTTTCCTTGGCTTCTTTATGCACATTAATTTTTACCTGGGGTGCCCAAACTTTTGATCCTCACTGTAAAGATATTTGTTTGTGAGCCCTCTGGCTATTAGATACACATAAGTTAGGCTAAGTTTCCACTTGTTTTTTTTCTGGCAGTTTTTGAGCCAAAGCCAGAAATGTATTCAAAAGGAATAGGACATATAAAGGAAGAACTTACGCTTCTCCTCCCTTATGGATCCACTTCTGACTTTGGCTCAAAAACTGCAATGGCAGTTTTCCAAAAACTGCCAGAGAAAAAAAACAAGTGGAAACTTAGCCTTAAAGTGGTAGTCTTATCTGGGTCATTTATGCACCAGGAATTACGGAAGCAGCATAGTTAGAAGTGCTATGCTGTTCAAACAACTGCCATTAAAATCAATGGGAGTTACGCAGAGGCAGACTGAGTAAAACAACCAGCTTAGACAGAGTTAAAACAGAACATCTCTAGCAGCTATAAGCAGGTTGGAGGGGCATAGGGTGCTATGGGACACCCTATGCATAAAAACTGTATGTTTTAATAGTCAAAGTTGTTTCAACCAACTTCTTTCCACTGTATAGTAAATAAGATTAATATATATTTGTAAATCACTTCATTACCCCAGAAAAACAGCTATAAAGTCTTGGCCACTAGGTGTCTCTATGTTTGATAATGTTGCTTTATGCAATTAAAAATGTTTGAGGAACTTAGATAGTGACTTAGGGTCCTTGTAGCATCTTCTCCATAGAGACGTAGGCAATCTGCTGCAGAAATTTTGCTGGCAGATTTTCCACTGACCATGACCATTAGAGATGAGCAAATGGAATCTGACAAATCCAAATTTGTTACGAATTTAATGAAAAATTTGATTCGTAATGAATGCAAATATCACCGCCATTCTATTGCGCAAATCGCTTCATTAAACTTCATTTAGTGTGGTCCAGGCTCCAGGGCATCTAAAATGGCGGATCCACATGTGAGGACATGAGGCAAGGAATCCTGGGAAGGCGGGAACATGGGTAGGTGGGATGACCCTGAATCACATGCAGGAGGCAGCCTCTCAGCAGCCAGTCACACCTGTGAAGTCAAAGCCATAGATAATCGGCAGCCATATTCCGGCTAGTCACTTCATCCTTTCACTGCAGAGAGATAGGACAGACAGCGCTGTGTGTTACACAGACTAGCTTTTTCCAGCAGCGTTTCACCTCCTAGTCACATCAGCGTTCTGTTGGACAGAGAGCAGTGCATTTTTCACAGAAAAGAATGTTACTGCAGCGATTAACCTCCCAGCCACTTTCTACAGCATTGTATTACAGAGAGGGGCAGAGAGCTGTGTGTTGCCTCATACGATTGAACAAGATGACTCAGCAGGAAAAACTTTAGGAGAGGAGGGAAGAATACCTTTTTTAGCGTAACTCTGTGTCTTTGTTCCACAACAAATGGTCTGCTGGTTATACTAGTCTGTATATGGTATAATACAAACATAGCAGTCGATTCCTAATAGCCTTTGAGAGAGAAAGGAGTGCAATTGCAATTTTGGGTTTAGTACACAAAGTGCAATTTTGGGTTTAGTACACAGCGACTGTGTACTGCTGGTGTTGTGCACAAATATTTATTTAAGCGTACTGTAGCGCATTTTTCTGCCCTCATAAGTGCATACCTCATACCTACATCTAAGTGGTGTACTATTTTGTACCTGTTAAGCTCTCAAGGGCCTAGATACTGTGAAAGTCCAGGCAAAAGTAATCACCAGCTGATGTTTTACTCAAATACTTTTTTAAGTGTACTGTAGCACATTTTTCTGACCTCATAAGTGCATATCACATGCCTACATCTAAGTAGTGTACTATTTTGTACCTGTCAATCTGTCAAGGGCCTAGATACTGTGAAAGTCCAGGCAAAAAGTAATCACTGGCTGGTGTTTTACTCAAATACTGTTTTTAAGCGTAATGTAGCACATTTTTCTGCCCTCATAAGGGCATACCACATACCTACACCTAAGTGGTGTACTATTTTGTTCCTGATAAAGTCTTAAGGGCCTAGTTACTTTAAAAGTCCAGCCAAAAGTACACACCTGCTGCTGTTCTAGACGAATACTGTTTTAAGCGTGGTGAAGCGTATTGTACTTCCCTCATATACGCACTAAGTATGTCTGTCAGAGAAGTGCCAGGACGTGCACAGAGGAGTGGCAGTGGCCTAAATTTATCAAGCACAGGCAGAGGTCGCAGCAGACTAGGGGCGAATGGCAGCAGAAGTCGCAGCGAGAGGCCTGATCTCCCGGTATCAGCTAGCGGTCGTGTCTCGACCAGAAACCCATCTGCCATCATTGATTGGTTAACACGGTCATCCACTTCATCACAAGTGACATCTGATACCCCCAGTCAACAGTCGGTGGGTTCCTCAGACACAACCCTCAGTTGGCATTCCCTGTCCTCCCATTGCCTCTGTCCTCTGCTCTTCCCTCCCCTAAAGATGTATCTTATGCTGTATGTTCAGCTCCACTATTCAGTTAGGATGATCTAATAGAGGACAGTCGCAGCTACTACCCAGCCAAGAAGTGGAGGAGACATCCGCTGCTTCCTCCGCTAGGCGGGCAAGTAGTAATAAGGAGAGTGACCACCTGCTTCACAACAGCCTACCTTCCCAGGAGGTAGGGGAACAGGTGTTCCTAGAGACAGTGGCAGTAGCATTCAATTAGTGCGGACTGATGGTGGGAAAATCAGCCACTCGGCAGTGTGGCAGTTGTTCATCAAGCATCCAAAGGAGGTTAACATAGCCACATGCAAGATGTGTCGGCAGAAGGTGAAGTGTGGCCAGGATCCCAATGTTGGCACCACAGCCCTGCGTCAACATATGTTGCACCACTATAAAGCGGCCTAGGAGAACCATGGCTCCGATGTGGTGGTCCTGCCTGCAGCATCACCCAGTGGCACGCCGCTCCCTCTTTCAGTCAGCCAAGGCTCCACCACCTCAGCCAAAGGAAGCTGTGTGTCATACCCTCCTTCTGTCGCTCCAGATGCTCCTGCTCCTCCTACTTTTAGTCAGTCATTCTGCCAGCAATCCATCGGCGAAGCCATGTCTAAGAGACAACAGTATGCGCCCACTCATCCAACGGCGCAGAAGCTGAATGGGCCCCTGTCCAAGTTGCTGGTGCTGCAGTCCTTCCCTTTTCAAGGGGTGGACTCTGCAGCTTTCAAAGAACTGACGGTTTTGCCAAGCAGAGGTAGAGAGTCCCAAGCCGTCATTTCTTTGCAAAGAAGCCCTGCACAATTTTGTGGAAGAGAAGGTGAGCCAGTCCTTGAGTCTATCGTTGTGTACCAAAGTGCACGGCAGCGCCGACGTCTGGAGCTGTAACTATGGTCAGGGACAATACATGTCCTTTAAGGCCCACTGGGTGAATGTGGTTCCTGCACAGCCACAACACCAACTTGGACAGGTCATGCCGCTTCCTCCTCCACACTCTTAGGCCGTTGTTCCTGTGACAGTGTGCGACTCCGCCTCCTCATCCTCCACCAAGTCCTCAGCCTCCACTGCACAGACAAGTCTCAGTGCCCCTTGAGCATAATATGTGTATACCATGTGTGCAGGGCACGGCAGTGTCACGCTGTTCTTCACATGGTTTGCCTTGGCGAACGGAGTCACACAGGGGAGAAACTGCTAAAAGTCATTCATAAAGAAATCTGAGCATGGCTTACTCCACGAAAACTGGAAATGGGAACCATGGTGACTGACAATGGGAAGAACATCTTGTCTGCGCTGTGACAAGAAAGCCTGAGACATGCACCTTGCATGGCACACATGTTCAATCTGGTTGTCAAGCGGTTCCTGAAGTGTTCCCCCCCCCATTTGCAAGACATCCTAACAATGGAAAGGAAACTTTGCATGCACTTCAGCCACTCGTACACCGCAAAGCGCACCCTTCTTGAGCTGCAGTGTCAGAATGGTATCCCCCAACATAGTCTGATTTGCGACATTGCCACACATTGGAATTCCACCCTCCATATGTTGGACCGACTATACGAACAGAGAAAAGCCATCACCGATTTCTTGATGATCCAAGTGGATAAGGGGACTCCCCTGTGTAACTTCAATGTCAACCAGTTGCAGCTCATACGTGACACCTGCCGTTTGCTCAGGCCCTTTGAGGAACCCACATTATTAGTCAGTTGCCAGGATTACGGGATGAATTACATGATTCCACTGCTTAATTTCCTAAAACACGTGTTGGAAACGATGGCTGATCACGGCACTGGAGACATGGCGCCTATATCTCACGGCCACATGAGCCCTGTGGGGGCTGAACTGGAGGAGGAGGAGGGGCAAGGGCACAGTAAAGCACAGTTTAGGTTTCGCGAAATGGGTGGTTTTTCTAGTCATCTGACAGGAGAGGAGGAGCAAGTGCAGCCAGAGGAGCTAGAGGGTTATGAGGAAGACGAGACAGAGGATCCAGACACACCGTGGCAGTATGCAGTGGAGATAGAGGCAGAGAGTCCCTCTGAGTCACTTGCACAAATTGCACGATGCATGCTCACTTGCTTGCGTACTGCCCGCCGAATTGTCTCCATTCGGCAGCAGGATGACTTCTGGCTCTCCACCTTATTGGACCCTCCCTACTGCCACAAAATGGGGGCCTTTTTTACACCCACTGAGGGGGAGGACAAACTGACCTACTACAGAGACATCCTACATAGTCAGTTGGCTGATGCCTATTGGCGCCATCGTCCATCCTCTCGCAGGTCTGACTGGGGGGGCCCTCTGCCCTCACCTCCCACTGCCATGGCTACTGGGGAGGGGTGGGGTGGCAGGAGCAGTACCAGCTCCATCAGCAGCAGCCTAAGTCTACAGTCGCTGATGATTACCTTTTTTCACACGCACAGTGAAGCTCGTCAGCAGCAGGTAGACATGGAGCCGGACCAGAACCAGCAGGGGGTTGCATACCTTGACATGCCCATGCCAACACACCTTGAAGATCTGCTGGACTTTTGGGCAGCCAAACTTGATTTGTGGCTGCAACTAGCAGAGTTTGCCCTTGAAAAGCTGTCCTGCCCGGCCAGTTGTGTGCCATTAGAGCGGGTGTTTACTTCGGCGAGGGCCATAGTCACCCCAAGGAGAACTCGTCTGCCCATGAAAAAGGAAGGATTTCCACCCACCAATGCCTGATGCATCAGAGTAGATTGACCATGGTGCCACATCAACACTTCACAAATATGTATAGTGCCAAACAGATTTAACCCCTTAAGGACCAAGGACGTACCGGTACGTCCTTGGTCCTGCTCTTCTGATATAACGCGGGGTTACACAGTAACCCCGCGTCATATCATGGCGGGCCCGGCGTCATAGTGAAGCCGGGACCCGCCTCTAATAGCGCGCAGCGCCGATCGCGGCGCCGCGCGCTATTAACCCTTTAGCCGCGCGCTCAAAGCTGAGCCGCGCGGCTAAAAGTGAAAGTGAAAGTTCCCGGCTAGCTCAGTCGGGCTGTTCGGGATAGCCGCGGCTAATCGCGGCATCCCGAACAGCTGACAGGACAGAGGGAGGGCCCCTTCCTGCCTCCTCGCTGTCCGATCGCCGAATGACTGCTCAGTGCCTGAGATCCAGGCATGAGCAGTCATCCGGCAGAATCGTTGATCACTGGTTTCTTATGAGAAACCAGTGATCAACATAGAAGATCAGTGTGTGCAGTGTTATAGGTCCCTATGGGACCTATAACACTGCAAAAAAAAAGTGAAAAAAAAAAGTGAATAAAGATCATTTAACTCCTCCCCTATTAAAAGTTTGAATCACCCCCCTTTTCCAATAAAAAAAAAAAACACAGTGTAAATAAAAATAAAAATAAACATATGTGGTATCACCGCGTGCGGAAATGTCCGAATTATAAAAATAATTGCGTGCGCGCAAAAAAATTCCAAAGTCCAAAATAGTGCATTTTTGGTCACTTTTTACATCATTTAAAAATGAATAAAAGTGATCAATAAGTCCTATCAATGCAAAAATGGTACCGTTAAAAACTTCAGATCACGGCGCAAAAAATGAGCGCTCATACCGCCCCATACACGGAAAAATAAAAAAGTTATAGGGGTCAGAAGATGACAATTTTAAACGTATTAATTTTCCTGCATGTAGTTATGATTTTTTCCAGAAGTCCGACAAAATCAAACCTATATAAGTAGGATATCATTTTAATCGTATGGACCTACAGAATACATATCAGGTGTCATTTGTACCGAAAAATGTACTACGTAGAAACGGAAGCCCCCAAAAGTTACAAAACAGCGTTTTTTTTCAATTTTGTCGCACAATGATTTTTTTTCCCGCTTCACCATAGATTTTTGGGCAAAATGACTGACGTCATTACAAAGTAGAATTGGTGGCGCAAAAAATAAGCCATCATATGGATTTTTAGGTGTAAATTTGAAAGAGTTATGATTTTTTAAAGGCAAGGAGCAAAAAACGAAAATGCAAAAACGGAAAAACCTCCGGTCCTTAAGGGGTTAAGGCGCTGCTCCCCAGTTACAAACATTCCTCCGCATAAGACCTTTTTTTTACCCACCTTTGTCACCGTGTTCTGGTATTGCAACCCACCGTACCACTCTGTCACAGGGTCACTTTCAAGACTCCTGATGCTGCTGCCACTTCCAGGCTGTGTTATTCTGCCACCGTATGGTCTCCTCATGCTTCCCCCAACTCCAGGCTGTGCCATCCAGCCACTATATGGTCTCCTCATGCTTCTGCCACCAACTCCAGGCTTTGCCATTCATCCACTATATGTTCTATTCATGCTTCCGCCAACTCCATGCTGTGCAATACAGCCACCATATGGTCTCCTCATGCTTCCGCCAACTCCAGGCTGTGCCATTCAGCCACTATATGGTCTCCTCATGCTTCCGCCACCTCCAGGCTGTCATTCAGCCACTATATTGTCTCCTCATGCTTCCGACACCTCCAGGCTGTGTCATGCAACCACTATATGGTCTACTCATGCTGCCGCCACCTCCACACTGTGTCATTCAGCCACTATATGTTCTACTCATGCTGCCGCCCAACTCCAGGCTGTGCGATTCAGCCACTATATGGTCTCCTCATCTGCCGCCAACTCCAGGCTGTGCCATTCAGCCACTATATGTTCTACTCATGCTGCTGCCAACTCCAGGCTGTGCCATTCAGCCACTATATGGTCTCCTCATCTGCCGCCAACTCCAAGCTGTGCCATTCAGCCACTATATGTTCTACTCATGCTGCTGCCAACTCCAGGCTGTGCCATTCAGCCACTATATGGTCTCCTCATCTACCGCCAACTCCAGGCTGTGCCAGTCAGCCACTATATGTTCTACTCATGCTGCCACCAACTCCAGGCTGTGCCATTCAGCCACTATATGGTCTCCTCATCTGCCGCCAACTCCAGGCTGTGTCATTCAGCCACTATATGGTCTCCTCATGCTTCCGCCAACTCAGGGCTGTGTCATTCAGCCACTATATGGTCTCCTCATGCTTCCGCCACCTCCAGGCTGTTTCATTCAGCCACTATATGATCTCCTCATGCTTCTGCCACCTCCAGGCTTTGTCATTCAGCCACTATATGGTTTACTGATGCTTATGGGCATGGGATATTACCTAAAAAAAATTATGGTAGCACTAGCTACCATAAATCTTCAATTTAAATTTGAAAATGTATCTTTTAATCTTAGGGATTGTGAAGCCCTATTGCCTCCTCATGCTGCCGCCAGCTCCAGGCTGTGTCATTCAGCCACTATATGGTTTAATGATGCTGCTGGGCCTGGGACATTACCTAAAAAATTTTATGGTAGCACTAGCTACCACAAATCTTCAATTTAAATTAGAAAATTCATCTTTTAATCTTAGGGATTGTGAAGCCCTATTGTCTCCTCATGCTGCTGCCAACTCCAGGCTTTGTCATTCTGCCAGATTATGGTATCCTCATGCTGCTGCCACCTCTAGGCTCTGTCATTGTGCTGCCATGTGACTCCTTGTTAGATTGGGTTTTGTGGTCATACAATATTAGTTCAAAGTAAACACCAGGACATTAAACTTGGGAATCCAATATAAATCTTAAATAAAATTTTTTTTAAATCGATATAATCTTTTCAAGACTGACAATCTTTTCAAGAATTGATGTAATGTTTTCAAGACCCTATGGTCGTCAATGTCGTATTACCTGTGGAATTATCACAAGAATCCAATGAAACAACTTGGAGCGATAACAATGACTTGTAACCGATAAAATTAAACATTTGCACTTTCACAGTCAGAGGGGTGCTGAGAGGCTGGGGCTTGAACAGGTAGTAGCTCACCTAGCGGCTCACTGCCAGCTCGATGCTCACCAGAATGGGCACTCAAAAAAATAAAAAAAAAATAAAATTAAATAAAATAAAAATCACATTAAAAATCTGCCACATCCAGCTCTGTGGTAGTGATTCTAATAGCGATGCCTGTAATCTGCATGTGATAATGAATAACAGTATTATTTCACTAACACATCACACTCCCTATGTGTGTTAGGAAAAGGCAAGTGTTCTACACCCCTATTGAGCCTCTCTGTAGGCCAAAAATAGCCATTTTTAATAGTGATTCACCGCAAACAAATTTGGTCCGAATTGAATTTTTTCGAAAAATTTGGCGATTCGGCCAAATCGAAGTTTTTCAGAAACTCGCTCATCTTGTATGACCATGCTCATAATTTATGGTCATCCTAGGCATTTTGCATCATGAGTAAATAAAACATCTACAGGGGTAAAGTAATATAGGGTACAGGTTGCTCTAGCCATCCACCTATATATGGAGCATATGTGACTTTTTATATTGCTATATGCTTTCTATAAACAGTGCTGGATAGCAGTTTTGTTCTCTCAGACATTTTGGGATGTAATTTTTTTCTTTTTTTTAAATAACTGTTTATTTATATAGGAATATTATCCAAGACATTTTATACATATCAAGTATCATGTAAAAGATAAAGCAAGAAAGTATAAAGTCATCTCCAATGTAGAAGTAAGCAAAGTAACCAAAGTATAACATTTATCGGGATGTAATTTTTTTTCTATCTACCCTCTTGTCTAATTAGCACCTATATGTGGGCCAGAATATATGTATATACCCCCATCCTTTCTATATAAAGAGGATACTACTAATATTAATTTTTGTTTATAATGATCATCTATAACTCATGGTTACAGGTCTTAGAAATTTTTAATTTACACTGTGGACTTTGTTTAGTTAGCAACCTATTTTTCTCTTTTTATTTATAAGAATTATGTTTCATACCTGTTAGTGGAGGATTGGGTTTGGAGAACACTAAGGGCTCCTTTCTTGTCTGCATCAACCAGAACTGTGACCCTTTTGCATCAGTCTGCCGCATTTCATACCATACAAACTTTTTGGCCATGCGAGACACTTAAACTGATTCAAGTCACTGACCAGACCTTCCTCAGCTCTGCAGTCAGCAGTTTTAACCCTGAGGGCAGCACTGAGACAGCGGCAACATACAACCTACAGTCAGATAGAGACTTCAAAAGGAGAAGGATTAACACAATCTGCTTCTGATTCAGAACAGGGGGAACAAAAAGACCATTAAGACATTGTCTGGCAGAAGCCCAAACCTTCACCACTGGGAGTCCGGAATAAAACCGGTTCTCTTTTTGCATTTGGACGAAGCTGCGGGGTTGCTGGACGTACAGAGGGCATGAGGAGTCAGCGCCATCATCTAAATGTACAGTGGACAAAATCAGGTCTATGTTATAAAGAGACAACTTGGAGATGATAGAATAGGTTCCTTGTTAACCGTGAATATGATGGATCCTTTGACAAGACATTAAAGGTGAGGTAGGATAACAGCAATAAAGTTAGTCACCCAATGCAAACATAGATGTGCAGAGTATTAGCGCCTTTAAAAATAACAGTACCACATATTGTCCATATTATACTGTCGTATTGTGCCTATTCTACATTACTATATAGCATGCAACGTAATGCTGCTATAGTGTGCGCTATAGTAGTAGTGTATATTTCCCTTATAATATAGCAATACTGTACCCAATATCTGTACCATATAGTACCCATAAAATACTGCAATATTGCATCCTAGTGCGTGCCATATATTGTACAAATAATACTGCCACAACATGATCAACAGTAGAATATTAGGCCCATGTAATACAGTTTTGTTGTGTTCCAATAACAGTGCTGAGGTATATAGTCACCAAAGCTCGTCTGACTCAGTAACTGATTTCTAAACCTCATCTGGCATTAAAATCATCATAAAAACTACCCTGCCAGGAGTTCATGACATGCAAACCAACCAAGAAAACCAGTAATGTAAAAGGGGCAACACTTTATTCAACATATATGAAGATTTGGACATACATTTAAAAATGTAATGAAAATATAAAAACAAGGCACCACGTTAACAGCTACAGAAAAAATGGAGGGGGTGTGGTAGATACAGCCGCATGGAATACAAATATTATAAGTATTTACCAAAGGAATATCACAATACTGGAGAGAGGATTAGAAGGCATCCACAAGGCTAATATAAGCAAACAGTGGGCCGAAACATGACATAAAAAGAGTAGAATACAAAGCATACAAACACATGAATTGTACAGAGACGAAATCAGACCATCCTGCCATGCACTGCCTACCTACCATCTCCAACCCAACGTACGTTTCGCTTGTACTTCATCAGGGGGCATGTCATGACATGGGTTTCTATGGCAGAGCAGCTGCATGCACTGGACATCCGACAAGGGTCAGGCTGGTGTGGAAGAACTTGACCGGCCCACACGGAGCCCTGTCCTTAACCCTATCAAACACCTCTGGGATTAAACTAGAACACACGTGGTGAGTCAGGCTGCCTTGTCCAACATCAGTATCTGACATAACAAATGCTCTTTTGGATGAATAGGTAAAAATTCCCACAGACACACTCCATAATCTTAATGTCACTCCATAATCTAAAATGTCTTTGTGGTGTCCCAGCAACAAAGGCTGTCCTGTGGGCTGCGGATCACCTCGGGTATGCTTGTTGCACTTGTGTTGGACTAACTACTTGACTGTTTACTGTGATATTGTGATTCACTGTATTATGGTATTATATGTATTCTTAAGGAGGGAGTTGCAGAGTACCCATGTGACCCTGATTACCCAATGGGAATCCCCCAAATTGCCCCGTACAGTGGTCCCTCAACATACGATGGTAATTTGTTCCAAATGAACCATCGTTTATTGAAACCATCGTATGTTGAGGGATCTGTGCAATGAAAAGAATAGGAACTTATACTCACCTGTCCCCGCCGCTCCTGATCATCACCGCTGCAATGGATGTTGCCCTCCATCGTGTGTCGCTGCTGCTCCAGACCTTCTCTGCTGCCTGGGATTGTCGCTCTTCATCGCCGTCATCACGTCGCTGCACACGCCGCTCCTATTGGATGACGGGACAGCGTGCGCGGCGGCGTAATGTCAATGAAGGACAGCGGGGGACAGGTGAGTGATCATCACCGGACCACACTGGGCACCTTAAACGGCTATCCGGCGGCAGCTGAAGCAGTCTGCGCTGCCGGATAGCCGTTTATGCAATGGCCCCGACATACAAAAGCATCGTATGTTGATGCTGCCTTCAACATGCGATGGCCTCTGAGAGGCCATCGTATGTTGAAATTATCATATGTCTGGGCCATCGTAGGTCGGGGGGTCACTGTATATAGTATAGGTGGGGAGGAATTGCCAGAGAGGGAGTCAAGTCACTGCTGTGAACTGCAGTGTGGAAAGGAGGCAGAAGAAGTGTGAGCTGATTCCAAGGGAAGCCTAATGAAGATCACTCATCAAATCAACCCCGCCATTCTGCAAGTGTTTCCTGTACAGTTGGTGAGTTCATACCCTGGCTATGTCAGTGAAATTGGACCTTAGCAGAACCCTAGTCACTGTGGGATTTCTCCAAGTCTCAAGTCTGTCATATCTAGCAGCAAGTCAATTCAAGTGGGTGAAAAGCACCATAAGTCCCAGCAAGGCCACAGGGCTCCACGGGTTACACTGCATCCCTTCTACTCTGCTCTGTACTGCGAGGATTGTACCATCTTCTCCTGTTTCAGTAAAAGGCAGTTATCCATAACCTGGCATCAGTGTGTTTATTGCCCCGTGCCTGGCCCAGGAGAAGCCATTATAAGGACAATGAGTGTGTTGCCCTCCTTTCTCCCCAACATAAACAGATTATAGACGGTATGTCCATATGTGTAAATGATGACAGGGAGATAAGGGAATAGAACAGTGTTCCTAAGTATATATCTTAGTGAGAAGCTTCTCTGAGCTCCTTCTCTCCACATCTCTCAGTCATGACCTCCTCAGCCTTCATCTTGCCAGAGATCTGGAGGCAGAATTATCATGTTCTAGCCCTGATCCATGACGCTCATGTTGACTTTGATAAAGGAGTCAGTTGAATATGGAATATGGAAGGAGACCTATGGAGCAGTTTCTTGGACTTCACCCCGATCATGTGGAGAAAGGACTCTGCAGCTTCAGTATCTGGGTTCATCTCAATGCAAACATTAAGTCCTTGCCTCTATGTTTTTGTGCAAGTATAAAAAGTATAAAAGTATGGTTTTTAGTAGAATAAAAAAGTAATAAAAGCTTCCAGCCATAGGCTGGGCTTAGGAGAACAATCATAAAGGTTACTTCCCAGCTGTCCCAGAAAGAGATATATTTAAGAAATGCTCCTTGCATGGAAGCCATTATGTTTTTGTTTTGTTTTTAGCTTACAATACACCAGGCTATGGGGGCATCAGGATGTAATAAACATAAACTAATATCTGGGTCAGAAAAGCATGGATGACCAGAACCCCTATATTGTGTATAGTAATGGGGATAAACAAGTCCCTCCTGTGCTGCCCATGAGGACTTGTTCATACGACCATCATGCTTCAGTAAAGGGAGCTCTGCCAGGCCCTCAGACGGACAGGATTTGTGTGGAGAAAGAAATGGGCATGTCCATTTCCCCCCCCCCCCCCCCTGCTCAACTCATCTAAAATACTGGACAACCAATGGACCCCATTTAAGTCAATGGGATCCATCAGAACCCTGCGGTGTTAGTTGTGCTGCGACCGATTCAGGGTCAGTTTAGCCAAATAAAAAGAGCCGAACAGACCCTGAATGTAAAAGCAATGTGACCCAAGCCTTACTCTGCGGCAATTTCTGCTGATGGTTTCCACCTTCCCCCTCTGACTGAAGATAACCATGGCTGAAGAAAAACCTACACCCGTGTGACACCCATGAAAAGTCAACTTGTAACCCATATCCCTGATCTAATAACTAAAAAGCCATAACACATTTATTACATTACAGCAACATATACAAAGGTGATAATGTATTAAGTTATATCAGTCCCTGACCAGAGGAGCTTACAATGTATAATGGAAAGAAATATTATAGTGACAATTTTGTACAATGTATTCCAATGTATTTTATTTTACGTGTGCATTTTCTTCTGTAATCCGCAAAGACCATATAGAAGATGTGTCTGTAAAATAAGATATATCACTAAATTTTGCAATGTGTGAACCTACCCAAAGCTATGTTCACACTGTTATTTTAGGTGTATTTCATTTGTAAAAATGTGTCTGCAAAATCATGGACAAACTGGAGGAGATTTATGAAAACCTGTCCAGAGAAAAAGTTGCCCATAGCAACCAATCAGATCGCTTCTTTCATTTTGCAGAGGCCTTGTTAAAAATGGAAGAAGCGAGCTGATTGGTTGCTATGGGCAACTGGGCAACTTTTCCTTTGGACAGGTTTTGATAAATCTCCCCCAATGATTGTGTCTACGTTTTTTAACATTAATGTGCTCTATGGAGTTTTACTGTGCACACAATAGCCCTGATTTCCTAAGAGTATAGTGGAGTTTTCTTTGTGGGTTTTAATTCCCCACAAGTATTTTTCCTACGTTTCGCTCTTTTTATACATGCTCTGAGCTGTGGGTTTTTCCAGAGCTCAAATCCACCATATTTTCTAGGGATGTCCCGATACCGATGCTGGTATCGGTATTGGGGCCAATACTAGCCATTTGCATGGTATCGGGGACTCGTTAAATGTTCCCGATACCATGCCCAATACCTGGAGCCGCTCTGCTGCCCCGTTCTCCCGTCCTCCGGTCCGCATCACAGTGTTCCATGGAGGATAATGTGACACACACGTCACTCCGCCTCCTCTCCTGCGCCCGGCGTAACACTACGCAGGAAGCAGAGTGACGTGTAGGTCACGTGCTCCTCCATAGGACGACACGATGCGGACCGGAGGACGGGAGAATGGGGCAGCAGAGCGGCAGCAACAACACCCGACAGAGGAGGTGAGCTGCCTGCAAGGAGGGACCTGCTACTTATGTCTAAGCGGGGGGGGCCTGCTGCTGTCTAAATGGGAGGGGGGTGCTGCTGTATAAACGGGGGAGGGGGGCTGCTGCTGTCTAAACCGGGGGGGGGGGGGCTGCTGCTGTCTAAAGGGGGGGGCCCTGCTGCTGTCTAAAGGGGGGGCCTGCTGCTGTCTAAAGGGAGGGCTGCTGCTGTCTAAATGGGGAGGGGCCTGCTGCTGTCTAAAGGGGGGACCTGCTTCTGTCTAAAGGGGGGGCTGCTGCTGTCTAAAGGGGGGGGCCCTGCTGCTGTCTAATAGAGGGAAGGGCCCTGCTGCTGTCTAATGGGGGGGCCCTGCTGCTGCCTAATAAGGGGGGGGGGGGTCTGCTGCTGTATAATAGGGGGGCCCTGCTGCTGTCTAAAGGGGGATCTGCTGCTGCTGCTGTCTAAAGGGGGGGCCCTGCTGCTGTCTAAAGCGGGGGCCCTGCTGCTGTCTAAAGTGGGGGCCCTGCTGCTGTCTAAACGGGGGGGGGGTGGCTGCTGTCTAGATGGGGGAGCCTGCTGCAGTCTAAAGGGGGGGCCCTGCTGCTGTCTAAAGGGGGACCCTGCTGCTGTCTAAACGGGGGGCCCTGCTGCTGCTGTCTAAAGGGGGGGCCCTGCTGATGTCTAAAGAGGGGGGCCATGCTGCTGTCTAAAGGGGGGGCTGCTGCTGTCTAAAGGGGGGGCTGCTGTTTAAGTGGGGGCCCACTGTCTAAAGGGGGGTTGTGGTCTACAGGGGGGCTGCTACTTATGTCTACAGGGGGGCTGCTGTCTACAGGAGGGGCTTCTACTAATGACTGCCAGGGCGCTGCTGCTAATGTCTGCAAGGGGACACTACCTACTATTGAAGGCAATCTTACAGCAGAGTCACCTGCACTAACTTGAATTTATGGGTAGATAGTGCAGGTGACCCGGTTTCTATCGCTGCTCACCATGTGGTCATAGGTCTCGTCTCCATTGCAAATTCCCTGTTCTGTCCAATGGAGAAGAGAGAAATCTTGTCTCATACTACAGCAGCCACCTCCATTGTACACAACAAGGACCCACATATCATACGGTAAGCAGTGCCAGAAACCGGGTCACCTTGGTGTCAGATTCCCTTTAAAATAAAAGTACTCGTACTTGGTATCGGCGAGTACTAGAATTAAAGTATCGGTACTCGTACTCGGTCTTAAAAAAAATGGTATCGGGACATCCCTAATATTTTCTGTGGAAACCTTAGTAAATATGTAGGGGACATGCCCTTTTTTTGGTGACCACGCCCCCTTTCCCCAAAGGCAACTCCCCTTTTTCAGGTCAGATTTACAATAGTAAATCAGGGCCAATATGTAGAAATATGGGTGCATTTTGTACAGCAGCATAAATAAGTGACATGTGCAGGGGGGGTGACACTCAACTTATTAGCAATACAGCGGCCCCCGTGATACGATAATTTCAACATGCGATGGCCTCTCAGAGGCCATCGCATGTTGAAGGCAGCATTAACATACGATGATTTTGTATGTCGGGGCCATCGCATAAACGGCTATCCGGCAGCGCAGACTGCTTCAGCTGCCACCGGATAGCCGTTTACGGTGCCCCGTGTGGTCCGCTGACGATCACTTACTTGTCCTCAGGGCTCCGGCGTGTCCTCTTCGGGATCCCCTGCACTGTTGGCGCTCTCCATCGTCGTCATCACGTCGCTGCGCACGCCGTCCCGTCATCCAATAGAAGCGGCGTGCGTAGCGACGGAGAGCGAGGATGCCGGGGAAGCAGAGGCCTTGCCGGAGCGTCGGGGACACCCCGGGGATGCAGCGACAGCAATGGAAGGTGACATCCAGGGCAGCGGTGACGATTGGTGACGGTCTGGAGCGGCGGGGACAGGTGAGTACAACACACTTATTGTCCTTATAATGGGAAATCTGTGCAAAGACATGTCAAATGTTCAAATTGTAATGAAACATGTCTATTGTTACTGGGTAACTCCCACTATATGAACTGGAACATTACACCTAAAGGAGCTTTTAGGGCATCCCATTCTAAATCCATAGGCATTAATATGGAGTTGGACCCTCTTTACAGTTATAACAGCTTTCACTATACTGGAAAGATGTGGAAGCTTCCAGTTTAGCAATTAGCCGGATGCTTGATATTCCTGTCAAATGGTGACGCCAGGGCACCAATAACCAACACGGTCCGAGGTGGAGACAGCTTCTCCTGGGCCAGGCACGGGGCAATAAACACACTGATGCCAGGTTATGGATAACTGTCTTTTACTGAAAACAGGAGAAGCTGGTACAATCCTCGCAGTACAGAGCAGAGTAGAAGGGATGCAGTGTAACCCGTGGAGCCCTGTGGCCTTGCTGGGACTTATGGTGCTTTTCACCCACTTGAATTGACTTGCTACTAGATATGACAGACTTGAGACTTGGAGAAATCCCACAGTGACTAGGGTTCTGCAAAGGTCCAATTTCACTGACATAGCCAGGGTATGAACTTACCAACTGTACAGGAAACACTTGCAGAATGGCGGGGTTGATTTGATGAGTGATCTTCATTAGGCTTCCCTTGGAATCAGCTCACACTTCTTCTGCCTCCTTTCCACACTGCAGTTCACAGCAGTGACTAGACTCCCTCTCTGGCAATTCCTCCCCACCTATACTATATACAGTGACCCCCCGACCTACGATGGCCCAGACATATGATAATTTCAACATACGATGGCCTCTCAGAGGCCATCGCATGTTGAAGGCAGCATCAACATACAATGCTTTTGTATGTCGGGCCCATCGCATAAACGGCTATCCGGCAGCGCAGACTGCTTCAGCTGCCACCGGATAGCCGTTTACGGTGCCCCGTGTGGTCCGCTGACGATCACTTACTTGTCCTCAGGGCTCCGGCGCGTCCTCTTCGGGATCCCCTGCATCGTCGGCGCTCTCCATCGTCGTCATCACGTCGCTGCGCACGCCGTCCCGTCATTCAATAGAAGCGGCATGCGTAGCGACGGAGAGCGAGGATGCCGGGGAAGCAGAGGCCTTGCCGGAGCGTCGGGGACACCCCGGGGACGCAGCGACAGCAATGGAAGGTGACATCCAGGGCAGCGGTGACGATTGGTGACGGTCTGGAGCGGCGGGGACAGATGAGTACAACTTCCTATACCAGTGGTCTTCAACCAGCAGACCTCCAGATGTTGCAAAACTACAACTCCCAGCATGCCCGGACAGCCGTTGGCTGTCCGGGCATGCTGGGTGTTGTAGTTTTGCAACATCTGGAGGTCCACAGGTTGTAGACCACTGTCCTATACTTTACATTGCACGGATCCCTCAACATATGATGGTTCAACAAACTTATGGTCCATTTGGAACGGATTATCATCGTATGTTGAGGGACCACTGTACTTCACTTTTGTATTTGAATGTAAGCCTTTTCAGTCCCCATGATGCACTGATGGAGCTGATGAAGAAACTTTTGTTACGGGATCTGAGTGTGGTTTACACTGTCCTAGGACACTTGAAATAGAGAAATAGCTGAGAGGTATTACCTGGAGAGAACTTATTCTGATTTGTAGCTGAGGATCAATCCTTCCTTCTCTGCAGTATCTTGAATAGAATGTGATGAGTGATAGGGTTTCCTGAATGAATAGAACCTCCAGCACTAAACTGCACCGATCGGATGGAAAGCCAAGTGAGTGACAGGACAGGGACCAAGGCTGAGGTACATGGGCCAAAAAGGACATGTCCCCAAGTGTCCTGCTCTTGCCCTTCTGGAGAGTCTACAAACAGGATGTTTTTCTTGATCTATATTGCAGTTTGGGAGAACAAGATCATCATCATTATCAACATCATCATCATCTTAAGATGAGACCTCACTGACAGCAAATATCCTCAATAAACGCTATATATTCTGTGGACTGAATCAGTGACGCTGCAAGCGGGAGGATTTGTCTGCCATCCAGTTGACAATTTACACAGGTTGAGTTGATCATTGTATAGATATGGCAGTGTCATGAACCCACCACCGCAGACAAATGAGAGGAAGGAAAGACCAGGGACTGCTGGGAAAGAAAGAAAATGTCCCAGCACAGCTGAGCTTATATATTTGATCATTTATATATAGAAGTGCAGACTGAGATCAACCATGTAAGGAAATGCATTTGTTTCACCACAGTGCCCCTATCTGAGATCTGCAGAAACTGAAAACCGTCATACAAAGAGCAAGGTCAGAAATCAGGACAGGAATATGATTTATATAGTATAGTGTCACACAGGATACATCGGACAGTATCACACATAACAGGATTGGATACAGCAGCTCAACAGACAGTATCACACATGATATGACTAGATCCAGTGGCTCAGCAGGCAGTATCACTCATAATAGTATTGGATACAGTCAGGGCCGGTTTTAGAAAAATGGGGCCCCCAGATTGCATGACCAAAGATCACTATTTTGCACCCCCTGAATTGTGCTGCATCTTGGCTAATGTCAGTAACTAAGATTGAGGTGCAAACCACAAATGGCCGTGACTACAACATGACAAACATGATAATTCCATCCAGGATGAATTTGTAGCTGCGGTAATTTGGGGGGGTCGCAATGTGACCGCATTTAGTGCAGATCAGCTCAGCACCCCCCTTTGCAAGAACGAAGTGCACGGACAGCTGTGGAGCAACAGCAACTTGTAAGGACACAGGTAGAGAAATCCAGCCCAAAACAGCATCATAAAATGTATGGTCACAGGAAACCACAGGGTCACAGAAAGCCATACATTTTATGATGCTGTTTTAAGGGTTTAATAAACCACCTAGAGAGCAAGAACTGATTTGTGCTGGATTTCTCTATGTGTGACCACATTCACTTACATTAGTTGAGATTCAGCACGATTCAAGGAGAACAACATGGCGATTTTTGACTGTGCAACCCATTTTTGCCATGTAGCCCTAACCTAATACTGTCACCTTGTTCTTGTAATAGTCACCGCACAGAGATAAACAGTGATCTTCTCAATGCTGCCTATCAGTAATAGCGCCCACGTATAGTATAAGGCCATGTTCACAGCCGGAATGTCCACCTGGAGAATCTCCGAGCAGATATTCCACGAACTGCAGGGAACCGACATAATATGCCAGCACTAGGACTGCGGACTCCACACAAAAAAAGAACATGCTCTTTCTTTGTGCGGACACAGAAAATGGAATTTCCGTGCCAGAAACATCTGTGGATCCGCCGGTGCCCCAACCCATTTTGTGCCTCCAGCTGTTGACATGATAGTATCCCTTACATTAAGTTGGCTGTATGTTCCCCCACATTAGGTTGCCAGTATGTTCCCCCACATTAGGTTGTCAGTATAGTTCCCCCCACATTAGGTTGGCAGTATAGTTTCCCCCACATTTAGTTGGCATTATGTTCCCCCACATTAGGTTGGCAATATGTTCCCCCACATTAGGTTGTAGTTCCCCCACATTAGGTTGTAGTTCCCCCACATTAGGTTGTAGTTCCCCCAC
This sequence comes from Hyla sarda, assembly GCF_029499605.1. Classification (NCBI taxonomy): domain Eukaryota; kingdom Metazoa; phylum Chordata; class Amphibia; order Anura; family Hylidae; genus Hyla; species Hyla sarda. Next base: position 147,222,579 of record NC_079194.1, read on the forward strand.
ATCAGGTTGTCAGTATGTTCCCCCACATTAGGTTGTAGTTCCCCCACATTAGGTTGTAGTTCCCCCACATTAGGTTGATACATACACACATCATATATATATATACATACATACACATTTAACACACATACTCACGTCAAACATACAGATAAATTTATCATGCACACATAATACGTATACACACATCATACAAAATCATACACACACACATATACAATACATATCCCAAACCTTCTCCTTACCCCCAGGAGATCATTTCTGGATATCGGGTTGGCTGAGGCTGCAAGCAGCGCTCCTCCAGAATACTGAGGGAGAGGAATGTTAGTGCGTTTTATACAATAATTATTATTATTTTTTTCTATACTTTAGGAACGTCACATAAGTGTGATTTTTTATATACATTTTTAAACATACAAAAAGGACCTAGCTGTGTAAGATTTACCTTTGTGAACCTGGTAAAATTCAAAGTTCAGATTCAACACTTTTCAGCTGCTGCCACACAGCCAGAAAATTTGTGCCTGGAATTCTGGGGCAGGAGTCTGCACCTTTTGTAGGGCTGCATTTGTGTCAAAATCACAAACTTGCATGCGACAATTGATAATTTTGGCACAACTACGCTCCATTTGACGCAAAAAAACAGACATAAAATCACCCATTACAACACCATTATTGATACATACCCCCCAAATTCTCCACATATACAGTGATCCCTCAAGTTACAATGGCCTCAACATACAATAGTTTCAACATACAATGGTCTTTTCTGGACCATTGTAAGTTGAAACCAGACTCAACATTCAATGACAATCTGGACAAAGACAGTCCAGATCTGTGAAACTTGTTAATGGCCGAGAGAACTGACCAATCAGAATGGGCAATTTACTGGTAAAACCCCTGTATTACTGAAGCGTATGCACTGACTGATGTCTGGTAGTGCCCCTTACTGTACAGGGAGGTATTACATGTTCTGTACACATTACCTGTTCCAGGGTTACCTGCTCCTTTGGACACCAGATAAGGGCGGCTCCATGTTACTTTTTTAGGACACTGTGTGTACTTTACAGGACCCCGAAGAAGCTCCTGTCCTCTACATAGACCAATGTTTCCCAAGCAGGGTGCCCCCAGCTGTTGCAAAACTACAACTCCCAGCATGCCCGGACAGCCTTTGGCTGTAGTTTTGCAACAGCTGGAGGCTCCTTGCTTGGAAAACACTGACATAGACAGTGATTTACAGCTCCCAGCAGATCTTTCTTACTTTTATATGTAAGGACTTGCTTTATATATATTAGCTATCTACTTATTTTTCTTTAATCCTCACTTTTTTCCTATTTTTGGATGACATTTTGGGGCTTTAGAACCAATTACCAGGTTTCCATAGAGTTCTGGTCTCAACATACAATGGTTTCAACATACAATGGTCATCCCAGAACCAATTAATATTGTAACTTGAGGGACCACTGTAGTATCACACATGATTTAGATACACTGGCACAGCAGCTCAGTACCAGCCTCAGTCCCTAACATTTGCTTGTAAAGTTGTACCACTCACCTGCAGACATGTGTCAGAGGTCCCGGGTGTGGTAGTTTGTGCTGATTGGAGCCAGGCGGGCAGCGCCAGCTCTCACTTTCCATCATGGTTATTTGTCTCTTTCCTTCATTTAACTCTGTACACGGTAATCCCAGTACTCAGTGCAGGGCGCCCACTGACTCAGGGCTCTGACAATACTTCTTTGTTTCCACAGAGTTAGAAAACATTCTCCCAGAATACAGGGACCAAAAAATTCTAGCATTACATCGTCCATAGTTACAAATATTTACAAAGCCAAGAATCAGGACAATTAAAGAGTACCTGAAATCTAAAAAAAAACTTTTAATATATTGTTCATTAATGTCTCCCTAACAACTTTTTATTTATATATTTATTTTTCAATCTAAAATATGACCACTAGGGGTCTCCCTACATGTCCCCAGCTGCACGTGTGTCATAGATTTCGGACTCATGCCAGGCAGTGCAGCCGGGCTAACAAGCAAGCACATCGCAGCTCCTTGCCTGTCAATCAGACAGTCGGAGGCAGGAATGAGCGCTGTGCCCGCAGCACAGCAGAGCGCACTCCCAACATGGCCGGCCGCGTTATCAGGCTCCAGCAGTGGCTCGGCAGCTCTGTTCTCCAATCTTCCTCCTCTCTGTTTACTTCGGCAGGTGCCATACAGAAAGAAGGAAGAGCAGAGCACAAAGTTGTGTGCCACTGCTTGAGCCTGATGACGGGGCCGGCCATGTCAGGAGCGCGCTCTGCTGTTCTGGGGGCACAGCACTTGCTCCCGCCTGTCTGATTGACAGGCAGGGAGCTGCGCTGTGCTTGCTTGTCAGCCCAGCTGCACTGAGATTTCAGACTCATGCCAGGCTGGCATGAGTCCGAAATCTATAAGAGATGTGTGGCTGGGGACATGTAGGGAGACCCCTAAAGACTCAGGAGCTGCCGGCCCTGCTGTGTTCACAGCCTTTATGCGTGCTCCTGAGAGGGATCGCAGCATAGAGGAGGAAGGGCGGAAGTGAGCCCAGGCAGGCTTCAAATGATGTCACTCCTGCTGGGCCACGCCCCCTTCCTCCCTCCACATTGGCAGCAGAGGGAGCAGTGGAGCAGAGAAGAAAAATGTACAAAGGGGTGTTTGGGAAAAAAAATAAATGCAGGGTTAGTGTCAGGTAGAGTCAGGGACAGATGGGGGGGGGCATTGGGGACAGTTTAGTTCATGATAGGTACTCTTTAAGCCCCACCAAACAACAGCAAATAAAAAAAAGAATTCCAAGGTAGAAATTAGGGATCGACCGATTATCGGCCGATATTCACGATTTTGGGTGTTATCGGTATCGGCAATTACCTCGGCAAATACAGCTAGCGCTAACCTCCAATTATTACCCGGTACCCACCGCCACAGGGGTGTCGGGAAGAGCCAGTACCAACAGGCCCGGAGTGTCAAAAATTGCATTATTTAGGCTTGGGAGGGCCAGTAACAATGGTCCTCACCCACCCTGGTAACGTCAGGCTGTTGCTCCTTGGTTGGTATTTGGCTGAGAATAAAAATAGGTGGAACCTTATGGGGTTTTTTTTGCATAAATAATTTAATATTTAAAAAAAAAAAAGCATAGGGTTCCCGGCAGGTGCCATACAGAAAGAAGGAAGAGCAGAGCACAAAGTTGTGTGCCACTGCTTGAGCCTGATGACGGGGCCGGCCATGTCAGGAGCGCGCTCTGCTGTTCTGGGGGCACAGCACTTGCTCCCGCCTGTCTGATTGACAGGCAGGGAGCTGCGCTGTGCTTGCTTGTCAGCCCAGCTGCACTGAGATTTCAGACTCATGCCAGGCTGGCATGAGTCCGAAATCTATAAGAGATGTGTGGCTGGGGACATGTAGGGAGACCCCTAAAGACTCAGGAGCTGCCGGCCCTGCTGTGTTCACAGCCTTTATGCGTGCTCCTGAGAGGGATCGCAGCATAGAGGAGGAAGGGCGGAAGTGAGCCCAGGCAGGCTTCAAATGATGTCACTCCTGCTGGGCCACGCCCCCTTCCTCCCTCCACATTGGCAGCAGAGGGAGCAGTGGAGCAGAGAAGAAAAATGTACAAAGGGGTGTTTGGGAAAAAAAATAAATGCAGGGTTAGTGTCAGGTAGAGTCAGGGACAGATGGGGGGGGGCATTGGGGACAGTTTAGTTCATGATAGGTACTCTTTAAGCCCCACCAAACAACAGCAAATAAAAAAAAGAATTCCAAGGTAGAAATTAGGGATCGACCGATTATCGGCCGATATTCACGATTTTGGGTGTTATCGGTATCGGCAATTACCTCGGCAAATACAGCTAGCGCTAACCTCCAATTATTACCCGGTACCCACCGCCACAGGGGTGTCGGGAAGAGCCAGTACCAACAGGCCCGGAGTGTCAAAAATTGCATTATTTAGGCTTGGGAGGGCCAGTAACAATGGTCCTCACCCACCCTGGTAACGTCAGGCTGTTGCTCCTTGGTTGGTATTTGGCTGAGAATAAAAATAGGTGGAACCTTATGGGTTTTTTTTTGCATAAATAATTTAATATTTAAAAAAAAAATGCATAGGGTTCCCCCTATTTTTATTTTCATCCAAATACCAACCAAGCAGCAACAGCCTGATGTTACCAGGGTGGGCGAGGACCATTGTTACTGGCCCTCCCCAGCCTAAATAATGCAAGTCTGTTACCGCCTAGGCCCAGTAGCGCCATTTTTGATGCTCGGGGCCTGTTGGTACCGGCTTTTCCCGACACCCCTGTGGCGGTGGGTACCGGGGTAATAATTGGGGGTTAGCGCTAGCTGTTTTTGTGGCTAACGCTAAGCCCAGACACAAGACTGCTTCCACTACTAAGCCTGTCAAGTAAATAAATTTTAAAAAACACAACACGTTTAAAAAAAAATTTATTCCAAAAAAACACTCCCCCACAAGCTCTTGTTTATTAACATTAAACAGAAAGAAAAAAAAATGCTGATTATCGACGCAGTCCACCGAATCCGAAGTAGTCCACAGGATACATGGATCTGAAATGAAAAAAAAATAAGAAAAATAGGTTAATACATTTATTGTCACCCGTTCGCACATCTCCCGTGCTGCATGACCACAACTCCCAGCATGCCCTTACAGTAAGGACATGCTGGGAGTTGTAGTTGTCCGGCGGGGGCAGGTGACAAGCTTGTCACCTGCCCTCTGCTGCACAACTACAACTCCCAGCATGCCCTTACAGTAAGAGTATGCTGGGAGTTGTAGTTGTGCAGCAGAGGGCAGGTGACAAACTTTTCACCTAGCCCCCCCCCCCCCCCCCACCACGCTGCATGACTACAACTCCCAGCATGCCCTTACAGTAAGGACATGCTGGGAGTTGTAGTTGTGTGGTTGGGGCAGGTGACAAGTTGTAGTCATGCAAGCCAGGGAAGCGGGCGGTAATGCACTCCACTCCCTGGCCAGCGGTGATCAGAATATCGCTGTAATTTCATATTTCCCGCCGGGTCCCATGACACGGAACCCGGCAGGAAATTTGAAATGACAGTAAACTCCACAGCGCCGTAGCAAAGGGAGCCTAGGCTGACATAACAATGCAGCCGCCCAGAACTCCCGCAGCCGGACAGGGAGATGTGCAGGAGCCGTCCCAGCCATCCTTCAGCGTGTACCGCAGAACTGAGAGATAGCAGGGAGGGCTCCATCTGATTCTATCCTCGCTACCCTCACTGACTGCATTGAACACCGCCTCCCCTCTTACAATCTCATACCCTCCCCCATCTCTAAATAACGACAAACACAGTACTCTCTTTTAGTGGGCTGAGGTGGTGGTCACAGCTCCAATTTTATTAACAATAATAAATAGCACTATAGCGTGCAACTCTAAACATAACACTGCATGGCAGTAACTGGATAACCAAAAATTATATTGACCTGTTCCACAGCCGCAGAGGTATGCCGGCCGTCGGGTCCCTTCCATCCACCAGGTCATAACATCTCCATGCTACTAGGAGCCCGTGTACCCTGCTCCAATCCATCCTGCAAGCCCTGCTCCAATCCATCCTGCAAGCCTGACAGAAAGATGTCCAGCCCAATGTCATTGAGGGGGACCCCATCCGCGATCATAAATCGCCTGTTGTCACCCTCCAACTCACGGTGACGCACCACCACCCCACCCTTGGAACAAACTAAACGCGCCATCATGGAGTTAACCAGGCGGCGGGAACGTTCTATGGCCTCAGCATCCCGCGCCCCTTGCCACTTCACCCTTGGTACAATTTCTGACCACACCAAGACAAGCTCCGAAAAGAAGGCTGACAATCTCTCCACATCCGCCTTTTATGATGGTAATGAGCTCAGGAACATGAGTAAAACAAAGGTCGTTTCCCCCGGCGGGAACGACCAAAACCACTGCAGATCGGACCATCCCAGCAATGCTCACTGCCTCCGACAGGATCTGCTGCCACCTCATGCCGGGCATACCGCGCCAATGCGCATCGATATTCTGAACTCCCAAGGTTCTTCCGCCAGGACGGCAACTCGTCCTCTGGGCCGCCCGGTGCACATAACCAGCATAACAAGCAGAGCGCCATCTCCCAATCCGCTGAATATCAGAAACTGCCAAGCCAGCACGGGATGCCTCAGTTGCCGCACCGATTCGAAAAGAATGAGTGCCAAATTCAGCCACGGGAGCACCCACAATCCCCGCTTGAAGACCGCTTGGAACCGATAGCGTGTAAGGGGAGACCCGTCAGCATGCGCAAAAAAATATGCCCCACCAGCACGTACGGCCAAATAGCGTGATACCGCATTAACGGGACACGCCTCCCGATCAACCGACTACAAGCGCACCCAAGCCCCTTGACCCAGCTGGTCCGTCTTGGACCTCAATGTCAGACTTCACCATCAAAGCCCCTGCACCCGCCCCCCGTACCAGGGCAACTGCCCTGTCAACGGAGACATAGGACACTGACGCATCCTCCTTGGGGATACCATCGTTCACCGAAGAGCCCTTCGGATACGAGAGGTGGTTGATAAGGCGGAACTTCCCCGCCTCCTTCTTGGGGACCACACCCAGCGGGGATACCCGCAGATTACAAAAGGGGTCGGAGGAAAATGGGCCCATAAACCTGCCCAAGGCAACCTCCTTGCCAATCTTATCCCTCAAAACCTCCGGCCGCTCCCGAACCGACTTCAGGTTATCCGGAAAAACATCGCCAGCAGAACTCAACACAAAGGGGATGAAGAACCCACATTCAAACCCATCCCGCAAAACAGCAGCGGCCTCCCTATTGGGGTACCACTCTAACCATGGCAGTATCTCGGCCACCCTCACCGGGGTCCTTCCCTCCGGCAGAAGACGCCGGGCGGGCTGCTTAGGTGCCCTGGGACAGCGCACGGCCGCATGTCCCCCGCCGCAAGAGGAACACTCATGCTTGTACTTGCACAAGCTGAGAAATCGGCAATGGCCTTCGTTGAAGAGCCAACATGCCCGGGGCCTTCGCACGGCCACTGACCCCGCAGCCCCGGGCTGACCAGCGGACCCAGCCGGAAAAGACGGCCCCTTTTGAGACATCATCAGGCGCAACCATACATCGGTCGCCTTGACGCCCCAACCCACCTCAGGCTGTAACGCCAGCCGCCGATGACACTCCTCGTCGTGCCCCCATGGGCCTTATAGGCGTTATAAACCGTGTCCATGTAAATGAAAAGCTCCGAACAGCGTTCAGGATGCTTTTCCCCCATAACACACCCCAAGACAGCAAAGGCCTGAAGCCAATTGCCCATCATCTTAGCAACCCTAGACCGCATGGGAACCACCTTCTCAGACTGCGGCCTCCGCTCCTTGTCTATGGTATGCTGATCCACGGAAACCAGCGACCACATGCCCACGTATAAATTACCCCAAATCTTCTCCTTAACAGACTCCTCCACATGTACCCTAAGGGGGCTAAGCCCACAAAAAATAGCCTCCTTGTGAATCCCGGCCCTAACCGGGGACACACGGCATGCAGGAGCAGGCGCCGCAGGCCGACCTTCCAGCTTAGACAAGACAGACTTCAATGTGGACAAAACATCAGCAGGCCCACTTCCCGACCCCAAGCCCCTGCAAAATCAAACTCACCAGTCCCGCCACTACCAGCCCGCGGGGGGCTAGGACTCAAACGGGAAGGGGGGCGGGATTGCCTACCAGTACGGCGGCCATCAGCACCAGCCGACACCACCGGCGGGGGCCGCAACATACCCGAGGACGGAGCAGCAGGAGAAGACATAAGAGGGAGCAGCTGGGACAGCAGCTCCGGGTCAGCCACCACCCGCTCCCGGAACACCAACCAAGCAGCCTCATCAGCCATCGGAGCCACGAGCAACGTTCACTCTGGCGCTGGTGAGGTAAGAGGAGGAACAGGAAGAGGGGGGTCCCCTTTGTACACTATGGGCGTAACTAGCGACCCCTAACTTTCCGCCCTGATCTGTGGGAGGGCCTCTATCCCGGGTACCTATTAACCCCCCGTGTCCCTGCAGTCAGGGGCACCTATTCCTATACGGCCAGGTACCCTGCATAATGATGGGGGCACTGATTTACATTCCCCCCCCCCGCTTGTCTCCTACCCGGGCCGCACATCTCCCGCCTGCTACCTGCTACAAGACTACAACTCCAAGCATGCCCTCACGGTAAGGGCATGCTTGGAGGTGGGGATGTAAATTAATCGCAGTTGATAAATCAGGGTGCACTGGAAAGTGAAAAGTGAAAAAATGTCTACCTGAGCAAGATGTCAAGATGAGCGGTGGGATGTAAACAAAAAGAAAGTAGCAAATAAGCGGACTTGTGCCAAAGTTGTGCCACATATACAGGAAAATAATATTTTCCTGTATATTTGGAAAATATTTTTTGGGCATAAAAATTTGGGGAGTAGAGTACATAGTCCAGGGCACACCCCTAAACATACCCTCAGTTATAACCCCTAACCACACCCTCAGTTATGCCCCTAACCATACCCTCATCCATGCCCAATTGCATCCAGCCTCCTCCTTCAATACCAGCGGTACCTACTACCAGCGGACAACTGTACAGTGTTGTTTCAGCAATAACACTCCTATCACCATTATACTGTAACTTACCAAATCCTGTATACTGAGACCAATATTACCAATAATACCAGTAGACAAGGAGGAATATTCTCCCCATATGATATCACCATTATACTGTTACTTACCATATCCTGCTTACTGATGCCAATATTACCAATAACACCGGTACTAAAAACTAAAATTGTCAGCATCTTCAAACAATAAGAAATTCGTGCACAGGTGCACATTGCTAGTTGTGTGTTACAGTAAAGTACAAAAAATACTGCCATACAATGACCACCACCAACATTATCACTGACTAATACCTCTATATTGTTGCCAAAAAAATCCACTGAATAAAAGACCAATATTCCCACATACATTTACTTTATAGAATGATTATATATAGGACCATATAGAGGTAGATACCAGCTGTATGCTGTACACAGATCTGTATACCATATAAGTGAATATGTACAGGACCATATAGGTAGATTCTGGCTGTACACAGGAACTGTTTACCATGTAAGTAATTATCGTCACCTCCAGGGACTTCCCTGATTACCATTACCTCCAAGTGATGTATTTTCTAATCAGCGGCATCCTCTTACTTTTCTTCTCTGTCCAGAGTAGACTGCCATGACAACTTCTTCCAACAAAAACTCATTTCTTCAGCATCTGCAGGATAAACATGTTAGACTCTGCATTTTTCCAGTGCCCTTCCCTCATTTTCACAATCTCCCAATCTATAGGCCCACACACTGTAATAATTTGCTTTTTGGTGTCCTGCACAGTAAAAGGGCAGGTAGTTAGCCAGTTAAATAGGTAACTAGGTAGGTAGGCCAGGAAGCCAAATATGTATGTAGGTGACTGTAACACTCACGTTTCAGAAGACAGGAACTCCAGTGAATGTGGATCTGCTGGAACTGTGTGGCAAATGACTTGGACCATACCAGTGAGCGGAGTCTAAGGTGCCACTGGTTTTCACCAGAGCCCGCCGCAAAGCGGGATGGACTTGCTGCGGCAGGCGGCACCCAGGTCCCTACCACTGATCCTTCACAGGATCGAACAAAATCAGAAATTTCAAACTCACATTCAAGATGGGGCCACCAGTAGTGCCGGAAGATAAGAAGTAGAGTCTTGCGTATTCCAGGATGTCCTGCTGTTAAGGAAGAATGACCCCATTTCAGGACCTTGCTTCTCAATCGGCGGGCACAAAGGATTTTCCGAGAGGAACTTGCTGAATCTCGGCAGGAGCTGCAGGAATCAAATGGTCAGGAGGAATAATATGCCTAGGCGTGGAGTCCAAACCAATTACGTCAGAGGACCTGGAGAGAGCATCTGCTCTGATATTCTTGTCTGCTGGACGGAAGTGAATGAAGAAGTTGAACCTGGAAAAGAACAGTGACCGCCTTGCCTGTCGGGGGTTCAAACGCTGAGCAGACTGAAGGTATAGAAGATTTTTATGGTCAGAGTAGATGCTGACCGGATGTAGATTCCTCCAAAGCTAGCTTGATAGCGAGGAGTTCACGATCTCCAATGGAGTAATTCCTCTCAGCAGGAGAGAAGGTCTTGGAGAGGAACCCACAAGCAACAGTCTTGCCCTTGGCGTTTTTCTGAGTAAGAACGGCACCCGCTCCAATAGATGAGGCATCAACCTCCAAAGCAAAGGGCCTCTCCGGATCAGGTCTTGTAAGCACAGGAGCAGAGGCAAACGCAGACTTTAAACGGGAGAAGGCCTCTTCAGCCTCTTGAGGCCAAGACTTAGGATTAGATGCCTTCTTAGTGAGAGCCACAATTGGAGCAACCAAGGATGAAAAATGTTGGATAAATTGACGATAATAGTTTGCAAATCCCAGAAAGCGTTGAATAGCACGTAGGCCCGAAGGACGAGGCTAATCCAATACTGCAGACAATTTATCTGGATCCATCTGCAGGCCCTGGTGAGAGACAATGTAGTCAAGAAATGGAAGATTAGATTTCTCGAACAGGCATTTCTCCAGTTTAACGTAGAGATGACTCTTCCGTAATCGCTGAAGAACCAGAGGAACATGAGTACGATGTTCCTCTGAGTTGGAAGAGAAGATCAGGATGTCATCTAGGTATACAACAACACAGGTGTAGAGAAGATCACAGAAGATATCATTGACAAACTCTTGAAAAATGGCTGGAGCATTGCAGAGACCAAATGGCATTACGAGATACTTAAAATGTCCGTCACGAGTATTGAAGGCAGTTTTCCATTCATCTCCCTTGCGGATACGAATGAGGCTATATGCTCCAAGTAAGTCCAATTTGGAGAAGACCTTGGCACCACGTCGACGTTCAAAAAGTTCTGATATAAAAGGTAGAGGGTAACGGTTCTTGACCGTGATTTTGTGAAGTCTCCTGTAGTCAATGCATGGATGGAGTGAGCCATCCTTCTTTCCAACAAAGAAGAAACATGCTCCAGCAGAAGAGGATAATGGATAAATCCCTTTTTGAGATCCTCCTGGATATACTCAGCCATGGCTTTGGTCTCAGGAACTGATAGAGGGCATATCCTTCCATGAGGAGGAGTGGTACCAGGCAGAAGATCATTAGGGTAATCGTAAGGATGATGTGGAGGCAGAGACTCAGCCTGTTTCTTGCAGAAAATGTCAGAGAAATCTTGGTAAGGTGGTGGCAGACCAGGTAAAGGAGGAAGACGAAAAACAATTTTAGACTGAACTGTTTGGAGGCAAAGATTTTGAAAGGATTGTCCCCAGCGAATAATTTCTCCAGTTCTCCAATCCTGGTGCGGAGAATGGCGTTGCAGCCAAGGAAGGCTAAGAAGAATCTCTGAAGTACAGTGTGGCAGTACATAGAATTCAATCTTTTCTTTATGCAATACACCCACTTGTATGACAAGAGATTCAGGACGGAAGTCAACCATACAGTCCAGATTTTGTCCATTAACAGAGGAGATGAACAAGGGCTTGACAAGCCAAGTGACAGGAAGATGATACTTGTGGACCAGAGAAGCATCAATAAAGTCACCTGCTAATCCAGAATCCAAAAATGCTGTAGCACTAAAGGAAGACTTGGTAGAAGCGAAGACTTGTACAGAAATGGTCAAGAGAGGAGAGATGGTATTCACACCAAGGGACGCCTCTCCTACATGCCCTAGGTGCAAGCGTTTTCCCTGATACTGTGGACGAACAGAACAGTCTTTGAGGAAGTGCTCTGGGCTAGCACAATACAAGCACAAATTCTCACTGCGTCGTCATGATCACTCCTGTTGCGTAAGAGGGAAATGATCCACTTGCATAGCCTCATCGGCAAGAGGAGCAGGAAACTGTAGAAGTGGACGTTGAAACACGGGTGCCAGGCGAGAATATCTCCGTGTTCGGGCAGGTTCCCTCTCTAAGCGCAGTTCTTCCTGTCTTTCTGCAAAACACACATCAATATGTGTGGCCAGGTGGATAAGTTCAGTCAAAGAAGATGGAGGATCACGTGCAGCAAGGGCATATTTAATCCTGCTAGACAGTCCCTTATTGAATTTTGCCGGATCTTACAGTAACACTCACGTTTCAGAACTCCGGTGGATGTGGATCCACAGGACCTGTGTGGCAGATTACTCGGACCGTACCATAGAGCGGAGTCTAAGGTGCCGCTGGTTTTCACCAGAGCCCGCCGCAAAGCGGGATGGACTTGCTGCGGTCGCTACCCTTGGCACAGCTCAACCACACAGGAGGCTGATGAGATGCAAGGCACAGGAGGGATAAGGCAGCTCGTAGTCAGGATAGCAGAAGGTCAAGGCAGACGGCAAAGTAGCGTAGTCAGGACGTAGCAGGAGGTCAGTAGGCAGGCGGCAGAGGAGCAAGGTCAAGTCACAGAGCAAAGGATCAGATACACGGTAAGGCAACTCTTAGGAATGCTTTCTCTCAGGCACAAGGCAACAAAGATCCGGCAGGGAAGTGAAGAGGGTGGAGGAATTTGTCAATGAGCCACAGGTGAATTACACTAATGAGCGCACTGGCCCTTTAAACCTTAAAGCTCCGGTACGCCCACGCCCTAGGGTATGGGGACACACGCACCAGAGCAGAGAGGCAGAGGCTGGGGCAGGAGAAGCACCAGGGGAGTGACGGACTGGCGCTCGCATGGCGAGCATCCCGTGATGTGAGTCCCAGCCCCGCCAGCAGCAGCAGGTAATGGGACCATGCGCTCACGGCCAGCATGTGCGGCCTGAGCGCATAATGTAACAGTGACTAACCAGGTAGATAGGTTGCTAGCTAGGTAGTTAGGCCACCATGTATGAAGTCCAGGTATGTACATAGTTTGGTATTCAGGTATGTAGGTAGGTAGCAAGATATTTAGGTAGGTAGTTAGGCAGCCAGGTATGTAGGTACTTAGATGGCCTGGTATGTAGGTAAGTAGTTAGGCATCCAGGTATAAAGTTAGGTAGCCAGGTAGTTAGAGTAGGTAGCTAGTGGGTGTAGGCATCAGAGTTCCCCCACAGTGGGTGTAGGCAGCAGAATTTCTCCTCAGTAGGTGTAGGCAGAAGTGTTCCCCCATTAGGTGTAGGCAGCAGAGTTTCCTCACAATAGGTGTAGGCAGTAGGGTCCCCCCCACAGTATGTGCAGACAGCAGGGTCCCCCCACAGTAGGTCTAGGCAGCAGAGTCCCTCAACAGTATATTTAGGCAGCAGAGTTTCCTCACAGGAGGTGTAGGCAGCAGGGTCCCCCCCCACACACACAGTAGGTGTAGGCAGTAGGGTCCCCCCACAGTAGCTGTAAGCATCAGGGTTCCACCACAGTAGGTGTAGGCAGCAGGGTCCCTCACAGTAGATGTAGGCAGCAGGGTCCCCCCATTAGGTGTAGGCAGCAGAGTCCCCCCCCCCAGTTGGTGTATGCAGCAGGGTCCCCCCACAGTATATTTAGGCAGTAGAGTTCCTTCACAGTAGGTGTAGGCAGCAGGGTCCCCCCACAGTAGGTGTAGGCAGCAGGGTCAGCCCACAGTAGGTGTAACCATCAGGGCTCCTCCACAGTAGGTGTAGGCTGCATGGTCCCCCACATTAGGTGTAGGCTGCAGGGTCCCCCCACAGTAGGTGTAGGCAGCAGGGTCCCTTCACAGTAGGTATAGGCAGCAGGATCCCCTCACAGCAAGTGTAGGCAGCAGGGTCCCCCCACAGTAGCTGTAGGCAGCAGGATCCCCTCACAGTAAGTGTAGGCAGCAGGGTCCCCCCCAGTTGGTGTAGGCAGCAGAGATTACCCCTTCCCCCCCCAGTAGGTGTAGACAGCAGAACTTTCCCACCTCCCCCCTCCACAGTAGGTGTAGGCAGCAGAGTTCCCCCCCCCCAGTAGGTATAGGCAGCAGAGTTTTACCCCCTCCCCAGGTTGTAACAAAAAAATATGCTCACCTGATCTCCCACACAGCGATCTTAGTGCAGCAGGGGCCTGTGTCTTCCTTCCTCCACAGTGCAGGTGCCAATTAGTGACATCATCGGCGCCTATGTGGTGTTTCTTGGGGGCGGAGGTCACATCTCCTCTCTGTGTAGGCCGCTGATGCGGCTCACACAGAGGGGACGCCTTCTGCTGTATGTACGTTTACCACACATACAGCATAAGGCAGTGCTGTCTGCCTGGGGACAAGTGCCCTGAATCCTCAGTAGCGGCGGCAGCGTGGGCCCTTTACCTGACCGGGTCTTCGGACCACGTCCAATTGGACCGGCTGGTCCGTTCCTAAATGTAAGTGGGCCGGCAGGTTCTGGCTTGCCTACGCACGGCAAGTCTTGTCTCTTAAAGCAGTGGTAGCATACATTTTTCACTAATGCCACAGCTGCTTTAAGGCAGCCCGAGACCCGGAGCTTTTTGCCCAACACCCGGGGCTATAGCCCCGTTATCCCCCCTTACCCATGCCTCTCAGAGATATTGTTTATTATAGTAATACCACCCAGCTTTCTTCTTTGCTGTTCCTTATAAAAATAAAAAAGAAAGAAACTCCACCCATTTTACCCTCCAGTTCTAAGGATTGTCCCATCAATATTGGGAGCGCTGGTAGAATGCATCATGTCATGAGAGAAAAACTTTATGTATACCTGTCATTTCAAAATTTATACAAATATACATTCTCGTTTTGTTAGATTCACCCTACAGAGTGCTAACAAGAGTCCCTTCCATGATGCACTACTATTTCACATTCACTACATTTAAGGGGGGATCCAGAGCTTGGTTGTCTGCCAGTAGTACCCACACATGAATTTCCTTTCCCTTATTACCTAGGTAATCAAAGCGCAAACTCCTCTTTGCTAAGCCTTGGCACAGTGTTGGTGAAAGTACAATAAACAGGCTGCACTATGCTTACATATTATTTGCACAATACCATACTATAGATGACATGAGGAGGGAGAAGAGGTTACTGTTATACTGACTGTTATATGAGCAGAAATTAAAGAACAGCAGCAGCAGGATCACAGAAAGGAAAGGGTTACAACAATAAGCATTAGGCTGCTACTGTTGTTACTGCTGCTGCAAAGGAAAAGATATACAGCAGTAGGTGCACTGATATTTATACAAGGGAAAGCTGCCCTGAGCTTTATAAGTGCTCAGAGGTGAGAAAGGAGCCTTGATTTACAATGTGGATCATCTCCAGCAGGCAAACAGCTTGGAGATTGACAGCCCAGACTTTACCAGTCTCTCTCCCTCTTACTATTCATGAGCATGCTTAGCCCCCACCACATGTGTTTTGTTACTAGGGACAGATTTCCATTGATAACAGGCACCCAGTAAGACACCCAGTGGGTTTAGGGTTATCTTTTGGGGGGTAAGGAGTTATTTTTGAATATTAAAAAATTATTTACAAATGTGTTAGAAATCACATAGGGAAGTTTGAAACATTTGTGACCTTTTGAAGAATGCTGAAAATAGCTACAATACAGTCTCCACATCACTGTTAAATACAGAATTGCTAAATGCTATCAGCCTTGGCAAATACCTAGTATATATTGATAAAGGTCATATTGTAATAACCAGGACATCTGGTATATGTGCAGATGATATAAGTTATTAAGTTATGCATCTTCTTGTATTAATTAAACCTGGGTATATTCTATAATATATATAGATATATCTTCATGTATATAGTGTGATGACTCCCTCTTGCAAATAGGTGCAGTTGCAGTATAGAAGCAAGCAAACAGTATTTTCCAAATCAAAATTCAGTGTTTTATTCACACTTGTCACACAGCAAACAGTCTTTAAATGCAGAACAATGGAAAACGTAACAAAAGTCCATCTGTATTCGTTAGGTGTTTGTTTACACCTCAGACCATGCCATGCGGCATCAAGCAAGTCTTTTCCAGGCCTCCAGGCAGGCTGCTCACCAGCTTCCAACCTTGGAGCAAATGTAGGGAAGAACTCCACATACAGCTCTCTCTGGCAGTGTGAGCTGCCACTAGCAAATCCCCCTCAGCTGGTGAAACCGGTTGCCTTTAAGGCCAAAAAAGGCAGCCTGGACTGTGGGGAATGACCCCCACCCTGCACTTGGTCATCCACAGTAAGAGCCGCCCCGGATTGACCTTCCAGCCATACTAGGGCCACAGTGTCAGACTGCATCGCAGCACAGACACTGAATAAAAATGGCTCTTACTTCACCAAAGCCAGGAGCCTTGATGAAAAATAGCGTTCATCCACCACCATACCCTTCACTTTCTCACAATAGTGATATAGACAATGCTGGTTTAACCTGGGTATATACTGTATATAATTATATATGTACAACTGGTATAAGTTATATATCTTCTTGTATATACTGATATGGATCATACTGGTATAACCTGGGTATATACTGTACATAATTATATCTGTACAGCTGGGACAAGTTATATATCTTCTGTATATAGTGATATGGACCATGCTGGTATAACCTGGGTATATACTGTATATAATTATATATGTACAGCTGGTATAAGTTATATATCTTTTATATAGTGATATGGACCATGCTGGTATAACCTGGGTATATGCTGTATATAATTATATATGTACAGCTGGTATAAGTTATACATCTTCTGTATATAGTGATATGGACCCTGCTGGTATTACCTGGGTATATACTGTATATAATTATATATGTACAGCTGGTATAAGTTATATATCTTCTTGTTTATAGTGACATGGACCATGCTGGTATAACCTGGGTATATACTGTATATAATTATATATGTACAGCTGGTATAAGTTATATATCATCTTCTATATAGTGATATGGACCATGCTGGTATAACCTGGGTATAAACTGTACATAATTATATATGCACAGCTGGTATAAGTTATATATCTTCTTGTATATAGTGATATGGACCATGCTGGTATAACCTGGGAATATACTGTATATAATTATATATGTACAGCTGGTATAAGTTATACATCTTCTTGTATATAGTGATGTGGACCATGCTGGTATAACCTGGGTATATACTGTATATAATTATATATGTACAGCTGGTATAAGTTATATATCTTCTTGTACATAGTGATATGGACCATGCTGGTATAACCTGGGTATATACTGTATATAATTATATATGTAAAGCTGGTATAAGTTATATATCTTCTTGTATATAGTGATATGGACCACGCTGGTATAACCTGGGTATATACTGTATATAATTATATATGTACAGCTGGTATAAGTTATATATCTTCTTGTGTATATAGTGATATGGACCATGCTGGTAAAACTTGGGTAAATACTGTATATAATTATATATGTACAGCTGGTATAAGTTATATATCTTCTTGTATATAGTGATATGGACCATGCTGGTATAACCTGGGTAGATACTGTATATAATTATATATGTACAGCTGGTATAAGTTATATATCTTCTTGTACATAGTGATATGGACCATGCTGGTATAACCTGGGTATATACTGTATATAATTATATATGTACAGCTGGTATAAGTTATATATCTCCTTGTATATAGTGATATTGACCATGCTGGTATAACCTGGGTATATACTGTATATAATTATATATGTACAGCTGGTATAAGTTATATATCTCCTGTATATAGTGATATGGACCCTGCTGGTATAACCTGGGTATATACTGTATATAATTATATATGTACAGCTGGTATAAGTTATACATCTTCTTGTATATAGTGATGTGGACCCTGCTGGTATAACTTGGGTATATACTGTATATAATTATATATGTACAGCTGGTATAAGTTATATATCTTCTGTATATAGTGATATGGACCATGCTGGTATAACCTGGGTATATACTGTATTTAATTATGTATGTACAGCTGGTATAAGTTATATATCAGACAGGAGGCTCATATCTTATGCATTATTCTTTCTTTAATAATGCCCATAGCAGAAACAAAATTCAGTAAACAAATCAGTGTAAAAGAAAAAACTACAACTCCCAGCAGTCCCAGGACCACAGCAGCCACTCCTTGTCTGTAGCCCCTATATAAGGACTGCCCCCATATAGATCCTCCTCTTTCTTTCTGCTCATGGCAGAGCATGCAAGCTAAGTTCTTTCTGTGATTTAATGCATTGTTTTCTCCCCTTCACATATTATACATTTTTCCTCTGATTATCGGACAGCGGCTTCTCCGGCGCTAGCCCCCCTTGCGCCGGTTTACCGCTCCGCTATTCTCTTTCTTTTCCCCAACTCTCCGTTTCCTCCTGCCGTTAACCGCTCCCCCTCCCCCTCTTTCCGGCGCCATTTTACCTGCGCCTCAGTCTTCCTCCTCCATTTTCTGCGCTTTCGCGCGCGCGGGAAAGGGGCGGATCCTCCGGGTGTCGGCCGCATTCTTCATCGCGGCCTACACTCTGAGAGGGGCGGAGTTCTGCTCTCGTCACTGGAAGGCGCTCCCGCGCCTTCCAATCGGAGCCCAGCCGGATGTAGTCTCGCGAGACTTCGTTCCTGGGTACAGGGGCTCTCGGGCTCACCTCCCACCGCTGCGTCAGTGCAACGCTAGCGGTGTGGAGGACGGAGCCTGTACTGACTTTACTGTTCTACGAATTCTGTAGGTAGATTTGCCCCTTGCTATTAGGACAGGAATTTATTCCTTCCCCTTGTCATTACTTTACCCTATACTCATTTATTCAGTTAATTTACACAGGCTTACTATTAACCTGTTAGTCACCGTGGCTGAGGAACCTTCACCTGTTCCCCTCAGAGGGGAGAGTTCTTCTTTAGATTCTGCCCAATTTATGACCGCCAACCAGATACAGGATTTAATTAATAAATCTGTTCAGGCAGCTTTGGCTTCCGCCATGGTACCCTCCGGATCACTACCAGCGGTATCCGGTGTGTCTATCCCGCCATTTCAGGGCGGAGAACCGCCGATTAAGAAGGGCAAGGTTTCCCATAAAAGGAAGCATACCTTGGCAACATCTGACTCCCCGGCAGGGGAAGACAATAATGTGCTCCAGGCAGCCCCTACCCCGGTCTGCCAACCCCAGCATCCATCAGACTCCACTCGACCCCTGGGCCTCAGGGAGTTACAAGAGATACGTAGATTCCTCTGATGAGGATTCGTCGGGATCATCCAGCGAGTCTGACGGCTATGAATCCACTCCTAATATCGAGGATGCTGGGGATACGGCGTTTGACACTGACGCCAACCCTGTTACACAGGGCACTGTGATCCTAGACTCCCTAGGTGAACCCCTTTTTCACCCTGATTCTATCTCTCACCCAAGATCGGGCGAATGGTCCCCACTGCCCCACTTGGCCCAGTATGTGGAGCTTTGGGCTCGTAAGTCCCTAGACAGGACCAGCCGTAACAAACTGAGGGCTGAGTGTCCTAGACCCTTTATTCCCAATAAAGTGGTGGCAACCCCCGAAGTAGACCCCATTTTGACAAAATATCTGATGAAATCGGGTAAATTCCCTCAAAAGGGAATAGAATGCTCGTTTAAAACCATTCAGGAGCGTATTTTGAACTTAATGGGCCCTTTCACTAAGATACTCAACCTGTCTGAGCAGGCCGCAATGACGGATCAACCCGTCGATACCCGTCAACTCCGTGGGTGGGCCCAGAGGGCCATATGTCTAGCAGGTACTGCCAACACCACCTGCTCGATTGAACGACGTAGGTCGATTCTTATGCGCCTCGACCCGCAACTGTCCCACCTGGCTGAGACCGAGTCTGGGCCTGCAGCAGCAGGGATGCTTTTTGGGGACAACCTGATGAAAGACATTAACAGGTTTGTCGGCCTGTTTACAGGTTTGGATAAAGCCCAGACTTCATTAAAGAAATCAGGGACCAGTAAGCTTTTTCCTCGGGCCGGCAGAGGTAGAGGACGATCTGCCGGCCGCACCCCCTCCTATAGGCCACAGGGCAAACCCGCTGCCCAATACCAGTACCCTCAGGCTCCTCCGTCCTACACCGTCCCAATGGCACAACCGTCGCCTTTCTTCCCTCCCAGAGGCCGACCTTGGCGCGGACGTGGCGGACGCGGATACCCCCGTTCCCGTCCACCTACCGGTAAGTGTGCCTGGTATTCCACATGCTCACATTCCTGTGGGGGGGCGCCTGATGTATTTTTCCCACGCCTGGTCTGCGATTACGGCAGACGCGTGGATTCTACAGACAGTAGCGGGATTTCACATAGAACTCCAATCCCTACCGGCTCTGGGTGTACGACCACTCCCTATCCGATTTTCACATCAAAACATGGTTCTCATAGACAACGAGATCCAAGATCTCCGATCCAAACAAGCGATCCGAGAGATCGACCCATCTTCCCTAGGATTCGTAAGCAACCTTTTCCTAGTGAAGAAAAAAGGGGGCGGTTACCGTCCGGTCATAAACCTTCGGGAACTAAAGCAACATGTCACGTATCGCCATTTCAAGATGGAGGGAATTCACTCCCTTCGCGATCTATTGCAACCAGGCGACTGGCTAGTAAAGGTGGATTTGAAGGACGCCTACCTCACCGTCCCTATCCACCAGGACTCACAACATTTTCTTCGCTTCCTCTGGAAAGACCACATGTGGCAGTTTACTTGTCTTCCGTTCGGCCTTTCATCAGCCCCGTGGTGTTTCACCAAACTGATGAAACCGGTGGTGGCATCCTTGAGGAGCAGAGGGGTACGTCTGATCATTTATCTCGACGACCTCCTCATCATGGCCCACTCCAAAGCTCAGGCCTCTCTCCACATGTCATGGACGGTATTGTTGCTGCAGAGTCTGGGATTCATAATCAACCGAGAAAAATCGGTTTTGGTCCCAATGCAGGAGATGGAGTTCCTTGGCTTCTTGGTGGACACCAACCAGGCCGTTCTCCGCCTTCCCAAATCCAAACTGGCCCTGATCCGCAAGGAGATCAGGGCAGTCTTGCGCAGAGGGTGCTTTTCCTTAAGGGTACTAGCACGTTTGGTGGGGCTTCTAGCAGCCTCTATCCAAGCCATCTTCCCGGCCCCTTTGCACTACAGGGCCCTTCAGAGACTCAAGATCATGCATCTGCGCCAGGGCCTCAGATATGCGGACGAAGTTCCTCTTTGTCCGGCAGCCATCGAGGAGTTGCAATTGTGGCTTCGTCATGCCGTCGAGTGGAACGGCAAAACCATATTCAACTCCTGCCCGGACATCATCATAGAGTCGGACACGAGTCGTCTCGGCTGGGGTGCGCGGTGCGGGGAGGCTTCCACAGGAGGGACTTGGTCCGCCACGGAGGTCGATCTGCACATCAATGCCTTGGAGCTCCTGGCGGCATTTTTTGCCGTCAAGAGCTTCATGCCACAGGCGTCCAATTGTTGTGTTTTGTTACGCATGGACAACGTGGCGGCGGTCCAATACGTCAACCGCCTAGGGGGCACCCGGTCCAAGATCCTAGCAGATCTTGCCAAGGACTTCTGGCATTTCTGCCTAGATCGCAACATTATCCCGGTGGCGGAGTAAATTCCGGGGGTCTCCAACACGGTGGCCGACTGGAATTCTCGCTATTTACTAGATTCCAGCGATTGGCGGCTGGATCGGTCCGTTTTCCTACGGTTGAGACAGCTTTGGGGTCCATTATGCACGGATCTTTTCGCTTCTCGCCTCAATCACCAGCTGCCTCGCTTTTTCAGCTGGAGGCCGGACCCGGAGGCGTCTGCAGTCGACGCTTTCCATCTCATCTGGCCCAGGGGAACGCACTACGCGTTTCCCCCATTCCAGATGATCTCCAGGGTTCTCCTACATACGATGAACAAGAGGGCGACGATTGTGCTGATCAATCCTTGGAGGCCCACACAACCGTGGTTTCCTCTCCTTCTGGGGATGGCCGTGGACTATCCCAGACTTCTACCCCAATTTCCACAGCTCCTCTCCAACCCGACCGGGGGTCTCCACCCTCTGGTAGTGGAGGGCAACCTTCCTCTCCTAGCGTGGTTGGTTTCGGGGTCCCGGATGCGGATCACGGCCTTTCAAGATCAGCTAGGGATCTCCTCGCCCTGGCCTGGGCCCCCGGGACTAGATCGGCTTATCGATCAGCCTGGAGGCTCTGGGTTCGTTGGTGTGATCAACGACAGATTGATCCTGTACATGCACCTGTGTCTGTAGTGGTGAACTACTTGGCAGATTCTTTTGAATCTGGAAAATCTTATAGTTCCATCAACGTTTACCGATCGGCTATCGCGGCTTACCATTCCTGTGCGGCTCTGATTCGCATGAAGAAAGAGGAGGATCTATATGGGGGCAGTCCTTATATAGGGGCTACAGACAAGGAGTGGCTGCTGTGGTCCTGGGACTGCTGGAAGTTGTAGTTTTTTCTTTTACACTGATTTGTTTACTGAATTTTGTTTCTGCTATGGGCATTATTAAAGAAAGAATAATGCATAAGATATGAGCCTCCTGTCTTCATATAACTAATATTTTCCGTAACAAGCTAGGAAAATCTAGATTTATACATCTTCTTGTATATAGTGATTGTTACGCCGAGCGCTCCGGGTCCCCGCTCCTCCCCGGAGCGCTCGCAGCGTTCTCTCATTCGCAGCGCCCCGGTCAGACCTGCTGACCGGGTGCGCTGCGATATTACTCCCAGCCGGGATGCGATTCGCGATGCGGGACGCGCCCGCTCGCGATGCGCATCTCGGCTCCCGTACCTGACCCGTTCCCCGTCTGTGTTGTCCCGGTGCGCACGGCCCCGCTCCTTAGGGCGCGCGCGCGCCGGGTCTCTGCCATTTAAAGGGCCGCTGCGCCACTGATTGGCGCAGCAGGCCTAATCAGTATTCTCACCTGTGCACTCCCTACTTATACCTCACTTCCCCTGCACTCCCTCGCCGGATCTTGTTGCCATTGTGCCAGTGAAAGCGTTCCCTTGTGTGTTCCTAGCCTGTGTTCCAGACCTCCTGCCGTTGCCCCTGACTACAATCCTTGCTGCCTGCCCTGACCTTCTGCTACGTCCGACCTTGCTCTTGTCTTCTCCCTTGTACCGCACCTATCTTCAGCAGTCAGAGAGGTTGAGCCGTTGCTGGTGGATACGACCTTGTTGCTACCGCCGCTGCAAGACCATCCCGCTTTGCGGCGGGCTCTGGTGAATACCAGTAGCAACTTAGAACCGGTCCACCAGCACGGTCCACGCCAATCCCTCTCTGGCACAGAGGATCCACCTCCAGCCAGCCGAGTCGTGACAGTGATATGGACCATGCTGGTATAACCTGGGTATATACTGTATATAATTATATATGTACAGCTGGTATGAGTTATATATCGTCTTGTATACAGTGATATGGACCATGCTGGTATAACCTGGGTATATACTGTATATAATTATATATGTACAGCTGGTATAAGTTATACATCTTCTTGTATATAGTGATGTGGACCATGCTGGTATAACCTGGGTATATACTGTATATAATTATATATCTACAGCTGGTATAAGTTATATATCTTTTATATAGTGATATGGACCATGCTGGTATAACCTGGGTATATTCTGTATATAATTATATATGTACAGCTGGTATAAGTTATATATCTTCTTGTATATAGTGATATGGACCATGCTGGTATAACCTAGGTATACACTGTATATAATTATATATGCACAGCTGGTATAAGTTATATATCTTCTGTATATAGTGATATGGACCATGCTGGTATAACCTGGGTATATACTGTATATAATTATATATGTACAGCTGGTATAAGTTATACATCTTCTTGTAGATAGTGATGTGGACCGTGCTGGTATAACCTGGGTATATACTGTATATAATTATATATGTACAGCTGGTATAAGTTATATATCTTCTTGTATATAGTGATATGGACCATGCTGGTATAACCTAGGTATATACTGTATATAATTATATATGCACAGCTGGTATAAGTTATATATTTTCTGTATATAGTGACATGGACCATGCTGGTATAACCTGGATATATACTGTATATAATTATATATGTACAGCTGGTATAAGTTATACATCTTCTTGTATATAGTGATGTGGACCATGCTGGTACAACCTGGGTATATACTGTATATAATTATATATGTACAGCTGGTATAAATTATACATCTTCTTGTATATAGTGATGTGAACCATGCTGGTACAACCTGGTTATCTCCTAGTATAACTATGTATGAGGATCTAGAATAACCTGGTCAGGTTTAGGATGAGTCTTTTCATTCCTTCTTGGCTATAAAACTATAATTCTGCTGTTTATTGTAGAGGAAATGAAGCTCAAAGTAAATTTAGAACAAAATTGGGTATTACGGGAAGGTAAAATTGGACGCCGGCATAAAAATGGCATGTTCCCCTCCTGAAAAGTAAAGGCTGCTGAAATTTGTAAGACAATCTGGATATTGAAGTTGACATATGAGCAGTAAGGGTATAATTATGCAGCGTACAAAGTATTTAGTGGTATGTAAAATAATCTCTCTGATTATATGTGGATGGGATGTGGATTTAACATTTAGGACAATCCAGTCATTACTTTTTAAGAACACTTGACAAATGGTCATGTGTTTTTCTCATCTCACTGAACGGTCACATTACGACACCCCCCAACACCCCATCCTCCTCCAGCGGTAAGTGACTCTTATACTTTTACAGTATGGGCATCTGTTAAAATTCATTAGGTTTCAAGTGCAGTTGTCTATTAAAATTCAAGCATTGCATAGTGAAAGATTCAGTAGCAAACCTTCACTACTATTAAGATCCCTGCTAGCTGTCAGTAAATAAAGATTATCTAGTGGTTTGTTTGTTTTGCTTATGTTGCTTAGCATAGGCTATTAACCCCTTAAGGACATAGAACGTTAATGTACATCCTGATGCGCTGGGTCTTCGCGCATCAGGATGTACATTTATGTCCAATACATGACGCGAGCACCGGAGCTCGCATCATGCACCGCAGGTCCCGGCTGCTATCAGTAGCCAGGGACTCGCCGGTAACAGCGGACATCAGCGATCGTGCTGATGTCTGCCGTGAGCCCCTCAGATGCCGATACATACAATGCGGCGCATTAAATGGCTGATCTGATTACCTGCAGGACAGCTGCAGGGATCAGATCAGCCAAGATGGCGGACGGAGGTCCCTCACCTGCCTCTGTCCATCCCCTGGCATCTTTTTCTCTGGTCAGAGAAGACCAGAGAAGAAGATTGCCTATAATACTAATCAGTGCTATGCTTATTCATAGCACTGAACAGTATTAAATGGGTTCTCTACCATAAGGTGATTTTAGTACATACCTGGCAGACAGTAATGGACATGCATAGGAAGCATCTGCACTTGTCTTGGGGCTAAATAGCTATGTTGTGAGATTACCATAACACTGTGGCTAGCTTTTTGTGAACTGGTATATCCTGTTTCAGTTTTCTTTTTTTGACTACAAATCCCATAATTTCATTTTCCTCCCTCCCACACACCAGCCACCCCACCCATTGAAACATAAATGAGCTGCATCCATTCAAAAGACCTGTGGTTTTCAATCAGGGTGCCTACAGCTGTTGCTTTAGTTGCAGATAGATCTCTCTCCCACCAAGCGATCGCTCCACCCATTAAAGCAGACAGGCTCCCTGTCATCAGCTGACTAGTGAGTCAGTTCTTGGCCGCATTGCAACCTGGGAAAAATCTGAGACAACAGACATTTTGTATGCTGTTAAAAAAAATTGGGGGGAAAATGAAATAAGAATTGTGAGAAAACTGTCACACACATGTACAGACACTTTATTATGAACTACACTAACTCTACAGCCCCTGTAGCATAGTCAAATAAAAAAAAAATCATGGAATACCCCTTTAACAATCAAATGATTGCTATAAATAGTTCCCTAAAAAGTGTAAAAAAAAAAAAAAAAGATGTGAAAAGCCCCTCCCCCAATAAAAATGTAAATGGGCACTTTTTCCCATTTTACCCCCAAAAAGAGTAAAAAAAAAAAAAATAATAAACATATTTGGTATCAGTGCATGCGTAAATGTCCGAACAAAATATAATGTAAATTATTCCGTACGGTGAACGGCGTAAACATAAAACAAAAGTCCAAATTTGCTGTGTTTTGGTCACATCACATTCCAAGAAAAAAAAAAAAAAGGAAAATGCAATCAAATACTCACATATACGCAAACAAATAACAGTACAGATCACAGTGCAAAAAATTAGCCCTCATACAGCCCTATATACAGAAAAAGGAGAAAGTAGGGCAATTTTAGGGCAATTTTAAACATACTTATTAGGAGAAAAAAAACAACAATAGAAAAGTATGTAATCATGGGTATCATTTTAATAATATCGATCCACAAAGAAAAGAAAACATGTCATTTTTACCGTAAAGTGTACAGCGTAAAAACAATACCTTCCCAAATTTTCCAAATTTTAGTTTTCTTTTCAATTTCCCTACACAAATAATAATTTTTTGGGTTTGCCGTACATTTTTTTGGTAAAATGAGTGGTCATTACAAAGTACAGTAGGTCACGCAAAAAAAACAAGCCCTCTTATGGGTCTGTAGATGGAAATATAAAAGAGTTATGATTTTTTGAAAGCGAGTAGGAAAAAACGAAAACACAAAAATAAAATTGACTGTGTCCTTAAGGGTTTAAATAATACTGCCTTTTGTATATGCCTTGTGCTTTCCTGTTTCAGTTGATGTGGCAGGTATGTGTTTTTATCTATACTGATTTGCTTTTTAACAATGAAATTATTTTGTAAAACCGTCTACATTTTCCATGAATCTAACTTCACAGAGAGAGGGAGCAGAGTCTCATCACTTCAATTCATCAAGAGATCACCTGGCTAGACTTCAGAAAACAGGACCCTTGATGAATTTTCTTATTCCAAGTGCAATTTTTAAAATAAATATTTCTAGGAAGAGAAAGTGATTTGACCTATAATCAATATTGAGGTGTGTCAAGTTTTGGAAACTTCAGGCTGTATTCATACAGTAAATCTTAACTGCAGTTTTTTAATTTTTTGGATGGTTTTGGCTGTGTTTTGTGAAAGTTTTTACCAGGATTTTCACAATTGTAGTAGAATAGCACTATTTACGCAATTATTTTGTGGAAATGGTTTTAAAAACAGAAAAACACAGCCTCAAGGGCATACAATATATATCATGATCATATGAGAGAGCAGTAGCATACAGATAGAGCTGGGAGGGGAGCTGCCTAGAGGGATCTGATAGGTGATGGTGTCATCCTGTAGTTCACAGGAAGTCAGCTGACCCAGGACAAACCACTTCCTAAACACATAGGGGGAGATTTATCAAAACCTGTGCAAAGGAAAAATTGTCCATAGTAACCAATGAGATTTCTTCTTTCATCTTGCAGAGGCCTTATTAAAAATGAAAGAAGCGAGCTGATTGGTTGCTATGGGCAACTGGGCAACTTTTCCTCTGCACAGGTTTTGATAAAACTCCCCCATTAAGCCATGCAATTTTTGTGTGATCTAAATGCTGGTCAGATGACCTAGGTAACATACCCCATGGATGCAGCTGTGCTGAAATAAAACGGATGTGCTGTAGGACTAGTGAAGGTAAGTGTGCATGAGAGGGAGAGGGAAACGGAGTGCTTCTTTAAGGTAGCTATACACAAAACATAGTATCTGCTGAACTCTTAATCAATATGTCAAGTCTGGGCAGGGAAGGAGTGCAGCCCTGATCTCACCCACTCCCACTGACCCTGCTTACTTGCTTATCCGCTCTAAACAGCGGAATGACAACCTTAGGTCCCTACCTATGTAAGTGATGGGAGTCACCGTCAACAAAATAAACTACAAAAACAGACTCAGGTCGGGAAACAGTCAGGAGGCAAACAAACAGAAATAATCCTAAACAAACTCAAACAATAAGTCAGAGTCCACTCGCCAAGTTGGTATCAGGAAATGTCAAGGTACAAATATACAAATACAAGTGGAGAGTCAGAAAGCCAAGCCAAAAGTCACAAGAACCAGGAAATAGGAATACAGGATATAAATACTAGTTACTAGAGAGCTCTTTCACAGGCAAGGTCTGAGAGCATACTGCAAGTTTATATAGCCAGCTACACAGGTGAATTCAGCAGGGTCAGCTGACAGGTGTAGCCACAGCAACCAGACAAATAAAAGACTCTAAGTATAGATTAACTCTACAGGTTCTGACACAATACCTGTCTTTTGTAATTCCATTATATAATTAAAGGGGTATTCCAGGGAAAAACTTTTTTTTTTCCATATCAACTGGCTCCAGAAAGTTAAACAGATTTGTAAATTACTTCTATTAAAAAATCTTAATCCTTCCAATAATTATCAGCTGCTGAAGTTGAGTTGTTCTTTTCTGTCTGGCAACAGTGCTCTCTGCTGACATCTCTGCTTTTCTCGGGAACTGCACAGAGTAGAAGAGGTTTGTTATGGGGATTTGCTTGCACTCTGGACTGTTCCCGAGACAGGTGTCATCAGAGAGCACTTAGACAGAAAAGAACAACTCAACTTCAGCAGCTTATACGTACTGAAAGGATTAAGATTATTTAATAGAAGTAACTTACAAAGCTGTTTAACTTTCTGGAGCCAGTTGATATATATATATATATATATATATATATATATATATATATAATTCCTGAATAACCCCTTTAAATGTTTGACACAGCCCAGCAGTCATAGGGAAAGGGAAGAAACACCCAATATGTTTGGAATGTTCATAATTAATATAGTCAGAAAATCTGATTTGTTTCCATTGTATCCAGTGTAGACAATCCTCTGTGAAATAAACAGCTAGGACACCAGACTGATTTTTCCTGTTCTGATACATCTTTAGCTGTGTAAACAGGACTAGGTTAGGACACAATGGGAATATTGTAGTATTTATCCTATGGTGCTTAGATGCAGAACCTTCAGGCTTCACACAAGGTGCTTGTAGGCTTCTGGAAGTTCACGAACAGGAGGTTGTAGGGGGCAATTCTCACGCCTCTGTATTTATATCTTGTTGTGGTGGAGCCGGTACTGAAATTCCTGACAAGAAGCCTTCTTTTAATCCTGTGATCCACTGGACACGAGGCGACGGATGATAAGCAACCGGCAATTAGTGGTTCGGCCGCAGTCCACAGAAACCTGTATAAATAGCTGTGAACCTGACCCGACCTCAGGGGCTTTTTCTGCTTTTGGGAAAAAGAAATCCCTGACTCAGCGGCTCAGATGCCCACATGAACAGTGAAGGCTGTACACATATCTGGGGTTAAAGGAAGACTCCTAATGTACACTGATAGTACTGGGTGGCACCTCAACCACTTCACATTACTGGAAAAAATGTCCTCAGCACTGGAGCATGGAGCGAAAGTGGTAAATAACATTTCCAGGCATTGACTGAGGAGCATTTATCAGGAGTGTTATATGTAATGGTGGCTATAACACTTTAATAGCAATCTCTCCTGATCTCCTCATAGACATGACAATTTGGCACAACGAACTGTCCATGTGTTATCAGGGGAGAAAAGGATTAGCCCTTCTGTCAAACTTTCATCTGTAATTTACATGCAAACTCTCATTGAGTCAATGCCAGATTGGCTGGAAAATAAGTGTATGGCATGATCGGCCAAAGTCAGACAATTATTCCTCACTTTGCTCAAGCTCGATATGGGCTTTCTTTTTGGCAAAAATTTGATCTGCCAGGTTAGTATTGTATGTTGCTGGCACGATTGTCCATATGAACGATCATTTGTGGCTGATAAAAGTCCCACATGTATGGCCAGCTTTAGGCTAGGATTATACTGCTTATGGGACATATCTGTCGATATCCCACCAAAAATGGGATGCCGACCTTTACTGTAATGGAAGGCAGCAGATGCCATTAATATCACTGGCCCAAACAAAGTCAATATTCATACCGTATGCGCTATGTTCAGCTAATGCAAAAGTATGTAGCACATAAAACCTGAATGTTGACTCAGTTTAGGCTATTGAAATGAATGGCATCCATTGCCCTCCGATACGATATCTGTTGGCATCCTATTATGGTCGAGATGCCGATAGATACATCGGACAGAAGCCCTAACACAGTGTGAACCTAGCCTTAGTCTGACATTGTGATAGTCTGTGGTAGAAATTTCCCTGGTAAATGAGTGGCAGCAGATTCAGAGGTCACATTGCACTTTGGGCTCCAGATCTTCCAGAAGCTTCTATCTCTTTACTAGTAAGTATCAAAGACATTTCTATAAGCTTCTATCAATCCAGAATATTCCAGAATTCAGCATCTGGCAAGTGCTACTAGTGACATATTATAGGTTCTGTACAAATCCTCTGCACATCCCAGTTTCCTTCTCTGGGTTATGGTTTTCATGTATTGTATGTATGTCACCCAGGGTCTGCTCTAGAAGGAAGATCTGGAGAATAAGACCTATTAATCTGCCCAAGACCAAAATTGGCTGGTTTTTTAATAACAACCAATCACAGTTCAGCTTTTATATCTTGACAAGCTCTGGTAAAATGAAAGCTGAGCTGTGATTGGTTGTTATTGAAAAACCAGTTTTAAGCAGATTGATAAATGTGGAGTATCTAGGAAACCTAAAGTTCACAAAACCTTTCTACATCCCAGACCCAGGGAATAAAACCCACAACCTCAGCGCTCCAGCTTCTGATGACGGAGAGCAGAGGAATGGTCCAACCTCTTGTGTCTGCTGGCTTACAGTAGCCACGAGCACAAGAGTGATTGACAGGGTCAGGAGCCAATGGCTCCCCACCCAGTAAAGCTTTTTACAGAGCAGGACATTTAACTGTAGATGCCTCATAAGATGCATTTACAGTTAAATGCAGGACATGTGGGGGCCATTCTGGGACAGCGGGACATCACCCCAAAAGTGTGAATGTCCTGCCGGATCTGGGACAGTTTGAGGTATGTACCATGTACAATTTATAATACTGCATTTACTCAGTGTGCATGGGCCCTAGGGTGAGCCTTGGATTTCTGCTGTAGATGTGCCACTGAATTAATGAAGGTGTTCTGTGGTTTTTCTGGGGGTCTGCAGCAGAACCACAGCAGATCTTTATAAGGATTGGTAACATTCAATGGGACTCACACTCTTGGTTTATGGCCACAATGAAATACACTGCTCAAAAAAAATAAAGGGAACACTAAGATTACACATCCTAGATCTGAATGAATGAACTAATCGTATTAAATACTTTCATCTTTACATAGTTGAATGTGCTGACAGAAAAATCACACAAAATTATCAATGGAAATCAAATTTATCAACCCCTGGGGGTTTGGATATGGAGTCACACTCAAAATCAAAGTGGTGAACCACCTACAGGCTGATCCAACTTTGATGTATTGTCCTTAAACAAGTCAACATTGTCACGATTCGGCTGGCAAGAGGTGGATCCTCTGTGCCAGAGAGGGATTGGCGTGGACCGTGCTAGTGGACCGGTTCTAAGTTACTACTGGTTTTCACCAGAGCCCGCCGCAAAGCGGGATGGTCTTGCAGCGGCGGTAGTAACCAGGTCGTATCCACTAGCAACGGCTCAACCTCTCTGACTGCTGAAGATAGGCGCGGTACAAGGGAGTAGACAAGAGCAAGGTCGGACGTAGCAGAAGGTCGGGGCAGGCAGCAAGGATCGTAGTCAGGGGCAACGGCAGGAGGTCTGGAACACAGGCTAGGAACACACAAGGAAACGCTTTCACTGGCACGATGGCAACAAGATCCGGCGAGGGAGTGCAGGGGAAGTGAGGTATACATAGGGAGTGCACAGGTGAACACACTAATTAGAACAACTGCGCCAATCAGGGGCGCAGTGGCCCTTTAAATCGCAGAGACCCGGCGCGCGCGCGCCCTAGGGAGCGGGGCCGTGCGCGCCGGGACAGGACCGACGGAGAGCGAGTCAGGTACGGGAGCCGGGGTGCGCATCGCGAGCGGGCGCCACCCGCATCGCGAATCGCATCCCGGCTGGAGGCGGTATCGCAGCGCACCCGGTCAGTGGATCTGACCGGGGCGCTGCAGTAGCGAGGATGTTGCGAGCGCTCCGGGGAGGAGCGGGGACCCGGAGCGCTCGGCGTAACAGTACCCCCCCCCTTGGGTCTCCCCCTCTTCTTGGAGCCTGAGAACCTGAGGACCAGACTTTTGTCTAGGATATTGTCCTCAGGTTCCCAGGATCTCTCTTCAGGACCACAGCCCTCCCAATCAACCAAAAAAAAAGTTTTCCCTCTGACCTTCTTGGAGGCCAGTATCTCCTTTACGGAGAAGATGTCAGAGGAACCGGAAACAGGAGTGGGAGAAACAAGTTTGGGAGAGAAACGGTTGATGATGAGTGGTTTAAGAAGAGAGACATGAAAGGCATTAGGAATACGAAGAGAAGGAGGAAGAAGAAGTTTGTAAGAGACAGGATTAATTTGGCACAAGATTTTGAAAGGACCAAGATAGCGTGGTCCCAATTTGTAGCTGGGGACACGGAAGCGGACATATTTAGCGGAGAGCCATACCTTGTCTCCGGGAGAAAAAATGGGGGGAGCTCTTCTTTTCTTATCGGCAAACTTTTTCATGCGAGATGAAGCCTGTAAGAGAGAATTTTGGGTCTCTTTCCATATGGTGGAAAGATCACGAGTTACTTCATCCACAGCGGGCAAACCAGAGGGCAAGGGAGTAGGGAGGGGGGGAAGAGGGTGACGGCCGTACACCACGAAAAATGGGGATTTGGAAGAAGATTCAGAGACTCTGAAGTTGTACGAGAATTCGGCCCATGGTAGAAGATCTGCCCAGTCATCCTGGCGGGAGGAAACAAAATGCCGTAAATAGTCACCCAGGACCTGGTTAATTCTTTCTACTTGCCCATTGGATTGAGGATGATAAGCAGAAGAGAAGTTTAATTTAATCTTGAGTTGTTTACAGAGAGCCCTCCAGAATTTTGACACGAATTGGACGCCTCTATCCGAGACGATCTGCGTGGGCAAACCGTGAAGACGAAAAATGTGTACAAAAAATTGTTTTGCCAACTGAGGCGCTGAAGGAAGACCAGGAAGAGGAATAAAATGTGCCATCTTGGAAAATCGATCAACGACCACCCAAACAACAGTGTTGCCACGGGATGGGGGTAAGTCTGTAATAAAGTCCATACCAATCAGAGACCAAGGCTGTTCGGGGACAGGCAGAGGATGAAGGAGACCAGCAGGCTTCTGGCGAGGAGTCTTATCCCGGGCACAGACAGTGCAGGCCCGCACAAAATCAACAACATCCGTCTCCAGAGTCGGCCACCATTAGAAACGAGAGATGAGTTGCAAGGACTTTTTGATGCCCGCATGGCCAGCGAGATGGGAGGAGTGACCCCATTTGAGGATTCCGAGGCGTTGGCGTGGAGAAACGAAGGTCTTCCCTGGAGGAGTTTGCCTGATGGAGGCTGAAGAAGTGGAGATCAGGCAGTCAGGAGGAATGATGTGTTGCGGAGAGAGCTCTACTTCCGAGGCATCCGAGGAACGAGAGAGAGCATCGGCCCTAATGTTCTTGTCGGCAGGGCGAAAATGAATTTCAAAATTAAAACGGGCAAAGAACAGAGACAACCTGGCCTGGCGAGGATTCAGCCGTTGGGCAGACTGGAGATAGGAGAGATTCTTGTGATCGGTGTAAATGATAACTGGAAATTTTGATCCCTCCAGCAGATGCCTCCATTCCTCCAGTGCTAATTTAATGGCCAGTAGCTCTCGATCCCCGATGGAGTAGTTCCTCTCCACCGGAGAGAAGGTCCTAGAAAAAAAACCACAAGTAACAGCATGCCCGGAGGAATTTTTTTGTAGAAGGACCGCTCCAGCTCCCACTGAGGAGGCATCAACCTCCAATAGGAAGGGTTTAGATGGGTCAGGTCTGGAGAGCACGGGAGCAGAAGAAAAGGCAGACTTGAGCCGTTTAAATGCGTCTTCCGCTTGAGGAGGCCAGGACTTAGGATTGGCATTCTTCTTGGTTAAAGCCACGATAGGAGCCACAATAGTGGAAAAATGTGGAATAAATTGTCTGTAATAATTGGCGAACCCCAAAAAACGTTGGATAGCACGAAGTCCGGAGGGGCGTGGCCAATCTAAGACGGCAGAGAGTTTATCAGGATCCATTTGTAGTCCCTGGCCAGAGACCAAGTATCCTAGGAAAGGAAGAGATTGACATTCAAACAGACATTTCTCCATTTTGGCATAAAATTGATTGTCACGAAGTCTCTGAAGAACCATGCGGACATGCTGGCGGTGTTCTTCTAAGTTGGCAGAAAAAATCAGAATATCGTCCAGATACACAACAACACAGGAATATAAGAGATCACGAAAAATTTAATTAACAAAGTCTTGGAAGACGGCAGGGGCGTTGCACAGGCCAAAGGGCATGACCAGATACTCAAAGTGTCCATCTCTAGTGTTAAATGCAGTTTTCCATTCGTCCCCCTCCCTGATGCGGATGAGATTATAAGCACCTCTTAAGTCCAGTTTGGTAAAGATGTGGGCACCTTGAAGGCGATCAAAGAGTTCTGAGATAAGAGGTAGGGGGTAGCGGTTCTTTACCGTGATTTTATTAAGTCCGCGGTAGTCAATGCAAGGACGTAGGGAGCCATCTTTTTTGGACACAAAGAAGAATCCAGCTCCGGCAGGAGAGGAGGATTTGCGGATAAACCCCTTTTTTAAATTTTCCTGGATGTATTCAGACATAGCAAGAGTCTCTGGGGCAGACAGAGGATAAATTCTGCCCCGGGGTGGAGTAGTGCCCGGGAGGAGGTCAATAGGACAGTCATAAGGCCTGTGAGGGGGTAAAGTCTCAGCTTGTTTTTTGCAAAATACGTCAGCATAGTCCATATAAGCCTTAGGGAGACCGGTTACAGGGGGAACCACAGGGTCACGGCAGGGAGTACTGGGCACCGGTTTAAGACAGTCCTTGAAACAAGAGGTACCCCAGCTCTTGATCTCTCCTGTGGACCAATCAAGGGTTGGGGAATGGCGTTGAAGCCATGGTAGTCCAAGGAGAATTTCGGAAGTGCAATTGGAGAGGACCAAAAACTCAATTTTTTCGTGATGAGGTCCGATGCACATTAGGAGGGGCTCCGTGCGGTAACGTACGGTACAGTCCAATCTTTCATTGTTAACACAATTGATGTAGAGGGGTCTGGCGAGACTGGTCACCGGGATGTTGAACCTGTTGATGAGGGAGGCCAAAATAAAATTTCCTGCAGATCCGGAATCCAAGAAGGCCATAGTAGAGAAGGAGAAGGTAGAGGCAGATATCCGCACAGGCACAGTAAGGCGTGGAGAAGCAGAGTTGACATCAAGAACTGTCTCACCTTTGTGCGGAGTCAGCGTACGTCTTTCCAGGCGGGGAGGACGGATAGGACAATCCTTCAGGAAGTGTTCGGTACCGGCACAGTACAGGCAAAGATTCTCCATGCGGCGTCGTGTCCTCTCTTGAGGTGTCAAGCGAGACCGGTCAACTTGCATAGCCTCCACGGCGGGAGGCACAGGAACGGATTGCAGAGGACCAGAGGAGAGAGGAGCCGGGGAAAAAAAACGCCTCGTGCGAACAAAGTCCATATCCTGGCGGAGCTCCTGACGCCTTTCGGAAAAACGCATGTCAATGCGAGTGGCTAGATGAATGAGTTCATGCAGGTTAGCAGGAATTTCTCGTGCGGCCAGAACATCTTTAATGTTGCTGGATAGGCCTTTTTTAAAGGTCGCGCAGAGGGCCTCATTATTCCAGGATATTTCAGAAGCAAGAGTACGGAATTGTATGGCGTACTCGCCAACGGAAGAATTACCCTGGACCAGGTTCAGCAGGGCAGTCTCAGCAGAAGAGGCTCGGGCAGGTTCCTCAAAGACACTTCGAATTTCCGAGAAGAAGGAGTGTACAGAGGCAGTGACGGGGTCATTGCGGTCCCAGAGCGGTGTGGCCCATGACAGAGCTTTCCCAGACAGAAGGCTGACTACGAAAGCCACCTTAGACCTTTCAGTAGGAAACTGGTCCGACATCATCTCCAAGTGCAGGGAACATTGTGAAAGAAAGCCACGGCAAAACTTAGAGTCCCCATCAAATTTATCCGGCAAGGATAGTCGTAGGCCGGAAGCGGCCACTCGCTGCGGAGTAGGTGCAGGAGCTGGCGGAGGAGATGATTGCTGAAGCTGTGGTAGTAGCTGCTGTAGCATCACGGTCAGTTGAGACAGCTGATGGCCTTGTTGCGCTATCTGTTGTGACTGCTGGGCGACCACCGTGGTGAGGTCGGCGACAACTGGCAGTGGAATTTCAGCGGGATCCATGGCCGGATCTACTGTCACGATTCGGCTGGCAAGAGGTGGATCCTCTGTGCCAGAGAGGGATTGGCGTGGACCGTGCTAGTGGACCGGTTCTAAGTTACTACTGGTTTTCACCAGAGCCCGCCGCAAAGCGGGATGGTCTTGCAGCGGCGGTAGTAACCAGGTCGTATCCACTAGCAAAGGCTCAACCTCTCTGACTGCTGAAGATAGGCGCAGTACAAGGGAGTAGACAAGAGCAAGGTCGGACGTAGCAGAAGGTCGGGGCAGGCAGCAAGGATCGTAGTCAGGGGCAACGGCAGGAGGTCTGGAACACAGGTCTGGAACACACAAGGAAACGCTTTCACTGGCACGATGGCAACAAGATCCGGCGAGGGAGTGCAGGGGAAGTGAGGTATACATAGGGAGTGCACAGGTGAACACACTAATTAGAACAACTGCGCCAATCAGGGGCGCAGTGGCCCTTTAAATCGCAGAGACCCGGCGCGCGCGCGCCCTAGGGAGCGGGGCCGCGCGCGCCGGGACAGGACCGACGGAGAGCGAGTCAGGTACGGGAGCCGGGGTGCGCATCGCGAGCAGGCGCCACCCGCATCGCGAATCGCATCCCGGCTGGAGGCGGTATCGCAGCGCACCCGGTCAGTGGATCTGACCGGGGCGCTGCAGTAGCGAGGATGTTGCGAGCACTCCGGGGAGGAGCGGGGACCCGGAGCGCTCGGCGTAACAAACATGAGGCTCAGTAGTGTGTGTGGCCTCCAGGTGCCTGTATGATCTCCCTACAACGCCTGGGCATGCTCCTGATGAGGTGGCGGATGGTCTCCTGAGGGATGTCCTCCCAGGCCTGGACTAAAGCATCCGCCAACTCCTGGACAGTCTGTGGTGCAAGGTGACATTGGTGGATGGAGCGAGACTTGATGTCCCAGATGTGCTCAATTGGATTTAGGTCTGGGGTACGGGCGGCCAGTTCATAGCATCAATGCCTTCCTCTTGCAGGACCTGCTGACACACTCCAGCCACATGAGGTCTAGCATTGTCTTGCATTAGGAGGAACACAGGGCCAACCACACCAGCATATGGTCTCACAAGGGGTCTGATGATCTCATCTCTGTACCTAATGGCGGTCAGGCTTCCTCTGGCAAGCACATGGAGGGCTGTGCAGCTCCCTGAAGAAATGCCACCCCACACCATTACTGACCCACCGTCAAACCGGTCATGCTTGAGGATGTTGCAGGCAGCAGAATGTTCTCCACAGTGTCTCCAGACTCTGTCACATATGTCACATGTGCTCAGTGTGAACCTGCTTTCATCTGTGAAGAGCACAAGCGAATTTGCCAATCTTGGTGTTCTCTGGCTAATCCCAATCCTAATCTGTAAGCACATCCCCCACCTGTGGATGTTGGTCCCTCATACCACCCTCGTGGAGTCTGTTTATGACCATTTGAGTGGACACATGCACATTTGTGGCCTGCTGGAGATAATTTTGCAGGGCTCTGGCAGTGCTCCTCCTGCTCTTCCTTGCACAAAGGCGGAGGTAGCGGTCCTGCTGCTGGGTTGTTGCCCTCCTACAGCCTCCTCCATGTCTCCTGATGTACTGGCCTGTCTCCTGGTAGCGCCTCCATGCTCTGGACACTACGCTGAGAGACACAGAAAACATTCTTGCCATTGATGTGCCATCCTGGATGAGCTGCACTACCTGACTCCGTCTCATGCTACCACTAGAGTGAAAACACCGGCAGCATTCAAAAGTGACCAAAACATCAGCCAGGAAGCATAGGGACTGAGAAGTAGTCTGTGGTCACCACCTGCAGAACCACTCCTTTATTGGGGGTGTCTTGGTAATTGCCTATAATTTCCACCTGTTGTCTGTTCCATTTGTACAACAGCATGTGAAAGTGCTTGTCAATCAGTGTTGCTTCCTGAGTGGACAGTGTGATTTCACAGAAGTGTGATTGACTTGGAGTTACATTGTGTTGTTTAAGTGTTCCCTTTATTTTTTTGAGCAGTGTACATACCACATCCAGTGGATATTTTAATTGCATGGAATCCAAGTTTCTAAAACCCTACTGACATAGATGGGATGTGGCTAGTCTTTGGATTTGGAAGTACAAAATTCAGTAAGGCCTGTTCCACATTAGTGAATTTCTGAGCAGATTTCCATTTTTTTAATTCTGCTCAGAAATTCCGTTACAGCAGAGTCCCATTGCTGGCAATAGGATTCCGTTGCAGAGTGCACACTGCGGCATTTTCGAAGCTGTTTTCTAATATCAGCCATCTTCTCACATGGCCTTGGTGGGTCATAACCCCCTCTCATTGTGGTAATCGACGATATTGGACAGTTAACTCTTACCGTACAATTGCGGTGCTCCCAGCCAAATCCGGCCTCCTGTGACCTGATGACCCGGGAATAAATGGTGATTGGTGCTGTCCGAGGAGAAAGGTTTCCTCCCCTTCGATTGCTCCGATTGGTTGGCTGGGAGTGGCCGACCAATTGCAGCACTGTGCAGTCATTTGAATTTCTCTTTCCCCCGCTCTGCCCCTTCACTCGAGTCCTGGCAGGGAGCAGAGGAAGGTGTTTTGCAGGTGCAGTGCGGCGGGTGCAGTCCACGGCAGCTGCTGGATCATTGGTGAGTGACGGTGAGCTGTAGAGTAGGTCGGGAGAGAAATCTGCCTGCCCCTAGATTTTTTATTTTTTAAATTTTTTGGGGGGGTTTGCGGTCCATGCCACCAGCTGCAGTGTTGTGCTGTGTGGCTGATCGTTGAGGGTGTTTATTTTTTTTTTGTTTTTTTTCCTTTTTTTGTGAAGTGTTTTACTGTTGTCAAAGCACCACTACATTACACTTACACTTTACACTAATAAAGTATGTGAGAACACTACATTTACATACACACATTAGCAACAACAACAACAAAATTAAAATGGCCCATAGGTTGTTTTCAGCCAAGGAGGCATATTCCATTCTTGTCTCCAGCACCAAAACCACCAGTGAGGGAAAAGAGAAAGATCCCACCTTTTTCCTTTCTTCCTCTTCACCTCATCATCATCTAGTGATGAACCCCCTAGAACAGGGCAAGGCCAGAAGATGCCCCCCATACTAGTAGCCCTGTCCCCCAAACTAGTAGCCTTACAGATGATCCCGTCTGGACCCCAGTTCCAGACAATTATGAGCCACAGATTCCGGGGTTTGTTGGCCACCCAGAAATCGAAATGAACCCCACAGGCCTCACTGAAATGGACTGAAAAGTCCCAAATTGCAGATTTTTGGTCACAACCCATCCCCCCCCCAAAAAAAAAAAACACAAAAAAGTGACCAAAACATATACACAAAAGTTGTACCGTTAAAAAAAAATGACAGATCATGGTGCAAAAAATGAGTGCTCATACAGCCCTGTATATGGAAAGCTATAGGGCAGGGGTCTTCAACCTGCGGACCTCCAGATGTTGCAAAACTACAACTACCAGCATGCCCGGACAGCCGTTGGCTGTCCGGGCATGCTGGGAGTTGTAGTTTTGCAACATCTGGAGATCCGCAGGTTGAAGACCACTGCTGTAGGGGGTCAGCAGAGGGTCAGCAATGCAATACAGCAACATGCAGCACATAACACAGACAGATTTGAAATTGACTGTGCTGAGGTCATTTTACATGGCTGTCTATTGCTCAGACAAATTTATCATATGCACTTTGCCATTTCATAAATTTGATGCACGTCAGCACTTTCACAGGTAAAAAATTTACTATAAAACACGTCTACCACAGACAACAATGATAACTTCCCCCTATAATTTTTTGCTGCATGATATCTGCAGCTGATTTCAATGAGAAGCAAAATCAGCAGCAGAAAATATGCAGCAGATTCTGTACGTGTGAACATACCTTAAAGGGTAGCTCCCACCATCCTATTTTTTTTTCTGTCCCTGCCTATTCCCAATCTATCCCTAACCCCCTCCCTGCTTTTAATTTTTATTTCTACTATATTAAAAATGCCTTTTGTCTGCCTGGCAGTGTGCTCACTACCAGGCAGACTTCCCCAGCAGGCACCACGTCACTGATGCCTGCTGGGGGGACTTCCGCCCTTAGTTCAGCTACACAGGGTGCCTCCAGCTGTTTCACCACTACAACTCCCAGCTTGCCCTGACATCTATTGGATGTCAGGGCATGCTGGGAGTTGTAGTATTGAAACAGCTGGAGGCACCCTGTGTAGATAAACTATTAGTTAGTTACATGCGGCCCATCCCCTCCATCTCCCACCCCCCGCGCCATACCCCGTTCCCTCCATCACAAACCCCCCCCCCGCATACCCCGTTCCCTCCATCACAAACCCCCCTCCCGCATACCCCGTTCCCTCATTACACTTACTGCAGAGTCCGGCAGCAGGCGTGCAGGGACAGCGGTGGCGACGAGGCGGCGGCGGCGATGTGCGGGAGGAGTGGCCTCCCAGCCAGTGGCCGGGGAGCCAATGCGCTCGCTCCCTGCCTGTCTGATTGACAGGCAGGGAGCGAGCGCAGGCTGTATGAAAAAGGACCGATGCCCGGCCGCATCAGTCCTTTTTCAGGCGTGACGTCACGTTAGGCTGCAGCCGGCCACTAGGAGGGAGACCCCTAGTGGCCGGTTTTCAAATGTAAATTAAACCATTTTAATAAAAAAAAAATTATAAAAGTATATTAGAGATATGTTGTAGTACATAAGTACTACAACATATCAAAAAATTAAGTTGGTGACAGTGCCCATTTAACTGTGTCTCCAAATTATTTAGGGAGTTTATTGGTACAGCCACACAGGACATAAATCCTTTTCTGCAGGTAAGTCCACAACGCACCATATGGGAATGATTATGGGATGGATTTGTTGTGAGTTTTGGTGTAGATTACATAAAAATAAAAAATAAATGCATTTAAAGAAAAGATGTTGGGGAATCTAAACCAGCAGCATGTCCACACACATATTTATATTCATGCTTCCTCTGTATGAACCGTTGTGTCCTTACTTACTTTTCTCTTGACATGAGATATCCTTAAATACATTTTTTTTTAAAGCTATTCTTTTCTAAGATGAAAAGGTAAGGAAGGACACATCTGTATTATATACTGTATATTCATGCTTTTCAGCATTTTTTCCCCCCAGATAGTAAGCTATCTCATCTGCCCCCATAATGGGAAGTATTCAGACTTAAAGCTTAGGGCAGCACGAGACAGAAATATGTGGTGCCACGGGGTGGTGTTAGGAGAAATACCTGATTACTTCGTGACGCCAGGGCACCGTTATCCTATAAGGTTGGAGATAGCTTCTCCTAATGAACACACCAACATCAGGTTACGGATAACTGCCTTTACGGAGATGGGTGCAGATGGTATTACATGGACAGTTGTTTTGGGGTTAGAGGATGCAGTGTAACCCCTTGGGAGTCCTGTTGCCTTGCTGGGACTTGTGGTGCTTTCACCAAACAGATTTCTACTGACTTGTAAGATGGGTAGTTGAATCCTGGTAAGTAGGGTTCTGTCAAGTTACTGAAGCCTTTTCCGCCGGGGCATGAACTTCCACTGTGCGAGTAATCCTTCTAGAATGACCGGGTTGAATACATTTGATCTGGGCCTTCCCTTGAGGCTTCCACATACAACATACTTGAACCACAACGTTGCTAAAACTTAGCACTAGGCTCAACTGGCCTGAACTCTTAACTGGGGCAACTCCTCCCCCCACTACACTATATGGGTGGGAATTTAGGGGTTCCCATTGGCAGGCAGGGTCACATAGGGTTTACACAGCTCCTCTCTTAAGGGTACAGTAACACATTAATAACATATATGCATATAACGGCAATAGAATTAATTTTGAAAAATATATTATTTTGCAATAAAGTGCGAACATAATTAATATAACTATGGGTCTCTAGTGGGCCCAACACCCTGTGCTGCAAAGCTGCCCGAAGCAGTCCAAAGCCACAGGACAGCTACTGGTGCTGGGACATCACAAATACAGCCCTAATCATATGTTGTATTGCTGTATCACTCTATTATATTATTTTTTTTGCACATTGTGTATATGTTGTATCATATAATTATTGTATTATTTGTCATATTGTTCTATCTTTCTATTATTGCATGATTCATTGTTTTGTTACATTGTTGTATTCTTGTATGACATATTGTATTGTATCATTCTATTTTTGTATCATATGTCGTATCATTCTGTTATTGTTTCATTGTTGCATCAATGTATTAATGTTGACATGTTGTATTGCTTTATAAGTGTCTTGTATCATTTATGGTATTATTGTACCATTTGTTTTATCATTATTCTAGTATTGTACCATTCATATCATCCAATACAACATTTGTTGAATTATTCTATTATTCTATTATTGAATCATTCATCGTATCATTCTATTATTGTTTAATTCGATTGTTGTATCATTTATCGTATTATAAATTGTATTGTTTGTATCATTCTGTACAGTTCCTCTCTGTCGGTAAAACTTTCTCTTCTAAAAGTTTCTTTCTTTTACTGTTTCATTTTATATAATTTCCTCAATTCCATATTTTAGTAATTTACTGACAGGGAAATAAGATGCGGATTTGTTGACAGCGAGGGTGAGATTTGAGATCCGAGACAATGGATCCTGTTTGTATCTGTGCCTGAAGAACAATCTGTGATGCCCACAATGTGTTTTATATGAATGTCTGAAAAGACCTGTAAATTGGTACCACAACCCCGCTAAGAGCCAAGACCACCCAGCGCAGGACAAACATAATTATTCCTGCTGTTTATTTACCTGTCAATTAGGAGCAAGGCCGCTGACACGTGCAGAGCATGTACATGTACAGGAATGCATTGACTGAGCGTTACTGCATGAGTTATGTGAGTGCCGAGCGTCCTCCTCTAAATTCCTCTATGTATGCACTGTACAACTGAAGTTCCCCCACATTAGGCAGACAGTGTTCCCCCACATTAGGCAGGCAGTTTTCCCCCACATAAGGCAGACAGTGTTCCCCCACATTAGGCAGGCAGTGTTCCCCCACATTATGTAGGCCAGTGGTCTTCAACCTGCGAAACCTCCAGATGTTGCAAAACTACAACTCCCAGCATGTCCGGACAGCCGTTGGCTGTATGTACTGTACAACTGAAGTTCCCCCACATTAGGCAGACAGAGTTCCCCCACATTAGGCAGGCAGTGTTCCCCCCTCATTAGGCAGACAGTGTTCCCCCCACATTAGGCAGGCAGTGTTCCCCCACATTAGGCAGGCAGAGTTTCCCCACATTAGGCAGACAGTGTTCCCCCACATTAGGCAGGCAGTGTTCCACCACATTAGGCAGGCAGTGTTTCCCCACATTATGTAGGCCAGTGGTCTTCAACCGGCAAAACTTCCAGATGTTGCAAAACTACAACTCCCAGCTGGGAGTTGTAGTTTTGCAACATCGGGAGGTCCACAGGTTGAAGACCATTGATGTAGGCAGTGTTCCCCCACAGACATACAGCCTCCAGCCATATATAGTAACCCCCCGACATGCGATGGCCCCAACATATGATAAAATCGACATACGATGCTTTTATATGTCGGGGCCATCGCATCAACTGCTATCCGGCAGCGCAAAATGCTTAAGCTGCTGTCGGATAGCAGTTTAAGCATCCCGGATCCTGCATCTTTTCCGGGGTCCGGGCCTCGCTTTCCGGCGTCGTTATTACGTCGCTACGCACGCCGTGCCGGTGCAGCAGCGTAATAACGTCACCAGAAAGCGAAGCCCGGACCCTGGGGAAGATGCGGAAGAAGCCAGAGGATCCCGAAGAAGACGCCGGAGCAGCGGGACAGCATCGGGAGCCCCTAGGACAGCATCGGGAGCGGTGAGAACGCGGTCCGGAGCATCGGGGACAGGTGAGTATAACTTCCTATACTTTACATTGCACAAATCCCTCAACATATGATGGATTCGACAAACGATGGGTCGTTTGGAACGAATTACCATCGTATATTGAGGGACCACTGTACAGTGTATGACAGGAGGCTGTAGGCCTGTGTACTGCCCACTTCAGTGCTCTGACCACCGCTCCGGCTATAGCAGTAGGTCTCGGGACCGGTGGTCAGAGCACCGAAGATGACGTGCCGCTGGTCACTTACCAAGCTGGCCAGCACGCGTCTTCCTCCTTCTCTATCCTCCAGTCCTCGGCGCCTTCGTTTCCATGGGCGCGCGCACGCACGGGACGTCAGTGACGTCCCGTGTGCGCCATGTTCCGGCGGCCCTGCGTTTTTATACTTAACACGGGGCCGCAGAGAGTTAATAGTGATGGGGGGAATTGCCCCGTCGCTTCAGGATGGGAAAACATGGCTCTGCTTGGGGCCCCGGGCCAGTTCGGGGCCCCAAGCAATTGCTTGGTTTGCCTGTCCAGTTGCGACCTCCCCCACCGAACCCCCGGGAACCCAGGTTAAGAACCACTGCACTAGACGGTAGTCTGCTGACTGGCGGTAGACTGCTCATTCAACCCTTTGAAAACATTGGCTTTACCCTGTTTTTGTGGGGTTGATTTATCGCACAATTTGTCTCCCTGTAGAGACTTTTCATTGTGACTTTTGCTTTAGATGTTTTTTTTTCTAAAATTGTGTAGCTGTGTCATAGTTTGGCTAAATTATTGCAGCAGTCATGAATTTATCATGTGCGACTTTTTGCACAATTTGTTGCAAATCTACACCAACCCAGACCTGCC
Source organism: Hyla sarda (assembly GCF_029499605.1). Taxonomy (NCBI): domain Eukaryota; kingdom Metazoa; phylum Chordata; class Amphibia; order Anura; family Hylidae; genus Hyla; species Hyla sarda. The sequence continues at coordinate 147,267,501 of NC_079194.1, forward strand.
TTACAAAACAGGCTGTGGACAGCATTTGTTGCAATGGGTTAAAAAGTTGCAGAGGAGGAACCTTACAAATTGATGCACTGAAGTGTCATGTAAAAAAAAATGTGTACTAGCTCCATATTTATCACATGCCAAGCAACCATTTAATAAATCTGGGACACATACATTATCCACACACGAAATAGTGTAGAAAATCATTTACCTACAGCACTTTTGACAAATTTCCCCCATACTATATGAAAATCTAATGTATATCGAAATTAACACAATTGGGGAGATTTATTAAAACTTGTGCCAATGAAAATCTTACAAGTTACCCGTAGCAACCAATCTGACTGCTTAATTTTTCAGAAGCTTTAAAAAAAAAAAATAAGCTTTTCATTTGCATGGGTTGTGATAAATCTCCCCAAATGTTCCCATTTACTGACAGCAAGCAGAGATGTTAGATGGTAAAAATCCAACACACTCGACCCTTCTCTCTATTATCTGTCGGTGGAGAGTCAGAAGGCCACCATACACCTTAGATATGGGCACCTTTAAAGGGGTTCTATCCCAGGGATCTCTGAAATCCCATGACTCTCTGTGACATACTGTGGTGCTAGACATAACACAAAGCAGTAGTTTTGCAGAACTTTAAACTGTTTAGGATGAAAGGCTTACCTGTATATATGCCCTGGATCATTAAAGGGGTATTCCAGGATTTTTTTTTATTTGACTATACTACAGGGGCTGTAAAGTTAGTGTAGTTCATAATATCATGTATGTACCTGTGTGTGACGGTTTTCTCACAATTCTTATGTGATTTTCACCCCAATATTTATTTTTAACAGCATACAAAATGACTGTTGTCTCGGATTTTTCCCAGCTTGCAATGCGGTCGAGACCTGACTCACTAGTCAGCTGATGACAGGGAGCCTGTCTGCTCCAATGGGAGGAGGGATCAATCTCCAACTAATGCAACAGCTGGAGGCACCCTGATTGAAAACCATAGGTCTGCAGCTCATTTATGTTTCAATAAATGAGTGGCTGATGGGTGGGAAGGAGGAAAATGGAATCATGGGATTTGTAGGCAAACAAGAAAACTGAAAATAGGAAATACAAGTTCACAGAAAGCTACCCATAGTATTATGGTGGACTCACAACATAGCTATTTAGCCCCAAGACAAGCGCAGATCCTTCGTAAGCATGTCAATTACTGCCCGCCAGGTATGTACTAAAATCACCTTATGGTGGATAACCTCTTTAAAGGGATTATCAACCATAAGGTGATTTTAGTACATACCTGGCAGGCAGTAATGGACATGCTTAGGAAGGATCTGCGCTTGTCTTGGGGCTAAATCGCTATGTTGTGAGATTACCATAACATTGTGGCTAGCTTTTTGTGAACTGGTATTTCCTGTTTGAATTTTTCTTTTTGCCTACAAATCCCATAATTCCATTTTCCTCCCTCCCACACATCAGCCACCCCACCCATTGAAACATAAATGAGCTGCATCCATTCAAAAGACCTGTGGTTTTTAATCAGGGTGCCTACAGCTGTTGCATTAGTTGCAGATTGATCTCTCTCCCACCAAGCGATCGCTCCACCCATTGAAGCAGACAGGCTCCCTGTCATCAGCTGACTAGTGAGTCAGGTTTCGGCCGCATTGCAACCTGGGAAAAATCTGAGACAACAGTCATTTTGTATGCTGTAAAAAATAAATATTGGGGTGAAAAATCATATGAGAATTGTGAGAAAACCATCACACACAGGTACAGACACTATATTAGGAACTACACTAACTTTACAGCCCCTGTAGCATAGTCAAATAAAAAAATAATCCTGGAATACCCCTTTAATCCGCATTGAAGCGAGCCCAGGAACTGTGCTCAATTCAGAGCAGTGATCAGTAGCTGTGATTCAGAGCAGTGATCAGAGCAGTGATCAGTAGGCTGTCAGTAGGCTCACACTCAGTGCTCATGCCGGGCAGCGGCGATCCTGCCGCTGCCTGGCATTCAACCATTTAGATGCTGTGATCAACCATTTAGATGCTCAGAGGAGCTCATTCAACCATTTAGATGCTCAGGTAGGGGGACCAAAATGGTCCCCCTACCTGCCTCCTGCTGCCCGATTGCCGATTCAATGATGTGTGATCAGTGGATTGCCGATCACACTGTATAATGCTATGCCATAGGCATAGCATTATACAGTAAATGCAATCTAATGATTGCATATCAAAGTCCCCTATGGGGACTTAAAAAGTGTAAAATAAAAATAAGAAAAAAGTTTCTAAAATTATATAAAACACCCTCCCTTAAAAAAACAATCAAATCCCCCTTATTTTCTCATTTTACAAAAATGAAAAATTATTAACATATTTGATATCGAAATCTAAACTATGAAAATATAAGGCCTCACTTACAAAGCCAAACCCGACAGTTTTTATCGGGTTTTGTGGACTAAATATAGGCGCACGCCTGTGCCACACTTTTTGCGACATGTTTGGAAAAAAATAGCCTTCATTCTCACAAATCACTAGGAGAGTTTGAGAAAACCCTACAAAGGAGTGTGGCTTATCAAAAAATGGGCGTAACGCTACATTTTTAAAAAATCGCTTGGTTTTTTTTTGTCCAAAACCCGACAAAAAAGTGGAGAAGAGTGAATTTTGAAAACCCGACTGCCAGGGGCTGGTGCAAAAACAGGTAAAATGGTTTCCCCCCAGCATGGTTCTTATGGGCAATATGCAGAAGCTAGGTAAACCAAAATTAAAAAGACTGGTTCACATAACTCTAATTTCATTGGAACGTATATTCCTGACCTGATAAGATATATGGATAAATATTAAATTTGTATACCTTCAATGTGTGGTAATGTTACTGTTTACTTTGATGTTTGAATTGTGACATGGTAGTACTTTCTAACTTTATCTGTGATTTATTAAATATTTATTGCGCAATTTGTAGGATTGCTAACATAATCCACTTTCAGCCTTGTCTTCCATCTTGTCTGTAGAATATTGTCACTATGGCTGGTTGTTGGGGCAGTGCCTCTTGCCTCAGATTTTCACAGACCTGTTGTTTATTCCCACATTTTTTGTACCTTCTGGTTTGGACAAAAAAAAAAACCCTTGTGCGCCAAAAATCTTAGTAAATAACACAAGAAGAAAGAAGAGGACAAAAAAAACAAACCCAGACAGACAAAAACCTGACACTCTGAGTAAATCATGGCCATAATGTTCATGATCCTGCACGGTAAACGGCTTTAACAGAAAAATAACAAACACCGAAAATACTGATTTATAATCACATCATATATTGGAAAAAAAATTATAAAAGGAAATCAAAAAGTCCCATAAAAACAAAAATGGTACCGATAAAAACTACACTTCACAGCACAAAAAATAAAAAAGTAATAGGGGTCAGAAAATGACAATTTTATTCATACCAATTTTGTTTGAAAGGTTTTCATTTTTTTAAGTAGTACAATAAAAAATAAAAACTATATAAATTGCATTAATCGCATTACCCTACAGAATAAAGATAATATATCATTTTTACCATAAAGTACTGTGGTGGCCCAGCACGGGAGATGTTACCCCGTGCTCCTGCTGTCCTGTTAGGCAGCCTCCTTCAGTGTCCCCAAGGCCCCCTGCACTTGTTTCCCCATTGTAAATATGTTTTACCATGTAAAGTGTTATAAAATGTAATGTTGCTTTAAGAGTTATACCATGTGATATGTCATGTGATTGTTACCCAGGAGGTACCAGTGATCAGGTGATCCCAAGAGTGACCTATGGACTCCCTGCTAGTCTCCCCCATATAAGCCCTGGGTGGAGCTAGATTCTCCCTCTTGGAGCTTCTCTCTCTTGCTTTCTGCTAAGGTCCAGTGCAGTCGTGCCTAGTGTGTGTGTCCAGAGTGATGGAGACCTCAAAGTCCAGTCCTGCAGCCACCATAAAGTCAAGTAAGCTGAAGTCACAGCTCAAATCAAGTCAGTCCCTGTCATCTGTCAAGTCAGTGAGGTCTGCATTCAATTGTCCAGTCCTACTACAAGTCCCAGCAAGCCCTTAAGGTCTCTGCGTCACTGGTCACCTCCTTGGGCCCGGCTGAACTGTATAGACTTTACCGAGTGTCTACCCTCAGTAAAGTTACTGTTGTCCGAAACTTGGCGTCAGAGTCTTTATTGCCCCCGTGCCTAGCCCAGGATCCAGCGGTATACCTTAGGGTGGTTATATGCTAAACCACGTCCTTCTGTCACAAATACAAGGGGTTAATTTCATCTGCCCCTAGGGTAAAAATATCTTGCCAGCACCACACACCCGCCACCACAGTACACTGCGTAAAAACCAAACCCCCTAAAAGTAGCAAAAATGCAGTTTTCTTGTACATTTCTGCCTGCAAATAATATTTTTATGTTGCACTGTACATTTTATGATAAAATGAATGATTTATTTACAAAGTACAACTGTTCGCGCAAAAAACAAGCCCTCATATGGGTCTGTAGGTGAGAAAATTGGCCCGGTCCTTAAAGAGTACCTGTCACCAAATAAACTTTTCTAGACTAACTCAGGCTTTGTTCCCTAACTACTCCTAACACTCCTCCCACCCTTAACCCCTTGGGGACAGAGCCCATTATAACCCTAAGGACGGGAGCATTCTTTGCAAATCTGACCACTATCACTTTAAGCATTAATAACTCTGGGATGCTTTTACTTATAAATTTGATTCCGAGATTGTTTTTTCGTGACATATTCTACTTTATGTTAGTGGTAAATTTACGTTGATACTAAATTTGGAAAAATTTTGCATTTTTCTAACTTTGAAGCTCTCTGCTTGTAAGGAAAAGGGACATGTCAAATAAATTACATATTGATTCACATATACAATATGTCTAATTTATGTTTGCATCATAAAGTGGACATGTTTTTACTTTTTGGAGACACCAGAGGGCTTCAAAGTATAGCAGCAAATGTTACATTTTTCCCGAAAATTTCAAAATCAGAATTTTTCAGGGACCAGTTAAGTTTAAAAGTGAATTTGAGGGTCTTTATGTTGGAAATTCCATATAAAGGACCCCATTATGAAAACTGCACCCCTCAAAGTATTCATAATGACATTCAAAAAGTTTGTTAACCCTTTAGGTGTTTCACAGGAAGATGGAGGAGATAAATGGAGGAGAAAAATCTAAATCTCAATATTTTACACCAAAATTTTATTGCAGCCCCATTCTTTTCATTTTTACAAAGGGTAAAAGGTAAAAAGGCCCCCCAAAACTTGTAATTCATTTTCTCTCGAGTAAGGAAATACCCCATATGTGTATGTCAAGTGCTCTGTGGGTGCACCAGAGGGCTCAGAAGGGAAGGAGCGACAATGCCATTTTTGAGAACAAATTTTGCTGAAATGGTTTTTGGGGGGCATGTCGCATTTAGGAACCCCCAATGATGCCAGAACAGTAAAAAAAAAAAACAACAACAAAAAAACATGGCATACAATTTTGGAAACTAGATCCCTCAAGGAACGTAACAAGGGGTGTAGTGAGCCTTAACACCCCACAGGGGATTTACGAACTTTCGCTAAAGTGGGACGTGAAAATGAAAATTTTGATTTTTAACACTGAAATGCTGGTGTTACCCCAAACTTTTCATTTTCACTAGGATTAATAGGAAAAAATTTCCCACAAAATTTGTAACCCCCATTTCTCTCGAGTAAGGAAATACCTTATATGTGGATGTAAAGTGGTCGGTGGGCACACTAGAGGGCTTAGAAGGGAAGGAGCGACATTGGGCTTTTGGAGAGCGAACTTTGCTGAAATGGTTTTTGGGGGGCATGTCGCATTTAGGAAGCCCCCATGATGCAAGAACAGTAAAAAAAAAAAAACACATATCATACTATTTTGGAAACTATACCCCCTAAGGAACATAAAAAGAGGTACAGTGAGCCTTAACACCTCACAGGTGATTGACGAACTTTCGTAAAATTGGGACGTAAAAATAAAAAATGTTCAATAAAATGCTGGTGTTACGCCAAATTGTTCATTTTCACAAGGGGTAATAGGAAAAAAAAAGCTTTGGGGCTTTGTGGGTGAACTACAATGCTCAGGAGAGAAGGAGCGCCATTGAGCTTTTAGAGAGAGAATTTGTTTGGAATGGAAGTCGGGGGCCATGTGCGTTTACAAAGCCCCTGTGGTGCCAGAACAGTGGACGGGGGGTCATGTGACCCCATTTTGGAAACTACACCTTGCACAGAATTTAATAAGGGGTGCAGTGAATATTCACACCCCACTGGAGTTTGACAGATCTTTGGAACATTGAGCTGTGCAAATTAAAAATTAAATTTTTCATGTTTACAGACGACTGTTCAAAAAATCTGTCAGACACCTGTAAATGTTCACTGTACCCCCTATTACATTCCGTGAGGAATGCAGTTTCCAAAATGGGGTCATATGTGGAGGGGGTCCACTGTTCTGGCACCATGGGGGCTTTGTAAACACACATAGCCTTCAATTCCAGCCTAATTCTTTCATAAAGCCCAATGGTGCTCCTTCTCTTCTGACCATTGTAGTTTACCCACAGAGCACTTTACATCCACATATGGGGTATTTATATACTCAGAAGAAATGGGGTTACAAATTTTGTGGGGCTTTTTTCCTATTACCCCTTGTGAAAATGAAACATTTGGAGTAATACCAGCATTTCAGAAAACAAATTTTTAATTTTCATGTCCAACTTTAAGGAAAAATTTTCAGAGACATGTGAAGTGTTAAGGCTCACTATACCCCTTGTTATGTTCCGTGAGGGGTGTAGTTTCCAAAATGGGGTCACATGTGGGTTTACTTTTTGTGTACATGTCAGAACTGCTGTTACTACCAGCCACCCCTGTGCAAATCACCAATTTAGTCCTGAAATGTACATGGCGCTCTCTTACTCCTGAGCTATATAGTTCGTCCGCAGAGCATTTTGCGTCCACATATGGGGTATTTCCGTACTTGGAAGAAATTGCATTTAGAGAATTTGGGGGTCTTTTTCTCCTTTTACCTCTTGTGAAAATGAAAAGTATAGGGCAACACCAGCATGTTAGTGTAAAAATTAAAAAAAATTTACACTAACATGCTGGTGTAGCCCCCAACTTTACCTTTTCATAAGGGGTAAAAGGAGAAAAATCCCCCCAAAATTTGTAACGCAATTTCTCCTGAGTACGGAAATACCCCATATGTGACCCTAAAGTGTTGCTTTGAAATACCACAGGGCTCTGAAGTGAGAGAGCGCCATGCACATTTGAGGCCTAAATGAGGAATTTGCAATAGGGGCGGACCCGGATACAAGGATGGGGCTTGTCTCAGCCAAAACCCTACAGCAGTGTGTGGTATCCCGGTACCGTATAGTATACCGTACCTTGTATAGTGGCTCCCAAAGCCAGAGTTACTTCGGTCCAGTGGGGTCCTATTGGTGGGAAAGCCCCTAGTCATCTCTTCCTTCTTTAATTTTGTGATGTTTGTGAATCTATAATTACAAACATCATGTGACTAATGTTAATTCTCTTAGTATATGTTAAAGGACCTTCCTAGGTCACATGTGTGGCCACATGTTTAGACCATAATCCCTTGTGTAAAGTGAATGACAGATGGTATGGACCAATGAGCTCAAGGCCAGCCCCTGCCCATATAAGAGAGCTGCCAGCCAATCCTCACTCTCTTGCTCCTGAGCTGCAAAGAAAGCAGCATCTCTTGGGTTCCGGACTAGCAGAGAGAAGAGATCCGTGCAACTTTCAAAGATGAAGCCTGATAATACCGCAACTTACCAAATCGTGAGTTACAATACAACTCCCCGCATAAAACCTGCAGTAAAAGTTTCGACAGTTTTCTGAAACCTCCGGTTGTGGACAATCATTTATTATTCCTCCCTATTGCTCTTGAGATGGGTGGCGATAGGACAAGTATATACAGAGCCCTGACCCTGGCGTCACGACAGTTAAGGGTTAAACCAGCACCCTTTAGTTACTGCACAGCTACACCCCATATACCCTACATCCCCACAAGCTTACCACAAGTGTTTCCCAAACAGGGTGCCTCCAGTTGTTGCAGTTAATGGTTGTCCAGCAATACTGGGAGTTCTTGTTTTGCAACAGCTGGAGGCTTCATTTAGGAAACACTGCTGTATGAGACATTTTTTATTAGGGAGGGGGGTGGACATGTAAGGGGGTGTATATGTAGTATTTTACTTTTTATTTCGTGTCAGTGTAATGTAGAGTAGTGTTTTTTGGGTACATTCACATGGTTGGGTTCACAGTGAGTTTTCCGCTGGGAGTTTGAGCTGCGGCGGAAAATTTGCCACAGCTCAAACTTGTAGAAGGAAACCCACTGTAAACCCGCCCATGTGAATCTACTCTGTACATTCACATGGGGGGGGGCACCCCAAACCTTCAGCTATGGCAAATCTACATCTCCCAGAATGCACTGACATATCATACATGCTGGGAGTTGTAGTTTTGCAACAGCTGTAGGTACACTAGTGGGGAACCACTGAGTTAAGAAACAGACTCTAGCTCAGTGATTCCAACCCGTGTGCCTCCAGCTGTTGCAAAACTACAACTCCCAGAATATACAGTCTTTCAGTGCATTCTGGGAGTTGTAGTTTTGCAACAGCTGGAGGCACACAGGTTGGAATCACTGAGTTAGGAAACAGACTCTAGCTCAGTGTTTCCCAACCAGTGTGCATACAGCTGTTGCAAAACTACAATTCCCAGCATGGCCAAACAGTCAGGGATGCTGGGCATGTAGTTCTGCAATATCTGGCCCTTCAGATGTTGCAGAACTACAACTCCCGGCATGCCTGGACAGTCTGGGCATGCTAGGAGCTGTAGTTATGCAACAACTGGGGAAGAACAGTTTGGAGACCACTAAATAGTGGTCTCCAAACTGTAGCCCTCCAGATGTTGCAGAACTACAACTCCAAGCATGCTCAGACTGTCCAGGCATGCTGAGAGTTGTAGTTCTGCACCATCTGAAGGGCCAGATATTGCAGAACTACACGCCCAGCATCCCTGACTGTCTGGGCATGCTGGGAATTGTAGTTTTGCAACATCTGGAGGGCTACAGTTTGGAGAGCACCGTATAGTGGTCTCCAAACTGTGCCACTTCAGATGTTGCCAAACTACAACTCCCAGCATGCCCAGACAGTCAGTGCATGCTGAAAGTTGTAGTTTTGCAACATCTGGAGGACTACAATTAAGAGACCACTACACAGTGATCTCCAAACTGTGGGCCTCCAGATGTTGCAAAACTACAACTCCCAGCATGCTCAGACAGCCTTTGGATGTCTGGACATGCTGGGAGTTGTAGTTTTGCAGCTTTTAGAAGGTCACAGTGAAGATCACTTACCGCGATCTTCACTGCAGCCTTCTCCACCGCCGCACTTTCCGGCCACCCCTCCGATGATGCTGTTGATGCCGCCACTGCTCGGAGATGCCGCCGCCGGTTCGGCCATGCTCCCCCCTCGCAGCCTGTGTTCTCACGGGATGCCTGCTGATAGATATCAGCAGTCATCCCAGTCTAGAAATGACGGGAGGTATCCATATACCCTCCATCCCCAAGGAGTGAAAAAAAAATTACAGAACTTTAAAAAGCTCTGTATCATACCTTTATTCTTGCTCACATAGTGCAATCTACTAGCAGGAGAAAAATGGGCATTTCCCAGCAAGCATGACATCACTGAAGTCTGCTGGGGGACCACTTCCGCCCTCATATGGTTGCAGTGCTGTGATGAATAGAAGACCTCAAGCTCTGTGCAGCAGCTTTCAGTCTGTGTATCTTTCAATGAGGCTCTATGCAGGTTTCAGTGAGGCTCTATGCAGCTGTCAAGCTCAGTGCAGAGAAACATTTCCTGAGTTTGGTTTCCTGCCATTACAAACAGGAGACCAAAATCTGACATTTTGACCAGAAGGGATGTGCTCTGGCCAAGAAGGGAGACCCTTGGTGTCCAGAAGCAGAAAAACTAACATAAAACTTTTTTTTTTTTTTTATGGAAGACAAATACAAAAGTTTTATATTTCTCATAAGGATTTAAATATTAAAAATCATGTTTAATGACAGTGCCCATTTAAGGCCAAAATGGGCTTCGTCCTTAAGGGACTACTGTCTAATAAATGTAGCTTTGAGATGTTTTGAACCTTTCATTATTATTATTATTATTTATTTACATATCTCCATCATCTTCTACAGAATCTGACATTTCCGACAATGCCAGTGTAGACAAGATGCTATAGAAAAAAGCTTGGACTCCATAGTGTAGACCATGTGGCCCTTGGTTGTACATGAGATCCTATAAAAGATTGGAGCTCCATTACTCGGGGTGATGTGGAGGTGGGCTCCACCCTGACATCCAGTTACACTTTATATATATTATAACCAGACACCTTTTAATTGACCCAAATATTCATCAAATTGCTTCCTACAAGAAACCTCCAGTCTGGACAGATGTTATCACACAATGGAACCTTTTCAGTCGGGTCCACGAAAAGCTCTTGTAAATCTTATACAAGCCGCAACTCACAAGGGGCTGGAGTTTGGAGTGAATATAACTTTCCACAGTGCGTGGAGCAGGAATGTCTCTCTATTTTATTGTTGGCCCCAGTTCCTACAGGAATGAGCGTCACTACTTTTGGTGTAAGAGCCCAGTCCAGTACGTGGAGAGGAGTGTGAGGCCTGTGTGCTGTGGAGGGAGCCCCCCAACTCCATACATAAGCTCCTTTCATCCTGAGGGTCTTCAGAACCGCAGTGGGTCCCGTCCCTTCCACACATAAATAGCCTAGGTGGTCTCATTTTCGTATGATTTATGACAAACACTGGGATTCATCTCAGCACGGAGCCATTACTGCGAGGGGTGGTCCTGAAACTTGGCCACATATCAAATAGAGACTTAAGAAGGTGGCAGCTTAATTTGAAACATTTTTTGAACATATTTTCTTATCTTGCCCCCTGAGCGTCTTGCTGGGAATCCTTCATCTTCATAGTAAAGGGTCCATTGCTCAACTGACCTGTTCCCAGTCAGAGTTGTTAAAATAATTTTTATGCTGTTTTTACATCTGCAAATATTAAACCAAGCAACGTGAAGCCCACCCCAAGCCCGTCTCATGTCTCCCCATCTGGTTTTTCTCTTTGAATCCCCTTTTACCATTTACAGATAATTTCAAGTAACTTTGCTTTACTTTCTCTGCATCTACAATTCTGCTAGTTGGATATAGTTTATGTAAACTTCTTAGGCCTCCAGCTATTGCAAAACTACAAGTTTTGCAACCGCTGTATGTACACTGATAGGCCATAGACAGTCCTCTAAACTCAGGAGACCAAAAGAAAAGTTACTGCAGCTCTAGAAATGGCCGGAGAGGAGGATATAATGTAACCTATGATCAAAACATAAGAAGATACAAATCGCTATAGAAGTTCCATCCACATTTATCGAAAGTTCAGATCTGACTCCTCGGCATTTTCTATGTGTGCGCCAAAGAAAACGAACTATCTGCGAATCACGGGGTCACTGGGCGTTGGGATCTGAGAATTGAGAATGTTAACTCATGCCAGGTAGCCAGCACATGTTTAATCCGCTAACTATCTACCCCCTGTGTGAGCGCTGACACAGATGATTACGGTTTATTTATTTATAATGCAGCAGGCCTTGTGAGAACCACGGACTTCAGGCAGAAAATATATTCTTATTCAGGCGGATCAGCTGGAAATTTTTGTGTCAACAAACCGAAGCAGCAATAAGATACATAAACAGAAGACTAACTGCACAAAAAAATGACATTTCCTTTATATTATTTCCTTTTTATCTTAGGACTAGCTGAGTACCCGGCATTGCCCGGTTTTTCCTTCCTAATCCTTGTTGGGGAGGAAAATAAACAAAGGAGGAAGCTTTTGACTTCATATCCCGTCCTCATATATTGTTGTCATATCCTGACCTCCTATCCCGTCATCGTTTCCCGACCTCCTATCACGACGTCCTATCCAGACCTCCTTTCCCGTCCTCCTATCCCGACCTCCTATCCCGTCCTCCTTTTCCCGTCCTCCTTTTCCCGTCCTCCTTTTCCCGTCCTCCTATTCCATCCTCCTATCCCGACCTCCTATCCCATCCTCCTATCCCGTCCTCCTATCCAGACCTCCTTTCCCGTCCTCCTATCCCGACCTCCTATCCCGACCTCCTATCCCATCCTCCTTTTCCCGTCCTCCTTTTCCCGTCCTCCTTTTCCCGTCCTCCTTTTCCCGTCCTCCTATTCCGTCCTCCTATCCCGTCCTCCTATCCCGACCTCCTATCCCGTCCTCCTATCCCTTCCTCCTATCCCTTCCTCCTATCCCGACCTCCTATCCCGACCTCCTATCCAGACCTCCTAACTCGACCTCCTATCCCGGTCCTCCTATCCGGTCCTCCTATCCCGACCTCCTATCCTGACCCATAATATGTGTACCAGTTTTTGAAATATCTCCAGCCGTACGGAAGTTATGTGGGAACATACATTTCCCATTGATTTGCATGGGACTTTAAACAAAAACCCCGACCATAACAAATGGGGGTAGTTAAGGGTTAAATTAACTATCCTATATTTTAAGTGGATATATAAGTATCGAAATATCACCAGCTGTTTGGAAGTTATGCAGGAATATATATTTCCCATTGACTTGCATGGGACTTTAAACATAAGCCCCGTCCCTGGCAAATGGGGGTGAGTAAGGGTTAAATTACCTATCCTATGTTTGTTGTTGACATATAAGTAACGTGTGCCAAGTTTCATGTTAATATCTTTAGCCGTTTGAACGTACACACATACATACATACATACATACATACACACACACACACGTTGAGTTTTATATATATAGATAGATATACACTGCTCAAAAAAATAAAGGGAACACTTAAAGATTACAATGTAACTCCAAGTTAAATCACACTTGAAATCACACTGTCCACTCAGGAAGCAACACTGATTGACAATCAATTTCACATGCTGTTGTGCAAATGGAACAGACAACAGGTGGAAAATATAGGCAATTAGCAAGACACCCCCAATAAAGGAGTGGTTCTGCAGGTGATGACCACCGACCACTTCTCAGTTCCTATGCTTCCTGGCTAATGTTTTGGTCACTTTTGAATGCTGGCAGTGCTTTCACTCTAGTGGTAGCATGAGACGGAGTCTACAACCCACACAAGTGGCTCAGGTAGTGCAGCTCATCCAGGATGGCACATCAATGCGAGCTGTGGCAAGAAGGTTTGCTGTGTCTGTCAGCGTAGTGTCCAGAGCATGGAGGAGCTACCAGGAGACAGGCCAGTACATCAGGAGATGTGGAGGAGGCCGTAGGAGGGCAACAACCCAGCAGCAGGACTGCTACCTCTGCCTTTATGCAAGGAGGAGCAGGAGGAACACTGCCAGAGTCCTGCAAAATGACCTCCAGCAGGCCACAAATGTGCATGTGTGCAATCAAACAGTCAGAAACAGACTTCATGAGGATGGCATGAGGGCCCGACATCCACAGGTGGGGGCTGTGCTTACAGCCCAACACTGTGCAGGACGTTTGGCATTTGCCAGAGAACACCAAGATTAGCAAATTCGCCACTGGCGCACTTTGCTTTTCACAGATGAAAGCAGGTTCACACTGAGCACATGCAACAGAGTCTGAAGACACCGTGGAAAACGTTCTGCTGCCTGCAACATCCTCCAGCATGACCGGTTTGCGGTGGGTCAGTAATGGTGTGGAGTGGCATTTCTTTGGGGGGCCCACACAGCCCTCCATGTGCTTGCCAAAGGTAGCCTGACTGCCATTATTTACCGAGATGAGATCCTCAGACCCCTTGTGAGACCATATGCTGGTGCAGTTGGCCCTGGGTTCATCCTAATGCAAGATAATGCTAGACCTCATGTGGCTGGAGTGTGTCAGCAGTTCCTGCAAGAGGAAAGTATTGATGCTATGGACTGGCCCGCCCGTTCCCCAGACCTGAATCCGATTGAGCACATCTGGGACATCATGTCTCGATCCATCCACCACCATGTTGCACCACAGACTGTCCAGTAGTGTTGCTCGCAAATATTCGCAATTCGAATATTTGCTTTTTTTATTTATTTTTTATTTTTTTTGTTCACTGTACACATCACAGTGATCACTGATCATCCCTCTCTGCTCTTCGCATATGTGCATATTCGCGAATATTGAGCCCTCCCTTCTTTAATGGTATAGGAAACTAATGGGCTAGACTAGTGCATTAACTCTGTGATTTTTTGCCTGTTGAAACCAATAGGCCCATTGTGGTCTATGGGGATCTCATGGTATGTAAAACTATAAGATAAGCAGAAGGGTCTTGGCAGTACAGTGTATGGGAGACCTTGCGGTTGTTCGAGTCCAGGGGTGGGATGCAGTGTTGTGGTTTAACTTTTTTACTCGTGATTGACAAATGTTGGTCAATTGGTAATTAAGAAAGCCTTTGAACCGTGGGAACTAGGTCAATTGGCAAGTAACTGAGTGTTTGAACCATGGGAACTAGGTTAATGGGGTACCAAATATGGGTATTGGGGTTAATTGAAACTGGATGTAATGTGTAAGGCTGGGTATGAATGAATGAATGGGAGGTTAAGGAACTAAATGGGATATTTATCAATACCTGTGCAGCGTAAAGGTTGCCCAGTTACCCATAGCAACCAGATTGCTTCTTTCATTTTTCAAAGGCCTTGTTAAAAATAAAAGAAGAAATCTGATTGGATGCTATGGGCAACTGCACCACTCCTCCTGTTCACTGGTTTTGATGAATCTCCCCCATAGAGGGAGATTTATCAAAACCTGTCCAGAGGAAAATTTCTGAGTTGCCCATAGCAACCATTCAGATAATTTCTTCATTTTTCAGAGGCCTTTTAAAAAATGAAAGAAGCGATCTGATTGGTTGCTATGGGCAACTCAGAAACTTTTCCTCTGGACAGGTATTGATAAATCTCCCCAAAAGGGGGGGATTTATCGAAACCTGTGCAAAGGAAAAATTGTGCAGTTGCCCATAGCAACCAATCAAATCGCTTCTTTCATTTTGCAGAGGCCTTGTGAAAAATGAAAGAAGAGATCTGATTGGTTGCTATGGGCAACTCAGCAGCTTTTCCAGGAAAATCTGCTGAGTTGCCCATAGCAACCAATCAGATCGCTTCTTTCATTTAGCAGAGGCCTTGTAAAAAATGAAAGAAGCGATCAGATTGGTTGCTATGGGCAACTCAGCAGCTTTTCCAGGAAAATCTGCAGAGTTGCCCATAGCAACCAATCAGATCACTTCTTTCATTTTTCACAAGGCCTCTGCTAAATGAAAGAAGTGATCTGATTGGTTGCTATGGGCCACTCAGCTGCTTTTCCAGGAAAGTTAAAGGACAACTGTAGTGGAACACTAGGCTGAGCCCACTGTTATGTAAGAAGCCGGCCAGTGCTCCTTACATGACAGTGGGCTCAGCCTATCACAGGCCGGGCGGGACATCGCTGCGGCCGGTGATATGCCGACGGCTCTGCGGCATCCCCGTCCCCAGTAAATGGAATGAGGTCAGCACTGCCGGACAGTGAGGCCTGTGCCGGACCAACGGGGGCTCGTAGGAAGGTATGTATGAGTTTATTTTGTTTACCAGGCACGGGTATATATAAAAGTGTTCCACTACAGTTGTCCTTTAAACCACAACACTGTGTTCCACCCTGGGACTCAAACCACCAAACAGTCTCCCATCCATGGTTCTGCTGAGACTCTCCTGCTTATCTTGCAGTTTTACACACCATGAGATCCCCATGGACCACAATGGGCCTTTTGGTTTCAATGGGCAAAAAATCAGAGTCAATGCACTAGCCCATTAGTTCCCTATAAAGAAGTGAGAGCTTAATATTCGCGAATATGCGCATATGCGCCGAGATTTTCGCATATGCGCATACATTTCCGTATAAAAAAGCGAATATGACGAATATGCGATTTTTGCGAATATATGACGATTATTCATCCATATATTGGCGAAATATCATGAATTCGAATATGGCGTATGCCGCTCATCACTACTGTCCAGGAGTTGGCGGATGCTTTAGTCCAGGTCTGGGAGGACATCCCTCAGGAGACCATCCGCCACCTCATCAGGAGCATGCCCAGGCATTGTAGGGAGGTCATACAGGCTTGCTGGGGCTTGTAGTAGGACTGGACAATTGAATGCAGACCATGCTGACTTGACAGATGACAGGAACTGACTTGACTTGACTCATAAAGCTGTGACTTTAGCTTACTTGACTTGATGGTGGCTGCAGGACTGGACTTTGATGCCTCCAACACTCTGGACACACACACTAGGCACGACTGAACTGAACCTCAGCTTAGCAGAAGAGCAGAGCTCAAAGAGAGAGAATTTAGCTCCACCCTGGGCTTATATGGGGGAGACTAGCAGGGAGCCCATAGGTCACTCTTGGGATCACATGCTCACTGATACCTCCTGGTAACAGTCACATGACATAACTCTTAAAGATACAACACATTTTATGATACAATACACTGCAGAACATATGTACCGGGGGGGGAACAGGTGCAAGAGGCCATGGGGACACGGAAGGAGTCTGCCTGATGGGGTAACATCTCCCGTACTGGGCCACCACATAAACATATAGAGGAATAATAGCAGTCTATTTACTATGCAACTTGGCAAACAAATGGAGGCACAGACTCTTGTAACACAATATACCAAACAATGGCTGGGGCAAGGAATGACTTATAAATTAGGGTTGGAATTAGGGTCCCAGAAACCCTCAATGCTCCATTCTGAAAAGCTCTACATCCAAAATTTTTTCCCTGAGGATATATGCTCACTGCATGGCTTCCAAAAATGAGTAGTGTAATGGAAGTGGATGTGGATCCTCTACCTGTGTGGCTGATTATCAGGGAGCGGAGTCTAAGGTGCCGCTGGTCTTCCCAAGAGCACGCCGCAAGGCAGGATGGGCTTTCTGCGGCAGGCGACACCCAGGTCACTACCCCCGACACGGCTTGACCACACAGGTAACTGGGCAAGGCGAGGTACCGAAGGAGGAGGCTGTAGCGTAGTCAACGTAGCAGAAGGTCAAGGCAGGTGGCAAAGGTTTGTCAAAAAACGTAGCAGGAAGGATATACGGGTATTGCAAAAAAGGCAATAGGGAATGCTTTCTCTCAGGCAATAGGCCCTGAAGATCCGGCAAATGGGTGTGGGAGGTGCAACAACTTATAATGTGCTGTCAGGTGCGTGCGCACCCTAAGGGACGGGGACACGCACACCGGAGCTGAGTGAGTGAAAGAGCTGCAGGAGCGGGACAAGGTGAGTGACGGGCCGGGACTCGCATGCGGGCGCATCCCGCGATGCGAATCCCGTCCCTGCCGGCAGTCGGGGACACTGCACTCACGGCCGGTGCTTGTGGCCGGAGCGCAGTGTGTAACAGTACCCCTCCCCCTTGGGTCTCCCTCTCTTTTTATGGCTCAAGAACCTTTTGAGAAGATTCTGATCTAGGATGTTATCTTGTGGTTCCCAAGACCTCACCTCTGGTCCAAACCCCTCCCAATCTACAAGAAAGAAACGTTTTCCTCTGATGAGTTTGGAGTCCAGAATTTCTTTGACCGAATATACATCCGAGGTACCCGAGATGGGAGTAGGAGAAACATCCTTTTTAGAGAAGCGGTTATAGATGACGGGTTTCAAGAGGGAAACGAGAAAATAATTTGGGATCTGAAGTGAGGAAGGGAGATGAAGAGAATAAGCCACTGGATTTAGGCATTTCTTGACTTTGTAAGGACCCAAATAACATGGACCCAGTTTGTAACAGGGTACTTTGAAGCGGATGTATTTAGATGATAACCACACTTTGTCCCCGGGTGAGTATTCGGGAGGAGGACGCCTTTTCTTGTCTGCTTGAAATTTCATATGGGTCATGGCCCGAAGAAGGGAGAGACAAGTCTTCTTCCAGATGGAGGAGAAGTTCCGTACAAGTTCATCAGCCATAGGGACACCGGAAGGAGAAGACAAGGGCAAAGGTGGACGAGGATGAAGTCCAAAGACTACAAAGAAATGTGAAGATCCTGTGGATTCGGTATCCTTATGGTTGTACGAAAACTCTGCCCAGGGTAGTAGATCGGCCCAGTCGTCTTGGCGGGCAGAAACAAAGTGGCGAAGGTAATCTCCCAAGACCTGATTTACTCTCTCAACTTGACCAATAGATTGGGGATGATAGGCAGAGGAGAAATCCAGCTTAACTTGAACATGTGAGCAGAGTGCTTTCCAGAATTTAGAAACGAACTGGACTCCCCGGTGAGAAACAATATGTGTCGGTAATCGATGGAGACAGAAAATATGGGAAAGGAACTGTTTAGCGAGTTGAGGTGCAGATGGTAAACCAGGCAAGGGCACAAAGTGAACCATCTTAGAAAATCGGTCCACAACTACCCAGATGACCTTATTGCCACGAGAAGGAAGGTCTGCAATAAATTCCATTACAGTGTTAGTCCAGGGCAGGTCAGGAACAGGTAAAGGATGTAGAAGACTGGCTGGCTTGGCACGTGTTTTGTCCTGGGCACAGACTGAGCAGGAACGAACAAACTCTATGACATCCCGTTTCAGAGTGGGCCACCAATATTGTCGGGATATTAGTTGCATGGATACCGGCATGACCAGCCAACAGAGAGGAAAGACCCCATTTCAATATTTGGAGTCTCAGACTAGGAGATACATAAGTCTTCCCAGGGGGCAGATGCTGAATACTTGCTGGTGCTGCGGAAATAAGACAATCAGGAGGAACAATATGTTGAAGGTGTGATTCCAGGTCTTGTACTTCAGAAGATCTTGATAGAGCGTCAGCCCGAAGATTCTTCTCTGCTGGACAGAAATGAATAAAAAAGTTAAACCTGGAGAAGAATAGGGATCAGTGGGTCTGTCGAGGGTTGAGACGATGAGCAGACTGAAGATAGAGTAAAGTCTTGTGATTTGTGTAGATGGTTATTGGATGCACTGAGCCCTCTAAGAGTTGTTGCCATTCTTCCAAGGCCAACTTAATAGCCAGAAGCTCACAATCTCCTATAGTATAATTTCTCTCTGCTTTGAGAGAAAGTCTTAGAGAGTTAGTTTTTTTTCTTTGTTTATTTTTTGTTTTTTAACCCCTTAAGGACATGCACCGTAAATGTATGGCGCTGCAGCGATTAACTTCACGCAGGGTCTTCTGCTCTGATCTGCCTTCCAGCAGACTAGAGCAGAAGATAGCCGATAATAGTGATCAGTGCTATGCCTATGCATAGCACTGAACATTATTAGCAAATTATGATTGCTATAAATAGTTCCCTATGGCATTTTCTGGCATTTTTGTACCGTGTGACTGTTTGTCACTGCCTTCAGGGTACCACTCCATGAGTCGGATGCAGGGTGCCTGGCCCACATCAGTCCCTGCAGCCACCAACACAGAACACTGTTTTAAATTGGCCACAGCGCCCAGCTGCTTGTTATGCAGTGCGGGCTGCAACCTTACAACAGTGAGCTGTGGCGGCCAGGGCAGCGCGGCTAAGTGCGCATCATTTCATTCTGTCCGCAGTGGCCGGGGCTCTTTCATAAAAAATACTTGTCTTTGCATGGCCAGTATTTCTTCTACAAAAGTACTGGCAGAGGCATTAAGATACGGGCTGTGCCGGTAAAATACCGACTTGGTGGCAACCCTATGCGCCAGCCCAGCAAGGAAAAAGTTAACAAGCACTGCAGAGAGAGCTGGCTACACAGTATATCCAGCTGTATATAGATAGCTGGAAATGCCGGATAGAGAAGCCGACATCCAATTATCCCATCCTCGCTTCAGCTCCGGCCTGGTCCGTGTAGCTCCGCTCCTAGAAATGACGTCTTTGGAGGCAAAGCTACAGCTGGGACCCAGGGACCTAAGAGTAAGGCTCTATTTACATTGTACTTTCTGTATGTGAACAAACACTTCTGGCAATGTCTTCCCAAACAGGGAGATTCGAGTTGTTGATAAACTACAACTCCCAGCATGCCCAGACAGCCAGGGGAGAGCACCAAAAATTTTTTTTTCTTCTCATTTCAGATTCATGTATGCAGAGAACTACTTCGGACTCTGTGGACTACGTCAATGACCAGCGTTTTTTTTATTCTTTTCATAAGATCGCTAACAAAGGCTGTGGGGGAGTGGATTTTGAAATAAAATTATTTTTTCAATGTGTCATTTTTTTTTTTAGACAAAATCCATTACTAAGCCAGGGCTTAGCATTAGCCCCAAAAACAGTTAGCACTAACCTCCAATTATTACCCCAGTACCCACTGCCACAGGGGTACCAGGAAGCGCCAGTACCAACAGACCCCGAATTATCAAAAATGGTACTCCTGGGTCTAGGCAGTAACAGGCTGGCATTATTTAGGCTGGGGAGGGCCAGTAACAATTGTCTTTACCCACTCTGGTAATGTCAGGCTGATGCTGCTTGGTTGGTATCTGGCTGAGAATGAAAAGGTGGGGAACCATACCACCACACTTTTCCTGAGAGCAAAGAGGGAATAACGAGCAAAGAGGGAATAATGTCAGTCTGTCACTCAAATTTAGCAGTACCTCCAATACACAGGTGACAGATCACTCACTTTCCTTTATCTTCTCCATCCGGCCCAGACCGTCATGATGATTCCTTCCTTTCTGCAGAACCTGCCAAACATTTTTTAAAAATTTTTTTAACTTTTCTTTTTATTTTATTCAAGGAAAAATTGTACATAAATACATTACAACAAATTCTGCAGTACTCCTTTCTGCAGAACCTGACAGACAAACAGTTTAGGTCCCTTACTTTTCCAGCACCTATAATGCCCCAAACAGTAATAATAACTCCCTTGGTGTGTTGGGAAACAGTCAGTTGGTCTCCCCTCCCCTCAGCAGGTGCCCCGAGTAGGTAGGCAGCAGTTCTCCCACATTAGGTAGGCAGCAGTTCCCCCACATTAGGTAGGCAGTAGAAGTCCTCCACATTAGGTAGGCAGCAGAAGTCCTCCACCTTAGCTAAGGAGCACTATGCGTCACTTGTGCGCCGGTACCGAAGCGCAGGGAAAGGGCTCAGCCTCTTGTGAGTGATTGACAGGCTGAGGAGCCAATAGCTCTTTGCCCGTCAAACTTCCCGCCGAGCTCCCCATTTAACTATAGGTGTGTCTGTGGTGTCAGGGTGTGAGGTGCAGGTGTTATAACCGAAGGGGCAGATGTTATTAACCCCTTCTTGTCCTGACGCCAGGACGTGGTTTAGCCTTAACCACCCGAAGGTAATACTGCTGGTTCTGGGCTAGGCACCGGGGCAATGAAGACACTGACACCAAGTTACGGACAAACGGTAGCTTTACTGAGGGTAGACAGATGACACAGTGTATGCAGTACAGCAAATATCCCAAGGAGGGGACCAGTGACTTGCAGGGACTTGCAGTAGTTAGACAGACTTTGGAGCAGGCCACAGTGACTATAAGGTGGACTTGACTTGACTGATGTGATGACTGACAATTAGATGACTTTGGCTTACTTGCAATTGACAGGTGGCTGTAGACTTTAGACTTGAGGCCTCCAAAGCTCCGGACACACACGCTGAGACAACTTGACTGCACTGGACCTCAGGAACTAACAGAGAGATTGCAGCCCCTCCCCTGGTTATAAAGGGGGGCTGTGCAAGGAGACCATAGGTCACTTGGGGATCACCTGGTCACTAGTGCCTCCTGGGTAACAATCCCACGGTATAACAATTAAAGAAACAGTACATTATTAATATCACAACTTATATACACAGGAGATATTACATAAAGGGGGGCCATGGAGACATGGAGAGACTCTGCCTGACAGGGCAGGAGAAGTACAGGGAAACACCATCCCGTACTTTGGCCACCACAAACTCCCCCACTTTAATTAAGTCATCCTCGAGGCCCAGTCCTTGAGGGCGGAGGTCCGTAATGACCACAGGGGCCACTGACAGTTCCTGGGGCATTTAAAACAATGTCCATATCTGGGTCTGATACAGATAAAGACAAAGAGTCCATGTATTATAAAGTGTTCATACACGCTCTGAACTATAAAAAGACTTATTAACTGTATGACTACTGAAGGATATGACTAAGAGATTATACATAACATTAGATACTATTCTGACGGATTGGACTGCAAGAGTCTTTTTACCCAATGCCTTGGCTACTGGGGTCCCTCGGTGTACACACTTCTCTCCAGAACTCTATGAATATCACTAGACATCACTAGACATTTGTTACCTAATTTTTTTTACTGTACGTGCGCAGTGGGTTACCAGGAATACCTTCTGGTCAGTAAAGTATCCTGAGCACATGGACACAAGATAATATTAGACATGATACATCACAGACATGGGAGGACTGGTATTATGACGAGTGTTACAGCTCTAGTATGGGTAGAAACTTATGTGCATGACTGAACATAAAGTCAGGGGACTATATGTAGCACAGGACTTTATATGTTACTTGAATCTTTCTGTGACAAGCCAATCTTTGTATCTGACTTGAACTTGGCCTTGAGTGCAACCGTTGGGATTCAGGAACGTCTACTTTTTCGGAAGCTCTTGACTCAATTGGAATTGCAACAGGCTCTCCCTCATCGAATGCAGGACTTGGACTTGCAGGCATAGACATTGGTGAGACACATGGTCTGGAGACTGGAGTATAGACCAGTGCCAACGGTGACAGGATGGGGGAGAGAGAATATTGGAGCATCCAAGGATAGATAGATCCCTTCTCCTGGCACGTACTCCCTCATAGGTCTGACTGCTGGTGGTGAAGGTCCAGGGAGCACAGGTAGGTCTTCTTTGTGACATAGCTTGATTCTAATACGATGGAAAACTTGCGGCTCATACCCAAGTTTTTGGTACCTCGTACACGTCAGATTCTGAATAGGGTACGGCTGTCACTGTATATGGTTCTGTCTCCCAGATAGAGTCCAGTTTATGAGTTCTCTGGAACTTCCGCAGCCAGAATTTGTCACCTAGCTGGAGGGGTTTGGCAGAGGCATGAAGGCTGAGGTTATAATCTTGCTTTTGCCTTCGTTGAGCCTCGCCCATCTTTTTGCCAACAATCTCTTTTGCTTCTTGGATCCTTCTTTGATGGTCAGAGAACCACTTCCATGGAGGCTTGCGGGGAGTTATTGAATGGGGCCTGAAGACCAAACGTTTGGTCCTTTGGCAGCTGCCCATGCCCTTCATCATCAGGTAGAAAGGGGTGTACCCTGTAGAACAATGGACCGTGTTGTTGTAAATCTCGAACAATTTGGGCAACAATCGGGGCCACTCTTCCTGCTTGGATACAGAAGCTGCTTGCAACACTGGGATGAAGACTTGATTGATGTGCTCACAGAGCCTGTTCCCTTGAGGGTGGTAAGCTGTGGTCCAAAGTTTCTTACAGGCTTGGAAGTGGCACCGCTCCTGGAAGAGTTTGGCCTCGAAGGCCGTTCCTCGGTCCGTTAGGACAGACTCCGGACACCCAAGGGTTTGCACCCAATTGGAGTAGAACATCTGGGCCTCTGTTTTGGCTGTGTGGTCTTTAACAGGTACTACGACAACCAATTTGGAGTAGTGATCCACCATTGTCAGAGCATAAGTGTATCGGGGCTTGGTAGGAGACAACTTGACATGGTCTAGCATGACCAACTGATTAGGCCTTTCACTCTGGATGGAATGGAGGGGTGCTCTTGCATCCTTGCGCACATTCTTGGTGACGTTGCAGACTGCACACTCACTGCACCATTTCTCAATGTCGCTCCACATCCCTATCCAGTAGAATCTTCGCCTGACAGTAGCCTCAGTCTTGTGAACTCCAAAGTGTCCCAACTGGTCATGATATGCTTTGAGGACCATCGCCTCATCTCTTCGGGGAACCAGAATCTGATGAAGTCGATCACCAGAGACCGGATCAAAAGAATTCCGGTACAACAGTCCCTTGTGCACGAACAGTCACTTCCTCTGTCGCCATAGAGATTTCAACTCGTCGTCACACTCGGCCCGACATAGACAGGTTGGTACCTTTTTCGTCAGAAGGCAGTTTAACAGATCCCCCATGACTCTACTTTCGTCTTGTAGAGTCTTCCAGGTGTATAGGTCTTCTTGGACCTTCTCGGACCTGCATTCACCATCCCCAAGGGCGGTCACAACATTCTGATTCACGAACTTCTAGTAAAATGGGGGGCATCTCCACATCTTCCCACTCGTCTTCGACAGGTGGTTCTTCGCCAGGGGTCATCCAAGACAGTACATTGCCATTGACATTTGACTTGCTGCTCCTGTACTTAATGGTGAAACTGTAGTTGGTCAATCTTGAGGCCCAACGCTGCTCAATGGCACCCAACTAGGCAGTATTGAGATGGGTCAACGGGTTGTTATCTGTGTAGACGATGAATGGCGTGGCAGCCAAGTAGTCCTTAAATTTTTCAGTCACGGCCCATACAAGGACGAGAAGTTCCAGCTTGAAGGAGCTGTAGTTTGCATCGTTTTTTTCTGCTCCTCGCCGGTTACAACTGGCATAGGCTATCACTCGCTCTTGCCGTTCTTCAACTTGGGACAGGACAGCCCCCAGACCTTCGAAGCTGGCATCAGTATACAGCCGGAACAGCTGACTGTAGTCTGGATACGCCAGGATGGGTGGTTCTGTCAGCAGATGTTTTAGAGCTCGGAACGCTGTCTTTTGCTCTTTGGCCCATTCAACAGGTAATCTTCTACTGTAGCTCACCTTCGCTATACCGCGCAGAAGAGCTGTGAGGGTTTCAGCAATCTGGGTGAAGTGGGGAATGAAGCGGAGGTAGTAGCCGGCAAATCCCAGAAAGCTTTCACCGTGCGTGGGGTAGGCCAGTTCTAAACAATTTCCACTTTTTCAGGATTAGGTCGGACTTTCTGTGCTGACAACATGACCCAGTTAGTGTACCTGCGGCTTAAGCAGATGAAACTATGACAGCTTGATCTTCAGCCCATGCTTGATCAGGACTTGGAAGACGTCTGACAGATGAGGTGCTCCTGGTAGGACTTGGAATACACAATGGCATCGTCCAGGTACAATAGGACACTTTGAAAGTTCAGATGGCTCAGGCACCACTCCATCAAATGCTGGAATGTAGCAGGGGCATTTCATAGCCCAAACGGCATACTGTTAAACCTCAAACAGTCCCATGGGTGTCACAAAGGTGGTCTTCTCTTGGTCCTCCACGGCCATAGGTACTTGCTAATACCCGCTGGTTAAGTCCAAGATGGAGAAGTAAGCTGCTGACCCAAGGGCTGTGAGTGACTCTTCAATTCTTGGCAGAGGATAAGCGCCCTAATGTGTGACATTGTTCAGCTTCCTGTAGTCAACAAAAAATCAGTAGTTCCATCCTTTTTCTTGACCAGAACCAGGGGCACCGCCCAGGGACTCTGGCTTTCTTGAATGATGTCTGCCCCTTTCATGTCGGTCAGCATTTTCTTGCAGTCCGATACATGCCTTGCACAACGGTGTCTTTCTTTAATAGGTGGACTGTCACCGGTGAGGATTCTGTGTTGGATCATAGACGTATGTCCAAAGTCTGTGGGATGTTTGACGACTCCCTTGACTTAATCCCTTGGGGTAGTATCATCTCCTACTTGGAGTGGCGCCCACCAGGGCTCAGGAGTACTTGCACCGGATCCTTCAGCCACTTGGGCCGCACGCTGTTGGGCCACCTTGCATTCTGTTAGGATGTCCCCTTACTCTATGAGATAAAGCTTGGCGATTGGGGTGTATTTAGGTAACACAGTAGCAGCACCGGACTGGGACTCTCCCGTTGGTAACTGTGACAAAGCTTCTCCAGCTCGGACAAGAGGATGATCTTCCAGTTGCATAGGCTCCAGCAGGGCTTGATAGTCCTTGTTCTTTACTCCAGGATGTGCACGGCACCAGATGATGGTCTCTGTGTTAGGTTGCAAGGTCACTGACCTGATGTCTTGTACTCGCACTCTGCAGATTTCACCTTGCTTGTTAGCAAACTTCTGCTCTGCCTATAGAACTTTCAAGTGGTCCTGCGCAGCCCACTGGCCTGAAGGAGACATGTAGGGGAGAGAGACATGCAAGGAATCTACTTCTTCAGAAAAATAGTTTTTAATAATGTTCATCCCCAATATAAACTCAGCAGATCCCCTATCTGACACATTAGTTACAATCACTCCCTGCCCTCTAAGTACATGCTCTCCTAACTGAATGCTTGGCTTCCAATATCCATGTCTTGGTATTGGTTGCCGTTACCCGACACTACTCTGAAATCAACATCATCAGGCTCACACAATAAACTGTCATCCCAATACTTACAGAATTTTTTTTTTTAGGTATAGTAGACACTTTTGACCCTGTATCTATCAGCGCCTCCAATTGTACACCTTCTACAACAATTTTTCATAGGGGCAGGAGGCGACATAAAGTGCGAGTCCTAATTTAGGTCGTTCGAGGTTTGGACCTGGCGACTGTTTTCCTGAGGGCCGGTCCGTGACCCCAGGGGAAATCCTTTTAATTCCCAACACTGCATCTTCCAATGTCCTTACTTATTGCAGTAAGTACAAAAGGGCCTTTGAGTCCCCGGAGGCCTATTGGACAGAGGATTGCAGGGGTTAAAATTGCAGGGAACAGCAACAGGGACAGGTTTTCTATGTGGAGGCTGTTCAAGGTAAGGTGGAGCGGCCCGGGTGGCAAGCTCATTCACCGCCTTAAGGTCCATCTTAACACTTTGTAGGTCAGAGGCTGTGATGACTGGCAAAGATGATACTGGGGCGGGGGGCTGTGATGGAGATGGTATGGCCCTAACTACCGCCCCTAGTGGCTCTTGGACAGGGGTACAAACGTCCTCTAACTCAGTCCAGGACTCAATCACTTGAACAGCCAGTCTCTTAAAAGCGGGGAAGGACAAATTAGGGTTTTGGACTGCTAACATACTCAACTGGGCTTTGTCCCACTTATTATGAGCCTCATCGATAAATCTGTCCATTAACGCCTTGTTGCCCTGTTTTGAAGTTATACCATCTAGTTTTTGGACAGTCTCTAAGGCATTCTGTAGGGCTACGGCATAAGCTTTTAAAGTCTCACCTAGCATTTGTCACCTTTCATACAGCGGGAGTTGTACCTCTGACGTAGAATATGACTCAAATACCTGGTACAGGCCTTCAAAGATCAGGCCTACAGTTGCCTTCCCAGAGGCTGGCCAGGTGCGGACTTCCTCTAGTGCTGACCCCTGTAGTTGTCCTGTCAGCAATGGCACCTGATGATTAGGAGGGAAAGAGTAAAAGACAAACAGACTCTGCATCCTTTCCTTGAAATCCCTCAGGGTAAAGGGGTCTCAATTGTACGTAGAGAGGACAGGGTTCCCCATGAATACTTGTGCTGACGATGGAACACCCAGGTTGTTGATGTGGACTGCAGGCAGGACTGGCAACATTGCAGCCGCTGGGGCAGCAAATGATCCAACTGCTGGAGATGAAGGGGCACTGTTGCCTGGTTGATCTGAAGAGCTGGGTGCTGACATCTTGTAGATTTTTTTGAGTGCGCCGTCACTTTAATAAGAATTGAGTGCGCTGTCACTTTAAGATTAATTGAGTGCGCTGTTGCTTTAAGAAGAATTTAGTGCGCTGTCACTTTAAGATGAATTGAGTGCGCTGTCACTTTAAGAAGCTGGTTAAGGTGCTGCAGCAGCTTTGTCTTTGTTGGCGGAAGCACTTTGGGGGGTGCTCCCTCTCTATTTTGCAGGTACCCGCTAATACTGTGGGGGTTAACATGGCTAATTTCTGTTACCGGAGACTGGACACTGATGCCCGCAGGTACTTTCAGAGCCTGCTCTGCAGCAGGTGCCGGGTAATAGACAGGAGAGCCTGACGCAGCTGCCGGAACCCCCAATATGGCTGCCCCCAGGGAACTTCCTGTTTACACTCCACAGCAGCAAACAACAGTCTTTCCTTTACCTCCCCCTCTATTTCACAAGCGTCATGAGTAAAACACTTCTCAATGACAACAGTCCCGCAAACTTTTCTGGCGCATACTTCTATCGCATCGGCATGCGAATTTTGCAAACGGTGTTGGACACAGTTCAGACTAGGGGGGAGGGCTTGTGGTATATGGCACACACCCGTATCCTGTTTGTGATGCCAAAAAGTGGTGGCATTGGGGTGTGAGGTGCAGGGTAGATGTTATAACCCAAGGGGCAGATGTTATTAACCCCTTCTTGTCGTGAAGCCAGGGCATGGTTTAGCCTTAACCACCCGAGGTAATACCGCTGGTCCTGGGCTAGCCATGGGGGCAATGAAGACACTGACGCCTAGCTATGGACAAACGGTAGCTTTACTGAGGGTAGACAGATGACACAGTCTATGCAGTACAGCCAATATCCCAAGGAGGTGATAAGTGACACAGGGGGACCTCGCAGGCTTGCTGGGACTTGTAGTAGTTAGACAGACTTTGGAGCAGGCTACGGTGACTATAAGGTGGACTTGACTTGACTGACATGATGACTGACAATTAGATGACTTTGCCTTACTTGCAATTGACAGGTGGCTGCAGACTTTAGGCTTGAGGCCTCCAATGTTCTGGACACACACACTGAGACAACTTGACTGCCCTGGACCTCAGGAACTAACAGAAAGATTGCAGCCCCTCCCCTGGTTATATAGGGGGGCTGTGCAAGGAGCCCATAGGTCACTTGGGGGTCACCTGGACACTAGTGCCTCCTGGGTAACAATCACATGGTATAACAATTAAAGAAATTGTACATTATTAATATCACAACTTATAAACACAGGGGATAATACATAAAGGGGGCCCTGGGGACATGGAGAGACTGTCTGACAGGGCAGGAGAACAGGGAAACACCATCCCGTACTGGTCCACCACATGTCATTAGGAGGCATTTACAATTAGATGCGGGATATGTGAGAGCTGTTCAGGGACGGCGGGACATCACCCCAAAAGCAGAAATGTCCCGCTTTATCAGGGAAGGTTGGGAGGTATAGAAGACACTAATAGAAGAATATGTTCACATTATACAAAACGTACAATGAGAACAGAGCCTTACACTTACCACCACCTTGCCCCCAGTCTGTAGCTCCACCCCTAATGACATCATCACTGAGAACAGAGCTACACGGACCAACCCGGGACAGGAGCCAGGATGAGGTAAGTGGCTTCTGTATCCAGGATATCCAGCTATCTGGACAGCTGATTAATTCTTTCCTGGCTGGGCCGACGCAGCAAGTGCTTACAGTAAAAGCAGAGATCTCTACAGATCACTGCTTTTACTGTATATTGTTGCTGAGCAGGAGTATATCTTCTGTCCAGCATGAGCTGTATCGCACAGCTCCTTCCCGCTAGGAGCACGGACTCCCGTCAGTTTAGTGTGCACTGTACACCTATGTATACTATTTACCTCCTTTAGACTCTGTGGTCCGGGCACCCTGTATCCAACCCACGGAGTGGTACCCTGAAGGCAGTGAAAAATGTACTTTTTTCCACACACCAGAAAAAATGGCAGAAAAAACTGTGGCAGTTTTTGGCTAGAATTCCACTTGGGTTTTTTTTTTCGGGTTTTGCACACCAAAAACGCCAAAATGGCTGCACAGCATTTTTCCGTGGGAAAATGCTGTGGCAAGATGTTAGCAGAGAAACCCAAAACGCCAAACCCAAAAACACAAAGTAGGTTTGGCGTTTTGGATTTCTCTGCTAGCATCTTGTCACGCCATTTTCCCATAGAAAAATGCTGTGCAGCCATTTTTTGTGTGCAAAACCTAAAAAAAAAAACCCAAGTAGAATTCTAGCCGAAAACTGCTACAGTCTTTTCCTATGACCCCGGCGTTTTGCTGCGATCAGGCAGTTTTGCCAAATTGCAGCTTGCTGAAACTATGTTTTTTTATTTAACCAAACATGCCATAGTTTCAACATCCCTGGAGGGAAGCAGTGATGCATAGCATCCCTACTTCCCTCCGCAGCCATACAGCTTCCAGCACAGCATAGTGCAGTCCTAGAAACTGTCCCTGCAGAGATCCGCAGCTGTACAGCTGGGAGCACAGCTGATGCTGAGAAGTAGATATACGTCGTATATCTACAGCCCAGCAAGAATTTACAGTGAGCCTACAATGTGTATACATCATACACATCGCTAGTTCACTTAACTCTTTGCTGACCTGAGCACTATGCACCAACCCAGAAAGAAGAGGGTTAACCAGCACTTCAGATCAGTGCTCATTAATCCTTTGGGGCTATACAGTATATACAGCCATCTATATATCTACTGTATACAGAAGCCATCTACTTACCCCATCCTGTTGTTCTGGCTGGGTATATGTAGCCCCACCCCCTAGTAATGACATCATTAGAGGTGGAGCTACAACCAGGAACCAGGGGTAGCATAATGTGAACAGACCCTTTTGACAATGTCTTCCCAAACAGGGAGTCTCCAGCTGTTGCTAAAATACAACTCCCTGCATGCCCAAACATGCCAAAGGCTGTCAAAGGCTAGTTTTGCAACAATTTGAGGCTCCCTGTTTGAGAAGACAATGCATTATGCATGTAGTAACCCATTTTGCATGCTTTTTTTCTTCTCGTTTCAGATTGGTGTATGCAGAGGATTATGATGGATTCTGTGGACTACATCGATGATTTACATTTTTTTTTCTTTTAATATAATGGCTAATGAGGGCTGTGGGGAGCGTTTTTTCAAATAAAATCATTTTTTCAATGTGTCATGTCATTTGTTTATTTTGTTTTTGTTTTTTAAATGGGCACTGTCAGATATAAAAACTTTTATGCTATACATCAAGGCAAAAAAAAATGTTCTACTATATATATATATATATATATGTATTTATTTTTATTATTATTCACATTTTATTAAAGAAAACTGCCTTTGAAAAGTCACTCTACTAGTGGTCCCTCCTGGGACACTGATGAGTCCTACGGCAGCATTAGCTTGTCCAAGGGTCATGGACAAGAGATCGCTGATCGACAAGGCTGCAGGAGGAACACAGCCTGCAGCAACACTGCTGTAACAGCTGTTGCAAAACTACAACTCCAAGCATGCCTGGACAGTCAAAGGATGTTTGGGCATGCTGGGAGTTGTAGTTTTACAAAAGCTATATGCACACAGCTGAAGGCAACACTGCTGCAAAAAAGAGTTATCCAAACACTTTCAGTCCAACTATTCCAAAACTACAAGTCCCAGAATTACAGGACTGACACGCACATGACATAGGAACATATAGAAAATGTATGCAAGAAAACTACTGTACTTTTAGCACTAAACCTTTGCACTAATTTAGGAAGATGTAAGTCATACACTCACCATATTGTCTTTGGTGGTAGAGTACAGGCAATCCCCAACAATCATTACTCCTGTCTATGTAACATGTACAGCATAAAACCAGAGAGGAAAGAGTTACAGAGCAGAGTGCAGTGACTGAATGACTGAGTCAGAGCAGAGTGAGGGAGAAAGATGAGTCATGCACAGTGCCGGCAAGAGAGGGACACGTCTCCTCTACAAGAGGATGGAAAAGACAGCAATATGCAATTTTTTGGTGAAATATGGGTGTTAGAGACATAAAAATTATATGTACATGATCAGGATTAGGTCCTGAGTAACATACAACAGTTTTGTCTTTTTTGTGGGATCAAGTGGGACAGGTACTTTACTTTTAATTTTCAGGCTTGGTAGTGATAGTCATCGTATAGACGGAATCCATTACTAAGTCGGGCCATTACTAAGCCCCCAAAACTGCTAACGCTAACCCCCAATTATTACCCCGGTATTCACCGCCACAGGGGTACCAGGAAGAGCCGGTACCAACAGGCCCGAAGCATTAACAATGGCCCTCCTGGGCCTAGGCGGTAACAGACTGGCATTATTTAGGCTAGAGATTGCCAAAAACAATGGTCCTCCCCCACACTGGTAACATCAGGCTGTTGCTGCTTGGTTGGTATCTGGCCGAGAATGAAAATAGGGGTAACCATGCACATCTTTAAAAAATAATAATAATACATTTTAAAAAAGGTGTATGATTTCCCGTATTTTCATTCTCAGCCAAATACCAACCAAGCAGTAACTGCCTGATGTTGCCAGGGTGGGTGAGGACTATTGTTATTGGCCCTCCCCATCCTAAGTAATGCCAGCCTGTTACCGCCTAGGCCCAACAGTGCTATTTTTTTAATGCTCCTGGCCTTTTGGTACCTTAGCGCTAGCTGTTTTTGGGGCTAACGCTAAGCCCGTCTTAGTAATAGACTCTGTCTATATGATGTCAAATGCAGAAGAGAAAAAGGTATATGTCCGGCACCGCTAGTCCTAAATGCAAAGGACAATAAGTGGGATACAAAGCAATTTCTGTATAACTCTGTATACGCTGACTGTGTCTCCCGGGGTGGTGCAGTGTTTCAGTAATATTAGAAGCAACAGCATGGATACAAGGCAGATGGTAAGGAAAACGCACTCACCCCGTTTCTTGCTGAGACGAATAGAAGATTCTTTATTTTCAGCGTGGTTCTCGGTATACAGAGACAGGTGCACAGGGAGCTGTGGATGGTCACAGGCAGGGGGCGTGAAAGGGGGCGGCAACTAGTTTCGCGCACGTGGGCGTTTCCTCTGGCTCGCACCCGTCTTAGTAATGGACTCTGTCTATAAGATGGCTTTGATTGCTATGCCTGAAAATTTAAATAAAAAAAAACACGACACATTGGAAAAATTATTTAATTTGAAAAAACCCTTCTACTCAAGCCCCCATTAGCCATTTTGTTAAAAGAAAAAAAATGAAGGTCATCGACATAGTCCATGGAATACGCCATAATTGTCTGCATACACGGATCTGAAACGAGAAGAAAAAAAATACACGAAAAATGGGTTAGTACATGCTTTGTCTTTTCAAATAGGGAGCCTCCAATTGTTGCAAAACTACAACT
The DNA here is from genome assembly GCF_029499605.1 of Hyla sarda. Taxonomy (NCBI): domain Eukaryota; kingdom Metazoa; phylum Chordata; class Amphibia; order Anura; family Hylidae; genus Hyla; species Hyla sarda. Next base: position 147,300,406 of record NC_079194.1, read on the forward strand.
CCCAGCATGTAACATAGTAACATAGTTCATGAGGTTAAAAAAAGACCAGAGTCCATCAAGTTCAACCTATATCCCTAATGAGTCCCTACTGAGTAGATCCAGAGGAAGGCAAAAAACCTTCATACTAGAGGTAAAAATTCCTTTCCGACTCCAAATATGGCAGTCAGAATAAATCCCTGGATCAACGTTCTGTCCCTATAAATCTAGTATACATAACCAGCAATGTTATTTCTCTCCAAAAATGCATCCAGACCCTTTTTGAACTCTTTTACAGAGTTCACCATGACCACCTCTTCCGGGAGAGAATTCCACAGTCTCACTGCTCTTACAGTAAAGAACCCCCGTCTGTGCTGGTGTAGGATCCTTCTTTCCTCTAGACGTAGAGGATGCCCCCTTGTTATGGATACAGTCCTGGGTATAAATAGATCATGGGAGAGATCTCTGCACGGTCCCCTGATATATTTATACATAGTTATTAGGTCTCCCCTAAGCCTTCTTTTTTCTAAACTAAATAACCCTAATTCTGATAATCTTTCTGGGTACTGTAGTCCTCCCATTCCCCGCATTACTCTGGTTGCCCGTCTTTGAACCCTCTCCAGCTCTACTACATCTTTCTTTTACACTGGTGCCCAGTACTGTACACAGTATTCCATGTGTGGTCTGACTAGTGATTTGTACAGCGGTAGAATTATTTCCTTGTCGTGGGCATCTATGCCCCTATTGATGCACCCCATGATTTTATTTGACTTGGCAGCAGCTGCCCGACACTGGTCACTACAGCTAAATTTGCTGTTAACTAAGACTCCTAAGTCCTTTGCTATGTCAGTCGTCCCAAGTGTTCTCCCATTTAATACACAATCCCAGCCCGGATTTTTCCTCCCCATGTGCATTACCTAACATTTATCAGTGTTGAGCCTCATTTGCCACTTCCCAGCCCAAATCTCTAACCTATCCAGATCCAGTTGTAACAGTGCACTGTCCTCTATTGTGTTTACAGAGTTTAGTATCATCTGCAAAGATTGTTACTTTACTATTCAACCCCTCTACAAGGTCATTAATAAATATATTAAACAGTGTAGGACCCAAGACGGACCCCTGTGGTACCCCACTAGTAACAGTCACCCAATCAAAATAAGTACCATTAATAACCACCCTCTGTTTCCTATCACTGAGTCAGTTACTTACCCACTTACACACATTGTCCCCCAGCCCGATCCTTCTCATTTTATGCACCAACCATTTATGTGGCAGAGTCTATGGCTGTCAGGGAACGCTGGGAATTTTAGTTAAGTAACAGCTGGACTCTGCCTATTTGGGAAGACACTGCCAGAAGGGTCTGTTCACATTAAACAAAACGTACAATGTGAACAGAGCCTCATACTTGCGACCCTGGCTCCCAGTTGTAGCTCCGCCCCTAACAACATCATCACTAGGGGCGAAGCTACACGGACTTGGCTTGGACAGGAGTCAGGGAGGTAAGTGGACGGTGGCTTCTGTATACAGTATATACAGACATCTATAAATGGCTGTATATATTGGATATAGGGGCTATAGGAACAGGGAGTCTTATTAGTATAGTGACGGTATTAACGGCTCCTGTATAGTGTACAGTGGCCAGTGGAGGTAAGTAGTGATGCTATGCATCACTCATCACCTCCTTACACTCTGTGGGCCAAGCCCTCTCCATACAACCCACAGAAAAACTGCCACGGGGTACAAAATTGGCTGTTTCCACACACCAGCAAAAATGCCAGAAAAACTGCCAAACGTTTGACAAAGCTGTGGCATATTTTCTGGCGTTTTGGCTCCAGGGGAAAAAAAACCTTAGTGGAATTCTAGCCTTTCTGGGGGGTTTCCTGGTGAAAAAAATTTAAATCAAGTGGAAACCTATTGTTAAAGGGGTACTCCCGGGGAAAACTTTTTTTTTTTTTTAATCAACTGGTGCCAGAAAGTTAAACAGATTTGTAAATTACTTCTATTAAAAAATCTTAATCCTTCCAGTACTTATTAGCTGCTGAATACTACAGAGGAAATTATTTTCTTTTTGGAACACAGAGCTCTCTGCTGACATGACGAGCACAGTGCTCTCTGCTGACATCTCTGTCCATTTTAGGATCTGTGCAGAGCAGCATATGTTTGCTATGGGGACTTTCTCCTACTCTAGACAGTTGTTGTTGTCCACAAAGCCTTTCTGATCAGCAGTGTAAGAATTAGTTTAGCATGATTTTAGGCTTTTGGATGTAAACTTCATTTCTGGAAGGTTAACATGGTACAATATACTGCACTGTTTCCCTTCACTGACAGTAAGCAGAGATTTTTATAAATATCAGGGAAAATGTTTCTCCATCCATACCAACCTGAGTCATCGATGTGCAGATGAGGAAGGTGATGCATATAGTATATGTAGAGATGAGCGAATCGAATCTGACGAACCGGAATTCATTACGAATTTCAGGAAAAATTTGATTCTGATCGAATACGAACTTCGGCACGATTTGATCGCATGAATCACTTTATTAAACTCCATTTTCCTGCGTTCTAGGCTGTTTTAGACCTAAGATGGTGGCTCCACATGTCAGTACATGGGGCAAGGCACCATGGGAGGGCAGGAAGCTGGCGCGGGAATCAAGGTAGGCGGGCTGACCCTGAATCACATGTCAGATGCAGCCTATCAGTGTTCACTGACCCCTGTGATGTCACAGCCCTATATAATCGGCGGCCATCTTCCCTCTGGTCATATCTTCTCCACACGAGATAGGGAAAGGAAGTGACTGCACGTCTGTGTGCTGATCGCATACAACGGCGTTATACAGCATATATGCAGCGGTGACATCAGCATTAGGGAAAGACACAGGGCACAGTGTTGCTGCAGTTCTGACCGAGAACGATTCTAGCAAAACCTCGTATTCTCGTTACTCAATATAGCAGGCATACAGGTGCTGCATAGCAGTCACCTGCGTCATAGATCTCACAGCTGTTTTACCTGTATGGAGCATCTAATCTCCTCTTTTTTCAGCCCAATTGAGTTTTTTCTGTTGCTCCACAAATCTGTTCTCACAATTGTGTGACAGAGTGCAATTTAGGGTTTAATCCCTGTAAAAAAAAAATTCTGTGGTGCTGCCCAGTTGGGTCCTGCTGCTGTTCAGAAATAAGTCACATTAGTGTGGACTTTAGTGCCTTTTTACAATTTTTCACCTGTTACTCTGTCTCTGTGCTAAATTCAGTGTTATACCACACGTTATATACCTGCCGGTGTATGAAAGAAAAAAAAAGTTTTCCTGCGTACAAATACGCTTAACAGTGGCCTTATCATTGCAAAGGGCCTACATACAAGCAAATAGCGTACCATATACCACCTTTTTTTCTGTCTCTGTGCTAAATTCAGTGTTATTCCACACGTTATACACCTGCCGGTGTATTAACCCCTTAACGACGCAGGACGTATATTTACGTCCTGCGCCGGCTCCCGCGATATGAAGCGGGATCGCGCCGCGATCCTGCATTATATCGCGTCGGTCCCGGCCGGGACCCGCGGCTAATACCACACATGGCCGATCGCGGCGATGTGCGGTATTAACCCTTTAGAAGCGGCGGTCAAAGCTGACCGCCGCTTCTAAAGTGAAACTGAAAGCGACCCGGCTGCTCAGTCGGGCTGTTCGGGACCGCCGCGGTGAAATCGCGGCGTCCCGAACAGCTGATCGGACAACGGGAGGGCTCTTACCTGCCTCCTCGGTGTCCGATCAGCGAATGACTGCTCCGTGCCTGAGATCCAGGCAGGAGCAGTCAAGCGCCGATAATGCTGATCACAGGCGTGTTAATACACGCCTGTGATCAGGATGACAAATCAGTGTGTGCAGTGTTATAGGTCCCTATGGGACCTATAACACTGCAAAAAAAAAGTTAAAAAAAAGTGTTAATAAAGGTCATTTAACCCCTTTCCTAATAAAAGTTTGAATCACCCCCCTTTTCCCATAAAAAAAATAAAACAGTGTAAAAAAAATATAAAATAAACATATGTGGTATCGCCGCGTGCGTAAATGTCCGCACTATAAAAATATATCATTAATTAAACCACACGGTCAATGGCGTACGCGCAAAAAAAATTCCAAATTCCAAAAAAGCGTATTTTGGTCACTTTTTATACCATTAAAAAAATGAATAAAAAGTGATCAAAAAGTCCGATCAAAACAAAAATCATACCGATAAAAACTTCAGATCAAATTAGTCCTCATACAGCCCTGTATGTGGAAAAATAAAAAAGTTATAGGGGTCAGAAGATGACATTTTTAAACGTAAACATTTACCTGCATGTAGTTATGATTTTTTTCCAGAAGTGCGACAAAATCAAACCTATATAAGTAGGGTATCATTTTAACCATATGGACCTACAGAATAATGATAAGGTGTAATTTTTACCGAAATATGCACTGCGTAGAAACGGAAGCCCCCAAAAGTTACAAAATGGCGTTTTTTTTTCGATTTGGTCGCACAATGATTTTTTTTTCTTTTTCGCCGTGCATTTTTGGGTAAAATGACTAATTTCACTGCAAAGTAGAATTGTCGACGCAAAAAATAAGCCATAATATGGATTTTTAGGTGGAAAATTGAAAGGGTTATGATTTTTAAAAGGTAAGGAGGAAAAAAACGAAAGTGCAAAAACGGAAAAACCCTGAGCCCTTAAGGGGTTAAAGAAAAAAAAAAGGTTTTCCTGCGTACAAATACGCTTTTTCAGTGGCCTTATCACTGCAAAGGGCCTACATACAAGCAAATAGCGTACCATATACCACCTTTTTTTCTGTCTCTGTGCTAAATTCAGTGTTATACCACACGTTATACACCTGCCGGTGTATGAAAGAAAAAAAATTTTTTTCCTGCATACAAATACGCTTAACAGTGGCCTTATCATTGCAAAGGGCCTACATACAAGCAAATAGCGTGCCATATACTACCTTTTTTTCTGTCTCTGTGCTAAATTCAGTGTTATACCACACGTTATACACCTGCTGGTGCATTAAAGAAAAAAAAGTTTTTCCTGCGTACAAATACGCTTAAAGGGGTAGTCCAGTGGTGAAAAACGTATCCCCTATCCTAAGGATAGGGGATAAGTTTGAGATTGCGGGGGGTCCAACCGCTGGGGCCCCCTGCGATCTCTCTGTACGGAGCCCCGTCAGCCCGCGGGAAGGGGGCGTGTTGACCTCCGCACGAAACGGCGGCCGACACGCCCCCTCAACACAACTCTATGGCAGAGCCGAAGCGCTGCCTTCGGCAATCTCCGGCTCTGCCATAGAGTTGTATTGAGGGGGCGTGTCGGCCGCCGCTTCGTGCGGAGGTCGACACGCCCCCTTCCCGCGGGCTGACGGGGCTCTGTACAGGAGATCGCAGGGGGCCCCAGCAGTCGCCCTACCCCCCCCCGCGATCTGCAACTTATCCTTAAGATAGGGGATAAGCTGTTCACCACTGAGTCACCACTGGACTACTCCTTTAACAGTGCGCTCATCATTGCAAAGGGCATACATGCAACCAAGTAGTGTACTATTTAGCACCTGTATTTCTGTCTCGGTGCTAAATTCAGTGCTATTCCACACATTATTATACACCGGCTGGTGTTTACAACAAAAAAAATTTTTTTTTTTCCGCGTTTAAATACGCTTATCAGTGCGCTCATCATTGCAAAGGGCATACATAGAACCAAGTAGTGTACTATTTACTACCTGTTATTCTGTCTCTGTGCTAAATTCAGTGCTATTCCACACATTAGTATACACCTGCTGGTGTATTTAAAAAAAAAAAAGTGTTTTTTCTGCGTAGAAATATGCATACCAGTGCGCTCATCATTGCAAAGGGCATACATACAACAAAGGAGTGTACTATTTAGTAACTTGTTATTCTGTCTAGGGCCTATATACTTTGAAAGGACAGCCGTAAGTAATCACCTGCTGCTGTTCTATACCCTCATAAACGCACTAAGTATGTCAGGCAGGGAAGTGCCAGGACGTGCACAGAGAAGGGGCAGAGGCCTACATACGTCAGGCAGAGTTGGCAGCAGACTTGGGGCGAGTGGCAGCAGGAGTCGCAGCAATAGGCCTGAGCTCCCGTTAACACCCAGCGGTCGTGTGGTCGACCCATCTCTTTGCACACTCATCCCCATCATCACAAGTGACATCTGACAACCCCAGTCAAGAGTCGGTGGGTTCCTCAGACACAACCCTCCTCGGTTGGCATGGCCCGGGAGCAGTCCCCGTAATCCCATTGCCTTTGTCCTATGCTGTTCCCTCTCCCAAAGAAGTATCTCATGCTTTGGGTTCAGCTCCACTATTTAGTGAAGACGATGTAATAGAGGAAAGTCAGCAGCTAATGGGCAGCCAAGAATGTGAGGAGACATGCGTCGCTTGCTCTGCAAGACGGCCAAGTAGTGATGCGGAGAGTGACGTGGGAGGCGGTGTTTCAATTGTTCAGGGTCCTGAAGCAGACACTGTTGCAGAACACGAGGAGGACATCAGTGACGTGCACACATCTTTTGATGATGATGAAGCCGATCGCAATTGGGAGCCGGGTGCAGAAGCCGGGGCTTCATCATCATCATCATCATCATCAGCAGAAGAGATTTGCTCTTTGTCTATGAGGCAGCAAGGCGATAGCACGGTTGGCAATCAGCGTGGTGGTGGCAGTAGTGGAAATTCAGGATCCAAACATGCAAGGGGAGACCACCCGCTTCGCGGCAAGCTACCATTCAGGGAGGTAGTGGAACAGGGGTTCCTGGAGACGGCGCCAAAAGCAGTGAAATAGTGCGGACTGCGGGTGGGAAAATCAGCTATTCTGCGGTGTGGTTGTTCTTCATAAAGAATCCGGAGGACCTTAGCGTAGTCACATGCAAAATCTGTCGACAGAAAGTGAAGTGTGGCCAGGGTCCCAATCTCGGCACCCCGGCCCTGCGTCAACACATGATTCGCCACCATAAAGCGGCCTGGGATAACCGTGGCTCCGATGTAATGGTCCAGCCTGCTGCATCACCCAGTGGCCATCCGCTCCCTCCGTCATCCAGCCAAGGCTCCACCACCTCAGCCAAAGGGAGCATTGTGTCAAACCCTCCTTCTTGCGCTCCTGCTTCTTCCGCTCGTAATCAGCCATTCCGCAAACAATCGATCGGCGAAGCCATGTCCAAGAGACAACAGTATGCGCCCACTCATCCAACGGCGCAGAAGTTGAATGCGCTCCTGTCCAAGTTGCTGGTGTTGCAGTCCCTCCCTTTCCAACTGGTGGACTCTGCAGCTTTCAGGGAATTGATGGCTTGTGCCGAGCCGAGGTGGAGAGTCCCAAGCCGTCATTTCTTTGCGAAGAAGGCAGTACCAGCCCTGCATAAGTTTGTACAAGAGAAGGTGGGCCAGTCCTTGAGCCTGTCAGTGTGTTCAAAAGTGCACGGCAGCGCCGATGTGTGGAGCTGTAACTACGGGCAGGGACAATACATGTCTTTTACGGCCCACTGGGTAAATGTCGCTCCCAGGCAGTTGGTCCTTTTACAGTGTGCGCCTCCTCCTCCTCCTCCCCCATGTCCTCGGCCTCCACTGCACGTCCAAATCTCGGTGGCCCTTCATTGTACCACGTGTGTAGGGCACAGCGGTGTCAAGCCGTCCTTCACATGGTTTGCCTTGGCGAACTGAGTCACACAGGGGAGGAACTGCTAAAGTTTATTAGGGAAGAAATCCGAGTATGGCTAACTCCACGAAATCTGGAAATGGGAACCCTGGTGACCGACAATGGGAAGAACATTGTGGCCGCGCTGCGACAAGGAAGTGTGAACCATTCGCCCTGCATGGCACACGTGTTGAATCTGGTTGTCAAGAAGTTCATCAAATCTTCACCACATTTGCAAGACGTCCTGACAATGGCAAGGAAACTGTGCATGCACTTCAGCCACTCGTACACCGCCAAGCACACTTTGCTTGAGCTGCAGCGTCAGAACGGTATCCCACAACATAGTCTCATTTGTGACGTTGCCACACTTTGGAATTCCACCCTCCATATGTTGAACAGACTATACGAACAAAGGAAAGCAATCACGGATTTTTTGATGATACAAGCAGATAGGAGTACTCCCCTGTGTAACTTCAATGTGAAAGAGTGGCAGCTCATACGTGACACCTGCCGTTTGCTGAGGCCCTTTGAGGAAGCCACATTTTTTGTTAGTCGCTCGAATTATGCCATGAACAACGTAATTCCACTCCTACATTTACTCCAAAAAATGATTGAAAACATTGCTGGTCACGGCAATGGAGACGTTGCGCCTACATCAGAAGGCTACATGAGTCCTGTGGGGAATGAACTGGAGGAGGATGATGAGGGGCAGAGCGGAGCACAGTTTACGGTGGATGAGATGGCCGGTGTTTCTGGTCATTGGACAGGAGAGGAGGAGTGTCACGCCGAGCGCTCCGGGTCATGCTGCCTCCCCGGAGCGCTCACGGCCTGCTTCTGCTTGCAGCGCTCCGGTCGGCACCGCCGACCGCGAGCGCTGCTCCCTTGTCACCGGAGGGGACGCGATCCGAGGAACGGGTCGTGCCAGCCCTCGGATCGTGCCCCATATCACTCACCTCACGCCTCCGTCTGCTTCCTCCCGGTGCGCGTGGCCCCGCTCCCTAGGGCGCGCGCGCGCCGGCTTGCTAAAGTTTAAAGGGCCAGTGCACCACTAATTGGTGCCTGGCCCAATCGCTCCCAATCACTCCCATTCCTATAAAAGCCCACTTCCCCTTCCTCTCCTTGCCGGATCTTGTTGCCTTGTGCCCAGTGAAAGCGTTATAGTGTGTTTCCAAGCCTGTGTACCCAGACCTTCTGCTGTTGCCCCTGACTACGAACCTCGCTGCCTGCCCTGACCTTCTGCTATGTCTGACCTCGCCTTTGTCTTGTCCTTGTGTACCGCGCCAGTCTCGGCTGCCAGAGAGGTCGAGTCGCTACTGGGGAACACGACCTGGTAGTTACCGCCGCAGCATGTCCATCCCGCTTTGCGGTGGGCTCTGGTGAACACCAGTAACTGCTTAGAACCGATTCCCCAGTACGACCCGCATCATCGCCTCTCTGGCACAGAGGATCCACCACCAGTGTCCTCATCAGCCGCTAATCCGGACCCTGACAAGGAGCAGGAGCAGCCAGAGGAGCTGGAGGGTTATTACGAGGGAGGCGAGACAGAGGACCCAGACACACCGTGGCAGTATGCAGTGGAGATGGAGGCAGGTAGTCCCAGCGAGTCACTGTCACAAATGGCACGATGCATGCTGAGTTGCTTGCGTAGTGACCCCCGAATTGTCAAAATTCATCAGCGCGATGACTTCTGGATCTCCACCTTATTAGACCCTCGCTACCGGCCCAGAATGGGGGCCTATTTTACACCCACTGAGAGGGAGGACAAACTGACCTACTTCAGGGAGCTTCTACGTAGTCGGTTGGCCGATGGTCCATCCACTCGCAGGTCTGACTCGGGGGGCCCTCTGCGCTCACCTTCAACTGCCACGGCTGCTGGGGAGGGGAGGGGTGGCAGGAGCAGTACCGGCTCAATCAGCAGCAGCCTGAGTCTACAGTCGCTGATGAGTAGCTTCCTTCAGCCGCATAGTGAAGCTACTCATCAGCAGCAGGTGGACATGGAGCAGGACCTGAACCAGCAGGTGGTGGCTTACCTTGACATGACCCTGCCAACAACCGTTGAAGATCCGCTGGACTTCTGGGCAGCCAAACTCGATTTATGGCCGCAACTAGCGGAGTTTGCCCTGGAAAAGCTGTCCTGCCCGCCCAGTAGTGTGCCATTAGAGTGGGTGTTTAGTGCGGCCGGGGCCATAGTCACCCCAAGGCGAACTCGTCTGTCCACTAAAAATGTGGAGAGGCTGATGTTTGTCAAGATGAATCAGGGATGGATCAGCCAGGATTTCCAGCCACCAATGACAGATGGGTCTGAGTAGATTGACCATGCTCCTACAACAACATTTTCTCTATTGTGGTTGGTTATGAAACCCTCTGGGGCAGACCTGGGCATTGTACGGCCCGCTTGCCACATACGGCCCTTTGATTGGCTCTGACCGGCCCGCGCTGATTGGGGGACAACTATGCTGCCTAATCTGGGGGACAACTATGCTCCAAATCTGGGGGACATCTATGCTGCCTAATCTGGGGGACATCTATGCTGCCTAATCTGGGTGACATCTATGCTGCCTAATCTGGGGGACAACTATGCTCCTTATCTGGGGGACAACTATGCTCCTAATCTGGGGGACAACTAAGATCCTAATCTGGTGGACATCTATGCTGCCTAATCTGGGGGACAAGTATGCTCCTAATCTGGGTGACAACTATGCTGCCTACTCTGGGGGACAAGTATGCTCCTAATCTGGGGGACATCTATGCTGCCTAATCTGGGTGACATCTATGCTGCCTAATCTGGGGGGACATCTATGCTGCCTAATCTGGGGGACAAGTATGCTCCTAATCCGGGGGGACATCTATGCTGCCTACTCTGGGGGACAAGTATGCTCCTAATCTGGGGGACATCTATGCTGCCTAATCTGGGGGACAACTATGCTCCTAATCTGGGGGACATGTATGCTGCCTAATCTGGGTGACATCTATGCTGCCTAATCTGGGGGACAACTATGCTCCTAATATGGTGAAAACTGATGCTTCTGGCCTTGGGCCTATAATTTTTTGAAGTTTAGCAGTAGCTAAATACATGCTTAATGCAAATGTCAACATTGATCTTTAAATGTAAGGGGTTATGAAACCCTTTTGGGTACTGCAAATGACTGCTCCAGACTCATTCTGTGTCTTTCACAAACTACTTGCCTCCCTGGTGCCTAAGGCCTTGGGCCTATAATTTTTTGAAGTTTAGCAATAGCTAAATACATGCTTAATGCAAATGTAAACATTGATCTTTAAATGTAAGGGGTTATGAAAACCTCTTGGTTACTGCAAATGCATGCTCCAGACTCATTCTGTGTATTTCAGGAACTACTTGCCTCCCTGGTGCCTCTGGCCTCGGGCCTTACATTTTTGGATGTTTAACAGTAGCTAAATACATGCTTAATGCAAATTTCAACAATGATGGTTAAATTCTCGGCGCTCTGCCAGGTCCTTCTCCTACCCCGCCTGGGCCGATCCGAGGACCTCACTAACCAACTCACTAACTAATCCAATCGCTTATAGCGACGGGCGGTGTGTACAAAGGGCAGGGACTTAATCAACGCCAGCTTATGACCCTCACTTACTGGTAATTCCTCGTTTTAAGGTTAAATAATTGCAATCCCAGATCCCTATCACGAACTGGTTTCAGCGTGCAACACGCACCTGTCCTTGAAAGATAGAGACACGCTAATCCGTTCAGTGGAGCGCTAGTGCGGCCCAGGACATCTGAGGCCATAACACACCTGTTATTGCTCAATCTCGCAATTGATCGGGCAAGGTAAGGGGTTATTAAAGCCTCTTGGGTACTGCTGAGGCCTACTCCTGACTGCTCCCGGTGCAATGTATGGGGTAATTAAACACTCGGGTAGAGTTATTGTTAAATTTACTGATAATTTTATCAGTAATAAAATAGAATTTTGCAGAATGCTAACCATTACACAACGGAACGCTTGTTGCGTGTGATTTTTTTTTATGAAAAAAAATATATATATATATGGAGAGTGATTAACTCTGCTTAATCATTTTTGGCGATTAGAATCCTTTTGTGATCTGATCTTTTGGAGACAGATGCGCTTACACGCATGTAATAATTTTTTTAACCAAATTTCAAACATTGTGTGGTTTATTATTTTTAAGAAGAATGTCTTTTGATGGTCCACCATCCTGCATTATAGAGTCTTCTGAACTGCTGCATATGCGCTTGTTTTTAAAAAACAGGTATTTTGTCAGACAATTTCAATAAAATTTTGCGGTTTTTTGGGGTGGATTGTGAATCCCGGGTGTGTACTCGTGCATCAGCCAACTCCAGGCTGTGTCTTTCAGGCAATCTATGGGTTCCTGATGCCGCAGAGGTGGGGCCTGAGTCTGGGAATTTAAAATTTTTGGATTGCGGGTGCTACCAAAAAAGATGGACACACCCTAATCCGTTCAGTGGAGCGCGCCTGCGGCCCCGGACATCCGAGGGCATAACACACCTGTTATTGCTCGATCTCAGGAGAAGGGGGGTTCATCATCGGGAGAAGAGAGTTGCAGGTTGCCCTTGAGTCAGCAAGGCGGTAGCACGGTTGGCAGTCAGCGTGGTGTGGCAGTAGTGGAAATTCTGGAGCCAAACGTGCCCGGGAGAGACCACCTGCTTCGCGGCAGCTTACCTTTCCGGGAGTTAACGGGTTACCAGCACTGGTCCATGAAAGATAGAGACACGCTAATCCGTTCAGTGGAGCGCGCCTGCGGCCCCGGAAATCTGAGGGTATAACACACCTGGTATTGCTCGATCTCGCAATTCATCATGCAAAGGTAGGGGGTTATTAAAGCCTCTTGGGTACTGCTGAGGCCTACTCCTGACTGCTCCTGGTGTAATCTATGGGGTAATTAAACACTCTTGGGTAGTGTTTTTTTTTTTTATTTACTGATAATTTTATCGGTAATAAAATTGAATTTTCCAGAATGCTAATCGTTACACAACGGAACGCTTGTTGCATGTGATTTTTTTATGAAAACAAAAAAATAAAAAAAATACGGACAGGGATTAACTCTGCTTCATCATTTTGGGCGAAAAAAGTCCTTTGGTGATCTGATCTTTTGGAGACAGATGCGCTTACACACATATTGAATTAGTTTTTGTAAAAAAAAATTCAAACATTGTGTGGTTTATTATTTTTGAGAAGAATGTCTTTGGGTGGTCCACCGTCCTGCATTATAGAGTCTTGTGTTGGATATGTTCTTACACAAAGGTATTTCTTCAAAAAATTTCTGAAATGTTGTTGTTTTTTGGAGGGGATTGTGAATCCCGGGTGTGTACTAGTGCATCAGCCAACTCCAGGCTGTGTCCTTCAGGCAATATATGGGTTCCTGATGCCGCAGAGGTGGGGCCTGGGTCTGGAAATTTCTCATTTTTGGATAGCGGGTGCTACCTATGAGAAATCTTTGTCAAAAATGTCATATATTGTGTTGTTTTTTGGGGGAGGATTGTGAAGCCCTGGTGTGTAGTGTACTAGTGCATCAGCCAACTCCACGCTGTGCCATTCAGCCACTAAATCGTCTCCTCTTGCTATCCAACATGTCCACGCTGTGTCATTCAGCCACTATATGGTGTCCTCATGCTGCCAACACCTCCACGCTGTGCCATTCAGCCACTATATGGTGTCCTCATGCTGCCAACACCTCCACGCTATGTCATTCAGTCACTATATGGTCTCCTGACACTGATGCCACCACCAGGCTCTGTCATTGTGCTGCTGTGCGGCAGTGATTCTAAAAGCGATGCCGGTAATCTGCATGCTATTCTGAATAACAGTATTATTTCACTACCCCAGCACACTCCATATGCGTTTTAGGACACAGCAAAGTGTTCTATACCCCTATAGAGGCTGTATGTAGGCTAGAAATAGCCTTTTTTAATATCGATTCGCCGTGAACAAATTCGGATCAAAACAAACTTTTCGGGAAAATTCGGTGAATCGGCCGAATCGAATTTTTGAAAAGTTCGCTCATCTCTAAGTATATGCATCGCCGTTCACGAGGATTTTCACATAATAATACACATATACACAGACACAGGGACAAATAATATCACCACCATATAATGACAGGTTAATACTACCATACTTATTCTCAATAAAACCCCTATAGACAGACTAATATTTCCCCATACAGTGACCATATAGTGGTGACCCGGCTCTACACAGGCTCTGCAGACCATACACATACAGTTTGATTACATACAGTTACATCAGGTGACATCTTCTCTGATCGGAGTCACTTTCCTCTTTTTCTTCTGCATCTGGTCCAGGCCGTCATGAGGATTTCTTCCAGCCACAACTCGTCTCCACAGAACATGCCAGACAAACATTTTAGGTTGTGCATTCTTTAAGCACCTTTAGCGCGCTATACTTTAATAATAACCACCCTTGGTGTACCACACATGTTACGCTGAGCGCTCCGGGCCCCCTGCTGGTCTCGGAGCGCTCACAGTGTGTGTCCCCAGGCAGCGCTTCGGCGTCTCGGCATGTGCATCCCCGCTCCCTAGGGCGCGCATGCACCGGGACGCTTAGATCTAAAGGACCAATGCACAGGTGATTGGTGCCTGGTCCAAACTGGTTTATTAAGGGTTAAGCCTTGTGAGAGGGAGTGCTGTTTGGACTTAATTAGGCCTCACCTGTGCACTGCCTATAAGTACCGTCTCTTCCCACAGCCTCCTGCCATATCTTTGTTGCCTTTGTACCTGAGAGAAAGCATTCCTTGCTCCTGTGTTACCCTGCCTGTTGCCATTCCCGTTGCTACTGACTACCGCCTGTGAACCTGTGCTGCCTGCCCTGACCACTTTCTACGTCTGACTACGCCTTTGCCTGATCCTCTTGTACCTTGCCTTATCTCAGCAGCCAGAGAGGTTGAGTCGCTACTGGGTGGAACGACCTGGGGGTTACTTGCCGCAGAAAGTCCATCTCGCTTTGCAGCGGGCTCTGGTGAAAACCAGTAACTCCTTAGACTCCGTTCCCCTGGTACGGCCCACGTCATCACCTCTCTGGCACAGCGGATCCACCACCAGCCTCCGCTACCAGCTACCAGCCCGGATCCTGACAGCACAGTAGAGTGGATATATAAGCGGATTGGGGAAGAGTAGGTGCTTTTCCCTATTAAGTAGCTCCCTACACATGGTTTCCCCCATTCCCCCAAGTAGGTAGATGCCACCTTGTCGGTAGGTCCCCATGTAGATAGCTGTAGGTATTTATTCCCTGTAGGCAGTAGAAGCCACCTATAAGTAGGGATTACGCCCTGTAGGTAGGTCCCATTGTAGATAGTACCCCCCCTTTATAAAGTTGCAGTCCCTAGTATATAGTTGCAGCCACCCATATTTGTGGTCGTGGCTCGAAGAGCCGTGAATGAATAACCTAAGGAGAAAACATGATTAGGATGACTTACCGACCTAACCTTGAATTCCTATGGAACCTGAAACATAAGAAGTAAGGAAACAGCGGTTGAAGTGTGCCCAAAGTACCACGACCGTTGGTACGCCTATAGAGGGCAAAAAGTCAGAAATAGGATGCAACTTGATTTTATTTAGTTTACAGAGCCAGTATCTTAAATACATTTGCCATTTCCATTGAAGGGTCGGGCACAAAACGGTCAAAGCAAGCAGAACTCCAACGACCCAGCTTCTTGATCACGTGAGCTGGAACGTTGTGTCTAGAAGCAGCTGAGGCCACGCCAATTCTGAATGAGTGCCCTGTGATGCCTGCAGAGTCTTTACCCAACATGGTGATGAGTGACCGGACGTGTTTGATGAACTGTGATGACGTAAAAGCATGGCCACCAAGAGGTAGAAGTGGACCGTCCGCCGCTCGCCCCGACAACATGGCCAGGAAGGCCGATAGGGCAGCTACCGGGCACCAACGATGTGACGTGGGAAAGTAGCGGACGGACGCTCCCCACCTGCAGGTTTTGGTGGCCAGCAGAGAAAGGGTGAAACCTGAGCCACTAGGCGACAGCTGGCCCAGGGTCAGGCCCAGTGATCTGTGCCCGAGACGCCTGAACTCACCGGGCCTGAGAAAGCCATAGAAAGAGAGGTGAATGGCCGCTTTGATGACCGTACTTAGGTGGTAACCGAACGGGTGAGTGTCTAGCAGGGTGCACATGGCCCTGAAGAGGTCCCCGGTGACCGGTGCGCGGGAAGGTGACCTGTGAAGTGAAGAAAGTGACACACCTCTGAGAGCAGCATTAGGGTGCAACAAGGACCTGTGGGGCTGAAGACCCGTGAGGTGCAGCTTGATGGTATTGTGGGACAAGTGTAAGGAGGAGTGGCAAAAACCAATGAACGCTAGGGAAGAATGCACCGAGATTGTGGCAGGCAGACCTAAGTTGTTCATGAAGGTAGTGAAAGACGCCAGAGCAGAATCATAAGCCCGAATTGTGCTGGGTGCTAAGGAACCTCGGATTAGAGCGATAGCCACTGCTGAGTAGGTGGCTAGGCCGTCAGTTGCTGGAGCGGGGGGACCGTGGTTCCAGTTCGATCTGCTCCTGGTAGTACCTGAAAGAACAGCCTCAGGTTAGCTCGGGACAATGCGTCAGCTGCAACATTTAACCTGCCCTCAATATGTTCGACTGAGAAGTGGAAGTCGTGCTTGAGTGCTAGCAACACGAACTTCCTGACGAAGCGCATGATGTGGGGGGACTTAGAGCACCCTTTGTTTAGTATATCGACCGTGGCCGTGTTGTCGCATATGAAGCGAACAGTCGTGTTACTCCAAGACCGTCCCCACACTGCAGCGGCCGCTACAATGGGATATATCTCTAACAGTGCAGAGGTTTCTTTGAAACCGGGAATGTTGCCGATCTCTGGAGGCCAAGGACCTGCCAGCCACTGATTCTTGTGTATAGCTGCGAACCCGAGTGCAGAAGCATCGGACCGCACAATGGGGGACAGTTCTGATGCTCCAGGAGTAAAGAAAGACACCCCATTCCATTTGTCTAAAAACTGGTTCCACATAAGTAGATCTGCCATGGCTTCATTGTCAATGTGAATAGTCTGCCTCTGGCCAGAGACTGAGGGGAAATGAATGCTCTCCCCTGAGGGATAATCCTCATGGCGAAAGCCATCATTCCCAGGAGGCTTTGAAGCTCGACCCTGGAGACCGTACGACACCTGGAGAGGCTGTGTAGTCGCTCCCGGATTCTGGCCAGTTTGTCCTGTGGTAGTCTCGCTTGCATGTTCCCGGTATCCAGGATGATACCCAAGAAGACAAGCTGGGTGGAGGGACCCTCTGTTTTGTGTGAAGCGACAGGGACGCCAATCTCTTTGAACAAAGCCAGCAGTGAGGAAAGGTTACTTGGAGTATGTTTGGGGTGTTCAAGCAGCAAGAAATCATCCAAGTAATGTATGGTGTGTTGGCAGTGTGTGACATTTTGGAGTGCCCAGTGAAGGGCTGTGGCCAACTGATCGAAAAGCCAAGGGCTACTCTTCGTGCCAAAAGTGAGTTTGGTGGTGAGACCAAGCCTGTGTGGAATCCGTCACAGAACCCAGCCACCAACCAACTGACTCAGTTGGGATCAGGGTGACAGACGAGGACCCCGGCCAGGACCTGCACCTGGACCACGCCTAGTCACGTCTGAGAGCCCTTCTGGGAGCAGATTGAGCTGGGGTGAGCTCTGTAACAGGTGAGACATATGTGCAGGAGTCTGCAGTTGCTGTATTGACAGGAGGAGAGATTGAAGTTGTTGCAGATCGGGGATTTGCCCAGGAACCTCACCGGCCTGCCCAGCCTGTCTAGAGCGCCTGTGTTCCTCTGAGGAGTAGAGGCGTGGGAGCTGGGGACCCTGCTGGAGCTAGGCTCCCCTGGGTCGCTGCTCCTAGGACACCAGTTGGCTGAGTGGGAGGTGAGTCCGCACACAGCGCAGGACGGAGCTTTCAAGCCTGCGAAGTGATCGCAATAGAGCTCCGTATCAACAACCCCCCAGTTAGTTATATAGTTGAATTCAGCGTAAGCTGCCGCTGCTTTGGCCGAGAAGGATTTGTGGTAATCATAAAACGTAGTGCCCCCGTATTTATGAGCCATCTGGATAACTCTGTGCAGATACAGGTCTAACTCGACCCTGCGGCTAGAGCTGACCGAGCAGATGACGTCCCTTAAGAGGCCGAATGCAAGGACGAATTCGGTGACGTTCAAGGACCTGTTGAGCCTGGCGTCCTTGCTTTTGAATGTCACCGCCAGCTCACCACAGGCAACAGTCTTGGTGTCCTTGATGTCTGTCGTAGCGATTAGAAGGGACGCAAGGTTGACATCCTTGCCCTCTAAGATCTCTTTTTTAATGGGCGCCGGGATGAGATGCGCTGGGGTGATGTTGGGTGGGAGTTGTGGCGTACCTGTAGGCGTAGCCTGTGAGGTAGAAGCCGTGGGAGCTGCCGTAGTGGGAGCAAATTCGCTACTCTTGGAGGAGTCCATAAGGTCCAGTCTGGCCTGGAAGCCAGCGACTGATGCTAGGACGTCTGCCATTATAGTATGAAGCTGGGACAGCGAGCCGCTTGACGCCTGAGCCTGGACAGCTTCCTGACTGCCCCTGGGGGCTTGGTCGGCAGTGAGCAGGTTATACAGTTCGCCCTTCCTGGCAGAGGCTGGGAAGGGGATGTCCCTTCGCCTTAACTCCTCCATCAACCTGGGAATGGTCCATACTCGGTATGACGGCATGCTGCCTCGATCCAAAGCCCTGGCGGGGGTCTCCGGAACAAAGAGGGCATCCTTAATGTCCGAGCGATGGGACATACCTCTAGCCGAACCTATCTGGGCCAGTGAAGGGTGCCGGTGGGGAAAAGAAAAATGACTGATGAATTTGCAACTAACTCAACTTCACCTAGCTACTAGACACGGGAACTGACCTGCTGCTGTCCTGAGCTGTAGGGACAACGCGACAGCCTTGGCGGCACGACCTGATACAGCTGTGAATATTATATGAGACAATTAGCCTGGTGTAACAACTAGAGGGTGTGGGTGGCGAAGAGAGTAATTACTGTAGTGACTATGTGTATGCCGTTTGCGCTGAAGAAGAGTCAGAAACGGCACACGCAGAGGACCCCGCTGAAGACGTGTCAGACAAAAGGTGATCCTCCGCCTAGTTTAATGACATGTTGCGCTGAATGAGTCAGGTACAACATGAGTGCCATGCCCCGACTGAAGCAGAGTCAGATCGAGAGCCGAGTGGCAGGTGTGTGTGAGGACGCGCGTGGCTGTGATGGAATGTCAGTAGCAGCGTCATGCGTGACATCGGGGAGTATACCCGTGGATGTCAGAACCGTGGATCACGGGACGTGAGTTTGTGGGTTTGCACGTGTGTATGCAATTATAATATGTATTTCCCCCGCCCCCCTTTTTTTTTTTGTACCTCGAGCTGCAAGCTGAGAGGAAAACGTTTAGAAGGGAACCTAATCACCGACTAAACAAACCTGAGGGGGGGGGGGGAGAAATCACAGAAATGACATTTTGGAAGCATAGTAGATAGTGCGGTCTCCAGTAGCGACCGTGAAAATGGAAATTACGAGTGGTACAGTGTGAGTACGCAATTCTCTCCCTGCCTTGAGCTGAAGGGAGCCACTGGTGAGGTCTGGTAGCCATGGGAACTGAGCAACAACGTGGAGCATGCATGAGTCGTGGGCCCATTGCTATGGAGACCATGGAGACCAGTGTTTTGAGTGGGCGTGAAGCCCTGCGCTCACTGAACTCACTGAGGCCCTGTGCAGGTGGCCCAGGCTAGAAGTGGCACCCTGGATTTTTTATGTGCTGCCCCAGGAGAGCGCATGCATGCCTTTTCCCTATTGTTTTATAGTCTTTTACATGCCCTGTCTCCCAGGGGAGACCCCCATATGCAGCAATACCCCAAAACAAAAACTCCTCCCCTTTATGTACATTATACATGTATATATCTATTTTTCTCTGGGCCCGGGGCGCATGCCCCGCCCACCGTGACCCCGGAGCTCCGCCCCTCCCATCTCCCCGCCATGTCTAGGACACGCCGGAGAGGGGAAGCAGCGCGAGGCCCGGCGGGACGGATACACCGATCGGCGCCCGTGTCGGCCTCTCCTCGGTCAGTGACGCGAGGCGGCGCCGGGGGAGTGACGCCATCCGCTGGCGCCGCGAAACCCTGCCCCCCCAGCCATGCCACCGACGAGCCAGCGAGCGGCGTGAGGGAATGGAGCAACGGGACCAGCACGAGGACGTCTCCCCGTCCCGGGCCAGTGGCGCCACCAGGCCGAAGGAGAACCAGATAGGGGCGGAGCCCTGTTGTTGACCGGGGAAACCCGGACTCCCGGGAGCGGCAGCGAAGCCGGCGGGAGGGCCCGGGAACGTGGGGGGAGGGCGGCCCTGGCAAGGAGAGCAGTACCCTGCCCCAAAACAACGTAGACAAGGTAGTAGTAGTAGCAGCAGCCCTGCTAGGAAGCAGTAGTAGTAGCAGCCCACTTTAGGTAGGTGAAGTAGCAGCAGCAGTGCATTTTAGGTACATACATATATCATACATACAAACATTATACATACATACACATACATAATACATATACACATCATACATACAAACATCACACATACATATACACATAATACATACACACATCATACATACATACATACATACATCTAGCATACATGCACACATCTATCATACATACACACATTATACATACACACAAATCCTACACACACATATACATACACCCACCACCTCCAGACCCCCCCCCCCTTTCCCCCCACACATAACACATGCATACACATATATCATACATAAACACACATCATACATACACCCGGCGCCTCCAGATCCCCCTCACACACACGCACATAATACAAGCACACACATTGCTCAAACACACATCAAACATACATCCTTCTAGCTTACACATATCTATCATACATACACACATCATACATACATTACATACACACACATCATACAAACACACAAACATCATGCATACATACATACATACATCTTGCTTACACACATCATACAAATATTAGATACATACACACATCATACATACACACATAATTCATACATACATACACACACATCAACATACACACATAATTCATACATACATACATACACACATCATACATACATCCTTCTAGCTTACAAACATCTATAATGCATACACACATCATGCAGCTGCACTCACAGCTAGGGAGCACACAGATTTCCACGTTCCACTTATTCTTTCCCACGAATCATGGCCGTTGTTGCAAGTATTAGGAGCTGACATGCGTTGGTGGAAGGGGTATTTATTGGGCTCTGGGTTGTGTTGGAGGTGGGGGTCTCTTTGTTGGGGAAGTAGTAAACACGGTGGTGCCGCCTGTGATCCTGACCCCAGCCAGTGGCTAAGAATTCTGATATTTCTTTCCCCCCCCCCCCCCCCCCCCCCCCAGCGCCCTAAGGCAGCTGCCTTAGGCTAACGCGGAGCCTGGTCACAGACTGGGTTCCTCTTTTCTAGCCTGCCCCCCCCCCCCCCCCATATAAAAAGAATATGTATATTGATAGTCTGTGGAATGTTCTAGTCTGGGGACTGGAGTGCAGTGTCCAGCTCCCAGGTTAGTCCAATACGAGTCTAATTTAATTTATTCCATCCAACGAATTCAATCAGGAAATAACTTGTAGGTTCTACTTGGTTTACAAAAATGTTGGAAGGGTTATTTATTTCTGTACATTCCTGCTCTCCGGTCTGCTTAGCGATTCTGCTGACCTGGCTCAGCTATATTTAGAAAGGGGGGAAATGTATTTTTTTTTCTTCTAAAGCATTTTCCTTTTTAAAAATTAAAAAGAAATGTTCAAAGGAACAAACTCCTGAAGTAAGTGTGTATTCTCAAGTTCACCGTACCCATTGACTATATGATGCAGTGGTTCTCAACCATTGTGAAGTGGGTAGCAAAATCAGCAGCAGAAATGATGCAGCAGATCCTGTACATGTGAATGTTCTCTTAAGGGGTTATCAAGGAATAGAAAAACAGAGCTTCTTTCTTTAGAAAACAGCCCCACACCTGTCCTCAGGTTGTGTGCAGTAGTACAGCTTTGCTTCATTCATTTCATTAGAAGGGAGTTGCAATACCACACACAACCTGAGGGTCGGGTGGAGCAATTTTTGAAAGAAATCCACTGTTTTTCTAATTTTTTAAGGACCATATGAACCCCTGACAATGGCTAGTCAGTGCTATTATTGTATGTTGTATGTAGGGACATTCTGTGTAGTACTATTACTACTTATCTTTAATCTGTAATGTTGGCAGAATGGATGACTTTGTGTGTTCTGACGGTATTGATTCAGCGTTATCCAATGATATCTGAAGCTTTTCCTGTTCCATTTGAAGAAAGAATTGGCAGACAAACACCAGAGCCAAATCCAGAAAACGGTTTTATTTGTCCAAACCTTCCATGACCCTCGGCAGTCTCTCCTCGGGGAGCAGCACAGTGTGGCACAAGAATGAGATCGCCGCCAGGGGTTGGAAATGGCGAAAGAATTTATAATATGATAGTGAGCTGAGACCTGAGGCTAATGGGGTTGTGAATAATCTGGTATGTGACTGTGCGTAGTTATGGATGTGATTCTGTTTGTGACTGTGTACTTGATAACGTGATTGTGTTTTATTGTGAAATCATGATTGTGTGTTATTGTGTATGTGATATCATGATTGTGTGTTATTGTGTATGTGATATCATGATTGTGTGTTATTGTGTACGTGATATCATGATTGTGTGTTATTGTGTATGTGATATCATGATTGTGTGTTATTGTGTATGTGATAACGTGATTGTGTGTTATTCTGTGCGTGATATCGTGATTGTGTGTTATTGTGTAGGTGATATCATGATTGTGTGTTGTGTTGTTGTGTATGTGGTAACATGATTGTGTGTTGTTGTGTATGTGATAATATGATTGTGTGTTGTTGTGTATGTGGTAACATGATTGTGTGTTGTTGTGTATGTGATAACATGATTGTGTGTTGTTGTGTATGTGACAACATGATTGTGTGTTGTTGTGTATGTGGTAACATGATTTTGTGTTGTTGTGTATGTGGTAACATGATTGTGTGTTGTTGTGTATGTGATATCATGATTGTGTGTTATTTTGTATGTGATGTGATTGTGTGTTATTGTGTATGTGATATCATGATTGTGTGTTATTGTGTACGTGATATCATGATTGTGTGTTATTGTGTATGTGATATCATGATTGTGTTTTATTGTGTATGTGATAACGTGATTGTGTGTTATTCTGTACGTGATATCGTGATTGTGTGTTATTGTGTATGTGATATCATGATTGTGTGTTGTGTTGTTGTGTATGTGGTAACATGATTGTGTGTTGTTGTGTATGTGATAATATGATTGTGTGTTGTTGTGTATGTGGTAACATGATTGTGTGTTGTTGTGTATGTGATAACATGATTGTGTGTTGTTGTGTATGTGACAACATGATTGTGTGTTGTTGTGTATGTGGTAACATGATTGTGTGTTGTTGTGTATGTGATAACATGATTGTGTGTTGTGTATGTGGTAACATGATTTTGTGTTGTTGTGTATGTGATAACATGATTGTGTGTTGTTGTGTATGTGATTTCGTATGTGATATCGTGATTGGGTGTTATTGTTTATGTGATAACGTTATTGTGTGTTATTGTGTATGTGATAACTTGATTGTGTGCTATTGTGTATGTGATAACGTGATTTTATGTTATTGTGTATGTGATAACTTGATTGTGTGTTACTGTGTATGATATCATTATTGTGTGTTATTGTGTGTGTGTGTGTGTGTGTGTGTGTGATAACTTGATTGTGTGTTATTGTGATAACTTGATTGTGTGTTACTGTGTATGATATCATTATTGTGTGTTATTGTGTATGTGATTCTATTTTTGACTGTGTATGTGATAATGTGATTGTGTGTTACTGTATATGTGATACTGTGTATGATATCATTATTGTGTGTTGTTGTGTATGTGTATCTATATTTATTTCCTTTAATCCATCATCAATATAACTAAATAGTTGCAGGATTATCAGATTATTGTAGATTTCTGGGCATCCTTCAAATTTTCATATCTGTCACACGCCCCATATATGGCCGACATTTTGTGGAATTTTCCTGAGGTTTCACACTTTGCTGCTCTGATTTGCTCTGCCCATAACTTACCCTCAATTATTTGTTACCGCTGACTTGGTTTTAGATAGAAAGATAGATAGATAGATAGATAGATAGATAGACTGACAGACAGACAAATAGGTAGATGATAGATAGATAGATAGATAAATAGATAGAAATAAAATAGTTAGATAGAAAAATATGAGATAGATAGATAGATATGAGATAGATAGATATGAGATAGATAGAAAATGATGAGATAGATAGATAGATAGATATATCTATATACCTGTAGGCCAGGTCCATATAATAGTTTGGTATCAACTAAAGTGCTGGCTGACTTATTCTTTGTCTAGATAGATAGATAGATATGAGATAGATAGATATGATATAGATAGATACACAAGAAAGCACGGCCGGAGTAGTCACACAGCAGGTGGGTGCAAGCCAAGTTTCCAACAGTCCCAGTCGCAGACTGTACAGGTAAGTATCCAATGTAGGTATAAGGCAGCACACCAAGTAGTGTTCAAATAAAGTGCAGTTTAATCTCCCATATCCAGATACAACGTTTCGGCAGTATCACACTGCCTGTTTCAAGCATCATGCTTGAGAAAGGCAGTGTGATACTGCCGAAACGTTGTATCTGGATATGGGACATTAAACTGCACTTTATTTGAACACTACTTGGTGTGCTGCCTTATACCTACATTGGATAGATAGATAGATAGATAGATATGATATAGATCGATCGATCGATAGATAGAGAGAAAGATAGACATGAGATAGATAGATAGATAGATAGATATGATAGATATTAGATAGATAGATAGATAGATAGATATGAGATTGATAGATAGATATTAGATAGATAGATAGATAGATGTGATATAGATATATAGATATGAGATAGATAAATAGATATGAGATGGATGGATAGATAGATAGATAGATAGATAGAAAAAGTAGAAGAACAGCACAACCAAGTCTTTAAAAATGTAGGGGGGGGGGTGCATGCAGATCCTGGACCCTTGATTAGAGGATCATCCCATATGAAGCAAAAAAATCTTGTTTACAACACCACAACATGTGCAAAAAAGTGTAAGTTTATTCCATAAGAAGATCTCTCTCATATCTATCTATCTATCTCATATCTATCAATCTATCTCATATCTATCTCTCATATCTATCTCTCTCATATCTATTTATCTATCTCTCATATCTATCTATCTATCTCATATCTATCTATCTCATATCTATCAATCTATCTCATATCTATCTCATATCTATCTCATATCTATCTCATATCTATCTCATATCTATCTATCTATCTCTCATATCTATCTATCTATCTCATATCTATCTCTCTCATATCTATCTATCACTCATATCTATCTATCTGTCTATCTCATATCTATCTATCTATCTATCTGTCTATTTATCTATCTCTCATATCTATCTATCTGTCTATTTATCTATCTCTCATATCTATCTATCTATCTGTCTATCTGTCTATTTATCTATCTATCTCATATCTATCTATCTGTCTATCTATTTATCTATCTATCTCATATATATCTATCTACAGCAAAAACTCTTGTCTATAACACCACAAAATGTGCAAAAAAGTGTAAGTTTATTCCATTAGAAGATCTCTCTCATATCTATCTATCTATCTCATATCTATCAATCTATCTCATATCTATCTATCTCATATCTATCTCTCTCATATCTATCTATCTATCTATCTATCTCTCATATCTATCTATCTCATATCTATCTCTCTCATATCTATCTATCACTCATATCTATCTATCTATCTATCTCATATCTATCTATCTATCTATCTATCTGTCTATTTATCTATCTCTCATATCTATCTATCTGTCTATTTATCTATCTCTCATATCTATCTATCTATCTGTCTATCTGTCTATTTATCTATCAATCTCATATCTATCTATCTGTCTATCTATTTATCTATCTATCTCATATATATCTATCTACAGCAAAAACTCTTGTCTATAACACCACAAAATGTGCAAACAAAGTGTAAGTTTATTCCATAAGAAGTGTCATGACAGCAGTGACGTTTCAGTCAGCTCAAGCTTGAGAAAGGACAGGATTGAGCTGACTGAAACATAGATAGATAGATAGATAGATAGATAGATAGATAGATAGATAGATAAATAGATAGATAAATAGATAGATAGATGGATAGATATGAGATAGATAGATAAATAGATAGATATGAGATAGATAGATAGATATGAGATAGATAGATAGATAGATAGATAGATATGAGATAGATAGATAGATAGATAGATAGATATGAGATAGATAGATAGATATGAGATAGATAGATAGATAGATAGATAGATAGAAATATATGAGATAGATAGATATGATATAAATAGTTAGATAGATATGATATAAATAGATAGACAGACAGACAGACAGCAAACGGAATCTTCCCACACCACACAAAAAATTGGTGGAAAAAAAAGTCCAAGTGTTTATTTCATGGCAAGCTATGTTTCCATCGGCTCACCCAGTCTTTCATTGCTTGAAAAACAATGGGTGAGCCAGTCGAAATGTAGATTGCTGTGATACACTGTTTGTTTTTTGTTTTTGCCATGAAATTAACACTTGGACTTTTTTTTCACCAATTTGTGTGCTGTGGGAAGATTCCTTTTGATAGATATGTAGATATATAATAAATAATTCGGTGGATAGATAATATATAGATAGATGATAGATAGATAGATAGATAGATAGATAAATAAATAAATAAATAATACAGACGATAGAGAAATAGGTGATAGATAGATAAATAAAATAGATAGAAAATAAATAAATTAAGAGATGGATAACAAAATAGATAAGAAATAAATAGATAGCTAAGAAATAAATAGAAAGATAGATAGATAGATAGATAGATAGATAGATATGAGATAGATGTGAGATAGATAGATATGAGATAGATAGATAGATATGATATATAGATATGATATAGATAGATAGATATGAGATAGATAGATAGATATGATATATAGATAGATATTACAAATCCCATTGATATTCATGTTTGTTTGCTTCTTGTGTTTTTTTTTTGTTTTTGTTTTTTTTTTGCTTAGAGATCGCTGCTCTCATAGAGATGGGTTTTTTATGCCTCGGTTGAACTTGTCCCAATACCAGTCCCTGTCCATCCCCTGTCCCTCAGGCTATTCCACCCTTTTTTTGTGACCCCTGAAAGAGCCAGATAGAGAAATGCTACAGTAGATGTTTCGTGATCCGACCTCTGGACCAGTCTGGTGTCCGAACCAATCCCCAAAGGGACTGGCTCTGGCCACAGTTTCCTGGAGGGAGAAAAAGAGAACAGACCGGTATATGTGAGTCCGACATGTTTATGTTTCACTTCTGTGTTTTATAGTTGTATTTACACATAAACATACAATATTGATTATATAATTTATATATATATATATATATATATATATATATATATACACACACACACACATATGTACACTCACATACTATATATAGATTTATATATATATATACACACACACACACATATGTACACTCACATACTATATATATATATATATATATATATATATATATACACACACACACATACACATAGACATGTGGAAAGAGAGTTAAACTGACATATACACGAAGACACACATTGTGCAGCTCTCTGTATATATGTATACCCCTTTATCTGTTTTGTGGTCGGGATGACAGAACACATCAGAGACGCCGGGGGTCGTACTTCCCAGTTGTGTTATAGTCACAGATGGAAAAACATGGAAATTGTGTAAACTGACCTTTCGTTTTATTTTATGTAGCAGCAAAACATGACAAATACAAACGTCCTGTGTGAGCTGTGCCTGAGCCCCTGGTCCTGAGAACAGTTATACAGTAATGGAGGACTGATGGACTCTGATGCCCTGCTCCCCCTTACCAATAATGGTGTCCACTACCATATAGTTGGTGTGAGGAGATGACATGGAGGAGAGGGATCTGTAGCACAGATCCAGTTCTGTCCCAGGTGATTGACAAAGCAGAATATGGATCATTTAACCAAAATTTCTCCTTTTTCTTCTGGCGAATAGTTAGTGTTTTGTTTATTGATAGGATGTAAAAACTAATAAAAAACCAAAGCAATAGCCATACAGTCCTAGATGTGAAAAATACAAGAAAATGATGGAACAAGAAGGCAATAGTGTCCAGACCAGTATATTTTGAAGAGTGATACATTTCACTGACCTTATGATTAACCCTTATTACTGCTATTTCATTGTAATGACTGTTTGTTATTGTTTTATCCCTATTTATGGTTATTATTAGTGACAATTTATTTTTTTAGTTTTTACCAGGTATCACTGAATACATTCTTGGGGTTTTCTCTTGTGGATAAGACTGAACCCCAAATTCAGAAATAGTGTGTGGGGGAGGGGGGGGAGAAATATTAAGGCAATACAGCCCTTTTATTCTCTCTTTCACTCAGTGCCAGCCAGCAGCACAGGGGTTAATCCCCCTCCACCCACTATTCGCAGACACCCCCCAGTGTTTGATCTCTCATATCTTATAAACCGAACCTAAACCTGTCCACATTCAGATGACCCGCAGAGAGTAGAGAAAATAAAACCCGGAATGTTTTTAGGAAGAAGGGGCCAAATATAATAGAAAGAAGTGAACACAAGCAGCAGCTCCAAGCCCACGTGATAAAACCATTTTATTCGTAATTATTGTGTAATATAAAGGACTGTGCTTTACAGCAGCGTGAGGGAAGGTAAAGAGGGGAAGGAGGGGAACCTGTAAAATCCGGCGCTGCAATAAACAGTATCAGGCGGCCGACATAGCAATGATCAGGTCTAGTCTGGTACTGAGAACCCAGAGCTGAGCTTCCCAACCAGGGTGCCTCCAGCTGTTGCAAAACTACAACTCCCAGCATGCCCAGACAGCCTTCGGCTGTCTGGGCATGCTGGGAGTTGTAGTTTTGCAACAGCTGGAGGCACACTGGTTGGGAAAATCAAACACTGACCCAGAGGAATGTGTCTGGGTAAAACCCCACATGTACTTAACTATAAAGTCAAATAAAAGTAAAGCATGATATCATAGGCTCAGAAGAACTACTAGTCCCAGAAATGTCCAAGGTGTCTAAACAAAAGACAGTTTCTTGTTCTTATTTAGGTATGCCGGATTCTGTCAGAGTCACAGGCAGATAGGAGAGGATGGGAACCCCAATGTGGTAGAATCTCCCCTGTACCTGAGAGTCGATCATCACAGAGGCATTAAACACAGGGCAGATGCTGGGGTTATACCTACAGCTGCCAGACATACAGTCCACAGTCAGCTTAGACACCCCTGTACCCCTACTTCCCCGGCTCAGGATGCTGTCTATGCTGAAGCTTTTGGGGTGCTTTGGTGGTGCTTGTTCTGGAGACTTTGGCTGAAGGTGATGATGATGTTGGGTCTGCGCTCCTGGTCCCTCGGTGCTGGCATCTTCTAAGTGCTCGTCTGACCCCAGATCTTGCTCGCTCTTCAGTGGTCTTTCCTCCTCCTGAGGGGCCTTGTTTCCCACATCCTTGGCTACAGATAATGTCCCCTTGTCAGTAAGTAGAGGCACAGATAAGTAGAAGGAAGTGGAGCATCCGGGTGTCTGTGAATTGTCCATGAAAGTGACAGAGGTCATCTGTGGGTGACTGCAATCTCTGCTCACTTCTATAGAGTTCCCTTCTTCATCTGAAGTGGACAGTTCCCCAACACTGTCCTTCCTGCAGTCAGAGCCCTGCTCCTTGTAAGGACCCTTAATCACTGACCTCTGGTAGGTAGGTTGTCCTTCCCCTGAAGACTCCTCCACGTCTTCTGTTGCTTCTTCTTTACACCTCTTGGATTCCTGAGAAAGAAGGTTTTTTTGTTTTCTTTTCCTACGTCTAAAGTTGCCATTTTCAAACATGTCCAGACACTTGGGGTCAAGGGTCCAGTAGCTGCCCTTCCCCGGTCTCCCCTTCTCTCTTGGCACTTTGATGAAGCAGTCATTGAGGGACAGGTTGTGCCTGATAGAGTTCTGCCATCCTTGCTTGTTGTCGTGGTAGAAAGGGAAACGGTCCATGATGAACTGGTAGATGCCATTGAGGGTCACCTTGTGGTCTGGAGAGTCCTTTATGGCCATGGCTATTAAGGCGATGTAGCTGTAAGGTGGCTTCTGGGGTAGCTCCTGCCTGGTGATGACACTGGTAGAGGCAAATCCCAAGGTGGGCATGAGTGTCCTGTCTGCTCCATAGAGGTAGACCAGGGGTGGCCTGGACAAGTCATTGCCCAGCTGAGGTAGCTGGTGGTTGTAGATGCGGCTCATGGTAGCAGAAGAAAGAAGAAGAGACCCCAGGACTTATCCAGGACTGTGTGAGGGCTGCAGCAGCACTGTGCTCTCCCCAGCCTGCTCCCTGCCTGTCCCTTCTCCTTCATAGCTTTAAAAACATTAAATAATGGTTGTAAGTTTGCTATTTTATGTTGACTTAGCGCTGGAAAATAAATTGTCTATGATAAACATTCGTCCAATTCTCAGCCCACCCACATTAATTAAAATTTCATTGCAAAAGGAAAAAAAAGCCCAGAGCAGCTTCCTCCACGTGTCTGTGCGCCACCAGCCAATGAGTTCTGCGCCTTCTTCCATTTGTTTATGAAATTAGTCTGTTGATAAGTCGCCCACCCAAGTAGAATCAAGCTGTGTTTGTTTGGAAAATTTTCCGGGCACCCAATACATAAACTGCCTGATCTGCTGTTTGAAATATCACGTCCACCATTCACACAGAAGAGTCCTGGCTCAGTCAGTGCAACTTCTCCTGCGAGGGCTGACAATGTTCACATGGTTCCCCTTCTTCCCCAGGCTGCAAATGTAGTTTATTCAATGTATAGTTGACAAAGTAGGACTTTAAAATTGTGCAACATTGTAGCGCTGAGAGATCGAACGGGAAGCTGAACGCACAAGGCACATTCTCGAATTTATTGGTGCAAACCTGGCAGGGCTAGGGGTTAATCTAAAGAAGGGAACATTTGATGAATGTATGTTTATCATATATATTCTTCTGGTAAAGGTATTGGCTGCAATTAGCAGAAAATAAGGTGCTAAAATGTATAATCCCAACCAGGTTGCCTCCAGTGGTTGTAAAACTACAACTCTGGGCATGCCAAAGGATGGGAGTGGTTGTTTTACACTGCTGGAGGCTCCTTGGTTGGGAAACACCGGTATAAAATATTAGGATTAGATTTAGAACATCAGAACAACTCATTCCTCAGAAAGGACTTTAAGGATAGGTTCACACTACGGAATTTCCGCTTGCAATTCCGCTGGCTGCTCTCCGGGTGGGAATTTTCTGCCTGGAGATTCGGAATTCCGCCTCAAATTAAAGCCTATAGACTTCTATGGGATTCCGTGCTTCCATTCACACTTTTGAATTTCCACTTGCGGAATTCCGCTAGCGGAATTCCGCAAGCGGAAATTCTGAAGTGTGAATGGGAGTGCGGAATCCCATAGAAGTCTACAAACATAAGATAAAACTCATCCTGAGAAGTGACTTTTAGCTTTCTGCTGTCCTGGCATGCTGGGGGTTGTAGTTTTGCAACAGCTGGAGGCACCCTGGTTGAGAAACACTGGTATAGAATATGAAGAGCAGATTCAGAACATCAGAACGACTCATGTCTGAGAAGGGACTCAGCTTTTGGCTGTCTGGGCATGCTGGGAGTTGTAGTTTTGCAACAGCTGGAGGCACTCTGGTTGGGAAACACCGGTATAGAATATGAGTATTATACTGGAAACATGAGAATAACTCATGCCTGAGAAGGGACTCAGCTTTCGGCTGTCTGTGCATGCTGGGAGTTGTAGTTTTGCCACAGCGGGAACTTTTTTTATTAGAAAAATATAAAACTTTTACAAAACACAAATACAATGCTTAATCAGCTGAAACATAAACAATGAAAAAGTAACAAATATAAACTCTTTGTTACAGAATAAAAGGACCTACCTAACCAACCAGCCCAGCTTAACTCAACTAACAAATAATGCCTGATACTACTAATTCTTACCTATTATCCTTCCAAACACACACACACACACACATTAATTAACAACATAACATAAATATAGCTTTCCTTAATTAAGTTTTAACTGAAAACATCCAAATAGGAAACTTATCCCCACATACCATACACAAAATGCATTAAACAAAAATAAATATGTTTAACTGCCATAAAAATAACAAGGAAATAAATAAAATAATTGAAATAATTCCATCTTGGAAATACCATTAATTTTAACCACCACACCTTACACACATACAACGACCAATACTCACAATACATATTATATCCTAACAACGAGGGAAAAAAAAAAAAGAGGCTTATTGCCTTAACTAAAAATAATTCCAACTTGGAAAAACTTATATATAAATATATATATATATATATATATATATATATATATATATATATATTTTTTTTTTTTTTTTTTTTTTTTTTTTCCCTTTTTCTTTAAACTATAGTAACACACACATACATGGATACATTACCATAAGGAAAAAATCCACTATAATATCAACTAAAAGCTGGTCCGACTGCCTTTACCCTACAATGAGGTATAATACTATACAAAAATACATAAAACTATTTATACTTATGAAATACATATAAACAAGAATAGAACCTAAAGAAAAAGAACCTACACTATGAACTCTCCCATCACCCACACCATCCTCACTGGACATGGTTAGAGTTCGTAGATCACAGTTTTAACTGAAACAGTCATTGTCCATAAACAGACCCAAGTAAGACCCAAAACATCACCCCCTCCACCCAACAACCCCCACCCAACCTAAAATTAATCCCCCCCCCACCACTATTATTAACTAACTTAACAATGTACTAACTCACTACAACCACAGAAATAATATGAAAAACAAAGTAATACAGTACTACAAACCCCCACCAGGCCCAAGATTGGTTGCCTGCAAGCGCTTTATATTCAAATTACAGAAAACAAAACAAAAAGCTAGAGTGACATGCATAGACCACCACCAGGAAGAAGGATGGCAATCCTGATAAAACTAAGTTTCAAAATGCTTACCCTATCAACCTTACTTCTAACCCTATCGCTATCCCTTCATAAAACTAACCCTATACTCACCCTAACATCTATATACTGTCCCTAACCAAAATTAAGGTACATCAAAAGAAAAACCTCTCCATAGGAGAGAAGCCCTACTGGTACCAAGACTGCCATACTCCAAAGACCTGATCTTCCCGAGGTCACCAGTGATGTTCCTACACACCTCCACCTCGGAGAGGACTTTCTGTTGGGTCGATACTAAGCACCGTGCATTCCACGTGTAGTACCTAACCACTAAGGTAACTAAGAATAAAGTGCCCCAATCTCGGCCACCCAGGTTCCTGAATGCCCCATAAGCCCACTCCGGATAGGAAAGGCCGGCAAGTTGACTCCAGCCGATGGAAGCACCCACCCGGTTGTAAACCCCTATATTAAAAGGGACAATGAAGCAGGAAGTGGTCCATGCTTTCCAGCGTGTCCCCGCACTCTTCTTGGGGACATCCCCGGTCATCAGAGGTCCTGTACTTCAGATTGTCCCTCACATATAGCTTCCCCTGAAAGCAGCACCAGGCCAAGTCCCAAAACTTCTGGGGGATCCTTTTCATGTTTAAAAGATAACACCCCGCCCTCAGATCCCGACCTGGGCAGTCCCTGAGCGCCAGAGGCTTCTGGAAGTGGGTCAACAGAACCCGTTTGTCAAGGAACTGCCTTGACTGGGTCCTGATCTCCCACACTCCCAGACCCCACCGACGTATCGCCTTCAGAGTCAGGGTAGCGTAAGCCGGAAGATATCCATGTGGTGTACGGAGGTCCTTCACTTGCCCTCCTCTCTCCCATTCCTGGAAGAAAGGCCAAACCATTCCCTGCAGGAGAATACCCACGGAGGAGCCCTCTCTGACCAGAGGTTTGCCATGTTGGCTTTCAAGAAGGTGTTCATTAAGAACACCAAAGGGTTTACCATAGATAAACCCCCTAGTCTCCTCGTGCGGTACGTAACCTCCCTCTTGACTAGGTTCAACCTGTTCCCCCACAGTTGGAAAAACAGGCTGTAGACCCTAGTGTAGTAAGCCTCTGGTAAGATACATACACTGCCCAGATAGATAAACAAGGGGAGCAGGTACGATTTGATCAGGTGTACCCTTTCCCTGAGGGTCATAGACCAACCCTTGCACTGGTCCACCCTCTGAGTGGCATCCTGGAGCTTACCATCCCAGTTTTTGGTGGGATAATCATCCTGGCCGAATGTGATGCCCAAAACTTTTGCTGACTCTTTGGGCCCTGGAAGGGTGTCCAGGAGATCAAACGTGGGGTCTCCCCCCTCCCAGCCAGAGACTCTCACACTTATCCCGGTTGATCTTAGACCTGGATGCCTCCGAGTAGCGTTCCACTTCTGACATCACCACATGACCTCCTCTCTCTCTCGGAGACGAAAATGGTGACATCATCAGCGTACGCCACCACTCTCTGGGCGACACCCGGCTCCGCCAGAATCATCCTGACTCCCGCCAATGGTCCGCAACTCACCCTCCTAAGGAAGGGATCGATCGCGAACACATATAAGAGCGGGCTCAAAGGATAACCCTGACGGACTCCGGACCCCACCTCAAAAGCGCGGCCAGACCAACCGTTCACCAGCGGGAAACTCTCTGCCCCTTAAGCCAATTAACAATAGTACTCGGTAAGCCATATCTCAGGAGGACCGACCAGAGGTACTCGTGGTTCACCCGATCAAATGCTTTGGCCTGATCCAAGGACAGTAAGTACCCCTTCCAGAGACCCGCACTACTCCGCTCCACTGCCTCCCTGACACTGAGGACAGCACTTAAGGTGCTTCGGCCTGGAACAGTACAGTGCTGGGCCTCCGAAAGGAGCCGTGGTGCAAACTTCACCAGCCGATTAAACAGTATCTTGGCCAGAAGCTTCCTGTCCGTATTGAGAAGAGCTATGGGCCTCCAATTCTCAATCCGGCTAGGATCTTTACCCTTTGAGAGAAGAATCAGGGCTGACCTCCTCATTGACCTTGGCAGAGTGCCCGAGGAGAGACACTCATTGAATACCTCAGTTAAGAGGGGAGCTAAAGACTCCTTAAAGGTCTTGTACCACTCGGATGTTAAGCCATCCGGACCTGTAGACTTCTTGGGGGCAAGCCCCTCGATCGCCAGTCTCACTTCCTCTTCCCTGATTTCTTCTGCCAAAATGCCAAGAGAGGGGTCTACCCCTTGCTCAGGAATGGTTTCAGCCAGGAAAGCCGACATCCCGTCTCGATCTAGATCCTTCCTTCCCAAGAGGTGCGAGTAGAAGGATCTGACGACCTCCAGGATCCCTGATCTGGACTTATTCAGAGATCCCGTACTATCAATCAGTCCTGGGACTACTTTACTACTTACTCTCGGCTACCTCCATTCAAGACAAGGAGCTCGAGTTTCCTCCTCAGACCCTGATACAAGCGATACCTGTTCAGGGACCTGAGGCTCGAGAGCTGGCAGAAGAACCCCGCAACCCGCTTCTTGAATATCTCCCACCACTCCGACTTACTACTACAAAGGTCCAGTAAAGGTACCTGACTCTGAAAAAAATCCTCAAAGGACTGTCTTATCTCCGCTTCCTCCAGGAGGGACGAATTCAGCTTCCAATAACCTTTTCCCATCCGGGGGGTCTCTGAAACATTCAGGGAAAACAAATTCATACAGTGGTCGGAGAACTCCACCTCAACCACGGACACTGCGGAAGAGACGGCTTCCTCCTTTAAATAAAACCTGTCTATCCCAGACCTGCTGCTACTTCGATGAAAGGTGAAACCCGCGTGGCCTGAGGGGCTCCGGATGTGGGCATCCTCTAGGCGAGCTTCCTTGACTATATTACTAAGGGCCACACAGTCATAAGCCAGCCGATCATTGGAACCTCTCCTATCTTGGGACCTCGTGACATTATTGAAGTCCCCTCCAAAGATCACTTGCTAGTAAAAAGAAAGGGCTTAATCCTCATAAAGAGATCCTTACGGCCTCACTTTGTTTGTGGGGCGTAGATGTTAATGAGCCGGAGCTCTTGTCCCTTCATAAAGACATCTAAGATCAGGCACCTCCCCATTTCTAACTCAATGACCCGTCTGCATTTGACCGGAGCGGTAAAAAGGACCGCCACCCCACTATACGGCTCAGCCGCAAGAGACCAGTGGGAGGGCCCGCGCCTCCACTCTCTTAAGGCTTTAACCAGAGAGGCTAGATCTGACAACCTGGTCTCCTGTAAAAAGAAAATGTCGGCTTCAACACAGCCGAGAAAATCAAAGGCTGCGAATCTAGCCGTATCAGACTTTATACTGGCACAATTGTGCCGCCATTCTGGGTAATTGAGTTAGACGGCCTTACCCATTATTTTTTCTTGCCCTTCTTCTTCACCGCCTCATCCCCTGAAGAAGAAGGAGCATTCTTACTTTCTTTAGATCTCTTTTTTGACTCAGACTGATCCATCTGGCTCCCATCTCCATCTGGCCCTGAGTTAGCCCTGCCCTCCGAGGAAGATGCCTCAACAGGACAGGACCCAGTTCCCCCCAGAGGCTCCAATCCCTCAGGCACCCCATCCTTGCCACCCCCCTCCAACGAGGGGGAGGAGATGGTATCAAGGACAAGGTACCTGTTCGATAGGTCAATCAGAGGGGGGAGCAGGTAAGTTTCCTTTTAGGACCTGGCCTTTAGCACCTGAAATAGAGGACTGAGACTTCCCCTTTACAACTTTTTTGCCCTTGTCTTTTTTTCGGCCTTTCCCTCCCCTCCTCATCCACACTTTCATAGTGGGAGGAATCAGAAAGATCAGCCTCTTTGCCTTCCTCTCCACGAATCCTCCTAATCTCCTCGTCCAACACATCATCCCCCAGGGTCTCAGCAACATCTGGGCTAGCGACAGGAGCAGGGCCAGGAGCTACCCCAGCCACCTGAGAACTCTCCAGCTCCCTGCTCCTTCTGCGGTTTTCCTCTCGCCTTAGTTTGGCAAGCCCCTTCTTGCTCTTCATTAACCCTGTTGCTCCTTCACCCATGCCCGTACCCTCCCCAGCCGGGGCAACACTAAAGCTCTCCCCAGCTGGAGCAGCCACCACACGGGAAAAGGCGCTGGGGCAACGGCTAAAAGGGTGTCCTAGGACACCACACAGATGACACCGGATCTGCCCACAGGATGCAGCCAGATGACCAGCCCCACCACACAAAGCGCAAACCTGCACAGTGCAGGCTGCGCTAAAAGGGGTAGGACTACCACACCTGTGGCAGACTTTAGGCTGCCCCTGGTAGAAGACTTGGATTCTGTCACGTCCGAGGAAGGCTGCCGATGGGATGTGGGCAACTGTGCTCCCTGAACGCCTAAGTTTGACGGAAAACGTCCAGGCCCCAGACCAGATTCCGTGCTCATCAAGATTTTCCTTGGGCATGTCCGTCACATCCCCATAACGACCAAGCCAGGTCATGATGTCGTAGCAAGAGAGCGACTCGTTACGGGTCAAAACGGTCACTCTCTTGGTTTGGTTCTGCCGGGATATCGCTTTTACGGCGAAATCCCGCCAGCCGGGCTTGTTCTTCACCATCTCGTAATTCGACCAGAAAAGTTCAAGACCCTCTGGCCGAACAAAGCTGATGTTGAACTCAGAAGAACCATAAGGGTGAATCAGGGCAAAGATGTCACTCGCCCTGAACTCCATCTGAAGGAGGAGCTCAACCACCCTTGCCCGGGGCGGGCACGCATCTTTACCCCTCCAAATCAGACGGGCCACATTCCTACGGTTACTATCCTGCCCGGGTCCACATCACCTCCCCATTCTGTTCTCGGAAGGCACCCAGACCATGCCTCTCTATCCAAAAAGACAGGTCAACCAAACCCCTCCCTTCTACCTCAATTGACCTATCACCCTTACGCAGAGCCTCCAAGAGGCGCCACTGCAAGTGACCCCAGAACCAGATGGAGACGGGGGCCCTCTTGATTCCCCGGCAGCGATGCTGGCATAGCTTCTAGCAGTCACCACCGGGGGGCAGCTGAACCAGCCCCTACTTCCTCAGTACTCTTTACTGATCCAGTAACATCCCTTTGCCCACCTCCAGCACTCTTCTCTGGCACACCGCTAGCATCCCTCTATCGCACACCTATAGCACCCCTCTCTTGCACACCACTATCACCTCTCTCTTGCACACCGCTGACACCCCTCTCTTGCACACTGCTAGCACCCCTCTCTTGCACACCGCTAGCACCCCTCTCTTGCACACCGCTAACACCCCTCTCTTGTACTCCTCTAATGCCCCACTCTTGCACACTGCTAACATTTTCATGCCACATACGATCACCAAAATTTTCACTCTTTTACAATCTTCCCTTTCACACTATTATCCTGGCTAAACTTTCCTGAGCTGGCCGGGTTATTTGTGAATGCCACGGAGGTTTGTGCTGCTGGTCCCGCCCCCGATGACCGCTTTTTCGGTTCTGGCGATGTTACTTCCAGTTCCAGTGATGTCACTTCCTTCAACGCCGATGATGTTCCCAGTGAGAACTGCTTCACACTGGGTGGGAGCTGTCCCTCCGGACGCACCCCCCTCCTACAGCAGCCGACGTGCAGGGATTCCCCACAGCATCAGTGCAACCTTCAGGAGCCACCTCACCTGACCGCCCGGGCTTTTCTGCCAATCCAGACGCATTGACACTCCCCCCCCCCCTCACAGAGGAGTGCCCTGCTACGCCCAGATCGCTCCGGGGACCGCCCCCCGAGCAGACAGCAACATCACCAAGCTCCGGCACTAGGATACGCCCCCCGCCCACCTGGGGTGGTCCTGCAGCACCGGAGTCGCCCTCCTTAAGCCTGTCCTGCCCTTCCCTACCAGCAGGACAGGCGGGCTCCTTGGCGTCTGCAGCCATCTTAGAAACCTTATCCACCATGTACCCCCCATGCTGGCCCCGCTTTACAGCAAAAGCGGGGTCGGGCAGACTGCGGGGCCCACCAGCCTGAACCACCTTTTCAGATGGCCCAGACTGCTGGAGAGAAGAATAAACAAGTCTGGTGACCTCTCTTTTTTTCCTTTTATTTCTCCTCTTCCTCTTGCCCTTCACCTCAGTATCTGGGCCCAAGTCATTTCCAAATGAGAAGTTCTCAAAATGGGTAGGTGACTCTTGGAGCACAATCGCCTTCAGCAATCCACCACCAATTAACCCATTGCTGCTGCCGCTGTCGTCACTGCTGTCATCTGACGTTACAGGCAGGGCTACCTGAGCAGGATTTATGTATGTACTCTGGGTTGTGTCCTCCTCCATTTCACTCTCCTCTGCACCACCATCTTGCTTCTCTTTAGCACCTTCCTCAGCACTGTCCTCTATTTCTCCACCACCATCTTCCTCCACACCGTCCTCCTCAGCACTGTCCTCTCTTTCTCCTCCACCATCTTCCTCCACACCGTCCTCCTCAGCCTTGTCCTCTCTTTCTACTCCACCATCCACCTCCACACCGTCCTCCTCTGCACTGCTTTCGCTGTGGCTGACCTCCTACTCTCTTTCTGGGTTCTGCTTGCCTCTGAACCGACTTTCATTGCAGAGTTTTTCTCTGAAGATACCAGCCCCTTCCACGATCTCCATCCTCACCCTTTCTACCTCTTCAACCTCTTTTTTCAGGGTGCGCACTTTAGCCGAATACACTGGCCTTAGATTTTTCGAGGCGTAATCAGCCTGGTAACGGGCAAATTTTAAGTCCTCTCTTAGCCCACGAAGCATTTTGCCAAGATGCTCATACTCCGCCATTTTTGCTTGGAGTCGGGACCCAAAAGTGTCCAAAGACTCCCTGGGATCCAATACCCCCCATTGCTGGGGTTCAGAGGTACCTTGCCTCCCCATGTTTCTCCTCAACTCCTCACCTTCATGCAGGCCTTTACCTGCAGCCTTGCTTGTAGCCTTCCTTGCAGCCTTGCGGCTTCCAGACATGGACGGTGGAGTTGGTTCTGCATTTCTGCGGATCCTGGAGGATCTCCGTACCCCATCCTGGGAGTTGGCCGTTTCAATGTCACCTCCACTTCCCGCCGGCCTGGAACAGGAGGTGGGGACGTTGGGGTTCATGCAGGGAAGCCCTTCCCCGAAGGCTGCCACAAACCTGGGGGGAAGGGCTGGTGAAAATCCTGCTGCTCTCTGGTTCTCCTGGAGCTGACGATCACACAACCACACCCTGAACAGGAAGTAGTGCAACAGCTGGAGGCACCCTGGTTGGGTAACACTGGTATAGGATATGAGGATTATACTGGAAACATGAGAATAACTTTTAGAACTCAGTTTACACACTGCTGAG
Source organism: Hyla sarda (assembly GCF_029499605.1). Lineage (NCBI taxonomy): Eukaryota > Metazoa > Chordata > Amphibia > Anura > Hylidae > Hyla > Hyla sarda. The sequence goes on from NC_079194.1 coordinate 147,340,588, forward strand.
ATGTCAGGTACTGTGACCGGTAATGAGTTTCATACTAGGTTGTTTCTGCAATATTTACATAGATGTTCACAAGTTACTATTATTTATTGGGGAATATAGAACAATATGGAGTCATACACTGAAGAAATCTTAAAGAAGGTGATCCATACTGACAGTGATGGAGAAAACAGAGGTGATCAGAATATTTATCACAGTATCATATTGTTACACTGAGTTTTTGGATGATATTGTAAAAATAATATTGTATTCACACATTGTGGGATGTCATGATATGGAGTCACATCTTCAGCTTTCATGGTTTGGGGTTCATCCTGCAAGGCAGCATGTGGGGTGTCATGGATGTCATGCGGCTTTACACCATTGGTTGTCATGTTGCAGCATTTCACACAGTGTGGGGGGGGGGGGGGGGGGGTCACATGTGATGTTTTTTAGGTTACAGGGTGGATGTCACATTTTAGGGTGTCATGGAGTAGGGAATCCGGTGATATATGGTAAGATTAGAGGATGTCATGTGAGGTGTCACATGGGATTTCGAGTTGTAGGGTTTTCTGATATGGGGTGCTGCATTTTGGGGTTTGCTTTTTGTTTCCTTATACATCAGGGTTATAGAGAGGGGACTTGGCGGCAGCAAAGGAGCATTTTATTATTTGTGAATGCAGCCTGAGACTCCATAATATCTACTTTCCTGTTTATAGCACAGAGGGGGATTATAACAACTTTACAAGTGCACACAGCTGGGCCCTGCTTACATTATCCATGTGTGATGAGTTCTGTATAAACCGACTTTCCTTACTCATCTAATATTGTAATCAAGGTATTGGCCTCGCCCTCCACAGATGTGCACGCAGCCTATTGTGGCCGTATACATGATGTATATACAGTGCATAGGGGCCATAGGGTTACTGTATATGTACAGGAAGTTATATGGGGAATATATGAGCTATAAACAGTTATATATGGGGTATGGTCCATATAGTTTCATATACAGTAGATAACATAAATATAGGGATTGTATGAGGGGTTCAGGGAGCCTATGGTCTATAAAGGTATATGGGGAGTATTTGGGAGTTCTAGTTAGAGTAAATAATAACTGAATGGGCAGAGTACATGGCGAATATATGGGAAGAATGTGGGCCATAGCGTTATATAATATAGAATTATATGGATATTTTATGGAAAGTGTTTGGGGATAATATGGGCCACATAGTTATATAGGTAGTATATTCAGAGTTTCCAAGTGTATAAGGACCAGGCCAATTTTATTTTTGCTTTTTCGTTTTTTCCTCCTCGCCTTCTAAAATCCATAACTCTTTTATATTTCCATCTACAGACCCATATAAGGGCTTGTTTTTTGCGTGACCAATTGTACTTTGTAATGAAACCTCATTTTACCATAAAATGTACGGCACATTGTATTGTTTTCACACTGTACAATTTACGGTAAAAATGACATGTTCTTTATTCTGTGGGTCAATACGAATTTTGACCTATTTTCACCGCCTATACTGTCATTTTTACATATATAGGGCAGTATGAGGGCTCATTTTTGCGCCGTCATCTGTACTCTTTATTGATACCACATTTACATATATAAAGCTTTTAGATAATTAGTGTGCATGAACAGCATTAAAATGAGGGGTCACTTACATAATTTGGTGCAGTGGATGAAAAGTTCTGCCTTCTGGTATCTGCATTGCTATAGCGTTTCTGTGCGCAATGGAGGTAGGGAACCGGCTTTGCCGAGTTCCCCTGTTAAGCAGCACTATGCCCATCCATCTGATGAATATTCCAATTCCTTCACTCTCATGTCCTAGTGACCTGAGAGCAAACATGGGAGTGGTGCCTGTGCGCTTCACCAAGAGCACAAGAGCAGAGAAGTCAGATGCACACAGTATTATAGTCATTAGGACAGAAGAGGGAAGGAATTAGAATATTTATCAGATGGATGGGCGCTGTGCGTAGAGGAGTGTAGAGGAGGCAGGCCAGTTCCCCACCTCCACTGCACAGAGAAGCGCTGTAGAAGAAGGCAGAACGTTTAATCCAATGCACCAATTTATGTAAGTGACCCTCATTTTAATGCTCTTCACCCGCACTATAACGCGTTTTGGGTTTAGTACAGGTGAACAGCCTGAAGTCTCCATTTAACAAAGTTTTTTTTCAGTGTAGTAGTCCCCCAGGATCTTGTCCTACCTCTAAAATCAATATAAATCATGTGGTGTCAGGGTGCGATGTGAGGTTTAGGGGCAGATGGTATTGCCCAGAGGAAGGTGGTGTTAACCCCTTAGTGTTCGTGACACCAGTGCGTGGTTTTCCTATATAACCCCCCGAAGGTAGCACCACTAGTCCTATGTTAGGTATAGATGACTTGACTTACTGACTTGTGGCTGCAATTTAGGCTTGTGGTCTCCAGATGTGCTGGACACTGGCTCTGAGACGTCTGGACCTGACTTGACCTGAGCAGAAAGTCAAGCACAAGAGAGATTGTAATACCTCCCCCTCTTATAAAGGGGGGCTGAGCAAGGAGGCCAAAGGATAGCTGTGGGTCATCTGGTCACCTAGAGCTCTCTGGGGTAACAAAACATATGACTTAAACATGTGACAACCATTATCATGGGACTAATAATCATGTGACCATATCAAAGGTCCTTTACCCTCAGTATATAACTTACACACATTATGGGGGAACACTGCAGGTGAGCCCTGATGACATACAGGGACTTAACTTGACAGGACTCTAGGAGCATATCCCGTAGTGAGACATCACAAACATATAAATCAAAAATCCCTAAAAAAAAACTGTACAAATCACGGTGGAAGGAGCAAGGTGGATGTGCACTCTTTTACTCAAACCCCCCACCATTCTGACCCTGCCTTTTAAGGGACCCACCTCCTTAACAGGGTCACCTGAACCATGGTGACGATCCCTAACCTTGATAAAAACATGTAGTTTAGAACAATAGAGAATGAGGTTTCCCTCCTGGTGGGAGGAGACCACTACTCTAAATCAGTACAATCCTCCTGGCGAAGGAACGAAACACGTGTCGAGGTGTCAGTGGGGTGCACCGGATACCTCCATCATGACACAGCCTGGTGAGAACTACTGATATTGTATACTCTAACATGCCTTGCTAATGTGTATGAGGTGATGTAGGGGCTGTTATTTATCCCGGTGCTTCCCACTTTCTGTCTGTTGGGGTTAGTTTATTTTAAGGGTGGGTATTTTTAAGGGAGGGCTGTTTTGCTGTACCATTTTTGTATTGTTTGGCTAATAATAAAGTTTATTTTTTGATACATGTGAGGTATCCTTGTAGGTTATATGTTGTTTCGGCAGCATAGTGTCTGCATTGTAGGTTAATAACAATCCAAACAAACCCATAAAAATGCACCAAGACACTTGATGTGTTTAGACAGTGTATTTTGCTGTTTGGTATGAAAGGGTGCATATTTCTTATGTGTGTGAGTCTATCGGACATGTTTTAATATGGAGTAACAATTTATTTTTCTATTCCATTGAGTGCTGGATATCCTCTTCCATCTTGGAGTCACTCCTACTTGGACTTCTCTATACTATTTGTCCGTACAGCAGCAGCATGTTCTATCCCGTGCACCTGGAACAGACAAGCCTGTGCTAACTACTGCAGAGACGGTGAGCTGTATCTTTTCTTATATTTGTGGTACATAATATTCCTAATATTTGTTTCCCAGGCAGCGGTAAGTTGACACACACATAGAAAAGAAAGGGGTCTAGACATTTTTTATGGAATTTGGGTGAGCCTGTGACTGAATTACAGCCCCCGAATTGTTAGAAGTCGCTGCTGTACCTCCTGCTTGGACTGAGGAAGAAGAGGTCAAGATGGCTGGCTGAGGAAGGAAACAGTTCACAGAGTTACAGCAATAAAAAGGTTTTAGTGCAGTCACATCTTATGTTAGCTGGTTCTTAAATATAATCTCATTAATCCTATTATGTGAAATCCATCCATAATATTATATAATATCAAATGCCCTGACATAAGGTAGTAACCACTACCCCAGAAGAGAGTTAGTCTCATGTAAGATTATATTACTTTAGGATATCATGATATTAAATCTGTGCCTTAAAATTGCTGTATTGCGGGTCATTTCAGTGCTATTCTGCCTGGAATACAAAGCGTTAACTCATAAGGAAATAGGGTGGGTGGACCACCACATCTGTGTCACCTACAGATGAGCCAGAGCATAAAATACTACAAAGTGACAAACAGCATATACACAAGCATCACATGACGCCCCCTGTAGGAGACCAGTTGTAACACAGGACAATGAGCTCCACTACTTCTTCAGCCATAAAATGTGAAAGCGCAGGATACGGCGGAGAATGTATCACACAAAGGCAGATCTCGTCCTTGAGAGTCTGGATACAACACATTTCTAGTGATTATCCCAGAGATGAGGGAATTCTCCTGGCACATTTCCTGTTTTTCTGATCTGAGGGCCAAGAAGGAGATGTTCACACATATTTCAGCATCAACTCATAAACGTTCAGTATCAAAAGGGAGGTATTGTAAAAAGCTGCCTGAGTAATCCTGAAGGCAGACAAGAAGATTCCCAACCTAATCTCATTCATACATATATCTATAGGGGGCAGTATTATTGTAGTTATATACAACACAAATAGAGAAACATAGCCGCACATCCACCATTTGTATTTTGATCTACTTGCTTCTCAGCATAATTTTAAAAACTAACAGGTTGTTAATATACATTTTGATCAAAAAGTACAAGCCCACTCGCCACGTCAAGGCCACCTAGTCAGAGTGGGTCCCTAACACTAGCGTAGCGCCGGGCGGCGACCACTGCCTCAGAGACACCATGCCCCCAGGGGGAACGACCCAGCAGCCAGGCAGCCCCACTGATGCCTGATCAAGCCCCTGGCTTTGTGCCGCACCACCCTACAGGCAAAGCATCACAGAAACAATGGCCGCCACAGAGAACTACACCAGTGTGAACACTTACCATGTGCTCCCTGCCAGAGGGCTGGGAGAATGGTAGGAGGAAACCCTTATGCAGTCTCCTGCTAATTAAAAACGCCTGGTCCGAATGGGTGAAGTGGAGTGCTGGCCATGGAAGAAAGGAGAGACTAAAAATGTACAACACAAATAGAGAAACATAGCCGCACATCCACCATTTGGATTTTAATGTTTTAATTATGCTGAGAAGCAAATAGATCAAAATACAAATGGTGGATGTGCGGCTATGTTTCTGCTGGGTCGGGTAGCAGTGGGGCTGCCTGGCCACTGGGTTGTTCCCCCTGTGGACATGGTGTCTGGGAGGCAGTGGTCGCCACCTGGCGCCACGCTAGTGTTAGGTTAGGGACCCACTCTGACTAGGTGGGCTTGACGTGGCCAGTAGGCTTGTACTTTTTGATCAAAATGTATACTAACAGCCTGCTGGTTTTTAAAATTATGCTGAGAAGCAAGTAGATCAAAATACAAATGGTGGATGTGCGGCTATGTTTCTCTATTTGTGTTGTACATTTGTAGTCTCTCCTTTCTTCCATGGCCAGCACTCCACCCATTCAGCCCAGGCGTTTTTAATTAGCAGGAGACTGCATAAGGGTTTCCTCCTTACATTCTCCCAGCCCTCAGGAAGGGAGCACATGGTAAGTGTTCACACTGGTGTGGTTCTCTGTGGCGGTCATTGTTGCTGTGATGCTTTGTCTGTGGGGTGGGGTGGCCCAAAGCCAGGGGCTATTCTTGTATACAGGGGGCATAATTAAAGTAGTTATATTCTTGTACATAGGGGGGAAGTATTGTCGTAATTAGGTGACCAATGCCATGGCTCAATGCATTTCACTGCCAATTAGCCTAATTCTTATTGATGCAGGACATCGCTATGGCCGGCAATTTGCTGACTGGCAGCATTACATGCTGACCACAGCTGGACCAGGAAGAAGATGGCAGTAGAGGAGCAGAGAAACCAGGGGAGCGGCAGCAAGTTAGTCCTGTTTATTTTTTTATTTTCTTGCAGCCCGGGCAATTTGAATTTTTTTTTCTAGGGGAGAGATCTCCTTTAACCCCACGGGAGCTATACAGTATATCCAGTGAGCTAAAGATTGCTGGATATACTTGTATACAGAAGCCAACATCCACTCACCAAGTCCTGGCATCTGCTCTGGTGTCGCACAGCCTCTTGTAATGACGTCATTAGAGGTGGAGCTAAAGGCCGAGAGACAGTAGTTGGAAAGTAGTAAGGTTCTGTTAACATTGTATGTTTTGTACTTATTTCTGATCCATGTATGTGGTGGACTATGTTCAATTTGGTGGACTGCGTGGATGACAGGTATTTTATTTTAAATAAGACTCTATTTACATTGTACGTTTTATATAATGTGAACAGACCCTTCTGGCAGTGTCTTCCCAAACAGGGAAACTCCAGCTGTTGTAAACTACAACCCCCATCATTGCCAGACAGCCAAATAAATGATAGGGGTTGTAGTTTAGCAACAATTGGAGGCTTCATGTTTGAGAAGACACTGCTTTAGGGGTGCTCTCCCTAGGGAAGATCACCAAAAATGTACTAACCCATTTTTCATGCTTTTCTTTTCTTCTCGTTTCAGATCCATGTATGTAGTGAACTACGTTGGATTAGGTGTACTACGTCAATGACCAATGTTTCTTTTCTTTTAATAAAATTGTTGATGAGGACTGTGTTTTTTGTAATAAAATATTTTTTTCAATGTGTCATATTTATTTATTTACATTTTTATGCTAACTGTTTTTGGGGCTAATGCTAAGCCCTGGCTAAGGCTGGGTTCACATCACGTTTTTGCCATACTGTTTTCAATCAGTTTTTCTAAAGAAAACCGTATGGCAAAAGAACGGATGGAACAGTATGGAAAAAAGTAAACCATATGCATTTTTAAATAGTATACTGTTTTTAAAAGTGCATACAGTTACGTCAGTTTTTATAGAAAAAAACATACGTTTTTGAAAATTTTGTCCATTTTTAATGGGAGGGGTCTTGGTTGGGGACTTTAGGATTCAAATGTGCATTTCCAAAGTAAAAACGTATACGTTTTTCCCGTATGGAACCGTGTACATGTGCGTTTGCCATTGACGTCCATGTTAAACAGAAAAAACGTATGCAGTTGCAGTACGGTTTTTAAACCGGAGTCAAAACCGTGGTTGACCACGATTTTGTCTCCGGTTTAAAAACCGTACTGCAACCGCATACGTTTTTTTTTAACATGTGCGTCAATGGGAAACGCACATGTATACGGTTCAATACAGGAAAAAACGTATACATTTTTACTTTGCACATGCGCATTTGAATCCTAAAGTCCCCACCCAAGACCCCTCCCATTAAAAATGTACAAAATTTTCAAAAACTTATGTTTTTTTTTTTCTATAAAAACTGACGGAACTGAATGCACTTTTAAAAACAGTATGCTGTTTAAAAACGCATACGGTTTACTTTTTTCCATACTGTTCCATCAGTTTTTTTGCCATATGGTTTTCTTTAGAAAAACGGATTGAAAACAGTATGCAAAAACGTAGTGTGAACCCAGCCTTAGTAATGGATTCTGTCTATATAAGACAAAAGGATAGGGGATAAGTAAAAGATCGCGGGAGGTCCAACCGCTGGGATCCCCTAAGATCTCCTGAACCGCTGAAGGAAGCCGTGGTCACACCCCCTTCCAGCAGACTGCCAGGGCCCCATTCAGGAGATCGCGGGGGTCCCAGCAGTTGGACCCCCCCATGATCTATAACTTATCCCCTATCCATTGGATAGGGGATAAGTTATCTTTCACTACAGAACACCGTTAACTACCTTCCCGCAAATGGACGTGTATATACATCAATTTTTCCAGTGACTTAATGCAAATGGATGTATATATATGCCCATTAGCAATCACGGTGCCGCGGGTGTGCGGGCAGTGAGCAGCAGCGGAGGCCGGCGATCACATATCATAGGGCACCCGCAGCAACTGTCCAGAGTGTAGCTGCGCTCCGATCCTGAGAGTTAACCCCTTCAGTGCTGTGGTCAGTGTGACCACAGCACCGGTGACAGAGGGCAGAATCGCGGGGTCTCATTGGTAGCCATGGCAAGCTGGGAGCTCCGAACGGCCCCTGGTTACCTGGCTAGAGAAGCCGATCAGGCTCTGCCTGAGGCAAAGTCTGATGTGCTATGCATGTCAGTGAAATGCCGACAGCTCTCAGTGTTACACTGTCAGGCATAAAACACTGCACTACAGATCTGTACTGCAATGTATTATAGGTGTCAAGTCCCCTAGTGGGACAGTTTAAAAAAAAAAAGTAAAATGAAGTTTAAAAAAAATTCACATACTAAATAAACGATAGAAATAATAAATAAATAAAAAATAAACACACACAATCTCTCTTTCCCACCTCCAAAAAATTATATACAGTGGTCCCTCAACATACAATGGTAATCCGTTCCAAATGAACCATCGTTTGTTGAAACCCTCGTATGTTGAGGGATCCGTGCAATGTAAAATATAGGACATTATCCTCACCTGTCACCGCTGTCACCACTGCCCTGGATGTCGCCGTCCATCGCTGTCGCAGTGTCCCTGCCACTCTGGAACATCTCTGTTGCCTGGGATCGTCGTTCCCCATCACCGCCATGACGTCACTATGCACGCTGCTCCTATTGGATGACGGGACGGCGTGCGCGGCGACGGGAAGATGACGATGGAGAGCCATGGCAATGTCAGGGATCCCGAAGATGATGTCCTGGAGCACCACAGACAGGCAAGTAACCATCACCGCAGCTTACGGGGCACCGTAAACGGCTATCCGGTGGCAGCTGAAGCAGCCTGCGCTGCCGGATAGTCATTTATGCAATGGCCCGACATACAAAAGCATCATATGTTGATGCTGCCTTAAACATGCGATGGCCTCTGAGAGGCCATCGCATGTTGAAATTATCGAAGGTCGGGGGGTCACTGTACACATATTTAGTATCGCCACGTCCGTAACAACCCAAGCAATTAAACTATCACATTATTTAACCCTCACAATGAATGAAAACCTTGCCAAATATCAATCAATATCAGTGCCGCCTCTGCAAAACTAATATAATGTCCCATGTACCCCAAAATGGTACCAATAAAAACCCTGACTCCTCATGGGAAAAAATTTGCAATCACACAACATTGTCGGTATAAAAATGAAAAAAAATACACCTCTTAGAAAATTGCGATGCACTAACAATATTTTTTTAATCAAAAATAGTTTTTATAGTGGAAAAATAATAAACCATGAAGTAAAGTACATAAATGAGGTATCACCATAATCGTACCAAGCTGCAGAATAAAATTACCATGTCATTGATACTGCATGGCCAACACCGTATAAAAAAATAATAGTAATAATCTTGCCAAAATTACTGCTTTTTGGTAATCCTGCCTCACTAAAATTTTAATAAAAAGTGATCAAAGTGTCAGACATACCCCAAAATAGTACTGTTCAAAACCGCTACTTATCCCGCAAAAAATAAGACCTCGCACAGCTCCATTAGTAAAAAAAAATTTTTTAAAGTTACAGCTTTCAGAATATGGTGACACTCAAAAAAAAAAAAAATTTACAAAAAATTATTTTTGTGATATAAAGGGGATAAACCATAAAAAAATGTTTTATATAAATTAGGTATCGCCATAATCTTACCGAATGGCAGACCAAAAATAAAATGTAATTTGTACTGCATGAAAACTGACAGTAAAAAATTTAATAAAAAACAATGGCAGGACCGTTTTTCTTTTATTTGTACCACCTCATAAAATATGGAATAAAAAGCGATCAGAGCGTCATGTGTACCTCAAAATGGTTCCCATGATGACATCAATTTGTATCGCAAAAATATTTTGGAACCCAAAAGAACCCTGCATCTTGATAAGGTGTTTACAAAATACCCTAAATAAAAGGAAGACCCAAAATCGATACAGTGCTCTGTCATATCTGAGCCCTGTGTGCAAGTCATGTTGTGCACAAGGGCCGCATATGGGATTTTTATGTCAGAATTAGGGGAATAAATATGGAGTTGTATTTCCCTGTCAGCATCCACTCTGTTGCACAAAAAATAGAGTAAAATGGCATATTTGCAAAAAAAATATTAAAAAAAATTATAATTATATATATATAAGTTTTTGAATTCCACTTCCCCTTTGCATTAATTTCTGTGAAACACCTCAAGGGTTAATAAACTTCCCAAATGTAAATTTGATTATGTTGAGGGGTGTAGTTTTTATAATGGGGTGATTTATAGGCGGTTCTTATATACAGGCCCCTCAAATCCACTTCAGAACTGTACTTGTCCTTATAAATATCTGATTTTGACATTTTCTCTATAATTTAGAAAATTCTTGCAAAACTTCTAAGTCCTGTAACGTCCTAAAAATGTAAAACAACATTTTACAAATGATGCCAACATAAAGTAGACATATTATAAATGCAAATTAATAACCGACTTATGTTGCATGACTATCTTTCTTAAAATTAGGGAATCCAAAGTTTACCACTAACAATAAAGGGGTATTCCAGGAAAAAATATGTTTTTATATATATATATATATATATATATATATGTATATATATATATATATATATATATGTAACCAAGTGTAACAACAAGAACATAAAAGGCTTTCCACACTCACCGCTTAGTATTAGACTCGAGGCTCCTATTCGGAGACGCCGGCAGATCCGGACAGCTTCAGGTGCATAGCGCTCAGAAATGAGGCGATCACCGGCAACTTTGCGCCGTATGCTCTTCTTCCGGCCTCTTCAGAGAGCACTGTGCTCGTGATTCAGCAGAGATCTCTGTGTTCCAAAAAGAAAAGAATTTCCTCTGTAGTATTCCGCAGCTAATAAGTACTGAAAGGATTAAGATTTTTTTTAATAGAAGTAATTTACAAATCTGTTTAACTTTCAGTCACCAGTTGATTTAAAAAAAAAAAAGTTTTCCACCGGAGTACCCCTTTAACCCCTTAAGGACTCAGCCCATTTTGGCCTTAAAGGAGTAGTCCAGTGGTGATTCAGTGGTGAGCAACTTATCCCCTATCCTAAGGATAGGGGATAAGTTGCAGATCGCGGGGGGTCCGACCCCTGGGGCCCCCCGCGATCTCCTGTACGGAGCCCCGACAGCCCGCTGGAAGGGGGCGTGTCGACCTCCGCACGAGGCGGCGGCCGACACGCCCCCTCAATACAACTCTATGGCAGAGCCGAAGCGCTGCCTTCGGCAATCTCCGGCTCTGCCATAGAGATGTATTGAGGGGGCGTGTCGGCCGCCGCCTCGTGCGGGGGTCGACACCCGCTATCTCGGCGGAGAGCCGGGGCCCCGTACAGAGAGATCGCAGGGGGCCCCAGCGGTCGGACCCCCCGCGATCTCAAACTTATCCCCTATCCTTAGGATAGGGGATAAGTTTTTCACCACTGGACTACCCCTTTAAGGACAATTTAATTTTTACGTTTTCATTTTTTCCTCCTCGCCTTCTAAAAATCATAACTCTTTTATATTTTCATCCACAGATTAGTATGAGGGCTTGTTTTTTGCGCGACCAGTTGTCCTTTGTAATGACATCACTCATTATATCATAAAATGTATGGCGCAACCAAAAAACACTATTTTTGTGGGGAAATTAAAACGAAAAACGCAATTTTGCTAATTTTGGAAGGTTTTGTTTTCACGCCGTACAATTTATGGTAAAAGTGACATGTGTTCTTTATTCTGAGGGTCAATACGATTAAAATGATACCCATTATTATATACTTTTATATTATTGTTGCGCTTAAAAAAAATCACAAACTTTTTAACCAAATTAGTACGTTTATAATCCCTTTATTTTGATGACCTCTAACTTTTTTATTTTTCCGTATAAGTGGCGGTATGGGGGCTCATTTTTTGCGCCATGATCTGTACTTTTTTTTGATACACATTTGCATATAAAAAACTTTTAATACATTTTTTATAATTTTTTTTTTATAAAATGTATTAAAAAAGTTGGAATTTTGGACTTTTTTTATTTTTTTTCGTTCACGCCGTTCACCGTACGGGATCATTAACATTTTATTTTAATAGTTCGGACATTTACGCATGCGGCGATACCAAATATGTCTATAAAAAATGTTTTTTACGCTTTTTGGGGGTAAAATAGGAAAAAACGGACGTTTTACTTTTTTATTGGGGGAGGGGATTTTTCACTTTTTTTTTACTTTTACTTTTACATTTTTTTACATTTTTTTTTACACTTGAATAGTCCCCATAGGGGACTATTCATAGCAATACCATGATTGCTAATACTGATCTGTTCTATGTATAGGACATAGAACAGATCAGTATTATCGGTCATCTCCTGCTCTGGTCTGCTCGATCACAGACCAGAGCAGGAGATGCTGGGAGCCGCACGGAGGAAGGTGAGGGGACCTCCGTGCGGCGTTATGAATGATCGGATCCCCGCAGCAGCGCTGCGGGCGATCCGATCGTTCATTTAAATCGCGAACTGCCGCAGATGCCGGGATCTGTATTGATCCCGGCACCTGAGGGGTTAATGGCGGACGCCCGCGAGATCGCGGGCGTCGGCCATTGCCGGCGGGTCCCTGGCTGCGATCAGCAGCCGGGATCAGCCGCGCATGACACGGGCATCGCTCCGATGCCCGCGGTTATGCTTAGGACGTAAATGTACGTCCTGGTGCGTTAAGTACCACCTCACCAGGACGTACATTTACGTCCTGCGTCCTTAAGGGGTTAAAGTGTCCTGAAGTTATAACAACATGAAGCGGGACAGGTCAGATTTGAAAAATGGGCCATGGTCATGAAGGCCAAAATTGGCCTGGTTCTGAAGGGGGTTAAAGGGGTATTCAAATCAACTGGTACAGGAAAGTTAAACATATTTGTAAATTACTTCTATTAAAAAAAAATCTTAATCCTTCTAGTATTTATCCGCTGCTGTATGCTCCAGAGGAAGTTGTATAGATATTTTCAGTCTGACCACAGTGCTCTCTGCTGACAACTCTGTCAGTGTCAGGAACTGTCCAGAGCAGTAGAAGTTTGCTATGGGGATTTTCTCCTACTGTGGACAGTTCCTACAGACAGAGGAGGCAGCAGAGAGCACTGTGGTCAGACAGAAAAGAACGACTCATCTTCCTCTGTAGCATACAGCAGCTGATAAGTACTGGAAGGATTAAGATTTTTAAATAGAAGCAATTTACAAATATGTTTAACTTTCTGGCACCAGTTGATTTGAAAACATTTGTTTTCCATGTGTTTTCCACCAGAGTTCCTTTAACAGAGCCTGATCACCACATATATGCTGCAGCCCCTTTACATGACTTGCATCACATTAATTATTGTTTTTAAACACTTTAGTGCAGTGTTCAACAAAATCTCATGGTTTCAGTAAAGGAGGGGGGGGGCAACCCCCCCCCCCCCTCCTTTACTGAAACCATGAGATTTTGTTGAACACTGCACTAAAGTGTTTAAAAACAAAAATAAATAATACATTTTGATGGCTTATTCAATATTGCCATTTTTAAATGTAGTGAGTTTTTTGTACAATCCTACTCCACTCAATGGGTTGAGTAAAAATCTACAACCCAAAATAGGTAAAATGTCCAAAATTCATCATACTTTATGCAATAATGTGATAAATATTCTGCATTTAATATTGGCATGAGGAAAAAAGTAAGTTAGAAAAATAAAGTCAAATAGGTGTATAGTTTTAAGCCCCCTTTCCTCTACGTACATCAATGTAACTAGAATAATTCAGCCTCCTTGTACAGGCCGTATAGTAGTTTTATTCTTTTATATATGGGGTATTGTTATAATATGAATATTCTGAATCATATGGGGTAGTATTACAGTAAATTCTTGGACATAAGGAGCAGCATTATAGTAGTTGTATTTTTATACAGAGGGACAGTATATTATGGATGTTATATTCTAGTAGGTGGCAGGATTAGTCAGGGTTAGACAGTATTTTGAAGAAATTTAGAAGAAACCAGGAGTACAACTGAAGAGGCAAGAACTAGACAGGAAAGATTTTAACCTTTTCGGTGTATATGATCCACTCCTGGTTTAGGCCTTGCACACTAAGCAAATCCTGTGAGGAAAAATCCCTCATGAAACCCCTCAGCAGATCTGTGCTGTTCAACATGAAGTGGAATTGAACCCTATTTCGCACACAATTTGCCACAGAAAAAGGCACCAAAATTCAAAGTCCCAATCCACAAATGGGCTTCTTCTAGCAGATTCCATTGAACGAATGAACAATGGGAGACATTATTTCCTCAGTGTGCATGGGCCCTAAGAATAGTGACCAAAATAATACATATATATATATGTACCCAACCTTACAGTCCTTTAAAAAAAACTTGTATTTAACTTGTATGTGACTTTTTTTTTTTTATTATTATTATTATACATAGGGGACAGTATTATAGTAGCTATATTTTTGTACTTTTGTACATACAGTATAGGACAGTATTATAATGGCAATATTGTACATAGGACACTATAAAAAATCATTATATGTGTGTACTTGGATTATTTTTCTTAGCACCTAATTACCAAGAAACCTTTATACATTTTGTTTAAAGGGGTACTCTGGTGGAAAACAATTGATTTTAATTCAACTGGTGGCAGAAAGTTATACAGACTTGTAAATTACTTCTATTAAAAAATCTTAATCATTCCAGTACTTATCAGCTGCGGGATACTACAGAGAAAGTTATTCCCTTTTTTAATTTATTTTCTGTCTGTCCACAGTGCTCTCTGCTGAACCCTCTGTCCGTGTCAGGAACTGTCGAGAGCAGGAGAAAATCCCCATAGCAAACCTGCTCTGGACAATCCCGGACCTGGACAGAGGTGTCAGCAGAGAACACTGTGGACAGACAGAAAAGAAATTCAAAAAGAAAAGAACTTTCTCTGTTGTATATAGCAGCTGATAAGAACTGGAAGGATTAAGATTTTTTAATAGAAGTAATTTCCAAATCTGTAAATCTTTCTTGCACTGGTTGATTTGAAATAAATTGTTTTCCACCGAAGTACCCCTTTAACCTGTTAAGGATGAAGGGCGTATGGGTACGCCCTTGCGTCCTAATAATTAAAGGGGAAAACTTTTTTTTTTTATGAACTGGTGCCAGAAAGTTAAACAGATTTGTAAATTGCTTCTAGAAAAAAATCTTTACCCTTCCTCTACTTTTTAACAGCTGTATGCTACAGAAAAAATTCTGTTCTTTTTGAATTTCTTTTTTGTCTTGACCACAGTGCTCTCTGCTGACACCTCTGTCCGTGTCAGGAACTGTCCAGAGCAGGAGAAAATCCCCATAACAAACCTATGCTGCTCTGGACAGTTCCTGATACAGACAGAGGTGTCAGCAGAGAGCAGTGTGGACAAGACAGTAGTATACAGCTGCCAAAAAGGACAGGAAGGGTAAAGATTTTTTTAAAAGAAGTAATTTAAAAATCTGTTTCACTTTCTGGCACCAGGTGACTTATAAAGACCTAAAAAAAAAAAATTTTCCACCAGAATACCCCTGGATGCAGGGCATACCTGTACACCCTGGTCCTGTTACCGGGGTTTTAAGCATGCTCACGAGATGAGCACGCTTCATACCTGGTGGATCCCAGTTGCTATGAGCAGCCAGGACCCAGGATTATTGCCTGGCATTGCCGATTGGGCCAATGCCAGGCATTAACCCTTTAGACGCCGCGATCAAAGGTGATAAAAAAAATTATCCCGGCAGCTCAGTGGAGCTGATCGGGGCTGTCGCAGTGACATCGTGATGTCCTGGTCAGCTAAGTGGATGGTGGGAGGGCCCTTACCTGCCTCCATCGATCGGAGATCTGATGCTCCCAGCCAGCCATGGCAGGCTAGAGCACCATAGCACTGATAACACTGATCAATGCTGAGCCAAAGCTTAGCATTGAACAGTGTATGCAATTGTAAGATTGCATGTTATAGCCCCCTATGGGAAGAAAAAAAAAAGGAAAAAGTGTAAAAAAATTAAATTAAATAAAAAGTTAATAAAAAGGACTTAACCCCTTCCCTAATAAAAGTTTGAATCATCCCCATTTTTAAAATAAAGTAATGTAATAAAAAAATAAACATAATCATGTGTGGTACGGCTGTGTGTGTAAATTTTCGAACTATTAAAATATAAGGTTAGTTAAATCACACGGTTGATGGTGTACACGTAAAAGATCAAGTCCAAAATTGCACATTTTTCGTCACTTCATATAACAAACATTTTTACAAAAAGCAATCAAAAAATCCTATCAAAACAAATAGTACAGATAAAAACTGCAGATCATGGCACAAAAAATAAGCCCTCATATAAAAATTTATAGGGATCAGAAGAGGACAATTTTAAACATACTCTTTTTGGTGCATGTAGTTAGAATTTTTTTATTAAAGTAGTAAAATAAAATAAAACCTACATGAATTGGGTATCCTTGTAACCTTATAGACCTACAGAATAAAGATAAGGTTTTATTTTTACAGAAAAGTGCACTGCATAGAAACTGAAGCCCCCAAAATTTACAAATGGCGTTTTTGTTTTTTTAAATTTTACCCAACAAATATATATATATTTTTTGTTTTGCCGTAGATTTTTTTATGAAATGATTGATGTCATTACAAAGTACAATTGGTGAAGCAAAAAACAAGTCCTTATATAGGTCTCTAGGTGCAAAATGGAAAGCATTATGATTTTTAGAAGAGGAGGGGTGAAAAACGAAAGTGTAAAAATGAAAATGGGCTGGCTCTCAATTGTACAGTACTTAAGAAACTTCAGCATGAAAATTAAGCAAAAAAATCTGTGCCAATTTCACTTCAAACTAATTTTGTCAGGAAAATGTAAATCTTATTGACTTCAATTGGCTTTTACCCATGCTTTCCATCAGAAGAACGAACATGTTTTCTGGATTACGAGTCTACATAAGAATTTCATCCGCTTAAATTCCTCAGTGTGAACAGAGAGGTAAAAAAAAAAAAACATTAAAGTCAATGGAACTTTCATCAAAGGCGAATAAGGAGTGGGAAAACCGGCACAGAATTACGCATATAAATTCCTTATCAATTCCTAAGTGTGAACACATCCTTTTATTGGTTATGTTTATGTACACAGGAGCAAACAGTGCGTGGCAGTATTATTATGACGGGCACACTGTCTGGCACGGTTATAATGACTATTGTCTTCATACAGAGAATGAGGATTTGCTGACAAAGTGAGGAGACAATGATGTCCGGACTATAGTAGATGTACTATATTAAACAATAGTTAATCTTTATCAATACAAAAAATGTATTAAAAAAAACAAAAGAGAGATGGAGATAGAGATGATGATATGATGAACATATGATGCAAGTACTGTGTATGGTAATAATGCAAGTATAACACAGAAAAAAATAAATCAATCCATAGCGTGTGCAGGAAAAGTGCCAACATACAAGTATAGGCCCAATGGGGTATCAAATTAGCAGTTAATGCCGGTATCTATGCAAAATCAATGCACACATCTGAACAGATGCTATAGCAAATTATACATAACTTATTATAGTAATCAAACTGCAACATACAGGCCAAAAAATTCATAAAACCAATGAAAATGTCCCATCAAGTAAAAATGATATCGATAAAAATTACAGATCATGAAACAAAAAATTAACCCTCATACATCCCTGTATACTGAAAAGGTCATAAGAGGACAATTTTAAGCATACTTTCTTTCATTCAAAGTTATAATTTTTTAATTGAAAATAAAACAAAACCTATATAAATTGGGTATTGTTTTAATTTTATAAAACTAAAGAATAAAGAAAATGGCCCTGATTTATTAAAAGCTGAATGTAGTTTTCTTTGTGGGTTTTCCAGTGAAAAACTTTTTTTTTTTTTCATATCAACTGACTCCAGAAAGTTAAACATATTTGTAAATTACTTCTATTAACCTGTTGAGGACGAAGGGCGTATGCATACGCCCTTGCGTCCTGGTACTTAAGGACGAAGGGCGTATCCATACGCCCGTGGGAATTTCGGTCCCCGCCACGCGCCCGGCGGGGACCGGGCCGGGTTGACTGCTGATATCTATCAGCAGGCACCTTGTGCAAATGCTCAGGGGGGTCATTAGATCCCCCCATGTCGGCAATCGGCGCAAATCGCAAGTGAATTCACACTTGCGATTTGCGCCGATTCCGGGTCATTACGGGTCTATGGTGACCCGGTGACCCGGAATAGAAGGGGGATCGCGGATGTCTAAGACAGCCACGATCCCCCTAAAGCGATAGGAGTGAGGTGGCACGGGTGCCACCCCTCCTATCCCTGCTATTGGTGGTCTAGACGCGACCACCAATAGCAGATCAGGGGCGGAAGGGTTTACTTTAGTTTTCCCCGTCCTGCCCTCCCACAATAGGTGGGGCAGGAAGGGGAAAACGAAGAGGAGCGGCGCCGGAGTCCACTTACCCCTCCGGAGGCTACGGAGCGACGGGGATCGGCGGGCGGCGACGGAGATCTGCAGCGGCGTGCGGCAGAAGAGGACGGCTCCCGGATGCGACGGAAGCCGGTGAGTAGTTGCCTAGCAACATCTAGAGGGCTACAGTCTGAGACCACTATAGTGGTCTCTAGACTGTAGCCCTCCAGATGTTGCAAAACTACAACTCCCAGCATGCCCAGACAGCTGTTTGCTGTCTGGACATGCTGGGAGTTGTAGTTTTGCAACATCTGGAGGTCCACAGTTTGGAGATCACTGTTCAGTGGTCTCCAAATTGTAGCACTCCAGATGTTGCAAAACTACAAATTCCAGCATGCCCACACAGAAAACAGCTGTCTCGGCATGCTGGGAGTTGTAGTTGCGTACCTCCAGCTGTTGCATAACTACATCTCCCAGCATGCCCTTCTGTGATCAGTCATGCTGGGAATTGTAGTTTTGCAACAGCTGGAGGCACACTGGTTGGAAAATACTGAGTTAGGTAACAGAACCTAACTCAGTATTTTCCAACCAGTGTGCCTCCAGCTGTTTCAAAACTACAACTCCCAGCATGTACTGACAGACCGTGCATGCTGGGAGTTGTAGTTTTGCAACAGCTGGAGGCTCACTGGTTGGAAAATACTGAGTTAGGTAACAGAACCTAACTGAAGGTTTTCCAACCAGTGTGCCTCCAGCTGTTGCAAAACTACAACTTTCAGCATGTACTGACAGACCGTGCATGCTGGGAGTTGTAGTTTTGCAACAGCTGGAGGCTCACTGGTTGGAAAATACTGAGTTAGGTAACAGAACCTAACTGAAGGTTTTCCAACCAGTGTGCCTCCAGCTGTTGCAAAACTACAACTCCCAGCATGTACTGACAGACCGTGCATGCTGGGAGTTGTAGTTTTGAAACACCTGGAGGCCCCCCCCCATGAGAACGTACAGGGTACATTCACACGGGCGGGTTTACAGCAAGTTTCCTGCTTCAAGTATGAGCTGCGGCAAATTTTTCGCCGCAGCGCAAATTCCTAGCGGGAAACTCATCGTAACCCGCCAGTGTGAATGTACCCTAAAAACACTACACTAACACCTAATAAAGAGTAAAACACTACATATACACCCCCTTACACTGCCCCCCCCCCCAATAAAAATTAAAAACGTATTGTACGGCAGTGTTTCCAAAACGGAGCCTCCAGCTGTTGCCAAACAACAACTCCCAGCATTTCCGGACAGCCACTGACTGTCCAGGCATGCTGGGAGTTTAGCAACAGCTGGAGGCACCCTGTTTGGGAATCACTGGCGTAGAATATCCCTATGTCCCTATGCAATCCCTAATTTAGTCCTCAAATGCGCATGGTGCTCTCTCACTTCGGAGCCCTGTCGTATTTCAAGGAAACAGTTTAGGGACACATATGGGGTATCGCCGTACTCGGGAGAAATTGCACTACAAATTTTGGGGGGCTTGTTCTCCTTTTACCCCTTATGAAAAGGAAAAGTTGGGGTCTACACCAGCCTGTTAGTGTAAAAAAAAAATTTTTACACTAACATGCTGGTGTTGCCCTTTACTTTTTATTTTCACAAGAGGTAAAAGGAAAAAAAGACCCCCAAAATTTGTAACGCAATTTCTTCTGAGTACAGAAATACCCCATATGTTGGTGTAAAATGCTCTGCGGGCGCACAACAAGGCTCAGGAGTGAGAGTGCACCATGTACATTTGAGGCCTAAATTGGTGATTTGCACAGGGGTGGCTGATTTTACAGCGGTTCTGACATAAACCCGAAAAAATAAATACCCACATGTGATCCCATTTTGGAAACTACACCCCTCACGGAATGTAATAAGGGGTAAAGTGAGCATTTACGCCCCACAAGTGTGTGACAGATTTTTGGAACAGTGGTCTGTGAAAATGAAAAATGTAATTTTTTTGTTTGCACAGCCCACTGTTCCAAAGATCTGTCAAACGCCAGTAGGGTGTAAATGCTCACTGTACCCCTTATTACATTCCGTGAGGGGTGTAGTTTCCAAAATGGGGTCACATGTGGGGGGGTCCACTGTTCTGGCACCACGGGGGGCTTTGTAAATGCACATGTCCCCTGACTTCCATTCCAAACAAATTATCTCTCTAAAAGCTCAATGGCGCTCCTTCTCTTCTGAGCATTGTAGTTCGCTCGCAGTGCACTTGACGTCCAAACATGGGATATTTCCATACTCAGAAGAAATGGGGTTACAAATTTTGGGGGGCATTTTCTCCTATTACCCTTTGTAAAAAAGTAAAATTTTGGGAAAAAACAGCATTTTTGTGGAAAAATATCTTTTTTCATTTACACATCCGACTTTAACAAAAAGTTGTCAAACACCTGTGGAGTGTTAAGGCTCACCGTACCCCTTGTTACGTTCCTTGAGGGGTGTCGTTTCCATAATAGTGTGCGATGTGGTTTTTTTTGCTGTCCTGGTACCATAGGGGCTTCCTAAATGGGACATGCCCCCCAAAAACCATTTCAGAAAAACTGACTCTCCTAAATCCTATTGTTGCTCCTTCGCTTTTGAGCCCTCTAGTGCACCCGCCGAACACTTGACATACAAATATAAGGTATTTTCTTACTCGAGAGAAATTGGGTTACACATTTTGAGAGGATTTTTTTCCTTTTACCCCTTGTAAAAATTCAAAAACTGGGTCTACAAGAACATGCCAGTGTAAAAAATGAAGATTTTGAATTTTCTCCTTCACTTTGCTGCTATTCCTGTGAAACACCTAAAGGGTTAACACACTTACTGAATGTCATTTTGAATACTTTGAGGGGTGCAGTTTTTGTAATGGGGTCATTTATGGGGTATTTCTAACCAGAAGACCCTTCAAATCCACTTCAAACCTGAACTGGTCCCTGAAAAATTCCGATTTTGAAAATTTTGCGAAAAATTGGAAAATTGTTGCTGAACTTTGAAGCCCTCTGATGTTTTCCAAAAGTAAAAACTCATCTATTTTATCATGCAAACATAAAGTAGACATATTGTATATGTGAATCAATATATAATTTATTTGGAATATCCATATTCCTTATAAGCAGAGAGCTTCAAAGTTAGAAAAATGCAAAATTTTCAAATTTTTCATGAAATTTTAGCATTTTTCACCAAGAAAAGATGCAAGTATCGACGAACATTTACCACTAACATAAAGTAGAATATGTCACGAAAAAACAATCTCGGAATAAAATTTATAAGTAAAAGCATCCCAGAGTTATTAATGCTTAAAGTGACAGTGGTCAGATTTGCAAAAAATGCTCCCGTCCTTAGGGTCATAATGGGCTCCGTCCCCAAGGGGTTAAAAAATCTTCTTCCAGTACTTATCA
Organism: Hyla sarda; assembly: GCF_029499605.1. Taxonomy (NCBI): domain Eukaryota; kingdom Metazoa; phylum Chordata; class Amphibia; order Anura; family Hylidae; genus Hyla; species Hyla sarda. The sequence goes on from NC_079194.1 coordinate 147,362,397, forward strand.
GTTGCTGAAGTTGAGTTGTTCTTTTCTGTCTGACAACAGTGCTCTCTGCTGACACCTCTGTCTGTCTCAGGAAATGTCCAGAGTAGGAGCAAATCCCCATAGCAAACCTATTCTGCTCTGGAAAGTTCCTTAGATAGACAGGGGTGTCAACAGAAAGCACTATTGTCAGACAGAAAAGAGCAACTCAACTTCAGCAGCTGATAAATACTGGAAGAATTAGGATTTTTTAATAGAAGTAATATACAAATCTGTTTAACTTTCTGGAGGCAGTTGATATGAAAAAAATTGTTTTTCACTGGAATACCCCTTTAATTCCCTACATTTAGCTTGAGACAGAATTCTGGAACAATGAGACACATGTTGGGTTTACAATAGTAAATCAGGGCCAATGTGTAGAAATGGAATCTCCCATTTCATCAGGGTTTTTTATTTTTAAAAAAATTTCAATTTTGCCAGACAAATAATTTTTTTATTGGTTTACTGTAGATGTTGTGGTACAATTAGAGATGTTTTACTTAAACAATAATTAGGTTAATTAATTGAATTTGTGGGAGGGGAGTATATTTAACCCCTCCCCTCTTCCTCACATGACCTCTCGACAGCCGTTTTTCAGGTTACTTATTCATTACATTCCTTTCCTTGCCTTCTTTAGGCATACCTACATGGCCAGCCAGGGCACATCTCAGGCAACTGCATCACCCCCTATGTACCCGACCCTAGAGTACAATTTTGGCACAAAAACAAGTTTTAATATGTGTCTGTAGGTGTAAAATTGAAAATGTCATGGCTATTAAAAGGTGAGGGGGGCGTGGTGTGACGCCGAAGAAGATGGCCACGCGGTGCTAGAGCTCCGCTACCACGAGGTCCTCTGCCTGCTCCATTAGCCTGACATACCACACGCTTTATGGGGAAATTCTTGCGGAGGACCCCTAGGAGACCGCCCGCTATTGCCCACCCGCCTTCAGCCTCTGTGGGCATTAGGAAATACCTGGGACCAGCGCTCACTGCGGGACCTGCGGCCTTAACCACCGGGGGAAGCCCTGCCTACAGCCTCCGCTCCCGGCCCGGAGCTTCTCCTGCACAGGCTATACGCTCCACCCCGCAGGACCTCCCGGACCCTGGTGCCCTCTGGTTAACTGATCGGCGATCCTCTGTCCCCGCCGACGGACAGCCCTGCACGTCATCCGGGACCGCTGCTGTGGCGGTTGGAGCCCTGGCTTCCTCACGGCTCCCTGCGACAGAGAAGGTGAGAGCTGCAGACTCGGGGGCACAGCTGTGCTCTCCTCTCCCCGGCACGAGTTCTCCTGCACAGTCATCTCACACTCCCAGCCCTCCATCTCCTCAGCGCAGCCCTCCACAGAAAGGGCTGCGGGATCCCCCTCTCTCCACCTGGGCTGCTATTGTTGGGGGGTCCTCCGTCTCATCCCCCCTGCCTCCTGTCTTACCTGCCCCCTCTGTTGTGGAGACATCCCAGCCGGCCTTCCCAGGGGCCCTGCAAGCTACCCTGGACTGGACTGCTCCCTCATCCCTCCGGCACCTGGGGGATTCTGGTGACCCCTCAGCCCCTAAACCACCTAGGGCACCCTGCCTGCTCGCCCCACTGCAGGGGTCTGGCCTAATTGATTCCCTGGCGGCTGTGCCATCTGCTGCTTGGATGCCTGGCTCCCGCTCACGGCCTGTGGGGGGGGGGGGGGATCCCCGGCTTGGGATGACACGCCTGGTGTGGATCTGGAGCCCTCTGGCCAACCGGCTCTCTCCCCAGCTCCTATTGATTTTTCTCAGCTTTTATCACTTATTCCATCCAAGGAGGACTTCCGCTCAATTGTTGCTGAAGTCAGAGAAGCCTGCCGGGTGGAAATAGCTTCTATGCGTAAGGATTTACAGCATGTCTCTGACCGGGTGGAAACGCTGGAGGAGACCCATGATTCTACTAGGGACTATGTTGCGCAACTCCATTCCACGGTGGCGGCTCAATCGGAGTTCCTCAGTGATATGCATAACCATCTAGAAGACCTGGACAATAGGGGCCGCCGCCACAACATCCGTGTTCGGGGTCTACCTGAAGCTACTCGGGATGAAGACCTCCCGGGCACATTGGAGGCTATCTTTAACATTCTCCTTGGTGAGTCCCCTCCTTTACAGATTAAGATGGACAGGGCCCACCGTGCTCTTCGCCCCAGACCTGCCAATGGCCCTCCCAGGGATGTCATCTGCCATGTCAATGACTTTCGCCTCAAGGAGACTATTATGGCAAAAGCATGTGCCCAGAGATCCTTTGATTTTGATGGGGCCCCCATCCAACTGTATCAGGATCTCTCTTGGATCTCTCTTTGGAAAAGGCGCATGCTTCAACCATTGTTGGCCGTCCTCAGGCAACACCAAATTCCATACCGCTGGGGCTTTCCTTTTGCCCTGCAGGCTCGCAGGGATGGACGCTCTGCTGTGTTGCGGGCTTATTCAGATATTCCAGCCTTCTGCTCTGCCTTGGAAGTTCCTGTGCCCCAAGTGATGGACTGGGGACTCTTCCCTCCCCCTCCGCCTCTTCCTCCTGTGTGGCAACCGGTTCGTCGCAGAAGGTCTGGTAGGAATGGGAAGTCTCCTACCTCTGGCAAGCCTGGCACTCCCCCTATGCCTCCAGTGACCTGAACATGAGATGCCGACTGATGCCTGATTGTGAACTGTGCTGCATCCTGTTGTGCCTTATAGTCTGCCCACTCCTTTCTTGTTGTACCACTTCCTGAGTTACTGGGTGGTAGTGGTTCTCCTGTATACCTACATTCCTTAGTTTTAGTGGTATTTAATTTTTTTTTTTTCTCCTCGCCTTTGGCATGACCTCGTGGGGTGATCCTTTTTGTGTTGTTTTTTCTTTCTTGCTGGTGTTCTCTCATCTCCCCACTGAGGCCTTCCCAAATGCAGAGGTGCCCTTCGGGTGCCTGTATGTTCTTGTATTACTTGTGATGTATGCCTCATCGATGACCTTTTGTTAATTGGTTCAGTCCTTATTTTCTTGTTCTTATCGTTTTCTTGCATGTCGGTATTATTTGTCTTGTTTTTCGTTGTTTGTCCTGTCTTCCCGTTTCCTTTTGTACCTCCCTTTTCTCCCTCCCCATCCCTACTTCTTTTTCAGGTCTCTGGAGAGTTCTGAGCCTTCCTTTCCCTTCCGTCCTGATGGCGAGAGCTTACGGTCCTGGAATTTCCTGTGCAGTCTATGGGTAAGCTCATTCTCTACTTTAGCTTTAGTGCTTTCCTACATCCTCGACTATGGCTAAATGTGTCTCACTGAATGTGAAGGGCCTCAACTCCCCCCCCCCCCCCCCCCCCCCTCAAAAAGGTGCCTCTTGCAACGGGAGTTCATAACGCAGAGGGCTAATATAGTCTTTCTTCAGGAGACACATTTGGACCTCTCTGGCTCCTTTCAATTCCTACATCATCTCTACCCACTTGCTTTCTCGGCCTCCTCGGGGAGGAAAACGGCCGGGGTAGCAATCCTTATCTCGAGATTCTGTCCCCTCCAGGTCTCCTCTTCTTTCCTTGACCCTAATGGGAGATTCGTAGTGGTGGAGGATTCTCTGGGTGGGAAACCACTTCTATTGTGTAATGTGTATGCCCCTAATATGTCTCAACTACTGTTTTTACGTCGGGTTCTCACGCAACACCACAAATACCCTCCATCAGCCTGGCTCTTCGGAACCTTATTTTTTCCCCCACCATGGATCGCCACTCGTACTCCTGTACCCCCGGCACAGCTGCGCCTCGCTACTTTGTTCCGACGGATCATACGTTCCTCATCCCTGTATGATTGGTGGCGGATTAATCACCCCACTACTAGATCGTTTTCCTTCTATTCCCACCCTCATAAACTGCATACTCGCATTGACTATTTTTTTGGGAAATTTACCCATGGTGCGCATGCTCTCCTCTGCTTCCCTAGATCCTATCTCCTTGTCTGATCATGGTCCTCTGCTTCTGTCGTTTTCTCCCTTTTCTTCCTTTTCTCGGCGCTGTCATTGGCGTCTCAACTACTCTTTGCTTAAAGTCTCTGCCCTCCCGAGAATCGATCCAGGCCTCTATAACTGAGTACTTTTCCCTCAATCAGGGATCTGTCTCTTCTCAGGCGGTCCTTTGGGAAGCTCACAAATCGGTTATCCGAGGCATTGTATTGCTCTGGGCTCCCGTCTCAAGCGTGATGGCTTGGCCCGGTATCGGGAGTTGCAGACACAGATTAGTTCCCTGGAAACTGACCTTCTCACTTCCCCCTCTCTTTGGATCCTGAGGCGTCTGGTGGCGGCTCGTGTCCAGCTGGGCGAGCTGGCTCTCCATAAGGTGGAGCCGCAGCTTCTTTATGCCAAGCAGCGGTTTTATGAGAAGGGTAATAAGGCCCGTACTCTTTTAGCTAGACGTTTAAGGGACCGAGCTGCTGCCCAGATGCCCTCGGCTTTGAAGGATCCCTCGGGCACTCTCCACTATCACCCGGACGCTATCTCTCGCCTCTTTACTGACTATTTCTCTAAACTCTACTCTCTCCCTTCCCAACTCCCCTCCGACCCTGGGGAACGTGATGCCCTTCTGAACTAGTTTCTTTCAGAATGCCATCTCCCCCCTCTCATTTCCGCAGACCGCGACACACTTAATGCACCGGTCTCGCTGGAAGAGGTGACGGAGGTACTAAAGTCACTTCCTTCAGGGCGATCACCGGGTCCTGATGGGTTTACTTATCTTTATTATAAAACTTTCTCTGCCTTGCTCCTTCCTCATCTGGTTTCTTCAACTTCAACTCTTTTCTGGAGGGAGAGGCGGTCCCGCAGTCCTTTGTGCATGCCTCCCGGGCATCCATCTGTACCACATACAAAGAAACGCAATATGAATTGTTAATGGGATGGTATAACACTCCTGAGCTACTAAATAGGTTGAATCCCAGTATCCCCCCTCAATGTTGGCGGTGTGGTGTAGGGTTGGGTACGATTTTCCATATATTCTGGTCATGCCCCTTGATCGTTCCCTACTGGGAAATGGTTGGACGTTTGGTGAGGAATGTGGTGGGGACGGGGGTTCCCCTAGACCCTAAGGTGTATCTACTGTTCCTCTCCTATAGATCCCTTCCTAAGAAGCCATTTAAACTCTTTATGCACATGGTCCTAGCAGCTAAAACCCTGATTGCTAAACACTGGAAATCTCCCTTACCTCCCTCCGAAGCAGACTTTATGGTCAGGATTCGAGAGATCCGTACTCTCGAGTTCCTCACGGCTTCCCTTAATAACACTCAGCCTCTCTTTTTCTCAGTTTGGGAACCCTGGGACAGGTTTGTGGACCGTCAGCCTCCTTAGCCTGCTTTCTCTTCCTTCTGCTTACTCACTCTTCCCCCTTCACCCCCCCCCCCCCCTCGTATCCTCTCCCTCGCCCCCCCCCCCCCTTTTTTTTTCTGTCTTGTGACCCCTTTCCTTGTGAGTGTTTGTCTGTTTGTCCTTGTCTAGTTGTGTTGTTTTTGGTAACATGGATGGTTCCGATGGTAGATTTCCTGGAGCGTTCAGGGGGTAACTGATTACTTCATTAGGGCCTCACTCATTGCCTGTGTTCTATTATGTTTACCTTGATTGTGCCGTATGAGGCTCTTTATCTGTGTTGCTTATATTTGTAACTAACAAAAGTGAAACATAAATAAAAATTTACAGTTGAAAAAAAAAAGTGAGGGGGGAAAAAAGTGAAAGTGCAAAAATAAAAATAAAACTGAAGTCCTTAAGGGTTAATTAATTGATTAAATAAATGATAAACACTTTTTATTTTGAAAGCATTCTTACTTTGCAACATTTTTTCCACACCTGCCTAAAAATTTTGCCTAGTACTGTATAAATGGTATAGGTACACGCATTACATGCCGAAATATTTACTACATAGGGGGGTATTATACTAGTTTTATTCTTTTATAGCAAAATGGTAGTTATGTTCTTGCACATACTGTAGCAGTTGGTATTATAGCAGCTATTATTGTACATTTGGGGCAGTATTATAGTAGATTGATTGTTTTATATACAATGGATTGGGAAAGTCTTCAGTCCCTTTCACTCTTTTCACACTTTGTTATGCTTCAGCCTTGTGCTAAAATAAATAAAATTAAAATTTTCCCCATCATTCTGCCGTCAATACCCCATAATGAGAAAGTGAACACATAATATTAGAAATCTTTACTAATTTATTGAAAAGGTAAAACAAATATATTCCCCTGACATAAGTATTCAGACCCTTTACTCAGTACTTAGATGAAGCACCATTGGAAGCGATAGCCTCCAGTCTTCTTGGGGATGAGAACACAAGGTGTGCACGCATGGATTTGGGGATTTTCTGCCATTATTCTCTCATGATCAGGTTGGCTGGGGACAATGGTGGAAGCCATTTTTTTTTTTTAGGTTCCAGTCAGGGCTCTGGTTGTGTGTTTAGGCCCATTGGGTGTTTAGCTAGAAATATTTTTGAAACTAACTAAACTTAATTTATCAAAAGTCGCACATGGTGTGATAAATTTGGCTAATGTGCATACATTTACGACATTTTAGCACAATTTGGCATTAATCACTGGAGAACAAGCAGTCACAAAACCAAATTTGCGCTTTTTTCATACACCAAAAAAAAAGTGCAAAATGCTTGATACGTTTAACCTTTTCCTTCATCAAACCAGATAATCTTTTTTCTCACAGTCCTTTAGGTGTTTTTGTTGTAAACTCCAGGTAGGCATTCATGTGTTATTTTTACAAAGGAGAGGCTTGATTCTGGCCACTCTACCATAAAGCCCCAGCTGGTGTAGTGCTGCACTGATGGCTGACCTTCTGGAAGTTTCTTTCTTGGATTTTTGGAGCTCAGGCAGAGTGACCATTGGGTTCATAGCCATCTGCCTTAGGCTGGGTCCACACTACATTTTCTCCCATACGGGAGCGCATACGGCAGGGGGGAGCTAAAAGCTCGCGCTCCCGTATGTGACCGTATGCGCTCCCGTATGTCATTCATTTCAATGAGCCGACCGGAGTGAAACGTTCGGTCCGGTCGGCTCATTTTTGCGCCGTATGCGCTTTTACAACCGGACCTAAAACCGTGGTTGACCACAGTTTTAGGTCCGGTTGTAAAAGCGCATACGGCGCAAAAAGGAGCCGACCGGACCGAACTTTTCACTCCGGTCGGCTCATTGAAATGAATGACATACGGGAGCGCATACGGTAACATACGGGAGCGCGAGCTTTTAGCTCCCCCCTGCCGTATGCGCTCCCGTATGGGACAAAACGTAGTGTGGACCCAGCCTAACCAAGGCCTTTTTCCCCCAATACCTTAGTTTGGTGGAGCACCGATCTTTAGGAAAAGTCCTGATTGTTCCAAACATCTTCCATTTAAGAATTATGGAGGCCACTGTGCTCTTGGAAACTTTCACTGCAGCACAAAATCTTGTCTCTGAGCACTACAGGCAGTAATTTCTACCTCATGGCTTATTTTGATGGATTGTCAGCTGTGAGACCTTATATAGACAGGGCTGTGTCTTTCCCCATCCTGTTCAATCAACTGAATTTACTACAGGTGGCTCCAATCAAGGGGCAGAAACATCTCAGAGGTAATGAAGAGAAATGGGAGACCCCGTAGAAGTAAAGGTCATCTGTCATAGCACCATCGAAAGAAAAAGTTACCACTGCCAAGTATATTGCAGGGTAAATATCATAAGATAATGGGGTTCAGGACCTCATGATTTTGTCGTGGTGATCCTGATTAACTCCTTTAGATAGTTAGCAACTTTATTTTTATGTTTTAGATGATGTGACCAACTTTGATCAAAACTTCTAAAGGGTTAATGCCAGGCATTGGGCCAATCGGCGATGTCCAGCATTAGCCGGGGGTCCTGGCTGCTGATAGCAACTGAGACTCACCAGGTATATAGCGTGCTTTATACAATGGGAGCTTTTAGAGATATGCTTTACAGAAGGTTATACAATGTGTGCACTAAGGGACACTTTTCTATCTTTTTTTTTTTACCTATTTTACCTCCATTTCTTTGTTTTGATTTAACAACCCAGTCTAAGGCCCACTGGCAAGAATACAAAACTTTAAAATTTCAGCACTATTTTAAAATATAGATAATAAAATGGAAAATAAATGTTTAAAAAATTTACCAAAAATTCTTAAACAAATATGTTTAAACATAAAACTTTTATTTAAACAATAGGTCGTTTTCTGATGACACATTCCCTTTTAAACAATTACATTTCAATGCTCAAGAGTCCAGATGAATAAGATTATTACATCCTGGGAAGGACAATACCCAAGGGATTCGTGACAAACAGATAAATGTCCTGAGAACAGGAAAGCTGAGTCCAGGGATAGTAATGTGAACAGTTAGAAAAGTAAAGCAACAAGACATATATTTTAAATAAGAACAGTGCTTTTTTTTTAATCTATCTATATATCTGTCCAATGCCAGGGAGTAAGTACTTAAGCACAAATAGCTGAAAAATGTATAACTGAAAGATGTCAGCAGCATCTAAAGAGAGCTTTAAACCATCCCTGGTGGTCCTGAGGGCTCCTTTGTTGTGGTCCATGGCTCTTCACTTGATAGAACCTGGCTGCACCAAGCTCTACCAAATGATTGCAGATCACACAGATCAATGAAGTTCTATGGAACTGCATTGATCTGTATGAGGATTCTAATGATTGCTCCTAAAAGTCCCCTAAGGGACTAATAAAGTTTAAAGTTTATAAAAAAAAACACAAATTAACCCCTTCCATATTAAAAGTTAAAATCACCCACTTTTCCCATTTTTCATAGAAAAACATAATAAAAAATAAGCATATTTGGTATCACCACATGCGTAATTGTCCAAACTATTAAAATATAACATTATTATTCCAGTCTGGTAAATGGGGTAAAAGTTTTAAAAAATACCAAAACCCCAGAATTGCGTTTTTTATCATGTTCTCCTGATATGCAATTGCATAGTACTTTTTTTGGGGGGGAGGAAGGGGAGAGGCAGCATTTCTTTCTTGGACCCAGGCAGTACAATGTCTTGGGCTGGCCCTGTTTTAATGTTATGGCTGATAAGTGTATACGCAGGCATATAACCATGAAGACATTGCAGTATTTATCAGTAGTACTGGAGTATTTACATCTGTATAGTATACATCTACATTTTGCAAGAAGTAAAACAATACGTCTTTAAAAAAAAAAAAAGACACATTTTCATTTTTGCCATACCCTTTATTTGAGCCCACACAAATGTTTCAGGTTGTATGAAAAAAATGATACAACCCTGATACATCATACAGTAAAGAGAAAATGGAAAGGTTGGTAGATTCAGTAGATAAATAATTAAAAAACAAAAGACAGATAAAAAAAAAACTTAAAAAGGAATATATTAAATAAAATATATGAAATAAATCCATGTTGCATATTCGTCATGGTCTGATAGGAACAGTTTGTTTTTTTGCCTTTGAAACATTGGCAAATGGATCGAAACGTATGGTTATATGGGTATTTATGAGTTTACGGAGGGAAAGATAAATGTCTATGGATATATGTGCGTATATGGGAGAATATGAATATATGTGGGTATATGGGTCTAAATGTATATGAGCATATGGGAGTATATGGATATAAAGTAGAATGTAATATGTTTGTATGGTGCATGCAGTTATTTGTTGGTAAGTAAAGCTGGGTACACATAGTATTGTAGTCAGTATTTTAGCCAAAACCAAGAGTGGGTCCAAAACACAATAAAAACAGTATAAATCTTTCCATTATAGCTTGTCGCCTGGTTTTGGCTGTATATACTAATCAAAATATTGTGTGGATGCATTTGAGTATATGGGAATAGGTGTTTATAAAGGTAAGTGCATATAGGGGAATAAATTGCTATATATAGATATAAAGAATATTTTTTTTTTACCAACTACCAATAGTTTTACCATCTTTTTAATATATGTCTGATAAAGTCATATTGGAGGGAAATCTATTAAAAATAAAATACAAACCTCATAGATGTACACAGCAGAATATGGAAACCTTAGTCATCCCAATAAGTAGAGTATTCATGTTTTAGGCAGAAGTTACTTTAATTTTTATTTATTTTTTTGGTTCGCAGTTTTGATACAGATGGGACAACCTGTTAATAGCTACATAAAGCAACAGAGTTAGATGCAACATTTTCTTTGAGTCATGTGAATTTCTCCTATGGAGGTGATTTAAATAGATGTTTTTATTTTTCAATTTTTATTAAAAATTAATTTATTTATTTTTTTCCCCCAGCATGAAAGATTGTAAGCTCTTGGGAGCAGGGCCCCCACTTTTCTAGTTTGAATATTTAGTGCAGTTTTTTCCAAACAATGTGTCTCCAGCTGTTGCAAAACTACAAACCCCAGTATGCCCGGACAGCCAACGGCTGTCCGGGCATGCTAGGAGTTGTAGTTTTTCAATATCTGGAGGCATTCTGTTAGGAAAACACTGATTTAGTGCATAATATTGTCATGTCAAATATTTGTCTTTATTTCTACCTGCAGAATTGTAATATAGTGGGAAAACTGATACCAGAACCAATCCTATTGTCAATGGAGTCATTCCTGGTATATGGTAAAAAGATTTCACCACTTGTAGAATAGAAGTATTAGTTATCATGGCATATGTGGATGAAGGGTCATACTGGATGAAAGGTTATGGCTATATCTAGCTTTAGAGTAAAAGCTCAGATCACAATATAATAGTATTATGTTACTAGTAATCATCAGTATAATCTATCCACAAGCTAGATCAGGGTGGCAAAGAAGGGTTAAACCTATACAGTTAGATGTGAATCCTCACACAGAAGGTAAGAAGAAGCCTGAAGATACAAACATCTCATAATATCCTCAACACAGGGACATGAGCCGCCCTAGTGGTCATTGCTGGAACTGACACCACAGGTCAATGACACCGCAGATGTAAATCGTTCTTTCCCATTTAGGACTAGAAAATAATAAGAAACTAATAATGATAATAAACTAATAATGATAATTAAATTAGACATTATTGATAATAAAATAAACTATACAATGACAGTACAGCGATGTCAAAAACACCCTGTCCGGTCTAAGATTTTAAGATTTCACAATTTCGGTAAAAATAATACGAAACAGTCTCCACCCTGCAGAGGGACTATAAGTCTCAGCAAATCCAGGTATACTGTAATTGTCATTGGGTGCGCCAGTTCTGTATGATGTCTCAATAAAGCTGTTCACACGTACTAAAGGGTTAATTGCTGGGACTTGTAGTTCCATAGATAAGTAAAATGGGGAATTAAAAATAATGTAGTAACTACAGGAAGAGACCGGGATGTAAACAGAAGACTGAAGGTGCTTATGATGGATGATAGTAGTAGTAGTAGTAGTAGTAGTAGTAGTAGTGTTGGTAATAATTAAAATGGTGATGATCGGGTTAATAATCATGACAACTGATGAAGTATTGTGGTCCTAACATCATAGACAGTAATTTAATATAATAAAAATGACAAAACTGTTAGGAGATGCTTATTATTACAGGGTGAGAACAATGGTTATTTTATGGATCTATTGGGTGTATATGGATATAAAGACTCCAGGATCTAGAGAATATACAGAAGAAGTGGAGGCTTCTACTCTTTACATTGTCAGATCCAGTATAAGGGCAGCTAGTGGACAGGTGGTGAGGATGATGAGGGTAATGAGGATGATGAGGGTGATGAGGGTGATGAGGATGATGATGAGGGTGATGAGGATGATGAGGGTAATGAGGATGATTAGGGTGATGATGATGATGATGATGATAAGGAGGATGAGGGTGATAAGGATGAGGATGATGAGGATAATGAGGGTGATTAGGGTGATGAGGATGATGAGGGTGATGAGGGTGATAAGGATGATGTGGGTGATAAGGATGATGAGGATGGTGAGGGTAATGATGATAAGGATGATGAGGGTGATGAGGATGATGAGGGTGATGAGGATGATGAGGGTGATGAGGATGATGAGGGTGATAAGGATGATGAGAGTGATAAGGATGATGAGGATGATGAGGGTGACAATTATTAGTAGTTCTATGAAGATCTCCATCCAATCAAGTAACAATCAAGTATCCAATTTACCTTATCATTACAGCCTGAGCATTTAGTTATTTGCTCCAATCTGTCTCAGCAATTTACAAGGTACTACAACCCCCAGTATCCCTGCACTTAACAAAAGGTCAGGTGATCACACCCACCCTGGAAAAGTTACAACTGCGACTACTATTGCCAGTTAAAAACACATAAAAAAAAAATAAAAAAAAGATAAAATCCTGTTGGTAAACTGTATGTTATCATAATAGCAGTAATAATATTCATGATAATAATGATTATAATGACAATAATAATCATACTAATTGTATTATTATTATTATATTATTATTATTATTATTATTATTAAGAAGAATTAGTAATACTAACAATCCAATCATTATGAAGATTATTATGAAATAATACATTTATATAATAGTGATCATTAAATAAAAATAAGAACAAACAGTAATGATAACAATAAAGCAGTAATAATAATAAGTCCTTGTGCTAGAAATAAGCTTAAAGTTGATGAAACATTATACATAAAAAAAAAGTAAAGACATGCACAGTTTTATAATGTTTCACTTTTTTCAGTACAAATTAAAGAGAATCTCCATGATGTCTGGGAATAAGGAAAATAGTCAGAATATGGGGCACAAATTGTCTGAAATTATTTCTGTAATATAAAGTCTCAGTCTCCTTAAATAGCCCGATGGCAGCTCATATAATGTGGAGTCACTTGTTACATAATAGGTATTTTCTCAACATTACAATAATAATAATAATTTGTTGTTGTTATTTATTATTATTCTGACATCAGTGACGCCAGCCGGTTGCCTCTCAGCTCTGGTGATAATATAAGCCCCTGACAGCTCAGCTGGAGAACCAAGGGTTGGTAATAGTGTATCTTATAACAGGGTTATTATTTCTCACATATATTGGGTCCTTTTTTACATACAATGTAAAAATGATGTTCACAATCATAGAATAGAATATATTAATAGGATATAATAATATTATATTAAAAAATAAAATAAAATAAAAAAGCCTGTAAAAATTGAGAGAAATACAATTCTCTCCGTCCATGGCGCAGTCACTTTTGTGGGCACTTTATCTATGGCATAGTTGTACCGATCAGTGATGGCACAGCTCAGGATCAGAAGTGATATTTGTATAAAAACAAGAAGAGACTAAAACTGTCAGAACAGTAGAAACCGCTGTGTGTAAATAGCGCAAGTACAATTCTCCTGGGGGTCATAAACTATTACAACAAATATTATTACAAATAATATACTATCATCTATAATACTTCCCTGTCCGATAATAAATAGAATAAACTTATAATCAATTACTTAGAAAACAGAAAAGAATACCATAATATTTATCATAATCATTTTCCAGATCTCCACATAACATAAAAAATAAAACATAATTTTTCTTCTTAAATAATCACGTTTTATTTAGAAGAAAAATTAATTCTCCAGTAAAGGAGAAAAATAATAATAATACTGTTGTTTTTATTAGTATTATTTATATATTTTATTTATTTATTTTTCCATTATTTATTAGTAACATAATAAATATAGCTCTTAATTATACTATAAATGTAAACCACATATTGGTATATAATACTTTGATATGTATAAAAATCTTTTATTTATTAGTTTATTAGATACTTTACTATATATATATATATATATATATATATATATATATATAGCTTTATATGCTCCTATATATGCTATTTCTTAATTGTATGTTGCTAATATACGTTGTTCTTGTATTGAAATGCTTAATAAAATTTAGTTGAAAAACTAAAATTATGTTGATTCCTGATAATGTTCTTTTTTCATTAACTGGAGATGAGGCCTCACTGAGTAGATGTCGGAAAAATTTAGTCGCACAGTAAAATTCCTGTTTCAGCTGCTGCAGATAGAGGGATAAAGAGGTGACTGTACCCCTGAACCCCTCAATAAGTGCAGAGCACAGAGGCAATGGGATCTCACTATAGCAGTGTTTCCCAAGCAGGGTGCCTCCAGCTGTGGCCAAACTACAACTCCCAGCCTCACTGAGTAGATGTCGGAAATATTTAGTCGCACAGTAAAATTCCTGTCGCAGCTGCTGCAGATAGAGGAATAAAGAGGTGATTGTACCCCTGAACCCCTCAATAAGTGCAGAGCACATAAGCAATGGGATCTCCCTATAGCAGTGTTTCCCAAGCAGGGTGCCTCCAGCTGTGGCCAAACTACAACTCCCAGCATGCCCGGACAGCCTTCGGCTGTCCGGGCATGCTGGGAGTTGTAGTTTGGCCACAGCTGGAGGCACCCTGCTTGGGAAACACTTCCCTATAGAATAGTATCGGGGTCCAGGCTCATCCTGCAGCTGCAGGAATCCTCCTCTCATCCCACAGTTTAGTTGCAGCTTCATAAAATAAACATTGTGGAAAAAGCTCTTGGGATTTTTACAGCTTTTCCCATCTTCTGTGGCAAAGAGAGTAAATAACCTGACACTAAACTGTCAATGTGAACGAGCCTGTAAATCACAACCCAATGGAGGGGGGGGGGGGGGGGGGAAGAAGAAACTAATAGTAAATATTTAGAGTGAAATAAAATGTATCAATAAACATATACACACACTTTATAATAATTACCCCCCCCCCCCCCCCCCCCATTGGCCTGGCAGCCCCCGACAACATACGCCCCTCCCATAAATAAGACGCACACGTGACCATACAGGAGCTGTAACCAACAAGGATTTATTTCAGGTAATAATAAGACACAAGGAGACAACAACAATAAAACCACAAGGATAATAAGAAGAACAAGGGACGGTCGAGATATCGCAAGAGCAAAGCTGGGGGAGGTCCACCACAGCAAGAGGAATAGAAAATAAATTATAAACTTATTAGAATCTGTAATAAGACAAGACACACGTGGCTGCAGATTATTATGTACAAGGCGGAGGAGAAAGTATAGACAGAACCTCAGCAACAATGTAACAACAGAACAGCAACAATGTAACAACAGAATAATCCAGTGACCTCAACTTTAAATATTAATAGAAAGGACTCTGAGGACAGGAGACCTCCAAGGAGACACATTGGCCTGCCCCCCTATAATCTACTGCCCCTTATAATTTACTCTGCAGATAAGAACAATATTTGGGCAATTCTAATATTTCGCCTTTTATTTTGCTCCATTGGCTTTTCATTTTCTCCATTCTTTGTTTTTTTTTTCAAGTAATTCTGCGTTGTCTGGATGTCTAGGACGCAATTTCACGAGTTTTCCATTTTGTAATAGTCTTTGTTGGGGAGGAGATGCCCTCGCAGCACTTGGGCTCATGATTGGCACCTGGAATGCAGTCTGCTTAGAATAACGTCCTGGAGAGGGGCAATGGGGGGTCAGTATTTAGTGCAATCATAAGAATAGGGGCTGCTATGACGGTATATGGAGGGGGTGGATCTGTAAGGTATCTGACAGCTGGCATTACTGCCCACCTGATGCTCCCCCAGGGCTGAGCCCTCAATGCCCAGGCGGTGGGAAGTAAACATCTCTCTGACATTGGGGAATGTCTGTTGCTGGGGGGTAAAGCTGTGCCCGGAGAGGTGATTGAGCTCCCCACTGTGGTTGAGGTACCAGGAGGGGGTTTGCCCCGATGCCCCTCCTTGTTGCTGGTGGTGGCTTGAGGTCAGGACACTTTCTTGGGTGGAGTTGAGGCTCATGGAGTTCAATGGAGACGATGTCCCGTTGTGGTGGTCAGTCCCAGCCTCATCCAGAGTGGTGGGCACACACATATGTCCCGACCTGTCACTAGAGTACAGGCTCATTGCCCTCATGCTGCACTGGTAGCTCCCACCACCGTCCATGGCTTGTGTGCAGGCCTGGCTGTAGATGGAGGGCTGGCTTTGGGCATAGGTGATGGGCAGAGAGGGTACCATACCTGTTCGACAGGACACCGGGCTCAGCTCCCCATGAGGAGAAGTCCTTAGGGTCATGATGTTTTCCACGCTGAAGCCCGACAGTCCATTGCTAGAGGGGTGGTGGTCAGGGATGGAGCTCTCTGTGGACACGGATGGGGTGGAGGCCACACTCCTGGGGCTGTCCTGCATGGCACTGCCACCATCAGGACTCATGTTTTCCACCTTGGTGATGACTGGCAGCTCAGGGGATTCACTCTTGATGATGACCTTCTTGTTATCATGTTGGGCCTCCTTGGGCAGGTCCATGCTGGGGCTCTGAAGTTTGGTTTGCTCTTTCTGGTGTCTGTCTTCCTTCTCTTTAGGGACATCTTTCTTCTTGAACCTCCTCCTCCTTCTTAAGAAGCTGCCATTCTCGAACATGTTGTAGGAGTCGGGGTCCAGGGTCCAGTATGAGCCTTTCCCTGGCTTCTTGTCGTCCCTGGGCACCTTGACAAAACACTCATTGAGGGACAGGTTGTGCCTGATAGAGTTCTGCCAACCCTGCTTGTTCTCCCGGTAGAAGGGGAATCGATCCATGATAAACTGGTAAATGCCATTAAGAGTGATCTTCTTTTCAGGGGCATTCTGGATAGCCATGGTGATCAGGGCAATGTAGCTGTAGGGTGGTTTCACCAAGTCTTTGGGCGCTGAGGGCTGATGGTGGTGGTGGTATGGTCCATATGACCTATTCATCCCTGGAGTGTACTGCTCATGCCCGGGGTAAACGCTCATTGGGGTAGTCATTGTGCCATAGGTGCCAGCTGCCCGGTAGTAGTTCTGCTCACTCAGGTAGGGCACAACCCCCAGGGCATTGTGTTCAGCCACAGAGTAACGAGCCTGCATCATTGATGCC
This sequence comes from Hyla sarda, assembly GCF_029499605.1. Classification (NCBI taxonomy): domain Eukaryota; kingdom Metazoa; phylum Chordata; class Amphibia; order Anura; family Hylidae; genus Hyla; species Hyla sarda. Next base: position 147,379,273 of record NC_079194.1, read on the forward strand.
AGGATGGGGAGGCGGCTCTAGGCACCAGAATCCAGCAGGGTAGACAAAGCTCTTCCAGGGCCCAGCAGGGCAAGGGGGCAGAGGTGGGCACCAGGATCCGACAGCCCAACGAGCAGAACTGGGCACCAGGATCCAGCAGGACAGGCGAGAAGCTGTGGGCTCCACAATCCAGAGGAGGTAGGTGAGTGCCCGGGATCGCTCAGGTCTCAGCTCAGGAGCATCCTCCGCCGGCGGCGACTACTATAGGGTCCAGTCGGTTCCGGCAGCTCCGGCGCCTCCGCTCTCCTTCTGCTCCGACTCCTCGGCTCTGCTAAAACTTTCCAAACTTTTTTTCAACGAGCTGAAGCTTTTACTTTCAGAATTCCACGCCCCTTTCCACAACTTTTATCCAATCAGGAGTCAGCAGGAGATCACAGCAGCCAATCAGCTCACAGACTATGTTCCCCAGGATTTCGGCTCAAAATTCTCTACTGTGTGTTTTAGTTTTTTTTTCTTGGTTTCTCCAAATAAAGAAGGAAACTGAAAGATTTTAACCTGTAGACTCCAAAAGCTAGAAAGTAAACAAAAGTCACTGTAACCTTCATATCACTGCATTGTAACATTTATACCACCACACTGTAACCTTCATATCACTGCATTGTAACATTTATACCACCACACTGTAACCTTCATATCACTGCATTGTAACAATTATACCACCACACTTTAACCTTCATATCACTGCATTGTAACATTTATACCACCACACTGTAACCTTCATATCACTGCATTGTAACAATTATACCACCACACTGTAACCTTCATATCACTGCATTGTACCAATTATACCACCACACTGTAACTTCATATCACTGCATTGTAACAATTATACCACCACACTGTAACCTTCATATAACTGCATTGTAACATTTATACCACCACACTGTAACCTTCATATCACTGCATTGTAACATTTATACCACCACACTGTAACCTTCATATCACTGCATTGTAACAATTATACCACCACACTGTAACCTTCATATCACTGCATTGTACCAATTATACCACCACACTGTAACCTTCATATCACTGCATTGTAACATTTATACCATCACACTGTAACCTTCATATCACTGCATTGTAACAATTATACCACCACACTGTAACCTTCATATCACTGCATTGTAACATTTATACCACCACACTGTAACCTTCATATCACTGCATTGTAACATTTATACCACCACACTGTAACCTTCATATCACTGCATTGTAACAATTATACCACCACACTGTAACCTTCATATCACTGCATTGTAACAATTATACCACCACACTGTAACCTTCATATCACTGCATTGTAACATTTATACCACCACACTGTAACCTTCATATCACTGCATTATAAGAATTATACCACCACACTGTAACCTTCATATCACTGCATTGTAACAATTATACCACCACACTGTAACCTTCATATCACTGCATTGTAACAATTATACCACCACACTGTAACCTTCATATCACTGCATTGTAATATTTATACCATCACACTGTAACCTTCATATCACTGCATTGTAACAATTATACCACCACACTGTAACCTTCATATCACTGCATTGTAACAATTATACCACCACACTGTAACCTTCATATGACTGCATTGTAACATTTATACCACCACACTGTAACCTTCATATCACTGCATTGTAACAATTATACCATCACACTGTAACCTTCATATCACTGCATTGTAAGAATTATACCACCACACTGTAACCTTCATATCACTGCATTGTAACAATTATACCACCACACTGTAACCTTCATATCACTGCATTGTAACAATTATACCACCACACTGTAACCTTCATATCACTGCAATGTAACAATTATACCACCACACTGTAACCTTCATATCACTGCATTGTAATATTTATACCATCAAACTGTAACCTTCATATCACTGCATTGTAACAATTATACCACCACACTGTAACCTTCATATCACTGCATTGTAACAATTATACCACCACACTGTAACCTTCATATCACTGCATTGTAACATTTATACCACCACACTGTAACCTTCATATCACTGCATTGTAACAATTATACCATCACACTGTAACCTTCATATCACTGCATTGTAACAATTATACCACCACACTGTAACCTTCATATCACTGCATTGTAACAATTATACCACCACACTGTAACCTTCATATCACTGCATTGTAACAATTATACCACCACACTGTAACCTTCATATCACTGCATTGTTACATTTATACCACCACACTGTAACCTTCATATCACTGCATTGTAACAATTATACCATCACACTGTAACCTTCATATCACTGCATTGTAACAATTATACCACCACACTGTAACCTTCATATCACTGCATTGTAACAATTATACCACCACACTGTAACCTTCATATCACTGCAATGTAACAATTATACCACCACACTGTAACCTTCATATCACTGCATTGTAACATTTATACCACCACACTGTAACCTTCATATCACTGCATTGTAACAATTATACCACCACACTGTAACCTTCATATCACTGCATTGTAACATTTATACCACCACACTGTAACCTTCATATCACTGCATTGTAACATTTAGACCACCACACTGTAACCTTCATATCACTGCATTGTAACATTTATACCACCACACTGTAACCTTCATATCACTGCAATGTAACAATTATACCACCACACTGTAACCTTCATATCACTGCATTGTAACATTTATACCACCACACTGTAACCTTCATATCACTGCATTGTAACAATTATACCACCACACTGTAACCTTCATATCACTGCATTGTAACATTTATACCACCACACTGTAACCTTCATATCACTGCATTGTAACAATTATACCACCACACTGTAACCTTCATATCACTGCATTGTAACAATTATACTACCACACTGTAACCTTCATATTACTGCATTGTAACAATTATACCACCACACTGTAACCTTCATATCACTGCATTGTAACAATTATACCACCACACTGTAACCTTCATATCACTGCATTGTAATATTTATACCATCACACTGTAACCTTCATATCACTGCATTGTAACATTTATACCACCACACTGTAACCTTCATATCACTGCATTGTAACAATTATACCACCACACTGTAACCTTCATATCACTGCATTGTAACATTTATACCACCACACTGTAACCTTCATATCACTGCATTGTAACATTTATACCACCACACTGTAACCTTCATATCACTGCATTGTAACAATTATACCACCACATTGTAAACTTCATATCACTGCATTGTAACAATTATACCATCACACTGTAACCTTCATATCACTGCATTGTAATATTTATACCACCACACTGTAAACTTCATATCACTGCATTGTAACAATTATACCACCACACTGTAACCTTCATATCATTGCATTGTAACAATTATACCACCACACTGTAACCTTCATATCACTGCATTGTAACAATTATACCACCACACTGTAACCTTCATATCACTGCATTGTAACAATTATACCACCACACTGTAACCTTCATATCACTGCATTGTACCAATTATACCACCACACAGTAATCTTCATATCATTGCATTGTAACATTTATACCATCACACTCTAACCTTCATATCACTGCATTGTAACATTTATACCGCCACACTGTAACCTTCATATCACTGCATTGTAACATTTATACCACCACACTGTAACCTTCATATCACTGCATTGTAATAATTATACCACCACACTGTAACCTTCATATCACTGCATTGTAACAATTATACCACCACACTGTAACCTTCATATCACTGCATTGTAACATTTATACCACCACACTGTAACCTTCATATCACTGCATTGTAACAATTATACCACCACACTGTAACCTTCATATCACTGCATTGTAACATTTATACCACCACACTGTAACCTTCATATCACTGCATTGTAATAATTATACCACCACACTGTAACCTTCATATCACTGCATTGTAACAATTATACCACCACACTGTAACCTTCATATCACTGCATTGTAACAATTATACCACCACACTGTAACCTTCATATCACTGCATTGTAACAATTATACCACCACACTGTAACCTTCATATCACTGCATTGTAACATTTATACCACCACACTGTAACCTTCATATCACTGCATTGTAACATTTATACCACCACACTGTAACCTTCATATCACTGCATTGTAATATTTATACCACCACACTGTAACCTTCATATCACTGCAATGTAACAATTATACCACCACACTGTAACCTTCATATTACTGCATTGTAACAATTATACCACCACACTGTAACCTTCATATCACTGCATTGTAACATTTATACCACCACACTGTAACCTTCATATCACTGCATTGTAATATTTATACCACCACACTGTAACCTTCATATCACTGCAATGTAACAATTATACCACCACACTGTAACCTTCATATCACTGCATTGTAATATTTATACCACCACACTGTAACCTTCATATCACTGCATTGTAATATTTATACCACCACATTGTAACCTTCATATCACTGCATTGTTGTAATACATTATAATACACTAATATCACTACCTTCCTACCACCGTTCATAACACTACAGTATAACACGGTAACATTACATCTATATACCGCTTCCATATGACATCTCTGGATCAGAACACTTCTGTATCCACCCTTCATATCCCCGCATTGTATCATGGGATGTCAGGTATCTAGTAACATTGTATCACTTCATTGTAACACGATAATGCGCAGTTTATTTGATAATATTTGTATAACTGGATTGTAACGTTGTATCAGTATAACATCATATCCCTGTGTGTGTGTGTATACATGTATATATATATATATATATATATATATATATATATATATATATATAGAGCTGTGACTTTGGCCTCTATGCATTATCTCTAATCTGGGAACACTTATAGAAGTGGATTTTCAGGTTAGTATTTTTATTTGTATTTTTAGACAAAACCAGGAGTTGTTTTAGGTTTTTCTCTTTGTCAGTTTCATTCCTGGTTTTGGCTCAAAATACTGATCAAAATACTAAACAAAATGCTATGTATAAACTAAGCCTAATATTATATCTTTATAAAATAATAACATTTTATCTCTATACATTATAGGATTGTATCACTGCATTGTAATATATTAGCTTTATGTCGTCATAGCTGTCTGTAGCTTTTGTATAACTTTGGCTGTCCGGGCATGCTGGGAGTTGTAGTTTTGCAACAGCTGGAGGCACCCTGCTTGGGAAACTCCAACCTATCACTTCGATCTTTGGGCTGGATATTTTTTTTTCTGTACAGTCCTGATATATCGTAACATAAGGTTATCAATATCTCGGATTAATTGTACGATTATCACATTATCGATATCCGTAGAATGAATGTATTATAATGTGCGACAATGAGCTTTAACTGGAGCCATGTGTACACTGTGCGATCATTCGATCTTTACTGTAACCTTTTTTTAGTATGTTATCTTCGGTTAGGTTATATTACATTATTATATTATATTATTTTATATTATATTACATTATTTTATATTATATTACATTATTATATTATATTATTTTATATTATATTAATATATTATATTATTTTTATATTATATTACATTATTATATTGTATTGTATTATATTACATTATATTATATAATTTTATATTATAATACATTATTATAATATATTATTTTATATTATATTACATTCTTATATAATTTTTATATTATATTACATTATTATATTGTATTATATTACATTATTATATTATATAATTTTTTATAATATACTACATTATTATATTAGATTATTTTATATTATATTACATTATTATATTATATATTTTTATATTATATTACATTATTATATTAGATTATTTTATATTAAATTACCTTATTATATTGAATTATATTACATTATTATATTAGATTATTTTATATTATATTACATTATTATATTGAATTATATTACATTATATTAGATTGCTATATTATATTATTTTTTTATATTATATTACATTATTACATTGTATTATTTTATTATATTATATTATTATACCAGTCTGAATATTTGCGTTGATCACCTGTAATAGTTGACAGTACAATCTCCCAGTCATCAGTCATTGACAACAATGGAACTATTTATATTTACATATCATGTATTGACAATAACCGCAGGACGATCCCCATCATCGTCATCATCATCATCATCACCATCATCATCATCAAATAGAGCGATAGTCTGCAGCCTGTGGCTTTCCATCTGTTTTGACTACAACCCGCTGTAAAGTATTGACCGTGCTGAGAGTTGTAGTTAGTCTCTTCTTAGCTAGAATTAATTATTTGATGTATTATTTATTTATTATATTTACAAATCTTCTATTGTTGGGGTTTTGTTCTATTTTTATAGTTTTTTCTTCTGGGTATAGTAAGTAAAGGACAGCGGTAATATCTTCCACATGTATCTGCATTGTGCTCATTACAGGTAACTGGATCCCTGGGTTTATTTAATGTAACACTTTGTGTTTTCACACGGCAGGATTTGGGGGAGGGGAGGGGGGTCTCTGGATTTAAGATGAAGAGTTCACAGGACACAACCTGCTTATGATACAATGCTACAGGAGCCGGCAGGGTTATCGTGCTTTCTATGCAATATATAATATATAATATATATATATATATATATATATATATATATATATATATATATATATATATATATATATATATATTATATATTACTAGCTATAATATTTATATATAGATGATAGATAGATAAATAGATAGATAGATAGAAAGCAGGAAAGCAGCACTTCAGAGTAAAAAAAAGAGTGCATGGGTGCGTACTGAGCCAGGTCCAGGTTGGGGACCCCTTTGAGCTACAAAAACCAAAATGAACAGTGGCACACCAAGTATCAAAAAGAAAAGGTGATTTATTAAAAAACGTTGCCTAACACGTTTTTTTTTTTAATAAATCACCTTTTCTTTTTGATACTTGGTGTGCCACTGTTCATTTTGATTTATATATATATTATTCAGTCATTTCTGTTACAGTAAATAGGAGATTATATCGCGTTATTTATAAAAGAAACATTGAATCATAAGATGTCGATAAGATATTGTCATTATAGAAAGATCCATGAGTTTTCATAGGACTGCATGTAACCTATCACCATGCATTATCTATACTTACATAGGGCTGCAAATAAGCATGACCTATTCTCAAGCGTTTTATCTTAGCTGTGATGTTACATAGGACTGCAGATGAGATTTATTGCAGTATCTGCCCTTAGCTACATTGATAGAATGATCCCGGTATCACAGAGTGTTAATATTCTGAATGCCGGTTGCATAATATGAATAAGAAATCTCTTAAGCTTCTTAGAAGATCAACAATCTTCCCCTGAGTTTTGTCACATTTTACTGAAGACAATAATAATCCTGAAAACACCAAAGCCCTGCAGAAATTGCATTAGTACAGTGTTTTTTGTGTCTAATTTATGACTAATGTGCCACCCAGTGGCGAAAACACGGAACAACAGGCCTATCTGCAGGATGAGAGGGAAGGTGCTGCCATCTAATGGTGATTTTCGACAGATTCTGAATTATTGGCACTCAATGGACTCAAGGTGGGATAAAAAATAATAACAATAATAATATGTATTCATCTGCCTCTGATCTGCTGGGGAGAGCACTGATCCCTGCTGCCAAGCGCGTTCTGCTCTTCTGAACAGCTCTGCAGTAGGAACAGCACTGGCAAGGGATCAGGGGCAGGTGAGTATGTTTTCTTCTTTATCATCCCACTCTAAACCCTTTAAAGGGGTACTCCGGTGAAAACCTTTTTTCTTTTAAATCAACTGGTGGCAGAAAGTTAAACATATTTGTAAATTACTTCTATTAAAAAATCTTAATCCTTCCAGTACTTATTAGCTGCTGAATGCTACAGAGGAAATTCCTTTCTTTTTGGAACACTGATGACATCACGAGCACAGTGCTCTCTGCTGACATCTCTGTCCATTTTAGCAACCATGCATAGCAGATGTATGCTAAGGGCAGCATGGTGGCTCAGTGGTTAGCACTGCTGCCTTGAAGTGCTGGGGTCTTGGGTTCAAATCCCACTAAGGACAACAATAAATAAAGCGTTATTATTATTATAATAACATCAGCAGAAAGAACTGTGCTCGTGATGTCATCAGTGTTCCAAAAAGAAAAGAATTTCCTCTGTAGTATTCAGCAGCTAATAAGTACAGGAAGGATTAAGATTTTTTAATAGAAGTAATTTATAAATATGTTTAACTTTCTGCCACCAGTTGCTTTAAAAGAAAAAAGGTTTTCACCGGAGTACCCCTTTAAATATATCGGATTGCAGGGGTTAGAACACTGGGACCCCCACTATCCCTAGAACTGGGCCTTGGCTCTCAGTGAGAGTGTTGTAGATAACACTTGATCCATTCATTTGTATAAGAGAACCAGAGATCTCAGGACCCCATGCTGGAGATCGCGGGGGTCCCAACAGTCAGACCCCCCCTGATCAAACACTTATAGGATAGATAAGATTGTTTTGATCAGACAACCTCTTTATCTGTCCAGAATATCCATTTAAAGAGACCCAGACACAATTCACCCCCCCCCCCCCCCCCCTCTACAGGTAATCTCGAGGACGTGATTTAGTGGATGGGCACATGTAGCATAAGTGCAGTACATTTTCTGCAGCAGATTTTCTGCAGCAGAAAAATTCTTTACTTGTGGACGTATTGCAGTGCCGAAGGTTGTCTATGCCTGGCATAGGGCATAATTCAATATGCAGATAGAAATAGACAGTAAAGTCATCGGAATCCATTGCTGTCAATGGGATAGGCCAACCAATGTATAGGAGCCTCCTCACTCCTCTCTACAGCACATGTCAGGGGAGAGAACCATCAGGTTTATTAGGGTTCAAGACACTGGAACCTTTTGTTCTCAGAAGATAAGCTGCTGGCACAGACTTTCTACCTTCTCCCTAACACATGTATACAGTTATCCCTCAACTTACAATGGCCTCAACATACAATAGTTTCAACATACAATGGCCTTTTCTGGACCATTGCAAGTTGAAACCAGACTCAACATACAATAACACGAACAGTCCAGATCTGGGAAACGTGTCAATGAACTGACCAATCAGAATGGGCAATTTACTGGTAAAACACCTGTATTACTGAAGCGTATGCACTGCCTGATGTCTGGTAGCGCCCCCTACAGTACAGGGAGATATTACATTTTCTGTACTACTCTTTACCTGTACCAGGGTTAGCTGCTCCTTTGGACACCAGGTGAGGGCGGCTCCATGTTACTTTTTTAGGACATTGCGTGTTCTGTACAGGACCCTGAAGAAGCTCCTGTCCTCTAAATAGACCAGTGTTTCCGGGCATGCTGGGAGTTGTAGTTTTGCAACAGCTGGAGGCTCCCTGCTTGGAAAACACTGACATAGACAGTGATTTACAGCTCCCAGCAGATCTTTCTTACTTTTATATGTAAGGATTTGCTTTATCTCTATTAGTTATCTACTTATTTTTCTTTAATCCTCACTTTTTCCTATTTTTGGATGACATTTTGGGGCTTTAGAACCAATTACCAGGTTTCCATAGAGTTATGGTCTCAACATACAATGGTTTCAAAATGCAATGGTCGTCCTGGAACCAATTAATATTGTAACTTGAGGGACCACTGTACTTGGCTGAGCTTCACATGTATGTTTGGATCTGGGGATAGATCTAATACACTGCTCACAGTTTTATTCATTTCCAGTAAATAGAGTTCACACTCTAGAGTGGTCAATGATGGAATAGTTTGCAGAAAACATCATGATATACAATGCATTCTGGAAGTCTTCAGACCCTTTCACTTTTTATACATTTTGATACATTGTGGCTTTGCGCGAAAATAAAAATTCTAGTTTTCCTCCATCATTTTGCCCTCAATACTCCATAATGACAAAGTGAAAACAGAATGTTAGAAATCTTTGCTAATTTATTGAAAAGTATTTATATTGCATAAGTATTCATACCCTTTACTAAGTACTTAGTTAAATAGGTACTCTGCCCCTAGACATATTATTCCCTATCCTTTGGATAGGGGATAACATGTCTGATTGTGGGGGGTCCGGCCGCTGAGACCCCTGCGATCTCCAGGCCTGGGGCCTCTATGTTTGTGATGACACGCAATGCCCCCTCCATTCATGTCTATGGGAGGGGGCGTGATGACTAGGAAATTGCAGGGGGTCCCAGCGGCTGGACCACCGCGATCAGACATGTTATCCCCTATCTAAAGGATAGGGGATATTATGTCTAGGGGTAGAGTACCTCTTTAAAGCACCTTTGACAGTGATTACAGCCTCCAGTCTTCTTGGGTATGATGCCACAAGGTTAACACACCTGGATTTAAGCATTGTCTGCCATTCTTCTCTACTGATCCTCTTAAAGGGGAACTCCAGTGGAAAACATTTTTTTTTTTTCAAATCAACTGGTGCCAGAAAGTTAAACAGATTTGTACATTACTTCTATTTAAAAATCTTAACCCTTTCAGTACTTCTCAGCTGCTGTATACTACAGAGGAAGTTGTGTAGTTCTTATTCTGACCACAGTGCTCTCTGCTGACACCTCTGTCCATGTCAGGAACTGTCCAGAGCAGGAGAGGTTTGCTATGGGGATTTGCTTGTACTCTGGACAGTTCCTGACACAGACAGAGGTGTCAGCAGAGAGCACTGTGGTCAGACAGAAAATAACTACTGTATACAACTTATTCTGGAGCATACAGCAGCTGATAAGTACTGGAAGGATAAAGACTTTTTAATAGAAGTAATTTACAAATCTGTTCAACTTTCTGGCACCAGTTGATTTGAAAAACCATTTTACCACTGTCAGGTTGGAGGACAGTCATTTTCAAGTCTCAAGTCAGGGCTCTGGCTGGGCCACACAAGGATATTCACAGAGTTCCTGTGTTGTATTGGCTGTGTGCTTAAAGGGGTACTCTGTCCCTAGACATCTTATCCCCTATCCAAAGGATAGGGGATAAGATGTCAGATTGCCAGGGTCCCGCTGCTGGGGACCCCGGGGATCGCTGCTGCAGCACCCCGCTAGCATTACTGCGCAGAGCGAGATCGCTCTGCACGTAATGACGGGCAATACAGGGGCCGGAGCATCGTTACGTCACAGCTCCGCCCCTCGTGAAGGTCACGGCCCGCCCCCATCAATACAAGTCTATGGGAGGGGGCGTGGCGGTCGTCACGCCCCCTGCCATAGACTTGCATTAAGGGGACGGGCCGTGATGTCCTGAGAGGCGGAGCCATGACGTCACGCTGCTCCGGCCCCTGTATCGCCCGTCATTACGCACAGAGAGAACTCGCTCTGTGCAGTAATGATGGCGGGGTGCCGCAGCGGCGATCCCCGGGGTCCCCAGCAGCGGGTCCGCGGCGATCTAACATCTTATCCCCTATCCTTTGGATAGGGGATAAGATGCCAGGGGCGGAGTACCCCTTTAAGGTCATTGGGGGGGGGGGGGATTTATCAAAACCTAAGCAAAGGAAAAGTTAACCAGTTGCCAGTAGCAACAAAACAGATCACTTCTTTAATTTTGCAGAGGCCTTGTTAAAAATGAAAGAAGCGATTTGATTGGTTGCTATGGGTAACTGGGCAACTTTTCCTCTGCACAGGTTTTGATAAATCTCCCCAATATCTTGTTAGAAGGTGAATCCATTCTGAGGTCCAGAGCCCTCTGGATCAGGTTTGCTTTCTGTACATTTCTCCCATCTGCACACAGGATCTTCAGCCAGAGTGACCATTGGGTTCTTGGTTATCTCTCTGACCAAGGCCCTTCTCTTCTGATTCTAAGTTTGGTGGGGTGACCAGCTCTAGAAAAAGTCCTGATTGTTTCAAACTTCTTCCATCCATGGGATCAGGGCAGCAGAATTTTTTTGTCCTCCCCTTCTCCAGATCTGTGGCTCCACACAATCCTGTTTCTGAGCACTATAGACAGTTCTTTCCACCTCATGGCTTGTTTGATTTTATAGCCTGTAAACTGTGAGACCTTATATAGACAGGGTTGTATTTTTCCAAGTCCTGTCCAATCGGTTGAATTTACCACAGGTGACTCCAATAAAGGTGTAGAAAGATCTCCAAGATTATCTGGAGAAATGGGAGAAGCCAGAGCTAAATTTCATGTGTCATAGCAAAGGGTCTGAATATGGAATCCATGCGGGTCCATGCAACATTTTTCATTTTTAATTTTCAATAACTTTGCTAAAATTTGCAAAAAAATTGGTTCTCTCTTTGTCATTGTGGAAAACCTTCAATGTTTTTATATTAACACAAGGCCTTAACATAATGTTATGAAAAAATAAAAAAGGGAAAGGAAGGGTCTGATGACTTTCTGAATGTATTGTATGTCAGGAGGTAGAGAAGACAGAGCAAGGTTCTGCAGATTTCTACAGAGACCAATGGTGTAATAATCTGCAGAATATTTCATTATGTATCTGTCAGGGGGTAGAGGAAGCAGATCTTCTACAGAGATACGTGGTTGGAGCAAAAAAAATAGGGTTTGTTCGGTTCCAGCGCTACTGTGAAGTGATATTAAAGAAGTACTTGAAGCTGCCGTAGGTTACACAGGACTTTCTTTATTCAGTATTAATGGTAACAGGACAACGCGTTTTGGCGCATTCCAGCGCCTTCCTCAGGTCCACTTAAGATGATTTAGCAGTCCTGATGTGTGCTTCCTGTGTCCCAGCAGGTATTACCACACACAGGAAGCACACATCAGGACTGCTAAATCATCTTAAGTGGACCTGAGGAAGGTGCTGGAATGCGCCAAAACGCGTTGTCCTTTTACCATTAATACTGAATAAAGAAAGTCCTGTGTAACCTACAGCAGCTTCAAGTACTTCTTTAATATCACTTCACAGTAGCGCTGGAACCGAACAAACCCTATTTTTTCGCTCAAACCACGTATCTACATAAATTAGCCCACAGACCTTAGGGGACGTGGCACTAGGGTTGCTCTAGCTGCAAACTGTTCATAAGTGGGGATCCACTCAATAATTGTGCAAGGTACGACACCTTGGGTGTGGTGGTGGTTTCCCTCACCTTTCTTTTTCCTAGAACTAACCAAGTTGCTACACCAGAAAGCGCCCCTGTTTTTTCTTTTTCTCTTTGCCCCCTTAGATCTTCTACAGGTGTTTACAGAAGTCAATGATGTAATGATCTGCAGAATGTATCACTATATTTGTCAAGAGGTAGAGGGGACAGAACAATTTCTACAGATGTCTAAAGAATACAGTGCTGTAATAATCTGCAGAATATAAATCAATATTTGATAGGAGGTAGAGTAAATGCTGCAATGTTCTGCAGATCTCAAGGGAGCTCAGCAGTGTAATGATCTGCTGCATATGATGTGACTTTCTGCAGTGTTCTGGCTGTGACACATTTTCTGGGCAGAACTTTTAATTCCTTTCAGGAAATCAGATCTCGCCTCCTGGGAAGAAGTTTTTAGGCTTTTCGGGAACTTGTGGTGTTTGCTCATTACTGGGCAGGAATTCTGCCTCCTGCTGGTCTCCTGCTGAGGGAGGGAGGGGTGATGAATGTGTCCAGGGTGATGACAGCGCAGCACATGTGTCTCTCCGAGCTTCAGTCACTTATCACCAGCTCAGAGGTTTACTAGGAATTTGCTAATTTTTTGGGAAAATCTGAAAAAAAAATCTCACCAATTTACACAAAAGCCACCAGTGAGGGGTCACTGGTCACTATATGTTGCCCCCTACTCTACCCATATTGGTCACTATATGGGGCTCTCTACAGCTCTTCAGGTATATATTAGTTGTATCTGCTTCTAGGAAAGCTGGATCAGTAGTACCCCAATAACAACCCCATATGGCAAGCACATAACCCTAGTGATATAACATGATACAACATTACATAGATCACCTGCAAATTTTTAGATTTACTTTCAGAAGTCTAGGGAAGCTGAATGACAGCCCTTATGAACGGTTTGAGGAAAGCCATATTAAACGTCACCCAACATTCCAAGAACACATGGAAATCAATCCTACAAAAGAGGATGACTCTAGGACAAACATTTAGTAATGGTTTCAGGGGGCCATACACATTAGATTAAAGGGTAGCTCCCACCATCCTATATTTTTTTTTCTGTCCCTGCCTTTTGCCCATCTATCCCTAACCCCCTCCCTGCCTTAAATTTTTTTTTTTTTTTTAACTATATTAAATATGCCCTTTTGTCTGCCTGGTAGTGTGCTCACTATGCTATTGGCTGTCAGGGCATGCTGGGAGTTGTACTTGCAAAACAACTGGAGGCACCCTGCCGCACATCCAACTCCCCCAAACCCTGCCACGCACACCCGCTCCCTCCGTCCGTCCGCCCGCCCGCAAAAGACTAAAGTGGAGGGTGAAATGCTACCTCACACTGGGAGCCAGGGCCGGCGTGCAAGGCCAGGGAGCCTGCGTGCATCCTCAGAGTTCATGGCGCTCGCTCCCGCCTGTCTGATTGGTGCAGCCTGACTGAATTGGGACTGATGTCCGGCCAGGATTGGTCCGAATTCATTTGTGACGTCACAGCAGGCTGCAAATTTAAGTATATTAGAAATATGTTGTACAGGGTGGGCCATTTATATGGATATACCTTAATAAAATGGGAATGGTTGGTGATATTAACTTCCTTTTTGTGGCACATTAGTATATGTGAGGGGGGAAACTTTTCAAGATGGGTGGGAACCATGGTGGCCATTTTGAATCCAACTTTTGTTTTTTCAATAGAAAAGGGGTCATGTGACACATCATACTTATTGGGAATTTAACAAGAAAAACAATGATGTGCTTGGTTTTAACGTAACTTTATTCTTTCATGAGTTATTTACAAGTTTCTGGCCACTTATAAAATGTGTTCAATGTGCTGCCCATTGTGTTAGATTGTCAATGCAACCCTCTTCTCCCACTCTTCACACACTGATAGCAACACCGCAGGAGAAATGCTAGCACAGAAATGGCAGCTTTCCAAAAAACATCAGAAATAATCCTGTGTAGAGACCTAGCCATGGGGCTTGATCACACGAGTGGATTTCTTTTCAAACTCGCAGCGGATCTCCCGCTGCAAGTTTGAAAAGGGGTGGGGCCTCTGTATGCTACCTGAAGAAGATTTTCACCAGCGGAACTTCCGCTGTTGAAAATCCACCGCAGACCCCATTGAGTTTGAAAAGAAATCCGCTCGTGTGAACAAGCCCTTCGGTTGGCTGCACAATGATTTTGTTAGCTCCAGATAACCATGCAATGTGAATGAAATGTTTGGCTGATGTTCTGGCAATCTATCCTCTGTTCTCAAGGGAGATAAGGTACCATGTGTCCTTTTTCCCTGGCTCGTTCTTTTTCCCCACATTGGGCCAATCTGAGCAGACACGTGTATGGGCAGTTCTTTAGGAGTAACTTTTTGATGACACCTATTAAATTCTCAATTATGGTCTGTTCTGTACAAATCTGATGGACACTGTGGTAAGCTTAGAAGGTAGACGTCTGTTGCTTGAGTCACAAAGGACACTATACGACTTGTTTGTTTCCTGATATTTCATGTATCAAATGTATAAAGATCTGGAGGCTGGAACATGAATTAATGCAGTATTCATGTAAGTGATGGAGTGCCACCTTCCAAGAGATCGTCCTTATCTGCAGTGATATTATTACACTGAGTTTCCGGCCTCATGTCTATCTTACAATGAGAGGTTAATTACACCCGCGCCCGGCAGTTCTGGCTCCACCAATATATCTGTGGACTTTGGCAGAATACTAAGTGACAATTTTGGAAACAGTTTTCTGAATAGAGATTTCTTGTTATGGAGAAAGTGTCAGGAGCCGTTACATGTGAAGTGGCTGATACATTTGTATCACAGGGGAAAGATTTACTTACTATTATTTTATATGGCACTGACCCTATGTAATAAAGATGGCCAGACACTTTCAATAGCTGTTGTTGGCCATAGCTGTTGTTCCCATAGACATGAACATTTGGCACAGCTAAAGGTGCATGTATTCTCAATGAAGAGTTGAGGGGTAAGCCACTGCCAGGAAGTTGGGAGTCCACTGCACACTTAAGACAGTCAGCAGGTCCTTAAAGCCCATTTTGGCTTTAAAGGGGTACTCCAGCGAAAAACATCTAATAAAAAATTTCTGAACGCAGTGGTCCCACCGCAGGGGACCCCCGTGATCTCCGGCGCGTCATCCCGATCATACATGCACGGAGCGAACTCCGCACCGTGCCAGATGACGGGGGACTACAGCCGCCACACCCCCTCCATTCATGTTTATGGGAGGAGGCGTGACGGCTACATACTAGCCATCATGCTCCCTCCCATAGACATGAATGGACAGGACGTGGCCATACTAGCCATCATGCTCCCTCCCATAGACACGAATGGACAGGGCGTGGCTCTGCCAAAAACGGGGCCGGAGTATTGTGACTTCACGGCTCCGGCCCGTGTGATGTCAAGCTCCGCCCCCTCAATGCAAGCCCATGGGAGGGGCGTGACAGCTGTCACGCCCCCTCCCATAGGCTTGCATTGAGGGGGCAGAGCGTGATGTCACACGGGGGCGGGGCCATGACATCACAATACTCCGGCACCGTGATCGGCAGTCATCAGACCTGGAGTGAACATGCTCCAGGGGCTGATGGTAACAGGGTGCTACGTGAAAGATCACGGGAGTCCCCAGCGGCAGGACCCCCGCGATCAGGCATCTTATCTCCTATCCTTTGGAGTACCCCTTTAAGCATTTTTGCAAGACATGCCATAAAAGATGCAGGTGTCACTGCCATAAGAGTGAAAGGAAAGAGCCATGTAATCATGGACACCTCTCCACTTACAGCAGCTGCTTCAACAAATGGACCAGAGGACACTAATCCATCAGGCATATATAGCATATCTAGTGGTATGGAAATATCCCTTTAATGGTACGTTAAGGCTAAGTTTCCACTTGGTTTTTCTCTGGCAGTTTTTGGATATCTGCCACTGCAGTTGTTGAGCCAAAGCCAGAAATGTATTCAAAAGGAATAGGACATATAAAAGGAAGGACTTATACTTCTTCTCCCTTATGGATCCACTTCTGACTTTGGCTCAAAAACTGCAGTGGCAGATATCCAAAAACTGCCAGAAAAAAACAAGTGGAAACTTAGCCTTAACGTACCATTAAAGGGATATTTCCAAAGTGGAAACTTAGTCTTAAGGTACATTCAGACGTGCAGATTTTCGCTGCGTATCTCGCTGTGGATCCGCCGCTGAAGGACCTCCTATATGCTGCCTTTATATGTGCCTGCTCGGAGCGGCAATACGCCGCTACGAGCAGACACACTGCGATGTGCGAGTGTCCATGCGCATGCGCAGTATTCTCGCACATTGTGGCAGCTCTCGGCCTAGCTCACTGAGCAGGGGAAGCGGCCGCAATGTGTGCGAATACACCGCGCATGCGCAGTGACTCGCACATCGCAGTGTGTCTGCTTGGAGCGGTGTATTGCCGCTCCGAGCTGGCATACATGAAGGCACCATACAGAGGTCCTTCAGCGGCGGATCTGCAGCATAAAATACGCTGTAAATCTGCACGTGTGAACATACCCTTACACATACAGGGTCCTGGCCAGATTTGATGCACAGGATTTTCTGCTGCAGATTTCAGTGTAAACCAAATAACTGAGCACAGCTTCTAATCGGCAGTTACAAATACTGCGCATCAAATCTGCACAGGATCCTGTACATACAGAGCCTATAAAATGTGAAAATAAATGTATTTAAAACATACAAGTATTTCCAAAAATGTATATATGTGCTTGCTTTGATTTACTCTGTTATCCACTGAGATTGTCTGACAAACTGTAATGGACTTTCCAAACAGTGTGCCTCCAGCTGTAGCAAAACTACATCTCCCAGCTTCCAGGCATGCTGGAAGTTGTAGTTTTGCAACAGCTGGAGAAGCCTTGGTTGGGAAACACTGTGGCTGCCTGGCGGTACTAGGAGTTGTAGGTTTGCAACAGCTGGAGAAGCCCTGGTTGGGAAACACTGTGGCTGCCCGGCGGTACTAGGAGTTGTAGGTTTGCAACAGCTGGAGGCACACTGTTTGGAAAAGACTGAACTATGGGTAGGTTTTTTGCCAAGTACTGGTAACACAAAGGATTGTTGAGCATGCAGTGCCATCTAGTGTCAGTTATTGGTTCTGCAGATTTCAAATGCTCTGTTCACGACGTTTTTTTAAAAACTAATTTTATTTAAAGGGGAAATTCCGTCTAAATTTGTATTGCCATATCTTACCCTTTAGCATTAGGTTCATGAGAAAAGCTGCAGACAAGTTTGTGTCTGTATAGTGTTAGGGAGAAATTAAATTCAAATTACAAAAAATAAATAAATAAAGTCTACCTTTCCCCTTTAAAAACTAAAGACCATGAAGTGGACTGCATTTTGTGCCAGTTTCGGCATCTTGAGAACGCTGTTGTAATGGTGAAACATGTAGAGCCTGGCAATAGAGTGATTTTAAAGGAGTAGTCCAGTGGTGACTCAGTGGTGAGCAACTTATCCCCTATCCTAAGGATAGGGGATAAGTTGCAGATCGCGGGGGGTCCAACCGCTGGGGCCCCCTGCGATCTCCTGTACGGAGCCCCGACAGCCCGCGGGAAGGGGGCGTGTTGACCTCCGCACGAGGCGGCGGCCGACACGCCCCCTCAATACAACTCTATGGCAGAGCCGAAGCGCTGCCTTCGGCAATCTCCGGCTCTGCCATAGAGATGTATTGAGGGGGCGTGTCAGCCGCCGCTTCGTGCGGAGGTCGACACCCACTATCTGGGCCGAGAGCCTGGCCCCCGTACAGAGAGATCGCAGGAGGCCCCAGCGGTCGGACCCCCCGAGATCTCAAACTTATTCCCTATCCTTAGGATAGGGGATAAGTTTTTCACCACTGGACTACCCCTTTAAGCGATTTTCAGAGCAGACAATAATATTGCGGCAACTGCAGGGCCGTTGATTACAGTTAATAGAGTGTAAACTCCTTGATACAGTTACTCTTGATTTTTGATCTGCTCTGTCATGAGTTTTAATTATATTCTTTCTGGGAAAATATGTTTTAGTTGTAACTACACAATAAAGGTTATGTTCTAGGGGTTGTCTAATTAGGGATGTTTTACCCCAGGCTATGGCCCCTGGGTTTGATTGATAAGAAAACTTGAGGGTTCATTACTTGTTGGGGGTCAGACATCAGTATGACCAAAGTATTTTTCAACACCTTTTTTGAAAGCACAATATGGCAGTATTTTGTGCACATTTTATGGTAGTATTATGTGCACATTTTAGTATTTGGAATTGTATGGTAATATTATATCGGCACTGTATAGCAGTATTATGTTCACATTTTATGGTAGTATTATGTAGGCACTGTATGGCAGTAGTATGTTCACATTTAATGGTAGCATTATGTAGGCACTGTACGGCAATATTATATTGGCATTGTATTGTAATATTGTGTAGGAACAGTATGGCAGTATTATATGGGTGTTGTATGGTAGTACTACATAGACACAATGGCATTATTATATGGACACTGTATGCTAGAATTACGTAGGCACTGGATGGCAGTATTATCTAGGCCAGTGGTTCTTAACCTGGGTTTCGATCGAACCCCAGGGGTTCGGTGAGTCAGTCTCGCGGGTTCGGCAGAGGTCAAGACACACACCCGACTCTAGGCCCATCGCAACAGGACAGGCAAACCAAGCAATTGCTTGGGGCCCCGAGCAGAGCCGGTGTTTGCCCGTCCTGTAGCGACGGGGCAATTCCCCCCCATCACTATTAACTCCCTGCGGCCCCGCGTTAAGTTTAAAAGTGCAGGGGCCGCCGGGAGATAGCGCACACTGGGACGTCACTGACGTCCAGTGTGTGCTCCCATAGAAACAAAGGCGCCGAGGTCCGGAGGATCGAGAAGGAGGAAGACACGGGCTGGCCAGCTTGGTAAGGGACCAGCGGCACGTCATCTTCGGTGCTCCGACCACCGATCCCGAGACTTACTGCTATAGTCGGAACGGTGGTCGGAGCACTGAAGTGGGCAGTACACAGGCATACAGCCTCCAGCCATACACTGTATATGGCTGGAGGCTGTATGTCTGTTGGGGAACACTGCCTGCGCCTAATGTGTGGGGGAACACTGCCTGCGCCTAATGTGTGGGGGAACACTGCCTGTGCCTAATGTGTGGGGGAACACTGCCTGCGCCTAATGTGTGGGGGAACACTGCCTGCGCCTAATGTGTGGGGGAAGACTGCCTGCGCCTAATGTGTCTTAATGGTTTTGTTCTTTAATGGTTTTGTTCATTTTGTGCACTTATGTATAAATATATATTCAAATATATACCTCCTTTATTTTGAAAAAATCATTTTATTTTTTCCAATTAAGAAGAGTTCGGTGAATGCGCACATGAAACTGGTGGGGTTCAGTACCTCCAACAAGGTTAAGAACCACTGATCTAGGCATTGCTTAGCAGGAGAGAAGAGCAGATTGATTAGGAATGCATCAAATTCATTCCAAATGTTCCTGAGTACAAAAATACTCAGCTTCATCCAAACAAAATTTTTTGCTAGTCTGTACAGGAGCAGGGACTCCTGTCAAAAACTGGAGCCCCTGCTTCTGTCTGCTACTCAGTGCATATTCACTTGGCTGGGCTTCCCCACTCTTCTACAGTAAACAGTGCACATAGTATCGCTGCTTACTGTCTGGCAAAGGTAAGTGATGATGCTATGCATTGCCATTTATCTCTTTGCACGCTGGGCTGGGTAGTCGGCACCTAATCAAGCAGGTATAGGGCCAAATCTGAATCAGCCATCGAATTTGATAAAATTTGACTGCCAATGCAAGCGATTAATCCTAAAATGAACTTTGGGAGGTCAGCTGATCATTTTATGGCAGTACCATATAGACATTGTATAAAAGTAATGTGCAGGCACTGTATTATACAGGCCTTGAATGCTAACATTATGAAAGGCACAGTATAGTAATGTTTTGTGGGTACTGTATAACATTTTGTTGTAGGCATTAGTATATAGGGGTCATTATGTATATCTTTTCCCTTTGCTTTCCATTCTATAAGGAAAACCTAAGAAGCGGGGGTCCATTTCTATAACATTCAAATACTATATTAGCACATATTAACAGGGGTTGCCCATGTTCACTTGGCTGAAAATGTGCAGTATGTCCGTCCAGAAAAAAAACGGGCAGACATTCCGCACATTTGAATGTCCCAGAAATCTGCAGCAGCAAATCCGTCTCGTGTGCAGTTACCTTTCAAAGGGGTTTCCTACAAAAGATAATGCATCAGTATTTATGTGAAAATAAATTTATTTCAAACATACAAGCATTTCCAAAAATGTATATATGTGCTTTCTTTGATTTACTCTGTTGTCCTTGGTTATCTCAGGGCATCCACTGAGATGGTCTGGCATAAAATGTAATGGACTATGGCAGTGCTTTCCAAACAAAGTGTGCCTCCAGATGTTGCAAAACTACATCTCCCAGCTTCCAGGCATGCTGGAAGTTGTAGTTTTGCAACAGCTGAAGAAGCCCTGGTTTGGAAACAAGCACTGGTAACACAAAGGATTTTTGAGCCTGCAGTGCCATCTAGTGTCAGTTATTGGTCCTGCAGATTTTAAATGCACCGTTCACTCCATTCCTTTCAAAACGGATTTTATTTAAAGGGAACATTCAGCCTAAATTTGTATTGCCATATCTTATACGTTAGCATTAGGTTGTGTCTGTATAGTGTTAGGGAGAAATTAAATACAAAATACAAAAATAAATAAAGTCTACCTTTCCCCTTTAAAGTGTCCCTCAGTCTTTGGGACTGAGATTTTGGACTGCATTTTGTGCCAGTTTCGGTCACATGGTTTTGATCTAGGTACTGGGACAAACTTGAGGGTTACTTACCTGCTGTCACAGTCTGATGTGGTTGGCACATTACGAATTGCTTTCCAAACAGTAATGTTCATTTAAACTGGCCTCAGCCACCTTTATTCTTCATCCATAAAAAAAAAAAAAAACATTGGTAACCATATGCACATAATACAAAACAAAAACCTACTTGGCTGAGCGCTACCATAGGATAGTGTCCCTAAATATAAGTTTGGAGCCAACTGCTCCATAGCACAAGGGCCTGGCCTGTCTTATCAGAATTGGGTTCCTACAGGCCTGGCCTAGCCTGTGTCTCACACTGGGAGCCCTTTCCTGAGAGACCAAACCTTCTCCTCACATAGGTCTATCAGGTGGCTTCTAACAAGCCTAATGAACTCCTAGCAGGAGTGGAATGTAGCTGGAGTAGACACTGCTCTTCCCAACTCCAACATCCAGCTCCTGTTTTTGGACTGTAGATCCACCATAAACCCATTCAGGACTCAGGTCGTATGGGTACGCGCTTGTATCCTGGTACTTAATGGCGCAGGGTATACCTGTACGCCCTGGTCCCGTTACCCGTGTTTGAAGCGTGCTCACGAGCCAGGACCCAGGGTTAATGCCAGGTATCGCCGATCAGGCCAATGCCTGGCATTAACCCTTTAGACGTCACGATCACAGTTGATTGTGCCTTCTAAAATGAAAGTAAAACACTCCTGGCAGCTCAGTGGACCTGATCAGCTGAGAGGAGAGGACTGTCCTTACCTGCCTCCTTGCTGTCTGATCGGTGGTCTGATGCTCCTAGCCATTCATGGCAGGCTGGAGCAGCAGAGCACCGATAACAATGCTCAATGCTGAGCCAAAGCTCTGCATTGAACAATGTATGCAATCACAAGATTGCATGTTATAGTCCTCTATGGACACAAAAAAAAAGTAGAAAAGTGTAAAAAAAAAAAAAAGTTAATAAATGTGAAATAGCCCCTCCCATAAAAAAAAAAGTTGAATCACCCCCCTTTTCCCATTTTTTAATATAATCAAAAATAAACATAAACATGTGTTATCACTGCATGCGTAAATGTCCAAACTATTAAAATATAAGGCTAGTTAAACTGCAATGGCGTACACATAAAAAAATACCAAAGTCCAAAATTGAGCATTTTTGGTCACTTCATATACCATTAAAAAAAATGGAAAAAAATTATCAAAAAGTCCCATTAAAACAATGGTACCAATAGCAGATCACAGATCACGGCGCAAAAAATGAGCCTTGTATGCATTAAAGTAAAAAAGGTATAGGGGTCAGAAGATTACAATTTTAAACATTCTAATTTTGGTGCATGTAGTTATAATTTTTTTAAAGTATTAAAATAAAATAAAACCTATATATATTAGGTATCCTTGTAACCGTATAGACCTACAGAATAAATATGTGATGTTGTGTTTACCGAAAAGTGCACTGCATAGAATCAGAAGCCCCCAAAAGTTACAAAATTGTGTTTTTTTGTTTTTTTACTGTATCCCACAAATAAGTTTTTTCTTGTTTTGCCGCAGATTATGGTATAAAGTAAGTGATTTCATTAGGCTAAGTTTCTACTTATTTTTTTATTTTTTTTTTAAAACGCCAAGAAAAACACCAATTCTGCCGCATGGCGTTTTTTCGGCCCTAAAAACGCTGCGGCCAGATGTTAGCTGTAAATCAATGAGAAATCGCTAAATTCTTATTCCACTTGGCATTTTTCACTTTGGCTTTTTTTTTATCCTTTTGGCGTTTTTTCACTCTTTTTTGGAGTTTTTCAGCTCTTTGGCGGTTTTCCTAAATCGCAGCATGTTGAGCCACTGGCGATTTTCTAGTCAAAATCGTGGCGTTTTTCTCCCATAGAAGTCTATGGGAGTGAAAAAAACGACAAGAAAAACGATATGTGGGTTTTAACTTTGGCGTTTTGCAGGCGTTTTTTATTATTTTTTGGACTTTAGCTTTCCAAAAAAGTGATGGAGATGCCTTTTTTAATAAAATTTCGGAGGGTACCATTAAAAAATTAAAATGATACAGTAGTGAAGGAAAAAATTGTATCTAACGAAATGTATCTTTTTTATAACAAAATTTTTATTAATTTTTAAAACAGGGATCAATTTGGCAGGCAGGGACCTAAAAATGTAGCCGACAATAATAAAAATGTAGTATGTGCGTATTTTTCACTTTTTCTTTATTTTTTACATTTTGTAGGTAGTACTACTACTCCCAGCATGGAACACACTGTTCAATGATGGGAGTAGTAGTACCTGTACTAATTGACAGATCGCCCGTTGCGATCCTCCTGTATAATGTATAGATGCGGCGGGCTGCTCTTCTATGGTCCCCTGCACTGACGTGTATATATATATATATATATATATATATATATATATATATACACCTATTCATATTTCCTGCAGAGAGCTGTGATTGGCCAGATGGTTCCAACCAATCACAGCTCTCTGTGGGAAATATGAATATGTGTATATATATACATCAGTGCAGGGGACCATAGAAGAGGAGGATCACAGCAGGTGTCAAGAGTGACATCCACTGTGATCTTTCCTTAACTGCAGGTACTACTACTCCCAACATGGAGCACACTCTGCTCCATGCTGGGAGTTGTAGTACCTGCATTAATAGACAGATTGCAACAGGTGTCAGAAATTACACTTGCTGCGATCTGTCTATTAATGCAGGTACTACAGCTCCCAGCATGGAGCAGAGTGTGCTCCATGTTGGGAGTAGTAGTACCTACAGGTAAGAACAGATCACAGAGGGTATCACTACTGACACCCGCTGCGATCGTCCTGTCTATTGCAGAGATGGAGCGGCTTTCTCCTGCACTCGCATCTCTGCACTACACTCTGGCCGGCCATTCACTCATTCATATTTCCCTCAGAAAGCGGTGATTGGCTGCAACCATCCGGCCAATCCCCACTCTGGAAGGAAAATATGAATGAGTGATGTTCTATTCACATCACTGGCTGGAGTACAGAGCCGAGATGCGAGCGATGTATAGAGCCGCTCCACATCTCTGCTATATTGTGGACGATCGCATCGGGTGTTACGACTCCTGGCCGATATGTCTATTAGTACAGGTACTACTATTCCCATCATGGAACAGTCTGTTCCATACTGGGAGTAGTAGTACTACCTAAAAAATGTAAAAACATTTAGAAAAAAAAGTGAAACACACACTTTATTAAAAAATAATAAAAATTTTGTTAGAAAATATATACATTTCGTTAAATAAAAAAATTTCCATCACTACTGCATCCTTTTTTTTTTTTTTTTTTGGTTCCCAAAAAAACCTGCCAAGGTGCAATTTCCACACAAATGAAAAAACAGCAGAAAAAACGGCAGACGCAGGAAATTTCAACCCAAAAAACACAGGACAAAAAAACAATGAGAAATTTAGCTTCACAAAGTACAATTGGTGACGCAAAAAAACAAGCCCTTATATGGGTCCTTCGGTGCCAAATTAAAAGCGCTATGATTTTTAGAAGGGGAGGAGAAAAAAACTAAAGTGCAAAAATTTAAATTGGCTGGGTCCTTAAAGGGTTACTCTGCTCCCTAGCATCCAGAACTCAATGTTCCGAACGCTGGGTGTGGGCTTCAGTGTGATGTCACGTCCCGCCCTCTCAATGCGGGACGTGACATCACGTGACTCCACGGAAGCCCACACCCAGCATTCGGAACATTGAGTTCTGGATGCTGGGGAGCGGAGTAACCCTTTAATGCCAAACTGGTAAGGCCTAACTTGGTCCTTGACTTTTGAAATATGACTATGACTAGAGATGAGCAAATTGAACCCACAGAAACCGAATTCGGTCAAAAGTTTGATAAAAGTTTGGTTTGGCTAGAACTTGAACTTTGGAATAAGGAATTATCACATGACCTCAGGGAATCTCATAATGCCTTTTAAACAGCTCTCCCAGCCAATCAGGAGGCCGTATAGGGGTGATGTCAAAACTACTAAAAAAAACCTATGCAAATAGTTTCAGCAGCCATTTAGAGATAGCAGATGTTAGGTGAAGATCTCTGTGAGGGACACTAAGCGATAGGACCACATGTATATAATTATAGTAAAGCAGCACTGCAGAGAGCATTCAGCAGCTTTTCTGTCAGTACAAAATTGGAAGTCTAATTGAGAAAAAGCCATGTATAGAGGGTTTTGTGTCACTTGTGTGCACTTTCTAAGATGCCAATTCTATTGCTATGCCCCACAGCTTGTAAAGAGCCATTGCATCTTCACTTTTCAGGCAGAAAACCTGTTTCTGCTCCTGATCACTTGGAAAAAGCCATTGTTTTGATACCTCTGTATACATATAAACACCGGCAGGTATCTTCCTCCAAATGTTGATTTTAAAAAATCCACTTGTCCAGTGTGATTTTTATTACATCTGTTCCGGCGGGTACCATACGTTAGCCATACATATTGTCATAACCTTTAAATTAACTCTACCTTAAAAAACAGCTCAAAAATGCAATTTTCTGACGCTTTTTCTGGCGTTTTTACATTTGAGTTGAAATTGCATTTTTGGCCCCTTTGGCGTTTTTTTTCAAAATGTGTTGGGTACCAAAAAAAAAAGGATGCAGTAGGGATGGGAAAAATTATTATTTAAGGATTTTTTTTTTTTTTATAATGAAAATTTTTTATAAAGTGTGTATGTATGTTTCACAGACTGTTCCATGATGGGAGTAGTAGTACCAGTACTAATATACATATCGCCCGGGGTGTCAGTCCTGACACCCGATGCGATCGTCCTATCTATTGCAAAGATGTGGAGCGGCTCTATACAGCGCTCGCATCTCTGCTCTGGACTCAGGCCAGTGATGTGAATAGAACATCACTCATTCACTCATGCAATAGATAGGGTGTAAGGTGTAAGGACTGATATGTCTATGATACTCTACTGATATGTCTATTAGTACAAGTACTACTACTCCCATCATGGAACAGTCTGTTCCATGCTGGGAGTAGTAGTACTACCTACAACTGCTGCTCCGCATCTCTGCATTAGATAGGACGATCACAGCAGATGTCAGTAGTGCAGGAGTGACATCCGCTGTGATCTGTCCTTAACTGCAGGTACTACTACTCCCAACATGGAGCACACTCTGCTCAATGCTGGGAGCTGTAGTACCTGCAGCTAAGGAAAGATCACAGCAGATGTCACTCCTGACACCCGATGTGATCCTCCTGTATAATGTATAATAGATGCGGCCGGCCGCTCTTCTATTGTCCCCTGCCCTGACGTATATATACACCTATTCATATTTCCCACAGAGAGTTGTGATTTGCTGGAACCATCTGGCCAATCACAGTATCTTTTTTATTATAATTTTTTTTTTTAGTGGTACCATATAAAAAAAATGTATTTAAAAAGGTCTTCATTACTTTTTTCGGATCGCTAAAGTCCAAAAGAGAATAAAACCACCTGAAAAAACGCCAACGTTAAAACCCACATGGCGTTTTTCTTCTCAGACTTCTATGGGAGAAAAACGCCACGATTTCAGGGAAAAAACGCCATAGGCTCAACATGCTACAATTTTTGCAAAACCACCAAGGAGCTGAAAAACGCCAAATAAGAGTGAAAAAACGCCAAAAAAGAGTGAAAAAACGCCAAACTGAAAAAAGCCAAGTGGAAAAAGAATTTTGCGATCTCTTATTGATTTACAGCTAACATCTGGCCGCAGCATTTTCTGGTCGGAAAAACGCAGAATTGGCGTTTTTCTTGGCGTTTTTCCCACAAAAAAACAAGTGGAATTCCAGGCTTAGGCTGAGTTCACATGGCAGAATGTACACACGGAAACTCTCTGTGTGGACATTCTGCAGACTTACTAATGTTCCCACGTAAAGTGTGGTGGTTTTGAGCTCTGGAGAAGATGGCAGCTCAGTGCTTGTGCAAAAAAAAGCTAAATGTAGGAAAAAATACCTGTCGGGAAAACCCCCTCACAAAGAAAATAACACTCTACTCTTAGTGAATGAGGCCCAGTATGAATAGGCCATCAATTTTAAAAGTCTGAGAAACTCCTGTAACATAGTTACATAACAGAAAAATAATTTAATTTTTATGGCTTTAGGGTCTATTCACACGTACAGTATTCTGCACAGATTTGATGCGCAGGAATCCAAGCTGTGTTCAGTCATTGAGTTTACATTGAAATCTGCAGCAGAAAATAATGCACATCCAATCTGCGCAGAATACTGTACGTGTGAATAGACCATAAACCTCTTAAGGACGCAGTCCATTTTGACCTTAAAGGGGTACTCCGCCCCTAGACATCTTATCCCCTATCCAAGGATAGGGGATAAGATGTCTGATTGCAGGGGTCCCACTGCTGCGGATCCCCGCGATCTCTCCTGCAGCACCCCGAGTCATCAACTCTCCGGAGCTAAGTTTGCTCCGTGGCTGATGACAGGGGCTGGCGGTTCGTAATGTCATAGCTCTGCCCCCTCATGACATCACACCCTCTTCCATAGACTTGCATTAAGGGGTCGGGGCGTGATGTCATGAGGGGGCAGAGCCATGACGTCACGAACCGCTGGTCCCTGTATCGTGAGTCATCAGCCACAGAGCTAACCATGGAGAGCTGATGACTCGGGGGGCTGCTGAAGAGATAGCGGGGGTCCCCAGCAGTGGGACCCCTGTGATCAGACATCTTATCCCCTATCCTTGGATAGGGGATAAGATGTCTAGGGGCAGAATACCCCTTTAAGGACGCAGCCATTTTTTGAAAATCTGACCTGTGTCACTTTAAGCATTAATAACTTTGGGATGCTTTTACTTATCATTCTGATTCCAAGATAGTTTTTTGTGACATATTCTACTTTAAGATAGTGGTAAAGTTTTGGGAATACTTGCATATTTGTTTTATGAAAAATTCATGAAATTTCATGAAAATTTAGACATTTTTGCATTTTTCTAACTTTGAAATTCTCTGCTTCTAAAGAAAATGGACATGCCAAATAAATGATATATTGATTCACATATACAATGGGGGAGATTTATCAAAACCTGTCCAGAGGAAAAGTTGCCCAGTTGCCCATAGCAACCAATCAGATCGCTTCTTTCATTTTTAACTAGGCCTCTGCAAAATGAAAGAAGCAATCTGATTGGTTGCTATGGGCAACTGTGCAACTTTTCCTTTGCACAGGTTTTGATAAATTTCCCCCAATATGTCTACTTTATGTTGGCATTAAAAAGTTGACATGTTTTTACTTTTTGAAGACATTAGAGGGCTTCAAAGTATAGCAGCAATTTTCCAAATTTTCATGAAAAATTCAAAATCTGATTTTTTAGGGACCAGTTCTGTTTGAAGTGGATTTGAGGGGCCTTTCTGTAAGAAATCTCCCATAAATGACCCCATTATGAAAACTGCACCCCTAAAAGTATTTATAATGACATTCCGAAAGTTTGTTAACCCTTTAGGTGTCACCCAGGAATAGCAGCAAAGGTGAGGAGAAAACTCAAAAATCTCAATTATTTACACTAACGTTTTCTTGTAGCCCCATTTTTTTTTTTTCATTTTTACAAGGGGTAAAAGAAATGGTTTTTGGGGGGCATGTCACATTTAGTAAGCCCCATGGTGCCAAAACAGCAAAAAAAATTAATAAAACCCACATGGCACACTATTTGAGAAACTACACCCCTCAAGGAACGTAACAAGGGGTAAAGTGAGCCTTAACACCCTACAGGTGATTGACAAACTTTCGTTAAAGTGAGACGTGAAAATGAAAACTGTTATATTTTTCACTAAAATGCTGGTTTTACCCCAAATTTTTTATTTTCACAAGGGGTAATAGGAGCCAGTTTGCTCTATAGTGATGATGGCGGGGTGCTGCTGCAGATATTGCGGGACCCCCGCGATCAGACATCTTATCCCCTATCCTTTGGATAGGGGATAAGATGTCTGGGGCGGAATACCCTTTTAAAGGGGTACTCCGGTGCTTACACATCTTATCCCCTATCCAAAGGATAGGGGATAAGATGCCTGATCGCAGGAGTTCCGCAGCTGGGGACGCCCGTGATCATGCACGCGGCACCCCGTTTGTAATTAGTCCACGGAGCGTGTTCGCTCCGGGACTGAATACCGGCGACCGCAGGGCCAGCGGCGTGTGACGTCATGCCCCCGCCCCCGTGTGACGTCACGCTCCGCCCCTCAATGCAAGCCTACGGGAGGGGGCGTGACAGCTAGGCTTGCATTGAGGGGCAGAGCGTTACGTCCCATGGGGGCGAAGGCGTGACGTCACACGCCGTCGACCCTGCGGTCAACCGTAATCAGACCCGGAGCGAACACGCTCCGGGGACTGATTACAAACGGGGTGCCACGTGCATGATCACGGGCGTCCCCAGCTGCAGGACTCCCGCGATCAGGCATCTTATCCCCTATCCTTTGGATAGGGGATAAGATGTGTAAGCACCGGAGTACCCCTTTAAAGTTGGATGTGAAAATGAAAAATTTCCTTTTTTTTTCACTTAAATTCTGGTGTTATCCCAAATCTTTCATTTTCACAAGGAGTAATAGGAGATAAATTCCCCCAAAATTTGTAACCCCATTTCTTCTGAGCATGGAAATACCCCGTATGTGGACATAAAGTGCTTTGCGAGCATGCTACAGGGCTCAGAAGAGAAGGAGCAAAATTTGGCTTTTGGAGAGAGAATTTTGCTAAAATGGTTTTTGGAATTGCATTGCAATTTAGGAAGCCCCAGAGGGGCCAGAACAGCAAAAAAAAAAAAACACATGGCACACTATTTGGGAAACTAAACCCCTTTAGGAACGTAACAACGGGTGCAATGAGCAGTTTTTTTTGTTGTTGTTGTTTTGCATTTATGTCAGAACTGTTTCAACTATCAAACATTCCCATGCAAATCACCAATTTAGACCTTCAATGTACATGGTCCGCTCTCACTCCTGAGCACTGTGGTGCGCCTGCAGAGCACTTTACGTCCACATATGGCATATTTCGGTACTCGGGAGAAATTGTGTTACACATTTTGGGGTCTTTTTCTCCTTTTACCTCTTGTGAAAATAAAAAGTATGGGGCAACACCAGCAAGTTAGTGTAAAAAATTTCTGGTGATGCCCCCAACTTTTCCTTTACATAAGGGGTAAAAGGAGAAAAAGCCCCCCACAATTTGTTACGCAATTTCTCCCAAGTACGGAAATACCCCACATGTGGCACTAAACTGTTGCCTTGAAATACGACAGGTCTCAGAAGTGAGAAAGTGCCATGCGCATTTGAGACCTGAATTAGGGATTTGCATGGGGGCGAACCCGGACCCGGAGACACCAAAGATACCCTGCAGCAGTGTTTCCCAAACAGAGTGCCTCCAGCTGTTGCAAAACTCCCAGCATGCCTAGACAGTTAATCATGGCACGGCTGTCCGGCAATGCAGGGAGTTATTGTTTTGCAACAGCTGGAGGCTCCGTTTAGGAAACACTGCCGTGCGAGCAGTTTTGAATTTTTATGGGGGGGAGAAGGAAACTGTGTAAGGGTGTGTGTATGTAATGTTTTACTCTCTATGTTGTGAAGTGCAGTGTTTTAAGGGTACATCCACACGGGCATGGGGTTCACAGTGAGTTTTCCCGATGGGAGTTTGAGCTGCGGCGGAAAATTTATCACAGCACAAACACACAGGGGGAAACTCACTGTAAACCCCCACCCATTTGGATGTGCCCTGTACTTTAATCTTGGTGGTGGCGGGGTGGGGGGAAACTACAACTCCCAGCATGCACTGACAGACCGTGCATGCTGATAGTTGTAGTTTTGCCACAGCTGGAGGGTGGGAAAACAATGAGTTAACTAACAGACCCTAACTCAGTGTTTTGCAACCAGTGTGCCTTCAGCTGTTGCAAAACTACAACTCCCAGCATGCGCTGACAACTGAAGGTCATGCTGGGAGTTGTAGTTATGCAACAGCTGGATGCACACAACAACAACTCCCAGCATGCCCTTTGGCTGTCCGTGCATACTGGGAGTTGTAGTTATGCAACAGCCAGATGAAAAAAGTGCCACTAGCAGCTGCATAACTACAACTCCCGGCATGCACAGACAGCCAAAGGACATGCTGGGAGTTGTAGTTTTGTGCCTCCAGCTGTTGCATAACTACAACACTCATCATGCCTTTTGAGTGTCCGTGCATGCTGGGAGTTGTAGTTATGCATCAGCTGGAGGCACTTTTTCTATCAATAAGTGTGCCTTCAGCTGTTGCATAACTACAACTCCCAGCATGCACGGACAGCTGAATGGCATGTTGGGAGTTTTAGTTGTGTGCCTCCAGCTGTTGCATAACTACAACTCCCAACATGCCTTTTGACTTTCCGTGCATGCTGGTAAGTGTAGTTATGCAACCGTTGGAGGCCATTTATTTCAAGCAAAAATTGTACCTGCAGTTATTGCATAACTACAACTCCCAGCATGCACGGACAGCCGGAGGACATGCTCGAAGTTGTAGTTATGCAACAGCTGGAGGAACACCACTACAACTCCCAGCATGCCCTTTGGCTGTCTGTGCATGCTGGGAGTTGTAGTTATGCAATAGCTAGAGGGAAAAATAGTCAAAGGGCATGCTGGGAGTTGTAGCTGTGTGCCTCCAGCTGTTGCATAACTACAACTCCCAGCATGCCCTTTGGCTGTGTATGCTGGGAGTTTTACTTATGCAGCAGCAGGAGGCACACAGCCATATCCTTCTGCAAGCTGCCTTGAGGTCCCACCGCTGGTCTTCCTCCTCCGCTTCCCGCTGCTGCTACTGCTGCCGCCGGTCCTTGGATGCCTCCTCCCGCTGCCCTCAGGTACTCCAGCCCCGACATCCCCATGCTCTGTCCCTCCCAGCAGGCGCCATGATTAGCTGGCTAGTCCCAATTCATGGCGATCGCCAACAAGTGATAACAGCAGCCATCTCGGCTCGATCCCCTCGACCAGAGTCACGGCAATCACGGAACGCAGCACTGTACATGGCTTAGCTATGTGCTAAGTGACGCTTAGCAGCGCCGTACATTTACGGCGCTTGTCCTTAAGGGGGTTAAGAACAAATATGTTACCTATTATTCTGTAATGTTTATCCAGTGGAAAAAACTCATCGACTTAAATGTGCCATGCTAAAAGACAAATGACTCTTCAAGTGACTATGGGGGAGATTTATTAAAACCTGTACAGAGAAAAAGTGGTGCAGTTGCCCATAGCAACCAAATAGCTTCTTTAATTTTTCACTTTTCCTTTCCATAAGTTTTTTTTTTTTATCTCCCCAAGTTACCTTAAATATTATAAGACTCAAGAAGAAGTTCTAGGCCCCTCACATACATTGCCCCCATATCCCCTCGCATTGCACCATATATTTCCTGATATTGACCACATATCCCTTCACATTGCTCCCATATATAAAAGGCCCCTCATGTACATTGCCTCCATATATAACAGACATCTTAAATACATTGCCCCCATATTCCTAACATTGCCCCCTCATTTATATTGCCCCCATGTGTAGCAGGCCCCTCACATATATTGCCCCCCTTATTCATCACATTGCCTACTCACATACATTGCCATAATAGTTGTAGAACGTCCGCAGCAAAAATTCTGCTGTGTGATGCTGTGGACTGCGGAATCCCTTTGGGAGATTTATCAAAACCTGCGCAGAGAAAAGTGGTGCAATTGCCCATAGCAACAAATCAGATCACTTCTTTCAGAGGCCTGAGAAAAATGAAAGAAGCAATCTGATTGGTTGCTATGGTCTGATATTCCTCTAGACAGGTTTTCATAAATCTTCCTCAATAGGTTTGAAACATATGCAGAATTTCCATGCATATTCCAATGCGGAAATCCATGCAGAAATTCTGTCATGTGAACATAGCCTGCCTGTCTGCATGAATTCTGCATCCGCATTGGTTCTGCAGTTTTTAAATACATGCGGAATTGGTGTGTAATGTATGAAGAATTTCTGCATGGATTCCACACGGATTCCGCAGCTCAGTAAAAGACAGACTTTATTTAATTAAACAGTCAAAGTTCGTGCGGATTTTGTGTGGAATCTGCATGCATTCCGCATGCTTTCTATGCGAATTGCGCACAATTTCTGCAGAACTCAAGCCCCATTGACTTCAAAGGTATTCCACAGAAGTCCAGAAAAAGTAAGACCAGACTTATATTATTCCAAAGCACGGAAAAACGAATTTCAGCAGCGAAATTCCACAGGCGGAAATTCTGTTGTGTGAATGACATTGTGAAATCCCATTAAATAAATTTAGAAGGAATTCCATGCAGAAAATTCACGCAAAATTCTGCACAGAATTTCCAACGTGTGAACGTGGCCTTAATGGGCAATGAATTTAAGTGGAATTCTGTGCTGAAAACACATGCGAAATTTCCACCATGTGAACGCGGCCTGAGGCCGGATTCTGCTGGCATCCCCCACTGTACAGAATGTCCGCACAGATATTTTCCGTGCGGACATTCCGCCGTGTGAACGCGGCCTAAGGCTATCAGAATTTTGGGCACGAAATTCTTCATGAAATGAAAATTCTGCAGTAGATTACTCAGAAATGTATTGCCCATTAACTGCAATGGGCTGTGTGAATGGGACAACAAAATCCCATTGGCTGCATTCACACAGTGGAAATTCTGTGCGAACTTCCGCTCGGAATGTCCACACGTAATTCACAGGATTTTGCTGCGCTGTGCACATGGCGGAATTTCCATGCCAGATGTTTCTGGTATGGAAAATCCATTTACATGTCGCACAAAGAATGAGCACGTTCATTTTTAGGAGGAGTCCACATGGAATGGATGGCCATCTATGAGACGGTACATTCCGTGCGGGCCACTATACGGAATGTCCGCACAGAGATTTTCCATGCAGACATGTAATGGCAATAAATACATGCAGAATTTATATGCAGAATTCCATGCAGAAATTCTGCCGTGTGAACGTAGCCTTACTGAGCACACCGCAGTACATACAGACTGCAGACAGCTCCCTCTGCACAACCAGAGTTCAGCACTTTCGAAATAGCACATAGGTCCCAAATGGAATCACTAGGGGGGAGATTTATCAAAACCTGTCCAGAGGAAAAGTTGCTGAGTTGCCCATAGCAACCAATCAGATTGTTTCTTTAATTTTTAACAAGGCCTCAGCAAAATGAAAGAAGCAATCTGATTGGTTGCTATGAGCAACTCAGCAACTTTTCCTCTGGACAGATTCCCCCCCCCCCCCCCCCCCCAAGTAACTCAGTTCGGCCATTAAAACCGATAAGGTCCGCTGCTTCTGTTTAGTGCATACGTCAGCACACTGTTCTCGGCAAGTGCATGGCTGTAGTGTGAACCTACTGTGGTCTTTTTTGGGACCTAAAACAACCCAGAAACATCAAATTTACACCCCAAAAATGTTCATTCATTTACTATTGAATTTTATTGTTCTCAATAGTAAAATGTCTTTTAGCTCCCACCCATAGTAATTTAATGATCATATTTGTCAGGCCCTTTTTTCAGATATTCACATGTCATATTTTGGCATGTTATTTGGGAAGTATTGTTGGCCAAATGAAAGAAAGGAGCTTTTGCTGAAAATGTATCCCAAGAAATGACCGTACTTTGCAGCTCAAAAACACCCCAAAAGCAAAAATAAAAAAAATAAAAATTTCTGGACTGTATTTACCGTTAGGCAGCCATGGGCCTGTGCGATTGATGGGGGAGATTTGTGCAGAGGAAAAGTGGTGCAGTTGCCAATGGCAACAAATCAGATTGCTTCTTTCAGCAGAGACCTGTGAAAAATGAAATAAGAAATCTGATTGGTTGCCATGGGCAACTGCACCACTCTACACCACTCGTCGTAGGTTTTGATAAATCTTCCCCAATATGTTGTGGATTTGTGGTTCATTATACCACTTCTGTGCATAAGGATGAGATCCACAGGGAATCTTCAATAAAATCTGCATCCAAGGCTTGTTTTATTTATTTCCGATACTCATTTCATTTAGAGAGAAACAGAAATTGAAAATAAAGGTTAGGGATCCCATCCATTGCAATGGGCTTTTTTTTTTTTATCTCTGTTGTACTCAGTTATCATCAGTTATGTCTCATTTCAGTTATTTATAATAGAGAAAAATTCAGTGCATGCAGTTTTTTTTCCAGTCATAAATAACGGATATTCTAATGTACATTGAATATCTATGGCGATGGAAGTAACCTCTGTTAGGGTCTAATCACACGTACAGTATCCTGCACAGATTTGATGCGCAGATTTGATTCAGTTTACATGGAAATCTGCAGCAGAAAATCCTGCCAATTAAATCTGTGCATCAAATCTGCGCAGGATCCTGTATTTTATTTTTATATCCGTTTATTTTTATATACTGAGCATGCTCAGAAAAAAATGGTTAAAAAATAACAGAGATAAACGGATGTTTTAACGGCTAATAATGGATGTTAACGGTCTGATTTTTTATATGCACATTTTACAAAATCATTTACCATTTCCATTAACATCAGTTTCATATCCATTATGAATGACCTCATGTGTCAATAACAGACATATCATAGCACATTTGAACAAGATTTTTTGCTTTGTTTTTTGCATGAAAAAATTCTGATACTTGTGGAGTCACCCTAATAGGGTGTATTTAGTCCCAGTGCCTAGAGCAGCACCAGCTGTGAATACAGCAGTTGTTACCATCACGTCACCGGTCGGGGGCCTCTTCTTGTGTTGCCCTCTCTCTATCGTTGACGACATGGTTATTAACTCCTTCAGAGAATGTAGTGTATGATTTTCTTTTATTCACAGGATGCAGTGTGTGATGCTCTTTTCTTCAAGGAATGCAGTGTGTGATGCTATTATATTCATGGGATGCAGCGTGTGACACACTATGTTTCTACTCGCTTAAAGCGTACCCGTCAGATCCAACGAAAAAAAATATTTTAAATATATCACTCAGTACCTAATCCTGACCATGTATATCTAATTTTTATTTGTCTAGCACCTTTATATTTTTTTTATTGCACTTTTAATTTAGCTCACTATTCTGAATTCCTCTCAGAGGGAGAAGGCGTAACCTCACTGTGCAGGTCTCCCCCCCCCCCCGCCCTCAGTATGGTGTCTGCTCACATCTCCCCTAGCATTAGAAAAACTACAACTCCCAGCTTGTCCTCGCTGACAGTAGCGGGACACAAGCTGACAGTGCAAGGACTTTTCCTCCAGCTCTGAGCCCTGCACTCACAGTTGTCAATCAAGGAAGTGTGTCCATGACATAGGTGATGATGCAAGGACAAAGCAGGACTAGTATGTGTCCAGGCAGGCAGGGGGGGGGCAGTTGTTTGACTGGCTTTTTCCATATGAATTACAGAAAATTTTCTAATGAAAGCAAATGCAAAAACTATTGGTTTTGCATGCTTTACAACATATCAAAAGTTTTTGTATCTGACAGTGCCCATTTAAGTCATATTCATCGGCATCTCACCAAAAATGGGATGCCAGAGTAACGTTTTCAAAAGGTCAGGGCCTCCAGACAAAATGAAATACATGCACACTTGCACACTGCTAGTTTTGTGTTACCAATAAGGGACTAGAGACAAATAATACTGCCACACCATGACCACCAATAACATTGACCAATGACTGACCAATACCGCTATACTGTTACTGAATGAAAACCACTATACAAAGATTAATATTCCCATAGAGTGGTAGATACCTGCTTACACTAGCGCTGTGCAGACCATATATTGCAGTTACATCCAATAAATAACAGATTGGAGTTGTTTACTGTTCCATTTCTTCTCCATCCAGCCCAGACCATCATGAAGAACTTTCCTGGTCATGACTCGTCTCCACACAACCTGCCAGAAAAACATTTTAGACCCCTCGCACCAGTACAATCCTTACCTCTTCAAAACTCCTGGGGGGGGAGATTTATCAAAAAAGCATATTACGTGTCCATTTATGCTACATTTTTATTCATCTTTTACAAACATGGGGAAGATTTATCAAAATCTGTGCAGAAAAATAAGTGGAGCAGTTGCCCATAGCAACCAATCAGATTGCCTTGTTTATTTAAAAGCAAAAACTGGTGCAGTTGCCCATAACAAAAACTGGTGCAGTTGCCCATAACAAAAACTGGTGCAGTTGCCCAATCAGATTGTCTCTTTTATTTAAAACGAAAAGGCCTCTAAAAATAAAAGACACAATCTGATTGGTTGCTACGGGGAAGTGCAACACTTTTGCTCTGCACAGGTTTTGATAAACCTCCCTTATGGTGTCTCAGGGACAGATTTATCAAAACCTGTGCAGAGGAAAAGTTGACCAGATCGATTCTTTCATTTTTCAGAGGTCTTTTTAAAAATGAAAGAAGCGATCTGATTGGTTGCTATGGGCTACTGCACTACTTTTTCTTTACACAGAGCTTGATAAATCTCTCCCCCAATGTGTGTCACCCCTCACAGAAAGGCCATGTTCACATGATGGAATTTCAGAGCAAAATACTTTTCAGAGAAAATGTGGTGCAGTTGCCCCTAGCAACCAGATTGATTCTTTCATTTTTCATAGGCCATTGAAAAAAAAAAAAAAGAAGCCATCAGATTGGTTGCTATGGGCACCTGCTCTACCCTATGGGGTAGAAAGTGGGTGGAGTTTCATTAATACCTAATGTGGGATATCTAGAAAACCAAA
Source organism: Hyla sarda (assembly GCF_029499605.1). Classification (NCBI taxonomy): domain Eukaryota; kingdom Metazoa; phylum Chordata; class Amphibia; order Anura; family Hylidae; genus Hyla; species Hyla sarda. The sequence goes on from NC_079194.1 coordinate 147,417,954, forward strand.
ACAGCTTAAATGTTCATTTTTGTTGCACAAAGTATGCAACTTTTGTATTCATCTTTTACCAATATGGGGAAGATTAATCAAAATCTGTGCAGAGGAAAAAGTGGTGCAGATGCCCATAGCAACTGATCAGATCGCCTGTTTTATTTAAAAGCAAAAAACTGGTGCAGTTTCCCATAGAAACCAATCAGATTGCCTCTTTCATTTAAAAAAAAAAAAGGCCTCTAAAAATAAAAGCCACAATCTGGGGTTGGTTGCTACGGGCAACTGCACCACTTTTGCTCTGCACAGGTTTTGATAACTCTCCTTTATGGTGTCTTAGGGAATGATTTATAAAAACTGGTGCAGAGGAAAAGTTTACCAGATCAATTCTTTCATTTTTCAGAGGCCTTTTTAAAAATGAAAGCGATCTGATTGGTTGCTATGGGCAACTGCACTACCCTTTACACAGATTTTGATAAATCTCTCCCGTCCCCATGTGCATTGCCCCACACAGAAAGGCCATGTTCACACAATGGAATTTCCAAGCAAAATCCTTTGCAGAGAAGAGGTAGTGCAGTTGCCCCTAGCAACCAATCAGATTGCTTCCTTCATTTTTCATAGGCCATTGAAAAAAAATAAAGAGGCCTTCAGATTGGTTGCTATGGGCAACTGCTCCACTGTTTCTCTGCACAGGTTCTCATAAATCTTCCCCATGGGGTAGAAAGTGGGTGGAGTTTCATTAAAATCTAATGTGCAATACCTCAAAAATCAAAGCAGCTTAAGGGTGCGTTCCCACAGGGCGTATACGCAGCGTATATGATGCCACGCAAAATTTACAGCAGCAGCAGGAAATACGCTGCGTATTCCTTGCTCACTATACACACGGGGCTTTCCGGCGGCAGCCCTATGCGTGTAGTGAGTTTTGGAGGCAGAGTCGCGCGTCACAGACGCGCCGGCACACAGCCCGCCTCCAAAACTCACTACACACATAGGGCTGCTGCCGGAAATCCCTGTGTGTATAGTGAGCAAGGAATACGCAGCGTATTTCCCGCTGCTGCTGTAAATTTTGCGCAGCATCAAATACGCTGCGTATACGCCCTGTGGGAACGCACCCTAAATATACATTTTTGTTGCACAAAGTAGGCTACTTTTATATCTTTTAGAAATATGGGGAAGATTTATCAAAATCAGTGCAGAGGAAAAAGTGGTGCAGTTGCCCATAGCAACCAATCAGATTGCCTCTTTCATTTAAATAGATAAGACCTCTAAAAATCTGGTTGGTTGCTACGGGCAACTACACCACTTTTGCTCTGCACAGGTTTTGATAACTCTCCTTTATGGTGTCTTAGGGACTGATCTATAAAAACATGTGCAGAGGAAAAGTTTACCAGATCAATTCTTTCATTTTTCAGAGGCCTTTTTAAAAATGAAAGCAATCTGATTGGTTGCTATGGGCAACTGCACTACCCCTTACACAGATTTTGATAAATCTCTCCCGTCCCCATGTGCATTGCCCCACACAGAAAGGCAATGTTCACACAATGGAATTTCCAAGCAAAATCCTTTGCAGAGAAGAGGTAGTGCAGTTGCCCCTAGCAACCAATCAGATTGCTTCCTTCATTTTTCATAGGTCATTGAAAAAAAATAAAGAGGCCATCAGATTGGTTGCTAGGGGCAACTGCTCCACTATTTCTCTGCACAGGTTCTCATAAATCTTCCCCATGGGGTAGAAAGTGGGTGGAGTTTCATTAAAATCTAATGTGCAATACCTCAAAAATCAAAGCAGCTTAAATGTCCATTTTTGTTGCACAAAGTAGGCTACTTTTTTTTATCTTTTACAAATATGGGGAAGATTTATCAAAATCTGTGCAGAGGAAAAAGTGGTGCAGTTGCCCATAGCAACCAATCAGATTGCTCCTTTCAATTTAAAGTAAAAATGGGTGCAGCTGCCCATAGCAGCCAATCAGATTGCCTCTTTCATTTAAAAAGAAAAGACCTCTAAAAATAAAAGATTCAATCTGGTTGGTTGCTACGGGCAACTGCACCACTTTTGCTCTGCACAGGTTTTGATAAACCTTCCTTATGGTTTCTCAGGGACAGATTTATCAAAACCTGTGCAGGGAAAAAGTTGACAGATCCATTCTTTCATTTTTCAGAGGCCTTTAAAAAAAATGAAAGAAGCGATCTGATTGGTTGCTATGGGCAACTGCACTACTCTTCCTTTACACAGATTTTGATAATTCTCTCCCTCCATGTGCAATGGAATCTCTGTGCGAAGTCCTATGCAGAGAAGAGGTAGTGCAGTTGCCCCCAATTTAGGATTTAGGAAAACCTGTCCAAAAGAAAAGTTGCTGAGTTGCCCATAGCAACCAATCAGATTGCTTCTTTCATTTTTGAAAAGGCCTCTGAAAAATGAAAGAAAACCTCTGATTGGTTGCTATGTGCAACTCAGCAACTTCCCCTCTTGACAGGTTTGGATAAATCTCCCCCATTGCTTCTTTCATTTTTTATTTTACTAACTACAACTGCCAGCATGCCCTGATACAGTCTGTGGGCCAGCAGCTGCCCCAAATGAAATCTACAACTCCTAACAAGTTGGAAAACTACAACTCCCAGCATAGTATACAGTATAGGCCAATGTTTCCCAACCAGGGGAGCCTCCAGCTGTTGCAAAACTACAACTTCCAGCATGCCCGGAAAGCCAACGGCTTTCCGGGCATGCTGAGAGTTGTAGTTTTGCAACAGCTGGAGGCACTCCTGGTTGGGAAACATTGACCTATACTGTATACTACTATAAACCCTTGATAAACCATTTATTTTTGTTCAGCACTGAAAGGGTGTTGGTGATTCCAGCCCTGGAGGAGGCGTGGCCAGCTAATTAAGGAGACTTAAATACAGCTGCTTGAGTGCAGCTCTGGTTACATGGAGGAGGTGAGGACAGCTCTGCACCTACAGCTGGAAGCCAGGTAAGTGACCCTCATGGTATAGGACAGATACTCTCTTTCCATGTGAACATTGAGCCACAGAACTGTAGAACTGTGTAAGTAACCATGTTAGCTGTTGTGAAACTACAACTCTCAGCATGCTCTGACACTGCACCTTTTTTGGAGCCATGTTTTGCTAACATTCCCACTAGTCTATGACCTGCCATTAAAAAAAGGAATTACCTGGATTCTTATGGGTGTTTGTTTGTTTTTTTTCCCTCCAAAAACTGCATTGTAGTAGTCTATGGATTTTCTGGTATTGTGTAATGTGGAGCTGCAATGAGCCACAGAATAAATCAGCCATGTTTTTTCTCCTCCTGTACGTATTAAGATTAAACATCTAACAGGAACGGTCAATGCTGCCTCCTACTGGACACCAATTCCCAGGACAGAGGGCCAGAACCACCAACCTTGGCACCAGTCTCTACCACATCCAGTCATCAGACATCAAACAGCTAAGTTCCTAAATATATGTCCTGTGGCATTTCCTTGTTCTATCACATATATTATGTTCATTATTTGCCCTGTCTTTATTTTATTTTTTTGTCAGATCGATTTTCATTTTTCAGAGGCCTTTTTAAAAATGAAAGAAGCAATCTGGTTGTTATGGGCAACTGCACCACTCTTCCTTTACACAGGTTTTGAGAAATCACCCCCCCCCCCCCCCCCCCCCCAATGTGTATTGCCCCACACAGGCCGTGTTCACACAATGGAATTTCCAAGCGAAATCCTTTGCAGAGTAGAGGTAGTGCAGTTGCCCCTAGCAACCAGATTGCTTTTTTTCATTTTACTATCTACAACTCCCAGGATGCCCTGCTCAGCTCAGCAGCAGCCACAAATGAAAACTACAACTCCTAACAAGTTGTATTATATAGTAGTATACAGTATAGGTCAATGTTTCCCAACCCGGGGCGTCTCCAGCTGTTGCAAAACTACAACTTCCAGCATGCCTGGACAGCCGTTGGCTGTCCGAGCATGCTGGGAGTTGTAGTTTTGCTGGAGGCACTCCTGGTTGGGAAACATTGACCTATACTATATACTATAAACATTTGATAAACCATTTATTTTTGTTCAGCACAGAAAGGGTGTTGGTGATTCCAGCTCTGGAGGAGGCATGGCCTGAGATGAGGACAGCTCTGCACCCAGCTATTGGAGGGAACCTGCAGCTGGAAACCAGGTAAGTGAACCTCATGGTGTAGGACAGGTACTTTCTCTCCATGTGAACATTGAGCCACGGAACTGTATAACAACTGTTTAAGTAACCGTTTTAGCTGTTGTGAAACTACAACTCCCAGCATGCCCTGATACAGCCTGTGGCTCAGCAGCTGCCCCAAATGAAAACTACAACTCCTAACAAGTTGGACTATATATTAGTATAGTCACGGTTTCCCAACCAGGGGTGCCTCCAGCTGTTGCAAAACTACAACTTCCAGCATGCCCGGACAGCCGTTGGCTGTCTGGGCATGCTGGAAGTTGTAGTTTTACAACAGCTGGAGGTATTCCTGGTTGGGAAACATTGACCTACACTGTATACTATAAACATTTGATAAACCATTTATTTTTGTTCAGCACTAAAAGGGTGTTGGTGATTCCAGCTCTGGAGGAGGCATGGCCTGAGATGAGGACAGCTCTGCACCCAGCTATTGGAGGGAACCTGCAGCTGGAAACCAGGTAAGTGAACCTCATGGTGTAGGACAGGTACTTTCTCTCCATGTGAACATTGAGCCACAGAACTGTATAACAATTGTTTAAGTAACCGTTTTAGCTGTTGTGAAACTACAACTCCCAGCATGCCCTGATACAGCCTGTGGCTCAGCAGCTGCCCCAAATGAAAACTACAACTCCTAACAAGTTGGACTATATATTAGTATAGTCACGGTTTCCCAACCAGGGGTGCCTCCAGCTGTTGCAAAACTACAACTTCCAGCATGCCCGGACAGCCGTTGGCTGTCCGGGCATGCTGGGAGTTGTAGTTTTACAACAGCTGGAGGTATTCCTGGTTGAGAAACATTGACCTACACTGTATACTATAAACCTTTGATAAACCATTTATTTGTGTTCAGAACTGAAAGGGTGTTGGTGATTCCAGCTCTGGAGGAGGCATGGCCTGAGATGAGGACAGCTCTGCACCCAGCTATTGGAGGGAACCTGCAGCTGGAAACCAGGTAAGTGAACCTCATGGTGTAGGACAGATACTTTCTCTCCATGTGAACATTGAGCCACGGAACTGTATAACAATTGTTTAAGTAACCGTTTTAGCTGTTGTGAAACTACAACTCTCAGCATGCTCTGATACCGCACCTTTTTTCAGAGTTGGTTTCTCAGCAGCTGGAGCCACATTGTGCTAACATTTCCACTAGTTTTTGACCTGCCATTAAAAAAAAGGAATTGCCTGGAAGTTTATGGGAGTTCTTTCCCTCCAAAAACTCCTTCATGTAAGTCCATGGATTGTCTGGTATTGTGTAATGTTCTGCAATCAACAGAATAAGCCACAGAATAAATCAGCCATGTTTTTTCTCCTCCTGTAGATCCATATTCAGATAAAACATCTAACAGGAACGGTCAGTGCTGCCTGCTACTGGACACCAATTCCCAGGACAGAGGGCGAGAACCACCAACCTTGGCACCAGTCTCTACCACATCCAGTCACCGAACATCTGCCCCAACTGGAAGAAGCGGCCATCAAACAGCTAAGTTCCTAAATATATGTCCTGTGGCATATCCTTGTTCTATCACTCTTATCCTATGTTCATTATTTGCCGTCTGTTCTTTTCTCAAGTGTTATCACTGTTTATAGTGATTGTCTGTCCCATCCCTAGTACCGGCAGGTTAGATAGTGGCTATCTAGGCATGACTTGTTGTGTTGGTAACTTTGGGGGGAGTTATCAATGTTGCACCATGTGTAGATCGCCTTAAAACTAGTTAAACCTCCAGAATCTATTAGTGATTCTGTGGCTTAGTCATATATTGTATTACTGTTCTGCAGCATAGCCATTTACCATATAATCCTATGGTGATTGTCTGCCCCATCCCTAGTACCAGCAGGTTAGATAGTGGCTATCTAGGCATGACTTGTTGTGTTGGTAACTTGGGGGGGTTATCAATGTGACACCATGTCTAGATCGCCTTAATAACTAGTTATAAGTAATGAATCAGTTATTTTTGTTCAAGCATCAATAGAATAGTAGTAAGTGCCTATAAAGTGAAGGTAGGTAGGAATGCATCAGGGAAGTCATAGCTGCTACTTCAACTGAGAATCTGCAGTGACAAGAACGATTGATTTTTCATATGTGCTGTTTCATGTTTGTGCCGTATCCCGCTCTCTAAACAATGCATACCTTTCTGTTTTCTACTTGTTTTTGTGCCTGTCACACATACAGTATATTTAGGTACAGTTTTGTTTTTGTGTGTTTTTGTTTTTTTCAGAATCCTGCTGCCTGCTAGCCCTGGATACAAATTCCCAAGAAAGAGGGAGAAGACCACCAACTTTGGGATCAGCCTTACATCCAGTTACAGGACATCTGCCCAAACTGAAAGGATCTGCTATGAAACAGTAAGTTATTTTCTACAAGACCTATGTCATATACTTGTTAATGCTTTCTCCAGAAGATGTCATTGTGCAAGGCAGTGTTTCCCAACCAGTGTGCCTCCAGCTGTTGCCAAACTACAACTCCCAGCATGCCCGGACAGCCAACGGCTGTCCGGTCATGCTGGGAGTTGTAGTTTGGCAACAGCTGGAGGCACACTGGTTGGGAAACACTGGTGTAAGGCAACTGGCTTGGGTTTCTTCCTTTCCTGGTCACTTCTTGCAGCCACAAACAAGTCAGAGAAGGCTGTGAAGCCATGTTTTATGGAGCGGAGATTACCATTATTAATGACATTATGAAAACAATCCTTATCTGATTCTGCTGTGTTCTCTTAAAGATCCTGTTTGGACCTAGAAACCTCAATATCAAAGTCCTACCTTGAAGACCATAGAAGATCGCCAGAGCAGGTGAGCACATCTCCCCCACATCCAATCTCCCCCACACCATTAAGGTTAAGGGAAAGGGTTAACCTGGGACTGCTGCTGACTCCAGTCCAATAAGGCTAGGTTCACACTGGAGAATCTCCAGATGGAATTTCTTCCAGACGGCAATGTGTTTCTGAGCAGATCCGCAAAAAGATCTTCACGGTCCCAGCGCTGGATACAAATTACCAAGAAAGAGGGAGAAGACCACTAACTCTGGGATCAGCCTTACATCCAGTTACTGGACATCTGCCCAAACTGAAAGGATCTGCTATGAGACAGTAAGTTATTTTCTACAAGACCTATATCATATCTTTGTTCTTAATGCCTTCTCCAGAAGGTGTGTCCTTGTGTAAGGCAGTGTTTCCCAACTAGTGTCTCCAGCTTCTGCAAAACTACAACTCCCAGCATGCCCAGATAGCAACGGCTTTCCGGGAATGCTGGGAGTTGTAGTTTTGCAAAAGCTGGAGGCACACTGTTATCTTAAAGATCCTGTTTGGACCTAGATACCTCAATATCAAAGTCCAACCTGGAAGACCATAGTGCAGTTGCCCCTAGCAACCAGATTGCTTTTTCATTTTACTAACTACAACTCTCAGCATGCCCTGATACAGCCTGTGGCTCAGCAGCTGCCCCAAATGAAAACTACAACTCCTAACAAGTCTGACTATATAGTAGTATACAGTATTGGTCAATGTTTCCCAACCAGGGGTGCCTCCAGCTGTTGCAAAACTACAACTTCCAGCATTCCAACGGCTGTCTGGGCATGCTCGGAGTTGTAGTTTTTCAACAGCTGGAGGCACTCCTGGTTGGGAAACATTGACCTATACTGTATACTACTATAAACCTTTGATAAACCATTTATTTTTGTTCAGCACTGAAAGGGTGTTGGTGATTCCAGCTCTGGAGGAGGCATGGCCTGAGATGAGGACAGCTCTGCACCCAGCTATTGGAGGGAACCTGCAGCTGGAAACCAGGTAAGTGAACCTCATGGTGTAGGACAGATACTTTCTCTCCATGTGAACATTGAGCCACAGAACTGTATAAAAATTGTTTAAATAGCCGTTTTAACTGTTGTGAAACTACAACTCTCAGCATGCTCTGATACCGCACCTTTTTTTGGAGTTCTAGTTTCTCAGCATCTGGAGCCACATTGTGCTAACATTTCCACTAGTTTTTGACCTGCTATTAAAAAATAAGGAATTGCCTGAAAGTTTATGGGAGTTTTTTTCCCTCCATGGACTTCATATTAGTCCATGGATTGTCTGGTATTGTGTAATGTTCTGCAATCAACAGAATAAGCCACAGAATAAATCAGCCATGTTTTTTCTCCTCCTGTAGATTCATATTAAGATAAAACATCTAACAGGAACGGTCAGTGCTGCCTGCTACTGGACACCAATTCCCAGGACAGAGGGCGAGAACCACCAACCTTGGCACCAGTCTCTACCACATCCAGTCACCGAACATCTGCCCCAACTGGAAGAAGCGGCCATCAAACAGCTAAGTTCCTAAATATATGTCCTGTGGCATATCCTTGTTCTATCACTCTTATCCTATGTTCATTATTTGCCGTCTGTTCTTTTCTCAAGTGTTATCACTGTTTATAGTGATTGTCTGTCCCATCCCTAGTACCGGCAGGTTAGATAGTGGCTATCTAGGCATGACTTGTTGTGTTGGTAACTTTGGGGGGAGTTATCAATGTTGCACCATGTGTAGATCGTCTTAAAACAAGTTAAACCTCCAGAATCTATTAGTGATTCTGTGGCTTAGTCATATATTGTATTACTGTTCTGCAGCATAGCCATTTACCATATAATCCTATGGTGAATGTTTGTCCCATCCCTAGTACCAGCAGGTTAGATAGTGGCTATCTAGGCATGACTTGCTGTGTTGGTAACTTTGGGGGGAGTTATCAATGTTGCACCATGTGTAGATCGCCTTAAAACTAGTTAAACCTCCAGAATCACTTAGTGATTCTGTGGCTTAGTCAAATATTGTATGTATTACTGTTCTTCAACATGGCAATTTACCATATAATCCTATGGTGATTGTCTTCCCCATCCCTAGTACCAGCAGGTTAGATAGTGGCTACCTAGGCATGACTTGTTGTGTTGGTAACTTTGGGGGGGAGTTATCAATGTGACACCATGTCTAGATCGCCTTAATAACTAGTTAAGCCTCCAGAATCAATGACTCTGTGGGTTAGTTTTGTATTGTTTAGCAACATAGCAATTTTACCATATCCTATGGTGAAATGTTTGTCCCATCTCTAGTACCAACAGGTTAGATAGTGGCTACCTAGGCATGACTTGTTGTTTTGGTAACTTTGGGGGGGAGTTATCAATGTGACACCATGTCTAGATTGCCTTAATAACTAGTTAAACCTCCAGAATCAGTATTTCTGTGGGTTAGTCATGTTGTCTTTATCACTGTTAAATAACATAGCAATTTACCATATAATCCTATGGTGATTGTCTGCCCCATCCCTAGTACCAGCAGGTTAGATAGTGGCTATCTAGGCATGACTTGTTGTGTTGGTAACTTGGGGGGGTTATCAATGTGACACCATGTGTAGATCGCCTTAATAACTAGTTATACATAATGAATCAGTTATTTTTGTTCAAGCATCAATAGAATAGTAGTAAGTGCCTATTAAGTGAAGGTAGGTAGGAATGCATCAGGGAAGTCATAGCTGCTACTTCAACTGAGAATTTGCAGTGACCAGAACGATTGATTTTTCACATGTGCTGTTTCATGTTTGTGCTGTATCCCGCTCTCTAAACAATGCATACCTTTCTGTTTTCTAATTGTTTTTGTGCCTGTCACATACAGTATATTTAGGTACAGTTTTGTTTTTGTGTGTTTTTGTTTTTTCAGAATCCTGCTGCCTGCTAGCCCTGGATACAAATTCCCAAGAAAGAGGGAGAAGACCACCAACTTTGGGATCAGCCTTACATCCAGTTACAGGACATCTGCCCAAACTGAAAGGATCTGCTATGAGACAGTAAGTTATTTTCTACAAGACTTATGTCATATACTTGTTAATGCTTTCTCCAGAAGATGTCATTGTGTAAGGCAGTGTTTCCCAACCAGTGTGCCTCCAGCTGTTGCCAAACTACAAATTCCAGCATGCCAACGGCTGTCCGGGCATGCTGGGAGTTGTAGTTTTGCAACAGCTGGAGGCACACTGGTTGGGAAACACTGGTGTAAGGCAACTGGCTTGGGTTTCTTCCTTTCCTGGTCACTTCCTGCAGCCACAAACAAGTCAGAGAAGGCTGTGAAGCCATGTTTTATGGAGCAGAGATTACCATTATTAATGACATTATGAAAACAATCCTTATCTGATTCTGCTGTGTTCTCTTAAAGATCCTGTTTGGACCCAGAAACCTCAATATCAAAGTCCAACCTGGAAGACCATAGAAGATCACCAGAGCAGGTGAGCAAAGCTCCCCCACATCCAACCTCCCCCACACCCAACCTCCCCCACACCATTAAGGTTAAGGGATAACCTGGGACTGCTGCTGGCTCCAGTCCAATTAGGCTAGGTTCACACTGGAGAATCTCCAGATGGAATTTATTCCAGGTGGCAATTTATTTCTGAGCGGATATGCAAAAAGATCTGCGCTGCCCAAATGGATCGCTGGGGGAAAATCCTTCTGGAGATTTAGCAATGTTAACCAAGCCGAAGGAACTGGCGAAGAATTCTCACTTAAAAATTCTGCTGCAGAATTTCCATTTTTTTTCTGTGCGGAGTTTGAGGAAGTTGGTCAGAATTGATGCGGAACGTAGAAGGAAACCGGATTTGTTTTTGCTGGACGAGAGCCACAAATCGAAATTTCCCGTATTTTTTTTTCTCTTTTTCGCGCAGAATTTCCACGCAAATTCCGCACGAAAACAAGTCAATGGGGATTTACTTGCGGATTTCGCATGAAGAAAGAACATGTTCATCCTTCATGCAGAACGGAATTCCGCTCGCAGAAATTCCTCAGTGTGAACTGAGGAGCGGAATTCAATTCAAATCAAGGTGGTTTAGCACTGCTGATTGAATTGGAGAGGAATAAGAGCGGAATTACTTTAGGAAATTCCTCTCAAATTATTCTTATACATGTGAGGAGGAGTTTAAACATGTAAAAGGATTGTAATCATCCCCTCACATGTATCATCTACCCCCACATGTATAATCCCATGTATAAACTCATAATCCCCCTTCTCACATGCATAATCTGATAATCCCCTCCACACATGTATAATCCCCTCACGTATAAACTCATAATCCCCCTTCTCACATGCATAATCTGATAATCCCCTCCACACATGTATAATCCCCTCACGTATAAACTCATAATCCCCCTTCTCACATGCATAATCTGATAATCCCCCTCCTTACATGTATAATCCTCTCACATATATAAACTCATAATCCCCTTCTCACATGTATAATCCCCTCACATGTATAAACTCATAATCCCCTATTCATATGTATAGTCCCCTCACATGTATAATCTCATAATCCCCTCCCATGTATAAACTCATAATCCCCTTCTCACATGTATAATCTCCTCACATGTATATTCTCCTCACATGTATAATCTCCTCACATGTATAATCCCCTCACATACATACATGTGAGGAGGAGTTTAAACATGTAAAAGGATTGTAATCATCCCCTCACATGTATCATCTACCCCCACATGTATAATCCCATGTATAAACTCATAATCCCCCTTCTCACATGCATAATCTGATAATCCCCTCCACACATGTATAATCCCCTCACGTATAAACTCATAATCCCCCTCCACACATGTATAATCCCCTCACATGTATAATCCCCTCACATGTATAATCCCCTCACATGTATAAACTCATAATCCCCTTCTCACATGTATAATCCCCTCACATGTATAATCTCCTCACATGTATAATCTCCTCACATGTATAATCCCCTCACATGTATAATCCCCTCACATGTATAATCCCCTCACATGTATAATCCCCTCACATGTATAATCTCATAATCCCCTCCTCACATGTACAATCCCCTCCTCACATGTATAATCCCCCCTCACATGTATAATCTAATCACATGTATAAACTCATAATCCCCTTCTCACATGTATAATCCCCTCACATGTATAAACTCATAATCCCCTTCTCACATGTATAATCTCCTCACATGTATAATCTCCTCCTCACATGTATAATCCCCTCCTCACATGTATAATCCCCTCCTCACATGTATAATCCCATAATCCCCTCCTCACATGTATAATCCCATAATCCCCTCCTCACATGTATAATGCCCTCCTCACATGTATAATGCCCCCCTCACATGTATAATCTAATCACATGTATAAACTCATAATCCCCTTCTCACATGTATAATCCCCTCACATGTATAAACTCATAATCCCCTTCTCACATGTATAATCTCCTCACATGTATAATCTCCTCCTCACATGTATAATCCCCTCCTCACATGTATAATCCCCTCCTCACATGTATAATCCCATAATCCCCTCCTCACATGTATAATCCCATAATCCCCTCCTCACATGTATAATGCCCTCCTCACATGTATAATGCCCCCCTCACATGTATAATCTAATCACATGTATAAACTCATAATCCCCTTCTCACATCTATAATCCCCTCCCATGTATAAACTCATAATCCCCTTCTCACATGTATAATCTCCTCACATGTATATTCTCCTCACATGTATAATCCCCTCACATACATACATGTGAGGAGGAGTTTAAACATGTAAAAGGATTGTAATCATCCCCTCACATGTATCATCTACCCCCACATGTATAATCCCATGTATAAACTCATAATCCCCCTTCTCACATGCATAATCTGATAATCCCCTCCACACATGTATAATCCCCTCACGTATAAACTCATAATCCCCCTCCACACATGTATAATCCCCTCACATGTATAATCCCCTCCCATGTATAATCCCCTCCCATGTATAAACTCATAATCCCCTCACATGTATAATCCCCTCACATGTATAAACTCATAATCCCCTTCTCACATGTATAATCTCCTCACATGTATATTCTCCTCACATGTATAATCCCCTCACATGTATAAACTCATAATCCCCTTCTCACATGTATAATCTCCTCACATGTATATTCTCCTCACATGTATAATCTCCTCACATGTATAATCCCCTCACATGTATAATCCCCTCACATGTATAATCTCATAATCCCCTCCTCACATGTATAATCCCCTCCTCACATGTATAATCCCCCCTCACATGTATAATCCCCCCTCACATGTATAAACTCATAATCCCCTTCTCACATGTATAATCCCCTCACATGTATAATCCCCTCACATGTATAATCCCCTCACATGTATAATCCCCTCACATGTATAATCCCCTCACATGTATAAGCTCATAATCCCCTTCTCACATGTATAATCCCCTCACATGTATAAACTCATAATCCCCTTCTCACATGTATAATCCCCTCATATGTATAATCCCCTCATGTATAATCCCCTCCTCACATGTATAATCCCCTCCTCACATGTATAATCCCCTCCTCACATGTATAATCCCATAATCCCCTCCTCACATGTATAATCCCCTCCTCACATGTATAATCCCCTCTTCACATGTATAATGCCCTCCTCACATGTATAATGCCCCCCTCACATGTATAATCTAATCACATGTATAAACTCATAATCCCCTTCTCACATGTATAATCCCCTCCCATGTATAAACTCATAATCCCCTTCTCACATGTATAATCCCCTCACATGTATAATCCCCTCACATGTATAAACTCATAATCCCCTTCTCACATGTATAATCCCCTCACATGTATAAACTCATAATCCCCTTCTCACATGTATAATCCCCTCACATGTATAAACTCATAATCCCCTTCTCACATGTATAATCCCCTCCTCACATGTATAATCCCCTCCTCACATGTATAATCTCATAATCCCCTCCTCACATGTATAATCTCCATAATCAGATTATATGGGAGGGGATTATACATGTGAGAAGAGGATTATGAGTTTATACATGGGAGGGGATTATCAGATTATTCATGTGAGTAATTGAACGCAAGGGTTCTAAATGGTTAATGGCAGGCATCAGGGTAAATGTCTGCCATGATCAGTGGCTGATAGCAACTGGGACCCACAGTCTATAGTGTACGCAGCTCCTGCGTTTGCTTCAGTGTCTGGATGAGACTCAGGACTTGTATGTCCTGGTGCACCAGGTAGCCAGGGCGTACAGGTATGTGCTACATCCTCTGGTAAAGTGAAAGATGAGCTTTGATTAGTTGTGGGCAAAATCTCCATTTGTTCTTTCACACATAAAGTAGTGCTTTGTTTTGGCTAAAAATACTGACCAAAAATCAACCAAAAAACTGTTAAAGGAAAGTAAGACTCTGCATGTCACCAGTACAAGTAGCCTGTGATGTAGTGTAGGGGCCAGGTTCCTTTTGGCTTGTCTGTTTCCCTAAGGAGAGGACCAGTAAGCAAGCAGAGTTAGTTTTACAACAGGAACCACAGGTTACAAACAACTCCACTAGTCTATGGCCTGCCTGAGCTGAAAGTCTAATTCTCACACTGGTGTCTGTGAACCTCTTGACAAGCTCCACGCTATCCGATATGGCAGAAGCATAACAAACCAGCTTTGACGAGTTGTATGAGATTAGAAAATCATGGCTGCTTTAAAGAACTGCACCCCACCTGTCCATGGGTTGTCTGGTATTGGATCTAAGCCACAATTAATAGCACCAAGCTGCAATAACCACACACATTATTCACATTTAAGAACAAACATTTAGTAACCTTCTTTCTGTTAACATTTGACACTGCTTGGACATCTGTCCTTCCTGGTAAGAGCTATTAGACAGTAAACTTTCCATCTATGACCTATGATATATCCTTGCTCTATAAACCTCCATCTTTATGCATTATCAATGTGGCCCTGTGTGTAGATAGGATTTAATAGCTAGTAATTTTCTGTTATGGTTCCTGTCACACAAATATCGAGGTTTTTGTTTTTAAGAATCTTTTTTTTTTTTTTCCTAGTGTGAAAATGTTTAATGCTAGCACTGGACACTCATTCCTTAAAAAAAAGCAAATAACCTCCAACTTTGGCATAAGCCTATACTGCAACCAGTTACCAGACATCTACCCAAACTGGAAGAATCTGCTACAACATGGTAAGTTCTTTCCTATATGACCTTCATGCTTTCTCCAGAAGATGTTCCATTATATAAGGCTACATTTACATCACATTGTCAATATACAGTTTTGTATCAGTTCTTACCTACCCCCCCCCCCCCCCCCCCCCCCCAAACAGAAACAAAACTGGGCACACTGTATGTGAAATTGTATGTTATAAAAATTGTACGGTTTTTATAAAGATGAAAAATCCATTCCACAGCCTACCGGGACTCCTTCAGCACTGCGGTACTACTACTACTCCCATTATGTTTGATGGGAGTAGTAGTACTGCAGTGCTGAGACAGCCCCTGCACATCCACTGGCTGCGGGAGTCTGTGGGCGGCTGTGGTGACTCTGCAGGAGTGTGGGTACTAATTCTTCTTTCATGGAACAGTCTGTTCCATGTTTAGTAGTACCAGCACTGGGGGACGGATCGCGCACCTGGTCTCACTCCAGAAACCCGCTGCAGTCCTAACTTATAAGTCTGTGGAGCAAGTTGCAAGTTGCTCAGCATCCCAGACGGTGTGCTCCCCTGTGGCGATGATAACTTCATATTCAATCTGTGCTGACCAATCAGTACTCCTGGCGTGGAATATGAAGTTACAGTGCAGAGATTTTATAATGCCCGCCAGGGATCCAGACGGCTGGGGAACGGAGCGACATGCTGCCTTCTTCCCTGGTTTATAAATAAGGATTGCAGCAGGTCTCAGGAGTGAGACTCATAGAGATCAGTCCCTAAGCCCCTGTACTACTACTCCCAACATTGAACAGACTCTCTTCCATGATGAGAGTAGTACAACTGCTCCCGCAGTCACCACAGACTTGTGAATGCACCCTGTCTTGAGCTGCAATAACTCAGTACTCCAGAATAGGAAAACTGTACTCCATACTGCCAGCAGTAAAAATAGAGGTACATACCTTCCTCCGCTCCCCTGGATCCTCCCGTAACCGCTCCAGTCTCCGCAACGATCCTCTTCCTGGTTGCCGGTGGTCGGCGGGTCATACTGCGCTCAGCCAATCACCGACCGCAGCAAAGTCCCGACTCGGTCAGCAATAGGCTTAGCGGCAGTGGGACGTTTTCGACCCTGGCAGAAGGTGCCGGGGAGGAAAACGTCACACTGCCGCTCAGCCTATTGCCGGCTCAGTTGGGGCATCGCTGCGGCGAGTGATTGGCTGAGCGCAGTATGACCCGCCGACCACCGGCAACCAGGAAGAGGATTGCGGCGGAGACCGGAGCAGTTACCGGGTGAGCGAGGGAAGGTATGTACAACTTTATTTTTTTTTTTACTGCTGGCAGTATGGAGTACAACTTTCCTATTCTGGAGTACTCCTTTGATAAATCAGCCATTTTTTGGACTGTACATCCACATTAAAGGGTTCTCCAGAGGGCAAAAACAGCTTTCAAATTGCCTAGTGCTGAAATACAGATTACTTCTATTTAATAAACTTCAACTTTCCACCTTCTGTATGCTACAGTGGAAGTTGAGTAGTTCTATCCCCTCTCTACATGTCAGGAACTGTCCAAAGCATGAGCAAGTCCCCATAGCAAACTTTCCTGTTCTGTACAGTTCCTGGCACGGATAGGGGTGGCAGCAGAGAGCATTGTGGTCAGACTGAAAAGAACTATCCAACTTTGTCTGTAGTTTACATCAGCTGACTTATCATTAATATACTGGAAGGCTTAGGATTTTTTAAATAGAAGTAAATTACAAAAGTATATAACTTTGTACCAGAACGGGTACCAGTTAGTTTCCTCCAGAGTAGCTCTTTATGAATAAACAGCTAATAGGTTTTTCTTAACAAGAATGTTTGACTCTGCCTGCTTGCGCTAGTGAGACCCATTTGTCTCTACCACATTGGGGGGGCATTTATCATTGTAGGTGTAAGTGAAGCATTTTTCTACACCTTTTGTGTGCTGGTAATGTGTAGGAGCACCAAATTTAATGGTCGCAAAGCATTTCATAAATTTTGTGCAGGACACATTTTCAGAAATTTTCTCTTCACTACCTAAAAGCTAAGCTAAGTCTGGGCTGGTGTAGTTTAAAAACTTTTCAGTGGCTTTGCACTTTTTTTTTGCACCTTTTCACAAAAAGGCTCAGTTCATAAATCCCTTCCATATCATGGGTATTGCCAAAATCAGTGGATTGCAACTCAAAATCAGCAGAAATGTGTAAACAAAAAGGAGAAAAAAAGGTGCAAATAAACCTTGATTGCGCCTTTTTTTCGCCTTTTCTAGACACAAAAAAACTGTCTAAAGACAATAAATGTCGGCCATTGTTACTTGGCAAAGTGTCTGTCTATATGATCTGTAATACTATAAGCCTCGATCTTCATGCGATATCCAGAAGGTGTTCTGTTGCAAAGGAACCTCTGGCAGCCGCAAACAAGCCGAAGGGGGCCTGGAAATTGTTTTAACAAAATGAGAATACCCCTTAAATATTACATAAACTTCTGAAAAAATGGCCTTGTCTGACTCTTCTGTGCTGTCATAGGGATCCTGTTTGGATCCAGATACCTCAATGCTGACAAAAAATATAGCTACCTTATTCCAAAACAAGTATTGCACCTGTCCTCAGTTTGTGTGAGAGATTACAACTCTATGCACTTCAATGGAACTGAGCTGCAATACCACACACAACCTGAGGGCAAGAGTTGTGCCGTTTATGGAATCCTAGAGAACGTTTTTTCTAATGATTATCCTAGGTAACTTTAAGGGTCTATTCACACATTCAGTATTCTGTGCAGATTTGAGCAGGATTTGAAGCTGTATTCAGTCATTCAGTTTAGCATCAAATCTGCGCATCGAATCTGCGCGTGTGAATAGACCATGAATGAATATTTTGGTGTATTGGGGCAATTTAGGGTGTCCAAGCCTACACTTGGATAGATTAAGAATGGGACATGTGATCTCAGTTGTCAGACTTTGGGACAGTAAATTTATACATTTTTTTTTTTTTTTTACAGATATGAAAAATCTTTCCCACATCCAGATTCTGAACATCTCTCCTATATGAAAGGACCTGCTGTGAGATGGTAAATTGCTACATGATCTGTCATATTCTTCTATGAACCTCTATTGCAGTGGTCTCCAACCTGCGGACCTCCAGATGTTGCAAAACTACAACTCCCAGCATGCCCGGACAGCCGTTGGCTGTCCGGGCATGCTGGGAGTTGTAGTTTTGCAACATTTGGAGGTCCGCAGGTTGGAGACCACTGCTCTATTGTCAGGTGTTCTATTGCATAAGACTGCCAGCTCAGCTGTTCTCAGTTTCCTGGCAATAGGTATCCAGCTGCAAACAAGAGCATTAAATGAAAATGTCCTTATCTGACTCTACTGTGCAGTCATGGAGATCCAGATAACTCAACATCTAACCTATTTTAAAATGATTTGTGGGGGATCATTAAGAATTTGGGTGTTTTCAAGCTATGTAAGGTGTCCATGCCTACACTTGGATGAAATCAGAATGAGACATGTCACCTCAGTGATGTCACCTTTTTTCAAGTAATCTTGTATGTCTTCCTGGTAGGGCTCATTTAAAGAGAACCTGTCATCAGTTTTAAGTGGCTTGAACTAAAATTCACTGGGATGGTCCCCAAAGGCTTCTGTCCTGCTGGCCTGGATTGATATCTCTCCCTGTACCCAGCAGTGATTTATAAATGAAGCAGCCAGGACCACAACAATGACTTAAGGTTCAGGCAGCATAAAATGGCATCAGGTTCACAGGCTGAAATAAGTTTTTGAGGCAGCTTTTTGAGCCAAACATTTCTAGTGTTTTTTCTTTGGATCCAATGCCTGAGGACAAAAGAGGTAAGTCATCCACCAAAACTGCATGCGTCTTCAACCTAAAGACAATGTGAAATTGAAAAAAACTAAGCCATAGTTCTTATTTTGGTATAAAAGTAGCCTTGTTTTTTCTATCTGGGCAAGATTTAAATGCTGCACATCACTAGATCCCATACCTCCATTACTACTTGAGAACCCATGGGAACTTGAGGCTAGATTCACACGTAGGATGAGATAATTTAAAAAAAAACTGTTTTAGTTGCCCATGGAAACCAATCACAGCTCAGCTTTCATATCTTGATGAACTCTTGTAAAATGAAAGATCAACTGGTTGCCAAGAACAACAAAGATAGTCTTGGTATTAGTGCTATTTTCTAACCAAAATCTGTCTGAGATGCCAAAACCCACACCATAAATCCACCATGTTTTTCTACTATTTTACCTCTACATTAAGATTTAGCATCAACATTTTTTATAATCTCTTCACTTTTGCCAGGAACATTTGACGCTGCCGGCTCGTGCTAGGTACAAATCCCAGGCCAAACCGCCATCAGTCTCCTCTGCATCCAGTTACCGGACTCCGGAGAAGTGCTGCTGTCAGTTAAGTTATTATCTCTGACCTATGACATATCCTTGTTCTATAAGCCTCTAACTTATTGCTTTCTCTAAAAGGTGTTCCAGATCTTCCCTGGCTGGATTTCCGAACCCTGCTCTTGGACCTATGTGTAAATCATGGCTATTCTTGTCACAATGTGTTGTAATTTTGATGCAATAAATTTAATTACTTTGTCTCTTGTTTTATGCCCTGGCCCTCTGTGCCAGTTACCATATACTTTGGCTCTCTGTTGCTGTATGCGCTGGCCCTCCTTGTCACAATGTGTTGTAATTGATTAATGCAATAAATTTAATTATCGTCTCGTTTTATGCCCTGGCCCTCTGCCAGTTACTCTGGCTCTCTTTGCCTGTTGCTGTATGTGCTGGTCCTCCTTGTCACAATGTCTTATAGTAATTGTTTAATGCCATAAATAAATTACTGTGTCGTTTGTCATTTTACTCTGGCCCTCTTTGCCAGCCGCCGCTGCATGCTCTGGCCCTCTTTGCCAGCCGCCGCTGCATGCTCTGGCCCTCTTTGCCAGCCGCCGCTGCATGCTCTGGCCCTCTTTGCCAGCCGCCGCTGCATGCTCTGGCCCTCTTTGCCAGCCGCCGCTGCATGCTCTGGCCCTCTTTGCCAGCCGCCGCTGCATGCTTTGGCCCACCATCAACTGTTGGCCACTGTCATTTAGAAAAATAAGCCTCTCCTAGGCTGTTAATCTTTAGTGTAGCGTCCATCCCGATGAGGTCACCTTACCGTGGTGGGATGGTACACACTATTTGGCCAAATGGTATGCTAAGAACCTGCATGTTATACCTTGAGCAGCTGAAACAGTCTAACCACAGCCACCATCAGCCCTTGGCAGCTGTTTTTGATGAGGTTACCTTATCATGGTAGGATAGTACACACTATTTGGACAAATAGTATGCTAAGAACCTCAATAGATTTATTTAAAAAAATATATGCACCCACTGTTGTCACTTGAGCCACTGCATATTAGTCTATTATCCTTTCAGTTGCATCAACATAGTATAATGAGCATATCTGCCAACAGCTCTTTGCCGCTGTGTAAAAAAATATATATATATATGGGCGCTACAAAATAGTCTAAATACCACAGCTTCCATTAGTTCTTGGGTGCTGAAGAAAAGACTACTTTAACACGAAAAAATCCATAATTTTGCTTATAACAGCAATAAAAAGCTATTCGCTTGTCACTTGAAGGTATAACTGTTCATGACCCCCCTCAAATTATAGATCCTAACTATATCGTGCTAATGGATCAGTGGTAGACTGTGGTTATTGGTTACCTTACAGTTGCTCTTAAAGAAGTCAGTGGTTCCAAAGATTAGCATTTTATAGTATATTCACAATTACTTTAATAACATACTGTGTTTCTTTTGTAGGTTTGACTAGTAGACCATGGGAAGTACCTTAAACAACTTCTTACATCACCATACTCAAGTCATTCAATCATGACTGCATAAGGCACGTCACATCTAGCCAAAATCCTATGGTAGGTCAATTTTTTATTTTGATAGATTTAAGATGAGCAGTGTGTTAGCTTACTTCAGTGTATTTGCTGAAAATAGTAGTACAAAGCTATTCGCTTGTCACTTGAAGGCATAATGGTTCATAATCCCCCCGTTATGGATCCAAACCTTTTTTGTGCTGGTGGATCAGTGGAAGACTGCCATTTTTGGTTAGTTTGGCTTTGGTGGGAGGAGCTTAGATTTATTTAGGATCAGCATTGTGTTGGCTTTAGTGCAAGAAATGTAGTGTAATTGCTGAAAATAGTAGTACAAAGCTATTCGCTTGTCACTTGAAGGCATAATGGTTCATAATCCCCCCGTTATGGATCCAAACCTTTTTTGTGCTGGTGGATCAGTGGAAGACTGCCATTTTTGGTTAGTTTGGCTTTGGTGGGAGGAGCTTAGATTTATTTAGGATCAGCATTGTGTTGGCTTTAGCGCAAGAAATGTAGTGTATTTGCTGAAAATAGTAGTACAAAGCTATTCGCTTGTCACTTGAAGGCATAATGGTTCATAATCCCCCCGTTATGAATCCAAACCTTTTTTGTGCTGGTGGATCAGTGGAAGACTGCCATTTTTGGTTAGTTTGGCTTTGGTGGGAGAAGCTTAGATTTATTTAGGATCAGCATTGTGTTGGCTTTAGTGCAAGAAATTTAGTGTATTTGCTGAAAATAGTAGTACAAAGCTATTCGCTTGTCACTTGAAGGCATAATGGTTCATAATCCCCCCGTTATGGATCCAAACCTTTTTTGTGCTGGTGGATCAGTGGAAGACTGCCATTTTTGGTTAGTTTGGCTTTGGTGGGAGGAGCTTAGATTTATTTAGGATCAGCATTGTGTTGGCTTTAGTGCAAGAAATGTAGTGTAATTGCTGAAAATAGTAGTACAAAGCTATTCGCTTGTCACTTGAAGGCATAATGGTTCATAATCCCCCCGTTATGGATCCAAACCTTTTTTGTGCTGGTGGATCAGTGGAAGACTGCCATTTTTGGTTAGTTTGGCTTTGGTGGGAGGAGCTTAGATTTATTTAGGATCAGCATTGTGTTGGCTTTAGCGCAAGAAATGTAGTGTATTTGCTGAAAATAGTAGTACAAAGCTATTCGCTTGTCACTTGAAGGCATAATGGTTCATAATCCCCCCGTTATGAATCCAAACCTTTTTTGTGCTGGTGGATCAGTGGAAGACTGCCATTTTTGGTTAGTTTGGCTTTGGTGGGAGAAGCTTAGATTTATTTAGGATCAGCATTGTGTTGGCTTTAGTGCAAGAAATTTAGTGTATTTGCTGAAAATAGTAGTACAAAGCTATTCGCTTGTCACTTGAAGGCATAATGGTTCATAATCCCCCCGTTATGGATCCAAACCTTTTTTGTGCTGGTGGATCAGTGGAAGACTGCCATTTTTGGTTAGTTTGGCTTTGGTGGGAGGAGCTTAGATTTATTTAGGATCAGCATTGTGTTGGCTTACTTTAGTGCATTTGCTGAAAATAGTAGTACAAAGCTATTCGCTTGTCACTTGAAGGCATAATGGTTCATAATCCCCCCGTTATGGATCCAAACCTTTTTGTGCTGGTGGATCAGTGGAAGACTATTTTTGGTTGGTTAAGCTTTGGTGGGAGGAATTTAGTTTTAAGATGAGCAGTGTGTTAGTTTACTATTCGGGGTATTTGAGTTTGTCAATTTTGCTTGTGCTCTTGTGTAGGTATGAAGTTTATTCTACTACTTGGTATAGAAGACCATGGAAAGAACACTCCAGTCACTGTTAGCATAAGACGTGACATCTAGCCAAAACCATATGGTAAGTCCTTAGGTTTTTATTTTGACTTTTCATACCCCATAAAATGGCAAAACAAAGCTATTGTCACTCTAAGGCATAACTGTTAATAATCCACCATTGTGAATCCAAAACTTTCACTTATGGATCATTGGTAGACGGCTGTTTGGTTTATTTTGCTTTGGTTGGAGGAGCTTAGTTTTAAGATGTATAGGAGATGACTAGTGTCTTAGCGTAGTTACTTGAGTCAGTGGTTCCAAAGATTTTTAGTTAACTGTTAATTTTAATTGGTTTTGCTCTTGTGTGTGCGAGACATTGTCTATTGTCTCTTAAAACAAATCAGGATTCATTACTCTCTAATAATGTATTCAAACTTATTGTGCTGATATAGCAGTGGATGAGGGTTTACATGGAACAGGTAAATTGAAGTAAAGGTGGATATTCTACTGCTAATTTTGCTACACATTGACTTTCATAGGTAGAAAATTCTGCAGTAAAATCTGCATGTATGTAGTGTATTTTGCTGCATATTTGCTGCTTCATATTTTCCAAACCAATTGAAGTCAATGGGTAGCAAAATACACAGCTGATTGTGCTACTCATTGACTTCAATGGGTAGGAAAATAAGCAGCAGCAAAAATGGCACATGTGACGCTACCCATAAATTGTAAAATCATATATAATTTTTTTTCTTTTTTCTCCAGATCCTCACTGACTTGGCACTTTGAATTTCTGCACTTTCTGTTCCGTGAAGTAATCCACTGTTTCTGTGAAATATAATTACTTTTTTTCTGTAAATAAAATTTTATTTCATTTTTAAGTACTTTTTCTTTTGTAGTTCTTTGTCGTCTCATGAGATCATGTTCACTGAGCACTGCCAGTACTGAATACATGCTCCCAATCACCGAACACAACATATATTGACTTATCAGAGGGTCTGCAAAGCCCTGTATCTCTGGAATGGGGGCCTATCAACATGCTAATAAGATGTGACCTCAGGTCCTCTTTAAGGGAGTATTCAAACAGTATTCTGTACATATTTGATGCTGCAGATTTCAATGTAAAATAAGACTGAACACTGCTTCAAATCTGTAGCATCAAATATACATAAATAAACTTGATGTGCCTAAAATGTAACTCTTCATATTCACTAGGTGTCACCAAAACTGTAAAGAAAAACACAAAACAAAGTAATATGAACAAATACAGAAAAATAGCGGTAGACCGCCACCAAGGTAATACATGCCAGAGATCAGAACTAGAGATGAGCGAACTTACAGTAAATTCGATTCGTCACGAACTTCTCGGCTCGGCGGTTGCTGACTTTTCCTGCATAAATTAGTTCAGCTTTCAGGTGCTCCCGTGGGCTGGAAAAGGTGGATACAGTCCTAGGAGACTCTTTCCTAGGACTGTATCCACCTTTTCCAGCCCACCGGAAAGCTGAACTAATTTATGCAGGAAAAGTCAGCAACCGCCGAGCTGAGAAGTTCGTGACGAATCGAATTTACTGTAAGTTCGCTCATCTCTAATCAGAACTTCAATGCCGAAAGATAATGCAGAATATTAGTTATCAAGATGGACAGTATATTCATACCTCCAGGAAAGAGTACTCATTATCTTGGGGTTGTAATAGTCAGCATTCTTTCTGCATCAAGATGCTGACTTCTGGCATGTATGACTGCGGAGGCAATCTACAGCTATTTTTCTGCATTTGTTCATATTAAATGGGCACTGTAGGGTTCGAAAACTTATATGTTGTACATCTTGGCAGAACATTAACCTTTCATACTGTGGTAGGCCTCTGGGGTAGGGGTAGTGTATTCAGGGTGTTGCTTCAGTATATTAGGGGTTAAGGTTAACCCTATCACTTGTGATGCCAGGCTGAGGGCTAGTATGCTGAGGTAATTCTCCGGCCTATCGCCGCCCTTCCCAGTAACGATAGGTGCATACATATGACTGTCAACAAGGTAGTTGAACTTGGATAAACTTTAAAGACTTGTGGTACATCCAATGAACAGTAACAGTCTCATTAATACAGTCTCCGTACACCTCAGTGACTGACAGTTGTTGCGGACCTTCACTTTTGATATAAGCCTCAGAATTTAGGGTAATTTGCAAAGATCCGTCCACATTTAGGGGTTAGATATGGTCCGGTGATCTTGCAGAGTGCGTAGGGATTGATTATACTCGGTATGGTAAAGATAAGCCGTCACCGCAAGGCTCGGGCCTAAACTCACTGACAGCAGCGCAGATCCTTCCCTGTCAACAGCCCAGGAACAAGAGAGCGAGCCATGGCCTTATATGGGCAGGGGCGGGGCCTTTTAGAATTGGTCCATGGTCACTCACCGTTACATAGCCTGATGGGTGAACACCTGACTTCCTCCAAAGGTCCTAGACACAGAAACCATAGTGTCTTTGGAACGCATCACGTGACCCACAGGTCCTGCGACACTAACCAGGCAAGTACACTTACTATACAAATATATACACATTAAATTTAAATAATTTTAATTACAAAAGGGGTGACAAGGGGCTAAGGATGAGGACCCCACCTACAGCTAGGGACTGACTGGGGACCTCACGACAAGGCAACGGATGCAATCCGGTGCTTGGACACCACAATACTTCATAAGAAAAATGTATTTCCTTTTTTATAGAAATCATGGCTTACAAAAAATTCCACTAGCTTCTTCTATACCATGCAGAACATAATCCTGTGCAGCTTCATCTTTGTCAAATCTGAAGCACAGGCAAGACAAAGTTCAGGAAGGGTGGAACTAGCACTCCTGTGTTCACTCTTGTCCTATCAGACTGCAGCATAAAAACAGGGGACAAAGCAGCCTGTAGTGACTGAATAAAGAGACCCAGCACTAAGGCTATGTAGTGCTGGCCAGAATACCAGTTCTTACTGAATACCGGTGTTTTTTATGAATTTTTCATATACCGCAATACCGGTGAGTGTACCCTGTTGGGGGATGGAGGGCATACCTGTATGCCCCCCACCAGCTCCCTTCCTATAACGCAGGGCCACGCCATGGCCCGGCACCTATTAACGGCCGGGACCCGTGGCTAATAGCGTGCGGCAAAGTTGAACGCCGTGTCTAAAGCTAATCCGTGCCGATTAGCTCAGTGGGCTGTTCAGGACGCCACGGTGGTCCCGAACAGCTGAAGGACATGAGGAGGGTCCCCTATTTAAAAAAAAAAAATACCATGATATACATTTTTGGTCATACCGTGCAACACTAAGGCTATGTTCACATAGTGGAATTTCTATGCAGAACTCTGCAGAAACATTTCAGACAAAAGCAGAGTCCGATTGATTTCCATGGGATTCTGCTGCACTGTTCACATGGCAGAATTTTCACACCGCTTGGGACCCCCGCAATCTTGTATTCGCCACCCACCTGTTTCAGCTGCACACCGCAGTGCCAGCTCACAAAAAGCCGGGTGGCGACCATAGGGCCAGAGTATTGACGTTACCCCCCGTTATGCAAGTCTAAGGGAGGGGGCATGACAGCTGTTAGTAAGCTGTCACCGCGCCGTGCAGTTCAAACAGGTGGGTGGCAAATACAAGATTGCGGGGGTCCCCAGCGGCGGGACCCCGTGGAGAGGCATCTTATTCCCTATCCTTTGGATAGGGGATAAGATGTCTAAGGGTCGGAGTACCCCTTTAAGTCAGAATCTAAAGTTTTCAATAAAACACAAGCTGGTAAAGAAATAGATGGGGAAAGAGCACACATGCCAGTAAGCATGTTGATGGCAGTACCAGCACTGTGGCCACCATTCATTTGCCCAGGTCTAGTACAAGTAGAAGTTGTCCATTTCGGCCAGGGGTTGTTACTTTGGGGGATAATACGGCTATTGTGGACTAGTTGGCTTTTTCGCGGACATCTCAGGAGGAAGATCTAGGTGGATTCCTCTACAGGTATGCAGCACTGTCAGTAGAAGAGACCTTTCTAGACTGTTCAATCACTTGGTCTTTGCTCCCCTCCCCCCACATGTAGGACTGCTGGTATGATCAGCTTAGGAGCAGGTGATGGCAGCACTTAATGTATTTGTAGGCTTTAGAAAAAAAAGCACACTATAACACACCCAAACAAATGAGTCAAAAGTATTAGACAGTATCTGGTATGACCCCTGTGTACAGCAATTCTAGATTAGTTCTGCACCTCCATGCTGACTTATTCCTGGCTAGCTTCTCCCTGCAGTCACTTTTCCCTCTTTCAGTATTCCTTTCTCCTCCTCCTCTTTCTGTCTTCCCCAGGATAAATCAAACGCAAGCCCCAAGCACTCCTGGTTTAGGCCTTACAAGAAGACCCTCTAGTACCATGTTTCCCAACCAGAGTGCTTCCAGGTGTTGCAAAACTACAACTCCCAGCAGGCCTGCTGGGAGTTGTAGTTTTGCAACATCTGGAGGCACCCTGGCTGGGAAACACAGCTCTAGTATATGGCTTCACCCCTTGTTCATAGCCAGGAAGTAGCACAAAATGTCAACATCATAACAATCTTATAATACATAAGATACAGCACCATAAACCTCCACATAACAAGGCCTGCATATTACAGTGGAGCACTGCCGCAGCTTCAGATGTAGACCTACTGTATAGCAAGGTGGTGTATCCTGCGCTTCCTGGTTTATACTTAGAATACAATAGCTGCATTGAAGATGGACAATAATAAACGTAAATAGCTTAGGATACTCAGGAGTTGGACAAAATAACTAGAACTCAAAATACAGATCAAATTATTAAGGGGTTGGACCTTTTGTACATAATACAGCTGAAATAAATCAAGAAATAGATAAATATAAATTGCAAAAACATTTTTTGTTAATTTTGTTCCACTTTTCAACTAAGGGGTTTGCATTTTTTTTCTGTATAGCATATATGGTGTGTCCCCGTACATTTCTCCTGACAGTGTAACCCCTATTGTATATATGTTTGTGTGGCGTGCAATGTAGGGCAGATATTACTTTAACCACCCATAATACCGCTGCACGGGGGCAATGAAGACACCGACGCAAAGTTACAGACAACGGTAGTTTTACAGAGGGTAGACAGGTGACAGTCTATGCAGTACAGCCAATATCCCAAGGAGGTGACCAGTGACACGGGGACCTTGCAGGCTTGCCTGGACTTGCAGTATGTAGAGACCCTTTAGTGCAGGCCACGGTGACTATATAGAAGACTGACTTGACATGAAGATGACTGAGCTGACTTTCTGGGTGCAGACTTTAGGCCTCCAATGCTCTGAACCTCAGCAAGAGCAAGAATGCTGGAAGAGAGATTGTAGCCCCGCTCCTGTTTTTTTTAAGGGTGTCTAGCAAAGAGCCCTAAGGTCACCTGGTCACTAGTGGCTCCTGGGTAACCAGCACATGGTCACAGTAATTAAAGAAATATTACACTTAACATATACATAGGGGATAACACTGCAGGGGCCCCTGGGGACATAAACAGACTCTGCCTGACATGGCAGGAGAAGGGTACAAGAAAACACCATCCCGTACTGGGTCACCACAAACTCCCCCTCTTTAATAAAGTTGCCCTCGACGCCCAGTCTTGGAGGGTGGAGGACCGGAATGACCACAGACAGTTCCTGGGGCATTTCAAACATCGTTCATATCCACGTCTGGTGGTAATAAACAGGTGAACAAAAGGAGTCCATGTGGCATAAAAATGTCCTTACACACTCAAAACGTGGAGGCTTAACCTCCTAAGGACACAGGGCATACCTGTACACCTTGGTCCCGATCTATAACGCAGGGTCACCGGGGGCTAATGGAATCCAGTCGTTGTGCTGCGTGCTATTAACCCCCTTAGATGTGGCATTCAAACTCCCAGCAGGTCAGGGCTGATCAGGACAATCACAATGTCCCAATCAGCTACAACGCAAGCGGAGGGTCTGCTACCTGCCTCCGGCGCATCCGATGGGCGCATCCAGGCTCGAGCAATCGACTGCCGATAACTCATCATTGCCATGTTGATGCATGGCAGTGACCTGTGTAGAAGATCAGTGTGTGCAGTGTTATAGCCCCTAGAGGGGGCTATAACATTGAAAAAAAAAAAAAAAAAAGTTCAAGGAGTACACCGGCACGCACTTTTTTTCCCTTTTATCCTGTCCGGGCTGCAAAATAAAAGAAAACACACTTTCTCTTACCTGCCAACGAGCCCCCGGAGCTCCGGTACAGGTGTTTGGTCCCCGGGCTGTATTCTTCTTACTTCCTGTTAGCCCGGCACGTCACACGGAGCTTCAGCCTATCACTGGCCGAGGCGGGACATCGCTGCGGCCGGTGATAGGCTGAAGCTCCGTGTGACGTGCCGGGCTAACAGGAAGTAAGAAGAATACAGCCCGGGGACCGAACACCTGTACCGAAGCACCGGGGGAGCGTATGCAGGTAAGAGAAAGTGTGTTTTCTTTTATTTTACAGCCCGGACAGGATAAAAGTGTGCGCCGGAGTACTCCTTTAAAGATCATTTAACCCCTTCCCTAATAAAAGTAAGAATCACCCCCCCCCCATTTAAAAAAAAAAGTGTAAATAACAATAAATATGTGGTATTGCCGCGTGTGGAAATGTCCAAGCTATAACAAGATATCGACCAAGCGTATTTTTGGTCTCACTTTTGTATCATGAAAAAATGAATAAAAAGAGATCAAAACGTCTGATTAATACAAAAATGGTACTGATCACGGCGCAAAAAATTAGCCCTTATACCGCCCCGTACGCAGAAAAATAAGTTATAGATGACTATTTTAAACATTTTCATTTTTGTGCATATTGTTATTTTTTCAGAAGTACGCCAAAATCATTTTAGGGTATCA
Organism: Hyla sarda; assembly: GCF_029499605.1. Taxonomy (NCBI): domain Eukaryota; kingdom Metazoa; phylum Chordata; class Amphibia; order Anura; family Hylidae; genus Hyla; species Hyla sarda. The sequence continues at coordinate 147,447,644 of NC_079194.1, forward strand.
TTTTAATTAATCGTATGGACCTACAGAGTAAAGAAAAGGTGTCATTTTTTTACCGAAAAATGCAGTGTAGTAACGGAAGCCCCAAAAAGTTACAAAATTGCATATTATCTTAAATTTTGTTGCACAATGAATTTTTTTCTCGTTTCGCTGTGGATTTTTTGGTAAAATTGCTATTGTCACTGCAAAATAGAATTGGTGCCGCAAAACATAAGCCATAATATGGAATTTTAGGTGCAAAATTTAAAGGGTTATGATTTTTTAAAGGTAAGGAGGAAAAAAACAAGAGGTCCTTAAGAAGTTAATAACCTAGTCACTGCTGTAGTAACACGATCAAAGGACAATATACATAACAATATACACTGCTCAAAAAAAATAAAGAACACTTAACCTCTCAAGGACCCAGGACGTATGGGTACGTCCTGGGTCCTGGTCCTGCGATATAACGCGGGCTCACACGGTGACCCCGCATCATATCGCGGTGGGCCCGGTGTCATAGTGAAGCTGGGACCGACCACTAATAGCGCGCGGCACTGATCAAAGCTGAGCCGAGCGGCTAAAAACGAAAGTAAAAGTGCCCGGCTAGCTCGGGGAGCTGTTCGGGATCGCCGCGGTATAATCGCGGCATCCCGAACAGCTGTAGCACAGGAGGAGGTCTTCTTACCTTCTCCTGCACTGTCCGATCGCCAAATGAATGCTTCAAGCCTGAGATCCAGGCTTGAGCAATCAATCACCGAAAACACTGATTGATCCATTCCTATGGAGATGCATCAATCAGTGTAAAAGATCAGTTAATGCAATGTTATAGCCCCCTATAGGAGCTATAATATTGCACAAGAAAAGTGTAAAAAAAAAATCATTAACCCTTTCTATTATCCCTTCCCCTAATAAAAGTTTGAATCACCCGGCATTTCCAAGAATAAAAAAAAAAAGTTTAAATAAAAATAAACATATGTGGTATCGCCGCATGCGGAAATGTCCGAATTATAAAAATATACCGCTTTTTAAACCGCACATTCAATGGCACACGCGCAAAAAAATTCCGAAATAGCGCATTTTTGATCACTTTTTATACCACAAAAAAGTGATCAAAAAGTCTGATCAGAACAAAAATGGTACCGCTAAAAACTTCAGATCACGGCGCAAAAAATGAGCCCTCATAGCACCCTGAACATAAAAAAAGTTATAGGGTCATAAGATGACCATTTTAAACGCATAAATTTTCCTGCATGTATTCATGATTTTTTTTCTGAAGTGATACAAAATCAAACCTATACAAGTAAGGTATCATTTTAACCGTATGGACCTACAGAATAAAGATAAGATGTCAAAATGTACTGCGTAAAAACGGAAGCCCCCAAAACTTACAAAATAGTGTTTTTCCATCAATTTTGTCGCACATTGATTTTTTTTCCCGATTCACCGTAGATTTTTGGATAAAATTACTAATGTCATTACAAAGTAGAATAAGTGACACAAAAAATAAGCCATCATATACAATTTTAGGTGAAAATTTTAAAGAGTTATGATTTTTTAAAGTTAAGGAGGAAAAATTGAAAATGAAAAAAACGGAAAAAGCCCGGGTCTTTAAAGGGGTACTCAGCTGCCTAGTGCTTATTTCTCCAACTTTTTCCCCTCTTACTTGATGACTTCACATAACCCTGCTGTACTGTATGCGCCTTATCCATTCGCGTTGTCGTTCTGTGAGTTGGCGTTCTGTCTGGCTCACGTTGTTGTTTATTTCCGGTTGTTCGTTCGTTGAAAACTACCATTCCCCTAATACTTTGCGGCCTGATTATGCACTTAGGCGCCACCTCTTTTTCCTTGTTATTCCGCCCATCCATTTTTGTGTTCACACCTATGTGCAAGCCCCTTTTTTTGTTTGTTCCGCCCATAGGCGTCCTAGCTTCCGCCCCTTGTTTATTGTTTCCACGCCCATTATGTTCTGTCGTTCGGGAGCTAAATGTGCCCAGGCGCATCCCTACACTGCCAGCGTAGTGCTAACGTAGCATACGTTAGTAGCGTAGCCATGCGCATGTGCAGTTCTCCTTCCAGTTCCGGGCTTACGTTCCTAGCGTAGTTGTCTTTATAGCTCAGGGCTACGCTACTAACGTAAGCCCTTATCTGGAAGGGCTACTGCGCATGTGCTGGGCTACGCTACTGACGTAGCCGATGTTAGCATTATGCTGTAAGCGTAGTGCTGAGAACGCAATTCACTAAATGCCCAGACATGCGCAATACGCGCCGAAGACAACTCCGAAAATATACAGGACGCATGCGCCAGGCACTAAGGAGGATTGGACCAGGCTAGGACGCTCACACAAGGGGCGGAAAAGAAAGAGAAATAAGTCATTCACACACAATTGCAAAGAATTAATATTCAACAAGTGGGCCGGCTTGACTGCCGACACGGGAGGAGGGAAATGCGGATGTCAATGCCGACACTGCAGGGCGGGCTGACAACAACATGGCCGCAAACGTTGTCAGCAGTCACGGATCAAAAAACTACACTACTTCCTGCACATAGAAACAGTAAGTATAACGGAAATAATATGCATTATTGACACAGCAAGCATATTAGAGAGTTAAGCAACTTGACACAATGGGCAAATGTATTGATAAGGTCATAGCAGTGGAGTACCCATTTAAGGGGTTAAAGGACAACTGTAGCGCAACACTTTTATGTCCTCCTGTGCCTGGGCTGCAAAGATAAACCAAATAAACTTGAACTCACCTTCTTACGAGCCCCCGTTGGACCGGTATCGGGCTCGAGGTCCAGCGCTGACATCCTCTTCTTACTTCCTGGGCACGGAGAAGCCACAGTGCCGTCGGCGTATCACCGGCCGCAGCGATGTCCCGCCCCGGCTGGTGATAGGCTGAGCGCACTGTCATGTTTTCTACATTCTTCTCTTGGGTTTACTTCTTATTTTCATTTACAAAACTGATGCAAAATACTGAACCAAATATAGTCATGTGAAACCAGCCTTACATTATAAATAAAAAAAAAAAAGTTAAACAAAACGATAGCAACGTGTACTTCTTTCTATACACAATAGTGTAGAAGACTAAATTTTTTGTGTTAAGCAAAGTTAAATGTACTGCAACAGAAACAGTGGCTCATGGGGAGATTTATCAAAACCTGTCCATAGGAACCAATCAGATCACTTCTTTCATTTTTGAAGAGGCCTCTGAAAAATAAGAGATCTGATTGGTTTCTTTGGGCAACTCAGCAGCTTTCTTCTGGACAGGTTTTGATAAATCTCCCTCATAGAGACTAAGGCTGGGTTCACACTACGGTTTGTAACTACTGTTCCCGTATACGGCTGGGCTTAATCGCAGCGCCCGCACTGAGCCGTATTCGGGAACCGTAGTTAATGTATGTCTATGAGCCGACCAGAGTGAACCACAGCCTCCGGTCGGCTGATTTTTCGGCCGTATGCGGTTTCCCGACCGTAGGCAAAAATGTGGTCAACCACGTTTTTGCCTGCGGTCGGGAAACCGCATACAGCCTGAAAACGCAGCTGACCGGAGGCTGCGGTTCACTCCGGTCGGCTCATAGACATACATTAACTACGGTTCCCGAATACGGCTGAGTGCGGGCGCTGCGATTAAGCCCCGCCCTCCCCTCCTCCCAGCCGTATACGGTAACCGCAGTTACAAACCGTAGTGTGAACCCAGCCTAAGATGCAGTGTGAACCTATTATACTACAGATGCTGGAGGAGGCACGATTGCCCCACACAGGCTCAGTAATATTCAAGTCTTGTGACTAGGCTATCCATGGTAGATGCTTAAAGGGGTATTCTGCACTTAGACATCTTATGGATAAGGTGTCTGATCGCGGGGGTCCCAGCACCGGGACCCCCGCAATCTCTGTGCAGTACCTGGCATTCTGTGCCTGGTACTGCTCCAGTCTCAGGAACGTGACGTCATGTCTCCGTATCGAAAACCCAGGGTTTCCGGGACTTGAGCAGCACCCAGCAGTGTGACCCTTCTCCCCACCCACCCACCCACGCGTTCAGACATTTTATCACCTATCCTTTGGATATGGGATAAGATGTCTAAGGGCAGAATACCCCTTTAACTTTGCTTTCATTCTTCTTGAAACAAGGTCCAATGCACCGAGCAGTTTTCACTATCTGGAAACAAACTCTAGACCATGGATGGAGTTTATCACTTACAATATGCAAATATTTCTGGGCTGTTAGGCCGGGTTTACATATGTCCGACCTCCGGCTCAGTGAACCCAACCTAAACTCACCACAACTGATGACGAAACGCATCACTTGTTTAGATCCGGCCTTCGTTAAAGGGATTATCCAGTGGGAGGAGAGAGTTTTTAGAACTTTTTTCACTTAACAGCATATAAAAAAAAAAAAAAAACATTTACTTACCTCCAGCACTGCCTCAAATGTCCTGCTCCAGTCTCTGGCTGCGATCCTGAGAGAAAGCGTGGTGCTATAGCCCAGAGTGCCATACTGCCCTCAGCCAATCACTGACCGAAGCGGGACATCACTGCAGCTGGTAATTGGCTCAGGGGCAGAGTGACATCACTCGGCCCAAGCTTCACAATTTCTGACAGGTAGTCCAAATACAGCACCACACCTGTCCTTGTGTTGTGAATGGAGGTGTAACTTGTAACTTCTGGGCCTCACTGCAACTGTTATCTCGGCACCCTCTATAGCTACCAGTGAGTGGTATTACCGTTTTGCTCCATTCATTTCAATAGAACTGAGCTGCAATACCACACACACTCTAAAGACAGGTGTGATGCTACTTTAAAAAAACATTTTTTTATCATAAATAACCCCTTAAGGGCAGGGTCAAACTGAGCACATCTGCAGCGTGTTTCACACTGCGGATGCACCAATGGCAGTCACAGGGGAACAGCACAGCAAGCTAAATAGCTCTGTGTGTCCACTGGTAGTGGCGGATTTGTACAGCGGCGGGCTTGCTAACAAGTTTTTAATTTCACAACTTTCTTTAGTGTACTTGTGTGAAATTTACCGCCAAAACGTGAACTTTTAATAAATTTCCCTCAACTCCATGAAATTCAATGCAAAAAAAAAATGCAGAGAAAAGCAACTACACACAAGAACCAATCATAAGGTCCCCCATCAAATTTGCGCAGTGTATAAAATTTCACTGGTGCTAATGCCCTTACCTGCAATATACGCTACTTGACAAGAGATAAAAACGGTGGTGCCACCACCGATTCCTCTGCTGCAACAAATTGTGCGACTTAAAGTCATGACCACTGCAGAAAAACTTGATTTTAACATACCAGCTCAATCATGAGAAAATCATCTACTTGTCCAACTACAATCCCCAGCCTGCCCTTACAGATCACACACATAAGACTGTCCGCACTGACATCAGGGGTGGCTGTGCTTTTCTCAATAGTTTGGCCTCTCTGGGCTGCCATACACGTAGAAGACACGTGGAATGTGCAGCTGTTGTGTAAGGAGCAGCTGATCAGCTGAACATGGAGCCTGTGATCAACCTTAGAGCCGGTGAGTCTCACTAATGCAGTGTTTTCCAACCAGGATGCCTCCAGGTGTTGCAAAACTACAAATCCCAGCATGCCTGGACAGCCTTTGGCTGTCCAGGCATGCTGGGAGTTGTAGTTTTGCAACATCTAGAAGCACTCTGGTTGGGAAACACTGCACTAATGTATACCTCCAACATCACTAATACAGGCGTACAGCGGTTATCGGCCATAAATGTTAATAGAAACATATACTGCATGCTATATAGGTGGCCCTCTGTATAGGGAAGAGTAGGCTGCTGCACTTTCCTATATAGTGAACAGAAGGTATGTCAGCACATAGCAGCAGGGACCTATGGCTATGCTTGTTGTATGCACCAGAAGCATATGCCAAATGTGAACAGATCCTATACCTTATACAGCATGAGTTTAGTATTAACCTATGAACATAAAATGGTAATATAACAACATAGAAAGGCTCTGCTCACTTTCTGGCTATACTGTAGGCATGCAATGGGGCTATTCACTAAAGTATGCCACTGACATTCACTTCTGTATAGACGTACACTATCACATGTCAGCCGTAAAAAAATAAAGTGTTCATGTATATTTACTGTGTTGCTCTGCAGAGGAAAGTGATAATGTTCACGTATGCATACTCGGCCAGTGTAACCCAAAATGACTCCCTTCAATGAGGTGGAAGTCAATTGTCTTTATTTTAGGGAAAATATATGTATTCTGACCACTCATATCCAGTTTATCACTGCTTTTTCTGCAACTTATCCCAACCCCCCACCCTAATGAAATAACAATATAATTCTGTCCTGTCCTGTGGTTGACTGAGGTTCGGTTCTCTAAGCTGCACAATGGTAAAGAGTTGGGCCCAGTGGAACTCCATGTGGTGTATATTGTACCAGCAGATCTGATTGGTTCATCTCCCCACCACTAACATCATGTGACCTGCATCTTCTCTCTTTCCAGGGTGCAATAAATGGGACATTCGGCAGAAAGTTTGGGATTACATAGAACTCAATAATCTTGCGGATTTCCCACGGCCCGTGCATCACCGGATCCCGAACTTCAAGGTATATGAACATGGAATAGTTTGACAGCTGTGCCTTTCCTCCCCAGGAGATTGTGACATTATAAATGTGTGGTGTACGCCTATGTTTATTCCAAAGATGGACTTTCCTGTCCTGGATACTTTGGACTCTGCTATTTTGTGTGCCCCAGCTTTTGGTGTACCACTGTGATCTGACCCTCCTCTTGCTGTGCAGGGGGCAGCGCAGGCTTGTGAACGATTAATGACCTTGCAGGAGTTCCAGTCAGCGAAGATGGTTAAGATAAATCCTGACACACCTCAGAAGAACGCTCGCTTCCTTACCCTACAAGTAAGTAACTGTTCTCCCTCTGCTCCCCAGGCATCCCACCAGGCCTGTCAAAGGGTAACTTCTCTGAAGTTTTTTGATCAGGCGAAGGAAATTAAGGTGGATCCAGATAAACCCTTGGAGGGTGTCCGTCTGGCGGCTCTACAGGTAGACCCAGGTCCAGTCATGTTCTTGATCAGTCATGTAATTATCCCCAATCCATCTCTGACCTCTCTGACATTGCTGAATATTAGGATCTTCTGTCTGTTATCCACAGGCCAATAAAACATTGCTAGTTCCAACTCCACGGCTCAGAACCGGACTCTTCAACCGGATCACTCCACCTCCAGGGGCCAGTAAAGAGGTGCTGAGGATCTGCTCCACTTCACAGGTGAATATGTACAAAGAGATAAGCACAGAGATCCAACCGACTAGTGCCTTTATTAAAGTGGTCCTTAGGGACTTTAATGATGATCTGTTCTTAGGACAGGTCATTAATTTGTTATTGGGGAGGGTCCGACTCCCAGCACCCTACTTAATCCACTTAATAAAGAGCAACACATCTTCTTCATTGTATGTGGATGTTCCTGGTACTACAGCTCAGTTCCCAACTGCCAAGGCTGGAAATGGGATAAATACCAGCCCTGGAAATATTTGCATACCAGCCCCACAGTATTGTGGCAGCCGCCAGCCACAGAGAAGAGTCGGGGAAGCCTGGGATTTGCCAAGCTTCCATTTTTTCATGTTGCAGGCTTGATGCTGTGCAAAATTTGAGTCAAATGGCACAGCATCAAGTGCCCAACACAACAGACTTCAATAAAATCTGTCATCAGTGTCACACGCACTAATCTGTTGGTACAGGTATGTAGTGTGGGTGACACTGATGATAATGATACTTACCTATCCGTGGTCCCATTTGTCTGTTATCTTCCTCATTCTGGTGACAGGCTTGGTGCATGGCAGGAGATAGCAGTATACACCATACATATTACCATCACACTGTTACTGACAAATCCTGTATACTGAGACCAATATTACCAATAATACCAGTATACAAGGAGGAATATTATCACTATACATATTACCATCATACTGTTACTGACCAAATCCTGTATACTGAGACCAATTTTACCAATAATACCAGTATACAAGGAGGAATATTATCACCATACATATTACCATCATACTGTTACTGACCAAATCCTGTATACTGAGACCAAAACTACCAGTATACAAAGTGGAATATTATCACCATACATATTACCATCATACTGTTACTGACCAAATCTTGTATACTGTGACCAATGTTACCAATAATACCAGTAAACAAAGTGGAGTATTTTCACCATACAATTTACCACCAAACTGTTACTGACCAAATCCTGTATACTGCAGAGCTTTAAAGGAGCACTCTGCTACTTTACTACTTATCCTCTATCCACAGATAGGGGTTAAGTGTCTGATAGCAAGGCGTCCAACCACAGCACTCTCCTACTGTATTCATCTCTATGGAAGAGCTAGATATACACGAGTGTTGTACTCATGTATCTCCTGCTCTCCTAAAGAGTGTGAACATTTGGTCCATGTGTGAAGAGAGCCAGGGCATTTTTTTAGTTTTTGAGAGGTGGTTGTTATTTTTTTTTCTCTCACTATTTTCCCAGTTATATTTTGCACAGGGAGTAACATGTCACGGGACCAGCCCCAAGGACCAGTTACCCGAGTTGCGACGAAATTTTCAAATATGATTGCTCTGGAACAGCACAGTCTCCACTCGCCCCCCACGCACACACACACATAACAGGTCTCCCCTCTACACCCCCCTCCCCCCAAACAAAGCAGCCCCTTCCCCCACACAGACACACACAAATTGCAGGACTCTCCAGCTGTTTGGGACCCCGCGATTTCATCAAGGTGGTCCCTATCAGCCCGCTGAGCTAGCCGGAAAGCTAATTTCCTGCATTTAGATGCCGCAATCAACTTCAATCGTGGAGTCCAAAGGGTTAATGCCGGACATCTGACCAATCAGCAATGTCCAGCATTAACTGTGGGTCCTGGCTGCTGATAGCAACCGAGACCCACCAGGTATGAAGTGCGGGACCAGACACAAGACGTTCCTGTATGCCAGCGGTCTTCAAACTGAGGCCCTCCAGATGTTGCAAAACTACAACTCCCAGCATGCCCTGACAGCCAACGGCTGTCCGGGCATGCTGGGAGTTGTAGTTTTGCAATATCTGGAGGGCCACAGTTTGAAGACCACTGCTGTATGCCCTGCGTCCTTAAGGTGTTAAAGTAGTTTTTTTTTTTTTTTCACTTCACCCCACAAGCAATTTTTTCAAGTTTTTCAATACATTATGTGGTACATTAAAGGCGACACATCCCACAAAAAGCATATGTTAAAGGAAAACAGCCACATCTTAATAGTACTTGTCCAACATTTCACGTCTGGAATTATTATATTAGTATTAACATTTCTTTCTTCCTTTAGTTTATGTTTTGCAGCCAGCGCTGCCCCGACGGATTTTCTTTTTCTCCTTTTATTTACTTTTATTTAATCTTTACCTTCTTCTCCTCTGTATTATAATTTCTGTGTGTTTATTATAAATGATCACAGTCGTTATCTCATTCCAGGGTTGTTTCTGCTCTTCTCCCCACTACAGGGTGTTAAGGATTTTAGCGTCCCATTGGGCCTGGATTCTGCAGTGCAGGTGGATCTGGTGGTTGTGGGATCTGTTGCTGTATCGGAGAAAGGTGATTCTTACATTCAAGTAACCGCAACGATAAGGGGGAGATTACTGGCAGTGACCAGGGGCCCAGCACTTGAGGAAGCCTTAAAGGGGTACTCCGCCCCTAGACATCTTATCCCCCTGATAGGGCATAAGATGTCTGATCCCAGGGGTCCCGCCGCTGGGGACCCCCGCGATCTCTCCTGCAGCACCCCTGTATCGGTGGGACCCCAGCGATCAGACATCTTATCCCCTATCCTTTAGATAGGGGATAAGATGTCTAGGGGTGGAGTACCCCTTTAATGTCCTCACTCCATCACATTTAAGAGGGGGCCATGTCCATTAGGTCTATATGTCCCTATCACCACACAAAAGAGATTAGTTATTAAAACTGTATACTCAGCTTTTCTATTGATGAGTAAAATACTAGGTCTACAGTAAAGACTGAAACATTTAGATTAGTAGTACAGTGATCCCTCAACTTACAATGGCCTCCAACATACAATAGTTTTAACACACGATACAATGGTCTTTTCTGGACCATTGTAACTTGAAACCAGACTCAACATACAATGCTATGGAATCTGCAAAACGTGTCATTGGCTGGAAGAACCTAAATGGATATTTCACTGGTAAAACACCTGTATTCCTAAAGTGCAGGAACTGACTGGTGTCTGGTAGCGCTCCCTACAGTACAGGGAGGTATTACATGTTCTGTACTCTTTACCTGTACCAGGGTTACCTGCTCCTTTGGACACCAGGTGAGGGCGGCTCCATGTTACTTTTTTTAGGACATTGCCTGTTCTGTACAGGACCCTGAAGAAGCTCCTGTCCTCTACATAGACCAGTGTTTCCCAAAGAGGGTGCCTCCAGCTGTTGCAAAACTACAACTCCCAGCATGCCCGGACAGCCAAAGGCTGTCCGGGCATGCTGGGAGTTGTAGTTTTGCAACAGCTGGAGGTACCCTGGTTGGGAAACACTGACAGTGATTACAGCTCCCAGCAGATCTTTCTTACTTTTATATGTAAGGATTTGCTTTATCTGTATTTGTTATCTACTTATTTATCTTTAATCCTCACTTTTTCCTATTTTTTGGATGACATTTTGGTGGCTTCAGAACCAATTACCAGGTTTCCATAGAGTTATGGTCTCAACATACGATGGTTTCAACATACAATGGTCATCCTGGAACCAATTAATATTGTAACTTGAGGGACCACTGTACTACGGGATGGAGGTTTTGTCGTCTCTTGCTGTATTTTCATACAGTGACATTACTGCATCATTGAACCATTATGGGAGAAATTTGTGACACATGTTTTCCTGCGTCTTCCTCAGGCTGGAGAATTGGGAAAGGTGAGGGCTTTGCAGACATGGAGTACGCAATGATGAAGGCAATGGCTGCGGTGACAGAACAGACCATAGTGGTCACTGTAGTCCATGACTGTCAGGTAAGTAGGGAGTTAACATCAGTTATGAACTATGGAAACACGTAGGATCTCTAAACATGTTTTGGGATCTAGTTCAGTTCTCTTTTCCTCTATATGACCTATATTCCATTCTACTATGTATAAAATGTTACTGGACTTCACTGTGTGTGATGATGTTGTGATGGTTGTCTGGGCTGTTATACGCTCTGTTTTATTTCTATATGGTTCAGTACATTGCATGTGTTTGTGCTTCTTAAAGGGGTAGTCCAGTGGTGAAAAACGTATCCCCTATCCTAAGGATAGGGGATAAGTTTGAGATCGCGGGGGGTCCGACCGCTGGGGCCCCCTGCGATCTCTCTGTACGGGGCCCCGGCTCTCCGCCGAGATAGCGGGTGTCGACCCCCGCACGAGGCGGCGGCCGACACGCCCCCTCAATACATCTCTATGGCAGAGCCGGAGATTGACGAAGGCAGCGCTTCGGCTCTGCCATAGAGTTGTATTGAGGGGGCGTGTCGGACGCCGCCTCGTGCGGAGGTCGACACGCCCCCTTCCAGCGGGCTGTCGGGGCTCCGTACAGGAGATCGCGGGGGGCCCCAGGGGTCGGACCCCCCACGATCTGCAACTTATCCCCTATCCTTAGGATAGGGGATAAGTTGCTCACCACTGAATCACCACTGGACTACTCCTTTAAAGTTGCTGTGTATCATAGACTATAGAGTGGTGGAAAAGAATGTGGGGCAGTGCGTGTGACCACATGAAGTGCAAGAACATCATTTATTTTTGTACTAGACCAAGTTGCCAGAAATACCTCTTTAAAGATGCTTGTTGTGTTTGCAGGTGCTAAATATTCCAGAGGATCTGATGGACGACCACGACCTGACAGTGGACTATATCCTGACCCCCACCCGGGTTATCAAAACAAACTGTACTCGCCCAAAACCTCAGGGGATCATATGGTCTAAGGTTAGTCTGTTCTGTAGCATGGGATATAAGAAACTTTGTAATATATCTTATGCACAAAAAAATGCTTCTTTCTCCTATTATCAAGTTTCTTTTCCTCCACCCCATAAGACTTTACTCCGCTTTGAAAATCAGCCCAGCTTTTCCATGTGTCTGTAAGACAAACAAAATAAGTCTGTGGAGGTAGGAGGAGGGAGCTCTGCCTACCAGCTCTGGGAGAGCTGCAAATTAAAGATTAAGCCTGCAGAGCAGAAATCTGCTTCAAAATGGCATATAAAAGTTATATAAATGACCAAAAATAGTGCTGATTTTCATGTACACACAAAGGACAGCTTACCCTGAAAAGTCAACTGAAATGACAGGCAGTGGTGTTCCTACACTTTGATGAACCCGAAACCTGCTGAGGGTCCTTGCTCTGGGGGAGGAACAGACCACCAAAGTGTTGGTTGACCACTGCCAGAGGGCCCGAAACAGAGAGGTGGCCTGCCGACACAAGCACACTCCAGGAATCCAGGGGCAAGCGATGATTTCAGGGGTATGTGAATCCAGGGGCAAGCGATGGCGAGCAAGCAATGCTTTCAGCAGTATGTGCACACTTGTATACAGTGGAAATTTCCACAGAGGAAATTCTGCAGCAGAATATTTGCTGTGTGAATGGGACATAGAAATGCCATTCACCACAATGTTGACTTCATGTAGCAGAATTTCCTTGCTGAATTTTTCGTTAGGATTCGGCATGGAAATACTGCTGTGTAAACATAGCCTTAGGCTCTGTTCACACTTCAGAATGTCTGCATGGAAAATCTCTGTGCAGAAATTCTACAGACTGCAGGCACTGACATAAAATGCCAGCGCTAGGACTGCACAGGAATGCGCCGTCTCATATTCAACGGGACTCTGCTGCAGCGTAATCTCCCTGCAGAACTCCAATGTGGAATCCCACACGGAAATTCTGAGGTGTGAACATAGCCTTAGACTGGGCTGTTAGCTCACATTAGGCTGTTTACCTAGATTCGTTACAGATCCTTAGTTGTGAGAAGTTAGTTAACAGCTTCCCTTTCCTATTCAGCAAGCAGAGATCTATGGAAATAGTAAAGACACAAAGTGTGTGTGTGTGGGGGGGGGGGGGGTAGAGGGGAGAGTTTACAAAGCTTTTTGTGCTTGTTTTCTGGCATATGTTGCACTATTTTTGCTCTCCTAGACTTTTTAGGCAAATTTCTCAAACAAGTGCGCCGTTTGCTTTTGCAAATTTTTGCCATGCTCATTTTTAGTTGTTGGCTTAAAGAGGTTATCCAGGAATAGAAAAACAGAGCTAATTTCTTCTAAAAACAGCATCACCCCTGTCCTCAGGTTGGGTGTGGTATTACAACTTGGATCCATTCACTTCAATGGAACTGAGCTGCAATACCGCACACAACCTGAGGACAGTTGTGGTGCTGTTTCTATAATTTTGCTCTGTTTTTATAATTTTGGATAACCACCTTTTTGTGTGACTTAGGTTTTTTGGCTTTTTAGACAAATTTATCATATGAAACTTTTTACATTGTTACTTATTTTTTTCACAATCCCACTCAATGGCTGTCATAAAATCCACAAGACATAAAAAATCTCATGCAAAAATTTCATCGTACATTGGGCAACAAAATAGTAGATTTTATCCAATAAAAAGGGTCATTTATGACTTTTATCCCGCTTTTCGAGCTTGTACTTTTCTCTGTTATGCCAAATTCCTCCCAAAGTCTATTAGTGAATAGCAGGATTTATTTTTCTGTAGACTGACGGTGGGGGTGGAGCAGCATTTATGTACTTGTGGCCAAAATGTTAAAATATTTGTTTCCAACTCTCAGATAAGTAGGGAGATGATGAGCAAGATTCCGATCCTGAGGAAGCTCCAGGAAATAGAGCGCAGAGCTGGAAAAGATGTGACACTAAAGGGTGAAGAGGACCCCACCCCGAGACACCCAACTGGCAGGTCAACAGGACCAGACAACACCAGTCATACCCTACCCATCATAGACAACCATGGAGCTGCAGACCAGAAGGACATCACTACTGTTTATATTGGGAACATCCCCCCAACTACACGGGTCAGTGAGCTGAAGAACATATTACGAGAGAGGGGGGCTTCTCCTGTGCACCTCACATGGCAGGGAGCCCAGCACCGAGCCTTCCTGGACTACAGGGATCCACACCAGGCCCAGCTGGTACTGTCCAGCCTGGAAGGGTTGAGTATAAAGGGGCAAGACTTGCGGGTAGAACTGTCCAGAACCCATCAGAACAGCCAAAATGGACACCAAGTCTATGGAGATAAGAAGAAAAGAAGCAATAACTTCAAACATGGTGGTGATTCTACTGGAAAGTAGATGTCACCAGGCTGTGAGCTTGTAACAATGAAGTTCAGACGCTTTTTATGATTTCTGTTTCTGGAAAAGCTGGATGGTAAATAACATGGCAATATTTACAGCTCATAAGGATTGTCACTAGGCAACCTCTGACTGGTTATATAGTAATATATGAATATTTGACTAAGTAGATCCACCTTCTAGGAGTCTTGGAAAGCTGGGTTACAACAGGTGACAGAAGCTGTAATGGTGGCCATATGTGTTACATATAATATGCAGTATTGATAACCTTTAAGACAATAAATCCACAAATTTAATTAATAAAACCTACTTTGTAAGTGCCGTAATAATAATGCTGTCCTCCGCTGCCTCTATTCTCTGGTCTTGGCTTCCAGAGTAGAGTCTTGGCTAAACAGCGCAGATCCCAGAGCTACGCAATTTATGCACCTCCCATTAACGTCAATGGGAATAATGCAAATTGTATAAGACAGCCGATTTGGCTGTTTCGAGCGCCTGACCATGTCTGCGGGCTTCAAATGGCCAACCATTAATCTTTTACATTCGTAGGTGAGCCCCTTTAAGCTTCAGTGTATGCAGGTGACAAGCACTAGAAAGCAGGATAATGTATATTTTCTGACTGGATTAGTCAGACTGGGGGAGATTTACTATCACTGTCTGTTCTCCATAGTACTTTAGACAAGAAAAGTCTGAGCATTGGTCTATTGTCTGGAAAATTAATGAAGAGTTGCACAGCGTTTAGTACATTTAGCAAATGGACTTTAGTGTCTATTCTCCACAGCAATTTAGACAAGAAAAGTCTCCCAGAAGTCGCACAGCCTGAGACAATTAAAAAGTCGCCCACAAACTTCTAATGTCCATTTTATAATCGGCCTCCCAAACGAACTTACTTTACCCTATTAGTCCTCTTTTTGCCTTTTCTTCCATTCTTTCACCTTAGCCTAAATATTCTACCTTTTCCTCAGCCTCCATGCCCTTCTATCTCATTTGTTTAAAATAATGTTTTGGTAAAATTTTGACTTTACAAATGCACAGAGAAAAGAAGGCTGGCATGGCATGCTGGGAGTTGCAGTTTAACAACCACTTTGAGGCACAGTAGTTTGGAAACACTGCTCCATGCCCTCAACTCTGTTAGTCTGGGTTCAAAAGAAGGATTATCCAAGGCTAGGTTCACACGATGGAAATTCAATTCTGAATTCCGGATAGTAAATTGGCACGGAGATTCCGCTGCAGCAGAATCATGTTTCATTCAATGTGACTCAGCTGCTCAGTGCACACAGTAAAATTTCCATGCCAGATCTTTCCTGAATGGAAATTCCTTTTGTCCGTGTCCGCACAGAATGAACACGGTCATTCTTCGTGCGGAAACCTGACAGAATGCATAACGGTCTATGAGACAGCGCATTCCTGTGCGGTCCAAGCACCGGAATATTCTGCCAGCGCGCGCACTGTAAGGAATGTGTGCTTAGAGATTCTCCGTGTGGACATTCTGTTGTGAGAACATAGCCTTAGGCACAGCCGTTATTCAGCAGCATAGTGTCCTGGAATTCAAAAGGGGCAGAATGATGCAGTAACCAGAAACAACCAATCAGATTGCTTTTTCAATTTTACACAGGTCACAACAAAATTAAAATAATGAAAGAAGGAATCTGTTTGGTTGCCATAGGAAACTGCACCACACTTCCACTACATATGTTTTGGAGAAATCTCTAAAAAGACTATCTCCGGCACGGCACCACGGACATCCGTGCAGGAATGACTGGTGACTACAGCCTCCACGCCCTTCCCATTCATGTCTATGGGAGGAGGTGTGACGGCTACGTACTAGCCTTCATGCCCCCTCCCATAGACATGAATGGAGAGGGTGTGGGGTGACATTCCAAGCACGGAAGCTCCAAGCTTCCGTGTTCCAGCCGCCGCCGGCCCAAGGATCACAGGGGTCAGACATCTTATCCCCTATGCTTTGGATTTTAATGGTGTTGGGATCAGGGTTCAATGTAGGCTATATCATCACTTCCAGGGACTCTTTGTCCTTATTTATGGTAAAGATGGTTCTTAATAACATTGACATCTAACATTGTATATATACATATTGCGCAACATTAGATGAAAGTTACAAACCTCAGAAATCTGCATGCAAACAGAAGAGAAAAAAAGGCAGAATGATGGAGGCTCCCAGCAAGAAACTGAATAAACAATCCTCATAGCACTGTCCATTGCTGCACTCAATTTGGCATTTTGCCGAGTTCTAGTTGTATAACCCCCTTGGCCTAAAACCTTTAAGGCCAGCCCTGCATACCACTATTCAGTGCACAAGTAATGCATCCACACCATGACCACTATGCCAGTATTAATATTCTAGGACTCCCTCTCCTCCCCTTACTGTAATTGAGCTGGGCCATGGCTAATAAGTAACTGTATTGTGACATCCATCCTGTGCCATTGTTTGGGCTGCCATGGGGCCCTGCGTGCCTCTGACCCTAAGCAGCTACCCAAACTGTCCATATTATAACCTGTCACTTTGTACTGCTGCCTCTAAAACTGTTCCCAAAAAAGGGATGTTCACGGCCATTACTTCTTCATTTTCCAGGATGCTCAGGCACATGTAGCCATTGTGGTGAATAATATTTATATATACAATTTTTATTTTTTAAATTACACCAGACCTTTTGCTCCTCCCCAAAAAGGAACATTTTTTGGATGGCTTTTTCTGTTGCCGCTTCCAATACTACCATGTATATAAAAAGATGTACAATGTATTTCCAAGGCCACAGCAACAAAGGTGAAAGACTCCAAGTAAAGTGCAAAGAGCTGTTGTCTTTTATTGGTTCCTGATATGCAACGTTTCAGCTACATAGTTAGCCTTTATCAAGCATGCTTGATAAAGGCTAACTGTAGCTGAAACGTTGCATATGAGGAACCAATAAAAGACAACAGCTCTTTGCACTTTCCTTGGAGTCTTTCACCTTTTTTGCTGTGGCCTTGGAACTACATTGTTTGGATGCTGGAGTGGCCCTCCTGCTGACCACATGCACGGTGAATGGATTCTGTGCTGTCCTCCGCTGTTTTTGGTTCTTAAAAAGATGTACATGTTTCTGCCCTTAAAGGGATACTTTGTGAACCATTTTATTTTTATTAAAAAAATAAATAAATCAACAGTGCATATACAGTGGGGGGAGACTTATCAAAACCTGTCCAAAGGAAAAGTTGCTGAGTAGCCCATAGCAACCAATCAGATCACTTCTTTCACTATGGAAAAGGCCTCTGGGAAAAAAAAGAAGCGATCTGTTTGGTTGCTATGGGCAACTCGACAACTTTTTTCCCTGGGCAGGTTTTGATAAATCTCCCCCAATGTGTAGTGGGCATTTTCTTTCAGAAGATGTCCACCTAGAAGACCACTTTTTAATACAATTTTGAGTGGCGTTCTCAAAGAGGGTTTCACTGTATGACAAATTCCAAAAGACAAAAAAAACACCAGGCACTGCAAGGGTTAAAGCAACAAAATGGTTTGAGTAGTGAGCCTGAGCCACTGGTGTCTGTAGCGGTCTGTTCATACAGGTCAAGGGGGTGCTTAGTGTCTATTACGGTCAGGCAATTCATATCCAGCAAAGAAAGGAAAAGAAGACACAGCAACTCACCAAGTAGACGATTGTGAAGGTATGATTTATTCCGGTGTGAGGTGGTTTTTTGCGCCCCCGTAGATCCATGCGTCCGCTCCTCCCCCAGCTCTCCGAACATTTCCGAAGCTAGAACTGGGGGAGGGCAGAGCAAGGGGAGGGAGAAAGTTCACGCCCCCTCCCTCATCTCCCCTCCCTGAGCTCGGCTGCTGGACGCAGATCGCCACGGCAGGTCCCTCCCTCCCTCATCTCCCCGAGCTGAGGACGTAAATCTCCACGGCAGGTCCCCTCAAAGGGGGACATACTGCACGGGCTACAGGCTAAAGGGGGACAAAGGAGGACATACTGTACGGGCTAAAGACTGCACAAGCTAAAGGGGGACATACCGAGCTCTATGTGTAAAGGGGGACCTACTGTACACGCTAAAGGGGGACATTTAGCCCGTACAGTATGTCCCCCTTTATACATAGAGCTCATTGGGAGCACTGCTCTATGTCCTCAGCTCGGGGAGATGAGGGAGGGGACCTGCCGTGGCGATCTATGTCCTCAGGGAGGGGGCGTGGCCGTAGAGATCTGCGTCCAGCCGAGCTCCGGGAGATGAGGGAGGGGAGATGAGGGAGGGGGCGTGAACTTTCTCCTTCCCCTTGCTCTGCCCTCCCCCAGTTCTAGCTTCGGAAATGTTCGGAGAGCTGGGGGAGGAGCGGACGCATGGATCTACGGGGGCGCAAAAAACCACCTCACACCGGCATCGGAGCAAAATCAGAACAGGTAAGACGAAGAGTCTACGAATAAGCACGCTCTGTGCGAAACGCGTCAGACGCTTCTGCTTCTATGTGTCTATCCTATCTGCTGGATTAATAAAGAATACTTCTTTTATTGCATCCCGGGAGCTGGACGACTTCTTTGTTCAAAGTTAGTAAACAATGAATAAAACCAACAACAATGATGATACACAGATCGAAGTTGCAATTCACGGAATTATAAGAAGGCACTTAGGTCATTGCGTTCGTTAAGCCCCAATGGACCTAAAGCACAGCATCTACTGATCCATTTGTATTTTTGTTGGAGCAAACAAACTGACAGGTGCAGTACTTCGAATTTTCTCAAGCCTTTTAATGCCTGC
This sequence comes from Hyla sarda, assembly GCF_029499605.1. Lineage (NCBI taxonomy): Eukaryota > Metazoa > Chordata > Amphibia > Anura > Hylidae > Hyla > Hyla sarda. The sequence goes on from NC_079194.1 coordinate 147,466,707, forward strand.
AAATTTATGGCATGAGGGGTCGGAATTATGGACTTTCCACTGACCATGAGCAACAAGATCCATGGATTTTGAGCAATCTACAGCCACCATTGACACTGCCATCCCAGCGGGGAGAGTGGACGCGGGGGCATTTTTTCTTTCTTGCAATTCCAAGAATGAATTACAACTCTAAAGCCTTAAAGCATAACAAAAGAAAATTTTCACCTTAGCTGAGAAGGAAACCAGAGTCTTTTGTACTATTAAATCGCTGACTGCCTATAGTGAAGGCAATCGTGTTCCTAGAGGATTGAGGTCATAGAAACCTCCTCATTTTGTAGATGACTATCTGTTTTTGAAGGAATGGCAAGAAGCGCACCTCATCCACTCTATGCAGTTACAACAAATTGTTCTAGATAAAAATCAACGAGACTATGAAAAAATGACCATTGAACTTTGTAAAGCAAAGCTGGAATTGTGTATGCCACTCAATGAAGAAGACTGTAATAACTTTTCTACTCAAATCGATAAAAAGATTTCCAAACTTCAAGCTGAAATTAAAGAGATCAAAAAAGATAAATTTGTCAGTGACAAAAAAGACAATAATCTCCTCTTTATTTGGTCCAGGACTAGCCAGAGGAAGCCGAATTTGTTGCATCCTAATAGAAGAAGAATTCCACCAAAGAAAACACGCACTACCGATTGTATGACAACTGAGTCAGACAGCAGTGTATCGGACGATGTTTCCGAACCTACAGGACTTTCCATTCCCCCACCCAATAATGCTACTTCTGTCCCTTTAGGAAACGCATTAGTGTGAACAGGGCAGGTCCAAGTCATCTAAGACCCCGATATCCCAAGAAAATAAAAAATATGTCTTGGCAGAAACCTTAGATTTTTCTAATGTGATCAATTTAACCAGTATTCCTTTGTCACAAGCCTGTTTATCTGTATTATCAAAAGGTTAAAATGCTGGCATAAAAGAAGAATTTGCATTTGAGAGATTTGAAATTGATTTACATCAAGCTTTACTTAAGGTCAATCTCCATAAGTTCTTCATCCATGTTCACATTAGTAATGAACAAAAATTTGAAGGTTAAACCCTATGATATGTAGGCTCTCTGGGCTTCCATCCTGTAAGAAGGTTCACCTCACAGACCTTCACAAGACAGCCATAAATAATTTTATTGATTTGACAAATGCTGTCTTGGTCTTAGAGTTTTTAAAGGGGGTTGGATACAGTTCTAGGAGTCCTCAGAGTGCCATTCACAACTTTTCTGCCCATTTGAAGCACTTCTGAATTAAATTAGACCCAAAATCCTTACAATCCTTTGTTATCCGTTTGGTTTCTATTCTGCAGTTTTTTTCCAGTATTTTTTTACTGTCAGAAAAAAAAATGTCAAGAAATGGATACAATAAATTTAACATTGAAGTCTGTGGCAAACGGATGAGCCTTTAATGTCCTCCATTTGTATCCATTTTTTCCAATCCGTTTTTGATCCGTTATTACTTCTTAGCATGCTCAGAAGAGGTGTGAGCAACCAGGAAGTAGCCAGACAAAAATAAATTGGGCAATAGGAAACAAACGGATGAAAAACTGACGCAAAAGGATGCCACTTAAATGGCATCCCTTTGCATCAGTTTGTTAGAATGGTCTGTTTAGCAGCAATAACAGAAGAATAGCGGGACAGGAGAGAACGGCCGTGGGAACCTAACCTAAGCTGCTACTAGGAGAGATGTAGGACCTTTAGTCACATGAAGGTCCTTTACCCAAGCACCGCAGAGGAGAGAGGACTACTCACCTTTACACACCATAAACTCTTACCAGTTTGTTATGAGTGTGGTGTGTGATGTTCTGCACTGGCAGAAAAACATTGCAATCACCACAAAGGACTTTCACAAAGATTTTTTTTACTTCATAGCAAATAGACAAATCACACATATGACACAGAACAGTGTTTGTTGGGTAGCTGGATATTCTGGCTTCATGAAAACATCCCTCATACAAATTAAATAAAACTATCACAATTAATAATATGTTTCTCCAGATCAAGTAGAGGAAGAAATTATGAAATCATCAAGAAAAACCATTGCTTGGTGTCACATCTAGGAATTGTTGTAATTAGTAAATAGCTGAGTGAATGTATAGGGCCCAGGAGGGTAACGGTGGGCCCACATGGGATGAGTACCCCGACACCGCGCCCCCCCCCCCCCCGTACCCCTTTTTAAGTTATGTGGATGAGGTCAAATAGAAGTATAAAGCTTTTAAGGGTTAAAAGGGCTGTACTTACGTTGGTGTTTGAGTTGTTGTTACAGAGCCGGCTGTTGCTGGGCAGAGTGGATCCAGAAAATGATTGGTTGCCAAGTGGCGGGAAAAAGATAAGGGATGGAGAGATAAGGGCATTAGTGGGTGTCACTCAGATTGGTCTGGCTGGACAGGTGATGATTTTTCAGTGGAGATATGGTGAGATTTTATCTCTGTCACAATAGTCATGAAGTTTTAATATTTTTGGTTTTAGTTTATGGTTAATTCATTGATTATTTATTTATTAATAATGTATTAGTCATTTATTCCCCTTAATAAAACGGCTGCGGCCTTTCATACCAATAAATGTCTCTGTCTTTATTTATTATTTAGTTAAGTTGGGTCAGGGAGTGGGGGGGGCTCTCTTATCCCTTATCTTTTACATTCTAAATATCTTTGGTTGCGCTCACATATAGGCGTATTTTACCATCTATGTTATTATGCAAACACTTCAATGGTTCTGCTGAGACAAACCCAGATCACCAGAGAGAATCCAAATCATAAGTTTTGCAGGGTTAAACCGCGGAGCTCCCCACACCTGCAGCAACATCCTATCAGGGTTTTACTTTTCTTTTCCACATCATTTGCAGTGCTTGAATTGTTTCCTTTTTCCAATATTAAAGGGGTTATCTAAGATTAGAAAAACAGAGCTGATTTCTTAAACAGCACCACCCCTGTCCTTAGGTTGTGTGTGGTATTGCAGATAATTTCCATGAAAGTGAATGGAGCCAAGTTGTAATACCACACACAACCTGAGGACAGGGGTGGTGCTGTTTTTTAAAGAAATTATCTCAGTTTTTCTATTTCTGTTAACCCCTTTAATATAGTAAAAGTCAAGCTTTGTATTACCAGGAGAACCATGGTGATAATTGGGGAAGATCCATCAAAACTTGTACAAAGGAAAAGTTACCCATAGCAACCAATCAGATCTCTTCTTTCGTTTTTGAAAAGACCTCTGAAAAATGGAAGAAGGCAATTGTTCAACTTTCCCTCAGCGCAGGTCTTGAATTCCCCAATATGTATACAGTGTTGTGAACACTTTGGCCACTAGATGTCACTCAAATCCCATGTTTTAACACCTAGGCTTTTGCATTGTAAATTTCTTTTTTCTGTTTTCTTATTGCAGTGTTTTCAATTCAGGGGGCCTCCAGCTGTTGCAAAACTACAACTCCCAGCATGTCTGAACACCCTTTGGTTGTTGGGAAACACTGTCTTATAGAAACACAAAAACCAAATTTGTCATATGGTGCACAACAGACCCCAGTAAATTGTAATGGGGTCCATCGGTTTCCATCATGGTGTTCATTTTATTATCATATTCATTTTATATTTGCTTACTTATCTTTTTAAATGATGAATTTCACCTCACAAAGACTAGAGCCGCCTCTGCTTGAAGAGACCATAGCCTCCTTATTCATGAATGGAATACCAGAACTACAGTATAGACTGACACATAGATTGTTATATGCAATTTCCAGACATTGTACAGATTGTAAGTCTTCTCCACAGCTAGGGAGACTAGGGGTCTATTCACACAGCAGAATTTCTGATTGCGGAATTCTGCCTCAAATTAAAGCCCGTAGACTTCTATGGGATTCCGCACTCCCATTCACACTTCTGAAATTCAGAAGTGTGAATTGGAGTACGGAATCCCAGAAAAGTCTATGGGCTTTAATTTGAGGCAGAATTTCGCGAGCAGAAATTCTGACCCTTAAGGCTAAGTTCACACTACAGAATTTCTGGGCAGAATTTCTGCCAGAGATTTAGACGGCGGCACTAGGACCGCACGGACTTCATTGCCGTCCCCATAGACAGCAATGCATTTCTGGGTGGATCATTTGGGAGATCAGCTCAAAAATGCATTGACATCTATGGGGACAGCAATGCAGTCCACATGGTCCTAGTGCCGCCGGCTTGATCTCCGTCAGAAATTCTGCCCAGAAATTCCACAGTGTGAACCTAGCCTTAGGCTAGGTTCACACTGTGGAATTTCTGGGCAGAATTTCTGCGGGAGATCAAGTCGGCAGCACTAGGACCGCACGGACTACATTGCCATCCCCAAATGATCCACCCAGAAATGCATTGCAGTCAATGGGGGCAGCAATGCAGTCTGCTCGGTCCTAGCACCGCCGGCTCTATCTCCAGCAGAAATTCTGCCCAGAAATTCCATAGTGCGAACCTAGACTTAGGCTAGAATTCTACTTAGGGTTTTTTTTTTTTGTTTTTTTGCAAAAACTGCCACATGGCATTTTTTCATAAAAAAAACGCAGGAGCCAGATGTTAAGCTGCAAGCCAATAGGGAACTGCAAAATGCCATATCCACTTGGCATTTTTAAGTTTGGTGTTTTATTTTTTGTTTTGTTTTATCCTTTTGGCGTTTTTTTCCCTTTTTTGAGCTCAGTGGCAGTTTTTCTAAAGTAACCGCATGTTGACACTATGGCGTTCCTAGAAGTCTAGGGAAGTGAAAAAAACGCCATTAAAAAAGCATATAGGTTTTAACTTTGGCTTTTTTGTGGGCGGATTTTATTCTTTGTTTTTTTTTCTTTAGCGTTCTAAAAAAGGGATGGAGTTAGCTTTTTTAATTACATTTCGTAGGGTTTCTGAAAAAAAAAAAAAGATGCAGTAGGGATGGGAAAATTTGTAGGGAACAAACGTTATCTTTTTTTTTTTTTTTTTTTTTATCAGGGAATGGTTTATGTGAGCAGGCAGGGACCTGCCGGCAATATTACAAATGGATTTTTTTTACTATTTTTCAATGTATTTTTGGTATTTTAATAATGTGATTGACAATAAAGTCTGTGTAAAATCCTATAACAACTATATGTCCCTCATTATTGCGGTACTACCACTACTCCCAGCAAGAAACAGAGTCTTCTCCATGTTGGGAGCAGTAGTACCTGTGCTAAAGGACAGATCACAGCGGGTCTCACTCCTGAGACCCATTGCAATCATCCCTTTTAAGGCTGAGAAGCGGCAACGGCTGGCCAATCACGTCTCTCAGTGGGAAATATGAAATTACAAGGAGAGTACATAGCAGGGATGCCCAGCAGTGTGGCGTGCAACCTGATTCTCAGGATTATAAGTGACGATCGCGAGGCGTCTCAGGAGTGAGACCCGCTGTGATCTGTCCCTTAGCACAGGTACTACTGCTCCCAACATGGAACAGACCCTGTTCCATCCTGGGAGTAGTGGTAGTACCGCAATAGTGACGGGCATATTGTATTTTACACAGAATTTATTGTCAATCACATTATTAAAATACCTTATACTTAATACATTATTAAAAAAAAATATATATATTATTTTTAAAATCACATGGGCCCCTTATCCATTTGTAATATTGCTGACTATCTTTTCAGATCCATGCCCGCTCACATAATTTTCCCGAATTTTCCCATCCCTACTGCATCTTTTTTATTTTATTTTTTTAAATGCCTGCAGGGAAACTGCAAAAGGGGCCAAATGCAATTTCCACACAAAGGTAAAAAAAAGTCACAAAAAACTCAAAAATGCAGGGAAAGTTGGTTTATAGGTGTTTTTTTTTTTTTTTTTTAGCGTTTTTAACCCTTTAGCCTAAAGTTAGGTTCACACTGCGGAATCGAATTTTCTGCCCGAAGATTCCGAGTGTGGCCAGCTGACTCAGGACTGGGCAGACACTGCGGTCCCCAATAGACTGCAATGTGTTCCGCGAGTATTTCAAATTTTAAAGTAGGTTTTCCGTTCACAAATTTCAAATCGTGAATTTATGGACAGAAACCCATTCACTATACTATATGTTTTAGTAAGCATAAGGCTATGTTCAGCCTAAGGCTAGGTTCAGACTACGGAATTTCCGCCGGAATTTTCACTTAGAAACTTCCGGCAGAAATTCCGCTTACTATAATGCATAGTGTAGTGAATGGTTTTCCATTCACAAATTCACACTTCGGAATTTGTGAAGCGGAAAATCCGGATGAAAAATCCGCTAGAAAATTTCCGCCTGAAGAAAGGGGTTGCTCTTTCTTCAGGCGGAAATCCTAGCGGAACACATAGCAGTCTATAGGAGACTGCAGTGTCCGTGCGGTCCTAGTGCCGACTAATTCAGCCCAGAGATTCCGTAGTCTGAACCTAGCCTAAGGGTCTATTCACATGGCAGAATTTCCGCTTGCAGAATTCCACCCCAAATTAAAGCCCATAGACTTCGCTAGTGGAAATTCAGAAGTGTGATAAATGGGAGTGCGGAATCCCATAGGAGTCTATGGGCTTTAATAAGTGGTGGAATTCCGCAAGCGGAAATTCCGCCGTGTGAATAGACCCTAAGGCTAGGTTCACACTGTGGAATCTCCAGGCGTAAAATTTCCGCCCGGAGATTCCGAGTGCGGCCAGCGGAATTGCAAGCAGAAATTCTGTAGTGTGAACCTAGCCTAGGGGAGGTTTTATGGTGGGTGTATTGACTGCTACCCAATAACATTATGTAACAAGAGGAGACTCCAGGACTGTTATTTACTAGGGTGCTCATATGACACAGCCACAGAAATGCTTTCACACCAAAATTTACAGCAGCAATTCCGCACCTTATTGTACAGATTTTGTGGCAGAACTGTCTCTGTGGATTTGTGGATCATTCTAATAATTGATAAAACAATGTAAGTTTATGTATTAATATGAACAGCATTTCCACAGCACAATCTACAACACTGCGGATGGTGATATACCCATTGGGTATTAGATGACATACCGCCGAATAAAAATCTGCACCGTAGGTCAAGAATTGTGCAGAAATTCTGTCTTTTTTCTTCCCTAGCAGAAAATCCTGTGCGAAAATCAGCATTATATCTGCCATGTGTGGCTCTATCCTTAAAACAAGAAAAAAAGAAGTGAAACAATTCCTGGCGATGTTATAAATAAACATTGTTCCTGCATCTCGCGGACACTTGAGGCTGCAGGACAATGGTGGAGATGTGTGCGTGTGACATGACAAGGGCTCAGGGCTCCCATCCCAAACAGCAGAGCCAGACTTCCTCACTGCTCTATATATAAGCACCCCTGGCCGCAGCCGAGCCATCTCTGGGGCTTCCTGCACACTCAGGAGGATATTGGGATGAAAGTGTCCCACACAACATTGGGAATGAACTCCCAACCCCGGATTGTCTTATCTCAGACACACCTGCTGAAGACATTTGCTTCAAAGAATGAGCCCCCCCCCCCCATGTATGTGCTAGCATCAGAGGCGCTGCTTATTAATGATCGTCTTCCTCAAGATGTATTCCCAGGATCTAGGAGCCTCCAACATGGAACTCATCCTATATCTATGGAATGGGCTGATAGACCCCCTGTCAGCTGCAGTCTAGAAATCATTATGTATAGGCCCCAGAGGTGAAACTATAGAGGGGTAGAGGTTGCTGTCACACATGAGGCCCTGGAAACTATGGGGGGTAGGTATTTTGGCCACCCTGCTGGTATTTTTATACTAAAAATACCGGCAATGCAATGACCGGTATTTATCCAACCAATCCTCCAACTCCCGGAATGTTGCACCATATACTATACCAGTGTTGGGAGGGGGGGTGGCAGATATATAATAGGCCACCAGGACTATAAATAACATGTGCCAGTTAAAGGGGTACCAACTGGTCAACTGGTGCCAGAAAGTTAAACAGATTTGTAAATTACTTCTATTAAAAATTTTTTATCATTCCAGTACTTATTAGCAGCTGTATATTACAGAGGAAATTATTTTCTTTTGGGATTTCCTTTCTGTCACAACAGTGTTCTCTGCTGACACCTCTGTCCATTTTAGGAACTGTCCAGAGCAGCATATGTTTGCTATGGGGGTTTTCTCTTGCTCTGGACAGTTCCTGACATGGACAGAGGTGTCAGCAGAGAGCACTCTGGTCGTGACAGAAAAGAAATCCAAAAAGAAAAGAATTTTCCTCTGTAGTATACAGCCGCTAATAAGTACTGGATAGATTCTGTACTTTCTGGCACCAGTTGATTTAAAAAGAAAATCAAGTACCCCTTTAAATCTTGCAGTTGCTGTTGATCTTGTCATTTAAATAGTTAAATGACTGGCATCCCAGTAATCTCCAATGTTGGTCATCACCGGTTGGTGTGGCTGTTGATAGCACCCGACATCCGCTGGGTATGGTGCGGGCCACTTCCCAATCGCAAGGCCATATCCCCTCACCCTCCCCATGATGTAAATGTACGTCATAGGTCGGGAAGGGATTAACCTATAGGGATACTCCATTGAAACCTATGGATCTGTTCAAATAAATAAATCAAACGGACATTTCAAATGGATAGCCAATCATAATGGGCCTGAAGGGTCTTCTGAGATTTGGAGATAAAATGTACACAACCATTAATCTATCACCACTGCGAAAAACTGACCAAATTTGGGTCCAGGTTAATTCATATGGGTCCATGGAGTATACACCCTCATTTCCTACAATGTGATGTATGGCACCAGTTTCATGGGTGGCCAATGCATCCTGTATACTTATGTAATATGAGTAAATCCCAAAAGCACAAGAAGAAAGTGTAGACTCTAACCAACCCTGAGGAAAGGGATAGTGGTATATAAATGACATGTGACCTAACAGGGATTAACCCCATGATTGCTGCAGTGCATAGCGGAGCCGTAATTATTTCGATTTATCTGATCTAGTAAATTTGAGTAGCCGTATCTGATAGTATATATAAAACAATAAATATGCCTGATCCTCTTCATTTCTATGCGATTGGAGTTCATATTAAATTCATTTTGTTTCCACCAGTTTACATGTTTTATTTTGTTTAGGTTGTTTTTTGTTGTTGTTGCTTTTTATGCTTGTTTTTACTGAAGCCAAATTCTGCAGCTGCTTTGTGTCCTGGAAAAATACTCAAAAGATGATTGAGAAACAAAATATACAAAAAAAAATGCAAAGAATAATAAACTGCAACATGTACATATGATTTAATATATTCTTACCCCTGTAACCACCTATTGGGCCATTTTGGCTTAAAGGGGTACTCCGATTTTTTTAAAATCAACTGGTGCCAGAAAGTTAAACAGATTTGTAAATTACTTCTATTAAAAAATCTTAATCCTTCCAGTACTTATTAGCTGCTGAATACTACAGCGGAAATTATTTTCTTTTTGAAACACAGAGCTGTCTGCTGACATCATGAGCACAGTGCTCTCTGCTGACATCTCTGTCCATTTTAGGAACTGTCCAGAGTAAAAGGAAATCCCCATAGCTAACATATGCTGCTCTGGTCAGTTCCTAAAAATGGACAGAGATGTCAGCAGAGAGCACTGTGCTCATGATGTCAGCAGACAGCTCTGTGTTTCAAAAAGAAAAGAATTTCCGCTGTAGTATTCAGCAGCTAATAAGTACAGGAAGGATTAAGATTTTTTAATAGAAGTAATTTACAAATCTGTTTAACTTTCCAGCACCAGTTGATTTAAAAAAAAAAAATAAGTTTTTCACAGGAGTACCCCTTTAACTCATAAAGTCAGGATGGGGCAAAATGTTGGTGATATTGTGTATCAGATTATTTGGATCCCACCAGCAACTTGTGAAATAAAGTTACCCAGGACAAAATCATTTTTTTATATATCAATTTTTTGGCTGACTGTAGTCTGCCATCGACCATCACAATTCACCCTTCACATATACATCCTATGTGTATGACCGGCTTTGCATGCAGATTTTGTTGCTGCGACAAATAGGAAATGCTGTGGACTTGGAAATATTTTGCTTCAACTTTAGATGTTTTTTTGTTGTTCGTGAATAATGTCACATTCACTTATTCTATACTGTACTATATATACTAAAAAATATTCAGTGTGCAACTCATGTTCAAGCATTTGTAACACAATAGAACAAAGCGCTCGCAAGTGACAGGGTATATGACTAACTATGGGAAGCATAATACCAGGTCAGGCCAATACTCGCAGCCATTATACACATGCAAATATGCAACCATATTAGGTTGGGATCAGTATTTGGGATCCGTATTAGGTTTTAGTCAGTCTGTTGGTCAGTATATGCCGCCAAAACTAAAAGTGAAACAAAAACAAAAAAAATACTATAAAGGAACAAATTCACCTTATTTCTGTGTTTTGGCCTACTTCTAGTTTCGGCTAATAAATACTGACCAAATACTATGGGGAAGATTTATCAAAACCTGTCCAGAGGAAAAGTTGCCCAGTTGCCCATAGCAACCAATCAGATTGCTTCTTTCATTTTGCTGAGGCCTTGTTAAAACTGAAAGAAGTGATCTGATTGGTTGCTATAGGCAACTCAGCAATTTTTCCTCTGGGCAGGTTTTGATAAATCTCCCCCATGTGAGTAATTTATTATTACTTATGCCAGAAAACTGGGCTGGGATTAAAAAAAAGTTGGAAATTTGTACACATTTTTACATTTTACACAAAACCCAGAAAAAGTCATATATTTTTGCTCAAAGTTGGGGGAGATTTATCAAAACCTGTTCAGAGGAAAAGTTGATGAGTTGCCCATAGCAACCAATCAGATGGCTTCTTTCATTTTGCAGAGGCCTGGTTAAAAATGAAAGAAGCGATCTGATTGGTTGCTATGGGCAACTCGGCAACTTTTCCTCTGGACAGGTTTTGATAACTCTCCCCCAATGAGACTGTCAGGCACACACACAAAAAAAAGGGAACTTTTCTTATGCCACTAAAAAGTTCTCCTGTGGGGGTTATGTTGCGTTTTTGCCATGACCAGGGGTGTAGCTATTGGAGGGGTAGAGGTAGCAGTTGCACTGGGGCCCTGGTGTCTGAGGTGGCCCCAATGCACATCTGCCCAATAAGAGACCAGTAGAGATGAGCGAACTTACAGTAAATTCGATTCGTCACGAACTTCTCGGCTCGGCGGTTGATGTCTTTTCCTGCATAAATTAGTTCAGCTTTCCGGTGCTCCCGTGGGCTAGAAAAGGTGGATACAGGAGACTCTTTCCTAGGACTGTATCCACCTTTTCCAGCCCACCGGAGCACCGGAAAGCTGAAACTAATTTATGCAGGAAAAGTCAGCAAGCGCCGAGCTGAGAAGTTTGTGACGAATCGAATTTACTGTAAGTTCGCTCATCTCTAGAGACCAGTATTATAATTGCCACATGGGGCCCTGTTGCAGATTTTGGGGCCTGGAAGCTACAAGTTACACCTCTGGCCATAACTACCACACAATACCATGGTGATGTGCTGTGATTTTGGAAAAGTAACTCATGTTGATGTGGAAACAAATCCAATATGACCACTGTGTCTGAATACACCCTTGGAATCTGAACTTTGCCCATGGAGCATCCGCATCCTCATGGGTTTGCTGATCATCTAGAGCAGTGTTTCCCAAATTGTGTGCCTCCAGCTGTGGCAAAACTACAACTCCCAGCATGCCCGGACAGCCTTTGGCTGTCCGGGCATGCTGGGAGTTGTAGTTTTGCAACAGCTGGAGGCACACTATTTGAGAAACACTGACCTAGAGGTGCAATTATAGCTATTTAGATGTGAGTAATTGTAACAATAATGACTCCATGTAGAGTAAACTCAATGGGGGAGATTTATCAAAGCTGTCTATGTCCCGCATCAATATAGACCAAACTACAGATCTATTGTGCGCCTAATTTATCAAAAGTCGCACGGCTCTAGATAAATTTTGCACACGGACCATACAGTCTATGGTTTAGACTGTATTTAAACCTGTTCCAGCATGGTCTGACATTTCGGCGTACTTTCAGCCGATGCGACTTGTCGCTGAAAAGTCGCTTTTGATAAATTCAGCACCAATGCATTTTTTTCGTCTAAAATTGACTAGAATGCATCATGTTCTAAAAATCATCAAAGCAAAAGTCGCAGAAAAGTCGCACATATTTAGACTGCGACTTTCTAAAAAAACTGTCTAAATCCTATGATAAATCTCCCCCAATGAATGGCAAACACATCAATATTCCGTAGTAGATATATGAAGCAAAATCTATTACAATTGGTTAATATCTGTTTATAGCAAATATTTCTAAGTTTAGGTGTATGTTCACACATACTGCATGTTTTATGCTGCTATTTATTCATCATTATTTTCATAGCAAAAAATCATCTGCAGCATGTACAATAGGTATGAACATAACTTAAAGGGGTATTCCAGGCAAAAACTTTTTATATATATATATATATATATATATATATATATATATATATATATCAACTGGCTCCAGAAAGTTAAACAGATTTGTAAATTACTTCTATAAAAAAAATCTTAATCCTTCCAATAGTTATTAGCTTCTGAAGTTTTCTGTCTAACTGCTCAATGATGATGTCACGTCCAGGGAGCTGTGTATGATGGGAAAATATCCCCATAGGAGCTGCACAGCAACTCATCAGAAAGCAGTTAGACAGAAAACAGCAACTCAACTTCAGAAGCTAATAACTATTGGAAGGATTACGATTTTTTTTATAGAAGTAATTTACAAATCTGTTTAACTTTCCGGAGCCAGTTGATATATAAAAAAAAGTTTTTGCCTGGATAACCCCTTTGAGGGTTTGGTCCTACTTTGTGAACTTGACCTCCTGAGTCAACAGGTCTTATCCATCTCAATACAGAGAATGATAACACTGCAATATTTTGTAGCACTAAAGATTGATTTTGGCTATGGAGTGAGCCCTAAACTCCTAAAAAATCACAGTGTAGCCAGGGCCTTATTATCATTTCATGTAAGGAGCCATTTAAGTGGATCATAAAGCGGATCTGCCTCTGATCCAGACAGGGTTAATATTATAGAAATAGTATTGTTGTTGGTTATTTTTTATTTATTTTTTTTAAAGGCTTTCTGTTTTTGGTTTGTGACAATAGAACCAACCCATAGTATTTTGGTCAGTATTTTTTTATTTCTTTCTTTTTACAAAGCCAGGAGTGAGCCCAATACACAGGAAAAATAGTACAAATCTTTCCATTATCATTTTTTCTCACTGTTGGTTCCACTCCTGGTTTACCCTACAAATACATTGTGTGAACTCTGCCTTATTTAAAACCTTAGTGTCAATCACCCATCAATAGCCTGACTATTATAAGGAAGAGGACAAGAAAATGATGGGAGTGATTTCATGTGGAATATATTTCTCTTTGTCCTCCATGGTAATAATGACCATGAACAATTCTGGGCTGGTAGAATTTTTCTCCACAGTCACTAAGCAATTTCCAATATGACAACCACAGACAGAGCGATAATCGTCAGTGCTTATTGTTTATTGTAATATTAATTATTATGCATTAGATATTTTTAACATTTAAGTAGCCACTAGACTACATGTAAGTTGTAAAAGTAGTAGTGGTGGTGGTGGTGGTAGTATATATGATCTGTTATAATTGAAGCTCATCTTATAGACAGTTCCTCTGTATAATATATACTGACAAGTATTTAATATATGAACATATTCCTTGGTACTGTTACATTTTATTGGTACTGTTAAATTATAATTTTATTATAATTCTTTATTTCTGTACATTTTATGCAAACCTTTCAATAAAATTATTGTAGTAAATTTGAGTAGCCATATTAGTCCAGTGATGATCAGCAGATCATCGATAGTTATTAGTCCAGCAGATGCAAATCAAATGTTGCAGTATCTTTTAATACCTTTTTTATTGGACTGACTATCAAGTCCAAAGCAAATCTTGAAGGGAAAAAAAGCAGTATGAGTAGTAGAAACAGATGCAGACAAAGTGATAATAATAGTAGTAGTCATGAAGTAGTGGTGGAAGTAATAATAGAAATAGTAATAGAAGTTGTTGTAGAAATAATAATAGTAGTAGTAGTAGTAGTAGTAGTAGTAGTGGTAGTAGTAGAAACAGATGCAGACAAAGTAGTAATAATAGTAGTAGTCATAGAAGTAGTGGTGGAAGTAATAATAGAAATAGTAATAGAAGTTGTTGTAGAAATAATAATAGTAGTAGTAGTAGTAGTAGTAGTAGTAGTAGTAGTAGTAGTGGTAGTAGTAGAAACAGATGCAGACAAAGTAGTAATAATAGTAGTAGTCAAAGAAGTAGTGGTGGAAGTAGTAATAGAAATAGTAATAGAAGTTGTTGTAAAAGTAATAATGGTGGTGGTAGTAGTAGTAGTTGTAGAAACAGATGCAGACAAAGTAGTAATGATAGTGGTAGTCATAGAAGTAGAGGTGGAAGTAGTAATAGAAATAGTAATGGAAGTTGTTGTAGAGGTAATAATGGTAGTAGTAGTACAAACAGATGCAGACAAAGTAGTAATAATAGTAGTAGTCATAGAAATAGTGGTGGAAGTAGTAATAGAAATAGTTATAGAAGTTGTTGTAGAAGTAATAATGGTTGTAGTAGTAGTAGACATAGTAATAGTAGTAGTATTAGTAGTAGTAGTAGTAGTAGTAGTAGTAGTAGTAGTAGAAACAGATGTAGAAGAAGTAATGGTGATAGTGGTAGTAGGAGTACTAGTCGTAGAAGTGGTGTTGGTGGTGGTAGCAATAGTAGTAATAGTAGAAACCCATGCAGACATAGTGGTGATAGTAGCAGTAAAAGTTGAAATAGTAGAAGTAGTAATAGCAGAAACAGATGCAGAAGAAGTAGTGGTGATAGTGGTAGTTGTAGTACTAGTCATGGAATTAGCGGTGGTAATAGTAGAAGTAGTCATAGAAGTATTAGTTGTAGTAAAAAAAGTTATAGAAGTAGTCGTAGAAGTGGTAATAATGTAATAATAATGTAATAATGGTAGTAATAAGAGTAGGAGGAGGAGGAAGAGGAGAAGTAATAGTAGTAGTAATAAGAGTAATAAGAGGAGGAGGAGGAGGAGGAGGAGGGAGAGGAGAAATAATAGTAGTATTACTACATCCAGACTATCTAATTCACCCAATAAGGTATAATTAATTACAGAATTTTCCATTTTTATTTTAATTCTATGATCGTCATCTGTTGCAGATTTGTTCTGCCCTATTACTGTATTTGGGGCCATGTCCTCATGTAAGAACAGATATATCCTTCCCCTCCCGCCGCAGCTTCTTATTGGTCTCAGGAATTCTGCCCAGAACTGCAGCAGCTGAGATCGGATTCTGCACTTTGGCGACAATGTTCAGGGCAACATCCTCTACCACCCTACAGGACACACTGTCACCCAATACTCACACCACAATCCTTTCACTTACCTTCTGCAGACCCCAGCTCTGAGACCCCCAAACCCTCTCCAGAGACCCCGACCTTGTCTTGCCAACACATCACCTTATGTACTTCTCCCGATGTACCCCAGTTCAGGGGGACCCCTCCTACTACGGCTACTAATATAATAATACTATAGCCCCCCACAAATAAATTATAGTATATATATATATATATATATCACATAAAACATAGCATGCATATCCCTTACACACATCAGGTATATGGTAAAATAATAATCATAACACAACTCCCCCTTCCATACTAACAGGGCACGGATTGGTTTTGGAATTGTCAAGTTTTGAAATAATGCAGAACTATGGCGAGACTGTGTGGGTTTTGGAGCTCTGGTGGAACTACAAGTCCAAGCAATAACTGAAGAACCTAGGGGAGTAACCCTTCTCTACTTGATTCAGTGATTTCCCCTCTTCTGTCTTTGCAGAATCAATAATAAATCAATTAATTCGTTTCTATCATAATGACACAGGAATGGGAAATCGTCTCATATCGTGACATATTAATGAATGAAAGAAGAATGCCTTCTCTGAAAATTATAAAATAGCATAACATTTTTATTTTGATTTTTTTGTCTTTTTTTAACTTACAGACACAAAAAAAAATGATACTTTTTTTTTTTACAGTGCAGAGAAAAAAAAACGAGAACTTTATTCCCAAATACAAAGAGACGTATAGAAAGTCCTTCATTATATATATAAACCGATCATAGATTCTTCTGGATTTACAGTGACCAAAAATAAAACCTTCACAAGGCAAATATTGCCAAGAAAAGACCCGAAAATACTGATAAAATAACTGCAGGAAGAGCCTCGTCTACCAAATACAAGATCAATAAATATATGGAAACATCAAAAGTGCCACAAAGTCTCTGCAAATGGCGGATCTGGGCCTGAACCCATTCCCATCAGCCAGGAAAATCACTAGAAAGTCTGGTCAGTGACCGGCAGTAGAAATGTCAGAGGAGATACATTACCGGGACATAGTTGTTTCTGGTTGATACATTGTTGCATTTCATTCATTGAGCTGATATCAGGTGTCAATATTCTTCTTTCTCATTGTCATGACTTTATTTTCCAATGAACCAGTTTGGCTTTATGGAGCCAAAGGGGGGGGGGGGGGGGGGGGGGGCAATGAAATGATGGGTATTGCTCCCTGTAACAGTGAGCTGCAGTGGGGTAGGGGGCCCACAGATGGAGAGGTACAGGATGTCTAGGAGTCAGTAATATGCCCAGATGCAGTCCTGGCTCTGGAGGTGCTCAGTGGTCTGGGGTTCCTCACATTACACAGGGCTTGATGTCCTGGTAGCTGACCTGCTGGTGGTAGTAGGAGCCGCTGCCCCCATGCATGGAGGAGGCCATGGCATTGAAAGAGAAGACAAACTCCTTCCTGTCATTCATGCTGGGGGACTGGGAGTGGTACCTGGGGACACCTGTGCAGAGGAGACACAATGGGGACAGTTAGTAACATCATGACAAAAAAGGACCACAGTCATACAAATGATAGGACTTGCCCGAAACTTGTAGTTCACAGTTTGTAATCTATGTCTATCCCCAATTATTCCTATCTATATTTATATATGCATACATTTAGACCAGTGCTTCCCAACCAGGGTGCCTCCAGCTGTTGCAAAACTACAACTCCCAGCCTGCCTGGACAGCCGAAGGCTGTCCAGGCAGGCTGGGAGTTGTAGTTTTGCAACAGCTGGAGTCACCCTGGTTGGCAAACACTGATATAGACTTTGCACAAAAGAAAAATAAAGTAATAATACTATATAATGTATATATGCAAACGTGGAAATGCTGGTGGTGGTAATAATAATCATAATCTTCATAATAATAATATTGTTGTTATTTTTATTATTATTATTATTATTATCAGCAGTATTTTATATAATATCAGCCTTTTATCTATTTATTATAATGATGAGTGTATGACATTCACCTCTATATATACCCGGGACATCAGTGGAGACAGTTCTAATCTAAACACTTATTTAGGGCAATTATGTTAATTGTTCTAAAAGGAAACTGCTGAAATCTATTAGAAGAAACTTGTGTAGGGGCAATACAAAGGCTCATAAACTGATGTGACAGTTCAACTACTCTCATCATCTTCATCATCATCATCACCCTTAGTATCTCAGCCCTATGACACCTGTAGATTTATCACGTTTTGTAAAAATTTTTATTATTATTATTATTATATTTTTTTTTTTTTTTTTGCCTCCCTCTCCCAGACCAGACAACTAACGGTTAATAATCTCGTAATAATCTCCCATTAATCATCATCTTCAGAACTGGGTTATTATAAATAGTATGATCTCATAGAGATCTTTGGGAGAGTTGATAATACAGATATAAAGACATAATAGATGTAATAGATTAGCAGACCGTGAGGCAGTAAAAACAATAATAAGAAATATTGATAATAAGAATCATCTTGTTTTCATAATCTCGTGTTTTATATCAGCATATTTGAGACAGTAAATAATAAAGTAATAATAGATTACAGACTGTGAGACATTAAAACCAATGATTATTATTATTATTAATATTATCATTATTATTACTACTAATAATAATTATGATTAGAATCCTCTTGCTTTTATAATCTCATGTTTTAAATTCGGATATGTAAGAGAGTAAATATTAATGTTATGATAAATTAGCAGACTGAGTCAGTAAAATCAATAACGATTTTGATGATTATTATTATTATTTTTTATTACTAGTAATAAATATGATTAGAATCATCTTGTTGTCCTTTTTTCTTTGTGTTCAGTTTCTATTGCTTCGCTTCTTTACTAATACTGAGATATCATTTCCGAGAGGAAAAGGGAGTCTTTGGGGACGAGGTGACTGTGACTTGGGCCTTTGACACATTACCCTCTATAGGGCGCAGAGTGCCCAGGGCCTCAGACACCCTCTGTGCCCTCAGGAGCCATAATTATCCAATGTCTCCACATTCTCCACACTAACTGCTGCCATGTCCCATATGTGGAGAATCACTGAGCCCCCCCCCCCCCCCCCCCTTATTTTCCCCTCGTTTTCTCCAGATTACACAGCTACACCCCCCATAAGAGAACAGAGCATCACGTATGCACAATGGCCCAAGGTCTCACCATTATGTTTCCTCTAGCAGATTGTAGTACCCTCATGTTGTACAGCCTATGGTACCTACTGTGTCAGTGGATGCACTTACCTTGTAAGTCTGATGCTGTGTTGTGGCTATTCTGGTGGAGGTATGGCTGCTCCAGGGAGTGTGAGGAGAGGCTGGAGGACAGGGGGTTGTTGGCAGAGTTGCAGGGTGACAGGGGCTGTTGCTTAATATAGGGGGCGCCTCCAGTGAGGGCAGTAGAGGTTGGTGCCCAGGCTGATGCAGGACTTGAGTACACAGAATGAGGTTCCATTACTGCTCCCCCTCCGAGTAGAGGGGAGCCAGAGTCATGGTGGGGGTATTCACCTCCTGTGGACCCTGTACAACTGCCCATGTAAGAATGACCACCATTGGCAGTCAGATGTGGGTGTCCGCTTAACCCCATCCCATCCACGTTACTGGACAAATGACCATTCATCATCCCTATGCCACTGTCTAGTGAAAGGCTGTTGGGTGGGCAAGAGATGGTCCCAGCAGATCCCTGGAAGCTGTAGGTATCTGGAATGTGGTTGAAGCCCAGGCCGTTCATCATGCTGTACATTGGTTTAAGAGCTTGGCATTTTCTTCTAAAGCCCCTGGGTCTTCTCCTGAAGGAACCTTCCTCAAACATGAACTCACTGGCGGGGTCAATGGTCCAGTAGTGCCCTTTGCCAGGGCGGCCAAGGCCTTTGGGCAGTTTGATGAAGCACTCATTGAGGGACAGGTTGTGCCTGACAGAGTTCTTCCAGCCCTGGTAGGATCCCCTAAAGAAGGGAAAGCGGCTCTGGAGGAACTGGTAGATTTCACTGAGGGTCAGCCGCTTGGTGGGCGAGCTCTGGATGGCCATGACGATCAGGGCTATGTAGGAATATGGGGGCTTCTCCGGCCTCCTGATGCCAGCGTTGGTCTTTTTGGTCTTGGTGGCACATGCAGCCGATTCCATTACAGATGTTTGCCCACTGTGCTTCTCTGGAGCTGCTGACATGGGGCTGCTCTGGGCAGGGGGCTGCGTTGGTGGCTGCTGGATCTCTGCTGTCATTTTGGAAACTTTTCAGTGGTAAATGTATTGATGTGAAAGTCCTAAACTTTGGCGTAACGTTGGAGCAGGAGGGAGACTGTTTCCACAGTGACTGCTCCACAATCCAGGTGAGGCTTGGCTGCTCTGCAGTCCCGGTTATAGCTGTGCTCTGCAGATCGGGATCAATGCTCTGCAGGGAGGAGATGCGTTCCAATGTCCAGATATCTTGCTGTGGCCCGGGCTCCCTTGCTTATAGCCGGGCTGCTGTGCCCCTCTTGCTGTGTGTGTGCGGCTGCAGTATGGCAGCAGGACTGTGCCCTCCAGAGTGATCGCCTTATACTTATCTCTTGTCATCTGTGTGTGTCGGCTCTTCACAGAGAGACGTAAGAAGAAGGGTCTCCCCGCCCACCGACCCCCCTTCTTCTCTCCTCCCCCGGTAACTGGGGGGTTACTTAAAGGAACAACAGCTAAACTCTATCTAAATATCTTTTATTTATCTCACTTTCTAATCATACATACTAGTGTAGACATTAGATTTTAGGAGATGCCCACTAGTAGAAGGAATCCCCTCTCCTAATATAGAGAGAACATCATATGAAACTATTCTTTCCACTGTTTTGCCTTTACTATTTTGCACCTATACTGCTGTGCTACTACAAGTCTCAGCCTGCCCTCCCTCTCAATGATTATAGACGTATGGCTATTAGACTGGGATATTTCATTCTTCTATATAGCTGAGACATGTAGTTCTCCCCCATATAAACGCAGACCTTAGAGTTGTGTTTCCCAACCATGGGGCCTCCAGCTGTTGCAAAACTACAATAAGTGTTTAGATTAGAACTGTCTGCACTGATCTCCCGGCTATATATAGAGGTGAACATCATACACTCCTCATTATAATAAATAGATATATTTAAAAAAAAAAAGCTGATATTATATAAAATACTGCTGCTGATAATAATAATAATAATAACAACAACAACAATATTATTATTATGAAGATTATGATTATTATTACCACCACCAGCATTGCCACGTTTACATATATACATTATATAGTATTATTACTTTATTTTTCTTTCGTGCAATGTCTATTTCAGTGTTTCCCAACCAGGGTGCCTCCAGCTGTTGCAAAACTACAACTCCCAGCCTGCCTGACATTATACAGTATTATTACTTTATTTTTCTTTCGTGCAATGTCTATATCAGTGTTTCCCAACCAGGGTGCCTCCAGCTGTTGCGAAACTACAACTCCCAGCCTGCCTGGACAGCCTTTGGCTGTCCAGGCAGGCTGGGAGTTGTAGTTTTGCCACAGCTGGAGGCACCCTGGTTGGGAAACACTGCCTTAGATGTTCTCTCCTGACTGCTGACAGTCTCCCAGGCCTCTTGCTCACAGTACAGCGGATATTAGAACATACTTGTGGCTACCAGGACTTGGCAGAAAAGGACTGAAAATGCAGCAAATCTATAGATGGGAAGTAATAGAAGATCAGAGGACACAGGGGCTGAGTGAAGGTGGACGCGGCTTGTGCGGGAGATTTCTAGATACAGAGAACATGGCAGGAAGTTTATACAACTCAATGTAAACAGGTTCTGGGAATAAAAAAAAAAATCCCGCAGTCCCGGCCGAGTCCTCAGAAGGTTTTCTGCAGCTGCAAATGGTCTCTGGCTTCTGCTCCAACATCCAGCCGGTAAAAGGTGCAATCCCCCTAGACTCCCCGGGCTGTCCGGCAGGGTAAGTCCTCAGTGCCCCCCTGTCACCTCACTTTTAGGAGCTGAAGTGGCTGTGAAATGGGGACATCAGGTCACTTCTCCAGGGGTGATAAATAATCTGCCTGCTGTGAAGTCCACTCCTGGGGAGGACAGTCTGGAGGGCGCCGTGCTCACCTGCAGTCTGTGGGGGGTGGGGTAGGGGGGCAGCAATTGTGTTCTATGTACATCCCAATGTGTGCAGGTATATGACCGGCGCCTCCCTAATACAAACCATTGCAAAGTGACGGAATCTACTGCTGGATAATAAAAATCTATAGAGGTACATATAACTATTATAGGGGAGCTCAGGGAGGACAGGAACCTCCATCTGTGGGGGAAATAAAAGAAATGGTTTTAATGGTTTTGTCCTGATTTTTGGATTGTTATGAAAAAAGTAAAACACAAAGGCTAGAACTACAAAGTGTATTATGAAACAAATTATATATATATATATATATATATATATATATATATATATATATAGATAGCATGAGACAGAACAAACACATAAGATAAAGCATGTATAATATAGAAATAATAACGTATACTATGTTTACTATAAAGCATAAATAATAACGTATACTATGTTTACTATACATAATAACGTATACTATGTTTACTATACATAATAACGTATACTATGTTTACTATAAAGCATAAATAATAACGTATACTATGTTTACTATACATAATAACGTATACTATGTTTACTATAAAGCATAAATAATAACGTATACTATGTTTACTATACATAATAACGTATACTATGTTTACTATAAAGCATAAATAATAACGTATACTATGTTTACTATAAATAATAACGTATACTATTATACTATGTTTACTATAAAGCATAAATAATAACGTATACTATGTTTACTATAAATAATAACGTATACTATGTTTACTATAAATAATAACGTATACTGTGTTTCCTATAAAGCATAAATAATAACGTATACTATGTTTACTATAAATAATAACGTATACTATGTTTACTATAAATAATAACGTGTACTATGTTTACTATACATAATAACGTATACTATGTTTACTATGAAGCATAAATAATAACGTATACTGTTTACCATAAAGCATAAATAATAGCGT
This sequence comes from Hyla sarda, assembly GCF_029499605.1. Taxonomy (NCBI): domain Eukaryota; kingdom Metazoa; phylum Chordata; class Amphibia; order Anura; family Hylidae; genus Hyla; species Hyla sarda. The sequence goes on from NC_079194.1 coordinate 147,489,175, forward strand.
ATACTATGTTTACTATAAATAAGAACGTGTACTATGTTTCCTATAAAGCATAAATAATAACATATACTATGTTCACCATGGAACATGAATAATATGTAAAAGAAAATACCTGTATGTGACAAACAGCATGTGTGATAAACACCGCAGAACGTTTATAATAGTAAATAACGTGTACTACATGTGCACACTATACGTCCTGCATACGTCTGCTAGATATCCATTCACCTACTATCATCTCACTCTTTCTTTTGTTCATCTGGTTTAGTTAACAAATATTTTTCCCTGAAATCTAAGCTTAGTCCTGTGACTTCGGATTCTTAAAAAATAAAAACTTATACTGGAAGCCATCCTCACATATAGATCATTATACCAGATACTAATACTGACTACAATATAAAGAATTATACTATAAATCTCATAAAGAGACACTAAACTTCTATGTAGATGATTATACTGGATACTGAGACTGGTCGAATATATAGAGCATTATATTAGATATTGTAATTAATCTATATATATTAATCTATGTATATGTATTATACTGACTCATATAGAGCATTCTATTAGACACTGTAATTATGCCATATATATAGTATTATTCTGATTTCGATATAGAGCATTATATTAGATACTGTAATTAATATATTATTACATCCATATATATATATATATATATGTATATATGGTACTGCACTGACATATATATATATATATATATATATATATATATATATATATATATATAATTATACAGCATAATGACACTGATCGCATGTATAGAACATTATATTAGATGCTGTAATTAATTCCTATATATAGTATTATACTGACTCCTATATGGAGAATTATATTAGATACTGAAATTAATCCCTATATATAGTATTATACTGACTCCTATTTAGATAATTATATTAGATGCTGTAAATAATCCCTATATATAGTATTATACTGACTCCTATATATAGAATTATATAGCATACTGACAACTGGTCGCATATAAAGAACATTATATTAGATACTGTACTTAATCTCCATATATATATATATATATATATATATATATTATTATACTGGCATATATATATATATATATATATATATATATATATATATATATATATATATATCGTATATGCTTTTTACTAAGTACTGCTCCTGTACAGAACGTTTCAGTAGATACTGAGACTGGTCCCTATATAGAACATTGTACCGGATACTCACCTCTCTATAGAATGTTGTACTAGATATCACACAATGATAAACACTAGTAACAGTGATAATGAATGCACTGCAGCCACATTATACAATTCTATTGATTATCTGATACATTATAGTACATTATACATTACTACGTATGACTACTTCTCTGTGGTGTGATCAGAAGTGGAGGAAACTGTAATAAAACAGATAATACAATGATTGGAAGTCTATACAGGGGAGCTGCGCTGCATGTGCCAGGTACACATTCATTTCATTCAGCAAATACCGATCAGGTAGATTATATGCGGAATATCAGCCATCCTGGTGCCTACACAATGTAACATCATGAGCAGGAATGGAGGATTCGGTTCTATCTATCTATCTCTAATTATTTTTCTATCTCATGTCAATCTATCAATTTATTTATGTATCTCTTATGTATCTAGTTCATATCTATCTTTCTCTTATGTACCTATTTCATATCTATCTATCGATCTAGTTTTCTATCTATCTCATGTCAATCTATCATGTTTATTTATTTATCTCTTATGTATCTATTTAATCTTTCTATCTATCTATCTCATATCTATCTATCTATCTCATATCTATTTATAATTATTTATCTATCTCAGGTCAATCTATCAATTTATTTATTTATTTATCTATCTCTTATGTACCTATTTCATATCTATCTATTTTTCTATCTATCTCATGTCAATCTATCATTTTATTTATTTATCTCTTATGCATCTATTTAATTGTTATATCTATTTTGCTCTTATCTATCTATCTGTCTGTCTGTTTATCTATCTATCTATTTATCTCTTAAGTACCCATTCCATATCTATCTATCTATCTATCTATCTATCTATATCATATATATCTATCTCATAGCTATTTATCTATACCATATCTATCTATCTATCTATATCATATATATCTATCTCATAGCTATCTATCTATACCATATCTATCTATCTATCTCATATCTATCTATATATATCTATCTATATCATATCTTTCTATCTATGTATCTCATATCTATCTATCTCTCATTTCTATCTATCTATCTATCTATCTCATATCTATCTATATCATATCTTTCTATCTATCTCATATCTATCTATCTCATATCTATCTATCTATATATCTATATCATATCATATCTTTCTATCTATATATCTCATATCTATCTATCTATCTATCTATCTAATCTCCCAGCATGTCCTGATACGTAGAAGAAAAATGAAACTATATGTTATGAGATAAAACTATATGTTGTATAGATGTTTCACCAATTCCTGTATAATATATGATTGACTTGTGTATTGAATTGAGAGGTGGTGGTGGTGGTGGGGGGGGGGTGATTGTGTTTTCCTGGAGGCTGGGGGACTTACAGAGGACCCTTTCTGTGCAGCAGCTAATTGGTTAAGTGGAACAGTAGACTGCAGAGGAGTTAAGTGTAACCTGAGCCCCAGTGTATGTATATAGGTGCAGACTGCAGCTTTGGAGGGGCCTGTGTTTATCAGACTGCAGACCACCCATGGACACAGCAGACAGGCCTGCTCCTCTCTCCTCTCCCTGCTTCTAATTAACACTGAGCTGATGCTGTCGGCGGTGTGCAGGGGGGCGCACGTTTACATAAGGTGCTGCTGACCCCTGGATACAGACACTACAAAAGGTGATGACAGGGAGGACACTCAATGGTCACACTACCTGCTGCCCACTGGTGACCCCCACCCCATATTTATCACATTGACCCTGACATAACTTATGGAATTAGTCGGGCTCTTGCTTTGATAACTATATAACTACAAGTCGCAGGATGCCCGAACTAGATTACATGACGTATTCACACAGTATCATTATATAGACTTGTGTTTCCCAACCAGGGTGCCTCCAGCTGTTGCAAAACTACAACTCCCAGCATGCCCAGACAGCCGAAGGCTGTCTGGGCATGCTGGGAGTTGTAGTTTTGCAACAGCTGGATGCACCCTGGTTGGGAAACAATGATATAGACCAACATCTTCAACAGGAAAAAATATACAATCACTGCACAAACATTATTCAAATACAGTATATTATGCAGTGCATATAATGCCGTTACTGTGTTTCATATAATTTTGTGTACCTTATAGTATATACTTCAGTACACAATCACGGTATATAGCATGTATTATACAATTCATAATAGATACAGTTTAATCACTTTATATAGTATAAATGAGATCATTAGTGTATAAAGGACATACATAAAACAATTATTTCATTATAATATATAATGTAGCGTATAATCAACTTATTTTAATATATAAAGTAATCATACATTATACAATCACTGTAGATGAAGTTAACGGTATATACTTTATTAGAAAACAATATACAATGTACAATCACTGTATACAGCATACATTATGCAATCGATATTAAAAATGTAATCACAATATTCATTTTTATAGTATAAATAAGTATCTAAAACGTATAAATTATATCACTTCAACATATACAACATATAATTACTTTATTGTAATACATGCAAGTTTACACACACACACACATATGTATATATATATATATATATATATATATATATATATATATTCACCCTATCTAAAATTCTTCGCTTCATCTATTGATGTCAGATCACAATAAATAGGAAACCAGAAATTCTTTCTGATCGTAGAAAAAGAAAAGAAAAATCGCATCATCTGAACCCAGGTAGAGGATTCCCCGCAGCCCAGAAGACGCCAGTGCACATTATGTAGCTCCAGTACCAGACAGATAGCATTGACATGAAGACGAACCTGCCCCCGCACCTCTTCATCCAGTACATGTGTCAATCATATTCTACACAGGATGTGATACATTACATTAGGGAATCAAATAAACCCCTACATAACAGAATACAGAGGGCAACTCAGAAACTTTTCCTCTGGACGGGGTTTGATAAATCTCCCCCAATATCTATCTCTACAACATTTCATACAGGGGTCTTTTATCTGTCAGACATACTGGAAGGAGATGGATGGATAGATAGATAGATAAATAAATAATTAGATCGATAGATAGATATGAGATAGATAGATATGTAGATATGAGATAGAGAGATATATAGATATGAGATAGATAGATAGATAGATATATATGTATATAGGTAGATATGAGATAGATAGATAGATATGAGATATATATATATATATATATATATATATATATATGAGATAGATAGATAAATAGATATGAGATAGATAGATATGAGATAGATAGATATATAGATAGGTAGATATGAGATAGATAGATAAATATGAGATAGATAGATATGAGATAGATAAATAGATATGAGATAGATATGATAGATATGAGATAGATAGATATATAGATAGGTAGATATGAGATAGATATGAGATAGATAGATATATATGAGATAGATAAATAGATATGAGATAGATATGATAGATATGAGATAGATATGAGATAGATAAATAGATAGATAGGTAGATATGAGATAGATATGAGATAGATAAATAGATAGATATGATAGATATGAGATAGATAGGTAGATATGAGATAGATAGGTAGATATGATAGATATGATAGATAGATATGTAGATAGATAGATATGAGATAGATAGGTAGATATGATAGATATGAGATAGATAGGTAGATATGATAGATATGAGATAGATAAATATTAGATAGATAGGTAGATATGAGATAGATAGATATGTAGATATGAGATAGATAGAGAGATAGATATGAGATAGATATGAGATAGATAGATAGATATGCACATAGGTAGATATGAGATAGATAGATATGAGATAGATAGATATGAGATAGATAGATAGATATGTACATAGGTAGATATGAGATAGATAGATATGATAGATAGATATGAGATAGATAGATAGATAGATAGATAGGAGATAGATATGAGATAGATTGATATGATAGATATGAGATAGATATGAGAGATATGAGATAGATAGATATGTAGATAGATAGATACATAGGGGATTTGGATAAGATAGAAAGGTAGGTATGGGATATTGATGGGATAGTTAGATAAATAAATAAATAGGTGAATAGATAGATTATATTTAAGAGATAAATATGTCATAGATAAATAAATACATAAATATGCGACAGATAGATAGAGGATATAGATAGATAGAGGATATAGATAGATATGAGATAGATAGATATGAGATAGATATGAGATAGATAGAGGAGTTGGAAAAGATAGATGGGTAGGTACGATATATTGATGAGATAGATAAATAAATAGGTAAATAGATTGATTATATTCACGAGATAAATATGTCATAGATTTAAAAAAATACATAAATATGCGATAGATAGATAGATAGTTCCAGAGTTTTTTGCAGCACTAGAGATAGTGATAATCTTCAATGGTGCCAGCTATAGGTAGACTCGGTCTCCAGGGGTCCCAGACAGACACACATCAGAGAAGACAGCAGCACTCAGGGTAAAGTGAAAAGCCTGACAATGGCCGTGTGAGGTGGCCGAAACGTCACTCTGATGATCGGGGAATAAAGCCACATATCTTTTCACATTAAATTGCTGCTATCTTCTCTGATGTAGATAGATAGATAGATACCAAATAACGCGTCCCACAGCACTCCAGATATGGTGCACAGCACTCCGGATATAGTGCACAGCACTCCGAATATAGTGCACAGCACTCCAGATATAGTGCACAGCACTCCGGATATAGTGCACAGCACTCCGAATATAGTGCACAGCACTCCGAATATAGTGCACAGCACTCCAGATATAGTGCACAGCACTCCGAATATAGTGCACAGCACTCCAGATATAGTGCACAGCACTCCGGATATAGTGCACAGCACTCCGAATATAGTGCACAGCACTCCAGATATAGTGCACAGCACTCCGGATATAGTGCACAGCACTCCGAATATAGTGCACAGCACTCCGGATATAGTGCACAGCACTCCGGATATAGTGCACAGCACTCCAGGTATAGTGCACAGCACTCCAGATATAGTGCACAGCACTCCAGATATAGTGCACAGCACTCCGGATATAGTGCACAGCACTCCAGGTATAGTACACAGCACTCCGGATATAGTGCACAGCACTCCGAATATAGTGCACAGCACTCCAGATATAGTACACAGAACTCCAGATATAGTGCACAGCACTCCGGATATAGTGCACAGCACTCCGGATATAGTGCACAGCACTCCAGGTATAGTACACAGCACTCCGGATATAGTGCACAGCACTCCGAATATAGTGCACAGCACTCCAGATATAGTACACAGCACTCCAGATATAGTACACAGCACTCCGGATATAGTGCACAGCACTCCGAATATAGTGCACAGCACTCCGGATATAGTGCACAGCACTCCGGATATAGTGCACAGCACTCTGATGTATACAGATAGATAAATAAATAGATAGACACCTATATGCACATGATGTAATACAATGATCTGCAGGAATCTATTTTTCTCATAAAGATGATGTTATGTGTCCTTTCTACATTATTTGCTCATAAAATACCCTGGAATATTGATGACAGATATGATGTAAATTTTTCTGTAGGACATTGTTTTTTACTTGTCAGAATATGCTAGGGGATTAGGTGTATATATAGATAGATAGAGAGAAAGATATATTAATGATAGATAGATGATAGAAAGATATATTGATGAGATAATAGATAGATGATAGATATATTGATGAGATGATAGATAGATGATAGATATATTGATGAGATGATAGATAGATGATATGATAGATATATTGATGAGATGATAGATAGATGATAGATATATTGATGAGATGATAGATGATATGATAGATATATTGATGAGATGATAGATGATATGATAGATATATTGATGAGATGATAGATGATATGATAGATATATTGATGAGATAATAGATGATATGATAGATATACTGATGAGATGATAGATGATATGATAGATATATTGATGAGATGATAGATGATATGATAGATATATTGATGAGATGATAGATAGATGATAGATATATTGATGAGATGATAGATGATATGATAGATATATTGATGAGATAATAGATGATATGATAGATATATTGATGAAATAATAGATGATATGATAGATATATTGATGAGACGATAGATGATATGATAGATATATTGATAAGATGATATGATAGATATATTGATGAGATGATAGATGACATGATAGATATATTGATGAGATGATAGATGACATGATAGATATATTGATGAGATGATAGATGACATGATAGATATACTGATGAGCAGTAATATGTCGCTGCAGTGTGCCTGTGTCCCTTCCCTTATGCAGGTGAGCGGTAGGTTCCTCCTGTGATATCCGCTCAGCGCTCATTCACACCATACACAGACATCGTGCGATAATTTGCGGGCACCTCTAACCCCCCCCATGTCATTGGACATTTGGCTGCCAGAGACTTATCATATCGCAGTCGCCACTTTATGGCTCTGTCTTGGAAATATTCCCATAAACCGGTCATAAATGATACATTACTGACATCAGAGGTCGGTAAAGATGGGGGTTATTATTATTTGGAAAACTACAACTCCCAGCATGACTCTATAGCCCCCTTTGCTGCGTGTGACATATGTTTTCATTCAACTTGGGGTCACTCAGGTTTTTGTAGAGAGATAATTTTGCCCTGATATAGTTATTATTATTATTGTCTATTATTTTGTCTATTACTTCCTAAATCTTTGTTGGATCTAAAAACAGATGATACAGAAGAAGCGAGACCCCTCCGCCACATCTGTGAGTATACTATCCGTCTGTCCCAGGACCCAGACTTTCCTATGTGTTTCTATGATTAATAGTAAATAATTCTATGATAATACATTCTATCCCCGTCTATTCGTTATTCGTATAGAAGAAGAGGCGCAAATACAGTAATAGCAAAAGAATTAGGTAACAAACTAGATAAAGCAAACAACTCAAATAACAATCGCCTGTAATAAATAGTCTCTTTTCTGCTCCCGGTAAGTCATCATCAGGAGAATGAACTCCGGGGGTCACGTGATCCCTACACAATAATCAATAACAAATATTATAGAACGATTATAGCGGAAGACCTGACCCGACTACAAAGGTTACCCAATGTGAAAACAGCAGAAAATCTGTAAGAATAATTGTTGTTGTGCAATTAATATTGTGTATTAGTGTGTAGTATGTGTATTGTGTACAATTATATTCATTGTATATATATATATATATATATATATATATATATATATATATTTATATATTTATTTTTATTTTTTTTACATTTATTTATGTATATTTAGATATAATAGCCTGGGTTCACTTAATATAGTATCATTTGGCGATTGGATTCGAGTATTTTTTTATATACTTTGAGCAGTGTATTCAATATCATGTGGTCAGTGTACAGTATGCAGACAGTGTATAAATAGGATGCGGTTAGTATATCATATTTTATCAATGATGCATATAATACTATCTAGCTCGTGTACAAAATAGCATCTAACCAGTGTGTATAATAACGTGGTCCATGTATATAATAATGTGGGTTCAGTGTATGTAATATCATATGAAAGTGTATATATAATGAGTGTGTATGTCACTGTGTGGTCAGTGTATAGGTTATCATATGGTTGATGTATATAACACCATGTGGACATTGTACATAATATCAGTGAAGCTATTATGTGATTAATGTAAATAATATCATGCTGTCAGTATACATGACATCAAACAGTAATATATATATTTATATATCTCCTATGTGGCCAGTGTATATACAGTAATATTCTTGGGTCTGTATATATAATTGCATGTGGTCAGTATAGATAATATCCTGCAGTCAGTGTATATTATATTCCATGGACAGTGTATATAAGATCAGTATACAAAAAAATGATTTGGTCAATGTGATAATAACATGAAGCAAGATTTTACTTTTTATTTTTCAGGAAAAAGAAAAGAAAAACAGATTCTAAGAGAGGATAGGACAGGTATATGCATGAAAGGAAATTGTATGAGTGTGTGTATTAGTGTATGACCATATTTGTGTAATTACAGTATGTATGAATGTACTTGTGTATGATTATATATGTGTAATTACAGTATGTATGTGTGTGTCTATTAGTGTATGATTATATGTGTAATTACAGTATGTATGAGTGTGCCTATTAGTGTATGATTATATATGTGTAATTACAGTATGTATATGTGTACCTGTGTATGACTATATATGTGTAATTACAGTATGTATGTGTGTGTGTACTTGTGTATGACTATATATGTGTAATTACAGTATGTATGTGTGTGTACTTGTGTATGACTATATATGTGTAATTACAGTATGTATGTGTGTGTAGTTGTGTATGACTATATATGTGTAATTACAGTATGTATGTGTGTACTTGTGTATGATTATATATGTGTAATTACAGTTTGTGTGAATGTACTTGTGTATGATTATATATGTGTAATTACAGTATGTATGAGTGTGTGTACTTGTGTATGACTATATATGTGCAATTACAGTATGTATATGTGTACTTGTGTATGATTATATATGTGTAATTACAGTATGTATGTGTGTACTTGTGTATGATTATATATGTGTAATTACAGTATGTATGTGTGTGTGTACTTGTGTATGACTATGTATGTGTAATTACAGTATGTATGTGTGTGTGTACTTGTGTATGACTATATATGTGTAATTACAGTATGTATGTGTGTACTTGTGTATGACTATATATGTGTAATTACAGTATGTATGTGTGTGTAGTTGTGTATGACTATATATGTGTAATTACAGTATGTGTGAATGTACTTGTGTATGACTATATATGTGCAATTACAGTATGTATTTGTGTACTTGTGTATGACTATATATGCTTAATTACAGTATGTATGAGTGTGTCTATTAGTGTATGACTATATATGTGCAATTACAGTACGTATTAGTGTACTTGTGTATGACTATATATGTGCAATTACAGTATGTATGAGTGTGTGTACTTGTGTATGACTATATATGTGTAATTACAGTATGTATGTGTGTGTGTACTTGTGTATGATTTTATATGTGTAATTACAGTATGTATGTTTGTACTTGTGTATGACTATATATGTGCAATTACAGTATGTATGTGTGTACTTGTGTATGACTATATATGTGCAATTATCACTATGAGGCATAATGCAAGGTGCTGTTCTGTGTATATACATGTGTAGAAGATTAGTGTAGCGATAAGGTATGTATTATACACCATTTGGTCTTACACTTCTACATGAAAATACAGACATAATCAGGCTATATATTATGGCTATTGTTTTCAACAGTTTGTGCCTTTTTTTGGTTATGTATTGGATCTGTTTTGGTTTTGTATTTAGTGATAGATTTTTTTCATTAGATTTTTTTAATTCACTTTTTTTTGCTGTTTTTAGAAATATTACTGAAATACAAATGTAAAAAAGGGAACACAAACACGGACAAGTGACCCATACAAAAGTGCAATATGCCTTTTAAAATGTACCCCCTGACTACTGTAAACTAAAAAATGTAATCAATATGGATCTCTTGGAACATATTGCCTGTAGAAAAAAATGTCAGTTGCTTAAAAAAAAGTCGGGGAGATTTATCAAAACCTGTCCAGAGGAAAAGTTGGTGAGTTTTCCATAGCAACCAATCAGATCGCTTCTTTCATTTTTCAGAGGGCTTTTAAAAAATGAAAGAAGCAATCTGATTGGTTGCTATGGGCAACTCAGTCACTTTTTTCTCTGGACAGGTTTTGATAAATCTCTCCCAGTAAGTAGAAAAAATGGTAATGTGGCTAAAATTTATAGTGGACATGTCAACAGAAAAACAGGGGTGTAAATAAGCCTATGGCTAGATTAGAGTTCTGAGCATACCTGTTTTATCTCCATACTACTTTCCATTGCCGAGATATAAACTTTTTTGTTAATAGGTAAATGAGGTTTAGGTGCCCAGGGGGTGTTCCCCAGCATGGCAAGAGCCCAGGTTAGTCCAGCCCATCTCCTTTTATAAAAAAAATTAGGCATATTCATGGGAATGGAGACTGTGAATATAAGGATTAAATGGGCACTGTCAGATACAAAAACTTTTGATATGTTGTAAAGCATGCAGTACCAATAGGTTTTGCAATTTATTTCATTAGAAAACTTTAAGTATTTCATACTGAAAAAGCCAGTCAAACAACTGCCCCCCCTGCCTGCTTGGACACATGCTAGTCCTGCTGTGTCCATGCGTCATCACCTATGTCATGGACACACTTCCTTGATTGACAGCTGTGAGCGCAGGGCTCAGAGCTGGAGGAAATATCCTCCCACTGCCATCTTATGTCCCGCTACTGTCAGTGAGGACAAGCTGGGAGTTGTAATTTTTCTAATGCTAGGGGAGATGTGAGCAGACAGCATACTAAGGGAGGGGGCGGAGACCTGTACAGTGAGGCCACACCCCCTCCCTTTGAGAGGAATTCAGACTAGTGAGCTAAATTAAAAGTGTAATAAAAAAAAAAAATAAAGGTGCTAGACACATAAAAATTAGGTGTACATGGTCAGGATTAGGTACTAAGTGATATATATATATATATATATATATATATATATATATATAAATAAATAAAAAATGTTTGTTGGATCTGACGGGTACACTTTAAGGGTTGGCTAACCCTGGGCTCTTACCATTCTGGGGAACACCGTTTTGCACTTAAGACTAATTTACATATTAACAAAAAGGCTGATATTTCTGGAATGGGAAAGACTATGGAGATAAAATTAGGTGTGCCTGGAATCCTGACATCAAGGCTTATCTAGCCATGTTCTTATTTACACCCCTGTTTTCCTACTCACAGGTCCACTTTAAAAGTATTACAAACATTCTTTAAATAAGCAGAACAAATATGGACACAATATACAGAAGTGTGAATGAGCACTTAGTCAGTAATGCAGTGTTTCCCAACCAGGGTGCCTCCAGCTGTTGCAAAACTACAACTCCCAGCATGCCCGGACAGCCGAAGGCATGCTGGGAGTTGTAGTTTTGTAACAGCTGGAGGCACCCTGGTTGGGAAACACTGCAGTAATGTGTTGGTGTTGAATGTATTGCACTGCACAATATAGTGGTGTGCAGTGGTATATGTAGTGTTGTACTGTGCCTGCCTCAGTAGGAGGCCACTGTATTTGTGCTACACACTGAGTTTATCCACAGACCTCATTCACACATCATCCAGCCTCCAGTTCACAGGAGGAAGTTGTATGCTGGCACATCATCTAGCTACAGACATTTAGGCTGTGTTCACACCCTGCGTTTATTCAACATTTTTGATGCATTTTCCAAGATTGTCATTGTCTAACAGAACAAAGATAAATGGGTATGTAGTGTCTGTTGTGTGAAGTGTGTATAGTGTGTGCACTTTTGGGGATCATTTATCAAATCCTGTATAGAGAAAGAATTGTGCAGTTGCCCATAGCAACCAATCAAATTGCTTCTTTCATCTTTCAGAGGCCTTTTTAAAAATGAAAGAAGCAATCAAATTGGTTGCTATGGGCAACTGCACCGCCTTTCATCTTTATAGATTTTAATAAATCAACCCCTTTATGTAATGTACAGGTGTGAATGTAGTATGTCAAGTGTATGCAATATAGGCAATGTATGTAGTGTATATAATGTATGTAGTGTGTGCATTGTATATAATGTATGTAGTGTGTGCATTGTATATAATGTATGTAGTGTGTGCATTGTATATAATGTATGTGGTGTGTGCAGTGTATATAATGTATGTAGTGTGTGCATTGTATATTATGTATGTAGTGTATGCAGTGTATATAATGTATGTAGTGTGTGCATTGTATATAATGTATGTAGTGTGTGCATTGTATATAATGTATGTAGTGTGTGCATTGTATATAATGTATGTGGTGTGTGCATTGTATATAATGTATGTAGTGTGTGCATTGTATATTATGTATGTAGTGTATGCAGTGTATATAATGTATGTGGTGTGTGCATTGTATATAATGTATGTAGTGTGTGCATTGTATATAATGTATGTAGTGTATGCAGTGTATATAATGTATGCAGTGTATGTAGTGTGTGCATTGTATATAATGTATGTAGTGTGTGCATTGTATATAATGTATGTAGTGTGTGCATTGTATATAATGTATGAAGTGTGTGCATTGTATATAATGTATGTAGTGTGTGCATTGTATATAATGTATGTAGTGTGTGCATTGTATATAATGTATGTAGTGTATGAAGTGTATATAATGTATGCAGTGTATGTAGTGTGTGCATTGTATATAATGTATGTAGTGTGTGCATTGTATATAATGTATGTAGTGTATGCATTGTATATAATGTATGTAGTGTGTAATATGTACAATGTATATAATGTATGAAGTGTATATAGTATATGCAGTGTATGTAATGTATGTAGTGTGTGCATTGTATATAATGTATGAAGTGTGTGCATTGTATATAATGTATGTAGTGTATGCATTGTATATAATGTATGTAGTGTATGCATTGTATATAATGTATGTGGTGTGTGCATTGTATATAATGTATGTAGTGTGTGCATTGTATATAATGTATGTAGTGTATGCAGTGTATATAATGTATGCAGTGTATGCAGTGTATATAATGTATGCAGTGTATGTAGTGTGTGCATTGTATATAATGTATGTAGTGTGTGCATTGTATATAATGTATGTAGTGTGTGCATTGTATATAATGTATGAAGTGTGTGCATTGTATATAATGTATGTAGTGTATGAAGTGTATATAATGTATGCAGTGTATGTAGTGTGTGCATTGTATATAATGTATGTAGTGTGTGCATTGTATATAATGTATGTAGTGTATGCATTGTATATAATGTATGTAGTGTGTAATATGTACAATGTATATAATGTATGAAGTGTATATAGTATATGCAGTGTATATAATGTATGTAGTGTGTAGTATGTACACTGTATATAATGTGTGAAGTGTATATCGTATATGCAGTGTATATAATGTATGTAGTGTGTAATATGTAAAATATATATAATGTGTGAAGTGTATATAGTATATGCAGTGTATATAATGTATGTAGTGTGTAGTATGTACACTGTATATAATGTGTGAAGTGTATATAGTATATGCAGTGTATATAATGTATGTAGTGTGTAATATGTACACTGTATATAATGTGTGAAGTGTATAAAGTATATGCAGTGTATATAATGTATGTAGTGTGTAATATGTACACTGTATATAATGTGTGAAGTGTATATAGTATATGCAGTGTATATAATGTATGTAGTGTGTAATATGTACACTGTATATAATGTGTGAAGTGTATATAGTATATGCAGTGTATATAATGTATGTAGTGTGTAATATGTACACTGTATATAATGTGTGAAGTGTATATAGTATATGCAGTGTATATAATGTATGTAGTGTGTAGTATGTACACTGTATATAATGTGTGAAGTGTATATAGTATATGCAGTGTATATAATGTATGTAGTGTGTAATATGTACACTTTATATAATGTGTGAAGTGTATATAGTATATGCAGTGTATATAATGTATGTAGTGTGTAGTATGTACACTGTATATAATGTGTGAAGTGTATATAGTATATGCAGTGTATATAATGTATGTAGTGTGTAGTATGTACACTGTACATAATGTGTGAAGTGTATATAGTATATGCAGTGTATATAATGTATGTAGTGTGTAGTATGTACACTGTACATAATGTGTGAAGTGTATATAGTATATGCAGTGTATATAATGTATGTAGTGTGTAGTATGTACACTGTACATAATGTGTGAAGTGTATATAGTATATGCAGTGTATATAATGTATGTAGTGTGTAATATGTACACTGTACATAATGTGTGAAGTGTATATAGTATATGCAGTGTATATAATGAATGTAGTGTGTAGTATGTACACTGTATATAATGTGTGAAGTGTATATAGTATATGCAGTGTATATAATGTATGTAGTGTGTAATATGTACACTGTATATAATGTGTGAAGTGTATATAGTATATGCAGTGTATATAATGTATGTAGTGTGTAGTATGTACACTGTATATAATGTGTGAAGTGTATATAGTATATGCAGTGTATATAATGTATGTAGTGTGTAATATGTACACTGTATATAATGTGTGAAGTGTATATAGTATATGCAGTGTATATAATGAATGTAGTGTGTAGTATGTACACTGTATATAATGTGTGAAGTGTATATAGTATATGCAGTGTATATAATGTATGTAGTGTGTAGTATGTACACTGTATATAATGTGTGAAGTGTATATAGTATATGCAGTGTATATAATGTATGTAGTGTGTAGTATGTACACTGTATATAATGTGTAAAGTGTATATAGTATATGCAGTGTATATAATGTATGTAGTGTGTAGTATGTACACTGTATATAATGTGTAAAGTGTATATAGTATATGCAGTGTATATAATGTATGTAGTGTGTAATATGTACACTGTATATAATGTGTGAAGTGTATATAGTATATGCAGTGTATATAATGTATGTAGTGTGTAGTATGTACACTGTATATAATGTGTGAAGTGTATATAGTATATGCAGTGTATATAATGTATGTAGTGTGTAATATGTACACTGTATATAATGTGTGAAGTGTATATAGTATATGCAGTGTATATAATGAATGTAGTGTGTAGTATGTACACTGTATATAATGTGTGAAGTGTATATAGTATATGCAGTGTATATAATGTATGTAGTGTGTAGTATGTACACTGTATATAATGTGTGAAGTGTATATAGTATATGCAGTGTATATAATGTATGTAGTGTGTAGTATGTACACTGTATATAATGTGTAAAGTGTATATAGTATATGCAGTGTATATAATGTATGTAGTGTGTAGTATGTACACTGTATATAATGTGTGAAGTATACATAATTCATATACTGTAGTATATGTAGTGTGTGCATTGTATCTAATGTATGCAGTTTGTAGTATGTACAGTTTATATAATGTATGAAGTTTATATATACATATGCAGTGTATGTAGTGTCTGCATTATACCTAATGAATGTAGTGTGTAGTATGTAAAGTATATATATGCAGTGTATGTAGTGTGTGCATTGTGTCTAATGTATATAGTGTGTAGTATATACCATGTATATAATGTATGAAGTTTATATATACATATGGGGGGAGATTTATCAAAACCTGTGCAGAGGGAAAGTTGCTGAGTTTCCCATAGCAACCAATCAGATCGCTTCTTTCATTTTTCACAGGCCTTTTCAAAAATGAAAGAAGGGAGCTGATTGGTTGCTATGGGCAACTGAACCACTTTCCTTTGCACAGGTTTTAATAAATATGCCCCATGCAGTGTATGTAGTGTCTGCATTGTACCTAATGTATGTAGTGTGTAATATATATATACATACACACACATATGCAGTGTAAGTAGTGTGTTTATTGTATACAATTGTGGCTGCATCATACTAAATAATGTAAAAGAATTGAATAAAACCCTAATGCCTATAATGTGTGTGCTTGTCTATTTGTATGTAAAATGTGTCCTGGGGTCCTGCTGGGTGAAGACATGCATGACATTACTTCTAGAAGACATAACCCATGAACTTCATACCACTGTAACTGAAGATGATGATGTCACTTGTGTAAGGACGTGTTCACATTGTGTGGGGATCTAAAGCTATCCTGGATGGGTATGCAAGATGAAAGAATTGGGGTGAATTGCACATGACATCTCCTCTGGCACTCCATAGGCCTAAATTTGATGCCATAAAATTGTCTAATTTAATAAATTCCCCCCATAAGAGGAAGATGAAGCTGTACAAGGCAGTGATGCAGTACCTGAGATTGTGGGAGGACGCAGTGATGTCATGATCAGTCCAAGGTACAATATTCGCTCACATTGCTGCCTCTGTGGCTGGGATCTATGGAGCCCTCATTGAGGGAATACAGTGATCCCTCAACTTACAATGGCCTCAACATACAATAGTTTCAACATACAATGGTCTTTTCTGGACCATTGTAACTTGAAACCAGACTCAACATAGAATGCCAATCTGGACAAAGACAGTCCAGATCTGTGAAACTTGTCAATGGCCGAGAGAACTGACCAATCAGAATGGGCATTCACTGGTAAAACACCTGTATTACTGAAGCGTATTCACTGCCTGGTGTCTGGTAGCGCCCCCTACAGTACAGGGAGGTATTACATGTTCTGTACACTTTACCTGTACCAGGGTTACCTGCTCCTTTGGACACCAGGTGAGGGCGACTCCATGTTACTTTTTTAGGACATTGCGTGTACTGTACAGGACCCTGAAGAAGCTTCTTTCCTCTACATAGACCAGTGCTTCCCAAGCAGGGTGCCCCCAGCCTTTGGCTGTCCGGGCATGCTGGGAGTTGTAGTTTTGCAACAGCTGGAGGCTCCCTGCTTGGGAAACACTGACATAGACAGTGATTTACAGCTCCCAGCAGATCTTTCTTACTTTTATATGGAAGGATTTGCTTTATCTCTATTAGTTATCTACTTATTTTTCTTTAATTCTCACTTTTTCCTATTTGTTGATGACATTTTGGGGCTTTAGAACCAATTACCAGGTTTCCATAGAGTTCTGGTTTCAACATACAATGGTTTCAACATACAATGGTCGTCCCAGAACCGATTAATATTGTAACTTGAGGGACCACTGTATGGGGCATCGTGATACTTTTTGTCAGGCTCTGATTAGGTTGATGGGAGTTGTTGTCACATGACACATCTTCTTGAGGCGTCATCATAGCTGACTGGAGATGAAAGCGCTATCACTTGTACATGCTGCCGCAGTCGTATCCCCCACATGCCGAGCGCTGGCATCAATCTGGTCAATTTGTCTGTCGACACCAGAAAAATCCCACAAACAGTCCCAGACAGGTGCTAAATGCCTGGCGCGTCTCCGGCTCCTCATCAGAACGTATCCTGGTGACAGTCACTCTGTAGTGCGGAGCTGATTGTACTGTTTAGTCTGACGCACGGCTCATGTCAGGGGGTCCCAAGACATAAGGTCTTCTCAGTGGCGTACATAGCTAAAAGAGGGCCCCATAGCAAAGATCAGAATGGGCCTCATATTATGGCGACTGATTTGGCCTCCCAGACAGTAAGGTCTGGTGTTTATTAACTCTTACTTTCCAGGACCCTTATATCAGTGCCCCCATCCTTTTATTTTATTACAGTTTTTACCAGTTCCAAATACAGTGAGACCAGCCAGGGCTGGACCATCTCTCTCCATGGCCCCATAGTAGCCACATTGGCATGTATTCCTTGGGTGCAGTAAACTGTGCCCCTGCTTGCCAGTCTGCTATGGGCCAGCATTGGCAACAAGATCCTGACCTGGAAGGACCAAGGCAGTGTGGACTATTATGGATATAACTTCATTCGGGGGCCACATAGATTGATGTAAGATGTAGGAAAAGTTCCCCTAAAATAACATGAAAATCCCTTCTACTCAACTATTTCCTTTTAATTATATTGGGTAAGCTCAATATACATAGCTACATATGACGACTATTAGAGACTCTATGGTTGTCACCCAGCTTTACCCAAACCCTGACTGGTCTAGTCATGAGATATCTCTAGAGTTTAAGGAGGAGATTTCCCGGCACATCACTGTTGGGCATTAGTTTGTGTTCATCTCCTATTCTCACATGTCACAACAATGACATCTCACATGTTGCACAATGGTACAAGTGTCAATTTCCCCATTATGGGGACGTCAAACCAGGGTTAAAGGGAACCTTAAACTATGACCAACCTGTGGTCTTTAAAGAGGTACTCCACTGGCGTGAGTTTGGATATTAGATCCGAATGCTGTGTGCGCACTGTGGGGTCGGCTACGCCCTCGTGATGTCGGGCCAAGACCCTCCCATAGACTTGCATTGAGGGGGTGTGGCCTGACAGCACAAGGGGGCGCACAGCATTCGGAACTAAATGTTCTGAACGTTGACCAGTGGAGTACCTCTTTAAAGGGGTATTCCAGGAAAAAACTTTTTTTTATATATCAACTGGCTCCGGAAAGTTACACAGATTTGTAAATTACTTCTATTAAAAAATCTTAATCCTTCCAATAGTTATTAGCTTCTGAAGTTTTCTGTCTAACTGCTCAATGATGAGCTGTGCATGATGGGAGAATATCCCCATAGGAACTGCACAGCTCCCGGGACGTGAGTCATCAGAAAGCAGTTAGACAGAAAAAAACAACTCAACTTCAGAAACTAATAACTATTGGAAGGATTAAGAATTTTTAATCGAAGTAATTTACAAATCTGTTTAACTTTCCGGAGCCAGTTGATATATAAAAAAAAGTTTTGGCCTGGAATACCCCTTTAAGTCCAAGGTTCTCTGCTGTCAAAAATCCTAATTTGTCTATTCAGTACTTGGAGCTTAGTTTTTCTGCTACACTGCTACAAATCCCCTGCACAGGCATAGAGTAAAATGACAGTCTTCTAACCAGTACTGGGTGGGGAAGGGGCTTAGTTTACTGAAGACAATGGGGAGATTTATCAAAAACTGTGCAGAGGAGAAATGGGAGAAATGGTGCAAATACCCATTGCAACAATCAGATCACTTCTTTAATTTTTTTAAAAAGCCCTCTGAAGAATGAAAGAAGCGATCTGATTGGTTGCTATGGGCAACTGCATCTCTTCTACACAGGTTTTGATTAATCTGCCCCAATATTTAATAAATCTGCACACAGGGACATTTCAAAAGTTTCCGTGACAGTGACCCTTTAATTTTCTAATTTAACTAAATCTGAGTACCCAGCATTTTAACAGCATATACAGTCGGGCAAAAAAGTATTTAGTCAGCCACCAATTGTGCAAAGTTCTCCCACTTAAAAAGATGAGAGGCCTGTAATTTTCATAATAGGTATACCTCAACTATGAGAGACAGAATGAGAAAAAAACAATCCATAAAATCACATTGACATGATTTTTAAAGAATTTATTTGTAAATTATGGTGGAAAATAAGTATTTGGTCAATAACAAAAGTTCATCTCAATACTTTGTTATATACTCTTTGTTGGCAATGACAGAGGTGAAACGTTTTCTGTCTTCACAAGGTTTTCACACACAGTTGCTGGTATTTTGGCCTATTTCTCCATGCAGATCTCCTCTGGAGCAGTGATGTTTTGTGGCTGTCGCTGAGCAACACAGACTTTCAACTCCCTCCAAAGGTTTTCTATGGGGTTGGGATCTGGAGACTAGGCCACTCCAGGACCTTGAAATGCTTGTTATGAAGCCACTCCGTTGCCCAGGCGGTGTGTTTGGGATCATTGTCATGCTGAAAGACCCAACCACGTTTCCTCTTCAATGCCCTTGCAGATGGAAGGAGGTTTTCATTCAAAATCTCACGATACATGGCCCCATTCATTCTTTTACATGGATCAGTCGTCCTGGTCCTTTAGCAGAAAAACAGCCCCAAAGCATGATGTTTCCACCCCCATGCTTCACAGTAGGCATGGTGTTCTTTGGATGCAACTCAGCATTCTTTCTCCTACAAACAAGACGAGTTGAGTTTTTAGCAAAATGTTGTACATTGGTTTCATCTAACTATATGACATTCTCCCAATCCTCTTCTGGATCATCCAAATGCTCTCTAGCAAACTTCAGATGGGCCTGGACATGTACTGGCTTAAGCAGGGGGACACATCTGGCACTGCATGATTTTTAGTCCCTGGTGGCGTAGTGTGTTACTGATGGTAGCCTTTTTTACTTTGGTCCCAGCTCTCTGCAGGTCATTCACTAGTTCCCCCTGTGCGGTTCTTGGATTTTTTCTCACCGTTCTTGTGATCATTTTGACACCACAGGGTGAGATCTTGCATGGAGCCCCAGATCAAGGGAGATTAACAGTGATCTTGTATGTCTTCCATTTTCTAATAATTGCTCCCACAGTTGATTTCTTCACACCAAGCTGCTTGCCTATTGCAGATTCAGTCTTCCCAGCCTGGTCCAGGTCTACAATTTTGTTTCTGGTGTCCTTCGGCAGCTCTTTGGTCTTGGCCATAGTGGAGTTTGGAGCGTGACTGTTTGAGGTTGTGGACAGGTGTCTTTTATACTGATAAGTTCAAACAGGTGCCATTAATACAGGTAACAAGTGGAGGACAGAGGAGACTCTTAAAGAAGAAGTTACAGGTCTGTGAGAGCCAGAAATCTTGCTTGTTTGTAGGGGACCAAATACTTATTTTCCACCATAATTTGCAAATAAATTCTTGAAAAATCAGACAATGTGATTTTATGGATTTGTTTTTCTCATTATGTCTCTCATAGTTGAGGTATACCTATGATGAAAATTACAGGCCTTTCATCTTTTTAAGTGGTAGAACGTGCACAATTGGTGGCTGACTAAATACTTTTTTGCCCCACTGTATATATATATGTGCAGGGAGATGTAGATGTGCAACCCTGCCCCTCTTTCTCCTAGTGTTTTACCTGTGTGTCGGATTGTACTGTGATTCTTGCATTCTATTCATATACCAGGAAGCTCAATGAATTTTAGAAAAACACAGAAAACCACGAATATATTGAAGAAATTATAAGATGAATCCATGATATAAAGCAGTGTTTCCGAACCAGGGTGCCTCCAGCTGTGGCAAAACTACAACTCCCTGCATGCCCGGACAGCCAACGGCTGTCCGGGCATGCTGGGAGTTGTAGCTTTGCCACAGCTGGAGGCACCCTGGTTGGAAAACACTGATATAAAGTAACCATGAGTACGAAGGCTGCATCTGTAGCTGGGGCGATGTTTCTCATGGTGAGATGTGCTGGAGCCATTACACTTTTGCTGCATCATTTACAGAATTCTTCTTTCACAGAACTACTCACCCTGTCTCCACATTCCCGGTACTTACAACTTTTGGCACTGCCAGGATTACTACAGTACATTTTAGTAATACATTACCATTCTGAGGTCCTGGAGGCTGAAAATACTGAGCCTGGGAGCTGCAATCATATCCATGCAGTCATTGAGGTGACCGCACCTTCTCCTGTATGGGGCGCCATTACACTGATTCACAAATTGTGTGGAGAGAACTATGAGAAATATGAAGGACAGACGACTCCAGGCCATTACCACAACAGCCTCTGGAATTACAGAAAACAACTATAACAAACAATACAGGGCAACCCTGGATCCCCCATCTGGTCTATTACAATGTGAGAAGAGGCCATTTCATTTCTGGCCAAAAATAAAGCTTTTTAACTGCATAATAAAAAGTTTTTTCGCGATTGTTTCCAATATTTTTTCCTTTAATTCAATTTCTCAATGTTTCACTGCAAATTGTATAAAGGTACGATCACACGCGCGGATTTTTTAGCGGGTTTTCCGCTGCGTATTTGAAAGTGAGCGGGCTCTTCTCGGCTGTCCGCAGCAGATTTTCCCCAGCGGAATTTACGCTGCGGAAAATCCGCCACAGTCCCTACTGACTTCAATGGTTTTCCGCAGTGTACATTCTGCCGCGGAAAATCTGCTGCGGACAGCCGAGAAGAGCCCGCCCACTTTCAAATACGCAGCGGAAAACCCGCTAAAAAATCTGCGCGTGTGAACGTACCCTAATTTATTGTAACCAACCCTAAGCTTTAAGAGGCATTAGGTCAGTAAACAAGAATGCACCCATTCATTGACAGCAAGCAGAGGTCTTGAGAATGGGGAGATTCATTAAAACCTGTGCAAAGCTGACCAGTTGCCCATAGCAGCGAATCAGATTGCTACATTCATTTGCTTTTTAACAATAAAAGAACCAATTTAATTGGTTGCTATGGGCAACTTTTCCTCTGCACAGGTTTTGATAAATTTCCCCCAAAGTCTTCTCTAAATTTGCAGAACTTTTCTTAAAGCAGTGAGGAAACTTAAAGGGGTACTCCGGTGGAAAACTATTTTTTTTTTAAATGAACTGATGACAGAAAGTTAAACAGATTTGTAAATTACTTCTATTAAAAAAATCTTAATCCTTCCAGTACTTATTAGCTGCTGAATACTACAGAAGAAATTATTTTCTTTTTGAAACACAGTGCTCTCAGCTGACATCTCTATCCATTTTAAGAACTGGCCAGAGTAGGAGAAAATCCCCATAGCAAACATATGCTGCTCTGGACAGTTCCTAAAATGGACAAAGATGTCAGCAGAGAGCACTGTGCTCGTGATGTCAGCAGAGAGCTCTGTGTTCCAAAAAGAAAAGAATTTCCTCTGTAGTATTCAGCAGCTAATAAATACTGGAAGGATGAAGATTTTTTAATAGAAGTAATTTACAAATCTGTTTAAAGGGCAACTCTCATTAAAACTAATTTTTGCTATTGCGCTCCTTATGGTAAATAAAAAACTATTTCTAATATACTTTGGTTAAAAAAAATGAAGTTTTCTATGCTTTATTTGTGCTTAAAAAAGCTCAAGAGCACATTTACCCCCATCTTATACACAGACTTAGGACCAAGGTCCAAACACAGGAAGTGCAGCCTGGAGTGCTGAGGGGGGGGGGGGGTGTCCAACCAACAGCATATGGCAGTTCACTGTGAGAGGAGCTATGATTGGATGAGGCTGGACACACACCCTCAGCACTCCAGGCTTTACTTCCTGTGTTTGGACCTCGGTCCTATGTGCTCTTGAGCTTTTTTAAGCACAAATAAAACAAAGAAAACTTCATTTTTTTAACCAAAGTACATTAGAAATATGTTTTATTTACCATAAGAAGTTCAATAGCAAAAATTTGTTTTAATGACAGTGCCCTTTTAACTTTCTGGCACCAGTTGATTTAAAAAAAAAAAAAAAAAAAGTTTTACACCGGAGTACCCCTTTAAATCAGGAAATTCCTGCGCCACACAAGAACATCAACTACAATGCCCAGAATTGCACTTGCCTTTACTTGGGTGTTATGTGACTAGGAATGTATAGATTTTGAACAATATGTATGACTTAGACCTACAGGGCCCATTTACTCTATGTATTTTCTGAGCAAAATTCTGCTCTGCAGTTCCGCTGCGATAAATATGGTGCAGCAGCTTCCCATTGGTTTCAATGGGATTTTGCTACACCATTCACACTACGGAATTTCCGTGGTAGAAATTCCAGACCACAGACTCGGAACTGTTCAGTTTTTGTGAAATGCGCTTGGAAAGGCATTGCCATCTATAGAGACAACACATTTCCAGCTGTCCTAGCACCAGCTCATTGTGCCGGCACCCGCTACAGATGGAATCCTGATCCAGAACATTTCTGGTGTGACTGTAACCTGAGAGAAAAATGCCACCTTGCCCACATACCATGTAGCCACAGACCGGCTGTATTTGCCATTAGACACCCATAGGCCTGTGCCTTGGGCAGCAGTGTTGAAGGGGCAGCATTTTAGTGAGTAAAGAAATCATGACACCCTGACTGACCCAGTGCTATCCCACCCAGCACACCCATCTATACAGACATGAATAATCACACTTCCATTCATCCCCCCCCCCTGCTGACCGCGGAGCTCTCCTACCTCACAGCCCTGTATCAGGGACACCACAGGGGAGATTTATCAAAACCTGTCCTGAGGAAAAGTTGCCAAGTTGCCCATAGCAACCAATCAGATCGATTCTTTCATTTTGCAGAGGCCTTGTTAAAAATGAAAGCAGCGATCTGATTGGTTGCTATGGGCAACTTTTTCTCTGCACAGGTTTTGATAAATCTCTCAAACAGAGCAGGAGGAACAAAGCTCTGCAGAGGCTGCAGAGCAAAAGGACTTACTGTGACCTATGACCATGTGATCAGTCACATGTGGGGGAGGAGTCAGGCTGAGCATTCATGGTAATGTACTCCTAGGAAGGCGCAGGTAGTGAATACTAGAGCTGTGTGTGTGCAGTGCATGTAGAGAGCTGTGTGTGTGCTGCTTGTAGTAGAGCTGTGTGTGTGTGTGTGTGCAGTGCATGTAGAGAGCTGTGTGTGTGTGTGTGTGTGCTGCATGTAGAGAGCTGTGTGTGTGCTGCTTGTAGTAGAGCTGTGTGTGTGTGTGTGTGCAGTGCATGTAGAGAGCTGTGTGTGTGTGTGTGTGCTGCATGTAGAGAGCTGTGTGTGTGCTGCTTGTAGTAGAGCTGTGTGTGCAGTGCATGTAGAGAGCTGTGTGTGTGTGTGCTGCATGTAGAGAGCTGTGTGTGTGCTGCTTGTAGTAGAGCTGTGTGTGCAGTGCATGTAGAGAGCTGTGTGTGTGTGTGCAGTGCATGTAGAGAGCTGTGTGTGTGCAGTGCATGTAGAGAGCTGTGTGTGTGCTGCTTGTAGTAGAGCTGTGTGTGCAGTGCATGTAGATAGCTGTGTGTGTGTGCTGCATGTAGAGAGCTGTGTGTGTGCTGCTTGTAGTAGAGCTGTGTGTGCAGTGCATGTAGAGAGCTGTGTGTGTGTGTGCAGTGCATGTAGAGAGCTGTGTGTGTGCAGTGCATGTAGAGAGCTGTGTGTGTGCTGCTTGTAGTAGAGCTGTGTGTGCAGTGCATGTAGATAGCTGTGTGTGTGTGCTGCATGTAGAGAGCTGTGTGTGCTGCTTGTAGAGCTGTGTGTGCAGTGCATGTAGAGAGCTGTGTGTGCAGTGCATGTAGAGAGCTGTGTGTGTGTGTGTGTGCTGCATGTAGAGAGCTGTGTGTGTGCTGCTTGTAGTAGAGCTGTGTGTGCAGTGCATGTAGAGAGCTGTGTGTGTGTGTGCAGTGCATGTAGAGAGCTGTGTGTGTGCAGTGCATGTAGAGAGCTGTGTGTGTGCTGCTTGTAGTAGAGCTGTGTGTGCAGTGCATGTAGAGAGCTGTGTGTGTGTGCTGCATGTAGAGAGCTGTGTGTGCTGCTTGTAGAGCTGTGTGTGCAGTGCATGTAGAGAGCTGTGTGTGCAGTGCATGTAGAGAGCTGTGTGTGCAGTGCATGTAGAGAGCTGTGTGTGTGTGTGTGTGCTGCATGTAGAGGTGTGTGTGTGCTGCATGTAGAGAGCTGTGCGTGTGCAGTGCATGTAGAGAGCTGTGTGTGTGTGTGTGTGTGCTGCATGTAGAGGTGTGTGTGTGCTGCATGTAGTAGAGCTGTGCGTGTGCAGTGCATGTAGAGAGCTGTGTGTGCTGCATGTAGTAGAGCTGTGCGTGTGCAGTGCATGTAGAGAGCTGTGTGTGCGCAGTGCATGTAGAGCTGTGTGTGCAGTGCATGTAGAGCTGTGTGTGTGCAGTGCATGTAGTAGAGCTGTGTGTGCAGTGCATGTAGAGCTGTGTGCGCAGTGCATGTAGTAGAGCTGTGTGTGCAGTGCATGTAGAGAGCTGTGTGTGTGTGTGTGCAGTGCATGTAGAGAGCTGTGTGTGTGCAGTGCATTGAGAGCTGTGTGTGCGCAGTGCATGTAGAGAGCTGTGTGTGCAGTGCATGTAGAGAGCTGTGTGTGCAGTGCATGTAGTAGTGCTGAGTGTGTGCAGTGCATATAGAGCTGTGTGTGTGCAGTGCATGTAGAGAGCTGTGTGTGCAGTGCATGTAGAGAGCTGTGTGTGTGCAGTGCATGTAGAGAGCTGTGTGTGCAGTGCATGTAGTAGAGCTGTGTGTGCAGTGCATGTAGTAGAGCTGTGTGTGTGCAGTGCATGTAGTAGAGCTGTGTGTGTGCAGTGCATGTAGAGAGCTGTGTGTGCAGCGCATGTAGTAGAGCTGTGTGTGCAGTTCATGTAGAGAGCTGTGTGTGTGCAGTTCATGTAGTAGAGCTGTGTGTGCAGTGGATGTAGTAGAGCTGTGCATATAAAGAGAGATATATTTGTGTGTGGAGGCATGTAGTTAGAGAAATTTGGGGGCTTGAGTGGGGGACACGAGTCACAGTAATGTGGGGTCTTGGGGAGGCATGAGGCACAGTAATGTGGGGTCTTGGGGAGGCACACTAATGTGGGGGCTTGGGGAGGCATGAGGCACAGTAATGTGGGGGTTTGGGGAGGCATGAGGCACAGTAATGTGGGGGCTTGGGGAAATGTAGAGCACAGTAATTTAGGGGTTGGGGGTATAATGGTGACATGAGGCACAGTAATGGTGAGGGGTGTTTAAGATGCTGACACAAAGCAGTAGGCACCGTAATGGGGAGAATGCTGACCTGAAGCACAGTATATAAAATGGTGGGGGAGTGCGGGCATAAACACTAAGGCGGTGAGGTACAGTATATAAATTATATATAAAAACAGAAAAACCTAACACTGGACACTGAGACATATTTTATATAACATAATCTTTATTGAACACAAAAAATGTACAGACCAGATAAAAACATTTAATAGACCAGCAACAGTCAGACTGCAAAGCTTGCTGAAGCAGAATCAATACATGTATGATGTATTGCACAAATATGTATAATAATATATTGCACATACAGTCATGGCCGTAAATGTTGGCACCCCTGAAATTTTTCAAGAAAATTAAGTATTTATCACAGAAAAGGATTGCAGTAACACGTTTTGCTATACACATGTTTATTTTCTTTGTGTGTATTGGAACTAAACCAAAAAAGG
The DNA here is from genome assembly GCF_029499605.1 of Hyla sarda. Lineage (NCBI taxonomy): Eukaryota > Metazoa > Chordata > Amphibia > Anura > Hylidae > Hyla > Hyla sarda. The sequence goes on from NC_079194.1 coordinate 147,516,966, forward strand.
GAGGAAAAAAAGCAAATTGGACATAATGACACCAAACTCCAAAGATGGGCTGGACAAAATTATTGCCACCCTTAACTTAATATTTGGTTGCACACCCTTTGGAGAAAATAACTAAAATCAATCGCTTCCTATAACCATCAATAAGCTTCTTACACCTCTCAGCCGGAATGTTGGATTACTCTTCCTTTGCAAACTGCCCCAGGTCTCGCTTATTGGAAGGGCGCCTTTTCCCAACAGCAATTTTAAGATCTCTCCACAGATGTTCAATGGGGTTTAGATCGGGACTCATTGCTGCCCCTTCAGAACTCTCCAGCGCTTTGTTGCCATCCATTTCTGGGTGCTTTTTGAAGTATATAAAGGTTATTAGTCTTCAGCTCAATATCAAAAAAGATTAAGTGGTAGATGTCTGGTGTCTGAAAGAGAAAAAGACAACAGTAACGCTAATAGCTTAATGAAAATAAAATGGATGCGTATCCCGCAGGGCCCTACGGTAGCGCAATGATAAGAATCACAATATAAAATACATAAAATGGTTAAGCAATAGACTTCAGCAATAAATTCAGCATACACTGCAGAATAGAAAAGGATAGAAATGATCAATCCTCTAAAGGTGGTTACTTGTAACTAGTATATGTCACGGTTAGAGCATGAATTGACACAAAAATGATAGCGTGTCTGTGTTGTCGAAGAGATTTTGCTAAAAAGATTAATTCCACCTGTAAAAATCAAAAGAAATGTCCTGTAAATGTGAACAGTCCTTTAAATAAAATGATGAAATAGATAATGACTTGTAGCAGGTGACGTCCTGAAAAAATGAATATGGTCCTGAAACAATTATGAATGATCATGTGCAGTTCAAACAGCAATACTAGATCGTAAATGCCGGTTAGTCCACTCCGCATTGAATAACTCTGCAATAGGAATAATAACAATTGTGCCACTCACCGCACTGCCGTCAGGCTGAGTTGGATGAATTCAGATGTGCTCCAGCCAGATGTTTAGCAACAATGTTCTTGAGATGGAGGGTTTCAAACCGGCTTTGACTGATCAATGGCAAAATAGATCCGTAATGGAAATGAATATTTGAAAGTCTCTCCAATTGCGATAGTCCAATAATCGCTGTAAAACCGCAACTGTAATGTGAACTGGAGCTGAGTGTAAGAAGCTTAATCTCCGTCACCAAACGCGTTTTGGGGTTATAGAAACATTAGTTGTACCCCTTCTTCAGTGGTATATGCCCTAACGCAGTGGCTACTCACTTATATATGTCTCTCAACGATGGACACTAAATTAGGGTTACATCTAAGACCAGGTAGGAAATAATGACATGGACTCAGCACACTAAGTGAGTGCAAATCTCCGGAATGGAGGTTCATCTGAACTATAGATGGAGAATTCAATACAATATAAACATATGATTCAAACACATAGTGCTGCTCCATACAGATCCAATTAGGGTCTGAATAATAATGATACAACAACAAAATAATGGTAATGATGACAGTAAGTCATGAATAGCGTAATGATGAATAAATAAAAATAAATGCAAAAATAAATATAGAAATGGGAATATGAATAAAAATGTAAATAAAAAAATGTAAATAAATGAGAATGGATGTAGTAGAATAAAATGAAAAATGAAAAAATGCGGTACATAATAAAATGAAGAAATAAAAATAAATATAAATAAAAGTAAAGATGTAAATGAAGATAAAATTAAGAATAAAAAAAAATTATAAAAAAAAAACAAATAAAAAAAATAGAAAATTAATAATAAAAATAAAATAAAAATAGAGATAAAGATAAAAATAAGAATAGAAATAAAAATAAATAGAAGTAGAGAACGAAACAGTTAATGACACAGGAGACAAGCCAGGGAATGATGCATATAGCCAGTTAATAACTGACAAAATGGTGGTCAGGGTAGTCTACTAAAAATTACAACCCCCTAGAGGAAACCAAAAAGTTCTAGATTGGAATTGAGACCCTTCGGTTCTAGGCTCTCAAATTCAAATATTTTCTGAGCCTCAGCTCTGGACATACGGGTTACGGGACATGCAGCTTTTTGAAGTATGTTTGGGGTCATTGTCCTGCTGGAAGACCCAAGATCTCAGATGCAAACCCAGCTTTCTGACACTGGGCTGTACAGTGCGACACAAAATCCATTGGTAATCCTCAGATTTCATGATGCCTTGCACACATTCAAGGCACCCAGTCCCAGAGGCAGCAAAACAACCCCAAAACATCATTGAACCTCCACCCTATTTCACTGTAGGTACTGTGTTCTTTTCTTTGTAGGCCTCATTCCGTTTTCGGTAAACAGTAGAATGATGTGCTTTACTAAAAAGCACAGTGTGAGGTAGTATTATATTCAGAGGATACAGTGTGTGGTGGTAATAATTAGAGGGCGCAGTGTGAGGTAGTATTATATTCAGAGGATACAGTGTGTGGTAGTATTATATTCTGAGGGCACTGTGTGAGGTAGTATTATATTCAGAGGATACAGTGTGTGGCAGTGTTATAATATATTGTTTTCATATAGATGATAAGAATCCACTGATGAAGTGAGGAGCCAATACCATCTGAGTGTTAAGTTCTGCAGAGTGAAAATTTAGCTTGAAAAACTCAAGGCGGTATGTACCAGCTGAATTAGATAGAGAACACGTCTCTGATATCATTGCGTATTCTCCTCACTATGTCCCATCACAGCTGGAGTCACTTGTAAGTTCTGCAGTATTGATGGATAAAACAACAACTCCCAGCATAACCTTTCCACCATGAAGGTCACACTGGGAGCTGTAGTTTTACATGGTTAAATGGTTAAAACTTCTTTAGCGCTTTCTTGGTTGGGGGGGGGGGGGGCACCATTTTCTACCCACTGGGTGACACCAACCCTAGCAACGCCCCTGGTTGTGGATTTATGATTGATCTCACCCCTTTCTGTGTATAGGGGTGAGATCCAGGGTGACTCTGCAACAAAACAGGCATGCGTTTTTTGCTGCACATTTGTGACTCTAGATGAACACTTGTGGGATGGATTCAGTGTGAACGCTTAGGGTTGCATGATCCGTATGTACAGCCCTTGGCACAGAGCTGCCTCTTCAACTCTACCACCCGCTATTCCAGAACACAGCTACATAGTAATGACGGTTATGGTATCTCAGCGCACACATGGGATTTTCTAGATGTGCGTGCTCTCTGTGTTTTCCTAATCTGTTCTACCAGTGACATTATGGTGTTTATGTGATGAAAAGGTCACTATGTCACAGTATCTGCTGCTGCCCAACTCGCCCTTACAAGCAGATGTTTTCACTTACATAGAAGTCATTAAACCAAATGCACGTAAATAGTGGTTATGGCAGGAGGACACTTCCACCTACACATTTACAACGAGAGTCACAGAAGATGTGTAAGGAGAATAACTAGAGTAGTGCTAGAAGATATGGGATAGATAACCGGATGGATAGATTGATAGATATGGGAGGGATAAGTGGATAGATAGATGGATCGATAGATAGACGTAGAAGAAAAACAGCACATCCCATATAGTTGAATAACCAGGATAGGTGCACCCAGAATCTGGAGCCTGGGTCAAGGGCTGCTCACTTCAAACAGCACAAAAGAGCTCTCCACAGCACAAAATAATCTTTTGTAAAGACACCTATAAACTTCAATAGTTTTGCTACATATGGTGCTGTGGAGAACTCTTTTTTGCTTGAAGAATATGGGATGTATAGATAGATATTTTACTGCGTATTTGCAGCTGTGTATTTTCCTACCCAAAAAGTCAAGGAAATATGCAGGACGATACAGCATGTGTGACCCTACCCTTAGGGGTGGGGCTTAACTCTCCTGAATTTTGTCTTCAGCAACTACTGAAAGTAGGGTTAATAAAAACAAAACCATACAGATTTACAAAAATCTTTTCACACAACAGGTATGCTTTAACTAGGGGTGCACTGAAATGAAAATTTTGGACTGAAACCAAAACTTCAGATTTGCTTGTCCGAAACTGAAAACGCTGAGAATTGTAGTTCTGCATCAGTTGCAGTGCCACAGGTTGAAGCATTAGATCACTGCTGTATAGAAGTACATGCACAGAGTATATTCAGGTGTTATTGCCCTTTATGCATTGCTGGTAGTTGTCATGCCGAGAGTTTTAGTTACAGCTATTGCCAGGCCCAGTAACACAAGAGTAAACCTTGTGCTGCTGCTATAGAGCAGTGATCTACTACCTGTGGCTCTGCATCTGGTGGAGAACTACAGCTGGCAAGCCACGCCCTTTTTTGCAACAAAATAAACAATTTAAGCTTTTGTTTCTTTTTTCATGTTCCCAGTGGCTCAGAAGTTTACATACATGACAGTCCGCATTGCCATTTTCTGTCATGAAAAGTCGCAAACTTCTTTCTCGATTTGCAAAAATGTTATGACTTTTCTTTTAGTGACTTTTGTACCACCTCCACCAAAGGGGTGTGGTTTAGCTGAAGTTAGTTTTTAGCCATATTTACTATATGTGACTGTTTAAAAAGTCACTAACTTTTTCCGCAACTCCACAAATAAAAAGTACATTAAATTGAGTAAATTTATCATACAGTGTGAGACAATTTGATACATTTTGTGCATTCAAAACTGTCATAAAGTGCAAGCTTGAAAGAATGATTTAGAAAGTCATAAATTTGTCATAATTGGCTTTAAATTGTCTAACTTGGGTCACATGTTTTTTCTTCCTGACAGACCTGGTGTCGCTGGAGTCAGGTTTGTCAGCCTTCTACCTCACACGTGCTTTCCAGTTCTGCACATATATAAGTTTTCTTTTGGACTCAGGTTAGGGCTTTGCTATGGTCACTCCAATATCTTCACTATTGTAAAAATTCATATGCTGCTGGGGTAAGGGAAAAATAGAAAAAAAAAAGCCATACTCCTCCTCCTTGTCCCCCAATCTTTTCTTTTCTTCCTGCTTCTGAGATGAGTGTTTGGTCAAGGACCTGCCGGATCAGCCAATCACTAGCCGTAGTGGTGTAACATCTAGGCCAATAATTGGCTCAGTTTGCCGGTCCTTCCGAGTGCTCATCTCAGAAAACAGAAGATCGGGGGACTTGATGGAGCCGAAAGGAATCTTTCAAAATGCTGGAATACCTTTTTAACTTTCTGGCTGCTGTTATGAGGTGTAGCTTCCATATCTCCTTGTAACTTTCCTTCCTTTAATATATTTTGTAAAGTGTACCAGTCCCTACTACAGCACTCCAAAAACATGATGCTGCCATGCCTGTGTTCTTTGACTTCCAACTTCCCCTTTTTATCTTATACATAGCAATGGTTATTATGGCCATACAGTTTCATTTTTGTTTAATCAGACTAGAAGACATTTTATTAGTGTGGTTTTGCAGCAGTGGCTTCTTGCCTAGTGGCCCTTCAGGTCATATAAATACATAACACGTTTACTGTTGATGTAGATACTCTACACCTGTTAGTTTCCTAACTACTCCTAACACTCCTCCCACCCTTAAAAAAAATAATAATAATTCTGAGCTTTAAAAAGGTCTGTATTTTACCTTTATTCTTGCTCACATAGTGTAATCTCCCAGCAGGAGAAAGTGGGCGTTTCCCAGCAGGCATGACATCACTGAAGCCTGCTGGGGGACCACTTCCGCCCTCACATCATTGCAGTGCTGTGATGAATAAAAGACCTCAAGCTCTGTGCAGCTTTCAGTGAGGCTATGTGCAGCTGTCAATCAAGCTCAGTGCAGTAAAACACTTCCTGTGTTTGGTCTCCTGCCAGGCCGGGAGGATACCAAACACACTGTATTAACCGTGGCAGAGAACAGAGCCACCTAGAGGCCATTTTTTTCTATTACATTTTAAACGTATATATGTTGATAATACAAGGAACACTATATTAAAAGTTTTATTTGGTGACAGGTACACCTTAAATCTGACATAGTCCTCTGGATACTGGTATCTGAAAACCAAAACAAAAAAGTTAGTAACTATAAGTTGCTCTTGCCTGCTGCACAAGCAGCAGCAGCCAGTTGTGTATTGCACGAGGGAACTGGACTTACCACTGTTTAATTCAGACTGGCCTACAATAAGTTTAGTAGTGATGCTGTAGATCTCCACACAACCCCTCTCTTGCTGGGCCAGACGCAGAGCACTCAACCCAGCAATTAAAGGGGACAGTAAGCAGTGATGCATAGCATTACCACTTAACTCCTTCCTGGCTGACTGAGCTGGAGGCATACAATGATGCATACTGCTTAGCCCAAGCTGGACCCACAGCTGTTTTGCCACAGGCCCAGCTCAGAAGCAAGAGGTGCATCCAGCTCCTATACAGTAAACAGTGGTGCGCTGTGCACTGCTGTTCACTGTAAGGTCGGCAGAGGTAAATGGTAAAGCTAAGCATCACCCATGGAGTGTCAAACCCACATGTTTACTGGATTTCACACAGCTAAATCTGCTTTGAATTTGGTACGTGTGAATGTTCCCTAAAGAATATTTAATAAATAAATAATACAGTACAATGTAAGAAAAAAAAATGCAAACATTAACAAACATAAAAAAATTTAAAACTGTGTGTGTCCTTAACCGAACGTGTACTTGTGTTCCGAACTGTATTGAGCAGGGTAGCAAAAATGACAAACACTGTAAATAAAAATAAAAAGAATTAGGGGATACATTCCCGTTAAATACTGACACAGTTACCACCTACAGTTACCTCACATGATGTTAATCAATCATTATTTTTTGGAATTTCTGACCCACTGAAATGTTAATATAGTGAATTATAAATTCAATTATCTGTTTGTAAATAATTGTTGGGAAAAAAAAATAGATTGTGTCATGTACAAAGTAGATATCTAAAACAACTCTCTAAACCTAGTTTTGTTGACATTAAATCTGGAGTGAGGATAAAAACAAGGTAGAAGGATTTGCATTGGATCAATATGACAAAGACAGACAGATAGATACTAGACAGACTCATCTTTTAGCACAGTCACCAGATCCCGTCTTTATTCTTTTATCTATCTTAGTTGAAGATTTAAGGGGATGTCTGTGGCTCTAATATGAAGATCTGTCCTAGTCAGATCATTGGGGTTACATCTTCTTCAATCAGCTAATAGGTGGGGATGGACTCGGACCCCCACTGATCTGATATTAATGGCCTATCCTAGGGGTGGTCACACCTGAGTCTGTTTGGCAGCCCTGGGGAGCCAGGCCTACCACAGACATGAGACAGCATCACCCTAAGCATAAACACTGCAGGTTCCATGCCGCCCAGGCCTCTTCTGTAATGTTTAATCTGAGAGACTGAGAATGAAGATCCAGCTTGTACTTAAAGCTGGCTGTCTCCTCCTAACATATAGCCCAAATATAATGGCACCATTATTTACTCTAAGAATCCCGACGATAATCCATTCTGCCTGTATCATGTTAGGAGCAGACATCCACGGGCATAACAAGTGTCACAAAGCACCACTGACCTGCAAAACATCAATGCCAACCTCTACGCCAAAGATTCTTCTGTGGCATGATGTAAATCAGGGGCTGGATGCATGCCAGAACTTTGCACAAAGGGACATGGACTCCCTGTAGTCACTGCAAGGAGCACTGCCCAGCTTTCTGGTATCAGGCTGCTGCCAGTAAAGCCTCAATACCCACAGTGTCCCCAATGCTACACTGAAGACGTGATATTCTTTTCTAATCTATGGGATGACTGTTTTGGGTTGGCAAAAAAACTACTGAGATCAGATTGAAATGTTGGAACCAATGCTTTGAATGAATGAGCTGGGCTGCAGCACATACAGATGAGTTTCTATATCTTGTATCCAAATATGAAGGCCTAGGTCACCATCCTGGATTCACTTTCCCAGTTTACCAGCTCATATGTCATTTACCCAGAATTCACGGCTTCAGTGCAGACACCAGGTCTTAGTCGTGCAGGAAACGTTCTCATAGATCTGGACCCAGTGTCCGGCTCGGGAGAGGAAATGATCATTGTCAGGCTCCATTTGATGACTGTCTTATCTCCCAGCAGGGCACATTTCTCGCTGTCTCCTTAATAGCGTTCTCAGGGTCCCTATCTCCCCTCTCTGTGTCTGATCTCCCCTATAGTCTTTCAAGTTGAGCTTTTATCGAGGACAGTTCAGAATTTTGACCCTTTGCTGTTAGATTCCTCCCACTGCGAGGGCCACAGAGAAGCTTCAAGTATGTGCTCAATTCTCCTCACACATCATTGCTGCTCCTTAATGAAGCTCAACTAATAGAATTGTTCCTCTTGATTATTTTCAAGCAGCGCTACTTCTTAAATAAAACATATGGCAGAAGTCGGACCCAGCCCAGTGTGAGAAAACACACATAGAAGCACCACTGCGGGGGTCACAAACTTTATAACAAGCATACACACAAAATGGGTTACATCACTAGGCTCCCCTGCGACTAACAGAACATTGCTCTACCCTCCAAAGAGACAGATACAGCATTATATAGTTTGCATCACTGAGCTCTCTGGTAGTCTGCAGAGCATTGCATCCTCTCTTTCTCCTGACAGATACATACTGATATTCTGCAGATTTGTACACCATTGACCCCTCTCTCTCAATATCTGCCACTCTACTTCCAGAAATATACATAGTAAATGTATAATAATTATTTACTATGTGAATATTATTTCACCACTCCATGTATCTGATCAAGGCAGAATACTGCTCAGCCTAATCGTAGAAAGAACTGTAGTTACACTAGTTGCATAGTCCTCTCTATCTCTATAGAGGAGCAGGAGGATGACCAGCCTTAGCTATGTGTTACCCATGTGGGTGCAGAGGGCACTGGCTGCTACACTGCTAGTGGTAGCGGTGGGTGATAGTGGATAGCTGAGTGCACCCAAAGTGCAGCAACTTACCCCTCCACACCTTGCATCTGCCACTGTTTGTGCTTGTGCCATCTATAATGTGTGAGCACAGGAGGTTCTACATTTACTGTGGGGAAAACGGAGAGGATCCACAGTGTGGTGGGAAAGGAAGCCCTACTATTGTGTTGTGCAACAAAATGGGGACTAGGAGTTTGAATAGAGGTGGGCAAAGTCCTGGAAACTGAGGAGCCGGCAGATTCTGTAGAGATGAATAGGGGGCTGAAGGGTTGGCCCCAGGGGCATAGCTAGAAACCACAGGGCCCCCATTCAAAAAAATGCCTTGCGGCCCTCTACCCCTAAGGGTATGTTCACACGTAACAGGTCAGCAGTGTATATTACGCTGCTGATCCGTCGATGACCTGGCCCTATAGTGTGTCTCCAGCTGTTTTCCTCATGTCCTGCCTGCAGCAGCATGTGCCCGTGGCGACTCGCAGGTCCCTATGTAGCTGCTCGTAGCGGCGGATTGTTGTTGTGAGCAGCACACGGGGGAAATCAGGTGGAGGTCAGGCGGATGAGCGGGCGGTCCGGCTACATTGCGGATGGAGAGGAGCAGGGCTTCCTGGACTTGGTGCCGTACGTGCCCTGCCCCTCCTGCTCCACTCACTTAATGCGTGCCGCGCTGTCCCCACCTATTCCAGGTCCTGATGCCGCCGTACTGTCCCAGGTCCTAATGCATACTCTGCTGCTGGATGGACAGGTCTGGTAGCAGTGGCTGTCATATTGATGTGAATGTGGCAAGGCCTAAGATCTGAGACTTTTTTCTTCTGATTGCTGCTTTTTTTGTACTTTATTGTGTATCTAATAAAGAAGCATTTGTTGATAATTTCTATGTGCGGTTTGGTGCATATTGATAGGTATTCTTTCAGATAACAGAGGAAGGATTTTCTTGTAAGCTGCGGCCTGCGCAATGGCATTAGAATTGTTGTCTTTGCAGCTTTGAGTCAGGCAGTCAGCTGAGGTCAGGTGGTGTGCGGAGCCATGAAAGTTTTGTTTTATTTTCAGCTAAAACCATGTTTTTTTTTTCTATGTAAAATCATTTTTTTTCATATTCCCCTTTTTAGTTATCTTGGAGCGATTAATAAAGAAGACATGCTGTATCACGTTATGGAGCTGAGGTGATGAAGCACAGGGCCTGGTGAACACTTGGACAATCTGAGGGGACGATCACTGTGAACATCAAACAGCTGCTGACCAGGAGCAGGGCTGACATTGGGGCAGGGCACTGAACTTTTTGTCTGGTTCCAGGATCCCTAACTTGAACTGCCGTATCAATATGCATTTTTTTTTAAATCAACTGGTGCCAGTAAGTTAAACAGATTTGTAAATGACTTCTGTTAAAAAATCTTTACGCTTCCAGTACTTATTAGCAGCTGTATGCTACAGAGGAAATTCTTTTTTCTTTTTGAATTTCTTTTTTGTCTTGTCCATAGTGCTCTCTGCTGACACCTGATGCCCGTATCAGGAACTGTCCAAAGCAGGAGAAAATCCCCATAGCAAACCTATGCTGCTCTGGACAGTTCCTGACATGGACAGAGGTGTCAGCAGAGAGCACTGTGGACAAGACAAAAAAGAAATTCAAAAAGAAAATAATTTCCTCTGTAGCATACAACTGAAATGATTGATATTTTTAAATAGAAGTAATTTACAAATATGTTTAACTTTCTGGCACCAGTTCATTTAAAAAAAAAAAAAAGCCATGTTTCTTACCCTGCCATTGTTTTGGTGAAGGGCCGCTTAAAGGAGTACTCCAGCCCTAAGACATATTATCCCCTGAATGCTCACGACTGCAGGAATACAAGTCTATGGGAGGGGTGTGACGGCCGTCATAAAGGGCTACAGCCTACAAGACAGGACAGTTATGCACTGGACACCGGCATCCCAACAAATGCTGTGCCATGACATGCATCCTAGTCAGGACATTGACTTTAAGGGCAGCAACTCGAGATCTAGTGGGATCTGGGTCAGGTAAATATAAATTTATATTTTTTCCAGAGAAAAGAAGGAGTAATATTTCGGGCACTATTCAGACACTACTGCTAAAGAGAGGGGCACTATTTTATTATTGAGACACAAAAAGGATGATAATAAAGGTGGGTTGTTATTGTTTTGGATAAGAAAAGGGGCTTTATTAATCCCATAAAGGGGTGCTCTAGGGTAGTTAAGAAAAATAAAAATGCCCTAAAGCCACCACAATATCTGTTCTGTGTCCTCTGTAGTTATCTATGTGGTTTTGGCAGCTCTTGTGGCCCCTGTAGTCTCAATAAAATCTTAATCCTTCCAGTACTTATCAGCTGCTGTATACTACAGAGGAAATTATTTTATTTTTTAATTTATTTTCTGTCTGTCCACGGTGCTCTCTGTTGACACCTCTGTTCATGTCAGGAACTGTCCATACCAGGAGAGGATTGCTATGGGGAATTGTTCCTGCTCTGGACAGTTCCTGACATGGACATAGGTGACAGCAGAGAGCTACGTGGGCAGACAGAAAATAAATTCAAAAAGAAAAGAACTTCTGTATTATACAGCAGCTGATAAGTACTGGAATGATTAAGATTTTTTAATAGAAGTAATTTACAAATCTGTTTAACTTTCTGGCACCAGTTGATTTAAAAATTTTTTTTCCACCAGAGTACTCCTTTTTCCTTCCTTACAGCCCAGGCGACAACTCCCAGAAGTCAGTGCAGCTCTGTGTAATGGCTGGCAGCCAGTTGCTCTTACTATCTTTGTGCATGCTGTGTTGTTGTCATCAGCACACACTATATGTCTTTTCTTTTAAACTATCCTTCCCCCCAGATAAATCATGCCATGCTCTGAATGGCAGCAGTCAGTGATAAGATCTACAGCAGGAAAAGAGCAGAGTTATGTGCTGAGTTGTGACTGAGAATCTTCAATGGGCTTCTCTGCCGCAAGGTCCTCACACAGACAGGGGAAGGGTGAGGGGAGGTGTGCCTGTAAAGCCAGAAATCACATGGTGTTTGTCTTGCAGGAGGGTGGGGGCTAGGTCTCAGTTAGGGGTTTACACAAAGACAAGCAGGATCTGAATATGACATCTTTCGCTCACTCCCTGCATGTAAGTGATAGCTGAAAGAGGGAAACTGCTCTATATAGCTAATGAATGATATTTAGACAAATAAATAGGTTGGTGAGAGGGAAAGGATGGATTATGGGTTTAGTTCCCCGGAGTACCCCTTTAAGGACTTAAGTATCCCCCCCCCCCCTTCTTATATCCATAACACTTAAAATTTTCCACCTACAGACCCATGAGAGCTTAATTTTTGTACATTATAATGAAATCACTCATGCATCAGTGAAACCCAAAAAAGTATTTGTGGGGCAAAAAAACCCCCCACCATTTTGCAACCATTGGGCATTCTGTTTCTATGCAGTGCACTTTTAAGTACAAATTACACATTGGTCCAGATTATCAAACTGAGTGACTGATCAAACAGTTGCTGTGTGAAAATCACTTCACTTTTTCTCTCACACAGTTTGATAAATCTGGGCCATTATCTTTGTTCTGTTGGTTCATACGCTTACAACTTTACCCAATTTATATAGGTTTTGGTGTATTTTACTAGTATAAATTTTTTTTGACTGTTTGTATGAAAATTAGCATGCTTAAAATTTTCCTCTTGATGTAAATCATCAATTTTAGACTTTGCTATTTTTTTACCTTGTCGTCATATACTGTGCGGTTTCATGAAATTTTTTTATGGTTTGGACACTTCTGCCGCAACGATACCACATATGTTTAATTTTTTTAACCCCTTAAACACCCATGATGGTGCTATTAAACGGGTATTCCAGGAAAAAACTTTTTTTTATATATATCAACTGGCTCCAGAAAGTTAAACAGATTTGTAAATTACTTCTATTAAAAAATCTTAATCCTTTCAGTACTTATGAGCTTCTGAAGTTGAAGTTGTTCTTTTCTGCCTAAATCCTCTCTGATGACACCTGTCTCGGGAAACGCCCAGTTTAGAAGAGGTTTGCTATGGGGATTTCCTTCTAAACTGGGCGTTTCCCGAGACAGGTGTCATCAGAGAGGATTTAGACAGAAAAGAACAACCTTAACTTCAGACGCTCATAAGTACTGAAAGGATTAAGAAATTTTAATAGAAGTAATTTACAAATCTGTTTAACTTTCTGGAGCCAGTTGATATATAAAAAAAAAGTTTTTTTCCGGGAATACCCCTTTAAAGATGTTTGGTGCGGGCTCCAGCATGCGGCAATCGCCGTTTCTGGCTATTAACCTTTTAGATCACTGTTGTTAATGCTGACAGCAGCGTCTAAATGAACATTGAAATGGCCCCTGGTGGTTTAATGTGGTGAATTGCGATCGTGGTGGTGGGTCGATCCCCTGTTGAGGTATTTCTTCTTCTGTCCAGTCTGTGGCTTGGATTCTGCTAGAGCCTCTCTTCTATTGTACTGCGTTGATCTGTATAGGGAATCTAAGGGGACCAACAAAGTGTAACATTTTTTTTTAATAAAGGTCTAACCTACATACATTAACCCCTTCCTTATCAAACATTTAAATCACCCCCTTTGCCCATTTTTAATATAAAAATATATGTAAACATAATAAAAATAAACACATTTGGTATCGCAGCGTGTGTAATTGTCTGAACAATTAAAATATAACATTGGTTATCCAGTATGGTGAACGATGTTAATGTAGAAAAAACTTTGCAAACCACAGAATTGTGTTATTTTTATCACATTATATCCCAGAAAAAAATGAAGTAAAAAGCGATCAAAAAGTCAGATCAATACCACAATGGTACCGATATAAACTACAGATCACAGGACAAAAAATTAGCCCTCATACAACCTGGTTATCAAGAAATAAAAAAGTTATAGGGGTCAGAAAATGGCAATGATTCTTTTTTTCTTTTTTTATTTATTAAAAAGTTTCCATTTTTTTTTAATTAGTAAAACAGGATGCAAACTATACAAATTGTATATTGTTTATTCACACCAACCTAAAATATCAAGATTACATGTTAGTTTGACCATATGGTGAATGGCATAAAAGAAGAACCCTCCCAAATTTGCAAAACTACTTTTCAGTTTTGGAGCATATGTTAATATGGAAAAATGAATGAAGACATCAAAAAGAACTATTGGTCCCACAAACAAGCCCTTATATGGGTGTGTAGATGAAAAAATAAAAGCATTTAGGCTATTAACGGGCAAGGAGAAAAAAACTAAAGTGCAACAGCCAAAATTTGCCCAGTCTTTAAGGGGTTAAAAATGGGAAAAGGGGAGTAATCCCACATCCTAGTGCCCTGGTACTTAACCCAGCAGGATGTACATTTACTTCCTGTACAAAAAAGCGAGCACAGTGATTTGCACCATTAACCCTTCAGACGCCTGATCAATGAGGGGTCCTGATGGAAAAATGATATGCATAGACACCTTCTATTAACCCTGATGACACTAGGTGTAGATTTTTGGTGTTGAAGCAATGCAGCAGAGCAACTGAATGACCCATGCACACTACTTGGAATTAAAGGGTTACTCCACTCCCAAGCGTCCGGAACATAGACGTGCATTGAGGGGGCAAGACGTAACATCACATGACGGGGTGTGATGTCACGAGGGGGGGGGTGTGTGAACACGGCAGCCCGCACACAGCGTTCGGAACTCAATGTTCCGGAAGCTGGGTAGCGGAGTAACCCTTTAAATCTGAGCTGACTATGTTTGCAGCAGACTCCCCTTTATCTCAAGGGAGTCTGCTGCTCAGTAAACTCCAAGGAAGTTCTGCAGCAAAACTTCCAATGCGAATCTGGATTCTGGAGAAATAATGAACAAGCTGCCTGGAAAAGCCCATTAGTCAATGGGACTTTAAAGGGGTTAATATTCACAGAATTTCTGTAGTAGGCTCTTAATGTACATCAGGGGTCTCAAACTCCTGGCCTGCGGGCCATTTGCGGCACGCTGAACAAAAGTTTGCGGCCTGCAACAGGGATCTGGAATTTGTATCACCCGACATGCAGTTCCGGGCACTGGGCAGGTGATTTCTTCAGGCATTTAGCCCTGCTTTGGGCAAGCAGCGCTAAATGATGGAAGAAATTCACACACACTGGCAAACTGCTACAGTATGTACTTACATCTCCCTGTGACAGCCTATTACGAACCTTCCTGGAGGGGTGCGCACGATTGGGGACATTTGTCCTGTGCGGCGCTTGTGATGACGTCACCTATCGTGTGCATCCCCGCAAAGAAGGCTCGCCATCGGCTGCTGCAGAAAGATGTAAGTACCAGTGGCGGGTGACACTATGGCCGCTCAGCACCCTCCCCCCTTTCAGCTGTGCCGTCCACTAGCAGCACCCCCCCCACCCCCTGGTCCTCAGCTGTGGGAGGCACATCTACGGTTAGCACCCCAACAACCCCCCCACCCATTCTGAGCTGTGCCGCTCACTTACGCTGGCATTACGCAGGTCGCAACCAGGAACAACAGGGATGATAATGAGTGATGCTTGGCATAGCAATGTGGGGGGGGGGGGGGAGTGATGCAGACATGATAAGGGCACAATAATGGGCGGCGGGGGGGCTGGGGGGATGATAAGGCTGATATTAATCATATCATCGTCATCACCCCCCCACATTACTGTGCCCCATCATGTCTGCATCACCCCCCCCCCACATTACTGTGTCTCAAGATGTGTGCTCCACACACCCACACATTACTGTGCCTGCAGTGTGTAATAATATTATATTCAGAGAGTGCAGTGTAATAGTATTATATTCGGAGGATGCAGTGTGTGATAGTATTATATTCAGAGGGCACAGTGTGTGGAAGAATTCTATTTAGAAGGGGCAGTATTATATTGAGGAAGCAGTGTGTGATACTATTATATTCAGAGGGTACAGTATATGGCAGTATTATATTCAGAGGATACAATGACTGGCAGTGTTATATTATATTATGTTTTCAAAGGAATCAGAATCTTCTGATGAAGGAGCCATCTGGGTGTCAAGCTCTGCAGAGAGAAAATTTAGCTTGAAGAAGTCACAGCGGTATGTACCTAAATTCGATAAGGAAAGATTATAGAGAAGACATCAAGACCTGTGAGTTACTTATATCATTGTCTGATATGTCCAATCAGGGCTGTAGCGATTACTTTCAATATGTATCTTTGTCAACATTTTACATTTGGTGGGGGTGACACCATTTTGTACCGCATCGGGTGACACCAACCCTAGCAACGCCACTGGTAAGTACTGTAGCAGTGCTTGCCTAATGACTCAATAGGGAGGACCTGCTAATCCCCAGGGGCTAACGGTAACTTATTTTCTTAGGGGGCATAATTGTTTAAATAGGAGCCCTACCTGCCGGGGGTATTATCTATCTGGGGGTCTGTACAGCTATTTGGAACCCCTACCTGATCATCAGTGATGGAGATCATATCTATCTGTGGCCTCTATACCTACTTGGGAGCCCTACCTGATGGGGGTCATATCTATCTGGGGGCCTGTGTACCTACTGGGGAGCCATACCAGATGGGGGTCATATCTATATGGGGGCCTGTGTACCTACTGGGGAGCCCTACCTGATTGGGGGCATTATATTTCAGGGGCACATGATGGGGGCATTATATGTGAGGGGCGCATGATGGGGGCGTTATATGTGAGGGGTGCATGATGGGGGCGTTATATGTGAGGGGCGCATGATGGGGGCATTATATGTGAGGGGCGCATGATGGGGGCATTATATGTGAGGGGTGCATGATGGGGGCGTTATATGTGAGGGGCGCATGATGGGGGCATTATATGTGAGGGGCGCATGATGGGGGCATTATATGTGAGGGGCGCATGATGGGGGCATTATATGTGAGGGGCACATGCGACCCAGCCGCTATCTCCAGTGGCCCCCAGATAATTTGAGTTTGAGACCCTGATGTACTTGATGGTGGAGCAAACACTAATATCTTGCTATAGGTCTTCCTTTGGGCAGACCACGATTTTCAGTACCAGTCAAAAGTCAGATGCGCTCAGAAATCTGTGGCTACACACAATCGTGTCTCTTAGCTCTACAGGCAGTTCTTTCCATCTCATGGTTTGGTTTTTGCTCTGATATGCATTGTCAGCTGTGATGGACAGGGCTGTGTGTCTCCAGGATAAATTTCAGGGGTCATAGCAAAGGGTCTGAATACTTATGTCAATGCGAAATTTTAGTTTTTCCTTTACAATTAGCAAAATGTTCTATATTTATATATTAAAATTCTGTTTTTTATTTTCTCATGGGATACTGAATGCAGAATGATGGAAGGAAACTTAATATTTTTTTATTTTGAAATTTGAAAAAAAGAAAAGCGTCTTAAGACTTTATATGCATTGTATATATTATAAACCACTTCTGCTGATATATATTATAAACCACATCTGCAGCTGACACCTGCCAATAAAAAAAGCTTAAAAACTACAACAAACAAAATGTTTTACAAAGTAAAAAAACTTTCCTTGATAAAAATTTTAATCACTTCCCTTCCCCTTTCCATTTGCCAAATGAAAGTGACATATTGGGTACTATGGCATGCAGAAATGTCTGAACTTTTAAAATATAGTGTTGTTTATCCTGCAGGGGGAACCACGCATGCAGAAAAACAAACGGCTGAAATTGTTGATTTTTGGTCACATCACATTACAGAAAATAACGGAATAAAAAGCAATTGGAAATTATTTTCTACTCCAAAATGGTACTTGTATAAATGGTGGGAAAAAAAAAAGTAATGTAGAAAGGAAAATAAAATAGTGTTTAGAATTGGGCAATTTTCAGCACATTTTTTGAAGAGGATTTTCTTTTAACTACCATAGTAACTTAACTTTAACTAGCAATATAAGTTGGATATCATTGTAATCATACTGATCCACAGGTTAAAGGTACATGTCATTTTACCATAAATTGTGAAAAATACCGTTCAGACGGTGAAATGTCCACACATAAAATTTCCGTGCAGACATTCCACCAACAGTGGAGCGCCAGCACAACATGCCAGCGCTAAGGCTGCTCTTATGCAGAATTCTGCATAAAAATTCCATCGTGTGAACATGGACTTAATTGGGGCTATGGGGAACAGAGGTAGTAGTTTTGTTACTTAGTAGGGGGCACAATGTGGCATTATCACTATGTAGGGGCACAATCATATTCCTAGTTACCATATGGAGGGACCAACTGGGCTTTTTTACTGTGTAGTGCAAAGATAGGTAATATTATATTTAGAGGAGAATTATTACCGTGTAAGGCCTAAAAGGGACACTATTACTGACTAGAGGCACAGGGAAGAACACTATTACTGTGTGTGGGCAGCACTATTAATTTGTGGGACACGATGGGGAGACACTTTTTCTCTCACTTTCTGTAGTTACAATAATAACATCACTGTTTTTGTAGTACAGTATTGATGTGCACAGTGTAACACAGCAGGTGCAGATGGGGCAGCAACAGCCACACAATGGGGGGAGGGGGGGGGTGTAGCAAAAGAATATGGAGTTTGTATAGATTATGAAAAAGTAGGTAGGGCGCTAATAAACTGAGGAGTCAAACGCTTCACATAACAGTCATGCAAGTTTTCATGGAGGTCGGGCCAGATGGAAAAGATGAGAAAGGTGGAAGGTGAAAGTCACTGGATATAACTGCACTAGAATGACTTAGTTGGTCTGCAGAGCCTGCGTAGATTTTGTATCTACTACTATATTGTAAAGTGCTGCAGAATATGCTGTCGCTTCTTCTTATAATTATTATAATATGATCCTTGTATAGGGTACTATTGGTCTACATATAACCATTTTTATTCTGTAACAGTATGGTGGTATTTTAGTCATTATATGGTGGAAATAAGTGGTCATGTTAGCCTTATTTGTGCCTCGTATAGTGGTATTTTTAGTTATATTGGTTGTTGTATAGTTAATGTCATAGAAATTTCTGCAACAAATCTGTGAATATACCCTTAGGACCCAAAGTCCACTCCAAAAGACTTGAGTATATTAAATTACACATAGTTGGTGATAGTCGAGGGGCTTTGGTACAGGTTCGGCATTGGAGGTCAGGAACTTCCGGTTACATCCATGGCAAAAACACCTACATGAGGTATCAGTGGTGGGTGTCTCTTTGATTTAGTAGGGTTCTCTCTGTTGACAGATTCCCTTTAACCTTAGCATACTGTACATTGGAGAGGATAATCATATGGAGTCCACTCCCTGTTACTTGCGCAGTCTTTACCTGATTACGAAGGTGTCTAGACTTCTCAGTATTATAGCCGCTGTGTCCCCTGCGCTCTCATCTGACGCCATCCTTCCAGATGTTCCATACAGAACTGATTACATGTACCATACACCTCACATCACTGCGCACAGTACATGTGGCTCTCCCCAGAGGCTTTTTCCATGCAGTCCAATCAGCATGTGACAAAATGTATTATGTATTTGGGAGATGAATGTGTGTAAATAGAGAGTAGAATCTTATGACATAAAGGACCCTGTGGCCTTATATACTTCCCGACTTAAAGGCTTGATCCGTGATTTACTCCAGTGAAATATAACATATGGTCCATTCATCCACGACACTAGCATTGATATATCTTGTGTCTATACTGTCAGCAACGCACATCAGAGGGACAATTCACTCAAAGGGAAAGAACATCAATTCACATAAAAACAAACAGGACAAAATATAAACCCACAGATATCTATCTGCAGAAAGAACCTATTTTATGAGAATGACAGCAATAGTGAGGAATTGAAATTCTAATGTGAATATTGTCATAGAAGAAACTTTTTTGCCTTTGTTTCCCCTTGCAAGGCACCTAAGCACCTTTTTGCAAAAATGTTACAGTTTGGATGCTGTTCTGTGTAATTTGGATAAAGACATTGAGGTATTTATTCCATGGGGTCACATTGAGCATGAAGGCAATTTTAAATCCCCACTACCACCCCATGTCAGGCCCCCCACACCGATAACTGAATCAGCAATAAAAGTCTGACAAATGACATGGTGGCATGACAGGAGTCAAGTGATAAGAGCAGGTGATTAATGCTCCCAGATAATCCTCCAACAGAGAAAAATGAGCGTCTTCCAATCTAGAAAGTCTGTTTATTGGTATTTCATCCCTGATAAAGGTGCAGCCAGATGGCTCCTATCATCTACTGCTCACTCTCCCTGGCCTGATCCCTCAAGATCATTGTGGGGGAGAAGCCAAATGGATAAGACCCAAAGTGATCATACAGAACCTGTACAAGGGGACTGGAGGTTTCAGGGATAATCTTCTGTCAAATTCATAGTTCTTAGGCTATGCTCACACAGCAGATTTTTTGAGAAATTTCCGGCGGACATTCCACAGACAGCAGGCGCCGACAAAATATGCCAGGACTAGGACCGCTGTCCCCATAGATGCTTTTGCCAGTGAATTCTGCAGAAAGAATTGGCAAGACAAATGGTTTTTGCGGAAGCTGGAATCAAAATTTCTGCGGATTTAGCGAATTTCTGCAGATGTCTCCACTGCAAAATCCGGGCATGTGCACAATGCCGCAGAATCCCATTGAAAACAATGGAACTCTGCAGCAACGGAATTTCTGAGCAGAATTTTTTTTCCCGGAATCTGCTCGGAAATTCTGCAGTGTAAACGAAGCCTTATGGTCCTGGATGATGGATCGTTTCTGTAATGCAGCCATACTGATTTCCATCCAACAATCCTGAAGAAGATATAACCAAGATATGACTGAATTAAATAGATCTTTACAGAAGATCAGAAATGTATGTACTGTGCATAATGAATGTATTGGGAAGCGATATGACAGGGGCCTTGTTACATTACATAGAGTTTTGTTGCATTAAGTTATGAATCATTTTATGTTGCCTTCTGATTCGTTTTTTTACTGCATCATTCAGAATTTCTTTGTAATTTTATATTGTTGCATTACATCTTGCTACTTTGTATTGTGTTATATTCTGTTGTGTCACTGGGCTGTGTTGTATTGAACAGTGCTTAATCACATTGTATTATATGAAGTAGAGTTGTGTTGTATTGAGTTGTGTTACATTGTTGTATTATGTTGGGTTGTATTGCACATGTGGCATTAAAATATACACCTTACCTAAAATCACGGACAAGATGGTAAATCCATTATCAGATGTCATACAATGAGTGGATGCTGTAGCTTTCAGTTACTTATCATAGTCTTGTCTTCACATATTTTATACAAATCTCTGCTGGTGTGTGCGTGTGTGGTTGGTGCATAAACAATTACTTCACAAACAAACGTTAGTTATGAAATAAACCTGCACTGGGACCTCCACAAAACAGGATATTTTTGGGATGTGAGCACGTAATGTAAAAAGGACACCTAATATCATCTCTATAGGGAAAACTAGGTTATGACAGACCATTCTATTACATCATGTGATTCTATATATGCCAATGTAACTGCCACCCATAAAGAGGCACATCCTATTCTCACAGCTCTGTGATCATCTAGTATTGACAGTTACCGTATTTTTCGCCCTATAGGACGCACCGGCATATAAGACGCACCCAATTTTAAAGGTGCAACATCTAGAAAAAAAGATTCTTAACCCAACAGTGATCTTCAACCTGCGGACCTCCAGATGTTGCAAAACCACAACTCCCAGCATGCCCGGACAGCGAACGGCTGTCCGGCATGCTGGGAGTTGTAGTTTTGCAACATCTGGAGGTCCGCAGGTTGAGTACCACTGGTATAGGATGTAGTACTCACGTGTCCCCGCTGCTCCGGACCCGTCGCCGCTCGTCATTCCTGCCCTGGATGTCCCTCCATCGCTGTCGCCGCGTCCCCGTGGTCTCCCCAACGCTCCGGACGTCTTCTTGCCCGGGATCCACGCTCTCCGTCGCCTCCATCACGTCGCTACGCACGCCGCTCCTATTAGATGACGGGACGGCGTGTGCAACGACGTGATGATGTCGAAGGACAGCGCCGGCCATGCAGGGGATCCCGGCATGGAGCAGACACAGAGGAGGCAGGTAAGGTCCCTCCCGGTGTCCTGTAAGCTGTTCGGGATGCCGCGATTTCACCGCGGCGGTCCCGAACAGCTTGACTGAGCAGCCGGGTTAGTGTCACTTTAGCTTCAGATGCGGCGGTCAGCTTTGATCGCCGCGTCTGAAGGGTTAATACAGGGCATCACCGTGATTGGTGATGTCCTGTATTAGCCGCGGTTCCCGGCCAATGATGGCCGCAGGGACCGCAGCGATAGGTGTGTATTCGCCTTATAAGACGCACTTCCCCCCCCCCCAGTTTTGGGGAAGAAAAAGTGCGTCTTATACGGCGAAAAATACGGTACTTTGAAGGAACTCCTTAATATTGGACCCCTCCAGGGGTCAAGTCCTGGGAAAAAAAAGAGTGGGAATTCACTCAAGATTTTCACTCAAGGGCTGGTCCTGCAGGACTCCTTCTCATGGAAACAGTGTTCCTGCTCTCGAAAAAGTGCAGGAACTAGGTTCCCATGCATTCCTGCAGGACTTGAGCCCTGGACCCCTTCCTCTAGAACAATTTAGTGGATTGTAAAACTACTTAGTGACTTTACAGTAACAACATCATTATTTTTGGCATATGTATATCTGGTGAACCAGCCAAGAATTATTTTGACTATAGCAAAAAAATCTAAAGAACTTTATTTTTTATTATTGATGTAATGTTTTTTTTTTTTGGACTGTAGCTTTGAATGGTACAGAACAATAATTTCTATTGTGAACAGAGGTCCCCAATGTCTAGTACCAGTGACATACCTGCTATAAGAGAAGGCCCACCACAGTTTAATACCCAAGACATTCAAGGGCTTAGCGCAATGTATCCATCCCCTCTAAATTGGTACTGCTATGAACTTTGGCATCAGACCCAATCTGCCTATGTTACAAAAACTGTAGCTGGGGAGGAGTGCTTAGGTGGCCAGCTAACATCCTGCCAGTTGAAGGGGCCAATTCTGATCATGCTATAGGCCCCTACTCACTGTACACCCTTGGATGGGGTTACAGATACAATGTATACACAGTGCCGTTGGTCTCTGAGTGACTGTAATTAGTTTGATCAAACATTATTATGTTTGAATGTGTCCTTTTCATTTCTTCTCCCGTAATGAACACATACAAACACAGCAGGGAGAGTCCGCCGCCCCAGACTCAAAACCCCATTTATGTTACCGAAATCTTCCAAAAAGCAGCAAAAAAGTCTGATTTCCTCCCTGCATTCATTCTCCCTGCTCCAGATCAAGAGCTGATGACTTGGGCTGTTACAAATAAACCAACACTTGCCCCGACATCTGTTCTGGATTTGGCTTTTCAGAAATGAGATATTCGTTAAGCAGAATTTCATAGCCGCTGCGTGTGGGGAGAAGCCTGATTGGTTACTCAACCTTCTTAAGACAAATTTTAAGATCCTTGTAGGAAATTGAGTGGAACAGCAAACTGACATTCACCATTAAAGCCCCGGCCTGGAGAGAAGCGCTTTCTATTTTTCTTGGTAATAGGAACACATGTGAGCAAATTCTTCATATGTAAGAACCATAAACTGAATTTTTTTTCTTTTTTTTCTGTCAAATTTCAGAAATCAAATGCAGGCCATTGTATTTTCCATCTTCTTTATTGAATAAAAGTAAATTTGGAGCCACTATTTTGAATTTGGCATTGGAAATGCTACAATCCATTACAGTGAGGGTGATGCAACCAAGTTATTCTTCTTAATGTGCCCTGCAGCTATAGAAAGCCAACTCTTCCTGAGTAGCAGGCCCGGTTTTCTGCAATCACTGCCCATTTGCTTCAAAATCCCTTTAACTTAATTGTGTAAAGTAGGACCTTCACTTCATCCTTAACACCGCACAATGCGTACCATGCTTTGCATGTCTGCATAGTTCTGTGGATGCGAGTGTACAGTGCTGTACAACTGTGTACAAGGCTGAGAATGACTGTAAAGTGCTGAGTACAGGGGGAGGGACGAGTGCAAGTTGCAGACGTATCTGGATCATAGTGCCTTAAGGGGCCCAAAGGCCACTGTAACATCTAAGAAGACACCAGTTGTATAAATTGTACATGCATTAAAGTTCTGTTACAGATTTTGCACTGGGACCCAATTTTGGCACACTCTGCTGATATATGTTTTTACAGTGCCGCTGTGGATGTTGTGGATGTGTGAGTATATAGCACTTTAAATGTGTGAGTATATAGCACCAAGTGCATGTGTATACAGTTGCTGTGGACCTGTTGGTAAGCAAATAGGTAAGTAGGTGTATAGCACTCTGGGCATGAGTACACAGTGCTCTAAATACTTGTTTTACTTTATTTATGCGGACTTGGTATAAAATTACCTTTTTAGGGTTTGCTCACACAGACAGGATCTGCTGCATATTGTTGCTGCATATTTAAGGCAGCTGATTTTGCTAAATATTAACTTTAAATGGTTAAAAATATGCAGTAGATCCTGTAGGTGTGAGTGCACCCTTAGCTATCCATACATCTTATCATGTTAGTTATTTTTTTTATACATTGTGTGATGCCTCCTTTGTTGGTTTTTGACAAGGGACCACTTCTCTTCACAGGCACAATAATGGTAGAAAACAGAGAAACTGGCCCAAAACTCTTTACACTTCAATCCTGCATGAGATGGGAAGGAGGTAGTAGGCCAATGGTCATCTTATCCCAAGTTGAGATGGTTGGGAGCATCCCCAAAAAGGTGAATTCAACTTTAATTGCTGCTAATAGGTTTATTCTTTATGTTTTGTATGTTTTGTAGTGCTAGGAGCTCCCCATATCATCTGTAAAAAAATATGTCCAGAAAGAGATTATCAGCTCATCCAAGAAGCTCTTCCGCATCACGGACAGCGCTTTTTGTTGACAGTGAACTGTCAACAAAAAGAATGAATGTCCAGATGTTTGTGTCCTTTATTTTATAAAACTATGAACAGTGAGGTAAAGTCACCCGTTTCAGGCATCAGGCACCCTTATTCATACTAAGAACACAGGGGACATTCTGAATAGTCATGTGTTAACTCTTTATAAACTTATGACAGAGAAAAATTTGCACTAATATACATTTAAACGAGTAAGGATTAATAAATACATTTCACATGTCATATTTTCATAATATTATATCCTATGCCATGTATACATATTGCACTACACATACAATGGGCCTCATTTACTAAGAGTGTCGGGTTTTTACTAGTGGGAAATGTAGTTTCAGACTTGTAGGATTCCTCTCTATTTACTATTGGGAAAAGTCGGGAACATTTTCTGACCAGCTTTTTCTAGGTTGATATTTCCAGCAATTTACCCACAGGATTTTCTGTGAATTCAATAGTAAATCGGTCAGGTTGTGAAACCACGCCCCTTTTCAGGTCAACCACGTCCCCTGTGCAACAGAGGACGCCCCCTTTTCGGCTTTTCTCAGTGCAATGTCGGGTTTGTTGGATTTTCCAGGCGCACACCGTCGCACACTGGCACAGACATGTCTCAGACACTCTACGCCAAAATAACCAGACAAAAACTGGTCGGTTTCAGCTTAGTAAATGAGGCCCAATGTCTGTTGCCAGAGATATATATACCAAAAAACACTTAAAGGGGTACTGCAGTGGAAAACTTTTTTTATTTTTTTTTTAAATCAACTGGTGCCAGAAAGTTAAACAGATTTGTAAATTACTTCTATAAAAAATTATTTAATCCTTCCAGTACTTATTAGTGGCTGTATACTACAGAGGAAATTCTTTTCTTTTGGGATATCTTTTTTGTCACGACCACAATGCTCTCTGCTGACACCTCTGTCCATTTTAGGAACTGTCCAGAGCAGCATATGTTTGCTCTGGACAGTTCCTGACATGGACAGAGGTGTCAGCAGAGACAAAAAGAAAATAATTTCCTCTGTAGTATACAGCCGCTAATAAGTACTGGAGGGGATAAGATTTTTTTAATAGAAGTAATTTACAAATCTGTTTAACTTTATGGCATCAGTTGATTTAAAAAAAAGTTTTCCTCCGGAGTACCCCTTTAATAAAAATATGCAGTGTTTCCATCACAAACATGAAAGCATAAGAAAATTTGTTTCTTAATCAAAGTATTTAAATATTATGGAAAGGAAACAAAATACATAGCAAACATTTAATATGTTCTTCTTATGATTTTTTTAAGGTGTTTTGCAGGCCACAGTATCCATTAAATGATTTTTAGATTTTACAAAAGATTCATCTCCAAGTAAAATTTTTTCTGACCTACAAGTCAGAAAACTATATTTGCAGGGAATTTTCATCCAACCATTCAATGCAGAGTACAGCAGATCATATATATATATATATATATATATATATATATATATATATATATAGATGTGTGTGTATATATATATATATATATATATATATATATTTATATATATATATATATATATATATATATATATATATATATATATATATATATAGATAGATAGATATAGATATATAACCTGAGTATCTAATCCCTAGAGCCCAGCCTTGGTGGGTGGTCAAATTTTTTTTCTGTGAGGATTGGGCAAAGCAAGTGACATAGTAATTGTAATAGGAATATCTAATTAGATCTCAGGGAGATGGATTGATCTCATCAGGTTGAGCGAGGTGGTGTTAATTATAGTAAACATTTTACGATGGCTGAGCAACAGTCAAATGAGTCCATCAGTGGGAACATACAGCGCTCCATACTGCCTCCTTATGTCTTTAATTAGCTGCTGCCATATTTAGAAAAACTCACAACGAGCCATCCTTGGAGCCGTCATCCCAAACCCGGGTGGATTTCACTGACATGGAGGCCAAATTACTCATTATTCCTGCATGTGAGAATGCTATTTTTCACTTAAAACTAACTTTAGGCATTAGGGGAATAGTGCTCTTTGATCAATCATTAAAATGAAAGGATGTTTTTTTTCCCCAAAAAATATTACTGCTGTAGAACTGGCCCGTGAAACAATCCAGAATATTACATAGCACTGACTTATGGTTTGACGACTTAATAGTAAAACATTTTATAATGGGACATCTTGAGACATTTCCATTTCTATATGACAATGAATTATCTCACCCAAGGGTTAATAATTCCATGGAGTGCCAGTGCAATTATGAAAAAAAATTATGATAATATTATATATATATATATATATATATATATATATATATATAAAAAACAATATATACATTTATCATAGCACAAATTTCTATCTTCTGGTAGGTGTATCATAGTGAATGAATAAAGGGATGTTTTAAAGTTTAAATTGATATTGCAGGTTTACAGAGAAGTGATGTATAAAGGAGACCAATAATTCAGAACCTTAAATACTTCTTTCCTTGTCATAAGGTTCGTTCTAAAACAAAAAAATGGGCATAAATACAAGAAGAATGTTTTGATTTACCTGAACAATCGGCATCAATTTTAAGAACCCGTTTTACTTCATGAATATATCAAGTCGGATAGGCCCGTGAGGAGGAACCAGATGTGTTTCTCGGTCAACCACATAAAAGGATATAATTGTATTATTGTACATATCAACTAATACACTCCTCAAAAAATAAAGGGAACACTAAGATAACACATCCTAGATCTGAATGAATGAACTAATTGTATAAAATACTTTTGTCTTTACATAGTTAAATGTGCTGACAACAAAATCACACAAAAATTATCAATGTAAATCAAATTTATCAACCCATGGAGGTCTGGATATGGAGTCACACTCAAAATCAAAGTGGAAAACCGCACTACAGGCTGATCCAACTTTGATGTAATGTCCTTAAAACAAGTCAAAATGAGGCTCCGTAGTGTGCGTGGCCTCCACGTACCCATATGACCTTCCTACAATGCCTGGACATGCTCCTGATGAGGTGGCAGATGGTCTCCTGAGGGATGTCCTCCCAGTCCTGGACTAAAGCATCTGACAACTCCTGGACAGTCTGTGGTGCAACGTTGCATTGGTGGATGGATTGAGACATGATGTTCCAGATGTGCTCAATCGGATTCAGGTCTGGGGTACGGGCGGCCAGTCCATAGCATCAATGCCTTCCTCTTGCAGGAACTGCTGACACACTTCAGCCACATGAGGTCTAGCATTGTTTTGCATTAGGAGGAACCCAGGGCCAACCGCACCAGCATATGGTCTCAAAAAGTGTCTGAGGAGCTCACCTCAGTACTTAATGGCAGTCAGGCTACCTCTGGCAAGCACATGGCGGGCCCCCCCAAAGAAATGCCACCCCACACCATTACTGACCCACCGCCAAATCGGTATTTCTGGAGGATGTTGCAGGCAGCAGAACGTTCTCCACAGCATCTCCAGACTCTGTCACGTCTGTCACATGGGCTCAGTGTGAACCTGCTTTCATCTGTGAAGAGCACAGGGCGCCAGTGGCGAATTTGCCAATCATGGTGTTCTCTGGCAAAATGCCAAACGTCTTGCACGGTGTTGGGCTGTAAGCACGACCCCCACCTGTGGATGTCGGGCCCTCATCCCACCCTCATGGAGTCTGTTTCTGACAGTGGACACATGCACATTTGTGGCCTACTGGAGGTCATTTTGCAGGGCTCTGGCAGTGCTCCTCCTGCTCCTCCTTGCACAAAGGCGGAGGTAGCAGTCCTGCTGCTGGGTTGTTGCCCTCCTACGGCCTCCTCCTCCACGTCTCCTGATGTACTGGCCTGTCTCCTGGTAGTGCCTCCATGCTCTGGACACTATGCTGACAAACACAGCAAACCTTCTTACCACAGCTCTCATTGATGTGCCATCCTCGATGAGCTGCACTAACTTTGCCACTTGTGTGGGTTGTAGACTCCGTCTCATGCTACCACTAGAGAGAAAGCACAGTCAGCATTCAAACAACCTTCACCTGCAGAAACACTCTTTTATTGGGGTGTCTTGCTAATTGCCTATAATTTCAACCTGTTGTCTGTTCCATTTGCACAACAGAATGTGAAATTGATTGTCAATCAGTGTTGCTTCCTGAGTGGCCAGTGTGATTTCACAGAAGTGTGATTGACTTGGAGTTACATCGTGTTGTTTAAGTGTTCCTTTTTTTTGAGCAGTGTAGATAACATGAATCATCATGAATGAAAAAATCATCAAATGTATTTTTCTTTTATATAGCTTTCTTAGTTTAGTTTATGTAATCTATATTTTGTTTACTTACAGATAGAACTGCACTTACTTGTTGGGCCAGATTCAGAAATATAATTGCATTATTTTGCAATTAATCTCCACCCACAATGCATTACATGTCTTTTCATATCAGCTTATCAGTAAATATATAAAGTCGCATAAAAATTCCTGCCGGTGGAGCACTAGGGGTTAATTTAAATTTAAGCCACCTGCTCCAGTAACCTTCACAGGGTCTTTAACCGTGGTTATCCTCTTGCACACATCAGAAGCAAGAACTATTTTTTTCTCTCTTAATTTATTCTCTATTTTCAGAGTTAAGCCCAAAAATTTCAGCAATCGTCATATTCTATGTTTTATGATACAGAATTAGTTACCTTTTTTGATGCACTGGAATATCCATAAACCGTAATGAAAACAAACACATCTCCACTGATATGTTTAACTTGGCGCATTGGAAAGTTCACATCTTGGGCTAATAGCTCTTTTCGATGAATCACTGACCACATGTTAATTTATCTAGAAACTTCATAAGAAACACTGAGGAAAGCTGAGGAATGCGTGCAGCCACTATTTTTTATTTCACTTTTTTTTCTCCTGATTTTCATATTGACCACATGCATCCCAAGGACTGTGAATGTAACAGCTGTAAAAGAGGAAATCAGACCATTAAGTGAAATAGGCAAAAATATTTGTATAACTTTTCATTTCATGCCTCATGACAATCATCCATTTTTGTGTCTTGTGGAGTTTAGAAAAAAATCCTGTGATAAGAATGATTTTTTTTATTTTATTTATTATTATTATTTTTTTAAATGTTGAACATTGTACACATGGAAGTAGTGGATTTTATTTTGTATAGTTAAAATATAGTTTCAAAATATATATTTTACTTTTGTAACAGAAAAAGCTTGTATTAGAGGTCAATCATTGTTAAACAATGCTTTATTTAGTTGCATTCTAAAAGTTAGTTAAATATCTCATACCCACTATTAATAAAAAATAAAGCCAATTTTCTAATTTAATATCTTAACATAATTTATAGGCGCACAATGAGATAGAATATTTAGAAGAATTAGCCTAAAAATATTCTTTTTTAAGTCATAAGAAATTTAAATATTTAGTAGTTAATTTAATTTAGTTAATTTAGGTTTATTAAACTCAATGTAATATTTTTTTTGGAAAAAAGAGCTTCAGCAAGGGTTCAAAACTTATAATAAATAGGAGTAACATTGAAGTCCGGATTATTCTGACAGTGGTCTCTTTGATCACTGTAAAGGCAAAAGAAAATTAAAAAGTGTTTTAGAAATTACCTTGACCTGTATTGATAAGTTATTTTTCTAAACATGTTAATATGTAATCTCCTCTATAAAGAACTTCACTTCTTGTAATAATAATTATGACTACAAAATGTAAATTTTATTAAAAATGCTTCTTTTATTCATATAAAATAACTATAAATAATTTCCTTCTTGGATGCAATGTATTTATTAATGTTATTCAAGTTAAGTCAAGTTAAAATGTTTGCCCCTATTTTAAAAATTATGTTTTAAATTACTGAAATAAATAAAAAAAAACTAATATAATAATAATATATTGACAGTAAGTATCCTACTGAAATGACATGGTAATATGTATTTTATTTTAAATACTCTAAGCTATTGGAAGTTTCTGGGTGCTGTATGACCCTATAAAACATAAGGCCAGAGGCCAATAATCCAAGTTGACAATGAGCGCCCTTAATAATTACAGAGAAATATCTTGTTCTTAGAAGAGAACAAGATGTAATATTAACTGTAATTACCCATAAAATTGAAAAAGCAACTTTGGCAACTTTTATTATCTACATGGAAATCACATTGCAAATATTTGTGAGAGAAAAAGCTAAAAATAATCTTAAAAATAATAGAAGAAAATCTAAAAAGAAAAGAAATTAGATTTTGTTCCAGGAAATACGCAGTTGTCGACCAGGGCCTCAAAAGCTATACATACAGCCGCAGCTCTAATTGTCATCTTCTGACATGTAATTTGGCTTAAGCCGTTCCTTATTCCGTACAATCTAGGCCACACTGAATTCTTTATCTGCTTTTAAACTCTCCTCCTGCAACATTTAGCTCCCATATGAGTTTCTCGATGTCTCTCTGTCATAGTAAAGGATTGTCTTTCCATAGCCAGCCTTTCACTCGTGGCTCGTTACTCAGGAAAAAATTAAAATGGACATTTTTGGCAATAAACATTACATTAAGTCTGGACATTATTGCAAGCTCGTATTTGAAAACTGATATCCAGCATTTGTGTTGCATGCAAGACCCCACACGCTGCTGCCAGTAATGTAATGTAAAAAAACGCTGTGCTCATTCCCAGTTCACTTAAAGGAGAAGTGCAGAATCTGGAGGAGACCCAACTGAAAATGTTTGTATCATCTGTCAGTGTTTGTATTTATGTGTTTAGGAAACATGGGCTTCTCTGCTCTTAGAGGCAGGAACTCCCCTCTTAGTGTTTATCATCCACGTACGATGCAATCACACGCTTCATGTACACATGTTTATTTGGGCTGTAAAAAGTTGCGCAGCATTACAGAACTAACAATCTACTTTATTACAGACTCAGGAAATCCCAAAAAATAGAATAACCTATGTCCTTCAGCATAATAAATCACAGTAATCTGCAAAAATAGCTCACATTAATCTTTCATAATATTGCAAATAAAAATGATAAAAGTAAAATCACGTGGCTGCGTCCATCAAATTTTCACTGATACTAATGTGATTTGCCCAGTTTTTTTTATGTTTTTCTTTGGTAATACTTTTTTATTGATAGAACTCTCCACCTTCTGTGTCAGGGATCCTTAATTTATCTGACTTTCTGGGAGACACAAACAAACAAAATAGAGATCATCTTAGAAAAGAGCCTTGGTCTTGCTGGCTCTTGGGATCCTGACCTTATTTTTGGTATGGTGGCTTACATAGTACAGTTGAAAAAATACATATACCCATCAAGTTCAACCGGAAAGGGATGTGATTTTATATTTCTGCATAAACATTAAAGGGGTACTCCGGTGGAAAACATTTTTTTTTAATCAACTGGTGCCAGAAATTTAAACAGATTTGTAAATCACTTCTATTTAAAAATCTTAATCCTTACAGTACTTATCAGCTGCTGTATGTTCCTTGTGAAGTTCTTTTCAAATTTATTTTCTGTCTGACCACAGTGCTTTCTGTTTACACCTCTGTCCATGTCAGGAACTGTCCAGAGCAGGAGCAAATCCCCATAGCAAACCTCTCCTGCTCTGGACAGTTCCTAAAATGGTGTGAGCAGAGAGCACTGGGAGGTGCCATTAGAGAGCACTGGGTTCAGACAGAAAGGAAATTAAAAAAGAAAATAATTTCTTGTGGAGCAAACAGCAGCTGAAAAGTACTGGAAGGATTAAGATTTTTTAACAGAAGTAATATGCAAATCTGGTTACCTTTCTGGCACCAGTTGATTAAATTTTTTTTTCCAGTGGACTACCCTTTTAATGTTATATTGTTCTAGGAATGTATCTAACACAATTTTGAAGCTTTCAACTGTTCTTGCTGTGACCAGTTCCTGAGGTAGACTGTTCCATAAATTCATAGTTCTTAAGGTAAAGAATGCATGTCGCCCCTTGAGACTAAACCTTTTCTTCTCCAGATGGAAGGAATGCCCCCTTTTTGAGGGGGTTTAACCTGGAACAGTTTTTCCTCATATTTTTTGTATGCGCCAATTACATACTTATATACGTTGATCATATCCCCCTTACACGTCTCTTCTCAAGACTAAACAAATGTAATTCTTCTAATCTTTCCTCATAGCTAAGATGTTCCATGCCCATTATTAGTTTAGTTACGCGTCTCTGAATTCTTTCCCAGCTCCACAACATCCCTTTTATGAACTGGTGCCCAAAAAAGCATATTCCAGGTGAGGCCGTACCAATGCTTTATAAAGGGGGAGTATTATGTCCCTGTCCCTCGAGTCCATACCTCTTTTGATACATGACAATATCATGCTAGCCTTAGAAGCAGCAGCCTGACATTGCATGCTATTCTGTAGTCTGTGATCTACAAGTACACCCAGATCCTTCTCTACCAGTGACTATTCCAGTTTAACCCATAACTAAGACATATGATCATGCCGGTTTTTAGTACATTTATCCACATTGAACCTCATTTGCCAAGTGGATGCCCAGACACTTAGTCTATCCAAGTCATCTTGTAACTTATGCACATCCTATATAGACTGTACCGTGCTACAAAGCTTGGTGTCATCTGCAAAGATAGAAACAGAGCTGTTAATCCTATCCTCTATGTTTAATAAATAAAAATAAACAACAGCGGGTCCAATTCTGAACCTTGGGGTACAACACTAATAACCGGGGACCAATCATAGTACGAATCATTGACCACTACTCTCTGGATACGGTTTTCAATCAAGTGATAAACTTAAATTTCCAAACAGAAAGACCTTAACTTACCTATAAGATGTCTATGAGTGACAGAATCAAACACTTTTTCAAAATCCAAAAACACTATTGGGGAGATTTATCAAAACCTGTCCAGAGGAAAAGTTGCTGAGTTGTCCATAGCAACCAATCAGCTCACTTCTTTAATTTTTAAAAAGGCCTCTGAAAAATGAAAGAAGCGATCTGATTGGTTGCTATGGGCAACTCAGCAACTTTTCCTCTGGACAGGTTTTTATAAATCTCCCCTTATATCCGCAGCCATCCCTCTGTCAAGGCTTCTGTTCACCTCTTCATAAAAGCAAATTAGGCTGGTTTGACAACTTCTATCCATAGTAAACCCATGCTGGCTATCACTTATATTAATATTATCCCCTATTATGAGTCCTTCAAAAATTTTCCCACAATGGATGTTAAGCTTACAGTTCTATAATTACCTGGGGAAGACCTAGAGCCCTTTTTGAAGATTGGCACCACATTCGCCTAGCGCCAGTCCCTCGGCACAATGCCAGCCACCAGAGAATCTCTAAATATTATGAACAAGGGTACAGAAATTACTGAACTTAGCTTTCTAAGGGTGCATTCACACGGCTGTTTGCCCCCGTTTTTTTATCCCTGTTTCAGCTCAGTTTTTGCAGATTGCAAACGGATTAAAAACGGTTTAAAAAAAATCCCATTCATGTCAATGGGATTTTATTTACAATCCGTTAACATCTGTGTGCACCCGTTTGCACTCATTTCCGTTTTTTTCACGGAAGACAAATCGGCACATGCAGTATTTTTTCTTCCGTGAAAAAAATGGAAGAAAACACGAACATCATAATTTTAACATTGAAGTCTATGGCAAACGGATGAACCTTTAATGTCATCCGTTTGCACCCGGGTTTAAAATATCCGTAATTACATCTGAGCATGCTCAGAAGAGGTGACATCAGCAGACTCCTGCAGTGTTGTGGGACTACTACTA
Source organism: Hyla sarda (assembly GCF_029499605.1). Lineage (NCBI taxonomy): Eukaryota > Metazoa > Chordata > Amphibia > Anura > Hylidae > Hyla > Hyla sarda. The sequence continues at coordinate 147,551,439 of NC_079194.1, forward strand.
CTCCCATCATGGAAACAAGTCTGTTCCCTGATGGGAGTAGTAATTCCCCAGCTGCGGGAGTCTGCCGGTGGTTGGGGGGACTACATTAGTGTTTGTACTACTATCCCCCTCATGGATCAGACTCTGTTCCATGAGGGGTGTAGTAGTACAGGGGCTGAGGGATTGATCGCACTGGGTCTCACTTCTGAGACCCGATCCAATCAGAAGTTATTAAACAGGGGAGCGGGCGGCATGGTCCGCAACCCTGCGATCACCAATGTATTTTACTTTCATTTTTAAATTCCCCACGGGGAGCTCTGAATGACCCGTACCGAGGAGCCAATCAGGGCTCCCGGCAGGGATTTTTAAAATTGACAATGTATATTAAAAGCACTGTGGGGGGCAAGATATATAGCACTATATATCTAGCCCCCCAGCGCATTTATAAAGATATAACCTCCGCCAGCGCAAAAATATATACCCCGCAGTATATATATGTGTGACCCCCCACCAGCGCATTTATAATGTAACCCCCGCCTGCGCCTTTATAATTATATACCCCCGCCATCGCAATTAACAAAATATACCCCCCGTCAGCGCGTTTGTGACCCCCCGCCTGCACCTTTATAATTATATACCCCCCGCCATCGCAATTAACAAAATATACCCCCCGGCAGCGCATTTGTGACCCCCCGCCTGCACCTTTATAATTATATACCCCCCGCCATCGCAATTAACAAAATATACCCCCCGGCAGCGCATTTGTGACCCCCCCGCCTGCACCTTTATAATTATATACCCCCCCTAGTGCAATTATCAATATATACCTCCCGCCATCGCATTTATGTGACCCCCCGCCAGCGCATTTATGTGATCCCCCACGGGCACATATGTCATTACTGCAGCGCGATGTATGAATAGTATTTTAATGGCAGAGCATCGCACCAGCCGCTGCTGGCGCGATGCTGCTGATAGAATACTATTCATACATCGCGCTGCTGCCTGCAGGGGCATATTATATAGAAGTGCTGTGGGGGCAGATAATACTGTATATCTATACTAATACTAATACTATATATCTGGCCCCCACACTTCTATATAATATGCCCCTGCAGCGCGATGTATGAATAGTATTCTATCAGCAGCATCGCGCTGGCAGCGGCTGGTGCGATGCTCTGCCAGTAAAATACTATTCATACATCGCGCTGCAGCCTCCAGGGGCATATTATATAGAAGTGCTGTGGGGGCCAGATATATAGTAGTATCTGCCCCCACAGCACTTCTATATAATATGCCCCTGCAGGCTGCAGCGCGATGTATGAATAGTATTCTATCAGCAGCATAGCGCCGGCAGCGGCTGGTGCGATGCTCGGCCAGTAAAATACTACATCACGCTGCAGTAATGACATATGCGCCAGCAGGGGGTCACATAAAAATGCTTGCGCGGGTCACATAAATGCGCTGGTGGGGGGTATATATTAGGGATCGACCGATATCGTTTTTTTAGGGCCGATACCGATAATCGGTGGAGGTTAGGGCCGATAGCCGATAACTTATACCGATATTCCGGTATAAGTTATCGGCTATTTATCCACCCGCGGCACCGCTGCAGATAATTGATTTAAAGCGGGCGCTTTAAATCAATGCACTGCAGTGGCTTTTGCGGTGCCATAGGCCGCCGCCACCACCCACTTCTCTCCCCCTGCCTGTCCGGGGGTCCTGAGACCTATCACCGACACCACTCCCCCCCACCGCCGCACCGTGACCGCCCCGCCGCACCCGCGACCGCCCCCCCCGACCCGCCACACCACACCCGCGACCGCCCCGAGCCCCCGCACCGCACCGGCCCCCCGCACCGCACCGGCCCCATTGCCTCCCCCATCCCCGGTTTCATAATTACCTGTTCCCGGGGTCCACTCCACATCTGGCTCCGGTGGCGTCCTCCTGAGCTGTCACTGTGCGCACTGACGTCACGTCACTCGTCATTGCGCACAGGGTAACGCAGGACGCAGCAGGAGCAAGAAGTAGCGTGGCCCCCAGGAACAGGTAATTATAAAACCGGGGATGGGTGAGGCAATGGGGCCGGGGCTGTGCGGTGGGGGGTGCGACGTGGTGCGGCGGGTCGGGGGGGCGGTCGCGTTGCAGTGCGGCGGGTCAGGGGGGTGGTCGCGGTGCGGTGGGTCGGGGGGCATTATCGGCTTATCGGCAAGGTAATTGCCGATACCGATAATGCCCAAAATCGGGATTATCAGCCAATAATATCGGCCATACCGATAATTGGTCGATCCCTAGTATATATTGATAATTGCGCTGGCGGGGGGTATATAATTATAAAGGCACAGGCGGGGGTTACATTATAAATGCGCTGGCGGGAGGTCACAAATATATATACTGGGGGGGGGTATATCTTTATAAATGCGCTGGGGGGCTAGATATATAGTGCTATATATCTTGCCCCCCCCCCACAGCGCTTTTAATATACATTGTCCATTTTAAAAATCCCTGCAGGGAGCCCTGATTGGCTCCTTGGTACTGGCCATTCAGAGCTCCCCGTGGGGAATTTAAAAATGAAAGTAAAATACATTGTGTACATCGCAGGGTTGCTGACCATGCCGCCCGCTCCCCTGCTTAATAACTTCTGATCGGATCGGGTCTCAGAAGTGAGACACGGTGCGAACAAGAGTCTGTTCCATGATGGGGGTAGTAGTAGAAGCACTAATGTAGCCTCCCCAGCCGCCGGCAGACTCCTGCAGCCAGGAACTACTACTCCCACCATGGAAACAAGTCTGTTCCATGATGGGAGTAGTACTAGTCCTGGCTGCAGGAGTCTGTAGGTGGCTGATTTAAAAAAAAAGAAAAAAGGATTAAAAACGGTTACAAACGCGTCAAAACGAATACCCGTTTGATCAGCCGTTTCTATCCGTTTTTTTATATCCGTTTTTTTATTTTAAACGCAACGGGGGCAAACGACCGTGTGAACGCACCCTAAGAACTCTTGGGTGTAATCCATCTGGTTGTGGAGATTTACTGTTCTGAAATTCACAGGTCTGGAAAAGATTGAATGTTCAAGAAACGCAGGTGACCGTCCTAAAATGCTGCTCCAGTGTGAGGCACTATGGGTCCTCAGACTGAAGGCTCTGGGGCCGACCGGTCTGAATGACCGGAATGATCTTAGTTAATTTTTGGAATTGGTTTTACTTCGTTCTGAACCGCTGCTTGTATTTGTTTAGACCTTTCTATGGTAGTTACATAGTTAGTACGGCTGAAAAAAGACATATGTTCATCAAGTTCAACCAGGGAATTGAAGGGTAGGGATGTGGTGGGATATTGGGGAAGGGATGGGATTTTATATTTCTTCATAAGCATTAATGTTATTTTGTTCCAGGAATGTATCTAACCCTGTTTTAAAGCTGTTAAATTTTCCTGCTGTGACCAGTTCCTGAGGTAGACTGTTCCATAAGTTCACAGTTCTCATGGTAAAGAAGGCGTGTCGCCCCTTGAGACTTAGGGTATGTTCACACTGAGGAATTGGGGCGGAAATCAAGCAGACATTTTCTGCCTCAAAATATTGTTACTTTTCCACAAGAACTCACAGAGATTTTGCACGGAATTTCGCACAGAATTGGCATGGAAATGCAGTTTTCATGCGGAGGAGGAGTATCAAGTATTTCTATTCATAACATTTTTTTTTTTTCATGCAGAAATTCTGTGTGAATTCCACGCGGATTCCGCGTGGAAATGCTTCTGACTCAAATAAAAAATAACATTGATCTCTATGGGAGAACGATGCTGATTCCGCCTGAAAGAAAGAACATGTTCTTTCTTCAAGTGGAACAGACTTCCTCATCAGAATTCTGCTTGAGGAAATTCCTCAGTGTGAACTGAGGGGCAGAAACTCTGCACAACTCTATGGGGATTTTCACTGCTGAATGATTTGGAGAGGAAAAAGCGAGCAGAATTACTCGTGGAAATTCCTCTCCAATTCCTCAGTGTGAACATACCCTAAACCTTTTCTTCTCCAGACGGAGGGAGTGCCCCCTCGTCCTTTGGGGGGGTTTAACCCGGAACAGTTTTTCTCCTTATTTTTTGTATGGGCCATTAATATACTTATATACATTTATCATATCCCCCCTTAAACGTCTCTTCTCAAGACTAAACAATTGTAACTCCTTTAATCGCTCCTCATAGCTAAGATGTTCCATGCCCCATATTAGTTTAGTCGCACGTCTCTGCACCCTCTCCAGCTCCACAGTGTCCCTTTTATGGACAGGTGCCCAAAACTGAACAGCATATTCCAGGTGAGGCCGTACCAATGCTTTATAAAGGGGGAGTATTATGTCACTGTCCCTTGAGTCCATGCCTCTTTTGATACATGACAATATCCTGCTGGCTTTGGAAGCAGCAGCCTGACATTGCATGCTATTCTGTAGTCTGTGATCTACAAGTACACCCAGATCCTTCTCTATCAGTGACTCTGACAGTTTAATCCCCCCTAAGACATACGAAGCATGCAGGTTATTAGTACCCAGATGCATAACTTTACATTTATCCACATTGAACCTCAGCCCTATGATCGTCTATTTAATACTCATCTGTGAGCGGCAGCGCAGATCGGCAGTCCGAGGAAGTGCACTTAGAGCACAGGAAATAGTCTGTCACTGGGAAGCTGCTCCTCTGCTTCTACCCGCTGTATGTTTTTAAAGGGGTACTCCAGTGTAAAACTTTTTTTTTTTTAAATCAACTACTGCCAGAAAGTTAAACAGATTTGTAAATTACTTTTATTAAAAATTCTTAATCCTTCCAGTACTTATTAGTGGCTGCATACTACAGAGGAAATTCTTTTCTTTTAGGATTTCTTTTCTGTCATGACCACAGTGCTCTCTGCTGCCACCTCTGTCCATTTTAGGAACTGTCTAGAGCAGCATTTGTTTGCTATGGGGACTTTCTCTTGCTCTTGACATTTCCTGACATGGAAATGTCAGCAGAGAGGACTCTGGTCATGACAGAAAAGAAATCCAAAAAGAAAATAATTTCCTCTGTAGTATACAGCTGCTATTAAGAATTGGAAGGATTAAGATTTTTTAATAGAAGTAATTTACAAATCTGTTTAACTTTCTGGCATCAGTTGTTTTCGATTTTATCACCGGAGTACCCCTTTAAGCTGTTTGTGAATAAAGATTCCTTCTAGCAAGTATTCTGGGTGAGTACATCCTTCTATTTCTTCAACTATATGCTATTGCCTATCTACTATCGGTTGCGTCTCTGTGAAGTTCCACGGGAAATAAAGCTGGTGTCTATTATTCGAGCAGGTGTTGGATTGGGCAGCAGTGCCAGACTATTTTCTTATCTGTGAATTGGATTTTATATTTATTCTGTAGGTCCATACGATTAAAATGATACCCAACTTATATAGATTTTATTTACTACTGTTAAAAAATTATAACTTTTGCATGAAAATTTGTACGTTTAAAAATGTCCTATTCTGACCTCTATTTTTCTGCATACCGGCCAGTATCAGGGCTCATTTTTTGCACCGTGATCTGAAGTTTTCATTTTTGTTTTGACGGGACTTTTTGATATCTTTTTATACATTTTTTTTAAAGGTATACAAAGTAACCAAAAATGTGCAGTTTTGGACTTTGACCATGCGGTTTAACATTATATTTTTATAGTTTGGACATTTACGCACGTGGCGATACCACATATGTTTATATTTTTTCTGGGAAAAGGGGGGGGGGGTGATTCAACCTTTTATTAGGGAGAGGGCTAAATCACATTTATCAACTTTTTTCACTTTTTTTTTTACACACTCCCATAGGAGACTATAAAATGCAATCTTCTGATTGCATACACCGATCAATGCTATGCCATAGCATAGCATTGATCAGTATTATCGGCACTCTGCTGCTCCAGCCTGGATCTCAGGCATAGAGCAATAGATCGCAAATCGAACAATGAGGAGGAAGGTAGGGACCCTCCTCGCATCCTCTAAGCTGATCGCGACACCGCGGTTTTACCGCTGCAATCCTGATCAGCCTGACTGAGCTGCCGGAAAGCATTTTTTTTTCATTTTAGACGCAGTGATTAGGTACGCCTTGCATCCTTAACAGGTTAAGGGCTCCTATGTGCTCTGTCATTGTTTTTTTTTTTGCATTTATATATCTAAAAAAATATTTGGGATTTGCTTTGCTTTCTTTGGCCACCTGCCTTTTCATTGTGATCTTTTGCTGTTTTTATTACACTTTTACAGATTTTATTAAGCTTTTTGTAATGTATAAATGCTATAGCTGACCCTTCAGATTTTTATTTTTATGATATTTTTTTTGATATTTATTGCTCTTTTAACCCCCTAAGGACTCATGGTTTTTCAGTTTTTGCATTTTCGTTTTTTTTTATCCTTACCTTTTAAAAAATCATAACCCTTTCAATTTTCCACCTAAAAATCCATATGATGGCTTATTTATTGGGCCACCAATTCTACTTTGTAATGACATCAGTCATTTTATCCAAAAATCTACGGGAACCCCCCCCCCCAAAAAAAAAAAATCCGCCATTTTGTAACTATTGAGGGTTTCCGTTTCTACGCAGTAAATTTTTCAGTAAAGAGCGACACCTTATCTTTATTCTGTAGGTCCATACGATTAAAATGATACCCTACTTATATAGGTTTGATTTTATCTTACTGCATGCACGAAAATGAATATGTTTAAAAATGTCTTTTTCTGACCCCTGTAACTTTTTTATTTTTCCTCATATGTGGGTGTATGAGGGCTCATTTTTTGCACTGATATCTGAAGTTTTTATTGGTAAATTTTTTTATACTATAAAAAGTAACCAAAATATGCTATTTTGGACTTTGGAATTTTTTTCAAACGCCATTGACCTTGTGGTTTAATTAATGATATATTTTTATAGTTCGGACATTTATGCATGCTGCGATACCACATATGTTTATATTTATTTTTATTTACTTCGTTTTTTGCACACACTGATTTACTACATTGATCACTGCCATGCAATAGCATGGCATTAGTCAGTGTTATCGCCGCTCGACTGCTCCTGCCTGGATCTCAGGCACAGAGCAGTCATTTGGCAATCAGACATGCAGGAGGCAGGTAGGGATCCTCCTCACGTCCTGCATGCTGTTCGGGATGCTTCAATTTCACCGCGGTGGTCCTGAACAGCACCACTGAGCTGCGGGGAAGCTTTCACTTCAGACGCGGCGATCAACTTTGATTGGCGCGTCTGAAGGGTTAATACCGGGCATCACCGCGATCAGTGATGTCCGTTATTAGCCGCGGATCCCGGCCGTTGAAGGCCTCCGGGACCGACCCAATATGACGTAGGGTCACCGCGTGATTGCAGGAACCGGCGCAGGACATAAATATTTGCCCTGCTTTGTTAAGCACTTAACATCAGTTGTCAGCCATGTAGGATTTTTTTTTATACTTGTTCCCCATAGGAATAAATTTTGCTGTATAGTGTTGATTTGAAGATTTCCCATTTATCATCTGTATCAGTATTTGAGAACAGTTCCTCCCAGTCTATGTCCTGAAGTGTAGCTCTTAGCCTGGGAAATTTGCCTATTTAAAATTATCAACAGTACCACTGATAAAGATTCAGACCTAGGCACAGCAGGTAGGCAGCTTGCTAATTAGATATTTGGTATTCCACTTTGTGTGAATGGGTGGTGCTAAACATGTAACTAGTATAGCGAAAGCATCCAGATACACTGATCAAATATAGCAACTCACCCTTTAGAAATGCTCTTTTCTTGCCTATATTCAGAAGATTATTTTTGATACACAGACACAGGTGGTCACAAAGGTGCTGGAAGGGATCATCGTGCAGGGGAACAATGAAACAACAAATTAAATGTTTTTAGCCTCCCAAACTGTCTTTGTTTTCTAATCTTTAAGCAAAAAGTAACTATATTGTGCTCGCTATTACCACGGTTTTCCCGCACAGTTACATTCCCAACCAGCTCTGCATTGTTAGAAATAACCAGATGCAACAGAGGGTCACTTCTTGTTGGGTCCTCCACAAACTGGCCCATAAAATTATCCTGCAATGAATTTAGGAATTGTCTCCCCTTTACAGTTTTAGCCAAACCCTGACCCCTATCAAAATCTGGATAGTTAAAGGGGTCCCTGGTAAAAAACTTTTTTTTTTTTTTTACTATCAACTGGCTCCAGAAAGTTAAATATATTTGTAAATTACTTCTATTAAAAAATCTTAAAGGGTACCTCTCATCAAAAAAACTTTTGATATATTATAGATTAATGTATGCAGAATAACTTTACAATTGCATGTTATTAAAAAATATGCTTCTTTCTCTTTAATTTTCCACTTTGAAGAAATGACCACTAGGGGTCTCCCTACCAGTCCTGGCAGCAAGCATTTCAGACTCATGCTGGAGTCCTAAACACTATGAGCTGCCGGTCTGCTTTGTTCACAAAGGAGAACACTCAGAGCTGCCAGCCTGCTTTGTTCACAGCCTGTTTGGCTGTGAACAAAGCAGGCTGGCAGCTCTGAGTGTTTAGGACTCCAGCATGAGTCAGAAATGCTTGCTGACAGGACTGATCGGGAAAAATACAATAGAAAGAAGCATATTTTTCATTAACATGCTATTGGAAAGTTATTCAACATTCATTAATCTAAAATATATCAAAAGTTTATTTGATGAGAGGTACCCTTTAATCTTAATCCTTCCAGTACTTATCAGCTGCTGTATGCTATTTTCTGTCTGACCACAGTGCTCTCTGTCTGTGTCAGGAACTGTCCAGAGCAGGAGCAAATACCCATAGCAAACCTCTCTTGCTTCCTGACATGGACAACTCAACTTTCTGTGAAGCATACAGAAGCTCATAAGTACTGGAATTATTAAGATTTTTTATAATCTGTTTAACTTTCTGGCACCAGTTGATTTCAATAAAATAGTTTTCTACCGGAGTTCCCCTTTAAAAATATCCCATTATTACCACTGTATCCACCCAGGCAGCCCTTTCTATTTGGGTATGCAGCTGACCTTCTATCTCCTCAGTGGTGTTGGGGTCTATAGATTACACCAATGATCTTTTTTTAGTGTTTCCCTGCTTTTGTAATTCTACCCACAAGGATCTGCCCCTACACCTTATGGTAAAGACAGCGAACGTTCCCATCTTTGGGGGTTCGAACGACCCTTAAGGTGTATGACAACCTCAAACGTGTTGGACTTTTGCTGTCCAACCCTTTTGTTCACAGAGGGATAAATTGACAAATTACAATCCCTTCCCCCCCCCCCCCCAATTGAGGAAACTGTTGCCTGAACGAACAGTCGGCTGACAGTTATTAAAAGTGTCCAGCTTAAAGGGGTACTCCACCCCTAGACATCTTATCCCGTCTCCAAAGGATAGGGGATAAGATGTCTGATCGCGGGGGTCCCGCCGCTGGGGACCCCTGCAATATAGCACGCAGCACCCACCTGTTACTGCTCCGGAAGAGCTGGGTCACGCCCCCTCCCATAGACTTGCATTGAGGGGGCAGGGCGTGATGTCACACGGGGGCGGAGTCATGACGTCACGATCTTCCGTTCCTGGGGTCGGGAGCCAGACCCTCCAGCGCTTCCGGAGCAGTAACAGGTGGGTGCTGCATGCTATATTGCGGTGGTCCTGCGGGACCCCCACAATCAGACATCTTATCCCCTATCCTTTGGATAGGGGATAAGATGTCTAGGGGTGGAGTACCCCTTTAATAGGTAGTGGCTTGACTGCATGGTTGTCTACACTTGGAGCTTTTAATGGTGGCCATACACCTTTAATAGCTGATGGTTAGTGGAGAGTAAACAAAACTTTAGTGGCCAATGCCAGGCAGCTGCCGTTAAGACTGATGATAGATTTACAGAAGTCATCAAAAGAGGCATAATGAGCAAAACACTGTTTTGTATAATTTTCAGAACCTGTGTATAAGAAGGTCATGGCTGACCATGAGCACATGCACAAATAATTCATGAAATGGGTAGACTGCTGTACCAAGACCGATGATCAAATTTGAGGTTATTTTGAAAAAAAAAGTGGCATAAAGGCGATTTGATCACATGTTCAAATATATGAATGGGCAGTACAGACATCTTTCAGGTAATTTTTTTATACTTAAGCCTAAAACCACTATAAGAGGACATCCTCTACTTTTAGAAAAAATAATGTCTTACCATTATCGTAGGGATTATTTACTGTTGTCTTAGTGAGACTAGGGTTTTTTTCTGTTTTTGCACTTTGTTTTTTTGCTCCTTGCCTTTAAAAAATCATAACTCTTTCAATTTTGCACCTAAAAATCCATATGATGGCTTATTTTTTGCGCCACCAATTTTACTTTGTAATGACATCAGTCATTTTACCCAAAAATCTACGGTGAAACGGAAAAAAAAATAATTGTGAAACAAAATTGGAAAAAAACAAAAAACGCTGTTTTGTAACTTTTGGGAGCTTCCGTTTCTACACAGTACATTTTTCGGTAAACATGACACCTTATCTTTATTCTGTAGGTTCATACGATTAAATTGATACCCTACTTATATAGGTTTGATTTTGTCGTACTTCTGGAAAAAATCATAACTTCATGCAGGTAAATTTATACTTTAAAAATTGTCATCTTCTGACCCCTATAACTTTTTTATTTTTTCGCGTATGGGGCGGTATGAGGGCTCATTTTTTGCCCCAAGTTTTTAACGGTGCGATTTTTGCATTGATAGGACTTATTGATTTTTATTCATTTTTTCATGATATAAAAAGTGACCAAAAATGCACCATTTTGGACTTTGGATTTTTTTTGCGCGTACGCCATTGACCGTTCGGTTTAATTAACAATATATTTTTATAATTCGGATATTTCCGCACGTGGCGATACCATATATGTTTATTTTTATTTACACTGTGTTTTTTTTTTTTAGGGACCTATAACACTGCACACACTGATCTTTTACATTGATCACTGGTTTCTCATAGGAAACCAGTGATCGATGATTCTGCCGCTTGACTGCTCATGCCTGGATCTCAGGCACTGAGCAGTCATTCGGCGATCGGACAGCGAGGAGGCAGGTAGGGACCCTCCGGCTGTCCTGTAAGCTGTTCGGGATGCTGCGATTTCACCGCGGCTATCCCGAACAGCCCACTGTGCTAACCGGCAATTTTTACTTTCACTTTTAGCCGCGTGGCTCAGCTTTGAGCACGCGGCTAAAGGGTTAATAGCGCACGGCACCGCGATCAGTGCCGCACGCTATTAGCGGCGGTTCCCGGCTTCACTATGATGCCAGGCCCGCCGTGATATGATGCGGGGTCACTGTGGGACCCCGCGTTATATCACGGGAGCGGGACCAAGGACGTACTCATACGTCCTTGGTCCTTAAGGGGTTAAAGTAGAGTGGTTTATTGGTGCCACCCTTAGCTCTACATACATGGACAATGCACCACCCATAAGGCAAGGATAGCACTTAACTTACCCCTCCTTGTGCCAAATGGCATTAAACTTATGTTGTTATATGATAACGTATTAAACATATTGAAGAAATTCTATTGTTCTTTAGTGAGTAGAAAAAAATTAAATGAATGACGTATTCCTTGTTTCTGCTAAAATACTACAGAAAAACCCTAACCAAATGTTTACAGTAGTGGAAGTAAGAAAGCCACCCATACAGCAGAATGGCTAGAAACAGCCCTGGTAGGTTTCATTAGACACGTTAGACTGATGTTATACAGAAAATATGACAATAATCTACATCTCTCCCCTCTCCACATTGTGGGCATATGGCCATTTTTAGCATTTTCTTTTTTTACAACACCAAAATGTAACATAAATTCCAAAAATTACATCAGTAAAAGCAGAAATGACCCGGGACTCGGGGTTGAAAAGAATTAATTGCACAAGCAATCTGGTGACCTCGCTCTGCAAAGTTTAATGAAGGCAAAATTTGTTTATAATAAAGGAGAAGGGAAATTTTTCACTCTTCCAAATGGAACGTTGGTCATGTAAAGAAACGTTCACATGGGGAACACCGGTCACTTAACACAGTTTAGGTATCACCAAAGATAAACACATGAGATGGGAGTCAGACTGAGCTGTCATCCCTGTTTGGCATTTCCACTTCTTTCTCGTTATACTACAGGGATAGTTCACTGAGCTGAGATCTCAGGAATCAGGCCGTGTATTGTCTATATACCTTATTATCAATATCGCCAGCCTTGGGGTATAATGCACATACATTTACAGTCGGCTGTATGTGTGTACAGTCATGGTCAGGGGTTGGTCCTGGGGGGAAATATGTGTAATTAGAGGGTGGTTATTGATGGACATACTCTGATTGTGTCACAGTTATTAATGGAGTACCACAGGGGTCAGTACTGGGTCCTCTTCAATATGTTTATTTATGGTCTTAGGTAGAGGGATTACCTAAGAATCTCCATGTTTGCAGATAGTTGTAAGCTCTGTAAGGTGACAGTAAGGAAGATAATACAATATTACAGAGGGATTTGGGGAAGCTGGAGGCTTGGACACATAAATGGTAAAATAAAGGGGTTATCCAGCTGAAGAGTTTTTTCAGGACTTAGGCTGTTAACAGCATAAAAACAAAAAACTTTTACTTACTTCCTTCACCTCAAAAGGTTGTCTCTTGTGACCCTCTCCAGTCCCTGGCTGCGCTCCTCTTCTGCTCAGAAAGCGTGACTCCCAGGCCTTTCAGCCAATTGCTGGCTGCGATTATGTCCAGTCTCAGCCAGTGATTGGTAGTGTGACACTCTGGGCCCTGACGTCACTTCTGGCCCAGGTATCAGGATTTCTGAGCAGAAGAGCCGCAAACCGCAGCGAGTCATTGGAGCCACCGCTGGAGTGCAGGAGTTCAGTTTTATTTTTATTTTTATTCTGTTAACTGCCTAAGTCCTAAAAAAAACAAAAACCTTACCCTTTAAGCTTATTGTGGATAGATGCTTATAAGTTATACCTAATACAATTAGGTAGTACATAATAAAACACTGAGTAAAACTTTCACTGACAGTAACTCAACTTTAGTGACCAATGCCAGGCAGCTTCCACTAAGGCAAATAAAATCAAACAATGCATCAAAGAGGCATACATGAACATAACATCATTTTGCCCCTGTATGTTACGCCGAGCGCTCCGGGTCCCCGTTCCTCCCCGGAGCGCTCGCCTCATCCTCGTTGCTGCAGCGCCCCGGTCAGATCCACTGACCGGGTGCGCTGCGGCACCGCCTCCAGCCGGGATGCGATTCGCGATGTGGGTGGCGCCCGCTCGCGATGCGCACCCCGGCTCCCGTACCTGACTCGCTCTCCGTCGGTCCTGTCCCGGCGCGCGCGGCCCCACTCCCTTGGGCGCGCGCGCGCCGGGTCTCTGCGATTTAAAGGGCCAGTGCACCAATGATGGTGCCTGGTCCAATCTTCCCAATTACCTTGATTAGTTTCCACCTGTGCACTCCCTACTTATACCTCACTTCCCCTGCACTCCCTTGCCGGATCTTGTTGCCCTTGTGCCTAGTGAAAGCGTTCCCTTGTTTGTTCCTAGCCCGTGTTCCAGACCTCCTGCCGTTGCCCCTGACTACGATCCTTGCTGCCTGCCCCGACCTTCTGCTACGTCCGACCTTGCCTTTGTCTACTCCCTTGTACCGCGCCTATCTTCAGCAGTCAGAGAGGTTGAGCCGTTGCTAGTAGATACGACCTGGTCACTACCGCCGCAGCAAGACCATCCCGCTTTGCGGCGGGCTCTGGTGAAAACCAGTAGTGACTTAGAACCGGTCCACTAGCACGGTCCTCGCCAATCCCTCTCTGGCACAGAGAATCCACCTCCTACCAGCCGGGATCGTGACAGTAGATCCGGCCATGGATTCCGCTGAAGTTCCTCTGCCACTTGTCGCCGACCTCCCCACACTGGTCGCCCAGCAAGCCCGACAGATTGCCCAACGAAATCACCAGCTGGCATACTTGACCACCGTGACTCTGCAACTTCAGTCTCAGATACAGCAGCTGCTGCCGCAGATACAGCAACTTCAGTCACAGACACAGCAGCTGCAACAACCATCTCCTCCGCCGGCTCCTGCAACTCCTCCGCAGCAACCGGCCGCTCCTAACCCCTGCTTGTCCCTGCCGGACAAATTTGATGAGGACTCTAGACTCTGCCGTGGTCTCCTTTCTGGAAAGGCCTTGTCTGGGGCCACACCACTCTGGGACCGCAATGATCCTGCCACAGCCACAGTCCAGTCCTTCTTCGCTGAGGTCCGTGGTGTCTTCGAGGAGCCTGCCCGAGCTTCTTCTGCCGAGACTGCCCTGCTGAACCTGGCCCAGGGTGTTTCTTCCGTTGGCGAATACGCCATTCAGTTCCGTGCTCTTGCTTCCGAGTTGTCCTGGAATAGTGAGGCTCTCTGCGCGACCTTTAAAAAAGGCCTATCCAGCAACATTAAAGATGTTCTGGCCGCACGAGAAACTCCTGCTAACCTACATGAACTCATTCATCTTGCCACTCGCATTGACATGCGTTTTTCCGGATGGCGTCTGGAGCTCCGCCTGGATATGGACTTTGTTCGCACGAGGCGTTTTTTCTCCCCGGCTCCTCTCTCCTCTGGTCCTCTGCAATCCGTTCCTGTGCCTCCCGCCGTGGAGGCTATGCAAGTTGACCGGTCTCGCTTGACACCTCAAGAGAGGACACGACGCCGCATGGAGAATCTTTGCCTGTACTATGCCGGTACCGAACACTTCCTGAAGGATTGTCCTATCCGTCCTCCCCGCCTGGAAAGACGTACGCTGACTCCGCACAAAGGTGACACAGTTCTTGATGTCAACTCTGCTTCTCCACGCCTTACTGTGCCTGTGCGGATATCTGCCTCTACCTTCTCCTTCTCTACTATGGCCTTCTTGGATTGCGGATCTGCAGGAAATTTTTTTTTGGCCTCTCTTATCAACAGGTTCAACGTCCCTGTGACCAGTCTCGCCAGACCCCTCTACATCAATTGTGTTAACAATGAAAGATTGGACTGTGCCGTGCGTTACCGCACGGAACCCCTCCTAATGTGCCTCGGACCTCATCACGGAAAAATTGAGTTTTTGGTCCTCAGGTTCTTTGGCTCCAAGAAGAGGGGGAGACCCAAGGGGGGGGGGGTACTGTTACGCCGAGCGCTCCGGGTCCCCGTTCCTCCCCGGAGCGCTCGCCTCATCCTCGTTGCTGCAGCGCCCCGGTCAGATCCACTGACCGGGTGCGCTGCGGCACCGCCTCCAGCCGGGATGCGATTCGCGATGCGGGTGGCGCCCGCTCGCGATGCGCACCCCGGCTCCCGTACCTGACTCGCTCTCCGTCGGTCCTGTCCCGGCGCGCGCGGCCCCACTCCCTTGGGCGCGCGCGCGCCGGGTCTCTGCGATTTAAAGGGCCAGTGCACCAATGATGGTGCCTGGTCCAATCTTCCCAATTACCTTGATTAGTTTCCACCTGTGCACTCCCTACTTATACCTCACTTCCCCTGCACTCCCTTGCCGGATCTTGTTGCCCTTGTGCCTAGTGAAAGCGTTCCCTTGTTTGTTCCTAGCCCGTGTTCCAGACCTCCTGCCGTTGCCCCTGACTACGATCCTTGCTGCCTGCCCCGACCTTCTGCTACGTCCGACCTTGCCTTTGTCTACTCCCTTGTACCGCGCCTATCTTCAGCAGTCAGAGAGGTTGAGCCGTTGCTAGTAGATACGACCTGGTCACTACCGCCGCAGCAAGACCAT
The DNA here is from genome assembly GCF_029499605.1 of Hyla sarda. Classification (NCBI taxonomy): domain Eukaryota; kingdom Metazoa; phylum Chordata; class Amphibia; order Anura; family Hylidae; genus Hyla; species Hyla sarda. Next base: position 147,567,155 of record NC_079194.1, read on the forward strand.
CCCGCTTTGCGGCGGGCTCTGGTGAAAACCAGTAGTGACTTAGAACCGGTCCACTAGCACGGTCCTCGCCAATCCCTCTCTGGCACAGAGAATCCACCTCCTACCAGCCGGGATCGTGACACTGTACAAATCACTAGTTAGATCACACATGGAATATTGTGTATAATTTGTGTAGAAGACAGACATAACTTACCATGAGCACATGCAGAAGTAGTTAATGGAATGGTTAGACTCCAGATGATCATTACTACTGTTTGAAAATCTTAATCCTTACAGTACTTATCAGCTGCTGTATGCTCCACAGGAAGTTATTTTCTTTTTACATTTCTTTTCTGTTTGACCACAGTGCTCTCTGCTGACACCTCTGTCTGTCTCAGGAATTGTCAAGAGCAGGATAGGTTTGCTATGTGGATTTGTGCCTGCTCTTGACAGTTACTGAAGCAGACAGAAGTGTCAGCACAGAGCACTGTGGTCAGGCAGAAAATAAATTTAAAAAGAAATGAACTTCCTGTGGAGCATACAGCAGCTGATAAATACTGGAAGGATTACGATTTTTAAGTAGAAGTAATTTACAAATCTGTTTAATGTTCTGGCTCCAGTTGATTAAAAAAAATTTGATTTTCACCGGAGTACCCCTTTAAACGCTAGGACTGTGTAGACCTGTGCTTTCCACTGAAGGAATTAATATGTTCATTCTTTTTTTGGGGGGGGGGGATTTCCACTTTTTAAATTATGTATTGTGGGTCAACGGAAGACCCATGTGCACAAATGCAAGGTTTTGCTCTGGGGTCCCCCATTCCTCTTGATCACCTTTGAGATGTTTCTAAACCTTTACTGGAGTCACCTGTGGTAAATACATTTGATTGGACAGGATTGGGAAAGACACAGCCCTGTCTATATAAGGTCTCACAGCTGACAATGTATATCAGAGCAAAAACCAAGCCATGGGGGGAAAAACTGACTATAGAGCTCAGAAACAGATTGTGTGGAGACCGAGGGGACAATAATTTTCTGCTTGACTGACAGTTCGCAAAAGTACAGTGGCCTCCATAATACTTAAATGGAAGAATTTTTGGAACAACCATAACTCTTCCTAGAGCTGACTGCCCTGCCAAAGTAGACATGGGAGAAGGGCTTAAAGGGGTACTCCGCCCCTAGACATCTTATCCCCTATCCAAAGGATAGGGGATAAGATGTTAGATCGCCGTGGTCCCGCTGCTGGGGACCCCGGGGATCGCTGCTGCAGCACCGCGCTATCATTACTGCGCAGAACGAGATCGCTCTGCACGTAATGACGGGCAATACAGGGGCCGGAGCATCGTCACGGCTCCGCCCCCTTCTGACATCACGGCCCCCCCCGTCAATACAAGTCTATGGAAGGGGGCGTGGCCACACCCCCTGCCATAGACTTGCATTAAGGGGACGGACCGTGATGTCATGAGGGGCGGAGCCATGACATCACGCTGCTCTGGCTCCTGTATCGCCCGTCATTACGCACAGATCGAACTTGCTCTGTGCAGTAATGATGGCCGGGTGCCGCAGAGGCGATCCCCGGGGTCCACAGCAGCGGGACAGCGGAGATCTAACATTTTATCCCCTATCCTTTGGATAGGGGATAAGATGCCAGGGGCGGAGTACCCCTTTAAGTAAGATTTAGGGTGTATTCACTTTACGTTTTAGATGACTCCAGTTTATTTTTAAACTGTATTTTTAAATTGTATCAGTTTTCTTGCCAGACTAAAAACCGTGGTAGACCACAGTTTTCCATCTAGCAACAAAACTGGATGCCGTACAACAATAAGCCAACTATATGGCTCTATCCTGCTCATTCAAATGAATAGGGTGGACCCAGGTTCCCAAAACATGGTGTGAATGAGCCCTTAGTAAGGTTTCTAACATTCTGTTTATCATTATAGGATACTGAGTGCAGAATGATGCGGGGGGGGGGGGGGGGGGGACTTAATTTTTCAAATATTTTTTGAAAAGTCAGCAATGTAACAGAATTTTTAAAAAACATGAAAGGCTCTGAAGACGTTCCAAATGCACTGTATCTTCATAGAATGAAAGAAATGATCTTTCCTGTGAGTTACTTTGTATCTAAGTGGTTATAACTTTGTTACATTATGTACCTTATTTGCACTGTTTGTATCCCTCTCCCCTTTTTTTTCTACTTGTGTTGCCTCCTTGTTTTTCCCTCCATCCCCAGTTTTTTCTTTTTTTTTTTTTAAATATAAGGATACTTACCACTGTAGGTAGGCATGTACCTGGGCCAGAAGAAGCGCCTGTATGAGGTAAAACTAGTAGCCTTCTGTGGTATACCCCGTATCCGAGAGCGCTGCCTATCCTTCCCCGCACGTGAAACCTGTGTTTTCCTGTACACTTGCTTTGAATAAAGCTATGAATTGGAACTCCAATTGATTGGGCGAGAGTGACTTATTTCTTATATGCTTTGAAGTTATTTAGTTTGCTTACATATGGTTAGCACCCTCGAGGAGATTTGACTTGTCAATCCAGTGGGACAGTGGTTATGTCTTTGGCCGGTGGAGTGCAGCAGTGACTGATTGCCCTTGATTTTTCATGATTCATAGAAGCTGTGCACCTCTAGATACACCCAGCAGACTTATGGAGAGTGTTTTTGTGGGATTGTGATGTGATTAATATAAAAGTAAAGCCAGCTATACCTCAGTTATATACAGAATGCAGGCAATGTGTACAGATAATAATCCCTTCTATCAACTAGAGCCAATGACCTGCAAGCCCTCCCCAAGGATAATTACAAGTATAAAAAAGGAAAAAGCTGAAATTCAGGCCCTGCATCCACACATCTGCTGAGGGGGCACATTGCCCAAAATCTTATGTTGAGTCCCATTGCAGTATTTAACTCTTTTAAGTTTAAACTGTGTGCAAATCCCTGACTACTCAGATATTCCAACTACATTAACACATGTTGCTTTTGTAATAAGATAACTGAAGAATAGGTTTTCAGGAAAAAAAAAGTAATCAAGAAAATCCAATTCTACTCATCTCCAGAATCTGACATAAACAGCTGCAGATGATAAAACCCACCACAAGACAGATGTGGGCCAGGACAAAATCCATGTTTACTCCCTTTCTAGCAAATTATTGTATAAGCAACCTGTGCACTGATCCAGTTGGCAAGGTTATCCAAAAAGTCTGAGAGTCACAGTTGGAACAAGTGCAAGACCCACGGGTATATCTAAATATAAGTGCATTTGGCATTAGGATATGACCATTTAAGCAATAGCATCTGAAGTGGGATCAGTACATAAGTGGCTCTCAATATACAAACTGGGAATCAATTCTAGTTCATTACTATAAAACCAGACCAAGGTGCTCCTTGTTAAATGTTCTTTGCATATCAACTGTATCTACAGTAAATCCCAGTTTTCCATACCACATTGTGTTTGTTACATAGTTTAGAAGGTTGAAAAAGACAAGAGTCCATTAAGTTCCACCTAAAACCTTACTGATCACAGAAAAGAAGAAATGGAGATTGGAGCACTTACCATATTAAGTCTTTTCTCATGCTTTTCTTCCTGTTGTACAATATAAATATGACATCTCTGTACAAGTGTCCAGATGGGACGTTTCTGTATAGTTTGCTCTGCAAGAATTGACATGGAGGTGAGTGGTGAGTTTTCTGATCCTCATTTCTTCTTTCCTGTGAATTGTGTTCCTGGAGCTTTTTGTGTGTAACACCACCTATAGTGTTGGACACCTTACCCATGACTTGTTAGTGGATCCTAGAGGAGATGTTTGTTGCCCAGCGGCGTGGCTTGTGCAGAGTGTTGCCATTGTTCTCTTACTCTAGACTAAACCTCTACTGTGTTGATCAAGAAGAAGGCAACACTCCCCCATGAGGCAGATGCCAATTGTCCTATAACAGTAGAGAAATTCCATTCTGACTCCTATATGGCAATCAAAATAAATCCCTGGCTCAACGTTCTATCCCCATAAATCTAGTATCCATAACTGTATTATAATTTTTCCAGGAAAAACATCCAGGCCCCCCTAAAACTTGTTTATTGAGTCAGACATCACAACATCATGTGGTAGAGAGTCCCATAGTGTCACTGCTCTTACTGTAAATAATCTCTGTCTGTGATGATGGTGAAACCTTCTTTCCTCTAGACGTAGAGGATGCCCCCTTGCCTAGGTATAAAAAGATCACTAGAAAGATCTCTGTACTGTCCATTTATATATTTGTACATTGTGATCAAATCCCCGCTAAGACGTCTTTTCTCTAAACTAAATAACCCCAAGCTTGATAACCTGTTTTGGTCCTGTAATCCTCCCATACCATTAACTATCTTTGTTGCCCTCCTCTGCACCCTCTACAGTTCAGTCATGTCTCTCCTATACACAGGTGCCCAGAGTTGGACACAATACTCCATATGTGGTCACTAATGATTTATACAGAGGCAAAGCTATGTTCCTGTCCCGAGACTCTATGCCTCTCTTGATACATCCCATTACTTTATTAGCAGCAGCTTCCTGGTACTGATCACTTAAGTTGAGCTTAATGTCTACCAGTACCCCCAAGTCCTTTTTAGAAGTAGTTTAAATAATGTTTTTAGTTTTTTTTTTTATAATTGGACATATTGTTAAGATTGTTACCTTTTATTTTGCAGACCCTTTTTATGATGTCCTTTTAAAAACCAAATCTTCAGCTAAATTAGGCCACTACGATAATAATTCTAATATTCCTAGAGATTTGCAAAAATACAACCCATTATTTGGCCAGACTTTAGTTACAGTTTGTCTTCAATTGGGTACTTGATCTCTTAGAAAACATTAAATAAAAATATTGTCTCAATGTGTTATCAGTAGCTGTGTTCTTATACAAGATGAGAAGATTTTTTGATAAAATTTATTTAAAAAAATCCAGAGTATCCCTTCTTTATAGCAAACCTTAGAAATGTAAATTTTACAAAAAAAAAAACATTGATATTTCTGAGAACTATACTGGGAAATTCCATTTGTTCAAATTGAATTAATTTTAGTTTTTGTAAAAATGTTTTAGATTTTTTATTAAATCTTGTTATTTATAGCCAACAATCATTTCTCATGAGAAGTAATAGTTTGGCAAGGTCTTTCATGCAACTTTATTTTTCTTGGAATTTAAACTATTTTATGGATAAACATAATCTGGGCAGACTTACTACAAAAATTTTAAGAAAATGTGGAAAATTGAAAGTTTGTACAGTGCAAATGTTCTCTACTTTAGTAAGTGCAAGAAATCAATAAAAATTACATTTCCTTAAGACTTTTTGGCAAATTCCAAGTTCCCTGTTAATAAACAGAGACTGATGATGTTTATACAGAAAGTATCCAGCCTCTGTATAGGTGTGTGCTTAAATGGGATTGACGGTTATTATATTTAGGATTTAAACCTCTGTTTCTCACTGTTGATCCAGAAATAGTTAATTTACGGTTTAGCCTCAGAATTAATTTTGGCAGAACAAGAATAGAGGTTTTTCCATGACTCAGGGAGGGGAAACTTCCGATGAGAGTTTCAAAATATTATTTCTGTTTTTCCTGGTAAAACCTTGTCTTTAAAAAAAAAAAAATGTTTGCATCAATTTTTAGATTTCTGAAATCTCTTGAAATATTTATCACAGGAAACCTTTGATGAAAAGCTGAAAGAATCCTACAAAGCAGCCAAAATTTAGATTGCTGAATTTCAAGTACAAGAAATAATGTAACAGAAAGTTTCTTCAGGGACTTAAAAGTTGAAAATAAACCCAGAGCATTCCCATAGAATTATTTTAAATTATAGTAAGTGGATGGAGCTATCTGAAGGTCAGGAAGGGGCCATTGCCTGTTTCGATAAAAGGTATAGAAATAAGTAGAGGAAAGTGGCGCACACAGGCACTAAAATATACTTCTTAATGCATCTCTTTTTTCCGGGACGTGGGCAAAGGGGTTGTGGTTATGCAAATGTTCCAAAGTGGGCATTTCTTGTAGGTCTTATGGGTGGTAATGGGCAGATTGAGGCAGCATTGGGGAATTTAGATTTTGGGAGGTAGGTCCTTAAAGGGATATTCCAGTTTTATGACATATATATCTTACATGCTATAAATGCCTGATTGATATGTTGCACCTTATTCACCAATTCCCAGCCACTGTGCTCTCCGATTCAATGAAGTCTATGGGTTAACAGCAAGAGTTCAGAAAGTAGGGAGCAACACATGAATTAAAGGGGTATTCCGGGCAAAAACATCTTATCCCCTATCGAAAGGATAGGGGATAAGATGTCTGATCGTGGGGGGCTCGCCGCTGGGACCCCCGCTATCTCCCTGCAGCAGCCCGCATTCTATGCGTAGCTGCGTCCTAAGTTTCGGAAACCGCTGGGCTTCCGAGACGGGGACGTGACATCACGCCACGCCCCCTCCATTCATTTCTATGGGTGGGGGCGTAACGGCCCTTCTATGGGAGGGGGCGTGACATCACGTCCCAGTCTAGGAAGCCCGGCGGTTTCCGAAACTTCAGACACAGCTACGCATAGAATGCGGGCTGCTGCAGGGAGATCGTGGGAGGGCCCCCTGCAATCAGACATCTTATCCCCTATCCTTTCGATAGGGGATAAGATGTTTTTGCCCGGAATACCAATTTAATCCCTCAAAATAAATGGTACATTTTATAATTATCGCCATCATTTATAATTTTTATATGTTTAATCCCAGACAAAATGCTGCAGGATTGATATAAGTTTGCAAGATGTTATGGAAAAGCATAATCAGCTGTGTCCTTCCTGTGACCTCTCTGGACTGGCAGCAATGCCCTGGTGCCACAGAGGGCACTCGGAAGCCCTGCACTGTGAAAACAGGATGTTTCCTTTGATCGTGGAAGTCATTTTATTCCTCGGGGTCCATATCAAGTAGATGAAGCTGCGCAGGTATCCGAAGGTCAAGTTAGGAATTGTTTTCACTCATGATCGCAGTAACCGCTCGGTAAAGCAACTTATAGGTTATTTTTACCACCCTGGCCAAAGTGTGAAAAAAATGACAATGGTCTATTTTGGCGTCATAAAAGCTTAAAGTGAATGTTCACCTCTAATATCACATTGCAGTTTGCATGTAATAGTATTCTATAAGCAGTAGAGTCACTGTATATATATATATATATATATATATATATATATATATATATATATTATTTTATTGTGTAGGCTTTAGATCAGAAGTCTCCGAACATTACCTGCTTGTTCAGTGTCTGCACAAAACTTGCTTTGGTGATAATAATAATTGTATTTTTATAGCGCCTACAGATTCCGCAGCGCTTATGATTTGCATCAGCATTATGGAAGTTGAGATAAACTGTTTGTGTTGTCTGATAACCTACTTTTTTCTGTTTCCAGTGGCTGACAGTAGAATTTCGAGTCCAGTTCTGCAGTATAATAATAATAATGAATTTACATAAAAAATTAATCTTTATTTATTTCCAAAATCTTGATTCTTAAACCAGAATCAGGCACAGCTGATTTAGTGAACACTTTGACAAAAGACGATGAGTTAGGAACCTCTATTGCCTGGGGTCCTCTCGGCATTTTCCCCATATTCACACAACAGTTTGGGGCCCCTTAACACTCCGTATCCCTGTTTGCTCCTGGTCACTTGGATGGATGTTGGCATTTTTTCACTCTGTGTCCTGCTTGAGCTTCCAAAATACCACAGTCCTGGCAGAGGCAAAGAAAAAGGTTCTGAGAACGAATTCACTTCCTGAAAGACTCAGCCCCCGGAAAAACAGGAAGGTTTCTTGTGAGGCTTTCTGATTTACAAACATGATTGTGTAAGACTGAGCTCACCGAAACGTAAAAAAAACTGGAAAGTGCGCAGCATCGGCAATAAGTGGACTCGGATACTCCATCATTTCCCTCCATAAGGCTTAAGTCATGCCAGTCTCTTGTGATAAAGGAATCGTCCAGTTTTATGTAAATAAAGCTTCATAATAATTAGAAAGGCCCCAGACTTATTAAGAGGCACACGGATCTTAAAGAACGTGGTGCATCTTTCACTGTGCAATATGCTTAAACCTAGACCAGCTGCGAGCTGGCATAGATTTCTGTTATAATATATGGCAATGTTTTAGCGTGAATCATAGTAAATTCACTGTGCGCGGGAGGCCATGTACCTTCTGCTAAACCCATGAAAGAAACATGACAAAAATATGTGCTGCTAACATGTTTACATAGGGTTGTCTATACTGGATACATTCTATAAAAACAAGACAAGAAAAGGTTAAAGCTAAAGACTAAAGCTACATTTGGTCACTGTAACCTCAGTGTTTCCAAGGTGACTGCAATTGGTGCAAAATATATGACAATTTTTTCAGACGGATAGTTTACCCATGGCCCATTGGTTGAAAAAGGTTTTGTTGTAATCCTGCAATTTTACCACAACTCGCTCATGATTGTGTAACATTTGCCAAATCACCTTCCTATGAAAATGACTGCAATGTGTGAAAAAGACTGTTTTGTGCCTCAGTGTGGATGGGAATTTGGGTAGTACTAGGCAGAGATACCATATGTAGCGAGCAATGACTGATTCCGCCAAAAGAATGAACATATTCAGTATGCAGAATTTCTGTGGTGGAATTTGTATGGTGTAGCAGAATCCTATTGAAAATGTAGGAGGCTGCAGCACTTGAATTTCCGAATTAAATTTTGAAGTGGAATTCCGATCAGATAATTTATAGTGTGAATGAGCCTTTATGTGTCATCAGCATCATCTATGAGGTTTCTGCCCAAAGATTGTGCTCCCTAGGGTGCAGCAGGCCCTTCATACAAGCAATCAGTGTTGGTACTATTGGCTTAGATGATGAGAGTCGTCTTGATGAATAGAAAGACAAAAGTAGTATACAATTGATAATAAGAATGAAAATAATAATACATATCTGTACTAATATAAGGATCAAGCATTTTCCATGTCCCTATGACCTCAAACTAAATCTATTTCCCTTTTGACATTAACCACAAGAGAATTTTAGTCAAAGCCCAAGCTGTGGGCAGAGAGAGGGCATCCTGAGGACTGACGTGTTTCTGTGGCTTTCATACAAGCTCCATATAGACAGCACATACTCTGCCAGGTAGTTATTGTAACCTCCAAGCCCCAGGCTGTAATCCCAAGGGCCATGTCAGGGCATCGTGTGGCCTATTGCCAAATTCCTGTCTGCAGGCCGAGCTAATAACACAATTGTGGGATTTGTTCCCTGGATATGAGCAGTGTAATCCTCCTGGAAGGTAAACACTTAGACAAAACATGAAATTCAACTCTCTCCACCAAGCTTCAGACCTCAGACTCCATTAAACTTCCTACTCAACAATGATCTCCAGTGCCCCCACCATGTTATTATCCTCCTGTTCACCCCGTCCACTCATTAACAACACACAAGTCACACATTGTAACAACACAATAACAAACAAAGGAGCTTAATCACCCAAGTGACACCCTGATGGGAAATGGCAGCACGAGCAACAATCTCAATAGACACATCAGATCCAACCATTCTACTGTAGAGTAGGATAATCCTTACTAATGCTCGCTCAAGTGACTGTGCCTAACCTATAAGCCTCACTGTGATCTAGGAATACTTCCAAAATTCACAAGAGGCACAATCTACATCAACCCTCTCCTAAAAACATTATTAGAAACCCATGAAGTCCACAAGTGTAATGCAGGGAGGTAAAACTTATCTCAACTAAAATAAAATAAAAAACGACATAACATTTACATGATTAAAAATTCCCCTCACGGAGGTATTTGTTCTACATTCATGGGGAGGCAGCTAGGTAGTAATATTGTAAACATATTATTGTACATAGAAGCAGTACTACAGTAGTTTTCAGCACACGTTGAAGCAGAATCGTAATGAAAGTAATGGGACTCTGCTGCAACAGAATTTTTGAGCAGATTTTTTCCACTGGATTCCGCTAGAAAATTCCACTGTGTAAATGAGGGCTTAAAGTAATTGTATTCTTATTCATAGGAGAACAATATTATAGCAGTTATATTATTGTACATAGGGGCTGTATTATAGTATTTAAATTCCTGTACATAGGAGGCAGTATTATTTTTGTATATGGAAACAATATTATATTGTTTAAGATCTGAGGTCAAGTCCTGGAAAAAAGGGTGGTGCTGCTGCTAATGCTAACAGTGTTTCTAATGTGGAAAAAGTGCAGGAACTCAGCTCTGATACGATCCTGCACTTGAGCCCTGGTTATGATCTTGTACATTGGGGGCAGTATTATAAACGTTACATTTTTGTATATATAGGAGGCAGTATTAGAGTAGTTATATTCTTGTTCACAGGAGGCTTTTATTGTCCATAAGACCATGTTGAAATCAGCGTTTGGAACATCTGTTCTGTTAGATCCTTTATTGCCATCTATCAGACCTAATTCAAAATGGATGTTAACCCCTTAAGGACCACATGTTTTTTCATTTTTGAACTTTAGTTTTTTCCTCCTCACATTCTAAAAATCATAATGCTTTAAATTTTCCAACTACAGACCCATATGAGGGCTTGTTTTTTGCGCCACCAATTTTACTTTGTAAGGACACCAGTCATTTCCCCACAAAATCTACGGCAAAACCAAAAATAAATTATTTGTGGGGCTAAATTGAAAAAAACAAAAACAAAACAAATGCCATTTTGTAACTTTTGGGGACTCCCGATTCTATGCATTCTATATTTTTGGTAAAAATGACAGCTTATCTTTATTCAGTAGGTCCATATGATTAAAATGATACCCAACTTATATAGGTTTGTTTTGTTTTACTTCTGTTAAACAATTATAAATTTATGCACGATAATCATTTTTTGCATCATGATCTGTAGTTTTTATCGGTACTATTTTTGTTTTCATGGGACTTTTTGATCGGTTTTTATACATTTTTTAGGGTATACAAAATGACCAAAATTATGCAATTTTGGACTTTGGTATTTTTTTTTTACGTAAACCCCATTGACCATGCGGTGTAATTAACATTATATTTTTATAGTTCGGACATTTGCACACGCAGTGGTGCCACATATGTTTATTTTTATTATATTTATGTTTTTTTATATGGAATTTGGGAAAAGGGGGGTGATTTAAACTTTTAATATGGAAGGGGTTAATGGGCGTTTTTTTAAAAACTTTTATTAAACTTTTTTTTTTTTTTTACACTTTATTAGTCCCTTAGGGGACTTTTAGGAGGAATCATTAGATTCCTCATACAGATCAATGTAGTTCCATAGAATTATATTGATCTGTGTGCTCTGCGCTTGATTAATAAAGCCTGGATCACGCTGTGGAGGAGCGATTCACCCCACTGGACCACCAGAGAGTGTTTAAAGGTACATTTAGACACCGCTGTGCACTTTGACAGCAGCGATCTAAAGGGTTAATAGCCACTTGTGGCAATCGCCACACGTCGGTTATTAAGCCAGCCCCCAGCTCCAGGAATCAGCTGGAGGCTGGCTGGTATGGCGTGAGCTCGAGTCGGGAGCCCGCGCCATACACAGTTAATGGCACAAGGATGTGTATACACGTCCTTGGTCGTTAACAGGTTAAATAGATGCCAATGGGCCATTATTTTGAAATTTTTCTTGGAAAGATCCAATAAAATAATGCTCTGTTTCTGGCACTTCTTCGAGCCACATGCACACTGAGTCCACTGGAACTACCGGCTGATAAAGCAGGTGAGGCAAGGGAAGGGGTAATATGAATAGAACAATACAAAATCCTACAAAAATACACTAAGATCTTGTCTATCATTGAGGCCAGCCGGTCCCAAGGCACTTAACTTCAAAATCCATTGGGATTCTCTTTGTAAAAGTATATGGTGTCTGTCCCCGCCCTGTTTTGGGATTTTAACCATTTCTAAACCAGCAAATATAATCCAACATCCATTGCCGCTGTGGACTTCATGCATATGGCTAATGAATCTAGGGGCTCCATGGCCTGTAATCAGGGAATGTAAATGTTCCCTTACTCTAATAAATAGGCATCTTTTGGTTTTTCCTATATAGTAAAGTCCACAGGCGCAAATTAGAGCATAAACAAGGTAAGTAGTACAATAAGTAATGAGATGAGGGATGACACGTTCAAAACCTCCAATGGGGATAATGCTGCTGTTAATATTCAGAGATAAAAACGAACAGTGAGCGCATATGCGTGAAGTCCACAGCGGCAATGGACGTTGTATTAAATATGCTGGTTTAGAAATAATTAAAATCCCATAACAGGGCGGGGACAGACACCGTATACTTCTACAAAGAGAATGCCAATGGATTTTGAAGTTAAAGGGGTTATCCACCATAAGGTGATTTTAGTACGTACCTGGCAGACAGTGATGGACATGCTTAGGAAGGATTTGCGCTTGTCTTGGGGCTAAATAGCTATATTGTGAGATTACCATAACACTGTGGATAGCTGTTTGTGAACTGATATTTCCTGTTTGACTTTTCTTTTTTTGACTACAAATCCCACAATTTCATCTTTCTCCCTCCCACACATCAGCCACTCCACCCATTGAAACATAAATGAGCTGCATCCATTCAAATCAGTGTGGTTTTCAATCAGGGTGCCTACAGCTGTTGTATTAGTTGCATTTGATCCCTCTCGCACCAAGCGATCACTCCACCCATGAAGTAGACAGGCTCCCTGTCATCAGCTCACTAGTGAGTCAGGTCTCGTCCGCATTGCAACCTGGGAAAAATCTGAGACAACAGTCATTTTGTATGCTGGTAAAAATAAATATTGGAGTGAAAATCACATAAGAATTGTGATAAAACCATCACACACAGGTACAGACACTATATTATGAACTGCACTAACTTTACAGCCCCTGTAGCATAGTCAAATAAAAAAAATTCCTGGAATACCCCTTTAAGTGCCTTGGGGCCAGCTGGCTTCGATGATAGACAAGATCTTAGTGTATTTTGTATTGTTCTATTCGTATTATTGTTTGTCTTGCTATTTGCGTATGTCTTTTCCCGTACCTGTCTCCACCCCTCCCCCTTGCCTCACTTGCCTTATCAGGTGGACTCAGTGTGCGTGTAGCTTGAAAAAGTGCCACAACGGCACGAAACCGCACAATCCTACTGTCCCCCCCTGCCTTCCCACCTGCCCTCCCTTGCCATGATGTGTGCCTAACCGTACTTCTTTGAATAAAGAGAAGCCAAGTTTATGCAGGAATGGTGAGTCGCCGAGTCGTTCTTTATTCATGCTGTGTACATGGATTCAGCTTTACTCTGAGCACCGCCTGATTACTGCCATTGTGGACTTCGGCTAGCATTTGATTGAATCAGCAGTACGCTCGCTCTATCTGAGCGCGGTTGTACCGGTTACATTACAGTCTTTTTCTTAATCAGAGGTTGCAATGTTAAATTTATAACGGACGTTACGATGTCTGATATTTCTGATGAAAGAAAAAAATTTGTGCATGCCTGGTATTTTCTTTCCATCAAAATAATGGACATTAAGCACAAATGATGATAAACGATGCTGGTGGAGATTAAAAATCACCCATTAAAATCAATGACAGCTGTTCATTTCAGTTTTTCAGACTCCTTAAAGGGGTACTCCGCTGGAAAAACTTTTTTTTTAAATCAACTGGTGCTAGGAAGTAAAACAGATTTGTAAATTACTTCTATTTAAAAATCTTAATCCTTCCAGTACTTATCAGCTGCTGTATGCTCCACAGGAAGTTCCTTTCTTTTTTAATTTACTTTCTGTCTAACCACAGTGCTCTCTGCTGACACCTTTGTCCATGTCAGGAACTGTCCAGAGTAGGAGCAAATCCCTATATCAAACCTCTCCTGCTCTGGACAGTTATTAACATGGACAGAGGTGTCAGCAGAGAGCACTGTGGTCAGACAGAAAAGAACTACACAACTTCCTGTGGAGCATACAGCATCTGATAAATACTGGAAGGATTAAGATTGTTTAAATAGTAGTAATGATCATCTGCAGTCTTTACAAATCTGTTTAACTTTCTGGCACCCGTTCATTTAAAATGTTTTTTTTTCTTTTTCTGCGGAGTACCCCTTTAATGGATCTGAGCAACAGAAATGACTGATGCGAACTCAGCCTGAAGGGCAGCATAATAGTCTGGGCTAGACTGGGAACAAAAATAGGCCCAGGCATTTTAGACTCTGTAGCCAATTGTCGGTGGGGGTCCAACTGCTGGGTCCATCAGGAGATGTATAATGACTCACAGATGACATCTTCTCTACAGTATTTTCTTTTCTCTTTTTTCTTTATCTGGTCCGCCATGACTTCTTTCAACTACATCTTCCTCTGCAGAGTCCGGACATCATTGTCTCCTCACTCAAAACAGATCCTCATCCTCTATATAAAGACAATAATCTTTATAGCTCTGCCAGACACTGTACCCCTGAATATAACCCTGCCACACACTGAACTCTTAACGTAACCCTAATAAGTCCTCCTACAGACTTATCTCCCCCTTATCCCCGTATGTCCTCTCCAGGCTACTCTGTCCCTCTCCCCCCCTGACCCCATTGTCCTGCTCCTGTCATCTCAGTGTCGAGGCAGGCAGAGGACCCCCTGGATGGCCCGGCCCACTGGGCAAATGCCTGGTGTGCCCAAGGGCCAGTCCAGCCCTTATAATAGTAGTTATAACCTTGTGCATGGGGTGTTATTATTGTAGTTATATTCTTTTATATAGAAAACATCATTATAATAGTTATTCTTGTACATAGGGGGCAGTATCAGAATAACATATATGTTCAGCTGCCCATATTGTTAATTTATGGGGCTCTCTAGTGTCCTTGTCAACTCTTGGGCAAAGTTATAATAGTTATAGCTAGGAAGCAGAATTATAAAGTTATAGTCTATAGGGGGCAATAGTACATTAATGATATTTTGTTACTTGTGGGAAGTAATATAATGGTTACTTTCTTGTACACAGATGGCAGTATTATAGCAGTTTATATTTTTGGCCATAGGGGGCAGTATAACAAACAATTCACTCAGAAGGACGTAACACTGAGCACTAAAGCACTAAAGAATAAAGAATGCAGTTTTAGTTAATGACTCCAGGTAAGATGAAGCTGGTATTCCTTCTCTTAGTGCTTCTATTAGAGATATTAGACTCTGACATGCGTTCTTCTTGCAGTGATTGCTGCTATGTCTTGAGCCTTTTTTTTTTTTTTTTACTTTATTAGATTACATTTGCTGGTTCCAGCCCACAGCTAAAATAACATCAGTGACTTGTTTGAGGCTGAGGCCACACAACTCCTACCCAGGAAATCAAGACCAACACAGCAGCTTCATGCACCCTGCACTGACGTACTACCTGGCTTCTCCAGAGGTTTCAAATGGCATGGATGGATAACAGCCAACGGGCCAAACCTATTAAGTAATGGATTTAGCCACCCAAATGGTTAATTGATTGTAGACATGCAGAGGTCTGAGGTAAGGAGGAGGCTCGTTCACCCTCTTGTGTTACTGAAGATAATCAGGTTTTTTAAGTAGTATACAGGACCTAAAATCTAGAAGCTCTGAGACCAAATAAATAAGCCAAAAACAAAAACATGCTTTTGTAGATGATACCACAGTATCTTATGTCTGATCAAAATATATGTATATGATATTCAGGGGTTGTGACAACCTGAGTCATGATATAGACTTCATATATTACTGGTGAAAAGTAACCTTTATATTATAGAGGTTTCTTGGCAGCTGTAATAGAATATGTGGAGTCGGGATGCAATGCAGGGTAGATGCAGGGAAGATGTTATGGCCCAAGGGGCAGATGGTATTAACCCCTTCATGTCGTGACACCAGGGTGTGGTTTAGCCTTAACCATTGGAAGGTAATACTGCTGTTAGGCAGGGACAGTGAAGACACCAACACCAGATTAAGGATAACGACAGCTTTACTGAGACAAGACAGGTGATCTAGTCTGTGCAGTACAGACAAATATCCTAGGGAGGTGACCAGTGACACAGGGGGACCTCGCAGGCTTGCTTGGACTAGCAGTAGTTAGACTGACTTTAGTGCAGGCCACGGTGGCTACAGATGGACTTGACAGAGATGGTGACTTACAATAAGATGACTTTACTTACTGATGACCGACTTGTGGCTGCAGGACTTTAGGCTTGAGGCCTCCAATGCTCTGGACACAGACACTGGAACAACCTGACTGCACTTGACCTCAGCAGAAGTAGCAATGTGCTAAGAGAGCGATTGCAGCCCCTCCCCTGGTTATATAGGGGGCTGTGCAAGAAGCCCATAGGTCACTAGGGGTGGGGGGGTGGTCACCTGGTAACTGCCGCCCTCTGGGTAACAATCATGTGGTACAAACATTAAAGCAACAGTACATTAAATGAGGCAAACCTATATACATAATGGGTGTATGCTGCAGGGGAGCCCTGGGGACATGCAGGGACTCTACCTGACAGGGCAGGAGGACAGTATGGGGCCACATCATCCCGTAATGGGACATCACAGATAGAATAGCTATTGCTGTAATATAAGATGTGGGTCTCATGTCCGATCACAATACTATTATTTTATATTTTGTACTGTCAATAATAAGGACAGAACTGAGACTTATCTCCTTTATGATAAAGAGGCTGGTTGACAGCAGTAATAGATGGAATAACTGGAATACAATGCTTGGTTATCCCATCTGATGGCATAGGGCTTGACATATTTGATTTCATTCAACAGTATTTTTATTAAGCTTTCATTCAAATTTGTTTTCAATCTAAGAGCGAGCAAAAAAAAAAAAAAAAAAAAAAAGGTAGGAGCCAGCATTGAAGAAAAACTATAATTACCTAGACCCAGTTTCCTGCAGCTTCCAGTTAAATCTTTCTGATGCTCTGATTTTCTCCATTATTGGAAGCAGGACCGGCCTATTCTGCAGAAAAGTCCTGCAATGAGAGCTTGTGTTGTAAGCAGTAAGAAGTGTGAAGATCGGGGGACCAGATGGAAAAGAACAGGAGCTACAGTGGACCAGGGATAGGTAAGAATAGTTTTTTTTCTATTTCCCCCTCAAGAGGGAGTTGCACTTGAGTAAGGCTACATTCGCACTACGCTTCGTCCACACGGGGACTGGATCCCATCTCATTCATTTGAATGAGCTGACCGGAGTCAGATAGTGACTCTGGTCGGCTAATTTTTGCCCTGTATCTGGTTTTCCAGCTAGACTGAAAACTGCAGCATACCACAGTTTCCAGTGTGGCCAGAAAACTGGATATGGGCAAAAATATCACTATCTGACTCAGGTCGGATCATTCAAATGCATGAGATGGGGACCGGGTCCAGCTGGGATATGGGAGCACCCGGTTTTACCATACCCCAGCCGACTCTGGTCCCTGTGTGGACGAAACGTAGTGTGAATGCAGCCTAAGATGGTGAGTTGCACTTGAGTAGGATGGTATTAGAATTCCCCTCCAGGTTCCCTTAGTGGTAATGTGCAATAAAAGCCAGACACAATGGGGTGGTACCTGTACTGAAGATTAGTGGTAACAATTATTAAAGACAAATTCAGGCAGGCTTGGCTTAGGCTGGAGCTAAGTTTACCCAGTGCATATGTTCCTTCCTTAGGGATGTGGAGTTTTTTCTCTCTTCTGCTCCAGCCCTTATTTCTTTCTTTTTGGTGCAAGTACAAAGCTGCTTGGCTTACAGTACTTAGTCTCAGAAGCAGGAGGTCTGCTTGTTCTGATGGTGTGGCTCAAGGGCAGGGATGCTCTTTGCTTTTCTCTCTAGTATTGCAATTCCCTACAGTGAGGTAAAATTCTTGACATGGTAGCCATGTTGTACTAGGCATGTCCAGAAAAATACTTTGGTCCTATCTCTGAATCTATCCTTGTTCACCTAACATCCACAAGCTAAGCTTCCCCTCACTTTTCTCCTCCTCCACACAGACTTTGCCTGATCAGTATCCTGGACTGCGATACTTGGCTGGGGCTCCTCACTATTTAAGACTACACTGCTCTCTTCTTCGCTGTAGAGAGGTTGGACTAGGGTAAGCAGCCTCTCCCTTTCTGAATTGATCCTGCCATGTGAGTGTGTGTGGTTTAACCCCTTCACTGCATTCAGCCTTGCCTGTTACTTATATTAACATCTTCATAAAAAACATTGCATTTAATGGCATAAAACAGTACAAATCAATAAAGGCACTTACTATACATGACACCCAACCACAATCTTTCTAAGGATCCCCAGTGGGACACTGCCTATCACTTTAGTTGATCTCCATGGTTCTTGCGTTCATTGTCTCATATTTGCATTCATAGTATTCTGATTTCCCATCTCTTAATTCACTTTTCATATTTTACACAGTGATCATATGACTTTACTGCCTTTAATATAAAAGCTTTTATGGATAGTGCAGAAAGTGGACAGTGTCTCCTGTTCCAGGGTTGGCTCCTTGCTCGCTGGCAGTGCTTAGTATTGGAGTCTGCTTTCCTTAAATGAACATGAAATCAGCAAGAGCCCAATGAGGGCACAATGTCCCGAGCCCGTGGCCGAACTGAGGGTGAACACTTAACCCAAAGTAAATAACAAGAGCGGCTGCAGCCAGGATCCTCCTGACAAGAGCCCCTCTGTGCCTCTTCTTCTAATCCCTGGGATTTCTAAAGATTTTAGTTTTAACTAAGTAATTTGTAAGCCGGGCTGAACTGCTGCCAAGTGTGCGGTAACTCCATGTTGGGAAGTCTTCAAGCACCTAATTAGAAGCAGCAGCATGAATAGTTTCATTTAGGTGAATTGATTGTGATCAAAAGACTCCTTGGAATCACACATTGAGGAGATTGCCCCAAATTGTTCTTGGATGTGCATTAAAACTAACAATGCTGCAGTGAGCGTCTGTGAGGAATGTCACACAGGATTGGTAGGATTTATTGTTATAGAATAGAAAACCTACCAGGAAGAATAAGAGTCAACATATGTCCTCTAGGTCTCTGCCCCCTTTGGTTCTGCGGAGTGCTGTTTTATTAATGCGCCTGTCTTGGTCTAGATACTGAAAAAATTAAATAAATAAACTGTAGGGTTTTTTTTTTTCCATAACTTATGAAAAAAAGTTTCCACACTGAATGGATTTTCTTCAGATATGTCTTCTCATTGATTTTTTTTGTCATTGTTGGGTAACCCTTTGTCTTTTATTCTTGTTGACATGCCTATAGCATCCATATATCATGGCAGATGGCTCTCTAATTCTGCCCCCATCTTATGCCATATAAAGACACATTGGAGGTAAAGGCCCATGTATTTTACATTGATTTCCATGGGGACTAAGTAATCTTTCACTTTTTACTTACAGCATCACTTGCACTATCCGCCACTCAGATCATCTGAGACTAGAAGTTAGGAATGTAATGAAATTGAATGAATGTTACTATAAATTTAGCTTAGATTCTTTACTATTTTTTGGGACCTCTGTTTGCTGTCAGTGAATGGAAACATTCTTGTTTATGCCTATAAACCTGTACAGATATCACATCAACAGCATACATCTCTCCCCTGTCCTGATCGTTTGTTAAAGGGCATCAGTGGACCAAAGATTGAGTTTGTATGTTCTGCTTGTGATTGTGCGGTTTTCCTCAGGTGCTCTGGTTACTTCCAACTCTTCATAAACATAAAGATAGATTCATTTGGAAATTATAGATTGTAGATACAGTTGTTACATAGTTGTTACATAATAGATACAGTTGTTACAAGCTGTGAGAACTATTCTGTCAGAATGGATTTCAAGTCTTTGGACAGTTCTAAATCATTTAAAGGAGTACTCCGGTGCAGAAACACTTAATGCCTATCCAAAGAATAGGGAACAATTGTCTGATCGTGGGGGGTCCGACTACTAGGCACCTCTGCAGTCCCCAGGAACAGGGCCTGTCAATCCCTGTACAAAGTGGCAGGCGACACACTCCCTTCATGTATCTCTATGGGACCGCCGGAGATACCCAAACTCTGTATCTCCGGCTCTCCGAGAGAGATACATGAAAGGGTCGGACCCCTTGTGATAAGAAACTTATCCCCTATCCTTTGGCTATAGTACTGGAGTACTACATTAAACAGGATTATATAGTCCTTTAAAGTTGGTTCACAAAGATCCAGCACACAAAGTCTTGCTTTTAGAAAACACTTTATTATGCACAGACTTAACATCTGTGTCCATAATTTGGACCTAATAGAACTATATCTCTTGTTATAAAGCATTAAGTAAGGTCCAAATAAAGAACTGAAACATCACATTTAAGCCTATGGATCTAATTTCTTTTGTTATAATTCACTGACCACAAGAAAAGATTTTGAAAATGATTGAATATAGAGATGAGCGAACTTTTGAAAAATGCAATTCGGCTGATTCGCCGAATTTTCCGTTTTTTTTTGTTTCTGTTCGAATTTATTTGCGGCGAATCTGTATTAAAAGCAGCTATTTCTGGCCTACAGAGAGCCTCAATAGGGGTGTAGAACAGTTTGCTTTGTTCTAACACGCAGAAGGAGTATGCTGTGTTAGTGAAATAATACTGTTATTCAGTATGACATGCAGATTACAGGCATCACTATTAGAATCGCTGCTGCAGAGCATCGATATGGCAGCAGAGAGACCCTATGGTGTCAAAATTGAAGAGAATAAAGAGATTTTTTTCATGCCATTTTAATTTAATTTTATTTAACCCCTTAAGGACTCAGGGTTTTTCAGTTTTTGCACTTTCGTTTTGTCCTCCTTACCTTTTAAAAATCATAACCCTTTCAATTTTCCACCTAAAAATCCATATTATGGCTTATTTTTTGCGTCACCAATTCTACTTTGCATTAACATTAGTCATTTTACCCAAAAATTCACGGCGAAACGGAAAAAAAAATAATTGTGCGACAAAACCGAAGAAAAAACTTTTGGGGGCTTCCGTTTCTACACAGTGCATATTTCGGTACAAATGACACCTTATCATTATTCTGTAGGTCCATATGGTTAAATTGATACCCTACTTATATAGGTTGGATTTTGTAGTACTTCTGGAAAAAATCATAGCTACATGCAGAAAAATGTATAAGTTTAAAAATGTTATCTTCTGACCCCTATAACTTTTTACATTTTCCACGTACAGGGCGGTATGAGGACTCAATTTTTGCGCCGTGATCTGAAGTTTTTTAATGGTATAAAAAGTGACCAAAAATACGCTTTTTTGGACTTTGGAATTTTTTTGCGCATACCCCATTGACCATGCGGTTTAATTAATGATATATTTTTATAGTTCGGACATTTACGCACGCAGCAATACCACATATGTTTATCCTGGCTAGAACAGCCCGACTGACTAGCCGGGATAGTTTCACTTTCACTTTAGAAGGGGCAGTCAGCTTTGACCGCCGCTTCTAAAGGGTTAATACCGCACATTGCCGTGATCGGCGATGTGTGATATTAGCCGTGGGTCCCTGCCGTTGATGAGCACCGGGACCGACGCGATGTGATGCAGGGTAAATATACGTTAATTTGAATTTATTTACATTTTTTGAGTACCCATTCTGGTAAGCATTGAATTGGCAGTTCCAGCCCCTGCCTCTCAGCGCCCCCCGACTATGAAAGTGTGAATGTTTCATTTAATCAGTTATGGTTCATTGTTATTGCTCCAAGCTGTTTCATTGGAGTCTTGTGATAATTTCACAGGTAATATGATGTAGACAACCATAGGGCCTTGAAAAGATTACATCAATTTTTTTTTAAATTTAAGATTTATATTAGATTCAAAAGTTTAATGTCCCGGTGTTTACTTTGAACTAATACTGTATGACTACAAAACCCAATCTAACAAGTAGTCACATGGTAGCACAATGACAGAGCCTAAAGGTGGCAGCAGCATGAGGAGACCATAAGCTGGCAGAATGAAACAGCCTGGAATTGGAATTTAAGGTAAGGTCCCAGGCCCAGCAGCATCACTAAACCATATAGTTGCTGAATGACACAGCCTGGAGCAGGAGGCAGCATGAGTAGACACTAGGGCTTCACAATCCCTAGGATAAAAAGATTAACTTTAAAATTGAAATTGAAGAATGTTAGCTAGTGCTACCATAAAATATTTGTAGGTAATGTCCCAGGCCCAGCAGCATCAGTAAACCATATATTGGCTGAATGACACAGCCTGGAGGTGGCGAAAGCATGAGGAGACCATATAGTATCTGAATGGCACAGCCTGGAGGTGGCTGAAGCATGAGGAGACCATATAGTGTCTGAATTGCACAGCCTGGAGGTGGCTGAAGCATGACGAGACCATATAGTGTCTGAATGGCACAGCCTGCAGTTTGTACAGCATGAGGAGACCATATAGTGTTTGAATGGCACAGCCTGGAGGTGGCTGAAGCATGAGGAGACCATATAGTGGCTGAATGGCACAGCCTGAAGTTTGGGGCCGCATGAGGACACCATATAGTGGCTGAATGGCACAGCCTGGAGGTGGCAGCAGCATCAGGAGTCCTGAAAGTGACCCGGTGATAGAGATGGGTGGTGGGTGGCAATTCCAGTACTGAATATGGGTGAAAAAAGGTCTGATGCAGAGGAATGTTTGTAACTGGGGAGCAGCACCTTACATATTTGTGAAGTGTTGTGAGGCACCATGGTCAATCTACTCTGATGCATCAGGCATTGGTAGGTTGAAATCCTAGCTGATCCATGCCTGATTCATCTTCACAAAGGTCAGTCTCTCCACATTTTTCGTAGACAGACGTGTTCTCCTTGGGGTGACTATGGCCCCCGCCGCACTAAACACCCACTCTGATGGCACACTACTGGCAAGGCAGGACAGCTTTTCCAGTGCAAACTCTGCTAATTGCGGCCACAAATCAAGTTTGGCTGCCCAGAAGTCCAGCGGATCTTCAAGGTATGTTGGCATGGCCATGTCAAGGTATGCCACCACCTGCTGGTTCAGGTCCTCCTCCAGGTCTACCTGCTGCTGATGAGTTGCTCTACTATGCGGGTGAAGAAAGCTACTCATCAGTGACTGTAGACTCAGACTGCTACTGATGGAGGTGGTACTGCTCCTGCCACCCCACCTCTCCCCAGCAGCCATGGCAGTGGAAAATGAGCGCAGGTGTCCCCCCGATTCAGACCTGCGAGAGGATGGACGATAGGCATCGGCTAAATGACTACATAGGATGCCTCTGTAGTAGGTCAGTTTGTCCTCCCTCTCAGTGGGTGTAAAAAAGGCCCCTATATTGTGGCGGTAGCAAGAGTCCAATAAGGTGGAGAGCCAGAAGTCATCCCGCTGCCGAATGGTGACAATTCGGCTGGCACTACGCAAGTAAGTGAGCATACATCGTGCCATTTGTGCAAGTGACTCAGAGGGACTCTCTGCCTCCATTTCCACTGCATACTGCCACGGTGTGTCTGGGTCCTCTGTCTCGCCTTCCTCATAACCCTTTAGCTCCTCTGGCTGCTCCTGCTCCTCCTCTCCTGACAGATTACTAGAAAAAAACGCCCATTTGGCGAAACCTAGGGCTCATGTGGCCGCGAGATGTAGGCGCCACGTCTCCAGTGCCCTGATCAGCCATCGTTTCCAACATGTGTTGTAATAAATGACAGTGGAATGACGTTGTTCATCCCGTAATCCTGGCTTAGTAATAATGTGGCTTCCTCAAAGGGCCTAAGCAAACGGCAGGTGTCACGTATGAGCTGCCACTGGTTCACATTGAAGTTGCACAGAGGAGTACCACTATCCGCTTGGATCATCAAGAAATCGGTGATGGTTTTTCTCTGTTCGTACAGTCGGTCCAACATATGGAGGGTGGAATTCCAACGTGTAGCAACGTTACAAATCAGACTATGTTGGGGGATACCGTTCTGACGCTGCAGCTCAAGGAGGGTGTGCTTTGTGGTGTACGAGTGGCAGAAGTGGATGCAAAGTTTCCTTCCCATTGTTAGGATGTCTTGCAAATGGGGGGAACACTTCAGGAACCGCTTCACAACCAGATAGAACACGTGTGCCATGCAGGGCGCATGGCTCAGCCTTCCCAGTCGCAGCGCATGCAAGATGTTCTTCCGGTTGTCAGTCACCATGGTTCCCATTTCCAGTTTTTGTGGTTCCCATTTCCAGTTTTTGTGGAGTAAGCCATGCTCTGATTTCTTTGCAAATTACTTTTAGCAGTTCCTCCCGTGTGACTTCTTTCGCCAAGGCAAACCATGTGAAGAACAGCGTGATACCGCCGTGCCCTGCACACATGGTATGCTGAAGGGCCACTGAGACTTGTCTGGGCAGTGGAGGCTGAGGACACGGTGGAGAATGAGGGGGCGGAGTCGCACACTGTCACAGGACCAACGGCCTGAGAGCATGGAGGAGGAAGCGTCGTGATCTGTCCAAGTTGGTGTTATGGCTGTGCAGGAACCACATTCACCCAGTGAGCCGTAAAGGACATGTATTGTCCCTGACCATAGTTACAGCTCCAGACATCGGCGCTGCCGTGCACTTTGGTACACACTGACAGGCTCAAGGACTGGCCCACCTTCTCTTCCACAAAATTGTGCAGGGCTGGTACTGCCTTCTTCGCAAAGAAATGACGGCTTGGCACAAGCCATCAGCTCTGTGAAAGGTGCAGAGTCCAATACTTGAAAAGGGAGGGACTGCAGCAACAGCAACTTAGACAGGAGCACATTCATCTTCTACATTGTTGGATGAGTGGGCACATACTGTTATCTCTTGGACATGGCTTCGCCGATTGATTGTTGGCAGAATGGCTGACTAAAAGTAGGAGGAGCAGGAGCATCTGAAGCGACAGAAGGAGGGTATGACACACAGCTCCCTTCAGCCAAGGTGGTGGAGCCTTGGCTGGCTGAAAGAGTGGGCGGCGTGCCACTGGGTGATGCAGCAGGCTTGACCACTACATCGGAGCCACGGTTCTCCCAGGCCGCTTTATGGTGGCGCAGCATATGTTGACGCAGGGCCATGGTGCCAACATTGGGACGCTTCACCTTCTGCCGACATATCTTGCATGTGGCTATGTTAACCTCCTCCGGATGCTTGTTGAAAAACTGCCACACTACTGAGTAGCTGATTTTCCCACCAACAGTCCGTACTAATTGACTCCTATTGCTGCCATCTCTAGGAACCCCTTTTTCACTGCTCCCCGGGAAGGTAGGCTGCCGCGAAGCAGGTGGTGTCCCCCGGGCATGTTTGGCTCCAGAATTTCCACTTCTGCCACCATGCTGACTGCAAACCCTGCTACCACCTTGCAGGCTCAGCTGCTGCCTCACGGGCAACCTGCAACTCAGTTTACTGATGATGATGAAGCCCCTTCTGCACCCGACTCCCAATTGCGATCGGCTTCATCATCATCAACAAGTGTCTGCACATCACTGATGTCCTCCTCAGGTTCCTTAACAGTGTCTGCTTTAGGACCCTGAATACTGGCAACACCAGTCGGTGATTAATTTTGCCTTGACTTTCTCAGTATCAAGGCCCTTGACAGATTAACAGATACAAAATAGTACACTACTTAGATGTAGGTATGTAGGCACTTATGAGGGCAAAAAAATGGGCAACAGTACACTTAACCCCTTAAGGACTGAGTATTTTTCAGTTTTTGCACTTTCGCTTTTTCCTCCTTACCTTTAAAAAATCATAACC
This sequence comes from Hyla sarda, assembly GCF_029499605.1. Taxonomy (NCBI): domain Eukaryota; kingdom Metazoa; phylum Chordata; class Amphibia; order Anura; family Hylidae; genus Hyla; species Hyla sarda. The sequence continues at coordinate 147,592,757 of NC_079194.1, forward strand.
CTTTCAATTTTTTACCTAAAAATCCATATGATGGCTTATTTTTTGCACCACCAATTCTACTTTGTAATGACATTATTCATTTTACCAAAAAATCTTTTTTATTTTTCCGTGTACAGGGCTAATTTTTTGCACTGTGATCTGAAGTTTTTTGCGGTACCATTTTTGTATTGATCTGACTTTTTGATTGCTTTTTATTCATTTCTTCATGAAATAAAAAGTGACCAAAAATACGCTATTTTGGAATTCTTTTGCGCACACGCCATTGACCATGCGGTTTAATTAATGATATGTTCTTATAATTCTGACATTTCTGCACGCGGCGATACCAAATATGTTTATTTTTATTTACACAGTTTTTTTTTTATATGGGAAAAGGGGGGGATTCAAACTTTTATTAGGGAAGGGGTTAAATAATCTTTATTCACTTTTTTTTCCCACTTTTTTTTTGCAATGTTATAGCTCCTATAGGGGGCTATAACACTGCACACACTGATATATTACATTCATCAATGGTTTCTCATAGGAAACCATTGATCAGTGATTCTGCCGCTTGACTGCTCATTCCTGGATCTCAGGCACTGAGCAGTCTATCGGCGATCGGACACCAGGAGGCAAGTAAGGGGACCCTCCTGCTCTCCTACAGCTGTTCGGGATGCCGCAATTTCGCCGCCGCGATCCCGAACAGTCCCTTGAGCTAACCGGCAACGTTATACTTTCCCTTTGGACGCGGATTCAGGATGTACAGGTACGCCCCAAGTCCTTAAGGGGTTAAAAAAGTATCTGAGTACAACACCAGCCGGTGATTACTTTTGGCTGGATTTTCACAGTATCTAGGCTCTTGACAGATTAACAGGTACAAAATAGTACTCTAATTAGATGTACGTATGTGGTATGCACTTATGAGGGCAGAAAAATGCGCTACAGTACACTTAACAAAGTATCTGAGTAAAAACACCAGCCGGTGAGTACTTTTGCCTGGACTTTCACAGTATATAGGCCCTTGAAAAATTAACAGGTACAAAATAGTACACCACTTAGATGTAGGTATGTGGTATGCACTTATGAGGGCAGAAACAGTACGCTACAGCACGCTTAAAAATACGTATTTTTGCACAACACCAGCAGTACACAGTCGCTGTGTACTAAACCCAAAATTGCACTCTCTCATGGACTATTAGGAACGGACTGCTGGGTATTATACCGTCTACAGACTAGTATAACCAGCAGATTTGTTGTGTAACAAAGACACAGAATTGTGCTGAAAAATTATTTTTGCCTCCTCTGCTGAGGTTTATGAAGTTGAGGCAGCTTGTTGAAATGTATGAGGCAACACACAGCTCTCTGCCCCTCTCTGTAATACAATGCTGTAGAAAGTGACTGGGAGGTTACTGGCTGCAGTAAAAATCCTTTTCAGTGAAAAAAAAGCACTGCTCTCTGTCCACCAGAATGCTGATGGGACTAGGAGGTGAAACGCTGCTGTAATAAGCTTTTCTGTGTAACACACACACAGGCTGTCCGTCCTATCTCTCTGCAGTGTAATGAAGTAAGTGACAAGCCGCAATATGGCTGCCGATTATATAGGGCTGTGACATCACAGAGGTAACTGGTTGCTGATAGGCTGCATCCTGCATGCGATTCAGTGTCATCCCACTTACTGGCCTTCCTGCCTTGCCTTCCCGCCTTCCCAGCGTTCCTTGCCCCATGTGCTGACATGTGGATCCTCCATATTCGATGCTCTGGAGCCTGGACGGCACTAAATGGAGTTTAATGAGGCGATTCATGCAATAGACTCGCGGCTATATTCTCATTCGTTGCGAATCAAAATTTTCTTGAAATTCGTCACAAATTCAGGTTCATCAGCTTCGATTCGCTCATCTCTAATTGAATATTTTGGTGTAAACTGCACCATGTTTATTAAAAGAGAGGCAAACCTCTTAATGGGGGAGATTTATCAAAGCCTATATAGAGGAAAAGTTGCACACTTGCCCATAAACACTTACATTGATGTGATCTAAGGTGATACAAGGTGCTTAACTCCAAGTGCATCTGTGCACCTACGTTGGAGTGGAGAACCTGCACCTATGGATCACAATGTGGTTTCCCAACTTAGGTTAATGTAAACAATGACATTAGCTAACCCTCAAAACTGATATAAAATTGAGACATTAGCCTGTATATCCTTATATGAAGGACACACTTGAGCCCGCACACCACGCCAAGGTTTCTCAAATGGTGCGGGTCCTATCAACTAACCTACCTGGCCAGATAAATAAAACCAGGAACCCAAATTATGGCAGCCATAGGTCCGACTTGCAGATTGCTCCTCAGTCACCTCCAGTGTGAATCTAAGCACACATACAATGGGAGGGAGTAGACAAGCTACAAGCCCCACCCTGGTTGGTTCATTTATAGCCAGCCTCACAGGTGAAACCCTAATGCTACCCAGCAAGATAAAAGGGTGCATTAGTGTAAGCCCTAAGCAAAGACATAATGGCTTATATTTGCATGAACATGGTTATAGCAGGAAAACTCAACCCCAAGTGCAGTTGTGCACCTTTGCTGGGGCGGAGGTCCTGCACTTGTAAACTGTTGCTAAGGGCAATCCCCAGCAAAAATTGCATACAATGGAGGATGCCTGCAAACGGTCACAAGTACCACAATGGCATCCTGACACCAGATAAATGTGTATGTGGATGCATTAACCATGACTGACTTTAAACAAACACTTACATTAATGTCCATAGCAACCTATCAGATCACTTCTTTAATTTTTTCTTAACGAGTCTCTCAAAATTGAAAGAAGCAATCTGATTGGTTTCTATGGGCAACTGGGAAACTTTTCCTCTACACAGGTTTTGATAAATCTCCCCTATATGTTTGGCAAATAGAAAATATATTTGTACTATAATTTCTGCTGTTTTCTTTTGTTAGAGATGATAACACTGTCAGAGCATTTCTAGCCATTCCCCTCTTGTAATTCCTCCCACTTTTCTTGTCACTTTTCGAAAATGACAAAAAGAGAGACGAATCCTCAATTATAACACATACATTTACACCATAATTTGAGACTTTTTGATGTGAAAATACTGGCAGAAGTCAATTAATATATATTCCTTTAGAGTTTGATAGAAAGTTGCAGAAGTTTTGATGACTCAGCTATTTATCCATAAACCCGACAACTCCTTTTAGTAAGAATTTCTTGCCTTCTATAGTCAATCATATGTACTGGTGCATAAGCAAAATGGTTAAGAAACTGGTATGAATTGGGCAGGAGCTAGCACATGAGGATGACTGTAACCTTATCTTACATGTACTCTGCAATCACTCATTTCTAAATCAAGAAACCCAACATTTACAGGAGACTATGAGAAGTTTTAAATTGTAGCTTGGAAGAAACCCAGGTCCCAGAATGAAACTGTAGAATTTGATTTAAGGTTAAATATACTAATTCGACTTTAAGCTCCCAATGCTGATCCCCACAGAGAGGAGAAAAGACCCCACTACAAGATAGGGGGGATTCAGAAGAAGAGTACCTATTCTCCTATATGCTGGGTGTATTCCAAGAATCTGTTGAATACTAAATGCATGCACACTGCAAGCTGGGTGTATCTCTTCTTATGATATATGCATATGGCCATGGCACAGTTCAGGAAGGGCTCTACTTTTGCCATGACTTAATGTACAATGGCCCAGATTTACTAATACCATCTAATTCTCAGACAGTACAAACTTAGACAGTCTTCAATTGTGGCAGATATAATAAAGTTTATTAGGCTTATTGATAGATCTTGCGTATCTGAAGACTATCTGGTCTATGTTTAGAGCAACTCTTAGTTGGGTTTCTTCAAAGTAATTTGAATATTTAGTCCATGCCCTATTTAAATAGACACCTCTTTTACAAATACTTGATTAGACCATGTGTAAAAGTATATAAAACCCATAGTAAATTTAGCACAAGCCATGTGAGACAGTTTTTTTTGGCAGAATTCTAGCGCATTTGCAATAGTAAATCTTGACCATGTTTTTTGTAGTAATTTGTTGAGTAATTGTTCCATTTAGTGTTTTCCTACTCATTAACACTTGGCGCATTGGGTCACTATTTTTTGCATTCTAATTTATAATAGCCATAAAAAGAAAACATTGGTTTTGTGGCTGTTTTAGTGTTCCCCTAAGAAACTTCAAAGAGACTTTAGGATAATCCACGGTTTCCAAGATTGGCTTGGACAGGTATCGTCATCAGCAGCTGAGCGGTTAATGCTTCTGCCGCTAAAGGCAAATTCTTGTACACGAGGTAATTTATCCCTAAAGGTGCGATGAAAGCAAAGTCCAGCTCACAGCCCTCAGTTCATATGCCTAAAATAATACTTGTTACACTGGTTGGGGAATTGTGAGTTTCCTGTGAGTGTTTCAATTCACAATCTCCCAAAAATAACACAGAGACTGTTAACACCTGCACTCCGGGATGTTTCCTCACTAACAGCAAAGAGATTAATGGACTTCATTCAATGTAGACCCTCCTGACCTCATTTGTGGAGCTAAAATCTCAGATAAGTGACTGCTAATCCACATTTTGATAATCCTGCTGCATCTATAAATTACCTTCTCCCTACACTCCATGGACCTGAATGTGCAGGATATGTCAAACAAACCACTACAATCCATCTTTGGTTCACCACATATAATCCATGCCTAGACCTGGCTGATCAGTCATTGATAGAGATGACAGAGATACAGTATGAAGCATAGACCAGGGGTTAAACACAAAGAACTAAGTAACATAATCTAAATCAAGAAATGGGTTCATTCTACTAAAGGCACAAACAATATACTATAAATAAAGCGAAGGTTCACCTCATCTTAGATGTAATATACAGAGCTAGGTCACTGTATACATATATTACTTTACTTATTCTGTATTGATTCTAAGTATCACTAACTATTCTGCTAGAGGAGTCACTGTGTACATTGCAGAGGTTGCAGATGTTGTTTCTAGGGTCAGCTGAGATCTGTAGTTCTGCCTGCTAACACTAAGAGGTCACAGTAGCTGAAGTGGGATCTTGACCCTGGAGATGTCCCTGGATAACACTTTTACCATTGGTGATAGGAGGAGGCAGGGCTGCACAAATGTGTGGATGATGTACTGTAAGTGTCCTCTCATTTTAACACCTGATTACAGTGCCAGTCCGGTGGTATTCTGGAGCTCAGACACTTAGAAGAACAAGACTAGAGAGCAGTGCAATAGGAAACCTTACTTTACATAGTTAAAGGGGTACTTTGTCCCTGTTCATTTAGGTCGGGTGCAGCCCCGGAGGCTCATGACATCATGGCCACACCCCACTTGTGATGTCATGGCCACGCCCCCTCAATGCAAGTCTATGGGAGGGGACGTGATGGACGAAACGCTCCCTCCCATAAACTGGCATTGAGGGGCGTGGCCATGATGTCACAAGCTGGGCGGGGCAGTGACGTCATGAGCCTCGGCCCCACATCGCCAGTCATTCGGCACGGAGCAAAGTTTACTCTGTGCACCGGATTTCTGGGATGCCGCAGCTGAGACCGTGGGGGGTCCCCAGCAGCGGGACCCCCGCAATCAGACATCTTATCCCCTATCCTGAAATATTATTGTGCATATACACTGTGTAGATCTGTTTACCACTCTGTCACAGTTTTTTTTTTTTTTTTACAGTTCTTGTATACCTCCTCTAATAAGAGATTTATAATTTGTCTGAAAGAATGTGCTACCTTAGTAACATAGTTCATAAGGTTGAAAAAAGACCAGAGTCCATCAAGTTCAACCGATATCCCTAATGAGTCCCTACTGAGTTGATCCAGAGGAAGGTAAAAAAAAAACTCATACCAGAGGTAAAAATTCCTTCCTGACTCCAAATATGGCATCAGAATAAATCCCTGGATCAACGTTCTGTCCCTATAAATCTAGTATACATAACCAGCGATGTTATTACTCTCCAAAAATGCATCCAGACCCCTTTTGAACTTTTTTACAGAGTTCATCATGACCACCTCCTCTGGCAGAGAGTTCCACAGTCTCACTGCTTGTACAGTAAAGAACCCCCATCTGTGCTGGTGTAGAAACCTTCTTTCCTCAAGACGTAGAGGATGCCCCCTGATATATTTATACATAGTTATTAGGTTGCCCCTAAGCCTTCTTTTTACTAAACTAAATAACCCCAATACTGATAATCTTTCTGGGTACTGTAGTTCTCCAATTCCCCGTATTACCCTGGTTGCCCGTATTTGAACCCTCTCCAGCTCCACTATATCTTTCTTGTACACTGGTGCTGTCACGATGCCGGCTGGCAGGTAGTGGATCCTCTGTGCCAGAGAGGGATTGGCGTGGACCGTGCTAGTGGATCGGTTCTAAGTCACTACTGGTTTTCACCAGAGCCCGCCGCAAAGCGGGATGGTCTTGCTGCGGCGGTAGTGACCAGGTCGTATCCACTAGCAACGGCTCAACCTCTCTGGCTGCTGAAGATAGGCGCGGTACAAGGGAGTAGACAGAAGCAAGGTCGGACGTAGCAGAAGGTCGGGGCAGGCAGCAAGGATCGTAGTCAGGGGCAACGGCAGGAGGTCTGGAACACAGGCTAGGAACACACAAGGAAACGCTTTCACTGGCACGATGGCAACAAGATCCGGCAAGGAAGTGCAGGGGAAGTGAGGTGATATAGGGAAGTGCACAGGTGATAACACTAATTGGAACCACTGCGCCAATCAGCGGCGCAGTGGCCCTTTAAATCGCAAAGACCCGGCGCGCGCGCGCCCTAGGGAGCGGGGCCGCGCGCGCCGGGACAGGACTGACGGGGAGCGAGTCAGGTACGGGAGCCGGGGTGCGCATCGCGAGCGGGCGCTACCCGCATCGCGAATCGCATCCCGGCTGGAGGCGGTATCGCAGCGCCCCGGGTCAGTGGATCCGACCGGAGCGCTGCAGTGAGAAGAGTGTAGCGAGCGCTCCGGGGAGGAGCGGGGACCCGGAGCGCTCGGCGTAACAGTACCCCCCCCCTTGGGTCTCCCCCTCTTCTTAGAGCCTGAGAACCTGAGGAGCAGACTTTTGTCTAGGATATTGTCCTCAGGTTCCCAGGATCTCTCTTCTGGACCACAACCCTCCCAATCCACTAAAAAAAAGGTTTTCCCTCTGACCTTTTTGGATGCCAAAATCTCTTTGACGGAGAAGATGTCTGAGGAGCCGGAAACAGGAGTGGGAGGAACAGATTTGGGAGAAAAACGGTTAATGATAAGTGGTTTAAGGAGAGAAACGTGAAAGGCATTAGGAATACGAAGAGAAGGAGGAAGAAGAAGTTTGTAAGAGACAGGATTAATCTGGCACAAAATTTTGAAAGGACCAAGATAGCGTGGTCCCAACTTATAGCTAGGGACACGGAAGCGGACATATTTAGCGGAGAGCCATACCTTGTCTCCAGGGGAAAAAATGGGAGGAGCTCTTCTTTTCTTATCCGCGAATTTCTTCATGCGTGAAGAAGCCTTTAAGAGAGAATTTTGGGTCTCTCTCCATATGATGGAAAGATCACGAGAAATTTCATCCACAGCGGGCAGACCAGAGGGCAAGGGGGTAGGGAGTGGGGGAAGAGGGTGACGGCCATACACCACGAAAAATGGGGATTTGGAGGAGGATTCAGAGACTCTGAAGTTATACGAGAATTCGGCCCATGGTAGAAGATCTGCCCAGTCATCCTGGCGGGAGGAAACAAAATGTCGTAAATAATCACCCAAGACCTGGTTAATTCTTTCTACTTGTCCATTGGATTGAGGATGATATGCAGAAGAAAAATTTAATTTAATCTTGAGTTGTTTACAGAGAGCCCTCCAGAATTTAGACACGAATTGGACGCCTCTATCCGAGACGATCTGCGTAGGCAACCCGTGAAGACGAAAAATGTGTACAAAAAATTGTTTAGCCAACTGAGGCGCTGAAGGAAGACCAGGAAGAGGAATGAAATGTGCCATTTTGGAGAATCGATCAACGACCACCCAAATAACAGTGTTGCCACGGGATGGGGGTAAGTCAGTAATAAAATCCATACCAATCAGAGACCAAGGCTGTTCGGGGACAGGCAGAGGATGAAGAAAACCAGCGGGCTTCTGGCGAGGAGTCTTATCCCGGGCACAGATAGTGCAGGCTCGCACAAAGTCCACCACATCTGTCTCTAGAGTCGGCCACCAATAGAAGCGAGAGATGAGTTGCACAGATTTCTTGATGCCCGCATGACCTGCGAGATGGGAGGAGTGACCCCATTTGAGGATTCCGAGGCGTTGGCGTGGAGAAACAAAGGTCTTTCCTGGAGGAGTTTGCCTGATGGAGGCTGGAGAAGTGGAAATCAGGCAGTCAGGAGGAATGATGTGTTGAGGAGAGAGTTCAACTTCAGAAGCATCTGAGGAACGAGAGAGAGCATCGGCCCTAATGTTCTTATCGGCAGGCCGAAAGTGAATTTCAAAATTAAATCGGGCAAAGAACAGAGACCACCTGGCCTGGCGAGGATTCAGCCGTTGGGCAGACTGGAGGTAGGAGAGGTTTTTGTGATCGGTGTAAATAATAACTGGAAATCTTGATCCCTCCAGCAGATGCCTCCATTCCTCAAGTGCTAATTTAATGGCTAGAAGCTCTCGATCCCCGATGGAGTAGTTCCTCTCCGCCGGAGAGAAGGTCCTAGAAAAAAAAACACAAGTAACAGCATGCCCGGAAGAATTTTTTTGTAGAAGGACAGCTCCAGCTCCCACTGAGGAGGCATCAACCTCCAATAGGAAGGGTTTAGATGGGTCAGGTCTGGAGAGCACGGGAGCCGAAGAAAAGGCAGACTTGAGCCGTTTAAAGGCGTCTTCCGCTTGAGGAGGCCAAGACTTGGGATCGGCATTTTTTTTGGTTAAAGCCACGATAGGAGCCACAATGGTAGAAAAATGTGGAATAAATTGCCTGTAATAATTGGCGAACCCCAAAAAACGTTGGATGGCACGGAGTCCGGAGGGGCGTGGCCAATCTAAGACGGCAGAGAGTTTGTCTGGATCCATTTGTAGTCCCTGGCCAGAGACCAAGTATCCTAGGAAAGGAAGAGATTGGCATTCAAACAGACATTTCTCTATTTTGGCATAGAGTTGATTGTCACGAAGTCTCTGAAGAACCATACGGACATGCTGGCGGTGTTCTTCTAGATTGGCAGAAAAAATCAGGATATCGTCTAGATATACAACAACACAGGAGTATAGGAGATCACGAAAAATTTCATTAACAAAGTCTTGGAAGACGGCAGGGGCGTTGCACAGGCCAAAGGGCATGACCAGATACTCAAAGTGTCCATCTCTGGTGTTAAATGCCGTTTTCCATTCATCCCCCTCTCTGATGCGGATGAGATTATAAGCACCTCTTAAGTCCAGTTTGGTAAAGATATGGGCACCTTGGAGGCGATCAAAGAGTTCAGAGATGAGGGGTAGGGGGTAGCGGTTCTTAACCGTGATTTTATTAAGACCGCGGTAGTCAATGCAAGGACGTAGGGAGCCATCTTTTTTGGACACAAAGAAAAATCCGGCTCCGGCAGGAGAGGAGGATTTACGGATAAAGCCCTTTTTTAAATTTTCCTGGACGTATTCAGACATGGCAAGAGTCTCTGGGACGGACAGAGGATAGATTCTGCCCCGGGGTGGAGTAGTGCCCGGGAGGAGGTCGATAGGACAATCATAAGGCCTGTGAGGAGGTAGAGTCTCAGCTTGTTTTTTGCAAAAAACATCCGCAAAGTCCATATAGGCCTTGGGGAGACCGGTTACAGGAGGAACCACAGAGTCACGGCAAGGGTTACTGGGAACCGGTTTTAGGCAGTCCTTGGAACAAGAGGGCCCCCAACTCTTGATCTCCCCAGAGGACCAATCCAGGGTTGGGGAATGAAGTTGAAGCCAGGGAAGTCCAAGGAGAATTTCAGAAGTGCAATTGGGGAGGACCAAAAGTTCAATCCTCTCGTGATGAGATCCGATGCACATTAGGAGGGGCTCCGTGCGGAAACGTATGGTACAGTCCAATCTTTCATTATTTACACAATTGATGTAGAGGGGTCTGGCGAGACTGGTCACCGGGATGTTGAACCTGTTGACGAGAGAGGCCAAAATAAAATTTCCTGCAGATCCGGAGTCCAAGAAGGCCACAGTAGAGAAGGAGAAGGCAGAGGCAGATATCCGCACAGGCACAGTAAGACGTGGAGAAGCAGAGTAGACATCAAGGACTGTCTCACCTTTGTGCGGAGTCAGCGTACGTCTTTCCAGGCGGGGAGGACGGATAGGACAATCCTTCAGGAAGTGTTCGGTACTAGCACAGTACAGGCAGAGATTCTCCATGCGGCGTCGTGTCCTCTCTTGAGGTGTCAGGCGAGACCGGTCGACCTGCATAGCCTCCACGGCGGGAGGCACAGGAACAGATTGCAGGGGACCAGAGGAGAGAGGAGCCGGGGAGAAGAAACGCCTCGTGCGAACAGAGTCCATATCCTGGCGGAGCTCCTGACGCCTTTCGGAAAAACGCATGTCAATGCGAGTGGCTAGGTGAATGAGTTCATGTAGATTAGCAGGGATTTCTCGTGCGGCCAGAACATCTTTAATGTTGCTGGATAGGCCTTTTTTAAAGGTCGCGCAGAGGGCCTCATTATTCCAGGATAATTCTGAAGCAAGAGTACGGAATTGTACGGCATACTCGCCAACGGAAGAATTACCCTGGACCAGGTTCAACAGGGCAGTCTCAGCAGAAGAGGCTCGGGCAGGTTCCTCAAAGACACTTCGAATTTCCGAGAAGAAGGAGTGTACAGAGGCAGTGACGGGGTCATTGCGGTCCCAGAGCGGTGTGGCCCAAGACAAGGCTTTTCCAGACAGAAGGCTGACTACGAAAGCCACCTTAGACCTTTCAGTGGGAAACTGGTCCGACATCATCTCCAAGTGCAATGAACATTGGGAAAGGAAGCCACGGCAAAATTTAGAGTCCCCATCAAATTTATCCGGCAAGGATAGTCGTAGTCCAGAAGCGGCCACTCGCTGCGGAGGAGGTGCAGGAGCTGGCGGAGGAGATGATTGCTGAAGCTGTGGTAGTAACTGCTGTAGCATAACGGTCAGTTGAGACAGCTGTTGGCCTTGTTGCGCTATCTGTTGTGACTGCTGGGCGACCACCGTGGTAAGGTCAGCGACAACTGGCAGAGGAACTTCAGCGGGATCCATGGCCGGATCTACTGTCACGATGCCGGCTGGCAGGTAGTGGATCCTCTGTGCCAGAGAGGGATTGGCGTGGACCGTGCTAGTGGATCGGTTCTAAGTCACTACTGGTTTTCACCAGAGCCCGCCGCAAAGCGGGATGGTCTTGCTGCGGCGGTAGTGACCAGGTCGTATCCACTAGCAACGGCTCAACCTCTCTGGCTGCTGAAGATAGGCGCGGTACAAGGGAGTAGACAGAAGCAAGGTCGGACGTAGCAGAAGGTCGGGGCAGGCAGCAAGGATCGTAGTCAGGGGCAACGGCAGGAGGTCTGGAACACAGGCTAGGAACACACAAGGAAACGCTTTCACTGGCACGATGGCAACAAGATCCGGCAAGGAAGTGCAGGGGAAGTGAGGTGATATAGGGAAGTGCACAGGTGATAACACTAATTGGAACCACTGCGCCAATCAGCGGCGCAGTGGCCCTTTAAATCGCAAAGACCCGGCGCGCGCGCGCCCTAGGGAGCGGGGCCGCGCGCGCCGGGACAGGACTGACGGGGAGCGAGTCAGGTACGGGAGCCGGGGTGCGCATCGCGAGCGGGCGCTACCCGCATCGCGAATCGCATCCCGGCTGGAGGCGGTATCGCAGCGCCCCGGGTCAGTGGATCCGACCGGAGCGCTGCAGTGAGAAGAGTGTAGCGAGCGCTCCGGGGAGGAGCGGGGACCCGGAGCGCTCGGCGTAACAGGTGCCCTGTACTGTACACAATATTCCATGTGTGGTCTGACTAGGGATTTGTGCAGCGGTAAAATTATTACCTTGTCGTGGGCATCTATGCCCCTATTGATGCACCCCATGATTTTATTTGCCTTGGCAGCAGCTGCCCGACACTGGTCACTACAGCTAAATTTACTATTAACTAAAACTCCCAAGTCATTTTCCACATCAGTCGTCCAAGGTGTTCTCCCATTTAATATATAATCCCAGCCCGGATTTTTCTTCCCCATGTGCATTATCTTACATTTATCAGTGTTGAACTTAATTTGCCACTTCCCAGCCCAAACCTCCAACCTATCCAGATCCATTTGTAACAGTGCACTGTCCTCTATAGTGTTTACCGCTTTACAGAGTTTAGTATCATCTGCAAAGTTTGCTACTTTACTATTCAACCCCTCTACAAGGTCATTAATGAATATATTAAAAAGAACAGGACTCAAGACGGACCTTTGTGGTACCCCACTAATAACAGTCACCCAATCAGAATAAGTACCATTAATAACCACCCTCAGTTTCCTATCACTGAGCCAGTTACTTACCCACTTGCACACATTTTCCCCCAGTCCAAGCATTCTCATTTTATGCACCAACCTTTTATGTTGCACCATATCAAATGCTTTGGAAAAATCCAGATATACAACATCCAGCGATTGCCCAGTCTGGAGCTCACCTCCTCATAAAAGCTGATCAGGTTAGTTTGACAGAACCGATCCCTCATAAAGCCATGCTGATATGGAGTCATACATTTATTTTTATCAAGATACTCCAAAATAGCATCCCTTAAGAAACCCTCAAACAATTTATATACAACCGAGGTTAAACTAACAGGCCTATAATTCCCGGGGTCACCTTTTGACCCCTTTTTAAATATTGGCATCACATTTGCCATGCGTCAGTCCTGGGGAACGGTCTATGTCACTATAGAGTCCCTGAATATGAAAAATAGGGGTCTGTCTATTACATTACTTAATTCCTATAGAACACGGGGGTGAATCCCATCTGGACTTGGTGATTTGTCTATTTAGATTTTTTGTAGGTGGCACTGTACTTCTTTCTGGGTTTGACAGGTGACCTGTACTGGGGAGTTTACCTTATATCGCTGTGTTTCATCTGCCATTTCATTTTCCTCAGTGAATACAGTGGAGAAGAATTTGTTTAATATATTTGCTGTTTCCTAATCCCCGTCTATAATTTCTTCTTTCTCGTTTTTTAAAGGGCCAAGACTTTCGTTTTTCACCTTTTTGCTGTATATATAATTAAAGAACATTTTGGGGTTAGTTTTCCTCTCTTTGGCAATTAGTCTTCCTGTCTCTATTTTTGTGGCTTTTATCTGTTTTTTTTACATATTTTACTTTTTTCTCTATAGCTTTTTAATGCTTCTTCACTGCCGTCCTGTTTTAGTAGTTTAGTAGTTTTTGTCATTTATTGCCATATATACATCTGACAGTGAGAATTTAAGATATTTTTAAAAGTCTCCCATTTAGTGTCAGTATTCTTGTTTTTGAGTACATTATCTCATTTTATATTGTTAAGGGCTTCTCTGAGTTGATCAAACTTTGCCTTCCTAAAGTTCATTGTTTTTGTGTCCCTTATTGAAGAACAAGTTATGATGTATTATATTATGATCACTATTTCCTATGTGTCCTTCTACCTGCACATTAGTTACTCTGTCAGGTCTGTTGGTTAAAATTAAGTCTAGTAGGGCGCCCCCTCTGGTCGGGCCCTGCACCATTTGGGACAGATAATTGTCTTTTCAGCTATAGTCAGAAACCTGTTTCCTTTATGAGATTCACAGGTCTCAGTCTCCCAATTTATTTCAGGATAGTTAAAGTCCCCCATTATTATCGCCTTGTTCTGATTCGCTGCCTTGTTTATTTGCCTCAGTAATTGATCTTCTGGCTCTTCCATTATGTTTGGTGGCTTATAGCACACCCCTATCAGAATTTTTTTTATTTTTTATCTCCATTTATTTCTACCCATAATGACTCCACATTATGGTTTCCCATCCCGTATATCCTCCCTCAGTGCGGCCTTCAGACTGGATTTTACATAAAGACAAACTACTCCCCCTTTCTGTTTTGTCCGATTCTTCCTTAAGAGACTATAACCCTGTATGTTGACTGCCCAGTCACAGCTATCGTCCAACCAAGTCTCTGTTATACCCACTAGGTCATAATTCTCCTCAGACATCAACCAGTCCAGTTCATCAGTTTTATTGGACAGACTTCTGGCATTAGTCAACATGCAATTCAAAGGTGTATGTTTTTTTTCCTATGAAGCCTATCCCTATTAACTATTCTAACCCCCCCCCCCCTCCGCTCCACCCCCAGGTAGATTAATAAGTCCCCCCTCTCTATCTACACTATCTTCCCCCTCTATCTTGTAGGTACCCTCCCCCCCCAGTCCCTAATTTAAACACTCCTCCACCCTTCTAGCCATCTTCTCCCCAAGTACAGCTGCACCCTCCCCATTGAGGTGCAGCCCGTCCCTACAGTATCCGACAGCGAAATCGTCCCAGTTCTCCATGTACCCAGATCCTTCCTTCCTACACCAGCTTCTGAGCAACTTGTTTACCTCCCTAGTCTCCCGCTGCCTCTCTGGTGTGGCTCATGGTACAGGTAATATTTCAGAAAATATTACCTTAGAGGTCTTTGCCTTAAGGTTGCGGCCTAAATCCCTGAAATCATTTTTAAGGACACTCCACCTACCTCTTACTTTGTCAATGGTGCCAATATGTACAGTGACTGCGGGGTCCTCTCCAGCCCCACCCAGCAACCTGTCAACCCGATCCACGATGTGCCGAACTCGAGCGCCAGGAAAACAACACACTGTTCGGCGATCTCCCTGTCTGTCCCCCTAATAATTGATTCTCCCACTACCAGTACCTGTCTGGCCTGCTCTGCCTGCCCTGCTCTGCCTGCCCTGACGGTCAGAGGCAGAGTCCTGCTGCAGTACTGCTAGCTCTGAAATGGCATCCCTCTCATCCACCAACCAGGCAAACTTGTTGGGGTGTGCCAGTTCAGGACTAACCTCTCTGACACCTGGTACACAGATCCCGTGAACAAGGTCATCCATTACTTAAGTCTGTCCACGTCAAGTTCAGAAAAAGTCAGCTTTAGGGAGAAGTGCCAAGAAAGCCAACAGGCCTCCGGCAGCTCCGGTCCAAGTAAGTCAGGACAAAGTGTTTCCCACTTTTTCTAGTTAAGTCTCAGTCAGTCAGTCTTAGTCAGCTTAGTCCAAGTTATACATTAGTGATAAGGAGTACAAGTGCCAAGAAAGCGACTATGGTTCCCTATAACATCCTTAAGTGTAAATTGTACTAAAACTGAACTGTACCTGTTATATCACCTGACTGCGATTCCTGAAGTAAAGTTGAAAATTGGTTTCCCTTACATTTATGATATTCCTAATGCACCACTTTGCACCTTCAACCACTTCATCCTTGGCATCATGGCACCAGGTCACTTCACGCAAAGACTCTAAACATGCCATGAACCCCAGCTATCCATGCACTTGATGTAAATGAAAACATTTTTATCAAAAAAATGCCATCTTCTTCCACTGCTCATAGTTGCATTCTAATGCTCAGTTGCCCATGGCCGGCACTTTTGGCAGGGCCATGGTTCAGCAAGGGAAAATTAACAGTCAGTAGCTATCCACCCATCACAGCCAAAAATTGTAAGGAACTGACTGGTCAATTACTGCCCCATATGTCCCACCCCTTGATGTCATTGTCACAAGATAATCAATGGTATCCCCTTCATTGGCCAGTGGTTTACCGTTATGGCTGATTGGTGCAATATAGACAAATATAGCATAGGCAATTGTGTCATAGGCAGGTACATCATAAATAGGTGAATAATAGGCAGGTGGTGTAAGGACAGGCAGGTGTTTCATAAACAGCTATATATAAGTATCTATGAATTTTTGTACCCATACAGCTTTAAGACACATTACTGTATATTCTGTATGGTCAATATCCCCTCCAACAATTACTTCTGATTAAGATTTTATGGTAAGATAGAGCATTTACTGTTAAACTATGCTTACTATATGGATGTGGGTGAGACCTGAGGTTATTATATACTGCTCTCAGTAATATAGCGTTGTAATAATCTAATCTATCATTTAGACAGTCTATACAGGTGCTATCATTAATAACGTGGGCACTGTTAATGAAGCCTCCAGTCAGTGCCACCCCCAGGTGATATGATAGGAATCTGTCTACTGATTGCAAAACCCAGATTAATAGTGTAGAAAGCTGTGGTAGATCAGATATGAGGAGTGTGTCATGGTGCAGGAATGGTGCGTAGGAACAGGCGTGTGCATTAGACGGCTCAATGCTGCAATCCCCCAGGTTGTCTGCAGAAAACAAAGTGCAGAACATCAGTTTTTACATTACTGATCTGTAGAGAAGGAGAAGAAAAATACGATATTCAGTCATCATAAAACTGACGCTGGAGCTCATCTAACTTGTTGCTCCTGCTTTGCCAAATGTGTCATTCAAAACATACTGCTTTCTTTACATTCCTTTCCTTTTTGCATTGTATTTTTTCCCTTAAAAAACACCAAAATTGCATGTTTTTTTTATTCCTCCATGATCTAATTTTTGTGGTGTTTTTTTTTTTTTTTGTATTTTTTTTTTATAGAAAACTCCATGTATGAAACCACCCTTCCAATGCATTGGACCTTTCAATCCTTTCCTCAGATCCAGTCTATGCTGTCGTGTGGGTCAGAAAAGGGCTCTGGATGGAGATACTTTTTACTTCACAAAACTGCAGGTGAGTGGTTTGGTAAAAGGGGTCAATTTTGTAAGGGATGATGACCTTTATGGGCTCAGAATAATGATGCTAGGAGTCTAATGATGACTTCCCCAATTTCAGACACTGTACTACTCAGTCTCTAATCTGACTTTTGAGCCAAGAGCTCAAGTCTTGTTACTAGGTGCCAGCACCAAAGGCTGTGCCGCCCACACATTTTTTGTGCTCCCCTCTTTAACCATCCCCCCTTCTTCTGTCCCTATTCCCACGCAGAGTCATGTTTTAGTCCTCTTCTTGCAAGAAGCAGATAGGGAGAGGTGACTCAATTCTGTCATGTGCTGGGACTCTATGTTCTTGGCTACCACAACCACAACTGATATACTGATATGCTGGCTCCCCCTGCTCACAGCCCCAATCATCAGATATGAGAAAGACCTCTAGGGATTGTGGGCAGTGCCAGAAATCCAGGCCTTCCCCACTGGATAAGGGACATTTGGGTTGTCTGCTGATGGTAATCTTGCAGTACACTTCTTTCCATAGTCCAAAAGGCAGTGTCAAACACATTACCTCTCATGTTCCAGCACTACACACTCTCATGAGATGTCTCTTTCTCACATTACTGCACTATTGCACAGGCCAGGAATGCTTATGTTTCTCTTAACGATCTAGGCTACACATATTTCAGATATCAGCCCCACAGACCCCTAAAATATCAATAGAAAATATAGGGATGTCATTAAAAATAAAAATTTTATTCAAAAATATCTGTAAAAGCCACCAGATAGAAAATAGTGCAATTACCCAAAAAGAGGTGGAGACAGGGAATACATAGAGAAAGACACTACTTTCACTGTTTAAGTGATATGATACAACCGATACCACTGCAGGTGTGCGTTGCACATATAATCTGGATAGCAAGTTAATACCAAAAATATACAAAATACATGCGTTTCCAACAAGTTTCTGTCCGCATGCAAAATTTATGCCATACTCAAATAGGTAGTGCTAACATATACGTAAAATGTCAGAATTTTTATGTGTTTTAATATGCAAATGTTTCCATGCCCAAATGCATTGTATAGCTAGGGAATCATCCAGTCAGGATCCAGCAGTGGCATCCAGATATCAAGACATGGAACCCACAGGCTGAATAATAACTCCAAGCAATGACGCTGAACAGCATGTCCAGCAAAACCTTGCAGTGACAGGATGCCGAGCGCGTGTCCCAGTGTATGATGTGGATTGTGGTGAAGCCGCATCACTAATAATTAAACAACCACTATTTGTCAGGAGAGAGCACAGGGAATTGCCCACACAATGTCACATGGTCTCACTATCACCAATCTCAGTCCCATAGGGGACTTCTCTTGCTGGTTCCTGTTAACTACCTACAGTAAGAGCCTCATGGCATCCAAGGACTACTTATCTGCCTCCATACTGTCAAACTCTTCAGATATCACAGTAAGGAACAACCCAACTACACAGAATGAATTAAAAGAACAAAGCAAACCCTATGAAAGTCTGCAATATTTTCTGCAAATAAAGGAATGTGTAATTAACACAAACACAACAATTCACAACTCAAAATTTCACAACAAATTAGTGTGCAAAAACCCTTTTGAGACCAGTCAATTTTAGGAGATATCAGCCCTGTTCCCCATTCCCACAATGGACCATGCAGTACAATGAAGCTCCTTAAACTACATAAGTTGGCAGCATTCCATTAAATGTTTCTCTTCTATGAGTTCGAAATATATATTGCCCCTATATACTGATTACATTTTATGGTTTATTTGAGCAAAGAAACAGATGGAATAATGTTATCACCAAATATTCATTTGTAAGGCAATTTATGGGTATATCAGTGTCAAGCTGATAAAGACACATCAAAGGAGCCTGGAGAAAGTGAAAATCCTTATATTATGTGCTGTGTGATGTGAGGGACTCCTCCAATGAAGGGAGTGGAGACCCCAATGATCAAGAGACTGAGCCTTCTATCTGAAGAAGCTGTCACGTACATGCTGTCTTGGTACCATTGACCCCGGTGTCCTCATGTTACCCTCCCTTTATAGCGTTTCCCATTCTTTTTCCCGAGAGGAAGTTAATTATAGAAAGAAAGAAAGAAAAAATCAAAATATAACATCACAGGAAAGTTAAGAGCTCCAGAAAGTATTTTTGGACAATCAGCTTGAGATGCAGGCTCTTGGGGGTTCTCGTTCTACATAATTATATGGAAGGTTTCATCACCCAGGTCCAGAGTTAATTCCATTGTTTGAAACCCAAGCTTCCCCCAGGCCACTTTATAGGAAGTACAGAGTGGGGTGAAGGACAAGCCAAAAACAACTACTAAGTCACAAAGTGATAACAACAATATAGAAAAAAGAACTTTACTACACAGCAACAAGAAATGCCCAATATCAAGCTCTGTTCTGCAAAACTCCATTCTTAATAAGAGACCAAAAATAATTCGTACTACTAAATAGTAAAATAAAGGAGGGTGTCCGACAACCTTCCAGTCATAATATAGAGGCTGTTTGTCAGCAGTAATAGACAGTCTAGTTGTTTGGTTCTCATAGACATCTGATCACATTGTACATGTCATGCTTGTGTAACACCAGGGATAAAATAACACTGTAGAGGAGAAGTCATGAATTCATGAATCTTGATGCCTCCTATTAAAATTATTTTTTCAACAAATGGTTTTTCGTAAGACAATATAGTGTTGCTCATTTTCCAACCCTTACATTAACTTACTGTATATTGGGGGAATGCTAAACCACATTCATGGTCCCTCTAGCAGTTTGATATTCTACATGCAAGGTATCATACTTCCTGTGATGCCAGCAGAAATCATTGAGAGAAGTGTCCAAGAAAAAGATTTAACTGAAGCTGGCCCAAAAGCTACATAAGCTAGGGTCACACAGTTCTCCTGAAGTACAAACACCACTCAGGATGACGGATGTGGAATCTTGGATACCATGGAACAAGTGACTTCACGTGTATGACGCTAATTCTTGTTACAACACTCCCTGGTACTACTACATTAATAATAGCAAAGTATCAAGTATCAAGCCACCAGAGTCTTATAGAGGATGATACATCCAGGCTTAGAAACATTGTATCACCCATAACATCTGCTATCTCAAGGACTATCATTCTCAATATCTGACTGGAACACAGGGGTTTTGCCAAGCTTGTGAGTGTCAGTCAGTGGATCATGGTGAAGAGGGGTGGACAAATGACAAGCCTTTTCTCAGCAGGAAGTTTTGGTGCTGACACCGTGCATATTACTGAGCGTTTACAAAGGAGGGAAAGTTTGCACAACTCTACAGGAGTCTCGGCTTGATCTTTCATCAGAAACAATAAGGTCACTGAGTAAACACCAGGAGAGCTCCAGTCAGTGCTCCCTGAGAGATGTATGTAAATCAGCTCCTCTTCAGAAAGAAAAGGAACCCCTGTAGAAGGACTATGAGCCTTGTTGGCCATGTCTCAGAACACATAATTGTGAGCACAGAGGGTGTAATAACATATCACAATGAACGTGAAAGGATAGTTGTTTTATCAATGATACTAAAGTGGCCCAAATATTTACCAGATTAGCCAAAAATTGGTGCAACATAAAGAAATTAAATATCTAGTTGTGCAAACGCTTGCTGTAGGTTATGTTTTATACTGTGTGAAGTACAGCCAAGAACACTATGGCCCTTATTTACTAAGTAGGGGTGTGAATCGCCAATAATTTGGCGATTCGATTCGAATCGCGATACTAGGGTGGCGATTCGATATATCGCAATATATCGCGATACTGTCATGTTGGCGATATATCACGATATATCGCGATATTCCCTATTAAAAGCTTGGGAAAACTTATTCTAGCTGAGAAAGAACAAGGTCCCGCGAGAGTTGTCCTGTGAGTGCGTACGTTCTCCTTCCTGTTTGTTCTGAGTCTGTAGTCTCGCGGTAGCAGCCTGTGAGTGGGACAGAGCTGATAACAGGTACACTGCCAACTAGTGGTCAGGAGTTTAAGTGTTATAAAAAAAAATAAGACAGACAAATAGGACTGTGACTCAGTGAGTGAAATACAGTAAATGTAAATTATAATAATTTATAAAAAAAATCGATTCTCAGAATTTTAAAATCGATTCAGTATCGCGGAACAAAAAATCGCGATAATCGCGCGAATTGATTTTTTCTTACATCCCTAGTAATTTACTGTGGCTAGCTTTATCAAGCCCTTTCGTATCCACATGGTGATGTATTTGGTGACAAGGGGATTTGGGACCCACTCCCCTGAAGGGGGATGTTTAATCAAAGATAGGTCAAAAAATTTGGTTCCCGATCCGTCCATCAATATATTGTTAGAGGATAGTTTATCCTGAGGATCTTTATCATTATCATCAGAAATGGTATCATAATTGGCATCATCCTCGGGATCAGATAGGTCTGCTTCCTCAGAGGAAGAAGAATGAGGAAATTCAGCGTAAGAATATGGTTTTGTTCTCTTTGAGGTCTTAACCCCTTTATGATATTTCTCCTCACGGGTAGAGGGTCTTTCGTGGGTTTGATCCACATTCATATGTTGGCTACATGAAGTTTGTGAGCCTGTTTAAATGTCCTGGCACTTCTCTTTATGGGAAGATTTTTCCCTTTTTTGAGATATATGGCCATCTGATTTGCCTGGTTTAATTAATCCACAGGCTAATTTGGAAGCAGAATCGTCTGCTGACCAAAAATGGTCGGACGGGGTGGAGGGAAAATTTTGTGGGGGATTTGAAGGAATCTTTTGGCCCATTGCCATGGCCATAGATAGGGAAATGGATTCCTGGAGTACTGACACTGCAGATTGAACTGCTGTGTGGACAGATTTTGAAACTGATGTGTGTACTAAGGACTGTAGGTGTTCATGAGAAGCATACTCCATTTCCCTGGGAAAGGAGGGGTCTTCAGGTCTATTAGCCTCTCTATGACCCTCAGACATAATGAGGATGGATAATGTATATTTGTTCAAATATATGCAAATAAATGTTCTAGTAATGTATATATATATATATATATATATATATATATATATACATTTAGATAAGTTTGGTTAAAATTATCCAATTAGTCAATAGAGTGGAGCGAAGCGACTGAGTGAGGAGAAAGCATGGAGCCTTGAGAGCAGAGGAAAAATCCCGTGCTGCGTTCTACAGCTGATGACCAGCTGCGAGAACGAGGCTGATGACGTCAGCACGGAGGAGAAGAGAAAATATGGTGGCCGCTATGAAAGGAAGCTGAGGATGCGGGGAACAGAGGAATAAGATGATAAACTGCAGGGTTATTCACAGTAAAAAAGAACCCGAAAGTTAGATATCAGCGTCGGAAGCGAGCGCTGAGGTAAGGGAATTGTTAGAGGAAAATGTGGAGAGAAAGAGGAGGATATAATGGGAAAAATTAGCAAAATAATAATAACAATGGCAAAATATGCTGGGCTGAGTGTTGGAGAAAAAGAATTGTTATAGAAAGAAAAAAGGTTTTATATGTATATATAGGGTAAGAAAAGAGTACTGTGGTATCTATGGATGTATATACAACAAATATATGCAATAAAATACATATATAGTAATACAGTATAGGAATAATTATATATATATTGAGACAAAAAATGTGTAGATATCTTATCTGGACTTGATAAGCAGTAAGAAATAGGAAGTGACTATAGAGGCAGAGACTTATATGGTCTAGGTCCTGTGCTGACTGGTGATCCAAAAATACCAGCATGTTTGAGTTACTATATTTTCAAGTTTTTTCTTTCTGTATATGTTTCATTATTTTGCTGCTGATGACATTAAGCGAAAGATTTAAGCATAATAGGAAGCCGTCTTATATAATGTGTATGGTCGGCTTTAGACATTCATCTGAGATCAGTGACTCAGCACTCACCAGAATCACATGCAATGAGAGTGTTTTCTACAGCCACCACTAATGGTAACACATAAAGTGACTCTTTGGGTAGAGTTATACATTTTTTAGGTACTTTTGCTATCAGACTCTCTACTGCACACATGTTTGCCAGGAGCTACTCTTATAAATATTGTCTATAATTTAGTGTGGCTGTAGTATGTGAAGAGCTGTTCCTCCTTAAACTAAAAAGTATATAAGTTCATGTAAACAGGTAATTTTAACCAAAATTAATTTCTTATAATGTATATGAAAAGAAAATGGTCATGAATAAAATTTTCAATAAAAGAATGGTCCCAGAACAACTGTAATAGACAATACGAGCAAACATATGCACTGGTAGATTCACTAGATAATCGTATGATCAAAATATGTGCAACCATCAACCCACTTCCATTTAATGTGTAAGGCCACCTTAAGACCCTCTCCCTCCTGTCCTCACCCCCCTCATCCATTCACTTGGTCCAGGGCTCATTAAAATGCTGCCACAGTCTATGAAGTGCAATTAGCCAAATGTTCTAACAGCTGAGTGTAAACACAAGAGGTTCAATGACTTCTGTTTTGTGCTATTTAAACAAAGTCACCCGCGATCCACTATCTGCTATGATGCAACTCACCAGGGCCCTGGGTGCTCCATTATCTCATGTACTGAAGGGTAACACTGACACAAATTATTTTCAAGAGTTTGCATAACACTTAGTGCTCACTAGAATGTATATACCATAGAGGCCCTACGTGGGCTGCAGGGACTATGCAGAAGAGGGAATCCTGTTGTCTTGTTATCTGTATTTTTATGTATAGGAACCTAGAATACAAGAGTAATAAATGGGGATATATAAAGCAAAGTGGAGCTTTCTCTCTTCTTCTTAATCATTCTGGTTGTGCACACATTCTACTAGGAATTAAATTTGGTCTTAAAGGGGTCCACTTCTTATTAGCTCATATATTCTCAAGAGGAAGTTGTCGAGTTCTTTCCAGTCCGACCACAGTGCTCTCTGCTGCCACCTCTGTCTGTGTCAGAAACTGTCCAGAGCAGGAGAGGTTCACTATTTCAATGTGCTCCTGCTCCAGAATGTTCCTCAACGGATAGAGGAATTAACTACACAACCTCCTCTGGAGCATACAGCAGCTGCTAAGTTCTGGAAGGATTACAATTTTTAAATAGAAGTAATGTGCAAATCTTTCTGGCACCAATTGATTTGAAAACATTTTCATCCGGAGTACCCCTTTATGTACTGATTACTGGGGAGAAATAAGTCGTTCTGTCCCATCATCCTATTCTACGAATGATAGGGTAGGGATGTATGGATGAAGGAGTAGTGTTCTCATGGATGAGAGAGATTAGATACATTAAAAAGAATACATTTGGGCTGCCCAACGGTGAGGTGTGGTGGTTTGCACCATCAACAACCAGGGCCCCAAAGTGATATTTTGCATTGGGCCCCATCTCTATGTTTGACACTCTCTGTGTGATACAGAGCATTGTAATATCATGTTGCTGATTGTATATGGCCTGCAGCAGAGAGGGACGTTCATCACTTATATTCCCTAATTTGCTGGGAGGGCTTGAGACTTGTTCCAAGAAAGCAATACGTCCTCAGGCCACAAGTTTATAAACCACAGAAGTTCCATTTGCTGAAAGCTTGGCTGAAGTTTCTACAGGCATTTTTCTCTGTCAGGCAACAGAATGCAGTACAAAGGGTCCAGCTGTGAGTCCTCAGAGCCCAGGCTTTTAATTAAAACAGTGGAAAATTAGATAACTTCACAAATTCATCACGGCCGCCGCTGGCTGTCAAGATGAGGGAAAAAAAGGCACTTTGGGGGGCAAGCCACCCATCCTCTGTTTATAGAACAACACAAACTCCAGAGTCTTCTGAGATTCGACATCATCCTTCGCAGCCATTTGATGCTCAGTCAATGTGATCATTGTGCTTGTGCAAAGAAAAAAAAGCAAATACCATGGATCCCGGGTGTTTTGGGGAGAGGTTTTTTACACTAGATAGATGCCTGGTAGGTATTAAGGCAGATGATGATGAAACCTGCAGTGTACAAGCCTCAAATCTTATCTGTCCGGTTTGTATTTAGAGAGAGGAAGTAAAGGAACTAATGCCAGGCCGGGGGGGATGGAGAGTTTATTTAAAGGGGTGCTCTACTGGAAAACATTTTTTTTTCAAGTCAACTGGTGCCAGAAAGTTAAACAGAGTTGTAAATGACTTCTATTTAAAAATCTTAATCCGTCCAGTACTTATCAGCTGCTGTATACTACAGAGGAAATTCTTTTTCTTTTGAATTTCTTTTCTGTCTGACCACAGTGCTCTCTGTCTGCTGACACCTCTGTCCATGTCAGGAACTGTCCAGAGCAGGAGCAAATTCCAATAGCAAACCTATCCTGCTCTGGACAGTTTCTGACATGGACAAAGGTGTCAGCAGAGAGCACTGTGGTCATACAGAAAAAGAAATTCAAAAAGAAAAGAACTTCCTCTGTAGAATACAGCAGCTGATAAGTGCTGGAAGGATTAAACATTTTTAAATAGAAGTAATTTACAAATCTGTTTAACTTTCTGGCACCAGTTTAAAAAAAAATATATTTTCCACAGGATTACCCCTTTAATATTCCGTTGTAGACCCCTTGTTTTTTGTATACAATGTAAAGAAAAATGTTGTATGTGAAGGAAAAAAATTAAGAAAAAATCAACTCATCATCCCCCCCCCAAAAAAAAACCCCAAAACAAACCTGTGTAGAGGAATAGTGGTGCAGTTCCTCATAGCAACCAATCAGACTGCTCCACTTTTCCTCTACATAGGTCTTAAAATCTCCCCCAATATCTTTTTGTAGTGCCACTACAATTCAGATTATACACATTACATAATACCTGCCGTATAGTTAGAAAAAAAAACCTCTGTATACAGCTCATATAAAATCACCATGTAGCAATACTGCCATATAAAGCCTCTATAAAATATACATATAGCAATACTGCCATACAAAGTCCAAGCTTTTTTACTTTATATTCAATACCCAAATCCCAGATTCCTTGTCAAGTAAAGTATATATGAAATCATTTGTATGTTGCATTTTTAAAGAAACTATCAACATAAGTTTTAAAATGTAAAATAGTCAACTGCTATAAAGAAAAGTGCTTACAGACCTTACCAAACAGTGGTCCCAGCATAATCCTGACCAAAGAATAGTCAAGTAATACAATGGAAAGGCAAAGTTTCCACTTGGGTTTTTTTCTGGCAGTTTTTGGATATCTGCCACTGCAGTTTTGGAGCCAAAGCCAGAAGTGTATTCAAAAGGAATCGGACATATAAAGTAAGGACTTACACTTCTCCTTCCTTATGGATCCACTTCTGACTTTGGCTCAAAAACTGCAGTGGTAGTTTTCCAAAAACTGCCAGAAAAAAAAAAAAACTAGTGGAAACTTAGCCAAAGGAATATAAAGCTCCTTCAAGATGGAAATCCAAAACATGGAATGGCAAAAAATGTTGGTTGTTGCTGTGTGTAAACACAAACAAAATGGTAAGGTTATAAAGGGAAAATATTTGGGTAGACCAAGGAAGGCGATAAAGTATCCAGATAGAAAACTCAAAGCAATATTCCTTGAAAATAGAAAATGCACAACTAATTTAACTAAACAAACAAAATACAAATGTGCAAAAAACAGTCAAATCTTGCGACAGAACTGTAGAAAGGGATTAAGGGGTTGTCTGGTGGAATTTTCTTTTATTAATATAATAACACCTTTAACTCACTACAACTAGCATGATGCACAATATTGTATATAATTAGTTAAATCCAGTCTTTAGGGAGTTGGGATGTCATAATGTAATAGAGCAGCAGAAACACTAGCAGAATGCTTGGATGTATAGGGAGAGGTATAAGCAGTAGAAAGAGAGAAGTGCTCATGCCGCTGTACAGAACACTGGTGAGGCCTCACTTGGAGTATTGTGTGCAGTACTTGAGGCCATATCTCCAGAAGGATATAGATACTATAGAGAGAGTTCAAAGAAGAGCTACTAAACTAGTACATGGATTGCAGGATAAAACGTACCAGGAAAGGTTAAAGGACCTTAACATGAATAGCTTGGAAGAAAGAAGAGACAGAGGGGATATGATAGAGACTTTTAAATATGTAAAGGGAATCAACATGGTAAAGGAGGAGAGTATATTTAAAATAAGAAAAACTACCACAAGAGGACATAGTTTTAAATTAGAGGGGCAAAGGTTTAAAAGTAATATCAGGAAGTATTACTTTACTGAGAGAGTAGTGGATGCATGGAATAGCCTTCCTGCAGAAGTGGTCACTGAAAATACAGTGAAGGAGTTTAAACATGCATGGGATAAGCATAAGGCTATCCTTCATATAAGATAGGGCCAGGGACTATTCATAGTATTCAGATTATTGGGCAGACAAGATGGGCCAAATGGTTCTTATCTGCCGACACATTATATGTTTCTATAATTTGCCATTTGCTAAAAAGTGAAAATGTTGGAAAACATGGGGATTTTATAATTCTCTAAATGTGGGGATTTTACAATTTTGCAAGGGGTTGTCGCACCACAGCACAGTGAACAGAATTTGCGGGGGAGAGGTAAGGATTTGGCAGGCTACTAATCAGAATTATCACTGTCTGTGATGGTGGGTTCACACCACGATTTCTCTCCACAGCTGCTGGATCTGGTTGGGGGAGCGAAAAACGGGTGCTCCCGTATCCTAGCCGAAACCGACCCTTATCTATTTCATTTCAATGAGCTGACCAGAGTCAAACAGTGACTCCAGTCGGCAGATTTCTGCCCCATATACGGGGACCTGACTGGACCTAAAACCGCGGACCTAGAACATAAAAAAACTTTATAAAATGGGTATTGCCATAATCATACCGACCCACAGAATAAATATAACATCACTTTTACCGCACAGTGAACACCACAAAAGAAATAAAAACTACAGAAATGTCCCAGTTTTTCACAAAAAATGCTTCATGAGTCAACAAAAACGCACCACTTATATAAAGTACAATATGTCACGAAAAAACTATCTCAGAATCGCTCTGCTCAGAAAAAGCGTTCTAAAGTTGTTATCATTTAAAGAGACATGTCAAATTTAAAAAAAGAGCCTGGTCATTAACCCCTTGGGGACGGAGGGTTTTTACGTTTTTGCACTTTTCGTTTTTTCTCACATTTAAAAAATCATAACTCTTTCAATTTTGCACCTAAAAATCCATATGATTGCTTATATTTTGCACCATCAATTCTACTTTGTAATGACATTAGTCATTTTACCCAAAAATCTACGTCGAAACGGAAAAAAAAAATCATTGTGCGACAAAATTGAAGAAAAAATGCCATTTTGTAACTTTTGGGGGCTTCCGTTTCTACGCAGTAAATTTTTCGGTAAAAATGACACCTTATCTTTATTCTATAGGTCCATACGATTAAAATGATACCCTACTTATATAGGTTTGATTTTGTCGTACTTCTGGAAAAATCATAACTACATGCAGGAAAATTTATACGTTTAAAAATGTCATCTTCTGACCCCTATAACTTTTTTATTTTTCCGTGTATGGGGCGGTATGAGGGCAATTTTTTTGCGCTGTGATCTGAAGTTTTTAGTGGTACCATTTATGTATTGATCAGACTTTTTTTGAATCACTTTTTATAAATTTTTTCATGATATAAAAAGTGACAAAAAATACGCTATTTGGACTTTGGAATTGTTTTTTGCTCGTACACCATTGACTGTGCGG
The DNA here is from genome assembly GCF_029499605.1 of Hyla sarda. Taxonomy (NCBI): domain Eukaryota; kingdom Metazoa; phylum Chordata; class Amphibia; order Anura; family Hylidae; genus Hyla; species Hyla sarda. The sequence continues at coordinate 147,621,173 of NC_079194.1, forward strand.
TTTAATTAACGATATATTTTTATAATTCAGACATTTCCGCATGCGGCGATACCACATATGTTTATTTTTATTTACACAGTTTTTTTTTTTAAATGGGAAAAGGGGGGTGATTCAAACTTTTATTAGGGAAGGTGTTAAATGATCTTTATTAACTTTTTTTTCCACTTTTTTTTTTTGCAATGTTATAGCTCCCATAGGGAGCTATAACACTGCACACACTGATCTTTTACATTGATCAATGGTTTCTCATAGGAAACCATTGATCAATGATTCTGCCGCTTGACTGCTCATGCCTGGATCTCAGCCACTGAGCAGTCATTCGGCGATCGAACAGCGAAGAGGCAGGTAGGGATCCTCCAGCTGTCATGTAAGCTGTACGGGATGCCGCGATTTTTTCGCAGCGATCCCGAACAGCCCCCTGAGCTAACCGGCAATGGTTTACTTTCACTTTAGACGCGGCGTTCAACTTTGAATGCAGCATCTAAAGGGTTAATAGCGCACGGTACCGCGATCAGTGCCTCGTGCTATTAGCCGGGCCCGACCCGCTATGATGCGGGGCCACGCCGCATTATAGACATGAAGTGGGCTGAGGGCGTACAGGTACGCCCTCTGTCCCCAACAGGTTTTAATGGGTACTCCAGTGGAAAACTTTTTTTTTTATCAACTGGTGCCAGAAAGTTAAACAGAACTTCTACTAAAAAATCTTAATCCTTCCAGTACTTTTTAGCTGCTGAGTACTACAGAGGAAATTATTTTCTTTTTGAAACACAGTGCTTTCTGCTAACATCATGACCACAGTGTTCTCTGCTGACATCTCTGTCCATTTTAGCAACTGTCCAGAGCAGCATATGTTTGGTGTCAGCAGAGAGCACTGTGGTCATGATGTCAGCAGAGAGCTCTGTGTTCCAAAAATAAAATAATTTCCTCTGTAGTATTCAGCAGTAGTAGTACTGAAAGGATTAAGATTTTTTAATAGAAGTAATTTACAAATCTGTTCAACTTTCTGGGACCAGTTGATAAAAAAAAAAAAAAAAGTTTTCCAGAGTACCCCTTTAAGGTAAAAAATGGGTCCCTCCTTAAATGGGCACTGTCACCTACCTTTTTTTTTTTTTTTTTTGATATGTTGGAGTACTTATGTACTACAACATATCTCTAATATACTTTCATAATTTTATTTTTTTTAATTAAAATAGTTTATTTTATATTTGAAAACCGGCCACTAGGGGTCTCTCTCCTAGTGGCCGGCTGCAGCCTGCCGTGACGTCACAACTGAATTAGGACCTATGCTGGCCGGACAATCTCTCCTAATTCAGTCAGCCAGTCAGCCTGCACTCGCTTCCTGCCTGTCAATCAGACAGGCGGGAGTGAGCTGAGAGCACAGAGGATGCGTGCCCATTGGCTCCCTGGCCCCGCACGCCGGCCCTGCCTCCTGGCAGATGCTGCTGCCTCATGACTGTCCTGCACCCCTGCACTTTGCTAATTGATTTTTGGGGTGGGTAAAGTGGCTTGAGCGGCAGTGACGGGGGGAGGGGGGCTTCATGGGTAGAGCGGGTTGCGCGGCAGGGTTTGGGGTAGTGGCCGTAACAAAGATAATGGTTTCAACACAGGGTGCCTCCAGTTGTTTCACCACTACAACTCCCAGTATTCCCTTACAGCCAATAGATGTCAGGGCAAGCTGGGAGTTGTAGTGGTGAAACAGCTGTAGGCACCCTGTATAGATGAATTAAGGGTGGAAGTCGGCCCCCCCAGCAGGCACGACGTCACTGATGCCTGCTGGGGGGGGCGACTTCCGCCCTTAGTTCATCTATACAGGGTGCCTCCAGCTGTTTCACCACTACAACTCCCAGCTTGCCCTGACATCTATTGGCATACTACCAGGCAGACAAAAAGGCATTTTTAATAAAATTCTTAATAAAAAAAGTTAAACGCAGGGAGGGGGTTAGGGATAGATGGGCAATAGGCAGGGACAGAGAAAAAAAAGGGATGGTGGGAGCTACTCTTTAAGGCGTTAAATATGTTTTGTTTTTTGTTTAACTTTTTTTTATCAAATGGGAACAATGGGGTGATTTAAATTTTATTGGGGAAGGGGCTTAGTCACATTTTTTAAAACATTTTGAACTATTTTAAAATGTTTTAAATCCCCACAGGACACTCTTCATTTGACTGTGACTGCTATTACTGTTCATTGCTATGCACTAGGAATGTCCCGATACTGATACTGGTATCGGTATCGGAACCGATATTGAACATTTGCACAAGTACTTGTACTCATGCACATGTCCCCGATAACTAATAACTTTGCATGACGTAAATGTACGTTATGATGCGGGAAGTACCAGACCACCATGACATATATTCATGTCATGTGTCCCCTAGGGGATAGATACAATACAAACTTTTTAAACAACAGAAAATCTAGAGTTGTGTCATGGGAATCACAGCAAGCACAGATACAATAATTCCAGTGCTCCAGTAAATACTAACAGATAGGGAGGGACTATACACTATACAACTGTAAATGCCATAGAGGACATCTTAACAGCTATGTGAAAACCCCATGGACGACATCTATTATCACTGTTATCGGTAACTTCAGTGCTATAATTGGCTATTTTTGGTCTAGTTGCATCCGTAAAATCCTCCTGCAAAATCAGAATTTTGAGAAAATGTTTAAGAGGAAAATAGAAGAATTGTTCCAAGAGCTTCACCTCACTAATGAAATTAAATGCGGAATGTGCTCGGGTCATCTACTTTGACCCCTAAAAGGTGGGTGGCCGATCAGAGTCCAGAGAGGATGCGTGTCACAGTGTTATAGGTCGGGGTTCCCTTGTACACGTGTATTTTACCAGTGACTTCAGTTATTTGCAGTGAACATGGAGATAAAATTCATTCATACTAAACAGAATGAGGCAGATTTATTAATAGTGTGAGGGCATACTGTACCTACTGTACGTCTGTAGACTTGGTGCAAATTGCATATGTGGAATAATGTATTTGGTGTATGTCTTTAGTAGATTTGGTGCATTTTATCATTACTCTTGCTTCATATTTTTTTAAATTGTTAAGATAGGTATAAAAAGTGTCAAACACATTATATCCAGTGCTACACAGGTTTCCACATTTTGGAGCATTTCACCAAGTGAATCTCTTTTTATTAAGCCATACAAAGTGCTGAGCTGAATGTGACAAGAACATTAGGAATTACAAAGGTTACATATAACCAGTGGCACTATAAATGTTGTGTTTCTTGTCCCTATACCCCCTTAAGGACCAAGCCCATTTTCACCTTAAAGAGGTACTCCACTGGAATACATTTTTTTTTAAATCAATTGGTGCCAGAAAGTTACAGATTCGAAAATGACTTCTATTTAAAAATCTTAATCCTTCCAGTACTTATCCTCTGCTGTATGCTCCACAGGAAGTTCTTTTCTTTTTGAATTTCCTTTCTGTCTGACCACAGGGCTCTCTGCTGACACCTCTGTCCATTTTAGGATTTGCTCCTACTCTGTACAGTTCCTGACATGGACAGAGGTGTCAGCAGAGAGCATTCTGGTCAGACAGAAAGGAAATTCAGAAAGAAAAGAACTTCATGTGGAGCATACAGCAGATGATAAATCTGACCACTGTCACTTTAATCATTAATAACTCTGGGATGCTTTTACATTATGTTAGTGGTAAGTTTGAAGCTCTCTGCTTGTAAGGAAAATGGACTTTCCAAATAAATTATATATTGATTCATAATATAATATAATATATATTATATTGATACATATATTGACACATACAATAATGTCTACTTTGTGTTTGCGTCATAATGTTGACATGTTTTTACTTTTTGAAGACATGTCAAAATGAAAATGTCAAAATCTGAATTTTTTGGGGACCAGTTCAGTTTTGAAGTGAATTTGTGGTTCTTTATGTTCAAAATACCCCATAATGGACCCCATTATGAAAACTGCACCCCTCAAAGTATTCAAAATGACGTTCAATGTTTGTTAACCCTTTAAATGTTTCACAGGAATAGCAGCAATGCGGAGGAGAAAATTAAAGATCTTCATTTTTTGTACTAACATGTTCTTGTAGACCCATTTTTTTTCATTTTTACAAGGGGTAAAAGGAGAAAAAGCCACCAAAATGTGTAAACTAATTTCTCTTAAGTAAGGAAATACCTCATATGTAGATGTAAAGTGCTCTGCGAGTGCACTACAGGGCTCAGAAGGGAAGGAGCAACAATGGGATTTTGGAGAGAGAATTTTGATGAAATGGTTATTGGGGGGCATGTCGCATTTAGGAAGCCCCCATGGTGCCAGAACAGCAACAAAACCCCCACATGGCATACTATTTGGGAAACTACACGCCTCAATGAACATAACAAGGGGTATAGTGAGCCTTAACACCCCACAGGTGATTGACACATTTTCGCTAAAGTTGGACGTGAAAATGAAAAAAAAATTTTTCACTAAAATGCTGGGAGAAAATGCCTCCCAAAATTTGTGATCCCATTTCTTCTGCATGTGGAAATACCCCATATGTGGATTTTAAGTGCTCTGCGGGCCCACAGGGCTCAGAAGAGAAGGAGCGCCATTGGGCTTTTGGAGAGAGAATTTGATTGGAATAAAAGTCGTGGACCATGTGCGTTCACGAAGCACCCATGCTTCCAGAACAGTAGACCCCCCATATGTGACCCCATTTCGGAAACTACACCCCTCACAGAATGTAACAAGGGGTGCAGTGAGCATTTAAACCCCAATGGCATTTGACAGATCTTTGGAACAGTGGGCTGTGCAAATGAAAAATTTTTTTTTTCATGGACCACTGTTCAAAAAATCTGTCAGACACCTGTTTGGTGTAAATGCTCACTGGACCCCTTGTTACGTTCCATGAAGGGTGTAGTTTTCAAAATGGGGGTCACATGTGGGGGGTCCACTGTTCTGGCACCATGGGGGCTTTGTAAACGCGCATTGCCTTCAATTCCAGTCAAATTCTCTGCTCCAAAAACCAAATGTTGCTCCTTCCCTTCTGAGCCCTGAGCAACTAGATTTGCAAAAGAAGGTCAGTAAAGTTGTTAGTTTCTCTGAATCCTAGTTTGCAGAGGTCTCATTCCTGCACTTTGCACTAAGGGAACAACTTCATCGACAAAAGATAGTTGGGTTTATAGGAAACATCAGGTAAGCTACACCACCCTGCCACGTAACATAACAGTTAAATAAAAACTACTCCCAGCTGACCTGTGTTTTAAATCATGTGCTATATTACTCTATCCTGAGACAATGCATCATCCTTTGCTCTCTCAGGAGCCTTGGCTGGATGTTGTCACTGAGCTCTAGCCCTGCCCACTGAACGATATCACCACCTATGTCCAGCCCTTACAGACTACATCACTATCTCTTTCATATATATCTTTATTGGGGCATTTCAAGAAAAAGGAAAATATGTTTATACTATGCTACCTTGTGCTAAACAATGCCACAGGCAGAGGAACAGAAAGGCAATCAATACAGCAGGTTCTGCAGACTGTTTTGCTTTGTAAAGCAATATTCTGCAGCAGCTTCGGGTGCTAAAATAGCAGGAGTGCTATGTAGGAAGAGTGGGAGGCTGAGAAAAAGCATTCTGGGAATCAATTTTTGTGGTAGACAATGTGTACGTGCACCAAATTTATTAAAGGATGCAGAGTATATGATAAATATGGTTCTGATCACATTTGTTACTTCACTTTGTAAGATATTCCCTCTGCGACTTTTTAACCCGTGCGAAAAACTGTGCAACTGCAAAAAGTTAACCAGACTATGGCCTAGCTCCACAATTTTTGAAAAAGCTTCCAAAGGAAAAGTTGCAATGAAAAGCCTCTAAACAGCAACTGAAACAAACTGTGCCACAAATTTACACCACAAAAACAGGGTAAAAACAATAATACATTTTCCCCAATGGCCCTTTCTCCAACCCCCCCCCCCAAATTGGGGCCAAATGTAACTGGATTTCTGTATATCTCCTGTCCAGGTCCCTGGGAGGCAACAAAAGACTTATCCACTCTGAATGCTATTGGAGTTGTCTGTTTTTTCTCCTTTTTAATAACTACACATCTATGCAGTTTTATGTTGTTTCCCTGAGAACGTATTCATCCCCAGAGTATAAGTTATGACTCGTACATGTCACCTATGGACTACCAGAGCAAAGTTGGTGCCAGTAAGTATGCTGTGAGGGTGAATCTGGGATTTGTTGGCAGCACTGGTGTTCCTGGCTATGTGGACTGCTTTATGGTACATGTTGTCCTCATGGTGAAGCCTGAGTGAGCAGTGAGTGTGAGATTGAACTGTGGAATTTTACTTACCCCTTATTGGTGAATCTCACATCATGGAGGCCCAGAGGGGCCTTTATTGATAGAGGCCAAGAAGATATTTTATTGTCATTATTGTCATGTGACTGCAATTTAGTAGATACCATTGTCATGTCACTACAACATAACCATGTTTTGTGAGTATGGCCTACTAGATATTATTGTCATGTGCCTGCGGAAGTACATAACATTTTCTTGGGTCACAGTAAATATCACAGAGCAGTGACACAAAGTAAAAAAGTTGAAAATCTCAATGCAAGCACTCACACTGCCTGCACTCCCTACCGCACTGACCTCAGACATTCCCATTCCTTGTAGTTGGCAGCACTCTACCTTGGTTCATTTACCACCTCTTTTCGGGCTATGTGGAGGGTGCCCTCTGAGTGACCTAAACCTCTTCACTATAACTACATGTTCTCAGTAATATTTAATGCACCAGCCTTTATAGAACCACAAGGTGTGGAGATGTTGCGGGGGAGGGGGTAGCAACGTTACCTTCCTAATGATCTGTCTGCCTTTGAACTTTGACAGTCACTATATGAAAAAGCATGGCTTTGCCAAGACGCTTTGTTTGAAGTCTTTTCCTGCCTTTGTAAAGTAGTTTCCTTCACTTGGGGTTCTGAGATAGGGAAGAGGAGAAAAGATTTGGCAGGCAAGTTCTATCACTGATAAGAGCGGCTTCTTACTCTAAATTTTCTTGCTACAAATCTCATTTTGAAATATATTTAGTCTCAAAACCTGATGAGTGATCAGTCATTGACTCCAAACAGTGGGCTCCATGTACAGTGTATACCAGTTAGGTCATTTTTGGACAAGAAAAATAACACAAAGTATGACTCCATCCCCCAACCAATTGGGGGACACACTAAAGAATTATTCTAGTATCAAAAGGAAGAGGTGGTCCACATGCTCCCTCTATGCATCTCTATGGGAGAGCAGGAGATACCCGAATGCTGTATTTCTGACTCTCCCATAGAGATGCATGGATAGGGCATGTCGGCCACAGCTTTGCGCCGTGATCGATACTGCATTCATGCAGAGAGCCGGGCGCCGGAAAGGAGATCTCGAGGTGTCCTAGCGAACGGATAGAGGATACGTTTTTTGATACTGTATAACGCCTTGAAGTACAGTATGTCTTACTGATCTAAGAAGATCCATTATGCAGAGCAAATTTTTCAGAACCTATTTCAAAACCAATTTTTATATACACAATAACATCCATCACTTTGCCCAAATGGGTTCTAACTACATTCTAACTACAATCAATAGTTGGCATCATTAATCTGAATAGTGACAACACTAATACATCACTGTTTTGTACAGCGACCACATGTTTTGTACAGTGACTACAGAGTTATGAGTATTTTGTATCGTCTGTGTAGTAATAGCACGTAACCAGCCTGCAAAGTAATATCACACAATCTATATAATATCATCACACTGGCTTCACTAGTCTACACTGTGAATACATCATCAGTCTATAATGACATCTCAGCTTACTGCTCTTGATACCATAAAAACATTTTTAAGCCATAGACATTAAAATACTTCAGACGATCCAAAATATGTAAAAATATCGATCAGTCTACCTAGTGGTGTCACAATTACATTACTGCTTTGAACTGTGATAAGTTATCAGTATTCTAATGACATCACAATCACATTACTAATCAATCACAGGGACATTACTAGTCTTTACAGTGACATCACAGTTTATATCCACACACATCACTATGACATCAATGCTTGAACAGTGACAGTTATTCTAGTGGTATCACGGCATAATAATAATAATTATAATAAGAATACTATTTAATATATATAGCGCCAACAAATTCTGTAGCACTTTACTTTAATATTTAAATTGTGATTCAAATATAGACAAGTATCAGACATTACAATATTACACACTAAATGTTAAACAGAAGGAGTGAGGGCCCTGCCAGGACATGGAGATGTATTACTTAGATTTCTGCGCTTACTATTCTCAACATTGAACAGTGGTAAATGGCCACCAGATCCTATCACCTGACATGATCATACGGAGGTTAATGGAATTAAATGGTAATTAAATGTTGTGTCCTGATACTGAACACGGTTCTGTACAGTCCTAAAGTCCCCTCAGGTAGAGTCCCTCAAGTCCAGAGGGCTCTCCTGCATGATCCCCCTAGATTATTATGATTATTATTGTATATTACTCATGTACATTTATTATAAGTATTGTTCAGTGAATATAAATGTGTAAATATGTGATCACATGATATACCCAGAGTTCCAGAGGCACAGGTAATCACAGGCAACCAGCTACCAATGGGCTTCAGTCCAGCCCCCTGATATATAAAGGGCTTGTAGCCTCCACATTAGCTCTCTTTCCCTTGATTCCTGGACAGGAAAGCAAGCACAAGTCCTGTACAAGTTCAGTCCAGCTAGGCCAAAGCCTACCAGTCTGCAGCCACATCTAATCTGTAAGTCTTCTATGTCTACAAGTAAAGTCTCCACTGTCCCTACCAAAGTCATAACAGTAGCACAGTGGCCTGCATCATCATTATTACCACTACTAGTCCAAGCAAGCCTGAGAGGTTCCCTGTGTCCCGGTCACCTCTGTAGAAACGTTATACTGCATTTTTCAATAAAGTTCCAGTTGCATCAAAACCTGCGTTGGACTCTCATTTAATATATGCCGTTTTTGGGTTGGTTGTTGGTGGTGCCCTACACCATACAACCACATCTTGGCATCACGAACACTAGGGGTTAACAACATCTTTCCCCAGGGGTTAATACCATCTGGCTCCACCACCTACACCGCTACACCCCGTGGTCCCGCCATAAACTCAAGGCAGTGATAGCAGAGAGTACAGCTTTAGCACACTTTAGTTGGCCTAAAAGGATGGGGCTTGGTGCATGGTTGCAGCTGCTGGGATATGGATGGAAATGTCAAGATTATTATTGCATTTAGGGAAATATTTCCATCTGATAATGTTTTAATAGTTAAATAGATTATAGGGTTGAGCCCAACATGTTTAACCTATATCCCTAATGCTTTAGGGTTCATCAAGTCCCTCCCTACTATGTGTCACATATGGGCAGGGAGGGAGTGCTCGCTAAGCTCACCCGCACCCCTGTCCCTGCCTACTTGTCCGCCTATCCTAAATGATAGGCCGGCAACTGGTCGACAATCCCTTCCTAAATAAGTGAGGGGAGTCAAATGTCAACACAATAAAATACAATCCTGTCAGTTGTCAGGAGCAACAGGGAAACAAGCAACTAACAAAGACAAACTAAACATACACACATAAATTCAATGTCAGTCAAACAGAGTCTAGCCAGGAGTGGGAAGAGGTGCCGAATCGCTATAACAAAAGAGAAGTCAGATAGGAAGCCAGAAGTCAAGTTGCCGGGTATACAAGGGAATAAGGAAATGCTAGCTACTCAGGTAATAACCAGTTTCACAGGCATCTTCCCAGTGTCTGATGCCTGGTAATATAGGGAGATGCACATGTGGTCAATCAGTAGCTAGCCACTCAGACAGCAGGGCGTAACCCGGCAACCTAGCAAACAACACCTTGTCAGCACCTGTTAACCCTGCTGGTGCTGAGACTATGTTTATGCTTATAACCAGGATATGACATTACATTTGTATAGGTGAGATTTCTTTATAAGGTGGCTCCCAAACTTTTGTGAATCTATAAATTCCAGCATGTGACTGCAGCTGTCAAAGAGCAGATCTAGATCAAGATGCCTCTCAATGTAAACAAGAAACTTCTCATTCTCTAACAAACAGCAGGGAGCTTGACAGAGGAGAGGAAATAAACACAAAGTATATGAGAAAGTTACAGAATTCATTATTATACAATGATTAAACCGAATGATTCAAGTGAAATGTGAAAAGATGAAGAGCAAGTATGAGAAGGAAAACAAGGAGACAAGGAGAAAGTGATGAAGATAAAGAAACACAGGGAAGGAAATAAATAAGATAAGGGAGAATGTGAAGAAAGTGAAGAGATTATGAAGATATAAAACGAACGAGAAAAGGAGGAAAAGGATAACAAAAAAAAAGCAAATAAATAAGAAGATGGGAAAAGATTATTAGAGTAAAGGAGGAGACAAATAAGAAAGTGAAAATGTAGGGAAACGAAATAAAGAAGGTAAAAAACGAAACACTGGAAAGGGTAAAATAGAAAGAGAATTAAAAAAATAGAATTCACTTGCAAAGAAATTCCCATTAAAATCGACAGTTTAGATTAAAAAAAAAAAATTTCAAAGCTATTTTTGCCTGTGGGAACATACCCCAATGAGTATGAACTAGAGGTAAAAAATGAATAGAGAGGAGACAACAAAGAAAGGTGCAGTTGGATTAAAGAAGGGGATAAGTGTCTGATCACGGGGGGTCAGACTGCTGGGACCCCCCGCAATGTCCCGTATGGGGGCCCCGGTCATGTCAAATTCTGCTTGAGCACATTTCGTACCCAGCACATCAGCTGGTTGAAACACACCCCTCTATTCATCTGTATAGGAGAGACTGAGACCCACAAATGCTGCACACAAATGCTGTGCCTCTCCCATAGAGATGAATGGAGGGGCCAATGTGGTGCTGTGTGTGAAAAGCCACACACAGGAGCTGAGCCGTGGCCCAGTACAGGAGACCGCGAGGGGTCCCAGCGGTCGGACCCCCGCGATCAGACACATCCTGCGGATAGGGGATGAGTTTCTTACTGCAGGACATCTTTAAGTCCAGTAATAATACAGAAACTGAGAGTAGATAGTCAGCTCTGCATACAAGAATATTTTGACTTCTTGGTTCCCTGGCTTCATAGGAGTGCTGTCATTCCTAATACCTAGAAGATAATTCAATAGAATTCTTGCATGAAATAAGATACCCCTCATTTTCCTTATACCCGCAATGGAATTGATGTGAACTGATGTGATTGGGTCAGCGGTTACCCCGTGTAACATCATCTTCTCCATGTCCCATCCTTGCTCCCTGTGACTATATGTGAAGCACCATCACCAGTAATTAACATTTATACAAATACTGAGATTTACGCCATCATTCTGCGACACATCCAATACAAACATTGTTTTGCTTTTATAAGAGATTAACAGCTGTTATTCTGGAAAGTCATAATACTGCACAGTATGAGACGTTTCCTCTATGGCACCTTCTATAATCCATCTCCACACACAGATATCTAAAAGCAAAACACAATTAACTCGAAGCTCGAAACGTGAGACTCTAATAAAATGTAAATGTGCTGATATGCATCTCTCAGCCTATTACAAGAACAGACTTCATAATATTTTTACAGTCTACCTACAAAAACTGCATTAGTGAGCAAAAGTGAAGACATTTTCTCCCTGTAGACTAGGACTAATGTAGCAGAGCTTACAGGTGACTTTATGTACTACAGATATATAAAGTCCCATCCATGGTAGGCAGTGTTATTGTTGTTGTATTCCAGAATGTAGGAGTAGTATACTGTGCTTTATATTACATAGGGAAGTATAAAAGTATTTACATTCTTGTACATAGGAGGCAGTATAATAGTAGTTATATATCAGACAGGAGGCTCATATCTTATGCATTAATCTTTCTTTATTAATGCCCATAGCAGAATATTCACTATTCAATTAAATGTAATGGAGAAAAAACTTCAAAACTACAACTCCCAGCAGTCCTTGGGGCACAATAGCCACTCCTATCCCTGTAGCCCCTATATAAGGACTGCCCCTTCATCTAACTCCCTCTTTCTTTCTGCTCATAGCAGCATACAGATAAGTGTTCCTTATAGTGTCTTACTATTATAGTTTATTCTTACTTGTATATATATATATATTGGTTCAGCGTATGTTGGTAACTAATACGCTGGTTCACTTTTGATTATAGGTTATATATATGTATATATATTCCTGCCTATAGCTTGCCCGCTCTTTCCCCTTCATTCCTACTTCTTTTACCGGATAGTTCCGGTGCCATACTTTCTACTCCCCTCTGGTTCCCTTCCCGTTTTTTCCCCTTCTTTCCTTCAGTGGTCGCCATCTTACCTGGCGCCGACATTTTCTGCGCTTCTCCTTCATCCTCTTTTCGCGCGCGCGGGCGAGGGGCGTGTCCTTCAACGCAGACCGCTCTCTCTCCATGGCCTGCGCTTGAAGAGTGGGCGTGCCTTTGCATTTAGTCATTGGAGGGCGCTTCTGCGTCCTCCAATCATAGCTCTAAGGGACGTAGTCTCGTGAGACTTCGTCCCTGAGAGCAGAGGCTCTCGATATCCCCTCCCAGCGCAGCACCAGTACAGCGCTAGCGGTGTGGAGGACGGAGCCTGTAATCTGCTATCAGGTCATTACTTCAGTTAGTTCTTGCTATTAGGTTTGTGGGAGACAGAATTTATTCTGTATCCCCTGATTAGATAACCTTGCTTTATACTTACCCACATAGCTCTATATATTTTAGTCTGAATAGCTACATCATGGCTGAGGAGCCCACATCTGCTCCCCCTAGAGGGGATGGTTTTTCTCTAGACTCTGCACAGTTTCTGACTGCCAACCAAATCCAGGACCTTATTAATAAATCGTTACAAGCGGCCCTAGCTTCTGCCATTGTACCTTCTGGGTCTCAATCCTCAACCCACATGATGTCAGCCCCACCACCTCAGGGCGGTGAACCGCCACTCAAAAAAGGCAAAGCTTCCCAGAAAAGGAAGCATGTCTTGGCGGCATCCGACTCCCCGACAGGGGAAGAAAATAATATGTTCCAGGCAGCTCCTACCCCGACCTGCCAACCCCAACATCCCTCAGACTCGACTCGACCCCTGGGCCTCGGGGAGTTAAAAGGGAGGAGGCAAAGGTCCGCTAGACGGTCCAAACCCAATTCGTTCATAGATTCCTCAGATGAGGATTCGTCTGCTCATTCAGATGAAGCTGACGATGATGAGTCTGAAGCAATGGACGAGGATGTTGGGGACACTGAGTTTGATACCAACGCCAACCCTGCTACGCAGGACGAGATCATCCTAGACGCCCTAGGTTCTTTCACCCTGACGCGATCTCCCACCCGAGATCTGGTGACTGGACCCCACTTCCCCACGTATCGCAATACATGGAATTTTGGGCACGTAAGTCTTTGGACAAGACGAGCCACAATAAATTAAGGGCAGAGTGCCCCAGACCCTTTGTACCACATAAAGTGGTTAATACCCCGGAGGTGGACCCGGTCCTATCAAAATACCTCATGAAATCGGGTAAATTCCCCAAAAAGGGGATTGAATGCTCCTTTCGGACCATCCAGGAACGTATTCTGGACTTGATTGGTCCCCTCACAAAAATTCTAAACCTGTCTGAGCAGGCGGCAGCGACGGACCAACCTGTTGATCTCCGTCAACTCCGCGGCTGGGCCCAAAGGGCTATTTGCCTAGCGGGCAGCGCCAACACCACCTGCTCAATAGAGAGACGGCGCTCTATCCTTATGCGCCTTGATCCACAATTGTCCCATTTAGCTGAGACCGAGCCTGGTCCTTCGGCGGAGGGGATGCTGTTTGGCGATAGTTTAGTGAAAGACATAAACAAATTTGTCGGGCTTTTTACTAGCTTAGATAAGGCCCAGTCGTCCCTAAAAAAGTCTGGGACCAATAAAATTTTTCCCTGGGCCGGCAGAGGTAAAGGCCGATCTGCCGGCCGCGCTCCTACCTATCGGCCACACGGCAGACAATCTGCTCAGTCACAATACCATCAGGCTCCTCCCTCCTACACCATGCCAGTGGCACAGCCGGCGCCATTTTTCCCACCCCGTGGCAGACCCTGGCGCGGACGTGGTGGACGTGGTTACCCCAGATCCAGACCCCATACCGGTGAGTACACTCTATATTCCACACTCTCGTATACCAGTGGGGGGACGTCTGAGGTATTTTACCCACGCTTGGTCTGCGATTACGGCAGACGCGTGGATCCTAAATACGATAGCGGGGTTCGTCATCGAACTCCAATCCTTGCCGACGATGGGCATGATGCCAACCCCTATCAGGTTCTCGAACCAAAACGTTGCTCAAATAGACAACGAAATAAGGGATCTCCTGGCCAAACAGGCAATCCGGGAGGTAGTCCACTCCTCTCCAGGTTTTGTGAGCAACCTCTTCTTAGTAAAGAAAAAAGGGGGCGGTTACCGTCCAGTGATAAACCTTCGGGACCTCAACCAACATGTCACTTATCGACATTTCAAAATGGAGGGGATTCATTTCCTTCGGGATCTCCTTCATTCCGGGGATTGGCTCGTGAAGGTGGATTTAAAGGACGCCTATCTCACCGTCCCTATACACCCAGAGTCTCAACCCTTTCTCCGTTTTCTCTGGAAAGACCGAATGTGGCAGTTTACTTGCCTCCCGTTCGGCCTATCCTCCGCCCCATGGTGTTTCACCAAACTCATGAAACCAGTGGTGGCGTCCTTGAGGAGCAGAGGGGTACGTCTGATCATTTATCTAGACGACCTCCTTATCATGGCCAGCTCCAAAGCACTGGCATCCCTCCACATGGAGTGGACGTTATCGCTATTGCACGACCTAGGGTTCATAGTCAACCGAGAAAAATCGGTTCTAACCCCGGCCCAAGAGATGGAGTTTCTGGGTTTTTTGGTAGACACCAATCATGCCGTCCTCCGTCTTCCCAAGGCCAAACTAGCCCTGATTCGCAAAGAAATCAGGGCGGTCTCGCGCAAGGGTTGCTTATCCTCACGGGTCCTGGCGCGCCTAGTGGGTCTTCTGGCAGCCTCCATCCAGGCTATATTTCCAGCCCCATTGCACTACAGAGCCCTTCAGAGGCTCAAGATCATGCACCTGCAGCAGGGCCTCAGATATGCAGACGAGGTTCCCCTCTGTCAGGCGGCCACCGAAGAATTGCACTGGTGGCTTCGTCATGCCGTCGAATGGAACGGCAAGACCATTTTCAACTCCAGCCCAGATGTCATCATAGAGTCGGACGCGAGTCGTCAGGGCTGGGGAGCCCGTTGTGGAGCGGATTCCACAGGAGGGACATGGTCCGTCTTGGAAACTTCCCTACATATCAATGCCTTGGAACTTCTAGCGGCGTTCTTTGCCGTCAGGAGTTTTCTTCTACATGCGTCCAATTGCTGTGTATTACTACGCATGGACAACGTAGCGGCGGTTCAGTACATCAACCGCTTGGGGGGCACCAGGTCCAGAATCCTTGCGGATCTCGCGAAAGATTTTTGGCACTTCTGCCTAGCCCGCGACATTGTTCCGATAGCGGAGTATATCCCAGGGGTCTCCAATTCGGTAGCCAATTGGAATTCCCGCTACCTCCTCGATTCCAGCGATTGGCGTTTGAATTGGTCCGTTTTTCTGCGGTTGAGACAGCTTTGGGGTCCGTTATGCGTGGACCTCTTCGCTTCTCGCCTCAACCATCAACTACCATGTTTTTTCAGCTGGAGGCCAGATCCGGAAGCGTCTGCGGTAGACGCTCTCCGCCAACCTTGGCCGGAGGGAATACATTATGCGTTTCCCCCGTTCCAGTTAATATCCCGGGTTCTCCTACATACTGCGAACCTGAGGGCGACGGTTGTGCTGATCACACCCTGGTGGCCGACACAGCCGTGGTTTCCTCTCCTCCTGGGGATGAACGTGGATTACCCCAGGCTTCTCCCACACTTCCCGCAACTCCTCACCAATCCGACCAAGGGTCTCCACCCGCTAGTAGTGGAGGGGAACCTAACTCTCCTAGCGTGGTTGGTTTCGGGGTCCCGGACGAGGATAACGACCTTTCAAGATCGGCTAGGGATCTCCTCGCCTTGGCCTGGGCCCCCGGGACTAGATCGGCATATGAATCAGCCTGTAGACTCTGGGTTCGTTGGTGTGATCAACGGCAGGTTGATCCCGTACATGCACCTGTGTCGGTAGTGGTCAACTATTTGGCAGATTCTTTTGAATCTGGCAAATCTTTTAGTTCCATCAATGTGTACCGGTCGGCTATTTCAGCTTATCATTGCCCAGTGGACTCTTTGCCGGTTGGCAAACATCCGCTTGTCTGTAGGCTTTTGCGCGGCATTAAATTTAAGCGTCCCCCGCGGCCTCGATACCAGGCGACCTGGGATGTTTCCAGGTTGCTTGATATGTTTTCTACGTGGGAAGACAATAGCAATCTCCCTTTGAAACTGTTATCATATAAACTAACTGTCCTCTTATGCTTGGTTTCTATCAAGCGTGTCTCGGACGTGAGGGCATTGGACATCTCTAGGCGACAATTCTCGCCTCAGGGGGTCAAGTTTGCTGTGGTCCGTAGAACCAAGACGGGTATCCAATCGGTTTTTTACCCATTTTTCCCTGCGCATCCACGGATCTGCGTTGTCCGTTGCCTGCAGGCATACGAATCGCGGACTGCCGATTTGCGATCTACGGATTCCTCTCAACTTCTGGTTTCTTACGTCAAACCTCATCACCCGGTCACTTCCGCTACTTTAGCACGCTGGGTACGTTCTGCCATGGAGATGGCGGGCATAGACATATCCCTGTTTGGAGCTCATTCATCCAGGGGTGCTATGGCTACTAAGGTGGTCACCTCAGGGGGTTCCCTTTCTGATCTATTAATGGCAGCCGACTGGTCTTCCGAAACCACTTTTCGTCATTTCTACTTCAGACCGGAGGAACATGTCTCCATGTCTGTATTATAGGGCTTGTCAGGTTATGTTGTCGCATGTAACTTAGCTAGTTTTGTTAGCTTTGAACTTGCATAAGATATGAGCCTCCTGTCTGATATATAAATAGAGATTTTCCTAGCTTGTGACGGAAAATATAAGTTATATGAAGACAGGAGGCGAGTATCTTCCTATTACCCTATTACGTGTCTTTTGTTCTATTCTCAGGTTACTGAACGAAGATGGTGGATCCAGGTTGGCGGTTGACATGTTCGAACTAATGTTCGGGTTCCTCGGTCCCCGTTGGGACGACATCTGTTTCCAGAAGTTAGAGTCCTTCGGCTCCCGTTGGAGCGAGGTTGCGCCCTGAGGTCCTAAGGGTCTAGGGACGGTTGGAAGACGATTCCGGTTACTGTGCAGCAGGGGAATGAGATTACCGATCGCTGTTGGTGTCCGGTGTACGGATGACCTGTTGGTCCAAGTCGTTTTTTCTTTATCTAGGGTCTCCGTTGAGACGCAGTTGGAGTTTGCCGGTGGATCTTCGACACCCAAGATATCGGGCCGGCTGGCTGCGACGTCGGAAGATTGCGGTGCTGACCGGTTGTCATCTCTAGTTCCAGTGCGGCGGTGTTTCGCATGAAGAAAGAGGAAGTTAGATGAAGGGGCAGTCCTTATATAGGGGCTACAGGGATAGGAGTGGCTATTGTGCCCCAAGGACTGCTGGGAGTTGTAGTTTTGAAGTTTTTTCTCCATTACATTTAATTGAATAGTGAATATTCTGCTATGGGCATTAATAAAGAAAGATTAATGCATAAGATACTCGCCTCCTGTCTTCATATAACTTATATTTTCCGTCACAAGCTAGGAAAATCTCTATTTATATTCTTGTACATATGAGGCAGTATAATAGTAGTTATATTCTTGTACATAGGAGGCAGTATAATAGTAGTTATATTCTTGTACATAGGAGGCAGTATAATAGTAGTTATATTCTTGTACATAGGAGGCAGTATAATAGTAGTTATATTCTTGTACATAGGAGGCAGTATAATAGTAGTTATATTCTTGTACATAGGAGGCAGTATAATAGTAGTTAAAGTGAAATCTCTTTAAGCTGACCACCCATATTGGTCTCTCACTGTACAGTATAATGAATGCTGGTTAAAGTGTCTGAATTATTGCTCCCAATCTGATTTAAAGTCCCCAGTAAGGCTACCTATTTCATCCCTGGCAAGCAGCCTGTCCCACTCTTATCCCCAATCTTATTCCTAGTCCCTAGATAACTCCCCATCTCAATCTTTGTCCTAGCATGGCTCCTCTGTTATCTTTGTTCCCCAGCATAGCTCCCCATCTCATTCCTAGATCACAGCATGGCTTCCCATGCCATTCTTAGCTTACAGCATGGCCTTCTATCTTGTTTATGGTGCCCATCATTGCTCCCCATCTCATTATTGGTTCTCAATATACAGTGGGGCAAAAAAGTTTTTAGTCATCCACCAATTGGGCAAGCACTTAAAAAGATGAGAGAGACCTGTCATTTTCATCATAGGTATACCTCAACTATGAGAGACATAATGTGAAAAAAAATCTATAAAATCACATTGTCTGATTTTTAAAGAATTAATTTGGAAATTATGGTGGAAAATAGGTATTTGGTCACATTGTTACATAGTTCATAAGGTTGAAAAAGACCAGAGTCCATCAAGTTCATCCTATAACCCTAATGAGTCCCTACTGAGCTGATCCAGAGGAAGGCAAAAAACCCTCATACTAGAGGTAAAAATTCCTTCCCGACTCCAAAAATGGCAGTCAGACTAAATCCCTGGATCAACGTCCTGTCCCTATAAATCTAGTATACATAACCAGCGATGTTATTACTCTCCAAAAATGCATCCAGGCCCCATTTGAATTATTTTACAGAGTTCACCATGATCACCTCCTCCGGGAGAAAATTCCACAGTCTCTCTGCTCTTACAGTAAAGAACCCCCATCTGTGCTGGTGTAGAAACCTTCTTTCCTCAAGACGTAGAGGATGCCCCCTTGTTATAGATACAGTCCTGGGTACAAATAGATCATGGGAGAGATCTCTGCATGGTCCCCTGATATATTTATACATAGTTATTAGGTCGCCCCTAAGCCTTCTTTTTTCTAAACTAAAGAAGTCCTCCCATTCCCCGTATTACTCTGGTTGCCCGTCTTTGAACCCTCTCCAGCTCCTCTATATCTTTCTTGTACACTGGTGCCCAGTACTGTACACAGTATTCTATGTGTGGTCTGACTAGTGATTTGTACAGCGGTAGAATTATTTCCTTGTCGTGGGCATCTATGCCCCTATTGATGCACCCCATGATTTTATTTGCCTTGGCAGCAGCTGCCCGACACTAATCACTACAGCTAAATTTATTATTAACTAAGACTCCCAAGTCCTTTTCCATGTCAGTCGTCCCATTTAATACATAATCCCAGCCCGGATTTTTCTCCATGTGCATTACCTTACATTTATCAGTGTTGAACCTCATGTGCCACTTCCCAGCCCAAGCCACCAACCTATCCAGATCCATTTGTAACAGTGCACTGTCCTCTATTGTGTTGACCACTTTACAGAGTTTAGTATCATCTGCAATGATTGCTACTTTACTATTCAACCCCTCTACTCTACAAGGTCATTAATGAATACATTAAATAGGACCCAAGACGGACCCCTGTGGTACCCCACTAGTAACAGTCACCCAATCAGAATAAGTACCATTAATAACCACCCTCTGTTTCCTATCACTGAGCCAGTTACTTTCCCACTTACTCACATTCTCACCCAGCCCCATCCTTCTCATTTTATGCACCAACCTTTTATATGGTACCATATCAAATGCTTTGGAAAAATCCATATATACGACATCCAGCAATTCCCCTTGGTCCAGTCTGGAGCTCACCTCCTCATAAAAGCTGATCAGGTTAGTTTGACATGACCGATCCCTCATAAAGCCATGCTGATATGGAGTCATACATTTATTTTTATCAAGATACTCCAAAATAGCATCCCTTGGAAAACCCTCAAATAATTTACATACAACGGAGGTTAAACTAACTGGTCTATAATTCCCGGGGTTACCTTTTGACCCCTTTTTAAATATTGGCACCACATTTGCCATGAGCCAGTCCTGGGGAAAGCCCCTGTTACTATAGAGTCCCTGAATATTAAAAAAGGTTCTGTTTATTACATTACTTAATTCCTTTAGAACACGGGGTGAATGCCATCTGGACCTGGCAATTTGTCAAATTAGATTTTTTGTAGGTGGCACTGTACTTCTTCCTGGGTTAAACAGGTGACCTGTACTGGGGAGTTTACCTTATCTCGCTGTATTTCACCTGGCATTTCATTTTCCTCGGTGAATACAGTGGAGAAGTAGTGTGGGAGCTGTGGTAGTGTGCCTTCAGCTGTTGCAAAACTACCACTCTCAGCATGCACTGACAGCCGATGGGTATGCTGAGCATTATAGCTTTGCAACAGCTGGAGGCACACTACCACAGCTCCCAGCATGCCTTTGGCTGTCCATGCATGGTGGAAGTTGTAGTTATGCAACAGCTGGAGGCACAATTTTTCATAGCTCCAAATCCCAGCATGCCCAGACAGCCAAAGGGCATGCTGGGAGTTGCAGTTGTGCCTCCAGCTGTTGCAAAACTAAAACTCCCATGCTGTGCATGCTGGGAGTTGTTGCTAGGCAACAGCAGGAAGCCAGCATCTCTTACCTCTTGCTGTTAGATCCCTCTGCTGAAGACTGCCGGGACCGCCGCCGCTGGGGACCATGCCGCCGCGGTGGACTGCCGCCCCACCGGACCTTAGGTAAGCCTCCCCACACCCCCCACTGCTGATCATCCCCTCCCTCCACCGCCGATGCCGCCAAGCAGGAAGGGTGATTGGTCGGCCGGTCCGACCAACTAATCACGCAGATTGTGAGGTGACACCGGTGCCACCTCACTCCTGCTGGGCAAGGGTGATTTGTCCCGACTTGGACTTCACCAATCACCCTTTATTTTCAGGTCACCGGGTCAATGGTGACCCGATTGACCGGAAACGCCGCAAATCGCCGATCTGAATTGATCGGCGATTTGAAGCGATTAATGGACTGGGGGGTGGGTGGTTGTCTCAGGCCCCCCCCAGGCATTTGCACAGGATACCCGGTGAATGATTTCAGTAGGTTACAGTCCCCGCCCGGTGCGGGGACTTAAATTCCCATGGGCTTACAGGTACACCCTTGGTCCTTAAAGGATAGGGGATAAGATGTCCCCTCCACTGGGGACCCCCGGGATCTCGGCTGCAGCACCCCTCTGTCATTACTGCACAGACCAGACTCGCTCTGTGCATAATTATGGGCGATACAGACGCGGAGCATCGTGACGTCATGGCCCCGCCCCCGTGATGTAACGGCCTGCCCCCTTAATGCAAGTCTATGGGAGGGGCCACCACGCCCCCTCCCATAGACTTGTATTGAGGGGGCGGGCTATGACGTCATGATGCTCCAACCCCTGTATTGCCCGTCATTACGCACAGAGCAAGTTTGCTCTATGCAGTAATGACAGAGGGGTTCTGCAGCCGAGATCCCGGGGGCCCCCAGCGGCGGGACCCCCACAATCAGACATCTTATCCCCTATCCTTTGCATAGGGGATATGATGTCTAGGGGCAGAGTACCCCTTTAAGTACCAGGGCATACCGGTACACCCTAGGTCCTTAAGGGGTTAAGCCAGAACATGTCCAGGCCCATCTGAAGTTTGCTAGAGAGCATTTGGATGATCCAGAAGAGGATTGGGAGAATGTCATATGATCAGATGAAACCAAAGTAGAAGTTTTTGATAAAAAATCATCTCATCCTGTTTGAAGGAGCAAGAATGCTGAGTTGCATCCAAAGAACACCATACCTACTGTGAAGCATGAGGGTGGAAACATCATGCTTTGAGGCTGTTTTTCAGAAAAAGGGACCAGAATGACTGATCCGTGTAAAGGAAAGAATTAATGGCGCCATGTATCGTGAGATTTTGAGTGAAAACCTCCTTCCATCAGCAAAGGGATTGAATATGAAATGTGGCTGGGTCTTTCAGCATGACAATAATCCCAAAGACACCACCCAGGCAACGAAGCTGTGGCTTTGTAATAAGCATTTCACGGTCCTAGACAGTCTCCAGATCTCAACCCCATAGAAAACCTTTGGAGGGAGTTGAAAGTCTGTGTTGCCCAGCGACAGCCTCAAAGCTTCACTGTTCTAGAGGAGATCTGCATGGAGAAATGGGCCAAAATAACAGCAACAGTGTGTGAAAACCTTGTGAAGACTTACAGAAAACGTTTGACCTCTGTCATTGCCAACAAAGGGTATATTAAAAAGTATTCAGATGAACTTTTGTTATTGACCAAATACTTATTTCCCCCCATAATTTGCAAATACATTCTTTAACCCCTTAAGGACGCAGGGCGTATGCATACTCCCCGTTTCCGAGTCCTTAAGGACTCGGGGCGTATAGATACGCCCTGCGTTCTTCCGGCCCCTGCCATTCTCCGGGCAGGGACCAGACCGGTATGCCTGCTGATATAGTTCAGCAGGCATCCCGGCATATCGCAACTGGAGGTCCTGGGGTCCCCCCATATCGGCGATTGCCGCAAATCGCGAGTCAATTCAGACGTGCTATTTGCGGTTATTCCGGGTCAATCGCGTCTCTGGTGACCCGGTGACCCGGAAAAAAAAGTGAATGGGGCTGTCCAAGACAGCCCCATTCACCGTTACTCAGCAGGAGTGAGGTGGCATGGTTGCCGCCTTGCGATCACGTGATTGATCGGTCGGAACGACCGATCAATCACAGACCTGCTGGGGACGGCGATAGGAGCGGAGATCGGCGCCGGCGGGGGTCTCCTACCTTGCCCTGGTCCGGCGGGGGTCCCCTCAGGATAGGTGGTGGCGACAGAAGCAGCAGGATCGGCGGCAGCAGTGGCGGCGTCCCGGGGCAGGATACAGCAGGAGGTAAGGCCTCTTCACTTCCTGCTGTTGCTTAGCAACAACTCTCGGCATGCAAAGCCAAAGGGCATGCTGGGAGTTGTAGTTTTGCAACAGCTGGAGTTCCAACTACAACTTCCAGCATGCCCTTTGCTAGTCTGTGCATGCTGGGGGTTGTAATTATGCAACAGCTGGAGGCACTTTTTTTCTATGAAAAAGTGTGCATCCAGTTGTTCATAACTACAACTCCCAGCATGCACAGACTACCAAAGGGTATGCTGGGAGTTGTAGCAGTGTGCCTCCAGCTGTTGCAAAACTACAACTCTCAGCATGCACTTCGGCTGTAAATGCATGCTGATTGTTGCAGTTTTGCAACAGCTGGAGGCACACTGCTACAACTCCCAGCATACCCTTTGGTAGTCTGTGCATGCTGGGAGTTGTAGTTATGAACAACTGGATGCACACTTTGAGAAATTGCGTTACAAATTTTGGGGGGCTTTTTCTCCTTTTACCCCTTATGAAAAGGTAAAGTTGGGGTCTACACCAGCATGTTAGTGGAAAAAAAAATACAAAAATTTTACACTAACATGCTGGTGTTGCCCCATACTTTTAATTTTCACAAGCGGTAAAAGGAAAGAAAAAAAAAAATAAATCAAAACACAATTTCTCCTGAGTACAGAAATACCCCATATGTGGGCGTAAAATGCTCTGTGGGTGCACAACAAGGCTCAGAAGTGAGAGCGCACTATGTACATTTGAGGTCTAAATTGGTGATTTGCACAGGGGTGGCTGATTTTATAGCGCTTCTGACATAAATGCAAAACAATAAATACCCACATGTGACCCCATTTTGGAAACTACACCCCTCACAGAATGTAACAAGGGGTATAGTGAGCCTTAACACCCCACAGGTGTTTGACAAATGTTCATTAAAGTTGGATTTGAAAATTAAAAAAAAAAGGCTAAAAGGCTGGTGTTACCCTACATTTTTCATTTTCACAAGGGAGAATAGGAAAAAAGCCCCCCCCAAAATTTGTAACCCCATTTCTAAGTAAGAACATACCCCATATGTGGATGTAAAGTGCTCTGCGGGTGCACTACAATGCTCAGAAGAGAAGGAGCGCCATTGGGATTTTGGCAAGAGAAGGTGTCTGAAATTGAAGGCCATGTGTGTTTACAAAGCTCCCATAGTGCCAGAACAGTGGACATGTGACCCCATTTTGGAAACTACACCCCTCACGTAATGTAATAAGGGGTGCAGTGAGCATCTACACCCCACAGGTGACTGATTTTTGGAACAGTGGTCCGTGAAAATGAAAAATTGTATTTTTCTTTTGCACAGCCCACTGTTCCAAAGATCTGTCAAACGCCAGTGGGGTGTAAATTTTCACTGCACCCCTTATTAAATTCTGTGTAGTTTCCAAAATGGGGTCACATGTGGGGGGTCCACTGTTCTGGCACCACGGGGGGGGGGGGGGGGCTTTGTAAACACACATGGCCTCCCACTTGTATTCCAACCAAATTCTCTCACCAAATGCTCAATGGCACTCCTCCTCTTCTGAGCATTGTAGTTCGCCCACAGAGCACTTTACATCCACATATGGGGTATTTCCATACTCAGAAGAAATGGGGTTACAAATTTTGGGAGGCTTTTTCTCCAATTACCCCTTGTGAAAATGAAAAATTTTGGGTAACACCAGCATTTTAGTGGAAAAAATCAAAATTTTCACATCCAACTTTGTCAAGCACCTGTGGGGTGTTAAGGCTCACCGTACACCTTGTTACGATCCTTGAGGGTGTAGTTTCCAAAATAGTATGCCATGTTTTTTTTTTTTGCTGTTCTGGCACCATAGGGGCATCCTAAATGCGACATGCCCCCCCAAAAAACTATTTCATTTTGGCTTTCCAAAAGCCAAATGTGACTTCTTCTCTTCTGAGCATTGTAGTGCGCCAGCACAGCACTTGACGTCCACACATGGGGTATTTCCATACTCAGAAGAGATGGGGTTACAAACCTTGGGGGGGGGGGGGGCATTTTCTCCTATAACCCCTTGTAAAAATGTAAAATTTAGGGGAAAACCAGCATTTTAGTGGAAAAAAAAATATTAATTTACACATCCGACTTTAACGAGAAGACGTTGAACACCTGTGGGGTGTTAAGGCTCAGCGGACCGCTTGTTACATTCCTTGGGGGTGTAGTTTCCAAAATAGTATGCCCTGTGGGGTTTTTTCTGCTGTTCTGGCACCATAGGGGCTTCCTAAATGTGACATGCCCCCCATAAACCATTTCAGAAAAACTTACTCTCCAAAATCCCATTGTTGCTCCTTCCCTTCTGAGCCCTCTACTGCGCCCACCGAATACTTGACATACACATATGAGGTATTTCCTTACAGAGAGAGAAATTGGATTACAAATTTTGGGGGGCTTTTTCTCCTTTTACCCCTTGTAAAATTTCAAAAACTGGGTCTACAAGAACATGGGAGTGTAAAGAATGAAAATTTAGAATTTTCTCCTTTACCTTGCTGCTATTTCTGTGAAACACCTAAATGGTTAACACACTTTCTGAATGTCATTTTGAATACCTTGGGGGGGGGGGGGGGGGGGGGGCAGTTTTTATAATGGGATCATTTATGGGGTATATCTAATAAGAAGACCCCTCAAATCCACTTCAAAACTGAACTGGTCCCTGAAAAATTCAATTTTCAAATTTTGTGGAAGATTGCTGCTGAACTTTGAAGCCCTCTGATGTCTTCCAAAAGTAAAAACATGTCAACTTCATGATGCAGATATAAAGTAGATATATTGTATATGTGAATCGATATATAATTTATTTGCAATATCCATTTTCCTTACAAGCAGAGAGTTTCAAAGTTAGAATTTTTTTTAAAATGTTCATGAAATTTTGGGATTTTTCACCAAGAAAGGATGCAAGTAACGATGAAAATTTACCACTATCATAAAGTAGAATATGTCACGAAAAAAAAATCTCGGAATCAGAATAATCAGTTAAAGCATCCCAGAATTATTAATGCATAAAGTGACAGTGGTCAGAATTGCAAAAAAGGGCTGAGTCCTTAGGGTGCGTTCTCACGCGGCGTATACGCAGCGTATTTGACGCTGCGCAAAATTTACGGCAGCAGTGGGAAATACGCTGCGTATTCCTTGCTCACTATAGACATAGGACTTTCTGGCGGCAGCCCTATGCGTGTAGTGAGTTTAAGAGGCGGGGATATGTGCAGGCGGGACTGTGACGCGCGGCTCTGCCTCCAAAACTCACTACATGCATAGGGTTGCCGCCGGAAAGCCCTGTGTGTATAGTGAGCAAGGAATACGCAGCGTATTTCCCGCTGCTGCCGTAAATTTTGAACAGCGTCAAATATGCTGCATATACGCCATGTGGGAACGCACCCCAAAGGTGAAAAAGGGCTCAGTCCTTAAAGGGTTAAAAATCAGACAATGTGATTTTATGGATTTTTTTTTTCTCATTATGTCTCTCTTGGTTGAGGTATACCTATGATGAAAACTACAGGCGTCTCTAATCTTTTTAAGTGGGTGAAGTTGCACAATTGGTGGCTGACTAAATACTTTTTTGCCCTACTGTAGCTCCCTATCTAAATCACTGTAACAAACACGACACACTATCTAAATCCTGGTCCACTGCATGTCTTCCCATCTCATTCCTGGTCCCTTTCAAGGCCCCTCTATTTCATTCCTTGTCCCTAGCTTGGATTAGTATCTAATTTCAGGTCCCCAGCAAGGCTCCCCATTACAGTCTTGGTTACCAGCATGGCTTCCCATTTATGTAATGTTACCTAGCATGGCTTTGTCCTGGTTTACAGCATTGCTCCCTATCTCAGTTCTAGTCCCCATAATGAATTCCCATCTCATTCCTGGTCCTTAGAATGGCTCATCATCTGCCCCCAGTCCCCACAATTTGCCATAACAATTTCCCGGTGATAGGCTGACGCAGTGTCATGTACAGAGCCTTGGGCCCCACCTTCTCCCTGCTGTCTGCCCTTACATGACACTGCGCTCAGTGTACCACCGGCCGTGGCGGGACATGTGGCTGGCGATACGCTGATCACAGTGTGACAATCTGTGCACACAGAAGAAGGAAGAAGACCGGACCAGAGGACCGAAGAGCTCTAATGGCGCAACGGGGGAACAGAGGAAGTTTGTGTTTTCAGCCTGTGCACAATGGGATAAAAAAAATTGCACCTATCAGAAAGCCAATCAGTACCTCTGCAATGTGACTGTGGGGGTACGTTCTTTTTCTTTACAAGTTGGAGTACCCATTCTTTGGATAGGGGATACATTTTTCTGTATGATAGTTCTTTAAAAAGTGTAAATAAAATAAGAATTTTTTTTTAAATGTAAAAATGCCCCTCCCCTAATAAAAATTAGAATCACCCCCCCTTTTAAAAAAAATAAACAAACATGTTTGGTATTGTCGCTTGCAGAATTGTTCCAAGTAGTAAAATGTAGCATTATTGATCAAAGTCCAAAGTTGCAGATTTTTTATCACATCACATCCCAGAATTTTTTTTTAATAAAAAGTGATCAAAATGTCACACAAACACAAACCTGCTACTGATTACAAATCAGTGGCAAATATGGAAAACACAAAAAAAATGTTTTTATAGGGGCAGAATAAGGCAATTTTAAGCATACTATGGAAAAATTATGTAAACATGGGTATCGTTGAAATTGTTTTGACCCAAAGAATAAAATAACATGTTTTATCAAAAAGAGCTCTGTGTAAAAATGAAACCCCAAAAAGCCTTTTCCACTCCCCCCCCCCCCCCCCCCAAAAAAAAAAATATTTTTGTTTTGCCATACATTTTATGGTGAAATTAAAGGTGTTATTGCAAAGTGTAATCAGTCATGCAAAAAAAGCCCTCAAAAATGTAAGAGTTATGGGGGAGATTTATCAAAAACTGTGCAGAGGAAGAGCTGCCCAGTTGCCCATAGCAACCGATCAGATCGATTATTTTCTTTCAATACATGATCTGATTGGTTGCTTTGGGCAAGTGACCCTTTGTCTCTTAAAAGGCGAAGGGAAAAAAAACTAAACTGCAAAAATTTGTGTCCTGTAGCCCAAAATGGGCCAAGTCCTTAAGAGATGAAAGAATCCATAGGTTTCTATTTGGGCTTCAGGTTTCTGCCTGGATCCTTTTTTTTTTGCAACAGGACAGATAAAGACTGCCTAATTTTTCTGTACTGTTGAATAACAATATCCTGACAGAATCATTTTTAAATGACAACAGGATACTGCAGGTTAGGTATCTGGTTGCATTCATGATGCTTCAAGGGGATACAACATTTTGTGTGAACTTAGCCTTATTTTGCATTTGAGATCTAAACTGCAGCCACAATCGACTCTGGGGAAATAATATTACAGAGTAATGTTATGAGAGGAGTGTGTCTCTGATGACTTTTCTCATTGTGTGCAGTCTGCTGAGTACCATTTACTGGTGACTGATACATGACCTGGGACATGACAGACTGAAGGATGTTGTCCCAATTGTTAACATGAAGGGCTTCAGGGAATGAGTAGAAGAACACACTAATATTGCTGTAAAATGTTTTTTAACAGAGTGAATAAAACAATACAGGCAAGACATAGTATACATAGGGCATCACCAATACACATATGAGCTGCCCAGAACACTGGCTAGTGTTCTCTTGGAGGACTTGAGGAAGGTGCAAGTTAGCAACAAAACCTGTTGTGATATTGTTTGGCATTAAAGGGGTTCTCCGGTGCTTACACATCTTGGGGGAGATTTATCAAAACCTGTCCAGAGGAAAAGTTGCCCAGTTGCCCATAGCAACCAATCAGTTTGCCTCTTTCATTTTTAACAAGGCCTCTGCAAAATGAAAGAAGCAATCTGATTGGTTGTTATGAGCAACTCAGCAACTTTTCCTTTGACAGGTTTGGTAAATTTCCCCCCTTATCCCCTATCCAAAGGATAGGGGATAAGATGCCTGATCGCGGGAGTCCCGCCGCTGGGGACCCCCGGGATCTTGCACGCGGCACCCCGTTTGTAATCAGTCCCCGGAGCGTGTTCGCTCCGGGTCTGATTACTGGCGACCACACGGCTGGCAGCGTGTGACGTCATGCCTCCGCCGTCGTGTGATGTCACTCTCCGCCCCTCAATGCAAGCCTATGGGAGGGGGCGTGATAGCTGTCACGCCCCCTCCCGTAGGCTTGCATTGAGGGGCGGAGCGTGACTTCACACGGGGGCGGAGGCATGACGTCACACGCCGCCGGCCGTGTGGTCGCCGGTAATCAGACCCGGAGCGAACACGCTCCGGGGACTGATTACAAGCGGGGTGCCGCGTGCAAGATCCCGGGGTCCCCAGCGGCGGGACTCCCGCGATCAGCCATCTTATCCCCTATCCTTTGGATAGGGGATAAGATGTGTAAGCACCGGAGAACCCCTTTAAGTTAACCTGCCTTAAGCATTAGTGTTGAGCACGAATATTCATAATGCAAATTTTTATCGCGAATATCAGCAATTCGCGATTTAGAATATAGTGATATATATTTGTAATGACGAATATTTTTTTATTTTTTTTTCACATGCAAATTTTTATGCAAATTTTCCATGCAAATTTTCGTTTATTGTCACATACAAATTTTTATGTGAATTTTATGCAAATTTTCCATGCAAAATTTTCGCATGGAAAAAAAAGTGAATGAACATAGTGAATATGTGAATTTCGCAAACATAGGGCAAATAATCGTCAATATATTCGCAAAATATCACGAATTCGAATATGGCCCCTGCTGCTCATCACTACTAAGCATCCATCGTGGTAGTGATTTGCAGCATCGCCTCTAGGACCATCTTTTTTTCTCCCTTTTATTATTACCTCACTATAATGATTTATATCAACAGTCACCTGTTCTTTTTCCATTTTGTTGGACTAGACTGTAAATCAAGATATATCTACCATAGGTACAATTGATAAGAAAAACCTAACACTTGTCACCCTAGACAGTGATTTTAGAGGAGCTCAGTCTATTATCTATTCCAATTCCCTTGATCAATTTTTGGTACGCACTGATAAGGACAATAAAAGGCTGGATCTGTCCTTATTTAGCTGTGTCTCAGCAAAGTCTTAATGACTTTATTCTTTAGAGTTCTGCCTTGGTGCATATGCCTAATTTTATTATATTTCTTGTTTACTACATTGTATTTGAGAAAACATGGCCATTTGTGCCAATCAGAACCATGTTATGAAAACAGGATTCTGCCTTCCTGCATATTTTTCCAGACTGGCTTTCACAATGGTCCATTAAGTCATGTGATTTTTATTTCTATCCATTCATCTCTTATTTGGGTACAATAATAAACATTGTGTTGGATAAAAATGAGGGAGGTCTCGCTTTAATGTGGTCTGCCTTGGTGGTCCTACCCTGCGTCCTGATCTTCAACTTCATCGCTGTCTGCTCTGCATGATGAATTCCATGCACACTTTCTGTCATGAGGGCCCTTCAAGAGATGCCAACAACCCGCTGACAGCAGAGTCCAGTGACCTCTTCTTGACTCTATAGAGTCCTTTCACACACACCTGACCCTATCAGGATGTATATCTATGTACAAGGAGACCACTCACCACCTTCCCCCCTTACTGACTGGAACAACATACTGAGGAAAGTTCAATTAAGGTTCTCAAAAATAGACACTACAAGTTGCTTCATTATCAGTGGATCCTTCTCCAAAAAGGTCAAGAAGGGAACGTTGAACAGTATGTCCACCATGCCTATATGGGGGATAGGTGTACTAATATCATTCAGAAGTAAACAGTCTTGGAAGAATTACAGAAAAGATGTGTGGTAAGAAAAGGGGCACGTGTAAACCATAGCATCGTAAAATAAAATATTTAATTTACTTTGCTACATGCTCTGCAAAAGGTAAAACTTCAGAGCTCTTGGGCCTTGAAACAAAATCCCTAACACGACACTGATCCGTTATGTGTCACTTAAAACACTAGTGTGTCTAGATGGGCTTTTGTATGCCTCAGACACCAGGGATAGTTACATAGTTAAATAGTTATATTGTTTATAAGGTTAAAAAAAAAAATACAAGAGTCCATCAAGTTTGACCTATAATTGCACTGCGTTGATCCAGAGAAAGACATTCCCTCCCAATTCCAATATGGCATCAAAATAAATGTATTAAACTGACCCGCGTGTTAAATTGACCCATATGTAAGAGTCATGATTTGTCTAGCATTACCCCCTGATCATACGCTGCTTTAAAGGATAATCACACTAGATGGCGTGGTTAAAGGGGTACTCCTGTGGGGAAAAAAATTCTAATCAACTGGTGCCAGAAAGTTCAACAGATTTGTAAATTACTTCTATTTAAAAATCTTAATCCTTCCAATACTCATCAGCTGCTGTATGCTCTAGATGAAGTTGTATAGTTCTTTTCTGTCTGACCACAGTGCTCTCTGCTGACACCTATGTCCATGTCAGGAGATGTCCATAGCAAGAGAGGTTTGCTATGGGGATTTGCTCCTACTCTGGACATTTCCTGACACAGACAAAGGTGTCACCACTGTGGTCAGGCAGGAAAGAACTATACAAATTCCTCTGTAGCATACAGAATCTGATAAGTAGTGGAAGGATTTTTTTTCTTTTTTTTTCTTTTTATTAAGGATTAAGATTTTTATTAATTAAAATAAGTTACAAATCTGTTTAATTTTCTGGCACCAGTTGATTTAAAAAAAAATAAAAAATTTCCACTAGAGTACACCATTTAAACTGGCTTGTAGTTGAAGTGTGGTTGAGCTGTGGTTTCCTATCGCAGGATGCATGTCATTAAACAAAGTCCTGGTCTGGAATCCCAATCGAGGCACCAAAGTTACGGGTACCCTAGTGAACTTTACCTTCCACAGGCTGCGAGTTGTAGTTTTGAGAGTTGTGAGAAGGGAATTCATCAGAGGTGGGAGGGGTGAGGTGGCTACTTGGATTTCTTATTTTACAGAAAGAACAGCCGCTGAACCTGTAGCCCTAAACAATCACCTGTAACTCTAGCTCTGGATGTTGTGGGCTATGATTGTTTACTATAGGCAAATGCACCACAGGTTTTGATTTTTGATTTCCCCTACCCGTGTGTGTGCGCATGTGAATCAGAAATACAGTACAATTCAATCATCCTAAGTACACATAGCAATGATACAGTTTTGACTAAGGTTGTACCAAAAGTAAAAGAGCTGGGACATTACACTTGTGTCAAGTTCACTTGGCTCCAAGCACTTTACTGGCAACAGTTAGAGTAGATTTATATCTTCTGGATCATTGCAATCTCTTCCAATGTTTTACACACAGAAGTTACACAAAATCCCACAATGTTTATAGTCACTGTTTTTCACAGATTGGACCTAGAGCAGCAAGAAGCTGGGTGTTAGCTAAGAAGACTCTCTTGTTTTACATGTAACAATCAAGAAAATGAAATGCTAAGGATAAAAGATATCTCAAAACCTATTCTATAACACACAACCACAATATACTACAGCTCTGATCATCTACAGCTCAACACAACCAAAAAGTGACCAAGAGTTTCCTCTTCTGATTAAATTTTGTCCCTGTATGTATTGAACTGCTAAAATATACCAGCTCATATACGCCTCATTGGTTGTCACATGTATGAAGTGAGTGAATGACATATTTCACTCTGTCTCTGTCCAAATCCCTCTCTGAAAGCAGTCCCACCCTCCTGAGACTATGTTGTTTCTGCCCTGCACTGATAAGTCATGCTCTCTTTAGTGATGAAAATGGCGAGGTATGTGCAGCCTTAGCCAATCAGACACTGAACCTCTAAAGGCTGGCAGAGCAGAGCTGCAATGATTTCTGGGAGAGGTAGGCAATGGGAGGGATAGATTGCAAAGAATATCAAGCAGACAAAGAAGAAAACAAGGACCACAGGAGTCATGCATATCAGGCAGGATGACTTACAGGAAACATTTCTAGGCAGTGTGGTGACTTTAGAGCTTATATATATATTTTTTTTTTCTAGAGTACCCCTTTAAGTATTATTCAGCATTGCTAATATACTAATTTTTATCTCTGCACAATGGATGAGGGATCTAGAGCAATCCTTCCTCTGTCTCTGTGGCCAGATATTCCCTCCCACTTCATGTATATTAATTGCAGCCTGAAGATCAGCAGTGCAAGGGCACATGTGGAGCGGAGATCAGCTGTGCAGGACAAAGGAGATTGTAGCTGAAGGACCTGTTATTATGGCGTGGAGGACCTGTGATGATGGCGTGGAGGAGGTGGGCTTAGCTTAAGTGGAGTTTACATGTTTCCTGTTGAAAGTGGAGCTCCACTCTGCATCTAGACCCTCTTACAGAAAAAGACTGTGACATCATCCTGATGTATAAGAGAAGCTGTAATGAATATACATGAAGTGGGAGGGGATATCTGGCTACAGGGATGGACGAAGTATTACCAAAACCTCCCGATCCCTCCTACATTGCATCAGAGACAAGAATTAGCATATTAGCAACACTGAAGAATACTCAACAACCACTGAACGCATTTTCTTCAGGTAAAGAATGTTTTAATCAGATAAGTGTGGGTGGTCATGGTGTTAGATTTCCTTTTTAATTTTTAAGAAAAAGTAGAAATATTTTTACAGTATTAGCTGTGTCTTCTTTTCCCCATGAGCGTATGTGTATATTTGTGGCATTGACAAATAAATGGAGTTCTTTTATTTGACATGTAAACATTTAGATTACCGGTCTTGAAACCCTAAGGGTATTGTAATGTTGAGGGCGAGGAGGGGTGCCATCTAACATAGAAATTGTAAAGGTCATATCAGCATGGCCTATATAACAACATACAAGATGATGTATAATATATACCAGTTGTACATCTATAATTATTTACCAGGAGATACCAAGGTTATACTAGCATGGTCCATATCACTATATACAAGAAGATATATAACTTATACCAGCTCTACATATATAATTATATACAGTATATACCCAGTTTATACCAGCGTGATCCATATCACTATGTACAAGAAGATGTATAACCAGCTGTACATATTTATGCGGGACTACAGCCTATCAGCAGCCAGTCACCCCTGTGATGTCACAGCCCTATATATTCGGCAGCCATTTTGCGGCTTGTCATTTCATTCATTACACTGCAGAGAGATAGGATGGACATTGCTGTGTGTGTTTTACACAGAAAAGGACACAGACACAGAGCACAGCGTTTTTGCACAGAAATTTGTTCTTACTGCAGCGATTAACCCCTCAATCACTGTGAACAGCATTGTATTACAGAGAGGGGCAGAGAGCTGTGTGTTGCCTCAGCTGCAGAAACATTTTCAGTGGAGGGAGAAATAATGTTTTAGGGCAAATCGGTGTCTTTGTTCCACAACAACTGGTCTGCTTGCTGGTTATACTAGTCTGTGGACAGTATAATCCATACCCAGCAGTCCATTCCTAATAGTATTTGAGAGAGAGTCTCATACGTACATCTAAGTAGTGTACTGTTTTGTACCTGTTAATCTGTCAAGGGCCTAGACACTGTGAAAGTCCAGGCAAAAGTACTCAACGGCTGGTGTTGTACTCAGAAACTTTAAGTGTACTGTAGCGCATTTTTCTGCTCTCATAAATGCATGCCACATACCTACATCTAAGTAGTACCTAAGTAGTGTACTATTTTGTATCTGTTAATCTGTGAAGAGCCTAAACACTGTGAAAGGACAGTCAAAAGTACACACCAGCTGCTGTTTTAGACAAATACTGTTTTAAGTGTAGTGAAGCGTATTGTACTCCCCTCATATACGCAGGTATGTCAGGCAGAGAAGTGCCAGGATGTGCACAGAGTAGTGGCAGAAGCTTAAATTCATCAGGCAGAGGTCGCAGCAGACTTGGGGTGATAGGCAGCAGGAGTCACAGCGAGAGGCCTGTGCTCCTGGTATGAGCTAGCAGTCGTGTCTCGACCAGCAACCCATCTGCTGTCATCGATTGGTTAACACAGTTATCCACTTCATCACAAGTGACATCTTATACCCCCAGTCAACAGTCGGTGGGATCCTCAGACACAACCCTCAGTTGGCATGGCCCGGGAGAAGTCCCTGTCCTCCCAGTGCCTCTGTCCTATGGTGTTCCTTCCCCTAAAGAAGTATCTTATGCTGTGGGTTCAGCTCCACTATTCAGGGAGGATGATCTAATAGAGGACAGTCAGCAGCTCCAGAAGGGGAGGAGACATCTGCCGCTTCCCCTGCTAGGAGGGCAAATAGTGATGAGGAGAGTGACGTGGGAGGCAGTGTTGCCAGGGTTCAGGGTCCTGAAGCAGACACTGTTGAGGAACCTGTGGAGGACATTAGTGACGTGCAGACACTTGTTGATGATGATGAAGCTGATCACAATTGGGAGCCGGGTGCAGAAGGGGCTTCATCATCATCAAGAGAAGAGAGTTTCAGGTTGCCCTGAGGAAGCAACTGTGCCAGCAAGGTGGTGGCATGGTTGGCAGTCAGCATGTTGGCAGAAGTGGAAATTCTGGAGCTAAACGTGCCCGGGGGAGACCACCTGCTTCTTGGCAGCCTACCTTCCCAGGAGGTAGTGGAACAGGGGTTCCTGGAGACTGCGGCAGTAGCAGTCAATTAGTGCAGACTGTTGGTGGGAAAATCAGCTACTTGGCGGTGTGGCAGTTTTTCCTTAAGCATCTGAAGGAGGTTCATATAGCCACATGCAAGATAAGTCGGCAAAAGGTGAAGCATGGCCAGGGTCCCAATGTTGACGCCACTGCCCTGCGTCAATATATGCTTCGCCACCATAAAGCGGCCTGGGAAAACCATGGCTCCGATGTAGTGGTCCAGCCTGCTGCATCACCCAGTGGCACGCCGCTCCCTCTTTCAGGCAGCCAAGGCTCCACCACCTCATCTGAAGGGAGCTGTGTATTATACCCTCCTTCTGTCGCTCCAGATGCTCCTGCTCCTCCTACTTTTAGTCAGCCATTCCGCCAACAATCCATCGGCAAAGCCATTTCCAAGAGTCAACAGTATGCGCCCACTCATCCAATGGCGCAGAAGCTGAATATGCTTCTGGCCAAGTTGCAGCAGTCCCTCACTTTTCAAGTGGTGGACTCTGCACCTTTCAGAGAACTGATGGCTTCTACAGAGGCGAGGTGGAGAGTGCCAAGCCATCATTTCTTTGCGAAAAAGGCAGTACCAGCCCTGCAAAATTTTGTGGAAGAGAAGATGGGCCAGTCCTTGAGCCTGTCGGTGTGTACCAAAGTGCCCAGCAGTGCTGACCTCTGGAGCTGTAACTATAGTCAGGGACAAAACATGTCCTTTACGATCCACTGGGTGAATGTGGTTCCTGCACAGCCACAACACCAACTTGGACAGGTCACGCTACTTCCTCCTCCATGCTCTCAGGCCGTTTGTCCTGTGACAGTGTGCGACTCCGCCTCCTCATCCTCCACCATGTCCTCAGCCTCCACTGCCCAGACAAGTCTCAGTGGCCCTTCAGCATACCATGTGTGCAGGGCACGGCCGTGTCACCCTGTTCTTCACATGGTTTGCCTTAGCGAACTGAGTCACACAGGGGAGGAACTGCTAGTCATTCGTAAAGAAATCAGAGCATGGATTACTCCACGAAAACTGGAAATGGGAACCATGGTGACTGACAATGGGAAGAACATCTTGCATGCACTGTGACTGGGAAGGCTGAGCTATGTGCCCTGCATCTCATACGTGTTCAATCTGGTTGTGAAGCGGTTCCTGAAGTGTTCCCCCCATTTGCAAGACATCCGACAATGGGAAGGAAACTTTGCATGCACTTCAGCCACTCGTATACCGCAAAGCACACCCTCCTTGAGCTGCAGCATCAGAACGGTATCCCACAACATAGTCTGATTTGTGATGTTGCCACATGTTGGAATTCCACCCTCCTTACACAGGGTACTCTCCTGTGTAACTTCAATGTCAACCAGTGGCAGCTCATAAGTGACACCTGCCATTTGCTCAGGCCCTTTGAGAAAGCCACATTATTAGTAAATTGCCAGGATTACGGGATGAATGATGTCATTCCACTGCTTCATTTCTTACAACAAGTGTTGGAAAAGATGGCTGATCAGGGCACTGGAGATGTGGTGCCTGCATCTCAAGGCCACATGAGCCCTGTGGGGGCTGAACTGGACTAGGTGGAGGAGGGGCACAGTGAAGCACAGTTTAAGTTTCGCCAGATGGCCAGTTTTCTAGTAATCTGATAGGAGAGGAGGAGCAGGAGAAGCAAGAAACTTGATTTGTGGCTGCAACTAGCAGAGTTTGCCCTGAAAAATCTGTCCTGCCTGGCCAGTAGTGTGCCATCAGAGTGGGTGTTTAGTGCGGGGGGAGCCATAGTCACCCCAAGGAGAACTCGTCTGTCCACGAAAAATGTGGAGAGACTGACCTTTGTGAAGATGAATCAGGCATGGATCAGCCAGGATTTCCAACCACCAATGCCTGATGCATAAGAGTAGATTGACCATGGTGCCAGACCAACACTTCACAAATATTGATAGTGCCAAACAGATTTAAGGCACTGCTCCCCAGTTACAAACATTCCTCCGCATCAGACCTTTTTTCACCCACCTTAGTCACCGGGTACTGGTATTGTCACCCATCACACCACTCTGTCACCGGGTGACTTTCAGGACTCCTGATGCTGCTGCTGCCACCTCCAGGCTGTCTCATTCAGCCACTATATGGTCTACTCATGCTGCCACAAACTCCAGGCTGTGCCATTCAGCCACTACATGGTCTCCTCATGCTTCAGCCAACTTAAGGCTGTGCCATTCAGCCACAATATGGTCTCTTTGTGCTGCCACAAACTCCAGGCTGTGCCATTCAGCCACTATATGGTGTACTCATGCTTCAGCCAACTCCAGGCTGTGCCATTCAGCTACTATATGGTCTCTTCATGCTGCCACAAACTCCAGGCTGTGCTATTCAGCCACTATATGGTCTCCTCATGCTTCAGCCACCTCCAGGCTGTGCCATTCATACACTATATGGTTACTTCATGCTTCAGCCACCTCCAGGCTGGGCCATTCAGCCACTATATGGTCTCTTCATGCTGCCACAAACTCCAGGCTGTGACAGTCAGCCAATATATGGTCTCCTGATGCTTCAGCCACTATATGGTCTCTTCATGCTGCCACAAACTCCAGGCTGTGTCATTCAGACACTATATGTTCTCTTCATGCTGCCACAAACTCCATGCTATGCCATTCAGCCAATTTATGCATTCAGCCTCTTTATGGTCTCCTCATGCTTCAGCCAACTCCAGGCTGTGCCATTCAGCCACTATATGGTCTTGTCATGCTGCCACAAACTCCAGGCCGTCCCATTCATCCACTGTATGGTCTCCTCATGCTTCAGCCAACTCCAGGCTGTGCAATTCTGCCAGTATATAGTCTCCTCATGCTTCAGCCACCTCTAGGCTTTGCCATTCAGCCACTATAGGGTCTCCTCATGATTCAGCCACCACCAGGCTGTGTCCTTCAGCCAATATATGGTTTACTGATGTTACTAGGCCTGGGTACTAGCTACCATAAATCTTCAATTAAAATTTCAAAATTCTTCTTTTAATCTAAGGGATTGTGAAGCCCCAGTGTCTGGTTCTGTTGCTGCCAGCTCCTCATGCTGCCAACACCTACACACTGTGTCATTTAGCCACTATATGGTCTCCTCATGCTTCAGCTAACACCTTCACGCTGTGTCATTTAGCCACTATATGGTCTCCTCATGCTTCAACCACATCCACGCTGTGTCATTCAGCCACTATATGGTCTCCTCATGCTGCTAACACCTACACACTGTGTCATTTAGCCACTATATGGTCTCCTCATGCTGCCAACACCTCCACGCTGTGTCATTCAGCCACTGTATGGTCTCCTCATGCTGCCAACACCTCCACACTGTGTCATTTAGCCCCCATATGGTCTCCTCATGCTGCCAACACCTCCACGCTGTGTCATTCAGTCACTATATGGTCTCCTTTTGCTTCAGCCACATCCAAGCTGTGTCATTCAGCCACTATATGGTCTCATCATGCTTCAGCCACCTCCAGGCTGTGTCAATCAGCCACTATATGGTTTCCTCATGCTTCAGCCACATCCAAGCTGTGTCATTCAGCCACTATATGGTCTCCTCATGCTACAGCCACATCCAAGCTGTGTCATTCAGCCACTATATGGTCCCCTCATGCTTTAGCCACATCCAAGCTGTGTCATTCAGCCACTATATGGTCTCCTCATGCTTCAGCCACCTCCAAGCTGTGTTATTTAGCAACTATATGGTCTTTTCATGCTTCAGCCACATCCAAGCTGTGTCATTTAGCCACTATATCGTCTCCTCATGCTGCCAGCACCTCCACACTGTGTCATTTAGCCACTATATGGTCTCCTCATGCTGCCAACACTTCCATGCTGTGTCATTCAGCCACTATGTGGTCTCCTCATGCTTCAGCCACATCCAAGCTGTGTCATTCAGCCACTATATGGTCTCCTCCTGCTTCCAACACCTCCACACTGTGTCATTCAGCCACTTTATGGTCTCCTCATGCTGCCAACACCTCCACACTGTGTCATTTAGCCACTATATGGTCTTCTCATGCTGCCAACACCTCCACGCGGTGTTATTCAGCCACTTTATGGTCTCCTCATGCTTCAGGCACATCCAAGCGGTGTCATTCAGTCACTATATGGTCTCCTCATGCTTCATCCACCTCCAGGCTGTATCATTCAGCTACTATACTGTCTTCTCATGCTTCAGCCACATCTAAGCTGTGTCATTCAGCCACTATATGGTCTCCTCATGCTTCAGCCACCTCCAGGCTGTGTCATTCAGCCACTATATGGTCTCCTCATGCTGCCAAAACCTCCACACTGTGTCATTTAGCCACTATATGGTCTCTTCATGCTGCCAACACCTCCACGCTGTGTTATTCAGCCACTATATGGTCTCCTCATGCTTCAGCCACATCCAAGCTGTGTCATTCAGCCACTATATGGTCTCCTCATGCTGCCAAAACCTCCACAATGTGTCATTTAGCCACTATATGGTCTCCTCATGCTGCCAACACCTCCATACTGTGTCATTTAGCCACTATATGGTCTCCTCATGCTGCCAACACCTCCACGCTGTGTTATTCAGCCACTATATGGTCTCCTCATGCTTCAGCCACATCCAAGCTGTGTCATTCAGCCACTATATGGTCTCCTCATGCTGCCAACACCTCCACACTGTGTCATTCAGCCACTATATGGTCTCCTCATGCTGCCAACACCTCCACGCTGTGTCATTCACCCATTATATGGTCTCCTCATACTGACGCCACCTCCAGGCTCTGTCATTGTGCCACTCTGCAAATCGGCTGTATCTAATTTTTCAAAAGTTCGCTCATCTCTAATTATATGCAGGAGATACCTAGGTTATACCAGCAGGGTCCAATAAGATGTATAACTTATACCAGCTGTACATGTGTATTTATATACAGTATATACCCAGGTTATACCAGCAGGGTCCATATCACTATATACAAGAAGATATATAACTTATACCAGCTGTACATATATAATTATATACAGAAGATACCCAGGTTATACCAGCATGGTCCATATCACTATATACAGAAGATGTATAACTTATACCAGATGTACATATATAATTATATACAGTATATACCCAGGTTATACCAGCATGACAGATATCACTATATACAAGAAGATATATAACTTATACCAGCTGTACATATATAATTATATACAGTATATACCCAGGTTATACCAGCATGCTCCATATGTTTATATCCAAGAAGACATATAACTTATACAGGCTGTAAATATCTATTTAGACTCCAGACTATTAATGTTCGATGCACTTTTACAAAATGAGTATAGTAGAAACACATTTGTATAGAAGGACATTGACTGATGATGAGGTTGGCCTCCGTGTATTCTGTGCCCATCATACAAGCGTGCAACGAGCAATCAGGAGGAAATCATGTCGTTCTGCTCATTTGATATAAATCATTCCTTCAGCTTTTACGCATCAATCAAAACAAATTTACCTATGAACCATCAAGCCTGGATCTAGGCCACAGATGTAGAATGAGGATCTCATATCCTTCACCAGGAACTGTCCACCTCACAGGACCCAGCACAGGGAGTGAAGGAGGTCGCTCAAGCAAGCAGCATGAAAGGGGCAGGAGAGGAAGCACACTAGGTCCTACAGGCATTGGCAAACAACATTTAGGACCACACATTGTCTACAGAATCAGAGGGTGGAATTATCCCTTGGCTGTCGAAAAATGTATTAAAATTAATAGATTGCATTAAAATAACCACCCTGTGGTTTGTCACTCGGCTTTCCCAGACTCCTGAAGGACAACTCTGTAAACATTTTTGAAGTTTGGGCTCCATAATGAGCTTATGGTGGGCCCCAAGAACTAGTTATTTTTGTATCCAATAACTTGTGATCTAACCCCCACAATCAGGGGATTCTCAGGTCATGCGTTCACCATTAAGGTTATACCTGCTTCAAAATGCATGTGGTCTTAATTCTAAAAGAAAAGCTACAATATATCTAATTTACAGGACCAATTAAAGTGACAGGGCGGTGGCCACCTGGAGGACCATTTGCTCATTTTGTTGTTGCCACTTTCAATGCTTACAAAGCTAAGTGGTTTTCCTTGATGGGTTGAAGGATTGTCATGCAATCTTATCAGCCCAATGTTAGTTTTCTAATTCCTATCAAATACACGGAATAATCTAAGAGGAACCAAATGTGTTCTGAGATTATTTGATGGGGGTGGGGTCTCACTTGGCCATACTGGGACCAACTGTATAGAAAACAATAATTTAGTCTCTATCCAATAACATTTCTCAGTGTCCTATCCAGCTTGTCAACCAAAGGGACCTAAATAAGATACCTTGGTCTTTATTCAGACAAACACATGCTTAAACTATTTAAGGGTAGACTCACTTTAACTGATCCGCAGCGTATTTTACAGGTCCCTGTGTGCCTGCTCGTAGCGGTGGATTGCTTCTGCGACCAGACAAAGCAGGCACAGCAGGAAGCACACTATAGGGTTGGTCATCGATGGATCTGCAGCGTAAAATTCGCTGGGGATCCATTACCTGTGACCCTACCCTAAGAGTAATAAACATCAAAGAAAAACCAAGGTATTCTCGGACACAAAATTCAATCTTTATTGTTTAGCAAAAAAGACATACATTTAAAATCATTTAAAAAAAAGTTCACAAATTACCAAGATGGTCCTACAAATACACAACCGGAGGTCCATAGAACAAGGGGTAAATCCCCAAAAATACCCATATATACAAATAGCTAAAGAGCCTACTTTATAATAACAAAGTGTCCCAAGTAGTGGCTGCACCCAGTAAGGTAACAGCCCTATACATTTATACACATAGCAAGAGGTTGTTAACTTCACCTTCTAAGGACACACCAGGGCCTCCGTCACCCAACGTTTCGCAATTAAATGCTTCTTCCGGGGCGTATTTTACAGGTCCCTGTGTGTCTGCTCGTAGCGGTGGATTGCTTCTGTGACCAGACAAAGCAGGCACAGCAGGAGGCACACTATAGGGTTGGTCATCGACGGATCTGCAGCGTAAAATTCGCTGGGGATCCATTACCTGTGACCCTACCCTAAGAGTGTTTATTATGTCACACTTCACAGTCTTAAATACAGCAGTTCAGCGGACAGTTTCACATATGATAGGAACATTCGTTCAGCAGACCTTAGCGCACATGAAAGGATTAGATACAGCAGCTCAGCAGACATGGTAGGCTGATAAAGAGGCTCTGCAGACAAGATATATACCCCCATAGGATTAGATACAACAGCTCAACAGACAGTATCATGTGATAGGATTAGATACAGTGGCCCATCAGACAGTATCACTCATGGTAGGCTTAGATAAAGTTGCATTGTAGTTATTGCAGTTGCCCGTAGCAACCAATCAGATTGCTTCTTTCATTTTTAAAGATGTCTGTTAAAAATGAAAGAAGCAATCTGATTTGCTTTTATGGACAACTGCACCACTCTTCCTCTACAAAAGTTTTCATAATTTTCCCCCATAGTGCCTATTTTGGCCCTATGAATGGTTCCTGATAGACATAAGTTATTTAGGTCTGGAGCTCTTTCTGATTTCTGAGTAGTGTTGCTCGCGAATATTCGCAATTCGAATATTATTCGCGAATATCGCATATTCGCGAATTCGCAAATTTCGCGAATATAGCGCTATATATTCGTAATTACGAATATTCGTTTTATTTTTTTATTTTTTTTCACAGTACACATCACAGTGATCACCCCTCTCTGCTTCCAGCTTGTGTGGTGTAAAGAAGGCTGTAATACTACTGTGTGAGACTGGCGTGCTAAAATTCGCATACGCGAAAATTCGCATATGCTAATATTCGCATATGCGAACATTTACGCGTATTAATCTTGCATATGCTAATATTCACATATGTTAATTTTCGCATACGCGAATATCCGCATATGCGAAAATAAAACGAGAATATAACGAATATGCGAATATTCGCGAATATAAGACGAATATTCGTCCATATATTCGCGAATATTCGCGAATTCGAATATGGCCTATGCCGCTCAACACTATTTCTGAGGTTATGCTGAGACCTGTAGTTCTACCTTGCAAGTGTATAGCCAATGCGCTGACATATC
Organism: Hyla sarda; assembly: GCF_029499605.1. Lineage (NCBI taxonomy): Eukaryota > Metazoa > Chordata > Amphibia > Anura > Hylidae > Hyla > Hyla sarda. The sequence continues at coordinate 147,664,856 of NC_079194.1, forward strand.
TGTGAGACCCTGGATGAAGCAGCCAATCACATAGGACGCACCACTGCCGGTATATATTACTCAGAGACATGAGTGACTCTCAGCTTACACTGTCTCACTTCATTCATGACACAATGACCAGCGGGTCCAGAAATTCTCTGCTCTGTTATCCAAAAAAGAAGTAAAAGAGAAGTGAATATAGTAAACAGAGTGGAGAGCTGTCACCAACTGCACAATCTGCACTTAATGGCCACTGACAAGTAAATACATACCATATATACAGTATCTCACATAAGAGAGTACACTCCTCTCGTGTATTTTATTATATCTTTTCATGTGATAACACTGAAGAAATGACACTCTGCTACAATGAAAGGTAGAGAGTGCAGAGCCTGTATAACAGTGTTTAATGTTGTGTCCCCTCAGAATAACTCTATACAACACATAATGTGTTTCAGTGTCTAGCATGTAATGAATCCCATGTGTTTAATGGTTTATTTCCCAAGGGAACATGTGCTACATGGACTCGTCCCCTGTTGTTGTTAACTATATAGACATGTGAAGGACATTCGGCAACAATGCCTCAGGAACTGTCAGTCTAGGCCCCAGTGGCCACTTCCAATCGTCCGCCCTCCAGGACTGGGTGCCGCGGATGGCTGTGTTTAAGAGGGGGAGTTTGTGGTGGCCCAATACAGGAGGTGTTACCCCTTACCCTTAATGCCCTGTCAGGCAGTCTCCTTTGAGTGTCCCCTGGGCCCCCCTTGCATCTCTCCCCCATGTAAATATGTTTCTTATGTATTATACTGTGTAATATGTGAAGAAAGCGTTGTCACTTTAAGACTGTTTACTATCTCTTGCTTCCTGCTGAGGTCCAGTCAAGTTGTGCCTAAGTGTGTGCCCAGAGTCATAGGAGACCTCAAGTCCAGTCTGCAGCCACAAGCTACACACCTGCAAGTAAGCCACAGTCGCAGTCTTGTCAATCATCAGTCACAAGTCAAGTCAGTCACAGTCATCATTTGTCAAGTCAACGTGGCCTGCATTAAACTGACCCCATCTACTGCAGGTCCCAGCAAGCCCTTAAGGTCTCTGAGTCACTGGTCACCTCCGTGGGCCTGGCTGAACTGTATAGACTTTCCCACCTGTGTAACCTCAGTAAAGCTACCGTTATCTGTAACTTGGCGTTGGAGTCATTATTGCCTTGTACCAAGCCCAGGATCCAGCAGTGTACCTTCGGTTGGTATTGAGGATAAACCACACCCTGGCATCATGAATACAAGGGGTTAATGCCATTTGCCCCTAGGGTAATTCCATCTGCCCTTTGCATCACATCACATAACACATGTACACTGCTTAAAAAAATAAAGGGAACACTTAAACAACACAATGTAACTCCACGTCAATCACACTTCTGTGAACTCACACTGTCCACTCAGGAAGCAACACAGACAATCAATTTCACATGCTGTTGTGCAAATGGAACAGACAACAGGTGGAAATAATAGGCTATTAAAGGAGTGGTTCTGCAGGTGGTGAGCTCAGACCACTTCTCAGTACCTATGCTTCCTGGCTGATGTTTTGGTCACTTTTGAATGCTGGTGGTGCTTTCACTCTAGTGGTAGAATGAGATGGAGTCTACAACCCACACAAGTGGCTCAGGTAGTGCAGCTCATCCAGGATGGCACATCAATGCAAGCTGTCGCAAGAAGGTTTGCTGTGTCTGTCAGCGTTGTGTCCAGAGCATGGAGGCGCTACCAGTAGACAGGCCAGTACATCAGGTTACGTGGAGGAGGCTGTAGCAGGGCAACATACCCAGCAGCAGGACCGCTACCTCTGCCTTTGTGCAAGGAGGAGCACTGCCAGAGCCCTGCAAAATGACCTCCAGCAGGCCACAAATGTGCATGTGTCCACTCAAACGGTCAGAAACAGACTCCATGAGGGTGGTATGAGGGTCCGACGTCCACAGGTGGGTGTTGTGCTTACACGTTTGGCGTTTGCCAGAGAACACCAAGATTGGCAAAGTCGCCACTGACGTCCTGTGCGCTTCACAAATGAAAGCAGGTTCAGACTGAGCACATGTGACAGATGTGACAGAGTCTGGTGACACCGTGGAGAACATTCTGCTGCTTGCAAAATCCTCCAGCATCAGGGCCGGCATTAAGGTGGGGCAGACCGGGCAATTGCCCAGGGCCCCCATCCCCCAGGGGTCCCCTGTGGGCTGCTCAGTGGTGGATCCAGGGGGGCAATAGGGCAATTCCCCCTCACAAGATTAATTCCCCCCTCACATTCAGAACATCCCTGTGTCCCGAAAAATCTTTACAGGACACCTCTCTGTGACCCCACATTAACTTTAAAAATGCAGGGGCCGCCGGGAGGTAGCACCCATAGGAACAGAGCAGAGCGGAGCAGCGAGGATGCAGGCATGGTAAGTTACCAGTGGCACGTCATCTTCAGTGGTCAGACCACCGCCTGTAGGCCATAGCAGTAGATCGTGATCCCGGACCGGAGAAGCGGTAGACGGAACACTGAAGTAGGGCAGTACACAGAAATACAGCCTCCAGCCATACACTGTATATGGCTGAAGGCTGTATGTCTGTGGGGATACTATACTGCCAGCCCAATGTGGGGGAACTGCAACCTAATGTGTGTGGAACTATACTGCCAACCTAATGTGGGGGAACTATACTGCCAACCTAATGTGGGGGAACTACAACCTAATGTAGTGGAACTATACTGCCAACTGTTACGCCTAGCGCTCCGGGTCCCCGCTCCTCCCCGGAGCGCTCACGGCGTCTGTCTCCCTGCAGCGCTCCGGTCGGTCCCGCTGACCGGGAGCGCCGCACTGTCATGGCCGTTGGGGATGCGATTCGCACAGCGGGACGCGCCCGCTCGCGAATCGCATCCCAGGTCACTTACCCGTCCCGGTCCCCTGCTGTCATGTGCTGGCGCGCGCGGCTCCGCTCTCTAGGGCGCGCGCGCGCCAGCTCTCTGAGACTTAAAGGGCCAGTGCACCAATGATTGGTGCCTGGCCCAATTAGCTTAATTGGTTCCCACCTGTTCCCTGGCTATATCTAGTCTCCTCCCTTGCACTCCCTTGCCGGATCTTGTTGCCTTGTGCCAGTGAAAGCGTTTAGTGTTGTCCAAAGCCTGTGTACCTGAACTTCTGCTACCCATCCTGACTACGAACCTTGCCGCCTGCCCCCGACCTTCTGCTACGTCTGACCTTGCTTCTGCTTACTCCCTTGTACCGCGCCCATCTTCAGCAGCCAGAGAGGTGAGCCGTTGCTAGTGGATACGACCTGGTCACTACCGCCGCAGCAAGACCATCCCGCTTTGCGGCGGGCTCTGGTGAAAACCAGTAGTGGCTTAGAACCGGTCCACTAGCACGGTCCACGCCAATCCCTCTCTGGCACAGAGGATCCACTACCTGGAAGCCGAATCGTGACAGTAGATCCGGCCATGGATCCCGCTGAGGTGCCCCTGCCAAGTCTCGCTGACCTTACCACGGTGGTCGCTCAGCAATCGCAGCAGATTGCCCAACAAGGACAGCAGCTGTCGCAGTTGACCGCCACGTTACAGCAACTTCTGCCCCTGCTACAGCAGCAACCATCTCCTCCGCCAGCTCCTGCACCTCCTCCGCAGCGAGTGGCCGCTCCTAGCCTCCGCTTGTCCCTGCCGGACAAATTTGATGGGGACTCCAGACTCTGCCGTGGATTTTTGTCTCAGTGTTCCCTGCATATGGAGATGATGTCGGACTTGTTTCCTTCAGAACGGTCTAAGGTGGCGTTCGTAGTGAGCCTTCTTTCAGGAAAGGCCTTGTCTTGGGCCACACCGCTCTGGGACCGCAATGATCCTGCCACAGCCACAGTCCAGGCCTTCTTCACTGAACTCCGGAGTGTCTTCGAAGAGCCAGCCCGAGCTTCTTCTGCCGAGACTGCCCTGTTGAACCTGGTCCAGGGTAATTCTTCCGTTGGCGAGTATGCCGTACAATTCCGTACTCTTGCTTCAGAATTATCCTGGAATAACGAGGCTCTCTGCGCGACCTTTAAAAAAGGCCTATCCAGTCGCATCAAGGATGTGCTGGCCGCACGAGAGATTCCTGCCAATCTGCAAGAACTCATCCATCTAGCTACCCGCATTGACATGCGTTTTTCTGAGCGACACCAAGAGCTCCGCCAGGAAAAAGACTTAGATCTCTGGGCACCTCTCCCACAGTATCCGTTGCAATCTACGCCTGGGCCTCCCGCCGAGGAGGCCATGCAAGTGGATAAGTCTCGCCTGACCCAGGAAGAGAGGAATCGCCGCAGGGAAGAAAATCTCTGTCTTTACTGTGCCAGTACCGAGCATTTCTTGGTGGATTGCCCTATCCGTCCTCCACGCCTGGGAAACACACGCACGCACCCAGCTCACGTGGGTGTGGCGTCTCTTGGTTCCATGTCTGCTCCTCCACGTCTCACGGTACCCGTGCGGATTTCTTCTTCAGCCTGCTCCTCCCTCTCAGCCGTGGCCTGCTTGGACTCCGGTGCCTCAGGAAATTTTATTTTGGAGTCGTTTGTTAATAAATTCAGCATCCCGGTGACCCGTCTCGTCAAGCCGCTCTACATTTCCGCGGTCAACGGAGCCAGATTGGACTGCACCGTGCGTTACCGCACAGAGCCCCTCCTCATGTCTATTGGACCCCACCTTGAGAGGATTGAATTCTTCATTCTCCCCAACTGTACCTCTGAGGTTCTCCTCGGTCTGCCTTGGCTCCGGCTTCATTCCCCCACCATTGATTGGACCACCGGGGAGATCAGGAACTGGGACTCTGCCTGCCACAGGAAGTGCCTCTCCCCCCCTCCCAGTCCCGTCAGGCAAGCCTCTGTGCCACCCCATGGCCCCCGTCCTGGTGTCACACTGCCCCGTGCCAGGCCTCGCCCTCTGCCCTCCCTCCCCATTCCCACTCCTGCTGTACTGCCTGCCGTTGAGGAAACCCTCCATTCTTTCCCGGTGTCCTCATCCCAGGGGAGGCAGTTACTGGACAAAGAGAAGGGGAGACCTAAGGGGGGGGGTACTGTTACGCCTAGCGCTCCGGGTCCCCGCTCCTCCCCGGAGCGCTCACGGCGTCTGTCTCCCTGCAGCGCTCCGGTCGGTCCCGCTGACCGGGAGCGCCGCACTGTCATGGCCGTTGGGGATGCGATTCGCACAGCGGGACGCGCCCGCTCGCGAATCGCATCCCAGGTCACTTACCCGTCCCGGTCCCCTGCTGTCATGTGCTGGCGCGCGCGGCTCCGCTCTCTAGGGCGCGCGCGCGCCAGCTCTCTGAGACTTAAAGGGCCAGTGCACCAATGATTGGTGCCTGGCCCAATTAGCTTAATTGGTTCCCACCTGTTCCCTGGCTATATCTAGTCTCCTCCCTTGCACTCCCTTGCCGGATCTTGTTGCCTTGTGCCAGTGAAAGCGTTTAGTGTTGTCCAAAGCCTGTGTACCTGAACTTCTGCTACCCATCCTGACTACGAACCTTGCCGCCTGCCCCCGACCTTCTGCTACGTCTGACCTTGCTTCTGCTTACTCCCTTGTACCGCGCCCATCTTCAGCAGCCAGAGAGGTGAGCCGTTGCTAGTGGATACGACCTGGTCACTACCGCCGCAGCAAGACCATCCCGCTTTGCGGCGGGCTCTGGTGAAAACCAGTAGTGGCTTAGAACCGGTCCACTAGCACGGTCCACGCCAATCCCTCTCTGGCACAGAGGATCCACTACCTGGAAGCCGAATCGTGACACCAACCTAATGTGGGGGAACTACAACCTAATGTGGGGGAACTATACTGCCAACCATATATTGGGAAACTACAACCTGATGTGGGGGAATTATACTGCCAACCTAATGTTGGGGAACTACAACCTAATGTGGGGGAAATATACTGCCAATATAATGTTGGGGAACTACAACCTAATGTGGGGGAACTATACTGCCAACCTAATGTGGGGGAACTGTGCTGCCAACCTAATGTGGGGTAACTATGCTGCCAACCTAATGTGGGGGAACTATACAAAAATATAAAATCCCTATAACTCTTTTTTTTTTCTGTATATGGGGATGTATGAGGGTAATTTTTTGCACTGTGATTTGTAGTTTTTATTGGTACAATTTTTTTAGATATTTTTTTTATGGAATTTGAAGTGACCAAAAAATGGTGGGATTTTTTCATTTCTCCCCACAAAAATTTTTTTTTTTTGTTTCACTGCAGATTTTGTTATAAAATAAGTAATGTCATTACAAAGTACAAGTAAGACGTAGATGTGATGGGCACTACAACACCTGAATTATATCAGCTGCAAGCATAGACCATGTAAAGGAGACTCGGTGTGGATAGGGTTCTATGGGGTGCCAGACAAATAAAAGGAGTAGAGTCAATCACCATAGGCGGAACCGGAAGAAACGTCATAGATGAGAAACGGTGCTGTTGTTCCAGTATACTCCGGCTGCTTAGTGGCTAGCTGCTCCCCCTCCCTGTGCACTCGGGTGGGAATTTTTCCATGTATGAACACTGCCTGCCGGCTGAATAAAGTCCGATTTTAAAAGGAAGCCTATGGTGAGTGCAGACTATTTCTTCATTACAAGTACAATTGGTGATGCAAAAAACAAGCCCTTATATGAGTCTGTAGGTGATCGGACAGCAAGGAGGCAGGTAAGTGCCCTCCCACTGTCCTCTTAGCTGATCAGGACATTGCAGTTTCACCGCGATGGTCCAGATCAGCTCCACTAAGCTAACTGGAGCGTTATCCCAGCATATTAGATACCGCGATCAACTTTGATTGCGGCATCTAAAGGGTTAATGTCGAGCATGTGCCAGATCGGCAATGTCTGGCATTAACCCTGGGTCTTGGCTGCTGATTGGGATCCAGCAGGTTCGAAGCGTGCTCAGCTCATGAGCATGCTTTAAACCCTGGTAACAGGACCAGGGCATATAGGTATGCTCGATGTCCTTAAGTAACAGGATGCAAGGGCGTACCCATAAACCCTGTGTCCTTAACGCGATAAAGTAATTTAAAAGAACAAAGTTGTCACAATCAATCTAGTGGCTGAGCTGCTGTTTGAGCATACATAACCCCATAAACAGATGAAACAAGGAAACCAAGGTAATTCTGATTAGCCATTAAAATAAAAGCTCATAAAGAAAAATGCATCAGAGACATAAGCTGTGCAGGGTCCAGAACATTACATTAAACCTCCAGAGGACTTTGGCTGTGAAGCAAAAATGCAATAAAACTGGAACTGGCCTTGTACATTTTGGAATGTGATTGAGCAAGCCCTACAAGACATAGTGGAACCACTGTAACCCCAATGGTCCGATATCAGTTCTAGGGTCAGTCCTGTTCACCGGGGAATGTTTGATATCCAGGAATTAGGTTGTGCTCTATGTCATGAGGTCCCCTAACAGTGGCACTTGGGATAATGTGTTTCTGAGTTGACTTTGGCAGAATTTTCTCAATAAGTAAACTCTTTCCTAGAGACATTCTTTGTGCTTTTCTTAATGTAATAAGGCAGCTGAAATAGAATTCAGGCTTATTTTAGCATCCTGCTGTTCCTGTAGAAATGATCAAAGCCCGGGTTAGAGCTGATTTGGATGACGATCAATAAAAACAAGTTTGTTCAGATCCAAGTTGACCACACTTCAACTGCCTAAAAATGTCATATACAATATAATACTGCCGTAAGCATAATAATATAATAAAAGAATTGTAGGGGCTGGTCACTGTCGGGTGTGATATGAAGCTTCAGAGGGGTCCATGGACATCTATAGGCCCCTGAAGCAATTTAACATATTGACCCAACCTAGGTTAAGTTTGCCACGTTTATGCCTTAACTGGACATTTTCCCCACGGGACTAAGGAGTCTGATACATACTTATATATAGGAGATTTTTTTTTCATGATTCTGAGCATGATTTAGTAGTAGTCTTAGTGACTTTCCTAATGGAGCCTAGGAGTGACATACAAATTGGAACATATAGAAAATGTGGCCCCCTATTGAGATGTCTTTTTCGTGACCATTGGTCAATACCCCCTTCCATTCTTATTCTGCCAATGGAGTTCTCTTAAAAGAGGAGTTATGCACAATTTTTTACCTATAGAAAAAGGAATGGGATCTCCAGGACAGGCCCCCTCTCTCCAAGGGACCCATAGCAACTCCATGGTCTGCCACTATGGTACATAAGCCCTTTAAGCCTAGTGTTGATTTAATTGGTAGTGTACTATCAATTCTAATGTATGCTGTTGGGGCCCCTGAACTATGGAGGTCTCCAACCTGCAATGACGAAGTTTGGATGCACCGCAGTGGTCATACAATCCATTATCTTCTGATCTGTCTATATGATGTCATAAATGAATGAAGCCCATACCATGGTAACGCTCAATAGCCCCTTGGGATGTGCTTGTTGCTCAGCTCATCCATCTACATGTACGTTATCTACATTACTCCCTGTTTATAGTTTTGGAGTAAATTCTAAAGCTCATGCTTTTCTGGAACATTCTTGGCTATAGAAAAACAGCTAATGCTCTTCCTTTCCACAAGAAAATAGATCTGTGGTTCTAAATCTAAGGATCTGAGGAGTCAAATGGAAGACAAATGTCAGAGTAGTGAGCAAAGCCGAGAGGCAGGAAAGTCCAGTGACTGCCGAAGATACATGAAGGGGCTCTGTGTAATGGAATATATACAACCACTAAACAAGATCTCTTTCCCTCTCTTGCTTTCTGGCAGGATACACACATAGCTAGAGGAAGTGTCACCGCTGCATTGACGTCATTCCACAAGGCTTCTTATTTTAATGTCCTTAGTGTTCTCCCTCTTCTGACTTGAGGGAAGTGGACCAGAATGTGGACAATCTTTCCTTCCCAGGAACAGACCCAAAATCACACAGCCAGCAGATCGACTCACATAAAAATCATCTTGTCCACCTATAACCATTCTGAAAACATCAGGACACATTTCATTTTAACACCTGCTTGGTTAGGTTTTGAATTCCATCTGCTTCCGTATTGGCGTTCAGCTCTATAACAAGTAAAGCTGAACTCCAAATGCTGCAAAGTCTCCGTACAAGACTACAGCTCCCAGTGTGCCCTGTGCTACTTACACTGAGCCTTAAAGGGGTACTCCAGCCCTGAGACATCTTATCCCCTATCCAAAGGATAGGGGATAATATGTCTCACCGTGGGGGTCCTGCTGCTGGGGACCCCCGCAGTCTTGTATTCGCCACCCACCTGTTTGAGCTGCACGCCGCTGTGCCAGCTCACAAACAGCCGGGGGGTGACCACGGGGCCAGTGCATCGTGACGTCACGACTCCACCGCCGTGTGACGTCACCCCCCACCCCCGCTAAGCAAGTCTATGGGAGGGGAAGTGAATAGAGAGAGATAGAAGCAAAGTTAGAGACTAAAGAGAGAGGATACCAACTTACTGAGAGGAGGAGCACTTCATTGACCACTTCACCACCTGGCTCCTACAGTACCTCTCCTTGGACATCCCCACTATCATCATGGGGGACCTCAACATTCCCATCAATATTGCTAACCTCCTATTTTGGCCGTTCACAGTGGTCCTCCAGTGCCACACGCAGAATTTTGGTGAAAAATACCATATACAAGTTATATAATGGCCAGAAATAGTGCTGCTTCTCATGTACACACAGAACAGCTTTTCCTGAAATGACAGGTACAGTTAAAGGTTTCAGAATGTATTTTTAATCATAATTTTTTTTAAAGGGATAGTGCTCCTAATAATGCAGTGGATTTGTGAATATGGTAGCATAGACCATACAGTAGCTAGTACAATGTGTCTATGCACTTAGAGAGAGTTAAACTGTCCTTTGGGACACCCACCAGCCAAATAAAACTATCTTTATCCCTTTAAAAAAAGGCTTCAATCTCTACACTGGGTTAGATTGTGGTGTTGCCTGGAGAAGGCAGGTGGCTGAGATGAGAGGTTAAATTTATTCCTAATTCCTCAGTGAGAGTGAATATATTTCTATGTAGTGTAAACACAGATTCTCCTCCGCAACAACCATAAAACTTGATTAAAAACGCCCAGTCAGCAGCACGAAACAGGCCCAGCACCTACAATGCAGGGTGCATACACCAGGTGGTCCCTGTCAGGCGCAGAGATTTATGCAGCTTCTCCCTTCTTGGGCTCTGACTAGTTGGATGTGGGAGTTTGGAAGCATAAAGGTCACAGACAACTCCGATCGCAGGAATTATAAAGCCAAAATGCCTTTATATGGCTGAAACTTCACATATACAAGAGCTCAAGTACAATGCATGGGATGACCACTAGGGGCACCTTTCCAATTATATGTGTAAGAACGCTAACATTAGTGTTGGGGGGAGCACATTGCTGTCCCTTTTTTAGCTAATCTGATTCTTTTTGCAATGTTCTGCAGTGCAGGGGAAAGAAAATGTTTTTTGGATGAATGTTTTTTTTTTACATGCACACTATAAATTCTAACTCTGTAAACTGTAAGGAGTGGTTAAAATGATGCGTGTGTGCCTTTTGCACTGTGGAAAAACAAATGTTAAAATGCTACTGTGTGTGTATTGTGCTTTGGGTTAAAGGCATCTCTCCCTTTTGAGATGAAGTTAAAGGGGCACTCTGGTGGAATTTTTTTCTTTTCTTCTAATCAACTGGCTCCAGAAAGTAAAAGGGGTACTCCACTGGAAAACATTTTATTCTAAATCAACTGGTGCCAGAAAGTTAAACAGATTTGTAAATTACTTCTATTTAAAAATCTTAATTATTCCAGTACTTATCAGCTGCTGTATGCTACAGAGGAAGTTGAGTGGTTCTTTTTTGTCTGACCACAGTGCTTTCTGCTTATCTGCTTACACCTCTGTCCATGTCAGGAACTGTCCAGAGCAGGAGAGGTTTGCTATGGGGATTTGCTCCTGCTCTGGACAGTTCCTGACATGGACAGAGGTGTCAGCAGAGAGCACTGTGGCTGACAGAAAATAAATTTAAAAAGAAAAGAACTTTCTCTGGAGCATACAGCAGCTGATAAGTACTGGAAGGATTAAGATTTTTAAATAGAAGTAATTTACAAATCTGTTTAACTTTCTGGCACCAGTTGATTTTAAAAATCGTTAAATTGTTTTCCACCGGAGTACACCTTTAACCCCTTAACGACGCAGGACGTATATTTACGTCCTGTGCCGGCTCCCACGATATGAAGCGCGGTCACGCTGCAACCCTGCATCACATTGCGTCGGTCCTGGCCCTCATCAACGTCCGGGACCCGCGGCTAATACCACACATCGCTGATCGCGGCAATGTGTGGTATTAACCCTTTAGAAGCGGCGGTCAAAGCTGACCGCCGCTTCTAAAGTGAAAGTATCCCGGCTGCTCATTCGGGCTGTTCAGGACCGCCGCGGTGTCCCAAACAGCTTACAGGACACAGGGAGGGCCCTTACCTGCCTCCTCGGTGTCCGATCGACGAATGACTGCCCCGTGTCTGAGATCCAGACAGGAGCAGTCAAGCGCCGATAACACTGATCACAGGTGTGTTAATACACGCCAGTGATCAGCATAGGAGATCAGTGTGTGCAGTGTTATAGGTCCCTATGGGACCTATAACACTGCAAAAAAAAGGAAAAAAGAAGTGTTAATAAAGGTCATTTAACCCCTTCCCTAATAAAAGTTTGAATCACCCCCCTTTTCCCATAAAAAAAATAAAACAGTGTAAATAAAAAAAAAATAAACATATGTGGTATGTGGCCGCGTTCGTAAATGTCCGAACTATAAAGATATATCATTAATTATCCGCACGGTCACTGGCGTACGCGCAAAAAAATTCCAAAGTCAAAAAAAGCTTATTTTTGGTCACTTTTTATACCATTAAAAATGAATAAAAAGTGATCAAAAAGTCCGATCAAAACAAAAATTGTACCGATAAAAACTTCAGATCACGGCACAAAAAAGTAGTCCTCATACCGCCCTGTACGTGGAAAAATTAAAAAGTTATAGGGGTCAGAAAATGACATTTTTAAACGTATACATTTTCCTGCATGTAGTTATGATTTTTTCCAGAAGTGCGACAAAATCAAACCTATATAAGTAGGGTATCATTTTAATCGTATGGACCTACAGAATAATGATAAGGTGTAATTTCTACCGAAATATGCACTGCGTAGAAACGGAAGGCCCCAGAAGTTACAAAATGGTGTTTTTTCTTCGATTTTGTCGCACAATGATTTTTCTTCCGTTTCGCCATGAATTTTTGGGTAAAATGACTAATTTCACTGCAAAGTAGATTTGGTGATGCAAAAAATAAGCCATAATATGGATTTTTAAGTGGAAAATTGAAAGGGTTATGATTTTTAAAAGGTAAGGAGGAAAAAACGAAAGTGCAAAAACTGAAAAACCCTGAGTCCTTAAGGGGTTAAGGAATGTGCTCCTTAAAAAAAGCCATACTTTATTGGTACAAATCTCACATGTGGCATGATACAATTTTGGGTGCATTCAACTTAATTTGACCTTATCGTTGTTCTGTAAGGTGCTCAGTGAGGCCATCTATGTAACATGATGAGCCAGGTGATTTTACCACCCAAGACATCATGTTGCCTCCCTTACTGGGTCGTGCCCATATTAGCTCAGAGACATGTGACCATGAATGTCATGATGATTGGGAGCAGCAGAAAATGTACTTGAGCTGGAGGTCTAAAATTAAGGATGTAACCATGCCTTAAGGTCTGGTACCAGTCAAGCAGGTGCCAAGAGGGTTGGTGGCTCTCACAGACTAAAAAATAGATGCAGCCCAGTGAGCATCCCCTGAAAAGATGTGGAAATATCACACAAGTAAGTGCTTCACCTGCTAGTGAGGATCAAGCATTTTAACATTCCAAGTAAAAAATGTTGCTGCATTCCATTTCATCTGGTCTCTGTCAATCTGTCTAACCCAGGGCCTGTATTACTGCTGCAGTAGTGATGCTCTGGTGCAGTGGTTCTTAACCTGGGTTCGATCGAACCCCAGAGGTTTGGTGAGTCAGTCCCAGGGGTTCGGTGGGAGAGGTCGCAACAGGACAGGCAAACCAAGCAATTGCTTGGGGGCCCGAGCTGGCCCGGGGCCCCGAGCAGGACCGGTGTTTGCCCGTCCTGTAGTGACGAGGCAATAACCCCCCATCACTATTCATTCCCTGCGGCCCCGGGTTAAGTTTAAAAACACAGGGCCACTGGGACATAGCGCACTCCGGGATGTCACTGACGTCCCGTGCGTGCGCCCATGGAAACAAAGGCGCAGAAGTGCGGAGGATAGTGAAGGAGGAAGACGCGCGCTGGCCAGCTTGGTAAGTGACCAGCAGCACGTCATCTTCGGTGCTCCGACTTCGGTGCTCGGTCCCGAGACTTACTGCTATAGCCGGAGCGGTGGTCGGAGCACTGTGAGGCAGTACACAGACATACAGCCTCCAGCCATACACTGTATATGGCTGGAGGCTCTATGTCTGTGGGGGAACACTGCCTACATCAGTGGTCTTAAACCTGTAGACCTCCAGATGTTGCAAAACTACAACTCCGCTGTTGGCTGTCCAGGCATGCTGGGAGTTGTAGTTTTACAACATCTCTGCCTGCCTAATGTGGGGGAACTCTGCCTGCCTAATGTGGGAGAACTCTGCCCTTGTTGCGAAAATGACATGAGAGTGGCACTTGCCAAGGTAAAGCCGCGCATTTCTGAACTGGTCTCTGAAAGACAACAGCAGAAGTCACAATGATTTGCAGTATATATTCAGTATGTTTATGTTTTTATGTGAAAATCATGTTTTCATGGTTTTGTTCTTTGTTCTTAATGGTTTTGTTCATTTTGTGCACCTATGTATAAATATATACTTAAATATATACCTCCTATGTTTTCAATTTGAAAAAAATCATATTTCATTTTTCCAATTAAGAGGGGTTCGGTGAATGCGCCTATGAAACTGGTGGGGTTCAGTACCTCCAACAAGGTTAAGAACCACTGCTCTAGTGTAACATAAAGAAATTCATCTGATATGGTGTAAGCTACAACACATATATTATCTGTGATCAATTGGTGAAATGATCCCTTGAGTAGCCAATAGCAAAGGGAAGTTTTAACTTCAGACTTTCCTATATTTTTTTTGTTAAGGTGGCCATGTACATAACCTATAGCCTGATGGTAGAATAATCATTAAATTAACTACTTTCTGATAATTGTTGATTTCGCAGACACAACCATACACATTTTAGTCCATATTGTTATAGCTTATAACATATTGACTGTTATAGCTGGTCAAATGGACCACACATGATCAATGAACTTGGCAAAATGCTAACAATTTTTATGGGAATGTCCTAGGAATATTCTGAGAATATTCTGAAAACATTTTTCTGGAAAGATTCTTTGTGGATAAAAGATCTGTCCCAAATGGAAGATCTATTTTCCAGCTATCGGCCAAAATTTTCAAACACAGTCGTCTTCTTTCCAGACTATAAGAGTCTGCCATTGATCAGCAAAAATAGTTGGTCATAGTTAAATTTTACCCAATAAACAATCAGTAAAAACTGTTATTTTTTGTCAATAGTCATCAACCTAAATCTAATGTGCATGGGTACCTTTAGAAAGGTCCTTCAACCATAAACTTATCACAGGGTGTTTCACTGCTGAAACCTATAAGCTGAGGCTAAATCCACAGCAAAATATGACCAATTTCCCTTTCTTGTACAGGAAAAAGTAAGTATCACACAATTCCTATTGAAATCAATAGCCTGTCCATGTAGGGTATGGACATGTTTGGTCCTCCAGAGATGCCCTTTTGGCTAATAGATGAGAGTCCTAAATGAGGCACTTCCCTAAAAGGGTAGCAGAAAAAGGGTTTTTTAAACCTATAAAAGATGTTTAAAGAGAACCTCTCATGTTGAATATTCAGTATAATCTGCATGAATAGTGTTATAGAACAGAAGGAACTCAGCAGATTAACATATAATTTTGTAACACAAATTGTAGGATAACATTACATTTATTCATGTAAAACTCTACTCATTCTGGGCTAAGTAGTCACGTGGTTGGTCCTACGTAGTGATTGTCAGCCATTTCTATATGCGCAATTATACACAAATACTGTAGCTGTCAAAAACTGAGTAGGACCACCCACATTTAAAGAGGTTATCCACCATAAAGTGATTTTAGTATGAACCTGGCAGGCAGTAATGGACATGCTTAGGAAGGATCTGCGCTTGTCTTGGGGCTAAATAGATTACCATAACACTGTGACTAGCTTTTTGTGAACTGGTATTTCCTGTTTGACTTTTCTTTGTTTGACTATAAATCGCACAATTCCATTTTCCTCCCTCCCACACATCAGCAATCCCCCCCCCCCCCATTGAAAAAAAAGACCTGTGGTTTTCAATCAGGGTGCCTACAGCTGTTGCATTAGTTACAGATTGATCTCTCTCCCACCAAGCGATCCCTCCACTGTCATCAGCTGACTAGTGAGTCAGGTCTCGGCCGCATTGCAAGCTGGGAAAAATCTGAGACAACAGTCATTTTGTATGCTGTTAAAAATAAATATTGGGGTGAAAATCACATAAGAATTGTTATTATGAACTACACTAACTTTACAGCCCCTGTAGCATAGTCATATAAAAAATTCCTGGAATACCCCTTTAACCTAGAATGAGAATAAATTACAATTTATGAGGCTTTCCTGGAACTTTTTTCCACAAAAGACCAATAAGACTAATCTCATTGTTGGTGTTCCCTATGGCTGCCTCCCAGGCCCTCAACAGGATTGTAAAAACAGAGTAGCTAGGCCTCAAGCCCTTTTTTCTGTATAAAAAAGAATGGCAAATTTCTTCATGGTCATGTAATGTCTGTAGGACAACTTTAGCTTGAACTTATCCCGAATGGTGCCTAAGGACATTGACTGCCGCTCAGTGTAGGCTACTAGGGCCAACTCAACAAATTTTCACCTTTGACTGAAGTTTTCCTATAAAGTTAAAACCTCTGTAAAGTCTCCTCTGAGATCAACAAAATTTCTGCTGAAGACCACTCTGCCTTCCTGTGGGACTTTGTTTCTATAAAATCCATGCAAAGTATGGTAAAGTTATATGAGGACACACTAAGGTTTATGGGTCTGTAGCTGCAGCTCTTCCTATCGTTATTGCATGTTTATCAGAGTCCTCCACCGCCCGAGTCTGCCAAGAAAAAAAAAATTGCTGTAAATTTTCTAATTTAGAAATGTCAAATACTGTAAATCCTTGGCCTTTAAAATATTTCTTCAGACCTGTTTATGTCGACTATTATTCGGGGATTAGCCACAGAAAAGACTAATGGTCTGTGTGAGTGATTCCAGTCGGCGTTTACTCAGGAGTTTATCTGGAGAATTCTGCAGGACTTTGGTCGGCACATCACAGGGCACAGGGTTATCTGGCAGCTGGCATAGCTCTGGATATAAATCATAATTATTAATAATAATAATAATAATAATAATAATCATAAGGGTAATTAAATATACATTAATACAATACTAATAATAATAATTAATTTAATTTAATTAAATTCATTTTCACCTTAAAGAAAACTGTATGTAAATAAAATATATAACTTACCAATATAGTATTGTCACAAATTGTACTGGCTTCAGCATGTGTTTACTTGAATTACCCCTGACTGGAAGTTGCTTAGCCATTTCATTTTCATTGTGGTGCTGTCTCAGCAGCTCCTCCCTCATCTTCTATTTCAGGAGGTGTGGCTGGATCTTGTCCCACCCCCTGAGTGATGTCACCACCTCTGACCAGATCCTATAGCCTAAATCACTAGCACCCTGTCATATACAAATATATATAAATATCCTTATTGGGACATTTAAAGAAGAATGAGGTGTGTTTACAGCATGCTGCACAGGCAGATGAGCAGACAGGGAATGAATGCAGCAGGTGCTGAAGATTATTTTCTCTTGACAGCAGACTATTGCTTTGCAGCCAATGTCCTACAGCAGGTCTGGTCAGGGAACAGAAGAAGAGTGAACAATGTGGGCTGTGATGAAGAACTGAGGGAAAGCAATGCATTCTAGGAACTAAAATCAGGAACAGCAGAACTAAGACTCTGAAAGCAAATTTTTTGTAGCTTCATGATTAAGCCTATTTGGACCTTAATGACTAAGCACATACCCTAGTATGTGGGACTTTTCTCAGAGAATACATTTTTTACAGCCATGCAATTCTGACATTTTCTTTGGAACATATTATTGATACGTAAATGTACTGTAAAACACTTGAAAACATTTTAAAGTCATTTTTTCCTACTTTCAATCGTAATGTGTTACATATGTACATAAATACTGTACACATATTTTATCACATGTATATTTCCATTTATTCACTTTAATATATAATTTAAAATTTATATTTCATATATTTGATATTTAGTAAAAATTTAGGAGACTTACCAAAATTTGAAAATTGTTAAATTATATTTTTGCTTCCTGTAGTACGCCAAGTTTACAGAAGGCCAGAAGGCAAGTTTACTCTTAGGTCAGAAAAAAAAATTACCCATTTTGAAAATAAGGGATGTCATAACCCTACAGTTTTGCAGGAATTAATATGTTTTAACCCCTTAAGGACTTAGCCCTTTTTCACCTTAAGGACTCGGACGTTTTTTGCAATTCTGACCACTGTCACTTTAAACATTAATAACTGTGGAATGCTTATAGTTATCATTCTGATTCCGAGATTGTTTTTTCGTGACATATTCTACTTTAACATAGTGGTAACATTTTGTGGTAACTTGTAACCTTTCTTGGTGAAAAATCTCAAAATTTGATGAAAAATTTGAAAATTTAGCATTTTTCTAACTTTGAAGCTCTCTGCTTGTAAGGAAAATGGATATTCCAAATATTTTTTTTTAATTCACATTTCTAATATGTCTACTTTATGTTTGCATCATAAAATTGACGTGTTTTTACTTTTGGAAGACACCAGAGGGCTTCAAAGTTCAGCAGCAATTTTCCAATTTTTCACAAAATTTGGAAACTCGCTTTTTTTCAGGGACCAGTTCAGGTTTGAAGTGGATTTGAAGGGTCTTCATATTAGAAATACCCCATAAATGACCCCATTATAAAAACTACACCCCCCAAAGTATTCAAAATGACATTCAGTCAGTGTTTTAACCCTTTAGGTGTTTCACAGGAATAGCAGCAAAGTGAAGGAGAAAATTCACAATCTTCATTTTTTACACTCGCATGTTCTTGTAGACCCAATTTTTGAATTTTTACAAGGTGTAAAAAGAGAAAATGTATACTTATATTTGTAGCCCAATTTCTCTTGAGTAAGGACATACCTCATATGTCTATGTAAAGTGTTCGGCGTGCGCAGTAGAGGGCTCAGAAGCGAAGGAGCAACAAGGGGATTTTGGAGAGTACGTTTTTCTGAAATGGTTTTTGGGGGGCATGTTGCATTTAGGAAGCTCCTATGGTGCCAGAACAGCAAAAAAAAACACATGTCATACCATTTTGGAAACGAGACCCCTTGAGGAACGTAACAAGGAATAAAGTGAGCCTTAATACCCCACAGGTGTTTCACGACTTTTGCATACGTAAAAAAATAAATAAAAAAATTTCACAAAAATGTGTTTCCCCCCAAATTTCACATTTTTGCAAGGGTTAATAGCAGAAAATACCCCCCAAAATTTGTAACCACAGCTCTTCTGAGTATGGAGTTACCCCATAAGTTGGCCTGAAGTGCACTACGGGCGAACTACAATGCTCAGAAGAGAAGGAGTAATATTTGGCTTTTTGAGACCAAATTTTGCTCGGGGGGCATGTCGCATTTAGGAAGCCCCTATGGTGCCAGGACAGCAAAAAAACACATGGCATACCATTTTGGAAACTAGACCACTCGGTGAACGTAACAAGGGGTTAAGTGAACCTTTATACCCCACAGGTGTTTCACGACTTTTGCATATGTAAAAAAAAAGGGTAAAAGCAGAAAATATCCCCCAAAATTTGTAACACAATTTCTCCCGAGTACGGCGATACCCCATATGTGACCCAAAACTGTTGCCTTAAAATACGACAGGGCTCCAAAGTGAGAGCGCCATACCCATTTGAGGCCTAAATTAGGGATTGCATAGGGGTGGACATAGGGGTATTCTACGCCAGTGATTCCCAAACAGGGTGCCTCCAGCTGTTGTAAAACTCCCAGCATGCTTGGACAGTCAACGGCTGTCCGGCAATACTGGGGTAGTTGTTTTGCAACAGCTGGAGGCTCCGTTTTGGAAACAATGGCGTACCAGACGTTTTTCATTTTTATTGGAGAGGGGAGGGGGGCTGTGTAGGGGTATGTGTATATGTAGTGTTTTTTACTTTTTATTTTATTTTGTGTTAGGGTAGTGTAGTGTTTTTAGGGTACAGTCGCACGGGCGGGGGTTCACAATAGTTTCTCGCTGGCAGTTTGAGCTGCGGCAGAAAATTTGCCGCAGCTCAAACTTGCAGCCGGATACTTACTGTAAACCTCCGCCCATGTGAGTGTACCCTGTACGTTCACATTGGGGGGGGGGGGGGGGGGGAACACCCAGCTGTTGCAAAACTACAACTCCCAGCATGCGCTGACAGACTGTACATGCTGAGAGTTTTAGTTTTGCAACAGCTGTAGGCACACTGGTTATGTATCACTGAGTTTGTGACCTTACTCAGTGTTTCACAACCAGTGTGTCTCCAGCTGTTGCAAAACTACAACTCCCAGCATATACGGTGCATGCTGGGAGTTGTAGTTTGCAACAGCTGGAGGCACACCGGTCGTGAAACACTGAGTTAGGTAGAAAAAAAAACTCTGAGTTTCACAACCAGTGTGCCTTCAGCTGTTGCAAAACTACAACTCTCAGCAGTCACCGACAGCCAACGGGCATGCTGGGAGTTGTAGTTATGCAACCAGCAGATGCACCACTACAACTCCCAGCATGCACTTTAGCACTGCAAGCTGGGAGTTGTAGTTATACAACAGCTGAAGGTACACTTTTCCATAGAAAAAATGTGCCTCCAGCTGTTGCAAAACTATAAGTCCCAGCATGCCCAAAACGCAATGCTGGGAGTTGTGGTGGTCTGCCTCCTGCTGTTGCATAACTACAGCTCCCAGCATGCCCTTTTTGCATGCTGGGAGCTGTTGCTAAGCAACAGCAGGAGGCTGTCACTCACATAATGACCCCCCTGGGCGATATGCCGGCATGCCTGCTGAACGATTTCAGCAGGCATCCGGCTCCGGTCCCCAACCGGCTAGCGGTGGGGACCGGAATTCCCACGGGCGTATGGATACGCCCTGCGTCCTTAAGGACTCGGAATGCAGGGCGTATCCATACCCCCTGCGTCCTGAAGAGGGTAATACAAATGTGTAATTATAAATACAGATAATAAAAATAATAATAATTATAAAAATCACCCTGAGACTATTGTGTTCTACTTGTGGAGGCATCAAAATGTCAGAACAAGAAAAAAACATGTAACACTGATTTTAAAAACTATGGGTAGAATTCAGCAGCAGGAGTCAACTTTTTCCTTGCTGGGTTGGAGCATAGTGTTCAGCCTAGAAAGAGTTTACAGTAAACCAACAATCTATACAGATCGCTGTTTTTATTGTAAATTATTGCAGAGCAGGAGGTTTACAATGTTTATCTCCTGCTTAGAATCAGGGGCGCTCAGGGTTGTTTAGCCACAGGCATAGCTCAGTCATGATCTATACATTTATATTCCTAATTATTGTTTATAATGATAAATTATAATAAGTTCTTGTATTGTACTGTATTGTATTGTTTTTCTTGATATGGCATTTTATTTTTTGTGCTTTTTTTATGTAGTTCACATAATTTGAAGATTTACGGGAACACTACTGCCATTTATTCTCAGAATCCTTCATTCATTTGGCCTAAAGCTTATAACATCTGTGGTAAAGTGTACAGGAAAGTGGTGGATGGGCTGTATATTTCGCCTGGTTTCCTCAGCTAGGCACGATAAAGGAAATCCAGAAGGATATGCTGCTTTAGCATAGCTAGTCTACTAGGCCTCTTTTGTTTAATCTTCATGAGCTGGATTTCGTGGACTGGATGGCAGGTTGGATGTGGGAGTGCTCCAGTCCACACCCCTAGTCCACTACGGGTTTCCCTATTTCAAGGTGTCCTCAGGTGAGGTTGGGTGTTACTGATTGCTGGAGAGACAGAGGAGAAAACAGCCACAAACAGGACTGCAGCTGAAACTCACCAGTTCTGAACTTTATTCTATGGACATTTGTGTGAGTTTGAGTTTTTGGGGCCAGACATTAGGCCCACAGTAGGATAGAAAGGTATCCTAAAGTTTAGTCTGAGCCGGACAGGCTTAGGTTTTGTTGTTTTGTTTGCACTATGCTTTGTGCCTAATATTCATTTAAATAAACATCCTCTTGGACGTTTGAAACCAACTGCCTGTATAAATACTGTCACTGCCGACCGTACCGTGTGAGCTGTTCCTTACAATTGGTGGAGGATGCAGGCAAACCCTGTTGCTAGGGGCAACAGCATGACAAAATGCTGCATTTGAATTTTGTGGACATTTAAAGGGCCAGAAGCATATGACCTGGGTGAAAGCTGCTGCATTACAAGGCCCTTCGAGAACAATGGAGGAGATGATAAAGCAGTTGATACAGGCTAATCAACAGCAACAAAAGTTTTTTGCAGGAATGTTTCAAGCCCAGCAACAAGCACAACAGCAGGCCATGGCACAACACCAGCAGACCATGGCACAACACCAGCAGTCCATGGCATAGCAGAAGGAAACAAATCGTCTGTTAATGGAGCAGATTGCTGAGCTCAGAGAGACTGTTGTGGCTCAGACCTCACAAGTGGAGAGAAGCCCCCCTGAGACTGTGTATATGAGGAGGGCCGTTCAGCGGGTTTTTCAAAAAATGACACCTGATGATGACGTCAAGGCCTACCTCACAATATTTGAGAGAGAGAGAAACTGCCAGTTGCAGAGTGGGCAGAAGTGATTGTGCCATTTCTGACAGGTGAACCGCAAAAGTCTTACTATGACCTCAGGGAGCAGGTTGTCAGGGACTATGCTAAACTAAAAGTGCTCGCCTTGCATGGTGTTACGCCAGCTGTTTGTGCCAGGAGAGTCCACAGTTGGAGCTACACCAAGGACAAACCCGCCCGGTCACAGATGTATGATCTTATTCATCTGGTACAAAAGTGTCTGGAACCGGAATTCTTCACACCAGCCCAGATCGTGGAAAAGATCATAGTGGACCATAACTTCAGGACCCTCCCGGCAGAGCTACAACGGTGGGTTGCTCAAGGAGACCCTCCAGACTGCTGAGCAACTTTCCAACATGGTGGAACGGTTCATATCAACTGAGGACTACCTCCGTGATGTTCCTAGAGCACCAACACCTTCCAGAACCATGAAGCCTGTGACATCTGTGGGTAAGAGAGTTCCAGCTGGAGGTGTGTGGAAAGGTATGAAAGGGAGCAGGGCTCTGGAGTTTGGGGGAGGGCGAAAGACTGATCCTGAACCCCAGGGGTTTCCCCATCCTAGAACGGACTCCATGCTAAAGAGACCAGGGGGCCCCCAGTGCTGGAGGTGTCAGGAGTGGGGACACATAGCCACCTATTGCCCTCTTACCTCAGAGCCCATGGAGGGTGACACTAGCCGGCAACAGTGGCTATTTGCAGAACCTGTGTGTGCAGCCGTTCCAGGGTCAGAGACTGAGCCACATATATGTATGATAAAGATAAATGACTGCTCCACGAAGGCCCTTTTGGACTGGGGAAGCCTGGTAACTTTGGTTCGGGCCCGCCTTGTGGCTATGGACTGTGTGCCGAACAAACACATAAGAGTGCTATGCATCCACAGAGATATTGTAGCTTACCCTGTGGCCCCTGTTAAGTTGGTGACCCTCTGGAACTGTGATCTACGAAGTCGGGGTTGTAAAACTACTTATTTATGCAGTTATATTAGGTCGTGATTTCCCATTGTTCTGGGAGTTGTGGAAAAGGGGGTACTTCTACAGCTGGGGAAGAAACTCCGGCAGAATCTGTATCTCTCCCTGTTAGTGATGGGTCATGAGAGGCAACCATTGAAAGCAATACTAACAATGAGGGGCAAAATGGAAATTTGGGTCCACCTGAAATGTGTAGTGATGACCTTTTTCCTTTGCAGGTGTTAGCTGGGGAAGAAGAAGAAACTTCCCTACCTGGCCAACAGGTCTTAGATTTAGAAGTGACTCGGGGTAACTTTGGGACTGAGCAGTTGAGAGACCCCATTCTGGGAACTGCACGGGCAAATGTCACGGTAATAAATGGTATACCACAGGAACCAGAAACTGACCAGAAATTTCCACATTTTGCCATGAATGGGGATCTCGTGTATCGGATCACCAAAGTTAAGAATGAAACTGTGGAACAGCTTCTGGTGCCTATAGCATACCGCTGCATGGTGCTTGACATGGCTCATAACCATGTGTTTTGAGGGCATTTGGGGACTAACAAAGAGAGGGTCCTCCAAATATTTTTTTGGCCTGGGGTGTATGAAGAAGTGAAAAGGCACTTCCATAGCCCCTTGGTGCCACTTCCCATTATTGAAGTGCCCTTTGAAAGTATTGCCATGGATCTGGTGGGGCCCATTGTCAAATCTGCTAGGGGACACCAATATATATTGGTGTTATTGGATTATACTACCCAGTACCCGGAGGCGGTACCCTTAAGAAATATGGCCACCAAAAGTATCGGTAGGGAATTGTTTTACATATTATTTCGCACAGGGATCCCTAAAGAAATCCTTACTGACCTGGGTACGTCCTTTATGTCAGAGGTCATGAAAGAACTATGCAAGTTGCTTAAAATCACTCACATCTGTACCTCAGTGTACCACCCTCAAACAGACGGGTTAGAAGAGAGGTTTAACAAATCCCTAAAACAAATGCTGAAAAAAGGTAGCAGAAAGGGATGGCTGGGACTGGGACTGTCTATTACCCTACCTCATGTTCTCTATCTCTAGTCTGCTAGGCCTCTTTTGTTTAAACTTCATGGGCTGGATTTCCTGGACTGGAGGACAGGTTGGACGTGGGAGTTCACCAGTCCACACCCCTAGTCCACTACAGGTTTCCCTATTTCAAGGTGTCCTCAGGTGAGGTTGGGTGCTACTGATTGCTGGAGAGACAGAGGAGAAACAGACACAAACAGGACTGCAGCTGACATCCACCAGGTCTGAACTTTATTCTATGGACATTTGTGTGAGTTTGCTTGTGGCCAGACATTAGGCCCACAGTAGGATAGAAAGGTATCCTAATGTTTAGTTAGAGCCGGACAGGCTTAGGTTTTGTTGTTTTGTTTGCACTATGCTTTGTGCCTAAAATTCATTTAAATAAACATTCTCTTGGACGTTTGAAACCAACTGCCTGTGTGAATACTGTCATTGCCGACCCCACCGTGTGAGCTGTTCCCTACACATCCCACAAATCAACATCAAAAGTAACAACTCCCACATGCACACTGTATTATAGTCACCTTATAATGTGTGCCTCTCTCTTAAAATGATGTCTTATTTATGTTAAATTCTAAAAGTGTCAAAAAAAAAAAACAGTTTGCAGCTTTCAAAATAAAAAAGCAGCATGAAATACCAAAAAGTTACATATTGGTTGAATTATAACATCATTGTCCAAATCAAAACCTAAAGTTCTAACTACATATTGCGTTACACATTACATCATATATCACATCTCGTAGTACACGTGACCTATTTATTTAGTTATATACAGTTCTTCCTTCCGTATTCTCATTACATGAAGTTGCTACTAATCTTTTTTGGGCTAAAATAAATATATATATTTTAATTCAGATGAATTCTGCTCAACTAATTTAAAGAGTTGTAAATATCCTTAAAGGGGTACTCCGCCCCTACACATCTTATCCCCTAGCCAAAGGATAGGGGATAAGTTGTCTAATCACAGGGGTCCTGCCGCTGGAAACCCCTGCTATCTCGGCTGTGGCACCCCACTGTCATCACTGCACAGAGCAAACTCGCTCTCTGCGTAATGACGGGCGATACATTTGTTATCTTTGAGCATCGTGACGTCACGGCTCCCGATAGATGTCTAGGGGCTGAGTACTCCTTTAATAACTATTGTAATTTGGCTACCTTAGGAAAAAGATAACAAATGACCAGCTCTTTGTTTTAAACTGATATGTCCATTTGTTACAGATGGACTGGGGCTGATTTATTTTTAATGTGTTCTGCTGTTTTCTATTCCTGTATAAAATTGTTTGAAAATTCCAATAATTAAAAAAAAACGTAATGCATAAATCAATAAAGCTACTAGATGCAAAGGTTTTATCGGACATTATTCTCACCTGTAATTATACAGGAGGATATTTATCATTGTTGCTTTGGTAAGCAAGTTCTGTAGTCATTTTTTTTGCTTTAGTTTTGCTTATGTGTGACATATTTATTGTCACGATTCGGCTTCCAGGTAGTGGATCCTCTGTGCCAGAGAGGGATTGGCGTGGACCGTGCTAGTGGACCGGTTCTAAGCCACTACTGGTTTTCACCAGAGCCCGCCGCAAAGCGGGATGGTCTTGCTGCGGCGGTAGTGACCAGGTCGTATCCACTAGCAACGGCTCACCTCTCTGGCTGCTGAAGATAGGCGCGGTACAAGGGAGTAGGCAGAAGCAAGGTCAGACGTAGCAGAAGGTCGGGGGCAGGCGGCAAGGTTCGTAGTCAGGATGGGTAGCAGAAGTTCAGGTACACAGGCTTTGGACACACTAAACGCTTTCACTGGCACAAGGCAACAAGATCCGGCAAGGGAGTGCAAGGGAGGAGACTAGATAAAGGCAGGGAGCAGGTGGGAGCCAATTAAGCTAATTGGGCCAGGCACCAATCATTGGTGCACTGGCCCTTTAAGTCTCAGAGAGCTGGCGCGCGCGCGCCCTAGAGAGCGGAGCCGCGCGCGCCAGCACATGACAGCAGGGGACCGGGACGGGTAAGTGACCTGGGATGCGACTCGCGAGCGGGCGCGTCCCGCTATGCGAATCGCATCCCCAACGGCCAAAACAGTGCAGCGCTCCCGGTCAGCGGGACTGACCGGGGCGCTGCAGGGAGAAAGACGCCGTGAGCGCTCCGGGGAGGAGCGGGGACCCGGAGCGCTAGGCGTAACAGTACCCCCCCCCTTAGGTCTCCCCTTCTCTTTGTCCGGTAACTGCCTCCCCTGGGATGAGGACACCGGGAAAGAATGGAGGGTTTCCTCAACGGCAGGCAGTACAGCAGGAGTGGGAATGGGGAGGGAGGGCAGAGGGCGAGGCCTGGCACGGGGCAGTGTGACACCAGGACGGGGGCCATGGGGAGGCACAGAGGCTTGCCTGATGGGACTGGGAGGGGGGGAGAGGCACTTCCTGTGGCAGGCAGAGTCCCAGTTCCTGATCTCCCCGGTGGTCCAATCAATGGTGGGGGAATGAAGCCGGAGCCAAGGCAGACCGAGGAGGACCTCAGAGGTACAGTTGGGGAGAATGAAGAACTCAATCCTTTCGTGGTGGGGTCCGATAGACATCAGGAGGGGTTCAGTGCGGTAACGCACGGTGCAGTCCAATCTGGCTCCGTTGACCGCGGAAATGTAGAGCGGTTTGACGAGACGGGTCACCGGGATGCTGAATCTATTAACAAAGGACTCCAACATAAAATTCCCGGAGGCACCAGAGTCCAAGCAGGCCACGGCTGAGATGGAGGAGTTGGCTGTAGGGGAAATCCGCACGGGCACCGTGAGACGTGGAGAAGAAGACTTAGAAGCAAAAGATGCCACACCCACGTGAGCTGGGTGCGTGCGTGCGTTTCCCAGGCGTGGAGGACGGATAGGGCAATCCACCAAGAAATGCTCAGTACTGGCACAGTACAGACAGAGATTTTCTTCTCTACGGCGATTCCTCTCTTCCTGGGTCAGGCGAGACCGATCCACTTGCATGGCCTCCTCGGCGGGAGGCCCAGGCGAAGACTGCAAAGGATGCTGTGGGAGAGGTGCCCAGAGATCTAAGTCTTTTTCCTGGCGGAGCTCTTGGTGTCGCTCAGAAAAACGCATGTCAATGCGGGTAGCCAAATGGATGAGTTCTTGGAGGTTGGCAGGAATCTCTCGTGCGGCCAGCACATCCTTGATGCGACTGGATAGGCCTTTTTTAAAGGTCGCGCAGAGAGCCTCATTATTCCAGGATAGTTCAGAAGCAAAAGTACGGAATTGTATGGCGTACTCGCCAACGGAAGAATTACCCTGGACCAGGTTCAGCAAGGCAGTCTCAGCAGAAGAGGCTCGGGCAGGTTCCTCAAAGACACTTCGGACTTCAGCAAAGAAGGACTGGACTGTGGCTGTGGCAGGATCATTGCGGTCCCAGAGCGGTGTGGCCCAAGACAAGGCCTTTCCTGAAAGAAGACTTACTACGAACGCCACCTTAGACCGTTCTGTAGGAAACAAGTCTGACAACATCTCCATATGCAGGGAACACTGAGACAAAAATCCACGGCAGAGTCTGGAGTCCCCATCAAATTTGTCCGGCAGGGACAAGCGGAGGTTAGGAGCGGCCACTCGCTGCGGAGGAGGTGCAGGAGCTGGCGGAGGAGATGGTTGCTGCTGTAGCAGAGGCAGAATTTGCTGTAACATGGCGGTCAACTGCGACAGCTGCTGTCCTTGTTGGGCAATCTGCTGCGATTGCTGAGCGACCACCGTGGGAAGATCAGCGAGACTTGGCAGCGGCACCTCAGCGGGATCCATGGCCGGATCTACTGTCACGATTCGGCTTCCAGGTAGTGGATCCTCTGTGCCAGAGAGGGATTGGCGTGGACCGTGCTAGTGGACCGGTTCTAAGCCACTACTGGTTTTCACCAGAGCCCGCCGCAAAGCGGGATGGTCTTGCTGCGGCGGTAGTGACCAGGTCGTATCCACTAGCAACGGCTCACCTCTCTGGCTGCTGAAGATAGGCGCGGTACAAGGGAGTAGGCAGAAGCAAGGTCAGACGTAGCAGAAGGTCGGGGGCAGGCGGCAAGGTTCGTAGTCAGGATGGGTAGCAGAAGTTCAGGTACACAGGCTTTGGACACACTAAACGCTTTCACTGGCACAAGGCAACAAGATCCGGCAAGGGAGTGCAAGGGAGGAGACTAGATAAAGGCAGGGAGCAGGTGGGAGCCAATTAAGCTAATTGGGCCAGGCACCAATCATTGGTGCACTGGCCCTTTAAGTCTCAGAGAGCTGGCGCGCGCGCGCCCTAGAGAGCGGAGCCGCGCGCGCCAGCACATGACAGCAGGGGACCGGGACGGGTAAGTGACCTGGGATGCGACTCGCGAGCGGGCGCGTCCCGCTATGCGAATCGCATCCCCAACGGCCAAAACAGTGCAGCGCTCCCGGTCAGCGGGACTGACCGGGGCGCTGCAGGGAGAAAGACGCCGTGAGCGCTCCGGGGAGGAGCGGGGACCCGGAGCGCTAGGCGTAACATTTATCATATGTAAGTGTTATGCCCTGCGCTCCGGCCATGAGCGCATTGTGCATCTGTCTCCGGCTGCCGGCGGGGCCGGGATTCGCATTGCGGGACGCGCTCGCATGCGACTCCCAGCCCGTCACTCACCCTGTGCTGCTGCCGCTTCCGCTCCTGTGCCTCGGCTCCATCGTGCACACCCCGTCTCCTTGGGCGCGCGCGCAGTGGAGCTCTGAGATTTAAAGGGCCAGTATGCCCATAATTACTGTTTGCACCTGACACTACCTTATAAAGTCCCTGCACCTCCCATACCTCCCATCTTCAGTGCCCCTAGCCTTAGATTAAGCGTACCATATAGCCTGTTTGCCTTGTCCGTGTACCCAGACCTTCCGCTACGTTATTTGACTCTGCACCTTTGCCGCCTGCCCTGACCTTCTGCTACGTTGACTACGCTAATGCCTTATCCTCCTGTACCTCCCCTTGCCCAGCTACCTGTGTGGTCGAGCCGTGTCGGGGATAGCGACCTGGGTGTCACCTGCCGCAGCAAGCCCATCCTGCCTTGCGGCAGGCTCTGGTGAAGACCAGCGGCACCTTAGACTCCGCTCCCCGATATGGTCCGAGTCATCAGTCACACAGGTTAGAGGATCCACATCCAGATTCGTTACAGTAAGGCTTTTACCCCTGGGGATAGCTCTGGGATCGTCCTTGACACCGCCAAAGGACATGTTTCTACTTAAATCAGCAGGCAAACAGTACTTTATGCAAGTCCGGCCCCTCACCAGCTTTATTAGACAGGTTGCAGGATAAATAAAAACATAAGACAGGAACATACAAAACCCTAGACCGTCTAGTCACTAACTAAACAATCCAGCGTGCCCTGACTATCAACTGGTGGCCTTTTCCCGGGCAGTTAAACTTATGCCTCCTGCAACCTTCTACTCACTGTTCACACACAGCGTTTGCAACCTCTTGCTCTGTGTCTCTTCCACACTTGGGGCCACTCACAGCTCGGGCTGTGTGTTCCTCCCCAGGACCCCTGCCTCCCCCTACAGCCACCTTGCTGTTTTCTGGGGAGAGCCCCAAGAATTCTGTATGACTTTTAAACACACTTCCCCTTTCTGCTACCTCATTAATTAGGCCACAGGTGGAGGTTTCTCCAGGGTTAGCTAGGGAAATACACCATTCCCTTTCCACAGTGTCACATATCTTCCCCCCCCCCCCCCCTCTGCTCTGACCACTGGGGAGGAGCACTTTTATTCAAAAGGCAGAGTCCAACTGCCTTTCCTTTTCCTTGAACAACTTCGTCCAACAGGTTTTGAGGCACTTGGCTTACTTCTTCAGTAGATTTTATATGCACCACTTTAATGGCGCACCCTTCTTTCATTCGTACTTTCATCAGCCACCAAGCTTTTGGTCACCTTTGACAAATGCCTTGTAAAAGGCTCTTTTCATGTCATACCTTTCCAATGCCAGGTTCTTCACTTTGGTCTGTGCGGACAAGGCAGATGCTCCAGGCCTTTGTCTTCTTCTGTCACCGGTATGGCCATCGCCTGAACTTTGCTGGTGGCCAACCAAGCCTATGTCACCCATTTGCAGGACTTCTGCAGTTATCTCTGGTTTAGCTTCTGCCTCAGAAAACTTCTCTGCCTCAGCATTTTCACCATCCAATGTCCATATCTCTGCAGCTTCAGAGGACTTCTCATATGGCTTCCTCTCATGGTCTTCAGACTCTACCGTTTCTTGAGTTCATTGCTCAGACTCCACCACTTTTAGAGAAAGCATCTCAGTCTCCAGTAGCTTTTAAATGTTTCTGCTGCTCACTCTTGAGCTTAGCAGAGTTCACCATCTCACTCTCCAGCAATTCTGTCAAGTTTTTGACATTATCCTCCAAGGACAGCAGTTGTTCTCTCATCTGCTCATTGTCTTTATTCAGCTGCGCCATCTTGGACACTTTCTGCTCATAGACAGACTTTTAGCTGAGCCTCTTGTTCAGAGAGCTGCGTTCCCAGTGAATCCAAAGTAGCTGTGTGATACTTAAGTTGCGTTTTGTTCTGCGCCTCCAGGCTCTACACCTTATGAGCCATTACTACTTTCTCCTTCTCCAGCTCTTCCATGGCTACCAACCTAGCCTTGTGATCA
Source organism: Hyla sarda (assembly GCF_029499605.1). Taxonomy (NCBI): domain Eukaryota; kingdom Metazoa; phylum Chordata; class Amphibia; order Anura; family Hylidae; genus Hyla; species Hyla sarda. The sequence continues at coordinate 147,695,416 of NC_079194.1, forward strand.
CTTTGTAGAGCCAGATATGCCTCACACAGGACATTCACTTCTTCATCCTTGAATTAGACCTGCTTGGCCAGACTCTCCAATTTTCTCTCCTTGCTGGTCACAAGATCCTGGGAGCAGGACTGTTAATCCTGCAGAGCCGCAAACTCATTTTTCTGCAGATGAAGCTTTGCTTCCTGCTCTTTCAAGTCAACTCATTCCAACTCTTCTCCTTTTAGGGGTTGTCATCCCCTTTGCAAGGATATTGGCCCCTTGGGCCTTAGGGTAGTCCCCGGACAGTCTCTCTCGACTGTTTCTCTGCTCTACGGCAGACTTCTCTTTCACTTCCCCACCGCCTCTCCGCCCACTCGCAGAAACGTCAAGAGCTCCTTGGTCTGCAACAACAACATCTGGTCCAGTGGTTCGACCTTCCTGGTCACGATCCATCTCTGGTCCAGACATCACATCTCCTTCACTCAGGACTCTATGACAGTAAGTGCAGCACCCAACTCCACATGTACTCTCTTCAGTACTTCTGCATTATCCACAGACATCTCTGTAGATTCTTTTCCGGTCACCTCTTGCAGATGACCACGCAATTCTAGCTCCACCTTGGGCTCATCTTCAGCTGGCGGATGGAACCCATGTTCCTGTACCTGATCCATTTCTGGTTTTACTGAAAATTCTGTTTCAGTCAGAGGCACACTTGTCACTTGAGTCCCTGGATCCTCACCGACTTGGCTCACGGTCTGTTCTTCAGCTCTCCTAGCAGTCTTGTGGACCCCTATCTGGCATATATCTAGTGACTGCTGACACTCCTCATCTTCAGCCTCTGCTGAGTAACTTTTAACTGTGTGGTGCAGTTCAAGTGTTGTTAGCCCATCAGGTGTACCTGCTTTAGTTACCCGACAGTCTTCCCATAACTGCTGAAAAAATGGAAAGTCCGTCCCCAGTACTACATTATACTCCAAGGAGGGCGCTATTGCAACCTTGTGACTCACAGTACCAAAGGGGGTAGAAATGCAGACATTTAACAGTTTTACAACCCCAAATAACTGCCTGTATAGACACTATGACAGGGTCCGGGTTCACCAAACTTATTATACCCCTAGGCTCTAGCAAAGCAATCATCTTTTTACCTCCTACTACCAGTTCAAACAGGTTTTCTTTTGTCCTGTAAGAGTTGGCACTGGTACACATTACTTCAGAACACATAGACATGCATCATTTTCGACAAAAAACATCACACTGCATAGGTTCCAAATGTACAGGACAGTTCACACAGTCAAGTAGTGACACCACCCAGCATTAGCTCAGGAAGTCAGGAACCTTTTGTGTGCTGTTTCTCTGGCGCACTCTCCTCATTCCACAACTGCCAAAAATATGGGAAGTCTCTGCCCAGTATAATCTCCATATTAAGCTCTGCACACACCTCCAGCATATGGCTTACTGTCCCATAACATGTTTCAAAGTCAATTAGAACAGTCTTACCAGATTCTGGTCGAATCTTCACAAACGGTATTATGTCCGGCATGACTCTGGATACAGCCTGGTGACAGTCCAGTTCAACCACCCACCATCAACTCACGGATCCTCACATCCATCTTTTCTGGCCTCCTGACCAGAGGATGATCAGGTGTGAAGTCGGCCTCTTGCTGAGCTGCAGCCAATTTCATCAAGGTGCTCACCATAGCATCCTTCTTGGCGACAACCTGTTGCTGTCCATGTTGGTTGCTCCTAGCAACCGCATTTCAATGTCAACCCATCTTTGCAAAACAAACAACACGGTTTACTGCTGTTGCGCCACGCAGGTGGCCCATCCATCTGTCTCCTCACCTGAGAGAGTGCTCACTCGCTTGATGCAATCCGTTGCCCCTAGCAACGCTTTCACCTCAGGCTCAGTCCTGCTCTTGTACTCCACAGCTTGGCTCGTCCCACTTGCAACATGCATGGTTGGTTGCTCCTGGCAACAACTTCATAGTAACATAGTTCATAAGATTGAAAAAAGACCAAAGTCCATCAAGTTCAACCTATAACCCTAATGAGTCCCTACTGAGTTGATCCAGAGGAAGGCAAAAAACCCTCATACTAGAGGTAAAAATTCCTTCCCAACTCCAATACGACAGTCAGAATAAATCCCTGGATCAACGTTCTGTCCCTATAGACCTAGAATCCATAACCTGTAATGTTATTACTCTCCAAAAATGCATTTTGAACTCTTTTTTACAGAGTTCCCCATGACCACCTCCTCAGGCAGAGAATTCCACAGTCTCACTGTTCTTACAGTAAAGAACCCCCGTCTGTGCTGGTGTAGAAACCTTCTTAATTCTAAATGTAGAGGATGCCCCCTTGTTATAGATGCAGTCCTGGGTATAAATAGATCATGGGAGAGATCACTGTACGGTCCCCTGATATATTTATACATAGTTATCAGATCTCCCCTAAGCCTTCTTTTTTTTTCTAAACTAAATAACCCTAATTCTGATAATTTTTCTGGGTACTGTAGTCCTCCCATTCCCCTTATTATTCTGGTTGCCCGTCTTTGAACCCTCTCCAGCTCCCCTATATCTTTCTTGAACACTGGTGCCTGGTACTGTACACAGTATTCTATGCGTGGTCTGACTAGAGATTTGTACAGCGGTAGAATTATTTCCTTGTCGTGGGCATCTTCCCCATGTGCATTACCTTACATTTATCAGTGTTGAACCTCATCTGCCATTTCCCAGCCCAAACCTCCAACCTATCCAGATCCATTTGTAACAGTGCACTGTCCTCTATTGTGTTTACAGCTTTCCAGAGTTTAGTACCATCTGCAAAGATTGCTACTTTACTATTCATCCCCTCTACAAGGTCATTAATAAATATATTAAATAGAACACGACCCAAGACGGACCCCTGTGGTACCCCACTAGTAACAGTCACCCAATCAGAATAAGTACCATTAATAACCACCCTCTGTTTCCTATCATTGAGCCAGTTACTTACCCTCTTGCACACATTCTCCCCCAGCCCCATCCTTCTCATTTTATGCACCAACCTTTTATGTGGCACTGTATCAAATGCTTTGGAAAAATCCATATATACGACATCCAGCGATTGCCCCATGTCCAGTCTTGAGCTCACTTCCTCATAAAAGCTGATCAGGTTAGTTTGACAGGACCGATCCCTCCATGCTGATATGGGGTCATACATTTATTTTTATTAAGATACTCCAGAATTGAATCCCTTAGAAAACCCTCAAACAATTTACATACAACGGAGGTTAAACTAACAGGTCTATAATTCCCGGGGTCACCTTTTGATCCCTTTTTAAATATTGGTACCACATTTGCCATGCGCCAGTCCTGGGGGAACAGTACCTGTTACTATAGAGTCCGTGAATATTAAAAATAGGGGTCTGTCTATCACATTACTTAATTCCTTTAGAACACGGGGGTGAATGCCATCTGGACCAGGTGATTTGTCAATTTAGATTTTTTGTAGGCGGCACTGTACTTCTTCCTGGGTTAGACAGGTGACCTGTACTGGGGAGTTTACTTTATCTCGCTGTATTTCACCTGGCATTTCATTTTCCTCGGTGAATACAGTGGAGAAGAATTTGTTTAATATATTTGCTTTTTCCTGATCCCCGTTTATAATTTCTTCCTCATCATTTTTTAACCCCTTAAGGATCCTGCTTGGTCCTGCTCTCCTGATATAACGTGGGGTTACACAGTAACCCCGCGTCATATCACGGCGGGCCCGGCGTCATAGTGAAGCCGGGACCCGCCTCTAATAGCGCGCAGCGCCGATCGTGGCGCCGTGCTCTATTAACCCTTTAGCCGCGCGCTCAGAGATGAGCCGCGCGGCTAAAAGTGAAAGTGAAAGTTGCCGGCTAGCTCAGTCGGGCGGTTCGGGATAGCCGCGGCTAATCGCAGCATCCTGAAAAGCTGACAGGACAGTGGGAGGGCCCCTACCTGCCTCCTCGCTGTCCGATCGCCGAATGACTGCTCAGTGCCTGAGATCCAGGCATGAGCAGTCATGCGGCAGAATCGTTGATCACTGGTTTCTTATGAGAAACCAGTGATCAGCCTAGGAGATCAGTGTGTGCAGTGTTATAGGTCCCTATGGGACCTATAACACTGCAAAAAAAAGCGAATAAAGATCATTTAACTCCTCCCCTATTAAAAGTTTGAATCACCCCCCTTTTCCAATAAAAAAAAAAAACAGTGTAAATAAAAATAAACATATATGGTATCACCGCGTGCGGAAATGTCAGAATTATAAAAATATACAATTAATTAAACCTCTCGGTCAATGGCGTGCGCGCAAAAAAATTCATTTAAAAATGAATAAAAAGCGATCAATAAGTCCTATCAATGCAAAAATTGTACCGTTAAAAAAACTTAAGATCACGGCGCAAAAAATGAGTCCTCATACCGCCCCATACACGGAAAAATAAAAAAGTTATAGGGGTCAGAAGATGACAATTTTAAACGTATTAATTTTCCTGCATGTAGTTATGATTTTTTCCAGAAGTCCGACAAAATCAAACCTATATAAGTAGGGTATCATTTTAATCGTATGGACCTACAGAATAAAGATAAGGTGTCGTTTTTACCGAAAAATGTACTACGTAGGAACGGAAGCCCCCAAAGGTTACAAAATGGCGTTTTTTTTTCAATTTTGTCGCACAATGATTTTATTTTTCAGTTTCACCATAGATTTTTGGGCAAAATGACTGACGTCATTACAAAGTAGAATTGGTGGCGCAAAAAATAAGCCATCATATGGATTTTTAGGTGCAAAATTGAAAGAGTTATGATTTTTTAAAGGCAAGGAGCAAAAAACGAAAATACAAAAATGGAAACCCCCCGGTCCTTAAGGGGTTAAAGGGCCCACACTTTCATTTTTGATCTTTTTTGCTATTAATATAGTTAAAGAACATTTTGGGGTTAGTTTTACTCTCTTTGGCAATGAGTCTTTCTGTCTCTATTTTTGCGGTTTTTATCAGTTTTTTTTTAACATATTTTACTTTTTTCTCTATAGCTTTTTAATGCTTCCTCACTGCTGTCCTGTTTTAGTAGTTTAAATGCTTTATTTTTGTCATTTATTGCCCCCTTAACATTTTTGTTCATCCATATTGGTTTTCTTTTATTTCTGACCCTTTTATTCCCATAAGGTATATACATCTTGCAGTGAAAATTTAAGATATTTTTTAAAAGTCTCCCATTTAGTGTCAGTATTCTTGTTTTTGAGGACATTATCCCATATTATATTGTTAAAGGGTACTACCGTGCTGACCACTTATCCCCTATCTAAAGGATAGGGGATAAGTTGCCTGATCATGCGGGGTCCCACCTCTGGGGACCCCCGCGATCTCGCACGCGAACATCGCACCGGGTCTGATGACTGCCGATCACAGGGCCGGAGTATAGTGACGTCACGGCTCCGCCCCATGTGACGTCATGCTTCGCCCCCTCAATGTAAGTCTATGGCAGGGGGTGAGACAGCTGTCTTGCCCCTGCCATAGACTTGCATTACAGGGGCGGAGCTGTGACGTCACGATCACCGGCCCCGTCATCAGACCCGGAGCGGATGTTCGCTCCGGGGCCTGATGAGAGCTGGGTGCTGCGTGCGAGATTGCTGGGGTCCCCGCGCGATCAGGCAACTTATCCCCTATCCTTTATTTATTTATATAGCGCCTACAGATTCCGCTACAGATTCCGCTTTAGATAGGGGATACGTTGTCAGCACGGTAGTACCCCTTTAAGGGCTTCCCTGAATTGATCGAACTTTGCCTTCCCAAAGTTCATTGTTTTTGTGGCCCCTCGAGAGATTCCCTTATTCACTGCACCTCGACCATTGGTTGCTCCTAGCAACATCCTGCCTGCATCCTCCACCAATTGTAAGGATTTCTCCCTTGGGATAGCTCTGGGATCCTCCTTGACACCGCCACAGGACATGTCCCCACTTCAATCAGGAGGCAAACAGTACTTTATTCAAGTCCGGCCCCTCGCCAGCTTTATAAGACCGTTTGCAGGATAAATAAAAACATAAGACTGGAACATACAAAACCTTAAACCGTCCAGTCACTAACTAAACAATCCAGCATGCCCTGACTACCAACTGGTGGGCTTTTCCCGGCCAGTTAAACTTATGCCTCCTGCAACCTTCTGCTCACTGTTCACACACAGCGTTTGCAACTTCTTGCTGTGTGTCCCGTCCACATCACTGTTGGGGCCACTCACAGCTCGGGCTGTGTGTTCCTGCCTCCCCCTACAGCCACCTTGCTGTCTTCTGGAGAGAGCCCAGACTACTCTGTTTGACCTACCTCATTAATTAGGCCACAGGTGGAGGTTTCTTCAGGGTTAGCAAGGGAAATACACCCTTTCCTTCCCACACTGTCACACATACTATCACAAGGGGTTGATAAATTTGGCTCACATAAGCAAAAACAATAAATGACTTTAGAACTTTATAACACCATCTCCTCTCCTCTGTGACTACAGACAAGATTTATTAACTGCGACTATTTTTTAAAACTTTTTATTAATATGTATTTTAATAATGTGTTTAATGAAGTGTGTTTTATTTTTAATACTTTTCCTCCATATTCTCTCTATTTTGACATTATTTAGGTACTACTACTCCCAGCAGGGAACAGAATGTTCCCTGATGGGAGCTGTAGTACCTGCACTAAGAACAGATCACCCCGGGTGTCACTCCTGACACCCGTTGTGATTGTCCTTTATATTCCTGAAATGCAGAGCAGCAGTGCTCCACATCACTGTTATAAACTCAGGCCAGCCAGTGATGTGAATAGAAATTCACATCTCTGATTCATATTTTCCGCTCAGAGCGGTGAATGACCAGATGGTGCCCGCCAATCACCGCTTTGAGCGGCATATATGAATCAGTGATGTGAATTTCTATTCACATCACTGGCTAGAGTACAGAGCAGAGATGCGGAGCGCTGCAGAGAGTGACACCCGCTGCCGCTGCGATCTGTCCCTTAGTGCAGGTACTACTGCTCCCAACATGGAGTACACTCTGCTCCATGTTGGGAGCTGTAGTACCTGCTCTAATAGACAGAACACAGTGGGTGTCACTCCCTACAGCCATTGTGATCATCCCTTACAATCAGGAGAAGCGAGCGGCATGCCACACTTCTCCGCTTCTCTGCCCGGCATTGTACTTGTCTGTGAGGTGAAGTTCTCTTCACATCATAGATTTCGGCACCTGATTGAAAATTTATATTGTGGTAGCCCTTGGGGGGTGTATGGTAGGGATGGTATGATGTTGGTATATGAGGGGTTAATATTAACCCAGTCACTCGTGACGCCAGGGTCAGGGCTGGTATGCTGAATCTGTGTTCCGGCCTATCGCCGCCCTTCCCAGAAGCGATAGGCGCAATAAAATGACAGAAGGTCCACAAGCAGATTTAACTTAAACTTGAATAACTTTACTGCAGTGCTTGCAATATCCAATGCGTAGTAACAATCTCATATAACAGTTCTTAGGTTGCTTAGCGACTGGCAGAAGTTGCGGACCTTGCATTAAACTTATAGTCTCTGAATTTAGGGAGTGATGTGCAGATCCGTCCGGATTTAGGGGAAATATTGGGTCCGGTGATACTGCAGAGTGCTTAGGCGATGACACACTCTATAATTTAGATCATTCAGCCGTTGCCGCAAGGCTCAGGCCTAACTTACTGCTATACAGGTCTTGCTTGCTTGCTATCCCAGGAACAAGAGAGAGATAAGATGGCCGCCGCTCCCTTATATGGGCAAGGGGCGTGGCGATTTTGATTGGTCCGAACGTCTGCCACTCACTTTATATGGTATCATGGGATTGCTTACATCACAGGATCTATATACATTGAAAAACCCCAAATGAGGCTAGAGATACCAAAGTGAAGCCTGGAACGCATCCAGAATGAGGCTTGGAATGCATCACATGACCCGAAGGCCCTGCGACACCCCGGAAACAAGTAATTAACCATTTATATGCAGAAATAATACTATTTACATTATTCTATGGATAAATTAGGAATCTATACACTATAATAGAGGCGACTAGGGGTAGACTGACTAACAGATATTACTAAGTCCTAGGGACTCTGGCTATGGGGACCCATAGATAAATAAGTACCGTATGAAATGCGGTACTGGGACACCACAATATAAAATGTAGTTCTAAAATATAAATATTTATTTCCCTACAATTTCTTACCTCCATAATATATCTTTTTATTTAATTTTTTTAATGGTAACTTACTAAATTTCATAACAAAAAAAGCTAACTCCATCCCTTTGGATCGCTAAAGTGAAAAAAGAATAAAAACCACCTGCTTTAATGCCAATGTTAAAACCCACATGGCTTTTTTTTATTTTTCCTGAAAAAAAAGCAAAGTCTCAACAAGAGGTAGTCTTTGAAAATCCTCCATTGACCCCAAAATAGCTGAAAAATGCCAAAAGGATTAATGCTGGAATTCCACTAGTTTTTTTTGGGGGAAAAACGCCAATTCTGCCTCATGGCGTTTTTTCGGCCAAAAAACTCTGAGGCCAGATGTTAGCTGTAAATCAATGAGAAATCACAAAATTCTTTTTCCACTTTGCGTTTTTCAGTTTGGCGTTCTTTTAATCCTTTTTGGTGTATTTTCACACTCTTTCAGTTCCTTGGCGATTATACCAAATCGCAGCATGGAGCCTATGGTGTTTTTTCCATGAAATCATGACGTTTTTCTCCCATAGAAGTCTATGGGAGTAAAAAAAAATGCCATGGGTGTTTTAACTTTGACGTTTTTGCAGGAGGTTTTTATTCTTTTTTGGACTTTAGCGATCCAAAAAGTGATGGATATACCATTTTTTTAATAAAATGTCATTAAAAAATAATAATAAACATACAGTAGTGATGGAAAAAATAGTATTTAATAAAAAAAAAATCTTTTTTATAACAAAATTTTTATAAATTTTTAAACAGGGATCAATTTATGTGTGTGGACAGGGCAGTAAAAATATAGCCGACAATAATAAAAATGTAGTGTGTGTGTTTTTCACTTTTTTTCTTTATTTTTTAAATTTTTTAGGTTGTACTACTACTCCCAGCATGGAACACACTGTTCCATGATGGGAGTAGTAGTACATGTACTAATTGACAGATCTCCCCGTGTCCGTTGCGATCCTTCTGTATCATTTATAGATACGGCCGGCCACTCTTCTATGGTCCCCTGCACTGCCGTATATTTACACCTATTCATATTTCTCGCAGAGAACTGTGATTGGCCAGATGGTTACAGCCAATCACAACTCTCTATTGGAAATATTTATTGGTGTATACATACATCAGTTCAGGGGACCATAGAAGAGCGGCCACCCGCCTGCATCTACACATTATACAGGAGGATCACAGCGGGTGTCAGAAGTGACATCCGCTGTGATCTTTCATTAACTGCAGGTACTACAGCTCCCAGCATTGAGCACACTCTGCTCCATGCTGGGAGCTGTAGTACCTGCATTAATAGATCGCAACAGGTGTCAGAAGTTACACTAGCTGTAATCTGTCTATTAATGCAGGTACTACAGTTCCCAGCATGGAGCAGTGTGCGCTCCATGATGGGAGTAGTAGTACCTGCAGTTAAGGACAGATCACAGTGGGTGTCACTCCTGCACTATTGCAGAGATGCGGAGCGGCTTTCTCCTGCGCTCCGCATCTCTGCACTGTACTCCGGCCAGTGATATGAAGAGAACATCACTCATTCATATTTCCCTCAGAGAGCGGTGATTGGCTGCAACCATCCGGACAATCCCCACTCTGGGCAGAAAATATGACTGAGTGATGTTCTATTCCTGTCACACTGGCCGGAGTACAGAGCAGAGATGCAAGCGCTGTATAGAGCAGCTCCACATCCCTGCTATATTATGGACCATCGCATTGGGTGTCAGGAATAACACCCGGGGGGATCTGTCTATTAGTACATGTACTACTACTCCCATCATGGAACAATCTGCTAGGAGTAGTAGTACTACCTAAAAAATAGAGAGAGAAAAAGTGAAACACACACACACACTTTATTAAAAATCAATTTTGTTATAAAAATAAAAAAATTGTTAAATACTTATTTTTCCATCCCTTCCCTACTGCATCCTTTTTTTTTTTTTTTTTTTGGTGCCCAACAAATTTTGAAAAAAAGCCAAAGGGGCCAAATAAGGCAAATTCCACACAAAGGTAAAAACTAGAGATGAGCGAAGTTACAGTGTTTCGATTCGTCACAAACTTGAGCTTGGCAGTTGCTGACTATAGTGCTCTGGTGGGCTGGAAAAGGTGGATACATTCCTAGGAAAGAGTCTCCTAGAACTATATCCACCTTTTCCAGCCCACCGGAGCACCTGAAAGCTGAACTAATTTATGCAGGAAAAGTCATCAACTGCCGAGCCGAGAAGTTCATGACCAATCGAATCACTGTAATTTCGCTCATCTCTAGTAAAAACGCAAGAAAAAATGCCAAAACTCAGGGAAAAACAGTGGCAGTTTTTCTGGCGTTTTTAAGCCTAAAAAAACGCAGCACAAAAACCTCAGTGGTATCCTAGCCTTAAAAAGCGCCCAACTGAAAAATGCCAAGTGGATATGGCATTTTGCAGTTCCCTATTAACTTCTAGCTAACATCTGGCTGCAGCGGGTTTTTTTTTCTTTCTTTAAGGAAAAAAAACGCTGTGTGGCAGGATGGACATTTTTTTTGGCCGTTTTTTGCTGAAACATCTTAGTGAAATTTCAGCCTAAGGAGTCAAAATACTCATGTCAGTGCAATATTTCAGTTTTTTTCTTTTAGTAAATTTTTCTTTATTTTAGAAAATATAACAAAATATAAAAAATTGCTAAAGTGTTTGAAAATTTTTGGAATGCACTGAATGTCTCCCTCTGTATTTTTCATTCTGTTTGGCCTGATCTCAGTGACATACACTATATACTCATGTTATAATGATATAATCTCAGATCTGCATGCTGGCAGCTATGATTCTTCCTATAATCCCCTTTGTCATACTGCAGACCACCACACACTGGAACTGCTGCCCCAGAAGCTTACAGTCTAAATAATGTCAGAAGGCATCAAGTCATTGGCGACCCATGTTTAAAACACAGGCAGGGACTTTATAAATCAGTGTTTCTGTATATATTCTGCATACATTCATAGGACCTACTCACTTTGGTGGATTGGACGATTGCTTGGCACCAGCAAAATGACTCCGAGCCTCAGTCGCTCCATTATAATACACACAGTTAAGTATACTAATGCAGGGGTTAAAGGTCAAGCCTGGTTGCAGACATGGCTGAATGTTTTTTCAATGGACTAATTTGCAGCTTGTCAGTCTCCATCTTTGCTCAGGATCTGGGTTCCTCCGGCTCTGGGGTCATAATCTGGCATCAGAATTTCTAAGCACAGTGGGGGAGAATACAATATATTTTTTTATAGTATTTTTTTTCATGATGTGGCCTGTGACCTTGTGATGCTGGGGAAGCCTGGGGTGCCAATGCTTTGTGGGGTGCACATATGAGATGCTGGGAAGTCTGCCTTATCGAGTAGTATGTATCACTAATGGGTTGTCAGCCAGCATGGTGCACTACACGCTATCATGTTACTGGCACCCTGTATATTGCCTTATCTGTGTGCAACTATAATACTAAGCAGCTACCCCCCTCATGAATAGTAGACATTTGAGTGGTTGTTCATCAGTATTTTGCACCTGTGCAACCTCCATATAGCATTGTGGCTGATCTGCAGCATAGTGGGAGTAGATGTTTAACCTGCCCTTATATCATGAGAGTGCAACTTGACACTAATAGGCTCCAATGTCTCCACAGGCACATACCTGGTTAAAGTGTAAAACACAGCTGGTTTTGTGCACATTTACTAAGTAATGTGGTGACCCAGTATGGGAGGTGTTGCCCTGTGCTTCTGCTGTCCTGTCAGGCAGCCTCCTTCAGTGTCCCCAAGGCCTCCTGCACTTGTTTCCCCATTGTAAATTTGTTTTACCATGTAAAGTGTTATAAAATGTAATGTTTCTTTAAGAGTTATACCATGTGATTGTTATCCAGGAGGTATCAGTGTCCAGGTGACCCCAAGAGTGACCTATGGGCTCCCTGCTAGTTTCCCCCATATAAGCCCTGGTTGGAGCTAGCTTCTCTCTCTTTGAGCTCTGCTCTTCTGCTAAGCTGTGGTCCAGTGCAGTCGTGCCTAGTGTGTGTGTCCAGATTGTTGGACACCTCAAAGTCAAGTCCTGCAGCCACCATAATTTCAAGTATGCTAAAGTCACAGCTTTATGAGTCAAGTCAAGTCAGTCCCTGTCATCTGTCAAGTCAGCGTGGTCTGCATTCATTTATCCAGTCCTACTACAAGTGCCAGCAAGCCCTTAAGGTCTCTGCATCACTGGTCACCTCCTTGGGCCCCGAATGAACTGTATAGACTTTACCAACTGTCTACCCTCAGTAAAGCTACCATTGTCCATAACTTGTCGTCAGTCTTTATTGTCCCCCGTGCCTAGCCTAGGATCCAGCGGTATACCTTTTGGGTGGTTATAGGCGAAACCACACCCTGGCTTCATGAATACAAGGGGTTAATGCCTTCTGCCCCTAGGGTAACAATATCTGCTCTGCACCACACACCCCGCTGCCACAGTAATTAAATGCTATATTTTGTTCACTGGCATCAAATATGTTAGTATTTAAAGGGACTGAATGCAATGATCACTGCTTCAACCTTTACACGTAAGTCCATGTGTGATTCATATCACCTATAACTCTGCAGACTGCAGGGTGAGTGCCAGAAGCCAATGCCTTCTCTGAGTATTCAGCTCCTAATCTAACATATTCTTAAAGAGGTACTCCAGTGGAAAAAAAATTTCTGGTGCCACAAAGTTAAACAGATTTGTGAATTACTTCTGTTAAAAAATCTTCATCCTTCCAGTACTTATTAGCTGCTATATACTACAGAGAAAGTTCTTTTCTTTTTGAATTTCTTTTTTTTTCTGTCCATGGTGCTCTCTGCTGACACCTCTCTCCTGATCAGGAACTGCTCAGAACAGGAGCAAATCCCCATAGCAAACCTATGCTGCTCTGGACAGTTCCTGATACAGACAGAGGTGTCAGCAGAGAGCACTGTGGACAGAAAAAAAAATCAAAAAACTAAAGAACTTTCTCTGTAATATACAGCTGCTAATAAGTACTGGAAGGATAAAGATTTTTTTTAATGGAAGTTATTTACACATTTTTTCAAAGAGATACCCCTTTAAAGAGATGCATGTTGGTGATAGCAGCAAATTAGGTTTCCTCTACTATGGAATTTAGCCATAAAGGGACCCTGTCCTCTCCTAACATTGGGTATTTGTTGAGTCCAAGGGCCATTGCTTCTTCCTCCAAACCGATGTAAGTGTTATGATTAAGGCTTCAGACACATTTGCCACAAGGGTCAGTACCCACCGAGTCTCATGGGAATACCAAGCTGTCAATCACACTTCCTGCTTATAAATTGCAAGAGCAACATGGAGTGATTAGGCTCAAATGTAGGAGATCCGTCAACTTCCCTGACTCTCCCACACTCCAGGCTTCTACTAATAAATAGGAACCTTTTTGGAACTAGTTTACTAAGGATCAGTTTTTGGAATTGTGTAAAGCTTTGGTTTAATAAAGAGACATTTGTCTTGTCAATACTTTCAAAAAATTCTGCAAATGTCAATCAAACTGGGGCCATTACAGTACCCTGTGTCTGATTTGGCAGTAGATATTGCATATAGCTTCTGGAGGTGGGGTTTTGGCACCTCTGGCACAGTGCAAGACAGACCTTTTGTGAGATTAGGCAGTGGCCAGTGTCTAGAAAATCACTGAAGAGTGTACCAGTGGGCTGTGAGAGAGAGGTCAACAAGTTACTGAAGCCTGAGGAAGAGTGAAGTTCATCTGGCTGTTGATCGAGGACATCAAGAGTGAGAACTACAGGTCCTCCTGGGCAAGAGGCATATATGAGAATTAGTGGCATTGTAAAGGCCCAACAGGTTTAGCAATAGGATTTATTACCCACAGCTTGGAAAAACATCATAAGGCCTAGTTCACCTGATGGAATTTACAAGTGGAAACCAGCAGAAAAATTCAGATCAGAAATTCCGTTGCAGAAAAGTCCCATTGTTTTAATGGGATTCTGCTGTACCATGCACACGGCAGAATTTCTGCACCGGAAACATTGGCGACAGGGCTTGTCCAATGAGTTGGCGTCTACTGCAGAGGGAATGTCTGGCTGGAAAAAAAAAAAAAAAGTGATGCTGTGTGAACATAACCTAGAAGTTTCAGATTGGGATAGAACATGTTCTGTGTATGGTGGAAATTGCTCACGTCTACAGGTGACAAGTGCAATATACATCAGACATAAGGTGTGGATTGTGATTATGATTGATGTTGAACTATGATCTATTAAACTGGCACTTTATAAGAGACAGTAATCCTGTGAAAGACTGTGTAGACTCAAAAGACTGCACACATAACCATCACAACACCTCTTTAGGCATCCGACTTTGTTAGACAAGAGGCTGGTGCATGACCAAGTGTTTCTGCCAGTATATTAGGACTTTATTTATCACCGAGCCCAGTGAACCCCGTTTTTATTAGATCTTTAGGGTATAATTAGCTTGCAGAACTTTCAAACTTTATTAGACTTGGCTCGTGTGAACGTGGCATCCGGTTATTATTAGCAGAAGGAATGGCGTTTTGTTGCCTGAATGAATGGAGAAAGTACTATCCAATTATTATTTGCATTATGTGACATACAGCTCCTAGGCCAATTAAAAGAAAAGATAGGGATGGGTTTAAGAGGCTGATATGCACTGCATTGCGGCCGCCATCTTGGAGAAAAAGCTCACAGAGAGAGAGAGAGAGAGAGAGAGAGAGAGAGAGAGAGAGAGAGAGAGAGAGAGAGAGAGAGAGAGAGAGAGAGAGAGAGAGAGAGAGAGAGAGAGAGAGAGAGAGAGAGAGAGAGAGTGCAGACAGCGCACAGGAACTACTGACCCCAAAAGCATTTATCCAATACAAAGCAAGCTGAGCAAAGCATTGAGCAGAGGGCTGACCTCAAACTATGATCTCCTATCACCTCCCTCCATTACTGTGTCAGTTAGTGCACTACAGATCCAAGCAGTGTCGCTGCAGAATGAGCCCATAAAAGCAGATTACAAAACAAAACAAGCTGAGCAAAGCTTTGAACAACGGGATGACCTCAAACAGTGACCTCCTGTTACCTCCCTGCATTACTGTGTCCAGTTGGTGCACTACAGATCCCAGCAGTGCCAGTGCAGAATGAGCCCATAAAAGCTATCACATTACAATACTAAGCAAGCTAAGCAAAGCATAGCCAGGGCCACATAGAGCACCATTAAAAGGCCTGACTGAAAGTATCAATAGTCCACCACTGCCTGTTTATTGCTGGCTACTACAACTTCCACCAGTCCACCACTGCCTGCTCTCTTATGGCAACTACTTGCACTAGTACACCAGTCCCTGTTTCCACTGGCTACTTCAACTGCCACCAGTCCACCACTGACTGCTGTCTTCTGCCTACTATTAGCACTAGTCCACCACTACCTGTTGTCCACTGGCTACTACTAGGACTAGTCCACCACTGCCTGTTTTCTGCTGGCTACTACAGCTATCACTATTCCACCACCTTTGCTGCTGCTATTATCATCCATGCCTAAGCATACACAACCCATGATCCTTAAAAAGGAATAATTTTTTTCAGCTTTTTCTGCAAAAGCTATTTCTTCTTCTCCCAAAGTAACAACTCCCAAAAGGGAGAATTTGTTATATATTTTTTCAACTTTTTTTTTTACATTTTTTAAATTTGTTTATTAGAAGTTTCATAAAATTACAACAATGCTGATTAAGATATAGACATCACAGGATAACATATCCAATCTTCTATTCTTCAATGCATTGCTGTATAAACCAAGAAAACATTCCTCTTCCACATTTTATTTTTTTCGCCCCCTGACGAAGCCCATACGCGAAACGTGCGTTGGGGTGTTGGTGCTTGGCGTTCCTGGCTTGTGGGTTTATGACAGGTAGCTTTTTTAGGTATTTTTTCTTTTCCAATTTTTGGGTTTCTATTTTGTTTATATTACTGTATTGCTGCTCCCTATCTTATACTTATGTATGTTAGACGCTATATCTACATTGTACTACACTAGGAATCTGCAGTTTTGCCAGTTATATATTGTACATGTTCTTTATTGAATACCTACATTACCCATACCAGATTCACCGGCACTTGTTGTCTCCTGCCTAAGGTTATCCTCTGCCTTTTTAATCATTTTAATTGTTTGTCTTTTTCTGTTTAATAAAGATTGTTATACCTTTTTGAAATATTATTAGTATCGTTGGTCTTTGTTTTTTGGTTATATATTGGTACCCCCGGGACCTACATACGGCGCTTAAATGCTTGCCGTGTATTTCTTTGGCTAACTGAGTTGTAGTTTAGCAACATCTGGAGTCTCCCTGTTTGGGAGGACACTGTTAGAGAGGTCTGTTCACATTATACAAAATGGACAATGTGAATAGAGCCTTACACCCTTACCTGCCTGGCTCCCTTCTGTAGCTCTGCCCCCTAATGACATAATCACTAGGGGTGGAGCTACACGTGCCCAGCGGGGACAGGGAGCGAGGGAGGTAAGTGGACCTTATCTCCTGTTTACACCTATATACAGCTAGCTTTATAGATATATTCTGTATACTGCCCAAAAGGGCTATAGGAGCAGGGAGTCCTGTCAGTCTGGTGATTGGATTCCCGGCTCCTGTATAGTATACACGGGTACACTATGCCCCCCTGTATACTATAGGGCCTGGGGAGGTGAGTAGTGATGCTATACATCACTCCTCATCTTCTTACACTCTATGGACCGGGCGCTCAGCATCTGACCCACAGAGTGGTACCTGAAGACAGTGAGAAAACTACCACAGGGTACAAATTTGGCTGTTTCCACACACAGGGTAAACTGTCAAAACACTGGGGAAATCAGTGGCAGTTTTCCTGGCATTTTTGCTAGTGGTAAAAAACCTCAGTGGAATCCCAGCCTAAAACTACTTAAACACATTCGTAGGTGGCCCTAGCAATGTTATGCAGAACTTTAGAGCTCTTAGGCACTGTTATACACATGTTTTGAGGCTTGCTTCATGCTTGTTCGTGGAAAACCAGTTGACCGTTAACCAAACTTTTTCGGGAAATTCTGTGAACCCACCAAGCAAAACTTTTGAAAAGTTCCCTCAACTCTAGATCTTAGTTTGGCTTGTAGTTTTCAGCACAAGTTTCTCAGGATACAGTTCTACATTTCCATCAAGCCAGCTCATATAGATTAATTTGATGAATCTACATTTATATGGTGGACATGTAAAGCTTTAACCAATAAAGCATAGAAATGTGCTAATAATGTAACCAAGGAGTCATTTGTAGGAATTGTGCTTTGCAGTTTTAGCTAATAATTAAAGGGACTCATCTATAGTCCTTTCTTCTTTCTATATCCCTCCTTCAATACTTCCTTCCTTTAGAGATTCCATTCTCCATCCCTCTCTTTCCTACTTGACAATCACACTAGGGTGAGGAGGGAACCCAATTTCTGTTCCAAAGACAAACTTTGTATAGCTCTATGTGTATGCCCAGGTAGCAAGTTTATCAATTGAACTCCAAACACTCCTCCTTAAAGGGGTACTCCAGTGAAAAACTTTTTTTTTAAATCAACTGGTGCCAGAAAGTTAAACAGATTTGTAAATTACTTCTATTAAAAATTCTTAATCCTTCCTGTACTTATTAGCTGCTGAATACTACAGTGGAAATTATTTTCCGTTTGAAACACAGAGCTGTCTGCTGACATCATGAGCACAGTGCTCTCTGCTGACATCTCTGTCCATTTTAGGTACTGTCCAGGATAAAAGGAAATCCCCATAGCAAACATATGCTGTTCTGGACAGTTCATAAAATGGACAGAGATGTCAGCAGAGAGCACTGTGTTCGTGATGTCAGCAGACAGTTCTGTGTTTCAAAAAGAAAATAATTTTCGCTGTAGTATTCAGCAGCTAATAAGTACAGGAAAGATTAATATTTTTTTAATAGAAGTAATTTACAAAGAGAGGCAAAAAAAAAAAAAAAAAAAAACTTTTCACCAGAGTACCCCTTTAAGGCTCACACAGTGCTGCCAGTAAAATGAGTCAGTGCGACCAGATTCATAAGGCTAGGATTCCACTTGGGTTTTTTTCTGGCAGTTTTTGGAATACTACCACTGCAGTTTTTGAGACAAAGTCAGAAGTGGATCCATAAGGGAGGAGAAGTTATTGTGTAATTTTATGTCTTATACTTGTCTTTGTTTGTACCCCATAATTGTAATCGCTATATAAATAAATAAATAAAATAAGTGTAAGTCCTTACTTTATATGTCCTATTCCTTTTGAATAAATTTCTGGCTTTGGCTCCAAAAACTGCCAGAAAAAAACCCAAGTGGAAACTTAGCCTTAAGGAATAAATAAAGTTTATTGCATACAATAAAGCCGGACCGGTCAACTGGTAATAGCGAAGATCAAAGTTTGCCTATTGAAATGAATGGCATCTGTTAATTTCAATTTCATTTCAGTTTCTAAAAATTCTTCAACGGAACTGAGGAATAGAAATAAAAAATGCTGACGTGACCCCAGCCTTACAAGTGCTCATATAAAGTGAGTGTATTACACTGCCCCTCCCTGCATCAGCGTCTTCAGAAGAAATCAGATTGCGTGTTACAAGAACCCCCCAGAATTCTATTAAGACGTTACTCATTAATCTTGTCTTAACTTTGGAATGTAGGCGGCAGAGGAAAGTTCTGACCACAGTTTAATTGCTTCCAAAGTTATGTTGTGTTCTTATAAAAGGATCTTCTTGCTGCCTGGACTGATGGATTTAAGAAACACAAGTAGCATTAGGACTGCATTAAGATAAATAACATAGGAGGGGAGAATCATTCTGCAAGAAGCCTATGTACAGAATCACACACAAGTCAGTCCATCCGTTACATTTTTATAAATATTTTATTATATCTTTTCTGGTGACAACACTGAAGAAATGACATTCTGCTACAATGTAAAGCAGGGAGTGCAAAGCCTGTATAACAGTGTTTAATGTTGTGTCCCCTCAAAATAATACAACACACAGTCATTAATGTATAAACCTTTGCATCAAAAGTGGGTATTGGGTACCATCTTTGACCAAAGAAGTTGTCTGAACATGCTCAGCATCGTAGCCAGAGCTTGTCTTTGGGATATACCGTAGATGTTCTGCCAGCATTGCTGTAAAAATTGAAGGGGTTGGGGGTCAGCCTGTCAGTGTTCAGACCATACCCTACACACTGCATCACATTGGTCTGCATGGCCACTGAAGACAAACAGACTATGTCCTGTTCTCCGATGAGACCAACATAAACTATCAGATGGTTTTTAAAGTGCGTTCGGCAACGACCAGGTGAGAAGTGTGTATTGTCTACAGTCAAGCATGGTGGTGGGAGTGTCATGGTCTGGGTCTGCATGAGTACTGCTGGCACTGGGGAGCTACAGTTTATTGAGGGAACCATGAAAGCCAACATGTACTGTGACATACTGAAGCAGAGCATGATCCCCCTTCTGGAGACTGGGCTGCAGGGCAGTATTCCAAGATGACAATGACCCCAAACACACATCCAAGATGACCACTGCCTTGCTAAAGAAGCCGAGGGTAAAGGTGATGGACTACATTAATGACTGTGTGTTGAGGTATTTTGAGAGGACACAACATTTTAGGCTCCTTCCACAATACCGTTTTCGTCCGGTAGGTGACGTCCGTTAGGAAGATAGCGGGAGAAAAATTTGTGCATGTCATGTCTTTTTCTCCCCCTATCATAATGGGACTTATAACGGACGTTAGAGGAATCCCAATCAAGTGAATGGCATCCTTTTTGCCCATTATAACTCTCGTTTTGCTCCGTTACAATTGTAGAGTGTAATTCCTTCAGTGTTGTCACATGAAATGATATAATGCAGTGCAAAAGTGTCCATAGTTTATAAACTAGGAATAAGTAAAAAAATAAATAAAAGAAAAGGCCATGTATCAGCTGTAAAAATGCTTACTGTCCTTACTTATGAAGAAGTAATAACTGAGTTACTGAAGTGAATCACAGAGATTTTGCTTGAGAACATGAAGATCCTGTTGATGACAATCACTGGTATATGAAGCTAGACAGCAAATTTACCCCAGGGACACATTGGGACAATAAGGTTTCATAGTTACTTGGTGAATGGGTAATGAACAAGGTTGAAAAAAGGCAAGCATCCCTCTAGTTCAACCTTAACCCCTTAAGGACACATTTTTTGCATCGTGTTCTTTATCTTTTTTTTTTTATTGGTGCTACTTTTGCATATATATATATATATATATATATATATATATATATATATATATATAGCACTGATCAGTGTTATCTCCAATCTGATTAACCTTTCAGATGCTGTGATCAATATTGATCACGGCATCTGCAGCAAATTAGATCAGCCATCAGAACCGCTGCATTGCTGCAGATGCAGTGATCAATATTGATCACAGCATCTGAGGGGTCAATTGCAGACATCAGCTGATAGCAGCCAGGACCTGAAGTCTATGATAGGAGCACAGCTTCTGCACTCGCTTCATAGCCACAATGGGACTCAGGACACACATTTACATCCTGGTGAGCTAAGTCCTAGGTGATCTGGTGGACATTTTTTTTTAAATCAACTGTTGTCAGAAAGTTAGACAGGTTTGTAAATTACTTCTATTTAAAAATCTTAATCCTTCCAGTACTTATCAGCTGCTGTATGCTCAACAGGAAGTTGTATTTCTTTCTGGAATTATTTTCTGACTGACCACAGTGCTCTCTGCTGACACATCTGTCCATGTCTGGAACTGTCCAGAGTAGGAGCAAATCCCCATAGCAAACCTATTCTGCTCTGGACAGTTCCTAACACAGACAGAGGTGTCAGCAGAGAGCACTGTGGTCAGACTGGAAAGAAATTCAAAAGGAAAATAACTTCCTCTGTAGCATACAGCAGCTGATAAGTACTGGAAGGATTACGATTTTTAAATAGAAGTAATTTACAAATCTGTTCAACTTTCTAGCACCAGTTGATTTAAAAAAAATTTTTTTTCACTGGAGTACCCCTTTAAACCCTACTATAATGATCCAGAGGAAGGCAACCATGAGGTAGATACCACTTGCCCCAAAACAAAGGAAAAATTGGCGACTTTAATATGGCAAGCAAAACAAATCTCTAAATCCGCTTTCTAGCAACAAAATTTTTTTTAACTCCAAACACTTAGTTCGGGACACTAAGGGGGACATTTATCAAAGCATTTAGTAGTTTTTTTTTGCTTAAAATTGTTGCAAAAAAGTCGCACGTGCGACTACGCTCTTTTTTCTGCGACTTTTTGCATGTTCAATATCCTAAGCAAAAAATAAAAATCTTGCTTACCAAAGCAAAAAGTGATTTTTGACTTGCAGTGGTCAGAGATTTATCAAGTGTGAAAGTCGCAAAAAAGTCGCATTGCATGAAAAAACCTACTAAATTTACTCCAGCTCAGACATGGAGCAGAAAAAACCACTACCAAAGCAAAAAAAGAAAAAGTGCTTAAGTGAACGAAATTTATCAACAGGCTGAAAGCAGTTGATAAATAAGTCGCACATAAGCAAAAAAATTGTAAGAAAAAAATAACTAAAAAAAGGAATACATAAGCAAACATTGATAAATGTCCCCCTAAAACAATTGACATGTAAAAGCAGGGCTGCCCTGTCGACAAGGTTACTGTTTTTTAGAGTGATTCTGAATCTCTTCCTACTTGTGGTGTTCATTGTGGAATTAGTGCTTGTCCCAGTAGACTTGTTCATTTCCTTAAAGTATCTGCGAGCTGTTCACATCACTTATTATTTCCACTTATGTGCCATTCAAACTTTATTTTCCACTTTGGTTTTAGATTTTTTAGGGAAAAATGGGACTAATGGAAGAAAAGGACGACAGGTCACAGAACAAGAGGGGAAATCCGCTGCTCTCCACATAGATTTGGGGGAATGTACTAGTCTCCTTTGCAATGAGCTGAAGTGGTTTGCAAACATTTCGCCAGTCTCTGAGGTTGGAACACACAATCTCTTAAGAGTTTTGCCTCTTCAGTTCCCCAAAAAGGAAGTTACAGTCATTTTTCAGCCGGTTAAATGCCAAGATTAAACTGCACTGACTCACATACTGCATGCACTTTCCTGGCTCATTGTAGTCGTCTTAGGAGTGATTTCCTTGCCAGGCAAAGACCAAGTTCCTTTTTTTTTCCGCCTGAATCCATATTAGATCTTTTGACCTTTTCTACATGAAGTCATAGAATATTGTTCCAGACCTTAAGAATAAAGGGAAAAATACTTGAATCAAACTATGTGATACAAACGTCTGTGCCCTCAGGAACTCGGCATGGAATCTCGAAAGTAGTGAATTCTAATTAAGGAATAAAGAAAACTTCCTGTTAATTTAATCTTCATTAGTTTTCTCTGCATAACAGGACATTTTATAAGTTAGGTATATAAGTCAAGTCAATATGTAGCGAAAGAGGAAAGTGTACTTAGAGCCTTTGGCAAAGTGTCATTTGGACCTTTCATGTCTAGGACAACCACTGGCCATACGGGTATGGTTGCAGAGTGCACAGATGAATTAGTACAGCATGGGAGTATCATGCAGAAATACCAATGAATGCTAGAAATAAACATATAAGGTAAAAACATGAAAAAAGACTGTGATAGAAAACAGGATTTAAAAAATAAATAAATTACAAATGAAGAGGGACAACCCATAATAATGCAAATAAGTTAGGGGTACCAAATAGATAAATGCAGCACAAAAAGAGTCAGTACCCATAAAGAAGATCAGATTTATAGTTATAAGGAAACTGTCATCAGATCTTACCCTATATAACCATTGGCAACAGGTGGAATCCAGGGAAATAGGTGTTAAAATGTCCCATGCTGTTTTAGCCAGGGAGCATTTCTTTCTGAGGTAGTCATTGCAGCTCTGGGCTGTACTTACACCCACTCTGGCTTGACTGAAACCCGGGTACCGTTGTCGTCATTTCTGGCACCAAAATCTTGTGCAGGCCCACAAGCCGTGCTATCCCTGTGAATTATGCTGGGCTCACAAGACTTCAGGAAGCAGAGCAGATCGGTAGTGCCCGAACTGTCAATCACACCCAAGGATGCGTTAATACAGCCCAAAACCACAGTAAATAACTCAGAAAGAACAAGTCGGGGACTACTTCATAGGAAGAAAAAACATACACCTTTAATTAAATTGCATGTTGACTAATGCTTGAAGTCTGTCCAATAAAACAGAGGAACTGGAATGGTTGATGTCTGAGGAGGATTATGACATAGTGGGTATAACAGAGACTTGGTTGGACGATAGCTGGGACTGGGCGGTCAACATACAGGGTTATAGTCTATTCTGGAAGTATCGGACAAAACGGAAAAGAAGAGGAGTTTGTCTATATGAAATAGAGTCTGAAGGCCGGGGACGATATATGGGAGGGAAATGATAATATGGAGTCATTATGGGTAGAAATATATGGAGATGAAAATAAAAAAATTCTGATAGGGGTTCGCTATAAGCCACCAAACATAATGGAAGAGCCAGAAGATCAATTACTGAGGTAAATAAACAAGGCAGCAAATCAGAATGATGTTATAATAATGGGGGACTTTAACTATCCTGATATAAACTGGGAGACAGAGACCTTTGAATCTCATAAAGGAAACAGGTTTCTGACTATAACTAAAGACATTTATCTGTCCCAAATGGTACAGGCCCCGACCAGAGGGGGCGCCCTACTAGACTTAATATTAACCAACAGACCTGACAGAGTATCTAATGTGCAAGTAGAAGGACACCTATGAAATAGTGATCATAATATAATACATTATAGCTTGTTCTTCAATTAGGGAATCTCTCGAGGGGCCAAAAAACATTGTACTTTAGGAAGGCAAAGTTTGATCAATTCAGAAAAGCCCTTAACAATATAAACTGGGATAATGTCCTCAAAAACAAGAATACTGACACTAAATGGGAGACTTTTAAAAATATCTTAAATTCTCACTGTAAGATGTATATACCTTATGGTAATAAAAAGATCAGGAATAAAAGAAAACCAATATGGATGAATAAAAAAGTTAAGGGGGCAACAAATGACAAAAATAAAGCATTTAAACTACTAAAACGGGACGGAAGTGAAGAAGCATTAAAAAGCTATAGAGAAAAATTTAAAATATGTAAAAAATAGATAAAAGCCGCAAAAATAGAGACAGAAAGACTCATTGCCAAAGAGAGTAAAATGTTTTTTTTTAACTATATAAATAGCAAAAAGGTAAAAAATGGAAGTGTTGGCCCTTTAAAAAATGATGAGGAGGAAATTATATACTGGGATCAGGAAAAAGCAAATATATTAAACACATTCTTCTACACTGTATTAACCGAGGAAAATGAAATGCCAGGTGAAATACAGCCAGATAAAGTAAACTCCCCAGTACAGGTCACCTGTCTAACCCAGGAAGAAGTACAGTGCCTCCTACAAAAAATCAAAATAGACAAATCACCAGGTCCAGATGGCATTCACCCCCGTGTTCTAAAGGAAATAAGTAATGTAATAGACAGAACCCTATTTTTAATATTCAGGGACTCTATAGAAAGAGGGACTGTTCCCCATGACTGGCGCATGGCAAATGTGGTGCCAATATTTAAAAAGGGGTCAAAAGGTGACCCAGAGAATTATAGGACTGTTCGTTTAATCTCTGTTGTATGTAAATTGTTTGAGGGTTTTCTAATGGATGCTATTTTGGAGAATCTTGATAAAAATAAATGCATGACACCATATCAGCATGGCTTTATGAGGGTTCAGTCCTGTCAAACTAACCTGATCAGCTTTTACGAGGAGGTGAGCTCCAGACTGGACCAGGGGCAATCGCTGGATGTCGTATATCTGGATTTTTCCAAAGCATTTGATACAGTGCCACATAAAAGGTTTGTGCATAAAATGAGAATGCTCGGGCTGGGGGCAAATGTGTGTAAGTGGGTAAGTAACTGGCTCAGTGATAGGAAATAGAGGGTGGTTATTAAAGGGGTATTCCAGGCAAAACCTTTTTTTATATATATCAACTGGCTCCGGAAAGTTAAACAGATTTGTAAATTACTTCTATTAAAAAATCTTAATCCTTCCAATAGCTATTAGCTTCTTAAGTTTTCTGTCTAACTGCTCAATGATGATGTCACGTCCCGGGAGCTGTGCATGATGGGAGAATATCCCCATAGAAACTGCACAGCTCCCGGGACGTGAGTCATCAGAGAGCAGTTAGACAGAAAACAACAACTCAACTTCAGAAGCTAATAACTATTGGAAGGATTAAGATTTTTTAATAGAAGTAATTTACAAATCTGTTTAACTTTCCGGAGCCAGTTGATATATATAAAAAAAAGTTTTGGCCTGGAATACCCCTTTAACCCCTTCATGACCCAGCCCATTTTCACCTTCATGACCTGGGCATTTTTTGAAAATCTGACCCCTGTCACTTTAAACATTAATAACTTTGGAATGCTTTTACTTATCATTCTGATTCCGAGATTGTTTTTTCGTGACATATTCTACTTTATGTTATCGGTAAAATTTCACTGATATTTGTATCCTTTCTTGGTAAAAAATCTAAAAATTTCATGAAAATTTTGAAAATTTAGCATTTTTCTAACTTTGAAAGTCTCTGCTTGAAAGGAAAATGGATATTCCAAATAAATTACATATTGATTCACATATACAATATGTCTACTTTGTGTTTGCATTAAAAAATTGACAAGTTTTTACTTTTGGAAGACACCAGAGGGCTTCAAAGTTCCGCAGCAATTTTCCAATTTTTCTCAAGATTTTCAAAATCGTAATTTTTCAGGGCCCAGTTCAGGTTGGAAGTGGATTTTAAGGATCTTCATATTAGAAATACCCCATAAATGACCCCATTATAAAAACTGCACCCCCCAAAGTATTCAAAATGACATTCAGTAAGTGTTTTAACCCTTTAGGTGTTTCACAGGAATAGCAGCAAAGTGAAGGAGAAAATTCTAAATCTTCATTTTTTACACTCGCATTTTCTTGTAGACCCAATTTTTGAATTTTTACAAGGGGTAAAAGGAGAGAAATCACCCTAAAATTGGTAACCCAATTTCTCTTGAGTAAGGAAATACCTCATATGCGTATGTAAAGTGTTCGGCGGGCGCAGTAGAGGGCTCAGAAGGGAAGGAGCGACAATGGGATTTTGGAGAGTGAGTTTTTCTGAAAGGGTTTTTGGGGGGCATGTCCCATTTAGGAAGCCCCTATGGTGCCAGAACAGTGGACCCCCCCCACATGTGACCCCATTTTGGAAACTATACCCCTCATGGAATTTAATAAGGGGTGCAGTGAGCATTTACACCCCACTGGCGTTTGACAGATATTTGAAACAGTGGACTGTGCAAATCAAAAATTTTATTTTTCATTTTCACAGACCACTGTTCCAAAAATCTGTCATACACCAGTGGGGTGTAAATGCTCACTGCGCCCCTTATTACATTCCGTGACGGGTATAGTTTCCAAAATGGGGTCACATATGGATATTTATTGTTTTGCGTTTGTCAGAACTGCTGTAACAATCAGCCACCCCTGTGCAAATCGCCTCAAATGTACATGGTGCACTCTCCCTTCTGGGCCTTGTTGTGCGCCCCCAGAGCACTTTGCGTCCACATATGTGGTATCTTCGTAGTCGGGAGAAATTGCGTTACAAATTTTGGGGGTCTTTTTTCCCTTTTACCTCTTGTGAAAATGAAAAGTATAGGGCAACACCAGCATGTCAGTGTAAAAAATTTATTTTTTTACACTAACATGCTGGTGTAGACCCCAACTTCACCTTTTCATAAGGGGTTAAAGAAGAAAAAGCCCCCCAAAATTTGTAAGGCAATTTCTCCCGAGTACGGCGATACCCCATATGTGTCCCTAAACTGTTGCCTTGAAATACGACAGGGCTCCAAAGTGAGAGAGCGCCATGCGCATTTGAGGCCTGAATTAGGGATTGCATAGGGGTGGACATAGGGGTATTCTATGCCAGTGATTCCCAAACAGGGTGCCTCCAGCTGTTGCAAAACTCCCAGCATGCCTGGACAGTCAATGGCTGTCCGGCAATACTGGGAGTTATTATTTTGCAACAGCTGGAGGCTCCGTTTTGGAAACAGTAGCGTACCAGACGTTTTTCATTTTTTTGGGGGGAGGTGGGCTGTGTAGGGATATGTGCATATGTAGTGTTTTTTTACTTTTTATTTTAGGTTAGTGTCAGTGTAGTGTAGTGTTTTTAGGGTACAGTCACATGGGCAGAGGTTCACAGCAAGTTTGCCGCTGGAAGTTTGAGCTGCAGCGCAAAATTTGTGCCATCTCAAACTTGCAGCACTCACTGTAAACCTCCGCCCATGTGAGTGTACCCTGTACATTCACATTGGGGGGAGGGGGCAAACATCCAGCTGTTGCAAACTCCGAGCATGCCCTTTGGCTGTCCGTGCATGCTGGGAGTTGTAGTTTTGCAACAGCTGGAGGAACACTGGTTTGGAAACACTAAGTTAAGTAATAAACTTTCAAGTGTTTTGCAACCAAACTTAGTGTTTCCAAACCAGTGTGCCTCCAGCTGTTGCAAAACTACAACTCCCAGCATGCATGGTCTGTCAGTGCATGCTGGGAGTTATAGTTTTGCAACAATTGCAACAGCTGGAGGCACTGAGGTAGGAAACGGACAATGTTTCCCAACTAGTGTGCCTCCAGTTGTTGCAAAACTACAACTCCCAGCATGCCCAGACTGCCAAGGCATGCTGGAAGTTGTAGTTCGGCAATATCTGAAGGATCAGATGTTGCCGAACTACAACTTCCAGCATGCTTGGGCAGTCTGGGCATGCTGGGAGTTGTAGTTTTGCAACATCTGGAGGTCCACAGTTTGGAGACCACTGTATAATGGTCTCCAATCTGTGCTCTTCCAGATGTTAGAGAACTACAACTCCCAGCATGCCTGGACAGACTGAGCATGCTGAGATTTGTAGTTTTGCAACATCTGGAAGAGCACAGATTGGAGACCATTATACAGTGGTCTCCAATCTGTGGACCTCCAGATGTTGCAAAACTACAACTCCCAGCATGCCCAGAAAGCCAAAGGCTGTCTGGGCATGCTGGGAGTTGCAGTTTTGAAACTCTCAGAGGCAGCAGTGAGATAGCTTTACGGCGATCTCACTGCTGCCAATGACGATGCTGCACTGCTGCCGGAAACTCACCTCCGGGACGCAGCGCAGCCGGGACCGCACGGAGGACGCCGGGACCGCTCGGGACACCACTCCGACGGGTAAGTGACGCCGGGGGACGGGTAAGGGACACTTAGCAGAGCGGTGTGTGTCCCGATCCCTGTGATCGGGACTCACACACTGCGCTGCTAAGTATTCTGATAGCGAAACGTTGCTATCAGCTAGTCAGATTTGACCAGCTGATAGCAGCGATCGCTGGGGGGGGGTGGGGGACGAAACCCCCCGTGGTCGCACGGTAAGATGGCTGGCTATCAGTGATAGCCACCATCTTTCCGGGCGCTGCGGGGTGCTGCGAGTAGCGGCAGTGATGTCCATGACGTACCTGTATGTCATGGGTCGGGAACACCTTGCCACCCATGACGTACAGGTATGTCATAGGTCGGGAAGGGGTTAATGGTACTTATTCTGATTGGGTGCCTGTTACTAGTGGGGTACCACAGGGGTCAGTCTTGGGTCCTGTTCTATTTAATATATTCATTAATGACCTTGTAGAGGGGTTAAATAGTAAAGTAGCAATCTTTGCAGATGATACTAAACTCTGTAAAGTGGTAAACTCTGTAAAGAGGACAGTGCACTGTTACAAATGGATCTGGATAGGTTGGGGGTTTGGGCTGGGAAGTGGCAGATGAGGTTCAACACTGATAAATGTAAGGTAGTGCACATGGGGAAAATTTGATCTGGGATTATGTATTAAATGGGAGCACACTTGGGAAGACTGACGTGGAAAAGGACTTGGGAATCTTAGTTAATAGTAAATTTAGCTGTAGTGACCAGTGTCAGGCAGCTGCTGCCAAGGCAAATAAAATGATGGGGTGCATCAATAGGGGCATAGATGCCCACGACAAGGAAATAATTCTACCGCTGTACAAATCACTAGTCAGACCACACATGGAATACTGTAGTACTGGGCACTAGTGTACAAGAAAGGTATAGGGGAGCTGGAGAGGGTTCAAAGATGAGCAACCAGAGTAATACAGGGAATGGGAGGACTACAGTACCCAGAAAGATTTTCAGAATTTGGGTTATTTAGTTTAGTAAAAACAAGGCTCAGGGGAGACCAAATAACTATGTATAAATATATCAGGGGGCCGTGCAGAGATCTCTCCCATGATCTATTTATGCCCAGGACTGTCTCCATAACAAGGGGGC
This sequence comes from Hyla sarda, assembly GCF_029499605.1. NCBI lineage: Eukaryota > Metazoa > Chordata > Amphibia > Anura > Hylidae > Hyla > Hyla sarda. The sequence continues at coordinate 147,724,954 of NC_079194.1, forward strand.
ATCCTCTACGTCTAGAAGAAAGAAGGTTTCTACACCAGCACAGATGGGGGTTCTCTACTGTAAGAGCAGCGAGACTGTGGAATTCTCTGCCAGAGGAGGTGGTCATGGTGAACTCTGTAATAGAATTTAAAAGAGGTCTGGATGCATTTTTGGAGAATAATAGGCTGTCTGGGCTTGCTGGGAGTTGTAGTTTCACAACAGCTGGAGGCACCCTGGTTGGGAAACACTGCCATAGCAAACCTTCAGGAGCTGTCCAGCGCTCCGGAAGTCAGCTCTGGCCACGTTAGGGTTAACAAACCCCCAGCACGTCAGGCCCGATGCTGACATCACTATGGCACATGCGCAGATGATCCTCCGGAGCGAGGACCAACTGCGCATGCGCCCATCACGGCATCTGATTCGCCGAAAGCAGCCCAATCCGCATTCAGCTTAGAAGAAGCTGAAAGTAAGGAGGGTGCACGCTGATGACGACAGAGGATTCCGTCGCGCGGGAGGCGGGCACGTACGGAGCGAGGGGCAGGCCGGCCTCCAAAACACCACCCTCAATGGTGACGTCCCGATGGCAAGATGGCGGCGGAAGAAAAGAAACAAAGTGGTCGAGGCAAGGCAGGAAGCAAATGAAGAAACCAGCTTCCGGGTCTGGAAAAAAGGTAAGTAAAACAACACATACAGAACCGTTAGCAACATTAAAAAAAAACATAATAACATATAGCCACAGAACTAACTAACTGCCAAAAGTAGGTTAAGGCAGTGGAGAACCCCTTTAATGCAAAACACTACCTTTCTTCTAGCTATGCACTCAATATTGATCACAGGTAGATAGCCAGTGTTTCCCTCATCGACCTCCTGAAACTTAGCCTTACAGAAACACCATGATACTGCACTTATGTGAATACTCAGGTTAACCTTAGGTTTTTAGGTTATGCAATGGATATACTGTGGGTTGCATTTGATGCATGTTACCAGATATACCATGCATGGAATGTTGCAATTCATAAAGGTTTATGGCATAAATTCTATCGGATTGAGAGGAAATTAATATTTTGATTTGTTCCTATATTTACAAAGGCCACATCTGTTAATATCACATCTAAAACAGCCTCTATTCTGTAGCCAAGTCAGGCGTTTTATATTATTGGTATACAGTACCAGCCATATATATGGACAAACCTTTTCATTTCATGTTTTTCCTTTCTTTTTCTTTTCTACACTGTAGATTTATATTGAAAACGTGAAAAAATACCAAAGTTTGTCACATCACATCCCGGAAAAATGGAATGACAAGTTATTTAAAAAAAAATAAATAAAAAATAAATCAAATATATGCAAAATTGATACTGATAAAAACTACAGATCAAAGTACAAAACTGTGCCCTCATACAGCCTTGTATGCGGAAAAATAGGAAAGTTATAGGAGGCAGAATAAGCTATTTTAAGAATAATTATTTTGTTTAAAAAAGTTTGACTTTTTTTTAATAGCAGTAGAATAATAGAAAAGCAAATAAATATAGGTAAATTAAATCGTATTGACCCACAGAATAAAGAGAACATGTCAGTTTTACTGTAAAGTGCACTGCATAAAAACAAAACCCCCCAAAAGTTACAAAATTCCTTTTTTTACATTTCCCCCCAAAAATAATAACTTTGCTGGTTGTGTCGTAGTATAATTGATTGTTTGATAATTGATTGTGCAAACAACAAGCACTCTGGATATGACTGTATGGAAAATAAAAGTAATGCCTCTTTAACCCCTTAAGGACTGAGCCCTTTTTCACCTTAAGGACTCGGCCATTTTTTGCAATTCTGACCACTGTCACTTTAAACATTAATAACTCTGGAATGCTTTTAGTTATCATTCTGATTCCAAGATTGTTTTTTCGTGACATATTCTACTTTAACATAGTGGTAAAATTTTGTGGTAACTTGCATCCTTTCTTGGTGAAAAATCCCAAAATTTGATGAAAAATTTGAAAATTTAGCATTTTTCTAACTTTGAAGCTCTCTGCTTGTAAGAAAAATGGATATTCCAAAATTTTTTTTTTATTCACATATACAATATGTCTACTTTATGTTTGCATCATAAAAAATTTTAATTTTTGCAAGGGGTTAAAAGGAGAACATTTTTACTTGTATTTGAAACCCAATTTTTCTCGAGTAAGCACATACCTCATATGCCTATGTAAATTGTTCGGCGGGCGCAGTAGAGGGCTCAGAAGGGAAGGAGCGACAAATGGTTTTTGGGGGGCATGTCACCTTTAGGAAGCCCTTATGGTGCCAGAACAGCAAAAATCCCCACATGGAATACCATTTTGGAAACTAGACCCCTCGGGGAACATAACAAGGGGTAAAATAAACCTTAATACCCCACAGGTGATTCACGACTTTTGCATATGTAAAAAAAATAAAAAAAAATTTCCCTAAAATGCTTGGTTTCCCAAAAGTTTTACATTTTTAAAAAGGGTAATAGCAGAAAATACCCCCCAAAATTTGTAGCCCAATTTCTCCCGTTTCAGAAAACACCCCATATGGGGGTGAAAAGTGCTCTGCTGGCGCACTACAGGTCTCAGAAGAGAAGGAGTCACATTTGGCTTTTTTGAAGGAAATTTTGCTCTGGGGCATGCCGCATTTAGGAAGCACCTATGGTGCCAGGACAGCAAAAAAAAACCACATGGCAAACCATTTTGGAAACTAGACCCCTTCGGGAACGTAACAAGGGGTAAAGTGAACCTTAATACCCCACAGGGGTTTCACAACTTTAGCATATGTAAAAAATTTTTTTTTTTACCTAAAATGCTTGGTTTCCCAAAAAATTTACATTTTTACAAAGGGTTAAAGCAGAAAATACCCCCAAAAATTTTAAGCCCAATTTCTCTCGATTCAGAAAACACCCCATATGGGGGTGAAAAGTGCTCTGCTGGCGCACTACAGGTCTCAGAAAAGAAGGAGTCACATTTGGCTTTTTGAAAGCAAATTTTGCTCTGGGGGCATGCCGCATTTAGGAAGCCCCTATGGTGCCAGAACAGCAAAAAAAAAAAACACATGGCATACTATTTTGGAAACTAGACCCCTCGGGGAACGTAACAAGGGGTTAAGTGAACCTTTATACTCACAGGTGTTTCACGACTTTTGCATATGTAAAAAAAAAATTATTTTTTTTACCTAAAATGCTTCTTTTCCCAAAAATTTTACATTTTTAAAAAGGGTAAAAGCAGAAAATACCCCCCAAAATTTGTAACACAATTTCTCCCGAGTACGGCGATACCCCATATGTGACCCTAAACTGTTGCCTTGAAATACGACAGGGCTCCAAAGTGAGAGCGCCATGCGCATTTGAGGCCTAAATTAGGGATTGCATAGGGGTGGACAAAGGGGTATTCTACGCCAGTGATTCCCAAACAGGGGGCCTCCAGCTGTTGTAAAACTCCCAGCATGCCTGGACAGTCAGTGGCTGTCCGGCAATACTGGGAGTAGTTGTTTTGCAACAGCTGGAGGTTCCATTTTGGAAACCGTGGCGTACCAGACGTTTTTCATTTTTATTGGGGAGGGGGGCTGTGTAGGGGCATGTGTATATGTAGTGTTTTTTACTTTTTATTTTATTTTTTGTTAGTGTAGTGTTTTTAGGGTACAGTCGCACGGGCAGGGGTTCACAGTAGTTTCTCACTGGCAGTTTGAGCTGCGGCCGGATACTTACTGTAAACCTCCACCCATGTAAGTGTACCCTGTACATTCACATTGGGGGGGGGGGGGTAACATCCAGCTGTTGCAAAACTACAACTCCCAGCATGTACGGTCTATCAGTGCATGCTGGGAGTTGTAGTTTTGCAACAGCTGGAGGCACACTGGTTGTGAAACACCGAGTTTGGTAACAAACTCAGTGTTTTGCAACCAGTGTGCCTTCAGCTCTTGCAAAAGCTACAACCCCCAGCATGTACGGACAGCGGAAGGGCATGCTGGGTCTTGTAGTTATGCAACAGCTGGAGACACACTGGTTTGCTACTTAACTCAGTGTGCCTTCAGCTGTTGCAAAACTACAACTCTCAACAGTCACCAACAGCCAACGGGCATGCTGGGAGTTGTAGTTATGCAACCAGCAGATGCACCACTACAACTCCCAGCATGCACTTTAGCTGTTTGTGCAAGCTGGGAGTTGTAGTTACACAACAGCTGAAGGTACACTTTTCTATAGAAAAAATGTGCCTCCAGCTGGTACAAAACTATAGGTCCCAGTATGCCCATAAGGGCATGCTGGGAGTTGTGGTGGTCTGCCTCCTGCTGTTGCCCCTTTTGCATGCTGGGAGCTGTTGCTAAGCAACAGCAGGAGGCTGTCACTCACCACCAACGATCCAAGCCGCATCAGGTCAGTCCCTCGTCGTCGCCGCCGCCGCTCCTGGGGCCCCGATCCCAACATTGATGCCGGGGATCGGGGTCCCCAGCTCCCGGGGTGCACGTCCCGCACCCGCTCACGTCCTCCGGAAGAGGGGCGGAGCGGGTTGCGGGAGTGACACCCGCAGCAGGCGCCCAGATTGGTCGGCCGGGAAACCGGCCCATGAATCAGGGCGATCGTGAGGTGGCACCAGTGCCACCTCACCCCTGCTGGCTATGGCTGTTCGGGGCTTTCTGAGAGACGGCCCCGAACAGCCTGTAATTCCGGGTCACCGTGTCACTGGAGACCCAATTGACCCGGAATCTGCCGAAGATCGCTGGACTGAATTGTCCAGCGATCTGCGGCCATCGCCGACATGGGGGGTCATCATGACCCCCCTGGGCGATATGCCGCGATGCCTGCTGAACGATTTCAGCAGGTATCGGGCACCGGCTCCCCTCCAGCTAGCGGCAGGGGGCCGGGATTTGACAGGACGTACTCAAACGTCCTGAGTCCTTAAGGACTCGGAAAAGGGGCCGTTTGAGTACGTCCTGCGTCCTTAAGGGGTTAAAGGCAAGTAGGAAAAACAAAAACGCAACCCACTGTGTCTCTGAGGGGTTAAGGGAGCCTTAAATGGTTTGCGTTGTCATTTTTAGAGATCTATAAAGCTAGGTTTCCACTTGTTTTTTTGGCAAAAACGCCAATAAAAATGCCCATTCTGCCACATGGCGTTTTTTTGTGAAAAAACGCTGCAGGCAGATGTTAGCTGCAAGTCAATAGGGAACTGCAAAATGCGTTTTCTTAAATCCTTTTGTCATTTTTCAGCAATTTTTGGCTCCTTGGCAGTTTTTAAAAAACGACCTCTTGTTGAGACTTGGCGTTTTTTTAGGAAAATCTTGGCATTTTCATCCCATAGCCTATAGCCTAAGAAAAAACCTAAGAAAGCCTAAGAAAAAACGCCATGTGGGTTTTAACTTTGCGTTTTTTATTCTTTTTTGGACTTTAGCGATCCAAAAAAGTGATACCTTTTTTAATAAAATTTCGTAAGGTACCATTAAAAAAAATTATGAAATTAAGATAAAGTAGTGATGTCAAAAATTGTATTTAACATTTATCTTTTTTATAACAACATTTTTATAAATTTTTAAACAGGGATCAATTTATGAGTGCGGGCAGGGCACTAAAAATGTAGCCGACAATAATAAAAATGTAGTGTGTGTGTTTTTCCCTTTTTTTTATTAAATTTTTTTTTTTATATTTGTTAAGTAGTACTACTACTTCCAGCATGGAACACACTGTTCCATGATGGGAGCAGTAGTACCTGTACTAATTGACAGATCGCCCCGGGTCCATTGCAATCCTTCTGTCTATTTCTAGATGCGGCCGGGGAACATGTGGGAATCTGTTGGAAATATGAATAGGTTTATATATACATCAGTGCAGGGGACCATAGAAGAGCCGCATTTATAATTATACAGGACGATCGCATCAGGTGTCAGAAATTAAACGCTGCGATCTGTATATTAATGCAGGTACTACAGCTCCCAGCATGGAGCAGAGTGTGCTTCATGTTGGGAGTAGTAGTACCTGCAGTCAAGGACAGATCACAGCGGGTGTCACTCCTGACACCCGATGCAATCGTCCTATCTATTGCAGAGATGCGGAGCGGCTCTGTACAGCGCTCGAATCTCTGCACTATACTCCGGCCTGCCAGTAATATGAATAGAACATCATTGATTCATATTTCCCTCTGGGAGCGGGGATTGGCTGCAACCATCCGGCCAATCCCCACTCCTGGCAGAAAATATATGAGTGAAGTGTATGTGACAAGTATGCAGGACTAATTGTTGTGTGCCTTTTGTGCTATGATTAAAGGGGCACTCCGGTGGAAATTTTTTTTCCCAAATGTTAGGAACTGTTCAGAGAGCAGGAGCAAATGCCCAAAGTTAGCCACTCCTGCTCCAGACAGTTCCTGACACTGACAAAGGTGGCAGCAGAGAGCACTGTGGTCAGAGTGGAAAGCAGCTGATAAGTACTGGAAGGCTTAAGATTTTTAAATAGAAGTAATTTACAAATCTTAATTACTTTCTGACACCAGTCAAATTGAAAAAATCCATAAAGAGTATCCCTTTAAGTGCCCTGTCAAGCATCTTGCTTGTACACAGAAGGACAATCCCTTGCCTTATTATGAAGGACTGGTATTGTATCCCTTGAGAAATCCCTGGCTCAATGGGAGGAAACGCGTCGGGTTACTTATATATAGTTGTATAGCACTATGACACATGTTGACTGTTAGGTGTGGGTGCATATGATTTATTCTAGTCTGGGGATTATTAGATATATTGGCTTGGTAGTAGGTTCTCTGCAATATTTTGATACATCAATATCAGTCTGTTACAGAATATTGTTATAAATTGTTGTATTTTTATTGTTACATGAACATATGTCAATCATAACTTTGACAGGCATTCGGAGAACCCCAAAATATGAGTAATAATTTGTTTACTCTACCATGCACTGGTTGTTAGAGCACTGTTACTAAATGATCACTAAATAATCGCCCATCCTCGCCAACAAAATATCAATGCAGATGGGGATGAAGGGTTTTTACCCTTTTTAACATTAAGGGCTAGTGAATGTTAGAAAAATTTGATTCGGCAGATTGGCCAGATTTTCCCCAAAAATTTGGTTCTGTCCGAATTTATTTGCATTGAACCACTATAAAAAAAAAATAAAAAAAATTCTGGCCTACAGAGAGCCTCAATAGGGGTGTGCCTTGCTGCAACACAAATAGCATGTGTGCTGGGTTAGTGAAATAACACTGTTATTCAGTATGACATGCAGATCAGAGGTGAAGCTATTACAGTGGGGATCAAAAGTTTGGGCACCCCAGGTAAAAATGTGTATTAATGTGCATAAAGAAGCCAAGGAAAGATGGAAAACCTCCAAAAGGCATAAAATTACAGATTAGACATTCCTATAATATGTCAACAAAAGTTAGATTTTATTTCCATCATTTACATTTTCAAAATAACAGAATACAAAAAAATGGCATCTGAAAAAGTTTGGGCACCCTGCAGAGTTAATATCTTGTACTACCCCCTTTGGCAAGTATCACAGCTTGTAAATGCTTTTTGTAGCCAGACAAGAGTCTTTCAATTCTTGTTTGAGGTATATTTGCCCATTTTTCCTTACAAAAGTCTTACAGTTCTTTGAGATTTCTGGGCTGTCTGTCACACTCTGCTCTTCTAAGGTCTATCCAAAGATTTTAAATTATGTTGAGGTCAGGAGATTGTGAAGGCCATCCCAAAACCTTCAGTTTACGCCTCTTGATGTAATCCTCCGTGGATTTTGAGGTGTGTTTAGGATCATTATCCATTTGTAGAAGCCATCCTCTCTTTAACTTCAGCTTTTTCACAGATGGAATCAAGTTAGCATCCAACATTTACTGAAATTTTATTGAATCCATTTTTCCTTCTACTCGTGAGATGTTCCCTGTGCCACTGGCTGCAATACAACCCCAAAGCATGATTGATCCACACCCATGCTTAACAGTTGGACAGAGGTTCTTTTCATTAAATTCTGTTCCCCTTCTTCTCCAAACGTACCTTTGCTCATTCCGGCCAAAAAGTTCAATTTTAACCTCATCGGTCCACAGAACTTGTTTCCAAAATGCATCTGGCTTGTCTATATGTTCATTTGCAAAGTTCAAACACTTAATTTTGTGGTGAGGACGCAGAAGAGGTTTTCTTCTGATGACTCTTCCATGAAGACCATATTTGTACAAGTATCTCTATATAGTGGAATACCACAACTCCAGTGTCTCCAAGATCTTTCTGGAGGGATTGTGCAGTCAAAGGTGGGTTTTGAATTGTTTTTCTCACAATCCTGCGAACTGTTCTGTCTGATATTTTTCTTGGTCTTCCAGATCTTGCTTTAACTTCCACTGTTCCTGATGACTGCCATTTCTTAAATACATTCGGAACAGAGGATATTGACATCGGAAAATGTTTTGCTATCTTTTTATAGCCTTCTCCAGCTTTGTGAGCGTCAACTATTTTCAGTTTCAGATTTGTAGACAACTGCTTAGAAGAACCCATGGTGCTGATTGTTGGGGCAAGGTCAGATGAGTCTGGGCATTTAAAACCTTTGAGATTAACATCACCTGGTCTTCCCAGGTGATGATTGAGAAAAATCAACGACACTGGCAGGTCTCAACTTTGCAAAGGGGGTAGTGCATGCTATAAATTCTGCAGGGTGCCCAAACTTTTGCAGACACCATTTTTTGTTTTCTGTTATTTTGAAAGTGCAAAAGATGGAAATAAAATCTAACTTTTGTTTACATATTATAAGAATGTCTAATCTGTAATTTGATGCCTGGAGTTGTCGGCAGCATGAGGAGACCACATAGTGACTGAATGACACAACCTGAAGTTTGCGGCAGCATCAGGAGACCATATAGTGGCTGAATGACACAGCTTGGAGGTGGCGGCAGCATGAGGAGAACATATAGTGGCTGAATGACTCAGCGTGGAGGTGGTGGCAGCATTAGGAGAACATATAGTGGCTGAATGACACAACGTGGAGGTGGCAGAAGCATGAGGAGACCATATAGTGGCTGAATGGCACAGCCTGGAGTTGGCGGCAGTAGATAGTGGCTGATTGACACAGCCTTGAGTTTGTGGAAGCATGAGGAGGCCATATAGTGGCTGAATGACTGTGTGGATGTGTTGGCAGCATGAGGAGAACATATGGTGGCAGTGTGAGACAGTTTGGAGCTGGCATCAGCATGAGGAGAACATGTTGTAGCAGAATGAGACAGCCTGGAGGTGGCAACAGCAGCATCAAGAGTCCTGAAAGTGATCCGGTGACAGAGTGGTGCAGTGGGTGGCAATACCAGTACCTGGTGACGAAGGTGGGTGAAAAAAAGGAGAACTTGGCATCAGATGTGTGGCAGGATCAGAATAGTAGCTGAGGCAGAAGAAAATGGTCTCTTTTGTAAAAGTGTTAGTGTGCACAAGTAAGTATTGAGGTTATCCATTACATAAAACATAACTTTTAATAATATGCTTAGGATAAAATATATGGACCCAAATTATTTTTTTAAAATCAAACAAAAGGAAAGGTGTCCAAAAAACGCCATGTGCCACCTACACCACCAAGTATTGATGTGATGCAAAGACCTCTAAAAGGTGGAAGGGAACAACTCCAACTCCAGGCGTCCATTGTAACCAGTGGGGGTAAACACTTCCCCTGTAAGCCCCTATTCTCGCATTATTAATTCCCTTCTTAGCAAGTGTTACGTGCCCTAAAAAGGCTGGCCCCACACAGGAACCTCTCCCTATTTCCACGTACAAACACTGCCATTGTAACACTTACGTTTCAATAGGACACAGGTGGTAGTGGATCCGCTGGACCTGTGTGGCAGATGACACAGGGAGCGGAGTTTTAGGTGCCGCTGGTTTTCACCAGAGCCCGCCAAGCGGGATGGACTTGCTGCAGTAGGCAGCAACAATGTCGCTACCCCTGGCCTAGCTCGACCACACAAGCGGCTGAGGAAACTTGAGGCACAGGTAGGATGAGGCAACTCGCGGTCAGGAAAGCATGGCACAGTCAGGGCAGCTGGCACAGTAGCAATGTCAGGGACGTAGAGGGTGGTCAGTAGGCAGGCAGCAAAGGAGCAAGGTCAGGTCACGGAACAAGGATACGATACACGGCAAGGTAATACTCTGGAACGCTTTCTCTTAGGCACTAGGGCAGCAAAGATCTGGCAGGAAAGTGTGGGAGGTGGAGGAATTTATTAAGTGAGCACAGGTGTTACTTAATGAATGTGCCCTTTAAATTTCAGAGCTCCGGCGCGCTTGTGCCCTAAGGGACTGGGACACGCGCACAGAAGCCAAGGATAGTGCAGGAGGAGCAGGTGGTGAGTGACGGGCTGGGATTCGCATGCGGGCGCTTCCCGCGATGCGAATGCCAGCCCCGCCAGCGGCAGCAGGAGACGGGACCATTCGCTCACAGCCAGCATGTGCGGCCGGAGCGCTAAACATGACAGTACCCCCTCCCCCCCTTTGGTCTCTCTGGACTAGCTCATCAACAGCAGGCACACTGGAGGAAACTGGGAGTGGAAGAGGAGAATGGGGATGGAGTCCGTAGACAACAAAGAAGGGAGACAACCTCATGGACTCGGAATCCTAATGATTAAATGAGAATTCTTCCCAGGGGAGGAGGTTGACCAAATCCTCTTGGCGAGCTAAAACAAAATGCTGAAGATAAGTTTGAGAATTTGATTAACCCTCTCCACCTGACCGTTGGACTGAGGGTGGTAGGCAGAGAAGTCCAGATGGGTACATAGGGCTCGCCAGAACTTAAAGAGAAACTGCACTCCGCGATCCAAAACGATATGCTGAGGAAGACCATGTAAGCGAAAGATATACAGCACTTTGCCAGTTTGGGTGCAGAAGGAAGTCATCTAGGAAAAGCGATCTACCACGACCCAAATGACAATGTTATTACGAGGTGGTGGCAAATCGATGAGGAAATCCATGGCGATATGGGACCAGGGAGTCTCCGGAATTGGTAAAGGCTGTGAAAGTCCTGCAGGTCTCTGCCGAGAAGTTTTGTCACAGACAAAAGCAAAAATATCACATTCAAGGCCACCAGTAGTGCCGAGAGATTAGTAGTAGAGTCTTACAGTGGCGTTGCTAGGGTTGGTGTCACCCGGTGCGGTAGAAAATGGTGTCACCCCCATACCTCCCCCATCCCCCCAGTAAGTTTTTAGCCTGTTGTGACAGACACCACTGTTGTAGGGCATTGTGAGAAATTCCAGTATAATAATCAGATATACCAGTTGCCACAGAATGGGAAAGTGTTAAAGAAGTTTTCACCATTTAAATATACAGCTCCCAGAATTACTTAAAGGGGTACTCCACTGGAAAACATTTACTTTAATATCAACTGGTGCCAGAAAGTTAAACAGATTTTTAAATTACTTCTATTTAAAATCTTAATACTTACAGTACTTATAAGCTGGTGTATGCTCCACAGGAAGTTGCGTAGTTCTTTCCAATCTGACCACAGTGCTATTTGCTGACACCTCTGTCCATGTCAGGAACTGTCCAGAGAAGGATAGGTTTGCTATGGGGATTTGCTCCTACTATGGACAGTTCTTGACATGGACAGAGGTGTCAGCATAGAGCACTGTGGTCAGACAGAAAATAAATTAAAAAAGAAAATAACTTCCTGTGAATCGCTTATACAGCAGCTAATAAGTACTGGAAGGATTAAGATTTTTAAATAGAAGTAATTTACAAATCTGTTTAACTTTGTAGCACCAGTTGATAAAAAAAAATGTTTTCCAGTAGAGTACCCCTTTGAGCAGTGGTGAGGTTATGCTGGGAGTTGTAGTTTCACTGACCATAACTGTAGAACTGACAAGCGACTACAGCTCTGATAGGACATAGAGAGGAGAATACACAATGATATCAGTGATTACAGGTGACGTCTTCTCTATAGTGAGGAGAATACACAATGATATCAGTGACTACAGGTGACGTCTTCTCTATAGTGAGGAGAATGTACAATGATATCAGTGACTACAGGTGACGTCTTCTCTATAGTGAGGAGAATGTACAATGATATCAGTGACTACAGGTGACGTCTCTATAGTGAGGAGAATACACAATGATATCAGTGACTACAGGTGACGTCTTCTCTATAGTGAGGAGAATACACAATAATATCAGTGACTACAGGTGACGTCTTCTCTATAGTGAGGAGAATACACAATGATATCAGTGATTACAGGTGACGTCTTCTCTATAGTGAGGAGAATACACAATGATATCAGTGACTACAGGTGACGTCTTCTCTATAGTGAGGAGAATACACAATGATATCAGTGATTACAGGTGACGTCTTCTCTATAGTGAGGAGAATACACAATGATATCAGTGACTACAGGTGACGTCTTCTCTATAGTGATGAGAATACGCAATGATATCAGTGACTACAGGTGACGTCTTCTCTATAGTCTTTCCTTATCTAAATCAGATGGTACATACCGCCTGGTCCAGCTAAAACTTCTGTCTGTAGAATGTGACGCCCAGACGTCTCCTCACTATGTCAGCGCATTCTCATCCTCTATATGAAAACAATTATTATTATTATAAACCTGCCAGACACTGTATCCTCTAAATATAATACTACTATACACTATACTCTTTGATAATAAACCTTCCATACACCATACCCACTGAATATAATACTACCACACACTGTACATTCTGAATATAATACCAACACATACTGTACATTCTGAATATAAATCTGCCACATACTGTACCCCTGAATATAAATCTGCCACATACTGTACCCCTGAATATAATACTACCACACACTGTACATTCTGAATATACACACACCGTATCCACTGAATATAATACTACCACATACTGTACCGTCTGAATATAATACTACCACACACTGTACATTCTGAATATAATACCAACACATACTGTACCCTCTGAATATAAATCTGCCACATACTGTACCCCTGAATATAATACTATCACATACTGTACCCTCTGAATATAATACTACCACACACTGTACATTCTGAATATAATACCAACACATACTGTACACTCTGAATATAAATCTGCCACATACTGTACCCCTGAATATAATACTATCACATACTGTACCCTCTGAATATAATACTACCATATACTGTACCCTCTGAATATAAATCTGCCACATACTGTACCCCTGAATATAATACTATCACATACTGTACCCCTGAATATAATACTATCACATACTGTACACTCTGAATATAATACTATCACATACTGTACCCCTGAATATAATACTATCACATACTGTACCCTCTGAATATAATACCAACACATACTGTACACTCTGAATATATTACTACCACCCACTGCGCCCTCTGAATATAATACTTAGAGATGAGCAAACTACAGTAAATTCAACTCGTCACAAACTTCTCGGCTCGGCAGTTGATGGCTTTTCCTGCATAAATTAGTTCAGCTTTCAGCTTTTTCAGCTCCCGTGGGCTGGAAAAGGTGGATATTGTCCTAGGAGAATCTTTCCTATGAATGTATCCACCTTTTCCAGCCCACCGGAGCACCTGAAGGCTGAACTAATTTACGCAGGATAAATCATCAACTGCTGAGCCGACAAGTTCGTGACGAATCGAATTTACTGTAAGTTCGCTCATCTCTAATAATACTACCACAAACTGCGCCCTCTGAATATAATACTACCACCCACTGTGCCCTCCAAATATAACACTACCACCCACTGTGCCCTCTGAATATAATACTACCACAAACTGCGCCCTCTGAATATAACGTTGCCATACAGTGCACCCTCTGAATATAATACCACAACCGCAGTAACACCCCTCACCATCCGTTAGCTGATGCTATTACCACGGGAGGGGGGTATTGGTGGTGTTGCTAGTGGATGATCGGGGTGCTACTACTGGGGGGGGTGTTGCTGAAGGATGATGAGGGTGCTAATGGCCATCCCCCCTGGCAGTATCACCCCCATCATCCATCGGCAGGATCATCCTCCTGGCAGGAGCACCGCCATCATCCACCATCAGGATCTGCTGATGGAGGTGCTGCTGGGGGGGGGTTAGTTGCTGGCGGATGATGAGGGTGCTATTGCCAGGGGGGGGGAGCATTAGGTAGGCAGCAGTTCCCCCACATTAGGTAGGTAGCAGTTTCCCCACATTAGGTAGCATCGATTCCCCACATTTGGTACCAGTTTCCCCACATTAGGTAGGTACCAGTTACCCCACATTAGGTAGCAATTTCCCCATATTAGGTAGCACAGATTCCCCACATTAGGTATCAGCTTCCCCACATTATCTAGCATAGACCCCCCACATTAGGTAGCATAGACTCCGCACATTAGGTATCATAGACTCCGCACATTAGGTAGCATAGACTCCCCACATTAGGTAGCATAGACTCCCCACATTAGGTAGCATAGACTCCCCACATTAGGCCGCAGGTTCCCTTGCAGGTTCCCCACAATGTGTCAAAGTCTCCCCACACACGCACACACACACACACAAAAAAAAAAAAAACACATACAACACAGAGAGACACACACACAAACACACAGTCAGAGAGACACACACTCACAGACAGACACAGAGTCACACAGAGTCACACACACACACACAGTCACACAAATACACAGAGTCACACACACACTCAGAGAGACACACACTCACAGACAGACACACAGAGTCACACAAATACACAGAGTCACACAAATACACAGAGTCACACAAATACACAGAGTCACACACACACTCAGAGAGACACACACTCACAGACAGACACACAGAGTCACACACACACACACACAGTCACACAAACACACAGTCACACACAGAGTCACACAAATACACAGAGTCACACACACACACACACACACACACAGTCACACACACAAACATAGATAGAGACAGACACACACACTCACCCATCCAGCGCAGCGATCCTTCTCACCGGGCGCAATGCGAGTGACGTAACTGACGTCCCCCTGCGCGGCCATGCGGTATGACGTCAGGCCGGCGCAGACGTGGGAGCGGAGGCCGGGCACAGTACTGGTGAAGGTGAGATGGGGGGCGTGATGACGGACGGGCGCACTGAAAGGGGGGGGGGTGCTAATGGACGGGTGCACCGCACACACAGCACAGGGGGGGGTGCTGACGGATGGGAGGCCGGTCGGGCACATAGGGGGGTGTCAGTGTAGCTGGGGAGGGGGTGTGGGTGCTGCGGAGCGTCTTGGTGTCACCCCACTAGGTTGGTGTCACCCGGTGCGGGCCGCACCCCCCGCACCCGGGTCGCAACGCCACTGGAGTCTTATGTATTCCAGGATGACCTGCTGTCCAGGAAGAATGACCCCATTTCAATACCTTGCGTCTTTTTGTCTGGCGGACACAAAGGATTTTCCCAGAGGAACTTGCTGAATTTCGGCAGGAGCGGCAGAAATCAAACGGTCAGGAGGAATAATATGCCTAGGTGTGGAGTCCAAACCAATGACGTCCGAGGACCTGGAGAGAGCATCTGCCCTGATGTTCTTGTCTGCTGGACGGAAGTGAATGAAGTAGTTGAACCTAGAAAAGAACAGAGACCACCTTGCCTGGTGGGGGTTCAAACACTGAGCAGACTGGAGGTATAGAAGATTCTTATGATCAGAGTAGATGCTGACCAGATGAGAAGATCCTTCCAATAGATGTCACCATTCCTCCAAAGCTAGCTTGATAGTGAGGAGTTCACGATCTCCAATGGAATAATTCCTCTCAGCAGGAGAGAAGGTCTTGGAGAAGAACCCACAAGTTACAGTCTTGCCCTTGGCATTTTTTTTCTGAGTACGAACAGCACCAGCTCCAACAGATGAGGCATCAACCTCCAAAGCAAAGGGCCTCTCCGGATCAAGTCTTGTAAGCACGGGAGCAGAGGCAAACAGTGACTTTAAAAGGAAGAAGGCCACTTCGGCCTCATGTGGCCAATACTTAGGATTAGAAGTCTTTTTAGTGAGAGCTACAATTGGAGCAACCAAGGAAGCAAAGTGTGGGATATATTGACCATAATAGTTAGAGAATCCCAGAAAGCATTGAATAGCATGTAGGCCAGAAGGACGAGGCCAATCCAATACCGCAGACAATATATCTGTATCCTTCTGCAGGCCTTGATGAGAGACAATGTAGCCAATAAACGGAAGACTAGATTTCTCAAATAAGCATTTCACCAGTTTGGCGTAGAGATGATTCTTCCATAGATGCTATAGTTCGGTGCTCCTTTAAGTTGGTAGAGAAGATCAGGATGTCATCTAGGTAAACGACAACACAGGTGTAGAGAAGATCATGGAAGATATAATTGACGAACTCTTGAAAAATGTCTGGAGCATTGCAGAGACCAAAAGGCATTATGAGATACTCACGAGTATTGAAGGCCGTTTTCCATTCATCTCCCTTGCGGATACGAATGAGGTTATACGCTCCATGTAAATCCAACTTGGAGAAGACCTTGGCACCACGGAGACGATCAAAAAGTTCAGAGATAAGAGGTAAAGGGTAATGTTTCTTGACTGTGATTTTGTTAAGTCCCCTGTAGTCAATGCATGGACGAAGTGAGCCATCCTTCTTCCCTACAAAGAAGAAACCCGCTCCAGCAGGAGAAGAGGACCTACGGATAAATCCCTTTTGGAGATTCTCCTGGATATACTCAGCTATGGCTTTGGTCTCATGTACCGATAGATGGTAAATACTTCCATGTGAAGGAGTGGTACCAGGCAGAAGATCTGTAGGGAAGTCGTTAGGATGATGTGGAAGCAGAGACTCAGCCTGCTTCTTGCAGAATACATGATGAGAAATCTTGTTAAGGTAGCGGCAAGACAGGTAAAGGAGGAAGATGAGAAACAACTTTAGACTGAACTGGTTGGAGGCAAAGATTTTGGCAGAATTGTCCCCAACGAAGAATTTCTCCAGTTCTCCAATCCAATTGAGGAGAATGACATCATAGCCAGGAAAGGCCAAGAAGAAGTTCAGAAGTACAGTGAGGCAGTACATAGAATTCTATCCTTTCTTTATGCAAGACTCCCACTTGCATGACGAGAGATTCGGTACTGAAGTGCACCATACAGTCCAGATTTTGTCCATTAACTAAGGAGATGAACAAGGGCTTGGCAAGCCGAGTAACAGGAAGGTGATATTTATGGACCAAAGAAGCATCAATAAAGTCACCTGCGGATCCAGAATCCAAGAAGGCTGTTGTGCTGAACGAAGACTTGGCAGAAGCGAAGACTTGTATAGTAATGGTTAAGCGAGGAGAGGTAGTATTCACACCTAGAGACCCCTCTCCCACGTACCCTAGGTGCGAGCATTTCCCGGAAGCTGAGGCCGAACAGTACAGTCCTCGAGGAAGTGCTTTGGGCTAGCACAATACAGGCACAAATTCTCACTGCGTCGTCGTGATCTCTCCTGTTGTGTCAAGCGAGAATGATCCACTTGCATAGCCTCTTCAGCAACAGGCTCAGGGGAATGTAGAGGAGGATGTTGGAACATGGGTGCCAGTCGGGGATAACGCCTTTCACGGACAGGTTCTCTCTCCAAATGAAGTTCCTCCTGTCTTTTCACCAAATGCACATCAATACGTGTAGCCAGGTGGATAAGTTCTGACAAGGAAGACGGAGGATCACGTGCTGCGAGAGCATCTTTTATCCTGCTAGACACTCCTTTCTTGTAAGTAGCACACAAGGCCTCATCCTTCCATGCCAGTTCAGAGGCTAGGGTGCGGAATTGAACCGCATAGTCACCAACGGAGGAATTTCCCTGGCAGAGGTTCAGAAGAGCCGTCTCGACAGAAAAGGCGCGTACGGGTTCCTCAAAGACACTGCAAAATTCTGCCAGAAACGTAGTCAAGTTGGAGGTAACCAGGTCACCGTGGTCCCAAAAAGGTATAGCCCAGGCCAAGGCTTTATTGGATAGCAGACTGACCACAAAGGCCACCTTAGTTCGTTCTGTAGGGAATTGGTCCGACATGAGCTCCAGATGCATGGAGCACTGTGTAACAAAGCCTCTACACAGCTTGGGATCACCGTCATATTTATAAGGTAGAGGTAAGCATAACTTGGAGCCAGAAGAGGCTGCAGGAACAGGTGGAGACACTGGAGCTGGTTGAGGCTGCTGCTGCTGTTGCTGCATGGCTAGATGTTGTTGCATGATAGCAGACAATTGTGAAAGTTGGTGCAATTGTCAGGCCAACTGCTGAGACTGACGTACCAGATCCGAGACGTCTGGCAGAGGTACCTCAGTGGGATCCATGGCTGGATCTTACTGTAACACTTACGTTACAGTAGACAGGACACAGGTGGTAGTAGATCTGCTGGACCTGTTTGGCAGATGACACGGACCGTACCAGGGAGCGGAGTCTAAGTTGCCGCTGGTTTTCACCAGAGCCCGCCACAAAGTGGGATGGACTTGCTGCGGCAGGTGGCACCCAGGTCGCTACCCCTGGCACAGCTCGACCACATAGGCGGCAGAGGAAACTCGAGGCACAGGTAAGATGAGGCAACTCGTGGTCAGGAAAGCAGGAGGTCAGGGCAGGCGGCACAGTAGAGAAGTCTGGGACGTAGCAGGTGGTCAGTAGGCAGGTGGCAAAGGAGCAAATTCAGGTCAAAGAACAAGGGTACGATACATGGCAAAGTAATACTCTGGAACACTTTTTCTTAGGCACTAGGGCAACAAAGATCTGGCAGGGAAGTGTGTGAGGTGGAGAAATCTATTAAGTGAGCACAGGTGTCACTTATGGGCACAGTGGCTCTTTAAATTTCAGAGCTCCGGAGGGAGGGGACAAGCACGCTGGAGCACAGAAGCCGAGGAGAGTGCAGTAGGAGCAGATGGTGAGTGGCGGGCTGCCGGCGGCAGCAGGAGATGGGGCCGTGCGCTCACGGCCAGCGTGTGTGGCTGGAGCGCTAAACAGGACAGCCATTTCCCAGGGTTTTTAGGTGGAAATAGGGATTGGTTCCGGTGTGGGGCTGCCCTTTTTAAGACGAGTAACACTGTCCCAAAAAAGGTGGAAGGAAACAACGTATTGTCCATTGTAGCTGGTGGGAGTAAAACTTCCCCTGTAAGGCCCTACTCTAGCCCAATTAATTCCCTTCTTGGCAACTGTTACCCTAAAAAGGGTGGTAACACACAGGAAACTCCACCTAAAAACCCTGAGAAATGGCAGTGATTGTAGGGGGTAACAGGGAGAGGTTCCTGTGTGGGGCTGCCCTTTTTAGGGTGAGTAACACTTGCAAAGAAGGGAATTAATAATGTGAGAGTAGGGCCTTACAGGGGAAGTTTTTACCCCCACCGGTTACAATGGACCATACGTTATTCCCTTCCACCTTTTAGAGGTCTTTGCATCACATCAATACTTGGAGGTGTAGGTGGCACATGGCATTTTTTGGACACCTTTTCTTTTGTTTGATTAAAAAAATAATAATTTGGGTCCATATATTTTATCCTAAGCATATTATTAAAAGTTAAGTTTTATGTAATGCATATCCTCAGTACTTACTTGTGCACACTAACACTTTTACAAAAGAGACAATTTTTTCTGCCTACCTGCCTCAGATACTATTCTGATCCTGCTAGTGTTTTTTGCACACCTTTCCTTTTGTTTGATTTCAAAAAAATTTTGAGTACATATATTTAATATATATATTGCATATCCTCAATACTTACTTGTGGTCTTATGCTGAGGAATGTTTTTAACTGGGGAGCAGCACTTTAAACATGTTTTGCACTACCCATTTTTGTGAAGTGTTGGTGTGGCACCATGATCAATCTACTCTTATGCATCAGGCATTGGTGTGTGGAAATCCTGGCTGATTCATGCCTGGTTCATCTTCACAAAGGATTCTCCACATTTTTCATGGACAGACGAGTTCTCCTTGGGGTTACTATGGCCCCAGCCGCACTAAACACCCACTCTGATGGCACACTACTGGCTGGGCAGGACAGGTTTTCCAGGGCAAACTCTGCTAGTTGTGGCCACAAATCAAGTTTGGCTGCTCAGAAATCCAGCGGATCTTAAAGTTGTGTTGGCATGGTCATGTCAAGGTATGCCACCACCTGCTGGTTCAGGTCCTACTCCAGGTCTACCTGTTGCTTCACTATGCGGGTGAAGAAAGCTACTCATCAGCGACTCTAGAATCAGGCTGCTGCTGATGGAGCTGGTACTGCTCCTGCAACCTAACCCCTCCCCAGCAGCCATGGCAGTGGAAGGTGAGCACAAAGGGCCCCCCCTAGTCAGACCTGCGAGAGGTTGGACGATGGCGCAGATAGGCATTGGCCAACTGACTACCGTATATACTCGAGTATAAGCCGAGTTTTTCAGCACGATTTTTCGTGCTGAAAACACCCCCCTCGGCTTATACTCGAGTGAACTCTCCGCCCTCAGTGGTCTTCAACCTGCGGACCTCCAGAGGTTTCAAAACTACAACTCCCAGCAAGCCCGGGCAGCCATCGGCTGTCCGGGCTTGCTGGGAGTTGTAGTTTTGAAACCTCTGGAGATCCGCAGGTTGAAGACCACTGCAGCCTTCGACATCATCCAGCCCCCTCTCACCCCCTTTAGTTCTGTACTCGCCTCCGCTCGGCGCTGGTCCGGTGCTGCAGGACTGTCCGGTGGGGAGGTCGTCCGGTGGGATAGTGGTTCCGGGCTGCCATCTTCACCGGGGGGCCTCTTCTCCGTGCTTCGGGCCCGGCCCCGGAATAGTCACGTTGCCTTGACGACGACGCAGAGGTACTTTCATTACAAACGTCCCTCTGCGTCATCGTCAAGGCAACGCCTCTATTTCGGGCCCGAATCGGCGTGATCTGTCCAAGTTGGTGTTATGGCTGTGCAGGAACCACATTCACCCAGTGAGCCATAAAGGACATGTATTGTCCCTGACCATAGTTACAGCTCCACACGTCGGCGCTGCTGTGCACTTCGCTACACACCGACAGGCTACAGGACTGTCCCACCTTCTGTACCACAAAATTGTGCAGGGCTGGTACTGCCTTCTTTGCAAAGAAATGACGGCTTGGGACTCTCCACCTTGGCTCGGCACAAGCCATCGGTTCTCTGAAAGGTGCAGAGTCCACCAATTGAAAAGGGAGGGACTTCAGCACCAACAACTTATACAGGAGCACATTCAGCTTTTGTGCTGTTGGAAGAGTGGGCGCATACTGTTGTCTCTTGGACATGGCTTCGCCGACGGATTGCTGTCGGAATGACTGACTCAAAATCGGAGGAGCAGGAGCATGTGGGGCGACAGAAGATGGGTAAGACAAACAGCTCCCTTCGACCACCTTTCTGGCTCAGCTGCTGCCTCATGGGCAACCTGCAACCCTCTTCTCCTGATGATGATTAAGCCCCTTCAGCACCCTGCTCCCAAGTGTGATCGGCTTCATCATCATCATAATAATCATCGAGTTGTGTCTGCACGTCACTGATGTCCACCCCAGGTTCCACAACAGTGTCTGCTTCAGGAGCCTAAACGCTTGCAACACCACCTCCCACGCCACTGTCCTCATCGCCACTTGCCCGCCTAGTGGAGGAAGTGGTGGATGTCTCCTCCACTTCTTTACTGGGCAGTAGCTGCTGACTGTCCTCTAGATCGTCCTCACTAAATAATGGAGCTGAACCCACAGCATAAGATACTTCTGTGGGGGAGGGAAAAGCATAAGACAGAGGCAATGGGAGGACAGGGACTGTTCCCAGGCCATGCCAACTGAGGGTTGTTTCTGAGGAACCCACAGACTGTTGACTGATATGTTAGATGTCACTTGTGATGAAGTGGATGACTGTGTTAACCAGTCGATGATGGCAGATGGGTTGCTGGTCGAGACACGACCGCTAGCTGATACCAGGAGCTTAGGCCTCTCGCTGCGACTCCTGCTGCCACTCGCCCCTCTTCTGCTGCGACCTCTGCCTGATGCATTTACTGCCTTCTCTGCCTGACATACTTAGTACGTATATGAGGGGAGTACAATAAGCTCCACTACGCTTAAAAAAGTATTTGTGTACAACACCAGCCGGTGAGTATTTTTGCCTGGCCTTTCACAATATCTGGGCCCTTGAGACTTTAACAGGAACAAAATAGTACACCACTTAGATGTACGTATGTGGTATGCACTTATGAGGGGAGGACAAAGCACTCCAGTATGCTTAAAAAAGTATTTTTGTACAACACCAGCCTGTTAGTACTTTTGCCTGGCCTTTCACAGTATCTAGGCCCTTGAGACATTAACAGGAAAAAAATAGTACACCACTTAGATGTACGTATGTGGTATGCACTTATGAGGGGAGAACAATGCACTCAAGTACACTTAAAAAAAGTATTTGCCTACAACACCAGCAGTACACACCAGTGCTGCAGCACAAAGTTGCTGTGTACTACACCCAAAATTATCTCTCAATCTAACTCCCTTCCCTTTCAGTGCTTCTAGGCAGGATTTGTGCTTGAGATGAATCACTGCTGTTCTGTGCAACACACTGTACAACACACTGCTCTCTGTCCCTCTCTGTAATAGAACGCTGTAGTGACTGGGAGATGAATCGCTGCAGTAAGAAAGCTTTTCTGTGCAACACACACTGCTCTCTGTCCCTTTGTGCAACAGAATGCTTATGTGGCTAGGAGTTGAATCGCTGCTGGAAAAAAAGCTTTTCTGGCCAACACACAGCGTTGCCTATCCTTGTCTATCTCTCTGCATTGAAAGGCTGAAGTGACTGGCTGCAATATGGCTGCTGATTATATAGGGCTGTGACATCACAGGGATGACTGGCTGCTGATAGGCTGCATGCTGCATGTGATTCAGGGTCATCCAGCCTACCCTTGTTCCCGCCTTCCCAGGATTCCTTGCCTCATGTCATATGTGGATCATCCATTTTAGAGGTCCAGAAGCCTGGACCGCACTAAATGGAGTTCAATCAAGCGATTTGCATGATCGAATCGCGCCGATATTCGCATTTGTTGCGAATTGAATTTTTCCTGAAGTTTGTAGCGAATTCGGATTCATCACATTCGATTCACTCATCCCTAGTAGGGGCTATTATTCGTTTATGTATTATTGACTTTTAAGGCATATCATCAAATGTTATATTATAGAAGGGGATCCATGCATAAGATGCTACCATGGCGGATTTTAAATATACTTAATAAAATGTTAAATTTTAACTGATCTTTAAGTGATGCTGGAGACCAATTTTTTCGCTTTGGATAAATAAGTAATGTTATGCAGAATAGTGATTGCAGCTCTGGAGTATGATTCAGACTATAACTCAGTACTTTATTAATAACTAAGCACTTTATTAATATTTTTGATCTCGTAACATTATGAATAGTTTGAATCTTCCAATTAATATTCTCCTATTGAGAGATGATGTTTGAGGACTCTGCTCTCAGAACCAACACCCCAGTCCTCCCAGTATAATATGATGTATTACCCGTAAAGCACAGAGTGCAGGCAGCTATGACTTCATGGCCAGCAGCCCCTGTGCTGTGTTAGCTGTTGACCTGCACATGTCAGAGGAAGCTGTCTACTAATTGCCCCGCAGTCTGGCCTGCTAATTGTGATTGAAGGCTCACTCCTCTCCCTGCCCCAGGTCACAGGGAAGACTCCGCAAACATAGCCGGGCTCCCTGTCAGTCTCACTTTACAAACCTCTCTACCTCCCTGGATGAAGCCAGTCAGGAAGCAATCTGGAATATATATATAACCAACAATACAGGCACATTAGGGAAACTCTACCTGACGTGCTGTGAAATTACACTGAAAACTCCCATCATCCTAAATGACCACTAATCCTCCAAATCTACGTCTTCCTATAGGAACCATGGATGCAAAAGACATTAATCAGAAACCACCTAATATCTTATAGCAGCTGTGGTAAAAAAGTATTAGATCAGCTGCAGACAAGGAGAACCTCCTCACATGTCCTGAACACAAGGGTCCTCCTGGTTCATGTAGTAGATGTCTAGTAGCTCAGCACACTGGGAAATCTCATTTTTACTTCTGCAGGGAGGATTATTTGTTTACAGGGGCTCTCTGTGGGTGGGATACAAGGATCCATAGACTTGACATATCCCATTCATACATGGTGTATGGATTCACACATCTACACAAGGTAATTCTGGTATAATGTAACTCTACTGACTCATGATCTTGTGGTTACAATATTCCTCTGGCTTTTAGACATTAGAAGTCATCAGTTGTACAGTTCCAGGTCAAGTGACACCAGATATCTCCACAATTTTTTACTTGATCCCTCTTATTTCCTCAGGAATGAACCCTTCTAAAACCATAATGCAGGCTGCACTGGCATCTAGGATCACTTTTACTAAGTATAGATGCTTCTTGCAGGATGTCCAAACTCATTGTTTCTTTGGAGGTTATATTCAGATAAGGCCCCTTTCACACTGCCGTTGTGTCCCGTCAAGAACAGCCGTAAAAGTCTTTTTTGTGCCTTTGACGGCCGTTCTCGAGACAGGGCACAACAGGCAACAACCGGTCCCGACGGCTCCATCTGGTGCCATTGTTTTTTGACAGGAATTTTCTCCCGCTATTCTCCCCGATGGACGTCACACTGCTGTGTTCTAACGGCAGTGTGAAAGAAGCCTAAGACATGAGGACTTAAATACACACTTACCATAAGGGCAGTACCCACTTACCATAAGGGCAGTGGTTTAGATGAATTAAAGTTTAAGTGTATGATTCATTAAAAAAAAAATAACATATAACCTATGCATACCAAAATGCCTCCATTGCTGCTTTTCAGTCACTGGAGATTCTGAGTGCTGCCAGTGCTAGGACCGCGCGGATATTGCAGTTCCCAATAGACTGCAATGTGTTCTGTGAGTATTTCCATTGAGTAACGCCATTCTTCAGGCAGAAATTTTCAAGCGGATTTTCCATTCACAAATTCCACTTCTAAAACTGTGTGAATTTGTGAACGGAAAACCCATTTACTATACTATACATTTTAGTAAGCAGAATTTCTGCCTGCAATTTCAAAGCAGAATTGCAGTTGGAAATTTCTAGAAACACAACACACATTTTCTAAACAGTAAGATATAACACAAGCTATATGCATGTGCAAGGCTGTAATCACACTGACCTACACAATAAAATTACTATGTCAGGGAATGCTATAAAAAGAATCAGTACATTAAATAGTACATTAAATGGTGGTCCTCAAATGACCGAAAAATTTAATTGTTATGGCAGCAAAATCTGCAGCATTATATGTACATGTGAGCGTACCCTAATGCTATGATAAAGTGCTGTAGAAAGTGCCCTGTACTAAATAGGCTAGCACTGATGTGGGAGATGATTTATATGGTACAGTAGTGCACATGGTATATGGGAGAGAAGGGGTTATTCAGTAGGTCAAAATCCAAGGCACCAGGTGAGTTTTTTTTGTGTCATGCCGACACAAGGCCCTGCCTCCAAAACTCACTGCACATATAGGGCTGCCGCCGGAAAGCCCTGTGTGAATGGTGAGCAAGGGATACGCAGCGTATTTCCTGCAGCTTCTGCAGATTTTGCGCAGCGTGAAATATGCTGCATATACGCCAAGTGGGAAAGTGCCCTTATAGCTTCATATTGCTACAGGGTCATATACTGCTATAACGTCATATGTTACTATCCTAGCAAATCCTATACTTGTGAGCCATGTAAATATAAACAAGTAACACAACTGTGCATAATATTTACTGCACATAATCAATATTGTAAAAATGATCCTTCGGCACATAAAAAAAATGTTCTGACTGGAAAAAAAAAGTGATTTAGCACAGAATGTTGAGATAACTCGATTTGTTTAAATTTTTTTTTTAAAGATGGACAGTGCCCATTTATTTTCTGTCCGATTATAACAGAAACCGTCAGAAAACAATTCAGGATTATTTCTAGACAATTCATACAATTTCCCCCATATTTCTATCATGTACAGTTTTCACATTCACTCATTGCAGAGCTGTCTGCGCTATACATGTAATAGCCCTTGGAAGGAGTCCTCAGGCTAACCAGCAGAGCTTGCACTCTAATCAGACCCATGTGTGTGCAGGAAATGAGCTGGAGGCAGTGCAGTCCCAGTACAGCAGCCTTCAGTGAATGGCACTCAGCAGTGGAGAAAGCAGGAAATGTGGGAGAGCTCCAGCCTCTCAGTCCAGGCCCCAGCCCCGGGCTCCAGCTCAGGGAGGGAGTGGGGAGGTTTGCGTGCAAAGTGCTGTCAGTGATCCTGGCGGTCCCTGTGTGGTCTGCTGGGGGGGTTGTGTGTGGTCCCTGCTCATATGTCCAGAGCTGCTCATTGACCAGGGATGTGTTTACCTCTGCTGTGTCTGCTGCAAGTACTGCTGCTCCAGCTGCTCCACATACTCTGGGAGACAACTCTGTACACAGAGAGGATGCTGAGAATATACACTGCTCAAAAAAATAAAGGGAACACTAAGATAACACATCCTAGATCTGAATGAATGAACTAATCGTATGAAATACTTTCGCCTTTACATAGTTGAATGTGCTGACAACAAAATCACACAAAAATGATCAATGGAAATGAAATGTATTAACCAATGGAGGTCTGAATATGGAGTCACACTCAAAATCAAAGTGGAAAACCACACTACAGGCTGATCCAACTTTGATGTAATGTCCTTAAAACAAGTCAAAATTAGGCTCAGTAGTGTGTTTGGCCTCCACGTGCCCGTATGACCTCCCTGCAATGCCTGGGCATGCTCCTGATGAGGTGGAGATGGTCTCCTAGGGATGTCCTCCCAGACCTGGACTAAAGCATCCACCAACTCCTGGACAGTCTGTGGTGCAACGTGGCGTTGGTGGATGGAGTGAGACATGATGTCCCAGATGTGCTCATTTGGATTTAGGTCTGGGGAAGGGGCGGGCCAGTCTATAGCATCAATGCCTTCCTCTTATAGGAACTGCTGACACACTCCAACCACATGAGGTTTAGCATTGTCTTGCATTAGGAGGAACCCAGGGCCAACCGCACCAGCATATGGTCTCACAAGGGGTCTGAGGATCTCATCTCGGTACCTAATGGCAGTCAGGCTACCTTTGGCAAGCAGATGAAGGGTTGTGCGGCCCCCCAAAGAAATGCCACCCCACACCATTACTGACCCACCGCCAAACCGGTCATGCTGGAGGATGTTGCAGGCAGAAGAACGTTCTCCATGGCATCTCCAGACTCTGTCACGTCTGTCACATGTGCTCAGTGCGAACCTGCTTTCATCTGTGAAGAGCACAGGGCGTCAGTGGCGAATTTGCCAATCTTGGTGTTCTATGGCAAATGCCAAATGTCCTGCACAGTGTTGGGCTGGAAGCACAACCCTTACCTGTGGATGTCTGGCCCTCATAACAGCCTCATAGAGTCTGTTTCTGACTGTTTGAGTGGACACATGCACATTTGTGGCCTGCTGGAGGTCATTTTGCAGGGCTCTGGTAGTGCTTCTCCTGCTCCTTCTTTCACAAAGGCGGAGGTAGCAGTCCTGCTGCTGGGTTGTTGCCCTCCTACGGCCTCCTCCATGTCTATTGATGCACTGGCCTGTCTCCTGGTAGCGCCTCCATGCTCAGGAAACTATGCTGACAGACACAGCAAACCTTGCCACAGCTCGCATTGATGTACCATCCTGGATGAACTGCACTGCCTGAACCACTTGTGTGGGTTGTAGACTCTGTCTCATGCTACCACTAGAGTGAAAGCACCGCCAGCATTCAAAAGTGACCAAAACATCAGCCAGTAAGCATAGGAACTGAGAAGTGGTCTGTGGTCACCACCTGCAGAACCACTCCTTTAGTGGGAGTGTCTTGCTAATTGCCCATAATGTCCACCTGTTGTCCGTTCCATTTGCACAACAGCATGTGAAATTGATTGTCAATCAGTGTTGCTTCCTGAGTGGACAGTGTGATTTCACAGAAGTGTGATTGACTTGGAGTTACATTGTGTTGTTTAAGTGTGCCCTTCACGTTTTTTGAGCAGTGTATATATAATATATATATATAAGATATAAAGACAAAGAGAGAGAGATACAGATTATTGATGATAGATAGATATGAGATAGATAGAGAGATAGATAGATAGATTAAAAGACAGATATCAAGAATATAGACAGATACTGGATATTGATGATAGATAGATGGAAGAATAGATAAATAGATAGGTAGATACAGGATAGATAGATTGATAGATAGATACAGTATTTTGATGATTGATACATACGAGATATATACATAAAGAAACAGATAGCAAGAAGATAAACAGATAGATAAATACATAGATATCTGCATGAAATATCACAGCAGCACATCCAGATAGCAGTTAAAGTGTGGCTTTATTCAGCACCAGAATGCCATGACGTTTTGGCCATCTAGATAGATAGATAGATAGATAAATAGATAGAACTTCATTTCTCTCCAAGTCCGGTCCATATTCTGTAAAAATCTTAGACGCAAAAAAATATTTAATACATAGTTCAGAGCATAACTTTAAATGATTCATTTGTTTTCCACACAACCTGGCTTAAAAAAAAAAACCTGCAATTGTAGAAAAAGGTTAAATTCAAGGCTCGGAAATATTGGCATCTATGCTGGAGGGAAAATTATGTCAGATTTGACAGAAGACACTAGGACAAATGGATCAGGCTAAAAATAATACAAATGAATAAAACAATTGATGATATTTTTGGTTTTAAATCTAAAGTGATGTCCATCTGTTGTAAAGCTGTTAATATTGAACACTTTTACCATTTACTATTACTACTTCTAATAGTAGTACCAAAATGAAACTCATCCCCTAAGTGGAAACTTAGGGGATGAGTTTCATTTTGGTACTACTATTAAAAGTAGTAATAGTACCGTATATACTCGAGTATAAGCCGACCCGAGTATAAGCCGAGACCCCTAATTTCAACCCAAAATCCCAGGAAAAGTTATTGACTCGAGTATAAGCCTAGGGTGGGAAATACCTCATCCCCCCCTGTCATCATCCAGACCCGTCATTAACATCCTCATCATCCCCTTGTCATCATCCCACACATCCCCCCTTCATCATCCCCTTGTCATCATCCCACACATCCCCTTATCATCCCACACATCCCCCCTTCATCATCCCCTTGTCATCATCCCACACATCCCCTTATCATCCCACACATCCCCCCTTCATCATCCCCTTGTCATCATCCCACACATCCCCCCTTCATCATCCCCTTGTCATCATCCCACACATCCCCTTATCCCACACATCCCCCCTTCATCATCCCCTTGTCATCATCCCACACATCCCCTTATCCCACACATCCCCCCTTCATCATCCCCTTGTCATCATCCCACACATCCCCCCTTCATCATCCCCTTGTCATCATCCCACACATCCCCTTATCATCCCACACATCCCCCCTTCATCATCCCCTTGTAATCATCCCACACCCCCCCCCTTCATCATCCCCACCCCCCTTCATCATCCCCACACCCCCCCCCCCTTCATCATCCTCTTCTCATCATTCGCCCTCAGTGGTCTTCAACCTGCGGACCTCCAGAGGTTTCAAAACTACAACTCCCAGCAAGCCCGGGCAGCCATCGGCTGTCCGGGCTTGCTGGGAGTTGTAGTTTTGAAACCTCCGGAGGTCCGCAGGTTGAAGACCACTGCGGCCTTCAACATGCGGACCTCCAGAGGTTTCAAAACTACAACTCCCAGCAAGCCAGGGCAGCCATCGGCTGTCCGGGCTTGCTGGGAGTTGTAGTTTTGAAACCTCCGGAGGTCCGCAGGTTGAAGACCACTGCGGCCTTCAACATCATCCAGCCCCCTCTCACCCCCTTTAGTTCTGAGTACTCACCTCCGCTCGGCGCTGGTCCGGTCCTGCAGGGCTGTCCGGTAAGGAGGTGGTCCGGTGAGGAGGTGGTCCGGGCTGCTATCTTCACCGGGGGCGCCTCTTCTCCGCGCTTCCGGCCCGGAATAGAGCCGTTGCCTTGACAACGACGCATCTGCGTCGTTGTCAAGGCAACGTGACTATTCTGAGGCCGGGCCCGAAGCGCTTAGAAGAGGCCTCCCCGGTGAAGATAGCAGCCCGGACCACCTCCTCACCGGACCACCTCCTCACCGGACAGTCCTGCAGGACCGGACCAGCGCCGAGCGGAGGTGAGTACTCAGAACTAAAGGGGGTGAGAGGGGGCTGGATGATGTTGAAGGCCGCAGTGGTCTTCAACCTGCGGACCTCCGGAGGTTTCAAAACTACAACTCCCAGCAAGCCCGGACAGCCGATGGCTGCCCTGGCTTGCTGGGAGTTGTAGTTTTGAAACCTCTGGAAGTCCGCAGGTTGAAGACCACTGCGGGTGGGGGAGTTCACTCGAGTATAAGCCGAGGGGGGTGTTTTCAGCACGAAAAATCGTGCTGAAAAACTCGGCTTATACTCGAGTATATACGGTAAATGGTAAAATGGTAAAATAGTTTTTTTTCTGGCATTTTTTGGGGGGCAAAAAAAATAAAATAAAAAATACACCCAAAAACTGCCACTGCAAACCTGCATCCTGATTCAATAAAAAATGAATATTGATGTGTACAAAATTGGGAAGAATAAATGATAAATGTATAAAAAATATTTTATAAGAAATTAAACAATAAAAAATAAATACACACAACCCACAAACTTACAATCCCAGAAGGAACATCTCAGAATTAATTAAACAATCATTAATAACATACAATTCACATACATCTTTAATCATTTATAGTTTTTTTTTTTTATATCCAATGAAATTCATATATGATCTTGCCCTTTTTTCTTTATTGCTCCTTGCCGGCTCTTTGATTTCCCTGCCCACTTTTCTACATACATGATTTGTTCCCTAGCTATCAGTAAATGCCTAAGGTACCTTTTTTGTTTTTTTATGTTTTCATGGTACCCAACAAAATTGTCTTAAGATGCCTATGTACATCTCTTTTTTCAATCCAGTACACAAAAGAAGAAAAAAAAAAACGCCAGAAAAAACGCCAATGCAAATCCCACATGCTGTTTTTTATGTCATTTTTTTCACTCCCATAGACTTCTGTGGGAGAAAAACGCCAAGATTTTGCTGAAAAAACGCCATTGTCTCAACATGCTAGTCTTAACAAAGTGGAAACTTAGCCTTAGGGATGGTTGTTCTAACTACCCATAATATAATTTGCCTGAAAGCAAATCAAAAAAACAAAAAACAAACAAACAGTTATAACACCTAAACCGAAGAAAAGAAGCTTCCACTGGGTTAAAGAGAACTGACAAAGAATGCCAGTGATAGGAAGAAAGTGATATTCAGTGATCAACAATCTGTATTGATCAATGAGAAGCTGCTGGACCTTTTGTGTGGTGCAGTTCTAATAGATAAAGATCACCACATAAAACAGCAAAATGGAGGAGATGGCAAATATTACCCATCAGCCAATGCACAGGTTTACATAGACATTTTGGAAACTTGAATATACCGTTAATAGAAAATATATTTGGAGAAGTCATTTTTCATTATATATTACATATAATAATGTATTATGCCTCAGAGAAAAAGCTTGTAAATCTGTTTTTCAGAAAAAGGCATAGAAACTCAATGACATGGCCAGCAAATAGTCCGGATCTCAATCTAATTAAACATTTATGGTTCATTGCAAGGCTTCATCTTGTAAAACTGATCTGTCAACCGCTCATCGAGAAACTTGGAGTAAACTAGATGGAGAATGTTGTTTTTTATTAGTGAAATCCATGCATCAAAAAATTCAACAGGACCAGCAAAGTACTAACAGGAAGTTTTGTGATGATGTTTTTACTGTTTTTCTCAACACTGAGCAATCATTTTCCTCTACTTAATCTGAAAAACATACATCATTAATGAAAAGAATTTCCTTTCATGTGTACATTCATCTGAGGTATGTTTCATGGAACCAGAATATTCAGATATGTATCTTTTGTGTCCGTGATGTGTGTGTTTTCTACCAAATAAAACAACTGGGTAAACGTCCTATGTAGTGACTCCACACTTTTTGCCAGGGGTTGTATTTTTCGACAGCGTCATGCACCTTATGAGGCGCCAGACTTTCTTACCTCCAGAGTGACCTGTGACCTCTCCCCTTCCTTAATTTAAGCTGTGTGCCACTGGTCACTGGGGACTGGGGTCACTGATATTTCCAGCCACAGAATATACTGAATGGTTGAAATTGCAATGTACCAAATCCATACTGAATAGTTTTTTATTGTTTTTATGGTCACTTTTCAATTTTAATTGTAATGTAAACTTTGCTCATACATGCAGGAAACAGCACAACAATTATTACTATATATAATTAATAACATCAGTTTTCTTCCAAATATATTAATATTGTTATTTATTTATATAATTATTGTTATTGTTAATATTATAATTATTTATTAATTAATTTAAATAGTCACCATCAAATTTTTTAATTTTATTTCATTTGATCCTCTGTTTTTGTTCACTTTTCTGTGACTTTGGGCAATAGCTCTTCCACTTCATGAGCCTTTTATAACCTGTATCAGGAAACATTAACTCCTCAGCTGATAAAGATCATGACTCCTTAGTGACAGTGAGGTCCTGAACAATTATTAATGAGTATATTTATGTTATTTAGCCCTGGGCAGGTGACAAGAACAGCAGGGGTTAACTAGCAGCCCCTCCTGTTGAAGCTCATGATCTGGGATTTGGAACACAGATTGTTCTGTCTGATGGAGCTGAAAGTTGATCCCGGAGTTTCCAGTGGAGATTGAAGGACACGTGTCTGGTAATGAAACATTTCCTTAGCTTCCACGCCAAGCTGGTAATTTCTGATGGCATTTAGCTTGTGAAAACAAACCTAGAATCCCACCCAGACAGCTCAACCCCAGTGTGAGCTGAGCAGGTTAGGGTAGGAATCCACCAGGTAACAGTCAGAATCTGGGGGGGGGGGGGCTGCGTAACCTCTGATGTGCCCCCTCCCAAAGCATCTGAACCATACATGAATCATTAAGTAGAATCCATATCTTTCCCATCCACCCCCTGTAGCCAAGATATTTACAATTATAATAAAAGATACTTTGTGCTATTATACTGCTTCCCTATATACAGGAACATAACTATAATACTGTTTCCTAGGTACAGAATACTGCCCCAAAGTAAAGAATATGACTATTATAGTGTTGTCCCTTTGTACAAAAAATAAGTATTGTAATACTGCCCCTATATAAACAATATAAGTAAAACTATACTGTCTCCTATGTACAAGAATATAACTACTATGATACTGCTCTCTATGTACAAGAATATAACTACTATAATGTGAATCCAGGTAAAAAAACAGACATGGCCGCACATCCACAATTTTGTATTTTGATCTAATTGCTTCTCAGCATAATTTCAATAACGAACAGGTTGTTAGTATACATTTTGATAAAAAGGTACAAGCCCACTCGCCACGTCAAGGCCACCTATTAAAAGTGGGTCCCTAACATCCTTAGCATAAAATGGCGTAGCACTGGGCGGCGTCCACCGCCGCCGCGACACCAGTGCCCGTAGGGGGGACGACCCACTGCCAGAGCGGCCCCAATGCCACTCAAACCATTCTCCTGGACACCCCCCCCCCCCCCCAACACGGACGCCGCACAGCACCACACCAGTGTAAACAAGGTGTATAGTTTTGTGACTGGGTTTTTGAAGTCCTAAAGTCTTTTCATTAATTTAAAAAAAAAACATAAAGGCTGGACCTGGGGAAAAAATAAGAAATTTTTTTCTCATTTCACCACTGCTCCAGTGCTGCCACTCCAGTGTTCATCACCCAAAGTACATTGTACAAGTGATGCTGCAGCCAAGCACCGGCTTCACCAATTAAATTGTTCATACAGTGAGAGACCACTAAGGTCAGTGATTGGCTGCAGTGTCATATGCACATTGTATGCTACATCAACACATCACTTTCAGCAAAGGACATTAGTATAATGCTGAACTGAGGGCAAAGGAAACTTTTATCTATTTAATGTCCTTGTCATTAAAAAAAAGTTTTATACAAGTAAGGGTCTCTGTGTTGAGAGCCTTATTAATCAGTAGAATGAGCAGGGAGAAGAGCGCACTTAAAGGGGTACTCCAGCGGAATTATTTTTTTTTTTAAATAAACTGTTGGAAGAAAGTTAAACAGATTTGTAAATGACTTCTATTTCAAAATCTTAATCCTTCCAGTACTTATCAGCTGCTTTATGCTGCAGAGGAAGTGCTTTTATTTTTGAATTTCTTTTCTGTCTGACCACAGTGCTCTCTGCTGACACCTCTGTCCATGTCAGGAACTGTCCAGAGCAGGAGCAAATCCCCATGGCAAATGTATCCTGCTCTGGACAGTTCTTGACATGGACAGAGGTGTCAGCAGAGAGCACTGTGGTCAGACAAAAGAAATTCAAAAAGAAAAGAACTTCCTCTGCAGCATACAGCAGCTGATATGTACTCTGGAAAAATCTCATTTACAAATCTGTATAACTTTCTGACCTAGTTGATTTGAAAAAACAAAAAATGTTTTCCACCAGAGTTCCCCTTTAACTAAATGGATAGAAGTCTATGAGACGGCCAGTGAAGCTGAATGGAGATTGCAGCAATCAGGGGAATCAGGCGCGCACTTCTACCAGCTGTGCTGATCGTGGAAATCTCAACACTGACATGGGGGACACTTTAAAACAAATGAAATCCCCCTCTACGGGGCATGGTTACAAATTTGGTTAACATTTTGATAATGGCTTTTTATGACATAATAACCAGAGACATAAAAAGTCTAACCAATAGCAGATGGCAGCTAGAACCTAGACCAATTCTAAAAACCCTCTGAAGATTACAGGACATCCAGAATGACAGGAGATCCATTAACTTCAATATAGAGTAACCATATGTACCCATCCACTGCCCAAACGAGCCAGGACACATCTAATCCCAGCTGCTTGTGGCTTTTGATGGAAATAAACAAGAGGAGACAGAACAAGCCACAATATATTAATGTAACAAGAATTAAATAACCTTGGCCAAGGTCAGACCAAACAGTAACCGCCAAGCTCTGTGCAATAAAAACATTGGTTTCAAGAATGATGTTAGTGGACATCCATACTAAACCTCACAAATAAAACGGCTGGTCAAGAGTGACATAAATACAGTCAAATTCTATTTCTCATGCACCTCGTGGGTACCTTATAATGATCATAGCAGTATAATGGCCAGTATAAGGAACTTAAAGGAATACTCCGCTGAAAACATCTTATCCCCTATCCAAAGGATAGGGGGATAAGATGTCTAATCGCGGGGGTCCCGCCACTGGGGACACCCGCAATCTCCACTGCTGAACCCCTGTCATTCGGTGCATGGAGCAAGTCCCCTACAAATCACCAAGGATGGACTAATATTAAAAAGACTCATATATTTAGGGATTAGACCAGAAAAAAAATTAAAGAACATTCTAGCTGCAAACATATACAAAACAGAACATTACAGGGAGAAGATAGAAGCAAACAGACAACCCCATGCAGTTCAAAACTTGTCATAGTCAAAGATGTTTTTAAATAAGGTTTTATTAGGTTATATGAAAACGATTTATGAAAGTAACTAGAGATGAGCGAATCGAAGCTGACGAACCCAAATTCGTTATGAATTTCAGGAAATATTCGATCACACGAATCGCTTCATTAAACTCCATTTACTGCGGTGCAGGCTCCAGGACATCTAAAATGGTGGATCCACATGTCAGTACATGGGGCAAGGAACGCTGGGAAGGCGGGAAGGTAAGGCAAGAAGGGAAGTAGGGGGGATGACCATGAATCACTTGCAGGATGCAGCCTATCAGCAGCCAGTCACCCCTGTGATGTCACAGCCCTATATAATCGACAGCCATATTGTGGCTCATCATATCATTCATTACACTGCATAGAGATAGGACAGACACCCTGTGTGTACGTTACAGCAGAGAAAAGCGCATTCCAGCAGCGTTTAACATCCTCCTAGTCACATCAGCGTTCTTGTGGACGGAGAACAGTGTTTTTTCACTGAAAAGGATTTTTGCTGCAGCCATTAACCTCACGGTCATTTTTTTCGGCATAGTATTACAGAGAGGGGCAGATAGCTGTGTGTTGCCTCATACATTTCAACAAGCGGCATCAACTTCATAAACCTTAGCAGAGGAGGCAGGAATAATTTTTCAGCGCAATTCTGTGTCTTTGTTCCACCAAAAATCATCTGCTGGTTATACTAGTCAGTTGACGGTATAATACACAGGTGTCCATTCCTAATAGTCTTTGACAGAGTGCAATTTTGTGTTTAGTACACAGCTTTTTTTGGCTGCAGCCCTGTTGTGTACTGCTGGTGTTTTACAAAAATAATTTTTTTTAAGGGTAATGTAGCGCATTTTTCTGCCCTCATATGTGCATACCACATAGGTACATCTAAGAAGTGTACTATTTTGTACCTGTTAATCTGTCAAGGGCCTACATACTGTGAAAGGACAGCCAAAAGTAATCACTGGCTGGTGTTTTACAAAATACAGAGTTTTTTTTAGGCGTATTGTAGTGCATTTTTCTGCCCTCATCAGTGCATACTGCATGTGTACATCTAAGTAGAGTACTATTTTGTACCTGTTAATTTGTCAAGGGCCTACATACAATGAAAGGACAGGCAAAAGTAATTACCGGCTGGTGTTGTACTCAGATAGTTTTTTAAGTGTACTGTAGAGCATGTTTCTGCCCTCATCAGTGCATACCACATAACTACATCTAAGTAGTGTACTATTTTATACCTGTTAATTTGTTAAGGGCCCAGATACTGTGAAAGGCCAGCCAAAAGTGCACACCTGCTGCTGTTCTAGACAAATAATGTTTTAAGCGTAGTGAAGTGTATTGCACTTTTCTCATATACGCACTAAGTATGTCAGGCACAGAAGTGCCAGGACATGCACAGAGGAGTGGCAGAGGCCTAAATCCTTCAGGCAGAGGTCACAGCAGACTAGGGGCGAGTGGCAGCAGGAGTCACAGCGAGAGGCCTGAGCTCCCGTTATCAGCTAGCGGTCGTGTTTCGACCAGCAACCCATTGCAACCCTGACACCCCCAGTCAACAGTTGGTGGGTTCCCCAGACACAACCCTCAGTTGGCATGGCCCGGGAGCAGTCCCTGTCCTCCCATTGCCTCTGTCCTATGCTGCTCAATCCCCTACAGAAGTATCTTATGCTGTGGGTTCAGCCCCACTATTCACTGAGGACGATCTAATAGAGGACAGTCTGCAGCTACTGCCCAGGCAAGAAGTGGAGGAGACATCCGCTGCTTGCTCCGCTAGGCGGGCAAGTAGCAATGAGGAGAGTGACGTGGGAGGCGGTGTTGCCAGGGTTTAGGGTCCTGAAGCAGACACTGTTGAAGAACCTGACGTGCAGACACTTGTTGATGATGATAAAGTTGATCGCAATTGGGGCCGGGTGCAGAAGGGGCTTCATCATCAGGAGAAGAAAGTTGCAGGTTGCCTGTGAGGCAGCAGCTGAGCCAGCAAGGAGGCAGCATGTTTTGCAGTCAGCGTGGTGGCAGAAGTGGAAATTATGGAGCCAAACGTGCTTCGTTGCAGCCTACTTTCCTGGGAGGTAGTGGAACAGGAGTTCCTGGTGACGGCGAAAGTAGCAGTCAATTAGTGCGGACTGTTGGTGGTAAAATCAGCTACTCAACGGTGTGGCTGTTTTTCATCAAGCATCCGGAGGAGGTTCACATAGCCACATGCAAGATAAGTCAGCAGAAGGTGAAGCGTGGCCAGGGTCGCAATGTTGACACCACAGCCCTGCATCAACATATGCTTCGCCACCATAAAGCGGCTTGGGAGAACCGTGGCTCTGATGTAGTGGTCCAGCCTGCTGCATCACCCAGTGACACGCCGCTCCCTCTTTCAGCCAGCCAAGGCTCCACCAACTCTGCCGAAGGGAGCTGTGTGTCATACCCTCCTTCTGTCGCTCCAGATGCTCCTGCTCCTCCTACTTTTAGTCAGCCATTCCGCCAACAATCCATCGGCGAAGCCATGTCCAAGAAACAGTATGCACCCACTAATCCAATAGCACAGAAGCTGAATGTGCTCCTGTCTAAGTTGCTGGTGCTGCAGTCCCTCCCTTTTCAAGTGGTGGACTCTACACATGTCAGAGAACTGATGGCTTGTGCCGAGCCGAGGTGGAGAGTGCCAAGCCGTCATTTCAAGGCAGTACCAGCCTTGCACAATTTTGTGGAAAAGAAGGTGGGCCAGTCCTTGAGCCTGTCGGTGTACCAAAGTGCACGTCAGTGCCGACATCTGGAGCTGTAACTACAGTCAGGGACAATACATGTCCTTTAAGGCTCACTGGGTGAAAGTGGTTCCTGCACAGCCACAACCCCAACTTGGACAGGTCACGCCGCTTCCTCCTCCACGCTCTCAGCCCGTTGGTCCTGTGACAGTGTGCGACTCCGCCTCCTCCACCGTGTCCTCAGCCTCCATTGCCCAGACAAGTCTCAGTGGCCTTTCAGCATACCATGTGTGCAGGGCACCCTGTTATTCACATGGTTTGCCTTAGCAAAAAGAGTCACACAGGGGATGAACTGCTAAAAGTCATTTGTAAAGAAATTGGAGAATGGCTTACTCCACAAAAACTGGAGATGGGAACCATGGTGACTGACAACGGGAAGAACATCTTGCATGCGCTGCGACTGGGAAGGCTGAGCCATGTGCCCTGCATGACACACGTGTTCAGTCTGGTTGTGAAAAAGTTCCTGAAGTGTTTCCCCCCATTTGCAAGACATCCTGAAAAGGGGAAGGAAACTTTGCATGTTCTTCAGCCACTCGTACACCACAAAGCACATCCTCCTTGAGCTTCAGCGTCAGAACGGTATCCCGCAACAAAGTATGATTTGTGACGTTGCCACACGTTGCAATTCCACCCTCCATATATTGGACCGACTGTACGAACAGAGAAAAGCCATCACCGATTTTTTGATGATCCAAGCAGATAGTGTAACTTCAATGTCAATCAGTGGCAGCTCATACGTGACACCTGCCTGTCACGTACCGGCAGGACTGGAAGTGGATCCTCTGAACCAGAGAGGCGATGACGCGGGTTGTATCAGAGGACCGGTTCTAAGTGGTTACTGGTTTTCACCAGAGCCCACCGCAAGGCGGGATGGACTTGCTGCAGCGGTAACCACCAGGTTGTATCCTCCAATAGCAACTCGACCTCTCTGGTGGCTGATATAGCGTGGTACACAGGGAGCAGGCAAGAGTGTAGTCGGACGTAGCAGAGGTCAGGGCAGGCGGCAAGGGTTCACAGGCGAGTATAAGGTAGCAAGCGTTCGGCAACTGGTTAGGCAATAACACAGTAGTGAACGCTTTCTCAGAGGCACAAGGCACAAAGATCCGGCAAGGGCAGGAAGGGGCATGTGTCTTTTATTGGGAATTGACAAGGGAGGTGTGGAACCAGCTGGCCCTTTAAATTTACTGAAGCCGGCAAGCACGCCCTAGAGAGTGGGGCCGCGGGCGCCGGGAACCCGGAACGCCGCACGGGGAGCAGGTAAGCTTAACGGGGACGAGGCGCGTGAGCGTGGACCAGCCGCCATGCTAGCCGCGTCTCTGTCAGGCGCCGGGACCCCAGAAGGGGAAACACAGGCAGCTTGCGCTCCGGTCCGGAGGTGGAGGCCGGAGCGCTCGCTGTGACACTGCCATTTGCTCAGGCCCTTTGACGAAGCCACATTATTTGTAAGTTGCCAGGATTACGGGATGAACAACGTCATTCCACTGCTTCACATCTTACAACACATGTTGGAAACGATGGCTGGTCAGGGCACTGGAGACGTGGCACCTACATTTCATGGCCACATGAGCCCTGTGGGGGCTGAACTGGAGAAGGAGGAGGAGGGGCACAGTGGAGCACAGTTTGGGTTTCACCAAATGGCCATTTTTTCTAGTAGTCTGACAGGAGAGGAGGAGCAGGGGCAGCCAGAGGGGCTAGAGGGTTATGAAGAAGGCGAGACAGCTGACCCAGACACACCGTAGCAGAATGCAGTGGAGATGGAGGCAGGGAGTCCCTCCGAGTCACTTGCACAAATGGCACGATGCATGCTTACCTGCTTGCGTAATGACAGCCGAATTGTCACCATTCAGCAGTGGGATGACTTCTAGATCTCCACCTTATTGGACCCTTGCTACCGCCACAAAATAGGGGCCTTTTTTACACCCACTGAGAGGGAGAACAAAATGACCTACTACAGAGGCATCCTACGTAGTCAGTTGGCCGATGCCTATCCGTGCCATCGCCCATCCTCTCGCAGGTCTAAATCGGGGGGCCCTGCGCTCACCTTCCACTGCCATGGCTGCTGGGGAGGGGTGGGGTAGCAGGAGCAGTACCAGCTCCATCAGCAGTAGCCTGAGTCTACAGTCGCTGATGAGTAGCTTTCTTCCCCCGCATAGTGAAGCAACTCCTCAGCAGTAGGTACACCTGAAGCAGGACCTGAACCAGCAGGTGGTGGCATACCTTAACATGCCCATGCCAACATACCTTGAAGATCCGCAGGACTTTTGGGCAGCCACACATGATTTGTGGCCACAACTAGCAGAGTTTTCCCGTGAAAAGCTGTCCTGCCTGGCCAGTAGTGTGCCATTAGAGTGGGTGTTTAGTGTGGCAGGGGCCATAGTCACCCCAAGGAGAACTCGTCTGTCCATGAAAAATGTGGAGAAACTGACCTTTGTGAAGATGAATCAGGCATGGATCAGCCAGGATTTCCAACCACCAATGCCTTATGCATGAGAGAAGATTGACTATGGTGCCACACCAACACTTCACAAATATGGATAGTGCCAAACAGATTTAAGGTGCTTCTCCCCAGTTTCAAACATTCCTCTGCATCAGACCTTTTTATACCCATCTTTGTCACCGGGTACTGGTATTGCCACCCACCGCTCCACTCTGTCACCAGGTCACTTTCAGAACTCCTGATGCTGCTGCTGCCACATCCAGGCTGTCTCATTCAGCCACTATATGGTCTCTTCTCATGCTTCAGCCAACTCCAGGCTGTGTCATTACGCCACTATATGGTCTCCTCATGCTTCAGCCACCTCCAGGCTGTGCCATTCATCCAATATATAGTTTACCGATGCTTCAGCCAGCTCCAGTCTATGTCATTCAGCAACTACATGGTTTAGTAATGATGCTTTGCCTAGGACATTACCTATACATGTTTATGGTAGCACTAGGTACCATACATCTTCAATGGAAATTTCAAAATTCATCTTTTATTCTTAGAGATTGTGAGGCCCTTTTGTCTTCTCATCTGCTGCCAACTCCAGGCTGTACCATTCAGACACTATATGGTCTCCTCCTACTGATGCCACCTCCAGGCTCTGTCATTGTGCTGCCATGTGACTCCTTGTTAGATTAGGTCCTTTGTACCCACACGCCGGGGCCCAGGACACTAAAACTTGGGAGTTAAGAGTTCAATTTCAAAACTCTCAATTTCAATTTAAAAATCTTAAATTTCTATTTAAAATTCTTAAATTTCAATGGTCTCCTCATGCTTCTGCCAACTCCAGGCTGTGCCGTTCAAACACTATATGGTCTCCTCATGCGTCAGCCACCTCCAGGCTGTGCCATTCAGGCAATATATGGTTTACTGATACTGCTTGGCCTGGGTCTGGGAATAAAAATATAGCTAGCTACCCAAAATCTGGTTTAAATTTCACAATTCCCAACTACAGGCTGTGTCACTCAGGCAATATATGGTTTAATGATGCTGCTGGGCCTTGGTCTGGGAATAAAAAGTTTGTTATGGTAGCACTAGCTACCCCAAATCTTCGGTTTAAATTTCAGAATTCATCTTTTAATCTTAGGGATTGTGAAGTCCTAGTGTCTACTCATGCTGCTGCCAATTCCTGGCTGTGCCATTCAGACACTGTATGGTCTCCTCATGCTTCAGCCAACTACAGGCTCTGTCCCTCATACAATATATGGTTTACTGATGCTGCTGCGCCTTGGTCTGGGCCTAAAAATTTTTTATGGTAGAACTAGCTACCATAAATCTTCAATTTAAATGTCAAAATTCATCTATTAATCTTAGGGATTGTGAAGCTCTAGTGTCTACTCATGCTGCTGTCAGCTCCAGGATTTGTCATTCAGCCACTATATGGTCTCCTCATGCTGCCAACACCTCCACTCTGTGCCATTCAGCCACTGTATGGTCTCCTCATGCTGCCAACACCTCCGCGCTGTGTCATTCAGCCACTGTATGCTCTCCTCATACTGATGCCACCTCCAGGCTCTCTCATTGTGCCACTCTGCACCAGTGATTCTAAAAGCGATGCCTGTAATCTGCATATTATTCTGAATAACAGTATTATTTCACTACGCCATCACATTCCATATGCGTGTTAGAACACAGAAAAGTGTTCTACACCCTTATTGAGGCTCTCTGTAGGCCAGAAATAGCCATTTTTAATATTAGATTTGCCGCAAATAAATTCGGATCAAACCAAATTTTTTCGAAAAATTCGGCGAGTCGGCCAAATCAAATTTTTCAAAAGTTCGCTCATCTCTAAAAGTAACATTGCCACCTTGTGGTCAATACACTGAGAAGCAAAAGATTATTTTCTTGATTGTTATTTCAGTATTGTTTTATAGTTCTACAGAGACAAAAACTATCTAAAAGACTTTTCATTCCAAAAAGATATTTCATCTAAATTCAGGGAATTGAAATATGTGATTTTCCCTCTTAAAATAACTGTCTGTAAAAAATAAAATACATCAATCAATAGATAAAAAAAATTATTGAAATGGTGTTGCAAAAGTTCTTTTGCAAAGTCTTCCTATTGTTATCAATATTTGTCAACCTATTCCCATAAATTTTTTGCTTTATGTTTAGTGTCTGCTATGGGAAAGCTCCCTACATACACTCTGAATGTGCCCCATTACCAGATGGCGGGCAAAAGGGTATCTTTGTAGCAGGGCCGTTTGAAGGAATTTGGGGGCCCCAAGCAAAATGGACATGGAGGCCCCCTCCCTTGATGTTCACGCACGTCACGCTCTAGGGCCAGCGTCAGGACATAGTAACGCCGGCCCTTGAATTCGATACGACGCACATTAGGTGCAGCAGTGTTCCCCCCACATTAGGTGCAGTAGAGTTCCCCCCACATTAGGTGCAGCAGTGTTCCCTACCCATACCCCCTGTCCAGACCCCCCCCCCCGGGCCATTTTTTTGGGTGGGGGTTTGACTGCTGAGACCCCCACAGATCACCTCTGTTAAAGTGGTTCTCCAGCTGTTGGAAAGCTAAAACTCCCATCATGTCTGGAGAGCCTCTGGCAATGGGAGTAGTAGTTTTGTAACAGCTGGAGAGACACAGATTGGACACAGTTTTACCCATCATCACTGCAGAACTTACAAGTGACTACAGCGCTGATGGGACAGTCAGGAGAATACACAATGATATCAGTGACCTGAGTGACGTCTTCTGACTTGAGTGATATCTTCTCTGTTACATTTTCTTCTTCATCTGGTTCAGAGACCAGGTCTTCCTCCAGCTCCATCTTCTCTGCAGAGTCTGATATCCAGACATCATTGGCTCCTCACTTTGTCAGCAGATCCTCATCCTCTGCATGAAGACAGAAATCATTATAACCTTGCCAGAAAGTGTAACCTAAATAAAATACTGCCCCACACTCTACCCTGAATATAATACTGCTATACACTGTACCCTGAATATAATCCTGCCACACACTGTACCCTAAATATAATACTGCTATACACAGTACCCACTAAATATAATACTACCACACACTGTACCCACTAAATATAATACTGCCATACACTGTATCCACTAAATATAATCCTGCTATTCACTGTACCCACTAAATATAATCCTGCTATTCACTGTACCCACTAAATATAATACTGCCCCACACTGTACCCTAAATAAAATACTGCCCCACACTGTACCCTAAATAAAATACTGCCCACACTGTACCCTAAATAAAATACTGCCCCACACTGTACCCTGAATAGAATACTGCTATACACTGTACCCTGAATAAAATACTGCTATACACTGTACCCACTAAATAGAATACTGCCCCACACTGTACCCTGAATATAATACTGCCACACACTGTACCCACTAAATATAATTCTGCCACACACTGTACCCTGAATATAATGCTGCCACACACTGTACCCTGAATATAATGCTGCTCCACACTGTATCCACTGAATACAATACTGGCACACATGCATACACATCATATATACATATACACCCCCTCTTATTCACTGTGTCCTCATCACCCTCATAACCCCCCGCCAAACCTCTCCTCATCATAACTATAACTCCCCCCTCCCCACCTCTCCTCATCACTATTATAACCAGGGGGGGTTATGGGGGGTGATGAGG
This sequence comes from Hyla sarda, assembly GCF_029499605.1. NCBI lineage: Eukaryota > Metazoa > Chordata > Amphibia > Anura > Hylidae > Hyla > Hyla sarda. Next base: position 147,769,313 of record NC_079194.1, read on the forward strand.
AGAGGTGCAGGGGGGGCACCTCTCATCACCCCCATAACACCCCCTCTGCACCTCTCATCACCCCATAACACCCCTGCATCTCTCATCACCCCCATAACACCCCCCTGCACCTCTCATCACCCCCATAATGCCCCTGCACCTCTCATCACACCCATAACACCCCTGCATCTCTCATCACCCCCATAACACCCCCCTTCACCTCTCATCACCCCCATAACGCCCCTGCACCTCTCATCACCCCCATAACATCCCTGCATCTCTCATCACCCCCATAACACCCCCCTGCACCTCTCATCACCCCCTGCACCTCTCATCAGCCCCATAACACCCCCCCTGCACCTCTCATGACCCCCATAACACCCCCTGCATCTCTCATGACCCCCATAACACCCCCCCTGCATCGCTCATGACCCCCATAACACCCCCCTGCATCTCTCATGACCCCCATAACACCCCCCCTGCATCTCTCATGACCCCCATAACACCCCCCCTGCATCTCTCATGACCCCCCATAACACCCACCCCCTCATCACCATTGCAGTCCCCTAACCACCATACAATCCCCCCCCCCCGGGCTAGTTTACTTACCCTGCCGCGGATCGTTGCAGCGGCATGAGTCTGCTGCTGCTCTTGTCACTGCACGGAGGATGCTGGAGGTTCGCATGGGGACGTAGGCAGGGACAGGTCAGGTGATTGGCATAGACGTGTGTGCCTGCGCGGGGCACGTGACAATTCTACTACCATCAGCCCCTGACCTGTCCGGTGCTGGTTTGTTGCCCCCCGAAGTGTCCCGTCGCTACAGGACGGGCAAGCACCAGCTCTGCTCGGGGCCCCCCAGGCAGCTCGGGGCCCCAAGCAATTGCTTGGTTTGCCGGTCCGGTAGCGACGGGCCTGCTTTGTAGATACTGCCTATACATCATTAAAAAATTGGATTAGTGTAGCAGAGTTCAGAAAAAAAAAGTTTAATTATGAATTTTTTTTTTTAAATCATTCCTTATTAACTATGGGTAACAGATGACACTGTATTGCATCCATCACTGTCCTCCATTAACCCCTTAACACAAAAGGTTATAACTGGTCCGTCATATGTAGGTGGTATTGTATGAAATTTGCTTACGAGCTGAGCATGCTTTATACCCAGTCAGCAGCCAGCACTCGCAGCTAATGACCAATGATCGTTTAACCCTTTAAATGGCATGATCAATAGTGACTGCGAAATTTAAAAGGCTAAATGACAAATGCCATTGATAAGCAACACATTGATTGTTTTAAAAATCCTGTAAGTGTACTTAATAAGTGTAACAATAATTAAAAATGATAACAAATACTTAAAAAGTTTCACGAATTCTAATCTAATTCTAAATTGTAATCACTCTACCCCTTTCCCATTTTTCAAACAAAAAAAAAGATTTTTTTTACATCAAATATGGTATTATCACATAAGATATAACATTATTAATCTCAAATAGTACATGATGTAAATGAAAAAAATAAATAAATAAATACCAAGCACCAGAATTCCAGATTTCTGTTCACATCATATATCAGAAAAAAATATTATTAAAAACTATCAAAAAGACCACAACATGATGGTGGCATAAACTACAGATAATGGCACGATAATGTAATTACACAGTTTAAAACTAGTAAAATAATATATAAGCTATAAAAATTGGAGCTTAAAGGGGTACTCTGCCTCAGCATTTGGAACATTTTGTTCCGAACGCTGAGTGCGGGCTGCAGGGGTCGTGACTTCATGCTCATGCCCCTCGTGCCATCATGCCACAACCCCTCAATGCAAGTCTATGGATGGGGAAAGGCAGTCCAATGTTCTAAACGATGAGGCGGTGGAGTACCCCTTTAAAGATCTGTAGAAAAGGAGAGTAGGCTATATGAACAACTTTGGGGGAACTTCAGTGAGATACTTCTTACCTGGTCATATCATACACTAAGCTCTGCCACTTTGTAGACACTGTAAGGCTGTGAGTTCACACCTCTGTCCTTTCATCTGTTTACAGTGTCCTTTTATGTACATAAACGGATCCTTAAAAACAGATGACAGACGGACACCAATGGAGCACTCTTACTTTTACATCTGTAAGGATGGGTTCACATGTGTCCGGCATCCAGCATAGGTGAACTCAGCCTAGACCTCAACGCAACTATTGCCATAACTGATGGCAACATGCATCAGTTGTCATCAGTTGTAGGGCATCCCGCGTCCATTGTTTCTGCGTTCCTCTGTTCGATGCCATTCGGCATGCCCAACCATACGGCATAAAAATTGAGAAGAAAAATGAATGTAAACTGTACCATTCAAATGAATGGGATCAGTTCTAGCACCAGTTTCCCTCTGGTGCACGCCGGAGGGAAACTATGCCGGCTGCCTGATATATGTGAACCCAGCCTAACAATGGCTTCAATAGAAAAAAACCTAAATGTGTCAGTTCTGTTCTCTGTTTGTTTTTAACAGAAAAAAAAAATCTATATGCCACATTTTTCTCTCTTGTCAAATAATTGAAAACGGATGGATACAAACAGATGAGAACTGATGCAAATAAAGATCTATTGAAATCAATGGGAAATATCAATATATTTAGAGAAACGGGAAATAGGCGGAAGAATTAACAAAAGTGTGAACCCAACCTAAGGGTGGCCTCACACACAGCTTTTGTGACAGTTTTTCATTCAGTTTGAGCCTAGGCCAGAGGATTTGAATAATTGTGCCATGTTCTGAACTGTGACCCTGAAACAGGCAGTGACCCTTGGGGCTCTCCATATAACATGATCTGTACATTGCTATCCAGTGATATGAGAGGCTCCTGAGATGGGGCCAGAGCCCATTTATTGGTCTATAGATTGTATCTTTATCACTTACCATACCTGTCAGTGCCTGGTTGGGGTTAAGGGCTGATTTATGTGGGGAATTGCAGCTGTTTTTATTGGGGGCTCTTTAAAAGATAAAAAAAAAAGAAGTTTTGCTGAGATAGGAAAGTTTATTGCAGCAGGGATCTGGTCACTCTTGTCTAAGTCATGTTGATGGAATCCACAAGCATTAGCTGAAAGATACCACCCTGTTCCCTGAATTACAGGCATGACCCCCGCTCTGCTTTCCTGGCAAGCATGGCTAATAGTAGCACTTGAAGAGATTAAACACAGGAGAACACGAACAGACTTGGCTTCATTTTATATACAGAAAGGGTTAAGAAGACACATGTGGGGACATTTATCATTGTCTTTAGAGCTGTTTTTGTGTGTAGATTTGTCTCTATTTAGGCGCAGCGCTGCACCTCAGGCTATTTTTGCGCCTTTTCAAAAAGTCGCAAAAAAGTCACAAAAACCATCAAATGGTCGCAATTCTACATTAGCCCAGACTTAGTGTATGTGAAAAGTGAAATTTCAGAAAATGTATATCCTTCACAAAATTTATCAAGAAAACACAAAAAAATAAAATAAAATGAACTACATTACAAATATCTTAGTAAATGCCCCCCATGGATCCTAGACTTTCATTTTTATAGTTTTTAAATGTGAAAATGTGCTTGAAAATGTCTACCTCATGCAAAAATTCAGAAGCTCAGTTAACACAGGCAGTAGTGCCGCACATGGCTAAGCATAACCCCTACTGTTTTACCTAAAATTGCTTTATTATTGTTTTTTTTCTTATTAAGTTTTGTGATATGCTTATGAGCCATGCTATTTTTTTTTATGGGGCACGACATAACAAGGGACGGAGCCATGACATCACAAACCGCCGGCCCCTGTCATCAGCCATGGAGCAAACATAGCTCCGGAGAGCTGATGACTCGGGGGGCTGCAGGAGAGATCGCAGGGGTCCCCAGCAGCGGGACCCCTGTGATCAGACATCTTATCCCCTTGGATAGAGGATAAGATAACTAAGGGTGGAGTACCCCTTTAAGGATCAGAGCATATTTTGCACATCTGACCACTGTCAGTTTAAGCATTAATAACTCTGGGTTGCTTCTACTTATGAATTTGATTCTGAGAATGTTTCTTCATGACATAGTCTACTTTAACATAGTGGTACATTTTCATTGATACTTGCATCATTTCTTGGTGAAAAATTCCAACATTTCATGAAAAAATTTAAAATGTTGCATTCTTTTAACTTTGAAGCTCTCTGCTTGTAAGGAAAATAGACATCCAAAATAAATGATACATTGATTCACATATACAATATGTCTACTTTATGTTTGCATCATAAAGTTGACATGTTTTTACTTTTGGAAGACATCAGAGGGCTTCAAAGTTCAGCAGCAATTTCCAATTTTTCTCAAAATTTTCAAAATTGGAATTTTTCAGGGACAGTTCAGTTTTGAAGTGGATTTGAAGGGCCTTCATAGTAGAAATACCCCATAAATGACTCCATTATAAAAACTGCACCCCTCAAAGTATTCAAAATGACATTCAGAAAGTGTGTTAACCCTTTAGGTGTTTCACAGGAATAGCAACAAAGTGAAGGAGAAAATTCAAAATCTTAATTTTTTATACTTGCATGTTCTTGTAGACCCAGTTTTTGAATTTTTACAAGGGGTAAAAGGAGAGAAATCCCCCAAAATTTGTAACCCAATTTCTCTTGAGTAAGGAAATACCTCATATGTGTATGTAAAGTGCCCTGCCTGTGCATAAGAGGGCTTAGAAGGGAAGGAGTGACAATGGGATTTTGGAGAGTAGGTTTTTCTGAAAAGATTTTTGGGGGGCATGTCACATTTAGGAAGCCCCTATGGTGCCAGAACAGCAAAAAAAAACAACATGGCATACTATTTTGGAAACTGCATCCCCCAAGGAACATAACAAGGGGTACAGCGAGCCTTAACCCTTAAGGACGCAGGGTTTTTCCGTTTTTTGCATTTTCATTTTTTACTCATCACCTTCTAAAAATCATAACGCTTTCAATTTTGCACAAAAAATCCATATAATGGCTTATTTTTTTGTGCCACCAATTCTAATTTGCAGTGACATTATTTTACCAAAAAATCCACGTTGAAACGGAAAAAAAAATAATTGTGCGACAAAATTGAAGAAAAAATGCCATTTTGTAAATTTTCGGGCCTTACGTTTCTACGCAGTGCATTTTTCTGTAAAAATGACACCTTATCTTTATTCTGTACATCCATACGGTTAAAATGATAACCTACTTATATAGGTTTGATATTGTTGTACTTCTGGAAAAAATCATGCAGGAAAATTAATGCGTTAAAAATTCTCATCTTCTGACCCCTATAACTTTTTTATTTTTCCGCTTACAGGCCAGGATGAGGGCTCATTTTCTGTGCTGTAATCTGAAGTTTTTATTAGTACCATTTTTGTATTGATTGGACTTTTTGATCGCTTTTTATACATTTTTTCATGATATAAAAAGTGACCAAAAATACGCTATTTTGGACTTTGGAATTATTTTGCGCGTACGCCATCGACCTTGTGGTTTAATTAACGAGATGTTTTTATAATTCGGACATTTCCGCACGCGACGATACCACACATGGATCACTGTTATAGGCGGCAGGGCCAGATTAAGGCTGCCTGAAGACGGAGCACTTCATTATGATGCCTCCCCCCCCCCGACAGTTCCCCACATTAGGTGCAGTATAGTTGCTCCGCATTAGGTTGGCATCATAGTTCCCCCCACATTAGGTTGTAGTTTCCCACATTAGGTTGGCAGTACAGTTCCCCCACATTAGGTTGGCAGTACAGTTCCCCCACATTAGGTTGGCAGTACAGTTCCCCCACATTAGGTTGGCAGTATAGTTCCCCCACATTAGGTTGGCAGTATAGTTCCCCCACATTAGGTGCAGTATAGTTCCCCCACATTAGGTGCAGTATAGTTCCCCCACATTAGGTGCTGTATAGTTACCCCACATTAGGTGCAGTATAGTTCCCCACATTAGGTTGGCAGTATAGTTCCCCCACAATAGGTGCAGTATAGTTCCCCCAGATTAGGTGCAGTATAGTTCCCCACATTAGGTGTAGTATAGTTCCCCACATTAGGTGTAGTATAGTTCCCCACATTAGGTGCAGTATAGTTCCCCACATTAGGTGCAGTATAGTTCCCCCAAATTAGGTGCAGTATAGTTCCCCACATTAGGTGCAGTATAGTTCCCCACATTAGGTGTAGTATAGTTCCCCACATTAGGTGCAGTACAGTTCCCCCACATTAGGTGCAGTATGGTCCCCTCACTTTAGGTGCAGTATAGTTCCCACAAATTAGGTGCAGTACAGTTACCCCACATTAGGTGCAGTATAATCCCACCACATTAGGTGCAGTTCAGTTCCCCCACATTAGGTGCAGTACAGTTCCCCACTATAGGTGCAGGACAGTTCCCCCACATTAGGTTGGCAGTACAGTTCCCCCACATTAGGTTGGCAGTACAGTTCCCCACATTAGGTTGGCAGTATAGTTCTCCCACATTAGGTGCAGTATAGTTCCCCACATTAGGTGCAATATAGTTCCCCACATTAGGTGCAGTATAGTTCCCCACATTAGGTGCAGTATAGTTCCCCACATTAGGTGCAGTATAGTTCCCCACAGTAGGTGTACTATAGTTCCCCACATTAGGTGCAGTATAGTTCCCCACATTAGGTACAGTACAGTTCCCCCACATTAGGTGCAGTATAGTCCCCCCACATTAGGTGCAGTACAGTTCCCCCACAATAGGCTGGCAGTACAGTTCCCCACATTAGGTTGGCAGTACAGTTCACCCAGATTAGGTGCAGTATAGGTCCCCACATTAGGTGCAGTATAGTTCCCCACATTAGGTGCAGTATAGTTCCCCACATTAGGTGCAGTATAGTTCCCCACATTAGGTGCAGTATAGTTCCCCCACATTAAGTGCAGTACAGTTCCCCCACATTAGGTGCAGTATAGTTCCCCCACAAGCATATAGCCTTCAGCCATACACAGTGTATGGCTGGAGACTGTATGTCTGTATACTGCCCCACTTCAGTGTTCCTACCACCGGTCCACCGGTCCGGGGACCCCGGGGACCGGGGTCACGAACTACTGCTATGGCCTATGGGCCATAGCAGTAGGTCCCCGGACTGAAGGAGCGGAGGTCGGAACACTGAAGATGACGTGCCGCTGGTCACTTACCATGCGCGCGCGCCCTCCTCGCTGCTCCACTCCACTCCGCTCCGCTGTTCTCCCATAGCGCACGCACGGGACGTCAATGACGTCCCTGCGTGCGCTAACCCCCGGCGGCCCCTGCGTTTTTAAAGTTAACGCTGTGGCCGCCGCAGAGAGGTAACCGCCGGGACATCCTTGTGTCATGAAAAGATTTTTCGGGACACAGGGATGTCCCGAATGTGACGGGGGTGGGCCGGCAGGCCTGGGGCCCGGAGCAGGTGCTCCATGAGCGCCAATGATGATCCGGCCCTGATAGGCGGTCGATTGCTCAAGCCTGTATCTCAGACTTGGAGCAATCAAGCTCCGATCGGATGCGACAGAGCAAGGTAAGGGGACCTCCGCTCACGTGCTAGCTGATCGGGGAATAGCGATTTTATTGCGATAGTCCTGATCAGCCCGACTGAGCTGCTAGGAAGCTTTTACTTTCATTTGAGACGCGACGATCAAAGTCTAAAGGGTTAATAGCTATTAGCCCAGGGTCCCAGCTATCATTAGCTGCCGGGACCTACCCGGTATGACGCAGTTTCACGGCATGACCCCGTTTTAAATACTGGGACCAGGCATAGGGCGTACAGGTACGCCCTACGTTCTTAAGAGGTTAACACCCCACAGGTGAATGATGACTTTTTGTTAAAGTTGGATGAGTAAATGAATGTTTTTTTTCACTAAAATGCTGGTTTTTCCCCAAATTTTACATTTTTTACAAGGGGTAATTGGAAAAAATGCCCCCCAAAATGTGTAACACCATCTCTTCTGAGTTTGGAAATACCCCAAGTGTGGACGTAAAGTGCACTGCGGGTGCACTACAATGCTCAGAAGAGAAGGAGTCACATTTGGCTTTTGGAAAGCAAATTTTGCTGAAATGGTTTTTGGGGGGCATGTCGCATTTAGGAAGCCCCTACGGTTCCAGAACAGCAAGAAAAAAAAAACCCACATGTAAACTACACCCCTCAAGGAACGTAACAAGGGGTACAGTGAGCCTTAGCAACCCACAGGTGTTTGACAAATTTCTGATAAAATTGGACGTGAAAATGAAAAATTCATGCTGATGTTACCCCAAATTTTTCATTTTCACAAGGGGTAATAGGAGAAAAAGCCTCCCAAAAATTGTAACCCTATTTCTTCTAAGTATGGAAATGCCCCATATGTGGATGTAAAGTTCTCTGCATGCAAACTACAATGCTCAGAAGAGGAGGAGTGCCATTGTGCTTTTATAGTGAGAATTTGGTCGAATAGAAATCAGGTTAACACCAGCATTTTAGTGAAAACATTTTTTTCATTTTCACATCCAACTTTATCGACAATTCGTCAAACCCCTATGTGGTGTTAAGGCTGTCTATACCCCTTGTTACATTTCGTGAGGGGTGTAGTTTCCAAAATGAGGTCACATGGGGATATTCATTGTTTTGCATTTATGTCAGAACAGCTGTAAAATCAGCCAACCCTGTGCAAATCACAAATTTAGCCCTCAAATGTACATAGTGCGCTCTCACTCCTGAGCCTTGTTTTGCGCTTGCAGAGCACTTTGCGTCCACATATGGGGTATTTCCGTACTCAGGAGAAATTGCGTTACAAATTTTGGGGGTCTTTTTTTCTTTTTAACGCTTGTGAAAATTAAAAGTATGGGGCAACACCAGCATGTTAGTGTAAAAAAAATTGCTGGTGTAGACCCCAACTTTATCTTTTCATAAGGGGTAAAAGGAGAAAGAGCCCCCCAAAATTTGTAACACAATTTCTCCCGAGTACGGAGATACCCCATATGTGGCACTAAACTGTAGCCTTGAAATATGACAGGGCTCCAAAGCGAGAGAGCGCCATGCGCATTTGAGGCCTAAATTGTGGATTTGCATCCGCCACCAAAATACCTTACGGCAGTGTTTCCCAAACATGGTGCCTTCAGCTGTTGCAAAACTCCCAGCATGCCTTGACAGTCAGTGGCTGTCCGGCAGTACTGGAAGTTGTTGTTTTTCAACAGCTGGAGGCTCCGTTTTGGAAACAATGCGGTACAAGATGTTTTTTATTTTTATTGGGGGGGGGGGGGGGACTGTGTAAGGGTGTGTATGTAGTGTTTTACTTTTTATTTTGTGCTGTGTAGTGTAGTGTTTTTAGGGCACATTCACACGGGCGGGGGCTTACAGTGAGTTTCTCGCTGGGAGTCTGAGCTACGGTGGAAAATTTGCCACATTTCAAATTTGTAGCAGTAAACCCCCGCCCGTGTGAATGTATATAACCTTCAGCTGTTGCAAAACTACAAGTCCCAGCATGCACTCACAGACCATACATGTTGGGAGTTGTAGTTATGCAACAGCTGGAGGCACATTGGTTGCGAAACACTGAGTTAGGACACAAACTCTGTTTCACAACCAGTGAGCCTTCAACTCACAGCATGCATTGACAGCCGAAGGGCATGCTGAGAGTTCTAGCTTTGCAACAGCTGGAGGCACACTGCTACAACTCCCAGCATGCCCTTTGGCTGTCCATGCATGCTGGGAATTGTAGTTATGCAACATCTAGATGCACATTTTTTCATAGAAAAAATGTACCTCCAGCTGTTGCATAACTACAACCCCCAGCATGCACAGACTACCAAAGGGTATGCTGGGAATTGTAGTTGGAACTCCAGCTGTTGCAAAACTACAACTCCCAGCATGTCCTTTGGCTGTGCATACTGAGAGTTGTTACTAAGCAACAGCAGGAGGTGTACAGGCCTCACCTGCTGCTATATCCTGCCGCTTGCACCACCGGGACTGCCGCCGCTCCTGCCACCACTCCTGCTGCTCCTGTCTGCTGCCACTGTTCCTGGGGGGACCCCTGCCTGGCCAGGCAAAGGTAGGAGACCCCTGCTGGCCCCGATCGCCACCCCAATCACTGCCCAGCAGGGTAGCTATTGGTCGGTCGTTCCGACCGATCAATCACGTGATCGTGAGGTGGCACCCATGCCACCTCACTCATGCTGGGTAAGGGTGAATGGGGTTGTCTCGGACAGCCCTATTCACCCTTTTTTTGGGGTCACCGGAGATCCGATTCACCCGTAATCGCCGCAAAAATTGACGATCACAGGACCCCTCCTTGTGTTTGCACGGGGTGCCTGCTTAATGATTTTAGCAGGCATCCCGGTCCAATCCCTGCCCAGCGAGCGGAGGGGACCGGAATTCCCACAGGCGTACAGGTACGCCCTTGGTCCTTAAGTACTAGGATGTCAGGGTGTACCTGTACGCACTTGGTCCTTAAGTGGTTACAAGGCCTCTGAAAAATGAAAGAAGCAATCTGATGTTATGGGCAACTTTTCCTCTGGACAGGTTTTAATAAATCTCCCCAATAATATTTTTAAATAGGGAATTTTTAAATGATGTTTATTTGTCCCATTCTTCTCGATCAAGTTGTTTTGGCGGCAAGCACATCGATTTCAGCAAACCCCAGAAAACCTTATGTGAACATAGCTTCAATCTCAAGGTTGTCATTTTTTATAAACCTATCACTACTGAAGGTTTTTAGAGAACAATAATTAACACTTGGAAAATCTTCTCTATATATAGAACACAATGTCAGCGGCATTCTGCTGGATTCCCAATGTTTTTTTTATAGTATTTGCAACCTCTAGAGGGAATATTTCCTGCTGGCTAATTACCGGATATGTAGAACGGTTCATTAAGAGGCAGGAAATGTTCTCCCCAATGGGCTTCATTTTTAAGTCTCTTTATTTTCTGTACTAAAGCAGCTTTTTGGATGAATTCCCCATTTATGACAAGTGTCAGCGAACACATTGTCACATGATGTTTTAACTCTTTTAATGTCGGCCCCTCAGCAACACAAAACCATGATTTCAAAGCAAGGCAGAATAGATCAGAGAAAAGAATAAGGGAAAATACTTGAAAGGTGACGGCAAAGAAAAGAACTTTAATAAATCCTATGATCTAGAAGCCGCTATAGGTGATGCAATAAAGGGGAACATTCAGATAAATCAAATTCACAATATATGTTCCCTTCAACTGGACATAAGATCGATCGACTGACAAATATTCTCCTGACTACTCCATTAACATGACCATGAGACTTTGGGAGAACATATGGATTAGGCTGCTTTCACAGTTGCTCCGTTGAATAATCCATTATAAACTTCCGTTATAAAACCCTTAAAAACTGACTTTTAACGTCCGTTACAAAATTTCATTCATGTCTATGGGATTTTTTGAATATCCGTTATCACCTGTTATAGCCTGTTATGAATAACGGACGTTATTTATGACGGAAGAAAATATGTCGCATGCACTAATTTTTCTTCCGTCACAAATGAGGGGTAAGTTAACGGCCATTATTTTTAACATTGAAGTGTATGGCTGATGGACATTTGCAAAAACACGTTAATGCCTGTTATTTTTACTGAGCATGCACAGTAAAGCCTTCACACCCCTGAAGTCACAAGGAAATGGGGTGTAATGCTCACACCCCCTGACAAATTTTAAATGTTTTTTTTATTATTAAATAATTTTTTTCCTTCTAGGCGAGAAGATTAAAAATCATTGAACATCCATCAGGGACTGGTGCATGTGAGACCTTAGACCTTAGGGAGGAGGAAGAAAGGCCCAGTGGATCCGGGGCCTCTACTAAAACGCCATGCATCCACCGGCCACTCCTCAGATTCCTACAAAAGTGCCACAAGATGCACAAGTATGTCCAATTTTTCTATTTATTTCTTTTATTTTTTGCTTTCAGGATAGTAGAGGTTTACCTTCTACCCCCCAGTGTTAAATTCACACCGGGGGGGGGGGGGGGGGGTATAAGGTACCACTTTACTATCCTGAAAGCAAATTTTACACAACACGTGGAAATAAAACAGAACAAATACTTTGCTAGCAGGAAAGGGGAGGGGGTAGCTTTTACACCCCAGTGTGACTTTGACACTGGGGTGTACAATCTACCCCCTCCCATATCCTGTGAGCAATGTGTACCCCCAACATGAAATTTACATAAGCACCTTGCTAGTAGGATAGGGGAGGGGGTGAATTTAACACTGGGGCATACAATCTACTCCCCCCAATATCCTGAAAGCAAAGTGTACCCCCAACATGTAAACATCAGCACCTTGCTAGAGTTCTGAGACCCAGCCAACTCCTAATGTACCCAACAAGGTCCCTCCCCTCTGAAATAAAGAGGCAGGACACCATTTTACACTTTTAAGTGGGTATTGGTCCGCCACAGCTTTTATTTTAAATTAGCATATCAAACCAGCCATGAGGCATACAAATTCTCTGTCAAAATCCGTGCAGTACTGCCCCACCAACTCCGATGTGGAGGTCATCCACCACACTGACCACATCTTTGCCCTCTCTAAGCTCCCGCCATGACTTCAGAATTCATACACCAACAACTGTTAATAAAAGAAAACACATAAAACAACACACTTGTTATACAACAGGGAGGGAGGGTGAGACAACCTCCAGGACCCATGAGGGGAGACTGCAGGAAAAAGGTACCAGTGATGCTATAAGGTACCTGGGGAGGGTCTAATAGTCCAGGAAAATAAGCCCACAGAGGATTAACCCACCCCCTCCCAGGGAAAAACTAACATAAAAGGGGGGGAGGTGGTAGGAGAAAAACATGGGAGAAGGGCCTAACTTAAGGGGAACCCTAACTCCCGGCTCATCAGTCAGGGGGCAGGCTAGTTAAGCACAGCCTTCCCCTCCAGCAGGATAGGGGAGGGGGTAGATTGTACACTCCAGTGTGACTTTGACACTGGGGCGTACAATCTACCCCATCCCATATTGTGCAAGCAAAGTGTACCCCTAACATGAAATTTACCTAAGCACCTTGCTAGCAGAATAGGGGAGGGGGTAGATTGTACACCCCAGTGTGACTTTGATACTGGGGCGTACAATCTACCCCCTCCCATATCCTGCAAACAGTGTATCCCCAACATGCAAAATACATCAGCACCGTGTTAGCAGTTACTTCTATAAAGGGAAATGGATAAGAGGCTACTGGGCACTGATTGTGCTGCTTCTTTAAAAAAATGTAAAGATCTGAAAGGTAAAAAAACATCCTCCCCATTCAAAGGCATGGACATGCCAACACGAATGTCAAGTATGGCCAATTTTAACAATGGTCATCTCACCTTTGGGTCTCCTATTGTTGCTACTAAGCATTTACTACACCTTCTACCTTTGCAGTTAGACCCATACAGTCATGATCGTAAATGTTGGCACCCCTGAAATTTTTCAAGAAAATGAAGTATTTCTCACAGAAAAGGATTGCAGTAACACATGTTTTGTTATACACATGTGGTGAGCCACGGGGTGAAAGGTGTAAGGGGCAAATGTGTTGCCCAGGGGAAGATGGTATTAATCTCATTGTATTCGTGATGCCAGAGCGTGGTGTGCCTATGTAACTACCCGAAGGTAGAACCACTAGTCCTAGGTTAGGAAGGGGCAAATAATAGTCCAAGGCCAGGTTAAGGTTGACGGTAGCTTTTACTGATGTTAGAAAGGTGTCACAGTCTATACAGCTCGGCCAGCATCCCAGAGAGTTGACCAGTAACACAGGGGACCTCCCAGCTTGCTGGGACTTGCAGTGAATGGAGAGACTATAGATGCAGTCCATTCTGACTACAATTGACTTGACTTGACTGCAGATGATGACAGCAGATAAAGATGACTTTACTTACTGACTTTGTGGCTGCAATTTAGGTTGAGGCCTCCAGATGTGCTGGACACTGGCTCTGAGACATCTGGGCTGGACTTGACCTCAGCAGAAAATGAAACACAAGAGAGAGATTGTAGCACCTCCCCCTCTTATAAAGGGGGCTGAGCAAGGAGCCCATAGGCCAACTGCGGGTCACCTGGTCACCTGGTGCTCTCTGGGTAACAAACATATGACTTAAACATGTTACAAACATTATCATGTGACTAACAATCATGTGACCCACTTCAAAGATCCTTTGCACTTAATATACAACCTATTCACATTATGGGGAGCACTGCAGGAGAGCCCTAAGGATGTACAAGGACTCAACCTTACAGTACTAGATACTGTACTGGGACATCACACACACATGTTTATTCCCTTTGTGAGTATTGGAACTAAACCAAAAAAGGGAGGTAAAAAAAAAAGCAAATTGGACATAATGTCACATCAAACTCCAAAAATGGGCTGGACAAAATTATTGGCACCCTTTCAAAATTGTGGAAAAATAAGATTGTTTCAAGCATGTGATGCTCCTTTAAACTCACCTTGGGCAAGTAACAGTTGTGGGTAATATAACAATCACACCTGAAAGCAGATAAAAAAGCAGAGAAGTTCATTTAGTCTTTGCATTGTGTGTCTGTGTGTGCCACACTAAGCACGGACAACAGAAATAAAAGAAGAGAACTGTCTGAGTACTTGAGAATGAAAAGTGTGGAAAAATATCAATAAGGCTACAAGTCCATCTCAAGGCTACAAGTCCATCTCCAGAGATCGAGATTTGCCTTTGTCCACAGTACGCAACATTATGAAGAAGTTTGCAACCCATGGCACTGTAGCTAATCTCCCTGGGCGTGGACGGAAGAGAAAAACTGATGAAAGGTGTCAACGCAGGATAGTCCGGATGGTGGATAAGCAGCCCCAAACAAGTTCCAAAAATATTCAAGCGGTCCTGCAGGCTCAGGGTGCATCAGTGTCAGCGCAAACTATCCATCGACATTTTAATTAAATGAAGCGCTATGGCAGGAGACCCAAGAGGACCCCACTGCTGATGCAGAGACATAAAAAAGCAAGACTACATTTTGCCAAAATGAACTTGGGTAAGTCAAAATCCTTCTCGGAAAATTTCTTGTGGATGGAGCTTTTTGGTAAAGCACATCATTCTACTGTTTACCGCAAACGGAATGAGGCCTACAAAGAAAAGAACCTACAGTTATATATGGTGGAGGTTCAATCATGTTTTGGGGTTATTTTGCTGCCTCTGGCACTGGGTGCCTTGAATGTGTGCCAGGCATCATGAAATCTGAGGATTACCAATGGATTTTGGGTCACTGTACAGCCCAGTGGGCTGGGTTTGTGTCCGAGATCTTGGGTCTTCCAGCAGGAAAATGACCCCAAACAAAGAGTTCTGAAGTGGCCAGCAATGAGTCCAGATTAGGGATGAGCAAATTGAATCTGACAAATCTGAATTCATTACGAATTTCAGGAAAGGTTAGCTTTACAACGAATCTGAATGTTGCTTCGATTCAATCGCACAAATCTCTTCATTAAACACCATTTAGTGTGGTCCAGGCTCCAGAGCACCGAAGATGGCGGCTCCACATGTCAGGACATGCGGCAAGGAACTCTGGGAAGGCGGGAAGATGGGTAGGCGGGATGACCCTGAATCACATGCAGCATGCAGCCTATCAGCAGCCAGTCACCCCTGTGATGTCACAGCCCTATATAATCGGCAGCCATCATGCGGCCAGTCACTTCAGCGTTTTATTGCAGAGAGAGAGAGAGAGAGAGAGAGAGAGAGAGAGAGAGAGAGAGAGAGCAATTTGTGTTCCACAGAAAAACATTTTTCCAGCAGTGATTCACCTCAAGCCCAAATCCAGCATAGAAGCATTGATAGGGAAGGGAGAGAGATTTAGAGAGAAAGGGCAATTTTGGGTGTACTACACAGTGACTGTGTGCTGCAGCACTGGTGTGTACAACAACTGAAAAGCTAATAGTAGCCAGCCAGTTAGGGTAAGCAGAGCACTAAAAGCCATAATACCTTGCTGTTAGTGCCAAATACAGGTTGCGTAGCAGAGTGTATTGTCCTCTATTAAGTGTAACCTGTACGTACATAGGTGGTGTACGGTCTTAAGGGCCTAGTTACTGTGAAAGGCCAGCCAAAAGTACACACCTGCTGTTGTTCTAGACAAATATGCTTTCAAGTGTAGTGGAGCATATTGTACTCCCCTCATAAGTGCATACCACATACATACACCTATATGGTGTACCATTTTGTTTCTGTTAAAGTCGTAAAGGCCTAGTTACTGTGAAAGGCCAGCCAAAAGTACACACCTGCTGCGGTTCTAGACAAATACTGTTTTAAGTGTAGTGGAGCATATTGTACTCCCCTCATAAGTGTATACCACGTATGTACATCTATGGTGTACCATTTTATTCCTGTTATAGTGCTTAGAGCCTAGTTATTGTGAAAGGCCAGTCAAAAGTACACACCTGCTGCTGTTCTAGACAAATGCTGTTTTAAGCGTAGTGAAGCGTATTGTCCTTCCCTCATAAGTGCATACAACGTACGTACGTCTACATGGTGTACCATTTTTTTCCTGTTATAGTCCTAAGGGCCTAGTTACTGTGAAAGGACAGCCAAAAGTACACACCTGCTGGTGTTGTAGACAAATACTGTTTCTCCTCATGCTGCCGCCACCTGCAGGCTGTGTCATTCAGCCACTATATGGTCTCCTCTTGCTGCCGCCAACTCCAGGCTGTGTCTTTCTGCCAGATTATGGTCTCCTCATGCTGCTGCCACCTCCAGGGATGCGTCATTGTGCTGCCATGTGGTCTCCTCATGCCACTGGCACAATAAATAAAAAATTTTAGGGTCATCTATTTGAAATCTTTAATTTAAATGTTAAAAAATTATCTTTAATCTTTTCAATTGTGAAACCCTATGGCCTCGTCACGCTGTGTCGTTAAATGGTCTCCTCATCCTGCCATCACCTCCTCGCTGTGTCATTCAGCCACTATATTGTTTCCTCATACTGATGCCAACTCCATGCTCTGTCATTGTGCCACTCTGCAACAGTGATTCTAATGGCGACATACAGCCACAATATGGTCTCCTCATACTTGAAAAATGAGGCGTGGTCTCCAAAACGTCGTAAGTGTCGACGCAAGCTCCACTCTGTTCCCCTTCGTGAGAGGAAGGTTGTTCAGCTGAAGGTAGCCCCGACATGGGCTCAAAATTTATGCAGCATCGAGTGTCTAGCGTGTCCGCAGAAGGTGCACCTTGGATGATTCATTTATTTAGCATTTTTCCTATTTGCAAGATTTGCCTATGAATATTTTTTCACTAAAGCAACTAAGAAAAATTGTGTGGCGTTTAATTTACACTTTTATATGGACTCCTCATGCTTCCGCCACCTCCAGGCTGTGTCACTCAGCCCCTATATGGTCTCCTCATGCTGCCGCCAACTGCAGGCTGTGCCATTCAACCACTATATGGTCTCCTCTTGCTACTGCCAACTCCAGGCTCCAATCTTTAATGTAAATGTAAAAAAAAAATATCTTTCATCTTTTTAATTGTGAGGCCTATGGTCTCATCAGGCTGTTGCCACCTCTAGGCAGCCATTATATGATCTTCTCATGCTGATGCCTGTCACAGCGTGTGCTCCGGTTCCCTCCCCCGGACCTGACCGGGAGCACGGGTTCCCTTGTGTTGGGGACGCGGCTGCCGTGGCGGCTGGTCCCCGCTGACGCGCCGCGTCCCTGTCTGTCTTACCTGGCTCCCCTCTCCCTGCGCCGTAGTCTCTGGCTCCCGGCGTGCGCGGCCCCGCTCTCTAGGGCGCGCACCACCTTCTGTAGATTTAAAGGGCCACGCGCCTTTGATTGGTGCGCTGGTCCCTGACCTCTGGCCACTTCCCAATAAATGTTACCTGCCCCTTCCTGCCCTTGCCGGATCTTTGTGCCCTTGTGCCTTTATATTGCCTTGCCTGTTGCCGAACCCGTTGCTACCTACTACTCGCCCTCGAACCTTAGCCGCCTGCCCTGACCTCTGCTACGTCTGACTATGCTCCTGCCTACTCCCTGTGTGCCACGCCATATCAGCTGCCAGAGAGGTCGAGTTGTTACAGGGGGATACGACCTGGTAGTTACCGCCGCAGCAAATCCATCCCGCTTTGCGGCGTGCTCTGGTGAAGACCAGTAACTGCTTAGAACCGGTCCTCCAGTACAACCTGCGCCATCTCCTCTCTGGTCTAGAGGATCCACTACCAGTCCTACCGGTACGTGACAGTAAGATCCAGCCATGGATCCCGCTGATGTTCCCCTGCCAAGCCTAGCGGACCTCACCACCATTGTGGCCCAGCAGGGTCAACAGCTGGCCCAGTTGACTGCTATGATGCAGCAGCTCCTGCCTTCTTAGCAACAGCCAGCTCCTCCGTCTGCACCTGCCGCTACACCTCCCCCTGCAGTTGCCACCGGTTCCAGGATCCGTTTGTCCCTGCCTGATAAATATGACGGAGATCCGAAGCAGTGCCGTGGGTTCCTGTCGCAGTGCTCTCTCCATCTCGAGCTGCTGTCCGACCAGTTTCCTTCTGAGCGAGCCAAGGTAGCCTTTATTCTCAGTTTATTGTCTGGGAAGGCCCTGGCCTGGGCTACTCCACTATGGGACCGCGCAGATCAAGCCACCTCTTCCGTCCAAAACTTCTGCCAAGAGTTCCGGAATGTTTTTGAGGAGCCTGCCCGGGTTACCTCCGCAGAGACTGCCTTACTTAACTTGACCCAAGGAGGTTCTTCCGTGGGTGACTATGCCATTCAGTTCCGCACCCTGGCCTCTGAACTGAACTGGAACAATAAAGCCCTTTGTGCCACGTTCAAGAAGGGCCTCAACAGTGAGATAAAGGACGTTAGCTACCTTCCACCCTTAGTGACCTCATTTTGCTGGCCACTAGGATTGACAAATGTTTCGCCGAAAGACAAGAGGAACTCCTCCTTGAAAAGCAAAAGGCTCGTCCTAGACGCTACCCTCGTCTGGCAACCGTTTTTCTGCGTCCACCTCAACCCGCTACCGGGCCTTCCGCCGTGGAAGCCATGCAGGTGGATCGGTCACACCTGACTCCGCAAGAACGAAGCCGCCGCAGAGACGAGAACCTGTGTCTGTACTGTGCCAGTACCGAGCACTTCCTTAAAGATTGTCCTCTCTGTCCACCGCGTTCGGGAAACGCTCGCACCTAGTAAACGTGGGAGAGGCGTTGCTAGGTGTGGATTCATCCTCTCCACGTCTCACCATACCCGTGCAGTTGTTCATCTCTTCCAAGTCCTCTTTCACCGCTACCGCCTTCTTGGATTCCGGTTCAGATGGCAACTTCATTCACTCCTCCTTGGTTGACAAGTACCATATTCCAGTTATCCGTCTACCCAAGCCGTTCCTCATCTCAACAGTTAACGGTGAGAGGCTCTCTACCACTGTGCAGTTCCGTACTCAGCCTCTGCAGATGGACATTGGAATATTTCATACAGAGACTTTACAGTTCTTTTTCCTTCCATTCTGCTCCTCCGAACTCCTCCTGGGTCTGCCGTGGCTTCAACGTCATTGTCCTGTCCTGAATTGGACCACCGGTGTGATCCTGCGTTGGGGTCCCTCCTGTTTTGACCATTGTCTCAAGCCTGGTCCTGTCAAACTGGTCCCCCAAGTTTCTCCGCCTCCTGGTCTGTCCAAGCCATACCATTTTTTTGCGGATGTCTTTTGCAAGAAACAAGCTCCTCCTTCCTCCTCACAGACCCTATGACTGTCCGATCGACCTGATGCCCGGTTCGACTCCACCTCGGGGCAGAATTTATACCCTCTCACCTCCTGAGACTCTTGCCATGTCCGACTATATACGTGAGAACCTGCAGGGAGGATTCATAAAAAAGTATTCTTCCCTTGCTGGAGCCGGTTTCTTCTTCGTGACCAAGAAGGACGGTTCTCTCCGTCCCTGCATTGACTACAGAGGACTTAATAAAATTACCATCAAGAACCGCTACCCTCTGCCCCTAATCTCTGAGCTATTTGATCGTCTCCGAGGGGCAAAGATCTTCACCAAATTGGACCTTCGAGGGGCCTATAATTTGATCCGCATCCGTGAGGGAGATGAGTGGAAGACCGCCTTTAACACAAGGGATGGGCACTTTGAGTATCTGGTGATGCCCTTCGGCCTTTG
Organism: Hyla sarda; assembly: GCF_029499605.1. Taxonomy (NCBI): domain Eukaryota; kingdom Metazoa; phylum Chordata; class Amphibia; order Anura; family Hylidae; genus Hyla; species Hyla sarda. The sequence goes on from NC_079194.1 coordinate 147,789,332, forward strand.
TAATGCGCCTGCCGTCTTCCAGGAATTTGTCAACGACATCTTCAGGGACCTACTTTATACCTGCGTGGTCGTATACTTGGATGACATCCTCATCTTTTCTTCCAATTTGGACCAACATCGGGTCCATGTGCGACAAGTTCTAATTCGCCTTAGGAGAAATCGCTTATACGTCAAACTTGAAAAATGTCTTTTTGAACGGTCCTCCCTGCATTTCCTGGGATACATTATCTCAGCCCAAGGACTTCAAATGGATCCAGCCAAGCTTTCTGCGGTTCTGGATTGGCCACGTCCCTCTGGTCTCCGAGCCATACAAAGATTCCTGGGCTTTGCTAATTACTACAGGCAATTTTTCCCTCATTATTCCACTCTGGTGGCTCCTATTGTGGCTCTAACAAGAAAAGGAGCTAACCCCAAATCCTGGCCTTCCCAAGCTGAAGAAGCCTTCCAGTCACTGAAAGCCGCCTTTGCCACAGCACCCGTTCTCTCTAGGCCAGATTCCACCAAGTCCTTCTCTCTCGAAGTGGATGCCTCCTCGGTGGGGGCCGGAGCTGTCCTCCCCCAAAAGTCTTCCGGGGGCAAGACAGTAACTTGTGGCTTCTTTTCTAAAACATTCTCTCCCGCGGAGAGAAATTACTCCATTGGAGACAGAGAACTGCTGGCCATTAAGTTGGCACTGGAGGAATGGAGGCACTGGAGGAATGGACCACAAGAACCTGGCTTATCTCCAGTCTGCCCAGAGACTAAATCCCCGTCAGGTTCGTTGGTCTTTGTTCTTCACCCGTTTTAATTTTGAAATTCATTTCCGTCCTGCTTGTAAGAACATTAGGGCGGATGCTCTGTCTCGCTCTTCTGATGTGGTGGGCGACGAGTTAACACCCCAATATATCATCCCACCAGAACGCCTTATTGCCATCGCTCCCGTGGACCTGCGCCTTCTTCCTCCGGGCAAATCCTACGTACCTCCACATCAGCGACTGCAAAATCTCAAGTGGGGCCACGCTTCCCTTTTTGCCGGTCATCCCGAGGTACAAAAATCTCTCCAACTAATCTCCCAAAGGTACTGGTGGCCTTCTCTGGAGAAAGAGGTCTCGGGCTTCGTCCAGGCCTGTATGATTTTCGCCCGGGATAAATCGCCTCGTCAGAAACCAGCGGGTCTCCTCTTGCCTCTACCTGTTCCTGAAGTTCCCTGGTCTCACATCGCTATGGACTTTGTTACTGATCTTCCCTCCTCCCATGGCATGTCCGTTATTTGGGTCGTGGTAGGTCGCTTCTCCAAAATGGCTCACTTTTTTTTACCCCTGCCCGGTCTACCCTCAGCACCCATGTTAGCCAAACAATTCTTCCAAAACATCTTCTGTCTCCATGGCTTACCCAAACATATTGTCTCGGATCGTGGGGTACAATTTGTCTCCAAATTCTGGAGGGCTCTTTGTGGTCAGCTCTGGATCAAATTGGACTTTTCTTCTTCGTACCACCCTCAGTCCAATGGCCAGGTAGAACGGGTGAACCAAATTTTGGGCGACTATCTGCGCCACTTTGTATCCTCTCGCCATGACAATTGGGTGGATCTACTTCCCTGGGCGGAATTCTCCTACAACTACAAACAATCCTCAGCTTCTAACAAGTCCCCTTTCTTTGTAGTTTTTGGCCGTCATCCTCTTCCACCTCTGCCGCAGTATCCCACTCCTTCTTCTGTACCTGCTGTTGACAGTCTTGTACTGGACTTTTCCACCGTCTGGCGTGAAACTCGCGCTGCTCTCCTCAAGGCTTCTGCTCGTATGAAGGTCCAAGCTGACAAGAGATGCAGAGCTCCTCCGGAATTTCGCCCAGGTGACAAAGTTTGGCTCTCCTCTAAATACATCCGATTTAGGGTCCCAAGTTACAAGTTGGGCCCTCATTACTTGGGACCCTATAAAATCAAGAGTCGGATCAATCAGGTCTCTTACCAGCTTCATCTTCCTCCCTCCCTCCGAATCCATAACTCTTTCCATGTCTCCCTTCTTAAAACTGCTGTCTTTAACTGTTTCTCTCCCAAGCTTTTTTCTCCCACCCCTGTTGCCGGTACCTCCGATATTTTTTGTCTGTCAAGGAAATCTTGGCGACCAGGATCTCTCCGGGGAGAAGATTTTTTCTGGTTGATTGGGAAGGCTGCGGTCCTGAGGAGAGGTCTTGGGAGCCTCAGGAGAACATCTTGGACTGCAGTCTCATCCTCAGTTTTCTGGGCACCAAGAAGAGGGGGAGACCTAAGGGGGGGGGGGGTACTGTCACAGCGTGCGCTCCGGTCCCCTCCCCCGGACCGGAGCGCCCACTCCCCCTGCCTCCCTGCTCGGGATCTCGGCGCCTCCAAGTCAGACTCGCTGACCAGGAGCACGGGTTCCCTTGTGTCGGGGACGCGGCTGCCGTGGCGGCTGGTCCCCGCTCACGTGCCGCGTCCCTGTCTTTCTTACCTGGCTCCCCGCTCCCTGCACCATCAGTCTCTGCCTCCCGGCATGCGCGGCCCCGCTCTCTAGGGCGCGCTCGCGCCGCCTTCTGTAAATTTAAAGGGCCAGCGTGCCTTTGATTGGTGCGCTGGTCCCTGACCTCTGGCCACTTCCCAATAAATGTTACCTGCCCCTTCCTGCCCCTTGTGCCCTTGTGCCTTTGAGAAAGCGTTCCCTACTGTGTTATATTGCCTTGCCTGTTGCCAAACCCGTTGCTACCTACTACTCGCCCTCGAACCTTAGCTGCCTGCCCTGACCTCTGCTACGTCCGACTACGCTCCTGCCTACTCCCTGTGTGCCACGCCATATCAGCTGCCAGAGAGGTCGAGTTATTACTGGGGGATACGACCTGGTAGTTACCGCCTCAGCAAATCCATCCCGCTTTGCGGCGGGCTCTGGTGAAGACCAGTGACTGCTTAGAACCGGTCCTCCAGTACAACGCGTGCCATCGCCTCTCTGGTCTAGAGGATCCACTACCAGTCCTGCCGGTACGTGACAACGCCACCTCCACGCTGTGTCATTCAGGCACTATATAGTCTCCTTATGCTTCCGCTACCTCCACGCTGTGTCATTCAGCCCCTATATGGTCTTCTCATACTGATGCCACCTCCAGGCTCTGTCATTGTTCCACTCTGCGACAGTGATTCTAATAGCGACGCCCCTAATCTGCATGTCATACTGAATAACAGTATTATTTCACTAACACAGCACACTCCCTATGCGTGTTATGGCAAGGCAAAGTCTTCCACACCTCTATTGAGGCTCTCTGTATCCCAGAAATAGACATTTTTAATAGGGATTCACCGCAAATGAATTTGGACCTAACCAAATTTTTTTCAAAAAATTTGGCGAATCGGCTGAATCGAATTTTTCACAAATTCGCTCGTCTATACTCCATATCTAAATCCCATTGAACACCTTAGGAGAGATCTTAAAATTGCTGTTGGGTAAAGGCGCCCTTCCAATAAGAGAGACCTGGATCAGTTTGCAAAGGAAGAGTGGTCCAACATTACGGCTGAGAGGTGTAAGAAGCTTATTGAAGGTTATAGGAAGTGACTGATTTCAGTTATTTTTTTCCAAAGTGCAACCAAATATTAAGTTAAAGCGTACCCGTCAGATCCAACAAAAATTTTTTTTTTAAATATATCACTCAATACCTAATCCTGACCATGTACATCTATTTATTTATTTATGTGTCTTGCACCTTTATTTATTACACTTTTAATTTAGCTCACTAGTCTGAATTCCTCTCAAAGGGAGGGGGCATGGCCTCACTGTACAGGTCTTCGCCCCCTCCCTCAGTATGCTGTCTGCTCACATCTCCCCTAGCATTAGCAAAACTACAACTCCCAGCTTGTCCTCACTGACAGTAGTGGGACACAAGCTGACAGTGGGAGGATTTTTCCTCCAGCTGTGAGCCCTGCGCTCACAGCTGTCAATCAAGGAAGTGTGTCCATGAGGTAGGTGATGACGCATGGACACAGCAGGACTAGTATGTGTCCAAGCAGGCAGGGGGGGGCAGTTGTTTGACTGGCTTTTTCAGTATGAAATACTGAACATTTTCTAATGAAATAAATTGCAAAACCTATTGGTTTTGCATGCTTTACAACATATCAAAAGTTTTTGTATCTGACAGTGCCCATTTAAGGGTGCCAATAATTTTGTCCAGCCCATTTTTGGAGTTTGATGTGACATTATGTCCAATTAGCTTTTTTTCCTCCTTTTTTTGGCTTACTTCCAATACGCACAAAGGGAATAAACATGTGTTTAGTAAAACATGTGTTACTGCAATCCTTTTCTGTGAGAAATACCTCACTTTCTTGAAAAATTTCAGGAGTGCCAACATTTATGGCCATGACTGTATATAAAGGTTTAATATCATCATTTGATATAGTTTACCCAAGAGGGTGCCATATATTTTCAATAACTGTTGGCCGAATGTTTGTTTAACTGACTTATTTCTCCAGAACTCCCCAGTGCCATGTGTTGGTGTTGGCACTCTTAGACATTGGCAGTAATGTAGAAGTCCCACATAAACCTTTTACACAGGGCAAAGGATCACAAGTTAAACTTCTTGTCACTGCTCAACCATCATTTTTTGTAGCAGCTACAGGGGGAAGACATGGGATTAAGTGACTGACTTAAGGCAATTCTCTAAGTTTCAAATAGAGCCTGTTCATCGTTCTCCCCTCCCCATATTTTCTTTGCAAGCTCGGGCCCATGTTGTGGTTGTGGCCCAGTCATGAGGCTCATTTATCAATCTCTTAACGCCTCCTTGAAAAATTGAAATCTGTTTGTTTCTCGAAGTGAGAAGATCACATGACCTGCAAATGACTCCACTTCATGGGAGGGTTGGAGACACCAAGGCGATCCTGCTGGTCTCTTGTTAATTCTTACACAGGGACAAGGAGGTATTTTTTACGTTGGTTTACTTTATCAAATGTCTGGATTTTAGATTACTGCAGAGCTATAATTATAATCAAAACCCACATTGTGAAAAATGCTTAAACTGTGGAGTTTACTGTGATAGATACCGCATAGATAATGAATGATAAATATGAATGTGTATGGAGTCTGATATAAAATTCAAGACTGTATTGTGAGCGATTCTCTAATATATATGTACAATATATTTGTCTGTGTGTGGCAGACCTGAGGAGCTCTAGCTGCAGGTATCCCAGGTCATCTCTCCTCTACCATTCAGAGACCACTGACCTTTTCTCCCTCCTTATCTGAAGGTCAGTCACCTCTTTGATCCCACTTGTGTGATGTTCTGGTCTTGCACCACACTTCCCCTTTTACATTTTGTAAAGCTAAGGCTAGCTGGATATACAACAACTCTTTACTCAAGGCCTGAAAAGTATGAATCCCTTAAAACATTAGGTACATACACTGCTTGCTTCCATCAAGGGACTGGAATACAGTCTCTTTTTGCCACTGCTGTCAGCTTTTTCTTTAGAATTACTAGGAGATATTAAATCAAGGAGATGATGTGGCACAAGGGGTGGTCAAGAGGAAGCGATGAAATGGCACAGGGGAGGATCAAAGAGGGGACTGAAATGGCACAGGGGGTTCAAGGGGGGGGATGATGTAGCTCAGAGAGCGGTTCAAGGGGGGAAAAATGAAGTGGCAGATAGGAGATCAAGGGCAAAGGAAGTGGCAGAAGGTGAGTCAAGGGAGGAATGAAATGGCACAGGGGGAAAAGAGGAAGGGGATAAAATGGTATGGGGAAGGTGATAAAGGGGGGATGAAATGGCACAGGGTTTGATGAAGGGGGATGAAGTGACACAAGGGGTGATGATGGGGGGGTGATGAAATGGCACAGGGGGGGTAAAGAAGAAGGGGATAAAATGGAGCAGGGGGTGGTGATAAAGGGGGGATGAAATGGCACAAGGTTTGATGAAGGGGGGATGAAATGGCACAAGGGGTAATGAGGGGGGGGGGGGTTGATGAAATGGCACAGCGGGAAGCAGCCACATTTCTGATGCTGATATTGGATACTGCTATCACTTTGTGTGTCGTAGGACGCACAACGTAATACATGTTGTGTGTCTCCAAACTATGCATGTCTTTAAAAGGGTGTCACCAACATGAAAAGTTTGGAAAGCTCTGGATTATTTTTTAACACAATACATGATGACATATATAAAAGACACACTGCGGTGGGATGAAAACTCTCCTTTAACCCACATATTTGAAAACGAGGTCACACCATCTTTTCTCAAACCTTAATGCAATTGTGTTTCTTTCAGATTTTCTGGTGTAAGTGAGACTCAATCTGCGCATAGACAATGCCCCACAATAGTGTCTCACAACCCAAGAAAAAAGTGTGGGTTTCTCAATGTTTCTCAACATACCCTAAGGTCTCTATAAGGCTGGGTTCACATATATCAGTTGGGACAGTTCACAATCATCCAGCGTCTCAATTTTGACGCCAGATGGTTGGACATGCTGGAGGGCACCGGACAGGGGAAATCAGCATGCTGCATTCCCCTGTCCACCGTCCAGAAACAATGGACGTCGGATGCCATACAACTGATGACAACTTGTCATCAGTTGTGGCATCAGTTGCATCAAGATCTTGGCTGAGTTCACCTATGCCGGACATATGTGAACCCAGCCTTACAAGGAGAAATTATTGGCCTGACAGGCTGATATCACCCAGTCAAGCCTTGTAATAAGCTCTGTAAACAACAAGTTTGCCGGATGTCCATCAGAACCAGGCTCGAACTTCTCTGGAACTTCTCTCTCAAACTTTTCTTATATGTTGTATGACATAATGTTAAACCCATGTCTGATTCCAACATGACAATGACTGCTGTCACCTTGCTGACAACATTCCATCCACGCCCATTGAATCTCCAGTCAAGCCATATGTCTTCCAGTAATTTCCCCTTCTCTGATTGCCATGTTCCAGCCCCAGAACTGGTCAGATTTTTATGGTGCTGTTCTGTTGATGAAAGGATAAAGTAAATGAAAGGACAAGAATCCTTTTAATCTTCCCTCTTGTGTGTTGAGGATCCTGTGGGTAAAGACACATTCCCCATTCAACCCTGGTGACAGACCGTGGTGAACAGCCATGGCTGTGAGAGGCAAGCAGATCCCCACAAAAGCCTCGCAATCAGCGACACAACAAAGGAAACCACACTTAGGGCCAATCCCAACTTTCTCTCCGCCACTTGTAGAAAAGTTACGATGATGATTTTTTAAACAACCCTGTATGTGAGGTGCCAGGCTCACATATAGTAAGGTCGTGTCTTAATGGTATTGCTGGCATAACACGTGTATACTTCTAAACATATACACTTTATTATAAAGTACTAAATAAAATACAAATGGTATTGCTTGAACACTGGCAATTCCCATATAAAAGTACATATATTGGTATACATATAATAGAAAATCAGTAAATGGAATTGTAAAAGTAATACAGATAGTTTCCCTTTTCCCTACATAGCTATACAGTAAGTAACATAAGATGAGTGAGGAAAGGACATCCAAGGAGACTATGTCCTTTTACACCAGGCAACAGTATCATCTTGCATAAGGTAAACATTTTTGTATTCCATAATAGAGTTAACTCTGGATAGTAAATCTGGAAGCCTAATGTTGGCATTTTCCATTTGAAGCAATGTGGATTTCAGCCAATAGGAGTATAAAATAGACCAATTTAAAGGTTTGGTTCATAATTTTACAAGGTTTGATGTCCAAAAGGCAGATAAATGGTCTCTCCTTTCATAGTAATAGAGTAGCAGAGAAGAAAAGAGCAGAGCACTTCACAGAATAGTATATCTTGATGTAGATAGGGTATAGTTCTTTCCCATTGGGTATTGTTGTCATTAGAGATGAGCGAATTTTTGAAAAATTTTATTCAGCCGATTCGCCAAATTTTCCGAAAAAATGTTGTTCGGTCCGTATTTATTTGCAGCGAATATGTATTAAAAACAGCTATTTCTGGCTTGCAGAGATTGTCAATAGGGGTGTAGAACACTTTGTCTTGCTGTAACACGCATAGGGTGTGTGCTGGGAAAGTGAAATAATACTGTTATTCAGTATGACATGCAGATTAGAGGCGATGCTATTAGAATCACTGTCACAGAGCAGCACAATGACAGAGCCTGGAAGTGGCATCAGTATGAAGAGACCATATAGTGGCTGAATGACACAGCGTGGTGGTGGCGGCAGCATGAGGAGACCATATAGTGGCTGAATTTTTAAGGCAACTGGGAGCAGGCTGCATGTCGGCCTAATCCTGCTGTAATTGCACACTGGTCCCTGGTTTTTGCTTATCACGCACAGGTAGGTTAGCGTTAGGTCCCGTGCCATTTGAGAAACCCTGGCGTAGGTGTGCGGGCTCTGGTATTTCCTTCATATAAGGATATACTGGCGAATGTCTCAATTTTAACATCAGTCTTGAGGGATAGCCAATGTCATTGTATACATCTACCACAGTAGTGCACCTAAATTTCTGTATTGTATTATTCTAATTGTTACACATCCACATAGTTTATCTGGTGTAGGATTCTATTGTGGCACTTGTAGTCCACTGCAGGCATCCTCCATTGTATGCATTTTTATGCTGGGGATCGCCCCTAGCAACGGACTACAAGGGCAGGATCTGCTCCCCCAGTATAAATGCACAACTGCATTTGGGGTTGAGCACCTCCAGCCATTTGAGACCACGTTTTTTGTTGTTGTTTAAAATTTATACTTGGAGGTGTGTAAACTCCATATGTAATGCGCCTTGAACATTTTCCAGGCAGCATTAAGGTTGCACCTGTGAGGCCATGCACCTATATCAGCCAACTTAGGTGGGACTTGTAGCCTGTCTCTCCCTCCTCCCATTGTATGTGTGCTCAGTCACACTGGAGGCAACTGGGAGCAGGCTGCATGTCGGCCTAATGCTGCTGTAATTGCCCACTGGCCCCTGGTTTTTGCTTATCACGCACAGGTAGGTTAGCGTTGGGTCCCGTGCCATTTGATAAACCTTGGCGTTTGTGTGCGGGCTCTGGTATGTCCTTCATATAAGGATATACTGGCGAATGTCTCAATTTTAACATCAGTGTTGAGGGATTAGCCAATGTCATTGTAAACATCTACCACAGTAGTGCACCTAAATTTCTGTATTGTATTATTCTAATTGTTACACAACCACACCGTTTATCTGGTGTAGGATTCTATTGTGGCACTTGTAGTCCACTGCAGGCATCCTCCATTGTATGCATTTTTATGCTGGGGATCGCCCCCAGCAACGGACTACAAGGGCAGGATCTGCTCCCCCAGTATAAATGCAAAACTGCATTTGGGGTTGAGCACCTCCAGCCATTTGAGACCACGTTTTTTGTTGTTATATAGTGGCTGAATGACAAAGCGTGGAGGTGGTGGCAGCATGAGGAGACCATATAGTGGCTGAATGACAGCGTGGAGGGGGCAGCAGCATGAGGAGACCATATAGTGGCTGAATGACAGAGCCTGGAGTTGGCAGCAGCAAGAGCAGACCATATAGTGGCTGAATGACACAGCCTGGAGTTGGTGGCAGCATGAGGAGACCATTTACTGGCTGAATGACCCAGCCTGGAGGAGGCAACAGCCCGACGAGACCATAGGGCCTCACAATTCAAAATTTTACGAGATTAAAGATATTTTTTAACATTTGAATTTCCAATTTCAAATAGATGAACCTAAAAAGTTTTATTTAATGTTCCAGCAGCATGAGGCGACCACATGGCGGTACAGCGAAACAGCCTGGAGGTGGCGGAAGCATGAGGAGACCCAATAGTGGCTAAATGAAACAGCCTGGAGGTGGCAGAAGCATGAGGAGACCATATTGTTTCAGAATGAGACAACCTAGAGGTGGCAGCAGCATGAGGAGAACATATAGTGGCAGAATGAGAAAGCCTGGAGCTGGCATCAGCATGAGGAGAACATGTGGTGGCAGTATGAGACAGCCTGGAGCTGGCATCAGGAGTCCTGAAAGTGACCCGGTGACATAGTGGGGCGGTGGGTGGCAATACCAGTACCCAGCGACAAAGGTGGGTGAAAAAAAGAGAACTTGGCATCAGATGTGTGGCATCAGGTGGATGGTAGGATCAGAATAGTAGCTGAGGCAGGTAGGCAGAAGAAATGGTCTATTTTGTAAAAGTGTTAGTGTGCACAAGTATTGAGGCTATGCATTAAGTAAAACTTAACTTTTAATAATATTCTTAGGATAAAATATATGTACCCAAATTTTTTTTTAAATCAAACAAAAGGAAAGGTGTGCAAAAAACACCATGTGCAACCTACACCACCAAGTATTGATGTGATGCAAAGACCTCTAAAGGGTGGAAGGGAACAACATATGGTCCATTGTAACCGGTGGGGGTAAAAACTTCCCCTGTAAGGCCCTACTCTCGCATTATTAATTCCCTTCTTGGCATATGTTACTAGTCCTAAAAAGGGGAGCCCCACACAGGAACCTCTTCCTATTTCCACGTGCAAACACTGCCATTTCCCAAGGTTTTTAGGTGGAAATAGGAAGAGGTTCCTGTGTGGAGCTGCCCTTTTTAAGACGAGTAACACTTTCCTCGAAAAGGCGGAAGGGAACAACATACTGTCCTTTGTAGCAGGTGGGGGTAAAAAAATTCCCCTGTAAGGCCCTACTCGCCCTATTAATTCCCTTCTTGGCAAGTGTTACTCGCCCTAAAAAGAGCGGCCCACACAGGAAACTCTCCCTATTTCCACCTAAAAACCCTGTGAAATGGCAGTGTTTGTAGGTGGAAGTAGGGAGAGGTTCCTGTGTGGGGCCGCCCTTTTTAGGGCGAGTAACACTTGCCAAGAAGGGAATTAATAAAGCGAGAGTAGGGCCTTACAGAGGAAGATTTTACCCCCACCGATTACAATGGACCATAGGTTGTTCCCTTCCACCTTTTAGAGGTCTTTGCATCACATCAATACTTGGTGGTGTAGGTGGCACATGGTGTTTTTTGCACACCTTTCCTTTTGTTTGATTTAAAAAATCTAACATATATTTTATCCTAAGAAAAGTTAAGTCTTAGATAATGTATATCCTCAATACTTACTTGTGGTCTGATGCGGAGGAATGTCTGTAACTGGGGAGCAGCACCTTAATTATGTTTTTGCACTATCCATATTTGTGAAGTGTTGGTGTGGCACCATGGTCAATCTACTCTGATGCATCAGGCATTGGTGGGTGGAAATCCTGGCTGATCCATGCCTGATTCATCTTCACAAAGGTCAGTGTCTCCACATTTTTCGTGGACAGACGAGTTCTCTTGGGGTTACTATGGCCCCCGCCGCACTAAACACCCGCTCTGATGGCACACTACTGGCCGGGCAGGACAGCTTTTCCGGGGCAAACTCTGCTAGTTGTGGCCACAAATCAAGTTTGGCTGCCCAGAAATCCAGCGGATCTTCAAGGTGTGTTGGCATGGGCATGTCAAGGTATGCCACCACCTGCTGGTTCAGGTCCTACTCCAGGTCTTCCTGCTGCTTATGAGTTGCTTTACTATGCGGGTACTCATCAGTGACTTTAGATTCAGGCTGCTGCTGATGGATCTAGTACTGCCCCTGCTACCCCACCCCTCCCAGGCAGCCATAGCGGTGGAAGGTAAGCACAGAGGGCCCCCCAAGTCAGATCTGCGAGAGGATGGACGATGGCGTAAATAGGCATCATCCAACTGACTATGGAGGATGCCTCTGTAGTAGGTCAGTTTGTCCTTCCACTCAATGGGTGTAAAAAAGGCCCCTATTTTGTGTCGGTAGCGAGGGTCCAATAAGGTGGAGAGCCAAGAGTCATCCCGCTGCCGAATGGTCACAATTTGGCGGTCACTACGCAAGCAAGTAAGCATGCATCGTGCCATTTGTGCAAGTGACTCGGAGGGACTCCCTGCCTCCATCTCTACTGCATACTGCCACGGTGTGTCTGGGTCCTCTGTCTCGCCTTCCTCATAACCCTCTAGCTCCTCTGGCTGCTCGTGCTCCTCCTCTCCTGTCATATTACTAAAAAAAAAACGCCCATTTGGCGAAACCTAAACTGTGCTCCACTTTGCCCCTCCCCCTCCTCCTCCAGTTCAGCCCCCACAGGGCTCATGTGGCCATGAGGTGTAGGCTCCAAGTCTCCAGTGCCCTGTCACGTATGAGCTGCAACTGGTTGACATTGAAGTTACACAAGGGGAGTCCCCCTATCCATTTGGATCATCAAGAAATCGGTGATGGCTTTTCTCTGTTTGTATAGTCAGCAGGAGCAGGAGCTTCTGGAGCAACAGAAGATGGGTATAACACACATTACCAGCATGCCACTGGGTAATGCAGCAGGCTGGACTACCACATCGGAGCCATGGTTCTCCCAGGCCGCTTTATGGTGATGCTGCTTATGTTGACGCAGGACCATAGTGCCAACATTGGGACCCTGGCCATGCTTCATCTTCTGCCGACACATCTTGCATGTGGCCAGGTTAACATTCTCCGGATGCTTGATGAAAAACTGACACACCGCCGAGTAGCTGATTTTCCCACCAACAGTCCGCACTGATTGAGTGCTACTGCTGCAGACTCCAGTACCTCTTGGGAAGGTAGACTGCCGTGAAGCAGGTGGTCTACCCCGGGCACGTTTGGCTCCAGATTTTCCACTTCTGCCACCATGCCGACTGCCAACCATGCTACCACTTTGCTGGCTCAGCTGCTGCCTCACATGCAACCTGCAACCCTCTTCTCCTGATGATGATGAAGTCTCTTCTGCACCCGGCTCCCAAGTGCGATCGGCTTCATCATCATCCAGTTGTGTCTGTACTTCACTGATGTACTCCTCAGGTTCCTCAACAGTGTCTGCTTCAGGAGCCTGAATGCTCGCAACGCCACCTCCCACGTCACTACTTGCCCGCCTAGCAGAGGAAGCGGAAGATGTCTCCTCCACTTCTTGGCTGGGCAGTAGCTGCTGACTGTCCTCTAGTCGATTGTCCTTACTAAATAGTGGAGCTATTAGTCCAGGTAGGTAGGTAGGGGGCTAGCTAGGTAGTTAGGCAGCTATGTATGAAGGCCAGGTATGTACATAGTTAGGTAGCCAGGTATGTAGGTAAGTAGCTAGGCATCCAGGTATAAAGTTAGGTAGCCCCCCGTTACCTGTAGGTATAGGCAGCAGAGTTAACCCCCCTCCCTTGTAGGTATAGCCCCCTTTCCCAATAGGTATGGGCAGCAGTTAACCCCCCATCCCCATAGGTATAGGCAGCAGTTAACCCTCCCCCCCTTTTCCCATAGGTATTGGCAGAAGTTAATTCCCCCCCTTTCCCCATAGGCTTAGGCAGCAGTCAACCCCCCCTTTCACCATAGGCATAGGCAGCAGTTAACCCCCCTCTTTCCCCATAGGTATAGAAGGCAGCAGTTAACCCTCCCTTTCCCCATAGATATAGGCAGCAGTTAATTCCCCCCCCCCCCAGGTATAAGCAGCAATTAATCCCCCCCTACATAGGTGCGGGCAGCAGTTAAGCCCCCCAACCCTTGAATGGTTAAAAAAAAATGATGCTCACCTGATATTCCAGGCAGTGATCTCCTCAGCACCAGGAGCCCACATCTCCTCCCCTCCACAGTGTAGGCACAGATGAGTGACGTCTTCGGCACCTGCACTGCGTGGGGGTGGAGGTCACGTCTCCTTTGTGTAGGCTTAGGCTGCAGATGCGGCTCACACAGAGGAGACACATACAGGAGAATGCAGCGCTGTCTGCTGGATATCCGGGACGAGCTGCTACTGAGGATCGGCCGGTCAGCTCAGGCCTCTTGCTGCGACTCCTGCTGCCACTCGCGCCTAGTCTGCTGCGACCTCTGCCTGATGAATTTAGGCCTCTGCCACTCCTCTGTGCATGTCCTGGCACTACTCTGCCTGACATACTTAGTGCGTTTATGAGGGGACTACAATATTTGTCTGCAACACCAGCAGGTGTGTACTTTTGACTAGCCTTTCACAGTATCTAGGCCCTTAAGACTTTAACAAGAGCAAAATGGTACACTGCTTAGGTGTACGTATGGGTTATCCACTTATGAGGGGAGGACAATGCTCTCCAGTACGCTTAAAACAGTATTTTTCTACACCACCAGCAGGTTTGTACTTTTGACTGGCCTTTCACAGTAACTAGGCCCTTAGGACTAAAACAGGAACAAAATGGTACACCAGGTAGATGTACATACATGGTATGCACTTATGAGGGGAGGACAATGCGCTCCAGTACGCTTAAAACAGTATTTGTCTACAACACCAGCAGGTGTGTACTTTTGGCTGGCCTTTCACAGTATCTAGGTCCTTAAGACTTCAACACGAACAAAATGATACACCACGTAGATGTACGTATGTGGTATGCACTTATGAGGGGAGGACAATGAGGGGAGAACAATGTGCTATAGTACGCTTAAAACAGTATTTGTCAACAACAGCAGCAGGTGTGTTCTTTTGGCTGGCTTTTCAGTGTATCTAGGTGTAATGTCCGTTCATTTGTTTTTGTATTTTTCTGTTTAGGTGTATATTCACACACTAGGATGTTCAGAGCAGTTTTGTATTCTTCCTAGGTAGGGAATGGTTAATGCTCTGAACGAATGAAAACTCAGGTGTGTCTATTTTAAGCCAGACTAGTAGAGTAGACACGTCAGGTAGGTAGAAGAATAATTTTTATTTAAACAATGGGCATTGTTTAAATAAAAATCATTCTTCTACCTACCTGACGTGTCTACTCCTGACCAGCGCAGCTAAATCCCATCACCTCCAGAAGTCTTGTTGCTGCCATTGTCTTGCCTGGATGGGAAGCTGCAGGCCGGATCTTGTTCCTCACCCACGCTGACCATTGTTGTGTGTGAGTCCACACAACCGCATCTGATAAGGGCATTCCCTATTTTATCCTCTGGACCCTGTACCTGCGGTATTACGCTATGGAGCGCTCTTCCTTGTCTTTCCCATCATACTTAGAAGGCAAGGACAAAGGAAGCTTGGTCCCAGGAGAAGCTGCAGAAACAGGAGGAGGCTCAGGAACAGGTGGCTGCTGCTGTTGGTTGCTGCTGAGGCGCTAACTCCTGCGACTGTTGAGCCACGACGGTGGAAAGATACAAGACATCTGGCAAAGGCACCCCAGTGGGATCCATGGCTGGATCTTACTGTAACAGGTCACGGCAGCTGGCGGATCCTCTGGGCCTGTGTGGATGATGCACGACTTGTCCACACAGGTTGCTGGGATGTGGCGTGGCACAAAAGGAAACTGGAAGACATGGCCAGGGTAGCAGTAGGTCAGGGCAGGTGGCACAGCTGCAAGGTCAGGTAGCGGAACAAGGATCAGGAACACGGATATCAGGAACACAGTAACACAGTATGCTTTCTCTAGGGCACAAAGGCAACAAAGATCTGGCAAGGATACAAGGGAGGAGCAAGTACTTATAACAAGAGCACAGGTGAATACACTTAATTAAATGAGTACTGACTCTTTAAATGTAAGAGCTCTGGTGCACGCACGCCCTAGGAGGCAGGGGCACACGTGCCAGGGCTGCAGGAACAGAAAGACCAGGGAGGTGAGTGACGGGCTGGGATTCGCATGCGGGTACATCCTGTTCCGGGACATGACAAAAGAGCTATCACGGCCAGCGTGTCTGGCCGGAGCACAGATGTTACAATATAAATTTAAAAAATGTATAAAATAAAACTGGAACTGGATTCCAGCACTGCTTTCACTGCAAGAATGTTAACAACAAAATCCAGTTGTTGATCTTCCCAATGATTAGCTGAGCCTGAGTGTGACGTGTTGACCACAGACAATGCAGAAGAAGACACCACCGGAGAACTGGAGCACAATACAGGGACACGGAGGAAGTGGCAGCAAGTGAGTCCCCTATGTTATTTTCTATTCTAGACACCTGGGCATAATGGCTTAATTTGTTCCTTTATTATTTATCTCCTTTTTAGCCTCCCCATTGTGGTGAGTCCCTTTAACTCATGTATTTTTTTTTATGCAGCTAGAATAATCAGACAATGCAATTAATGAAATAATAAAATATAATAAGTTCCTTACCTGAACACTCTTTATTAGAAGATAATAAATTGAGGGCACCAGAATTTGGGGGTATTTAATGTGCATACTTCCTTGCAAACCATCCCAGTTTTTCCAGGATTCCACCTTGTTCACTTTAACGTCAGTTCTGTTAATTCATGCCCATTCTCAAACCACTTCAAGTCTTTTGCAAACGGCTGTTAATAGATCCCATTGATTTTTTTACAGTCTTTGTCACCCATTTGCACTTGTTTGGTTCCTATTCCATTATTTTAAGCGGAGGAAAGACGTTGCATGCAGTATTTTTTCTCTGTCAAAAATAACTGATTAGAAACGAATATATGAAATTTAACATTGAAGTCTATGGCAAATGAATGAGCCTGTAATGTCATCCGCATGCATCCATTTTTTTTTTTAAATCAATTTTTTTTATCCATTATTACTTCTGAGCATGCTCAGAAGAGGTGTGAGCAACCAATAAAGGATCCAAATGGATTAAAAATGATGCAACCGACTGCCATTTAATAGCATCCCTTTGCATCAGTTTGCATCCGTTTGTTAGTATGATCCATTTAGCAGCAATGACGGGAGAATAACCGGATGGGAGAAAACAGAGCCATGTGAACCTAGCCTTACATAGGATAGCTGGATAGTGTTAAAGTCTTAAATAGGATGTCTCTAGATTCTCGTATTAGGTGTAGTAGGCAGAAAGATTCTCCAATTTGGAATTCATATGTTGGTTGTATGTTTGTATAAGTGATTCATTTTGTGAAATTTTTGATCATTTAATACTGTAGAATGGTTGATTCCTCCTCATTTCTTAACACTGTACAGGCCCAGATTTTTTTATTTTTTGGAGATATAAACTGGAGAGATTTTCCCACAGCTCAGCTTTCATATCTTGACGAGGTCGGGTAAAATGAAAGCAGAGCTGTGATTGGTTGCTCCAGTTTTTGTCTCCATCTTCATAAATCTGGGCCACAGTGTAAAGAATGTTACTATGGAACCAACCATCCTACCGTATTAAACGGTCAAAAATGTTGCAAAATGAATCACCTATACAAACATACCACCAACATATGAATCCCAAATTGAAAAATCTTTCTGCCTATTTGCAAAGCACTCAATACTAGAATTTAGAAACAACCCTTACTGTCCTATTTAGGCTGGTTAAGAACGTCTGCCCCAAAAAAATTCCAACTCATCACATGGTATTTTTTATTTATAAAATTTTTTTTTAATTTAAATGTTTGATAAAAGTCACTAGGGAATTATGAAACGTCAAACCCACTTGGCAATTTTTACTTTGCGGTTTGTAATTCTTTGGGCTAAGTGGCAGTTTTCAAAAATTTTGATTTTTTTCCCCTTCAATTCAATTCTTCAGTTAGGTTGCATTCCCACCACAATTATGCCATATGGCTGCCAGATCAGACGGGGAAATTTAAAAACCGGCCACTGATGTATGTATCCCTGCTAGACCCATGCCACATCCCACTAATATTTGAACCTTATCAGTTTTATTGCTGGACTAAACCCTGCAACGGCAAAGCAACAAAACCGTATAAAGTCCCAAAAAATTAGCCGACCAAAGTCACTCCGGTTGGCTAATTCACATGAATGGGATGCAGCATGCCCAAATCGCAGTGTGAATCTAGCCTTACATGATAAATGAACCACATTACTTTTAATAAGAAAAGTACAGGGGGAAAAAGCACCAAAGGAAAAAAATGCCTATACAAATACTCACTATTTTTTTAAATGCCACAATAACTGCATCTTGGGAGTAAAAAAATTAGGGGAAAGTTTTTGTTACTTTTTTCTTATGAAAAAACACACCAAATATCAGTTGTGTAGAAACCTAGCCTTAAGATAGATAAATCATTCTGCATCTGTATGAAGGGCTAGCGGGATTAACATCGTCCAGGTGCAGAAGGGTTAATGAGGGGGCGCTGCTGTGTACATAACTTCATTTTAATCTCTTGTTATTATTTTTACAGCAGGAAATGAACATTTACAAAAGCAGTGCAGACTGATCACCAATCTCCCCAATGTTCCGCACTTTTAGTCTAAACATTATATTGACCTGTTTGCTGATGTTCTGACAAGTGCTGGGTGTGCAGGGATGATACCTCACAGCTATTGGGCAGGAGAGCTAACACTAAGCCAACACAGTGATTGGCTGAAATCATGCACTACTAACATTAGAATATTTTTATTTATATAGCACCAACATATTCAACAGGGCTGTACAAAGCTTGTCAATACTCTTATTGGCCTCTGTCCCCAATGGGACCCACAATATAAATTCCACCAAATTAGCCTATCAATATATTTTGTAGGGTTGGTGTGAGCCAACTTTCCCAGTTGTGACTAGTTGTAAAGTGATGCTACCACACATTTTTGCATAATAAGGCAGATGTGTTCTTAAAGGGGTATTCCAGCCAATAACACTTATTCCATATGCATGGGATAGGGGATAAGTGTTTGATGTGTAAATTACACAATTGTGATGCCAGTGGAATTTAACATAAGCACATACATTTAGTAAATTCCCCCAATGAATAGCATTGAGCGTGAATATTCGAAATGCGACTTTTTACCGCGAATATCGGCACTTCACGACTTTGCTAATATTTTGAATATAGTGATATATATTCGTATAACGAATATTCATTTTTTATGTCAAATTATGTGAATATTTATGCAAATATCGGCACTTTCAGACTGGACATTGATCCCTCCCTTCTTTTAGGCGAGATATCATTGTGCATGTGCACTATACGAATTGAATTACAAATTTCCGCATGAAAAAAAAAGAACGAACATAGTGAATATTTGAATCTTGCGAACATAGGATGAATATTCGTCCATATATTCGCGAAATATCGCGAATTCAAATATGGCCCCTGCCGCTCATCACTATCAACGAATGAGGTGAGGGTACGCATGTGTAACCTTCTACTCCATTTTAAGATCTGGGGGGTCCCAGTGTTTGTTTAGTAGAACTCACTAGTAAAGAATAACTGATTTTTTTGGGGCAGTAAAAATGCTGTTTTAGCCGCTTTTTTTTTTTTTTTTTTACAGTTTTGAAAAACTATTTTATACAAATTGGTTACAAAAATACTTCTGATTCTTTAACAGTGTTGGCCCATGTTTTACCGTTTTGCAGATAATCTTTGTATTTCAGCATTTATTGATTTTTTACCCAAAATCGTCCAAAAATAAAGAACATGTAGGGAGATTTATCAAAACCTGTGCATAGAAAACCTGGTGCAGTTGCTCATAGCAACCAAATAGCTTCTTTCATTTTTCAAAGGGCTACTTAAAAATGAAAGAGGCCATCTGATTGGTTGCCATGGGCAACTGCACCACTCTTCCTCTACACAGGTTTTGATAAATCTCCCCCATGATATCTAATGTATAGGTTGTAATTTCAAATTTCCCACGTGTGTACTGATGGCTGATTTTCTATTAACAACAATGGAACACATTAATATACCAAAAGACTCTCATTTAAAAAAATGTTTAACTATAAAACACTGTTTTACATATGTTTTATAATTATATGTCAATTTTACTGTGTGAACATGGCCTTATGGGTGTTTTACAAACCCCAAAATGGGCAAAAATACATTGTATAAACATGGCCTTAGGGAGACACTTTTTAACTTTCCACTAATGATTATGTATCAGAATGTTCCACTGATCAGAAAGAAATCATTACATTTTATCCAATTTAAAAGGTGTTACTAGAAAAAAAATAATAATTCATTTTTGGGAATAAATCTGGTACCTGCTGCATGTAACCAGTAAACCCTCTTAGCCAGTCAGAATTCAGGACAGATTCCCTATTGAAGCTGCGTATAGCTTTTTGGGATGATGCAAGTAGAGGACAACTCTGTCACCAGTGACTCAAATGTTTTGCCTCTTCTGTTGTTAGTGGGAGTTGAGTGAAGCAATTTACTGATTATTAGTCACACTTCAGTAGACGTAAGTGGAACTCACTAACACAAGATGTTGTCCACCTCTAATATGACAGGAGGCTAAAGAGGGACATAATGATAGATAGATAGATAGATAGAGTTACATAGATGGATATCTGCTTGAAATATCACAGAACAACATCCAGATAATGGTTAAACTGTGGCTTTATTCAACAGCAGAACGTTGTGGTGACATTACGGACCTGGCATTCTGGTGTTGAATAAAGCCACACTTTAACCACTATCTGATGTGTTGCCGTGATATTTCATGCGGATATTACAGAGGCTGTTGGACCAAGTCTTTCCATAGCAGGCACCCTATCTGGACTTCTTTGGTTGTGCTGCTCTTCTTTGTTTTGGTTAGATAGAAAGATAGATGATAGTTATGAGATAGATAGATAGATAGATGAAAGATAGAAGATAGATAGATGAAAGACAGATAGATGGACAGATAGATAGAGATAGATAGATAGCTATGAGATAGATAGATAGTAGAGTGTAGAAGCAAAGCAGCACATCCAGTTTAAAGCTGATAGAGTGCCAGTAAGTGTAGAGCCCAGGTCACAGGCATCAACTAGCTTTATTCCATCATGAATTCAAGGTGCAATTCATATATACACGTGCAACAAGATCAAATAGATTTAATTACATACAAAAAAAGTAAAAAATATATCATGTAAGTGACATTATATATAGATACAGAGAAGTACCAAGCAGTATCTAGAAAGATAGATAGATAGAAAGGACACAGAGAAAAAAGGTATGAGATAGAAAAACATAAAGACACATAGAAGAATAAGCATGAGATAGATTGATCCATCTATGTCATATCTATTTAAATCTATCAAGGAAAATAAATAAATAGGAATGAGTTGCATTAAATTAATTTTGGAATTAATGTATGCTAGAAGTATTATTTCTTACACAGATACACATATATAGTTGCAATATATTTAATTCTTCTTTATGTTAGTATACATGGGAGAGATAGAGAGATAGATAGATAGATAAATGTTTCCACCACTTATAGAAAGAAAGAGGATAAATAGGGACATGGGGACACTAGATAGATAGATAGATAGATGATAGATAGATAGATAGATAGATAGACAGATATATGTAGAAGGAGAGTCAACACTGGACACCATTCGTCATGCACGTGACAATACCGGCTGCTACCCTGGAAACGCATTCACAAGATCTTGCTGTCACTATTTTTTCTACATGTAGATAGATAGACAGATGGATATAGAGTAAATAGGTATGTATAATAAAAGTTGAAATCAGTCTAAATATTCTACCGCATAGGGATTTCTTTCCTCTGATGGTCTAGAAAAAAAAAGAAGAAAAAAGCAGACATAGAATCCTTCAATATTCATGTGCAAGCTACAGAAACAGCCTAATTCACATACTGTTGCTGCAATTGTAGATATTTTGGCAGAAAATAATATTAATCTTAATTATAGCAATTCTCCAGCCACATTTGTTTGTCTAAAAAAAAATCTTAAATTATTTTTTGTATCATTTTACTTTTTTTTTTTTTATAAACTGACATTTTCAGGCATCTCATCGCTCTTCAGTCATCATGCCCAATGCTTAATAGCTAGTAAATAATAATGAAAACAATTATATCTGTGGTTATTAGAATTATTATATTTGTTCAGGGTTCTCTTTTTCTGTTTTTCCTAATTTAAGAACATTTAGCTTTGTTTGATTTTGAGTCATGAAAAGGCATGAAAAGGCACAAACTTGGGAATATCCTCAGCGCTGGACCATAAGTGTAAATGTTATCTGTCATTCCTCAGGAACACAGCAGCAGATAAAAAACATGTGGGCCACCAAAGATGTTCTATCCCACAATGTCTAAATCCTCAAAATCTACTTAATTCAATATCACAGACTTCTCTGTATCATAATGTCGGTTTTATATTAATGTATTAAATTATATTCATACGATAACACAAATTAATATATTTATTTATTAATTTGTTCAGGATAACAAATATACATTCTAAATATTTTCCTTTTAGAACCCATAATTAAAATACAATCATAAGTACAATAAAATAAAAATCTTGATATTAATAGGTGGCATAAAACACCTTAATATGGTACTTAAATAAGTTTTTGATTCTTTAAATATTAATTATATATATATTTTTTATAAATCTATAAAGATAAGTTTATAATATTTCTCATAATTTTGCATTGTATTTATTTTGATATACTTCAACATGTTACATACATATAATATAGTTCATATTTTTTATAAACGAATTTAAATATATATATATATATATATATTACATGTTTAACAATTTTAATTGCATCTTTTTTAATATTTTAAAATGTTATATAAAATTGCATACATTATAAATGACATTTAAATACATTAAAATAATAATAATTCAAATTATTAATGAAAATTATGAAAATCAAAATTTTCATTGAAAAAATTAATTATGACACCCCTTTTCTAATATCACTGAATATTAAAGCTTACAAATTTAAATTCCGGAATACAATTTTTGCCTTTTTTTTTGTACAAGTGACCATTAGTAGCCTTTCATAACTGTCCGGACTGTTTGAAAATGTCTAATCCTTTTCTATGTTCTTTTCCAGAAATGTTGGGTTTTTCCCCTCCTTCTATAAGCCGTGTTTATTAGCCGAGGTTCATCCATCTGATTTATTGATTTCTCTGGTTTCCTGTAGAAGCTCTTTCCATAGTGTGGACTTCAGCCCAGCACAGCACAGAGCTTGTCATATGTTCTGATGTGAAATGTTTATCAGACACATGATTTACATCTCCCAGGTGTTCACTTACAGAAGAGGCCAAGATTCTCCTAACACAAACTACATATATATCTATCTATATCTATCTATCTATCTATCTATCTATCTATCTATGTAGTAAATTTGAGTAGCCGAATTAGTCCAGTAATGCAGATGCAAATCAAAAAATGTTGCAGTACCTTTTATTGTAATACCTTTTGTATTTTTATTTATCCCAAAAGCTTGTCTCTTAGTCCAATAAAAAAAGGTATTACATGATACTGCAACATTTTTTGATTTGCATCTATATGTATATATATATATATATATATATATATATATATATATATATATGTAATGATGTTATCAATTACTGCTTATCTTTGACATTCTTAAAATGTCACAAATGTGTGTATTGATACCATTTACGTTGAAATGGTCACATTATCCTTAGGGTCTGTTGTATGGCTTCATTGCATAATTGCATATTTTGTATTTTAATTATTTAATATAATAAAAAATATATTTTCTAAAATATGTTTATACATGTATATCTATTAGTTGCAACTCAAAAATCATATGTTAATTTAATTATTAAGCAATATTAATGTTGTAAGTCGAACTTAAATTAAAAATAACAGCAACCATCATCTTTACTTTAGAGAAAGGCTGCATGTTAGCAGCTGAAACGTTGTCTTCTGCATTTTTGATGGAATAAACACTTTTTTTTACAAGTTTGTTACCACAAATCTCGGAGTGCTGCAGTGTTCTTTCATCTACTTTTTATAATAGCTATAAAAATAATAATGACTTATTATTTATTTGTAAGAATTTTATTTTGTATTATTCCTTTTATTTTAGATCATATTTTTGATTAATATGTGTTATTTTATTTTGTATTATTCTCTACTGTAATTATTATTATTAGGCTTTATTTAATGCATTAAGATTCTTCATTGTGACTCTGGTACACTGGTTACCAATTACATTTATTTCTCTAGAAGTGATTTCTGTGTTGACAAGAATGAAAAAAGAGGCATTTGTTTCTCTTTTCAAGACCCTGAACAGTAGTTAGATGAGTGTTTACTGTTTGATTTTTGCAGTGTTTTTTCTTTCGAGCCATAAAGCAGGTGTTCAAATAAAATAATTACCCCAAAAATTCTTATAATAGATCTGTTGATAATCTGAGAATTTGACTTGTGAGTAAATGGTTAACAAGATCAGTCTTTTTTTTTTTTTTTTTACTTATAAACATTTTATAGAGTAAACCCAAGACCAAATCTGATCCTGACAAAAGTAGATTGTACAAAAAAAAAACAAAAAAAAAAAAAAAACCTTCTGGCACACCTGGTGGTCTGCGAGACTTCTTAATGGCAAGAAAAAGAAATTACAAAAATAAACTCTACCTTCTGAGTTTCAGGGTGGGCAGTGCCATTTGTATGCAGTAGCCTCAAGTCCTGGTGAGTGTTAGAGCTGTCACTGTGCCTGGCTACAACAGAAACATTCTCTAAATTTGCTTAGTGCTGTCTTCCACCAGTTTTGAGTTTTATCATGCTGCTACTGTCATAAAAAAAAAAATACGACACGCGAGACCCTCCAAATCATTGCTGTACTACTTATACTCAGAAAAAAGATCAATTCTTTGTTTAAAAAATGTTTTTACTACAATACACTATGACGTGATAAATACTTGCACAGCTGGATCATGTGCCAGCAGAAAAAAAGCAAAATTATGAAATTCAAAATGTTAAAACATAAAAATAAAAAAAAGATCTCAACAATAAGTGAATGTTTACAGGTTAACAATACTTTATTTACTAGGCTGATATGACTGTGGCTATCTTAGGACTGATGGCTCAGCTGACATATGATGGGAAACAATGTGTGAGGCTATTTTAAGAGTGAGTAATGCTGACGAAAATATAAAAGGCTCTAACCATTTATTTACAAGAATAATGGTTTGTCCCAAACACAGATGGGAAGCCTCTGAATTGGATTCTCTTTGCTTGTAATCATTTTCGCGAGTTGGATTTTTGGCACACACATTGGCAAATATAAATTTTCTGGTCAGCCAATGAAGGTATTACTCCTATGACAGTTTTGTCTTTTTTTGACACAAAAGTATTTAACATAACATGGCACGCAGTTTGAAAGATAAATGATATAAAATATCTGCAAATATCCTGGTTTAACCTGCACAGTTGTTTTATGGTCACAGCGCAAAGTGAGTGTGTGACAGACGATTCATTACGGGAATATTGGCAATCTTTCTGCTATTGAAATTACCAAGAAATAAAGTATAAGTGGCTGGTAGCTCATCAAAAAGCAAGGGTAGTATTCACAGACACAGGGATTTTAAAGGAATATTCCAGGATTTTTTTTCTTCTTCAGCCTTTGGGCCCATGACAAGCTATACCAAAAAGTGTTTCAGACGTGTGTGAGTGTATTTACTTCCATTCTATTTTTATACTTCTACTTGTAAATGGATGAAATAATAAAGGACTTTGTATTTTGCTCTACTCGTCTTATACTCCAATCTCATTCAGAGCTGCATTTACAATTCTGCTCGCTGCACACACTTCAGTCAATTTAAATATTATCCCATAGCCCAGTCCATGTATTACACTGTATAAAGACATTTGCCATAATATATCAGGAGCAGGTCATGCTTACTACAGACACACACTGAACCAGCAGTGTATGGTATAATGTAAAACGTTGGGTGCAGCTCTGGATGTGTCTGGTGAATGATGTAACTCTAGATCAGTACAAGAAAAGTAATGAAACGCAACAACTTTTCCTGCTTCGGTCATACTCCAAGAGAGGTGAACAGGAAGTCTTGGTTTTTATTCCATTTTACTGAGTGTGATTCATGACAACAATAATTTAGCTTAAAGTTGCGGGTTTTACATCATATTTAGTAATAGTATGAATTGTTCAGTGCTACATGAAGATCTCTCTGACCTGATCATAAGAGAATTATGTATCACAGCTTTAAAAAAAATCATGTGTAAATTTAACTGTAGTGTGGAGTCATGCAACCGACTGCCTAGACATTTGCGCAATGGATTTATATTTGTAGTTGGACTTTTGAAGCTGTTGCCAACTAAATTAAAGAAAGATATCAGGGGGCAATATTGTCATTTCCACGCTGGCTCTTCCCAAAAAAAGGGGAAAAAATACCCTTTGTAGCCACAACCTGCATCTTCCTGTAGTCAGTGTTCATATAACAATAGACTGGCAGCGAGTGCGTCCTTTGATTGCGTTGTCCTCTGCAGCCACCCATTCCTGAGAAGAAGTAGAGGAAGGTTCTGAGAGATCTGAGCCCTGTAATGTATACAAATGCCACATATGATTGAGCAGCTATTGGGGCTCCCTTCCGCTCCATGAAGCTCTGAGCTCTCATTGACAAGCAGCTCCTCTGATCTTTTTCTCTTTTTTTTGCAAAGAGACCAGAAAACTTTTTGAATTAAAGATTGAAAATAGACGTGGACTTGTCAGAAGTATGTTCTAGGCCCTGCCACAGGATATGGCAGCCGTTCAGAAATGTTTGCTCTGGAAACGACGCGAGATAAGAATCACATCATCCTTGCGGTGACTCATTGCTGGTGACATTTTCCATATTACATACACAGTCACGATGATACATGGAAAACTGCACCTGGATGACTCTTATGGCTTAAAAGCATCTTCTGTGGTTCCTCTGCTGCCAGAATGACCTGACGGATCAATGTTCTGAAGCTCAGGTCATCCCTGAACTGTCTAGTGTAACAGATATGAAAAGAATGGAGATCTCCTATTCATCTACTGTACTAATAGTATCACTCTCACATTCAGATACATGATTTACTCAAGAAACCTATGCATTACACAACTTATCCTTTGCCGATCCTGATTTATAGCCTGTCTTACACTACACTTGTCTTAAAGCGGCACCATTTTGTTGATTAAAGGGGTACTCCGGTGGAATTTTTTTTTAAATGAACTGGTGCTAGAAAGTTAAACAGATTTGTAAATTACTTCTATTAAAATTTTTTTACCCTTCCTGTACTTTTTAGCAGCTGTATGCTACAGAGGTAATTCTGTTCTTTTTTTAATTTATTTTTTGTCTTGTCCACACTGCTCTCTGCTGACACCTGATGTCTGTATCAGGAACTGTCCAGAGCAGGAGAAAATCCTTATTGCAAACCTATGCTGCTCTGGACAGTTCCTGACATGGACAGAGGTGTCAGCAGAGAGCACTAAGGACAAGACAAAAAAGAAATTCAAAAAGAACAGAACTTTCTCTGTAGCATACAGCTGCTAAAAAGTACTGGAAGGGTAAAGATTTTTTAATAGAAGTAATTTACAAATCTGTTTAACTTTCTGGCACCAGTTGACTTATAAAGACCTAACAAAAAATGTTTTCCGCCGGAGTACCCCTTTAAACACATTTGTAATTACTTCTATTAAAAAATCTTTATCCTTCCAGTACTTTTTAGCAGCTGTATGCTACAGAGGAAATTCTTTTCTCTTTGAATTTCTTTTTGTCTTGTCCACAGTGCTCTCTGCTGACACCTGATACCCATATCAGGAACTGTCCAGAGCAGGAAAAAATCCTCATAGCAAACCTATGCTACTCTGGACAGTTCCTGACACTGGGAGCACTGTGGACAAGACAAACAAGAAAGAAAAAAAGCAAAGAATTTCCTCTGTAGCATACAGCTGGTAATAAGTACTGGAAGGACGAAGTACGGAAGTACGACACAGCTGTTACCTGCACGCTGAGGTCCTCAACGTTCCTGTTCCTCCACCTGTCTAACACCGCCACTCTTTCTGATAAATAAAGAATACCTGAAGCTTCCACTTGGGTGAGTGCCATCTACAATTCTTCATTACTCATATTTGGATTTATTCTGATGTTTCTGGACTGAGCACCATATGGATTGGTTTTGCTTCATATTTCTACATCTGTGTCTGCCCACTTGCCGTGGTTGCAGCAGTGCCTATATGTTTTGCCTGTTAATTTACAAATCTGTTTAACTTTCTGGCACCAGTGCATTTAAAAAAGAAAATTTTTCCACTGGAGTACCCCTTTAAGTTATTGTGTAGTGTAGGGTTCTCAAACTGTTTCCATTAGAACGATACAAGTAAAGACCAATATAATCTAAAAAAAAACACGTTTACTGAACTTTTTCACAAGCAGCGGTTACAGCAACCTTGGTGGCTGCAATCTAAAAAAAAAAAAAAGACACAAAAGCTTAGTGGTTACTTTTACACAAGTTGCCAAAAACATTACAGGGTAAAGGATTCTGTTGTTAAAGGGATTTTGTTGTCTTTACAGGAGCATATTTTTGGTCTGTGCTACTTCACACAGGATCCCAACCAATTGGCAGCTTTCTCCTTCTTTCTAGTGACTACCTGACCCAAAGCCTTGATGGCACTGATCCAAACATGCATTTCCTGCCAATATAAAGCCCACTCTGTTCTGCAATGTCCGGGCCCTGTCTTGTCAAAGCAACTCTTCTACTGATGTGAAGATTCTTCCTCACTATTTAGATGACCCTTTTGATTACTTAGGTCTCTGCAGTACCTTCTAGTCTTTAGGATATAAACACCTTCTCCACCTCCATTTTTTCTCCCTCCGAACCAACACCCTGATGTTCAAACCCAGGCTTCATAAACACCGGGAACCAGCATCAATTCCTGCTTCTCCTCTCCTTCTCCCTCCCAGTATTAGGCTTCTTCAGGGGATACGCTTATATCTACTAGGAATCTACTTGTATACTCTGGTGTTTGCCAACCCAGAAAACTTTAATTCTTATTGCTAACCATCACAATCCAACATGGCCATTAACCCCTTAAGGACCAAGCCCATTTTTACCTTAAGGACCAAGCCAATTTTTACTTTAAAGGGGTACTCCCATGGAAAACTTTTTTTTTTAAATCAACTGGTGCCAGAAAGTTAATCAGATTTGTAAATCACTTCTATTAAAAAAAATCTTAATCCTTCCAGTACTTTTTAGGGGCTGTATACTAAAGAGAGAAAAAAAATGCATTTCCTCTGATGTCATGACCACAGTGCTCTCTGCTGACCTCTGCTGTCCATTTTAGGAACTGTCCAGAGCAGCATGAGTTTGCTATGGGGATTTTCTCCTGCTCTGGACAGTTCCTAAAATGGACAGCAGAGGTCAGCAGAGAGCACTGTGGTCATGACATCAGAGGAAATACCATTTCATTTTTGGATTTCTATTTAGTACATAGCCCCTAGAAAGTACTGGAAGGATTAAGATTTTTTTTTTTAATAGAAGTGATTTACAAATCTGTTTAACTTTCTGGCACCAATTGATTTAAAAAAAAAAAAAAAACGTTTTCCATGGGAGTACCCCTTTAAGGACCAGGCCAATTTTAGTTTTTGCACTTTCATTTTTTCCTCCTCTCCTTCTTACAATCATACTACTTTCAATTTTGCACCTACAGACCCATATAAGGGCTTGTTTTTTGCACCACCAATTTTACTTTGTAATGACATCAATCATTTAATAACAAAATCTACCGCAAAACAATAAATATATATATTTGTGGGGGGAAAATTTAAGAAAAAATTCCATTTTGTAAATTTTGGGGGCTTCCATTACTACACATTGCAATTTTCGGTAAAAATGACACCTTACCTTTATTCTCTAGATCCATACGGTTACAAGGATACCCAATTTATTAAGGTTTTATTTTATTTTACTTAAAAAAAAATCCTAACTACATGCACCAAAATTTGTATGTTTAAAATTGTCCTCTTCTGACGCCAATAACTTTTTTATTTTTCTGCATATGGGCTATATGAGGGCTAATGTTTTGTGCCATGGTCTGTAGTTTTTATTGGTACCATTTTTGTTTTGATGGGGCTTTTTCATATTAATATTCATATTCGTATTAATAATAATATTCTTATGGTACATGAAGTGACCAAAAATTTACAATTTTGGATTTGGTAATTTTTTTTTTTACGTGTATGTCATCGACCGTGCGGTTTGGCTAAACTTATATTTTAATAGTTCAGACAATTATGCATGCGGCAGTACCACATACAGTTATGGCCGTAAATGTTGGAACCCCTGAAATGTTTCAAGGAAATGAAGTATTTCTCACAGAAAAGGATTGCAGTAATGTTTTGCCACACACGTTTATTCCCTTTGTGTGTATTGGAACTAAACCAAACAAGCGAGGAAAAAAAGCAAATTGGACATAATGTCAAACCAAACTCCAAAAATGGTGTGGACAAAATCATTGGCACCCTTTCAAAATTGTGGAAAAATAACATTGTTTCAAGCATGTGATGCTCCTTTAAACTCACCTGGGGCAAGTAACATGTGTGGGCAATATAAAAATCACACCTGAAAGCAGATAAAAAGGAGAGAAGTTCACTTAGTCTTTGCATTGTGTGTCTGTGTGTGCCACACTAAGCATGGACAACAGAAAGAGGAGAAGAGAACTGTCTAAGGACTTGAGAACCAAAACTATGGAAAAATATCAACAATCTCAAGGTTACAAGTCCCTCTCCAGAGAACTAGATTTGCCTTTGTCCACAGTGCGCAACATTCTCAAGAAGTTTGCAATTCATGGAACTGTAGCTAATCTCCCTGACCGTGAATGAAGAGAAAAATTGATGAAAGGTGTCATTGCAGGATAGTCCGGATGGTGGATAAACAGGCCCAAACAGGTTCCAAAGATATTCAAGCTGTCCTGCAGGATCAGTATCAGCGAGAACTATCCCTCAACCTTTAAATGAAATGAAATGCTATGGCAGGAGACCCAGGAGGACCCCACTGCTGACACAGAGACATAAAAAAGCAAGACTACATTTTGCCATGGTGAACTTGAGTAAGTCAAAATACTTCTGGGAAAACATCTTGTGGACAGATGAGCCCAAGATAGAGCTTTTTGGTAAAGCACATCATTCTACTGTTTACCGAAAATGGAATGAGTCCTACAAAGAAAAGATCACAGTACCTAAAGTGAAATATGGTGGAGGTTCAATGATGTTTTGGGATTGTTTGCTGCCTCTGGCACTGGGTGCCTTGAATGTGTGCAAGGCATCATGAAATCTGAGGATTACCAATGGATTTTGGGTCTCACTGTACAGCCCAGTGTCAGAAAACTGGGTTTGCGTCCAACATCTGAAATGGATGGCAACAAAGTGCTGGGGAGCTCTTAAGTGGCCAGCAATGGGTCCAGATCTATATCCCATTGAACACCTGTGGAGAGATCTTAAAATTGCTGTTGGAAAAAGGCACCCTTCCAATAAGGGAGACCTGGAGCAGTTTGCAAAGGAAGAGTGGTCCAACATTCCAGCTGAGAGGTGTAAGAAGCTTATTGATGGTTATAGGAAGTGACTGATTTCAGTTATTTTTTTCCAAAGGGTGTGCAACCAAATATTAAGTTATTGGTGCCAATAATTTTGTCCAGCCCATTTTTGGAGTTTGGTGTGACATTATGGACAATTTGCTCTTTTTCCCTCCCTTTTTTTTTGCTTTAGTTCCAATACACACAAAGGGAATAAACATATGTATAGCAAAACATGTGTTGCTGCAATCATTTTCTGTGAGAAATACATTTTCTTAAAAAATTTCAGGGGTGCCAACATTTACAGCCATGACTGTATGATTATTTTAATGTTTTTATTACATTATTTTATTTAAAAATGGGAAAAGGGGGGTGATTTAAACTTTTAATAGGGAAGGGGTTAATTCACTTTTATTGACTTTTTTTACACTTTTTTTTAGTCCCCACAGGAGGCTAAAACATCCAATCATTTGATTGCATACACTGATCAATGCTATGCCATAGCATAGCATTGATCAGTGTTACTGGTGCTCTGCTGCTCAAGCCTGCTCCACAGACTTGGAGTATCAGATCGTAGAACGGATGACAAAGAGGCAGGTGAGGACCCTCTCATCATCCGGTAAACTGATCGGGACATAGCGATTATGTTGCAATAGTCCCGGTCAGCTCTCCTGAGCTGCCGGGATAGTTTCACTTTAATTTTAGACACCGCGAACAACTTTGATTGCGGTGTCTAAAGGATCAATGCCGGGCATCGGCCTGATCACGCAGTGCCTGGCATTGGCTGTGGGTCCTGGCTGCCCATAGCTACGGGGATCCCCGGGGTTTAACCCGTTTTCCGCTGGTAAGAATGGTTTAAACGCCCCAAATGGGACCAGGGCATACAGGTACGCCCTGTGTCCTTAAAGGTGTAGTCCAGTAGTGAAAAACGTATCCCCTATCCTAAAAGATAGGGGATAAGTTTCAGATCGCGGGGGTCCGACCGCTGGGGTCCCCCACCGATCTCTCTGTACGGGGCCCGAGCTCGCTTGCCAGATAGCGCGTGTTAACCGCCGCACGAAGCGTCGGCTGACACACCCCTCAATAGATCGCTATGGCAGAGCCGGAGATTGCCGAAGGCAGCGCTCCAGCTCTGCCATAGAGTTGTATTGAGGGTTGTGTCAGCCGCCGCTTCATACGGTGGTCAACACGCCCCCTTCCCGCGGGCTGTCGGGGCCCTGTACAGGAGATACCCAGCAGTCGGACCCCCTGCGATCTGAAACTCATCCCCTATCCTTAGGATAGGGGATAAGTTTTTCACCACTGGACTACTACTACCAGGATGTCAGGGCATACCTGTATGCACTGTGCCCTGAAGGGGTTAAAAGTGCCAGAGAGACTTAACAGTTTATCCCTCATTATAAATGTGTACCAACATTACATTACTTTTCCTGTACTGATCTTGAGTTACAGCGTTATACTCCAGAGCTGCACTCACTATTCTGCAGGTTGGACTTACTGTGTACATACATTCCTTTGTTTATACTGCAGTGATTCTGAATTATAGTCTGCATTTTATGCCTTAGCTGCACTCACTATTCTGCTGGCTTTACAGTTGAAATCCGCCACTATTTCCTCCGTGTTCATTGTCTACATAGAATCTTTGCACTGTGCCCTTTTTCATCTACAGAATCCTCTGTGTTCAGCCACATATTGTTTTATTTTCTCCTAGCTCAGACCATCTATCCAATGGTCAACTACAGTACCTAAAGATTTAATGCAAATTATTCTCAATGTAGCGAATCAAAAATCTTTATCTAGTCTAGCATAATATTTTCTTATGAATTCTGGCAGAGAAGGAATGTTCTATTCCTGGAGTAGAATAAATTCCTAAAAAAAATGCACAAGGGCCTGGATTGTTCATCTGTCAAGTTCGGCAACCTTTTTATAATCTGTGGATTCCAGGATCTAACACTGTGAAAAATTCAGTGCATCAAAGACCAACCAAAAAGGCAATTTTTTTTTATTATTTCATATATATTTATACAGTTTTTCAGTAAAGTTTAAAAAGATGACAGCATCCCCTTGTCCTGTTGTTATCCTCTATTACATATAATACTATAACTTGACTTTCTTAAAATGCAGCATATTAATATCCAGTCGTGTTGTTTTTATGCAGATGAAGCTGTGACAACCATTTTTTTTGTCGCTTAGTGGTTATCATTGTATACAAAACAAATATCAAAATGTTGCCTATTGTTTTATCCCACCATTGTAGCCTACTTGTTACGCCGAGCGCTCCGGGTCCCCGTTCCTCCCCGGAGCGCTCGCCTCATCTTCGTTGTTGCAGCGCCCCGGTCAGATCCACTGACCGGGTGCGCTGCGGTTCCGCCTTCAGCCGGGGTGCGATTCGCGATGCGGGTAGCGCCCGCTCGCGATGCGCACCCCGGTCCCTGTACCTGACTCGCTCTCCCTCGGTCCTGTCCCGGCGCGCGCGGCCCCGCTCCCTAGGGCGCGCGCGCGCCGGGTCTCTGCGATTTAAAGGGCCAGTGCACCAATGATGGTGCCTGGCCCAATCTTCCCAATTAGCTTAATTAGTTTCCACCTGTGCACTCCCTACTTATACCTCACTTCCCCTGCACTCCCTTGCCGGATCTTGTTGCACTTGTGCCTAGTGAAAGCATTCCCTTGTCTGTTCCTAGTCCGTGTTCCTGACCTCCTGCCGTTGCCCCTGACTACGATCCTTGCCGCCTGCCCCCGACCTTCTGCTACGTCCGACCTTGCTTCTGCCTACTCCATTGTACCGCGCCTATCTTCAGCATCTTCAGCAGCCAGAGAGGTGAGCCGTTGCTAGTGGATACGACCTGGTCACTACCGCCGCAGCAAGACCATCCCGCTTTGCGGCGGGCTCTGGTGAAAACCTGTAGTGGCTTAGAACCGGTCCACTAGCGCGGTCCTCGCCATCCCTCTCTGGCACAGAGGATCCACTACCTGCCAGCCGGCATCGTGACAGTAGATCCGGCCATGGATCCCGCTGAGGTTCCCCTGCCAGTTGTCTCTGATATCGCCCGACAGATCGCCCATCTAACCCACCAGCTGTCGGAAGTGTCCACCATTTTGCACCAACATTCGCAACTTCTTCAGCAATCATCTCCTCCGCCAGCTCCTGCACTTCCTCCGCAGCGAGTGGCCACTCCTAGCCTCTGCCTGTCCTTGCCGGACAAATTTAATGGGGACTCTAAGTATTGCCGTGGCTTTCTTTCGCAATGTTCCCAGCACTTGGAGATGATGTCGGACCAGTTTCCTACTGAAAGGTCTAAGGTGGCTTTCGTGTTCTGCCTTCTGTCTGGAAAAGCCCTGTCATGGGCCGCACCGCTCTGGGACCGCAATGACCCCGTCACTGCCTCTGTACACTCCTTCTTCTCGGAAATTCGAAGTGTCTTTGAGGAACCTGCCCGAGCTTCTTCAGCCGAGATTGCCCTGCTGAACCTGGCCCAGGGTGTTTCTTCCGTTGGCGAGTACGCCATTCAGTTCCGTGCTCTTGCTTACGAGTTGTCCTGGAATAGTGAGACTCTCTGCGCGACCTTTAAAAAAGGCCTATCCAGCAACATTAAAGATGTTCTGGCCGCACGAGAGACTCCTGCTGACCTACATGAACTCATTCATCTAGCCACTCGCATTGACATGCGTTCTTCCGGATGGCGTCTGGAGCTCCGCCTGGATATGGACTTTGTTCGCACGAAGCGTTTTTTCTCTCCGGCTCCTCTCTCCTCTGGTCCTCTGCAATCTGTTCCTGTGCTTCCCGCCGCGGAGGCTATGCATGTTGACCGGTCTTGCTTGACACCTCAAGAGAGGACACGACGCCGCATGGAGAATCTTTGCCTGTACTATGCCGGTACCGAACACTTCCTGAAGGATTGTCCTATCCGTCCTCCCCGCCTGGAAAGACGCACGCTGACTCCGCACGAAGGTGACACAGTTCTTGATGTCAACTCTGCTTCTCCACGCCTTACTGTGCCTGTGCGGATATCTGCCTCTACCTTCTCCTTCTCTACTATGCTCTTCTTGGATTCCGGATCTGCAGGAAAATTTTTTTTGGCCTCTCTCATCAACAGGTTCTACGTTCCTGTGACCAGTCTCGCCAGACCCCTCTACATCTATTGTTTTTACAATAAAAGATTGGACTGTCTCGTACGTTTCCACACAGAACCCCTCCTAATTTGCATCGGACCTCTTCACGGAAAAATTGAGTTTTTTTTTTCTCAGGTTCTTTGGCCCCAAGAAGAGGGGGAGACCCAAGGGGGGGGGTACTGTTACGCCGAGCGCTCCGGGTCCCCGTTCCTCCCCGGAGCGCTCGCCTCATCTTCGTTGTTGCAGCGCCCCGGTCAGATCCACTGACCGGGTGCGCTGCGGTTCCGCCTTCAGCCGGGGTGCGATTCGCGATGCGGGTAGCGCCCGCTCGCGATGCGCACCCCGGTCCCTGTACCTGACTCGCTCTCCCTCGGTCCTGTCCCGGCGCGCGCGGCCCCGCTCCCTAGGGCGCGCGCGCGCCGGGTCTCTGCGATTTAAAGGGCCAGTGCACCAATGATGGTGCCTGGCCCAATCTTCCCAATTAGCTTAATTAGTTTCCACCTGTGCACTCCCTACTTATACCTCACTTCCCCTGCACTCCCTTGCCGGATCTTGTTGCACTTGTGCCTAGTGAAAGCATTCCCTTGTCTGTTCCTAGTCCGTGTTCCTGACCTCCTGCCGTTGCCCCTGACTACGATCCTTGCCGCCTGCCCCCGACCTTCTGCTACGTCCGACCTTGCTTCTGCCTACTCCATTGTACCGCGCCTATCTTCAGCATCTTCAGCAGCCAGAGAGGTGAGCCGTTGCTAGTGGATACGACCTGGTCACTACCGCCGCAGCAAGACCATCCCGCTTTGCGGCGGGCTCTGGTGAAAACCTGTAGTGGCTTAGAACCGGTCCACTAGCGCGGTCCTCGCCATCCCTCTCTGGCACAGAGGATCCACTACCTGCCAGCCGGCATCGTGACACTACTCAACTGCTTGTAGCAGGGCAAGACTTGGCAACTCTTTTGTACTCCATTTTCACTTTGCTTCCATTGCAGAGATAATAAACATGGATTGGGACAACCTGTGCTGGCTTTACATTGACCATTACCTGATTTGATCCACCTCTATGGTATGGTGTCCATTGATTGTTACCCTTATTATATTCATTTATTTAAAAATCCTACAAAGACTTGTCAGTGCAAACTACAGTAACTTTTTGTCAAAACAAAATGGCTGAGAACTTCCTAAACCTAAGCCGCTGTCCGGTTACCTTGGACATTTGAGACCCTTGTTACATGGTGTACAATAATACTTGCTTGGTACATAGGTGTTTTACAAAATATGAATCAGGTGACTTGGAACCAATGACGTTCTTCAGCATTTATACTAGGATTCGCCATGAAGATTTGTTCAGCTGCCACATGAACATTTTTGCCAAGGTCGGTTAAAGAGGAATTTTTTAGTTTACTATGTTTGTGAAAACAGTAATTCTTTCTTGTTGAATATAATGTATTTTAGGCACAAGTAGTAGAATACACAGGAAGGTAACGGGAATGCCGGTAGTGCTAAACTTTTCAAACTTTTTTTTTTAGTTCATTAGAAATAAAAAATGCTACATGTTTATAATGTACTGTATGTTACCCCCTCAGAGTTCATAGAATACTGTAGTCACTTTATAGATGACATTATCTATAGTTATATGGTTAGGGCCAAAATGACAATTTTTTTGTGTTATATTATGAAAATCAGTTAAATATTCAAAACGTATTGCTAATTTTGGTTGTAGTTAGGAGGAGAATTTAGATGTCCACACTGATATTACAGATTCCTGTGTGACTACTAGTATAAAAAAACAAACAGGTTTTCAAGCTCTCTCTCCTATATCGTCAGTTTCATTTCAATAGGAGTAACAATGAAGATAACAAATATTTAAACAGGCTTTTCAATACATTGATAGATTATTGGCTAAAGGTGGCTAACGCTAAGGCTTTTATTTAGAATAGGCGTTGTGAGGGGTTAGGTAAAATGATTATTTAGGAGATGTTTTTTTTTCCCTCTCA
The DNA here is from genome assembly GCF_029499605.1 of Hyla sarda. NCBI lineage: Eukaryota > Metazoa > Chordata > Amphibia > Anura > Hylidae > Hyla > Hyla sarda. Next base: position 147,826,500 of record NC_079194.1, read on the forward strand.
AAATAATCTGTTGGCCGATCAGAAGTGATAAGGAAACATTGATGTATTATTAAGACAGATCAGGATTTGTAGGACAGAGCATCTCACCAATATTCATTTCAATCATATATAAAGATAAGATGTAAGGGAGGAAGTGCTCAGGGGAAAATATCGAGAATTACAATAATTGGTTAGGTGTGGACATTTTTGTAAATAAATATATACAGGTCAAGAGATTCATTTTGGCACAACAAAACATGTTGTAATACACTCACTCAAATCTGTTATGGCTTATTTGATCTTTCATATCTGTAAATATTATCATCAGACCATTTGTCCCCTATTTGAATAATTCCATAGGTATTTATTCTTATTAACGGCAGGAAAAGGGGCCTAGTGGTGTATTAGATGGTATATCTTACTTTAAGAGTTTTACAGAGTCAACTTTTCCTCTACACAGGTTTTGACAAATGCCTTCTTTAATTTGTCAGAGGCTTTTTTTTAACAATTAAAGACATGATCTCATTGGTTGCTATGGGCAACTGGTCAACAATGTCTAATTCTTAGGCCCCCTTAGGCCCAGCATCCAACAGTGTATCCCTCTGCCACCATAGAAAAAGTACCGGAGGGAAACTGATTGTTGAATTCATCCCTTTCATTTGAATGGGACAGTTCCCATTCATCCAATGTCTCAAGTTGGACACCGGACAGTGGATTACACCGCATGGGCGCCAGGCAGAGTAGTGTTTCTTGCTGCAGCATTGTCCAGCATGTACAACAACAAATGCCAGATCCTAAACAACTGATGCACTTTTGTGGCAAGTTTAGGCTGAGTCGGACGCTTGACATATGTGGACTCAGCCTTAGTGTAAACCCAGACTAGACAGTCTAACAATGCACTAGATTTCTAGCACAATTTTGATGCATGGTGTTGCATCTTAGGTCACTTCCACTTTATGGAAGCCACACCTGCTTTTGGGGATGCCAAACCCCTTTTTCTAAGATGATGCCAAAAAAGGTGTTCAAAATAATATGTATAAATGTGGTGCAAAGTGTGTAAGCTAGTTTTTGGGGTAAATTGTGCCAGAATACTGGCTTGAGAAAAAGTCTGTGTCAATGTTATTAGTGAGAGGCAAACGGTATCATTAATCTGAGTTTAAGACCATCTAAAATTTATATTCTTAACTATGTTTTTATATGGCGCTACCATATTCCGCAACATTTTACCATTCTGCAGATACACGTACAGACAAAAATCTGCACTAATCAAACAAGAGTAGTTACGGCCCTGATAACAAGAGCTAACAATCTATGAGGAATAGGGTTAAGACAAAAGGCAGAAAGCATAAGTGCTTTAGGTCAGGGTGATTATCACATGCCAGAAGAGATAATATAGATTTTGCATGCTACTCCCTAGAAGCCCGATGATGGACCTCCGTAGACAGAAGCTCGGATGAGAAGTAAAGGGGATAGTATATATATATCATGAAATGTTTCATCCATTTAACCTCCCTCATCTCACATACCACTAATAGTTTCATGACTCACTTGTGGTTGCTCTTCCAAATTATCTGCCATATGCTGTGAAGACTCTGCAATCATATTCTATATAGCAGATTACTGTACAATGTGTGTGGCTTCCTGCACAAGGGAAGATGACTTTCTCAGATACAGAGAGTTGCAAAAAGAAAGTAGGTGGTTCCAGCCTTCTGACAACCCCATAAATCCTCCACAACAATCGACATTTCTAAATAGCTATGAACATATTTCAGTGTTTCGCACATCCACAGGGCCATTGCCAAAGGGGGTAGCACCCCAGTAAAAGGCCGCTCACCCTCAAAATTTAAGCCGCTATATAACTGGGAGATCCCTGTGTAATGAAAGACCTTTTTTGGACACAGGGATGTCCCGGTTATTCTGACATGGCCGGACACCACTTTAAATGCAAGCAGGTCATTGACTGCCAAATTTTTAAGGCATTTTTTAAGGTAGTTTTACAGTAACCAGAATTAGAATTAGAGCAGAATGCAGTGCAGTAAATTCAAGGCAGCACAGTATTTACCACACTGTTTTATAATCTAATTAGAAATCTAAAATTAGAAAATAAAATTGGGGGCAGACTCGGTTTGGGCCTGGGGTATAGTTCCCTCCCTTTTGCAATATAATCTATGCATACAGTGATTTCACCAGCAGAATAGTGAGTGCAGCTCTGATGTATCATGTAGCCTGTAACATTACAGGTCAGGATAAATGTATTCTATAATGTTTATACAAACAGTGTTCCACTATTTATAGAGTATATATTTGAACATACACTATGTAACTTGATTCAGAGGTGGACATCTACATGTCAAGATAACTATATAAGACTTGATTATGGCCTGAGATAGAGACCTCAGTGAGGGGTCTTTGCCTGGACAATGCAGCACATGGTTATATACAGATGCTGATGTTCACAATTCATAGACGTGTATGCCAGAGACTGCTGGATCTCAGCCTAATGGGTTTGTAGTGAGTGGTCCTGGACAGAAGCCAAAGTACACAGTCTTCTAAAGACAGGAAAATGATCTATAAAAATTGGTTCCAGAGTCCATCATCCACAAATGGGAGAATTCCGGGTGTTCTGCCCTCACAAGTCGTCTGTTTGTTTGGTGACTTTTTTGGGCGATGTCCGGATGTGATGATCAGAGTGAATGAAGATGGTAAAAATTGGCGCCAGAGTAGAGTGTATGAAAGGAGGGCCAGTAAGCAACATATGTAAATCGATAGAATAAGGACTTTTTTTTTTTTTTTTTTTTTTAATCCATCATTAGAGCCATATGTTTTCAGTGGAGCTTCTGTTAGGTCAGTGCAGATTTTGAGCCAAAGCCAGAAGTGGATCCAGCAGGAAGGAGAAGTATAAGTCCTTCCTTCATATTTTCCATTCATTTTGAATACATTTCTGACTTTGGCTCAAAAACTGCAGTGGAAAGAAAACTTAAGTGGAAATGCAGTGACCCGAAATTATCCGATTGTGAGACAAAAAATTACGAAAGTCCCATAGAATTTGCATGGAACTTCTGGCATTTTAACTTTTATCATTTTAACAAGAATGCTGGCCGGTTTACAAATATCCCACTGACGGATTATCATGACAGCTACCTTTTAAGAGACTGAAGGTACTAGTGGCTATTTCCCCCACATATACTGTGTCTCCTGTTTCTGTGCTGTCCTGCACAGAAACAGTATGAGGGAAATTTATCAAAACCTGTGTAGAGGAAGAGTGTTGCCCATAGCAACCAAATTGCTTCTTTCATTTTTCAGAGGACCTTTTAAAAATGAAAGATGCAATTTGATTGGTTGCTATGGGCAAGTGAACCACTCCTTCTCTACACAGGTTTTGTTAACCCCTTAAGGACCCAGCGTTTTTCAGTTTTTTCATTTTCGTTTTTTCCTCCTTACCTTTTAAAAATCATAACCCCTTTCAATTTTCCACCTAAAAATCCATATTATGGCTTATTTTTTGCGCCACCAATTCTACTTTGCAGTGACATTAGTCATTTTACCCTAAAATCCATGGCAAAACGGAAAAAAAAATCATTGTGCGACAAAATTGAAGAAAATACTTCATTTTGTAACTTTTGGGGGCTTCCGTTTATACGGAGTGCATTTTTCTGTAAAAATGACACCTTATCTTTATTCTGTAGGTCCATAGGGTTAAAATGATGCCCTACTTATATAGGTTTGATTTTGTCGTACTTCTGGAAAAAAATCATAATTACATGAAGGAAAATTTATACTTTTAAAAATGTCCTCTTCTGACCCCTATAACTTTTTTATTTTTCCATATACGGGGCAGTTTGAGGGCTAATTTTTTGCGCCATGATCTGAAGTTTTTATCGGTACTATTTCTGTTTTGATCGGACCCCACGTTATATCGCGGGAGCCGACTCAGGTTGTAAATATATGCCCTGCGTCATTAAGGGGTTAAACCTCCCCCTATATCTTTGGGCAATGGACCAAATGTATTCACTAGTAGACGTGACTGGGCCCTAAAAAGGCATAAGAAATTCAACTGAAATAGAAAATGTACCCTCCAGCAGCCCCCATCCTACTATACCTATTAAGGTTATGGGGGATCAGCGGGCTTATCTATTGTATTCTGCCTTGAATTTATTTCTGTCTATTTATTTATTTAACTATTATAGATTTTGCTGTGTTGTTCTTATATTATAATGGTGCTTTGAATTTAGGATTCATATTCCCAGCTATTTACACAAATCTGCACCTCTGTGATGCTAAGTTTTCACTTTTTTTTTGTTGCAAAAATTACAACAAAAATGCCTTAACAGCTGCACACCATGGTGAGTTTTTACCAAAATCTTGGCGTTTCTCTCCCATAGAAGTCTAAAAAGAAAACACCATTAAAAACACATTGTGGATTTTGCATTTGTGGGGTTTGCAGTTTTACTGGTGTTTTTACAAAAACTCAATTTCCACACAAAGAGAAAATGCCAGAAAATAATGCAGTAAAATTCCAGGCAAGAAGGTTCAGCAGCACACCAAGGAATTGCAGGCAATAGTTGTTTTAATATTCAGATACAACCTTTCGGCAGTATCTCACTGTCTTTCTCAAGCATAGTACAAGGGGTATCAGTGTTCCAATATATCAAGTGAACAATAAAGTGCAGTATCAATATCAATTAACATAAAAATACACAAAATATATAAATATATCCATAGTGCAACACAAATTTTTACATAAGTGCATAGAGTCCGTCATCAACTAACATACTATAAAAAAATTACATGTAATATCCATATTGATGCATAAAATTAGGAGATTAGGAAGCGACTGATTTCAGTTATTTCCAAAGGCAACCAAATTTCAAGTTATGGGTACCAATAATTTTGTCCAGCCCATTTTTGGAGTTTGGTGTGACATCATGTTCAATTTGCTCTTTTTCCTCCCTTTTTTGGTTTAGTTCCAATACACACAAAGGGAATAAACATGTGTATAGCAAAACGTGTGTTACTGCAATCCTTTTCTGTGAGAAATACTTAATTTTCTAGAAAAATTTCAGGGGTGCCAACATTTACCGCCATAACTGTATTATATCCAGATACCACCTTTATCTCCTCTGTCATATATATATATATATATATATATATATATATATCGATAAAGGGAACTGTCGATAACGATTTCCATTACCAAATAATACAATAATCGGTAGATAGGAGGCATGGCCTCAGTCATTAGGGGCGGGGCCTAGAAACATGTAAAACCTAACTATAGTTACTACTCTCCCTGCCATTACATGTTCCCCTCTTCCTCCCCATTACTCTTCAGTGCCTTCCAAAGATGCTGCTGGCCTGTGGCATAATCGTTAGTTGCAGCCCTAATTGATATCTCTCTCTCTCTCTCTCTCTCTCTCTCTCTCTCTCTCTCTCTCTCTCTCTCTCTCTCTCTCTATATATATATATATATGTATATATTTGAGTTATTTATGTATATGTAGGTGTTCTATTCTAGAATTTCATTTGTAAATAAAAATGAGCATTTATTTACCCACCGAACAGTCACTAAATTTGCATTGTGTGTAAATATTGTCAGAAAGTCTAATGATTATGCTCTGGCCCCTATCAGTTCTGCTATAACTCCTCATACAACATATAAATATATGGAATATACATTCAGATCCCAAAAGGAAAGTTTACTGACAAAAGCTCAGGAGAAGAGGAGCCAAAGTGCAAACAAGCCACTTGCAATAAGGAATGTGGAGGCGCCAGAACTCTGGCATCTGCAAAATAGTGAGTGTATAGTCTAAAGAGGCCAGTGCTATCTGCTGCAGCTTCTCAGTCATATTACTTGGCTTTATAACTGAGAAGATGAGCAAAGGATAATGTCTTGTTTTTTATACAGGGGCACAAATTGACTCCTATTAACAACCCATGACAAATATATCAGCAGGGGACAGCAACTCCTGGCAGGGAGCAATAAATATTTAAATGCTGTTGACAAAGCTGGCAGTGACATTTAAATGGTAGGCACAAGTCATTGGTGGTTCAGAGGTTGAATCTCATTCAATTTTGTGCAGTGGCCATTGTTAATGAAAAAAAAAATCCACATTTTGGAGTTCGTCTAATGGTGACAACCAATATGTTTGTGTAGAAGACAGGCAAGCTCATAGTCAATACATTGTAATGAAAACACAACATATCCATTTTCTCAAGCATTGTCTTATTCTTCACTTTAGGCGGTGGGAAAAAAAATATTTATTTATTAAGCTTATATACCATATATATATCACATAATAACACGTGCCCAAATTTACAACCACAGAAAACACACAGTCCCATTATAGAGTAAACAGAAAGGTCTAAAAATGTTCCCCGCCTTCCCTTTCTGTATGTTCAGCAGAACCAAGCATGATGTATAATGTGCGCTACAGCAGAGATCTCATAAACCTCCATATGTTTCATATTCTGAAAGCTTACTTGTCCTGTAAAAATCCAAATAAGATGGGCAATTTCATGAAACTATCAGCAAATTGGATCATGACAAAATCACTCATATATGAGCTAAACCATCTGTACAGGGACAATAGTGGAAATAAAACATAAAGCAGCTACACGGCCTGTGTTTAATAGATCACCGACTACCCAGAAGAGATGCTTAACATGACCAGAGGAATTACAGCTACACAAGCTCTGTACTCACATAACTAAGTAACTAAGTATATAGATTATAAAGAGGATAAGGCAAATACTGTATAATACTAATGGAAAATATTATAACTATAATACTACCATTCTGTACTTGAATAGTCCTGTCCCCTATGTACAGGAATCTATTTTCTATAATACTGCCCTTATGTATTAAAAATAACACATACTTACAAGAGTATACCTTAATTATAATATGGATCTCTATGTAAAAGTATATAACTGCCCCCGTTCCCCCATGTACACCAATATAACTACTATAATAATGCTATAGTTAGAGATGAGCTAATCGAAGCTGACGAACCCGAATTCGTTACCAATTTCAGGAAATATTTGATTCGCAACAAATGTGAATATCGCCGCAATTCTATTGCACTAATCGCTTCATTTAACTCCATTTCCTGCGGTCCAGGCTCCAGGGCATCTAAGAAGGCGGATCCACATGTCAGTACATGGGGCAAGGAACGCTGGAAAGGTGGGAAGGCAAGGCGGGAAGGGAAGTAGGCGGGATGACCCTGAATCACATGCAGGATGCAGCCTATCAGCAGCCAGTCACCCCTGTGATGTCACAGCCCTATATAATTGGCAGCCATAATTCTGGCTGCTCACTTCATTACAATACACTGCAGAAGGATCATAGGACGCACAGCCTGTGTGTGTGTTTTACAGCAAAGATAAACGCAGTCCAGCAGCATTTAACATCCTCCTTGTCACATCAGCATTCTCGTGGACAGAGAGCATTATTTTTTTCACTGAAAAGGATTTTTACTGCAGCTGCAGCCATTAACCTCCCGCTCACTTTCTTCAGCATAGTATTACAGAGAGGGGCAGAGAGCTGTGTCTTGCCTCATACATTTCAACAAGCTGCATCAACTTCATAAACATTACCAGATGAAGTTCCACAAAAAATCCCACAAAAAATCATCTGCTGGTTATACTAGTCTGTAGACGGTATAATACACAGCAGTCCATTCCTAATAGTCTTTGACAGAGTGCAATTTAGTGTTTAGTACACAGCTTTTCTTTTGGCTGCAGCCCTGTTATGTACTGCTAGTGTTATACAAAAATAAGTTTTTTTTAAGTGTACTGTAGAGCATTTTTCTGCCCTCATGTGCATACCGCATACGTACATCTAAGTAGTGTACTATTTTGTACCTGTTAATGTGTCAAGGGCCTGCATACAGTGAAAGGACAGACAAAAGTAATCACCGGCTGGTGTTTTACAAAAATACAGAGTTTTTAGGCGTACTATAGCACATTTTTCTGCCCTCATAAGTGCATACCACATACGTACATCTAATCAGTGTACTATTTTTTACCTGTTAATCTGTAAAGGGCCTACATACTGTGAAAGGACAGACAAAAGTAATCACCGGCTGGTGTTTTACAAAAATACAGAGTTTTTAGGCGTACTGTAGTGCATTTTTCTGCCCTCATAAGTGCACATCGCATACGTACATCTAAGTAGTGTACTATTTTTTTTATCTGTTAATCTGTCAAGGGCCTACATACTGTGAAAAGACAGACAAAAGTCATCACTGGCTGGTGTTTTACAAAAATACTGAGTTTTTAGACGTACTGTAGCACATTTTTCTGCCCTCATAGGTGCATACCACATACCTACATCTAAGTAGTGTACTATTTTAAACCTGTTAATCTGTCAAGGGCCTAAATACTGTGAAAGTCCAAGCAAAAGTACTCACCGGCTAGTGGTGTACTCAGATACTTTTTTAAGTGCACTGTAGCATGTTTTTCTGCCCTCATAAGTGCATACCACATACCTACATCTAAGTAGTGTACTATTTTGAACTTGTTAATCTGTCAAGGGCCTAGATACTGTGAAAGGACAGCCAATAGTACATACCTGCTGCCGTTCTAGACAAATACTGTTTTAAGCGTAGTGAAGCATATTGTACTCCCCTTCGTCGGTGGGTTCGGTGGGTTCCTCAGAGTTAGCATGGCCCTCATGCTGCTGTTGCCACCTCCAGGCTCTTTCATTGTGCTGCTCTATGGTCTCCTCATGCTAATGCTACCACTTCCAGGCTCTGTCATTGTGCCGCCATACGGTCTCCTCATGCTGATGCTGCCACCTCCAGGCTCTCTAATTGTGCTGCTCTATGGTCTCCTCATGCTGGTGCTACCACCTCCAGGCTCTCTTATTGGACTGCCATGGATACTGCAAAACATAATTAAGGTGCTGGTCCCCAGTTTCAGAAATTCCTTGCATTAGGGTCACTTTCAGGACTCCTGATGCTACCTCCAGGCTGTGCCATTCAGCCACTATATGGTATCCTCATGCTTCAGCCACCTCCAGGCTGTGCCATTCAGAAACTATATGGTCTCTTCATGCTTCAGCCACCTCCAGGCTGTAGCATTCAGACACTATATGGTCTCCCTATGCTGCCACAAATTCCAGGCAGTAATTCAGCCACTATATGGTCTCCTCATACTGATGCCACCTCCAGGCCCTGTCATTATGCTGTCATGTGACATTTGACTCCTTGTCACCAAACAACAGGTAAGTCGGCACTGCCCTGGAGAGAGGTGTGGGTGTATGGACCTGTGAAGTCTATTTACCACACTCCAGATTGCTGTTGCTCGTGGTGCTCTATCTCATATAAGAAATTGTCCAATGTGATGCAAAGAAATTCAGATGGCACTCACGATTATGCAGCAATAATGTAGTTTATTCAGTCAGGTCTGGATACAAGTAGGCCAAGGGTCTTGAGAAAGACCTACCTGTATCCAGACCTGACTGAATAAACTACATTATTGACTCCTTGCTACATTTGTTCCTTTGTACCCACATGCCGGGGCCTGGGACACTAAAACTTGGGAGTTAAAAGTTCAATATCAAAATACTCAATTTCAGTTTCAAAATCTTAAATTTCTATTTAAAATTCTTAAATTTCAATGGTCTCCTCATGCTTTTGCCTACTCTAGGCTGTGCCATTCAGACACTATATGGTCTCCTCATGCTTCAGCCACCTCCAGGCTGTGTTATTCAGCCACTATATGGTCTCCATATATTGACTGTGTATTGTAGGAAACAAGTGGGTATCCTTGAGTTACTCTCCCAGCATTATTGCCATGTTGATAACAGACCAGTAATAAAAGGAATATTGCCAAGGACTAACAAAAACAGGAGGGAACTGTGGATACTGACCACCTGCTGTTGGAATTAACTGACTATCCCAGGTGGTAGATTTGCCATTTTGAAGTTCCTCGGTTCCAGTAGGCTTTAAGTCGTTCATTCTTTGTTGTGGTTCTTCAGTTGCAGAATTAAGTTGTATCATGTTTTCCTGTTCCTCCGATGAGCTAATGTCACTGGAACACACAATACTCATATTGTCATTTAATGAAGGATCCTTTTCTTCAGAGATCGTATGTATAATTTTATTGTTTTGAATGTCAGGTGATATTCTGACAATTTCTGATTATAAAGGAATTTTGGAACCTGGGACACAGGTAAAAATAAGTATTTTTAAGCGTACTGTAGCACATTTTTCTGCCCTTATAAGTGCATACCACATACCTTCATCTAACTAGTGTACTATTTTGTACCTGTTAATCTGTCAAGGGTCTATATACTGTGAAAAGACAGACAAATACTGTTTTAAGTGAAGTGAAGCGTATTGTACTCCCCTCATATACGCAATAACTATGTCAAGCAGAGTAGTGACATTTTGCAAATTTTGTTGCGAATATTCGCGAATATAGCACTATATATTCGTAATTACGAATATTCGTTTTTTGTTTTTTTTTCACAGTACACATCACAGTGATCACCCCTCTGCTTCCAGCTTGTGTGGTGTAAAGAAGGCTCTAATACTACTGTGTGAGACTGGCGTGCGAATTTCCAGCATATGCGAAAATTAGCATATGCTAATATTCGCATATGCAAATTTTTGCTTACGCTAATTTTTGTATATGCTAATTTTCGCATATGCAAAAATAAGACGCAAATATTACGAATATGCAAATTTAGCGAATATATGACAAATATGCGTCCATATATTCGCGAAATATTGCAAATTCGAATATGGCCTATGCCACTCAACACTATTAGCCACTATATTGTCTCCTCATGCTGCCAACACCTCCACGCTGTGTCATTCAGCTACCATATGGTCTCCTCATGCTTCAGCCTCATCCAAGCTGTCATTCAGCCACTACATGGTCTCCTCATGCTGCCAACACTTCCACGCTGTGTCATTCAGCCACTATATGGTCTCCTCATGCTGCCAACACCTCCACGCTGTGTCATTCAGCCACTATATGGTCTCCTCATACTGATGCCACCTCCAGGCTCTGTCATTGTGCGGCAGTGATTCTAAAAGCGATGTCGGTAATCTGCATATCAAACTGAATAACAGTATTATTTCACTACCCCAGCACACTCCATATGCGTGTTAGAACACAGCAAAGTGTTCCACACCCCTATTGAGGCTCTCTGTAGGCCAGAAATAGCTGTTTTTAATATAGATTCGGCACAAATAAATTCGGCTCAAACCAAATTTTTTCAAAAAATTCGGCGAATCGGCCGAATCAAATTTTTCAAAAGTTTGCACTTCTCTAGCTATAATAATAATAATAGAAATATTTAGTAAATACCAAAATACAGCTTTTTATGTAAAAAAATATACATTTACCACTATAATACCGCCCCCGACCAAAAATGGAACTAATATAGTACTGCTGTATAGATAGAAGATAAGAGGAGCAGTTTTATGCCCCTTCAATTAACCACTCTTATAGCCCCCCTGCAAGAATATAACTATTATGTACATTAATATAAGAGATATAACATATCACTCATATCTATATATTCTATTCTATTCTATATACAAGAATATGTACAATTATATTATAATACTGTGTAAATGAATATGATTACTATCATATTGTTTATTTGTACATGACTATAATATGCCTGCTATGGACAAGAATATAACCATTATAATACTGGCCCCTATGGATAAGAATATAACTGTTATAATAGTGATCCCTATATTCAAGGACATAAGTACTATAATACAATGCCTTGCAAAAGTATTCACCACCCTTGACTTTTTTCGCATTTTGGTACATTACAGCTGTCCTGCTGCCTCCCCGGAGCGCTCATGGCGTGCTTCTGTCTGCAGCGCTCCGGTCGGCATTGCTGACCGTGAGCGCTGCTCCCTGGTCCCCGGAGGGGACGCAATCCCCATGTCACTCATCTCTCGCCCCCATCTGTTTCCTCCCGGCCCGCGCGGCCCCGCTTCCTAGGGCGCGCGCGCGCCGGCTTGCTAAATTTTAAAGGCCAGTGCACCACTAATTGGTGCCTGGCCCAATCACTCCCTAACATATAAATACCCACTTCCCCTTCCTTTCCTTGCCGGATCTTGTTGCCATGTGCCCTGAGAAAACGTTATAGTGTGTTCCAAGCCTTTGTACCCAGACCTTCTGCTGTTGCCCCTTGATTTTTCTTTTTTTGACTACAAATCCCACAATTCCCTTTTCCTCCCTCCCACACATCAGCCACCCCACCCATTGAAACATAATTGAGCTGCATCCATTCAAAATACCTGTGGTTTTCAAACAGGGTGCCTACAGCTGTTGCATTAGTTGCAGATTGATCTCTCTCCCACCAAGTGATCGCTCCACCCATTGAAGCAGACAGGCTCCATGTTATCAGCTGACTAAAGAATCAGGTCTCGGCCGCATTGCAACCTGGGAAAAATCTGAGGCAACAGTCATTTTGTATACTGTTAATAATAAAATTGGGGGGAAAATCACAGAAGAATTGTAAGAAAACCATCATACACAGGTACAGACACTATAACTATAATAACTATATAACTACAATAACTTTACAGCCCCTGTAGCATAGTCAAATAAAAAAGTTACTGGAATACCCCTTTAACATTCTAAAGTGGTTAGTGGATAGTCAGACAGTTACGGGGATAGGGCAGCGCTGTTTACAATTTACCTCTTTGGAGTTAGACAGCTCCGAGTATGCTGTTCTCTGCTGAAATATATTGTGCTGACTGTTTTGGTCGCTCGCAACTGTTTATTGACTTTCTCTGCGTGACGAACTCATACAAGCACAATTTGTTGGTTATCTGTGTTGTCATTATTAAAAACTCAATAAAAATGTTTAAAAAAAAACAAAAAGAATCCCTTTTGTGTTGGACTTTTCCTGTTTCTAACAGTAAAGGTGAAGCCTGGTTGAGCATTTTACTTAATATAACTATTATATACAGCCTGCTGTGTACAATACTTTATAGCTGACTGGGATTGCTGTATAAAATGCTGGACATTTTTTACACTACATTCTGTCTTTCTGTTGCCCTATATCCAGATATTTGTTATATGTAAACAGTGTAATAATAATTTGCATACATTATTTGTAGATCTGTGCAGTCTACACGTATGACCAGAGTTGCTTGCAGGGGATTGAGACTGGTGTGGTCTTCTCCGTCTTTTCTCTGTCTCTTTTCTTGGAGGAGAGATGGAAATTTATGGGTGCCCTCATCATTCACATGGATTGGAGGGGTGACAAGGGCGGCCAGGAGGCCAATTAGGATGGATTGTATTAGATGTGTTGTCTCATATAATTCATGTCCTGCTTGTTTCTTGCGTGGGAGGCGGCTGAAGTATCTTTAACTGGGAAATTACAAGCTTAAAGGGCAAGGTCTTAAAGTTACTGGAAAGCTGTAAAATGTGTCAGGATAAAGAAGATGATTTTTATCAATTTTGCTTTCTAAAACTTTGGATCTGGATTTAATAATGCAAAATCAAGATCTCATCCTCTGAATGTGATCAATGTCCTGCAGATCCATTATAAGGTTATATCAGTGTGTACAGTGATACATAATTGATGGGGGACTGCTTCCATATAGGGGTCACTCGTGCACACTGAATCAATGAGACTGATAACTGGTCTGTGATGACAAAAATACTATAAGGAAGTTTTCAACAAATAACAAAGGTCAATGTAATGATAAGAGGCTTCATTTTAAGAACTGCTCAGTCTTGGAGCAACTTTTAAGATTACATCAAAGAGATGCATAAATACCAATTCCCTAATATAACCCTTCTGTGAGTATTATCATCAGAGGAGTGACGCCAATCCTAATGTCAAAGTCCACACTAGCTACTTGTGGTGTCCCAGCACCAAAAGACTGTCCTGAGGGCCAGAGATTGCCTTGGGCATCCCTACTGTCTATGTGTTGGGCCAACTGCTCTATTGTCTAACCTGTGATAATATAAAATACTGTTGTGTCATGTAAAAGGGGAACTCCAGGTGAAAACCAAATGTTTTCTAATCAACTGGTGCCAGAAAGTTAAACAGATTTGTAAATTACTTCTATTTCAAAATCTGAAGCCTTACAGTACTTATCAGCTGTTGTATACTACAGAGAAAATTATGAAGTTCTTTCCAGTCTGACCACAATGCTCTCTGCTGACACATCTGTCCGTGTCAGGAACTGTCTAGATTAGAATCATATACCCATAGTAGTGGCGTACCAAGGGGGGGGGGGCATAGTAGTGCCACTCACAAGGGGGGTGCCAGGGGCGGACTTACCAGCCAGGTTAAGGGCCCGCCACCACTACTGAGAATCTGGGATACTCGTCCCAGATCCCCAGCAGAAAGCGCTGCCTTCTCCTGTATGCGTGATACACGCACATACAGGAGAAGGCGTCCCCTCTGTGTGAGCCGCATCTGCAGCTTACACAGAGGAGACGTGACCTCCGCCCCTATGCAGCACGCAGTACAGGCGCCGATGACGTCACCCATCAGCGCCTGTACTGTGGAGGGAAGAAGACGCGGGCCCCTGCTGTTGAGGAGATTGCTGTGTGGGATATCAGATGAGCATCATTTTTTTTCATCAACTCTGCATATACCTATGGGAAAGGGGGGGGGGTGTAACTCTGCATATACCTATGGGAAAGAGGCGGGGTTGTCCCTGCTTATACCTATGGGAAAGAGGGGGGGGGGTAACTCTGCCTATACCTATGGGGAAAGGGGAGGAAAGGGGGGGGGTAACTCTGCCTATACTTATGGGGAAAGTGGGGGGGGGGGGTAACTCTGCCTATACCAATGGGGAAGAGGGGGAGGGTAACTCTGCCTATACCTATGGGGAAAGGAGGGGGAGTAACTCTGTCTACACCTATGGGGAAAAGGGGGTTTAACTCTGCCTATACCTGTGGGGAACGGGGCGGTTAACCCTGCATTTACCTACGGGGAAAGGGGGTGGGGTGGTACTCTGCTGCCTATACCTAAGGAGAAAGGGGGGTTAACTCTGTTCCTATACCTATTGGGAAGGGGTTTAACTCTGCTGCCTATACCTATGGGGAAGGGGGTTAAGTCTGCTGCCTATACCTATAGGGAAGGGTGGGGGATAACTCTGCTGCCTATACCTTTGGGGAAGGGGGGGGTTAACTCTGCTGCATATACCTACAGGGAAGGGGGGTTAACTCTGCTGCATATACCTACAGGGAAACGGGGGCTACCTAACTTTATACCTGGATGCCTAACTACTTACCTACATACCAGGCTAACTACCTACCTACATAACCAGCTACCTAACTATGTACATACCTGGCCTTCATACATGGCTGCCTAACTACCTAGCTAGCCCCCTACCTACCTGGCTTGTCACCTACCTACATATCTGGCTTCCTGATCTACCTACCTAGTTACCTGGCTACCTACCTACCTGCTCTTTTACTGTGCAGGACACCAAGGAGGGCATTATTACAGTTTGTGGGCCCATAGATGGAAAGATTGTATAGAGGGGGGGAGGGCACTGAAGAATGCAGAGTCTGACATGTTTGTCATGCAGATGTTAAGAGATCCACATGGCGGTCTTATCTGGACAGAGAAGAAAAGGAAAGAGGACACCGCTGATCAGAAAAGACGTAATTGTGAGTCCCAAAATGTAACTGTAATCGCTTATATGGTATACACATCCTGTGTACAGCTGATATCTACCTCCATATGGTCACTTATATTGTATACAGATCCTGTATAGTATACTGGTCTGTGTATAGTGGTTTTATTCAGTACAGTATGGCGGTATTATCCAGTTATTGTGTGGTGGTATATATTTACTCCTTGTATACCAGTATTATTGGTCATGGAAATTTACCTACGTCAAAGAGTTTCTTACATATATAAATGTTAGCTTATTGTGTGTGGGATTTGGGTGGAATAGGGACGTGGCAGAAGACTGACGAGCTGCAGAGACTAGCAGGGGCCCTTGCCTTTTTTTGGTCCGGGGACCCGAGTGTTGTCAGTCTGCCCCTGGGGGGAGGGGAGTGAGGGGGTGTAATTAAGGGGGAGGAGGGCGTGTAATTAATGGGGGAGGAGGGGGTGTAATTACAAATCTGTTTAACTTTCTGGCACCAGTTGATTTGAAAACCTTTTTGTTTTGGCATGCACCCATGTGCATGGGTCGCTTTATGTGTGGTCGCTTGCTCCACCCACATGGCCGCTAAATCAGCCCACTCACTGTTGACTGGCAGATTTCTCCCTATTTACAGTAATTGGGAAAAACTCACTAGTCAGTATCAGGCTGGGCGGGGCTGTGTGGCAGTGCCCTGGGTTAGGGGCCCCTCATGAATATCTGTTACTCCTTCTCCTGCTGCATTGGGCATCTATTTCATTATATACGTCTCAGACAGCAGGGGAAGGCATTCTGCTGAAACGTGTCCTGTTCTCCTATTATACATAGAATGGCTGTTACTGTAGTATAAGATGTGTAGATCTCGTCTTCAAAATGCATTTATATTACTATTATATGTAAGCGGTCAGATATTCGCGAATAAAATTCGCATTGTGAATATTCACGAGCAACACTAGTGGTTATAGGCTAAACTATGCCCTGGCATCATGAATACAAGGGCTTAATGCCATCTGCCCCTAGGGTAATAACATCTGCCCTGCATCTCCCACTCTGCTATACCACATGTTTTAATATATTCATGGTACAGAGGATAGTTGTTATCAGTAATAGATGACAAGGCCTCCATTCATTCTGCCATACCTATCCCAATTCATCTGAACCATTGACATGGTCAACATTCCGGCTCCCTCTCTCCTATTTTGCTAATAGTGTGGTGCTTGTAGAGTTGGGCAGCAGGTGCCTATGAGGGGATGGCATGGGGAGTTGGGTGTTGACCAACCAGACCCTGTTAATGACCCATATAGCAGTTCATATACTTCCTATAGGATATTTATTTTCCAGTATTGGAAATGAACAGCATGTGAACATATCGACCTCGTAGGACACACATCCTTACCCATGATGCTCTGCAGCATGTGCTATGCTCTGGTATGCATTACAGTTACAAACCTTTAGAGGATGATATATTTTACATTCACTCAAAGACATAAAACATTTGCCCTTTCTGCAAAGAATGATGTCGGCTTCTCCCACTTTCTGCCGTTCCTTGGATATTTTTGAAGCATTTTTGTCTTGGTTACAATACACAGATCTCCAGAAATGAAGTGGTCATTCATTTCCTTGCAGATATATTCCCCCATCCTCAGCTTACTATAGCTGCAATTTATAAACCTGAGCTCCTGAAGATGAAGCGCTTTGGAGCCGCTGCCAGATCACAGCTTTAAATGGTATAAGGCGCATTTCTTGTTATTTTTTCCTCTCACCCAGCTGACTGTGGCTCGGCCTGCACTCTGTGGAAAGGCATTTGTCAGGCTGTATATTTCATTTTAAGATGGACCACCCAGGAGGCTGGACAAGCAGGAAGTATCCGTTGTCTTGTACCCAGCAGCAAACTTCAGTCTTGGCTGCAATGTAACGGAATTTCGTCACAGAGGCGAACGTTTTCTGGCAGCCGCTTTGTAACATCTCGTTTTGAAAATCCGTCTTTGTTTATATTAAATGATTCCTGAATTCTAAATTTGGAAATTCAGTGGATTGCTCTAATCCTTCACTTATAGTGGGATGTGCTGTGTCTCTTGTATAAAGCACAAGAGCAATGGGAAGGATTTTCAGAAGGGCGCACTGTGGGTGAAGTGTACAATGATTTTTAAAACAATTTTAAAAGAAGCAGAGGTTAATGTGTGCACACTTAGAAGAAATTTATGGTTACCAAATTAAAATGTGGGCAAGAAACGTAAAATATATTTTATTTACATAAACATCAGTTGTGATTTATAGAATCTGAGGGTCTGGTCATTTTATATGTTTTTTAAAATATTTTCAGTAGTAATGATATATCATAGTAATTATGAATATATTGTTGAATTATCTTTTGCTGTAATTGTCAGTATTGATATGTATTTATATGAATTAAATGATAGTACTAAACTTTAAAATCAATACATTTAATTTAAAGGGGTACTCCGGCGCTTAGACATCTTATCCCCTATCAAAAGGATAGGGCATAAGATTCCTGATCGCAGGGGTCCCGCCGCTGGAGACCCATGTGATCTTGCACACAGCATCCCAGTTAAAATCAGTCCCCGGTGCATGTTCTGATTACCGGCAACCACGGGGCAGGCGGCGTGTGACGTCACGCCTCCGCCCCCATGTGACATTACGCTCCGCCCCTCAATGCAAGCCTATGGGAGGGGGCGTGACAGCTGGGATAAGATGTCTAAGCGCCGGAGTACCCCTTTAATATTAATACATTTAAGAATAATGACATTTTTTAAATGAATCAATTTAATTCAAATGTATTTACAAATAAATAAAACTGTTATGGTTTGTTCTCCGGCCATACACGCTGGCCGTGAGCGCATTGCCCCGCTCTCTCCTACAGCCGGTGGGGCTGGGATTCGCATCGTGGGACGCGCCCGCATTCGAATCCCAGCCTGTCACTCACCTCGGTCTTCTGCTGTATCCTCTCCTGCCTCTCAGCTCCAATGCACATGTCCTCGTCTCCTAGGGCACGTGCGTGCCCAAGCTATAAGATTTTAAGGGCCAGTACGCCCATAATTAAGTCTAACACATGTGCCTCACTTATAAATTCCTGCACCTCCCACACATTCCTGCTGGATCTTTGTTGCCTTGTGCCATTGCGAAAGCGTTACTGAGTCTTGCCTTGCCGCATTTCTGACCCCTTGTTTTGTGACCTGACCTTGCTCCTGTGCCGCTTGCCTACTGACTTCTGCTACGTTCCTGACTACACACCTGTGCTGCCTGCCCTGACCTTCTGCTATCCTGACTACGAGTTGCTGTATCCCTCCTTTGCCTCTAATCTTCTCAGCCGCCTGTGTGGTCGAGTCGTGCCAGGGGTAGTGACTTGGGTGCTGCCTGCCGCAGCAAGACCATCCCGCTTTGTGGTGGGCTCTGGTGAAAACCAGCGGCACTTTAGACCCCGCTCCCTGGTACGGCCTGCGTCATCTGCCACACAGGTCCAGCAGATCCAATACCTCCAGTGTTCCCGTCTTCTACCCGTGAGTGTTACGAAAATATAACATGAGAATTTTTTTTCAAACGAATACATTCTAAAATTTGGAGAAAAAAAAATTAAACCTAACCATTTTTTCCTCCCAATGTTCTGTTATGTACTGTTGTGCACTGTCACGCTCTTTTGTGTTGTATGTCTGTCTCTTCTATGTAATTGTACCTAATAGATGTGAAAGATATCTGGACAAATAGGAGATGACAAAACACACGTGGTACTGCTTTGTGGATTCTTCTTTTAATGTTTCTGTATGAATTTTTCTATATTCAGAGTATCTCTGAAGATTCATGGCCATTATTGAGAGAGTAAACATCCTATGCAGAAGCATCCTTTCACACCTCCCCTGGCACATGGGTCATGCGATCGTATAATCAGAGTAACACCATAACTTTTGTATGGGTATTGAGGAGTAGTAAAGAAAGAGAAACTGCCTATGTGATTAAGCATGCTCAGTGTTCTCCTGAGAAACATCCTATCACATCATCAAGCTGCTATCTCCTTTTACACATCAGATGTGGCGGTCTCAGTAACCCCATAATCCCTGAATATTCATGAATAACAATAACAGCGTGCACAACCTTTCTGATGGCTGAAGAAAAAAACATGACATCATCAATCTGTCAGCATCAAAGGTATTAAAGGGGTACTCCAGTACTTACCAATTTATCCCCTATTCACAGGATAGGGGTTCAGACCCCTGCGATCTCCTGCCTGGTGCCCCAGCTCCCCTAATGCACTCGGTGTGCACTGCTCAGTGCACGGAGCTGTGTCGACCAATGCATGAAGCAGTGGTTAACACTTACCCTCCACACATCTATACAGGAGAGCCAGAGATCACTCATGTATGTCCAGCTCTCCCATAGAGATGCATGGAAGTTCAGTGCATGGGGAAAGCCAGTAAAGTACTGGAGCACCACTTTAAGTGACCACATGACCAGAAGAAACATTGACAAGGGCATATGTTTTTTAAAGGCAGACCATGCAACTTCAATGGAGCTTTTGGAAAGAGGAGCACAACCCCAGTTGGGGTTCATTTCCTTTTGTGATTGGTTGACAAGTGCCTTTACAGGGTTCTTCTTTCCAGAGGAACTGTATTGTTGTACAAACCGTGGGAGTGGGGAATGGGACCATGAGTCCTGAGTGGTAAATCCTAATCATAACTGTGGCCCATTTTGATCTTAACTATGAGAAATCACACAATAGAACAGCAATATCTTAGTAAAAAAAATATTTTATAAATAACAAAACTGTAGAATGCAGTCACATAAAACAGGAGTCACACAATACACAGTAATAAGATATAATGGAGCCACAATAAAGATGTGACAGAATCAATATAAGAAACAGCTTATTTTATTAGTATTATTTTGTTGTGAAAATCAAGCACAGATCTAAAGTCCATACAAGATGATGAACATTGAGTAATAAGGAATGAGGAGCCTCTGAGACAAAGCTGTTTGGGAGGTAAATGAAAAGCTCACAGAACAGGAGATAAGAAAATAGCTCATGAAAAGCAGAGATATGAAATTAGGAAATCCAATGCAATATTATAAGTAACACTCAAAAATTATCTCTTGCCTGGACTGTTACAAGGA
Organism: Hyla sarda; assembly: GCF_029499605.1. Taxonomy (NCBI): domain Eukaryota; kingdom Metazoa; phylum Chordata; class Amphibia; order Anura; family Hylidae; genus Hyla; species Hyla sarda. The sequence goes on from NC_079194.1 coordinate 147,847,205, forward strand.
TGGGGGGGCAATGACCCAATGAGCAGTCTCTGACTAATGAGCTATGATGGGTCTCAGACTGTTTCTGAATCCACATAATGCATTTATTTAAGAGGCCAGATTATCCTGTCCCAGCACTATCATTCTAACCATTACTGGCGTATTGTGTTTCATATAGAATTTTCTGTAGGCTTTCCAAATTGTTGAGAAAAAAAGCTACAGTGAATATTTTTGACAAATCAGTCATTACTTAGTAATGGTGCTTTAATATTGAGGTCATGGTGGTATTAAAGGGCCCAGTCTTATGTTTTATATAGATATTAGGACCCAGCAATCTGTCTGCTGTTCCACTGCTCTTGCGGCACCGGCAGATTGTTGGTGTCCACTAGTTGTCCAAGTAAAGGTGCCCTTTCACCTTAGATTGAAGTTGGCAAAACCCACAGCCTTCTGACTCTCCACTAGTGTTGAGCAGCATAGGCCATATTCGAATTCGCGAATATATGGACGAATATTCGTCATATATTCACGAATATTCGCATATTCGTAATACCCTTGTTTTATTTTCGCATACGCGAAAATTCACGTATGCGAAAACTAGCATAAACAAAATTCGCATATGCGAAACTTAGCATATGCTAATTTTCGCATATGCAAAAATTCGCACGCCAGTCTCACACAGTAGTATTAGAGCCTTCTTTACACCACACAAGCTGAAAGCAGAGAGGGATGATCATTGTGATGTGTACTGTGAAAAAAAAACAAAAAAAACTAATATTCGTAATTACGAATATATTGTGCTATATTCGCGAATATTCGCGAATAAAATTCGCTTTGCGAATATTTGCGAGCAACACTACTCTCCACTGACAAATTATGTTAGATTTTCCCCACCTTACCCTGTTGTTCTGGGAGAAATAAGCAGGTGGAAGAGTGACTTTCCCCCTCCCTATCCTATAGGGAACATGAATATTAAGCTGTGCTAATCATTCATGTGTTTGGGGAGGTTAAAAGAGATTAACCCGATAACGACCAAGGACGAGTATAGACGTCCAGGTTGGCGGGCGTTCCCGCACCTGGACGTCTATACTCGTCCATTATTCTCGTGGGTGCTGCCCAGTGCACCCACGAGATCGCGGCAGGGACTTGGCTGTATCACACAGCCGGGACCCTGCTGCACTGCCAGGACCGAAGTAAACTTCGGTCCTGGCAGTTTTAACCCTTACAGCCGCGGTCGGAAGTGACTGCGGGCTGTAAGTGTTATGACAGAGGGAGGGAGCTCCCTCCGTCACTCCTGCAGCACCCCGCATCGCGATCGCGGGGTGCTGCGTGTAATACGCGGCTGGCCGGGGCCTGCCGCACTGCCGGGAGTGAAGTTCACTTCACTCCCGGCAGTTTAACCCTTACAGCCGCGGTCAGAAGTGACCGCGCGCTGTAAGGAGTTCTGACAGAGGGAGGGGGCTCCCTCTGTCTCCTCTGCAGCACCCCGCAGCGCGATCGCGGGGTGCTGCTGCATACCTGGGCAGCCGGGGGTCCTACAAAGACCCCCAGGTCTGCCCTGGGTATTGCCTGGGACGTGCCAGAGGCACGTCCTAATATGCTGCCTGCTAGTGAAAACTGGCAGGCAGCATATAACTGCAATGCTTTGGAATACTAAGTATTCCAAAGCATTAAAAAGTGTAAAAATAAATAAATAAAATAAAAGTGTAAAAATAAAAATGTAATAAAAGTGTAAAAAAACAAAAAACAAACAAACAAATATATATATATATATATATATATATATATATATATAATACATTTATTAAATGAATCTAATTTAAAAAAAATGCATAATGTGTAGGATCGCATTGGCGGACATCCCCAGCATGTAATATGCTGCGGATGTCCACCATGTGATCCTACACATTATGCAGCAGTCACGGTAATGAGCTCCCTGCTGCGGCTGGGTAGCTTTGTGTATCCACTCATAGCGGCGGATTTCCCGCCGGCAGTCATGAGCGGACACACTGAGCTACCCAGCCGCAGCAGTGATGGATATATTCGCCATGAGCGGGTGCTTATTCCCACAACATGGCGGATATATCCATCAGGAGCCTTAACTGTCACAGACAGACGCGTTATACTGCCAGTCGACCAAGGACCAATCAGAGTGGTCCCTGGTCCAGCCAATAACTTGTAGGGGTGCGGTATATAAATGGGGTCACTTGTGGGGGTGGGGGTACTGTTCTGCCCTGAAAGCCAAATGGCGCTCCTCTCCTTCTGAGTCCTACCACGCGGCCAAGGAACCATATATGGCCAAAGCGGGGGTATTTCCGAACATGGGACAAGCAGCTAAATAAAATATAGGGTGCATTTCTTTCAATATCAGAAATGATGTACAAAAAATATGCCCCCCAAATGATGCATTTGTGAAAAATTGCAAATTTCGAATTTTTAACACTGACTTTGTAATAATTCCTGCCAAAAAACTATGGTGTTAAAATACTCACTGTACCCCCTAGCGAATACCTTGAGGGGTCTAGTTTTTAAAATGGGGTCATTTGGGGGGGGGGGGGGTGTTCCTATGTTCTACTACCTTTTAATTTCTGCAAACCTTGCATAGCACCCAAAAAAATATGTATTTTTCAAATTTTCAAAATTTTCAAAATTTCAAGTTAAATTGTTAGGCTTCTAACGAATTTAAAATGTTAATTAAAAACAAAAAAATGATGTCAAAATAAAGTAGACATCTGAAAGTATAAGTTTCATAAACTATTTGGTCAGTATGTATAAATATATGCAACCTATTAGTGTTAAAATAGCAAAAAATCTTAATTTTTTGTAAAAATTTCATGATTTTTTGCATTGTAAAAAAAAACTACAAATGATATCGGCTTACTTTTACTATGTACATGAAGGACAACTTGTGACAAAAAAACAATGTCAGAATTATCGTGATTGGCAAAACGTTACCAGAGTTATTCTCTAATAAAGACAGACATCCCCGATTTGAAAAAACAGGCCTGGTCTTTCAGGGACGTACAGGTTTATTTGTATTGGTCCTTAAGGGGTTAAATGGGTTTGGCTGTATGGCCACCTTAACCCCTTAAGGACTCAGCGTTTTTCCGTTTTTGCATTTTAATTTTTTCCTCATCACCTTCTAAAAATCATAACGCTTTCAATTTTGCACATAACATTCCATATGATGGCTTATTTTTTGCGCCACCAATTCTACTTTGCAGAGACATTAGTCATTTTACCAAAAAATCCACGGCAAAACGGAAAAAAATTCATTGTGCGACAAAATTGAAGAAAAAATTTCATTTTGTAAATTTGGCGGCTTACGTTTCTACTTAGTGCATTTTTCGGTACAAATACCTTATCTTTATTCTGTAGGTCCATACGGTTAAAATGATACCCTACCGTATATGCCAGCGTATAAGACGACTGGGTGTATAAGACGACCCCCAACTTTTACAGTTAAAATGTAGAGTTTGGGATATACTTGTCGTATAAGACTACCCCTCCTACCGCGATGTACAGAACCTTGTAGTTCCCCCCACATTAGATAGGCAGCATGTTCCCCCACATTAGTAGGCAGCATGTTCCCTCACATTAGGTTGGCAGTACAGTTCCCCCACATTAGGTAGGCAGTATAGTTCCCCCCACATTAAGTAGGCAGTATAGTTCCCCCCACATTAGGTAGGAGGCAGCATGTTCCCCCACATTAGGTAGGCAGTATAGTTCCCCCCCACATTAGGTAGGCAGCATGTTCCCCCACATTAGGTTGCAGTTCCCCCACATTAGGTTGCCAGTTCCCCCACATTAGATTGCCAGCTCCCCGCTCCCCAACATTAGGTCGGGAGTTCCCAAACATTAGTAGGCAGCTCCCCCACATTAGTAGAAGTTCTCCCCACAATAGTAAGCAGTTCCCCCACATTAGTAGGCAGCTCCCCCCATAATAGTAGGCAGCTCCCCCCCATAATAGTAGGCAGCTCCCCCCATAATAGTAGGCAGCTCCCCCTACAATAGTAGGCAGCTCCCCCTATAATAGTAGGCAGCTCCCCCCATAATAGTAGGCAGCTCCCCCCATAATAGTAGGCAGCTCCCCCTATAATAGTAGGCAGCTCCCCCTATAATAGTAGGCAGCCCCCCCATAATAGTAGGCAGCTCCCCCCCATAATAGTAGGCAGCTCCCCCTATAATAGTAGGCAGCTCCCCCATAATAGTAGGCAGCTCCCCCCACATTAGGTTGTCAGCTCCCCCCCGGGGACATACAGCATCAGCCTCCAGCCATATAAAATGTATGGCTGGAGACTGTATGTCTGTACTGCCCCCACTGTGATCCGGTCACTGCTCCTCCGGCCCGGGCACCATCTACTGCTATGGCCTATGGAGGTGCCAGTACCGGGGGTGCGGTGACCGGAACACTGAAGAAGATAACGCACACCGGTCACTTACCATTCCCTGGCCAACGCGCGTTCTCCTGCGATGATCCTGTGGTCCTCCTGGTCCTCCTGCGTCTCTATGGTTGTGCGCACGGGATGTCACTGACATACAACCATAGAGGCGGAGGACCAGGAGGACCGGAGGATCATCGCAGGAGAACGCGCGTTGGCCAGGGAATGGTAAGTGACCGGCGGACACAGGGATGTCCGGGATAGGAATACTTATTTTCATGTGTCCGGCCCGGCTACCATGTGCGGCTGCAGGCGGGGGCCGGCCATAGCATGTAAAAACTAATACTGTCTACTAAAAACCAGGGGGCCTCCAGCTGTTGTGAAACTACAACTCCCAGCATGCCCGGACAGCCTTTGCCGGTTCGGGCATGCTGGGAGTTGTAGTTTCACAACAGCTGGAGGCCCCCTAGTTTTTAGTATCAGTAATTAGTTTTTACATGCTATGGCCGGCCCCACGCCTGCAGCCGCACACGGGAGCCGGGCCGGGCAGATATGCCGGACCCCAGTACCTGGCCTATAAGACGACCCCCGACTTTTCAGAAGAAAATTTGGGGTTAAAAAGTCGTCTTATACGCCGGGATATTCGGTACTTATACTTATATAGCTTTGCATGGATCAGCGAGATAGGGGCTCGATTGCTCAAGCCTGTAGTTCAGGCTTGGAGCAATCAAACCAAGATCGGACGCGACGGAACAAGGTAAAGGGGTCTCCGCTCGCGTTCTAGCTGACCAGGACGTCGTGATTTTATCGCGATGTCTCAATCAGCCCCACTTAGCTGCCGGGAAGCGTTTACTTTCACTTTCAGACGCGGCGGTCAACTTTGATTGCAGCGCCTGAAGGGTTAATAGCACGCGGCACAACGATCGGTGCTATGAATAGCAGTTGGGACCGACCCGGTGTGATGCGGGGTCATGGCGTAACCCCGTTTTAAACACCGGGATTGGGCTATGGGTGTACAGGTATGCCGAGTCCTTAAGAGGTAAAGGGGTACTTTGGTGGAAAACTTTTTTTTTTTAATAAACTGATTATAGAAAGTTAAACAGATTTGTAAATTAGACAAAAAGAATTTTTGAGGCTCAAGGTCTTTGGATAAGGAACACACTTGTTGGTTAAGATATATGAAATATTTATTAATTAATTAATTACTATCAACTGATAGTCCGGGATCACAGGGCCCTTGTAAATCCACGGAATCAGAAGATTCATAAAAAATATAAAATCATAAAATTCATATGTATATTCATAAAATAAAATTATATATATATATATATATATATATATATATCTATCTATAGATGTATAAGACCACTGGAAAGGATAGCAGCTATTTCAAATCGGCACTCTGGATAGTATTTGTATATAAATAATGTCCATCAAAGTGCCAGTGCAGTCCTGAAAATATATAACACAGTCTATCACACTTATAAATGTCCTTTCAAGACAGTAAAGTGGCAGTTGAATAATATTCAGGTGTCTCTGTCTCCAGACTTAGATGTCGCTCTGTATGTTATATAGAGCAATCCTAGGATGCTATATTCCACAGCGGTAAATTCAAACTATGCGCATAGTGTTTGAGAAAGGTTTAGCTCAACGGTCCTGATGCGATTCAGGAGGTAACTTTACCGTTCCTTGCTTGTCCTCAGCGATGTCAGGCAGCCGTCTGTCCCCGCTCTCTGGCCTGAGAGCGCACCGCTGGAGTCTCTGCCGACTCCTATTCGCGCGATGTTAGTAGATGGTGGGCGATAGATACAGGGGCTGCTGCGCTTGCAAGGCAGGTAATCCAGGTGGCGTCCTCTTGTAGAGAGCACGCGCTCCCGGTCTCTGACCGCGCGCTCAGAAATGTCCGTGTGATAGCCGGTAATTGCTCTGGACTGCAAATGATGATAGTGGTCTCATACGTCTCTTAGGGGGGGTCGCCGGACGCGTTTCAGAACCCACTAGGTGCTTTCTTCAGCGGCTGCACTGGCACTTTGATGGACATTATCTATATACAAATACTATCCAGACTGCCGATTTGAAATAGCTGCTACCCTTTCCAGTGGTCTTATACATCTATCTATCTATCTATCTATCTATATATATATATATATATATATATATATATATCTATATATATATATATCATTTTATTTTATGAATATACATATGAATTTTATGATTTTATATTTTTTATGAATCTTCTGATTCCGTGGATTTACAAGGGCCCTGTGATCCCGGACTATCAGTTGATAGTAATTAATTAATTAATAAATATTTCATATATCTTAACCAACAAGTGTGTTCCTTATCCAAAGACCTTGAGCCTCAAAAAATTTTTTTGTCTAGTACTCCCTTTTCAGACACCTTGGGTACAGGTGTTAGTTTGAGTTGCCCGGGTCATTCTAGTGAAACTTTCCGCAGGAGCCTCTCCATCCTTCTTCTATACAGATTTGTAAATTACTTGTATTTAAAAAAATCTTTATCCTTCCACTACTTATTAGATGCTGTATTCTACAGAGGAAACTACTTTTTTGGGGGGGGATTTCTTTTCAGTCACGACCGCAGTGCTCTCTGCTTACACCTCTGTCCATGTCAGGAACTGTCCAGAGCAGGAGAAAATCCCCATAGCAAACATATGCTGCTCTGGACAGTTCCTAAAATGGACAGAGGTGTCAGCAGAGAGCACTGTGGTCATAACAGAAAAGAAATTCCAAAAGAAAAGAATTTCCTCTGTAGTATACAGCCGTTAATAAGTATTGGAAGGATTAAGAATTTTTAATAGACGTCATTTACAAATCTGTTTAACTTTTCTTAAAAAATACAAAAAAAAAGTTTCCACCAGAGTACCCCTTTAACTCAACTTTAATCCATGCCATGCTGATATGGGGACATACATTTATTTTTATCAAGATACTCCAAAATAGCATCCCTTAGAAAACCCTCAAACAATTTACATGCAACGGAGGTTAAACTAACAGGCCTACAATTCCCGGGGTCACCTTTTGACCCCTTTTTAAATATTGGCACAACATTTGCCATATGCCAGTCCTGGGGAACAGTCCCTATTACTATAGAGTCCCTGAATATTAAAAATATAGGTCTGTCTATTACATTACTTAATTCCTTAATTTAGATTTTTTGTAGGTGGCACTGTACTTCTTCCTGGGTTAGACAGGTGACCTGTACTGGGGAGTTTACTTTATCTCGCTGTATTTCACCTGGCATTTCATTTTCCTCGGTGAATACAGTGGAGAAGAATTTGTTTAATATATTTGTTTTTTCCTAATCCCCGTTTATAATTTCTTCCTCATCAGTTTCTAAAGTGCCCACACTTTCATTTTTAACTTTTTTGCTATTTACATGGTTAAAAAGCATTTTGGGGTTAGTTCTGTTTTCTTTGGCAATGAGTCTTTCTGCCTCTATTTTTGCGGCTTTTATCTGTTTTTTTTTACATATTTTACTTTTTTCTCTATAGCTTCTTAATGCTTCTTCACTGCTGTCCTGTTTTAGTCATTTAAATGCTTTATTTTTGTCATTTATTGCCCCTTAACATTTTTTTTCATCCATATTGGTTTACTTTTATTTCTGACCCTTTTATTACCATAAGGCATATACATCTCACAGTGAGAATTTAAAATATTTTTAAAAGTCTCCCATTTAGTGTCAGTATTCTTGTTTTTAAGGACATTATCCCAATTTATATTGTTAAAGGGGTACTCCGGTGAAAACCTTTTTTCTTTTAAATCAACTGGTGGCAGAAAGTTAACCATATTTGTAAATTACTTCTATAAAAAAATCTTAATCCTTACAGTACTTATCAGCTGCTGAATGCTACAGAGGAAATTCCTTTCTTTTTGGAACACTGATGACATCACAAGCACAGTGCTCTCTGCTGACATATCTGTCCATTTTAGCAACCATGCATAGCAGATGCATAGCAGATGTTTGCTAAGGGCAGCATGGTAGCTCTGTGGTAAAATCCCATTAAGGACAACAATAAATAAAGCATTATTATTATAATAACGTCAGCAGAGAGAACTGTGCTCGTGATGTCATCAGAGAGCATTCCAAAAAGAAAATAATTTCCTCTGTAGTATTCAGTAGCTAATAAGTACAGGATTAAGATTTTTTAATAGAAGTAATTTACAAATGTGTTTAACTTTCTGCCACCAGTTGATTTAAAAGAAAAAAGGTTTTCACCGGAGTACCCCTTTAAGTGCTTCTCTGAGTTGATCAAACTTTTCCTTCCTAAAATTCAACGTTTTTGTGGCCCCTCGAGAGATTCCCTCATTGAAGAACAAGTTATAATGTATTATATTATGATCACAATTTCCTAGGTGTCCTTCTACCTGCACATTAGTTACTCTGTCAGGTCTGTTGGATAATATTAAGTCTAGTAGGGCGCCCTCTCTGGTCAGGCCCTGCACCATTTGGGACAGATAATTGTCTTTAGCTATAGTCAGAAACCTGTTTCCTTTATGAGATTCACAGGTCTCAGTCTTCCAGTTTATATCAGGATAATTAACCCCTTAACACTTTCAATTTTGCATCTAAAAATCCATATGATGGCTTATTTTTTGCGCCACCAATTCTACTTTGCAGTGACATTAGTCATTTTACCAAAACATCCATGGCGAAATGGAAAAAAAAAAATCATTGTGCGACAAAATTGAAGAAAAAATTTCATTTTGTAACTTTTGGGGGCTTCCGTTTCCGTTTTTTTTGGTCAAAATTACACCTTATCTTAATTCTGTAGGTCCATATGGTTAAAATTATATGCTACGTATATAGGTTTGATTTTGTCGCATCGTGTTCTGAAGTTTATATTGGTACCATTTTTGTGTTGATCGGACTTTTTGATATAAAAAGTGACCAAAAATACTCTATTTTGGACTTTGGAATTTTTTTGCGCGTACGCCATTGACCATGCGGTTTAATTAATTATATAATTTTATAGTTTGGACATTTACGCACGCGGCGATACCACATATATACATTTTTATTTTTATTTACACTGTTTTTTTTTTTTTTATGGGAAAAGTTTTTATGGGAAAAGGGGGGTGATTCAAACACCCTGAGTCCTTAAGAGGTTAAAGGGGTATTCCAGGAAAAAAACTTTTTTTTATATATCAACTGGCTCCAGAAAGTTAAACAGATTTGTAAATTAGTTCTATTAAAAAATCTTTATCCTTCCAATAATTATCAGCTTCTAAAGCTGAGTTCTTTTCTGTCTGGCAACAGTGCTCTCTGCTGGCATCTCTGCTTGTCTTGGGAACTGCATAGAGTAGAAAAGGTTTGCTATGGGGATTTGCTTCTACTCTGGACAGTGTCATCAGAGAGCACTTAGACAGAAAAGAACAACTCAACTTCAATAGATCATAAGTACTGAAAGGATTAAGATTTTTTTAATAGAAGTAATTTACAAATCTGTTTAACTTTCTGGAGCCAGTTGATATATAAAAAAAAGTTTTTTCCTGGATAACCCCTTTAAAGGGGTACTCCGCCCCTGGATAAGATGTTAGATCGCCGCGGTCCCGCTGCTGGGGACCCCTGGGATCGCCGCTGTCGCACCCCGCCATCATTACTGCACAGAGCAGTGTGACGTCATGGCTCCGCCCCTCCTGACATCACGGCCCATCCCCTTAATGCAAGTCTATGGCAGGGGGCGTGACGACCTGTATTGACTTGTATTGACAGGGGCGGGCCGTGACGTAATGATGCTCCGGCCCCTGTATTGCCCGTCATTACATGCAGAGCGATCTCGCTCTGCGCAGTAATGATAGCGGGGTGCTGCAGCAGCGATCCCCGGGGTCCCCAGCAGCGGGACCCCGGCGATCTGACATCTTATCCCCTATCCTTTGGATAGGGGATAAGATGTCTAGGGGCGGAGTACCCCTTTAAAGTTCCCCATTATTATCACCTTATTTTGATTTGCTGCCTTGTTTATTTGCCTCAGTAATTGATCTTCTGGCTCTTCCATTATGTTTGGTGGCTTATAGCAAACCCCTATCAGATTTTTTTTATTTTCATCTCCATATATTTCTACCCATAATGACTCCACATTATCATTTCGCTCCCATATATCCTCCCGCAGTGCAGCCTTCAGACTCGATTTCACATAAAGACAAACTTCTCCCCCTTTTAGTTTTGTCCGATCCTTCCAGAATAGACTATAACCCTGTATGTTGACTGCCCAGTCCCAGCTATAATCCAACCAAGTCTCTGTTATACCCACTATGTCATAATTCTCCTCAGACATCAACTACTTCAGTTTCTCTGTCTTATTGGACAGACTTCTGGCATTAGTCAACATGCAATTTAAAGGTGTATGTTTTTTCTTCCTATGAAGCCTATCCCTATTAACTATTCTAACCCCTCCCTCCGCTCCAACCTCAGGTATATTAATAAGTCCCCCCTCTCTATCTACACTATCTTCCCCCTCTACGCTGTAGGTTCCATTCCCTCCAGTCCCTAGGTACTGCAGTGTAGGACAATTTATCCCCTATCCAAAAGGGATACTTGTCTGGTCGTGGGGTGTCTGACCACTGGGACACCCCATCCCCCCTTCACCACAACCCCCCTTCTTCCTTGATCTCCTGCACATAGCTTTGGCTGTCCTCGTGCATGGATTAGGGGTCAGCACGCGCCCTCCATTAATCTCTATGGGAGCAACGGAGATCCACAAGTACAGCTCTCAGGTATCTCCGGCTCTCCTATAGAAGGATGCGTGCTGAGATCCCAGCGGTCAGGCCCTCCACAATCAGACACCTATCTAATATTCTTTGGACAGGGGATAAATAGTCCTACATTGTAGTACCCCTTTAAGAAAACTTTAACTTAAAACATGCAGTGAATTGGAGCAAAGTTAGAGGCTGAGGCTACAGTCCATTTGCTGGGAAAGAGATCTATAATGCATGGTATAAATAAATCACTATAATGTCCTGTAAGAGAGGAATTTTTATTTTAGTGTTATTTTCGGTGAATCAATTGTATGGCAATAACTCATCAATGTTATAAGGTGGTTTGGGCACCTTTTCTTCCACTGAGATGCAGAATCCATCTCTTTGGGTTTATTTTTCATTTTTTTAATCCATGTTTGTCTTCTAAAACACAGTATCCAGAATGAAGCAGGAACAGAACTACATAGGAACATGAGATGTGGAGTCATGATTCAGGAATAAGGACAATAGCTGGCACTGTGAGACATGGGTCTAATCTGGAGGCCTAGGGGCGACCTTTTGCTTTTGTACCACCTACATGGACACACAGCTCCTTGGCAGAGAGACAACTCTGCACTTAATCAGCGGAGAGAACCTTTTTTACAGGCAACCAAAGACTCAAGTCCAATTTTACAACGCTGTTAAAACCTATTAGGGCCGTAATTCGGCCATTTGTCTCAATTATGAAGTGAAAATGTGTCTACTCTCGAGCTAATTCATAGCAGAGATAAGTCCATTTCAAGCATGTTCACGTCAGCCCCACGATTCTTGGCTCAGGTTCAAGCGCTGCGCTAAATTCAATGTAAAATTCCTTACATAGCTGATGAAGGAAGCTGCCAATAGGTAATAAGAGGTTAGAGTGGACACTGGGTACAACTGTATTTACATACAGGTCTCTTGTCTTACCGTGACATCTGTGTTTGGGCTTAGAAAGTACTTATCAAGCTGTTCTTCACAAAGCAGGAGATAACATTCTTTAAGGAGTTCAACAGATTAAGTGTCTACAGATTAAAACACTTGGATTTGTAATTTGGTGGAAGAGAAGGATGGACCTGGAAGTGTCATTGATTTTTCAGTATATATTCAATGTTTGATGAATGACGTTCAGGATACGGTATATATTGTAGAGAATTACACTGAGTAATCTACTGAGTGGATCCAGGTTAACCCCATCCAGGACTGTATTAAAATAAAAGACAAATATCTTGCTGGGACAATCTGTGGACAATATTCAATAATGTGACATCTTAGGAGGCCCACAAGCCTACTGCCATCCTAAGCAGAGTATGGATACTCACCTAGTTAAGCTCTCACAGACAGTAGGGCCTAGTTGAAACTGGACACTCTTTAGTTAGTTAAAACCAACACAGAACTTTGCATTTTTTTTTTATCTATTCTTTTATTGTATCTATTCTTTTCTTCCCATTTTGGTAATTGCAACGAGGATATGAGTGGACTCCTATATTTATCAATGCAGACACTTTTTGCTCCATACCATTTGTGCCTTATGTGGCATCCTCACCATCGGGTCCTCTACTGAGGCTGATTATCATCACAAACTGAAGTCATCCCTGTTCATCCTCACAACCTCAGGGCCTGTTTGGCATTTACCCTATAGTTACCAGCTGGCAGGCTCTGCAGACAGAATCATTATATTGTGGTAAGACATGATGACTTCAAGATCTCTCTGTAAAAGGGCCCAAAATAGCTTGTTTTCTATTGAAATAGAGGGATGAGTCAGTGCAACCCAACAGGATGTGACGTTAGAGAAGTCTGTGAGGACAGCAGACACCAAACCCTTAGATGTTGAATTCACAATACTAAAGCAGAGGAATGCAAGGTCTGACAGGAACATCCCTCAACATAAAAAAAAAAAACCCTCACTGAATCATCTTCTTACATGAAGCTTTCACAATTTTCAACGTATCTTCCTAGGTTGTTTTGGTCACCTACAAGTAATGGCCACGTAAATACATTTTCACCCAGCATTTCACACACTTTGAATGACACTGTCTGTATAAAAAGTACTGTACATACTGAACCACCATGTTTTCTCTCCTTTTGCTCTGCTGGTGTATGCGACCCTGTAGTCTTGACAGTCCTATATGTCTGTTTTTTTTTGTGAAATAGCACGAAGCTATGAATGAACAGAAATGGGAATTTCCGTCATTTGTTCATTTCCACATAAGGATGTATATGCAGTGTCCAGGTACCAGCTCCTTGCTATTAAGGTTATTAAGGCTATTGAGGAGATATCTTGCTAAGTGTCTAAGCTTATATCTCAGTATTGTGAGTAACATATGTATAACTTGATGATTTCTATGTCACATTTCTACATTTCCCATTTTACTACTGCATACTGAGGTATTATGGCTATGTAAGTGATAACATTTCATCCTTTGCAGCCTCCACTGGTAAGCTAAATATGTAAAGATGGAATTGGTTACATGACTCACCTAGAAAGTGCTAGAACGTCTGAGGCGGTATCCTTGGTTCAACCTGCTCTTCCCAGAGGGCTGGAACCAGCCTAAACCAGTTCAATCAAAGTCTGGTCGACATTAGGCTAGAGTGCAGACATGTGCGTTTTCTCTCTGGTATGTCATGTAAAATTTTTTAGGCCTAGTCAGAATCCAGTTTTTATTTAATGCCTGCCCCAAACCATAGATTTGCCAGTAAATCAAGTTCATCTTGCTATGGTCTAACCTGAGTCAGAACTGGCCAGATTGCAGTCATTATCCAAGAGGGTCTCCAATCCAACATTATCCAAGAGGGTCTCCAATGACTGCCATATTTGGAGTGGTGAAGGAATTTTTACCTCTAGTATGAGTTTTTTGCCTTCCTCTGGATCAACTCAGTAGGGACTCATTAACCTCCTGAGCGGTAATCCCGAGCGTGACTCGGGGTTAATTTTCCCTGCCAGGATCGGTAACCCCGAGTCACGCTCGGGGTAGAATTGCAGAGTTCCCGGCCGGGCTGCCCGATATATCGCAAAAGCAATGCGATATAGCGATGCGGCCCCCCGGGAAAACATGCAATTATCTGCTCTGGTCGGCTCCCGTTGCGGTGGCCGGCCAGAGCAGGTAAAGAAAAATACTAAAAGTCAGTGTTTCCCTACCAGGGGGCCTCCAGCTGTTGCAAAACTACAACTCTCAGCATGCCCGAACAGCCAAAGGCTGTAAGGGCATGCTGGGAGTAGTAGTTTCACAACAGCTGGAGGCCCCCTGGTAGAAAAACACTGAGCTAACTGTAAAAGGAAGAAGTAGTAAAATAAAAAAACCTTTTGCTCACCTAGTCCCGGTCCCTGAAGATGCCGTTCCCCTCCGTGCGGTCCGGGGTGTCCTCTCTTCACTATTCATCTTCTAGGACCTTTCACTTTTCAGCCAATCACAGGCCGCAGTGGTGTAAAGCCTGTGATTGGCTGAAGGGGAAAGGGCTTGTTCTGCAGCAAATACACTAGGTTTGAAATCTGCCGGCAAACCCAGTGTATTTGCTGCAGGACAAGGTGACAAGGGGGGGATAGGAAGAATGTGACAAAGGGGGGAATGTGACAGAGGGGGGATGTGACAAGGGGGGGGCGGGGAATGTGACAAGGGGGGAATGTGACAAGGGGGGAATGTGACAAGGGGGGAATGTGACAAGGGGGGGAATGTGACAAGGGGGGAATGTGACTGGGGGGGGAATGTGACAGGGGGGGATGTGACAGGGGGGAGGGGAATGTGACATGAAGGGGGGAGAATGTGACGGGGGATGTGACAAGGGAGAGGGGAATGTGACGGGGGAGATGTGAAATGGGCGGAGGGAGATGTGAAATTCAGTTAAAAAAAATTGTACCGCTTTTGGTACACATTTCCAGACAGAATCATACCGCCAGGGAGGTTAAGGGTTATAGGTTGAACTTGATGGACTCTGGTCTTTTTTCAACCTTATGAACTATGTTACTATGTTACTAAAAGGGCATTCATCTCTAAAATTCTATCCCTGCCCCGAGAGGGAGACTCGTCTAGTCAGAAGAGGGAATAGCAGAGCAAAGAGTCCTCTGCAAACACAACTCTTTGTGTCTTTCTGCATATGTCTTGAGATAGGGAATTGTACCGCACTTAACCATGAGTAAAGTAAATTTAAGTATCTACACCACAGTTAGTTAACAGTATGCCTATTTGGACTGTGAGTATATATCTAATAGTAACACTAAAATGCTAAGAGCATAGCTAGAGACTTTCATCCAATTCAATTTCATCCAAGTGCTTACAAAGCAAAGGGAACTGTGACCGATTTTGACTCATCAGTCCTAAAGTACTATAACTTGGTACCCTGAAATGAAAGCATACTGTGCATTCTGTACAGAGAACTTCGGTGAGGCTAAACCTTGTTTCCAAGTTATATCCAGATAAGCAGAGATGTGGCACTCCAATTCAGTGAATCAAAAAAGCTGTTTATTTACCCAACAGTGTACAATGAAATGTTTCATTCCAACAATTGGACTTTTTTCAAGAAAAGGTTTGCTTGAAAAAAGTCTCATTGTTGGACTGAAACATCACATTGTACACTGTTGGGTAAATAAACAGCTTTTTTGATTCACTGAATTGGAGTGCTGCATCTCTACTAATATGGATATTGTTTTTCATAAGGCCAGGAGTCAGGCCTTTGGAAGTTGGGTACCCACCTTGGGATTACAAGCCTTTATCACAGTGCTGGTTTCTTCTATTGCTTTGTTTGCAAGTTACATACACCTGACTAAGTGTACCCTGAAGATAAGGACTTTGTATATTGTGTAAAACACCCCTTTCCTTTACAAAAGTTGCAGGGGCTCACAGGGAAACCCACACAGGACTTGAAAAACAACAAGGACTATGACTATCACTATAGACTTTTCCCGAGGAACTACGACCCTCAGCACCACATTTATTTTTGGTCTTTTTGGGGGTTTTTATGCTTTTCATTTTTACTTATTTTTTCAGTCTTTCTAAGGGTGCTTTCATATGCAGTAATTTTTGGAAAAAGACCACTAAAGGATGATACTTCTCCTTTTTTGCTGGGTCCACTCCTGGCTTTGTTGTGTGTGAAACCAACCTTTATGCATAAAACCTAGCTTTAGATTTTTAGCCTGATGTAGTACCGTAATTTCCCATGAGACGATTCCTTGCTTCCTCTACCTTGGCTTCCTGAGACTGTTACATTACAGTACGGTCTGGAACATGTTATTCACCCTCAGTATCTTCACATACAGGATTCATGTTCTAGATTATATTATGTTTTTTGACAACGGGGGAAGAATAATATTTTTAGAGGACAAGGATTTTAAATCATGGCTGTGTCAGAAAGTGTGTCCTTATGTTTACCTGGGCCAGAGTCCAATGTGAATTACTGTCATTTTCATAAGGTTTAGCAGCATTATGACCCTTCAGCTACTGTTCATTCTTCTTAGGTGCAGGGGTAAAACTGCAGGAAACCACAGATGTGTGGTGGTGGGGTGTGTAGTGCAGGGCAGATGTTGTTACCCTAGGGGAAGATGACATTAACCCCTTGTATTTGTGATGCCAGGGCGTGGTTTAGCTATAACCACCCAAAGATATACCACTAAATCCTGGGCTAGGCAGGGGGTCAATAAAGACTCCAACGCCAAGTTACGGACAACGGTAGCTTTACTGAGGGTAGACAGTTGGTAAAGTCTATACAGTTCAGCCAGGGCCCAAGGAGGTGACCAGTGATGCAGAGGCCTTAAGGGCTTGCTGGGACTTGTAGTAGGACTGGACAATTGAATGCAGACCTCGCTGACTTGACAGATGACAGGGACTAACTTGACTTGACTCATAAAACTGTGACTTCAGCTTACTTGACTTGATGGTGGCTCCAGGACTTGACTTTGAGGTCTCCATCACTCTGGACACACACACTAGGCACGACTGCACTGGACCTTAGCAGAAAGTAAGAGAGAGAAGCTCCAAGAGAGAGAAGCTAGCTCCACCCAGGGCTTATATGGAGGAGACTAGCAGGGAGCCCATAGGTCACTCTTGGGATCACCTGGTTACTGGTACCACCTGGGTAACAATCACGTGACATATCACATGGTATAACTCTTAAAGCAACATTACATTTTACAACACTTTACATGGTAAAACATATTTACAATGGGGAAACAAGTGCAGGGGGCCTTGGGGACACTGAAGGAGGCTGCCTGACAGGACAGCAGGAGCACGGGGCCACCACAGATGTAATAAAAATTATTGTGAATACATGAAGGATCAGCACACAAAGTCTTGTTGATGATTTAGCGACACATTGGAGGCGATGCTATACACATTACTATACAGGACTGAATCTGGATGCTAGTATTTTACCTGGGGCCCCAGAACTAACTCTATCTATATCTATTGTAACAACATCCTCTGATATTCTACAGGATAATATAAAAGGGGATCCATGCTAAAAACTTGCCAAGGCTAAATTTTATGTCTAATTTAAAGTTTATTATCTTTAATTTATTGCATTTCAATTATTTTTCAAATATTTCTCTATTTACTATCAGTGAATGGAAATTTGTAAATGTTAGGAAGTGCTATAAAAATCCTGCTAGTTTTGTTCATGCAATGTAAACACATTACTGGTAACTCTCATGTCCTGGACTTCTTGTCTGATAGATTTGACCTACATTATACATTGTTAGGTTATATTCACACTACCGTTTGTCTCCGGCAATGTGAAGCCCGTTATTTTAGGATCGTGAATAGCGGGAGAAAAAAATAGTGTCTTTTCCTCCCGCGGCGCCTGATGGACCCCATTGACTATAATGGGGTCCATTGGGACCCGTTATTGCCCATTATGACCCATCAAAATGATGGCTGTCAAACTTAAAAATAAATAAATAAATAAATAAAGAGTTTGACGGCCGTTATTCATGGGTGTAGTGTGAGAGGGGCCTAACAAACCCATCAGGTGAAGTGTTGTGTCAGGAGAAGTGTTGTGTCAGGATGGGTTTTCAGTATCTGTTTGTAAACAATGAATAATAGTAACTTGAGATCTTAAAAATCATAAGGAAGTGAAACAGAAAATTATTTTTCTTGTACTGATATTGATCCAACACATCAAGGTTTGTCTAGTGCATCAAGCCTAAAATAAAAAATTTAAGTGGTATTCTAAGTTTTTGAGTGAGATTTCAATAGAACAAAATGAAAATAACTGAGGTGTAAAGTATAATAGAATATCTTTTTAAGAGTTACAGGGGGACATTTATCATTGGCTTTACACTGCTTTAATGTTCTAAATGTCCCTGTAAATTTTGCATAATTGCTTTTTTTGTGCAATTTTTGGTAGAACATCTTTCAAAGTTGTCTACTGTTTGGTGCACCATAAACCACATTTTGCAGTGGAGCTGTATTTATTATTTGCACAAGTGAAATTTAGAATTTTTTTTATTTATTTATTTTTCCAAGCCTACACCACCTAATAGGACAACGGCAAATGTGTCAGATTCCAGAGCACAAAGCTTAAACCAAGCTTTCCAGATCACTGGTTTCTATAATTGCACAGAATTTATCAAGTCTGTGCTCTATTTTGGTAAATTTTTAGAAACTGTGTAAAATATACACCAAGCAAAAAGGGGTAAAATCTCTTCTACCCCAGACCAACATTGATAATTGTCCCCCACATTGATAATTGTCCCCCACAGAGTAGTGAGTAATGAGGTTTATATCTATATGGGGCTTTAAGTGTATCTGAACACAATAGGGTGTGAGGGACATCTTGTCAATACTAAGGAGACATGTTTGTTACAAGGTAAAGAAATGCTTTATTATGGTTATGATGCAATTTTTCTGATTATTTTAAAAATCTTTATTTCTGACCCCGTACATTGGCCGCTTGTACAGCATTAATCATGGCAGATTATTTGTGCACGCTGTTTGCTGGTGTCACAGGGTTGTCTCTTTATTTATATAACATGAGATGTTTAACTGAAGATCTAATAGGTTGAGGAGGACGGATTTTAGTCAGATGTGACTGCATGATACATAGAGCTCATACATCAAAGTCATAGCTGTACAAATATACAAAAATATCTCTCTACATAGAAGGTTCCAGAGTTAATATAAACTAATTCTGTCCTAATTTGCTCTTATTGTTGGGTTCTATGGCCATAGACATAGACAAAGAAATGTGAGTTAGAGTGCAGAGATTTGGCTCACTTGGGCCCTTAACCCGGAGGGGCCCGCTGGATTCACACAATATTTTGTCCCTTATATTGTAAAATAGTGTACAAAAACTTTGTGTTGGTTTCCCTACTGGGTTTGGTAAAATTGTGTAAAACCATCTCCATGTGCAGTAGGTGGAGGTCTTGTTTAAAAGGGGTTATCCACCATAAGGGAATTTTAGTACGTACTTGCCAGACAGTAAAGGACATGCTTAGAAAGGATCTGTGCTTGTCTTGAGGCTAAATGTTGTGAGATTACCATAATGCTGAGGCTATCTTTTAATTAAATGGCTATTTCCTGTTGGAGTTTGTTCCCTCAAACTACAAGCCGCTTGATTACTTGTTTGTAAGTGTGAGGTCCCTTTTCTCCCTCCCACACAATAGCCACCCCACCCATAGATCCTTTCCATGCAATAGACCAGTGTTTTCTACCCAGGGTGCCTCCAGCTGTTGACAAGAAAGGTTCCTCTGAGCACCTGACTAGTGATGTAATGCCTAGGGCAGCACTGCAACCTGGAAAACCTGAGTCAACTGTCATTTTGTATGGTGTTAAAAATTAACATTGGAGAAAAAAATTACAGAAGAATTGCGAGATCCCCATGAAACACATGTACAGACACTATTATTAACTTCACTAACTTTAAAGCCCCTGTAGCATAGTCAAATAAGAAAAGGTTTTGCATGATTGCTCAGAAACTTCAGTGTCCTAGGTCCATGTTCTAAATAACACACATAAGACATTATGTATATGCACTGAACAACCACTACATTAAGAACAGCTGGCGCCGGACCAATTAAACTATACAGCGTCATAGCTGTGTGACAATCCGTTCTCCAGGAATGTGTTCACCTGTCCTAGCAAAGCAGAAGGTTAATGTTTGACAGTCATGGGTAACCTGGTGACTTGAGTGACTTTGACGGCAGGCAGATTGTTGGGGCCCAGAAGTGTGGTGCCAAACCACAGTTTCACGTTTACCAAGACCATGGATGAACCATGGATAGGCATGCAAAAAAGATCACACAGAGGTAAGCCATGTTTGGTAGTACACTTGATATCTTAGAGTAACAAAGTACCACAGTGGACCAACTGACCCAGCAATACATCCGTGGACAAGTAAGATTTATTTCCACAATAGCAATGTGGCATACCTTGCGTGGTGGTCAATAGTCGAAGACAGACTAGGATGCCCCTGACGACCCTGCATCCTGTCACACAATGTCCTTTGTGGTTCAAGGAAAAATGTTGATGGATTATGGATACATGGTAGAAGGTCCTCTGAAGTTAAAAAAAAAAAAAAAAAAAAACAGGTGCCATAAAGGAAGGCCCTTTTCAATATCTGCTATGGGGACACCTTTTTTTCTAGGTACACCAATGAAGAACACCAAAATCAAGCTATAGTAGAAAATATGGGGTTACCCTTTAATAGAGTTATAAAACTATCTCTGTGTTTTAAAAACTATAAAAACAACAACCAGGAGTTAACTGCCTGCTTTACTTTAAACTAAAAGTATTGTGATTGGTTGCAGTGAATTGCATTTCTCACCATTATGACAGCCCAGTAAGTTTGGCTTTTCTTACATCAAACTCTCAATTAGAAGCCGACGTTCTGCTGCAGCACTGGTGAGGAGCATGGAGTTAACCCCACATCCTCCCCAATTAATGCCGTCCATCTGAGTTCATTACTAAAGAGAATATATTGTTCTCCTGATAAACCATAGAATGTTTCACTAATGAGTCACGGAGCCATATTCTGTAAGCAGAGAAGAGATCTGAGGATTAGGCTGCGGTCACCTCCTACAAATTACATCTTAATAACGGAATTAAGAACTATTTATTTGCAGAATTCAACTTGTCAGAATGTATCAGGGAACACGAACGACCTGACATCTCTAGTGTCCAAGCATCTGTGTCATCCACACCTAATGTCTGATATACTACTATATACTTTTCTGATGTTCTGTATGCTCCAGTAACAGCCAAAGCTGCGTCCACAATTTTCTTTCCAGATGCTTGAAATCCATCAGCTGCTTTCCCTGAGAAAAAGACTAGCATTTCTGTTGTACTGCATTATAGAAGATAGTACAGGCATATTTTCCATGGTGCACTACAAAAGAGTATGTTCAATACAGATACTGATTGAGCGGAAGCAAATGAGGTGCACAAATAATAATAATAAAAAAATTATTTATATAAATATATATATATATATATATATATATATATATTGTAAGGATTTCCCTCTGGGGTTAGTTCTGGGATCGTCCTTGACACAGCCACAGGACACGTTTCTAGTTCATTCAGCAGGCAAACAAGAGTTCATTATGCAAGTCTGGCTCCTCGCCAGCTTTATTAGACAGGTTGCAGGATAAATAAAAACATAATGCAGGAACAAACTAAATCCTAGACCATCCAGTCACTAATTACACATTAAACACTTCCCTCTGTATCCACTGCTAAGCTAGTCTCCACCAGCTCAAAACACAAGTTTCCTACAACCTTTGCTCACTGTTCACTCACAGCGGTTGCAGCCTCTTGATGTGTGTGCTAAGACTCCTCGTCTGTCAGTCACAGCACTTGACTCTTCACAAGGACCCCTGCCTCCCCCCACAGCCACCTTGCTGTCTTCTGGGGAAAGCCCAGACTATTATGTTTCCTTTCCTTATATGCAGACTTCCCACACTTCTGATGGCTTCATTAATTAGGCACCAGATGAGCATCTCTGCTACCTCACCTAGGATAAAGGTCTTGGAAAACACCCTTTCATTGCCCTCAAACCTGCCTCAATGCCACAATCCTCCACTAATTGTAAGAATTCCTTTCTGGGGATAGCTCTGTGATCGTCCTTGACACTGCCACAGGACACATTTCCTCTCAATAAACAGTTCTTTATGTAAGTCTGGCACCTCGCCAGCTTTATTAGATAGGTTGCAGGAAAAATATACATAAAACAGGAACAAAGAAAACCCTAGACCATCTAGTCACTAACTAAACAAATCAGCATGACCTGACTAACAACTGGTGAGCTTCTCTCGACCAGTTAAACTTTTGCCTCCTGCAACCTTCTACTCACTTTTCACACCACACTTTGGGGCCACTCACAGCTCAGGCTGTGTGTTCCTCAGCAGGACCCCGGTCTCTCCCCTACAGCCAGCTTGATGTCTTCTGGGGAGAGCCACAAGTATTGTGTCTGTGTTCTTTTTAAAGACACTTCCCCTTTCTGCTTCCTCATTAATTTGGTCACAGGTGTAGGCCTCTCCAGGGTGAGCCAGGGAAACACACCCTTTCCTTGCCACAGTATCACATATCCCCCCCCCCTCTGCTTAGACCACCGGGAAGGAGCACTTGCATTCGAAAGGCAGAGTCCAACTGCCTTTCCTTTTCCCTGGACAACTCTGTCCAACAGGTTCTGAAGCCCTTGGCTTCCTTCTTCAGCAGACTCCATCTGCAACGCTCCAATGGCGCACCCCTCTTTCATATGCACTCTCACCAGCCACCAAGCACAAGACTCTTGGTCACTTTTGACAAATTCCATACAACAGGCTCTGTTCACATATTGCCCTTTTTAACATGCCCTTTTGGTAAAAAAAAAAAAAAAAAAAAAAGGCATGTTAACCCTTTAAGGACCCAGCCAATTTTCACTGTAGGACCCGGACATTTTTTGCACATCTTACCACTGTCACTTTAAGCATTAATAACTCTGGAGTGCTTTTACCTTTCATTCTGATTCCGAGATAGTTTTTTTGTGACATATTCTACTTTATGTTAGTGGTAAAATTTTGTCGATACTTGCATGAAAAATTTGGTGAAAATTAAAAAAAATTGATGAAAAAATTGAAAATGTAGCATTTTTTTTTATTTTGAAGCTCTCTGCTTAAAAAGAAAATGGACATCCCAAATAAATTATATATTGATTCACATATACAATATGTCTACTTTATGTTTGCAACATTGACATGTTTTTACTTTTGGGGGACATCAGAGGGCTTCAAAGTATAGCAGCAATTTTCTAATTTTTCACAAAATTTTCAAAATCGAAAATTTTCATGGACCAGTTCAGTTTTGAAGTGGATTTGAAGGGCCTTCATATTAGAAATACCCCATAAATTACCCCATTATAAAAACTGCACCCCTCAAAGTATTAAAAAAGCCATTCAAAGGGTTTGTTAACCCTTTAGGTGTTTCACAGGAATAGCAACAAATTAAAGGAGAAAATTCTAAATCTTCATTTTAAACACTGGCATGTTCTTGTGGACCCAGTCTTTGAATTTTTACAAGGGGTAAAAGGAGAGAAATCTTCCTAAAATGTGTAACCCAATTTCTCTCGAGTAAGGAAATACTTCAAATGTATATGTCAAGTGTTCGGCGGGCGCAGTAGAGGGCTCAGAAGGGAAGGAGCGACAATGGGATTTTTGAGAGTGAGTTTTTCTGAAAGTTTTTGGGGGCATGTCACATTTAAGAAGCCCCTATGGTGCTAGAATAGCAAAAACTATTTTTGACACTACACCCCTCAAGGAACATAACAAGGGGTACAGTGAGCCTTAACACCCCACAGGTGTTTTACGACTTTTCGTTAAATTTGTATGTGTACATTTTTTTTTCCATAAAAATGCTAGTTTCCCCCCCAATTTTTTTTTACAAGGGGTAATAGGAGAAATAGGAGAAAATGCCCCCCAAAATTTGTAACACCATCTCTTCTGAGTATGGGAATACCCCATGTGTGGACGTCAAGTGCTCTGCTGGCGCACTACAATGCTCAGAAGAGAAGGAGTCACATTTGGCTTTTGGAAAGCGAATTTTGCTGAAATGGTTTTTGGGGGCATGTCGCATTTAGGAAGCCCCTATGCTGCCAGAACAGCAAAAAAAACCACATGGCATACTATTTTGGAAACTACACCCTCCAGGAACGTAAAAAGGGGTACAGTGAGCCTTAACACCTCACAGGTGTTTGATTACTTTTTGTTAAAGTTGGATGTGTAAATGAATTTAAAAAATATATTTTCACTAAAATAGGGGTAATAGTAGAAAATGACCCCCAAAATTTGTAACCCCATTTCTTCTGAGTATGAAAATACCCCATGTGTGGACGTCAAGTTCTCTGCTAGCGCACTACAATGCTCAGAAGAGAAGGAACGCCATTGAACTTTTGGAAAAAAAATTGTTTGGAATGGAAGTCAGGGGCCATGTGCGTTTACAATGTCCCCCGTGCCGCCAGAACAGTGGACCCCCCCCCCACATGTGACCCTATTTTGGAAACTACACCCCTCTCAGAATTTAATAAGGGGTGCAGTGAGTATTTACACCCCACTGGCATTTGACAGATCTCTGGAACAGTGGGCTGTGCAAATGAAAAATTACATTTTTCATTTTCACGGACCACTGTTCCAAAAATCTGTCAGACACCTGTGGGGTATAAATGCTCACTGTACCCCTTATTACATTACGTGAGGGGTGTAGTTTCCGAAATGGGGTCAGATGTGGGGGATCCACTATGGGGGCTTTGTAAACACACATGGCCTACAATTCCGGACAAATTTTCTCTTCAAAAGCTCAATGGTGCTCCTTCTCTTCTGAGCATTGTAGTTCGCCAGCAGAGCACTTTACATCCACACATGGGGCATGTTCTTACTCAGAAGAAATGGGGTTACAAATTTTGGGGGTGCTTTTTTCCTATATTCCCTTGTGAAAATGAAAAATTTAGGGTAACACCAGCATTTTAGTGAAAACATTTTTTTTTTCCATTTTTCCATCCAACTTTGAAGAATTTTCATTAAACACCTGTGCAGTGTTAAGGTGCACTTTCCTATATTCCCTTGTGAAAATGAAAAATTTAGGGTAACACCAGCATTTTAGTGAAAAATGTTTTTTTTTTTTTCATTTTTCCATCCAACTTTGAAGAATTTTCATTAAACACCTGTGGAGTGTTAAGGTGCACTATACCCCTTGTTATGTTCCGTGAGGGGTGTAGTTTCCAAAATGGGGTCACATGTGGGTATTTCTTTTTTTGCGTTTATGTCAGAACTGCTGTAAAATCAGCCACCCCTGTGCAAATCACCGATTTAGGTCTCAAATGTACATAGTGCACTCTCACTCCTGAGCCTTGTTGTGCGCCCGCAGAGCATTTTACACCCACATATGGGGTATTTCCGTATTCAGGAGAAATTGCGTTACAAATTTTGGGGGTCTTTTTTTCCTTTTAATGCTTGTGAAAATAAAAAGTATGGAGCAACACCAGCATGTTTGTGTAAATTTTTTTTATTTTTTTACACTAACAAGCTGGTGTAGCCCCAACTTTTCCTTTTCATAAGGGGTAAAAGGAGAAAAAGCCCCCCAAAATTTGTAGTGCAATTTCTCCCGAGTACGGAAATACCCCAAATACCCCATATGTGGCCCTAAACTGTTTCCTTGAAATACTACAGGGCTCTGAAGTGAGAGAGCTCCATGCGCATGACTAAATTAGGGATTGCATAGGGGTGGACATAGGGGTATTCTATGCCAGTGATTCACAAACAGGGTGCCTCCAGATGTTGCTAAACTCCCAGCCTGCCTGGACAGTCAGTGGCTGTCCGGAAATGCTGGGAGTTGTTGTTTTGCCACAGCTGGAGGCTCCGTTTTGGAAACACTGCCATACAATACATTTTTCATTTTTATTGGGGGGGGGGCAGTGTAAGGGGGTGTATATGTAGTGTTTTACCCTTTATTATGTGTTAGTGTAGTGTAGTGTAGTGTTTTTAGGGTACATTCGCACTGGCGGGTTACGGTGAGTTTCCCGCTAGGAGTTTGCGCTCCAGCATGTACTGACAGACCGTGCATGCTGGGAGTTGTACTTTTACAACAACTGGAGGCACACTGGTTGGAAAACCTTCAGTTAGGTTCTGTTACCTAACTCAGTATTTTCCAACCAGTGTGTCTCCAGCTGTTTCAAAGCTACAACTCCCAGCATGTACTGAACGCCGGCGGCATGCTGAGAGATGTAGTTTTGCAAAAGCTGGAGGTATGCAACTACAACTCACAGCATGCCAAGACAGCTGTGCACAGTGATCTCCAAACTGTGGCCCTCCAGATGTTGCAAAACTACAAATCCCAGAATGCACAGACAGCAAACTGCTGTGTGGGCATGCTAGGAGTTGTAGTTTTGCAAGATCTAGAGGGCTACAGTTTGGAGATCACTGTCTGGGCATGCTGGTAGTTGTAGTTTTGCAACATCTGGAGGGCTACAGTTTAGAGACCACTGTATAGTGGTCTCAAACTGTAGCCCTCCAGATGTTGCTAGGCAACTGACCGGCTTCCGTAGGATCCAGGGAGCCAGCCACACGACATCGCCGCCCGCCGATCCCCATCGCCCGCAGGCTCCGCAGATCGGTAAGTGACCTTCGGCGACGGTCCCTGTCGGTTTCCCCGTCCTGCCCTGCCTATTGTGGGTGGGGAGAACGGGGAAATCGAAAGTAAACCCCCCCCGCCCCCGATCTGCTATTGGTCGTCGCATCTATATGACCAATGGCAGGGACAGGAGGGGTGGCACCCCTGCCACCTCCCTCCTATCCCTTCAGGGGGATCGTCGGTGTCTTGGACAACCGCGATCCCCCTTATATTCCAGGTCACCATAGACCCGGAACGACCCAGAATCGTGCAGATTCACTTGCGATTTGCCGCGATCGCCAACATGGGGGGGTCTGATGACCCCCCTGGGCATTTGCGTGGGGTGCCTGCTGATCGATTTCAGCAGTCACCCCAGTTCGATCCCTGCCCGCTGCGTGGCAGGGATCGAAATTCCCACGGCCGTACATGTACGTCATGGGTCCTTAACCTGTTCAGGATGCCGGGCGTATGCATACGCCCTGCATCCCGAGTCCTTAATGACGTGGGGCGTATGCATACGCCCGTGGGAATTCCGGTCCCTGTCGCTAGTCGGTTGGGGACCGGACCGGAATGCCTGCTAAAATCATTCAGCAGGCACCCCGGCACATTGCCCCAGGGGGTCCTGAGACCCCCCCCCCCCCCCCATGTCGGCGATCGCAGAAAATCGCATGTCAATTCAGACATGCAATTTTCTGCTATTCTGGGCTGATCGGGTCTCTGGTGACCTGATCACCCGGAAAATAGCGATGATCGAAGCTGTCAGGGACAGCCCCGATCATCTTGAGGGCTAGGAGTGAGGTCGCAGAGCTGCGATCTCCTCCTATCCCCTGCCATTGGTCAGAACTGATTCTGACCAATGGCAGAGCAGGACAGTGGGTTGCCATGGCGATCGACTCGACATCCAGGGTTGGGCAGAACGGGGGGTTCTGCCCAACCCTGGATGTCGAGGGGATCGTGGGAAGAAGATGGAGGCCGGTACCTGCAGGAGAAGATGCCTAGAGATCCCCGATCGTCGCTGGAGACTGCTGGATCCTGGGTCAGGTAGGGAAACTACAGGGGGGGGGGGGTGGAATTGAAAGTGAAAGTGAAGTTATCTTTACTGTGGGAGTTGTAGTTTTGCAACATCTGGAGGGTCACAGTTTGGAGACCACTGTTACAGTGGTGTCCAAACGGTAGCCCTCCAGATGTTGCCAAACTAGAACTCTCAGCATGCCTGGACTGCCCAGGCATGCTGGGAGTTGTAGTTCTGTAACATCTGTCCCTTTAGATTAGCAATTTTCATGAATTTTTTTTTAAATGGCTGCTCTATTTTTCAAAAAGCAAAAATATGTCCATTTTATGATGCCAACATAAAGTGGACATATTGTATTTGTGAATAAAAATAAAATGTATTGTGAATATCCATTTTCCTTACAAGTTGAGAGCTTCAAAGTTAGAAAAATGCTAAATTTTCTAAATTTTCATGACATTTTGTGATTTTTCACCAAAAAAGGATGCAAGTAACGCCAAAAATTTACCACCAAAATAAAGTAGAATATGTCACAAAAAAACATTCTCAGAATCAGAATATTCAGTAAAAGCGTTTTCGCGTTATTAATTTGTAAAGCGACGGTTGTCAGAATTGCGAAAAAGGGCTCAGTCCTTAAGGTGAAAAAGGGCTGCGTCCTTAAGGGGTTAAGTAACAGGGTCCCATGACGTACCGATACGACATGGGTCCTGAAGAGGTTACAATTGTAAAATATGAACAAACCAATCATATACTTTATAGGCACTCTCCCCTGGGGAGTCCTGCCTCTAGTGACTTCTATATACCGTATATACTCGAGTATAAGCCGAGTTTTTCAGCACGATTTTTCGTGCTGAAAACACCCCCCTCGGCTTATACTCGAGTGAACTCTCCACCCGCAGTGGTCTTCAACCTGCGGACCTCCAGAGGTTTCAAAACTACAACTCCCAGCAAGCCCGGGCAGCCATCTCTTCTAAGCGCTTCGGGCCCGGCCCCAGAATAGTCACGTTGCCTTGACGACGATGCAGAGGTACGTTCATTACCAACGTACTTCTGCGTCATCGTCCAGGCAACGCCTCTATTCCGGGCCCGCAGCGCGGAGAAGAGGCGCCCCCAGTGAAGATAGCAGCCCGGAACCACTATCCCACCCGACGACCTCCTCTCCGGACAGCCCTGCAGCACCGGACCAGCGCCGAGCGGAGGCGAGTACTGTACAGAACTAAAGGGGGTGAGAGGGGGCTGGATGATGTCGACGGCCGCAGTGGTCTTTAACCTGCGGACCTCCGGAGGTTTCAAAACTACAACTCCCAGCAAGCCCGGACAGCCGATGGCTGCCCGGGCTTGCTGGGAGTTGTAGTTTTGAAACCTCTGAAGGTCCGCAAGTTGAAAACCACTGAGGGCGGATGATGACAAGAGGATGATGAAGGGGGGTGTGTGGGATGATGAAGGGGGGTGGGGATGATGACAAGGGGATGGTGAAGGGGGGGGGTGGGATGATTACAAGGGGATGATGGAGGGGGGGGTGTGGGATGATTACAAGGGGATGATGAAGGGGGGTGGGGATGATGACAAGGGGATGATGAAGGGGGGGGTGTGGGATGATGACAAGGGGATGATGACAGGTGATGATGATGAGGGTCTGGATGATGACAGGCGGTGATGATGACGAGGATGTTAATGACGGGGGTCTGGATGATGACAGGGGGGGATGATGTATTTCCCACCCTAGGCTTATACTCGAGTCAATAAATTTTCCTGGGATTTTGGGTTGAAATTAGGGGCCTCGGCTTATACTCGGGTCGGCTTATACTCGAGTATATACGGTGCGAACCCTATTTTGTATTTTTTTAATTTTATTTCAGGCTCATAGACAGAGTTCATTACTAAACCGGGACTTAGCATTTTTTCAAGAAAAGAAACGCCAAACAAAAACCTGTGTACTCCGAAGGTTCTGTTTTTGTCATGTTTTTTCTAAATTAGGTTTTAGTCCTGCTCTGTTTTTTCTTTAACATGAGTTTTTCTCATGGCAAGCCATGTGACTTTTTTTTCATCATGTCAAGGATTTTTATTGAACAAACACCGTGATTTGCTGTGAAAAAAAAAAAACTGCTACTGAGCCAAAAAAGAAAAAGCTACGCTCAAGAAGAGTGAGGGCTTAAGAAGAGTGAGCGTTAGTTAGGACTTTTTTGTCGAGAAACCTACCGTATATCCCGGCGTATAAGACGACTTTTTAACCCCGAATTTTCTTCTGAAAAGTCGGGGGTCGTCTTATACACCGGGTATTGGGGTCCGCCATAGGAATACTTATGATTATCTTCCCGGCTCCTGTGTGCGGCTGCAGGCGGGGGCCGGCCAGAGCATGTACAAACTAATAACTGTACAGTATACTTAAAAACCAGGGTACCTCCAGCTGTTGTGAAACTACAACTCTCAGCATGCCCGGACCGGCAAAGGCTGTCCGGGCATGCTGGTAGTTGTAGTTTCACAACAGTTGGAGGCACCCTGGTTTTTAGTATACATGAATTACGTTTTGGCCGGCCCCCGCCTGCAGCCGCACACAGGAGCCGGGAAGATAATCATAAGTTTTCCTATGCCGGACATCCCTGTGTCCCGAAAAATCTTTTCGGAACATAAGGATGTCAGCGGGTCACTAACCATTCCCCGACCACCACGGGTCCTCCTCCGGTCCTCCTGCGGTCTTCCTCCGGTCCTTCTGCGCTTTGGTTGTACGCACGGGACGTCACTGACATCCCGTGCGTACAACCATAGAGGCGCAGGAGGACGAAAGCTGGACGGGGCCTGGTGAGTGACCGGCGGTCACTCCGCTCCTCCGGTCCCGGGACTGCTGCTATGGTCCATAGGCCATAGCAGTAGATTGTGACCCCGGGCCGGAGGAGCGGTGACCGGAACACTGTGGGGGGCAGTACACAGACATACAGCCTCCAGCCATACACTCTATATGGCTGGAAGTTGTATGTCTGTGGGGGGAGCTGCCTACTATTGTGTGTGTGTGTGTGGGGGGGGGGGGGTAGGGAGCTGCCTAATATTGTGTGGGGGGGAGCTGTTTACTATTGTGGGGGGGAGCTGCTGACTATTGTGGGGGGGAGCTGCCGACTATTGTGGGGGGGAGCTGCCTACTATTGTAGGGAGGAGCTGCCTACTATTGTGGGGGGAGCTGCCTACTGTTGTGGGGGGGAGCTGCCTACTATTGTGGGGGGGGGGAGCTGCCGACTATTGTGGGGGGGGAGCTGCTGACCTAATGTGGCGGAGCTGCCTACTATTGTGGGGGAACTGCTGACCTAATGTGTGGGAGCTGCTGACCTAATGTGGGGGAACTGCTGACCTAATGTGTGGGAACTGCTGACCTAATGTGTGGGAACTGCTGACCTAATGTGGGAGAGCTGCCTACTATTGTGGGGGAACATGCTGCCTACCTAATGTAGGGGAACTATACTGCCTACTTAATATGGGGGGAACTACAAGGTACTGTACATCGCGGTAGGAGGGGTAATCTTATACGGCAATTATATCCCAAACTTTATATTTTAACTGTAAAAGTTGGGGGTCGTCTTATACGCCCAGTCGTCGTATACGCCGGCATATACGGTAATGGAGTTTTTTCTGGAGTTTTTCCTGAAAAATGTCACGTGTGAAACCCCCCTAAATAATTTTCAGGGCCACCAAGACAGGAGATTCTGTTTCAATAATTTCACTTTTTCTACAAAGAATTTTGGCAAATAACAATAAAGGATGGGAGGTGCAGCACGTTCAGGGTGGCAGTGGAGGAGTGCACTGAGAGCCTTGTGATGTCTCCTCCACTGGGATCCTCAGTGATAACAGGATTGAGCCGGGAGATGATAGATGGAGAATGTTCTCTGATAAATGGAGGAACTCCTAATCATGCACAATTAAGTCCAAAGAAACGATAGAGACATTGTCCTAAGGGAGAATCACGTTTTCACAAATCTACTGACAGCTTATGAAATAGGGAGACGATAATGAAAATATCCAGGCTGCTTTAGACTCTGTCCTCGGAATTACTCAGATAAATCTCTCCTGCTCAAATCGAATAGAAAAATAATCTCTGTTTCCTGTCAAACCTGAACCTGCAACTTTCTCCATGTAACATACACAATTCTGCCAGAGTTGAAAGTTTGTAACCTGGAAATGATGGCGGCAATAAATAATAGCTACACGTAAACACAATCTTCAAATAGTTGGCAGGAAGATTTAAGTGTTCAGTGTTAGACATCTTATTCAGCGTCAGTATATTTTGGGGTGCCATTGGTTGTACACTAATAATTCAATAATCTCCCCTCCTCCTGGTGACCTCGTGTCCTCCTAGTAGCCAAATACTTGCCTTCTTTCCCCCTTGAACCACTAATCTCAGCATCCCCAACCTGCAAGACACTTTAATCATAAGCCACTCCTGTTTTTACTGGTTCTGCCCCTCCTTCAGAAAAGCAGCATGCTGGTAGGTGTGTTACATTCAGGATAAACAGAACAGGTTGCGTGTGTTGCAATCTCACAGGCTTTATGATAAAGTAGCAAAAATTAACTGATAAATTAGCAAAAATTTGTCAAGTTCTTGATGCCAGAAATAGGTTTGCGTATGTAGACTGAGGGTTGTTGTAATACGTTGCTGAAATGGTACCACCTTTAGGTACCCATAAACCACTATTAGTCAAATAACCTATAATCCAGTGAATTCCATAGGGGTGCCCCACAACCTGCCAGGGGTGCCGCCGAGCTCTGGTGGGCAAAATGTAATTTTTGAAAAATGTTTTTTAGAATTTCTCTCCTGGTCGGAAGCGTCAGCCCACACACTGAACACTTCCAACAGCGAGGAGCTGGTATACAGATGCCGGGCGGGAAGCATCCATGTCAATGGAGTGACAATGCTGGATTCTTCCTGGCAGTCCTTAGTGCAGCAGTGAGCCGACAGCTCACAGGTAATGTTGTAAAGCATAAACTGAGGCAGGAAAGCTGATCAGGGGTAAATGGAGACAATAGCAGGAGGGTGGGGGGTGAATGATAAAAGTTATAGCGGGGGGTGAATGGAGACAATAGCAGGGGGTGGGGGGTGAATAATAGATGCAATAATGATGGAGGCAATAACAGGGAAAGGTGCATGATGGAGGCAATAGCAGAGGGAGGTGAATGATGGAAGCAATAGCAAA
This sequence comes from Hyla sarda, assembly GCF_029499605.1. Lineage (NCBI taxonomy): Eukaryota > Metazoa > Chordata > Amphibia > Anura > Hylidae > Hyla > Hyla sarda. The sequence goes on from NC_079194.1 coordinate 147,880,049, forward strand.
GGAGGTGAATGATGGAGGCAATAGCGTGGGGATGAACGATGAAGGCAATAGCAGGGGGGGTAAATGATGGAGGCAATAGCAAGGAGAGGGTGAATGGAGGCAATAGCATGAAAGGGATGAATGGAGGCAATAGCCAGGGGATTGTTGAAAGGAGAAAATAGCAGGGGGGTGAATAGAGGCAATAGCAGGAGGGATGGAGGAAATAGCGCTCAGTGGCTAGGAACCAATAGAGCTGGGTGGCTGGGAGGCAATAGCGCTGGGTGGCCATGTGGGTGGCTGGGAGGCTGTGAAGTAGGAGGCAATGCAGGTGGCTTAAAGCAGGTGGCAGGGAGGCAGGAGGCAATGTGGGTGACTAAAGGCAGTGTGGGTCACTGGGAGGCAGGAGGCATGGAGCTAGTGTGGGTGGCTGGAGGCTGTGCAGGTGGTTGGGAGGGAGAAGGCAATGTCGGTGGCTGGGAGACTGGAGGCAATATGAGTGAATGAATTGTTGGCTGGAGGCAGAAGTGGTAAGTGGGTGGATAAGAGGCAGGAAGCATTTGTGTGTGGGAGAGGCTGGAAGCATTGTATGTGGGAGAGAGGTTAGAAGCATTTGAGCGGAGGCTGGAAGCATTGTGTGTGTAGGGGGGAGATTGGATGCATTTAGGGGAGGCTGGATGCATTATGTGTGTGTGGGAGAGGCTGGAGGCATTTGGGGGAGGCTGGATGCATTGTATGTGTGGGTGGAGAGGTTGGAGGCAATTAGGGGAGGCCGGGGGCAATGTATGTTTGTTTAGGAGACATTGGAGGCATTTGGGAGAGGTTAGATGCATTGTGTGTGGGGGAGAGGCTGGAGGCATTTGGGGGAGGCTGGACGCATTGTGTTTCTGTGAGGCTGGAAGCATTTGGTGTGTGAGAATGCCTGGATGCATTGTGTTTGGGTATGAGAGAAGCTGTAGGCATTATGTGTGTGTGTGTGGAAGAGGTTGGAGGCATCTGGGGGAGGCTGGAAATATTGTGTGTGGGGGAGAAGCTGGAGGCAATTGGGGGAGGCTGGAAGCATTGTGTTTGTGTGAGGCTGGAGGCATTTGGTGGAGGCTGGAGGCATTTGGTGGAGGCTGGAGGCATTGTTTATAAGAGAGGCTGGAGGCATTGTGTGTGTATATGAAAGGCTGGAGGCATTGTCTGTGTGTGCGTGGGAGAGGCTGGAGGCATTTGTGTGGGGGGCGAGTCTGGATGCATTTGGGGAGGCTGAAGGCATTATGCGAGTGTGGGTAAGGCTGGAGCCATTTGGGGTAAGTTGGTGTCAGTGTGTGTGGGTGAGGCTTTAAGCATTTGTGGCAAAAAGGGGAGAATGATGCTGGAAAAGAGTTACTAAAGAGTTGTGGCTGACAGAAACCGTCATGGAGAAGGAAAGGAAAAAGTGAACAACATTGAGACCTGCATATAGCAGCACTGTAATCTACATAGCCAACAGATATATAGGTGTTGTGCATTGCTTCCTTCGCCATTTTTGTCATGCATCAAAAGTTAGTTAGTAGGGGTGCCCCCCCCCCCCAAAAGGGGTGCACCGAGCCGAAAAAGGTTGTGAAACACTGCTTTAATCTGTACACGAGGCCCTAGAATATAAAACTTCTAAAGCCAGAGTTTCTGGAGATCAACTAAAATTCTATTTCTGGTGCATTTTTAACACAGAAAATAACACTCTGGAATACTTCAGATTTGGTGATGCAGTACTTAAGATGCACTTTGTAGTATGTATGATGAGATTTAGTTGCAGAATTTACACTTTAGTTGTGACTGTAACAATGCGCTAGCTTTTACGTCTAATGTAACTGAATAAGCTAACAGGGGTCTTTATGGCAGTGGTCCAGGGTAAATGTAGCAAGGATCCCTTCCCTCACTAAAGTTTCCTTAGATTATTTGTGACATGACTTTCTTGAGCGCATCCAAAAAGATAATCCCTAGATGTTAATCCGTTTCTGACTAGGCCAGGTTTGTAGATACTTTTGACTATGTCTTTCTTGTAGTACCTCCGTAGTGGGACAAACAAGGCAGGATAAGCTATGTTGGAACAGTGCTGGAATGGTAGACAAATTCTCTCAGAAAGTAAAGGATCTGCAGGACAGGTGTTTTCACCTTCTTCCTTGGAACATTTATGTAATAGTTTTTGGGTACAAATTGTTAACCTTGTTACCCTTATACTTCATGTGAGGCTAAGTGCATGCAATATGTTGAAACACAGAAAATATATTTGTAATGTAATAAATCTTACAGACCTTAGTGACTACAGCCATCCAAACAGTGTTAAAAGTAGTAACCGGTGACTGCACTCTGGGAAACCACGTACACAATCTTTTTGCGCCTCAAAGAATGTTAAAATTGGCTAACAGCGAAATCGGGTAGATATTGGTGGCCATTCTTAGAAAATGACATCTCTGAATTTGTGCAGGCCTGTTCTGTATGCACTAGAAACAAGACCCCTTGCCTGAGACCCACCGGTCTGCTCCAGCCTCTTCCAATACCGGAGTCCCCATGGTCCCATATCGCTATGGACTTTGTTACAGACCTGCCACCATCACATGGTAAAACTGTAATTTGGGTCGTCGTGGACCGCTTTTCTAAGATGGCGCACTTTATCCCATTGCCAGCCTTGCCATCTGCGCCACTGTTGGCTAAACATTTCTTACAGCACATCTTCCATCTGCATGGGCTACCCTCGCATATTGTGTCCGACAGAGGGGTACAATTTGTGTCCAAATTCTGGAGGGCCCTCTGTGGACAACTTAAAATCAAGTTGGACTTTTCCTCGTCTTATCACCCCCAAACCAACGGCCAAGTGGAGCGAGTGAATCAAATTTTGGATGACTATCTTCGTCACTTCGTCTCCTCCCGCCATGATGACTGGGTCGACCTCCTCCCGTGGGCGGAATTCTCTTATAACCATAAGGATTCTTCCGCTACCAACAAGTCTCCCTTCTTCGTGGTTTACGGCCATCATCCTCAGCCACCTCTACCCTTGTCCTCCTCCTCCAGTGTACCTGCAGTGGACGACCTTGTGAGGGACTTTGCTTCCATCTGGCGTGAGACGCGTCTCTCCCTACTACAAGCCTCGTCCCGCATGAAGGTTCAAGCGGATAAAAAACGTCAGGCTCCTCCTGTCCTTGTTCCCAGGGACAAAGTGTGGCTTTCCTCAAGGTACATCCGTTTCAGGGTCCCAAGTTATAAGCTAGGCCCTCACTACTTGGGACCCTATAGACTCAAAAAGAGGATCAACCCTGTATGCTATCAGCTCCATCTCCCTTCTTCTCTTAGAATTCCCAACTGTTTCCACGTATCCCTCCTCAAGCCTGCAGTATTCAATCGCTTCTCCTCCAAGAATCTTGCTCCCACACCCGTATCCGGTACCTCAGATGTTTTCTCCGTTCGAAAGATACTGGCTTCTAAGCTGGTCAGGGGGAGAAGGTTTTTCCTAGTTGACTGGGAGGGTTGCGGTCCTGAGGAGAGGTCATGGGAGCCAGAGGAGAACATCTTGGATCGCAACCTTATCCTCAGGTTCCTGGGTACCAAAAAGAGGGGGAGGCCAAAGGGGGGGGGGGGGGGGTGGTACTGTCATGATGAACGCTCCGGTTCAGCGGATTGGTGCCTGGCCCAAAGTGTTAATTAGTGCCAAATATAAATCCGTCCAGCCCCTTCCTGCCCTTGCCGAATCTTTGTTGCCATAGTGCCCTTGAGAAAGCGTTTATAGTGTATTCCCTACCTGTTGCCGAACCCGTTTCTAATGAATACCGTCTGTGAACCGTTGCTGTCAGCCCTGACCTTTTGCTACGTCTGACTATGTCTCTGCCTGACCCTTCGGTACCGTGCCTATCTCAGCAACCAGAGAGGTTGAGTCACTACCGGGTAGAACGACCTGGGAGTTACCGCCACAACAAGTCCATCCCGCTTTGCGGCGGGCTCTGGTGAAAACCAGTAATCCCTTAGACTCCGTTCCCCCAGTACGGCCCACGTCATCACCTCTCTGGTACAGTGGATCCACCACCAGTTCCCTGTACCTACTACCAGTCCTGATCCTGACAACACACACTATTTGTGTCAATGAAAAAGTCTCTGGTCGGAATTTGTCAATGTGTGTGTAAATTAAGTTATTTTTCCTGCATTTTTACTGTGCATACACCATGCGTACTTACCCCAATTTTATCAAAAACACACACTGGGGGAGATTTATTAAAACATGTCCAGAGTAAAGGTTGCTGAGTTGCCTAAAGCAACCAATCAAATTCCTTCTTTCATTTTTTAGAGTCCTTTTCAAAAGGGAAAGAAGCAATATGATTGGTTGCTATGGGCAATTCAGCTACTTTTCCTCTGAACAGGTTTTGATAAATCTTCCCCATTGTATTCATAAATAGTTGATTAGCTTAAACCTAAGCAAGTGTTAAAGGGGGACACCACTGGCCAGCGTACGGAAACTAAATGTCAGGGGGTCAGCCACGCCCCTTATTATGTCACGGCCACGACCTCTCAATGCAAGTCTATGGGAGGGAACGTGACGACCATCACGTCCCCTCCCATAGATAGAGGAGGGAACGGGCTAGTGCCGTAGTGGGGGGGGAACGGGCTAGCAAAAAAAAAAAATAGGATGGTGGGAGCTACCCTTTAAATATTATTATTTTTTTTATAAACAACCATATTACAAAAGGTCTTTAATTTCATCAGTAACAACATATAAAAAGTTTTGGGATCTGACAGTGCCCATTTAAGTTTCCTATTCATTAACATTTTCAAGATGTCTGCTTGATGTTAGTGAAAAGGAACATTCCTTTTTTGCAACCGAAGGTTGCTTTGCTGAGGGGGTATTGAAGCCTCTCTCTCTCTTTCTACATATATATATATATATATATATATATATATATGTGGTGTCCCGATACCGTATAGTATTCCGTACCTTGTATGGTGGTCCCCAAAGCCAGAGTTACTTCGTTCCAGTAGCATCCTCCTGGAGGGATAGCCCCTAGTCACCTTTTCCTTCTTTAATTTTGTGATGTTTGTATGTATATTTCATTGTGTATATAGTGTCGCAGGACCTTAGGTCACATGACTAATGTTAATTCTATTAAGGTATGTTAAAGGACCTTCCTAGGTCACGTGTGTGGTCACATGTTTAGACCATAATTCCTTGTGTAAAGTGATTGACAGATAGTATGGACCAATGAGCTCAAGGCCAGCCCCTGCCCATATAAGGGAGCTGCCAGCCAATCCTCGCTCTCTTGGGTTCTGGACTCGCAGAGAGTAGAGATCCATGCAACTTAAAAAAACAAGACCAGGCCGAAGCCTGATAATACCGCAACCTACCAAATCTTGAGTTACAATACAACTCCCCGCTAAAGTCTGCGTGACTGCTGGACCTAAACTCAATCCCCTAAATCCAGTAGAACAGCGCATATAAATCTCCTGAGCTTAAAACTCACAGGGTCCCAACCAACTGTCGGGATCCTAATAGACTCTGATTGTACAAAGACTGTTCCTGTTTAATTCTGCATAAAACCTGCAGTAAAAGTTGCAACAGTTTTCTGAAACAGATCACAGCATCTGAGGGGTTAATGGCGGACATCCGCGCGATCATGGATGTCGGCCATTACCGGCGGGTCCCCGGCTGCTGATAGCAGCCGGAACCTGCCGTGTATGACCCAAGCACCGCCAAACCAGGATGTACGTTTACGTCCGTGGTCATTAAAGGGGTAGTCCACTGGAAAACATTTTTTTCTAAATCAACTGGTGCCAGAAAGTTATACAGATTTGTAAATCACTTCTATTTAAAAATATGAATCCTTCTAGTACTTATCAGCTGCTGTATGCTCCACAGGAAGTTCTTTTCTTTTTGAATTTCCTTTTTGTCTGACCACAGTGCTCTCTGCTGACTCCCGTGTTCATTTTAGGAACTGTCCAGAGCAGGAGAGGTTTGCTATGGGGTTTTGCTTGTACTCTGGACAGTTCCTGACATGGACGGAGGTGTCAGCAGAGAGCACTGTGGTCAGACAGAAAGGAAATTCAAAAAGAAAACAACTTCCTGTGGAGCAGCTGATAAGTACTGGAAGGATTAAGATTTTTAAATAGAAGTAATTTACAAATCTGTTTAACTTTCTGGCACCAGTTGATGTAAAAAGAAATTCCAGTGCATAACTTTGGTACATTTAACATTACAGCCAATTCCACTGCCAATACAGGTCCTAAAGGGGTTGTCAAGGTTTCCCCACTTCTGAATGATGAGTCTTTCTAGTTGTTCAATCAAACATCCCAGCTGCCAATATTGCAGACAAGATGCAACTGAGAAACAGCTGTGGAGAACATAAGCTTTGTGTCAGAGAAGAGCAAATATTTTTTTTTAATTTTTTTATATTAGAAGAAGATGCCACATCTTCTATAGGCTTCTGGCTGGTGGTCGGAGGATTAACCTTGTTTTGTTTGTGGAGATTACAGGTAATTCTCTGCACTGGGTCATGAACAATAGGAGTCTCTCCCTGGAGGATTTACAAACTTAACTGACCATATAGGGGGATCTGCCCCTAATACCTGATAAATGAAGTCTAAAAGGTGACAGTGTGGGGAGAAGAGGATCTTCCTACAATCTCTGTGGGATTATTCTGTTTTCTCTCATTAATCTCAGGAATGAAACTTCATTCCCTTCTTGTTTTGGCTGAAATTCCCTCCAAACTTCCTTTTATGACAGGTAGTGCATGTAGGGGTCTGTGGGCTGTGGGTGGCCGTTAATGGAGGCCATGACAGACAGAATCCCATTTTCCAGTCTAGAAGGAGCGCAGACAGTGTTTGTGTAAGGATGGTGATGACTTTTTTTGGGGTTTCTTTTTTTTTTTGTAGAATTTTATTGAATGACAAGAATTTGAAGGTTTTGTTTTTCGGTAGAGGCTGCTCTACAATAGGTCACATTCATCTAGCAGATATGTCAGTCCAGACCCGACCACCGCTACACATTCCCCTTACTGCACCAGCTACTAATAACAGAGACGTATTTTCTCTTCGTCTGGATGGCGCTGCTGAGAAAAGCTAATATTTGAGAATTCATGCTCCACTAAGGAATCTATCTTTCCGAAAACACAATCCCCTTAGTCTGGAATACAGTGAATGGTTAGGGGAGGGCAGCTATATGGTTCCAATATTATGAAGATAGGGGAGACAGTAAGTCCCCAAAGGATAAAAAAAAAGTAGCAAATAGCAATATGAGGATCATGACAGTGTCACTCGCTGGTGGTGGCCTCAGTTACCAGGTGCTATCAATGTGCTAAGAATTTATTACAATCAGATCAGGAAAATCCAATATTTGAGCATTTGTGTTCCTGGAATTTATCTTTCTTCAAACAATTGCTGTAGGTTTGGTAGGCAGTGAGCAGGATGAAAATCTTACGCATATGAATATTACTATCATTATAATAATTATTATGATTACTATTCTTAATGTTGTTGTTATATAGGTCTATTTTTTCAGAATATTTAGTATTAACCAAATATTTTCTTTCCTGGAAACACAGTGACTTGTATAGAGACTTCTTGTTGAAACACTTCACCATAGTAACATTCTATATAAGATTATACTATGAAATATAGTATAATATAGGAAATGGAAAAATTCTAGATTATGTTTACAAGGCATAAGTTCTGCTCATACATGTGAATGTTTCTGTAGCTGGTACACAGAAGTGGCCCCTATGATGTAGGAATGGGTAGGGGTGTGTGGCTGCTATTACCGTATTTTTCGCCGTATAAGACGCACTTTTTCTTCCCCAAAACTGGGGGGAAAAAGTCGGTGCGTCTTATACGGCGAATACACCCCTATGACGGCGGTCCCTGCGGCCATCAATGGCCGGGACCCGCGGCTAATACAGGACATCACCGATCGCAGTGATGCCCTGTATTAAAGGGGTGGTCCAGTGGTGAAAAACTTATCGCCTATCCTAAGGATAGGGGATAAGTTTGAGATCGCGGGGGGTCCGACCGCTGGTGCCCCTGCGATCTCTCTGTACGGGGGCCAGGCTCTCCGGCCAGATAGCGGGTGTCGACCCCCGCACGAAGCGGCGGCCGACACGCCCCCTCAATGCATCTCTATGGCAGAGCCGGAGATTGCCGAAGGCAGCGCTTCGGCTCTGCCATAGAGTTGTATTGAGGGGGCATGTCGGCCGCCGCTTCGTGCGGAGGTCGACACGCCCCCTTCCCGCGGGCTGTCGGGGCTCCGTACAGGAGATCGCAGGGGGCCCCAGCGGTGGGACCCCCCGCGATCTGAAACTTATCCCCTATCCTTAGGATAGGGGATAAGTTGTTCACCACTGGGTCGCCACTGGACTACTCCTTTAACCCTTCAGACGCGGCGATCAAAGCTGACCGCCGCGTCTGAAGGGAAAGTGACACTAACCCGGCTGTTCAGTCGGGCTGTTCGGGACCGCCGCGATTTCACCGGCGCGGTACCGAACAGCCCGACTGAATAGCCGGGTTAGTGCTTACAGGACACCGGGAGGGACCTTACCTGCCCCCTCGGTGTCTTCTCCGTTCAGGGATCCCCTGTATTGCCAGCGCTCTCCTTCCTCGCCATCACGTCGTCGCGTACGTGCGTCGGCGTGCATAACGACGTGATGGCGTCGACGGAGAGCGAGGATACCCGGCCGGCAGCAGAGACGTTTAGGAGCGACGGGGACACGGCGACAGCGATGGAGCGACATCCAGGGCAGCGGTGACAGGTCCGGAGCGGCGGGGACACGTGAGTATTACCTCCTATGCAGTGGTCTTCAATCTGCGGACCTCCAGATGTTGCAAAACTACAACTCCCAGCATGCCCGGACAGCCAAGCTGTCCGGGCATGCTGGGAGTTGTAGTTTTGCAACATCTGGAGGTCCGCAGGTTGAAGACCACTATTGAGTTCAAAATCTTTTTTTTTTTAGATTTTGCACCTATAAATTGGGTGCGTCTTATACGCCGGTGCGTCCTATAGGGCGAAAAATACGGTATGTAGTAATGGGGGGGGGGGGGGGGGGGCTATTTAGTAATGGAGGGTTATGTTTTACAGTATTGGAGGTATTATAATACTGAAATGCTGTACTAATGGGAAAGCTTTTATATGTAGCTTTTTATGAGGTAATGCAGGCCATGTAGTATCCATGATGTAGTAATCTGAGGACTATATAACTTTAGTTTAGATATAAAAATATATCATAGACTATATAGGTATGATATCTTAATAAAGGAACTCTCTATTAAGTGCTGGTTACATTTTTGTTACCACACACCAGAAGATACGTATGAAGGTTTGGACAGTTCAGTATTGATGTATGATCCTTTGTAGATGATGAGAGTCGTGTTTTTCCAGCGCTGATGAAACGTGACATTTATTTTTCATGCTGTCATGGTACAGCCACATGCTGGTAGGTCAGGCTGCTTTATTCTCATAAGACGTGTCAGACTGTTTTCTATCTGAGACTTGAGAGCTGGATAAACATGATCTACTCTCAGGGTCTGAGGGTCAGAAAAACACACTATGAGGTTCAGTTGTTAAGTCATATTTAGACTTGTCCAGCTGGTGGCCCACCGATCCTTATGGACCCTCCCCATCATTATAACAACATCATGCTCATATGTAATATTACTACTAGGAGGCCCCATAGATGTCAGCACAGTAATAACAGGGCCGACTGATGGTAATCACATGGTTTATGAGTCCTCCTACAATTCAATACACTGCAGTGGACAGGGCTTACAGCTATGTTTATCCTGAGCTTGCCGATTCCTCAATAGAAAGCCAGAACCACAGTGGAGACTGACACCAACATAGAAAAACTATGGGAGAAAGTTAGTACGAAAGTATAAGAATACTTGTCAGTCATGTAACTTTCCTATGTAAGATTACCAGTTGTAGCACAGAATAAAGGGTGCTGTCTCTTTATGACTTTTTGAACCCCTCGGCTGCCACAAGGAGATAGAAAGCCACTGTGTGACCCCTAAATTGACACGTGACCTCACGTGAAATCACGATTGAAGGCACATCAATCACGTAACGTCTTGGGCAACAGGTGGAAAACAGCAATATGTCAGAGTAGAGCCGAGAGATAAACAGAAACGGTAAAAGCTCTTACTCCAAGCAGAGGATCTTCAGTTCTCCCTGTGGTGGTGGGGGAAGCGGAATTGATATTGAAAAGAAAAGAGAACAAAAGCAGACTGATCCCTAAAAATGCAATATTTAGAATTATAAGTCCTGGGGTCTTCTATAACAGAATCTAGGACATTGGATGACAATAAATGTGGCCATTATTACAATATATTTTGTTATAATGTGAGCGAACAAATTTAAATGTAAAATGTAAAGAAGAAGGAATGATGGGAGGAAGAAACGAGGGAGGTAAGAAGGAAGGAGCACTGTTGCTTGCAGTCCCAGGGTCCAGGATTTTAATCAGACCATGGATGACATGAAGGTTGCAGATTCTTTCCAAGTTTTAAGGGATGTCCTTCCACACTTCATAAATGGAATTTGGAACTTAGATTATGAGCCCCAGTGTGGACAGGGCTGATGTGATTAATGTATCTCTGCAGAATATGCTGTCTAGAAATAAAAGATTACTGGTGAAATGTTAAGATACCCATGCAATTTATACTAAAGTCATCATGTTGGGTGCAGCCCAAATTATATGGTGGCCTCTCGACTCTCCACCAACAGATCATGCCAGTGCAGAGAAGAGTTTGGGGTGCTGGATTTTTGCTACTCAACCTTTCTATTCTGACAAATACCACTATAACTTTATACTGAGGTATCTGTCAGAGGAAGTATAAAGATACAATGGCATCTATGTAAAAAAAAAAAAAAAAAAATGAAAGCAGAGGAAAGGCAGGCTGGGTTGACAGCAAAAACTGTGGTATGGTAGAAAACTGTGGATCCACAGCCTTTCACTGTCACAAGGCACAAGGGCTCACAAAGTTATCTTGCATTCCTTAAATGGTCACTCTCATTAAAACAAACTTTGTTTAAAAAAAAATAAAGTTTGCTATGTTTTATTTGTGCTCAACCCCTTAAGGACCAAGCCCATTTTCACCTTAAGGACCAGGCCAATTTTATTTCTGCATTTTCATTTTTTCCTCCTAGCCTTCTAAAATCTGTAACTCTTTCATATTTCCATCTACAGACCCATATAAGGGCTTGTTTTTTGCATGACCAATTTTACTTTGTAATGAAACCTCTGATTTTACCATAAAATGTACGGCGACCCAAAAAAATATTTTTTTAGGGAGGAAATTTAAATGAAAACCACAATTTCGCACATTTTGGGGGGTTTCGTTTTCACACTGTACAATGTACAGTAAAAATGACATGTGTCCTTTATTCTGTGGGTCAATATGATTAAAATGATAAAAATCTGAAACTTTTTGTACAAAATCAGTAATCTAAAATCGCCCTATTTTGACCACCTATAACTTTTTCATTTTTCCGTATATAGGATGGTATGAGGGCTCATCATCTGAACTTTTTATCGACACCACATTTGCATATGTAAAACTTTTTTTTACGTTTACGCCGTTCACCGTACGGGATTATTAACATTATATTTTGATAGATCAGACATTTACACACGTGGTGATACCAAATATGTTTATTAAAAAAAATTACGCTTTTTAGGGGAAAAATGGGAAAAACTGACAATTTTTATTTTTTATTTTTTTACTTTTTATTTTTAAATTTTTCAACTTTATTTTTTTACATTTTTTATGTCCCCGTAGGGGACTATCTATAGCAATCCTTTGATTGCTAATACTGTTTAATGCTATTCATAGGACATAGCACTGATCAGTATTATCGCTCGATCTCAGACCAGAGCAGGAGACGCCGGGAGACATCCGGAGCCAGGTGAGGGGACCTCCGGCCGCCATGCTGGATGATAGGATCGCAGCAGCAGCGCTGCGGGCGATACGATCATGCATTCAAAGTACCGCACTGCCGCATCTGCGGAGCTAATGGTGGATCGCGGATGTAGGCCATTACCGGTGGGTCCCCGGCTGCTGATAGCAGCCGGAACCTGCCATGTATGACACGAGCACTGCTCCGATGCTCACAGTCATACACAGGACGTAAATGTACGTCCTGGTGCAGGAAGTCCTGCCAAACCAGGACGTACATTTACGTCCGTGGTCGTTAAGGGGTTTAAAAAGCTCGAGAGCACATTTTCCCCCATCTCATAGACAGACTTTAGGCCCAAACACAGGAAGTGCCCCCTGGAGTGCTGAGGGGGTGTGTGTCCAGCCTCATCCAATCATAGCTCCTCTCACACTTAACTGCCATATGCTGTTGTTTGGACACACCCCCTCAGCACTCCAGGCTGCACTTCCTGTGTTTGGGCTTCGGTCCAAAGTCTGTGTATGAGATGGGGGAAAATGTGCTCTTGAGCTTTATTAAGCACAAAGAAAAGTTCTTTTTTTTTAAACAAAGTATATTAGAAATATTTTTTATTTACCATAAGGAGTGCAATAGCAAAAAATGTTTTTATGAGAGTGACCATTTAAGCTGGTGTGCTTACTAAAGGGGGGCATGTTTGGTGTACTGTTGGGTGTTGTGACTGTCACTAGAGTTTGTGATGCCAGGAGTGTTAACCAACACATTTTCAAGGATGAAGTACTTGCCGGTGCCAAGCGCCAGGTAAGAAATAGCAGAAATACCAGGTTAAGGAAACCATTTTTAACTTTACTTCAGATATCACCAACAGGGTGATAACAAGTACAGTTCTGTATGTGCGCTTGCGATGAAGAATGCTATAGAGAAACACAGTTGCTTCTTGGCACTTATATAAGTATAATTTAGACTAGTCTGAACTTGACTTGGGCAGACTAACTGACTGGGACTTGACTTAGATATTAGTAGACTTGATTTGGGAGCTGACAATCACTAATCCTTGCAACTTCGCTTGAAGAATCCATTAGGTGGACATGGACTGGAACTGTCAGAGGCTTTTGCTCACTTTTTTCTTTGGCTATGGGGCCCATTGGCTCTTTGGCACTTCTCCCCTAAGCTGACTTGATCTGAACTTGACGTGTACAGACTTGACTGGAACTGGAGGACCTAGTCGGTGGGATCCTGGTGAAGGGTGAAGTCACTTAAGAACTGGAATCGAATCTAGCAACTGGGTCTCAGGCCTGTCCTCATGTGGTGAAGCACAGGTCAGAGGTCTGAACTTGACCTCCTCTCACTCACTCGCTCACTCACTCTCCTCTATTCTACACAATTATTCACACACTGACTAGCTTATCCCTGTCTAGACAGACCTGGAGAAGCAGAGCAGGAGGCCTTGGTTGGCCAGAGTGCTCATAAGGGTCCTCTATGCATCCTCTACAGACAAAATTAACTCTTTACAATATATTGGAACATATGAGTGCATTTAATAATATAAATCACAGTATAATACAATAAAAAAACATACTAGATGCAAACCTGAGCTGTGGGCTAGAGCAGAAACAGAGACATCCACTTGACAGGGCAGGTGGACACGTGTGTTCCGCACCAGGATGCCACACTGGCACTGCTTCAAATCCCAGTGGGCACATCCTATCAAGTGTCTGGTCAGATGTTATGTGAGGCATGCCCCTAATGCAAACATCAATCTACAAAGGGCAGATAATGAGTCAAACAGAGTGATATGAGGGAAATATAACTTTTACCGTGCAAGAGTTCACTGCATTGTTAGATCCTCTGAAGGGACCCTTCAGGCCTGTTTCCAACTTTTCCCCACAGTTTCTTTCTTTGACTCTTCACCTCTCTTCCTCATGAGGATATAGACTAGAAAAATATTACCAGAATAAAAATCTGACTCCACAGAAGCTGTTCAGCCCCAAGTGATCCTAGTCAGGTTTAGGCCTAACTGTGGAAGGAAGGAGATAGGAATCTCCTCTCTCCTGCTCATTCTAGACTACACTCCGCTTTCTGGTAAGAAAGAGACAAATCTACAGCAGGCCCCTCCCACAGATTAGAATGTTCTAATGTTAAATGTATTGTAGTGATGAGCGGCATTGCCCATATTTGAATTTGCGATATTTCGCGAATATATAGACAAATATTCGTCCTATATTTGTGAATTTCGCTTTTTCGTTATATTCGCATATTTGCATATGCGAATATTCACCTATGTGAATATTCGTATATGTGAATATTCTCATATTCGCAATATTCGAGGAAGAAAACAGTGATGGGTTGGGCAACTTTACTATTGGTTGCTAAGGATGTTGTTGATAACCTCTGACAAGTGTATTTGCATCATTCTAATTGGCCCACAAGTGAAAAGAAGGAATATGCGAATATTCACATATGCAAATATGCGCAAAAAAGTGAATATTCGTAATTTTGAATATATAGTGAATATATTCGCAATATTCGCAAATTCACGAATTTGCGATATTCACGATAAAAATTCAAAATGCGAATATTCGCCCCCAACACTAGTGTATAGGCCTATAAAAAGTGTATTGGCTTCCTCTTACAGCCAAGAACACAGTATAACTTCGAAACATCACATGAGCAATACAGAAAAATAAAACAGTGCAAAACACTAATGTATAAATCTACGTTAGGATAACACATAAATGGGAGACTGCACACTTTTTAATATTGGATGCCTTTGATGTGTCATTTCACACAGGTACACCAGTCTATACCTCCCTTATGGAGGCCACAATGACACTCTTTTGGCATATGTTGGGTTAATGAGGGTTTATGGGTGCATTTAATGTATGTGTTGGAGGATTTTCCAGAACATGTGGCAAACACTGCAAAAATAACCTTATAACTGTGCTGTGGAGTCAGTCTATTATCTGTTAGATCAGGTGTAGCAGGCTGGATTGTATTCACACATACAGATGATACAATCTTTGTTGGATGTTACCCCCTAAATATTCGTCTGGCTCTGGGCTATCATCCTGCATGGATTCTGTACATTATAATTTCATCTCCTGACTCAGAATCCATTAGACTGACAATAATAGGCCTTGTTAAAGAGCTTCTATTTCATGAGTATGGCCTGGAGGAGACACATTGGCATCTTCCCCCATCCTGAGGTTGTGATAAGGACGCAGTACTCATGTACGGGGGCTCCATGTTTAATTCGCTCCAGATGTGGCCTCATTAGCTGCTCAGCAGCAGAGAACATGGTCCTGTGGCCACATCCCCCCAGTCATGTGATCAGAAGAGAAGATTCCCATTTTTGGCTCCAACTGAACAAATTCCCAGTGATACAGAACATTGTGCACAAATGTGTGTAATTGATATATTCCAATGGTACAAGATCAACTTTGATGTTATGTAATAGACAGAGAAGTTCTGAAA
This sequence comes from Hyla sarda, assembly GCF_029499605.1. NCBI lineage: Eukaryota > Metazoa > Chordata > Amphibia > Anura > Hylidae > Hyla > Hyla sarda. The sequence continues at coordinate 147,895,377 of NC_079194.1, forward strand.
CATATTCATTTGGTTCAGTTCCGTACCATTTTCAAGACTCTTGTTGTCAGTGACTAGGAACATTCTTTTTGACAGCAAGCAGAGATCTTAAAGTGTACCTGTCATTAGCAAAAACTTTTTATAGAATGTAGATAATAACATTATTTGTATATTTGTAATATTCATTGGTTAGAAAATGTGTATATTTTTGGGTGAAAAACTGCTGTCCCTGCAGCTAATGCCTGTGTGTCTATGTGTGGAGACCAAATACAGGAAGTGAGGGCAGGACAAGCAGGATTCTGTGCACACTCCTGGCTTGTCAATCATCCTGCTGTGTGAGCCGGGGGCATGTCATAGAGCCTCAGTGTACAGAGCCCTGCTTGTCCTCACTGCACAGAGCCCTGCTTGTCCTCAGTGTACAGAGCCCTGCTTTTCCTCAGTGCACAGGGCCCTGCTTCTCTTCAGTGCGCAGAGCCCTACTTGTCCTCTGTGCACAGAGCCCTGCTTGTCCTCAGTGCACAGAGCCCTGCTTGTCCTCAGTGCACAGAGCCTTGCTTGTCCTCAGTGCAAAGAGCCCTGCTTGTCCTCACTGCACAGAGCCCTGCTTGTCCGCAGTACACAGAGCCCTGCTTGTCTTCAGTGCGCAGAGCCCTGCTTGTCCTCAGTGCACAGAGCCCTTTTTGTCCTCAGTGTACAGAGCCCTGCTTGTCTTCAGTGCACAGAGCCATGCTTGTCCTGAGTGCACAGAGCCCTGCTTTTCCTCAGTGTACAGGGCGCTGCTTCTCTTCAGCGCGCAGAGCCCTACTTGTCCTCAGCGCACAGAGCCCTGCTTGTCCTCAGTGTACAGGGCCCTGCTTGTCCTCAGTGTACAGGGCCCTGCTTGTCCTCAGTGTACAGGGCCCTGCTTGTCCTCAGTGTACAGAGCCCTGCTTGTCCTCAGTATACAGAGCCCTGCTTGTCTTCAGTGCACAGAGCCCTGCTTGTCCTCAGTATACAGAGCCCTGCTTGTCCTCAGTGCACAGAGCCCTGCTTGTCTCCAGTGCATAGAGCCCGGCTCAGAGACACATAAGCAATAGCTGCAGACAAAATATACAATAATTTTTAACCAATGTATATTACAAATATGCATATAATCTTATTTTTTATTTAATTATGTTTTGCTAATGACAGGTACACTTTAAAGATAATAAAAAATGTAACCCATGCAGTGTCAGCCTTGTGAGGTGTGGTAAGCAATGGGTCCATTATAACCCTCTTGTCAGTGAGTCATGGTTTCCACTAAACTGTTTGTTTTGTAGCTTTGTGGCTGGGTCACACAGACCTATTGATGCAGCGCTGTATGGCCCACAAGGAGGAATAAGGAGGAGACATGCTGGAGGGGGAGGGGTAGGGGTATGTTGGGGCATACAGTCAGGTCTCTTGGCCTCTACCCAGCATCCAACAGCCCATCCCCCTTTCTCCCTAATGCAGAACAGTCAGAGTACATGTAGCTGGAGAGGAGGAGGGGTAGGGCACACACAGTACAGGAAAAATTCCTTGCCCCTTTTCCTTTAGCTGGCATTTGGGGTGGGGTGAGGGGGGGAGATTGCAGTGGTCCCAACTGCCAGACACCCTGCGATCAGACATCTTAGCCCCTATCCTTTAGATAGTGGATAAAATGTTTAGGAGTGGAGTATCCCTTTAAGGAAAGAGCAAGGTAGGGCCACACAAATGATTGCTGGACCAATTGTGCGGCCCTCTGCTTCCATCATTTGGTGGCTGTACTTCCCCTACTATATATGGGGAGATATACGGCCGTCAAAAGATGTATTTTTGTCAAGTCAGAACGATGCAATCATCCGTGTCATTTACTGACTGACCGTTGGCCTTATTGAACAGGGGATGATGCTCTCATGTTAAAGGTGCCTTACTTCTGAGGGTGCAGAATGGATTTCTCTCCTCTTCGTAAACAAAATAGCTTGCAGTGCTACGCTGTTTTCGCAACTCTTATTAAATTCAATGAGAGTTATAAAAAATACATAGCCTTCCAGCATTTGTTGCTTACGGCTTCTTTACAGGCCCAGACTGGCCTACCGGGATACCGGGATCTATCCCGGTGGGCCGCTGGGCCTGGGGCCGCTTTGGGGCCAGATTAACATAGGGGCTCCAGGCCCCTTCGTGAAAATAGGACGAGCGGGCTGCAGAGGCAGCCGCATAGGCCGCCTGCAGGCCCGGCTCTATAACTAGGTGGACCAAGCGCCCGCTTAGGGGCGGCCAGGTCCGCAGTCCGGGGGGGAGGGGCCTGAAAATTTGCTGCCCGCTCCGGTCTATGTCCGCCCGCTCTGTCTGCCACCCTGTCCAGCCCTGGGAGCGCAGGGGAGTCACGTGCGGCGTCACGTGCGTCTTCATGCCGTAAAGCTGGGAGCCTGGAACTGCTGCCGAGCGCGTGACGGATCTGCGTGTGATTAAGGTAAGACTGAGGAGAGGGGGGTGTTGTATATGTATTATTGCTGGGGGTGACGAACAAGGAGGAAGGGGTGTATAATTATGATTGATGGGGGAGGCTGGGGGTTTAGGACCAAGGATGAGGAGGGGGGGGTGTGTATAATTATGATTGATGGGGGGAGGCTGGGGGGTTAGGACCAAGGATGAGGAGGGGGGTGTATATTTATGATTGATGGGGGAGGCTGGGGGGTTAGGACCAAGGATGAGTAGGGAGGGTGTATAATTATGATTGATGGGGGAAGGCTGGGGGGTTAGGACCAAGGATGAGGAGGGGGGGGTGTATATTTATGATTGATGGGGGGGGGAGGCTGAGGGGTGTAGGACCAAGGATGTGGGGAGGGTGTATATTTATGATTGATGGGAGGCTGGGGGGTTAGGACCAAGGATGAGGAGGGGGGGGTGTATATTTATGATTGATGGGAGGCTGGGGGGTTAGGACCAAGGATGAGGGGGGGTGTATATTTATGATTGATGGGGGGGAGGCTGGGGGGTGTTGGTCAGGATAACAAGGATGGGGGGGGGGTTTGAGGAGGTGTGAGGCTGAAGAAACCAAGGATAAGGGGGAGGTGTATATGCATGATTGATAGATGCGGGGCCCAAAGAATATGGGATAAGTTATAGATTGTGGGGGGATCCGAGCGCTGGGACCCCCGTGATCTCCAGTACGGGCCTTGGCAGTCAGCTGGAAAAGAGGTATGCAGACCCCGCACGAAGTGCCGGCCGACACATCACTCAGTATACTCCATAGAGATACATGGAGGGAGTGTCCCGACCACGGCTTCCTGTGGGGTCAGACGTCGGCTTCTGGCATAATGACTGGGCCCCCGTGCAGGAGATCGTGGGGGGGGGTCTCAATGCTTGGACCCCCCCGCAACCTATAACATATCCCCTATCCAAAGGCTAATCCAAAGACTAATGGCAGTATTATGTTTAGGGCGCAGTGCATGGCAGTATTATATTCAGGGTGCAGTGTATGGCAGTATTATATTCAGGGCGCAGTGTATGGCAGTATTATATTCAGGGCGCAGTGTATGGCAGTATTATATTCAGGGCGCAGTGTATGGCAGTATTATATTCAGGGCGCAGTGTATGGCAGTATTATATTCAGGGTGCAGTGTATGGCAGTATTATATTCAGGGCGCAGTGTATGGCAGTATTATATTCAGGGCGCAGTGTATGGCAGCATTATATTCAGGGCGCAGTGTATGGCAGTATTATATTCAGGGCGCAGTGTATGGCCGTATTATATTCAGGGCGCAGTGTATGGCAGTATTATATTCAGGGCGCAGTGTATGGCAGTATTATATTCAGGGCACAGTGCATGACATTATTATATTCAGGGCACAGTGCATGGCATTATTATATTCAGGACACAGTGTATGGCAGTATTATATTCAGGGCGCAGTGTATGGCAGTATTATATTCAGGGCGTAGTGTATGGCTGTATTTTATTCAGTGGGTACAGTGTGTGGCAGTATTTCATTCAGTGGGTGCAGTGTGTGGCAGTATTTTATTTAGGGCACAGTATCTGGCAGTATTATAATGATTATTGTCGTTATACAGAGGATGAGGATCTGCTGACATAGTGAGGAGACAATGAAGTTTGGGCCTCAGACTCTGCAGAGAAGATGGAGCTGGAAGAAGACGTGGCGTCTGGACCAGAGGAAAAGGAACGACAACAGAGAAGACATCACTCAGGTCAGTGATCTCATTGTGTATTCTCCTGACTGTCCCATCACTGCTGTAATTTGTAAGTTCTGCAGTGATGATGGGGACACTGTACTCCAATCTGTGGCCTTCAGCTGTTACAAAACTGCATACCATAATGCCTGAGGCTCCAGACATGATGGGAGTGGTAGCTTTGCAACAGCTGGAGAGCAATTTGAAGCGAGGTGATTGGTGGAGGTCCCAGCATTCAGACCCCATCAAAAAAAATAATGGACTGCTTATTCTTTAATGTCAGAGTGTATTTTTGGTCCTAGTCCAAACCCCCTTAAAAAAACGTTGCAAATGTAAGCCACCAGGTCAGACCTGGCTTACAAGACGTGCTGTAGCATTTTAAAAAAAGGTGCACAAAAAGTCGCAAACTGCTACTTTTTGTACAACTTTTTGTGAAGCTCCGCTCTCCGGCCATCTGCCCGCATCCTGGAAGAGCATGCTGGGAGTTTAGTCTTCCAACAGCTAGCTGGCAGGTGGGAGATGCGGGCGGGGGGTGGGGGGGTGTGTGGCTTTGTTTTTCTACTTGAGGATTGGGGGGGGGGGACTGTCTTCGGAGCCTTGCTTGTCCTCAGTGTACAGAGCACTGCTTGATCTCAGTATACAGAGCCCTGCTTGTCCTCAGTGTACAGGTGTACAGAGCCCTGCTTGTCCTCAGTGTACAGAGCCCTGCTTGTCCTCATTGTACAGAGCCCTGCTTGTCCTCAGTGTACAGAGCCCTGCTTGTCCTCAGTGTACAGAGCCCTGCTTGTCCTCAGTGTACAGAGCCCTGCTTGTCCTCAGTGTACAGAGCCCTGCTTGTCCTCTGTACAGAGCCCTGCTTGTCCTCTGTACAGAGCCCTGTTTGTCCTCTGTACAGAGCCCTGCTTGTCCTCAGTGTACAGAGCCCTGCTTGTCCTCAGTGTACAGAGCCCTGCTTGTCCTCAGTGTACAGAGCCCTGCTTGTCCTCAGTGTACAGAGCCCTGCTTGTCCTCAGTGTACAGAGCCCTGCTTGTCCTCAGTGTACGGAGCCCCGCTTGTCCTCAGTGTACGGAGCCCCGCTTGTCCTCAGTGTACGGAGCCCCGCTTGTCCTCAGTGTACGGAGCCCCGCTTGTCCTCAGTGTACGGAGCCCCGCTTGTCCTCAGTGTACAGATCCATGCTTGTCCTCAGTGTACAGAGCCCCGCTTGTCCTCAGTGTACAGAGCCCCGCTTGTCCTCAGTGTACAGAGCCCCGCTTGTCCTCAGTGTACAGCGCCCTGCTTGTCCTCAGTGTACAGAGCCCTGCTTGTCCTCAGTGTACAGAGCCCTGCTTGCCCTCAGTGTACAGAGCTTTGCTTGTCCTCAGTGACTGCACCTAATATGGGGAACTATACTGCACCTAATATGGGGACTGTACTGCACCTAATGTGGGGGAACTATACTGTACCTAATGTGGGGAGCTATACTACACCTAATGTGGGGGAACTATGCTGCACCTAATGTGGGGGAACTATACTGCACCTAATGTGGCGGAACAATACTGCACCTAATGTGGGGGAACTATACTGCACCTAATGTGGGGGAACTATACTGCACCTAAAGTGGGGGGACTGTACTGCACCTAATGTGGGGGAACTATACTGCACCTAATGTGGGGGAACTATACTGCACCTAATGTGGGGGAACTATACTGCACCTAATGTGGGGGAACTATACTGCACCTAATGTGGGGGAACTATACTGCACCTAATGTGGGGGGAACTATACTGCACCTAATGTGGGGGAAACTAATATGCTTTAAAATGCATGATTTTACCTTTTATGAACAAGAAACTGACGACGTGTTGGTATAATGACGCAACACTATGGGGCTGGTATGTAATTTTTTCCAGGGCTGGTTTTCACACCCAGTCCGGCCCTGCTTCTTTACCTCCCTCGGCGGCTGGAGGGGGTGAGAAGCCAAAATTATGAGATGGGAATACCCCTTTAAGCTTGCACTGCTCCAGTACAGGGAATAATAATTGTCAATACCACATTTCACTGCAGCTAAACTCCAGCCGCGCGCTGCCAATAAAATCTGTTTTTATTGCATGTTGTGGTTACTCGCTGTAAATTACTCAGCCTGAAGTCATTGCTGGCAGGAGACATCAGTGCAGAGACCGCAGAATGATCTGAGCAGATTTCACAGAATATTAGATGAAGTATTATAGTCATTGGGAAATTGTCTATTCTTTTCCTTGGAGACACAAATCTCCATCTTCCCCTCTGCAGATACTTCATACACACACATTGTGCAAACATCTTCTAACTACATTCCCACTTTTAATATGATGCCTAGTCCAAAATACCAGCAGGCTATTACGTAAAATGGTAATGGCATGAATGATGCTACCCCCCTCTGGTAAGTCCTAGTACTACAGTCCTTATTGTAGCTAAAAATTAACCTTTGGTGGACCTTCAAGTGTATACAGAGTGTTTTCATCACAGACATTCCCAATAATACTATGGCACTACTACAGATCTATAATTCATTGTTAACTACAACGTCTAAAAAAAAAATTATGGAATCACCACATTAAGACCTCATTCATGCACTCTTTTTTGCTGATTTTTGGCTTGAAAACTTAAAAAAGCTTAAACTAATTTATTTTGTTAACTGATTATAATGACTATAGAGTCATTCAATGTGGAATAAAAATGATGGCATTACCTTGTACTTTATATTTCACAAATAAATGCTGGCACAAATCTAATAATATAATCCTACAATTGAGACCTCACTTAGGCAAAACTTCCACTTTAGGAACTTTTCTGGCAGTTTTTGGAATACTGCCCAGCAGTTTTTGAGCCAACATCAGAAGGGGATCCATAAGGGAGGAGAAGTCCTTCCTTTATAGGTCCCATTCATTTTGAATCCACTTCTGACTTTGGCTCAAAACTGCAGTGGAAGTATTTCAAAAACTGCCAGAAAAAAACAAACTTAGCCTCAGGCAAAAAACAAAAAAACTAACAAAAAAAAAAACGTACCATAATTATTGAAAAAAATGTAAATCTTTATTGGAAACAAATAGAATAATAAATGACAAAAACCAGTGACCCCACAAAAATCCCATAAAATAAAATCCATACACAAGACATTTAAAACACATAGGAAGGAAAACAGGAGTAACCAGACAAAGGGATATTCCAGATTTTTTTTTTTTTATTTGACTATGCTACAGGGGCTGTAAAGTTAGTGTAGTTCATAATATAGTGTCTGTACCTGTGTGTGACGATTTTCTCACAATTCTTTTGGGATTTTCACCCCAATATTTATTTTTAACAGCATACAAAATGACTGTTGTCTTAGATTTTTCCCAGGTTGCAATGCGGCCGAGACCTGACCTCACTAGTCAGCTGATGACAGGGATCCTGTCTGCTCCAATGGATGGAGGGATCGCTTGGTGGGAGAGAGATCAACTACAACTAATGCAACAGCTGTAGACACCCTGATTGAAAACCACAGGTCTTTTGAATGGATGCAGCTCATTTATGTTTCAATAGGTGGGATGGCTGATGTGTGGGAGGGAGGAAAATGGAATTATGGGATTTGTAGTTAAAAAAAAAGAAAACTCAAAAAGGAAATACCAGTTCACAAACAGCTAGCCACAGTGTTATGGTAATCTCACAGCATAGCCATTTAGCCCAAAGACAAGTGCAGATCCTTCCATTACTGTCTGCCAGGGACGTACTAAAATCACCTTTTCATATATATATATATATATATATATATATATATATATATATATGTGTGTGGATAACCCCTTTAATCAGTAGGGACCTCCTATGGAGATGTCCATAATATTGCACTATGTCTCAGTATTCAAGCATGAGGATATGTCACAATATTCAAGTATAAGGATATATTATAGGTAGCCTTGCAGACTGTATTTGAGGAATTGTAGTGCCAATAACACCATATAAATGAGTCTATAATATTGCTGTCCCAAACAGAGCCCCCATATAAAAAGTTGCACACATTCCCGTAAATAAAAAAGACCTAACAAGTCTAAAAATGCTTTGTAGTCTGTGAAAAAAGGGAAAGTGTTTACAGACTTATCTTATTGTTAGAAAACGTGGCCCCAACAAGAGAGTTGTCAATTGAACATTGGAAAGTATCATAAAACTCCTCCAGGGTACCTTCATAAGATTGTAACTGGGAAAAGCACTGCGAGTTACTCTACCATTCATGTCAATGGTTCCACCAGCAATCTGCAAATCTGCCACTATTGCAAACTATCGGTAGATCCATTGAAGTGAATGGTAGCATAACTCGCAGCAGGTAGCATGCAGCAGGTTACAACCGTATGATTGTACCTTAAATATGGAAATCTAGCAGAATGAAAAAAGATGTTGGTTGTTTCATGACAGCTGTGTGTAAAATGTGTTGTAATTATAAATAAAACAGGAAAGAGGTAAAACATTTGGATAGATCAAGGAAGACATCACATTCTCACAATAGAAAAGTCAAAGCAGTACACCTTGAAAAACTACTAAACAAATTAAAAGTGAGTCAACAGATGTCAACAGATGTCAATGTGATAAAAGTATAAGAAATATTCTTAAAGAAATAGGATTTACTTATAATATTTGTCATTGTGTCACTAATCACCGTTACTGACAATACAGATGTTTACAGCAGCGAATCCATTCACATCAAGCCCGCATTCGTTCTGGCTAGAGAGAGAGAGCAGACACTGTGTGGTCACTAATCAGCGTTACTGACAATACAGATCAGCACAGGGGAAATCCAATGACCTCAAGCCCACCTCACTGCAGGCAGGCAGAGAGAGTTTAGAAGTTATTTCTTAGTCTGCGACTTGAGATTATCACAGGAAGCAAATGGCCTCCCGACCCTGTTGCCACAACCCGACTCTGTCATTGTGCTGCTCTGCGGCAAGGATTCTAATAGCGATGCCTGTAATCTGCATGTCATACTGAATAACAGTATTATTTCACTAACACATCACACTCCCTATGTGTGTAATTGCAAGGCAAAATGTTCTACACTCCTATTGGGGCTCTCTGTAGCCTGGAAATAGCTGTTTTTAATAGCGATTCGCCTAAAATATATTAGGATCTAACCAAATTTTTTCGGAAAATTATGCAAATCGTCCGAATCGAATTTTTGAAAAGATTCGCCCATCTCTAGTTGTCAGTGGCTGGAAAGATTGTCCATATAAATAAGATCCAAATCTGCACAGGCTTAATAATTCGCCCATCTCTAGTTGTCAGTGGCTGGAAAGATTGTTCACATAAATAAGATCCAAATCTGTACAGGCTTAATACTTCTTACAAGTGAGGGTTTGTTACTGTGTATCAGCTATACAATCTTCTCTCAGATAAACAGCAACACAAATGTCTCTGCTTATGATAATTTGGCATAATATATCAATGCAGGCAACATGGGTTACAGAAGTTTATCTCACATATTGTCTAACATGTAAATTACTCTGGCAAATTCTTATCTGTGAGAATATTACATGTTTTTGACCTCTAAATATAAGCAACCATGTCCCCATTCACTGACAGCAAGCATGAAAAGGTAAGACATTGAAACAAAATTCCCTGAATTTATCAATCTGCCTGGAACCTAGACTATCTAGTTTTGCCCCTAACAACCAATCACTTTACCAGAGCTTGTTACGATATGAAGCTGAGCTGTGATTGGTTGTTATGGGTAAAACCAGACAGTTTGTGTTTCTGGTTCAGACTGAAGAACCTGGGCCAAAGTATATATATATATATATATATATATATATATATATATATATATATAGTGGCAGAATATTTCAATATACAATAATTACTCTGCATTTACATAAAACTGGACCAGCCCTTCAGTCAATATATTTAGGGTATATTCACACATGGCAGATTTGTTGCAGAAATCCTCTGTACACAAGCTGCAGAAATGATCCAACATGCATGAAAAAGATTTCAGTCAAATACATTTCTGGGACAAATCTGCTGCATGTGATGTAATCTATTCATCCTATAGGTGCACTCTTCATGACATATAAGTAAAAAAATAATTAAAAAAAAAACATCTTTACCTACAAATGCTGTCTTTGAACTTCTTAAAAGTAAAATAAAACTACCCCTCCCCCTTCATAATAATGTAATAAGCCGCTGCTGATGTATAAACCTTCTAATAACTCAGAAATCATACAAGTGATTATCTTATTTATTGTGTATCGGATAAGAAGAGAATTGGATCTTGGATATTTCTATTTTGAGCCCATCCCCCGGGTTCTGGATATCATATGCTAATATAAGCCAAAGCTTGAGGTAATGGGATCTTCCTGGCTGAAGTTTGCGGTTTGGTTCCTGCATTCAGATAGAGGCCTGAGCAGTGACATTAATTTGGTTAAGCTGAGATCTTGCAGATATCGCCTTCTGCATACTTGGGTTCGCAGTTTCACTACTTGGCCCAGTTTGGACATTGGCGATTTTACCACAAGACGTGAAACCCGATGCGCAGCGTTGAGTACAGAAGGTCACGGCCTCGCTTGTTTCACATTTATTATGTATGAAATCAGGGTAAGCGCTGTATGTCACCCCTGATTTATGCCGCCGGCTCCTGGGCTGCTGATGAATGTCCCCTGAAGACCACTGCTGTGCCACCTCCAGATAATCCTGTGATTGAGTCCATGCAACATGAGGGACCTGATGACCCATGACATCTGACCCCTAGGACCCTGGCTGCTCTGGCTGCAGGAACCCGTCTGTTGTCTGATAACCTCAGCACTAGTGTGACCCCTTCACTGCGGGAGGCATCTCAGGACATTTCCACACCCTGAGGTGGTTTCTGGTAGGAAGGCTACTCAACCCAAGCTACACAATCTGAAATAACTCAAATTATGCTTAATTGATATAAAAAAAAATCTAACACCACTGACCTCTATACAGATCTAATGGACATTTCTTGTTTCTGTATATCTGGTGATCAGTACCTGTGTACCAAGGCCTCTCTATTGTTTATGTACCACTGGACTTTACAATATACTGTATATGACTGTTTGTGTCTCATTGGTCTGGCCCTTTCTGTCCATGTTTTTATATGACAGCCTTGGTGACTAATAAAGTTTTTACATTTTTGGCAACTTTTTGTGATGTGTCATGTATCCTTTGGGGCTAACGTATTTGTAGATGTAATCTTTTTGAGGATATTCAGAAAATATTGGAGAGAAATTACTTATTGCCTCTTCTGTAAGAAGGCTCATATGGCATAGAAGAATATTATACATTAAGTGGTACTTATATGCCACTCGTTTAATCATACAGTCGTACATTTGCGTAAATCTGTGCTTTGAGTTATAAATTTGTGACAAGCTACGTAGCACTTATAAAATCTCTCTCAAAGCAGAAGATAACCATGGCAGGCAACCACCAGGGGTCTGTAGCAAGGATATTAGTGCAGTTTTTGCGAATATTTTATCTAGTAAATTTTGGGGAAATCCATAAAAAAAAATTGTAGGAAACTTTAGAAAAACAAACCATGTGTAACTGTAACTAATATCTGTGTAACATGTTGATAGCGTGCACTATTCAGTATTAGGCTAGGTTCATATTGAGACTGTGAGGGAAACCGCCATCACCTGAATCAGCGTGGACATTGCCGGTCCCCTTAGACCGCAATACATTTCGCAAGTTGTTAGGCCAAAAGAATGAGCAGGATCATTTGTTCAGCGGCAGAAGCTCCACAATTCTATTGTGTGCACTGTGCTTCGGAATCCCATTGACAGCAGAATTTTGAAGCAGCATTTTTACAGTAAATTTCTCTGCCTGAATCCAGCCTAACTGATATGAAATTTACGTAATAATTTGTGCCATGAAGTTCCGTATAATAAATGCCATAATCATAAGTTGTAACTGTAATACGTTGATAGATTTTATGAAAATGCTAATTTTTGAGCAATGAAGCTAATACGCAAAAGTAACCAAAAATCGGAAAAAACACAGTCATGCTCAGAAAATGCTTAGTAAATCCCCCTCCCCCATTGTTTCCGAAAATATACGTATTTTTCGCCCTATAGGACGCACCGGCATATAAGACGCACCCAATTTTAAAGGTGAAAAATCTATAAAAAAAAGATTCTGAACCCAAAAGTGATCTTCAACCTGTGGACCTCCAGATTCTGCAAAACTACAACTCCCAGCATGCCCGGACAGCCGTTGGCTGTCAGGGCATGCTGGGAGTTGTAGTTTTGCAACATCTGGAGGTCCACTGGATAGGAGGTAGTACTCACGTGTCCCCGCCGCTCCGGACCTGTCACCGCTGCCCTGGATGTCGCACCATCGCTGTCGCCGCGTCCCCTTGGTGTCCCCGACGCTCCGGACGTCTTCTTCCCCGGGATCCACGCTCTCATCACGTGGCCGTCATCACGTCGCTACGCACGCCGCTCCTATTAGATAACGGGATGGCGTGCACGATGACAGGATGATGTCGAAGGAGAGCGCCGGCCATGCAGGGGATCCCGGCACGGAGCAGACAACGAGGAGGCAGGTAAGGTCCCTCTTGGTGTCCTGTCAGCTGTTTGGGACGCCGCGATTTCACCACGGCTGTCCCGAACAGCCCGACTGAGCAGCGGGGTTAGTGTCACTTTCGCTTCAGACGCGGCGGTCAGCTTTGATCGCCGCGTCTGAAGGGTTAATAAAGGACATCACTGCGATCGGTGATGTCCTCTATTAGCCACGGGTCCCGGCCGTTGATGGCCGCAGGAACTGCCACGATAGGTGTGTATTGGCCGAATAAGACGCACCAACTTTTCCCCCCCAGTTTTGGGGAAGAAAAAGTGCGTCTTATACGGCGAAAAATACGGTAGTTCATATCTGAATGATCTCTCGACTGACTATCGCCCACAAATTTCCTACATGGCCGACTTCTTTTCAGACAATGGCCCTCATTTACTATTGCAAACCCGACAAGTTTTGTCGGGTCGTGCGCCAGATTCTGTCGCATTGCATCAGAAATTCTGTCTGCGCCAGAATTTGCCCTAGAATTTGCCCCAAAATTTAGAAAAACCTGACTAACTCCATTTTACTGAGAAAACCTGAAAAGGGGGCATGACCACTGAAAAGGGGTGTTTTCCCAACATTTTCACAAAAACCCAACATATTTCACAGTAAATATAGGGGATTTGAGCTTAGGAAAACCCGACAGATCAGAGCATGTGTAAATAAAGCAAAGTGTAGGGAAAGTGGAAAATGTAGGGAAACCTTAGTAAATACCATGGAAAAAAAATGGTAGGGAATTAAAACCCACAAAGAAACCTAAACAACACTCTTAGTAAACCAGGGCCAATATCTGTCATTTCTCATGTATATTTCTACCGATCCCCCAACCCACATGAGCATTTGGTATTGTTATTTTTATATTTCTTATTATAATATTTATTTCGTATTTTTTCTAGATATTGGGCATTTTATATACCGTATTTATCGGCGTATAACTTTTTAGGCTAAAATTTTTAGCCTAAAGTCTATGTGCGTGTTATACGCCGATACACCCCCAGGAAAGGCAGGGGGAGAGAGGCTGTCGCTGCCCGCTTCTCTCCCCCTGCCTTTCCTGGGGTCTAGAGCCCTGCTGCCGGCCCTTCTCTCCCCCTAGCTATCGGTGCCGCTGCCCGTTCTGTACCCCTGACTATCGGTACCGGCGCCCCATTGCCGGCACCGATAGCCAGGGGGAGAGAAGCGGCGCCGACAGCCAGGGGGAGAGAAGGGGCAGCGGCACCCATTGCCGGCGCCGCTGCCCCGTTGCCTCCCCCCATCCCCGGTGGCATAATTACCTGGGTCGGATCCGCGCTGCTACAGGCCTCCGGCGTGCGTCCCCTGCGTCGTTGCTATGCACGGTGCGGCGCACTGACGTCATGCGCCACGCCGTGCAGTGCATAGCAACAACGCCGGGGACGCACGCCGGAGGCCTGCAGCAGCGCGGACCCGACCCAGGTAATTATGCCACCGGGGATGGGGGGAGGCAACGGGGCAGCGGCGCCGGCAATCGATGCCGCTGCCCCTTCTCTCCCCCTGGCTATCGGCGCCGGCAATGGGGCGCCGGCACCGATAGTCAGGGGGACAGAACGGGCAGCGGCGCTGATAGCTAGGGGGAGAGAAGGGCCGGCAACAGGGCTCTAGACCCCAGGAAAGGCAGGGGGAGAGAAGCGGGCAGCGACGGTCTTTCTCCCCCTGCCTTTCCTAGGGGTATATCGGGGTATACACGCGCACACACGCACCCTCATTTTACCATGGATGTTTTGGTAAAAAACTTTTTTTACCCAAATATCCTTGGTAAAATGAGGGTGCGTGTTATAGGCCGGTGCGTGGTATACCCCGATAAATACGGTATTTACATTAATGACTTACCTTGCCTTGGACTCATAACTCCTCAATGTACTTTACATTGCTTCAAGACTTTGTCATGTGCATTTGTGATATATCATATGCGTAATTTTGTTCTGTTTGTCTGTTTTATGTTCATTTGAATTAACCTGTACTTTAAAACTCATGATAAAAATGGCTGAACCAGATCGTTTGGTATGGAATGTTGATGTGTTCTCTATGGGATGGGATGGGTAGGGGTAAGCCATAGCCAGACAACTCTATTTATTCCTCCTGGAACAATAGGGTCAGGTGGTAAAAGTCTATCCTCTCCCTCTGCTGACAGCAGCGGGTTTGGCCACCTAGTTTACAGTATATTGGGACCTTAAAACAAAGCAGATTAATGAAGAAGATTATATAATTTGATACTGTAGATTACTATATATATGTAATAGTGCTCTCCAAACTGTAGACCTTCAGATGTCGCAAAACTACAATTCCCAGCATGCCCGGACAGCCAACAGCCTGGGAATTATAGTTTTGCGACATCTGGAGGTCCACAGTTTAAAGACCACTGCTCTATAAAATATTGGAAATGTCTAACTATGACTGACTGATTGGATTTATCACACGGTATCATAGCTCCATCCTGTACAGCAGACCTGGGTTCAGGAGGGGGAGGAGCTTTCAGAACCTGCTGCGCCCCAGCATTGATTAATGGCCGACAGCCACAGAAAGATGACACATCGCTCAGGAAGAGGGACCTAAATATGTCTAAACACAAAACCTCCAGACCTGGATACTCTGAGAATATGAGAGGTGTCTCCTGGGATGAGTGTTAGCATGACACAGTCCAGCAGGATAACATAGGATGTCTGCCCAGACCCCAAATACCTGATGATGTTGAGCAGCCACTGAACATGACAAAGTTCCGGCTTGTCACCGTTAACTCTTTCCCTGCCACTTGACAGGAAGTTTTATACAGTTAGGACTCTATCCAGATGGAAAGGTTCATGGGCCATAGTGAAAGTCTATAACTAGGCCATCACCTGACCGCTGATAATTTCATGTATAGGATGTGTGCATAATAACTAGAGCTGGTGAAAGGATTTTTGCCACCCTAGGCGAAAGCTAATTTTGCCGCTCCTTGACTCTGCCCATTGGCTCCGCCATTGACATGCCCCACCTTACCACTGTAACAAACCTTCTCCTCATGTAATTTCCTTACTACTGGGGTGACACACTGTAAAAAAACCTCCTCACATAATCACCTTCTGCTGGGGAGACACACTGTAAAAAACCCACTGCTCAGACGACGGTGGTTCTGGCTGGGTGGGTGCTTCAGATGCTGGCTGGTTACTAACTTTCTTGCAGCGGGCTGGGCGGCACCCCCATCAAGACTCTATAAGACTCTAGTGGAATAGTGACAAAACCTTGCCTCCCTACTCCAATGCTCTTTGAACCCAGTTGTTAACATAATTGAGATAACCATTATGTTTCCTCTGTGGTGGCGGGGTGTGTGGTGCAGGGCAGATGTTGTTACCCTAGGTGCAGATGCTATTAACCCCTTGTATTTGTGATGCCAGGGCATGGTTTAGCCTATAACCACCCGAAGGTATACCAATGGATCCTGGGCTATAAAGACTCATACGCCAAGTTACGGACAACGGTAACTTTACTGAGGGTAGACAGTTGGTAAAGTCAATACAGTTCAGCCAGGGCCCAAGGAGGTGACCAGTGACTCAGAGACCATAAGGGCTTGCTGGGACTAGACAGTTTGGTGCAGGCCATGTTGCTTGCGAATTTGACAGAGACTGACTTGACTTGCCTGCTGACGGACAATGTTGCAGGTTTTTAGCTTACGTGCACTTGACTGTGGTTGCAGGACTTGACTTGAGGCCTTCAATAATCTGGACACACACACTAGGCATGACTGATTTATCTCCAAAGAGAAAGAGGCTAGCTCCTCCCAGGGTTTTATGGGGTAGACTAGCAGGAAGACCATAGGTCACTCTTGGGGTCAGCTGGTCACTGATACCTCCTGGGTAACAATCACATGGTATATTACATGGTACAACTTTTAAGGCAACATTACATAATATAAGATACTTTATAATAAAACATACACTGCTCCCCCTGCTGCACTTGGTATCTTCCTTCAGCCCGGACTCTTCTCTCAGCCTTCAGCCGTCTGAGCAGGAGGAGGGGGAGGAGGGAGGGGAGCACAGAGCTGTAAGGAGAGGAGACCGCAGAGGCTGTACAACATGGGGCCTGACTATAGTAGGTGTCCCTGCTGTATATATGTGTGAAGGCTAATTAGCCTGTATTTGTGGGAGGGGCGGGGATTTCACTGTAAGAACCCGCGGCAGCTCCTGTGCGTGACGCCGCGGGTTCTTCACGTGATCTCGATCAGCTGACGTGCGGTGTCAGCTGACCAGAAGACTCGGCAGCGCCACGTGCGGGTAAGTGGCTGGGGCCGGCCGGGGGGAGTGGCGTTCTATCGTGGCCCGATCTCTGGAGGTAAGCCAGAGACCGGAGGGTACCCCCGGCCAACAAGTCATATTCTGGGACTCGTGTCCCCTGTGAATGTTCGCCGGTATAGTATATTTTGGCGCAGGGGGTTAATATGGGGAGCCTCGACGGGGGCTCCGGTCCAACTATTGAAGCCAGGTTTATGGGCGACCTGGGCCCACTCCCGCAGTAGACCTCGTGTGGAGTTCTCGGGTCAGCTGGCACACCGAGTCAGCTGACCGAAAGCGGTTTAGCGGCGGGGTTCGAGCAGGTGACCAGGGCTGGCCCGGACAGCGGCATTTCCGCACAGCCCCCTCTGCGGAGGTAAGCCGGAGTCGGGGGGTGTACGCTCGGCTAGGCCCGGCCTCGGTCTCAGTAACAAGGGGATATGCGCCCCATGGGGGGAATTTTCTCTCCCGTGTTAGGCGCACAGCGGGTCACCTCCAGCAGCGGGACCTGTGATGGTGACACGCTGTTGCCATCTGGGGATGTCTGCATGAGACCTCACTCCCCCACGAAACCCTCAGACAGCATGGATCCCCTGTGGCAGTACGGATCTGAATGGTTCATAGGTGAGTCGGTGCTGTCGCCTTGGGGCTGGCCCCCTGCTCATTGTAACAGAGGGGTGATCACAGGCTTAGATTGGTCCCCTTGACGCCTGCTATTTTATGGAGAGTCAAGAGTGTGTCAGGATTTGGCATGTCCACATATTTAGCACATGCGTCCCATAAACCAGCCTTGAGTTTCAGGTGCACGTAAATATGCGGCATTTAGCTGTTACATACTTTTAGGTAATATATTTCCAGGCACACGGTCATTTATTCAGTGCATATGATTATATAGTTATTCTGTGCACATTCCTATAATTTACTCTATAGGTATGGGCATAGTTGTTCTGTGCACCCATTTCAAAAGTTTGCTCTGCATGCGTGCTTATATATTTATCTTATGAATACAGTCATAGAGTTGTTTTGTGCACGTGCTCCCATAATTTATTACACGCATACGATCATATGGTTATTCTGTGCACACGCTCTCATAATTCCACGCATGCGGTCATATAATTTTTGTTCACATATCAGTATCACGTTAGGTTTATTTATTTTAACTGGTTGCACGAATGATACTGTCACAGTACACGCATGTTAAATTTGTCACATTTATGACCTACGGGTTATGATGAGCTTCAGTTTGCTTATAATTTTGCTTATGCATGCCGCTAGCCTCTCAGATGCATTATTTTCCGTTATAGTTATTGGTTAATCTTAGGTTCCAGTGGGCATTACTGCACATACGCTCGTAGCATTTAATACATAGGATTTATACTGTACACATGTTTGTAGGATTTATACTGTACTCACATGCATAGGGTTTATACTGTACATATGCTCATACAATTATACTGTACAGACGCTTGTAGGATTTATACGGTACACACGCTCATACGAGTTTATTCTGTACACACGCTTGTAGGTTTTATACTGTACAAACGCTCGTAGGTTTTATACTGTACACACGCTCGTAGGTTTTATACTGTACAGACGCTCATAGGTTTTATATTGTACACACACTCAGGATTTATACTGTACAGACGCTCGTAGGTTTTATACTGTACACACGCTCATAGGTTTTATACTGTACAGATGCTCATAGGTTTTATACTGTACACACGTTCGTAGGTTTGTACTGTACACACGCTCGTAGGTTTTATACTGTACACGCTCGTAGGTTTATACTGTAAACACGCTCGTAGGATTTATACTGTACAGACGCTTGTAGGTTTTATACTGTACACACGCTCGTAGGTTTATACTATACTTATGCCCGTAGCTTTTATACTGTACATACGCCCGTAGCTTTCATACTGTACATACGCCCGTAGCTTTCGTACTGTACATACGCCAGTAGCTTTCATACTGTACATATGTCCATAGCTTTCATACTGTACATATGCCCGTAGCTTTCATACTGTACATATGCCCGTAGCTTTTATACGGTACATATGCCCAGAGGTTTATACTATACATACGCCCGTAGCTTTTATACTGGTTTTACGCCCGTAGCTTTTATACTGTACATACGCCTGTAGCTTTTATACTTTACATACGCCCATAGCTTTTATACTGTACATACGCCCGTAGTCTCCATACTGTACATACGCTCGTAGCATTTATACTGTACATATACCCAGAGGTTTATACTGTACACGCCCGTAGCTTTTATACTGGTTTTACACCCGTAGCTTTCATACTGTACATACGCCCACAACTTTTATACTGTACATACACCCGTAGCCTTTATACTGGTTATACGCCCGAAGCTTTATACTGCATACATACCAGCACGTTCTAGCTGCTCTGCATGTTACAGTAGGGGTTAATTATATGCCAGCACGTTCTCTAGCTGCTCTGCTCTGCGTATTACAGTAGGGGTTAATTATATGCCGGCACGTTCTCTGGCTGCTTTGCTCTGCATATTACGGTAGGGGTTAATCATATGCCAGCACGTTCTCTGGCTGCTTCGCTCTGCATATTACAGTAGGGGTTAATTATATGCCGACACGCTCTGGCTGTTCCGCTCTGCATATTGCAGTAGGGGTTAATTATATGCCGGTATGCTTTCTGGCGGCTTCGCTCTGCACATTTCAGTAAGGGGTTAATGATACGCTGGCATGCTCTGGTCGCTCCACTCTGCACATTACAGATAGGGGTAATTATATGCCAGCACGCTTTCTGACTGTCCGCTATACACGTTGCATGGGCTTTGTTACATACATGCAGCACATGCATGGTTATGTTACAAAAGTTTTGTGGTTCCCATGTACAGATATAATCATGCGGAGCATATACAAAAAAAAAACAAATGGTGGCAAGATAAATGTGTGTGTAAATCTATATATATATGCATAGGCATGTGTATGTGTGTATACATGCACATGTGTGTGTAGTTAGTTTTGATAGATATTTCACTATGGCATTAATCATCTCACACACATTTACGGTTTATATTCAATTTCGTTACGGTTTTCTACTCTTTTAATTATGTGTAGTTTAGATCTTTTCTTTAGGTACTATGGTCCCCGTTTAGATTTTTTGACCGATCCTCCGTGTTGTGACTAACAACACGTTAGCAAGGTTGGCCATTGGTAGTTGGGGGGGGGCACTCAGGTGTACGTTTGTATATTGTCCTCACGCTCACGGGATGTATACTGTACACATGTTCGTAGGATTTACATTGTATATACGCTTGCAGGATTTATACTGTACATACGCTCATAGGATTTATCCAGTATGCACGCTCATAGGATTTATACTGTATATACGCTTGTAGGATCTACTGTACTCATGCTCGCAGCATTTGTACTGTACATACGCTTGTAGGATTTTACAGTATACGCTCTTAGGATATATACGTACATACACTCTTAGGATTTATTCTGTACATACGCTCGTAGGATTTATACAGTATACACGCTCGTAGGATTTATACTGTACATACACTGGAAGGATTTATACTGTAATCGAGCTTGCAGGATTTATACTGTACATACGCTCGTAGGATTTTACAGTATACGCTTGTTGGATTTATACTGTACATACACTCGTAGGATTTATACAGTATACACTCGTCGGTTTTATACTGTACACGCTTGTAGGTTTTATTGTAAATACGATCAGAGGGTTTATACTGTATATACGCTTGTAGGATTTATACAATATACTCGCTTGTAGGGTTCATGCGGTATACACGCTCGTAGGTTTATACTGTAAATACGATCAGAGAGTTTATGCTGTACACTCGCTGGTAGCATTTATACTGTACACATGATTGTAGGTTTCATGTCTGACATACACTAGTAGGAGTTCTACTGTACTTAATACACTCACATACATACTCTCATAGATTCATGTTGTTCGTATGCTTATAATTTATATATGCTGGTATTAATTATACTGTTCTTTCGCTTAGGTTATATATTACATCTGCTTGTTACATTGATACTGTGGATTAGTGTTTATCGCCATGGTAGCATTAACAGTGGGCGTTTGTTTATATAGTTTGTTCGGGTATACGCACACATAGTTCATTTGGTCTATACGCTCAGGGTTTTATGTTAATGTCAGTTCATTTAGTTTTACACGTTATAGCGTTTACGGTGCACTTTTTTAGATTCATTGTAGTGTCCGCAGTGCATATAGTTGCATAGCATTGGGGCACATGCGTTCCTCACTTTAGTATTTATACAGCTTTTGCGGTCGAGGCATCATACCTACCTTTGCAACACATCTTCAGAGCAACAACATCATCACATATAGGCGGTTGTATAACCTTATACCAGCTACGTCTGCTGGGGGATGCACTGTGCAATTGTTGTTACTGACACATCTTCAGAAATGCAAAAGTTAATAAATAAATAAATAAATGTTCATTTTAGCCTCACGTTCATAGTTTGTGCGGTACAGGCTCTCATATTAATTTTTGTCGGTGTATAAGGTCATGGTGTCTGGTTTGGACTAGGCCTTGGTTTGCTGTTATCCTGACACGTTTTCAGGGGTGATCTTGGCCTGCGGCTGTTACTGACACATCTTCAGAGCAGTTTCGTATCTCATACGTCATTTACATTGTCATGGCATTTGACTGCGTTGCATACATCTGACTCACTCAGCTTGGATCAGCACCTCACTTGGGTAAAGCACGCCTGCTAGGTTAGAATCCGATCACTTCTGGGGTGGCTTAGGTCACTCAGCCTTGTACTCACAGTCCAGCTGTTTACTCATGTTAGTTGTACATGACGTCCTTTCCAATTTGCTATGCACATCTTGTTTCCTACTGCATGGTTCCCAATGGCTAGTTCAGTTCAGGCTTAGCCTGTGAATTTGGTGGTTCTATGTGGTCTTGGTGTTCTAGATGTGCACATGGTCTGGCTAGCTATGCCGGGCCCACGTTCATATTGTCATGTTCAGCATATATGTCTACGAGTTATGTTACGCATATGCTTATAAGCGTCCATACTTGGTACATACTTTACATTGGTTGAGGCTCTGCTTCGGATTGACCAGTCAAGTCTACAGGTCAGTCCGAATACAACCTGACACGACTTTAGGTTGGTGACAATGTCATTTTATACATTGTGGCTATTCAGCAGTTGGGTGATGCTACAGGAATTCAGCTATATTTTCCGTTGTGAATCACCACGTTTATAGGCAATTGTGTTTTCAACCTGTATCGGTTTCAGGTTGACGGTCATACTATTAGTTATATACTTAGCTGAGTCTTTCGTTTTTTCGGCCTGTCACGACTACAGGTCGGTTCAGCTACAACCTGACACAACTTCAGGTTATTGGCAATGTCATGTTATATGTTGTGTTATTCAGTAGTTGGGTGATGCTACAAGGGATATAGCTTTATTTTCCACGTCAGAGTTGCCCCGTCTATAGTTAATCATAGTTACAACCTGTCTTGGCTTCAGGTTAACGGTAGTACTATTAGTTACATATTTGGTTGAGTCTTTCATTTTCGGCTTGTCGGTTCAGTTTCTACCTGATACGAATTCAGGTGGGCGACAACATCATTACATGTTTTCATTTGTTTAATTAGCATTCGGGTCATGCATACAGGGACATAGCTTGGTTCAGTAGAGGTTTTGTTTGTCTCGGCTTAGGTTGACGATGACAGTAATTACACGTTGGTTGAGTCTCATCGTCATGTTTTCTGCGTAAGTGGTCTCATTGCTGGTCACATCCACAGATTGGTTGCAGTGACAACCTGTCACAGGTCTAGGTTAGCGACTAGGTAGTTATTTAAAAACAAAAAAGTTGGCACTTGGCGTGGTGCTTATGGGCATAGGGTTTGTTCTCTGAGGCTTGTCACGTCTAAAGCTCACAGAGAGCCTCCTTCACGCAGTCTGGAATACATACACAACACTTTGCAATAGATACCCAGAGGATGTCTCACATGCCATTTCATTCCTATTTTGTATTCATCGGGTTTTGCCACTCTTTAAGGTATCCAGCATAATACCACATTGTCTTGCCCTGACAGGACGTCATTGTTTGTGTCCCATGAGTTGTCGTGGTCTCCTAAGGCCTGAGGAATTTACATACAGTTGCATGGCAGAAGTTACATGCACTTTGTTGGGATGCAGATTATTACGCATTGAAATTGTATAGCAGCGAATCGTCATTGCTCGGTCAGGTTATCATCATACGGTATTTTTCATTATTACCCAAGTGGCGCTCAGCTCGAGTGTTGCCCGCTTTACTTTCGCCACGTCAAGAATCCGTTGTTGTTGTTTTAGGGGGACGTCAATCACCACTACGTTGTTTGTCAAACATGTACGTATTCTTATTAAGCCCTCTGGTAGTGATCCGTCCGTTGTGTTCAGCCACTCACTAGGCATTGGGGCAGCTGTATCAATGCCACGTCATGGTGTGCCAGCACACGTGATTAAGAAATAGGGGGCACTAAAAATCCAGTATTACGTGCACTGCACCCCCAGTCCATAGTCAGAAATGGATGATGCATTTCAGTCATTGGTGTGGTGATTACTATGTGAGTTAATAGTTTTTTGTTCTGATTATGAGTTTTGCCCTCTATTTTTTCAGGTGTACTCGTAGGCGGCAGTATATGGCACACATCTAACTGCCTAGATAGGTTACAGGGTTAGTAGGAATAGGAGTTTAGTATGAGGTTTAGTTAGGTAGGCTCGCTATCCTAATGAGCACCGACCACAAGTGTGAAGGCTAATTATTATTAGCCTGTATTTGTGGGAGGGGCAGGGATTTCACTATAAGAACCCGCGGCAGCTCCTGTGCGTGACACCGTGGGTTCTTCACATCCCACCAACCCTCCCTCAATATAATTTCACTCCATGACTATCATTACACATCAGGGTATGCCCTCTATTTTTTCAGGTGTTCTCGTACGCGGCAGTATATGGCACACATCTAACTGCCTAGATAGGTTACAGGGTTAGTAGGAATAGGAGTTTAGTATGAGGTTTAGTTAGGTAGGCTCGCTATCCTAATGAGCATCGACCACAAATATGTGTATAAGCGTGTGTGTGTGTTTAGATATATAGATATATATGTGTAGAAGCAGGTGTGTGGATATATATATATATATATATATATATATATGTGTGTGTGTTTACATATGTGTATGTCTATATACTGTGCCTGTGTGTGTGTTACTTCTGTGGATGACTATATGTAAAGTGCATGTGTGTATCTATACCAGTGTTTCCCAACCAGGGTGCCTCCAGTTGTTACAAAACTACAACTCCCAGGATGCCCAGACAGCCAAAGGCTGTAGTTTTGCATCCTCTGTAGGCATCCTGGTTGAGAAACACTAATCTATTCTATCTGTGTGTGTATGAAGCATATATAGTATGTAATGTGTGCAGTATGTGTGCTGTGTGTATGATGAATGTACAGTATGTAATGTGTACAGTGTGTGTGTGTATATGATGCATGTACAGTATGTAATGTGTACAGTATGTGTGTGTGTCTGATGCATGTACAGTATGTAATGTGTACAGTGTGTGTGTATGATGCATGTACAGTATGTAATGTGTACAGTGTGTGTGTATGATGCATGTACAGTATGTAATGTGTACAGTGTGTGTGTGTATGATGCATGTACAGTATGTAATGTGTACAGTATGTTGTGTGTGTATGATGCATGTACAGTATGTAATGTGTACAGTATGTATGTGTATGATGAATGTACAGTATGTAATGTGTACAGTGTGTTGTGTGTGTATGATGCATGTACAGTATGTAATGTGTACAGTATGTGTGTGTATGATGCATGTACAGTATGTAATGTGTACAGTATGTTGTGTGTGTATGATGCATGTACAGTATGTAATGTGTACAGTATGTGTGTGTGTATAATGCATGTACAGTATGTAATGTGTACAGTATCTGTGTGTGTATGACGCATGTACAGTATGTCATGTGTACAGTGTGTGTGTATGATGCATGTACAGTATGTAATGTGTACAGTGTGTTGTGTGTGTATGAAGCATGTACAGTATGTAGTGTGTACACTATCTGTATGTATGATGTATGTACAGTATGTAATGTGTACAGTATGTGTGTGAATAATGCATGTACAGTATGTAATGTGTACAGTATCTGTGCGTGTATGATGCATGTACAGTATGTAATATGTACAGTGTGTGTATGATGCATGTACAGTATGTAATGTGTACAGTGTGGGTGTGCAGGAAGCATGTACAGTATGTAATGTGTACAGTGTGTGTGTATGATGCATGTACAGTATGTAATGTGTACAGTATGTGTGTGTATGATGTATGTACAGTATGTAATATGTACAGTGTGTGTATGATGCATGTACAGTATGCATTTTGTACAGTATGTGTGTGTGTTTGATGCATGTACAGTATGTAATGTGTACAGTGTGATGTGTGTGTATATATAATGCATGCAGTGGCGGATCCGGGTGTGGGGATAAACGGGGCAATTGCCCCCCCGATAAATTTCCCCATCACTATTAAGAACATCCCTATTAAGGACATACCATGCCCCTGTTAACCCTCTCGGCCCTGTGTGTGTATGATGCATGTACAGTATGTAATGTGTACAGTGTGTTGTGTGTGTATTAAGCATGTACAGTATGTAATGTGTACAGTATCTGTGTGTATGATGCATGTACAGTATGTAATGTGTACAGTATGTGTGTGTATAATGCATGTACAGTATGTAATGTGTACAGTATCTGTGTGTGTATGATGCATGTACAGTATGTAATATGTACAGTGTGTGTATGATGCATGTACAGTATGTAATGTGTACAGTGTGGGTGTGCAGGAAGCATGGACAGTATGTAATGTGTACAGTGTGTGTGTATGATGCATGTACAGTATGTAATGTGTACAGTATGTGTGTGTATGATGTATGTACTGTATGTAATATGTACAGTGTGTGTATGATGCATGTGCAGTATGTATTTTGTACAGTATGTGTGTGTGTTTGATGCATGTACAGTATGTAATGTGTACAGTGTGATGTGTGTGTGTGTATATAATGCATGCAGTGGCGGATCCGGGGGGGGGGGATAAACGGGGCAGTTGCCCACCCCGATAAATTTCCTCATCACTATTAAGAACATCCCTATTAAGGACATACCATGCCCCTGTTAACCCTCTCGGCCCTCGCAGGGACCGCCGGGAGGTAGCGCACACCGGGACGTCACTGACGTCCCGTGCGTGCGCCCATTGGAAAGCAACGCGGAGGAGCAGAAGAGCAGAGCAGCGAACAGGACATGCGCTGGCCAGCATGGTAAGTGACTAGCGGCACATCAGCTTCAGTGCTCCGACCACCGCTTCTCCAGTCCTGGGACCTACTGCCATGGTGGCCGGACCAGAGGAGCAGTGGTCGGAGCACTGAAGTAGGGCAGTAAACAGGCATAAAGCCTTCAGCCATACACTGTACTATACTGCACCTAATGTGGGGTAAACTATACTGCCAACCTAATGTGGAGAACTATACTGTACCTAATGTGGGGTGAACTATACTGCACCTAATGTGGAGAACTATACTGCACCTAATGAAGGGGGACTATACTGCACCTAATGTGGGGGGACTATACTGCACCTAATGTGGGGGTACTATACTGCACCTAATGAGGGGGAACTATAGCCTAATGTGGGGAGAACTATACTGCACCTAATGTGGAGGAACTATAGCCTAATGTGGGGAGAACTATACTGCACCTAATATGGGGGTACTATACTGCACCTAATGTGGGGGAACTATAGCCTAATGTGGGGAGAACTATACTGCACCTAATGTGGGGGAACTATAGCCTAATGTGGGGAGAACTATACTGCACCTAATGTGGGGAACTTTACTGCAACCTAATGTGGGGAGAACTATACTGCACCTAATGTGGAGAACTATACTGTACCTAATGTGGGGGAACTATACTGCACCTAATGTGGGGAACTATACTGCACCTAATGTGGGGAACTATACTGCACCTAATGTTGGGGGACTATACTACAGCCTAATGTGGGGGAAATGAACAGCACCTAATGTGGGGAACTATACTGCCTAATGTGGGGGAACTATACTGCACCTAATGTGGGGGACTATACTGCACCTAATTTGGGGAGCTATACTGCACCTAATGTGGGGAACTATACTGCACATAATGTGGGGGACTATACTGCACCTAATGTGGGAAACACTGCTAGCCTAATGTGGGGGAACTCTGCTGCACCTAATGAGGGGGGAACTCTGCTGCACCTAATGTGGGGGGAACTCTGCTGCACCAAACGTGGGGGGAACTGTGCCGTACCAAACGTGGGGGGGAACTGTGCCGCACCGGCGTGGGGGGAACTGTTCCGCACCTAATGTTGGGGAACTGTGCCGCACCTAACGTGGGGGGAACTGTGCTGCCCCTAACGTGGAGGGGAACTGTGCTGCACCTAATGTGGGGGCCTCGTATCGACATTCGCTCACGTCGCACTCCCAGAATTCAAGGGCCTGCGTTACTACGTCCTGACGCCAGCCCTGGAGTGTGACGAACATCAAGGGGGGGGGGGGGGGCTCCATGTCCATTTTGCTTGGGGCCCCCAAATTCCTTCAAACGGCCCTGCTTGCACTTGACTGTGGCTGCAGGACTAGACTTGAGGCCTCCAATACTCTGGACACACACACTAGGCACGACTGACCTCAGCAAAGACTTGTCTCCAAAGAGAAAGAGGCTAGCTCCTCTCAGGCTTTTACGGGGGAGACTAGCAGGGAGCCCATAGGTCACTTTTGGGGTCAGCTGGTCACTGATACCTTCTGGGTAACAATCACATGGTATATCACATGGTACAACTCTTAAGGCAACATTACATCATATAACAAACTTTGTAATAAAACATATATACAAGGGGGGAAACAAGTACAGGGGGCCCTGGGGACACTGAAGGAGGCTGCAGCAGAAGTAAGGTGCAACACCTCCCGTATTGGGCCACCACACCTCCATAACACAAGCAAGCATAGGGACAGTTAGAACAGCTCTACAGCCTGAGGCAGTGTTTCCCTACCAGGATGCCTCTAGCTGTTGCAAAACTACAACTCCCAGGATGCCTGAACAGCCAAAGGCTGTCCAGGCATGCTGGCAGCTGTAGTTTTGCAACAGCTGGAGGCACCCTGTTTAGGAAACACTGGCCTAAGGACACCCCCCTCCCCCCCCCAAAAAAAGAAAAAAAAAAAAAAACAGCTGCCCAGTTTCCTACACCCTATTCCATTTTAACATGGTTACAGTTGATGTTGTACTTTAAAGGATATGAACATCAACATACAACGAACATATTACTGACACAACAGAGTCTCAAACTAAATACATTAGTTATCCTGTACTGAACCAGTACTACTAAGCTACAGTCTGTACTATGCTCAAGAGTTGTATTCACTAATTTGCTGGTGGAGTCACTGTATACATACATTACATTCCTTACCCTGCACCGCTCCAGTCTGTACTATACTCCAGAGCTGCAGTCACTATTCTGCTGGAATTTTCACTTTGTACATACATAACATTACTTATCATGTACTGATCCTTAGTTACACTCTGTTGTTACGCCGAGCGCTCCGGGTTCCCGCTCCTCCCCGGAGCGCTCGCTTCACCTCCTCCGCTGCAGCGCCCCGGTCACGTCCTCTGACCCGGGGCGCTGCGATCCTGCTGCTAGCCGGGATGCGATTCGCGATGCGGGTAGCGCCCGCTCGCGATGCGCACCCCGGCTCTCCTACCTGACTCGCTCCCCGTCTGTTCTGTCCCGGCGCGCGCGGCCCCGCTCCCTAGGGCGCGCGCGCGCCGGGTCTCTGCGATTTAAAGGGCCACTGCGCCGCTGATTGGCGCAGTGGTTCCAATTAGAGTTATCACCTGTGCACTCCCTATATTACCTCACTTCCCTTGCACTCCCTTGCCGGATCTTGTTGCCTTAGTGCCAGTGAAAGCGTTCCTTGTGTGTCCCTTGCCAGTGTTTCCAGACCTTCTGCCGTTGCCCCTGACTACGATCCTTGCTGCCTGCCCCGACCTTCTGCTACGTCCGACCTTGCTTCTGCCTACTCCCTTGTACCGCGCCTATCTTCAGCAGCCAGAGAGGTGAGCCGTTGCTAGTGGATACGACCTGGTCACTACCGCCGCAGCAAGACCATCCCGCTTTGCGGCGGGCTCTGGTGAAAACCAGTAGTGGCTTAGAACCGGTCCACTAGCACGGTCCACGCCAATCCCTCTCTGGCACAGAGGGTCCACTACCTGCCAGCCGGCATCGTGACAGTAGATCCGGCCATGGATCCCGCTGAAGTTCCTCTGCCAGTTGTCGCTGACCTCACCACGGTGGTCGCCCAGCAGTCACAACAGATTGCGCAACAAGGCCAACAGCTGTCTCAACTGACCGTTATGCTACAACAGTTGCTACCACAGCTTCAGCAGTCATCTCCTCCGCCAGCTCCTGCACCTCCTCCGCAGCGAGTGGCCGCTCCTGGGATACGCTTATCCTTGCCGGATAAGTTTGATGGGGACTCTAAGTTTTGCCGTGGCTTCCTTTCCCAATGTTCCCTGCATCTGGAGATGATGTCGGACCTGTTTCCCACTGAAAGGTCTAAGGTGGCGTTCGTAGTCAGTCTTCTGTCCGGAAAAGCCCTGTCATGGGCCACACCGCTCTGGGACCGCAATGACCCCGTCACTGCCTCAGTACACTCCTTCTTCTCGGAAATCCGAAGTGTCTTTGAGGAACCTGCCCGAGCCTCTTCTGCTGAGACTGCCCTGTTGAACCTGGTCCAGGGTAATTCTTCCGTTGGCGAGTATGCCGTACAATTCCGTACACTTGCTTCAGAATTGTCCTGGAATAATGAGGCCCTCTGCGCGACCTTCAAAAAAGGCCTATCCAGCAACATTAAAGATGTTCTGGCCGCACGAGAAATTCCTGCTAATCTACATGAACTTATTCACCTAGCCACTCGCATTGACATGCGTTTTTCTGAAAGGCGTCAGGAACTCCGCCAAGATATGGACTCTGTTCGCACGAGGCGTTTCGTCTCCTCGGCTCCTCTCTCCTCTGGTCCCCTGCAATCTGTTCCTGTGCCTCCCGCCGTGGAGGCTATGCAGGTCGACCGGTCTCGCCTGACACCTCAAGAGAGGACACGACGCCGTATGGAGAA
This sequence comes from Hyla sarda, assembly GCF_029499605.1. Taxonomy (NCBI): domain Eukaryota; kingdom Metazoa; phylum Chordata; class Amphibia; order Anura; family Hylidae; genus Hyla; species Hyla sarda. The sequence goes on from NC_079194.1 coordinate 147,925,574, forward strand.
CCTCTGCCTGTACTGTGCTAGTACCGAACACTTCCTGAGGGATTGTCCTATCCGTCCTCCCCGCCTGGAAAGACGTACGCTGACTCCGCACAAAGGTGAGACAGTCCTTGATGTCTACTCTGCTTCTCCACGTCTTACTGTGCCTGTGCGGATGTCTGCTTCTGCCTTCTCCTTCTCTACAGTGGCCTTCTTGGACTCTGGTTCTGCAGGAAATTTTATTTTGGCCTCTCTCGTCAACAGGTTCAACATCCCAGTGACCAGTCTCGCCAGACCCCTCTACATCAATTGTGTAAATAATGAAAGATTGGACTGTACCATACGTTTCCGCACGGAGCCCCTTCTTATGAGCATCGGATCTCATCATGAGAGGATTGAACTTTTGGTCCTCCCCAATTGCACCTCGGAGATTCTCCTTGGACTTCCCTGGCTTCAACTTCATTCCCCAACCCTGGATTGGTCCACTGGGGAGATCAAGAGTTGGGGGTCCTCTTGTTCCAAGAACTGTCTAAAACCGGTTCCCAGTAACCCTTGCCGTAACTCTGTGGTTCCTCCAGTAACCGGTCTCCCCAAGGCCTATATGGACTTCGCGGATGTTTTCTGCAAAAAACAAGCTGAGACTCTACCTCCTCACAGGCCTTATGATTGCCCTATCGACCTCCTCCCGGGTACTACGCCACCCCGGGGCAGAATTTATCCTCTCTCTGCCCCAGAGACTCTTGCCATGTCCGAATACGTCCAGGAGAATCTAAAAAGAGGCTTTATCCGTAAATCCTCCTCTCCTGCCGGAGCCGGATTTTTCTTTGTCTCCAAAAAAGATGGCTCCCTACGTCCTTGCATTGACTACCGCGGTCTTAATAAAATCACGGTTAAGAACCGCTACCCCTTACCCCTCATCTCTGAACTCTTTGATCGCCTCCAAGGTGCCCACATCTTCACTAAATTGGACTTAAGAGGCGCCTATAACCTCATCCGCATCAGAGAGGGGGACGAGTGGAAAACGGCATTTAACACCAGAGATGGACACTTTGAGTATCTGGTCATGCCCTTTGGACTGTGCAATGCCCCTGCCGTCTTCCAAGACTTTGTCAATGAAATTTTTCGTGATCTATTATACTCCTGTGTTGTGGTATATCTGGACGATATCCTAATTTTTTCTGCCAATCTAGAGGAACACCGCCGGCATGTCCGTATGGTTCTTCAGAGACTTCGTGACAACCAACTCTATGCCAAAATTGAGAAATGTCTGTTTGAATGCCAATCTCTTCCTTTTCTAGGATATTTGGTCTCTGGCCAGGGACTACAGATGGATCCAGACAAACTCTCTGCCGTCTTAAATTGGCCACGCCCCTCCGGACTCCGTGCTATCCAACGCTTTTTGGGGTTCGCCAATTATTACAGGCAATTTATTCCACATTTTTCTACCATTGTGGCTCCTATCGTGGCTTTAACCAAGAAAAATGCTGATCCCAAGTCCTGGCCTCCTCAAGCAGAAGACTCCTTTAAACAACTCAAGTCTGCCTTTTCTTCGGCTCCCGTGCTCTCCAGACCTGACCCTTCCAAACCCTTCCTATTGGAGGTTGATGCCTCCTCAGTAGGAGCTGGAGCTGTTCTTCTACAAAAAAATCCTTCCGGGCATACTGTCACTTGTGGTTTTTTCTCTAGGACCTTCTCTCCAGCGGAGAGGAACTACTCCATCGGGGATCGAGAACTTCTAGCCATTAAATTAGCACTTGAGGAATGGAGGCATCTGCTGGAGGGATCAAGATTTCCTGTTATTATCTACACCGACCACAAGAACCTCTCCTACCTCCAGTCGGCCCAACGGCTGAATCCTCGCCAGGCCCGGTGGTCTCTGTTCTTTGCCCGATTTAATTTTGAGATCCACTTTCGTCCTGCCGATAAGAACATTAGAGCCGATGCTCTCTCTCGTTCCTCGGATGCCTCAGAAGTTGATCTCCCTCCGCAACACATCATTCCACCTGACTGCCTGATCTCCACTTCTCCTGCCTCCATCAGACAGACTCCTCCAGGAAAGACCTTTGTTTCTCCACGCCAACGCCTCGGAATCCTCAAATGGGGTCACTCCTCCCATCTCGCAGGTCATGCGGGCATCAAGAAATCTGTGCAACTCATCTCCCGCTTCTATTGGTGGCCAACTCTGGAGACGGATGTTGGGGACTTTGTGCGAGCCTGCACTATCTGTGCCCGGGATAAGACTCCTCGCCAGAAGCCCGCTGGTTTTCTTCATCCTCTGCCTGTCCCCGAACAGCCTTGGTCTCTGATTGGTATGGATTTTATTACTGATTTACCCCCTTCCCGTGGCAACACCGTTATTTGGGTGGTCGTTGATCGATTCTCCAAAATGGCACATTTCATTCCTCTTCCTGGTCTTCCTTCTGCGCCTCAGTTGGCTAAACAATTTTTTGTACACATTTTTCGTCTTCACGGGTTGCCTACGCAGATTGTCTCGGATAGAGGGGTCCAATTCGTGTCTAAATTCTGGAGAGCTCTCTGTAAACAACTCAAGATTAAATTAAATTTTTCCTCTGCATATCATCCCCAGTCCAATGGACAAGTAGAAAGAATTAACCAGATCCTGGGTGATTATTTGCGACATTTTGTTTCCTCCCGCCAGGATGACTGGGCAGATCTCCTTCCATGGGCCGAATTCTCGTATAACTTCAGGGTCTCTGAATCTTCCTCCAAATCCCCATTTTTCGTGGTGTACGGCCGTCACCCTCTTCCCCCCCTCCCTACCCCCTTGCCCTCTGGTCTGCCCGCTGTGGATGAAATTTCTCGTGACCTTTCCATTATATGGAGAGAGACCCAAAATTCTCTCTTACAGGCTTCTTCACGCATGAAGAGGTTCGCGGATAAGAAAAGAAGAGCTCCCCCCGTTTTTTCCCCTGGAGACAAGGTATGGCTCTCCGCTAAATATGTCCGCTTCCGTGTCCCTAGCTACAAGTTGGGACCACGCTATCTTGGTCCTTTCAAAATTCTGTGTCAAATTAATCCTGTCTCTTATAAACTTCTTCTTCCTCCTTCTCTTCGTATCCCTAATGCCTTTCACGTCTCTCTTCTCAAACCACTCATCCTCAACCGTTTTTCTCCCAAATCTGTTCCTCCCACTCCTGTTTCCGGCTCCTCGGACGTCTTCTCGGTCAAGGAGATTTTGGCTGCCAAAAAGGTCAGAGGAAAAAATTTTTTTTTAGTAGACTGGGAGGGTTGTGGTCCTGAAGAGAGATCCTGGGAACCTGAGGACAACATCCTTGACAAAAGTCTGCTCCTCAGGTTCTCAGGCTCCAAGAAGAGGGGGAGACCCAAGGGGGGGGGTACTGTTACGCCGAGCGCTCCGGGTTCCCGCTCCTCCCCGGAGCGCTCGCTTCACCTCCTCCGCTGCAGCGCCCCGGTCACGTCCTCTGACCCGGGGCGCTGCGATCCTGCTGCTAGCCGGGATGCGATTCGCGATGCGGGTAGCGCCCGCTCGCGATGCGCACCCCGGCTCTCCTACCTGACTCGCTCCCCGTCTGTTCTGTCCCGGCGCGCGCGGCCCCGCTCCCTAGGGCGCGCGCGCGCCGGGTCTCTGCGATTTAAAGGGCCACTGCGCCGCTGATTGGCGCAGTGGTTCCAATTAGAGTTATCACCTGTGCACTCCCTATATTACCTCACTTCCCTTGCACTCCCTTGCCGGATCTTGTTGCCTTAGTGCCAGTGAAAGCGTTCCTTGTGTGTCCCTTGCCAGTGTTTCCAGACCTTCTGCCGTTGCCCCTGACTACGATCCTTGCTGCCTGCCCCGACCTTCTGCTACGTCCGACCTTGCTTCTGCCTACTCCCTTGTACCGCGCCTATCTTCAGCAGCCAGAGAGGTGAGCCGTTGCTAGTGGATACGACCTGGTCACTACCGCCGCAGCAAGACCATCCCGCTTTGCGGCGGGCTCTGGTGAAAACCAGTAGTGGCTTAGAACCGGTCCACTAGCACGGTCCACGCCAATCCCTCTCTGGCACAGAGGGTCCACTACCTGCCAGCCGGCATCGTGACATCTGTATTATACTCTAGAGTTCCATTTACTATTCTGCTGGTGGAGTCACTGTATATATAGATTACATTACTTATCCTGTACTGATCCTGAGTTACACTCTGTACAATACTCTAGAGTTGCACTCACTGGTCACTTACTAGAGAATGCTTCAGCTCGGAAGCCTAAAAGCTGTAACTCAGTATACTGATTTAGTAGCATACAAAGGGAAAAAGAGCAGCACCACTGAATACTATAAAACTGACACTGAACCAATGGGGAAAAGGATACACAATTTGGGTATACAGGTAAGTCTCATCCAGCGGCAGTACTAGGATGTTAAATATAATAGCAATCAATGGTAAGAAATAGTATAGAAAAATAGCACTCCTGCACTCACCACAGCAGTATGAGTTAGCTGGCTCCTCTCATGGGACCTCCGCCAGACAGGTAGAGACATTCGGCTTGGGGTGCTCAGAGGCGACTGCCGTCAGTTTCAAGCACACAGGTAATGTGCTTCTGGAGGCCGTAAGAAGTGCATTACCTGTGTGCATCAAACTGCTGGCAGTCGCCTCCGAGTGCTCTACGTCGAATGTCTCAACCTGTCTGACCGAGGTCCCATGAGAGGAGCCAGCTAACTCGTACAGCTGCGGTGAGTGCAGGAGTGCTATTTTTCTATACCAATTCTTACCAGTATACTGATTTGACTGTTCCAAAACCCTTTCAGTCGAGTGCATTAGGGTAAACTCTCAGGCTGTGTTCACATTACCGAATTTCCAAGCGGAATTCTGCTTTTAAATTTGGTGCTGTAGAGTCCTATGGCATGTCTATGGAATTCTGCTGCACAATGCACAAAATGAAGAGTTCCCCCACTGAGTTTCATCTGCCAGAAGAGTAAACTTGTTGATTCTTTCGGCAGAATACTGTACAGACTACATTGTCATTCATGGGGATTGGCAATGTCCGCAAGGCCCTAGCGCTGACTAGCGCCACCCTTAGAATCTGTAGTCAGAGATTCTGTAGTGTGAGCCCCGACTTACCATGTCCTGCCCCAGAGAGCTTTTCCTATAGCAAGCATACACATGCCAGAGCCAAGCAGTATTTGAAGGCCAGCCTTCTGTGGTACAGTATGACATGTATGCTGGAAATGGTAGTACTCCATTGACTATCACTACATATGGCAGCTAGTATTTTTTTCTCTTTTGACCACTTGTTGGTTTTCCTCTTCTATATACATTACATGATAAAGTGGAAGAAGACCAATATTAATCATATGAGTGGACATATTACTGCGCTGACGCACCACTTCTTGTAATATGTAGACTGGAACATCTCCCATGTTACCCTGCTGCACATTGCGCTGGTTATTCACGGCTGCTCAGCTGACATGACAGCATTATTTCCAAGTGAGACATAGATCATCAGCTCTTGGGGCTGTGAACTCAGTGGGGGGTCCAGTTATAACGGAAACTCCTGGAAATCTTCAGTGGGGAGCAACTCCATTACGTGTAATAAGGGTCTACATACAGACAATGGGGCACAGTTAGGAAACCGAAGTTGTGCAAATTTGTTCAAAACCACAAAGCCTAGGGAATGATTCACTGACACATTCTACCATTACAAACACGTTTTAAGTTGGTGTTTCTAAGCAGTCGGACTACAATGGCGTTATTTATTTATGCCAGTAGTGGCCATATCAGTTACATAGTTACATAGTTAGTATGGTTGAAAAAAGACATAAGTCCATCAAGTCCAACCAGGGAATTGAAGGGAAGGGTGTAAGGGGATAAGGGAAAGGGATGTAGTTTTATAATTCTGCATAAGCATTAATGCTATTTTGTTCCAGGAATGTATCTAACCCTGTTTTAAAGCTGTTAATTGTTCCTGCTGTGACCAGTTCCTGAGGTAGACCGTTCCATAAATTCACAGTCCTCACGGTAAAGAAGGCGTGTCGCCCCTTTAGACTAAACCTTTTCTTCTCCAGACGGAGGGAGTGCCCCCTCGTCCTTTGGGGGGGTTTAACCTGGAACAGTTTTTCTCCATATTTTTTGTATGGGCCATTTATATACTTATATACATTTATCATATCCCCCCATAAACGTCTCTTCTCAAGACTAAACAATTGTAACTCCTTTAATCGCTCCTCATAGCTAAGATATTCCATGCCCCATATTAGTTTAGTCGCGCGTCTCTGCACCCTTTCCAACTCTGCAGTGTCCCTTTTATGAACAGGCGACCAAAACTGAACAGCATATTCCAGGTGAGGCCGTACCAATGCTTTATAAAGGGGGAGTATTATGCCCCTGTCCCTCGAGTCCATGCCTCTTTTTATACATGACAATATCCTGCCGGCTTTGGAAGCAGCAGCCTGACATTGCATGCTATTCTGTAGTCTGTGATCTACAAGTACACCCAGATCCTTCTCTACCAGTGACTCTGCCAGTTTAATCCCCCCTAAGACATACGATGCATGCATGTTCTTAGTACCCAGATGCATAACTTTACATTTATCCACATTGAACCTCATTTGCCAAGTGGATGCCCAGACACTTAGTCTATCCAAGTCATCTTGTAACTTATGCACATCCTCTATAGACTGTACCGTGCTACAAAGCTTGGTGTCATTTGCAAATATAGAAACAGAGCTGTTAATACCATCCTCTATATCATTGATAAATAAATTAAACAGCAGCGGGCCCAGTACTGAACCTTGGGGTACACCACTAATAACCGGGGACCAATCAGAGTACGAATCATTGACCACCACTCTCTGGGTACGATCCATGAGCCAGTGTTCAATCCAGTTACAAACTAAAGTTTCCAAGCCCAAGGACCTTAACTTACCTGTCAGATGTCTGTGAGGGACAGTATCAAACGCTTTGGCAAAATCCAGAAACACTATATCCACAGCCATTCCTCTGTCAAGGCTTCTACACACCTCTTCATAAAAGCAAATTAGATTGGTTGGACAACTTCTATCCTTAGTAAACCCATGCTGGCTATCACTTATAATACTATTATCCCCTATATATTCCTGTATGTAATCCATTATAAGTCCTTCAAACAATTTACCCACAATGCACGTTAGACTTACCGGTCTATAATTGCCTGGCGAAGACCTAGAGCCCTTCTTGAAGATTGGTACCACATTCGCCGTGCGCCAGTCCCTTGGAACAATACCAGACACCAGAGAATCTCTAAATATCATGAACAAGGGTACAGATATTACTGAACTTACCTCTCTAAGAACTCTTGGGTGTAGTCCATCCGGCCCTGGAGATTTGCTTACATTTACTTTACTTAACTTACCTTGTACCATCTCTACATTAAGCCAGTTCAGTACATTATATGATGTGTTACCAGCACTGACCTGGCCAATGTCAGCTCCTTTTTCCATAGTGTATACAGAACTAAAGAACCCATTCAGTAGCTCCGCCTTCTCTTGATCGCCCGTGACAACCTCCCCATTATCATTATTAAGGGGTCCTACATGCTCTGTCCTTGTTTTTTTTGTATTTATATATCTAAAAAAATATTTAGGATTAGTTTTGTTTTCTTTGGCCACCTGTCTCTCATTTTGAATTTTTGCTGTTTTTATTACATTTTTACAGATTTTATTAAGCTCCTTGTACTGTTTAAATGTTATAGCTGACCCATCAGATTTGAATTTTTTGAAGGATATTTTTTTGTTGTTTATTGCTCTTTTAACTTCATTTGTCAGCCATGTAGGATTAGGTTTAATCGTTTATATTTGTTCCTCTTTGGTATATATTTAGCTGTATAGTTATTTAGAGTTGATTTAAAGATGTCCCATTTACCTTCTGTATCAGTATTTGAGAACACCTCCCCCCAGTCTATATCCTGTAGTGCAGCTCTCAGCCCAGGGAAATTTGCGTTTAAAGTTATATGTTTTTGCTTTCCCCGTCTGTCTTTGTTTTCTACATTTTAAGTCAAAAGTAACTATATTGTGGTCGCTATTACCAAGGTTTTCCCGCACTGTTACATTACCAATCAGCTCTGCGTTGTTGGAAATGATCAGATCCAACAAGGCATCACTTCTTGTTGGGTCCTCCACAAACTGGCCCATAAAATGATCCTGCAATAAATTTAGGAATTTTCTCCCCTTTGTAGTTTTAGCCAGCCCCCGGCCCCAATCTATATCTGGATAGTTAAAATCTCCCATTATTACCACTGTACCTGCCCGGGCGGCCCTCTCTATTTCTATCTCCTCAGTGATATTAGGGGGTCTGTAGATTACACCAAATATTATTTTTTCAGTATTTCCCTCCTTTTGTAATTCTACCCACAATGATTCCACATCCTCAGAATCATCACACACTATGGGATCGTTCACACTGACTTTCATACCACTTCTTACATACAGACAGACTCCACCACCTTTTCTGTTCATTCTATCCTTGCGAAACAATGTAAACCCCTGCAGATTGACAGCCCAGTCATGCAAGGAGTCCAGCCATGTCTCAGTGACCCCAACTATATCAATATGTTCCTCCAGTATCAAGGCCTCAAGCTCCCCCATTTTATTTGCTAGGCTTCTGGCATTTGTGAACATACACTTTACATTTCCATTAAGTTTTACACATATAGTCTCACTAATGGGATTTTCAGAGTTATTGGGGTTAATGTTATTATTTGAGTTATAAGGGCTAATTGTACTATCTAAGTTATTGGGGCTAATGGGATTTTTTGAGTTATTGGGTCTAACGTTATTATTTAAGTTATTGGGGCTAATGGGATTTTTTGCGTTATTGCGTCTAACTTTGTTATTTAAGTTATTGGGGCTAAAGGTATTTTTTTAGTTAATGGGGCTTATTGTAGTTATTGAGTTATTGGGGCTAATGGAATTTTTTGAATTATTGGGATTACAATTTTTCAGGCTACATTTATTTTTACAGCTGGTTTGTAACGCATGAATCTCCTTATCCACTGCTCTTATCCTCCCCCCACAGGACTCCTCTCCACCCACCATTAGACCCCTCTCTAACCTATCCATCCCACTGTCTGCTTTCTTTGCTTTATTATCCTCCCCCCCCACTCACCTAGTTTAAATACTCAGCCACCCCTTCCAGGATTCTCTCCCCCAGCACAGCAGACCCCCTTCCATTCAGGTGCAAATTATCCGTAGAATAGAGTTTGTACCCCAATGAAAAGTCAGCCCAGTGCTCTAAAAACCCAAACCCTTCCCCCTCACACCACGACTTAAGCCATGCATTTAACTCCCTAAGCTCCCGCTGTCTTTCCTGCGATGCACATGGCACAGGAAGTATTCCAGAGAACACAACCTTAGAGGTCCTTCCCTTCAGCTTGGCACCTAGTTCCTTGTAATTATTCTTCAAGGACCTCCACCTACCATGTATTCTGTCGTTGGTTCCCACATGGACCACGACAGCTGGGTCATCCCCAGCCCCCCCTAGTAATTTGTCCACCCTTTCCACCACCACCAGTTGATAGCTTTCCAGGAACAGATATGATTTGTAAAGAAATAAAGTACAACCATTTTTGTCTTTTTTCTAAGCTAAGATTCATGGCATTAAGGTGAAATACACCTCTATGTTAACCACTATTATCTTGGAATGCTGTTATTAACAGACAACAGGTGGAAATTATAGGCAATTGGCAAGACACCACCAATAAAGGAGTGGTTCTGCAGGTGGTGACCACAGACCACTTCTCAGTTCCTCTGCTTCCTGGCTGATGTTTTGGTCATTTTTGAATGCTGGTGGTGTTTTCACTCTAGTGGTAGCATGAGACGGAGTCTGCAACCCACACAAGTGGCTCAGGTAGTGCAGCTCATCCAGGGTGGCACATCAATGCGAGCTGTGGCAAGAAGGTTTGCTGTGTCTGTCAGCGTAGTGTCCGGAACATGGAGGCGCTACCAGGAGACAGACCAGTATCAGGAGACCTGGAGGAGGCCGTAGGAGGGCAACAACCCAGCAGCAGGACCGATACCTCGGCATTTGTGCAAGGAGGAGCAGTGTCAGAGCCCTGCAAAATAAACTCCAGCAGGACACAAATGTACATGTGTCCACTCAAACGAAGGAAACAGACTCCATGAGGTTGGTATGAGGGCCCCACGTCCACAGGTGGGGGTTGTGCTTACAGCCCAACAATGTGTAGGACGTTTGGCATTTGCAAGAGAACACCAAGATTTGCAAATTCGCCATTGGCACCCTGTGCTCTTCACAGATGAAAGCAGGTTCACGCTGAGCACGTGACAGAGTCTGGAGAGGCCGTGTAGAATGTTCTGATGCCTGCAACATCCTCCAGCATTGACGGTGGGTCAGAAAGTGTGTGGAGTGGCATTTCTATGGGGGGGCTGCACAGCCCTCCATGTGCTGGCCAGAGGTAGCCTGACTGCCAGTAGGTACCGAGATGAGATCCTCAGACCCCTTGTGAGACCATATACTGGTGCGGTTGGCACTGGGTTCCTCCTAATGCTAGACAATGCTAGACCTCATGTGGTTGGAGTGTGTCAGTAGTTCCTGCAAGAGGAAGGAATTGATGCTATGGAGTGGCCCGCCCGTTCCCCAGACCTGAATCTGGTTGAGCACATCTGGGACATCATATCTCGCTCCATCCACCACAGACTGTCCAGGAGTTGGCAGATGCTTTAGTCCAGGTCTGGGAGGACATCCCTCAGGAGACCATCCGCCACCTCCTCAGGAGCATGGTTGTAGGGGGGTCATACGGGCACATGGAGGCCACACACACTTGTTGCCTCATTTTGACTTGTTGTAAGGACATTACACCAAAGTTGGATCAGCCTGTAGTGTGGTTTTCCACTTTGATTTGACTCCATATCCAGACCTCCATGGGTTGATAAATTTGATTTCCGTTGATAATTTTGTGTGATTTTGTTGTCAGTACATTCAACTATGTAAAGATGAAAGTATTTCATACGATTAGTTCATTCATTCAGAACTAGGATGTATTATCTTAGTGTTCCCTTTTTTTGAGCAGTGTACAGGGCTGCCATCAGACATTTTGGGGCCCCTTACACAGCTTGTAGTCTGTCCCCCCCCCCCCGCCCTCGCCACCCCTCCCCTCACTGTGGCACACGCTGGATTTTATCTTAGTATCGGGCTTAGAAACATAAAATAATATCTCCACTCCATATTAGTTCTAGAGTGACTAAATAATACCACCATACTGTAAGGAAATAAAAGCCACTATACGCAGACCAGTATCACTAACACCACAATACAAGCAAAATATAATTCCGCCACACCATGACCGCTACCATTACCATTGACTAACCCTGCCATATTGTTAATGAATAAAAATCACTATACAAAACATCAATTGATGGACCAGCCTGGCAGGGGGAGAGATTTCTTTCAGGGGATGGAGCGGCACCCCCATATAAAGGGATGCAGCCTATGTCTGGCGCCAGGGGCGGACACAGAGAGCAGAGGGCCCCTGTGCAAAGAAAGTGTCTTGGCCCCCATTCCCCTCCCCCCCCCCCCAAAAAAAGTACTATGCCATAAAATTGCACTGCAACTCACATTAATCTGCATTAGGTAGGCAGCAGTTCCCCTACATTAGGTAGCATAGTTTCCCTACATTAGGTAGTGTAGCATAAATTCCCCACATTAGGTAGTGTAGCATAAATTCCCCACATTAGGTAGCATAGCATAAATTCCCCACATTAGGTGTAGCGTAGCATAAATTCCCCGCATTAGGTAGCGTAGCATAAATTCCCCACATTAGATGTAGCATAAATTCCCCACATTAGGTGTAATGTAGTATAAATTCACCACATTAGGTAGCACAGTTTCTCCACATTAGGTAGCATAGCATAAATTCCCAACATTAGGTAGCGTAACATAAATTCCCCACATTAGGCAGTGTAGTATAAATTCCCCACATTAGGTAGCGTAACATAAATTCCCCACATTAGGCAGTGTAGCATAAACTCCCCACATTAGGTAGCATAACATAAATTCCACACATTAGATAGCGTAACATAAATTCCCCACAATAGGTAGAGATGGCACAGCAGCAACGGACGCCGCACAGCACCACACCAGTGTGAACAAGGTGTCCGTTGCTGCCCGTGGCGCCGTGTCTGCGTGGGGGGGGGGGGGGGTGCGGCCCATAGACTGGTTTGGGTGGCATTGGGGCCGCTCTGTCAGTGGGTCGTTCCCCTCCGTGGGCACTGGTGTCGCGGCGGTGGTGGTCGCCGCCCAGTGCTACAACATTTTATGCTAGGGACGTTAGGGACCCACTCTAAATAGGTGGCCTTGACGTGGCGAGTGGGCTTGTACTTTTTGATCAAAAATGTATACTAACAACCTGTTAGTTTTTGATATTATGCTGAAAAGCAATCAGATCATTATACAAGATTGTAGATGTGCACCATGTCTGTTTTCTACCCGAATTCACAATATATATATATATATATATATATATATATATATATATATATGCATATATGTAGATGTATAGAAAGCTATATATCTATTACAGAAAGGTTCAGTACTGTGGCGATCTCAACATGTTAACATTGATATTGCCCCCAAAGCCTACTGTCATGAGGGTGTGATGAGGGCAGATCTTATTACTCTAGGGGCAGATGGCATTAATCCCTTATATTCATGATGCCAGGGCGTGGTTAACCTCTGCACCACCCAAGGTATGGCCGCTGGATCCTGGGCTAGGTGCGGGGCAAATAATGACTCCGAGGGCAAGTTATGGAACAACAGCATCTTTACTGAGTCAGACAGATGGAATACAGGGGAAAACAGCTGGTTCTGTGAGCCCCTGGAAAGGTTCCCGCAGAGCTCCGGGAGAAAATTCAGATTTTGGCTAGGAGTCGCACGCCCAAGTATAGTGCAAAAAAGCAGGCTTTATTAATCCATAAAACATGCAGTGTGAATAGGACAACGCGTTTCAAAAGTTTTCCTTCTTCAGGTCCTTTACATAGCATACAACATAATCAGGTACATATACAGTTTTGGAAGTTCAAAAATTGGCGGGAAACCCGCCCCCTGATCCCGGGTGTGGGATTGTGTACAGAAGAGATTGAGTCCTGTGTGGGTATAACATTATGAAATTTTGCCCATGATTACAATAGGCTGGTTACAGCCTTTGCAAGTGAGCGAGGCTGAGTGGGATCACTACACAGAGGAATGTCTGGCTGTGTGGTGTATGGGGGACTTGTAAGCCGGATCGAGTTCGGTCGATGGGAGATATAGTTCCTTTTTAGTTTGCTCGTAGTATGTAAATGATGATGGACAGAACTGTGTCACTGGGTTAACAAGGTATCCATATAAGTGGCTGTATTAGTTGAGTGGTGTTGTGGAGTTGATGTTTTAATGTGTGTATGGAGGGGGGGCATGGGAGAATAAGTTCAGTTAGTAGATGTGTGTAGATGGGGATGTGGGTGCAGATGATGGGGAGGGGGGCATGGGGGGAGGGGAGTGTGGCATGTGGGGATGTGGTTTCATCTGATGAGTTCGGTGGCTTCATTCAGCCATTGGGGCTGGAGCGTGTTGAGTTTAAAAATCCAGAACATCTCTCTTCTTGTGAGGGTCTGGAATCTATTCTGATTGTGACTGGGGATGAAATCGATGGGACAAATTGTGATGGGATTGGTTTCTTCAGGGTGGTTCGTTGCACAGTGTCTGGACACACTGTGCAGTAGGTATTTCCATTTGATATTGTTCCTGTGGTTGTTCAGTCTTGAGTGTAGCTCTTGAGTGGTCCTGCCGACAGATTGTTGGCAGAAGATGCAGGTGATAACATATATGACGAATTGAGATTTGCAAGTGAGGTGATACTTGATGGGAAATGACTCTCCGGTGGTATTGTTTTTGAAGTGCTCCTTTTTGTGCACGATGGTCTGGCAGCAGAGGCATCTCTTGGTTCCACATCCGTAACAGCCTTTTTTGGCGGTGGTGCTTCTTTGAGTTTTTTTTATTGTGTTGTTTGAGTCTGCTGGGTGCCACCATGTTTCTTATGGTGGGGGCTCGTCGGTAGGTGATCTTGGGTTTTCTGGGAAGAGTGCTTTTAAGGAATGGGTCAGTGAGTAGTATGTGCCAATGCTTGCTTAATACAGCCTGGATGTGACTGTGGGCTGAATTATATGTAGTGATGAATTTTTGTCGTCTTCTGGGTTTGTGGCTGTATTGGTTTTTGGTTTTAGGCAGTCTTCTTGTGTTAGATCCTTTGTTCTATTGTAGGCCTCTCTGAGAAGTGGTGTTGGATACCTTTTTCCTTTAAAACAGTTATATAGTATTTTGGCTTGGTTGTAGAAGTTGGTCTGGTTGGGACAGTTTTTTCTAATCCTTTTGTATTGACTGTACGGTATATTCAGTCTCCATTGTTTGTGGTGGCTGCTGTTAAAAGGTATGTTGCTGTTAGAGTCAACCTGTTTGAAATGAGTAATGGTGTTGACAGTCCCATCATTATGACTGATTTCCAGATCGAGGAATTGGATTTTTTCCATGGAATGGTTCGTGGTGAGATTGATCCCCCAGTCATTGGTGTTGATGTAGCGGATGAGTTCTTCGATTAGTTTCAGGTGGTCCATCCCATAGTAGGAATAGGTCATCTATATATCGACGATAGATTATGGTGTGTTTGGTGAAGATGTCCTGGGAGGGGATGTAGCGTTCTTCAAAGACTACCAGATTGTGTACGACGGTGCAACCCGTGTCCCCATCGCAGTGCCCCGCGTCTGGAGGTAGGTGGCACTGTTATACTGAAATAAGTTGTTGGTGAGGGTGAGTTCAAGGCAGTTCATCAGAAATTGTTTCTGTGCTGGTGGGATTGCGGTATTTTTCTCCAATACGGATTTTACGCAGTTTTGGCGGATGTCGTGTCTGATGTTTGAGTATAAGGTGGTTACGTCCATAGTGATGAATGTGTAGTTTTCTTTCCATTCGATGGGTTTGAGTAATGTGATGCAGTCGTCTGAGCTTTTTAAGTAGCTAGGAAGTGCTTGTACATAGTCCTGGAGGATGAGATCCAAGTAATGTGACAGCTGGGATGTGTGACTGTTGATACTGGATATTATGGGTCTGCCTGGTGGATTTTTTGTGTTTTTATGTATTTTGGGCAATTGGTAGTAGAATGGAGTGGATGGGTTGTTGATCAGTAGGAATCTTTTTTCGTTCTTGGTGATGATGTTCTGTTCTAGTGCTTCGTCCAGTAGTTTTATGATTTTGCTCTGCAGTTCTGGGAGGTGGTCACTTGTCAATTTTCTGTAGTAGTCTGTGTTATCCAGGATTTTCAGGGCTTCGGTGTGATATTCTGTGTAGTCTTGGATGACGATTCCGCCTCCTTTGTCCGCCGGTCGTATTACAATCTGGTCATTGTTCTTAAGGTCTTTTAGAGCTTGGTGTTCTGTTGGAGTTAGGTGGCCTTCTTTTTTGTGGTTTTCAGGAGGCTCTTGAGATCTTCTGCCACCAGATCGTGGAAAATTTTGATGTGATGTCCTTGACTTTGGATCGGGTAAAAATGGGATTTTTTTTTGATGGCTGGATGTTTTCCCTCTAATGGAGTCAGGTCTGATCTGGTATTTTGACTGTTATTTTGTGGCAGTGAGAAGTGTCTCTGGAGGGTGAGTTTTCTTGTGAACTGATGGAGGTCGAGAAATAAGGTGAAGTCATCTGGGTTGTACTTGGGGCAGAATGATAATCCCTTTTGTAGTAGATTGATCTCATGGGGAGTCAGCTTGTGTGTAGATAGGTTAAATATCTTAACCATTGTGTCGTTGTTTTTCATATTTGGTTGTTGCGTTGATTTTCTTGTACTTTTTTCTTTCCTCCTCTTGTTCCTCTTCTTTTTCGTTTTTTCTTTTCCTTGGTGTTAGTGGTCGAAAGAAGTGTTCCATTTTCTTCTTGATGCGTGGGTTTGGACCTACTCCTAAAAAATCACCTTCGTTGGGGTTCTTGGAGGTGGAGGGAATGTTGGACTTGCAGGGTTGTAGGAATGGGATGTAATTTTGCCCGATATCTTTGGAGTTGTCAATGGTGATGATGCTTGTGCGGGGTGCACTGTCCTCGCCTTTTTCCGGGGAAAATTCCATTAGGGGGTCGGAGTTGTTGTGGGATGTGATGCTGTTATTGGTGGTAGGAGCGTCATGTGTGGTGAATATGGATAGTAGTGAGAGTTTGTCAAGGCTGGGAGTGGGTGGGGGGTTGCGGTTGGGTGATTTGTGTATATGTTTTATGAGCTGTTGGATGGTGAGCATGATGTCCTGGAGTTTGGCTTGTCTGGGTGTAGGTGGTACAGAGGGAGGGGGGCCTGGTGGTGGGGCGGAGACGTGGTGGGTAGAGTAGGTTTTGGTGGGTGTACTTGTGGATGTGTTCTGAGGGTTTTTGTGGTTGCTTGAGGGATGGGTTGCCGAGGTGTTGGCAAAGGGCTTCTTGGGAGTTACTGGTTTGGTGGTGGTAGGGTTGTGGATCAGAGGTCAGGGGGTAAAGGTTTTGGAGTATGAACGGGTTTTGAATGTGGGTGGTCGGTATGTTCTTGTGGCCGGTGTGGTGGGGGTGAGGGTTGCAGAAGGGGTGGTGCCGTGGGTGGGTGGCTGCTCCTGTTGGTAGGTGTGGGCTTTTTTGTTCCATGTTCTATATGTCCCATCTGACCGATCCTTAAGGTCACGCATTAATTTTTGTGCTTTTTTGGCAATGGTTTCCTGCTGCATCCTGTTGATTCTGCCAGATAGAGCCCGGTCCAATCTGGCATACTCAGGATGGGCAGTGAAATCATTGAGTTCAGTAATTACAAGTTGTATGTCATTTGTGAACTGCTCTCGCAGCGCAGTCCTTTTTCTAACGATATGGTGTATCATAAGGTTACCACATTCATTTAATAGTGCATCTCACTCATTGCAGTAAGTGACATCATTTTTAAAAATGGATTCATTGATTAGTCTTAGTCCCCTTGGGGCAAGATTTTCCCCCAATATATAGGTTAAGAAAATCGATGTCTATGCTGTGTCTTAGTTCGTCTTGGAAAGAGTATCTAATACATATTATGGCAGAAGAGATGGGGCAGTGATACGCTGTATCCCCACAAGAAAAGCATACCCATCTGATACCCAGAAGAAAAGCATTCTACTGTCATTAGGCAATTCATAGTGGTTGCACACCAATACCAGCCATAATACATCGTACTGCTGCAATTGTTTTCACTATTATAGAGCATTATTTGTAGCTTCAATAAGCACAATAAAATAGACTGATTTTAGGGGGTTTCTAGTAAAGTTTTTTTCCCACAGGGGGTAAGCCCTTAAGGGTTTATCATAAGTTCTTTATGATTTATTATTTTGCCCTGGGATCTTCAGGGACATTGGATTATATTGAGATGGATTTTAGACATTCTCGTACTGACGTAAATTTAGAACTGCAGGCATCCTTGACCTCGGTAATCAAGGATTGAAAGTCTAATTTCATCGCGAGTTCCTTCAAATACAAAGCCCTTTTAAAATGCATATTGTTTCTTAAAAGCCATACTAATATCACAGAAAATTGTGTCAGGACAGTCTCTGCTCTGCAGTGTCCTTGTTTTTTCCCACAACCTTCCCATTCACTGCACTCTTTTATCACAGAACTTGAAACCTTACATTTACAATATAGAGAAAACACCACTCACAATGGTCATGTCACCTCACCTTCCCTGGGCACCTCCAATGCTCACGGATCTCATTCCAGTGTTATTTACCATACCGCCCCTCTAAGACCACGATATAGATGATAGTTTTGCTGCCTCCAACCCTTCTTGCTAGGTATAGATTGAGGCCAGGGCCATGTGCTACCACTGGCGCATGTTTGGTACCAGCTCTCTTCATGTTGACATAAAACCAGAAAGTGGGGGCAAATTATTAACGTCAGCAACATTCTACTAGCTCTGTCTACACAGCGCAGCCGGGTCCATCCATCACCCTCTTACTAACACAACGCCGGTGGTTGCAGGGAGGAAGTCATTCATCTCTTATCCAAATATCCCACCCCCTGCTCACAATTACCTTACATAGAGCTCCCTTTCATTTCTACCAAGTATTCTGCTGACTCCAAACGTGAAATGTCATATCGAGACCTCAACGGCGGCAACATTACAAAATATATATTAAGATCATTCTATAGAAAAAAAAAGGTAGATATATTCCTTACACCTAGACTTTTTGGAGTGCTACGGAATTATTTTTAACTATTGAGCCACAGCTGCAGCCCAAATACATTGTACCAATACTGTCTAATATTTAGGAAATCTAAGAATTCGTCAAATTTAGGCACTGTTGTTTAAATTTATACTGCATCAGCTTTTGGGTGGCTTGCTTAAAGGAGTACTCAGGAGAAAAAAATAGTTTCCAAATCAACTAGTGCCAGGAAGTAGTACAGAATTGCTCCTAAATAAAATAAATAACAAAGCCCTCTAGTAATTATCAGCTGTGCACCCCAGAGGAATTCTCCTCCAGAATATTCCTATAATAGCTAAATTGTGAACCAGCCTAAAGCTGGCCATTTATTTCAGAAAGCTATCTAACCCAAAGCCCACTTTTGCACACTCAGCTTGACATGTATTCTGAATGGTGAAAAGATAGAAAGCCCCCTC
The DNA here is from genome assembly GCF_029499605.1 of Hyla sarda. Taxonomy (NCBI): domain Eukaryota; kingdom Metazoa; phylum Chordata; class Amphibia; order Anura; family Hylidae; genus Hyla; species Hyla sarda. The sequence goes on from NC_079194.1 coordinate 147,944,173, forward strand.
CAACAACAAAAGGATCAGGCATGTTGAAATCCATCATAAATGGCCCTTCTCTCCTCCAGTATCTGCCATCAGTGGAGGTCACCATTCACTTTAGATGGTCGGCCAATCCTGACAAAATTGGACATTTCAGACGATAATATATGTAAGGCCAGATTTACCTGTAAAGTACTCTGCCCCTAGACATCCTGTCCCCTATCGAAAGGATAGGAGATAAGATGTCTGATTGGGGGGGTCCAGCCTCTTGGACCCTCCAAGATCTACAGACTGGCACTGTGGCGTTCTAAACATGGAAGCCTGTGGCTTCCGTGTTCAGGATGTCATGCCACTCCTCCTCCATTTATGTGCTTAGGAAGGGGCATGATGGCTAGTACCCTCCGCGATCAGACATCTTATCCCCTATACTTTGGATAGGCGATAATATGTCTAGGGGCGGAGTACCCCTTTTAAGATGTTTAATTAGCTGATATTTACAATAGTCACTACTAGGGATGTTGCAAGTCTTATACCCAGGAATATTGTCAGTAATGTTGGCAACCGGTATAAACGCTGATTAATATGTTGAAAGTGGTGCTGGCAGTACCTCTACAATGTCATCCACTGCTGTCAGTATAGAAGCTGCTTTATATCTTATGAGTCATATGAGGACCAATAGATGGAAAAAAAAACATATGAACCCATCATACACAAAAGAACTACTACTGCTCCATGCACATAAGGGGCAGTATTATAGTAGATATATATCCATGTACATAGGATCAGTGGTATTATTGCACATACAGGAAAGAATTATGGTAGTTGTAGTTATATATTATTGCACATAGGAGGCAGTATTATAGTAGTTATGTTTTCATACATGAAAGTCTTAAATTCTTAGACCTAGGGGGACAAAATATTTGTAGTGATATTTTTATACAGTGAAACCTCTTTGAGAAGACCACACTAAACTGCATTAAAAGGGGTCTTCTATGAGGTTCACACTGCAGAATTGCCTTGCTGAATTTCCTTTATTTCTCCATGCAAAAAACATGTAATTTGGGGCATATGTCAATGGAAGTTCCTGATGAGGATTATTTTCAGTGAGGAAATTCTGTAGTGTGAACCCACCCAAAATCTGCTATTCCACTCAAATGCCGTTCTGCAAAGCTTGATGCAGAATTTATGTATCAAATGAATTTCTGTGTGCTCAAAATTTAAAGCCCTATTGAGTTCAATGGGATTCCGCCCGAAATTCTGCAAAATGTTCAATGTTTTTGCAGAATTTGAAAAGTAGAATTTCTGTGGCAGAATTTCCACAGGAGAAATTCTGCCATGTGAATGGGACAGCAGATTCAATCTGCAGTAAATTTTGTGCAATTTCTGAGCAGAATTTTCTGGCAGAATTCTGCGCAGAGATTCCGCAGTGTGAACATAATCCTTATAGTCTTGTCTTGTACTTAAATTTTCAGGCTATGTTCACAAGACAGAATTTTGGAAGAATGTCCAGCTGAAACATTTCGAACGTTCTGTAAACCTCTCGGATTGCTCAGAAATCTGTTGTGTCCATAGACAGCAACATGGTCTTATAGTACATTGGCTCGCCACTGACCCCTTTTTTTGTTATTGGTCCATATCCATGTAAATTGTTCATTGGTATATGGATTTCACTTGTTGCTGACTTTTTTACTGGGGTTTTACAACACCTGGAAATGTGCCACATTTAGAAGCCGCTGCAGGGAGGAAGCAAGGTAAGTATGTTGGAATTAAAAGTCCATTTGGTAATTGCTGTGATTTGAACACTATAGCACAGTAAGGGCCCTTTCACACTGGCTGAAACATGCGTCATTCCTGTTGATTGGCATTCCATTTCACCTCATGTAAACACCATGTAAATTTAATGTCTCACCCTTTATTACCATTGGAAGCCCCATGATGCTTTACCACGATGTCTTTAGGTCCTGGTGTGAACGTGGATTCGTAAGGTAAAAATGTTGTCTTTTGGGGACGCCCTTGTTCTATTTCTGCTCCTAGTCACTGTATGAATATGCAGGCATTTTGAATGTTCCAGTTCTTTAAGCACATAGCCCTCCACTTCTGGCCTACTTGGTATCCCAGATTTAATGCATTGGGCCATGGGGAACTCTTACAGTACACACCGTCTGCTGAGTCCCCTATGGTTGTTGTGCAATCTGTTTGCTGTTGACCATGTAAGGCAGGTCGTGTTGCGCCTTCAAGTTGGACTCAATTTGTCGTCATGAAAACCTTCTTAATAAATACCACGACTGACACAGTGTCTCTAAAATATGCCAGAGAGTTAGCACATAGCGCCTACTGCTTAATTCGTACTTGGCCCCTTTGCTCTTCTGCTGCCGGAATTTCTGGCCTGGTTCCCGGGGCAGCTACTCTGTTTGGAAATAACAACCACTTTGGCAGGAGATGCTTTGGAGGGATCCAAGTATCAGATTCAGAAAGCTATTGTTCTGCTGTTATACATGGCCTGCAAGGAGCGTCCAACAGCCTGTGCTATCATGGCTGGAAACAGACGTTGTCCACATGTAAAGCCTATTTACATGAAGCTAGAACAATATCGACAGCGTTCAGATCCAAATTCTAAAAAGTATAGAATGTACTATATGTTTATTATTAGGGACTCCTCTCTACCAATCATCATATGTCAGGTCTTAATGCCTCTTTTAGGGGTCAAGTATGCTAAAACTTCAGAACTTCCTATAGCTATTCTACTCCCAGTTGATCAGTGGGTGTCTGATCACAGGCACAGTGGAGCTGTTTTATGCATTTTGATGAATCTTGAGAACCCTTAAATCTATTGGCTTGAAGTATACCTGTCATTTAATAAATTATTAAAAATTTGCATGGTTTAGTTGATTAACCCTTAAGAGTGGTTAACAAGTGGTGACAAGTTCATTTCAGTGCTCTTACTTCTGTTATTGAGCTTCTCCAAGGTGCACAGCTATTTCTCATTCCCTCCATTTCTTCTGCTGAACCTGGCAGAACCAGAATAAGGTTGTGTAACACTCACTGTTCAGTAGACAGGAACACTCTGGGTAGTAGATCCACTGGACCTGTGTGGCAGATGATGCAGGCTGTACCAGGGAGCGGAGTCTATGGTGCCGCTGGTTTTCACCAGAGCCAGCCGCAAAGCGGGATGGACTTGCTGCGGCACGTGGGACCCAGGTTGCTACCCCTGGCACGAGATTCGAGGTACAGAAGCAGAACAGCAACTCATAGTCAGGACAGCAGAAGGTCTGGGCAGGCGGCACTGGTGCGTGGTCAGGAACGAAGCAAGAGGTCAGTAGTCAAGCGGCACAGGAGCAAGGTCAGGTACATAGCAGGAGGTCAGTAACAAGGCAAGGCAAACACAGTAAGGTGACACAGGTGAACACATAATTAAGGGCATACTGGCCCTTCAAATCTTAAAGCTCCGGTGCTCGCGTGCCCTAGGAGACGGGGACACATGCGCCAGAGGTGAGAGGGAGGTGTTACGCTGAGCGCTCCGGGCCCCCTGCTGGCCTCGGAGCACTCACAGCGTGGGTCCCCAGGCAGCACTCCGGCGTCTCAACATGTGCGTCCCCGCTCTCTAGGGCGCACACGCGCCGGGACTCTTAGATTTAAAGGGCCTGTGCACCAGTGATTGGTGCCTGGCCCAAAGTGGTTATTAAAGGTTAAGGTTTGTGAGAGGCAGTGCTGGTTTGACTTAATTAGGCATTCACCTGTGCACTGCCTATAAATACCTTCTCCTCCCACAGCCTCCTGCCGGATCTTTGTGCCTTGTGCCTTGTGAAAGCGTTCCCTGTTGTTCCAGTGTTACCATGCCTGTTGCCGACCCGTTGCCCGTGATTACCGCCTTAGAACCTTTGCTGCCTGCCCTGACCATTGCCAAGTCTGACTACTCTTCTGCCTATCCCTCCTGTACCGCGTCTATCTCTGCAACCAGAGGAGTTGAATCGCTACCGGGTGGAACGACCTGGGGATTACCGCCACAGTAAGACCATCCCGCTTTGCGGCGGGCTCTGGTAAAAGCCAGTAATCCCTTAGACTCCGTTCCCCTGGTACAGCCCACGCCATCTCTCCTCTGGTCCAGTGGATCCACCTCCTGCCATCTGACCGGACCGTGACAGTAAGATACGGCCATGGATTACGCTGAGATACCTGATCCTAAGGATCTGCCTATGGTCGTTGCCATGCAGGCCCACCAGCTCCAGTAGATGTCCGCCATGTTGCAGCAGATCATCTCTACCCAGCAGCAGCCTACTGTTCCTGCTCCTCTGCCAGCAACTGTTTCCAGAGTACTCCTGTCCCTGCCTGAGAAGTATTCTGGAGATCCGAAACAGTGCCTTGGTTTCCTTACCCAGTGTTCTCTGCACCTCGAGATGTCGGCTGACTTATTTCCTTCTAAGGTGGCATTCATACTCTGTCTGCTCACCGGGAAGGCCCTAGCCTGGGCTACACCATTATGGGACCGCTCTGATCCTGTCACAACCTCCGTCCAGCGCTTCTGTCGGGAGTTTCGGAGTGTATTCGAGGAACCCGCCTGGGTATCCTCTACAGAGACAGCTTTGCTAAATTTGACCCAAGGAGGCGCTTCTGTGGGTGATTACACCATCCAATTCCGAACTCTCGCCTCAGAGTTGAATTGGAACAATGAAGCCCTATGTGCTACATTCAAGAAGGGACTAAGCAGTGAGATTAAGGACGTTCTAGCTGCACGTGATATACCTGCTAACCTTGGGGACCTCATTCTCCTGGCCACAAGGATTGACAAGCAGAACTCCTTCAAGAAAGAGAGAAGGCTCATACAGGACGCTATAATCGCTTGTCTCCGGTTTTTCTGCGTCCACTACACCTCTTCTCTGGGCCTCCCACCGTGGAAGCCATGCAAGTGGACCGGTCTCGCCTGACCTCACAAGAACGGAGTCGTCGCAGACTCAAAAATTTGTGTCTGTACTGCGCTAGAAACGAGCATTTCCTCAGAGACTGTCCTCTCCGTCCTCCGCGTTCTGGGAAACGCACGCACCTAGTAAACGTAGGAGAGTCGTTGCTAGGTGTAGATTCTTCCTCTCCACGCCTGACGGTATCTGTGCAGCATTCTGTGCCTGCCAAGTCTTCCTTCACTGCCACAGCCTTCTTGGATTCTGGATCTGCCGGCAATTTCATCCATGCCTCCTTGAAAGACAAGCTTCAAATCCCTGTGGTCCATTTGTCCAAGCCTTTCTTCATCTCTACAGTCAATGGAGAGAGACTTACTACTACTGTCCAGTAACGCACTCCACCTCTACAGATAGACATTGGCTTTCTGCATACCGAAAGTTTGGAGTTCTTTGTCCTACCCTTTAGCTCCTCTGAACTCCTCCTTGGTTTGCCCTGACTTCAGCGACATTCTTCCGTCCTGGATTGGACCACCGGAGAGATCCAGAGTTGGGGGTCCTCTTGCTTCGGCCGCTGCCTCAAGACTGTACCCATCAAGCAAGACCCTGTTGCTTCTCCGCCACCAGGCCTTCCAGAACAATACCACAGTTTTGCCGACGTCTTTTGTAAGAAGCAAGCTGAAGTTCTTCCACCTCATAGACCCTATGATTGTCCGATCGATCTGATACCAGGGACTACTCCTCCTCGGGGTCGTATCTATCCACTCTCTCCACCAGAGACTCTTGCCATGTCAGAGTACATCCGAGAAAACCTGCAGAGGGGTTTCATAAGGAAGTCCTCTTCTCCAGCTGGAGCCGGTTTTTTCTTTGTTACTTAAAAGCTGGATCTCCGTGAAGTTTACAACTTGATCTGAATTAGAGAGGGTGACGAGTGGAAGACAGCCTTTAACACACGGGATGGCCATTTTGAATACCTGGTGATGCCCTTCGGCCTCTGCAATGCGCCTGCCGTGTTTGAAGAATTTGTCAATGACATTTTCAGAGATCTGCTTTACACCTGCGTGGTCGTTTACCTTGACGACATGCTCATTTTCTCCTCAAACCTTGAGCAACACCGGGAACATGTACGCCAAGTCCTTTCACGCCTTCGAAGAAACCGCCTCTACGCAAAAATCGAGAAGTGCCTGTTCGAGCGGTCCAGTCTGCCCTTCCTGGGGTACATAATTTCCGCCCAAGGTTTACAGATGGACCCTGCTAAGCTCTGGACTGGCCACGCCCCTTTGGACTTCGTGCCATCCAAAGGTTTTTGGGTTTTGCCAACTATTATAGGCAATTCATCTCTCATTTCTCCACCCTGGTCTCTCCCATAGTGGCCTTGACCAAGAAAGGTGCTAATCCCAAATCGTGGCCTCCTCAAGCAGAAGAAGCCTTCCAGTCCTTGAAAGCCGCTTTTGCCACCGCACCTGTACTTTCCAGACCGGACCCCACTAAGCCTTTTTCTCTGGAAGTGGATGCCTCCTCCGTGGGTGCCTCCTCCGTGCTCACCCAGAAGTCACCTAGAGGCAGGACCCTAACTTGCGGCTTTTTCTCCAAGACCTTCCCCCCAGCAGAGAGAAACTACTCGATTGGTGACAGGGAGTTGCTGGCCATCAAATTGTCTCTTGAGGAGTGGAGACATCTTCTCGAGGGATCCATCCGGTGTCCATTTACACGGACCACAAAAATCTTGCCTATCTTCAGTCCGCACAGAGGCTCAATCCACGCCAGGCTCGTTGGTCCCTGTTGTTTGCTCGCTTCAATTTTGTGATCCATTTCCGTCCGGCAAGCAAGAACATCAGGGCAGATGCCCTCTCCCGCTCTTCAGATGTGATGGGTGACGAGACTACTCCCCAGCATATTATTCCGCCCGAGCGCCTGATTGCCATTGCTCCTGTGGACCTGCGCTCTCTTCCTCCTGGCAAGTCTTATGTGCCTCCTCGTCAGCGCCTTCAAATCCTCAAGTGGGGTCACGCTTCCTTGTTTGCAGGTCACCCAGGAGTCCTGAAAACACTCCAGCTAATAACCCAAAGATATTGGTGGCCTTCCGTGGAGAGGGATGTCTCGGACTACGTCCAAGCTTGTACGGTCTGAGCACGGGACAAGTCGCCTCACCAGAAACCAGCTGGATTGCTCTTACCTCTTCCTGTTCCTGAGACCCCATGGTCCCACATCGCCATGGATTTTGTGACCGTCCTTCCTCCTTCCCTTGGCATGACTGTCATTTGGGTGGTAGTGGACCATTTTTCCAAGATGGCGCACTTCGTACCATTACCTGGGCTGCCCTCTGCGCCACTATTGGCTAAGCGATACTTCAAGCACATTTTCCGTCTGCATGGTTTACCCACGCATATTGTTTCTGATCAAGGTGTGCAGTTTGTATCCAAATTCTGGAGGGCTCTTTGCGGTCAGCTCAAAGTGAAATTAGATTTCTCTTCCTCTCAGCACCCCCAAAGAAACGGCAAGTGGAACGAGTGAATCAAGTCCTGGGAGATTATCTCCGACACTTTGCTTCTTCTCGCCAAGACAACTGGGCGGATCTCCTCCCGTGGGCAGAGTTCTCTTACAATTACAAGAATTCCACCGCTTCCAATAAATCTCCATGTTTTGTGGCTCCTTAAGCCTGCCATCTTTAACCGCCTCTCCCCTAAAATCACCACTCCCACTCCTGTGGCTGGCACATCTGATGTCTTCTCCGTCAAGGAGATTTTGGCATCCAAAGTGGTTAGAGGAAGAAAATTCTTTCTGGTTGACTGGGAGGGCTGCGGTTCTGAAGAGAGATATTGGGAGCCGGAGGAGAACATCTTGGACCGCAGCCTCATCCTCAAGTTCTTCGGTACCAAAAAGAGAAGGAGACCAAAAGGGGGGGGGGGGGGGTGGTACTGTTACGCTGAGCGCTCCGGGCCCCCTGCTGGCCTCAGAGCACTCACAGCGTGTGTCCCCAGGCAGCGCTCCGGCGTCTAGATGTGATTTAAAGGGCCAGTGCACCAGTGATTGGTGCCTGGCCCAAAGTGGTTATTAAGGGTTAATATTTGTGAGAGGCAGTGCTGGTTGGACTTAATTAGGCATTCACCTGTACACTGCCTATAAATACCTTCTCCTCCCACGGCCTCCTGCCGGATCTTTGTGACTTGTGCCTTGTGAAAGCGTTCCCTGTTGTTCCAGTGTTACCCTGACTGTTGCCAACCCGTTGCCCGTGACTACCACCTTAGAACCTGTGCTGCCTGCCCTGACCATTGCCAAGTCTGACTATGCTTCTGCCTATCCCTCCTGTACCGCGTCTATCTCAGCAACCAGAGGAGTTGAGTCGCTACCGGGTGGAACGACCTGGGGATTACCGCCGCAGCAAGACCATCCCGCTTTGCGGCAGGCGCTGGTGAAAACCAGTAATCCCTTAGACTCCGTTCCCCTGGTACGGCCCACGCCATCTCTCCTCTGGTCCAGTGGATTCACCTCCTGCCATCTGACCGGACCGTGACAGCAGGAGAGGAGGTGGCAGCACAGGTGGCCGGTAACGCAGACCATAACAGGCTGTTTGCCAGTAGTTCTTTCTCTCTAAGTTGACTGGTCAGTAACAGCACAGCACCTAATCCTTACTTCAATGTACAAATGCTGGGGGAAGAAATTCTAGTATAATACTGTGGATGGCATCAAGAGAGATTAAGGGGTTACTAATGTAGGGTATAGGGTGTAGGGTGCTATGTGAGCAGAAATGAAAGAAAGAGCAACAAGATCACAGTAAGGAATGGGTTACATTGAGTACTTTCCTTCTGTTTTAAAATAAAAAGTAAGCCTTGAATTAGTTCTAATTTTATTTTTCATGGACAGTAAGGCTCCTCATAGATTGCAGGTACACAACCCAGGCTCTCTCTCCTGCACAAAGCAGTAGATAAGCCCACCCCCATTCCCTGTGTTTCATCTTAGTGTCTCTGTTACAGTAAAGATGGACTAAGCCTAACAACCATTTTAGTATCCTAGTACAGCTGCTCCAGCTATCATCCTTAGAAACTTGTCTAAAAGTTTTCTTTATGCCTAAAATGTGCTACTGGTACTCAAGAGATTTGCAAATGTGTTTATCTGCAATGCACTTTATTCAATGAATACATTGAGGTAATAAGGATGTCAAGGGTTAAGATTTTTTGCATTTAATGTATAGTTAAATGGTGGTTTGGACACATGCAACTCCTACCTAATCATTGCTAGAAAAAGTCCCAATTCCAATCCCTTTGTTTTAGGAGAATTGGAGGACATTAACCTGTTAGAACCAGTCAAGTCTTGGCTCCTAGCCCTGCACTTGCTGAGCATTCCGTTCAGCCAGCAAAGTGCACATTTCCTAACCTCTGCGATAGGCATACCTACACCTAGGCTAAATGTCTTATACCCAGGTCTACAATCAAGTAACAGTTCCTGCTCCTTTTTCCTGTCCATGCTGTGAGCGTACACTCTTATATGTGTCTCCGGGAGAATTTTATCTTTGTATGAGAGACGTTGTACAATGGTCTCTCTGCAGTACACTGGTCTTTTTTGGGCCAAACTGTCAGGTCAGCGCTGCCCCTCTGCCATGTCAAGTCGTGCCTTTCTAAGTGTTGTGCCACAGAAGCCACCACAGAGTGGTTGAAGTCTACATTTTGCACCTTGCACTGGTGAACCAACCTGTAAAGATTGGTGTCAGAGTGTCAGAGCGATAACAACTAATTTTACCCCTGCTCCCTATTCACACCTGAAACTTTTTAACATTAATTAATTAACATTACACTGGGAGGGAAAATGGCTAATTGAGCCTAATTTGGACATTTCCACTTGAGGTGTACTCACTTTTGTTGCCAAGGTTTAGAGAATAATGGCTGTGTGCTGAGTTATTTTGAGAACATAAAACAATGTTATGCAAGTTGTGTCACATGAAAAGATATAACAAAATGTGAGGGGTGTACTCACTTATGTGAAATACTGTAGGTAGGCAATAGATGCCCCAGGTAGATGGATAGTAGATGCCCAAGGTAGGTTGGTAGCTAGTAGATGCCCTATTGGATTATTAACTTTTTTGCCATGCACTTTCATCTGGATTAATTCCAGCTCCTATATTATGACGTTACAGTACAGTGGTCCCTCAACATATGATGGTAATTCGTGCCAAACGACCCATTGTTTGTCGAATCCATCGTATGTTGAGGGATCCGTGCAATGTAAAGTATAGGAAGTTACACTCACCTGTCCCCGCCGCTCCGGACCGCGTCCTCACCGCTCCCGATGCTGTCCCAGGGGCTCCCGATGCTGTCTGGCTGCTCCGGTGTCTTCTTCGGGATCCTCCGGCTTCTTCTGCATCTTCTGCAGGGTCCGGGCCTCGCTTTCTGGTGACGTTATTACGCTGCTGCGACGGCACGGCGTGCTCACTGAAGTAATAATACGACGCTGGAAAGCGAGGCCCGGACCCTGGAGAAGATACAGAAGACTCCGGAGGATCGCAAAGTGGACCCGGAGCAGCGGGGATATGTAAGTGAACCTGTCCGGGATGCTTAAACTGCTATCCGACAGCAGCTTAAGCATTTTGCGCTGTCGGATAGCAGTTAATGCGATGGCCCCGCATGTCGGGGGGGGGGGGGGGTTACTGTATAACTAAACAGATACTGCTTGCACTGTCCCATTGCCCCACTTTCATTGTCAATTGTTGAAGTGCAATATCACTGTTTATATTTTATATTTTTTGTATTTTATACCATTGTAAACATTTTATCTAGTGACCAGTCTGCGACAAGGGCCCTGCCGCAGACCTCACATCATTTTCTAAATAAATGTCATTATTTTATGCTATTTTAGACATGTTTTTTCTTTCTCTTCTTTCCAATTTTTGACCATATATCTTTTACTCTTACCTAGCCTAGCAGGACTCCCTTTTTATACAGCTAGTAGATGCCCACAGTTGGTACGTAGTAGATGCCCCAGGTACGTAGGTAGGTAGATGTGCCATATAGTAATCTGGTAGATGACCCAGAAAGGTAGGTAAGTAGTAAATGCTGTAGGTAGATTCGTAGTAGATGCCCCTGTTAGGTAGATAGCTAGTAGATGCCCCAAGTAGGGAGGTAGATAGCTCCAGGTAGAGAGCAACCCTCTTTCCCCCCAATTATGTAGATTACCAGCATAGATCCCCTGCAAAAAAATTCCACTCACCTTCCCTATGCTCTCGCACTGAGGCCTTTTCCTCCATCCTTGGTCCACTGCAGGACTTCTCCTACAAGCCCCTCGCAGTGTTAAGAGCAGGGATTCCTGTTCCCTTCGTCTGTACCGTACTGTGAGTGGCTATGCATACATTGTGCACATTTACCTTTCTAAGGGGGCCATGAAGTTCCGTTTGGAAAGCAAAGGCCTTTTGCCCCATGTTAAATTTGGCCCTGCCTATGATGTCTGCCACTTAGTGGCATCTGTTACCTACATAGGGTCCCATATTAAAAAGAAAAAAAGGTTATATATATACGCAGTTTAGGACGGAGCAATTTTTTGCAATTCTGACCACTGTCACCTTATGCATTAATAACTCTGGGATGCTTTTACCGATTATTCTGATTCTGAGATTGTTTTTTCATTACATATTCTACTTTATTTTAGTGGTAAATTTTCGTCGTTACTTGCATCCTTTCTTGGTGAAAACTCCCCAAATTTCATGAAATGTATTTATTTATTTATTTTTTTACTTTGAAACTCTCTGCTTGTAAGGAAAATGGATATTCCAAATAAATTTTATGTTGGCATCATAAAATGGACATATTTTTACTTTTTGAAAACAAAGTATAGCAGCTTCAAAAGTATAGCAGCAATTTTCAACATTTTCATGAAAATTGCAAAATCTGAAGGGACAGATGTTACAGAACTACAACTCCCAGCATGCCTGGGCAGTCTAGGCATGCTGTGAGTTGTAATTTTGCAACATCTGGAGGGCTACCGTTTGGGCACCACTGTAATAGTGGTCTCCAAACTGTGACCCTCCAGATTTTGCAAAACTACAACTCCCAGCATGCCTTTGGCTGTCTGGGCATGCTGGGAGTTGCAGTTTGGCAACCACTAGGAAGGCAGTAGTAAAGATCGCTTTACTGCCCCCTTCCTTGATGCTCCACGCCGTCGCCACCCTACCTGTGCTGCTGATCTCTGCTGATGCCACCGATGATCGCCGATCCCCACCGCATCTTCTTTACAGGTACCGGCCGTCATCTTCTCCCCCTCGTTCTGCCCGACATCCAGGGGTGGGCAGAGCGGGGGTTTCCATGGCAACCCCCCCCCCCCCATCATCAACTGACATTGGTCAGTACTCATTGCTGACTAATGGCAGGGGATAGGAGGGGGTGGCACCAATGCAACCTCACTCCTATCCCTTAGGATGATCAGGGCTGTCACTTACAGCTCCGATCATCCCTATTTTCCGGGCGATCAGGTCACCAGAGACCCGATCAGCCCGGAATAGCAGAAAATCTCATGTCTGAATTGACATGTGATTTCCTGTGATCGCCAACATGGGGGGTTCCCAGGACCCCCTTTGGCGATGTGCCGGGATGCCTGCTGAATGATTTCAGCAGGCATCCCGGTCCGGTCCCCGACCGGCTAGCGACGGGGACCAGAATTCCCACGAGCGTATCCATACGCCCTACGTCCTGAACAGGTTAAGGACTCAGTCCATTTTCACCTTAAAGGGGTTATCCAGGAAATTATTTTTTTTATAAATCAACTGGCTCCAGAAAGATAAACAGATTTGTTAATTACTTCTATTAAAAAAATCTTAATCCTTTCAGTACTTATGAGCTTCTGAAGTTAAGGTTGTTCTTTTCTTTCTAAGTCTTCTCTGATGACACCTGTCTCGGGAAACGCCCAGTTTAGAAACAAATCTCCATAGCAAACCTCTTCTAAACTGGGCGTTTCCCGAGACAGGTGTCATCAGAGAGCACTTAGACAGAAAAGAACAACCTTAACTTCAGAAGCTCATAAGTACTGAAAGAATTAAGATTTTTTTTAATAGAAGTAATTTACATATCTGTTTAACTTTCTGGAGCTAGTTGATATATATAAAAAAGTTTTTTCCTGGAATACCCCTTTAAGGTGAAAATGGGCTGAGTCCTTAACCTGTTCAGGATGCAGGGCGTATGCATACACCCTGCATCCCGAGTCCTTAAGGACGTAGGGCGTATGGATACGCCCGTGGGAATTCTGGTCCCTGTCCCTAGCCAGACTGGGATGCCTGCTGAAATCATTCAGTAGGCATCCCGGCACATCGCTGAAGGGGGTCCTGAGACCCCCCCCCCCCATGTCGGCGATCACAGGAAATAGCATGTCAATTCAGACATGCGATTTTCTGCTATTCGGGGCTGATCGGGTCTCTGGTGCCTTGGGCCCTTTTTTGCAATTCTGACCACTGTCACTTTATGCATTAATAAGTCTGGAATGCTTTTACCGATTATTCTGATTCCGAGATAGTTTTTTCGTTACATATTCTACTTTAACATAGTGGTAAATGTTTGTCGTTATTTGCATCCTTTCTTGGTGAAAAATCCCAACATTTCATGAAAATGTAAAACATTTTGCATTTTTCTAACTTTGAAACTCTCTGCTTGTAAGGAAAATGGATATTCCAAATACATTTCATATTTATTCACAAATGCAATATGTCTACTTTATGTTGGCATCATAAAGTTGACATGTTTTTACTTTTGGAAGACATCAGAGGGCTTCAAAGTATAGCAGCAATTTTCAAAATTTTCATGAAAATTTTAAAATCTGAATTTTTCAGGGACCAGTTAAGTTTGAAGTGGATTTGAGGGGCCTTTCTGTGAGAAATACCCCATAAATGACCCCATTATAGAAACTACACCCCTCAAAGCATTCAAAATGACATTCAAAAAGTTTGTTAACCCTTTAGGTGTTTCACAAGAATGTCAGCAAAGTGGAGGAGAAAAATCAAAATCTGCTTTTTTTACACTAACATTTTCTTGTAGCCCCATTTTTTTCGTTTTTAAAAGTGGTATTAGGTGAAAAAAAAGTAGTATGGAAATACCTCATATGTTGACATAATGCAGGCTCACAACATGACTCAAGAGGGAAAGAGCAACTGTGGGATTTTTGAAAACGAATTTTGCTGTCATGGTTTTTGAGGGCCATGTTGCATTTAGGAAGCCCCCATGGTGCCAGAACAGCAAAAAAACAAAAAAACAAAAAAAAAAAAACACAAGGCATACTATTTTAGAAACTACACCCCTCAAGTAACGTAACAAGGGGTATAATGAGCCTTAACACCTCACAGGTGTTTGACGACTTTGCGTTGAAGTTGGATGCGAAAATGGAAAATTAGATTTTTAACACTGAAATTATGGTATTACTCCAAATTTTTCATTTTTACAAGGGATAATAGGAGAAATGTGCCCCCAAAATGTGAAGCCCAATTTCTCCCGATTAAGACAATGCGCCATTTGTGGATGTTAAGTGCTCTGCTGGCGCACTACAGGTCTCAAAACAGAAGGAGCGCCATTGGTCTTTTGAAGAGAGAATTTTGCTGAAATTGAAGTGTGGGGCTATGTGCTTGTACAAACCTCCCATGGTGCCAATACAGAAGAAACCCCCCACATGTGACACCATTTTGGAAACTAGACCCCTCCAGGAACGTAACAAGGGTTAGAGTGAGTACTTACACCTCACAGATTTTTTGAACAGTGGGCCATAAAAGTGAAAAAATAGATTTTTAACACTAAAATGATGGTGTTACTCCAAATTTTTCATTTTCAAATGGTGTAATAGGAGAAAATGGACCCCAAAGTTTGAAGCTCAATTTCTCCCGATTAAGAAAATGCCCCATATGTGGATGTTAAGTGCTCTGCTGGTGCACTACAGGTCTCAGAACAGAAGAAGCGCCATTGTTCTTTTGAAGAGAGAATTTTGCTGAAATTGAAGTTGGGGGTCATGTACATTTTTAAACCTCCCATGAAGCCAGAACAGCAGAAACCCCCCCACATGTGATACCATTTTGGAATCTAGGCCCCTCCAGGAATGTAACAAGGGTTATAGTGAGTACGTACACCTCACAGGTTTTTTGAACAGTGGGCCGTAAAAGTGCAAAATTAGATTTTTAATACTAAATTGCTGGTATTAACCAATTTTTTTTTGTTTCACAAGTAGTAAGAGAAAAAAAAAGCTCCACAACATTTGTAGCCCGATTTCTCCAGAATAAGGATATACCCCATATATGGCGGTAAAGCACTATGCGGGTGCAAAACAGGGCTTAGGAGGGGGACAGCACCGATGAGATTTGAGGCCTTAAGTGGTGCTTCACACTGTAATGGTTGAGGTTCTGATGTAAAATCTAAAAAAAAAATCCCCGGCAAGTGACCACAATTTTGAAACTACACCCCTCAAGGAAGGTAACAAGGGTTACAGTGAGTACTTATACCTCACAGGTTTTTTGAACAGAGGAACGTAAATTGAAAAATTTGATTTTTTTACACTAAAATGCTGGGGTTACCGAATTGTTTACATTTTTACAAGGGGTAATTGGAGAAATCGGGTAATATATTTTGGAGGGCTTTTTCTCCTGACTATGGAAACACATCCACATGGGGTAACGTGCTGGGTGGGCGCACAACAAGGCTCAGAAGTCATAGAGGTCTGTTTGCATTTGAGGCCTATGGCATATCAGTAGCTGACGGTTACATACATTCAGAGGAAAATACAAAAATGAAACACCCAAATGTGACACCATTACAGAAAGTACCCACCCTGAGGAATAGGTATAGGGGTAAAGAGGATATTTTGAATGCACGGTTGTTTCCTAAATTTATTTTCCAGGAAAGGATGAAGGGTAGCTTTTGAAAATTGCAATTTTCAACCTATACTCTGCTTCATCTTTCTGGGAACAACTAACATGTAACTTCAAATTGTCGCCTGGAAATACGACAGCTCACGAGCGAGAACTCTTTACATTGGAGGCCGATGTTTCTTACGGACCTAACAGTTACATACATTCAGAGGAAAATATAAGAAAGGAACACCCACATGTGAGATTATTACAAACCGTACACCCCCTAGGGAAGGTGTATAGGGGTGAAGTGGAGATTTGGAACAGATGGGTGTTCCCTAAATTTATTTTCCAGGAATGGATGAAGTGTACTATGGGGGGGAATTGCAACTTTAACCCCTTAAGGACCAAGGGCATACAGGTACGCCCTTGGTCCTGCTCTCCTGATATAACGCGGGGTTACACAGTAACCCCGCGTCATATCATGGCGGGCCCGGCGTCATAGTGAAGCCGGGACACGCCTCTAATAGCGCGCAGTGCCGATCGCGGTGCCGCGTGCTATTAACCCTTTAGCCGCGCGCTCAGAGCTGAGCCGCGCGGCTAAAAGTGAAAGTGAAAGTGGCCGGCTAGCTCAGTCGGGCTGTTCGGGATAGCCGCGGCTAATCGCGGCATCCCGAACAGCTGACAGGACAGCGGGAGGGCCCCTACCTGCCTCCTCGCTGTCCGATCGCCGAATGACTGCTCAGTGCCTGAGATCCAGGCATAAGCAGTCATGTGGCAGAATCGTTGATCACTGGTTTCTTATGAGAAACCAGTGATCAATGATGAAGATCACACTGGACCTATAACACTGCAAAAAAAAAAGTGAAAAAAAAGGGAATAAAGATCATTTAACTTCTCCCCTATTAAAAGTTTGAATCACCCCCCTTTTCCAATAAAAAAAAACAGTGTAAATAAAAATAAAAATAAACATATATGGTATCACCGCGTGCGGAAATGTCCGAATTATAAAAATATATCATTAATTAAACCGCTCGGTCAATGGCGTGCGCGCAAAAAAATTCCAAAGTCCAAAATAGTGCATTTTTGGTCACTTTTTATATCATTTAAAAATGAATAAAAAGCGATCAATAAGTCCTATCAATGCAAAAATGTTACCGTTAAAAACTTCAGATCATGGCGCAAAAAATGAGCCCTCATACCGCCCCATACACGGAAAAATTAAAAAGTTATAGGGGTCAGAAGATGACAATTTTAACCATATAAATTTTCCTGCATGTAGTTATGATTTTTTCCAGAAGTCCGACAAAATCAAACCTATATAAGTAGGGTATCATTTTAATTGTATGGACCTACAGAACAAAGATAAAGTGTCATTTTTACCGAAAAATGTACTACGTAGAAACGGAAGCCCCCAAAAGTTACAAAACTGCGTTTTTTTTTTCAATTTTGTCGCACAATGATTTTTTTTCCCGTTTAGATTTTTGGGCAAAATGACTGACGTCATTACAAATTAGAATTGGTGGCGCAAAAAATAAGCCATCATATGGATTTTTAGGTGCAAAATTGAAAGAGTTATGATTTTTTAAAGGCAAGGAGCAAAAAACGAAAATGCAAAAACGGAAAAAACCCCGGTCCTTAAGGGGTTAATACTAATATGCCAATTCCCAGAATGATGACCCAGAGTATAGCCGAAATTAAAAATTATGCCTGCCCCAAACCCTATGCTCTGGATCATCATTCTGGGAATGTGATGTGTTTGGCTGTCCCTAACCCGTTACCTCAAATGCGCACCCCACTCAGGTGGGGAGAGAGGGCTGCGCATTTGATGCAACTGCAAACCCCCAATGCTGTTGACTGTTTCCCATGACCCATTTTTGGGGGGAGAAAAAAAGATATCAGGGGTATTGGGAAAGAGGTTTTGTGATTTTTTTTTTTTTTTTTTTTTGGGAGGGGGGGGGGGTTGTTTTGGTTTCAAAATCTGGAAAACAATGTAGTCCAGAATACAATCGGGCTTGAGGAGCGGTCCCACGGTACCTTGCACAGAGACAGGGCTGCTGCCGTTCCCATGAATTGTGGTGAGCATAAGGAAATCCCTCTTGTCCTTATACCTGACCAGCAACAGGTTTTCATGGGAAAAGGCACGGAACTAACCCTGGGGGATAGGAGTCTGCCGGGGATAGGAAGGAAGGCCCCTTTGATTCTTCCGGACTGTCCCTCAAGCGAGCGTGGATCTGGTGGGGAGGGATGTGAAGAGAGGGATACTAGTGTAAAAGTTATCCAAAAGTCATCTAGCAATGGGTGCATAAGGCCCCAAACGATTTTCCTGCTAACACCCAGAGTGGGGGGACATTCTGGGGGTTCAATACGGGAATCTAGTCCCTCATACACCATAAACTTGCAAGTGTACCCTGAGGTACTCTCGCAAAGTTTATACATCTTCACGCCATACTGCGCTCGCTTGATAGGGATTTATTGCCGGAAGCTGAGTCTCCCCTTAAAGCTGATGAGAGACTCATCAATAGCGACCTCCCTTCCAGGGACATAGGCCTCCCAAAATTTGGACGCGAAGTGATTGATGACCGGCCTGATTTTATACACGCGGTCATACGCTGGATCAGTTCGGGGGAGACATGCTGCATTATCAGCATAATGTAAACATTTCCGAATGGCCTCGAACCTGGGATGTGTCATGGCCATATTGTAGAGCGGGGTCTGGTAAAGGATGTCCCCACTCCCATATTGCCGGACACTGGGTTTCTTGACCAGGCCCATATTCAGCACGAGGCCCAAAATGTCCTCATTTCGGCTGCATCGACTGGGAACCAGCCACCGGGCCTAGCCAAGTATGAGCCCGGGTGTGCGGCGATGAAGAGTTGGGCGTACAGGTTCATCTGCTCAACCATTAGATTGACAAAGTCATCACTGGAAAAAAAAAAAAACTGAAATAGTCCATTTCAGTGAACCTGACAATGTCAATCTTGATTCCTGAGTCGCCAACAAACTCAGGAATCACGGGCTCGTGGTCCGCTGGCTGAGTCCAGACAAGTTCACCAGTGCGAGGCACCAGAGAACTTGGCTGGGGGGCTTGACTAGTATGAGCGCCAGGGGGGCCTAATACTGGCATGGGGCACAGGGTCAGGAGCAGAGGAGTTCTGCGGACCCGCTTGGCGGCTCATCATCAGAACTAGTTGATGAGGAGGATGAGGTGGGGTCTTCCTCATCCTCTGAGGCGCTTTCAGTGTCGGAGGCAAGTATGGCATATGCCTCCTCTGCTGAAAACGCCCTGTGGGCCATTTCCCTACTCTAATGGGAGTGAAGTGGAAATATGTGGGGGGGAAACTTTATTTGTGTACGTGCAACGTGTGGTGTTGTGCAATAATACCTCCCTAACCCGCCCTAACCTAACTAACTTAACGCGCCCTAACAGAAAAAATATAAAATAAAAAGGGGAAAATAACTTTAAAAAAAAAGGACTTCTAGCGTAAAAAAAAGCCCTGCCCAAAAAAAAAGCATGTACCTAATCAGTGGTGTGCGCACTGAATCGCCCTTGGTGGCGGCAGGGAGCGCAGAAGTCAGTGGGAGGTTCCGGCCACTAAGCCCAGAATAGTGGCTGGTGGCACGCACACAGACCCCCACACAAAATACCCGAAAAATAAAATAATAAAATGCTTAACCCCGAAAAAATGCACCTGCTTGAACCCCCCAAAAAAACACTGATCAGTGATAAATCACTGCTAGCGGTGGGGCAGGCTGCACACAGAGGTACAGTCCATCCACACAGCACAGGCCTGCTACTGGTGGCACGGACCGCCTATAAGTGCAACAAAAAAAAAAAACAAAAAAAAAACTCCTAACTGTCCCTACCTAATCTAAAAGCTTACCCTTACTGCTTTTCTGTGCCAAGGGGCCACAGAAAGGGGGCAAGGGGGTACTTTTTTTTTACTTTTTACACTATGAGGGGGGAGATGGAGGCACGGAGCTCCGTTTGGCACACCAGATCTGAAGAAAATGGTGGGCAGAGTGGAGCAGCGTGCTCCTGATCCCACCTCCCCTGCAGTGATTGGTGCGGTCACTAAGGCCGCCCAATTACTGCTGTACTAGGGGATGACAACAGTGCTGCCCCCCAGTACTGTGTGGATCATGATTGGTGGTGTCTGTTACACCACCTATCATCATCCTTATCTGGGTCCTGGGGTTACATGAGACCCACGTGACCCGGAAGCACTGCAGATCGCTGGTGAGTATTTACCGGCAAACTGCGGCGATCGCCGATATGAGGGGATCTCAGGGTCCCCTCAGGCGATGAGACGGGATGCCTGCTGAATGATTTCAGCAGGCATCCCGTTCCGGTCCCCGCCCGGCGAGCGGTGGTACCCGGAATCGACGAAAATCGCTGGTCTGAATTGAATGCCGACATGGGGTGGTCTCAGGACCTGCATCCTGAAGAGGTTAATTACATGCCCCTCCCTTCCCCCCTCTAATTACACCCCCTCCCCACCCTTAATTACACCGCCTCCCTCCCCACCCTTAATTACACCCCTACCTCCCCCTCCTTAATTACACCCCCTATCTCCCCCCCCTTAATTACACCCCCTCCCTTCATATAGAATTACTTACTTACATTTTGATGATGCCTCCGTCCGACCGCTGGTGATGGATCCTTGCGCTCCTTTAAAAGATCCGTGAAGGCAGCGTCAGCGTTGTGACGTCACGTTGCTCGCCCCCGCAACACTCCTCCCAATGCTGCTCTACTCCACAGATGCCGGTGCCGGGCGGAAAAGCATCCCCCTCCTAGTCACATTCTCCCCCCCCCCCCATGTCACATTCTCCCCTATGTCACATGTCCATTTCATGCCATATTCTCCCCCATGTCATTTCACATTCTCCCCCATGTCACATTCTCCTCCCCCATGTCTCATCTCCCGGTAGTTAGGTTGGAAGGTGTGTAGGCAGGTAGTCCCCTCAGACTGGACCCCCCTCCCCTGTAGGCAGGTAGTCCCCCCAGAGTAGCCCCCTCAGTAGGCAGGTAGTACCGCCATATTAGACCCCCCCTCCCAGCAAGCAGGTACCACCCCCAGATTAGATACCCCCCAGTAGGCAGGTAGTACCCCCAGATTAACCCCCTTCCCCCAAGTAGACAGGTAGTATCCACTGATCAATCCCCTCCAGTAGACCGGTAGTACCCCAAGATTAACCCCCCCAGTAGGCAGGTAGTACCCCCAGATTAGACTCCCCAGTAGGCAGGTAGTACCCCCAGATTAGACCCCCCGGTAGACAGGTAGCATCCCCAGATGAGACCCCCCCAGGAGACAGGTAGTACCAGCAGATTAAGCCCCTTCCCCCCCCCCCCCCCCGAGTAGACAGGTAGTACCCCCAAATTAACCCCATTCCCCCTCACTAGACAGATAGTACCCCCAAATTACCCCCCCTCCCCCAGTAGGCAGGTAGTACCCCCAGATTAAACCCCCCAGTGGACAGGTAGTACACCCAGATTATCCCCTCCCCCCCAGTAGGCAGGTAGTACCCCCAGATTACCCCCCCCCAGTAGGCAGGTAGTACCCCCAGATTAGACCCCCCAGTAGGCAGGTAGTACCCCCATATGAGACCCCCCCAGTAGGCAGGTAGTACCCCCAGATTAGACCCCCCCCCCAGTAGACAGGTAGTACCACCAGATTAAACCCCCCTCAGTAGGCAGGTAGTACCCCCAGATTAACCCCCCAATAGGCAGGTAGTACCCCCAGATTAGACCCCCCCAGTAGTTAGTACCCCCAGATTACACAGGTAGTACCCCCAGATTAGACAACCCCCCACCCCCAGCTGGTACTTTTGTAGTTGCCGGGGATTTAGGGCAGCACCTTCCCCAAGATAAAAGCTGGCCGACAGGGCTGAACAGGGATATTTCCAGATTGCCCAATAGGCCAGTCAAGCCCGTGTTACTGTACAGGGCAGGAGGAAATGCTTGGTGTGCCCGATGGCCAGTCCAGCCCTGGGGGGGGTGACTCTGTCATGGCACCCCCCTTGTGAGTGGCACCCGGGTGCCCCCCCCCCCCTTGGTACACCACTGCCTGCACAGGATTTGTAGCTGAAGATTTAATGCAGTGTTCAGTCATTTAGTTTACATTGAAATCTGCAGCATAAAATCTGAAAATTTTAATCCTGTGCATCAAATATACACAGGATACTGTACATGTGACTACACCCTAAAGAAGATTTCCCTATAGGTTTGAGGGCCTATGGAGCTAAGGTGCAGTTACCCAGCTCCACCACTATACAATGAACGGCTTCCGACTCTTTTCACTGTGTAATGTGGGGAGCTGAACAACTGATCTATGTGGTGCCGGAAGATGACTTATCCTGTGAAGACCTATTTAAACTAGTGTTCAATAATGGAAAGCGGATTAAATGTAGTCATTAAATGACTGCATTTGGACCATTGAAATAAGTGGTGCTGCAGTATACCACAAAATGCAGAGGTAGATACAGTAAGAGTTTTGATAAGAAACAGCAGGTGGAACTATTATTCCCAGACCATGTAGTGACACAAGCATTTTTTTTTATTACATGTAAATATAAGAAATGTTCCTAAATTAAAGCTAAATTTAACTATAAAAAATATACTTCTTAGGATGACCCCTAACATAAAACAGCATAACCAGCTAAAAATATCCGCTTTAAGCAAGATGTGACCCTGATAAATTTATTTAATTTGGCAAGGACTGTTCAAGAGTTTCATGGTGTAAAGTATATCCTGGACTAACCTCACCAAAAGACTGAGAAGAGTGTAATTATGTCTTGAGACACCAGTTAATAATATACATACTGTACATGGAGACCTTCCAGAAATGTGGAGCCTGGTGTAGAAGTGATAGAGGAGCTTTAATAAACCTGCGATCTATCACCCTGTGAGACACCGTCAAGGCGGCCACCCAGCGTCTTAATGCAATGCTCAACCCAAACATATAGGTGCTGAGCTCACCCGTCTCTGTGCTTATTGAAAGGTTTACAGTCCTGGTGTTTATGTCAATGTGATGACAAAAATGACTAAATAAGAGACATTGAACTAGTGCAGTTGGCTTTGATACTTTATAATCGGTCCTTAAAGTCTAGAGGAATGTTGGGGGTTAATTGAACATGTTGCAGCCATGGATACAACAATGAAGCTAATGACAAAAAGAAGATTTACTAATAAATCACTCAATGACTTCCCTATCTGAGAGGAATCTATGGCTCTGTTCATCCTGAGCTCCCTGTTAATAAAAAGAAACAATAGTTTCTACTGTGGTGACACGGGGGTGCAAGTGATACTTGTCAGGTTGTTACACCAGGGCACCGTTAGCCAATACGCGGTCCCAGGTTATGGATAACTGTCTTTTACTGATGCAGTAGTAGTATAGAGCAGAGTAGAAGGGATGCAGTGTAACCCTTGGGAGCCCGGTTGCCTTGCTGGGACTTATGGTGCTTTTCACCTACTTGAATTAGATAGACTTGAGACTTGAAACTTCAAGATTAAGAGATATCCCACACTGACTAGGGTTCTGCTAAGGTCCAATTTTACTTACACCGCCAGGGTATGATTCACCAACTCCTGTATGGGGAACACTTGCAGAATGGCGGGGTTGATTTGATGAAGAGCTTTATGTGGTGAGCCACGGGGGTGCAATTTGAGGTGTAGGGGCAGATGGTGTTGCCCAGGTGTAGATGTGTTAACCCCTTAGTGTTCGTGATGCCAGGGTGTGGTTTCCCTGTGTAACCACCCGAAGGTAATCCTGTTAGACCTAGGTTAGGCAGAGGTAAATAATAGTCCAAGGCTAGGTTAAGGTTAACGGTAGCTTTACTGAGTTTGAACAGGTATAACAGTCTTTACAGGGCAATAAGGTTCCCAGAGAGGTGACCAGTAACACGAGGGACCTCGCAGCTTGCTGGGACTTGCAGTGACTTGACAGACTCTAGCACAGCCACGTTGACTATAACTAACTTGACTTGACTGAAGATAGTGACAGCAGACATAGATGACTTACAAGACGGTTTGTGTTCAGACATGGCTATTGGATTTGGTTGTGTTTTGACAGTTCTATGTTCCCCGAATAGGGAATAGTTAAAGCCTTTGGCTTTCTATCCAATAGCTCTTAGGGTGTGTCTACATAAGATCAGCTCAGTCTAGCCTCTGAGCTGGTGATTACAGATTTACATCTTGACTTCCTGTCCTGTCTTGCTGCTATTATGCTTGACATGCTGCTATGGAGCTTTTGGTAAAACACTCCTTGTTTGAGCTTTTTATCTACCATCTCTGTTTTAGCATGCATTTCTCTTTGATATGTTCTGGGCTTTTACCCATGGTTAGTTAGCATGCTCATAGTAGATTTTAATCCGTGTTTGTATAGTCGGTTTTAGGATTTGTATGTCCTTTCTGCTATGTATCTGTTAACACTGAGTTTTCTCTTGTATCCATTTTCTGTGTTTCTATAACTAGATATCCCTGTTACCGGTCCATGGGGACTCTGGAAGATTGATCCTGTGTCTACTGGAGGTTTTCTGAAGGATTGCTATTATTCCTGTCTTGTGTTCAATGTGAACAGTGTTCTATAATTATTTCCTGTTTTGGGTTCAGTGTGTACAGTGTTCTATAATTATCCTGTTGTATCCGTTTTTCTGAGTTTTAACTAGGTATCCCTGTTACCTGCCCATGTGGACTCTGGGAGATTAATTCCTGTGGTCTACTGGGGGTTTAGGGATTGTGAGCATGTCAGTTTAGCGATAGATCCCGTTTACCTTTGTGTTGGGTTGCTCAGAGGGTATTGTTATTCCTGTGTCTACCGGAGGTTTTCTAGGGGATTATGCTATATTTCTGTCTGTTCCTGGAGTCTGTTTAGACTCATCCATTTTCCTGTCTTATATTCAGTGTGAACAGTGTTCTATAATCTGGAGTCTTTGCTGACTCATTTATTTTCCTGTCTTGTGTTCAGTGTGAACAGTGTTCTATAATTGTATCCTGTTGTATGTTTTTCTGAGTTGTAACTAGGCATCCCTGTTACCGCTCCATGGGGACATTCCTGTGTCTACTGGAGGTTCTGAGGGATAGCGATTATTCCTGGTTAGCAATAGATCCCATTTACATTTGTGTGGGGGACTCAGAGGGTATTGTTATTTCTGTGTTTACCGGAGGTTTTCTAGGGGATTAAGCACTTATTCCTGTTTGTTCCTGGAGTCTGTTCAGGCTCATCTGTTCTTTTCTGGTGTTTTGAACTCTATTTGTTTATTAGTTCATTATTCAGATCTTTGTAGTTTTGTACATACACTGATCATAGAGTACATGATCACATAACTAGTGTTTTCCTCTGTGCTTTACCATTGGTCTATAGTGTCCTCTGTGCTGCTTACTGATCTGTGTCCTCTGAACTTAATCTGTTTTGGGTTTCTTATCTGAGTCCAGTCATTATAGAGTTCTATGTTTCTGTTATGTTTCTGGCTTGTGATCGACATATTAGTATATGTTTTTAAGGCCACTGCCCTTTAGCTCAGGGAGGGAACGGCGCCTAGTTGTCAATCCACATTTTGGGTGGATGGGCAAATAGGCAGGGAGAGTGGTTTTAGAGGCCGTTTAGGGCTCACTCTCCCTGTCCCCTGGTTGGTTCCTGACAACTGGCTGCAATTTAGGACTGAGGCCTCCAGGTGTGCTGGACATTGGCTCTGAGATGTCTGGACTGGACTTGACCTCAGGATCTAAGAGAGTGATTGTAGTACCTTCCCTCTTATAAAGGGGGGCTGAGCAAGGAGCCCATAGGCTAACTGTGGGTCGTCTGGTGCTCTCTGGGTAACAAAACATATGACTTAAACATGTGACAAACATGATAAATGTGACTAACAATCATGTGACCATATCAAAGGTCCTTTAGCCTTAGTACATAACTTATTCACATTATGGGGGAACACTGCAGGTGAGCCCTGATGGCGTACAGGGACTCAGCCTGACAGGACTCTAGAAGCATATCCCAGAGTGGGACATCACATTTTCTTTAGGCTTCCCTTGGGATCACCTCACACTTCTCCCAACTCCTTTCCACACTGTAGCTCACATGAAGCTCTGCACAAAGACTGGGGCAACTCCTTCCCTTACATTGTATACAATTTGGGGGTTCTCATTGGGTAACAGGGTCACCTGGTTACTCTGCATCTCTCTTCTTAAGGGTACAGTACACAGATAATACCATCATATAGTAAATGCAGCAAAGTGCATAAACACAGTAAACAATAGAACAGTAGGCTCACCACAGGAGCAGCAGGCATACCCGAGGAGATCCGCAGCCCACAGGACAGCCTTTGGTGCTGGGATACCACACTACCCTTGCATCCAAATAATCTGACTAAGCAGAGTGGCTTGGTGCCACTCACCTACAATGGGACCCAGCACCTAGGACACATGCCTACAAGCCCATTTCTTACATAATAAAAAAAAAGAGGACTGTAATTCTGTACATCAACATGGATTTACATGCCATTTAGTCTGGAAAGCTTGGTGACACATGCATTAGTGCTGTAATGTTTGCCAGTAGCTATCACCTCTAGAAGAGAATAAAGTAAATAAGGAGTAATGTCCCTCAACATAGGCCAACAGGAGGCATCAAACAAGTGTCAATCTTGCTGACCAGTGGTTGTCTACCAAGCCTTCACAAGGCTCAATCTATTGTGCGGCCATTTAAATACATCATTATCGGCCGCACATCCCCTATTTAGACAGGGCAATGTGTGGCCAATGACAATGATTTTATTGGCCACACAAAAGGGACGATCAGCCGAAGAATGAGCATTCTCTGGTTAGGCGGCTGATCACTGGCCAGTGTTCCTACAAAGACTAACTTATCAGCTCATGTAAAATGGCCTTTACCTAAAAGAAAAAAATGTAAAGTATAGTGACAGATATAAATACATTAACCCCTCACCCTCCAGAGCCTAGCAGTACACGGTATACAACATCATAGTTTTCCAAATTTCTTTGTTACATTTGGCTCTTTTAGTGCAGATATTGCCTTTCTTTGTTTGATACAGTGCTGTCCAACTTCCTGACATCTTTATATTGTGTGTTTCTGTTTTACTCCGCAGATGACTGGAATTCTGAGAGAGCTGAAAGGATTATCTTACAGGTGATGTGGGGTCACCTAGCTCCCCCCTCTTTGCTCTGTGGCAGGTGGGTGGAGTTCGCGGTTGTTTGGATACTTTCCTTCCCTACAGTGGAATACATGCAAAAGAGGCCAAATGATGCAGTAGGTGTTATCTACATTCCTATGTAACACCACAGATAACAAACAGTAATATATCTCTAATATCCATAATTGTTGCCTTTAGTGTAATGTAACAACTGTGACTGGACTGTAGAATCAAACAGTACATTCAGAAAAGTTTCAGACCCTTTTACTTGTTTTCATATTTTGTTATTTTGCCTTTTTTTTTTAATTAAAAACAAAAATAAAGTCCCCTTTTTCTGTTCTCAATACCCCATAATGACAAATTGAAAACAGAATGTAAGAAATCTTTCTTAATTTATTGAAAACAAAAACTTAAATATTGCATTGACATAAGTATCCAGACCCTGTACTCAGCACTTAATTGAAGCACCATTTGCAGCGATTACAGTCGCCATAAGGTTTACACACCTGGATTTGGGGATTTTCTGCCATTCTTCCCTGATGATCCTCTCAAGCTCTATTAGGTTAAATGGGAACAGTCAGTGGAAGCCATTTTAGGGTCTCTCAAGAGATGGTCAATTGGATTCATCAGGGCTCTAGCTGGGCCACTCAATCTTCAGCCCATTTTTAAGTCAAGGAAACTCTGGATCAGGATTCAATAAAGGGGTATTCCAGCATCTAAAATTGTATCCCCTTTGCACAGAATAGGGTATAAGTGTGTAATCCCAGGGGTCCGACTCTCCTTGCTGCATGAAGTGGTGTAGTCTCCAGCGCTCCCATATACAATGAATGGAGTGTGAGCCAGTCCCACCTCTCCATGCAGCAGGGAGAACCAGGGCCCCATTCTGGAGATCGCAAGAGGTTTCAGAGGTTGGATCCCTGTGATTAGACACTTCTCCCCTATCCTATGAACAGGAAATACATTAAGGGTTGGAATACACCTTTAAGAGTACAGTGGGGATCAAAAGTTTGGGCACCGCAGGTAAAAATTTGTATTAATGTGCATAAAGAAGCCAAGCCAAAATAACAGAAAACAAAAAAATGGTGTCTGCAAAAGTTTGGGCACCCTGCAGAGTTAATATCTTGTACTGCCCCCTTTGGCAAATATCACAGCTTGTAAACACTTTTTGTAGTCAGCCAAGAGTCTTTCAATTCTTGTTTGAGGTATCTTTGCCCATTCTTCCTTACAAAAGTCTTCCAGTTCTTTGAGATTTCTGGGCTGCCTGTCACGCACTGCTCTTTTATGGTCTATCCATAGATTTTCAATTATGTTGAGGTTAGGAGATTGTGATGGCCATGGCAAAACCTTCAGTTTACGCCTCTTGATGTAATCCCCTGTGGATTTCGAGGTGTGTTATTGAATACATTTTTCCTTCTACTCATGAGATGTTCCCTGTGCCACTGGCTGCAATACAACCCCAAAGCATGATTGATCCACCCCCATGCTTAACAGTTGGACAGAGGTTATTTTCATTAAATTCTGTTCCCCTTCTTCTCCAAACGTACCTTTGCTCATTGCGGCCAAAAAGTTAAATTTTAACCTCATTGGTCCACAGAACTTTTCCAAAATGCATCAGGCTTGTCTATATGTTCATTTGCAAAGTTCAAACGCTGATTTTTGTGGTGAGGACGTAGAAGAGGTTTTCTTCTGTCGACTCTTCCATGAAGACCATATTTGTACAAGTATCTCTTTATAGTGGAATAGTGTACCACAACTCCATTTTGAATAGTTTTTCTCACAATCCTGCAAGCTGTTCTGTCTGATATTTTTTTTGGTCTTCCAGATCTTGCTTTAACTTCCACTGTTCCTGATGACTGCCATTTCTTAATTACATTCTGAACAGAGGATATTGACATCTGAAAACGTTTTGCTATCTTCTTATAGCCTTCTCCAACTTTGCGAGTGTCAAGTATTTTCAGTTTGAAATTTTAGAAGAACCCATGGTGCTGATTGTTGGGGCAAGGTCAGATGAGTCTGGGCATTTAAAAACTTTGAGATTGACATCACCTGGTCTTCCCAGTTGATGATTGAGAACAATCCATGACACTGGCAGGTCTCAGCTTTGCAAAGGGGGCAGTGCATGCTATAAATTCTGCAGAGTGCCCAAACTTTTGCAGACTCCATTTTTTTGTTTTCTGTTATTTTGAAAGTGTAAATTATGGAAATAAGATCTAACTTTTGTTGACATATTATAAGAATCTTTCCTTGGCTTCTTTATGCACATTAATACACATTTTTACCTGGGGTGCCCAAACTTTTGATCCCCACTGTATCTCTGTATTTTGCTACATTCATCATTCATTTGTCACTCAGCCCTGTCCAGTCTCCCTGTCATAGCCACTGAAAAGCATCCCCACCACATGATGCTGCCCCCACCAAGCTTCACTGTAGGCAGGGGCGTACCTAGAGCATTTGGCTCCCGGCACGGACCCTTTGTTTGGCACCCCCCCATCCGCACCCCCCTTAATTACACCCCCTCCCTCCTCCCAATTACACATCCTCCCTCCACCCCTTAATTACCCACCCACCCTCCCAGCCCTCTAAATTACACCCCATCCCTTCACATAGAATTAATTACTTTCATTTTGATGATGCCACTGGTGATGGATCCTTCCGCTCCTTTAAAAGATCCGTGAAGGTGGCGTCATCATCGTGACGTCACGTTTCGCACCACTGCAACAATCCTCCCCCTGCTGCTCTGACTCCACAGATGCCGGTGCTGGGCAGAAAAGCGTTGCGGTCGCGGTGCAGCAGTGGATGGGGGAGGGGGGTTGCAGGGCCGGACTGGCACAGAAAATAGGCCCAGGCATTTTAGACTAAGCAGCCCACATCGGTAATGGGTGTGGCTATGTCAAAGCGGAGCCAAAAAGGGGAGGGACCGCATGTCAATCATAGTTGGTTATAATAGGGTACATAGTGAAAAAAAAATATATATATATATGTATATATATATATATATATATATATATATATATATATATATATATATATGTATATCAACACATACACACACATTATAAAATTAGACAGTTACCAAATAACACCCGTATGTAAGGAGGAAATATTATCACCATACATGTTACCATGATACTGTTACTGAGCAAATCCTGTATACTGGGACCAATAAAACCAGTATACAAGGAGAAATGTTATCACCTTACATATTACCATCATACTGGTATGGAGCAAATCCTGTATACAGAGACCAATATTACCAGTATACAAGGAGGAGTATTGTCATCATACATATCATCATCATACTGTTACTGACCAAATCCTGTATACTGAGACCAATATTACCAATAATACAACAGTAAAAAGAAAAATATTACCACCAAACATATTACCATCATACTGTTACTGAACAATTCTGAGACCAATAATCCTTACTAATCTTACCAGTACAAAAAAAAATGGTCAGCATCTCCAAACAAAATCAAAATGTGTGCACAGTGCTAGTTTTGTGTGTTACCAGTAAGAGACAAATAATACTGCCACACCATGACCACCACTACCATTACCACTGACTAGTACCGCTATATTGTTACTGAATAAAATCGTCAATACAAAAGACCAATATCCCCTCATACATTCACCATATAGAGGTAGATACCACCTATGCACTGGATTTGTATACTGTAAGTGATTATATACAGGACCATATAGAAGTATAAACCAGCTGTACACAGTATTTATACCATATAAGGGATTATATAAAGGACCATACTAAGGTACATACCAGCTGTACACAGGATATATGCCATATAAGTGATTACAGCTACATGAAGGAACTCACAGGTCACGTCTTTTCTGATCAGCGTTGTCCTCTTTCCTTTTCTTCCCCGTCCGACTCAAACCGCCATGATGTATTCTTCCAGCCAAAACCTGATCTCTCTTCATTTGAAGAACAAACATCTTAAACTCTGCATTTTTCTAGTGTTCTCCTTAACGCTACACAATCTCCCCATCTATAGGTCTGTAATAATGTACCCCTTGGTGTCCCACTCAGTAAAAGGGCAGGTAGCCAGGTATGTAGGTAGGTAACCGTTTCCCCAAGTATGGTTCCTCTAGCTGTTGCAAAACTACAGCTCCCAGCATGCCCAGACAGCCTCTGGCTGTGGAGTCTTAGTTTTGCACCCTGGTTAAAAAACACTGATGTAGGTAGTTAGGTAGCCAGGTACATAGCTAGTAGTGCTGCACAATATGGGGAAACTGCAATTGAGATTATGGACCTAAATATTGTGATTTTGATACAATAAACAAATGGTGAAATCCTCCCATTTCTTGTCCAATCTACCTCCATTTTACATCTATTCCCCCATTTCATGTCCACTGTTACGCCGAGCGCTCCGGGTTCCCGCCCCTCCCCGGAGCGCTCGCTTCACCTCCTCCGCTGCAGCGCCCCGGTCACGTCCTCTGACCCGGGGCGCTGCGATCCTGCTGCTAGCCGGGATGCGATTCGCGATGCGGGTAGCGCCCGCTCGCGATGCGCACCCCGGCTCTCCTACCTGACTCGCTCCCCGTCTGTTCTGTCCCGGCGCGCGCGGCCCCGCTCCCTAGGGCGCGCGCGCGCCGGGTCTCTGCGATTTAAAGGGCCACTGCGCCGCTGATTGGCGCAGTGGTTCCAATTAGAGTTATCACCTGTGCACTCCCTATATTACCTCACTTCCCTTGCACTCCCTTGCCGGATCTTGTTGCCTTAGTGCCAGTGAAAGCGTTCCTTGTGTGTCCCTTGCCAGTGTTTCCAGACCTTCTGCCGTTGCCCCTGACTACGATCCTTGCTGCCTGCCCCGACCTTCTGCTACGTCCGACCTTGCTTCTGCCTACTCCCTTGTACCGCGCCTATCTTCAGCAGCCAGAGAGGTGAGCCGTTGCTAGTGGATACGACCTGGTCACTACCGCCGCAGCAAGACCATCCCGCTTTGCGGCGGGCTCTGGTGAAAACCAGTAGTGGCTTAGAACCGGTCCACTAGCACGGTCCACGCCAATCCCTCTCTGGCACAGAGGGTCCACTACCTGCCAGCCGGCATCGTGACAGTAGATCCGGCCATGGATCCCGCTGAAGTTCCTCTGCCAGTTGTCGCTGACCTCACCACGGTGGTCGCCCAGCAGTCACAACAGATTGCGCAACAAGGCCAACAGCTGTCTCAACTGACCGTTATGCTACAACAGTTGCTACCACAGCTTCAGCAGTCATCTCCTCCGCCAGCTCCTGCACCTCCTCCGCAGCGAGTGGCCGCTCCTGGGATACGCTTATCCTTGCCGGATAAGTTTGATGGGGACTCTAAGTTTTGCCGTGGCTTCCTTTCCCAATGTTCCCTGCATCTGGAGATGATGTCGGACCTGTTTCCCACTGAAAGGTCTAAGGTGGCGTTCGTAGTCAGTCTTCTGTCCGGAAAAGCCCTGTCATGGGCCACACCGCTCTGGGACCGCAATGACCCCGTCACTGCCTCAGTACACTCCTTCTTCTCGGAAATCCGAAGTGTCTTTGAGGAACCTGCCCGAGCCTCTTCTGCTGAGACTGCCCTGTTGAACCTGGTCCAGGGTAATTCTTCCGTTGGCGAGTATGCCGTACAATTCCGTACACTTGCTTCAGAATTGTCCTGGAATAATGAGGCCCTCTGCGCGACCTTCAAAAAAGGCCTATCCAGCAACATTAAAGATGTTCTGGCCGCACGAGAAATTCCTGCTAATCTACATGAACTTATTCACCTAGCCACTCGCATTGACATGCGTTTTTCTGAAAGGCGTCAGGAACTCCGCCAAGATATGGACTCTGTTCGCACGAGGCGTTTCGTCTCCTCGGCTCCTCTCTCCTCTGGTCCCCTGCAATCTGTTCCTGTGCCTCCCGCCGTGGAGGCTATGCAGGTCGACCGGTCTCGCCTGACACCTCAAGAGAGGACACGACGCCGTATGGAGAACCTCTGCCTGTACTGTGCTAGTACCGAACACTTCCTGAGGGATTGTCCTATCCGTCCTCCCCGCCTGGAAAGACGTACGCTGACTCCGCACAAAGGTGAGACAGTCCTTGATGTCTACTCTGCTTCTCCACGTCTTACTGTGCCTGTGCGGATGTCTGCTTCTGCCTTCTCCTTCTCTACAGTGGCCTTCTTGGACTCTGGTTCTGCAGGAAATTTTATTTTGGCCTCTCTCGTCAACAGGTTCAACATCCCAGTGACCAGTCTCGCCAGACCCCTCTACATCAATTGTGTGAATAATGAAAGATTGGACTGTACCATACGTTTCCGCACGGAGCCCCTTCTTATGAGCATCGGATCTCATC
Organism: Hyla sarda; assembly: GCF_029499605.1. Classification (NCBI taxonomy): domain Eukaryota; kingdom Metazoa; phylum Chordata; class Amphibia; order Anura; family Hylidae; genus Hyla; species Hyla sarda. The sequence goes on from NC_079194.1 coordinate 147,977,300, forward strand.
ATGAGAGGATTGAACTTTTGGTCCTCCCCAATTGCACCTCGGAGATTCTCCTTGGACTTCCCTGGCTTCAACTTCATTCCCCAACCCTGGATTGGTCCACTGGGGAGATCAAGAGTTGGGGGTCCTCTTGTTCCAAGAACTGTCTAAAACCGGTTCCCAGTAACCCTTGCCGTAACTCTGTGGTTCCTCCAGTAACCGGTCTCCCCAAGGCCTATATGGACTTCGCGGATGTTTTCTGCAAAAAACAAGCTGAGACTCTACCTCCTCACAGGCCTTATGATTGCCCTATCGACCTCCTCCCGGGTACTACTCCACCCCGGGGCAGAATTTATCCTCTCTCTGCCCCAGAGACTCTTGCCATGTCCGAATACGTCCAGGAGAATCTAAAAAGGGGCTTTATCCGTAAATCCTCCTCTCCTGCCGGAGCCGGATTTTTCTTTGTCTCCAAAAAAGATGGCTCCCTACGTCCTTGCATTGACTACCGCGGTCTTAATAAAATCACGGTTAAGAACCGCTACCCCTTACCCCTCATCTCTGAACTCTTTGATCGCCTCCAAGGTGCCCACATCTTCACTAAATTGGACTTAAGAGGCGCCTATAACCTCATCCGCATCAGAGAGGGGGACGAGTGGAAAACGGCATTTAACACCAGAGATGGACACTTTGAGTATCTGGTCATGCCCTTTGGACTGTGCAATGCCCCTGCCGTCTTCCAAGACTTTGTCAATGAAATTTTTCGTGATCTATTATACTCCTGTGTTGTGGTATATCTGGACGATATCCTAATTTTTTCTGCCAATCTAGAGGAACACCGCCGGCATGTCCGTATGGTTCTTCAGAGACTTCGTGACAACCAACTCTATGCCAAAATTGAGAAATGTCTGTTTGAATGCCAATCTCTTCCTTTTCTAGGATATTTGGTCTCTGGCCAGGGACTACAGATGGATCCAGACAAACTCTCTGCCGTCTTAAATTGGCCACGCCCCTCCGGACTCCGTGCTATCCAACGCTTTTTGGGGTTCGCCAATTATTACAGGCAATTTATTCCACATTTTTCTACCATTGTGGCTCCTATCGTGGCTTTAACCAAGAAAAATGCTGATCCCAAGTCCTGGCCTCCTCAAGCAGAAGACTCCTTTAAACAACTCAAGTCTGCCTTTTCTTCGGCTCCCGTGCTCTCCAGACCTGACCCTTCCAAACCCTTCCTATTGGAGGTTGATGCCTCCTCAGTAGGAGCTGGAGCTGTTCTTCTACAAAAAAATCCTTCCGGGCATGCTGTCACTTGTGGTTTTTTCTCTAGGACCTTCTCTCCAGCGGAGAGGAACTACTCCATCGGGGATCGAGAACTTCTAGCCATTAAATTAGCACTTGAGGAATGGAGGCATCTGCTGGAGGGATCAAGATTTCCTGTTATTATCTACACCGACCACAAGAACCTCTCCTACCTCCAGTCGGCCCAACGGCTGAATCCTCGCCAGGCCCGGTGGTCTCTGTTCTTTGCCCGATTTAATTTTGAGATCCACTTTCGTCCTGCCGATAAGAACATTAGAGCCGATGCTCTCTCTCGTTCCTCGGATGCCTCAGAAGTTGATCTCCCTCCGCAACACATCATTCCACCTGACTGCCTGATCTCCACTTCTCCTGCCTCCATCAGACAGACTCCTCCAGGAAAGACCTTTGTTTCTCCACGCCAACGCCTCGGAATCCTCAAATGGGGTCACTCCTCCCATCTCGCAGGTCATGCGGGCATCAAGAAATCTGTGCAACTCATCTCCCGCTTCTATTGGTGGCCAACTCTGGAGACGGATGTTGGGGACTTTGTGCGAGCCTGCACTATCTGTGCCCGGGATAAGACTCCTCGCCAGAAGCCCGCTGGTTTTCTTCATCCTCTGCCTGTCCCCGAACAGCCTTGGTCTCTGATTGGTATGGATTTTATTACTGATTTACCCCCTTCCCGTGGCAACACCGTTATTTGGGTGGTCGTTGATCGATTCTCCAAAATGGCACATTTCATTCCTCTTCCTGGTCTTCCTTCTGCGCCTCAGTTGGCTAAACAATTTTTTGTACACATTTTTCGTCTTCACGGGTTGCCTACGCAGATTGTCTCGGATAGAGGGGTCCAATTCGTGTCTAAATTCTGGAGAGCTCTCTGTAAACAACTCAAGATTAAATTAAATTTTTCCTCTGCATATCATCCCCAGTCCAATGGACAAGTAGAAAGAATTAACCAGATCCTGGGTGATTATTTGCGACATTTTGTTTCCTCCCGCCAGGATGACTGGGCAGATCTCCTTCCATGGGCCGAATTCTCGTATAACTTCAGGGTCTCTGAATCTTCCTCCAAATCCCCATTTTTCGTGGTGTACGGCCGTCACCCTCTTCCCCCCCTCCCTACCCCCTTGCCCTCTGGTCTGCCCGCTGTGGATGAAATTTCTCGTGACCTTTCCATTATATGGAGAGAGACCCAAAATTCTCTCTTACAGGCTTCTTCACGCATGAAGAGGTTCGCGGATAAGAAAAGAAGAGCTCCCCCCGTTTTTTCCCCTGGAGACAAGGTATGGCTCTCCGCTAAATATGTCCGCTTCCGTGTCCCTAGCTACAAGTTGGGACCACGCTATCTTGGTCCTTTCAAAATTCTGTGTCAAATTAATCCTGTCTCTTATAAACTTCTTCTTCCTCCTTCTCTTCGTATCCCTAATGCCTTTCACGTCTCTCTTCTCAAACCACTCATCCTCAACCGTTTTTCTCCCAAATCTGTTCCTCCCACTCCTGTTTCCGGCTCCTCGGACGTCTTCTCGGTCAAGGAGATTTTGGCTGCCAAAAAGGTCAGAGGAAAAAATTTTTTTTTAGTAGACTGGGAGGGTTGTGGTCCTGAAGAGAGATCCTGGGAACCTGAGGACAACATCCTTGACAAAAGTCTGCTCCTCAGGTTCTCAGGCTCCAAGAAGAGGGGGAGACCCAAGGGGGGGGGTACTGTTACGCCGAGCGCTCCGGGTTCCCGCCCCTCCCCGGAGCGCTCGCTTCACCTCCTCCGCTGCAGCGCCCCGGTCACGTCCTCTGACCCGGGGCGCTGCGATCCTGCTGCTAGCCGGGATGCGATTCGCGATGCGGGTAGCGCCCGCTCGCGATGCGCACCCCGGCTCTCCTACCTGACTCGCTCCCCGTCTGTTCTGTCCCGGCGCGCGCGGCCCCGCTCCCTAGGGCGCGCGCGCGCCGGGTCTCTGCGATTTAAAGGGCCACTGCGCCGCTGATTGGCGCAGTGGTTCCAATTAGAGTTATCACCTGTGCACTCCCTATATTACCTCACTTCCCTTGCACTCCCTTGCCGGATCTTGTTGCCTTAGTGCCAGTGAAAGCGTTCCTTGTGTGTCCCTTGCCAGTGTTTCCAGACCTTCTGCCGTTGCCCCTGACTACGATCCTTGCTGCCTGCCCCGACCTTCTGCTACGTCCGACCTTGCTTCTGCCTACTCCCTTGTACCGCGCCTATCTTCAGCAGCCAGAGAGGTGAGCCGTTGCTAGTGGATACGACCTGGTCACTACCGCCGCAGCAAGACCATCCCGCTTTGCGGCGGGCTCTGGTGAAAACCAGTAGTGGCTTAGAACCGGTCCACTAGCACGGTCCACGCCAATCCCTCTCTGGCACAGAGGGTCCACTACCTGCCAGCCGGCATCGTGACATCCACAGCCCATTTCACATCTAACCCATTTAAATTCTATCCTCCCCCCTAGTCACATTCCCCCCCCCCATGTCACATTCTCCCCCTATGTCACATGTCCATTTCATGCCACATTCTCCCCCATGTCATGTCCCATTCTCCCCCATGTCACATTCTCCTCCCCCCTGTCTCATCTCCCGGTAGTTAGGTTGGAAGTTGTGTAGGCAGGTAGTCCCCTCAGACTAGACCCCCTTCCCCCTGTAGGCAGGTAGTCCCCCCACATTAGCCCCATCAGTAGGCAGGTAGTACCCCCAGATTAGACACCTTCCCAGCAAGCAGGTAGCACCCCCAGATTAGACACCTCCCAGTAGGCAGGTAGTACCCCCTGATCAATCCCCCCCAGTAGACAGGTAGTACCCCAGATTAACCCCCCCAGTAGGCAGGTAGTACCCCCAGATTAGACCCCCCCCCAGTAGGCAGGTAGTACCCCCAGATTAGACCCCCCCAGAAGACAGGTAGTATCCCCAGATGAGACCCCCCCCCCAGTAGAAAGGTGGTACCACTAGATTACCCCCAGTAGACAGGTAGTACCCCCAAATTAACCCCCTTCCCCCTCAGTAGACAGGTAGTACCCCCAAATTACTCATCCCCCTATAGGCAGGTGGTACCACCAGATTAACCCCCCCCCCCCCAGTAGACAGGTAGTATCTCCAGATTATTCCCCCAGTAGGCAGGTAGTACCCCCAGATTAACCTCCCCAGTAGGCAGGTAGTACCCCCATATTAACCCCCCCAGTAGGCAGGTAGTAACCTCAGATTAGTCCCCCCCAGAAGGCAGGTTGTACCACCAGATTAATCCCCCCCCCCCCCCGGTAGACAGGTAGTACCCCAGATTAGATCCCCCAGTAGGCAGGTAGTACCCCCAGATTAGACCCCCACCCCAGTAGGAAGAGTCATGAGTATTAGATTTAACAATTATGGAGGCAACTGTGCTCTTTGGGACTGTCAATGCAGCAGAAAAGTTTTGTACTCTTCTCCAGATCTGTGCCTTCACTCAATCCTTTCTTTGAGCTCTGAGCTCTGGTTAAAACATATCGGTACTTTCAAAAGATTTTTAATAACCTGAATGATTTTGTTAGATTAATCCTTTAGGGGTTTTTAGTATCACATTGTTGTTACCTGAGTGCCCCTCTTCATGATGAGCAGCTATTTCAGAGCTGAGCTGTTTGCCAGACATGGACTTCCTTTACTTTACTTCTCTGGCCAATTACAGGCCAGCACTTGTGCTTGTGAAAGTGCATCAGGCTGCACTGTTTTGGAGGATGGTTTACATAGTACACTACTATAGATGGCATGTAAGGGGAGAAGAGGGTTACTGATTAACAGAGTTTTTAATGTTCTATGTGAGCAGATATGAAAAAAAAAACTGCAGCACATCAAGGAAATGGTTACACTAAGCACTTATCTAATAATGATAATGTCTAAAGACTAAAGGGAAGGGAAAAAGGGAGATTACCCTCAGGAGGCAGAACGGCGTACATATAGTAATAGGAACACTAGTATTTACCAAAGGGACAGCTACCCAGAACTTAATGGATGGTGAGTGATTAGAGGGAAGCCTTGATTTATCTTTTGTTCACAGCAAGAATCCTATGGAAGAGGTAGACAGGCTCTCAGATCGGTGGTACACAGACCAGGATCTCTCTATCTCTACTAAGTATAGCACTAGTTAAGCCCCAACACCACTTCCTGTGTTCTGAGCCTAACTTAACATAACAACAGACAGAGGATACAAGCTTGCAGGGAAGTGAGACACCTAGAGGCCAAGACTTTAGAGCTTTTCTTTTAAGGTAAGAAGTCACTTTTGGTAAATTAAAGGGGTTATCTAGCCCCAGAGGGTCAAAAAATAAAAACTCTGGTTATAGTGTCCACATGGAAATGTGACGTATTGGGCCCAAAATGGCTGCCAAACATACTGAAACCAGGAGCCCATGCATCATCAGATAGAAGAACTGGAAAAAATGGTTTATGTTTATATGATACAGTTATATGACTTTTGTATATTAGTCTAATGGGATTTATGGGATTTTATTCTCCTTTCAGTGATTTACAAATGTTATAGGAATCACATAGGCTATCAAATGGAGGGAAATTATAAATCAGTGGATCCCTTGTTTGGTATTGTTCTCCTCGTGCTCATTGGAATCAATAGGCCATTGGAGTTACGCACAGACATGCCAGGACACCCATAGTTAATAGAAAGGAAGGGGAATTATAGGGCCCCCCCATTTTATTAGCTCCATATATAACTCCAAAAGATATGTTCACACAACAAAGTATAAAATCCTCAGTATCCACAGGGCAATGCACAGCAGCAAATCCCCTCCAAAACATGCACATTTTGGTGCAATTTTGTTGCTAATTTGCCACTATGGATTTCCCTGCAGATTCTGAAAGACCAAAAGAAGTCAATAGTGCTAAAATCTGCAATTGCAGATTTTGCAGTAGATCCGTAAATAGACTACGGAAACATATTTTATTGCAGATTCATTGTGGCGTCTAACTTCATTGAAGTTATAAGGGAAAGTCTACTTTGACGGCCAAATCAAATGGCAATTTCTCTTTACTGATTCTCTTGGACCTGTCTGCGGCTTTTGACACTGTGGATCACCAACTCCTCCTCAGTAGTCTCCGCTCCATCGGTCTCAAGGACTCTGCTCTCGCCTGGTTTTCCTTCTATCTCTCTGGCCGCTCCTTTAGCGTCTCGTTTTCTGACTCTACTTCTTCTCCTCTTCCCCTTGCTGTCGGGGTTCCCCAGGGATCGGTCCTGGGTCCTCTACTCTTTTCACTCTACACATCCCCCATTGGAAAAACAATCAGTAGATTTGGTTTCTAGTACCACCTCTATGCTGATGACACCCAACTCTATACCTCTTCCTCCAACATCACCCCTGCACTCCTACAGAATACCAGTGACTGTCTCTCTGCCGTCTCAGACATCATGTCCTCTTTATATCTGAAACTAAATCTTTCTAAAACAGAACTTTAGAAAAACATTTCCAGAATCTGCCCGTTTCTCACTACTGAAACTGCAAAAACTCTCATTATTGCTTTGATTCACTCCCGCCTCGACTACTGTAACTCTTTACTAATAGGCCTTCCTTTCTCCAAACTCTCTTCTCTCCAGTCCATCCTTAATGCCGCAGCCAGACTCATCTTCCTCTCCAGCCGCTACACCGACGCCTCCTCCCTGTGCCAGTCACTTCACTGGTTACCAATTCAGTCCAGAATACAGTACAAAATCCTCAGTCTCACACACAAAGCTCTCCACAATGCTGCACCTCCCTACATGTCCTCTCTCATCTCCGTCTACCATCCTACACGTTCTCTCCGATCTGCTAATGATCTCACACTAACATTTTCTATAATCCAAACTTCTCACTCCCGTCTCCAAGACTTCACTCGAGCTGCACCGGTTCTCTGGAATGCTATCCCTCAATCCCTCAGACTCAACAACATCCATAGTTTCAAACGTGGCCTGAAAACACATCTTTTCAGACAGGCCTATAACATTCTCTAATTGTCCTCAACATATCCTCAACATATCCCCAACATATCCCCAAAATATCCCTCAACATATCCCCAACATATCCCCAACATATCCTCAACATATGCTCAACATATCCCCAACATATCCCCAACATATCCCCAACATATCCTCAATATATCCTCAATATATCCCCACACCTCTTGTTTGAATAGTTATTGTGTAATTTTATGTCTGATACTTGTCTTTGTTTGTACCCCATAATTGTAAGCACTGCGGAATCTGTAGGCACTATATAAATAAATAAAATTAAATTAAAATAAACAAATATACAACATAGGTCAATTTCCTAGTGGATTCTGCACAGATTTTTTTTCATGCGGATGAGTTTTGATTTTATCCACTTTTTGTACTTGGAAAATCTGTATGGAAAATCCACAGAGTGTGAGCCCTGTGTGAACATACCCTTAAAATAGCAGAATGCCATAATTGTCTTGCACAATACAACCACTGTGGACATCACACTTGTATGGGAGGAAAAGTTCACATCAGAATAAAAATAACCCCAAGTAAACTAATACAACGTGAACACACAGCGATTTTTACGGTCAATTATCTGGCAGATTTCTGCGCTGTTCCTTCTCAGGATAATTTAATGGAGTCTGGAGTACGTCTGGGGAGCCAGGAGCTGTCCATAGAGATTCAGAACATTTTCACAACCTCGTTTATGTTCCTGGGAGCTGTGATGAGTGTTCACAGGGTCTGCAGGTAAATCATCCATTTACCAGATAACTAGGCGTCTGTCCTGTGTAATCCCCCCTGCCGCTGATAGGAGCCACAACCCTGGGACAGGGGAGCTGGGGGGGGGGTTTGAAATGCAGCATTAACCATCGCATTTATCACAGCAGGAACAAAATGGGGTGTAGAGGCTGCAGTGGCTTCTCAGAACCTATGGACCTTACAGCCAGACAGTCTTATTTACAATGTCACATAATGCCATAAGATGTGAAGTAGGGGGGTGCTGATTAGAGATGTCGCGAATTGTTCGCCGGCGAACAGTTCCCGGCGAATTTAGCATGTTCGCATTCGCCTCGCCGGGCGAACATATGTGAAGTTCGATCCGCCCCCTATACTTTAACATTGCGGTAAACTTTGACCCTGTGAGTCAGAGTCAGCAGACACATTACAGCCAATCGGCAGCAGTCCCTCCCTTCCAGACCCTCCTACCTCTTGCACGGACACCATTTTACCCTCATTCGGCATGCTGCAGGCTTATCAAGTGGAGGGACAGAGAAGCTGCTCCTGCTGTAATAGGGAAAGCGATAGCTAGGTTGCTGCTAGGTGGTGTATTCAGGGTCCAGTTTACTTCTAAAGCACTAGTGTAACATCTGCTTTAAGGACAGCACCCAAAAAAGCCCTTTTTAGGGCTCAAATATCAGTCCGTGTGTCTTGTAACAGCTGGAGGCACCCTGGTTGGGAGGGAACCTCTGGTTAAAAGGGGTACTCCAGTATAAAACTTAAGTTCCTTCAAGCAACTATCTACTACAGTATTCAAAGGGCTGAAAGATATCAGTCCGTGTTTTTGCAACAGCTGGAGGCACCCTGGTTGGGGACCACTGCTTAAAAGGGGAACTCCACTGGCAAGCTTTTCTTCTTTAAAGCAACTAACTACTATAGTATTCAAAGGGCTGAAATGTATCAGTCCGTGTGTTTTGCAACAGCTGGAGGCACCCTGGTTGGGGACCACTTCTTAAAAGGGGAACTCCGCTGGCAAGCTTTTTTTCTTTAAAGCAACTAACTACTACAGTATTCAAAGGGCTGAAAGATATCAGTCCGTGTGTTTTGCAACAGCTGGAGGCACCCTGGTTGGGGACCACTGCTTAAAAGGGGAACTCCGCTGGCAAGCTTTTCTTCTTTAAAGCAACTAACTACTACAGTATTCAAAGGGCTGAAATATATCAGTCCGTGTGTTTTGCAACAGCTGGAGGCACCCTGGTTGGGGACCACTGCTTAAAAGGGGAACTCCGCTGGCAAGCTTTTTTTCTTTAAAGCAACTAACTACTACAGTATTCAAAGGGCTGAAAGATATCAGTCCGTGTGTTTAGCAACAGCTGGAGGCACCCTGGTTGGGGACCACTGCTTTAAAGGGGAACTCCACTGGCAAGCTTTTTTTCTTTAAAGCAACCAACTACTACAGTATTCAAAGGGCTGAAATATATCAGTCCATGTGTTTTGCAACAGCTGGAGGCACCCTGGTTGGGGACCACTGCTTAAAAGGGGAACTCCGCTGGCAAGCTTTTTTTCTTTAAAGCAACTAACTACTATAGTATTCAAAGGGCTGAAATATATCAGTCCTTGTGTTTTGCAACAGTTGGAGGCACCCTGGTTGGGGACCACTGCTTAAAAGGGGAACTCCGCTGGCAAGCTTTTTTTCTTTAAAGCAACTAACTACTACAGTATTCAAAGGGCTGAAATATATCAGTCCTTGTGTTTTGCAACAGCTGGAGGCACCCTGGTTGGGGACCACTGCTTAAAAGGTGAAGTCCTCTGGCAAGCTTTTTTGCTCATTGTCACACTAGTGCAAATCACATTTGGTGTGACAGTTGTGCAAATAAAAAAAAAAACCTTTTTTGGCAGTTAAATAAAACCAGTCACTGTCAGTTAACGTCACAGTTGCCAGTTTTTTGGCCTGCTGGGCAAATTGTGTCACCCTAGTGCAAATCACATTTGGTGTGACAGTTGTGCAAATTTAAAAAAAAATACCTTTTTTGGCTGTTAAATAAAACCAGTCACTGTCAGTTCACGTCACAGTTGCCAGTTTTTTTGCCTTCAGGGCAAATTGTGTCACCCTAGTGCAAATCACATTTGGTGTGACAGTTGTGCAAATTTAAAAAAAAATACCTTTTTTGGCTGTTAAATAAAACCAGTCACTGTCAGTTCACGTCACAGTTGCCATTTTTTGTTGCCTGTAGGGCAAATTGTGTCACCCTAGTGCAAATCACATTTGGTGTGACAGTTGTGCAAATTAAAAAAAAATACCTTTTTTGGCTGTTAAATAAAACCAGTCACTGTCAGTTCACGTCACAGTTGCCCGTTTTTTTTTGCCTGCAGGGCAAATTGTGTCACCCTAGTGCAAATCACATTTGGTGTGACAGTTCTGCAAATAAAATAAAAAAAATACCTTTTTTGGCTGTTAAATAAAATCAGTCACTGTCAGTTCACGTCACAGTTGCCAGTTTTTTTGCCTGCAGGGCAAATTGTGTCACCCTAGTGCAAATCACATTTGGTGTGACACTTGTGCAAAATTATCCAAAAAAATGACAGGCAGAGGAAGACCCCAACCCGGCAGGGGCTGTCGTGGTGCTGGGATTCCCTTTTGCCCTAGAATGGCCAGTGTTCAGAGGTCACGTACCCTGAACCCCCAAAGTTCTGAGGACTTAGTTGACTGGCTATCACAAGACACCCAATCTACTACAGCTTCCGCTCGGAACCTTGACGCACCATCCTTCTCCTCCTCTAGCTTAGCTTCGGGCACCTCTCATGCTACCACTTGCCCGCCTGCTGCCACCACCAACACTAGCACCACAGCAGCTTTACTTGATCCATCAGAGGAGTTATTTACACATCAGTTTGAAGACATGAGTGATGCGCAACCATTATTGCCAGAGGATGTAGTTAACAGGGATATGTCTCAGTCAGGCAGCATTACACACATGGACGTACGGTGTGATGATGATGTTGTACCCGCCTTTCTTGAGGTGTCAGATAGCGGTGAAGGTGTTGATGATGACGATGTGTCCGTGGATGCCACGTGGGTGCCTGCTAGAAGAGAAGAAGAGGGGGAAAGTTCAGATGGGGAGACAGAGAGGAGGAGGAGACGAGTTGGAAGCAGGGGGAGGTCGTCGCAAGGAGCTAGTGGTACAGTCAGACAGCATGCATCAGCACCCGGGGTCAGCCAGACGGGACGCCAATCAACGCATGTTGTTGCCACCACCAGAATGCCGTCATCGTAGAGCTCAGCAGTGTGGCATTTTTTTTTGTGTATCTGCCTCTGACAACAGTGAGGCAATTTGCAACCTGTGCCAGAAGAAACTGAGTCGTGGGAACTCCAACACCCACCTAGGCACAACTGCTTTGCGAAGGCACATGATGTCACATCACAAACACCTATGGGATCAACAAGTCAGTACAAGCAGCACACAAAGTCAAAGCCGCCATCCTCCCCCTGGTCCAGCATCTTCAGGCAGGTCAACCACTGCTGCCCTCCTTGGCCCCTCTCAACCATTTACCTCTCCGTCTCTCGCCTTGAGCAGTTCCTGCTCATCTGCCCACAGTCAGGTGTCTGTCAAGGAGATGTTTGAGCACAAGAAGCCAATGTCTCAAAGTCAACCCCTAACCCGGCGTCTGACAGCTGGCTTGTTGGAACTGCTAGCCCGCCAGCTTTTATCATACAAGCTGGTGGAGTCTGAGGCCTTTAAAAAATTTGTAGCCATTGGGACACCGCAGTGAAAGGTACCCGGCCGAAATTTTTTTGCACAAAAGGCAATCCCTAACCTTTACTCTCCATTGTGCAAAAGGAAATTATGGCATGTCTGGCACACAGTGTAGGGGCAAGGGTCCATCTGACCACTGATGCATGGTCTGCAAAGCATGGTCAGGGCAGGTATATCACCTACACTGCACATTGGGTAAACCTGGTGACGGCTGGCAAGCATGGAATGCGTGGCTCTGCAGAGGAGTTGGCGCCACCACCACGACTTGCAGGCAGGCCTGCTGCCACCTCCTCTACTCCTCCTACTCCATTCTCTTCCATAACCTCCTCAGCCAAGTCCTCTTCCACAGCTGTGTCTTGCTCCCCATCACCGGCACCTCCCCCTCCCCCCACCTCCCCAGGTGCTATTCCACATCCCGGATACGGCAGTGTCCCGCCATCTTGGGGTTGACTTGCCTCAAAGCGGAGAGTCGCACCGCACCAGTGCTCCTGTCGGCCCTGAATGCACAGGTGGACCAGTGGCTGACTCCGCACCAACTGGAGATCGGCAAGGTGGTTTGTGACAATGGAGCAAATTTGTTGGCGGCATTGAGGTTGGGCAAGTTGACACATGTGCCGTGCATGGCACATGTGTGTAATCTGATTGTACAACGCTTTGTGCTCAAGTACCCAGGCTTACAGGATGACCTGAAGCAGTCCAGCAAGGTGTGTGGCCATTTCAGGCGTTCCTACATGGCCATGGCGCACTTGTCAGATATCCAGCGGCGAAACAACATGCCAGTGAGGCGCTTGACTTGCGACAACCCGACACGTTGGAATTTAACACTCCTAATGTTCGACCGCCTGCTCCAACAATAAAAAGCCGTCAACGAATATTTGTATAACCGGGGTGCTAGGACATCATCTGCGGAGCTGGGAATTTTTTTGCTAAGTTACTGGAGGCTCATGCGCAATGCCTGTAGGCTCATGCGTCCTTCTGAGGAGGTGACAAACCTGGTCAGTCGCACCGAAGGCACCATCAGTGACATCGTACCGTTTGTTTTCTTCCTGGAGCGTGCCCTGCGAAGAGTGCTGGATCAGGCAGTAGATGAGCGTGAAGAGGAAGAGTTGTGGACACCATCACCACCAGAAACAGCCTTATCAGCATCGCTTGCTGGACCTGCGGCAACGTTGGAAGAGGATTGTGAGGAAGAGGAGTCAGAGGAGGAATGTGGCTTTGAAGAGGAGGAGGAAGACCAACCACAACAGGCATCCCAGGGTGCTCCTTGTCACCTATCTGGTTCCCGTGGTGTTGTACTTGGCTGGGGGGAAGAAGATGATACCTTCCCTGACATCACTGAGGACGAGGAACGGGACATGAGTAGCTCGGCATCCAACCTTGTGCAAATGGGGTCTTTCTTTTTTTTAAAGGATTTCTTTGTGTTTTTCACAGTCCTGCATTATAGAGTCTTCTGGACTTTATGATAATTTAAACTTGAATTTTCAAGAGTACTAACTTAAATTAGATTTTTTAACTTACATTTTCAAAGAGAGGGAAGAACTCTGTTTCTTTATTTGATGAAAAATGTTATTTAGAAAAGAATTTCTTTGTCTGTTTCTCCGTCGTGCATTATAGAGTCTTCTGGACTCTTGCATATGCGCTTGTTCTTATATTTCAGCCATGTGTACATGCCTAATTTTTTTGGCATCTGGTGCTGCACTTTTTCTGCTGCTGCAATTTTTCTGGCCGCTGCTTTCATCTTGATTTGATGAAAAATTTTATTTTGAAAAGGATTTCTCTGTGATTTTCACCGTCCTGCATAGAGTCTTCTGGACTTTCTGATAATTTAAACTTGCATTTTCCAGAGTGCAAACAATTACATCAAGGAACGCTTGTTGCCTCTGATTTTTAAACTTAAATTTTCAAAAATAAAATACAGAGAGGAATGAACTCTGTTTCTTTATTTGATGAAAAATTTTATTTAGAAAATAATCTCTTTGTGTGTTTCTCCGTTCTGCATTATAGAGTCTTCTGGACTCTTGGATATGCGCTTGTTCTTATTTTTCAGCCATGTGTACATGCCTAATTTTTCTGGCCTCTGGTGCTGCACTTTTTATGCTGCCACAATTTTTTCTGGGCGCTGCTACAGCTGAGGCTGCAACAATACCAAATTTTTGAGCCATGTGTACATGCCTAATTTTTCTGGTACTCTTTGCTGACATCTCTGTCCATTTTAGCAACCGTGCATATTAATGTATTGTAAGGGTAGCATGATGGCTCAGAGGTTATCACTGCTGACTTGCAGCGCAGGGCCCTTGGGTTCAAATCCCACTATGTGCTGCCTAAAGGGGGTCTCTAACTATGTGCTGCCTAATATGGGGGAATCTATGTGCTGCCTAAAGGGGGATCTAACTATGTGATGCCTAAAGGGGGCTAAAGCACATTATTCCAAAGAATTTAGGAATAATAGTAGTGTTGAGCGGCATAGGCCATATTCGAATTCGCGAATATTCTCGAATATTAGTCATATATTCGCGAATATTCGCATATTCATAATATTCTCGATTTATTTTCGCATATGTGAATATTCGCGTATGCGAAAATTTACATATGCGAAAATTAGCAGATACAGAAATTAACATAACCGAAAATTCGCATATGCACAAATTTGCACGCCAGTCTCACACAGTAAGTAGTATTAGAGCCTTCTTTACACCACACAAGCTGGAAGCAGAAAGGGATGATCACTGTGATGTGTACTGTGAAAAAAAAAAAAAATCAAAAAAAAAAAAAAAAGACTATTCGTAATTACGAATATATAGTGCTACATTCGCGAATATTCGCGAATTCGTGAATATGCGATATTCGCGAATAAAATTCGCATTGCGAATATTCGCGAACAACACTAAATAATAGGTGATTTATGCCCTTTTTGGACTAAAACCAGACTCTGCATCAAACATGTAATTTTTCATGGGAGTTTTGCCATGGATCCCCCTCCAGCACGCCACAGTCCAGGTATTAGTTCCCTTGAAACAACTTTTAAATCACTTTTAAACCGGTTCGCGAACATTTGCGGAAGTTCGCGTTCGCCGTTCGCGAACCGAAAATTTTATGTTCGCGACATATGAATACTGCACCTTGAATCTGAATCTCCAAGCTAAGAGCCTGTTCACATCATGTTTCATGGCCACTCACTTTACTTCTGGCACCTGGCCCATCGATTGTACTGTGCTGTGCAATGATCGGATATGTATACAGTTCAGTGTATGTATAAGCAATTATTACTGTAAGGGAGCAGGGAGTCCAGAAACAAACAGGACTCACTGCTTATGTATGTTCTTTCCATGCACACTATGTTGATAGCGTAGCACACGACAGAAGGCGAGTAATCTTCCACCAAGTTAGTGGCCACTACATCTCTAATGTGTTGAACCTGCCAAAAACCTTAGGTGGGTTTTCCATTGCCTTAACCCCCACAATTTAGAAGAACTAAGTGTAATAGCATCAATTTAACATATATATCATGGAAGGAGAATCATACAATGTACTGTACCTGTTAAAAGGATCCTATATAAGTCTATGGTTTATGGAAGCCACTGTTACTTGTATCACAATCTCAATTTAATGAATCAGTTTACAAGGGCAGCATAAACATAAACGGTGACATATGAAGGGGTGCCAGCCATGAGAACCTTCATGAGGGGCACCACAATAATATATACATATATATATATATATATATATATATATATATATATAATATAATATATATAGACACTGTAAAAGAGTGGAAACACTGTACGCTACATAGAAAAACCACCAATTTATGTTGAATGACTTAGCTTAATGAGTACCTGTCACTAAATAAACTTTTCTAAACTAACTCAGGCTATGTTCCCTAAGAACTACTAACATTCCTCCCACCCTTAAAAAAAATTTCAGAGCTGTAAAAAGCTGTGTATCTTTTCTTCTTGCTCACTATTCTTCTTGCTCACATAGTTCAGTCTCCAAGCAGTAGAAAGGGGGTGTTTCCCAGCAGGCATGACATCACTGAAGCATGCTGGGGGACCACTTCCACCCTCACATCATTGCAGTGCTGTGACGAATAGAATACCTCAAGCTCTGTGCAGCAGCTTTCAGTCTGTGCTTCTGTTCGGTTTTAATCTATGCAGCTTTCAGTGAGGGTCTTTACAGCTTTCAGTCTGTACAGCTGCTTTCAGTGAGGCTCTCTGTAGCGGTCAATCAAGCTCAGTGCAGAGAAACACTTCTTGTGTTTGGTATCCTGCCATTACAAGTAGAGATGAGTGAATTTTTGAAAATAAAAAAATACAAATTTGGTTCGGTCTGAATTTATTTCCGGTGAATTGCTATTAACCCCTTAACCCCTTAAGGACCAGAGCGTTTTTTGCACATCTGACCACTGTCACTTTAAACATTAATAACTCTGGAATGCTTTTACTTATCATTCTGATTCTGAGATAGTTTTTTCGTGACATATTCTACTTTAACATGGTGGTAAATTTTTGTGGTAACTTGCATCCTTTCTTGGTGAAAAATCCCCAAATTTGATGAAAAAATTGAAAATTTAGCTTTTTTCGAACTTTGAAGCACTCTGCTTGTAAGGAAAATAGATATTCCAATTAAAAAACCATTTTATTCACATTTCCAATATGTCTACTTTATGTTTGGATCATAAAATTGACAAGTTTTTACTTTTGGAAGACACCAGAGGGCTTCAAAGTTCAGCAGCAATTTTTCAATTTTTCACAAAATTTTCAAACTCACTATTTTTCAGGGACCAGTTCAGGTTTGAAGTGGATTTGAAGGGTCTTCATATTAGAAATACCCCATAAATGACCCCATTATAAAAACTACACCCCCCAAAGTATTCAAAATGACATTCAGTAAGTGTGTTAACCCTTTAGGTGTTTCACAGGAATAGCAGCAAAGTGAAGGAGAAAATTCACAATCTTAATTTTTTACACTTGCATGTTCTTGTAGACCCAATTTTTAAATTTTTACAAGGGGTAAAAGGAGAAAATGTATACTTATATTTGTAGCCCAATTTCTCTCGAGTAAGCACATACCTCATATGTCTATGTAAATTGTTCGGCGGGCGCAGTAGAGGGCTCAGAAGGGAAGGAGCGACAAGGGGATTTTGGAGAGTACGTTTTCTGAAATGGTTTTTGGGGGGCATGTTGCATTTAGGAAGCCCCTATGGTGCCAGAACAGCAAAAAAAAAACACATGGCATACCATTTTGGAAACTAGACCCCTTGAGGAACGTAACAAGGAATAAAGTGAGCCTTAATACCCCACAGGGGTTTCACGACTTTTGCATATGTAAAAAAAAATTATAATTTTTTCACTAAAATGTGTGTTTCCCACCAAATTTCACATTTTTGCAAGGGTTAATAGCAGAAAATACCCCCCAAAATTTGTAACCCCATCTCTTCTGAGTATGGAGGTACCCCATAAGTTGACCTGAAGTGCACTACGGGCGAGCTACAATGCTCAGAAGAGAAGGAGTCATAGTTGGCTTTTTGAAAGCAAATTTTGCTCGGGGGGGCATGTCGCATTCAGGAAGCCCCTATGGTGCCAGAACAGCAAAAAAAAAAACACATGGCATACCATTTTGGAAACTAGACCCCTTGAGGAACGTAACAAGGAATAAAGTGAGCCTTAATACCCCACAGGGGTTTCACGACTTTTGCATATGTAAAAAAAATTATAATTTTTTCACTAAAATGTGTGTTTCCCCCCACATTTCACATTTTTGCAAGAGTTAATAGCAGAAAATACCCCCCAAAATTTGTAACCCCATCTCTTCTGAGTATGGAGGTACCCCATAAGTTGACCTGAAGTGCACTACGGGCGAGCTACAATGCTCAGAAGAGAAGGAGTCATATTTGGCTTTTTGAGAGCAAATTTTGCTCGGGGGGCATGTCGCATTTAGGAAGCCCCTATGGTGCCAGAACAGCAAAAAAAAAAAAAAACACATGGCATACCATTTTGGAAACTAGACCCCTTGAGGAACGTAACAAGGAATAAAGTGAGCCTTAATACCCCACAGGGGTTTCACGACTTTTGCATATGTAAAAAAAAATTATTATTTTTTCACTAAAATGTGTGTTTCCCACCAAATTTCACATTTTTGCAAGGGTTAATAGCAGAAAATACCCCCCAAAATTTGTAACCCCATCTCTTTTGAGTATGGAGGTACCCCATAAGTTGACCTGAAGTGCACTACGGGCGAGATACAATGCTCAGAAGAGAAGGAGTCATATTTGGCTTTTTGAGAGCAAATTTTGCTCGGGGGGCATGTCGCATTTAGGAAGCCCCTATGGTGCCAGAACAGCAACAAAAACACATGGCATGCCATTTTGGAAACTAGATCCCTTGAGGAACGTAACAAGGAATAAAGTGAGCCTTAATACCCCACAGGGGTTTCACGACTTTTGCATATGTAAAAAAAAAATATTATTTTTTCACTAAAATGTGTGTTTCCCACCAAATTTCACATTTTTGTAAGGGTTAATAGCAGAAAATACCCCCCAAAATTTGTAACCCCATCTCTTCTGAGTATGGAGGTACCCCATAAGTTGACCTGAAGTGCACTACGGGCGAGCTACAATGCTCAGAAGAGAAGGAGTCATATTTAGCTTTTTGAGAGCAAATTTTGCTCGGGGGGCATGTTACATTTAGGAAGCCCCTATGGTACCAGGACAGCAAAAAAAAAAAAAAAAACACATGGCATACTATTTCGGAAACTACTTCCCTCAAGGAGCATAACAAGGGGTACAGTGAGTCTTCACACCCCACAGGCGTTTGATAAATATTCATGAAGTGGGATGGGAAAATTAAAAATTGGATTTTTTTACACTAAAATGCTGGGGTTACACCAAATTTTTCATTTTCTCAAGTGGTAAAAGGAGAAAATGTCACCGTAAGTTTGTAAATACATTTCTTTGGAGTAAGGACATACCTCAAGTCTGGGCGTAAACAGCTTGCACACTGGTCTGAGAGGAGCAGGTCGCATTCAGGGGCCTTGAGCTTCTGCGTTGCGGCCTATGGAGCCAGAACAGTGGGACCCCCCCCTCAAGGGGCATTACATGGGGTAAATAACTGGGGTACACTAAATAACTAAAATGGGGTACAGTGGGACATAAAATTATAAAACAGGTTATGGTCCCAGAATGATGACCCAGAGCATAGCCAAAACTAAAAAATATGCTCACCCCAAACCCTATGCTCTGAATCATCATTCTGGGAATGTGACGTGTGTGGCCGTCCCTAACCTGTTGCCTCAAATGCACACCCTGCTCAGGTGGAGAGAGAGCGCTGCGCATTTGAGGCAACAAAAAAAGTCCCCGATGATAGTGACTCAGTAACTCATGTCCCAGAGAAAAAAATACCCCCAGAGGTCTCATCAGTTTTTTTTTTTTTTTAGATTAGTTTTTTGGGGCAATTTAGTGGTTTTATGGTGTTAAAATTTGGAATGTACTCTGGACATGGTACATTGGGGTCAAATTATGGAAAATTAAAATGAAAAGGGAAAATTTAGTACTGCATGGAAGTGTGATACTCCCTGAAGCAGTTTTTAATGCAGAGGCCCGGATGATCGGGGCAAGTGTCACACTGAGTGGTGATGTCCTTCCGAATCCCCCTCCTGTTACACACTCTGCATTTTTTTGGGGATCGTCCCTTCTTTCCAGTATGGGGGACTTCACCTGGAAAGTGTTGGCCTGGGACCTATAACTCCAGTTCCTTGGGAAGTCCGGCCTGCTCTTTCCCGGTCGCCAAAGATGAGGACCTTTAGGACTTCTTTTTGGAACTGGAGGAATGTCCCTGTGTTGCCAGCGTACTGGGACAGTACAAAAGCGTTGTACATGGCAACCTGTACCAAGTAGACCGCAACTTTTTTGTACCATACCCGTGTTTTCCGCATGGCCATGTATGGCTTGAGGACTTGATCAGAAAGATCAACTCCCCCCATATACCGATTGTAGTCCAGAATACAATCGGGCTTGAGGACTCGCACAGGGACAGGTGAGCTGCCGTTACCATGAATAGTGGTCAGCATAAGGACATCCCTCTTATCCTTATACCTGACCAACAACAGGTTTTCATGGGTAAGGGCACGGGACTCACCCTTGGGCATAGGTGTCTGCAGAAAATTTAGAGGGAGGCCTCTCTGGTTTTTCCGCACGGTCCCACAAGCGGACGTGGATCTGGCGGCAAGGGATGTGAAGAGAGGGATGCTGGTATAAAAGTTTTCCACGTACACGTGGTAACCCTTATCCAGCAAAGGGTGCACAAGCTCCCAAACGATTTTCCCGCTAACACCCAGAGTGGGGGAACAATCTGGGGGTTCAATACGGGAATCTCGTCCCTCATACACTCTAAACTTGAGAGTGTACCCGGAGGGACTCTCACAAAGTTTATAGAGCTTCACGCCATACCGCGCCCGCTTCGAGGGAATATACTGGCAGAAGATGAGTCTCCCCTTAAATCTGATAAGAGACTCATCAACAGAGAGCTCCCTGAGGGGTACGTAGGCCTCCAAGAATTTGGCCCCAAAGTGATAGATGACCGGCCTCACTTTGTAAAGCCGGTCATGGGCGGGATCACCTCGGGGCAGACATGCCGCATTATCTGCATAATGCAGGCATTTCCGAATGGCCTCGAACCGCCTCCGTGCCATGACCATACTGTAAAGTGGGGTCTGGTAGAAGATGTCCTTGCTCCAGTACTGTCTGACACTTATACAGCCCATATGCAGCAAGAGGCCCCAAAATGTCCTCATCTCTGCTGCATCAATGGCGTACCATTCATTGGACCTGGCCAAAACAGAATCAGGGTGGTGGGCGATGAACTCCCTGGCGTACAGATTCGTCTGCTCCACCATTAGATTGACAAAACTGTCACTGAAAAAATAACTGAAATAGTCAATTTCAGTGAATCCAGAATTGTCAATCCGGATTCCGGAGTCGCCAACAAACTCCGGAACCCGTGGCTGATAAGCCTCTGGGGGCTCTGGTAAACTTGTCTGGGGGGTCGGACTCCTAGTACGAGCAGCATCACCACTCGCACTAGTGCCGGCCACTGGGCCACTATCATTGGGGGTGCGTGGCCTCGCCTGGCGGCGTCTCCGCCGCCGTATAGGTGACTCATCATCAGTACTAGATGATGAGAAGGACGATGAAGAACACAGGAATGTTGGATCTTCATCGTCCTCACTGACAGATTCGGAGTCGGAGGCAAGAAAAGCATATGCCTCCGCTGCCAAAAATGCCTGGCCATCGCCTTTTTTCTACAGTGGTGGGGGGGGGGGGGGGGTTGATGGCGGGGGTGTGTGTGTGTGTGGGGGGGGTGAGTATGTAGTGTGTGTGATTGGTGTAACTAACTGAATGGGGGGGGGGGGGGGGGGAAGCGCTGCAGCCAAAAAAAAAAAAATGGCCAAATGCAGCGCCCTGAATCCCTAATAGGGCCCGGGTCACACTAAAAAAATCGCCTACAAGGGTACGCCCTTGGTCCTTAAGTACCAGGGAGCAAAGGCGTACCTGTACGCCCTTGGTCCTTAAGGGGTTAAGGAACCAGCCCATTTTCACCTTAAGGATCCGGGCATTTTTTTGCACATCTGACCACTGTCACTTTAAGCATTAATAACTCTGAAATGCTTTTACTTTTCATTCTGATTCTGAGATAGTTTTTTTCGTGACATATTCTACTTTATGTTAGTGGTAAAATATTGTCGATACTTGCAACATTTCTTGGTGAAAAATTCCAAAATTTTATGAAAAATTTGAAAATGTTGCATTTTTTTTTATTTGGAAACTATCTGCTTATAAGGAAAATGGACATCCCAAATAAATTATATATTGATTAACATATATAATATGTCTACTTTATGATTGCATCATAAAGTTGACATGTTTTTACTTTTGGAAGACATCAGAGGGCTTCAAAGTTCAGCAGCAATTTTCCAATTTTTCACAAAATTTTCAAAATCTGAATTTTTCAGGGACCAGTTCAGTTTTGAAGTGGATTTGAGGGGCATTCATATTAGAAATACCCCATAAATGACCCCATTATAAAAACTGAACCCCTCAAAGTATTCAAAAGGACATTCACTAAGTGGGTTAACCCTTTAGGTGTTTCACAGGAATAGCAGCAAAGTGAAGGAGAAAATTCAAAATCTTCATTTTTTACACTCGCATGTTCTTGTAGACCCAGTTTTCGATTTTTAACAAGGAGTAAAAGGAGAGAAATCACTCTAAAATTTGTAACCCAATTTCTCTCGAGTAAGGAAATATCTCATATGTGTATGTCAAGTGCTCTGTGGGTGCACTAGAGGTCTCAGAAGGGAAGGAGTGACAATGGGATTTTGGAGAGTGAGTTTTTCTGAAATGGTTTTTGGGGGCATATCACATTTAGGAAGCCCCTATGGTCGCAGAACAGAAAAAAAAACAACAAAAAAGAACACATTACATACTATTTTGGAAACTACACCCCACAAGGAACGCAACAAGGGGTCCAGAGAGCCTTAACACTCCATAGGTGTTTGACGACTTTTCGTTAAAATTGGATGTTTAAATAAATTTTGATTTTTTTTCACTAAAATGCTGTTTTTTCCCCAAATTTTGCATTTTTACAAGGGGTAATAGGAGAAAATGTCCCCCAAAATGTTTAACTTCATCTCTTCTGAGTATGGAAATACCCCATGTGCAGATTCCAAGTGCACTGTGGGCGTACTACAATTCTCAGAAGAGAAGAAGTCACATTTGGCTTTTGGAAAACAAATTTTACTGAAATGGTTTTTGGGGGCATGTCACACTTAGGAATCCCCTATGGTGCCGGAACAGCAAAAAAAAACAAAAAAAAAACATATGGCATACTACCGTATTTATCGGGGTATACCACGCACCGGCCTATAACACGCACTCTCATTTTACCAAGGATATTTGGGTAAAAAAAGTTTTTTACCCAAATATCCATGGTAAAATGAGGGTGCGTGTGTGCGCGTGTATACCCCGATATACCCCCAGGAAAGGCAGGGGGAGAGAGCCCGTCGCTGCCCGCTTCTCTCCCCCTGCCTTTCCTGGGGTCTAGAGCGCTGCTGTCGGCCCTTCTCACCCCCTGGTTATCGGCGCCGCTGCCCGTTCTGTCCCCCTGACTATCGGTGCCGGCGCCCCATTGCCGGCGCCGATAGCCAGGGGGAGAGAAGAGGCGCCGACAGCCAGGGGGAGAGAAGGGGCAGCGGCACCCATTGCCGGCGCCGCTGCCCCGTTGCCTCCCCCCATCCCCGGTGGCATAATTACCTGAGTCGGGTCCGCGCTGCTCCAGGCCTCCGTCGTGCGTCCCCAGCGTCGTTGCTATGCACGGCGCGGCGCACTGACGTCATGCGCCGCGCTATTCAGCGCATAGCAACGACGTCGGGGACGCACGCCAGGGGGTGAGAAGGGCCGACAGCAGCGCTCTAGACCCCAGGAAAGGCAGGGGGAGAGAAGCGGGCAGTGACGTCCTCTATCCCCCTGCCTTTCCTGGGGGTGTATCGGCGTATAACACGCACACAGACTTTAGGCTAAAAATTTTAGCCTAAAAAGTGCGTGTTATACGCCGATAAATACGGTATTTTGGAAACTACACCCCTCAAGGAGCGTAACAAGGGGTACAGTGAGCTTTAACACCCCACAAGTGTTTGATGACTTTCGTTAAAGTTGGATGTGTAAATGAGAAAAAAAAATTACTAAAAGGCTGGTGTTCCCCAAATTTTACATTTTTACAAGGGTAATAGGAGAAAATGCCCCGCAAAAATTGTAACCCCCATTTCTTCTGAGTATGAAAATACCCCATGTGTGGAAGTCAAGTGCTTTGCTTGCACAATACAATGCTCAGAAGAGAAGGAGCGCCATTGAGCTTTTGGAGAGAGAATTTGGTTGGAATAGAAGTCTGGGGCCATGTGCGTTTACAAAGTCCCCCGTGGTACCAGAACAGTGGACCCCCCACATGTGACCCCATTTAGGAAATTACACCCCTAAAATAATTTAATAAGGGGTGCAGTGAGCATTTACACTCCACTGGCATTTTACAGTGGCATTTGGAACAATGGGCTGAGCAAATGAAAAATTACATTTTTCATTTCAATGGACCAGTGTTCCAAAAATCTGTCAGACACCTGTGGGGCATAAATGCTCACTGTACCCCTTATTACATTGAGGGGTGTAGTTTCCAAAATTGCTCCACTGTGCCCCTCCCCCTCCTCCTCCAGTTCAGCCCCCACAGGGCTCATGTAGCCGTGAGATGTAGACGCCACGTCTCCAGTGCCCTGACCAGCCATCGTTTCCAACACAAATGTTGTAGGATGTAGGAAATGAAGCAGTAGAATGACGTCGTTCATCCTGCAATCCTGGCGACTGACTAATAATGTGGCTTCCTCAAAGTGCCTGAGCAAACGGCAGGTGTCACGTATGAGCTACCACTGTTTGACATTGAAGTTACACAGGGGAGTACCCCTATCTGCTTGGATCATCAACAAATCGGTGATGGCTTTTCTCTATTTGTATAGTCAGTCCAACATATGTAGAGTGGAATTCCAATATGTGGCAACGTTACAAATCAGACTATTTTGGAGGATACCGTTCTGATGCTGCAGCTCAAGGAGGGTGTGCTTTGCGGTGTACGAGTGGCTGAAGAGCATGCAAAGTTTCCTTCCCATTGTTAGGATGTCTTGCAAATGGGGGAAAACTTTAGGAACCGCTTGACATCCAGATTGAACATGTGTACTATGCATGGCTCAGCCTTCCTTGTCGCAGCGGAGAAAAGATGTTCTTCCCGTTGTCAATCCCCATGGTTCCCATTTCCAGTTTTCATGGAGTAAGCCATGCTCCGATTTCTTTATGAATGACTTTTAGCAGTTCCTCCCCTATGTGACTCCGTTCGCCAAGGCAAATTATGTGAAGGACAGTGTGATACCGCCGTGTCCTGCACACATGGTATGCTGAAGGGGCACTGAGACTTTTCCCTGCAGTGGAGGCTGAGGACATGGTGGAGGATGAGGAGGCGGAGTCACACACTGTCACACTCCACGCTCTCATGCCTAAAAGCGTTGAGGAGAAAGTGGTGTGACCTTTCCAAGTTGGTGTTGTGGCTGTGCAGGAACCACATTCACCCAGTGGTCCGTAAAAGACATATTTTTTCCCTGACCATAGTTACAACTCCAGACGTCTGTGCTGCCATGCACTTTGGTACACACTGACAGGCTCAAGGACTGGCCCACCTTCTCTTCCACAGAATTGTGCAGGACTGGTACTGCCTTCTTCTCAAAGAAATTATGGCTTGGGACTCTCCACCTCGGCTCGGCACAAGCCATCAGTTCTCTGAAAGGTGCCGAGTCCACCACTTGAAAAGGGAGGGAATGCAGCACCAGCAACTTGGACAGGAGCACATTCAGTTTCTGCGCCGTTGGATGAGTGGGCGCATAATATTGTCTCTTGGACAATGGATTGCTGGCGGAATGACTGACTAAAAGTAGGAGGAGCAGGAGCATCTGGAGCGACAGAAGGAGGGTATGACACACAGCTCCCTTCGGCTGAGGTTGTGGAGCCTTGGCTGGCTGAAAGAGGGATGGGTGATGCAGTAGGCTGGACCACCACATCGGAGCCATGGTTCTCCCAGGCCACTTTATGGTGGCGCAGCATATGTTGATGCATGGCCATGGTGTCAACATTGGGATCCTGGTAACGTTTCCCCTTCTGCCAACACATCTTGCATGTGGCTATGCTAAAGTCCTAAGGATGCTTGATGAAAAACTCCCACACCGCCGAGTAGCTGATTTTCCCACCAACAGTCCGCACTAATTGACTGCTACTGCCGCAGTCTCCAGGAACCCCTGTTCCAATACATACTGGGAAGGTAGGCTGCCGCAAAGCAGGTGGTCTCCCTCGGGCATGTTTGGGTCCAGAATTATTTCTACTTCTGCCACCATACTCACTGCCAACCATGCTACCACCTTGCTGGCTCAACTGCTGCATCATGGGCAAATGCAACTCTCTTCTCCTGATGATGATGAAGCCCCTTCTGCACCTGGCTCCCAATTGCGATTGGCTTCTTCATCATGAACAAGTGTCTGCATGTCACTGATGTCCTCCTCAGGTTCCTGAACAGTGTCTTCTTCAGGACCCTGAACGCTGGCAACACCACCTCCCACTTCACTCTCTTCATCACTACTTGCCCGCCTCGCGGAGTAAGCAGTGGATGTCTCCTTCACTTCTTGGCTGGGCAGTAGCTGCTGAATGTCCTCTATTAGATCGTCCTAACTGAATAGTGGAGCTGAACCCACATCATAAGATACTTCTGTTGGGGAGGGAACAGCATAGGACAGAGGCAATGGGAGGACAGGGACTGCTCCCAGGCCATGCCAACTGAGGGTTGTGTCTGAGGAACCCAATGACTGTTGACTGGGGGTATCAGATGTCACTTTTGATGAAGTGGATGATCTTGTTAACCAATCAATGAAGACAAATGGGTTGCTGGTCGAGACATGGTCGCTAGCTAATACCGGGAGATCTGTCCTTTTGCTGCGACTCCTGCTGCCACTCGCCCCTAGTCTGCTGCAGCCTCTGCCTGTGCCTTATAAATTTTGGCCTTGGCTACTCCTCTGTGCACGTCCTGGCACTTCTCTGCCTGATATACTTAGTGCATATGTAAGGGGAGTACAATACGCTTCACTACGCATACAACTGTATTTGTCTAGAACAGCAACAGGTATGTACTTTTGGCTGACCTTTCACAGTATCTAGGCCCTTGAGAGTTTATCAGGAACAAAATGGTACAACACTTAGACGTACATATGTGTTAATCACTTATGAGGGCAGAAAAATGTGCTACAGTACGCTTAAATTTTTTTTGTGTACAACACCAGCCAGTGAGTACTTTTGGCTGTTTATTCACAGTATCTAGGTGCTTGAGACTTTATCAGGAACAAAATGGTACAACATTTCCATGTCAGTATGTGGTATGCACTTATGAGGGCAGAAAAATGTGCTACAGTACACTAAAAAAAGTTTTTGTGCACAACACCAGCAGTAGACACCAGTGCTGGAGCACACAGTCACTGCGTACCACAGACAAAATTGTACTTTCTCAATATCACTCCCTTCCCTATCAGTGCTTCTAGGCAGGATTTGTTCTTGAGCTGAATCGCTGATGTTCTTCCGTGCAACACACTGATCCTTTCTATAATAGAACGCTGTGGACAGTGACTGGGAGGTGGATCGCTGCAGTAAGAATGCTTTTCTGTGACAAACAAACTGCTCTCTGTCCAACAGAACGATGACTTGACTAGGAGGTAAATCTCTGCTGGAAAAAGCTTTTCTGTGTAACATACAGGGCTATCTGTCCCTATCTATCTCTCTGCAGTGTAAGGATGAAGTGACTGGCCGCAATATGGCAGCCTATTATATAGGGCTGTGACATCACAGGGGTGACTGGCTGCTGATAGGCTTCATCCTACATGTGCTTCAGGGTCATCCCACCTACCCTTGTTCCAGTCTTCCCAGGATTCCTCACATGTGGATCCTCCATTTTAGATGCTCTGGAGCCTGTACCGCACTAAATGGAGTTTAATGAAGAGATTCATGTGATAGAATGGCGATATTCGCATTTGTTACAAATTGAATTTTTCATGAAATTCGTAACGGATTTGGATTCATAAGATTCAATTCACTCATCTCTAATTACAAGTAGAAGACCAAAATCTGAGATTTTGACCAGCCGGAATGTGTTCTGGCCAAGAAGGGAGACCCCTGGTGGCCAGAAGTATACAGACCAAAAACTTACATAAAACATGTTTTTATTTTTTTAAATGGAAGCCAATTACAAAAGTTATTTATTTGGCATAAGGAATTAAAAATCATGTTCAATGACAGTGCCCATTTAAGGGTAAGGTCACGTGTAGCGTATCCGCAGTGTATTTGACGCTGCGGATAATCTACTGACCACCCTTAGAGTCAGCCTCCTACTTTACCTGTGTGTCCGGGTTTGTTTGCTCCTAGCAGAGGAAGTGACCACAATATGTGAGTACACTGAGCATGCGCACGCACACGACTTACATTTCAGTCTTTTTCTGCTAGCAGCGGCGTATTGCTGATACGAGCAGACAAACCAGGACACATGGGCAAAGTAGGAGGCTGACTAGCATGCTTGAAAAAGGCTCTATTGTAGGAGACGAAGTGTAGCTTTTTGCGGAATGGTGAATAAAAGCACATTTATATTTTTAAAAAGGCACCTGGTAAAGGAAAGCTGGACTCTAATTGGTTGCTATGGAAAACAGCTCCTCTGTTCCTCTGCACAAGGTTTTATAAATCTCCCCCAAAAAGTTGCAGAACTTGGATTTAAATGTATTTATGTGAAACCATAGATTTAGACACAGTTAAGTATACAAAGTTAAACCATTTAGTATACCAGAGTTCTTCCTACCTGAACCTTGTGGGAGAGCAAAAGCAACAATAATCTCATATCCCATCCTCATATCCAGACCTCATATCCTGTCCTTACATCCCGTCCATATATCCCATCCTCAGGTTGGGCTGAGCTGTGATGAAGAGATTTGCAGGCTGAAAATAGGAGGGGCGTGGCTTTGTATGGGTGTGGCTTGTGAGAGGGGGCGTAGCTTGCCAGCCGGACCAACCCTCGGAGGTGGGGAGCTTGTGGAATAAGGTGGGGCTGAAGAAAGAGATTGTGGTTGAAGGACCAGTGATGCGGGTGTATTAAGCAAAAATTGTGTTTTTGCCCTTGATCTGAAACAAAAAAGGCACTTAAATTTAAGGGGCGTGGCTTCTAGGATGCGACTTGCAAGATGGACCAACACACTCAACAGTAGATGGAGAACCAAGCTTGTGCGGTAAGGTAATGGTGGTCCCATAGCCTTGCATGAGACTTTAGGCATAAACCCTGGCCCTCACAAATGGGGGTAGGTTAGGGTTTATTTAACTATCCTATATTTTTAGTTGACATACAGTATCTCACATAAGTAAGAACATCCCTCAAATTTTGTTAATATTTTATTAAAGTGGTACTCCCACCCTAGACATCTTATCCCCTATCCAAAGGATAGGGGATAAGATGTCTGATTATGGGGGTCCCGCCGCTGGGGACCCCGCATTATTGCATGCGCCCACCGCTGGGGACCCCCGCATTACTGCCTTCTGGGTACCACTCAGTGGGTCGGATGCTGAGCGCCCGGTCCACAGAGTGTAAGGAGATAAGGAATGATGTATAGCATCAATACTCACCTCCCCCGGCCGTATAGTATACAGGGGGGCATAGTGTACCCATATATACTATACAGGAGCTGGGAATCCTCTCACCAGATTGACAGGACTCCCTGCTACTATAGCTCTTTGGGCGGTATACAGAATATACAGCTATCTATAGATAGTTGTATATAGTGTATACAGAACAGGAGGTCCACTTACCTCCCTCATTTCTGTCCCCACCGGTCCATGTAGCTCTGCCTCCTAGTGATGACATCATTAGGGGTGGAGTTACAAACGGGATCCAGGCTGGTAAGTCTGAAGCTCTGTTAACATTGTCTGTTTTGGATAATGTGAATAGATCCTTCTGGCAGTGTCTACCCAGACAGGGAGACTCCAGCTGTTGCTAAACTATAATTTCCAGCATGCCCAGACAGCCAAAGGCTTTCTGGACATGCTGGGAGTTGTAGTTTTGCACCAATTGGAGGCTCCCTGTTTAGGTAGACATTGCATTATGGGCGCTCTCCCCTGCGGAGAGCGCAAAAAATGTCCTAACCCATTTTTTTGTGTTTTTATTTCTTCTTGTTTCAGATCCGTGTATGCAAAGGATTACGGCAGATTCGATGGATTATCACGGATGAACTGGATTTTTTTAAAATGGTTAACGAGGGCTGTGGGGGAGTGTTTTTTAACATAAAATTTTTTTCCCAATGTGTTGTGTTTTTTTTTATTGAATCTTCAGGCTTAGTAATGGAGGCTGTCTAATAGACGGAATCCATTACTAAGCCGGGGCTTAGTGTTAGCCCCAAAAACAGCTGGCGCTAACCCCCAATTATTACCCCGGTACCCACCGCCACAGGGGTGCCGGGAAGAGCCGGTACCAACAGGCCTGGAGCATCAAAAATGGCGCTCTTGGGCCTAGACGGTAACA
Source organism: Hyla sarda (assembly GCF_029499605.1). NCBI lineage: Eukaryota > Metazoa > Chordata > Amphibia > Anura > Hylidae > Hyla > Hyla sarda. The sequence continues at coordinate 148,007,162 of NC_079194.1, forward strand.
GGCTGATGTTATTTAGGCTGGGGAGGGCCAGTAAAAATGGTCCATGACCACCCTGGTAACGTCAGGCTGTTGCTGCTTGGTTGGTATTTGGCTATGCTTTTTTTTTTTATTTATGAAAAAAAAAACGCATAGGGTTCCGCCCATTTTCAGTATTAGCCAGATACCATTGTTACTGGCCATCCCCAGCCTAAATAACGCCAGCCTGTTACCACCTAGGCCCAGGAGCGCCATTTTTGACGCTCTGGGCCTGTTGGAACCGGCTCTTTGGTGGTGGGTACTGGGGTAATAATTGGGGGTTAGCGCCAGCTGTTTTTGGGGCTAACACTAAGCCCTGGCTTAGTAATCGATTCCGTCTATTAGACAGCCTCCATTACTAAGCCTGAAGATTCAATTTAAAATAAACACAACACATTGGAAAAATTATTTTATTTTAAAAAACACTCCCCCACAGCCCTCGTTAACCATTTAAAAAAAATCCAGTTCATCCGTCATAATCCATCGAATCCGCCGTAATCCTTTGCATACACGGATCTGAAACGAGAAGAAAAAAAATCACAAAAAAAATGGGTTAGGACATTTTTTGCACTCTCCGTAGGGGAGAGCGCCCATAATGCAATGTCTACCTAAACAGGGAGCCTCCAATTGGTGCAAAACTACAACTCCAAGCACGCCATGCTGGGAGTTGTAGTTTAGCAACAGCTGGAGTCTCCCTGTCTGGGTAGACACTGCCAGAAGGGTCTGTTCACATTATCCAGAACGGACAATGTTAACAGAGCTTCAGACTCACCAGCCTGGATCCTGTCTGTAGCTCCGCCCCCTAATGACATCATCACTAGAGGCAGAGCTACACGGACCCGATGGGGACAGGACAGAGGTAAGGGAACTTCTCCATCTTCTGTATACACCATATAAAGCTATCTATAGATAGCTGTATATAGTGTATACCGCCCAAAGGGTTAACCTACACTGTCCAGCAGTGTATGTTAACTCTTTCCTTGCCGGGCTGGCTTAGCACACAGCTCGGCAAGGGGTTAAATGAGCAAGCAATGTGTATACTGTATACACATTGCAGGCTCACTGTAAGTTCTTGCTGGGCAGTAGGTATACAATGTATATCGACTGCTCAGCATCAGCTGTTCTCCCGACTCTGTAGCCTTGAGAACAGCTGATCCCGACAGTAACTTCAGGACGATCGCAGCAGATGTCAGGAGAAGTGACATCCGCTGTGATCTGTCCCTTACTGCAGGTACTACTCCCAACATGGAGCACACTCTGCTCCATGCTGGGAGCTGTGGTACCTGCATTAATAGACAGATCGCAGCGAGTGTAACTCCTGACACCCGCTGTGATCTTCCTGTATAATGTATAGATACGGGCGGCTGATCTTCTACGGTCCCCTGCACTGACATATATATATACACATATTCCTATTTCCCACAGAGAGTTGTGATTGGCTGGCACCATCTGGCCAATCACAGCTCTGCTGGAAATATGAATAGTTGTATATATACGGCAGTGCAGGGGACCATAGAAGAGCAGCCGCATCTATACATTATACAGGAGGATCGCAATGGACCCCAGTGATCTTTCAATTAGTATAGGTAACTAAAGAAAAAATTGGTTTGTGAGATGTACTCTATCTGTTTGTGGTGACCGAGAACTTCAGTCAAGGTATAATCTCCTATATACCCAAATGGCAATTAGTACAAGAAAGGAAAAAAGGTGACTGGTTCTCTAGGTCTATGGGGATTACTATAGTGATTTTCTGGTGAGATTGGGTGGTGGAGTGGTAGGGTGTTGTCAGTGTGTCTGTATATATGGGATGATGGTTATGGTAGTGTGTTATATATTGTGAATGTGATATGTATGGTAATGAATGTACTAGAGTGTATAGCAGTGTATGAGATGCGTTGAAAATGTATGACAGTGTGTGTGTGAGTGTGTGTGTATGATGTGTGTATGGCTGAGGCGTGTATGTTAGTGTAGCTGTGAGAGAGGTTAGGTGTGATGGATGAATGTGAAGAGGACAAAGAGAAAAAAAAAGGAGAGAGAAAGAAGGAAAAGTGGAATGGTTTGTACTTGGATGCTTAAACAATTTATTTGTTATAAAATGACATACAATATATGGAAAAAAAAGTGCTGGGCCCTAGCACTTATGTTTTCCAATACACAACAAAAATAATAATCATAAAAAAAAAAAAATATATATATATATATAGTACTACACTGATAATACCAAGTCAAATAATTATACCATAGAGTCATAATCAATAGCCATAAAGTCAATAGTTCAAAGCACTGGACAGAAGCTCTGCTTCTCAAGTAACTGATGTTAATATTCACGTATATATAAAAAAACACACACACACTACATTTTTATTATTGTCGGCTACATTTTTAGTGCCCTACCCGCCCACATAAATTGATCCCTGTTTAAAAATGAATTAAAATTTTGTTATAAAAAAGATATATTTCGTTAAATACAATTTTTCCATCCCTACTGTATCTTTTTTTTATTATTATTTTTTAATGGTACCCTACTAAATTTTTATAAAAAAAAAGGTATCTCCATCACCGTTTTGGATTGCTAAAGTCCAAAAGAGAATTAAAACCGCCTGAAAAAAGCCAAAGTTAAAACCCACATGGCGTTTTTCTTGGCATTTTTTCACTCCCATAGACTTCTATGGGAGAAAAACGCCAAGATTTTCCCGAAAAAACTGCAAAGTCTCGACAAGAGGTCATTTTTTTAAAAACTGCCAAGGAGCCCAAAAACACCAAAAGGATTTTTTTTAAAATGCCAAACTGAAAAACGCCAAGTGGATTTGTCATTTTGCAGTCTACTATTGACTTGCAGCTAACATCTGGCCACAGCGTTTTTTCACAAAAAAAACGCCATGCGGCAGAATGGGCGTTTTTATTGGCGTTTTTGTAATAAAAAAAAAAAAAACAAGTGGAAACCTAGCCTAACAGTGTTAGTGTGCCAGTAATGTCTAAACCTTGACAACAAACGTGAATACATCCTTAAGTAGAAATGTTCAAATTTGCCCACAAATAACCATTTTTGAAAGTTCAACATGGCACCACATGGAAAAATACTCTCTAAGGAACAGAAGTCACAGTTTTGGGAGAAATCTGCCCTGCTGCACTGACTATTGTAACTGTTAAGTCTACGCTAGTTCTAGTTAAACCCAAGGTATGGACGTACAATGGTGCAGGTTTAATGGATCTGGACCATGCTCTGTAAATAAACTAGGGCTACCTCCCCAATGTAGACCCTACCATTGTTGTCTTTTCTGGCCTCCACAGGTTGTTCCTTCACACTTTCGTACCCCAAGCCTTGTGTCTATAGTCTACATTCTAAATCTTTCCTAGTTGCTTCAAAATGACAAGACAAAAAATGTAGAAGCTTAAAGAGGTCAGGAGGTCACACCAACTAATCTTGCTTTAACATGTCCTGCTCCCTGTTACATGTTCCCTGTACTGTAAGGTCACAGGTCAGCCAAGAGACCCAGCACCCAGGCTTCCTAAGGAAATTCCTGTAGAAGAGTCATGGATTTTTATGAGTTCTGGAGCTGATTATGGTTTATAGACTAGGCCATTACCCAAAATCCTAATACATTCCCGTGTACAGAATTGTTAGACCACACATGAGAAATGCCAAGAGGGGTGGTCATCCAGAGTCCTGATCTGCAAATCTGACAGTAAGGCCATGTTCACATGCCGGATATCCCGGAGATTGTGGGGTGCTGGCAAAACATGCCAGCGCTAGGACCGTCTCATAGACGGCTATGCATTCCATGCGGACTCTGCACAAGGATAAACTTGTTCATTCTTTGTGCGGACACTGAAAATGGAATTTCAAAGCCGGAAACATCTGTCACGGAAATTCAACAGCAATCTGCTGCAACGCAATCTTGGCACGGAAACTCCAACATGTAAACATGGCCTAAGGGTTCATTCACATGCCGGAATTTAAAAGCGAAATCCGAAATCCATTAGCTAAATTCTGCTTGGAAATTCCAGTGCAGTAGCCTCCCATTGTTTTCATTGGGATTCTGCTGCACCATGCAATTCTAATTCCAGACTCCACAGGAAGAATAAACATGTTAAAAAAAATTTAAGCGGAATCTGCTTGGAAATACCCTGCCTTTTATAAAGATGGTGCATTTCTGAGCAGTCCTAGCGTCGTTCTGTTCTGCTGGTGCCTGCTGCCCATGGAACGTTGCGCTGAAATTTTCAGCCCTTAAGAGCTCCAAGAACAAAAGATTACCTTTACAGGGCTGGTAAGGGACCACAGACAATACAATATCAATAACTCTATGGTTGAAGCTAGTCATTGAGCTTCTACAGTGGCCACGTATATATTGGCTTATTTTCTGTGATCTCCTGCAATTGCAACCTCTGCTAAATAACTATATGACTGATACCTATATAACTCAACAAAATTATGTAGTAGTGGTCATATACTACTTATTACCCATGCATTTAGTACCATAGACATCCTGGTACAGCCTCTGGATGTAGATATGCTTCCATTCCCTGTTGGCAAGCAGAGGTCATGAAAATGGTGTGATGAGTATATGACTGCTGCTTTGCCTCTCCAACTGTGTCCTGCCTGTCTCTTAGTATCTTTGGTGGTTTAGTTATTCACACTAATATTTTGCCTTTGCTGCTTTCACAAGTGATCGAGTTGTGGTATCCCGGTACAGGACCTGGTCCTGTCCCTGTCTAAAGTCCCCTCAGCCAGAGACCCTTCATTCCCATAGGGCTCTCCTGCAGGGCTTACCCCTGGCCGCCTCATATAAATTGTATATTGTTTAATATATAAAGATAATATAAATGTATAGGATATATATGTATAGGCCCTTTCCTGGGTCACGTGATGTAAAGTTGTAATGTATAATTGCTTAAGGACCTTACAGGGTCATGTGATGTACCCAGAGTTTACTGGGTTCAGGACTTTGCTGACCAATGAGCTTAGTCCAGCCCCCTATTATATAAAGGGCTGTAGCCACTAAATTCTCTCTCTTAGACTATCAAGCAAGCACAAACATCTCAGCAGAAATCTCAATTCATCTAGGCCAAAGCCTAAGAGCCTGCAGCCACTAAACTGTGAGTTACCAAGCTCAATCTACCAAATCCTGTGTGACTACTACCAGCTCAAATGTTATAATTAGTAGCACAGTGGCCTGCATAAAAGCTCATTGCTTCAAAGTCTCAGCAAAGCCTGTGAGGAACCTGCATTCCGGTTACCTCTTGAGACTGTTATGTATAGAGACTGTTGCATAAAATCTTCAAGTAAAGTTCTTCATGTCTGCTGTGAACATTCCGTTATTTTCCCTGCCGTTTCTTGAACAGTTAGCAGTAGGACCATTAACACTAAGGAAACCTCACCCTGGCATCACGACATCTAAGGGTTAATACCACCAGACCCTGCACTTACAGCACTGCAACACCCCAGACACCATAGCTCTCCTGGTTCACCAGTGTGAACATTATTTTGTATACTTGTGACAGGGATTATTCTCAGTGTAGATTGTTCTCCTGTGTAGTATTATTGACTACGGTACTCATTGTCAGCATTCTTTAACTATTCTCCTGAGGGACGCCACACTTATTAATAACATTGTTTTTTTCAGAACCAGTGGAGAGTGCTTTACCTACTGTACACAGGGTGGGTGCCTGCTAGAGGGTATGCTTGTTGCCCCCCTCTATTGTAGGTTATCCAAACCATTTTTTTTGTGTGTATTTAATTGTTTGTCTGTGTATATTTCTTATGTGCATTCATGTATAATAAAATGTTTTACTTATTTGTGTAATTATTCTTTTGGTGTGAGTGAGGTGTTTGCTTGTTCTTAGGTTTAGTGAAAAATGGTAATGCATGAAATGGAAGACTGGGAGTGGGAGTGGACCCATGGTTACCATAGGGTATGGAACACCACACATTCCGCTACTCAACAGGGCATCTTCACCAGGAGTGAGTTACACACCATTAACAAACCTAGGGTATTTACCAACTCAACAAAGCCACATTACGTGTCAAGCAAGGAGCAAAAAGTGTCAAAAATTGATAATAAATGTTGAGATTAACACTTGCAGCAGTTTATTGGCACATTACAAGACAGAATCCTGGCAGATTTGGTAAATCTGTCCTAAAGTCTTTTATAAAGTGGTGGAATTTTTCATTATACAGTATCAAGCAATTACAGACCAGACATTGATAGTGTCCCTGTGACTGTATCGCTCAAATTATTATGATTCTTCCTATATTTATCTGTATAATATATACTGAACTTGCTTGGATGTTTGCACTTCATTCACAGGCACCGGCAGACATCGGTCATGACCTTCAGCCTTTCTCTCACCAGGTCCCCCTGAGCGCAGCGTGTCCTCTGCTACAATATCCAGGATGCTTGTCCTATTTTAGTTTCCTTCTGTTTTAGAGGGGAATCTCTTCTGCAGTCCTGATGAGGAAAAGCCCACTTATGGCCCTGACATGTAAATGCGTTGAGGAAGAGGTGGGGGCTTTGTGCGCCACAATTCATTCCACCCTGAAGGCTCCGAGTGATTTTCTGAATGGTCATTTTACCGGGTAACACGCATAAATTAAGCCATGGAGCTGCCACTGACATGGGAAACAACTGGACGATCAGTAGCCGAATCATCTTAGTGGGAAACATTTCTGAATGCTGAGTTGTGTAGTGGGGAGTCGTGCGTCATGATGGAGGTTGTAGGTTAGCACAGGCCTCTGACCTCTGCTTCGCCGTTCAAAAGGTTAGGAAAGGGTTATAGAGCCAGTGTCCTGTCTTATTTAAATACATTTTTATTGTATTGAAAGGTCCTGCAACATTCTTCTAAACGTTGTTGCAGGTTTACTTCAGACTGGCATTTTATAGGCCTATATAATACTAATGCGTCAAATTTATTAGGAGGTGCAATATGTTCACTACAATATACACTGCACTCTACTGTCCTAAAGTTTATTACAATACAGGTAAAATGTATAATCTGGAGCATTGTCTACAGTGGATGCAGTTGTATCAAGCCCTGTGCTTTAACCATTAAGGACCCAGCCCATTTATACCTTAAGGACCCGGCTATTTTTTGAACATCTGACCACTGTCACTTTAAGCATTAATAACTAAGGGATGCTTTTACCTTTCATTCTAATTTCGAGATTTTTTTTTTCGTGACATATGCTACTTTATGTTAGTGGTAATTTTAGCCGATACTTGCATCATTTCTTGGTGAAAAATTCCAAAATTTGACAAAAAAATAAAAAATGTTGCATTTTTCTAACTTTGAAGCTCTCTGCTTGTAAGAAAAACAGACATTCCAAATAAATAATATTTTGATTCACACATACAATATGTCTACTTTACATTTTCATCATAAAGTTGACATGTTTTTACTTTTGGAAGACATCAGAGAGCTTCAAAGCTCAGCAGCAATTTTCCAATTTTTCACAAAATTTTCAAAATCTGAATTTTTCAGGGACCACTTCAGTTTTGAAGTGGATTTGAAGGGCTTTCTTATTAACAATACCCCATAAATGACCCCATTATAAAAACTTCACCCCTCAAAGTATTCAAAATGACATTCATAAAGTTTGTTAACCCTTTAGGTGTTTCACAGGAATAGCAGCAAAGTGAAGGAGAAAATTCAAAATCTTCATTTTTTACACTCGCATGTTCTTGTAGACCCAGTTTTTGAATTTTTACAAGGGGTAATAGATGAAAAATCCCCCCAAAATTTGTAACCCAATTTCTCTTGAGTAGGAAATACCTCATATGTGTATGTCAAGTGTTCGGTGGGCGCAGTAGAGGGCTCAGAAGGGAAGGAACGACAATGGGATTTTGGCCCCTATGGTGCCAGAACAGCAGAAAACCCCCACATGGCATACCATTTTGGAAACTACACCCCTCAAGACATGTAACAAGGAGTCCACTGAGACTTAACACCCCACAGGTGTTTGACGATGTTTCGTCAAAATCGGATGTGTAAATGAAAAAAAAATGTTTTCACTAAAGTGCAGTTTTCCCCCAAATTTATCATTTTTACAAAGGGTAATGGGAGGAAATGCCCCCCAAAATTTGTAACCCCATCTCTTCTGAGTATATAAATACCCCATGTTAGGACGTATAATGCTCTGTGAGCGAACTACAATGCTCAGAAGAGAAGGAGTCACATTTAGCTCTTGGAAAGCAAATTTAGCTGAAATGGTGTTTAGGGGGCATGTCGCATTTAGGAAGCCCCTATGGTGCCAGAACAGCAAAAAAAACACATTGCATAGTATTTTGGAAACTACACCCCTCAAGGAACGTAACAAGGGGTCCAGTGAGCCATAACATCTCACAGGTATTTCACAACTTTTTGTGAAAGTTGGATGTGTAAATGAAAAAACATTTTTTTTTCACTAAAATCCAGTTTTTTCCCCAAATTTTACATTTTTACAAGGGGTAATAGGAGAAAATGACCACCAAAATTTGTAACCCCATTTGGGGTTGGAAATACTCCATGTGTGACCATAAACTGTTTCTTTGAAATACGACAGGGCTCCGAAGTGAGAGAGCGCCATGCGCATTTGAGGACTTCATAGGGATTGCATAGGGTGGACATAGGGGTATTTTACACCAGTGATTCCCAAACAGGGTGCCTCCAGCTGTTGCTAAACTCCCAGCATGCCTGGACAGTCAGTGGCTGTCCGGAAATGCTGGGAGTTGTTGTATTGCAACAGCTGGAGGCTCCGTTTTGGAAACACTGCTGTACAATACGTTTTTCATTTTTATTGGGGGGGACAGTGTAAGGCTGCATTCACACCACGTTTTTGTAATACAGTTCCCGTATCAGGTTTTTGAGGAAAAACGGATTCCTCAAAACCTGACTAAACTGTATCAAAACGTGTGTACAAATTTTAACCCGTATACAGATATTATTAAAAACCGTAATTATACGGTTTGAAAAATGACATCCGGTTGCATCCATTTTTTAAGAAAAAAACGTATAAGTTTTTAACTTTTCACTCCATTTTGTATAAAGTTTTACTTGTTTGATTGAAATTCCAAGAAAAAAAACTGCGCAAAGTCAAAAACCGTATAGTGAAAACCGGATGGAACTGTATGCACATACAGTTCTGTACGGTTCCCTTGACTCCCATGTTAAAAAAAAAAGTATACGGTTTAATACAGTTTTTCAACCGGACGTAAAACCGTGGTAGACCACGGTTTTGTGTACAGGAAAAAAAACGTACAGAATGCAAAAGGACACAACCTGATGCATCTTTTGGCATACGGTTTTCAATGGAGAGTCAATGCATATGTTTTCCAATACGGTTCCATACGGTTTTCACATAGAAAATGTATACGGGAACTGTATTGCAAAAACGTGGTGTGAATGCACCCTAAGGGGGTGTATATGTAGTGTTTTACTCTTTATTATGTGTTAGTGTAGTGTAGTGTTTTTAAGGTACGTTCACACTGGCGGGCGTTTACGGTGAGTTTACCGCTAGGAGTTTGTGCTGCGACGAAAAATTTTCCGCAGACCAAACTTGAAGCAGAAAACTTACTGTAAACCTGACTGTTTGAATGTACCCTGTACGTTCACATGGGGGGACAAACCTTCAGCTGTTTCAAAACTACATCTCCCAGCATGTACTGACAGACCGTGCATGCTGGGAGTTGTACTTTTGCAACAGCTGGAGGTACACTGGTTGGAAAACCTTCAGTTACCTAACTCAGTATTTTCCAACCAGTGTGCCTCCAGCTGTTGCATAACTTCAACTCCCAGCATGTACTGATCGCCGAAGGGCATGCTGGGAGATGTAGTTATGAAACCGCTGGAGGTACGCAACTACAACTCCCAGCATGCCGAGACAGCTGTTTGCTATTTGGGCATGCTGGGATTTGCAGTTTTGCAACATCTGGAGAGCTATTGTTTAGAGACCACTGCACAGTGATCTCCAAACTGTGGACCTCCAGATGTTGCAAAACTACAAATCCCAGCATGCCCAGACAGCAATCTGCTATGTGGGCATGCTGGGAGTTGTAGTTTTGCAAGATCTGGAGGTCTACAGTATAGAGATCACTGTGCAGTGGTCTCAAACTGTAGCTCTCCAGCTGTTGCAAAACTACAAATCCCAGCATGCCTAAACAGCTCTCTGGGCATGCTGGGAGTTGTAGTTTTGCAACATCTGGAGGGCTACAGTTTATAGACCACTATAGTGGTCTCAGACTGTAGCCCTCCAGGTGTTGCTAAGCAACTCACCGGCTTCCGTAGGATCCAGGGAGCTGCGTTGCCGTCCACTTCTTCCGCCGATCTTCGCCTCCTTTCGTCGCCGATCGTCGCCCACTGCTGTTGCCGATGGGTGAGTGGACTTTGCCGCCCGGTCCCCTTCGTTTCCCCCGTCCTGCCCCACCTATTGTGGGTGGGCAGAACGGGGAAACCGAAAGTAAACCCCCCCGCCCCCCGATCTGCTATTGGTGGTCGCGTCTAGACCACCAATAGCAGGGATAGGAGGGGTGTCACCTCTGCCACCTCACTCCTATCCCTTTAGGGGGATCGTGGGTGTAATGGACAACCGCGATCCCCCTTCTATTCTGGGTCACCATAGACCCGTATGACCTGGAATTGGCGCAAATCGAAAGTGTAAATTCACTTGCGATTTGCGCCGATCGCCAACATGGGGGGTCTAATGACCCCCCTGGGCATTTGCGCGGGGTGCCTCCTGATCAATATCAGCAGTCACCCCGGTCCGGTCTCCGCCCGGCGTGCGGCGGGGACCGAAATTCCCACGGGCGTACAGGTACGCCCTGGGTCCTTAACCCCTTAAGGACCAAGGACGTACCGGTACGTCCTTGGTCCTGCTCTTCTGATATAATGCGGGGTTACACAGTAACCCCGCGTCATATCATGGCGGGCCTGGCGTCATAGTGAAGCCGGGACCCGCCTCTAATAGCGCGCAGCGCCGATCGCGGCGCCGCGCGCTATTAACCCTTTAGCCGCGCGCTCAGAGCTGAGCCGCGCGGCTAAAAGTGAAAGTGAAAGTTGCCGGCTAGCTCAGTCGGGCTGTTCGGGATAGCCGCGGCTAATCGCGGCATCCCGAACAGCTGACAGGACAGCGGGAGGGCCCCTTCCTGCCTCCTCGCTGTCCGATCGCCGAATGACTGCTCAGTGCCTGAGATCCAGGCCTGAGCAGTCATGCGGCAGAATCGTTGATCACTGGTTTCTTATGAGAAACCAGTGATCAACATAGAAGATCAGTGTGTGCAGTGTTATAGGTCCCTATGGGACCTATAACACTGCAAAAAAAAAAGTGAAAAAAAAAGTGAATAAAGATCATTTAACTCCTCCCCTATTAAAAGTTTGAATCACCCCCCTTTTCCAATAAAAAAAAAACACAGTGTAAATAAAAATAAAAATAAACATATGTGGTATCACCGCGTGCGAAAATGTCCGAATTATAAAAATATATCATTAATTAAACCGCTTGGTCAATGGCGTGTGCGCAAAAAAATTCCAAAGTCCAAAATAGTGCATTTTTGGTCACTTTTTATATCATTTAAAAATGAATAAAAAGTCCTATCAATGCAAAAATGGTACCGTTAAAAACTTCAGATCACGGCGCAAAAAATGAGCCCTCATACCGCCCCATACACGGAAAAATAAAAAAGTTATAGGGGTCAGAAGATGACAATTTTAAACGTATGTTACGCCTAGCGCTCCGGGTCCCCGCTCCTCCCCGGAGCGCTCACGGCGCCTCTCTCTCCGCAGCGCCCCGGTCAGTCCCGCTGACCGGGAGCGCTGCACTGTCATGGCCGTCGGGGATGCGATTCGCACAGCGGGACGCGCCCGCTCGCGAATCGCATCCCAGGTCACTTACCCGTCCCGGTCCCCTGCTGTCATGTGCTGGCGCGCGCGGCTCCGCTCTCTAGGGCGCGCGCGCGCCAGCTCTCTGAGATTTAAAGGGCCAGTGCACCAATGATTGGTGCCTGGCCCAATTAGCTTAATTGGCTTCCACCTGCTCCCAGACTATATCTGATCACTGCCCCTGCACTCCCCTGCCGGATCTTGTTGCCTTAGTGCCTAGAGAAAGCGTTTACTGTGTTTGTCCATACTGTGTACTTGACCTCCTGCTATTGCCATATTGACTACGATTCTTGCTGCCTGCCCCGACCTTCTGCTACGTCCGACCTTGCTCTTGTCTACTCCCTTGTACCGCGCCTTCTTCAGCAGTCAGAGAGGTTGAGCCGTTGCTAGTGGATACGACCTGGTTGCTACCGCCGCTGCAAGACCATCCCGCTTTGCGGCGGGCTCTGGTGAAAACCAGTAGCAGCTTAGAACCGGTCCACTAGCACGGTCCACACCAATCCCTCTCTGGCACAGAGGATCCACCTCCAGCCTGCCGAATCGTGACAACGTATTAATTTTCCTGCATGTAGTTATGATTTTTTCCAGAAGTCCGACAAAATCAAACCTATATAAGTAGGGTATCATTTTAATCGTATGGACCTACAGAATACATATCAGGTGTCATTTTTACCGAAAAATGTACTACGTAGAAACGGAAGCCCCCAAAAACAGCGTTACAAAACAGCGTTTTTTTTTCAATTTTGTCGCACAATGATTTTTTTCCCGCTTCACCATAGATTTTTGGGCAAAATGACTGACGTCATTACAAAGTAGAATTGGTGGCGCAAAAAATAAGCCATCATATGGATTTTTAGGTGTAAATTTGAAAGAGTTATGATTTTTTAAAGGCAAGGAGCAAAAAACGAAAATGAGAGTCTATTCACACGGCGGAATTTGCGCTTGCGGAATTATGCCTCAAATTAAAGCCCATATACTTCTATGGGATTCCGCACTCACATTCACACTTCTGAAATTCTGCTTGCGGAATTTCAGAAGTGTGAATGTGAGTGCGGAATACCATTGAAGTTTATGGGCTTTAATTTGAAGCTGAATTCCTCCATGTGAATAGACCCTTAGGCTAGGTTCAGACAACGGAATTTTAGACAGAAAGTCAGTCGTAAAATTTCCGTCAGAAATTCCGCTTGCTAAAATGTCTAGTGTAGTGAATGGTTTTCCGTTCACAAATTCACACTTCAGAATTTGTGAAGCGGAAAATCCGCTCAGTAAATCCGCTTAGAAATTTCCACCTGAAGAAAGGTGCTCTTTCTTCAGGCGGAATTCCCCGCGGAACACATTGCAGTCTATGGGAGACTGCAGTGTCTGCGCGGTCCTAGCGCCGACTTATTCAGTCGGTGCAGGCGGAACTCAGAATCTCCGGGCGGAAATTTTCTGCCCGGAGATTCCGTAGTCTGAACCTAGCATTAGGCTAGGTTCACACTACGGAATTTCTGCGTGCAATTCCACTTTGAAATTGCAGGCAGAAATTCCGCTTACTAAAATGTATAGTATAGTGAATTGGTTTCCGTTCACAAATTCACACTTTGGAATTTGTGAAGCGGAATTTGTGAAATGGAAAATCTGCTTGAAAATTTCTGCCTTAACAATGGCATAGGCACATTCTTCAGGCGGAAATACTCGCGGAACACATTGCAGTCTATTGGAGACTGCCGTGTCAGCACGGTCATAGCGCCGACTGATTCAGCACTGGCTGCACATGGAATCTCTGGGCGGAAATTTTCTGGCCGGAGATTCCGCAGTGTGAACCTAGCCTTACTGTCTGTTCAATCAGCACTTACAGTGTTATACAGTACAGAGATACGCCCTTTTGACATAGGGTATGATAACACACAGTTGTCAATATATTCAAAAATTTTAGGGAGAAATAACAGAATGGCAGCACAATGCATTTAAACTGATGCAGTAAAGGTAAGGCCTGGAGTGTAATCAACAGTATTCCCTATTGGTTGTGATGTGACTGTTAGCGGCACTGGGTCGGGGCACTCCTGAGATCATAAACTGTTGGCCACTGCCCGATATCTCACCTTCTTCCTCACACATTCTGAAATTGAAGAATCTCCATTGAATAAATGAAATACTAAAATGAAGAAGTTGATTTTGTTATTTTTCTTCTTCCATCATACCGGTAATTGTAGGATACGTCCATTGGCCCACATTTATCATTGTCTTTAGACTGTTTTTTGTGTCTAAAAAAGGGGCAAAAAAGGTGCAAGCAGGGTTTTTTGAGCCTTTTTTTGCCCCTTTTTGTTTACACATTTCTGCTGATTTTGAGTTGCAATCCACTGATTTTGGCAATGGACATGATATGGAAGGGTTTTATCATTGCCCATTTTTGTAAAAAGGAGCAAAAAAAGACACAAAGCCACTGAAAAGTCTCTAAAACTACACCAGCCCAGACATGGTGTAGCTTTTTGGTGTATGTGTAGACAGAAATTTCAGAAAATGTGATCTGCACAAAATTTATCAAAGCTCTTTTACCTTTTATTAAATTTGGTGATCCTACACATTATCAGCACACAAAAAAAAGGTGTAACAAAATGCTTCCCTTGCATCTACAATGATAAATGTGGGCCATTGTATTTTGGAAAAATAGCTTCTAATTCTCCCTTGTGCTGCCCTTTCCCAGGCGGCCACAGGGTTATGACAGGGGCTCACGCTCTCTCTGTTGCTAGGAGCTGGATGTGTGTTGATGCCTTTCTGCTCTGCATTCTGAATTAGCGACGTCACTCACTGCTGCATTCCTCATAAGACTTGAGACAGCGGAAGTTTTTCCTGCCTGAGATTGCACGCAATGAGCAAGCACTAAAATTGTATCTTCCTGCCCGACCCCGAGATGACACTGGAAAAAACTGAAATGAGATATAAATCAAGATCTTTTTAGTGACTTGACAACCAGTGGAAATATTCTACAAATTTACTGAGGGTCTACAATGACTGATCCCCACAGAACTAGACAATGCCACCCACATTCAGAATATAATCCCCAAAAAATGTAAAAAAATTATGATTTTGTGGTGGTCACAAGGAACAGGGAATGTGGGCTATGATAGGTGTAGTAGTCCTTGATGATGTCACATAGCAAAGTAGTGTTAACCCAATGTCCCTTTGTGACTCACAGCTCTTTTTGCCAGTAAAGCTGTTCACACATGCAATGCACAGGAATGAGACTTCTGACGCTAGGATTCCATGATGCAAGGTGTAAACTTTACTGAACTCCTTTTGCAATTTCAGAAAAATGCAGATACTTGAACATAGCTTCAGATAATACAGCAAAGATATCTGGAAAGTAAAGATTTGGTCACTGTCCCTTATAATCAGTGCTTCTTTAGTAGACAGACAAAAGAATCAATCTTTAGCACTTTCTTAGCGTATGTACATGGAAATCTAGTGCAGATGTGTATGCAGATGTTAAGACATGTCTATTCTTTTTGCAGACGCCGAAATCAGAATTTCCCCGACGCGGAAATTCTGCCCTGTGAATAGTGTAGCAGAATCCCTTTGAAATTTTATCGTGTAAACAAAGCCTTATGTGAAAGACAAAAAGGCCTTGTTCAGCTATATCATTTCTAGAAAATACTCTCCTCTTGAAGGCTTAGAAAATGTAGGTTACATGTGGCCTATATGTAAGGTATGCCTGACTTTAGTAAACCTAGGACCACTATACCTGTTATTCTCAGGAATAGAGACGCTGAGAGGCAATGTGGCTCTGGCAAAGGCCAGGCTTGCATTAACTAGAACAGATTTAGCTCAACCTCTTTCCCCAGGAGAGGAGGCTCGGACTAGGGACTCTTCTGCAATCACTGCCTAGGAGATGACAACCAAATAATAATGCAGCTGTACAGTGAAATACAAGACATGTGCGCAACATTAACCATTTACACTCTTTGATGCCTCACTATTTGCTTTAGATTTTAGTGCAATGCAGAACACAGCTTTTAAGGTCTCCAGTAGCTAAGATACATGCAGTGGACCTCCTTGGTCTTCATGCTGCTGATTGTTCAGTAATGCTCTCTAACTAAATTTAAAAACAAAGAACAGGTGTATTTGTACTGAGATTAAACTGCACAAAGGTGGACTCTATTTACTATTAATACACCCTGTTCCAAATAATTATGTGTGGTGAACCAGTACTGGATGGTGTTGCCCCGTACTTTCCTTCGGCCATGTCAGGCAGAGTCCCTGCATGTCTCCAGGGTCCCCCTTATAGTATCACCTGGTTGCTACCCAGGAGGCACTAGTGACCAGGTGACCCCCCAAGTGACCTATGGGCTCCTTGCACAGCCCCACTATATAACCAGGGGAGGGGCTTCAATCGCTCTCTTAGCACATTGCTACTTCTGCTGAGGTCAAGTGCATTCAAGTTGTTCCAGTGTCTGTGTCCAGAGCATTGGAGGCCTCAAGCCTAAAGTCCCGCAGCCACAAGTCCGTGATCAGTAAGTCAAGTCATCTTATTGTCAGTCATCATCTCTGTCAAGTCAAGTCCATCTGTAGTCAACGTGGCCTGCACTAAAGTCAGCCTAACTACTTCAAGTCCCAGCAAGCCTGCGAGGTCCCCCTGTGTCACTGATCACTTCCCCGGGATATTTGGCTGTACTGCAAAGACTATATCACCTGTCTTGCCTCAGTAAAGCTGCCGTTATCCTTAATCTGGCATTGGTGTCTTCATTGCCCCTGCCTAACTCAGGATCAGTGGTATTACCTTCGGGTGATTAAGGCTAAACCATGCCCTGACGTCACGACAGCTTCAGTGCATTAAGAGGGAAACACATCATCATGTAGGCCACTGAATATGTGAAATTGCTACATGATGATGTGTTTCCCTCTTTACGCACTGAAGCTGGCACGTTCCCTGAGTTTTTCCAGCAAGATGGTGCACCACCACATTATGGGTGTCAGGTGCGAGCATTCCTAGATGAACAGTTTCCTGGAAAGTGGATTGGTCGTCGTGGGCCAGTTGAATGGCCCCCAAGGGCTCCCGATCTGACCCCCTTAGACTTTTATCTTTGGGGTCATCTGAAGGCAATTGTCTATGCTGTGAAGATACGAGATATGCAGCACCTGAAACTACGGATACTGGAAGCCTGTGCTAGCATTTCTCCTGAGGTGTTGCTATCAGTGTGTGAAGAGTCGGAGAAGAGGGTTAGGCTAGGTTCAGACTATGGAATCTCGGGCCAGAAAATTTCCGCCTGGAGATTCCCAGTGCGGGCAGCGCTGACTGAATCAGTCGGCACTAGGACCGCACGAACACTGCAGTCTCCAATAGACTGCAATGTGTTCCGCGCGGATTTCCACCTGAAGAAAGAGCCCCGCCTTTCTTCAGGCGGAAATTTCCAAGTGGATTGTCTGTTCACAAATTCCGCTTCACAAATTCCGAAGTGTGAATTTGTGAACGGAAAATCATTCACTACACTATACATTTTAGAAAGCGGAATTTCCGGCTGCAATTTCAAAGCAAAATTGCAGGCGGAAATTCCATAGTCTGAACCTAGCCTTACATTGACAATCCAACACAATGGGCAGCACATTGAACACATTTTTATAAGTGGTCAGAAACTTGTAAATAACTCATGAAAGAATAAAGTTACGTTAAAACCAAGCACATCTTCATTTTTCTTGGGAAATTCTCACTAAGTTTAATGTGTCACATGACCCTCTTCCTATTTAAAAAAAACTAAAGTTGGATTCAAAATGGTGGCTTGGATCTGATCATTTCCAACAACGCAGAGCTGGTTGGTAATGTAACTGTGCGGGAAAACCTTGGTAAAAGCGACCACAATATAGTTACTTTTGACTTAAAATGTAGAAAACAAAGACAGGCGGGAAAGGCAAAAACATATAACTTTAAAAAGGCAAATTTCCCTGGGCTGAGGGCTGCACTACAGGACATAGACTGGGGGGAGGTGTTATCAAATACTGATACAGAAGGTAAATGGAACATCTTTAAATCAACTCTAAATAACTATACAGCTAAATATATACCAAAGGGGAACAAATATAAACGATTAAAACTAAATCCTACATGGCTGACACATGATGTTAAAAGAACAATAAACAACAAAAAAATAGCCTTCAAAAAATACAAATCTGATGGGTCAGCGATAACATTTAAACAGTACAAAGAGCTTAATAAAATCTGTAAAAATTTAATAAAAACAGCAAAAATTCTAAACGAGAGACAGGTGGCCAAAGAAAGCAAAACTAATCCTAAATATTTTTTTAGATATATAAATGCAAAAAAAAACAAGGACAGAGCATGTGTTACGCCTAGCGCTCCGGGTCCCCGCTCCTCCCCGGAGCGCTTACGGCGTCTCTCTCTCCGCAGCGCCCCGGTCGGTCCCGCTGACCGGGAGCGCTGCACTGTCATGGCCGTCGGGGATGCGATTCGCACAGCGGGACGCGCCCGCTCGCGAATCGCATCCCAGGTCACTTACCCGTCCCGGTCCCCTGCTGTCATGTGCTGGCGCGCGCGGCTCCGCTCTCTAGGGCGCGCGCGCGCCAGCTCCCTGAGACTTAAAGGGCCAGTGCACCAATGATTGGTGCCTGGCCCAATTAGCTTAATTGGCTTCCACCTGCTCCCAGACTATATCTGATCACTGCCCCTGCACTCCCCTGCCGGATCTTGTTGCCTTAGAGCCTAGTGAAAGCGTTACTGTGTTTGTCCATACTGTGTACTTGACCTCCTGCTATTGCCTTATTGACTACGATTCTTGCTGCCTGCCCCGACCTTCTGCTACGTCCGACCTTGCTTTTGTCTACTCCCTTGTACCGCGCCTATCTTCAGCAGTCAGAGAGGTTGAGCCGTTGCTAGTGGATACGACCTGGTCACTACCGCCGCAGCAAGACCATCCCGCTTTGCGGCGGGCTCTGGTGAACACCAGTAGTGACTTAGAACCGGTCCACTAGCACGGTCCACGCCAATCCCTCTCTGGCACAGAGGATCCACCTCCTGCCAGCCGGCATCGTGACAGCATGTAGGACCCCTTAATAATGATAATGGGGTGGTTGTCACAGGCGATCAAGAGAAAGCGGAGCTACTGAATGGGTTCTTTAGTTCTGTATACACTATGGAAAAAGGAGCTGACATTGGCCAGGTCAGTGCTGGTAACACATCATGTAATGTACTGAACTGGCTTAATGTAGAGATGGTACAAGGTAAGTTAAGTAAAGTAAATGTAAGCAAATCTTCAGGGCCGGATGGACTACACCCAAGAGTTCTTAAAGAGGTAAGTTCAGTAATATCTGTACCCCTGTTCATGATATTTAGAGATTCTCTGGTGTCTGGTATTGTGCCAAGGGACTGGCGCAAGGCGAATGTAGTGCCAATCTTCAAAAAGGGCTCTAGGTCTTCCCCAGGAAACTATAGACCGGTAAGTTTAACGTGCATTGTGGGTAAATTGTTTGAAGGACTTATAAGGGATTATATACAGGAATACATAGGGGATAATAGTATTATAAGTGATAGCCAGCATGGGTTTACTAAGGATAGAAGTTGTCAAACCAATCTAATTTGCTTTTATGAAGAGGGGGGGTAGAAGCCTTGACAGAGGAATGGCTGTGGATATAGGGGGAGATTTATCAAAACCTGTGCAAAGGAAAGTTGCCTAGTTGCCCATAGCAACCAATCAGATCGCTTCTTTCATTTTGCACAGGCCCTTTTGAAAATGAAAGAAGCGCTCTGATTGGTTGCTATGGGCAACTGGGCAACTTTTACTCTGCACAGGTTTTCATAAATCTCACCCATAGTGTTTCTGGATTTTGCTAAAGCGTTTGATACTGTCCCTCATAGACATCTGACAGGTAAGTTAAGGTCTTTGGGTTTGGAAATTTTTGTTTGTAACTGGATTGAACACTGGCTCATGGCTCGTACCCAGAGAGTGGTGGTCAATGATTCGTACTCTGATTGGTCCCCGGTTATTAGAGGTGTACCCCAAGGTTCAGTACTGGGCCCACTGTTGTTTAATTTATTTATCAATGATATAGAGGATGGTATTAACAGCTCTGTTTCTATCTTTGCAGATGACACCAAGCTTTGTAGCACGGTACAGTCTATAGAGGATGTGCATAAGTTACAAGATGACTTGGATAGACTAAGTGTCTGGGCATCCACTTGGCAAATGAGGTTCAATGTGGATAAATGTAAAGTTATGCATCTGGGTACTAATAACCTGCATGCATCGTATGTCTTAGGGGGGATTAAACTGTCAGAGTCACTGGTAGAGAAGGATCTGGGTGTACTTGTAGATCACAGACTACAGAATAGCATGCAATGTCAGGCTCCTGCTTCCAAAGCCGGCAGGATATTGTCATGTATCAAAAGAGGCATGGACTCAAGGGACAGGGACATAATACTCCCCCTTTATAAAGCATTGGTACGGCCTCACCTGGAATATGCTGTTGAGGAGCGATTAAAGAAGTTACAATTGTTTAGTCTTGAGAAGAGACGTTTAAGGGGGGATATGATAAACGTATATAAGTATATTAATGGCCCATACAAAAAATATGGAGAAAAACTGTTCCAGGTTAAACCCCCCCAAAGGACGAGGGGGCACTCCCTCCGTCTGGAGAAGAAAAAGTTTAGTCTCAAGGGGCGACACGCCTTCTTTACCGTGAGGACTGTGAATTTATGGAACGGTCTACCTCAGGAACTGGTCACAGCAGGAACAATTAACAGCTTTAAAACAGGATTAGATACATTCATGGAACAAAATAACATTAATGCTTATGAAGAAATATAAAATCCCATCCCTTCCCCAATATCGCGCCACACCCCTACCCCTTAATTCCCTGGTTGAACTTGATGGACATATGTCTTTTTTCGACCGTACTAACTATGTAACTAACTATGTAACTATGTAACTTCAAAATGGCCACCATGGTCACCACCCATCTTGAAAATTTTCCCCCCTCACATATTCTAATGTGCCACAACCAGTAAGTTAATATCACCAACCATTCCCATTTTATTAAGGTGTGTCCATATAAATGGCCCACCCTGTACACCCCGGTTTCCAGGTCTCCAGTGTCTCTGTCAGCCAGCCCGAGTCCTGATAGTCCAGAACCAGTTACAATCCTGGAGTTAGATGTGATGTCCCAGTACAGGATATGTTCCTACAGTCCTGTCAGGTTGGAGAGTGTACTCCATGTTGGGAGCAGTAGTACCTGCAGTAAGGGACAGATCCCAGCGGATGTCACTCCTCCTGACACCCGCTGCGATCTTCCTTATGTGAATGTCGGGATCAGCTGTTCTCAAGGCTACAGAGCCAGGAGAACAGCTGACGCTGAGCCGTAGGGTAGGTATACATCGTATATCTACTGCCCAGCAAGAACTTACAGTAAGCCTGCAATGTGTATACAGTATACACATTGCTGGCTCACTTAACCCCTTGCTGAGCTGTGCGCTATGCGCAAGCCCAGCAAGGAAAGAGCTAACTTACACTGCAGGACAGTGTAGATTAACCCTCTGGACGGTATACACTATATACAGCTATCTATAGATAGCTGTGTATAGTGTATACAGAAGACAAAGTCCGCTTACTTCCCTCGAGTACCGGGCAGGTCCGTGTAGCTCCGCCACCTAGCGATGATGTCATTAGGGGCGGAGCTACAGAAGGGAACTAGGCTAGTTAATCTGAAACTCTGTTCACATTGTCCGTTTTGTATAATGTGAACAGACCCTTCTGGCAGTGTCTACCCAGACAGGGAGACTCGAGCTGTTGCTAAACTACAACTCCCAGCATTTGGCTGTCTGGGCATGCTGGGAGTTGTAGTTTTGCACCAATTGGTGGCTCCCTGTTTCGGTAGACATCGCATCATGGGTGCTCTCCCCAGCGGACAGCGCGAAAAATGTCATAACCAATTTTTTGTGTTTTTTTCTTCTCGTTTCAGATCCGTGTATGCAGAGGATTATGGTGGATTCGATGGATTACTGCGGATTATTTTTTTTCCTTTTAATAAAATGGTTAACGAGGGCTGTGGGGGAGTGTTTTTTAAAATAAAATAATTTTTCCAATGTGTTGTGTTTTTTTTAAATAGAATTTTCAGGCTTAGTAGTGGAAGCCGGTCTTATTGATTGAATCCATTACTAAGCCAGGGCTTAGTGTTAGCCCCCAAAAACAGCTAGCGCTAACCCCCAATTATTACTCCGGCACCAACCACCACAGGGGTGACGGGAAGAGCCGGTACCAACAGGCCCGGAGTGTCAAAAAGGGCGCTCCTGGGACTAGGCGGTAACAGGCTGGCGTTATTTAGGCTGGGGAGGGCCAGTAACAATGGTCCTCGCCCACCCTGGTAACGTCAGGCTGTTGCTGTTTGGTTGGTATTGTGCTGAGATTGAAAATACGGGGAACCCTAAGTGTTTTTTATTTTATTTATTTAAATAAAAAAACATATAGGGTTCCCCGTATTTTCATTCTCAGCACAATACCAACCAAACAGCAACAGCCTGACGTTACCAGGGTGGGTGAGGACCATTGTTACTGGCCCTCCCCAGCCTAAATAACGCCAGCCGGTTACCGCCTTGGCCCAGGAGCACCATTTTTGACACTCCGGGCCTGTTGGTACCGGCTCTTCCCGGCACCCCTGTGGAGTAATAATTGGGGGTTAGCGCTAGCTGTTTTTGGGGCTAGCACTAAGCCCTGGCTTAGTAATGGATTCAGTCAATAAGACAGCTTCCACTACTAAGCCTGAAAATTCAATAAAAAAAAACACAACACATTGGAAAAATTATTTTATTTAAAAAAACACTCCCCCACAGCCATCGTTAACCATTTTATTAAAAGAAAAAAAAAATAAGCCGCCGTAATCCATCGAATTCGCAGTAATCCTCTGCATATACGGATCTGAAACGAGGAGAAAAATAACACAAAAAATTGGTTATGACATATTTGGGGAGAGCACCCATGATGCAATGTCTACCAAAACAGGGTGCCACCAATTGGTGCAAAACTACAACTCCCAGCATGCCCAGACAGCCTTTGGCTGTCTGGACATGCTGGGAGTTGTAGTTTAGCAACAGCTGGAGTCTCCCTGTCTGACACTGCCAGAAGGGTTCTGTTCACATTATACAAAACGGACAATGTGAAGAGAGCTTCAGATTAACTAGCCTAGTTCCCTTCTGTAGCTCCGCCCATAATGACGTCATCGCTAGCGCTAGCTGAGTATGCAGCCTGGCATTGAACAGAGAATGGGCCAGAGCCCAAAAGGGAATCTAAAGAAAACTGAAAATTTCAAGTTCTGAATTGAGACCTCTCGGTTCGAGTGATTCAAATTTGTAGATTTTCTGCAATTCAGCCCTTGCTATGAACCCCCCCCCCCCCCCCCCCACCTCCAATCTTTCATGATGTGTTGAAATTTATAGAATTTTAACTGTGATGGGTCTTGGTTGTAGTGTTTAGTAAAATGTGCAGACAGAGGATGTTTATCGTTACCTTTTTTGATATTTTGTATATGCTCAGATATTCTTGTTTTCAATGTTCTTTTGGTTCTACCTATGTATTGTTTATTGCAGTTGCACTGCATAATGTATATGGCCTGTTTGGTATTGCAAGTAATGAGATCTCCCAATTAAAATTATTACTTGTGGATTGTAGTGATGCTGTAGTTTTTGTACGCCCCCTCCCATAGACTTACATTGAGGGGACGGGGCGTGACGTCACACGGGGCGGAGTCATGACATCACGGACTTCCGTTCCGAAAAGAAACAGGTGGGTGCCACATGCTATATTGCGGGGGTCCCCAGCGGCGGGACCCCCGCGATAAGACATCTTATCCCCTATCCTTTGGATAGGGGATAAGATGTCTAGGGGTGGAGTACCCCTTTAAAATAAAAATAGTTATGTGTTAGTATGAATGTGATGCTGTCTAATATGAATTGGATTTGAGCAGATGGTAGAGTGCCTTGTGAAAGATATTTATTGATGGCTTCCACGCCTAGGTGATGGGGAATTATGGGAATTATCCCATCACCTCGGCATGGAAGCCATCAATAAATATCTCTCACAAGGCACTCTATCATCTGCTCAAATCCAATTCATATTAGACAGCATCACATTCATGGTATCATAGTCATATGTATAATGTCATAGTCATATATAATGGAATAGTCATATATAATGTCATAATCATATTTTTCAGTAATCTTTATAAGTTCAGAATATGTATGGACATTTCATATACAAGGACTCTTTACATCTACCAGTTCCAGCCAGTTCAGCCTGGATATGGACAGTGTGTGTAATGCCCCAGGACTGTATGTGGCCCCTGTGGTCATTTCGCTCCTCCGCCCTCCAGGATTGGGCGTTGAGGGCGACTTCTTTAAAGTGGGGGAGTTTGTGGTGATCCAGTACAGGATGGTGTGGCCCCACACTTTCCTTCTGCCCTGTCAGGCCGAGTCCCTGCATGTCCCCAGGGTCCCCCTTATAGTATCACCATAATGTATATATGTTTGTATTATAAAAGTGTACTGTTTCTTTGATGTTTGTACCACATGGTTGTTACCCAGGAGGCACTAGTGACCAGGTGACCCCCCAAGTGACCTATAGGCTCCTTGCACAGCCCCACTATATAACCAGGGGAGGGGCTGCAATCGCTCTCTTAGCCCATTGCTACTTCTGCTGAGGTCAAGTGCAGTCAAGTTGTTCCAGTGTCTGTGTCCAGAGCATTGGAGGCCTCAAGCCTAAAGTCCTGCAGCCACAAGTCGGTCATCAGTAAGTAAAGTCATCTTATTGTCAGTCACCATTTCTGTCAAGTCCATCTGTAGTCACCGTGGCCTGCACTAAAGTCAGTCTATCTACTGCAAGTCCCAGCAAGCCTGTGAAGTCCCGCTGTGTCACTGGTCACCTCCCTGGGATATTTGGCTGTACTGCAAAGACTAGATCACCTGTCTTGCCTCAGTAAAGCTGCCGTTATCCTTAATCTGGCGTTGGTGTCTTCATTGCCCCTGCCTAACCCAGGATAAGCGGTATTACCTTTGGGTGGTTAAGGCTAAACCACGCCCTGACATCACAACAAGAAGGGGGTAATACCATCTACCCCTTGGGCCATAACATCTTCCCTGCATCTACCCTGCATTGCATCCCGACTCCACACATGCAAAAGATATTTAAGTGTCTAAAGATTAAATATTTAGTTTTTCAGTTTAACTCATGGATGGCATTGTGTCTCAGGGCTCTTTTGATCACTGAAAACAATCTCGGACACCTGTGATACATTGCCAGGTGAGCCCAATTTAAGGAAAAACTACTAAAGGTGGGTGTTCCACATTATTAAGCAGAGCACCATTTTCAAGCCATATGGGGAAGAAAAAAGATCTCTCTGCCACCGAAAAGAGTGAAATAGTTCAATGCCTTGGACGAGGTATGAAAACAGACACTTCACAAAAACGTAAACGTGATCATTGTACTATTAAGAGATTTGTAGCTGATTCAAAGCACAGACGGGGTCGCGCAGACAAAGGCACATTGCGCCCTCATATCATTGCAGTGCTGTGATGAATAAAAGACCTCAAGCTCCGTGCAGCAGCATTCAGTCCTAATTTACTGCATTAAAAAATGTGATTGCTAAAGATATGAAAAACAGGTTGAAAAAAATGGCCACTAGGGGTCACTGTCTTTTTTATTTTGCAAAGAAACCCAGAAAACTATGCCAAAAGGGGAGGGGGAGGGAGGTGTGGTTATCTCCATGCTGTTCCTCAGAGCACAGACAAGATCCAGACAGTGCTGCAGTCTATAAGAAGAGAAGCATTCACATGCTAATTACAAGCAATACAAGGTGCTAAACTATTATTTATATGCAAAATGGTTTCTTTTTGGTCATTTTATGAACTTATTTCTTGTAGTGTTGAAAGTGGATATTAAAAATGCAAATTCTTACTGCTAATATTGGCACTTCGTGATTTCGCAAATATTTACAATATAGTGATACATATTTGCAATGATAAATATTTGTTTTTATTTGTTTTTTAATGTTTTTGCGAATTTATGTGAATATGCAAACATGTGAATATGCAAATATTTGTGAATATGCAAATATTTGTGAATATTGGCACTTCCAGTCAGAGGACACTGATCCCTCCCTTCTTTTAGGTGAACGATATAATAGCGCATGCGCACTATGCAAATTTCATTATGAATTTTCGCATGGAAAAAAAGAGAATGAACATAGCAAATATGCAAATTTCATAGAAATAGGACAAATATTCGAATATGGCCCCTGCCGCTCATCACTAATTTCTTGTGTATGTGCACCATATAGGTTCCAAATGGTTGCTTTACACGGCTGCTTTAGGGTTATAGAAAGCATGCACTTTGGTTACAAAGCTGTGAAAATGTAAATATCTAAATTTTTTGGCACAAATTGCAGGTTTTTTTCTGTCCTTGCACCATATAGTTTCACATGGCTGCATTAGAGTTATATAGAGCATGCATGGCTACATTAGAGTTTTAGAGAGCAGGCATTCAGGCAATATGCTTTGCAAATGTAAAAATATTCGTGCAGACCTCATGACAGAGGAGCGTGGGGGAGGGGGGGGGGATGGGGGGAGCTCACCATATGCCATACCCCCAGCCTCTGAGAGAAATTTGGAAGACTGATCATAGATATACATAGATCAAAAGGTATTTTACATATTAACAAATGCATATTATTATGCATACAGGTTTTAGGGCACATTACTACACTGATTTAAGGATTTTTTTATATTTAATTTTCTTACTAATGACAGTAACGCTTTAATACATGTGATTTAACCCCTTCCCTAATAAAAGTTTGAATCACCCCCCTTTCCCCATTTAAAAAAAATGATATGCTAACAAAAATTAACATAAATATATTTGGTATCGCCACATGCGTAAATGTCTGAAATATAAAAATATAACGTTTCTTAAACTGTGTGTCCAATGGCATATACATCCAACAATACCAAAGTCCAGAATTGCGTATTTTTGGTCACTTTGTATACCCTAAAAATCTAAAAGATTAGAACAAAAATGGTACTGATAAAAACTACAGATCACAGAGCAAAAATTAGCCCTCATACAGCCCCGTATACGGAATTTTCTTTTTTATAGGGATCAGAAGAGTACCAATTACATCAATCACATCTTCGTTAGGGGTTTTACAATAAAGGTGTGTTTGGGGGGAGGAGGGGGGTGGATACATATGCCATCAGCAGATTTCTATTTGTAAATAACTTTGTGATTCATGTAATATTTCCCTTGTGATGGATTATTTTATGTTGATCCATTACAGAAAATCGCAATGAAACAAATTTGAATCTGACAAAATGTAGAAAAAGTCCAAGTGGGGCATGAATACTTATGCAAAGCACTGTATGTGACCCTAGCCTATGGCCTGCAACCAGCTCTCAGGGGTCTCCTTCCCAGTTCACACCACCATTAATTTTTTCACTGTGCAGTCCTATGAAACATATGTCTGAGTCACTTAAAGGAGAACACTGCCCGAAGTGTTTGCCACTGCCGCCCTTTACAGTTGTGAAAGCAAACACCACACTGATGCAGCCCCTACATTCACACCTCACACATGCTCACACTCGATGAAAGCTCACATAGAACTGGTAATTAACAAATGCCACAAGAAGTGATCAATTCTGCCCCCGGGGCAGCACTAATGAGAAACAGTGTAGGGGCCCTTTAAGGAGGGGTCATTGTCTGACCTATAGAAAGATTCTGATATAAACCATTTCTATTTCATTGTAAAATACATGAAACATGAGGACAACGCTGGCTTAAAACCTATATAAATACACAAAATCTAATAGTCTGATAGTGTCCCCCTTAATTGACAAATCCTTAAAAATATTTAAGGTCTTAAAAGTTATTAAAAATCATATTCAGTCATATTCACTAACATTAGTTAGGTATGCCTGATTCTAGGAAAGCTGGATGATGACCACCCCATGGACCTCCCACAGGGACCGTTACCCCTTTTCTGAATGTTTGAGCAGTAAGTTTAGTTCAGCAGTATTTTGGCCAATATTTGCATCATTATTTGGAAGCCTAAGCCAGAAGCAGGACCAAAATGTTGGAAGAGGCCCAAATCTTTCCATTATACATGTATGTAAATATTAGTGTTGCTCGCGAATATTCGCAATTCGAATATTATTCGCGAATATCGCATATTCGCGAATTTCGTGAATTCGCGAATATAGCGCTATATATTCGTAATTACGAATATTCGTTTTATTTTTTATTTTATTTTTTTCACAGTACACATCACAGTGATCATCCCTCTCTGCTTCCAGCTTGCGTGGTGTAAAGAAGGCTGTAATACTACTGTGTGAGACTGGCGGGCGAAAATTAGCATATGCGAATTTTCGCATATGCTAATTTTGTATATGCTAATATTCACATATGCTAATTTTCGCATACGCGAATATTCGCATATGCGAAAATAAAACAATATAACGAACATGCGAATATTCGCGAATATATGACGAATATTCGTCCATATATTCGCGAATATTCGCGAATTCGAATATGGCCTATGCCGCTCAACACTAGTAAATATATGTAGATTTTACTCCTGGTTTTGGCTTATACATACTGAAACATAAATTCCCGTTTTTGGGTTGATGACTCACTGTCCCAGAACGCCCCACATGTCCCGAATTTACATGTAAATGCCTCTTAATGAGGCGCCTACAGTTAAATGCGATGCTCAGTGGGAAATTTGACAGGGTGAAAGCCATTGGCTCCTCATCCTGCAAATCCCTCTTGTGCCTGTTGCTTCCTTTAGCCAGCAGATGCAAGACGCTGGACACTTCCTCTGCACTCCAGCGCATGAGTGACATCATCAGATGCCAGAGCAGAGAGGAAGAAGAAAGGACAGAAGAAGATGCCGCGCTGAGCCACAGAAGCCGACAGAGGAAGAGGACCGAAGACAACAGCCGCAGGAGCCAACTGTGAAGAAAGCCAGCAGAAGGTAAGTATGCCGGAGCAGGGGTGGGGGTCGGTTTGGGTGCTGCTGCCTTCTATGGGGCACCCTGCTACTGCCTACTGTGGGGGGGGGGGGCTGAGTCCTCCTATGGGGGAAACTCTTCTGCTGTCTACTAAGGGAAACTCTGCTGCTGCCTACTAAGGGGAAAACTCTGTTGCTGCCTACTATGGGGGAACTCTGCTGCTGCCTACTATGGGGGAAACACTGCTGCTACCTACAGTGGGGAAAACACTGCTGCTGCCTACTATGGGTGGAAACTCTGCTGCTGCCTCTATGGGGGGGGGGGGAACTCTGCTGCTGCCTACTATAGGGGGAACTGCTGCTACTATGGGGGACTGTTGACACTATGTGGCAACATACTGTCTACTATGGGGGACCTCTCCCTACTATGGGGGAACTGCTGCAGCCTACCATGAAACTGTTGCCTACTATGGGGAAACCGTTGCACACTATGGGGGAATCTGCTTCCTAATATGGGGGAATCTGCTGTGTACCTAATCTGGGGGACTAGCACTGCTTATGGAGAATTTACCTACTGAGGCAACTCTCTCTAAGGGGGCCCTGCCTATTCAGGGCACCTATGTGATGGGGGAGACTACCTGAAGGAACCTGTCTACTTACTGGGGAAACCTAACTATGCAATGGGAGGGACTTTCCAACTACTAAGGGGGCATTATTACAGTTTGGGGAATTATAGTTCTTGAAAAAGTGTGAGCCTAAAATGTTTTTTCCTGCCATGATCTCCAGAGATGAGTCGTAGCTGGATAAAATCATCATGACGGCAAAAGCTGGAAAAGAAAAAGGAAAGTGAACTACTCTGATCAGAGAAGACGTTACCAGATGTAACTGTATGTAATCTCTTATATGGTCTGTAGTGGTAATGATGGGGGTTGTTGTCAGTCTGTCAATATAAGAAGTAGTGTTGAGCGGCATAGGCCATATTCGAATTCGCGAATATTCGCGAATATATGGACGAATATTCGTCATATATTCGAGAATATTCGCATATTCGTTATATCCCCGTTTTATTTTCGCGTATGCGAAAATTAAAATATGTGGAAATTCGCATATGCGAAAATTAGCATATGCGAATTTTCGCATATGCGAATTTTCGCTCGCCAGTCTCACACAGTAGTATTACAGCCTTCTTTACACCACACAAGCTGGAAGCAGAGAGGGGTGATCACTGTGATGTGTACTGTGAAGAAAAAAAAAAAAAAAAAAAAAAAAAAAACGAATATTCGTAATTACGAATATATAGCGCTATATTCACGAAATTCGCGAATTCGCGAATATGCGATATTCGCGAATAATATTCGAATTGCGAATATTCGCGAGCAACACTAATAAGAAGTCCTTCTAAACTTAGGTGACAGACTGACAACATTGTTGCTGTAAAAAGGTATTCCCATTCTGCAGCTGCAGGCGTGGTTAGGGCATGACTGAGGGCATGGTTAGGGCAATGGGTGCGGTAAGGAGAGTGGCTTGTCCCTCTATGCTCTCAGGAAAAGTTGGGAGGTATGCTGGTATAACATACTGACTAAAATACTGCTGTATCAAGGTCTAATAGCTATGCACCCTCAACTTTTTGGGTCTCATTTTGGTTAGCATTTTTGCCAAACCAAAAGAAGAACTGACAGACTTGCAAAAATGCATTGTCAAGCTTCTAAATAAAAAAAAAAGAAAGAATACTTTTTAATCTAATTCACATGTTTGGAGATCTGTTCTTGCAGTTAAGTCCTATCTCCTGACAAGCACCCTCGGGCTCCACCACCACATCTATATTCTTGAGGAACCCGGAAGGATCCTCGCCATCCATTTGTATGTCATGGTATTTTACTTGCGGATTCTGGTGGAAGAATAGACATGTCTATTCTTCCGGCAGAAGTTTGATCGACGACAAAAATTACTCTATGTGAACAGAGTTGTGGAAGTCCCATTAAAATCAATGGGAGTCTTATTCAAGGCAGAATCTGCACAGAATTTCACGTCAAAGGTATGTTCACATGGCAGAATTTCCTTGCAGAATTCCGCATGAAAATTCAACAGTAAATTCCCTTCAGGGGGTAATTTTCCTGAATGCCGAACACTGAAATAACATGCCAGTGCTCGGACCACTCTGGAATGTGCCCTCTCATAGACGGCAATGCATTCCATGCAGAGTCTGCAGAAAGAATAGACATGTCTATTCTTTCTGCGGACACCGGAATTAGAATTTCCGAGCCAAATGTTTCCAGCACGGAAATTCTGCTATGTGAACAGCACAGTGGTGGGCGTCCAGTGTGGTGACTTAACTGCTTCTTCACGTGGGTATTGGTTTCTGTGATGCATATTGCCTGTTTTCTTTGTTTGCACTTATATTAGACTTATGTACAGAGCTTGCATTTTCAGTCCCTACCCCCTGTATCCCATTTTGTATTTAGAATCTCTGTGCGGAATTCCACATGGAAATTCTGCTGTGTGAACATAGCCTATGAGTAATGAGGAACCCTGCAGAATTCTGACGGAAACTGCAGAAAATTCTACATGGACTCCGCACAAATTCCATAAAGGCCAAAAGAATGCAGAATTTGGCAAAAATGAATGTGGATGCAGAATTCTGCCATGTGAACATAGCCAAATTCCTTGCAGAATCTGCCTTAATTTCCTAAGTGTGGACTAGCCCTACCACTTCCCTCATTCTGTATGCTAAATGTAATTGTGGCGCCCAATTATGGGGGGTACTGGATATGATAGTGAAGCCAAGGCACAGTTACCCTACATGGTTCAAGGATAGGACAGCTTCTCCTGGGCCAGGCCTGGGATCAAAATACACCGATGCCAGGTCACAGATAACTGCCTTTACTGAGGCAGAGTAGATGTTACAATCTTCACAGCGCAGATTAAAGTAAAGGAAATGCAGATTAACCCTTGGGAGCCCTGTTGACTTGCTGGGACTTGTAGTATTTTACACCCTCTTGGCGTTACTTGTTCCAGACTTGAGACTTAATTTTGAGGTCCAATTAATGCTACATCGCATGGGTATGAACTAGTACTGTGTGGCCGTCGACTCACCGGATATCTTGCAAACAATTTCTGACTCCTCCTGGGTGGGGAACACTTGCAGAATGGCGTGGTCGCTTGCTTGAAGATTTACTTTAGACTTCACTTGAATCACCTCACACTCCTGCTGTCCCTTCTCCCCACTTCAGCTCACACTGAGCTATGCACTTCACACACACTGGACTAGACTGAACTAGACACTAACTGACTACTAACTGAGTAGCTCCTCCCCCCTACCCTATATATGGCCAAGCTAGGGGGGACCTCCCATTGGGCAATCAGGGTCACATGGGTACTCTGCATCATACCTCCTAACAGATATCCTTTACATTTCTTAAAGAGAAGTGTAACGGATGATCCGATTACGAAAAAAATTGCTCATTGCACACTATTTGGATCGCTTTTTACAACCTCATGTTACTAGTCTACTCAGTTATCTAAGAGACTCCACTCAGCTCATTGAACATCTACTTCAGTTACCTTGGAAACCTGAATACACCCTTATCACATGTGACGTCACTTCATTATACTCCAATATACAACATGATTTAGGTATCAAATGTGTCTCGGACGTCCTTCATAAAGACTCCTCCATCTCCACCAATCATCGTGACTTCCTTATAAAAGCACTATCCTTTATTCTCCATAACAACTACTTTTCCTACAATGGAACTATCTATCACCAGAAGCATGGGACAGCGATGGGCTCGAAGGTCGCCCCAGTTTATGCTAATATATTCATGGGGGCCTTCGAGACCCATCACATCTGGGACAATCCCACATTTATGGAACATATAGCTGTATATTTCCGCTATATTGATGATCTCTTCCTAATATGGAAAGGACCTGAAGAGCTAATTCCCACCTTCCTACAACACCTAAACAAGAACACATGGGGCATTCAGTTTACGCTTTCATCTAGTAGAGAAAGCATTGATTTTCTGGACATCCACGTCACCCACAATATTTCATCATTCATTACATCCACTTTCTTTAAGAAAGTGGATACAAACAGTTATCTGGATTTTCATAGTGCCCATCATGAAAAATGGTTACTAAACATTCCATATAGCCAATATAAAAGAATAAGAAAAAACTGTACCAAGAATTCAAATTGCAATCCCGCATCCTCCATGACCGGTTCCGGCAAAAACACTACCCGGAACAAGTACTTAATGATGCCTATAACCGTACAAAATCTTTGACTCAACTTGAGTGTGTGCACCTATCGGAAAGCAGCATCACTCAAAACCATACTAGCACCAAGCCAGGTCAGACGGCATACTAAGAACCAAACCGCCCCTGGAGCATCACAGAAAAAGGGAAGCTACAAGTGCTATAAATCAAGATGCCTATGTTGCGCTCAAATATGCCATGGGCATACCACTTTCAAATCTACCACTACAGGTGACACATTCCCGATCAAATATCATCATGACTGTACTACAGATTACGTCATCTATCTGATAGAATGCACCCGCTGTTCACTTCAATATATAGGTCGGACCACTAGACCTCTCCATTTGAGATTAAATCAACATAGGCTAAATATGAAAAGACAATTCCTCTTACATGGACTATCTAAACACACCACCATCTCACACCCAGGAATGGATCCCGCCATCACCATCAAACCTATTGACTCTGTACCCAAAACAGCTAACAACCGTTTTGAACAGCTGAAGAAACTTGAAATATTTTGGATGTTTACACTCCGTACATTGTCCCCGTACGGGTTAAATGAAGTAAAAGAAGTAATTGGATGAAACTTACCAACCTACAGATATAGAAGCACCATACATGTCCAGCTTTTTGGGTTCGCCACACTGCTGCGCATGCGCCAACTATATGTCTCTCCACATCTGACCCTCAGCCGTTCCGAAAACTATTACCATTGCGCCTGCGCCACCGGTCCCTCAACGACATCGATAATGTGTGAAATTCCATTTACACACACTTCACCCAGTATAGCCACCTACTTAGGAATGTTCTCTTCCTATTTTCTATGTATATTTCCTATTTATTGATGCACTGGACTCCGCTACCTAGAGCCCAGAGGAACCTGGATGCTGCGACCTCCTTCTCCAAACTCAAACTGACTGCAAATGTTATGCTCTGAGCATAACACCGTAAGGTAAGGGACCATCCTGCTGGCCCATTTATTACTATCGACACACAAAGTTACCCTATTTACCTGCACGAGGTGCGCACCGTTTTCTTTCTTGTACCCTTTACATTTCTTAAAGGTACAGTACAAAACACTATAAATTAACAGACAAAGACCATAATGTATATGAAAGCATCACCTGAGCAGCAGGGCCTAGCACAGGCACCTGAAGCAATGTTTAACTTACAGGACGCATTCCAGTACTGGGATACCACATAATTCCAAGTTTCACTCCCTTATTCTGTAAAACTAGAGAGTTTGCAGTATAATTTCTTTGTACTATATACAATAACATTTTCACTACAAATTCATCACATGCAGTATATGAAGGAAGCAGATAACAGAGAACTTTTCACCCTCTCAGCCATTCAACCCCCTGTGAATGGATGACAGGATCCTCTGCTGTGTGACCACTAGAGGCCACTGACCCTAGAGACAGATCTGTCATGTTATTATTTTATTCTCAGGATATAATGCATGTCAATGTGGCTGCAACCAATCTGCTTGTATCCTCCTAATGGCCATGATGAAAAAAGTTGTGTCCTTTGTTCTCTACTTAATATTACTATTTTAGGGGACATGATATTTAGGATAACCTAAAATCATACAGGATGATGGATCCATGTCCATGTAAACAAAATTGCCTATAGAGCCCTCTTGTTTTCCCATAGACCAGTGTTTTCCAATCAGGATGCCTCCAGCTGTTGCAAAACTACAACTCCCAGTATTGCCCGGACAGCCTTTGGCTATCTGGGCATGCTGAGAGTTGTGGTTTTTCAACAGCTGGAGGCACCCTGGTTGGGAAATACTGCAATAAACTAACGTCTTTGTAATTTATTCCCTCAAGGAGGCATTAAATACAAACTGTCAGTCATAGAGCTTACCAGCAGAGGGAGCTCCTGAGACTGGTTATAAGAAAAATGTATCTACAGTACAGGTGTCTATGTCTTTACTTCCATGGGTGAATTAGAAGAAATCATTGAATAAATTTAAATATAATAATTGACAATTAGTGAAATGACTTGTCTTATGTAAAATTCACTGACCCTAGTCAAAATAATAAGGCTGCTGTGGGGAACATGCATAAGAGGGCCCAGCTCAGGGTGGTCCCATGTAATGGGTACAGTGAATATGCACAGGACTACTTCTTATTGCAAGAAACAAAAAGTATTAGGAGAGAGGGCAGCAAGGGAGGTGGAAATAATCTGATGGTGAAGCTATCCTAGAAGGAATCTAAAATAATACTATGGCTATGTTTACACAGTGAAACTTTGCGGAATGTCTGCCCGGAAAACAAGGCTGGACCTGCCACAAATTTGCATGTTCTGCCGGCGCTATGACCACTCTGAAATGTGCCGTCTTCATAGACAGCAATTCATTTCCAAGCGGATTCCACCAAAAGAGCAAACATGTTTATTTTTTCGGTGGACAACAGAATCCGAATTTTCACGGAAGCATCTTCCACGGAATGTCCATGGTGCAGCAGAATTCCATTGAAAATAATGCTACTCTGCTGCAATGGAAATTCTGAGCAGAATTTTTCTGCCAGATTACACTCAGAAATTATGTTATATGAGCATACCTTGTTAAGTGACATACAGCTTCTTTCTACCAAAAATAGCACCACACTTGTCCTCGACTCATTCTGAAAAGCGATAAAAAAAATCGCAAAATGGTGCAAAAAAAAAATAATTAAAGAGTATTGCTCAATAAATGAATCCCCATACAGCTTCCTAGCCAGAAAAGTAAAAAAAAGATTATAGGGGTAAGAAAATGGCATATTAAGAATTATATTAAGTAAAAGTATATAAACTGCAATATAATCAAAATATGCAGTATTTTGTATGCACTATGTTGTATGCAGTATGTTGTATGCACTGCAGCATGTTGTATGGATGCAGATGAAAAAATAAAAGTGTTATAGCTCTTAGAAGGAGATTAGAGAAAAAAATAAAGTTTGTATTATAAAATGCACAATGCAATGTACATGAGCTGCTCCTTTTCCCACCCACTTTAACTCTCCAAACTCCATCAAATCCACTAATGCCTCCAGATACCTCTCCTGCCCCTTCCACAACAATATCGAGTGATCCCTTACCCGCCGACGTTCCGCCAGACCAGCAAGGCACGCTCCACCACCTCCTTAATCTCCAGAAGCCAAAGGTTCATGCCCATCTAATTCAAGTGAATGCCATCCGCAGCCATGAAAACAGGATCCCCGGCCTCCAACTCCTTATGACGCACCACGAAAGCACCATTGCGTGCCACAAACCGCCCCACCACCCTATTGACCTTAGCCCGTGCCCTATTCAGACCCGTCACTGACCTGGCCCAACGCCACTTTTTCCTAGCCACCATGTCGGACCAGATAAGAAGTCAACCTGGAAAGGACGACCACAACTGCAAAAGATCCAGTTTAACGTCCCTCATTAACTCCCTCGACTTCCGAAACCCCAAATCATTCCCCCCAAGATGTAAAACCAAAACATCCGGAGGCCTTTCCATCGGACATAAAAGTGAACTCATGGCAACAGATCAGGCCACCGCATACCCCCTTTCCCCAACCAACGGACATCTACCTCCGACCTAGGAAACCCCAATTGTCGACCAGCCGGTCGAACTTCCGATCACGCCCCCCCAACAGTCACATAAGAGTTACCAACGATTCCCACCAGGCATTTGGAACCTAAAAGAAAAGAGAAAAATTGCCAACCAACACATCAGGAAAACAGCATCATAACAAATTAGGCCGTACATAAAGTTTAAAACGATCCGACTTCCACCTACCAATGCGCTTAATTAAATCAGGACCCAGCCCCCACGAGCCGCCTCCGTCGCTGCTCCTATGCGAAAGGAGTGCGAACTGTACTCCTCTGCATGATGGCCAGTGTCCCGCAAGCACTTGCGGAACACTGCAGTAAATTGGAAGCGTGACAAAAAAAAAACCATCCCCATGCACCAACAGGAGGCCAAAACCAGAAGGATGCTCCGCCATAAAACCCGGTAACATGCCACATGACACATTCCAGACCACTCCAAAGGCGCCAATCAAACCACCACCCCCCTACCCAACTGGTCCATCTTGGAGCGGCAAACCAAACACTCCAATTCCCCATCCACGACTCGCACGTCCGACAACAACAAACCCCCTGCCCTCCGGTTAATAGAAGCAACCCCCTCCAATATACGGAACGCCCTAAAAAATCATGGCAAACGCCAGTCGAAACAGAAGAACTTCAAACTCTGAAACACAAAACCCCGGCTACATCTGCCCCAGCTGGGACAGCAGTTGAAAGGACACCGGCCTGCGTGTGTCCCTCCGAACCACCCCTTTCCGAAAACCCCGCACCGCCTGGCGGACAAGAAAAAAATTAGCCCCCTAGCCTTAAACCAAAATGCAAGTGCTGACAAACCCAGTTTCTCCGTCTGGGTCAACCCAACCCGGACAGAGAAACACCCACACAAAAAGCCCTGCCAATATAGAACAATATAGCCGCCTCCCATTCAGAAACCACCTCCCCCAGCGCTAAGTGCCCAACCAAAGCATCCCAAACAACCCACCACCGACTAACCGCAGCCCAGGTAGCCCCACTCACAGACCGGCTGACCAGGCCCATCGCCAATACTACACCATACTCCACAGCCAGGCGGGACAAGGGACCGCATTCTCCGCTGCCTCCGGTGCCAACTCCCGAAAACGCTCCCACTGAAAGCATGAGAGGGCATCAGCAACATCATTAATAACCCCGGGAACATGCAAGGCAACAAATTGAGAATTGAGCTCCAAACCCGGCAACACCAGTCTGCGCAACAAACAGACCACCGGTGGGGAATTCGCCGACTGCCTATTAATGGCTTGCACCATTCCCAGGTTATCACAATGGAAGCAATCCTTCCCATTGCGAAACGACTACCCCCTAAATCTCCACCGCAACCATAATGGGGCACAACTCCAACAGTGCCAGGTTCTTAGTGAGCCCTGCCATCCACCAAGCACCAGGCCACCTCCCTGCACACCACTGTCCCTGCAGATAAGCCCCAAAGCCACAGCTCCCCACCGCGT
This sequence comes from Hyla sarda, assembly GCF_029499605.1. Classification (NCBI taxonomy): domain Eukaryota; kingdom Metazoa; phylum Chordata; class Amphibia; order Anura; family Hylidae; genus Hyla; species Hyla sarda. Next base: position 148,045,312 of record NC_079194.1, read on the forward strand.
CCGTGAACAGACAGAAGTCTCCACTAGACACCGGACATCCCATGACCACTGACCGACCATTGTAGCAGCTCAAGAATTCCTTCCAAACCCCCAGATCAGCCCGCAGATCAGCGGACAGCCTAACAAAATGGTGCACCCGCACCACTCCGGCCGTTGCCGCCACCAAGCGCCAGCAAAACACTCGACCCATGGACAGTATCCGGCAGGCAAAGTTAAGCCGACCCAACAACACCTGCACCTCCATCAAACGCAATGTGCGAGCCCGGCACCCCTGCTCCACTGCCGCCTTCAGCTCGGAGAGCTTATCCTCAGGCATTCCATAGCCACCGTGTCTATCACTATGCCCAAAAACATAACAACTGTTGCCGGGCCTTCCATTTTTTCCACGGACAAAGGGACCCTGAACCAGCTGGCCACCCACTCCATAACCTGCAGCAGGATCGTATTGACTCTAGACCCCATCGGGCCGATAAACAGAAAATCATCCAGGTAGTGAAGCACGGAGTCAATCTGTGACTCCCGCTTCACCACCCATTCCAAAGACAAACTAAACTGCTCAAACTAGGAACACAAAACCAAACACCCCATGGGCAAACAAAGATCCACAAAGTACCGCCCCTCTAAACAACAACCCAGAGAGCCCAGCAGAGCCCATAACGCCTCACCCACACCAATGCAGTGTCAAAGGACGTATACGACACAATCCGCTGGATCGATGCCATCATTCACCGACTCCCCCACCGGATGAGAAAGGTGGTGAATGAGCTGGAACTTATTAGCCTCCTTCTTGGGGACAACCGCAGATCAGCCCCCAAGGTTGAAGGCGAAGGTTGAAGACTCAACAGACCCCACTGGCAGAGAACCAGCGGCCTTATCTCCCATCACATCAGGAATCCTATGTGCAGTGGTGGAACTCCTCCTGACGCCAGTAGAAGTGGAGGCCCCGAGGCCCGCAGCAGCCGCAACAACAGAAGACCCCCCCTGGGGTGCAGTGGATTCCCAAGGATCCCTGGAAGGAGGGAGCACCTGCCCACCCCTCCTTTCCGCCATCCGAGATGATCCCTGTACAGCCTGTGAAGCAAGGGATTCCTCATCCTGGTCCAGCATGAGCTCGTCATCACTGACATCACTGGGGGCAGGGCCAGCCTCCTGAGCAGCACACTGTCCTCCTCTAGCAGGCCCACCACCTGCCCGCCCTCCTCTTCACTGGAGATGACAGGGTCCTCCACCACGGCAGCCTGAGTTAACTCCAGTCCAGCAGGAAACCGCCTCCCCTGCTGGAGCAGGGGAATTCTAGCGGGCCGCGCAACCAAAGGCTCCTCCAGAAGCCGGGACGCTGGGGCATCTGTACACTGGCCCCTCAGCTCCAACGCACCAGAGCAGCCATCGCAAGCCCCTGCAGACCGCCCCCCACCCGACCTGCCAGAATGGGAGGTGGTGGGGGCCTGCAGATGGACTCACCCGGGGCACCTGGCACGTGGGGACGAATCCAGAGAAAGACTCTTCGGCGGGCAGGAGCGCTGAGCACTAGACCGGGCCCCCGTCACCATGGCCGGCTGCTGAACCTCCTGCGACAATGAAGTGAACTGCTCCTCCAGCCACCTAGGACCTCTTGTCAAGGCCTCCTCCCGCAGCCGCTGCAGAACTTCTTCCATGGACACCATCCCCCAGGTAGGAGTGCTTCACCGAATCTTCTTCCTTGGCCGCATGCCGACTGACTCCCCCCCCCCCCCCTCCTTGCTCTTAAATACCCTCCTAACTCCTCTTATTCCCCCCCCCATTCCTTCCTATGAGCCTTAACCCATGTTAACCCTTCACTACCCAACACATTATACCCCTGTCATGTGCCCCTTCAGTCCGAGATTCTCCACTTCAGGGCCGCAGGGCTTATGGCTGCAAGATGATCTCTATCACTACTCCATGTTACCTCAGATAGGACAGCATAATCCTGGTGACAGATTCCCTGGAAGCTCCTGCCTTCTTATGGCATACATTAGTAACCTGCCACCCCTGGAAGCCAGGGCATGCTGTGAGTTGTAGTTTCACATACAGCAGTTACAGTCAATTGATAACCTGTAATAGGAAGGGTAAGAAAAAGCTACATTCTGTCTGGGAAGAATGTCCACCGCTGCCCCTGCTTTATTTCTTGTTAATGTTTCGTAGTAAAAGGATGAAGGAAAAATTTTACATGTTCCCTGTCCTTTCCAGGACGTCTGAGGGCGCGTCGCCGGCTGTATAATATGACATGATTAAACACTCTGATTCCCCAGTTCCTGCCGACCTCAGGAACTCTGTTCTGCACTGCGCATTCTGCAGAATGTCACATTCCGTCTTCTCTCCTTTTTTTCAGGCCACACCAGATATAGTCAGAGTTTTTCTGGTTTTAGCGGAAAAGCTGTCTTTTCTCAGAACACAGTCTTCATTTTTCTATACATAACATATGTATGGGGATGAAGTGGTTGGTGTGAACTGGATCATTCATAAGGTAATAATTGAAAGGCCCATGTCTTAAAAACCAATGTGGACCAATGGACATGTGTGATACTGTAAATAAACTTGAATCATTGTATTATAAAAAAAATAATAATTGTGAGACTAACAGATTTTGTGCTTTAATTCCTCACCCATCTATTGTACAGTCACTTGTAGACAACTTACGTAGTAAGCTCGAATGTACAGTATCCAGCACATGTGTGAATACACCCTAAAACTGAACCCTAAGAATTCAACTTACTTGTGTGGCAAACTGTGACACAACACTTGAAGAAGTGTATTCAAGTGAAGTTCCCCTGAATCAAGAAGTGGGCACTGGTCTGCCCAGAGGCAAATTAAATAAAAGCAAGGTCCTCGTGCAGTGTATTCTTGCTATATCTGTGCAGTGGAAAATATCCTTGCAGTGGGACTTTGGGCAAGGTTTAAGATTAACTTGCTTGAGACAGGACTAGTGTGGCAATGTGGACTATTTGTTGGACATATGCCTGTTATTAGTTATACCTAGGTGCACAGATTTTTAGCTTCCTCAGAAATGGGACAGGAACTGAGGAACTGACATGTGCACCTGGCTAGGCCAAACTCTAACTAAAGGTCCCACTCTGTGCACTATGAGAGAAGGACAGACCTGGAACAGGATCCTACATTCATTGGTCATGAGTCTACTTGTGACTAGATCAAACATTTAGAGTACTCGAAGCATGCTAAGACTTGTGGTCAAAGTACAAAAATACATTTGCGGTGTCCCAGCACCAGTGGCTGTCTTGTGGTTTTGGACTGTCTCGGGCAGCCTGGCCGCACAAGGTGTTGGGCACACTAAAGAATTGTTGTTGAAATACTTATGTATTTACGATAACATAAGAATAATATATTTTCCTAAATTAACTTCATCATTGTTCCATGTATATATATTTAGCATGTTATTGTGCCTTTAAGAGTGTTACCCATGAGATTCCACAGTGAACCTCATGTGACTCTGCCTGCCAATGAGATCCCAAAAGTCTCCCCTGTATAGTGAGGTTCAGGGGAGGAGTTAGTCAGTCCACTGCTGGTACTAGTCCAGTACAAGTCTCTAGTTTGGTCTAGTTCCAGCAAGACTCCTGAGCAACAGCATGGCTCAGGTGTACTGTGTATCGTGTGCTCTGAGGAGAGGACAACTTCTACTCTATTCTCTATCCTGGTCATCCTGCAAGACAATACTCACAAAATTCAAGCCCCTGCAGAGAAAGCTACAGTATATTGGCAGGACCTAGCTGCCAGAATTAATTCAACTACTACAAGTCTCAGAACAGCAAAAGGGCTCCCAAGGGGGCACCAAAGGCCAGCTGTCTATGCAATTAAACCTGCATTTGTGCAGTAAAACAGTTATCCGTAACCTGACATCGCTGTGTTTATTTGCTCATCGTGTCTCGCCCAGGAGAACCTGCCTTCAACCTCGGACCGTGTATTGGATAACAGTGCCCTGGCGTCACAACGTGGACAGGTACTCTTACTTACACCCCATAGCTGCCACACATTTTTTGCAGAAAATACACTTTTAATCACCATACAATATTTAAGAAACATATGTTGCACCCAGCAAATCTTTTATAAACTCAGCCACCCCATTACTACAATGGGTACTGCACTGGGCTATCACACTTGCATAGTTTCTGGCAAGCAGTACCTAAAACCATTGTCTAAACAACAAGCATGATTATTTCTAGTTTTGCGGAAGCCACCCTTCTTTTGTTTTTTATATTTAATCATCCTTTAGCATTTTTTTCGGAATCAGAATTTCTGCTGCAGAAAACCTGCAGAGGATTATGTACATGTGAACATACCCTTAAACAGTTTCTGATTATCTCATTAGTATTTTATTTCATTGATTTTTTTTTAAACTCCACAAGAACCACATCAAGGAGGAAAAAAATTAAGAACAATGTTTTTTGTGGTGCCTGCTCATAGCCTAAACTACATCTTTTAACCACTTAAGGACCAAGGACATACGTGTACGTCCGTGGGAATTTCGGTGCCCGCCACACGCCGGGCGGGGACCGGACCGGGGTGACTGCTGATATCAATCAGCAGACACCCCCTGCAAATTAGATGCCCCCATCCGGGCGATCGCTGCAAATCGCCGGTGAATTCACACCGGCGATTTGCGGCTATTCCAGGTCATACGGGTCTCCGGTGACCCAGAAAATAAGGGGGATCGGGGTTGTCCAAGACACCCACGATCCCCCCCTAAGGGATAGGAGTGAGGTGGCAGGGGTTCCACCCCTCCTATCCCTGCTATTGGTTGTCAAGAATCGATGGCCAATAGCAGATAGGGGGTGGGGGGGGGGTTAACTTTCGGAATCCCCGTTTTGCCCACCCACAATAGGCGGGCAGAATGGGGAAACCGAGGAGGACCACCAAAGGTCCACTTACCCATCGGTGGCAACGGAAGCGACGATCGGCTGCTGTGATCGGCGGCAGAAGAGGACGGCGATGCAGCTCCCTGGATCCTACGGAAGCCGGTGAGTTGCCTAGCAACATCTGGAGGGCTACAGTTTGAGACCACCATACAGTGGTCTCTAAACTGTAGCCCTCCAGATGTTGCAAAACTACAACTCCAAGCATGCCCAGACAACTGTTTGCTGTTTGGGCATGCTGGGATTTGTAGTTTTGCAACAGCTGGAGGGCTACAGTTTGGAGATCACTGTGCAGCAGTCTCAAAACTGTGGCCCTCTAGATCTTGCAAAACTAAAACTCCAAGCATGCCCACACAGCAGTTTTCTGTCTGGGCATGCTGGGATTTGTAGTTTTGCAACATCTGGAGGGCCACAGTTTGGAGATCACTGTGCAGTGGTCTCTAAACTGTATCCCTCCAGATGTTGCAAAACTGAAAATCCCAGCATGCCCAAACAGCAAACAGCTGTCTCGGCATGCTGGGAGTTGTAGTTGCTTCCCTCCAGCTGTTCCATAACTACATCTTCCAGCATGCCCTTCAGCGATCAGTACATGCTGAGAGTTGTAGTTTTGCAACAGCTGGAGGCACACTGGTTGGAAAATACTGAGTTAGGTAACAGAACCTAACTGAAGGTTTTCCAACCAGTGTGCCTCCAGCTGTTGCCAAAGTACAACTCCCAGCATGCACGGTCTGTCAGTACATGCTGGGAGTTGTAGTTTTGAAACAGCTGGAGGTTTGCCCCCCCCCCCCCATGTGAATGTACAGGGTACATTCACAAGGGTTGAGTTTACAGTAAGTTTCTTGCTTGAAGTATGAGCTGCGGCTAATTTTCCGCAGCGCAAACTCATAGCGGGTAATTCACTGTAAACCTCCGCCTGTGTGAATGTACCCTTAAAAACACTACACTACACTAACACATAATAAAGCTTAAAACACTACATATTTACCCCCTTACACTGTCCCCCCCCCCCCCCCTAATAAAAATGAAAAACTTATTGTACGGCAGTGTTTCGAAACGGAACCTCCAGCTGTTGCAAAACAACATCTTCTAGCATTTCCAGACAGCCACTGACTGTCCAGGCATGCTGGAAGTTTAGCAACAGCTGGAGGCACCCTGTTTGGGAATCCCTGGCGTAGAATACCCTATGTTCACCCCTATGCAATCCCTAATTTAGTCCTCAAATGCGCATGGTGCTCTCTCACTTCGGAGCCCTGTCAAGGAAACAGTTTAGGGACACAAATTGGGTATTTCCATACTCGGGAGAAATTGCACTACAAATTTTGGGGGGCTATTTCTCCTTTTACCCCGTATGAAATGGAAAAGTTGGGGGCTACACCAGTCTGTTAGTGCAAAAAAATACAACATTTTACACTAACATGCTGGTGTTGCCCAATACCTTTTATTTTCACAAGAGGTAAAAGGAAAAAAAGACCCCCAAAATGTGCAACACAATTTCTCTTGAGTATGGAAATACCCCATATGTGGGCGTAAAATGCTCTGCGTTCGCACAACAAGGCTCAGGAGTGAGAGCGCACTATGCACATTTGAGGCATAAATTGGTGATTTGCATAGGGGTGGCTGATTTTACTGTGGTTCTGACATAAACGCAAAAAATAAATACCCACATGTGACCCCATTTTGGAAACTACACCCCTCACTGGACGTAACAAGGGGTATAGTGAACCTTAAAACCCCACAGGTGTTTGAGGAATTTTCATTAAAGTTGGATGGGAAAATGAAAAAAAAAATCACAAAAATGCTGGTGTTACCCTAAATTTTTCATTTTCACAACGGAAAATAGGAAAAAAGCCCCCAAAATTTGTAACCCCATTTCTTCTGAGTAAGAACATACCCCATATGTTGATGTAAAGTGCTCTGTGGGCAAACTACAATGCTCAGAAGAGAAGGAGCGTCATTGGGATTTTGGAGAGAAAATTTGTAAGGAATTGAAGGCCACGTGTGTTTAGAAAGCCCCCATAGTGCCAGAACAATGTACCCCACTCATGTGGCCCTATTTTGGAAACTACACCCCTCACATAATGTAATAAGGAGTACATTTCTGCCCCACAGGTGTCTGACATATTTTTGGAACAGTGGTCCGTGAAAATGAAAAATTTTATTTTTCATTTGCACAACCCACTGTTCCAAAGATCTGTCAAATGCCAGTAGGGTGTAAATACTCACTGCACCCCTTAATAAATTCTGTGAGGGGTGTAGTTTCCAAAATGGGGCCACATGTGGGGGGCTATAGTGCGCCAGCAGAGCACTTGACATCCACACATGGGGTATTTTTATACTCAGAAGGAATGGGGTTACAAATTTTGGGAGTAATTTTCTCCCTGTACCCCTTCTTACATTCATTGAGGGGTGTGGTTTCCAAAATAGTATGCAATGTTTTTTTTTTTTTTTTGCGGTTCTGGCACCATAGGGGCTTCCTAAATGCAACATGCCCCCCAAGAACCATTTCAGCAAAATTTTCTTTCCAAAAGCCAAATGTGACTTCTTCTCTTGTGAGCATTGTAGTTTGCCCGCAGAGCATTTTACATCCTAACATGGGGTATTTCCATACTCAGAAGAGATGGGGGTTACAAATTTTGGGGGAATTTTCTCCCATTACCCTTTGTAAAAATGGTAAACTTGGGGGGGGGGGGGGGGGAAACTGCACTTTTGTGAAAAAAAATTGTTTCCATTTACACATCCTACTTTAACAAAAAGTCGTCAAACACCTGTGGTGTGTTAAGGCTCACTGGACCCCATATTACGTACCTTGAGGGGTGTAGTTTCCAAAATGTTATGACATGTATGGGGTTTTCTGCTGTTCTGGCACCACAGGGGCTTCCTAAATGTGACATGCCATTGCTGGGGACCCCCGGGATCGCCGTTGCGGCACCCCGCTGTCATTGCTGCACAGAGCGAGTTCGCTCTGCATGTAATGACGGGCAATACAGGGGCCAGTGCATTGTTACATCACGGCTCCGCCCCTCGTGATGTCACGGCCCACCCCCCTCAATACAAGTCTATGGGAGGGGGCGTGGCGGTCGTCACGCCCCCTGACATAGACTTGCATTAAGGGGACGGGCTGTGACGTCACGAGGGGCGGAGCCATGACATCACGCTGCTCCGTCCCCTGTATCGCCCGTCATTACGCACAGAGCGAACTCGCTCTGTGCAGCAATGATAGCGCAGTGCCGTTGCGGCGATCCCGGGGGTCCCCAGCAGCGGGACCCCGGCGATCTGACATCTTATCCCCTATCCTTTGGATAGGGGATAAGATGTCTAGGGGCGGAGTACCCCTTTAAGGCCAATGTGGGCCTGGTCCTTAGGATTAAAGTCAGCAAAAATAATTATACTATGTCAATGGAACTCACCGGCACCCTCATCTCTGGAGAAATGTTTTGGGGAAATTACCCTCACCCATCATTGGTTGAGTCGAATCAACAAATCATCCATTTTATACCACACTGTGAAGAATTAGGGCCTTCGGGCCTCCATTTACGAGTTTTATATTATTTATTTTCATGCTTCTTATTGGAGATTAATCCCAGTTTATTTAATCCCAGTTTATTTATGCTACCGATATTGCTTATATAAAACCCCTTTTTGCAGCCCCCATAGGGCTACTTTTTAATGTTAATTTAGCAATTTTCCATTGGAAAAAGCTCTTCTTTTCTAGCTGATTTTGTGCTGCATTTTCAGCACTGTTTGGCCATGTTCAAACAGCGGAATTTCTGTTGCAGCAGATTCCCATTTTTTCAATGTGATTCTGCTGCACTGTGTACACATAATGGGCTATGGGCAACACATAATAATTTTTGTCTTTTGCTAATTAAAAAAATATGGGCCATAGGGGTATCATAGTATGATTCTCTTTTGTTGCCAATAGCAACCAATCACAGCTCAGCTTTCAATTTACAAGAGCAATATAAGAAATGAAAGCTGAACTCTATAGGCAACAAAGACAATTTAACTATATAGGTCCATTCACACTACATATTTTCTGAGTAGAATTCCGCTAGGAAATTGCAATGCAGCAGCTTCCCATTGTTTGCAATAGGATTCAGGTACACACGAGATTTACGGAGAATCCAGATCGGGGACTTTGCTGAAAGAATAGACATATTCATTCTTTCAGCAGAATCTGCTAAATAATGCATTGTCGATAGTGATGAGCAGCATATGCCATATTCGAACTTGCGATATTTCTCAAATATATGGACGAATATTCGTCCTATATTCACGAAATTTGCATTTTTGATATATTTGTGGTTATTTTTGCATGCGCTTATGCGGATAACTATCTACCTATCTATACGCTGGAGAAACGTAGTCTCTCACATCATGGAATAAATTCACCGTTCCTTTGAAATCTACCTGTGGTGTGCTGCTTCTATATTTTTGTATCTATCTATATTATCTAGCTATCAACATTATCTATCTATCCATCTATTCATCTATCTATCGCCTAATATTTAGTGACGATATTCGTGAATATAAGGATATTGGCGAATATTCGCAAATTCGCATATATTTGCGAAAATTTGCTCTCCAGTCTAATACAGTAAATAGTATAGGAGCCTTCCTTAGACCACAAGCTGTTTGTAATTGCAAATATATAGTGCTATATTCGCCATATTCGCGAATATGTGAATATGTGAAATCGCAATAAATATTCAAATTGCAAATATTCACGCTCAACACTATAATAGATCGGCTCTACCATTTTCCTGGGGTGATGGTAATTATACAGCCTAGGTCTACAAACTGTGGACCCCTAGATTTTGCAAAACTACATCTCCCAGCATGCCTGGACAGCTGTTAGGTCAATAGTTTTGTGACGGATCCTAGAGTCACCCTACCTACTTGGATGGACTTTAGGACATCATTATTTGTACCCCCTCAGTTGATGTTGTCCAGTGACATAAAGCTCAGAGTTAAAGTTTTTTTATTTACTGTTTTCATACACTTTCTGCACACGGTCCACTTTCTGTGCACAATACACCTTTTGCACATGGTCTACCTTTTGCACACTGTCGACCTTTTGCACACTGTCCACCTCCTTTACACAATACACCTTTTGCACATGGGTCACATTTTGCACACGGTCCACTTTTTGCACATGGTTCACCTTTTGTACAATGCTCTAATTCTACACATGCTTCTCCTTTTTGCACACAGCCCAACTTCTGCACACCTCATCCTTTTGCACTCAAGGCACTGTATAGGGAGAGCTAATCACCTTTATTGCATTATCTCCCAGACTCACTGTCACCTGTATTGTCTTTACTGACCCTTCCCCCTGTTATGTCCTTCCTATAAAAGAAGACACTTGTCCCACAATAAAGAGTTCTGATTTTATACCTGAAGACTGGTGGTGCCTGGTTCTTTGGGTACAAGGATGCAATAATCTCTAGTTCTGTCTGGGGATATTGCCTGTGATATGCTGGGGCTTGTCATCCGGAAGGAGAAGTCACTTTTGGCGGAGTCAGTCCGTCACAAGTTTGAAGACCACTGTACAGACAAATCTGACCAAGAACTGGACTTGACTTTAAGAATGTACCATATTAAACTGTTATTAGGGTCATTTTAACTAAGTTCATCTCTAAAGACAAATAACAAACTTTCCTCAGTCATCCCAAGCAGAAAAAGATCATCAATATACCTCATCCAGCTCCATGCAACATGAAAAAGTCTGAATAAGTACAAAACATTTCTTCAAAAAGTGCTATATTGATATATGTGTATGCCAGGGCTGTTGTAGACTCAAATAATAGATGTGTTTCTATTTAAAGGGGTTGGGCAATCCTTCTGTGTTCTAAGGAAAAGTGTTAATTATAATAATAGTTCACTTACTCATGTATACCACCCCCCTTGATACCACATCCAGAGGTCACAGCCAGAAAGCCCTTTCACCTATAACATAGTGCCCTGTGAAGGATTATGTGACCATAACGTCACTCAGCCTCATCCATAGCAGTAAAAAAAAAAAGCTAGCATAGACCTGGTAAAGGAGGCTGAGTGATGTTGTATGGTCACATGCATTTCCATAATGCACCATGGTATGGCAGAGCTCTTTCTAGCTAGGCAGAGGCAGAAGTATATTAAAGTAAGTCAACTAATTAACACATGTTTTCTCAAAACCCCAGCCCTGTTTAGATCTTGTTTCCTACTTCTTATAAGAAATGTAGGATTTACTCACGACTATGAACATTAATGCCTTGTCATTTTCACACAGATATATCTATATTTTATGTATTCTGGCACTGGCATTTGTCTATTGTGCATTCTTAAAGAAGATCCTATATAGGTTGATACATTGCACATAATTGGTGAATAAAATTACCACCTTAGTTCAGTGGTGTATTAAGGTTCCCTGCTGGCACTCTCCTTAAACTGCCACCCTAGGCCTGGGCCATGTTGGCTTATTATTAAATATGCCACTGCCTCAGATTTATCTATAATGTAATACTGCATTTGTAATGACTGATTCAATGTTATATCTCCTCCAAGAGAGAAAACAATAGTAATGCAATTGGGCACCTCTCAACATTCAGTGGACCAGCAGCAGTACAGCTTTAGATAGCAGGTTATATTTGGGGTACATGTTTTATGTTAGGGCCCATGAGCTCCTATTTACCCCTCTGTTGGCTATATAATCAGAGCTGGCACATGGCTCATTTTATATATATCTATCTATATATATATATATATATATATATATATATATATATATATATATATACTTTTTTTCACTTTTTTCTATCACGGTCATAATAATTAGAATTTGTCCATAACAATAATAATCGGGGATCAGTGCATGCTGAGGGGAAGGGGGGGGCACAGTTGCTGGTGTAGGGTCATATGGGGTACCTAGATTAAAGAGTATAGAGTAGTTTAATTATGAGAACACCCACAATCACACAGCGATTCTTAAAATTACGTTCCTGGTGAGTCTCATTCTAAATCAACCATCAAGTGGCAGCAGAAACGCCAACATGTTGTATTATAACCTGCACTGAGCATTCCTGAGCACAAACCCATGATTTTCCACATGACAGAGTCCAGAGGAATGTTCTTGACGGTGGGCAAATGCCAAAGCCTCTGAGGCCTGGCACACTGCTCACCAATGGCTTTTTGGATTTATGAAAAAACACAGTAGTGCTGGATTCAGAGCCTCATACCTCTGGCTGGCTGGACGTGCACGACCTTTCATGTGCTTCACTCTTCCTGGGGTAATGCAAATCATTTTGTTGCTGATACCACATGGAGGGACAAGTCACTGCCCCTACACACCTCACCTGCAATACTCTGTACTGCATCAGGGATCCATCCACTGTATAACTATCTATCAGGGACCTTCCATAATACTGTGCTGAAATCATGTGCGGTGCTCATGGTTGGTAGCCTGAGTATTTCTTTTCTTTTTTTTCTGCACTACTCCAAAAATCACTACTCAAAATATCACAACATATATATATATATATATATATATATATATATATATATTTTTTTTTTTTATAAATGTTAAAGATGACTAGCATGATATGTCTATACAAGATAATTAATGGGGTTATCCACCATAAGGTGATTTTAGTATGTACCTGGCAGACAGTAATGGACATGGCTTAGGAAGGATCTGCTCTTGTCTTGGGGCTAAATGGCTATGTCACGAGATTACCATAACACTGTGGCTAGCTTTTTGTGAACTTGTATTTCCTGTTTAACTTATGTTTTTTTTTTCACTACAAATCCCACAATGCCATTTTCCTCCCTCCCACACATCAGCCACCCCACCTATTGAAACAAAAGACCTGTGGTTTTCAATAAGGGTGCCTACAGCTGTTGCATTAGTTGAAGATTGATCCCTCCACCCATTGAAGCAGACAAGTTTCCTGGCATCAGCTGACTAGTGAGTCAGATCTCGGCCGCATTGCAAGCTGGGAAAAATCCGAGACAGCAGTCATTTTGTATGCTGGTAAAAATAAATATTAGGGTGAAAATCATAGAAGAATTGGAAGGAAACCATCACACACAGGTACAGACACTATATTATGAACTACTCTAACTTCACAGCCCCTGTTGCATAGTCAAATAAAAAAAATCCTGGAATACCCCTTTAATACCAATACCATGGCTTCATTTACTGTGATCTGTAATAACAATAATTATAACCATAATCTTTTACACAAGCTTCTCAACATCACAGATGTGTCATTTATCCTTACATATACTGAAAAAAATGCCCTATTACAGTTTTACTTAAATGTCCAGGAATTTTGGAATGATAGGAAATCATAGTGCTACTGGAGAGTCTGCTCATGTTACTTTAACTTCTTACAATCAGCACACATCTCTCCTGAAATACTCTGTGCTTCTGGGGCAAGTTATTATTTCATTATGTTTGTAAGAGGGGTTCCCAATTTGACTTTCAACAGATTTTATTTGAAACACATGGCACAACTTACAACAGTGATGTGGTCTTTACCTGAGGATCTCGACCTCCATTAATTTTTCTATCGCATCAGGTTGCAACAAAATAACAGTAGATTACAGAGCTTATCCCATTCTATTGTGATCCCTTGAGGGACTACTCTCTGCCACAAGCTGCATTGCCTATCTGTCATTTGTCACTTTACGAGAAAACTTCATGGACCCCACTCTAATATGGTCAAGAACAAACAATATGGCCATCAGTAACAGTGTGTGTCCAAGTCCACACAATTGAGGGAACTGTCTTTTTGGAATAGTACCACCATATCAATAATATGTAGCTGCACGATACTTGCCAGGTTACAAATAATAACACAACCTGGTTCTGAACATTTCGAAAGAGGAGAAATATTTAAGATGGTTGTCCCCATGTCTCATCCATACATACACTTTGTGGGTGACCCAGCCCCTACTGTCACGATGCCGGCTGGCAGGTAGTGGACCCTCTGTGCCAGAGAGGGATTGGCGTGGACCGTGCTAGTGGACCGGTTCTAAGCCACTACTGGTTTTCACCAGAGCCCGCCGCAAAGCGGGATGGTCTTGCTGCGGCGGTAGTGACCAGGTCGTATCCACTAGCAACGGCTCACCTCTCTGGCTGCTGAAGATAGGCGCGGTACAAGGGAGTAGGCAGAAGCAAGGTCGGACGTAGCAGAAGGTCGGGGCAGGCAGCAAGGATCGTAGTCAGGGGCAACGGCAGAAGGTCTGGAAACACAGGCAAGGAACACACAAGGAACGCTTTCACTGGCACTAAGGCAACAAGATCCGGCAAGGGAGTGCAAGGGAAGTGAGGTAATATAGGGAGTGCACAGGTGATAACTCTAATTGGAACCACTGCGCCAATCAGCGGCGCAGTGGCCCTTTAAATCGCAGAGACCCGGCGCGCGCGCGCCCTAGGGAGCGGGGCCGCGCGCGCCGGGACAGAACAGACGGGGAGCGAGTCAGGTAGGAGAGCCGGGGTGCGCATCGCGAGCGGGCGCTACCCGCATCGCGAATCGCATCCCGGCTAGCAGCAGGATCGCAGCGCCCCGGGTCAGAGGACGTGACCGGGGCGCTGCAGCGGAGGAGGTGAAGCGAGCGCTCCGGGGAGGAGCGGGAACCCGGAGCGCTCGGCGTAACAGTACCCCCCCCCTTGGGTCTCCCCCTCTTCTTGGAGCCTGAGAACCTGAGGAGCAGACTTTTGTCAAGGATGTTGTCCTCAGGTTCCCAGGATCTCTCTTCAGGACCACAACCCTCCCAGTCTACTAAAAAAAAATTTTTTCCTCTGACCTTTTTGGCAGCCAAAATCTCCTTGACCGAGAAGACGTCCGAGGAGCCGGAAACAGGAGTGGGAGGAACAGATTTGGGAGAAAAACGGTTGAGGATGAGTGGTTTGAGAAGAGAGACGTGAAAGGCATTAGGGATACGAAGAGAAGGAGGAAGAAGAAGTTTATAAGAGACAGGATTAATTTGACACAGAATTTTGAAAGGACCAAGATAGCGTGGTCCCAACTTGTAGCTAGGGACACGGAAGCGGACATATTTAGCGGAGAGCCATACCTTGTCTCCAGGGGAAAAAACGGGGGGAGCTCTTCTTTTCTTATCCGCGAACCTCTTCATGCGTGAAGAAGCCTGTAAGAGAGAATTTTGGGTCTCTCTCCATATAATGGAAAGGTCACGAGAAATTTCATCCACAGCGGGCAGACCAGAGGGCAAGGGGGTAGGGAGGGGGGGAAGAGGGTGACGGCCGTACACCACGAAAAATGGGGATTTGGAGGAAGATTCAGAGACCCTGAAGTTATACGAGAATTCGGCCCATGGAAGGAGATCTGCCCAGTCATCCTGGCGGGAGGAAACAAAATGTCGCAAATAATCACCCAGGATCTGGTTAATTCTTTCTACTTGTCCATTGGACTGGGGATGATATGCAGAGGAAAAATTTAATTTAATCTTGAGTTGTTTACAGAGAGCTCTCCAGAATTTAGACACGAATTGGACCCCTCTATCCGAGACAATCTGCGTAGGCAACCCGTGAAGACGAAAAATGTGTACAAAAAATTGTTTAGCTAACTGAGGCGCAGAAGGAAGACCAGGAAGAGGAATGAAATGTGCCATTTTGGAGAATCGATCAACGACCACCCAAATAACGGTGTTGCCACGGGAAGGGGGTAAATCAGTAATAAAATCCATACCAATCAGAGACCAAGGCTGTTCGGGGACAGGCAGAGGATGAAGAAAACCAGCGGGCTTCTGGCGAGGAGTCTTATCCCGGGCACAGATAGTGCAGGCTCGCACAAAGTCCCCAACATCCGTCTCCAGAGTTGGCCACCAATAGAAGCGGGAGATGAGTTGCACAGATTTCTTGATGCCCGCATGACCTGCGAGATGGGAGGAGTGACCCCATTTGAGGATTCCGAGGCGTTGGCGTGGAGAAACAAAGGTCTTTCCTGGAGGAGTCTGTCTGATGGAGGCAGGAGAAGTGGAGATCAGGCAGTCAGGTGGAATGATGTGTTGCGGAGGGAGATCAACTTCTGAGGCATCCGAGGAACGAGAGAGAGCATCGGCTCTAATGTTCTTATCGGCAGGACGAAAGTGAATCTCAAAATTAAATCGGGCAAAGAACAGAGACCACCGGGCCTGGCGAGGATTCAGCCGTTGGGCCGACTGGAGGTAGGAGAGGTTCTTGTGGTCGGTGTAGATAATAACAGGAAATCTTGATCCCTCCAGCAGATGCCTCCATTCCTCAAGTGCTAATTTAATGGCTAGAAGTTCTCGATCCCCGATGGAGTAGTTCCTCTCCGCTGGAGAGAAGGTCCTAGAGAAAAAACCACAAGTGACAGCATGCCCGGAAGGATTTTTTTGTAGAAGAACAGCTCCAGCTCCTACAGAGGAGGCATCAACCTCCAATAGGAAGGGTTTGGAAGGGTCAGGTCTGGAGAGCACGGGAGCCGAAGAAAAGGCAGACTTGAGTTGTTTAAAGGAGTCTTCTGCTTGAGGAGGCCAGGACTTGGGATCAGCATTTTTCTTGGTTAAAGCCACGATAGGAGCCACAATGGTAGAAAAATGTGGAATAAATTGCCTGTAATAATTGGCGAACCCCAAAAAGCGTTGGATAGCACGGAGTCCGGAGGGGCGTGGCCAATTTAAGATGGCAGAGAGTTTGTCTGGATCCATCTGTAGTCCCTGGCCAGAGACCAAATATCCTAGAAAAGGAAGAGATTGGCATTCAAACAGACATTTCTCAATTTTGGCATAGAGTTGGTTGTCCCGAAGTCTCTGAAGAACCATACGGACATGCCGGCGGTGTTCCTCTAGATTGGCAGAAAAAATTAGGATATCGTCCAGATATACCACAACACAGGAGTATAATAGATCACGAAAAATTTCATTGACAAAGTCTTGGAAGACGGCAGGGGCATTGCACAGTCCAAAGGGCATGACCAGATACTCAAAGTGTCCATCTCTGGTGTTAAATGCCGTTTTCCACTCGTCCCCCTCTCTGATGCGGATGAGGTTATAGGCGCCTCTTAAGTCCAATTTAGTGAAGATGTGGGCACCTTGGAGGCGATCAAAGAGTTCAGAGATGAGGGGTAAGGGGTAGCGGTTCTTAACCGTGATTTTATTAAGACCGCGGTAGTCAATGCAAGGACGTAGGGAGCCATCTTTTTTGGAGACAAAGAAAAATCCGGCTCCGGCAGGAGAGGAGGATTTACGGATAAAGCCCCTTTTTAGATTCTCCTGGACGTATTCGGACATGGCAAGAGTCTCTGGGGCAGAGAGAGGATAAATTCTGCCCCGGGGTGGAGTAGTACCCGGGAGGAGGTCGATAGGGCAATCATAAGGCCTGTGAGGAGGTAGAGTCTCAGCTTGTTTTTTGCAGAAAACATCCGCGAAGTCCATATAGGCCTTGGGGAGACCGGTTACTGGAGGAACCACAGAGTTACGGCAAGGGTTACTGGGAACCGGTTTTAGACAATTCTTGGAACAAGAGGACCCCCAACTCTTGATCTCCCCAGTGGACCAATCCAGGGTTGGGGAATGAAGTTGAAGCCAGGGAAGTCCAAGGAGAATCTCCGAGGTGCAATTGGGGAGGACCAAAAGTTCAATCCTCTCATGATGAGATCCGATGCTCATAAGAAGGGGCTCCGTGCGGAAACGTATGGTACAGTCCAATCTTTCATTATTTACACAATTGATGTAGAGGGGTCTGGCGAGACTGGTCACTGGGATGTTGAACCTGTTGACGAGAGAGGCCAAAATAAAATTTCCTGCAGAACCAGAGTCCAAGAAGGCCACTGTAGAGAAGGAGAAGGCAGAAGCAGACATCCGCACCGGCACAGTAAGACGTGGAGAAGCAGAGTAGACATCAAGGACTGTCTCGCCTTTGTGCGGAGTCAGCGTACGTCTTTCCAGGCGGGGAGGACGGATAGGACAATCCCTCAGGAAGTGTTCGGTACTAGCACAGTACAGGCAGAGGTTCTCCATACGGCGTCGTGTCCTCTCTTGAGGTGTCAGGCGAGACCGGTCGACCTGCATAGCCTCCACGGCGGGAGGCACAGGAACAGATTGCAGGGGACCAGAGGAGAGAGGAGCCGAGGAGACGAAACGCCTCGTGCGAACAGAGTCCATATCTTGGCGGAGTTCCTGACGCCTTTCAGAAAAACGCATGTCAATGCGAGTGGCTAGGTGAATAAGTTCATGTAGATTAGCAGGAATTTCTCGTGCGGCCAGAACATCTTTAATGTTGCTGGATAGGCCTTTTTTGAAGGTCGCGCAGAGGGCCTCATTATTCCAGGACAATTCTGAAGCAAGTGTACGGAATTGTACGGCATACTCGCCAACGGAAGAATTACCCTGGACCAGGTTCAACAGGGCAGTCTCAGCAGAAGAGGCTCGGGTAGGTTCCTCAAAGACACTTCGGATTTCCGAGAAGAAGGAGTGTACTGAGGCAGTGACGGGGTCATTGCGGTCCCAGAGCGGTGTGGCCCATGACAGGGCTTTTCCGGACAGAAGACTGACTACGAAAGCCACCTTAGACCTTTCAGTGGGAAACAGGTCCGACATCATCTCCAGATGCAGGGAACATTGGGAAAGGAAGCCACGGCAAAACTTAGAGTCCCCATCAAACTTATCCGGCAAGGATAAGCGTATCCCAGGAGCGGCCACTCGCTGCGGAGGAGGTGCAGGAGCTGGCGGAGGAGATGACTGCTGAAGCTGTGGTAGCAACTGTTGTAGCATAACGGTCAGTTGAGACAGCTGTTGGCCTTGTTGCGCAATCTGTTGTGACTGCTGGGCGACCACCGTGGTGAGGTCAGCGACAACTGGCAGAGGAACTTCAGCGGGATCCATGGCCGGATCTACTGTCACGATGCCGGCTGGCAGGTAGTGGACCCTCTGTGCCAGAGAGGGATTGGCGTGGACCGTGCTAGTGGACCGGTTCTAAGCCACTACTGGTTTTCACCAGAGCCCGCCGCAAAGCGGGATGGTCTTGCTGCGGCGGTAGTGACCAGGTCGTATCCACTAGCAACGGCTCACCTCTCTGGCTGCTGAAGATAGGCGCGGTACAAGGGAGTAGGCAGAAGCAAGGTCGGACGTAGCAGAAGGTCGGGGCAGGCAGCAAGGATCGTAGTCAGGGGCAACGGCAGAAGGTCTGGAAACACAGGCAAGGAACACACAAGGAACGCTTTCACTGGCACTAAGGCAACAAGATCCGGCAAGGGAGTGCAAGGGAAGTGAGGTAATATAGGGAGTGCACAGGTGATAACTCTAATTGGAACCACTGCGCCAATCAGCGGCGCAGTGGCCCTTTAAATCGCAGAGACCCGGCGCGCGCGCGCCCTAGGGAGCGGGGCCGCGCGCGCCGGGACAGAACAGACGGGGAGCGAGTCAGGTAGGAGAGCCGGGGTGCGCATCGCGAGCGGGCGCTACCCGCATCGCGAATCGCATCCCGGCTAGCAGCAGGATCGCAGCGCCCCGGGTCAGAGGACGTGACCGGGGCGCTGCAGCGGAGGAGGTGAAGCGAGCGCTCCGGGGAGGAGCGGGAACCCGGAGCGCTCGGCGTAACACCTACTACAGACCAAAGCATTATAGTTCAATTCTTACATCACTATCTTTCCTACAGGAGATGTTAAAAGTTGTAGTCCACAAAACATCAATTTCAAAATAAATATTAAAAAAATGCATTATGACTAATCAGACATTACTGGGACTTGTAGTTCTACAGCACCTTTTTCACACAGGTTTGTTTTTGTGTCTAATGTGATTCTCTTCAGTTGGAAAAAATGTCAGACATGGAGCATAAGGTGGCTGTTGATGATCATCCTTCGGCCGGGACTTGGAGGGAACTCAGCGATGACATCATGGCGGTTGAATATTTCTGTACCTGTGTTTATGTTCCTGTTTTCAGTGGTTTCCTTGTCTGCAGAGCTGCAGAGCAAACAGCAGAACACAGGAAAGTCACATTCAAGTGCACGCCATATGCAAATCCAGCAGTGATTGGCACATGGAGCGTAACACAGGCGCAATGTACCACAAAGGTGATGATGGCTTAATGACTTTTCTTCTAATTGATGTCCTCCCTGTTCATAATATAGGACCCCAATAATACAGCATATTACAGGAATAACTATAGCACAACGGGAGTTTGCAGCCTCTAGTTACAACCCCAACATACTCTGACAGGGACTGAGTCCTCTCACCTTTAGCTGCTAAACTGCACCTGTTAAAGAGAACCTGTCGAGCATGAAACAAGGACTCCCTCATACAACCAGCTACTATACACACTGAAACGCAGCAGCATTTCAGAGAAATCATTCATGGCTATAAAGCAAGACAGGAATGACCCCCCCCCCCCCCCCCACACTCGTTTAAAGCCAGGAGTAGTCATAGATGGCTGGAGTGGTAAGATAGAGCCCAAGTATACCTTTAAGAGTCACTACAAATGTAAATGGATCAGGCACTTCACTAGCGCCGGCCCTATAACTCTGGAATGGGGGGGGGGGGGGGGGGGGGGGGGTCACCATATTATAAACTGGTGTGTGATTAGCCCCCCTCACCTGTCACTATATCGTTCTTTACAAAGAGACCACATCCTCTTTAATTCCTTTAACCATCTGCCATTACCTTGTAACATACATAAAATGCAATGCAAACAACAGTACAGTACATTTTACATATAGTTCAGATGATACTTCATCAAATTACACAAAATATACCACACTGGCACATTCCTTTGGATAGGGGATAAGATGTCTAGGGGCGGAGTACCCCTTTAAGTACTTGGTGATGTGGTGACTGGGGTGTTGCAGTATGTAGTAGGTATAACCCCTGGGGGCAAGATGTTGTTAACCCCTTAGTGTTCGTGACACCAGGATGTGATTATTCCGGTATGGTAACCGCCGTCAACCAACCGAAAAACGGTTTGTAATAAAGGAATGTCCACAGCAAGGATTCTGAATAAACTGGAACTTTTCATGAAATGCTTAGGGAACAGTCTTTACAGTAATGCAGTTCCGTCAAAAGCAACTGGGACACAGGATACCTTGCAGGCTTGCTTGGACTTGTAGTTGAGATATTTAGGCAGGCCCCTGTGCTTCAAATATATTCCTTAGCTGAGTAGTAGTCACTGGATTTGTAGAGAGAATTGTAACTCACGTTTTAGAAGTGGCTGCTGGTCTTTAGGCTTTGGCCTAGATGAGATGAATTTGCAGTATACAGGACTTTATGCTTTCTTTAGGTGCAGGAACAAGAGCAGGAACTAAGAGAGCTAACTGAGAGACTAAAGCCCTTTATTTACTAGGGGGCTGAAATAAATCCCATTGGTTACTAATGTCTGAGGTTCCTGTGCCCATGGAACTCTGGGTATATCACATGACAGTAGGTCACATAACTAAGGAAGGTCCTATATATTTTATACAAACTGTACAACTTTACACATATGAACAATAGATACACATAAGGAATATACACTGCATTTATATGAGACAACAATGAGGTAGCCCTACCGGAGAGCCAAATGGACCTAAGGAACTCTTCCTGAGGGGACTTAAGGATAGTACAGGACAGGTCCTGTACCGGGACACCACAAAACCATTTACTTAATGATAGTCGCCCTCGATGTCTGTCCCCTTAGGGAGTGGAGCGAAGTGGCCATTAGGCCAGATGTAGTCCTGAAGCATTTAATTATAACGTCCAATTTCAGGCTGATGAACGAGAAAATAATAATGAAATGTAGAGTCTCTGTGCATATTAAAATGTCCATGCATGCTCTGTAACTTGGCGAACAGGATGACAGTGGTTAATTTTAGTACTTGCTGGATATAAGGAACCATTTAATGGCCGAGACAAGGTTCCTTAAGAACACAACCATGAATATGGTAACATTACTTTTGTACCTTGTAGTTCCCCCCACATTAGTAGGCAGCATGTTCCCTCACATTAGGTTGGCAGTATAGTTCCCCCCACATTAGGTAGGCAGTATAGTTCCCCCCACATTAGGTAGGCAGCCTGTTCCCCCACATTAGTTGGCAGCATGTTCCCCCACATTAGGTTGGCAGTATAGTCCCTCCCCCCCCCCACATTAGGTTGGCAGTATAGTTCCCCCCCACATTAGGTGGGCAGAATAGTCCCCCCCCCCTTAGGTTGGCAGTATATTTCCCCCCCCCCCACATTAGGTTGGCAGTATAGTTCCCCCCACACTAGGTAGGCAGCATAGTTCCCCCCACACTAGGTAGGCAGTATAGTTCCCCCCACATTAGATAGGCAGCATATTCCCCCACATTAGTTGGCAGCATGTTCCCCCACATTAGGTTGGCAGTATAGTTCCCCCCACATTAGGTAGGCAGTATAGTTCCCCCCCACATTAGGTAGGCAGCATGTCCCTCCACATTAGTTGGCAGCATGTTCCCCCACATTAGGTTGGCAGTATAGTTCCCCCCCACATTAGGTTGGCAGTATAGTTCCCCCCCACATTAGGTTGGTAGAATAGTCTCCCCCACATTAGGTTGGCAGTATAGTTCCACCCCACATTAGGTTGGCAGTATAGTTCCCCCCACATTAGGTAGGCAGTATAGTTCCCCCACATTAGGTAGGCAGCATGTTCCCCCACATTAGGTTGGCAGTATAGTTCCCCCCACATTAGGTAGGCAGTATAGTTCCCCCACATTAGGTAGGCAGTATAGTTCCCCCCACATTAGATAGGCAGCATATTCCCCCACATTAGTTGGCAGCATGTTCCCCCACATTAGGTTGGCAGTATAGTTCCCCCCACATTAGGTAGGCAGTATAGTTCCCCCCCACATTAGGTAGGCAGCATGTTCCTCCACATTAGTTGGCAGCATGTTCCCTCACATTAGGTTGGCAGTATAGTTCCCCCCACATTAGGTAGGCAGCATGTTCGCCCACATTAGTTGGCAATATAGTTCCCTCCACATTAGGTTGGCAGCACCCCCCCACAGACATACAGCCTCCAGCCATATAAGGAAGAGGGGGTGACTGCGGGCTTGCGCTGACTGGGTAAGACTTCGGCACTGTGGGCTCCCTATCTGGGCTGGAGGAGTATGAAGGCATAGAAAATGCAGCCTCGCGATCTCCGCCCAGGATCCCCAGGATCTGTGGTGAGGGGACAATCTCACCAGTGATGCTGCTGCTAAAGACTGCGGTAATTCCCCTTTCGGGATAGCTGGCCATTCATCATCCACTGTAAGCAGGGGCAGGTTGGAGGCCTCCTCGTCCCCAAGGGACAATTGCTGCAAATGGTCAGCTAAATCGTGGAACAGCTTTGCTGCGGCCGCAGCAACTTTCCGCTGCCCTGGCGCCATCTTGCTGCTCTCTTCACATGCTCTGGTGGGCTCTGCCATATCTGCACACCTCTCTGACATTTCCAGACTGAAGAGGGCTGGCTGCGTGGTCTCTTTTATAAGAGGCTTCAACAAAATGGCGGCCAGCCGGAAGGACATCATCAGTGCAGCGCTGACTTCCTGTCCCCAGGCAAACACAAGCAGACAAGAACAGTTCCACTTCGGCATAGAGATTGCTATATGATGTCCACGCCCAGGGGCGGGACGCAGACCAGCGTGGGACATTTTCTCGGGTTCTTCCTTAACCCCTTCAGGTACTTTTTGTAGCGGGTCATGTAACATGGCTTCGTTCCTAATTTTACACATGGCCACAATACAATATTCTTCACCTCCCCCCTTATATTTTCTAGCACCCTGGCAAAGCACAATTTCAGCAACAATGTACTGTACACTTTTGGGCGCAATTTCGGTCGCGGCTTGGGAGAATCCTGGACAGTTCTCTATACACATTTCTGCATAGGGGGAGGACTAGTGGCACATGCAATAATGGTATACATCCGTTTTTCATTGCGGGTGGCCCGGGTGGCTGAATAATAAAGGCCCACACCCGTATCCTGTTCGTAGGATGCCAAAAAAGATGTGGTGACTGGGGTGTTGCAGTATGTAGCAGGGTCTGGTGGTATAAACCCTGGGGGCAAGATGTTGTTAACCCCTTAGTGTTCGTGATGCCAGGATGTGATTATTCCGGTATGGTAACCGCCGTCAACCAACCCAAAAACGGTTTGTAATAAAGGAATATCCACAGCAAGGATTCTGAAAAAACTGGGACTTTTACTTGAAATGCTTAGGGAACAGTCTTTACAGTAATGCAGTTCCTTCAGAGGCAAACGGGACACAGGATACCTCGCAGGCTTGCTTGGAATTGTAGTTATTGAGATATTAAGGCAGGCCACTGTGCTACTAATATATTCCTTAGCTGAGTAGTAGTCACTAGATTTGTAGAGAGAATTGTAACTCACATTTTAGAAGTGGCTGTGTTTCTTTAGGCTTTGGCCTAGATGAGATGAATTTGCAGTATACAGGACTTTATGCTTTCTTTAGGTCCATAAGATAAGAGAGTACAGGAACAAAAGCAGGAACTAAGAGAGCTAACTGAGAGACTACAGCCCCTTATATACTAGGGGGCTGGACTAAAACCCATTGGTTGCTAATGGCTGAGGTTCCTGGGCCCATGGAACTCTGGGTATATCACAGGACAGTAGGATACATTTTATACAAACTGTACAACTTTACACATATGAACAATAGATACACATAATGAATATACACTGCATTTATATGAGACAACAAGGAGGGAGCCCTGCAGGAGAGCCCAATGGACCTAAGGGACTCTTCCTGAGGGGACTTAAGGATGGTACCGGGACACCACAGTGACACCAGCCCTTTACTACTAGTCCTGTTTAGACTATCTGGAATCATTGCAGGTAGCAGCCGTGTCCCCCACGTGGACCTTCCTCACCACTCTGAATATATTTATAGTGGTAAAAGCACAGTCCACACAATCTTCTGACACAAATGAAGACATCAAGGAGAATTTATTGTTCTCACAACAAGTTCTTTGTCTTGTCAGATACCCCTAGGGATCAATTCTTCATTGAGTAGACAGCGCAGGAACAACCAGGAGGAAATGTGGGTAGGGATCCTGAGATGATAGCACGGGGATTGTGATAGAAAGTGGAATGGAGATTTCTCTATAAAATACATCAGGTCTGTGAAGAAATAAGCATACAGTGATGTAGGGGTAATGGTATCATTATACCAAATAAAGCAAGGTGCAAGGCATAGACCTATTCAGAAGTATGGTCCAGCTCAGGTTGGCCACTTAGCCAAAGGATATGAACACTGGCCAGCTCCCCACATTCACACCAGTGTTCAAAGGCACATTCATGAAAAGTGGAGTAGGTGAACGTCTTTTAACTCCATTAATTCATGTGGTGGAAACTGTGTAGTTACACCAAATGGTGCAGGGCATGTGATCACATTTCTTACTTCAGTACTCCACCTTGTAGAGTTAGTGTTGCTCGCGAATATTCGCAATTCTAATTTTATGTGAATTTCATTGTGAATTGTTAATTGTGAATATCGCATATCGCATATAGCACTATATATTCGCAATTACGAATATTCGTTTTTTTTTCACAGTACACATCACAGTGATCACTGATCATCCCTCTCTGCTCTTCGCATATGCGCATATTCGCGAATATTGAGCCCTCCCTTCTTTAATGGTATAGGGAACTAATGGGCTAGTGCATTAACCCCTTAAGGACTCAGGGTTTTTGAGTTTTTGCACTTTCGTTTTTTCCTCCTTACCTTTTTAAAAATCATAACCCTTTCAATTTTCCACCTAAAAATCCATATTATGGCTTATTTTTTGCGTAACCAATTCTACTTTGCAGTGACTTTAGTCATTTTACCCAAAAATTCACGGCGAAACGGAAAAAAAATCATTGTGCGACAAAATCGCAGAAAAAACACCATTTTGTAACTTTTGGGGGCTTCCGTTTCTACGCAGTGCATATTTCGGTAAAAATGACACCTTATCATTATTCTGTAGGTCCATACAGTTAAAATGATACCCTACTTATATAGGTTTGATTTTGTCGTACTTCTGGAAAAAATCATAACTACATGCAGGAAAATGTATACATTTATCATCTTCTGACCCTTATAACTTTTTTATTTTTCCACATACAGGGCGATATGAGGACTCATTTTTTGCGCCCTGATCTGAAGTTTTTATTGGTATGATTTTTGATTTGATCAGACTTTTCGATCACTTTTTATTCATTTTTAATGGTATAAAAAGTGACCCAAAAAACTTTTTTGGGACTTTGGAATTTTTTTGCGCGTACGCCATTTACTGTGCGGTTTAATTAATGATATATTTTTATAGTTCGGACATTTACGCACGCAGCAACTTCACATATGTTTTTTTTTATTTACACTTGAATTTACACCTATAACACTGCACACACTGATCTTTTACACAGATCACTGGCGTGTATTAACACGCCTGTGATCAGTGTTATCGGCGCTTGACTGTTCCTGCCTGGATCTCAGGCACGGAGCAGTCATTCGTCGATCGGACACCGAGGAGGCAGGTAAGGGCCCTCCCGGTGTCCTGTAAGCTGTTTGGGATGCCGCAATTTCACTGCGGCGGTCCCGAACAGCCCGACTGACTAGCCGGGATAGTTTCACTTTCACTTTAGAAGCGGCGGTCAGCTTTGATCGTCGATGTGTGGTATTAGCCGTGGGTCCCGGCGGTTGGTTATATACGTCCTGCATCGTTAAGGGGTTAACTCTGTGATTTTTTGCTCATTGAAACCAATAGGCCTATTATGGTCTATGGGGATCTTATGGTATGTAAAACTGTAAGATAAGCAGGAGGGACTTGGTAGTACAGTGTATGGGAGACCCATGCAGTGGTTCGAGTCCTTGGGTGGGACACAGTGTTGTGGTTTAACATTTTTACTCATGATTGACAAATGTAGGTCAATTGGTAATTAAGAAAGCCTTTGAACCGTGAGAATTCGCTGGGACTTATGGTGCTTTTCATCCACTGAATTAATTCTGACTTGAGATTAGAGATAGGAGATTCTCCCCGCCGGCTAGGGTTCTGGCAAGGTCCTATTGGTTTCTCTGCCAGGGCTTGACTTTCCACTGTATGGGGGATCACTTGCAGAATGGCTGGATAGGATTGAGAAGAGATTTGTTTTTGGGCCTCCTTCGCGATTTCTCCACACATAACTTCACCTCTTTACCACACTTATGCTCAGTACACTGTACAACTCTCAACTGGGGCAACTCCTCCCCCACTACACTATATACCTAACAATTTTAGGGGTTCCCATTGGGCAAGCAGGGTCACCTGGTTTACAAATATCCTTGCTCTTAAAGGTACAACACACATAAATAACATTTAATACAGTGCATATGGCAAACATAAATGAATATGTAATAAAGTGCTTAGAGTTCATGCAGCACTACTTCAAAGGGGCTGGCGTCCCAAACCCGAACATAAGCACAATACTCCAATGTGCAAAAAAGGTGAATTTATTGTCTCACATCAATGTGCAAAGTTTAAGTCCCTCACTGGAACCATTTTCAATCCCTGAGCTCGTAAATGGTTCCAGTGAGGGACTAAAACATTGTATCGTGATGTGAGACAATAAAACCCCCTTCTATTTTTTGCACATTGGAGTGCTGCGTCTATGTATATGACAGGGATATGTAGGCTGGAGGGTCAGGTAAGAGATGCTGATATCAATCGGGCGGTGGAGCTTTAACTTAAAGGGGTATTCCAGGCAAAACCATTTATATATATATATATATATATATATATATATATATATATATATAAATATATATATCAACTGGCTCTGGAAAGTCAAACAGATTTGTAAATTACTTCTATTAAAAAATCTTAATCCTTTCAATAGTTATTAGCTTCTGAAGTTTTCTGTCTAACTGCTCAATGATGATGTCACGTCCCGGGAGCTGTGCATGATGGGAGAATATCCCTATAGGAACTGCACAGCTCCCGGGACGTGAGTCATCAGAGAGCAGTTAGACAGAAAACAACAACTCAACTTCAGAAGCTAATAACTATTGGAAGGATTAAGTTGATATATAAAAAAAAGTTTTGGCCTGGAATACCCCTTTAAAGACAAGATCCAGCCATGCTTTCTAATACAGCAGAGGATGATGCGTCATCTCAGGAGAGAGGAAGGAGCCGTGGGGCTGCTGAGACAACACTACATTGAAAACAACAAGACTACCAAACTTTTTGTGATATTTTCAAGAAAAAGCCAGTACAATTTGTAAAAACACTGTGGGGGTTATTTATCAATAATGGTCTTGACTAGATCATTTTTGTTGTTTGTCTGGATGCGTTTTTTTTGCGGTGCTGCTCCAAATTTATCAGATTTCTGCAGTGATCATGATAAATTTTGCGCAGATCTGCACCCAAGTCATTTTTTACCACCACTTTCAGATTATGTCTACCCTGCTTCTGAGGAGCTTGTTTGTCTGTGTGTTTGGCTTTATTTGTTTTACTTTTAATTTTAAGGCAAATTAATGTCGAAAAGAAGGTCTGCAAAGAGAGTCTCCCTCACATTTAAATAGTGGTTTACCTTCCCACTGGCCAGGAAAAAAAAAAACTTTACTGTTCGAGAGACGGAGGATTTAGTTGAACAGGTATTTATTTATTTTTCTACCTTTCACCTTTTTTTTATTATGTCATCATCACTTTGTCGAATGTTTTTTTAAACTTGGGCACATGAAATTGTGAGATGTTGGCCATTGCTAACAATCTTATTGTTTCTTATCTTTACCATTCCTTTTTTGTACCTTAAAAAATATATCTGATTGTTTCATATGGACAACTGCTTTACTTTTCCTTAGAAATTTTTTACTTTTTAAGTCTTTAAACATTCTTATTCTTTACCTTTTTCTCTCTCTTTCTCGCTCCCTTCCTTTCTCCCTCTCTTTCGCTCCGGGTGATGATTTTTTTTTTTTTGGCAAACAGACAGGCGTAGTATAGCATTGATCAGTATATGCGATCAGAAGATTGCATGTTATAGCCCCCTATGGAAGCTAAAAAAAAGAAAACAAAGTGTAAAAAAAAAAAGTTAATAAAAGTGAATTTACCCATTCCCTAATAAAAGTTGAATCACCCCCCGTTTCCTATTTTTTAATAAAATAATGTAATAAAAAAAAACATATGTGGTACAGCGGCACATATGAGTAAATGTCCGAACTATTAAAATATAAGGTTAAAACATACAAATTTTGGTGCATGTACTTATAATTTTTTTAAAGTAATAAAATAAAATAAAATAAAACCTACATACATTGGGTATCTTTGGGACTGTGAGGACATATAGAATAAAGATAAGGTGTCATTTTGACCAAAAATTACACTGTGTAGAAATGGAAGCCCAAAAGTTTCAAAATGACATTTTTTTTGTTTTGTAGTAGATTTTTTAATTAAGTTATTGATGTCATTACAAAGTAAAATTGGTGAGTCAAAAAACAAGCCCTTATATGGGTCTGTAGGTACAAAATTGAAAGTGTTATGATCTTTGGAAGAGGAGGAGGAAAAAACAAAGTGCAAAAAGTGAAAATTGGCCTGGTCCTTAAAGTTTAAAATGTGCTTCATCCTTCAGGGGTTAAAATTGCCCAATTATGACCCCTATAACTTTTTAATTCTCCATATACAGGGATGTATGAGGGCTTATTTTTTGCACCATGACCTGTAGTTTTTATGGGTGCATTTTGTCTTACATGGAACTTTTTAATCACTTTTTATTTATTTAGTTTCTAATATATGTTGGGACCAAAAATCGGCATTTCTGGCATTTGGTGTTTTTTTTTACATTTACGTTGCTCACCGTGTGGAATTAGAAACAGTATATTTTATTAGTTTGGACAATTCTGCACATAGTGATACCATATATGTTTATTTTTCTATTTATTGTAAAACAGGAAAAGAAAGGTGATTTAAAATTTTATTAGAGGAGGGGCTTTTATATTATTTGAAAAACTATTTTTTATTATGTATATTTTACACTTTTTAAGTCTCCATAGGAGACTATAATAGTCCATCATTAGATTACATTTACTGTATAATGCTTAGCATATTTCATAGCATTATACAGTGCAATTGCCGCTCTACTCCTTGGATTGTTTATCCAGTGGCTGGAGGTGGACACCTGTGATCAAAACCGTGGTCAACCACAGTTTTGAGTACGGGAAAAAAACGTATTGCAAGCAAACCGTCCGCAACCGGATGGATCTGGGTGCATACGGTTTTCAATTATTTGTCTATGTATACGGTTTTCAATACAGTTCCATACGTTTTCAATAATGAAAACGTATAAGGGAACCGTACTTGAAAAACGTGGTGTGAACTCAGCCTTATTGCGGCCCTGGTTTGATTCTGATGCCCCTAATAAAAGATAATGGAAGACTCAGACTAATACATTCATGCAATATGATATAATCTGGACAAGGAAAAAGAAAAAGGTTGTATACATTTTTCCAAAATCTGGGGAAAGATGAGACCAGTGATTGATGATTGTGATTAGCAAATGTTTTTATTTATTTCTTTTTTTCTCTTTGCCGGGGAAGGTTGGGGTGAAATGGGATTGTTAATTTGTAGAAATAATTTTTATCTGTAAAGCTGTGTAATTGTAATTGTGTTTCCCTTTGCTAAATAAAAATAAGAAAGACAAAAATATATATTACATCACTACGTAATGTATAAATAATGGCACCACATCATGACCTCTATCATTACCCCTACATACAATATAAGTGACATCCTGTGACTTACAAGTGACGACAATTGATAAAATGATTCATTCTCCTTTTTCTTCTCCATGCAGCCCAGACCGTCATGATGATTTCTTCCAGCCACTACTCATCTCTTCAGAAGTTGTAGAACTGCTTTGCACTTTTCTAACATGTTTTCTATCATGTTGTTTCCCCCATTACATAGGCGTCCTAAGTAGATAGGTGTCATCTGTAGGTAGGTCCACCTTGTAGATAGTTGCCCCCTTAGAGGAGTTTCCCTTGCAGATAGTTGTTGCCTGAACATAATTTCCCCTATAGATATTAACTCCCTGTAGGTATATTCCCTGTAGTTAGTTATCCCTTCTAGGTAGGTTCTCTGTAGACAGTTACCCCCAGTATGTAGGTCCCCTCTACATACTTACATCCAGAAAGTAGGTCCCCCTGTGCATAGTTGTTCCTATAGTTAGATTCCATTTTAGATAGTTGATAGTTACCCAAGGTAGGTACCTTGTACATAGTTACCCCCTGTAGGTAGGCCACAATGTAGATAACTGCCCCCTGTAGGTAGCTCCTCCTCTAGATAGCTGTCCCTCATAGGTAGATCCTTTTGTAGAATGTTTCCAACTGTAGGTAGATCCCCTGTAGATAGTTGTCTTACACACACTTTTTAGACACTTTTTCATCAGCTTCAACAAAAAGGGTGTGGTCACAGTAAAAATCAGTTTGCTTAGGTAAAAGGGGTGTGGCCACAATCTACCACAAGTTTAGTTTTGAGTAAGCCAACTGATAGTTGATCTAAACTTAGACTAGGTAGCCTTCAGATATGCCAGATCAGCCTGATACACTATAATAAATCTGGCACATTTGAAGACTGTCCGTCTTAGTCCAATTTTTCTAAGAATTAGACAACTTTAATAAATCTGGTTCAGTGATTCCACCAGCAGATTTAGTTAGTGCAACTCTGAAATACAATACAGGCTGTATGTCAGGATCAGTGCAGGAACAACTAATGCAATTTATGTACAAAATTTCCTGAAAGAAAGGTAATATAACAGATTTATAAAGTGGCTGTAGGTTATTTCAATTTCCTAATATAATGTTCATGGACATTTATCCCTGTTCTTCTTAAAGGGGGCAGCCAATATTCTAAAATGGAGTTTTCATTGTCACTGTCAATTTTATGGTGCATTAAAAATCATGAGATAAATGAGTGAATTCTGAGGGTTCAACCACGGGGACTGAGACCTTGGTGTCTATTTTAATGAGTAGGTTGCGACTCTTCACTGAAATGAATGTAACTTAGTAGATAACTAACCCAGTAGAAAACTACTGTCATGCCATGTGATTCTTAATATGGTACCTTACGCTTATGTTGGTAACTGTGCATATTCATTTCAATGGAGCCATAATTCCCCCAGACCACCCCTCCCCCAATAGGAAATCCCATTTTTGGGGGGTTAACATATTCTTGGCTGGTTAAAGCAAAATATCATCTCTGCTATTCAAGTGTATTTCCTTCCACAAGAAAACAATAGAGCAGTGTGATTAATTCCTCTGCTACGTCTGCTCTTAATGCACCTACAGCCACCATTGCCAGCAATAAGATGGATTACCCTACAGGGCAGCTTTTTCTTGAAGTGGGTCCTGTCGCAGAACATTAATGAAACAGGAACATTTATTTTGGCAGAAAAATGAAAACATATTTCCTCTGGAAATAAAGGACACTATTCCGAATGGAGCACACACACAGGTGCTTCACTGCCGCTGCCAGGAATCTGTTTTCCCTTTGCTGTGTTGCCGCTCTATATACTGGAGTGATTGAAAGGATCTAAGCTCTGATCCATCACACGGAGCAGAACGTGCAGCTCTGCCTGCTCCCTGCACACATCCAAGCAGAAACTTCCGGAACCACAGAAACTTCAGCAAACCAGAAAGCACTGCAAAACAAGAAAAGTGCCAACATCCTATTAGGGCTTGCAGTATGACAATACCCTACATCCCAGAACTTTGGGCACCACTCCTCTGCTTAGTCTACTTGTATGCATTTCTGATTTTCCTCACCAGGGGTTAAATTATTCATAGTGTATAACCTTCTGGATCAGATGCTGATTAATCAGAACAAACAGAGCTTCAGAGTAAAACACCTGGAGGGACAAAGCAGCATCCAGAGCTTTGATGAGACAAGAGGTGGATCTCAGACTACCAAAAACTCCAATAGAAGCTGAAGTCACTGAGTAGAGCACTTAACATGACTTTATTACCCTTAGGGTCTATTTACATAGCAGAATGTTCCGCTTGCGGGATTCCACATCAAATTAAAGCCCACAGACTTCTATGGGACTCCCATTCACACGTCTGAATTACCGCTTGCCACTGGGTTCACACTGCGGAATCTCCGGTCAGAATTTCTGCAAGAGATCAAACCGGTGGCACTAGGACCACGTGGATTGCATTGCCTAGATCTTTTGAGAGATCTGCTCAGAAATGCATTGCCTTCTATGGGGACGGCAATGCAGTCTGCAAGGTCCTAGTACCGCCGACTCTATCTCCAGCAGAAATTCTGTCCGGAGATTCTGCAGTGTGAACCCAGCCTTAGAATCACTGGCCCAGATCAAACTGTGTGAGAGAAAAAATGGAGTGATTTTTCCACAGCAACCAATTGTAGCTCAGCTAATGAGCTCTGGTAAAGTGAAACCTGAGCTACATAGTTACATAGTTAGTTACATAGTTAGTACGGTCGAAAAAAGACATATGTCCATCAAGTTCAACCAGGGAATTCAAGGTTAGGGGTGTGGCGCGATATTGGGGAGGGTATGGGATTTTATATTTCTTCATAAGCATTAATGTTATTTTGTTCCAGGAATGTATCTAACCCTGTTTTAAAGCTGTTAAATTTTCCTGCTGTGACCAGTTCCTGAGGTAGACTGTTCCATAAGTTCACAGTCCTCATGGTAAAGAAGACATGTCGCCCCTTGAGACTAAACTTTTTCTTCTCCAGACGGAGGGAGTGCCCCCTCATCCTTTGGGGGGGTTTAACCTGGAACAGTTTTTCTCCATATTTTTTGTATGGGCCATTAATATACTTATATACGTTTATCATATCCCCCCTTAAACGTCTCTTCTCAAGACTAAACAATTGTAACTCTTTAATCGCTCCTCATAGCTAAGATGTTCCATGCCCCATATTAGTTTAGTCACACGTCTCTGCACCCTTTCCAGCTCCACATTGTCCCTTTTACGGACAGGTGACCAAAACTGAACAGCATATTCCAGGTGAGGCCGTACCAATGCTGTGATTGGTTGCTATGGGAAAATCACGGCCACTATGTATTACAATAGCATTGATATGGACAAATATATCTGAAACATCTGAAATATCTGTGAAGCAACTCCATGTATCTCATCACCCTGTTTGCCTGAGAGGGTTATTGTTGCTGCATGTACACTAATGAAATCAGGTTTTGAGGCTTCAATGAGCCAAAAATGCAAAAGTGACAAAAAAGTGTCTGCAATATGGACAATATGATTCACCACAAGGAATCACCACAGCTCCCCGAAGAGAGCAGCAAATGGCTGACAAAATGTATCCTCACCTAGAGGGATCCAGACCTTGTCAGATGTAAATTATGTGAGACAGAGGGGTCCTGGTGGAGGACTTGGTGACCTGGAGAGATAAGATAGCCATTTGGTCATTGTCATAAACTCATTTCTTTGGAGTCTTATAGTGCCCATACACTTTCAATAGCTGTCAGACAAATGTTTGTTCGGTCGACAGCTATCCCTATCTTGTTCTCTACATACACTATAAATGTTCAGCTGAGAACAAAAGGGTCAGGCAGTTCAAATCTGACATACCTGATTCTTCTCCACCAACAAGGGCTTCAAAACAGGCTTAGATGCATTTTTACAATAAAATAAGATTAATATATGTAGAAATATAGAATCACATCCCTTCTCCTTTATCCACCCATCCCTTTCCTTCACCTCCTCGGTTGAACTTGATGAGCATATGTCTTTTTTCAACTATACCACCCAGGGCTGGCCCTGCAATGGGTCCCGCTGGGTCCATTGGACTCAGGCGGCACCTTCACAGGGGCAGCAAATTTCTGCCCCGAAAAGATTTCTGACCCCTTCGCGACCCATGATGGGTCTTTGCTCAAGGTGTATGGAGTGGGCTCCTGATTAGAGCCTGCTACATACCCAGCAGCCCCTAAGCTGATTCCTGCAGCTGGGGCCTCCACTAATAGCTGGCATGCAGCGATCACCGCAGCCAGCTATTAACCGTTTAGATCACTGTTGTCAAAGCTCACAGCAGTGTCTAAAGGGTGCTTTAACCTCTTAAGGACCCAGGGCATAAAATCATACCGGGTCGGTCTCGGCGGCTAATGACAGCAGGGACCCTGGTCTAATAGCGTGCGGCACTGATCGTTGTGCCGCTCGCTATTATCCCTTTAGACGCAGCATTCAAAATTGATCGCTGTGTGAAAGTAAAAGCTGTAAAATCACGATGTTCCGATCAGCTAGAACGCGAGCGGAGGTAGCCTGAAGCCTGAAATCCAGGCTTGAGCAAAAATGCACTGCATAGAAACGGAAGCCCCCAAAAGTTACAAAATGGCATTTTTTTCTTCAATTTTGTCATACAATGAATTTTTTTTTCTGCTTCGCCGTGGATATTTTGGTAACATTACTAATCTCACTGCAAAGTAGAATTGGTGGCACAAAATATGAGCCATAATATGGAATTTTAGGTGCAAAATTGAAAGCGTTATGATTTTTAGAAGGGGATAAGGAAAAAATGAAAATGCAAAAATGCAAAAATGAAAAAACCCTGCGTCCTTAAGGGGTTAAACCCTCCCTGGTGGTTTAGTGGGGTGGATTCCCACCACAACCAAAACATGCAAACATAATTAAAATAAACATATTAGGTAGTGCATAATACATGAGGTGGCATGGCAAGTGGAGGCAGCGGGCGGAGAGGGCCGTCTGGGCATGCTGGGAGTTATAGTTTTGCAACATCTGGAGGGACATAGTTTGGAGATCACTGTGCAGTGATCTGAAAATACTGTGTTCATTCAGATGTTGCAAAACAACAACCGTCCAGGCATGCTGGAAGTTGTAGTTCTGTAACATCTCGCCCTTCAGATGTTGCAGAACTACAACTCCCAGCATGCCTGGACAGTCTCAGCATACTGGGAGTTGTAGTTTTGCAACATCTGGAAGGGCACTGTTTGGAGACCACTATACAGTGGTGTCCAAACTGTAGCGCTCCAGATGTCAATTAAAAGCATGCCGAGACTGTCAAGGCATGCTGGGAGTTTTAGTTCGGCAACATCTGGCCCTTCAGATGTTGCCGAACTACAACTCCCAGCATGCCTGGGCAGTCTGGGCATGCTTGTAGTTGAAGTTTTGCAACATCTGGAGGGCTACAGTTTGGAGACCACTACATGGTTGTGTCCAAACTGTTCTCCTCCAGTTGTTGCATAACTACAACTCCCAACATGCCCTTCAGCTGTCTGGGCATGCTGGGAGTTGTAGTATAGCAACAACTGGAGGCACACTGGTTGGGAAACATTGTTTGCTTCCTAACTCGTTATCCAATCCGTGTGCCTCCTGCTGTTGCAAAGCTGTAACTCCAAGCATGCACTGACAGACCATGCATGCTGGGAGTTGTAGTTTTGCAACAGCTGGAGGCACATGGGTTGGGAAACACTGAGTTAGGACAGTGGTGCGTAAACACTGCAGTAGTCTGTTACCTAACTCAATGTTTCCCAATCCCAACCAGTGTGCCTCTAGCTGTTGCATAACTACAACTCCCAGCATGCACAGTCTGTCAGTGCATGCTGGGAGTTGTAGTTTTGCCCCCTCCCCCCACGTGAATGTGATGCGGCAAATTTTCCGCTGCAGCGGGAAATTCACTGTAAACCCCCGCTCCCGTTTGAATGTACCCTAAAAACACTACACTACACTAACCCTAAATAAAGAGTAAAATACTACATATACACTACACCCTTAAACTGTCACCCCCCCCCCTCCCAATAAAAACGTCTTGCATTTCAGTTTTTTGAAAACGGAGCCTCCAGCTGTTGCAAAATAACTCCCAGTATTTTGCTGGACAGCCATTAACTGTCCAGGCATGTTGGAAGTTTTGCAACAGCTGGAGGCACCCTGTTTGGGGAAAACTGACATACAGTATTTTTGGTGGAGGAGGAAATGGTACATCCCTATGAAAATCCCTAATTTAGGCATCAAATGCGCATGACTCTCTCTCAATTCAGAGCCCTGTCGTATTTCAAAGCAACAGTTTAGGGCCACATATGGGGTATTTCCCTACTCAGGAGAAATTGTGCAACAAATTTTTGATGGCTTTTTCTCCTTTTACCCCTTATGAAAAGGTAAAGTTGGGGTCTACACCAGCATGTTTGTGTAAATTAAATTTAAATTACATTTTTTTACGCAAACATGCTGGTGTTCCCCTATACTTTTCATTTTCATAAGAGGTAAAAGGAAAAAAAGACCCCCAAAATTTGTAACACAATTTCATAAAGTACATAAATACCTCATATGAGGACGTAAAATGCTTTGCGCGGCGCACAAAAGGGCTCAGGATTGAGAGTGCACCATGTACATTTGAGGCCTAAACTGGTGATTTGCACAGGGGTGGCTGCTGGTAACAGTGGTTCTGACATAAACGCAAAAAAATAAATACCCACGTGTGACCCCATTTTGGAAACTACACCCCTCACGGAATGTAACAAGGGGTACAGTGAGCATTTACACCACACAGGTGACTAACAGATTTTTGGAACATTGGTCCGTGAAAGGGAAAAATAAAATTTTTCATTTGCACAGCCCACTGTTACAAAGATCTGTCAAACGCTAGTGGGGTGTAAATGCTCACTGCACTCCTGGTTACGTTCCTTGAGGGGTGTAGTTTCCCAAATAGTGTGCCATGTGGGGTGTTTTTGCTGTTCTGGCACCATGGGGGGCTTCCTAAAGGAGACATGCCCCCCCAAAAACCATTTCACCAAAATTCGCTTTCCAAAAGCCCAATGTCGCTCCTTCCCTTCTTAGCCCTCTAATGCTCCCGTAGATCAATTTACATCCACATATGAGGTATTTCCTTGCACAGGAGAAAAGGGGTTTCAAATTTTGGGGAACATTATCACCTATTACGCATTGTGAAAATGAAAAATTTGGGGTAACATCAGCATTTTAGTAAAAAAAAATTTTTTTTTTATTTTGACGTCCAACTTCAATGCAAAGTCGTCAAACACCTGTGGGGTGTTAAGGCTCACTGTACCCCTTGTTATGTTCCTTGAGGGGTGTAGTTTTCCAAATAGTGTGCCATGCTGGGTGTTTTTCGCTGTTCTGGCACCATGGGGGCTTCCTAAATGAGACATGCCCCGCAAAAACCATTTCAGAATAATGTGCTTTCCAAAAGCCCAATGTCGCTCCTTCCCTTTTGAGCCCTCCAGTGCACCCAAAGAGCACTTTACATCTACAAATGATATATTTCCTTACTCGAGAGAAATGGCGTTTCAAATTTTGAGGATATTTTCCCCTATTAACCCTTGTGAAAATGAAAAATTTGGGGTAACATCAGCATTTTAGTGAAAAAAATGAAATTTTTCATTTTCACATCCAACTTTATTGAAAATTCATCAAACACCTGTGGGGTTTTAAGGCTCACTGTACCACTTGTTTCGTTCCTTGAGGGATGTAGTTTCCTATTCTGTTCTGACACCATAGGGGCTTCCTAAATGCCCCGCAAAAACCATGCCCCGCAAAAACCATTTCAGCAAAATTCGCTCTCCAAAATCCCAGTGTCGTTCCTTCTCTTCTGAGCCCTCTAGTGCGCCCACAAAGCACTTTACATCCACATATGAGGTATTTCCTTACTCGAGAAAAATTGGGTTACAAATTTGGGGGGGGGGGCTTTTTCTTCTTTTACCCCTTGTGAAAAAAAAAATATGTACAAGAACATGTTAGAGTAAAAAAAGAAGAATTTAATTTTTGCCTCCACTTTGCTGATATTCCTGTGAAACACCTAAAGGGTTAACAAACTTTATGAATGTAATTTTTAATACATTGAGGGGTTCAGTTTTCATAATGGTGTCCACTGTGGGGTATTTCTAACATATAAAGCCTCAAATTCACTTAAAAACTGAACTGG
Source organism: Hyla sarda (assembly GCF_029499605.1). Lineage (NCBI taxonomy): Eukaryota > Metazoa > Chordata > Amphibia > Anura > Hylidae > Hyla > Hyla sarda. Next base: position 148,084,029 of record NC_079194.1, read on the forward strand.
TCGCTGAAAAATTCAGATTTTGAAATTTACTTGAAAAATTGGAAAATTGCTGCTAAACTTTGAAGTCCTCTGATGTCTTCAAAAAGTAAAAACACGTCAAATTTATGAAGTCAACATAAAGTAGACATATTGTATATGTGAATCAATATATAATTTTTTTGGTATGTCTATTTTCCTTACGGGCAGAGAGCTTCAAAGTTATAAAAATTTTCTAATTTTTCATGAAATTGGGGAATTTTTCACAAAGAAATATGCAAGTATCGACGAAAATTTACCACTAACATAAAGTAGAATATGTCATGAAAAAACAATCTCGGAATCAAATTCATAAGTACAAGCATTCCAGAGTTATTAATGCTTAAAGTGACAGTGGTCACAATTGCAAAAAATGCTCCCGTCCTTAGGGTCATAATGGGCTCGGTTCCCAAGGGGTTAAACTATAACATGATTAATGAAATACAGTAAATGGCGTAAAAGTAACAGAATACAAACCCCCAGAATTGCAGCATTTTACTCCTGGACCCAGGCAGCACAATTTCCTGGACCAGCGCTAATACCATCTATGTAACATTATCTGTAAGGGGAGAGACGGGAGGCTTCATATACGATTCCATTGAAATCAACAGGATCAGCCAACTTTTCACTAAAGTATATATATATATATATATATATATATATATATGTATATATATATATATATATATATATATATATATATATATATATAAATAAATATATATATATATATATATATATATATATATATATAATCTACAGGGCACATTATACTGTTAGCCATGTATATCCCTATAAATGCCTAGAAATGTGATACAGGCTGCTGAGGCCCTGTATCTAAACCTATTGTATAACAGATACTGCTGAGAACAGTATCTAAATCTATCATGTGGGTTACTGTCTGTAGAGCTGCTTTATCTAATCCTATCATGTCTAATCTTGTTTCATGTTATTACAACACTAGGAAAGATGATATACCAAAAAGCGCACACCCACTGTTTATTTGTAACAGAAAAAATGTTTTATTACAATTTCAACATAATAATACAGCAGGCAAAAACATTTAAAAACATTTAAAAGGCCCAAAAGGCAGGGGCGTAGGAACCCCCCACAAATCTGGGGTGGATAGCATTGTAATCGGGTGTGGCTTTGCAAAAGGCAGAGCCATAAAATGGGAGGGGCCAAAAGGGGCGGAACCACTTCATATTGCATGACAATACAGGCTCCTCATCACAGGTACCTTCAGGGAGCAGTGAATACAAGAGATAGGGATTCGTCAGGACTGTGGGAAGTAGGCTGTGTGTGTGAGGTCAGGACGAGGGGTTGGTGGAGTCACCATTAACACCTTGACGAAACATGGTGTACATGTATGCCGTGGTAGCAGTCTGGGTGTATGAAATTCGCTTACTAGCTGAGTGCTCTTCCATTTACTGCTAATGCCGCACATCAGTGATTATGTCCCTTCCCTAATAAAAGTGTACACAAAAATAAACATATTTTTCCGAACTATTAAAATATGACATTAATGAAACTGCATGGTGAATGGTGTAAACTTTAAAAAAAAATACTTAAGTCCAGAATTGCTGATTTATGGTCATTTTATATACCAGAAAAAAAAAGTTTATTAAAAGTGATCAAAAAGTACCATCAAAACAAAAATGATACCGATAAAAACTACGGAACACGGAGCAAAAAATAAGTACCATAAGTAAAAGTCTTATAGAAGAGGACAATTTTAAGCACTAAAACCAGTATACAAGGAGGTATAAAATCACAATACATATTGCCACCATACCATTACTAACCAAATCCTGAATACTGAGATCCATGTTAAAAATATCAGTATACATGGAACAAATTATACCAACCAGCACACAAATACTGGATAATATCATCATACTGAGTAAAAACCACTATAAACAGACTAACAATACCAATAATATCAGAATATAAACAATACCGCCTCATCAGGAACACACTTTACATCACACAGTGACTGACTAATGCATCATACTGTTACTGAATAAAACCACTGTATACAGACCTGTAGCTCCCTGTACAGTGACCATAAAGAAGTAGATACCAGCTGTACACAGAATCAGTAGAAGCAGTAGAAGACAGCACTGGATAAATCCATTGTCCCCGTAGTCATCCAGAAAGCCAATCCAGATACCAAACATGTAAGAAAGTCCAAGACCACAGCACTAAAAATGGAAAAGAACTATCATTTATTGGTTCCTCAAAAAAAGCTTTTGGGGAACCAATAAACTACAGCTCTTTTGCACATATCAGTTTATAATTATTGGTGCTGTGGTCTTGGACTTTGTTGCAGGACCTGTTTACTAGTGTTGCTCGCGAATATCGCATATTCGTGAATTCGCGAATATTCGCGAATATAGCACTATAGATTCGTAATTACGAATATTTTTTTTTCTTTTTTTTCACAGTACACATCACAGTGATCACCCCTCTCTGCTTCCAGCTTGTGTGGTGTAAAGAAGGCTCTAATACTACCGTGCGAATTTTCGCATATGCGAAAATTTGCATATGCTAATTTTCGCATATGCGAATTGTCGCTTATGCTAATTTTGTATATGCTAATTTTCGCATATGTTAATTTTCGCATTCGTGAATTTTCGCTTATGCGAAAATAAAACGAGAATATTACGAATATGCGAATATTCGCGAATATATGACGAATATTCGTCCATATATTCGCGAATATTCGCGAATTCGAATATGGCCTATGCCGCTCAACACTACTGTTTACCATATAAGTGATTGTATCCAGGACCATATAAAGGTAGATACCAGCTGTACACAGGATCTGTATACAATATAGGTGATTATATTTACATCTAGGGACTTAAAGGTAACATCAATTCTGATCAGCGATGTCCTCTTTCCTTTTCTTCTTCATCTGGATCAGACCGACATGTTAACTTCTTCCAGCCAAAAACCGTCTGTTTAGCATTTGCAGGAAAAACATGTTAGACTCTGCATTTTTCCAGTGCATTGCCCTCTCATAATAAGGATAGTAGGTCCCCCATTAAGTAGACCTATCCTCCACCATAGACCCCCCCCCAGTAGATAAATATGTCAGAAAGTAGGTAGGTTGTTAGCTAGCTAGATAGGTAGGCAGGTAAGTAGGTAGCTTGCTACATGAGTAGGTTGCTAGCTACGTCGCTAGCTAGGTATGTTCATAGCAAGGATGGTTGTTAGATAGATAGGTAGGTAGGTAGGTAGGTGGATAGCTTGTTAGGTGTCTAGGCAGATTGTTAGCTAGCTAAGTAGATAGCCATAAAGGGAGGTAGTTAGGTTGCTAGGTAGGTAGCAAGGTTGGTTGTTAGCAACATGGGTGGGTAGCTAGCTAGGTAGCCAGGTAGGCAACTAGCTAGGTAGGTTGTTAGCTAGCAAGGTAGATAGCCAGGTAGTTAGGTTGCTATGTAGATAGATAGCTAGGTAGGTAGCCAGGTAGTTAGGTTGCTAGGTAGATGGATAGCTAGGTAGGTAGCTAAGTAGGTATTCAGGTTGCTAGATAACCACGAAGGTAGGCAGGCAGCTAGCTTGCTATGTAGGCAGCCAGGTAGTTAGATAGCCAGGGCAGTAGGTAACCATGTAGGTAGGTTGTTAGCTAGCTTGGTAGGTAGGTATTAAAACTCATCAGGTTAAAATGGTTGGTCTCCCAGTACATTAATAATATAGACACTGATTTGAATAGGGACCTTCCATACGATAAAATATACCTTTTTTGCAGTAAATACTGTAAGGAAATAAAAGCCACCATACACAGGCCAGTATCTTTAGTAACACCACAATACAAGGGACATATAATTCCGCCACACCATGACCACTACCATTACCACTGACCAATACCCCTATATTGTTATTGAATAAAAACCACTATACAAATACCAATATCCCCCATACAGTGACCATAAAGAAATAGGATACCCGCTGTACACAGGGGCTGCAGACCATATAAGTCATTATAGTTACATACTCACAGGGGCATCTTCTCTGATCGGTGTCGTTCACTTTTCTCTATATAGTATTAGATCCCTCTGTGCAGCTGTATAGTATTAGGCCCCAACACTGTCCCTATAGATTAGCAGGCCCCATAGGGTATTATGCCCCTCATATTGCCCCCATAGTATTTTATGCCCCTCACATTGCCCTTCACTGTACATTATGCCCCTCATATTGCCCCAATTGTATATTATCCCCTCATATTGCCCCCATTGTATATTATCCCCTCATATTGCCCCCAATTGTATATTATCCCTTCATATTGCCCCCATTGTATATTATCCCCTCTCATTTTGTCCCCATTGTATATTATGCTGCTCATAATGCTCCACCTTTCTATATTAACCCCTGATATTGCTCCCCTTTCTATATTACCCCCCTCATTTTGCTCCCCAGGGGTGTAGCTTGAAACCACAGGGCTTCGATGCAAAACATTTCCCTTTGTAGTGTGGTAGGTAGCTAGCCAGTTAGGTAGGTAGGTAGGAAGGAAGGAAGACAGCCAGGTAGGTATGCAGTTAGATTGTCAGGTAGTTAGGTAGAGAAATAGCCAGGTACCCAAATAGGTAGGTTGCTAGGTTGGCAGGTAGTTTGGTGGAAAGATAGCCAGGTAGCCAAATAGGTAGGTAGCTTGGTTGGCAGGTAGTTTGGTAGAAAGATAGCCAGGTAAGTAGTCAGGTATAAAAACAGGTAGGCAAACCAGGTAGGTAGATAGATTGCCAGGTAGGTATGAAGACATGTAGGTAGGTAGTTAGCTAGGTTGCCCGGTAGGTAGCTAGGTAGCTAGGTAGGAAGACAGTAAGACAGGTAGATACGTAGGTGGGAATACACTCAGGTAGGTAGGCAGCAGGAGGTGGAATAAAACTCTCAGAAAGTAGCATGGTTAATACAGTGTTTCTCAACCAGGGTGTATCCAGCTGCTGCAAAACTACAACTCCCAGCATGCCCGGACAGCCAAACTCTGTCCGGGCATGCCGGGAGTTGTAGTTTTGATACAGCTGGAGACACCCTGGTTGGGAAACACTGCTCTTTGTTTGTGAAATATTGAATTGGCCAGAACAGTGTTTACCAATCAGTGTGTCTCCAGCTGTTGCAAAACTACAACTCCCAGCATGCCCTGACAGCCTTTAGGCATGCTGGGAATTGTAGTTTTGCAACAGCTGGAGGCACACTGGTTGGGAAACATTGTTTTAGAATAATGTGCATGCTGAAAATGCTAGCACAGTGTTTCCCAACCAGTGTGCCTCCAGCTGTTGCAAAACTACACTCCCAGCATGCCCAAAGGCTGTCAGGGCATGTTGGGAGTTGTAGTTTTGCAACAGCTGGAGGCACACTGGTTGGGAAACACTGGTGTAACATGATGTGTATTCTGAATAGGCTAGGACAGTATTTCCCAACCAGTGTGCCTCCAGCTGTTGCAAAACTACAACTCCCAGCATGCCCTGACAGCCTTTGGGCATGCTGGGAGTGTAGTTTTGCAACAGATGGAGGCACACTGGTGTAACATGATGTGTGTGGTTCCCATACATACACCCCGATCCCCCCTCTGCCCCCGCGTACAAAAAAAACAACAAAAAAAGGATACACACCATGTCCCATGCAGCGATCTTCATCAGCTGAGTAGCGTCCTATCTTCTCCACAGGGCAGGCGCCGATGATTGATGTCATTGGCGCCTGTGTCGGGGAAGAGGTAATGGCCTGCTCTGAACTGTATACAGCTCAGAGCGGCGCTGGTGGCAGGAGGAAGTTGGACAGCAGCAGTGTGAACTGTGCTTGTTTTTATTTTATTTTTTATTTTATTTTTACCGGCGAGTGGGCGGGCGATGGGGAGGGGACCTCCTGCCGGCCACTGCAGATTTACAGAGGCAGTGGCCGCTGGCCCCGGAGGTATGTGTGGCAGAGGAGCGCTGCTGCATTCTGACTGATTGGCTGACTGTATGTTGTCAGTCAATCAGTCAGCATGCAGTGTACAATGGCTGGCCCCCAGCAGTCAGTGAGTGACAGACACAGTAACTCACTGACAAGCAAAAAAAAAGGACAGGGTCGGCCGGGCCTCCCTGAAGCTCCGGGCCCCTTATAGGAGTATGGGTTGTACCCCCCTGATGGCAGCCTTGAACATAGCAGAAGGGTCAAATGTGATGTGAATCGTGGTCCAACCGGGGGAAGGAGGCGGCGAACGCTCATGGTCAGAGCGCTGGACTGGAGCGCTCACTGTGACAGCAGGAAGAACTTCGTATGGAGAGAGAACCTGCCCGAACACGGCGTTTTCCTTGCTTGGCATCCGTGTTCCAACGTCCACCTCTACAGTCTTCTTTGCCTCTTGCCGAAGAGGCTATGCAAGTGTATAATTCTTGCTTAACGCAGCTGGAAAGATCCTGAAGATGCAAAGAGAATTTGTGCCTATATTGTGCCAGTCCAGAGCACTTTCACAAAGACTGTGCTATACGTCCACAGCGTCTGGGAAACACTCGCACCTAGGACATGTGTGAGAGGCGTCTTTAGGTGTGAATACTACCTCTCCTTGATTGACCATTCCAGTTCAGAGCTACGCTTCTGCCAAGTCTTCATTCCTTGCTTCTGCATTTTTGGACTCTGGTTCCGCTGGCGACTTCATTGATGCCTCCTTGGTCCATAAATACCATCTTCCTTTGTTTATTTCTTCAGTTAATGGACAAAGTCTGGACTGTAAGGTGCTATTCCGCACAGAGCCTCACATCATGCAAGTGGGAGTCTTACATAAGGAAAACATTGTATCCTATGTGCTTCCTCATTGTACTTCAGAGCTTCTTCTTGGTCTTCCTTGGCTCTAACAGCATTCTCTGCAACTTGACTGGAGATCGGGTGCTGGGGACAGTTTTGTCGAAATCACTGTCTTGTGCCAGTGTGGTCTAATACTGTCTCTTCCTCCTATGCCTGGTTTGCCTCTTCCATATCAAGATTTTTCAGATGCCTTTTGCGAAAAGCAGGCCGAGACTTTACCACCTCCAGGGCCGGTTTTAGGCTTAGCGTGGCCCTAGACAAAATCAAAAGTGGGGCCCCAAAAGTCGTCATAGTGCACTAACCAGATTTGAACATTTTTGGTCACTTCAAATACTATAAAAAAATATCTAAAAAGCTATTGAAAAGTCCCATCAAAACAAAAATGGTACCTATAAAAACTACAAATCACAGCGCAAAAAATGACCCTCTTACATCCCTATATACAGAAAAATAAAAGAGTAATAGGGATCAGAATAGTACAATTTTATATTTTTGTATAGTCCCCCCACATTAGGTAAAGAGTATAGCTCCCCCACATTAGGTGCAGTATAGCACCCCCACATTAGGTGCAGTATAGCTCCCGCACATTAGGTTGGCAGTATAGTTCCCCCACATTAGGTGCAGTATAGTCCCCCACATTAGGTTGACAGTATAGTCCCCCACATTAGGTGCAGTATAGTTCCCCCACATTAGGTGCAGTATAGTTCCTCCACATTAGGTGCAGTATAGTCCCCCACATTAGGTTGGCAGTATACTTCCCCACATTAGGTGCAGTATAGTTCCCCACATTAGGTGCAGTATAGTTCCCCCACATTAGGTGCAGTATAGCTCCCCCACATTAGGTTGCCAGTATAGTTCCCCCATATTAGGTGCAGTATAGTCCCCCACATTAGGTTGGCAGTATAGTCCCCCACTAGTGTTGAGCGGCATAGGCCATATTAAAATTCGCGATATTTCGCGAATATATGGACAAATATTCATCATATATTCGCTAAATTCGCATATTCGTAATATTCACGTTTTATTTTCGCATATGCGAAAATTACCATAATCCAAAATTAGCATAGGTGAAAATTAGCATATGCAAATTTTTGTATTTGCGAAAATTTGCACGCCAGTCTTACACAGAGCCTTCTTTACACCAGACAAGCTGGAAGCAGAGAGGGATGATCACTGTGATGTTTACTGTGAAAAAAAAATACGAATATTCGTAATTACGAATATATAGTGCTATATTCGCGAATTCGCGAATATGCGATATTCGCAAATAAAATTTGCATTGCAAATATTCGCGGGCAAAACACTATCCCCCACATTAGGTGAAGTATAGTTCCCCCACATTAGGTGCAGTATAGTTCCTCCACATTAGGCGCAGTATAGTCCACCACATTAGGTGCAGTATACAGGAGTCCCACCATATTAGGTGCAATATACAGTAGTTCCCCCACATTAGGTGCAGTATACAGTAGTTCCCCCACATTAGGTGCAGTATACAGTAGTTCCCCACATTAGGTGCAGTATACAGTAGTTCCCCCACATTAGGTGCAGTATACAGCAGTTCCCCCACATTAGGTGCAGTATACAGTAGTTCCCCCACATTAGGTGCAGTATACAGCAGTTCCCCCACATTAGGTGCAGTATACAGCAGTTCCCCCACATTAGGTGCAGTATACAGTAGTCCCCCCATATTAGGTGCAGTATACAGTAGTCCCCCATATTAGGTGTAGTATACAGTAGTCCCCCACATTGGGTGCAGTATACAGTAGTCCCCCACATTAGGTGCAGTATACAGTAGTCCCCCACATTAGGTGCAGTATACATACAGTATTCCCCCACATTAAGTGCAGTATAAAGTAGTTCCCCACATTAGGTGCAGTATACAGTAGTCCCCCACATTAGGTGCAGTATACAGTAGTTCCCCCACATTAGGTGCAGTATACAGCAGTTCCCCCACATTAGGTGCAGTATACAGTAGTCCCCCCATATTAGGTGCAGTATACAGTAGTCCCCCATATTAGGTGTAGTATACAGTAGTCCCCCACATTGGGTGCAGTATACAGTAGTCCCCCCACATTAGGTGCAGTATACAGTAGCTCCCCCACATTAGGTGCAGTATACAGTAGTCGCCCACATTAGGTGCATTATACAGTAGTTCCCCCACATTAGGTGCAGTATAAAGTAGTTCCCCACCTTAGGTGCAGTATACAGTAGTCCCCCACATTAGGTGCAGTATACAGTAGTCCCCCACATTAGGTACAGTATACAGTAGTCCCCCATATTAGGTGCAGTATACAGTAGTCCCCCACATTAGGTGCAGTATACAGTAGTTCCCCCACATTAGGTGCAGTATAAAGTAGTTCCCCACCTTAGGTGCAGTATACAGTTCCCCCACATTAGGTGCAGTATACAGTTCCCCCACATTAGGTGCAGTATACAGTTCCCCCACATTAGGTGCAGTATACAGTTCCCCCACATTAGGTGCAGTATGTTCCCCCACAGACATACAGCCTTCAGCCATATACAGTGTATGGCTGGAGGCTGTATGCCTGTTTACTGCCCCACTTCAGTGTTCTGACCACCGCACCGGGGTCACGATCTACTGCTAGAGCGGCGGTCGGAACACTGAAGATGACCGCAGGTCACTTACTTGCTATGGGCGCATGCACGTGACGTCAGTGGCGTCACTGCGTGCGCTTCCTACCAGCGGCCCCTGCTCCGCTATGAGGTATACGGGGCATCCTTGTGTCCTGAAAAGATTTTTCGGGACACAGGGATGTCCCGAATGTGACGGGGGCCCCCTGCGGGCACGGGGCCTGGAGCTGGTCACTGTTTTAAAGTGGCCACGGCCGGGCTGCTAATCTTTAACAAGCAGCCAACGCTGCGGCCACTTTAAAACAGTTGCCCCCCTCCCCCTTACTGAGCAGCCGGCAGGGGGCCCCCTGGGGGATGGGGGCCCTAGCCAATTGCCTGGTTTGCCCCGCCCTAACACCAGCCCTGACCACCTCATCTCCTTCCGATTGCCCCATTGACTTACTGCCTTGAACTATGCCTCCTCAAGGAAGAATCTATCCATTGTCTGTTCCAGAGACTCAAGCCATGGCAAAATACATCTAAGAGAACCTCCAGAAGGGATTTATCCAGAAGTCCTCCTCTCCTGCTGAAGCAGGTTTCTTCTTTGTAGGGAAGAAGGATGGTTCTCTCCGTCCATGTATAGACTACAGGGACCTTAAAGGGGTACTCCCACCCTAGACATCTTATCTCCTATCCAAAGGATAGGGGATAAGATCTTTGATCGCCGGGGTCCCGCTGCTGGGGACCCCTGCAATATTGCATGCGGCACCCACCTGTTTCTTGTCCGGAAGTGCTGGAGGGTCTGGTTTCCCTCCCATAGACTTGCATTGAGGAGACAGGGCGTGACGTCACACGGGGGTGGAGTCCTGACGCCACGGAGTTCCGTTCCCGTGGTTGTGACCCAGACCCTCCAGCGCTTCCGGACAAGAAACAGGTGGGTGCCGCATGCAATATTGCGGGGGTCCCCAGCGGCGGGACCCCCGCGATCAGACATCTTATCCCCTATCTTTTGGATAGGGGATAAGATGTCTAGGGTGGGAGTACCCCTTTAACAAGATCTTCCTCTTCCTTCCTTCCATCTTCCTCCTGGGAAATATTATGTCTTTTTTCAACCATACTAACTATGTAACTATGTAAGATCACAATCAAAAATCATTATCCTCTTCCTTTAATCTCTGAGCTTTTTGATCATCTTTGTGGTGCCAAAGTCTCCACTAAGTTGGACTTGCAAGGTGCCTATAATCTTAAACGTATCCACGAAGGAGAAGAATGGAAAACAGCCTTCAATACCCGAGATGGACACTTTGAGTATTTTGTGATGCCTTTCGGTCTTTGTAATGCTCCAGCTGTCTTTCAAGCATTTGTCAATGACATCTTCCGAGACTTCCTCTACACCTGTGTTGTCGTATATCTGGACGACATTCTGATCTGCTCACCTAATTTGGAGGAACATCGCTCACATGTCCGTCTGGTTCTTCTTCCTCGGTTACATAGTTTCTCACCAAGGTCTCCAGATGGATCCTGACAAACTGACTGCGGTATTAGATTGGCCTTGCTCTACTGGACTTCGGGCTATTCAACGCTTCCTGGATTTGCCAATTATTATTTATCCCACTCTTCCTTGGTCGCTCCGATTGTGGCTCTCACAAAGAAGAGCTCTAACCCCAAGTATTGGTCTCCTGAAGCCGAAGAGGCCTTTTCTCGCTTGTAGTCGGCATCTGCATCAGCTTCCGTGCTTACTAGGCCAGATCCTGAGAAACCCTTTGCTTTGTACCTAGATGCTTCATCCGTAGGAGCCGATGCTGTTCTCACCTAAAAAAAAAACTCCAAAGGCAAAATTGTAACCTGTGGTTTCTTTTCTAAAACTTTCTCACCTCCAGAGAGGAACTACTCTATTGGAGATAGAGAACTCCTTGCTATCAAGCTTGCCTTAGAAGAGTGGTGACATTTATTAGAAGGTTCTTCTCATCCGGTCAGCATTTATTCAGACCATAAGAATCTCGAATATCTCCATTCTGCTCAGCAATTGAACACACGCCAGGCAAGATGGTCTCTTTTCTTTTCCAGATTTAATTTCTTCATTCATATCCGCCCAGCTAAGAAAAACATCAGAGCCGATGCTCTTTCCAGATCCTCTGATGTCATGGGAATGGACTCCACACCTAGGCACATTATCCCTGCAGAGCAATTGATCTCTGTAGCTCCTGATGATCTTCAGCATCTTCTTCCTGGGAAATCTTAAATCTTTTGTGCCCGCCAAATTGAGATGCAAAATTTTAAAATTGGGCCATTCTTCTTTGCTGGCAGGACATCCTGGAATTCGTAAGACCTTTCTACTAATCTCCCGGCATTACTGGTGGCCGCATATAGAACGCAATGTCTCCGATTTTGTTTGTTCCTGTGTTACCTGTGCCGGTGACAACACTCCTCGACAGAAACCTACAGGACTCTTACAGCCTTTGCCCATTCCGGAGATTCCCTGGTCCCACATCGCTAAGGATTTTATTACCGATCTGCCACTATCCTGTAATAACACGGTCATCTGGGTGGTGGTAGATCGATTTTCCAAGATGGCTCATTTCATTCCACTACCAGGTCTTCCATCTGCCTCACAGCTAGTGAAGCCCTTCCTTCAACATATTTTTTGCCTACATGGTCTGCCCAATCACATTGTCTCAGAGTTCAGTTTGTTTCCAGGTTCTGGCATGCTCTCTGTTCTCATCTTGACATCAATCTGGACTTCTCCTCTGCCTACCACCCTCAGTCCAACGATCAGGTGGAGAGGGTAAATCAAATTCTGGAGACTTATCTCCGTCATTTTGTTTCTGCATGTCAGGACGATTGGGTCGACCTTCTTCCTTCGGCTGAATTCTCCTATAATTATAATCCACGAGGACTTCTCCATTTTTTGTTGTGTATGGACATCATCTCCATTCTCCTCTTCCATTTCCAATTTCCTCCGGTGTGCCAGCTGTTGATGAACTTGTTCAAGACTTCTCTTCCATTTGGCAACAAACTCAGCATTCTTTGTCTCTTGCCTCCTCACACATGAAGGCCCAGACAGATAAGAAAAGAAGACCTCCTCCTTCTTTCTCTCCTAGTGACAAAGTTTGGTTATCCTCCAGGTATATTCGCTTCAAGATTCCCAGCTACAAGCTGGGTCCTCGGTTCCTGGGTCCGTTCGAGGTCTTGCAAAAAATCAATCCAGCCTCATTCAAACTCTGTTTGCCTTCTTCACTTCGTATTCCCAATTCTTTTCATGTCTCCCTCCTAAAACCTCTGGTACTCAACCATTACTCACAAAAGAACACTGCTCCTACGCCCATCTCAGGTTCCTCGAATGTCTACCAGGTCAAAGAAATTTTAGCCACCAAGACTGTGCAAGGAAGACGATTTCTCCTGGTTGACTGGAGGGGATTTGGTCCTGAGGAGAGATCCTGGGAGCCGGAGGATAACATCCTGGACTGTAAACTCCTCAAGCATTTTTTGAGCCTCAAAAAGTGGGGGAGACTGAAGGGGGGGGGGGGTTACGATTGCATCCTGCGCTCAGGCCACTCACTCTCTCACTTCCCCAGCCAGCAGGGCTGGGATACGCATCGCAGGAAGCGCCCATATGTGTGTCCTAGCCTGTCTTTCACCTCCGTGCTTGTCTCCTTTTTCTGTCTTCTCTCAGCGCCGGCGCACGTGCCCCCTACTCCTAGACTACGCACCTGTGCCACCAGCCCTGATTTCCTGCTATCCAGACCTCATCTTGCCCAATCCCTCCTGTTCCTCGCATCACCTTAGCCTCCTGTGTTGTCAATTCGTGCCAGGGGTAGTGACCTGGGTGCCACCTGCCGCAGCAAGACCATCCCGCTTTGCGGTGTGCTCTGGTGAAAGCCAGCATCACCTTAGATTCCACTCCCTGGCACGGCTCGCGTCATCAGCCACACAAGTCCAGCGTATCTACTACCACCCTGTGAGTTCTGCCTATTGCCGTGATTAGGCGCTTATATAAAAAAACTACATACCATAAAAAAAAAATTTCCAACACCATGTATCCTAACTTAGCTTAACTAAACCACATGATACTAGCTATATTACAAAAATACATGCATATACTTATACTTTTTTTTTAAATAAATACCTTATACACGTACTTGTATATCATCATATATAGAGATGAACGAATCGAATCTGATGAATCCGAATTCGTTACGAATTTCATGAAAAATCCGATTCGCAACGAATGTGAATATCGCAGCGATTCTATTGCGCAAATCGCTCCATTGAGTGTGGTCCAGGCTCCAGGGCATCTAAAATGGCGGATCCACATGTGAGGACATGGTGCAAGGAATCCTGGGAAGGCAGGAACAAGGGTAGGTGGGATGACCCTGAATCACATGCAGGATGTGGCCTATCAGCTGCCAGTCACCCCTGTGATGTCACAGTCCTATACATTCGGCAGCCATATTCCAGCTAGTCACTTTATCCTTTCACTGCAGAGAGATAGGACAGACAGCGTTTTGTGTGTTACACAGAAAAGCTTTTTCCAGCAGAGTTTCACCTCTTGTCACGTCAGTGTTCTGGTGGACAGAGAGCAGTGCGTTTTTCACAGAAAAGAATTTTGACTGCAGCGATTAACCTCCCAATCACTGTCTACAGCATTGTATTACAGAGAGGGTCAGAGAGCTGTGTGTTGCCTCATACATTTGGACACGCTGACTTGGCTGGAGAAACTTTAACAGAGGAGGGAGGAATACGTTTTTAGTGCAACTCTGTGTCTTTGGTATGCTGGTTATACTAGTCTGTAAACGGTATAATACCCAGCAGCCCATTCCTAGTAGTCTTTAAGAGAATGCAATTTTGGGTTTAGTACAAAAATATGTTTTTTAAGAGTACTGTAGCGCATTTTTCTGCTCTCATAAGTAGTGTTGAGTGGCATAGGCCATATTCGAATTCGCGATATTTTGCGAATATATGGACGAATATTCATCATATATTCATAATATTTGCATTTTATTTTCGCATATGCGTAAATTCGCATATGCGAAAATTTGCATATGCAAAAATTAGCATAAACGAAAATTAGCAAATGCAAAAATTTGCATATGCGAAAATCCGTACGCCAGTCTCACACAGTAGTATTATAGCCTTCTTTACACCACACAAGCTGGAAGCAGAGATGTGAACTGTGAACTGTGTGATGTGAACTGTGAAAAAAAACAAAAACAAAAAAGACGAATATTCGTAATTACGAATATATAGTGCTATATTTGCGAATATTCGCAAATTCGCGAATAAAATTCGCATTGCGAATATTCGCGAGCAACACTACTCATATCTACATACCTACATCTAAGTAGTATACTATTTTGTACCTTTTAATCTGTCAGGGGCCTAGATACTGTGAAAGGACAGCCAAAAGTATACACCTGCTGCTGTTCTAGACGAATACTGTTTAAAGCGTAATGAAGCGTATTGTACTCCCCTCATATAGGCACTAAGTATGTCAGGCAGAGAAGTGTCAGGATGTGCACAGAGGAGTGGCAGAGGCCTAAATTCATCAGGCAGGCAGAGGTCACAGCAGACTAGGGGCAAGTGGAATTAGGAGTTGCAGCGAGAGGCCTGATCTGACGGTATCAGCTAGAGGTCGTGTCTTGACCAGCAAGCCATCTGCCATCATCGATAGGTTAACACAGGCATCCACTTCATCACAAGTGACATCTGACACCCCCAGTCAACAGACGGCGGGTTCCTCAGACACAACCCTCTGTTGGCATGGCCCGAGAACAGTCCCTGTCCTCCCATTGCCTCTGTCCTATGCTGTTCCCTCCCCTAAAGAAGTATCTTATGCTGTGGGTTCAGCTCCACTATTCAGTGAGGATGATCTTATAGAGGACAGTCAGCAGCTACTTCCCAGCCAAGAAGTGGGGGAGACATCCGCTGCTTTCTTCGATAGATGGGCAAGTAGTAATTTATAGTGCATTAAGTTCAGTCTTTATCACTGTAAGTAGCACCCATTTTAATATTAGTGTTTATATCTTTTGTCTTTATCTTTTGAGGGTCCCAATGTTGGGACCATGGCCCTGCGTCAACATGTGCTGCGCCACCATAAAGTGGCCTGGGAGAACCGTGGCTCCGATGTGGTGGTCCAGCCTCCTGCATCACCCAGTGGCATGCTGCTACCTCTTTGAGCCAACCAAGGCTCCACCACCTCAGCCGAAGGGAGCTGTGTGTCATACCCTCCTTTTTTCGCTCCAGATCCTCCTGCTCCTCCTAATTTTAGTCAGTCATTCTGCCAGCAATCCATCGGAGAAGCCATGTCCAAAAGACAACAGTATGTGCCCACTCATCCAACAGCGCAGAAGCTGAATGTGCTCCTGTCCAAGGTTCTGGTGCTGCAGTCCCTCCCATTTCAAGTGGTGGACTCTGCACCTTTCAGAGAGCTGATGGCTTGTGCCGAGCCAAGGTGGAGAGTCCCAAGCCGTCTTTTCTTTGCGAAGAAGGCAGTACCAGCCCTGCACAATTTTGTGGAAGAGAAAGTGGGCCGGTCCTTGAGCCTGTCGGTGTGTACCAATGTGCATGGCAGCGCCGACGTCTGGAGCTGTAACTATGGTCAGAGACAATACATGTCCTTTACGGCCCACTGGGTGAATGTGGTTCCTGCACAGCCACAGCACCAACTTGGACAGGTCATGCCTCTTTCTACTCCACGCTCTCAGGCCGTTGGTCCTGTGACAGTGTGCGACTCTGCCTCCTCATCCTCCACCGTGTCCTCAGCCTCCACTGCCCAGACAAGTCTCCGCATACCATATGTGCAGGTGTGGTTTCCCAGTACAGGACCTTGTCCTGTCCCTTGTCTAAAGTCCCCTCAGCTAGAGTCCCTCCATTCATATAGGGCTCTCCTGCAGGGCTTACCCTCATGTAAGTTGTGATTATATTTATGTATAGAAAGTATATTTACAGGACCTTAGTGGTCACATGATGAACAGTTGTGATGTATAAAATGTTCAAGGACCTAAGAGGTCATGTGATGTCAGCAGAGTTCACTGGGTTGATAACTTACAGGTTTGCTGACCAATGAGCTTAGTCCAGCCCCTTATTATATAAAAGGCTGTAGTCAATCAATTTTCTCTCTTGGCTCTTAGTCCCTGCACTATCAAGAAGCACAAGCATCTCATCAGCATCAATTCAATTAAAGGGGTATTCCAGGCAAAAACTTTTTTTTATATATTAACTGGCTCCGGAAAGTTAAACAGATTTGTAAATTACTTCTATTAAAAAATCTTAAACCTTCCAATAGTTATTAGCTTCTGAAGTTGAGTTGCTGTTTTCTGTCTAACTGCTTTCTGATGACTCACGTCCCGGGAGCTGTCCAGCTCCTATGGGGATATTCTCCCATCATGCACAGCTCCCGTGACGTGACATCATCATTGAGCAGTTAGACAGAAAACCTCAGAAGCTAATAACTATTGGAAGGATTAAGATTTTTTAATAGAAGTAATTTGTTTAACTTTAACTTTAACCAGTTGATATATAAAAAAAGTTTTTGCCTGGAATACCCCTTTAATCTAGGCCCAAAGCCTAAGAACCTTCAGCCACTAAACGTGAGTTACTCAAAGCTCCATCTATCAAATCCTGTGTGACTACTACCAGCTCAAATCTTCTAAATTAGTAGCACAGTGGCCTGCATAAAAGCTCATTGCTTCCAAGTCCCAGCAAACCTGTGAGGAACCTGTATCCCGGTTCACTTTTCAGATACTGTTATGTTAAAGACTGTTTCAAGTAAAGTTTCTTCAGTTTAATCCTAAAATCTGCTGTGGACATTCTGTTATTTTTCCCTGCCATTTGTGGGGCGGTTGGCGGTAGGAACATTACTATTGAGGAATCCTCACCCTGGCGTCACGACATTCAAGGGTTAATACCACCAGACCCTACACTACCACTGCAACACCCCAGTCACCGTTACTCTCCGGACACCACACAGCACGGCAGTGTCACGCTGTTCTTCACATGGTTTGCCTTGGTGAACGGAGTCACACAGGGGTTGAACTGCAAAAAGTCATTCATAAAGAAATTGGAGCATGGCTCACTACACGAAAACTGGAAATGGGAACCATGGTGATCGACAACGGGAAGAACATCTTGTCTGCGCTGCGAGAAGGAAGGCTGAGCCATGCGCACTGCATGGCACACGTGTTCAATCTGGTTGTCAAGCGGTTCCTGAAGTGTTCCCTCCATTTGCAAGACATCCTAACAATCGGAAGGAAACTTTGCATGCACTTCAGTCACTCGTACACCGCAAAGCACACCCTCCTTGAGCTGCAGCATCAGAACAGTATCCGCCAACATAGTCTGATTTGCAACGTAGACACATGTTGGAAACGATGGCTGGTCAGGGCACTGGAGACACGGCGCCTACATCTCATGGCCAAATGAGCCCTGTGGGAGCTGAACTGGAGGAGGGGCACAGTGGTTTATGTTTCGCAAAATGGATGGTTTTTCTAGTCATCTGACAGGAGAGCAGGAGCAGGAGCAGCCAGAGGAGCTAGAGGGTTATAAGGAAGGAAAGACAGAGGACCCAGACACACCGTGGCAATATACAGTGGAGATGGAGGCAGGGAGTCCCTCCGAGTCACTTGCACAAATGGCAAGATGCATGCTCAGTTGCTTGCGTAGTGACCGCCGAATTGTCACCATTCAGCAGCAGGATGACTTCTGGCTCTCCACATTATTGGACCCTCGCTTCCGGCACAAAATGGGGGCCTTTTTACACCCACTGAGAGAGAGGACAAACTGACCTACTACAGGGACCTCCTACGTAGTCAGTTGGCCAATGCCTATCTGCACCATCCTCCATCCTCTCGCAGTTCTGACTCGGGGGGCCCTCTGTGCTCACCTTCCACTGCCATGGCTGCTGGGGAGGGGTGGGGTGGCAGGAGCAGTACCAACTCCATCAGCAGCAGCCTGAGTCTAAAATCGCTGATGAGTACCTTTCTTAACCCGCATAGTGAAGTAACTCATCAGCAGCAGGTAGACCTGGAGCAGGGCCTGAACCAGCAGGTGGTGGCATACCTTGACATGCCTATGTCAACACACCTTGAAGATCCTTTAGACTTCTGGGCAGCCAAACTTGATTTGTGGCCGCAACTAGCCGAGTTTGACCTGGAAAATCTGTCCTGCCTGGCCAGTAGTGTGCCTTCAGAGCAGGTGTTTAGTGCAGTGGGGGCCATAGTCACCCCAAGGAGAACTCGTCAGTCCACAAAAAATGTGGAGAGACTGACCTTTGTGAAGATGAATCAGGCATGGATCAGCCAGGATTTCCACCCACCAATGCCTGATGCATCAGAGTAGATTGACCATGGTGCCACACCAACACTTCACAAATATGGATAGTGCCAAAAATATTTAAGGCGCTGCTCCCCAGTTACAAACATTCCTCCACATCTGACCTTTTTTCACCCGCCTTCGTCACCGGGTACTGGTATTGCCACCCACTGCACCACTCTGTCACAGGGTAACTTTCAGGACTCCTGATGCTGCTGCTGCCACCTCCAGGCTGTCTCATTCTGCCACCATATGGTCTCCTCCTGCTGCCGCCAACTCCAGGTTGTGCCATTCAGCCACTATATGGTCTCCTCATCTGCCGCCAATTCCAGGCTGTGCCATTCCGTCCCGTTATGTTCTACTCATGCTTCCGACACCTCCAGGCTGTGTCATTCAGCCACTATATGGTTTACTGATGCTGCTGGGCCTGGGACATTACCTAAATATTTTTATGGTAGCACTAGCTACCATAAATCTTCAATTTAAATTTGAAAAATCATCTTTAATCTTAGGGATTGTTAAGCCCTATTGTCTCCTCATGCTGCTGCCAGATCCAGGCTGTGTCATTCAGCCACAATATGGTTTACTGATGCTGCTGGGCCTGGGACATTATCTAAAACATTTTATGGTACCACTAGCTACTATAAATCGCTTTCTCTCAGGCAAATGGCACTGAAGATCCAGCAGAGAAGTGTGGGAGGCGCAGGGACTATATAGAGTAGCGGCAGGTGTTACACATAATTATGGGCATACTGGCCCTTTAGATTTCAGAGCTCCGGCACGCGCACCCTAGGGGACGGGGACACACGTGCCAAAGCTGAGACACAGTGGAGAAGGTAGCAGAGGAGCGAGGTAAGTGACGGGTCGGGATTCGCATGCGTGAGCGTCCTGCGATGCGAATCCCGGCCCCGCCGGGAGCAGGGACAATGCGCTCGCAGTCGACATGTGCGGCCGGAGCGCAGGCTGTAACAGCTACCATAAATCTTTAATTTAAATTTGAAAATTCATCTTTTAATCTTAGGGATTGTGAAGCCCTATTGTCTTCTCATGCTGCCGCCAGCTACAGGCTTTGTCTTTCAGCCACTATATGGCCTCCTCATGCTTCCACTGCCTCCAGGCTGTGTCATTCAGCCACTATATGGTCTTCTCATGCTAACAACACCTCCACACTGTGTTATTCAGCCACTATATGGTCTCCATGCTGCCACCACCTCCACACTGTGTCATTCAGCCACCATATGGTCTTCTCATGCTGCCGTCACCTCCACGCTGTGTCATTCAGCCACTATTTGGTCTCCTCATTCTTCAGCCACCTCCAGGCTGTGTCATTCAGCCACAATATGGTCTCCTCATGCTGCTGTGACATTACCTATACATTTTTATGGTAGCACTAGCTACCATAAATCGTCAATTAAAATTTTTAAATGTATATTTTAATCTTAGGGATGGTGAGGTCCTATGGTCTATTTATGCTGCCGCCAACTCGAGGCTGTGTCATTCAGCCACTAAATGCTGCCACCAACTCCAGGCTGTGTCATTCAGCCACTATATGGTTTCCTCATGCTGCTGGGACATTACCTAAAAAACAATTATGGTAGCACTAGCTACCATAAATCTTCAATTTAAATGTGAAAATTTTAAATTTTCTTTTTATCCTTGGAATTGTGAGGCCCTATGGTCTTCTCATGCTGCCGCCTACTCCAGGCTGTGTCATTCAGCCTCTATATAATTTCCTCATGCTGCCGCCAACTCCACGCTGTGTCATTCAGCCACTGTTATGTTAAAGACTGTTTCAAGTAAAGTTTCTTCAGTTTAATCCTAAAATCTGCTGTGGACATTCCGTTATTATATATCTCCTCATACTGATGCCACCCCCAGGCTCTGTCATTGAGCCGCTCTGCGATAGTGATTTTAATAGTGATGCCTGTAATCTGCATGCCATACTGAATAACAGGATCAATTCAGTAACACAGCACACTCCCTATGCGTGTTAGGACAAGGCAAAGTGTTCTACACCTATTGAGCCTCTCTGTATGCCAGAAACAGCAATTCGCAATGAAAACATTCGGACCAAATCAAATTTTTTGGGAAAATTCGGCAAATCAGCCGAACCCAATTTTTCTAAAATTCCCTCATCTCTAATCATATACATTACCATGTTTCACCTCATATAATGACCTTTGTGACCTATAATATACCTCTAAAATCCCATTATTCAAAGTTGCTCCATACATACTCACTACTACATACAGAAACACCCCCATTCCATACACTCCACCTGGACACTGGACCACAGGTACCTCCTCCTCAGCATAAATACATGTAGAAATCCAGCATTCACATTTTTTTTATTCAATTCTCATAAATCTTAATCTGTATATTCATGTTCTTAACATAACCATCTATAGTCCAAAACCAAACCAGAAAAAATCCACCAAAAGGGCATGGGTATATCCATTCCCCAGCCCCTCTTTATTTTGACTGGGTAATAACCATGTCTCCTCAGTTAGCAATTTACATATAGTCTTTTCTTGTAATGTTAGCTTATTGATATGCACCGTGGCATCCCAGGTATAATTGTTGTTTCTGAGCCCGCTTTTTCTTGTATATGGTATATAATCTTTTTTCCGGAGCTGCTCTTTTAGAAGGCCTGACTGAAGGCAGCAAAAGAGCGCCGATCTAAAGCTCAATCAATTGCACGGCTCAATTTCATTTTTGTTATCGCCCGCACATCCCCTGTTTAGACAGCAAGATTTTCGTCTGATTATGAAGATTTTATTGGCCGCACAAAACTCCCAATCTGCCGATGAACAAGTGTTTGCTAGGAAGACTCATTTGCCCATTGAACCGCCTGTGTAAAAGAGCCTGTAGCTTGACATGTCACTGTATCTATGTATATCTAATAATATTTTATGTGATACTATGTTATATCAAATAATATAAACCTTGTGGTGTTTTGCAGCTATGAATGCAATGTAAGCATTACTGCAGGAACTGCTACACATTGGAGGGAACATTTGACCACACAAGTCGCCGTTGACCTGCAAGCCATCCGTTTTTATTTTTGACCAGGTGTCTCCTCTCTGTGATCACTTTCTATTATATAAAGATCTCACATTAAGCTGTTTGCGACCTTCTACCCACTGTAGCTGCACGCAAGAAAATGCAAAGTGGTGAGCCCATTGCACCCCCTAGAGGCTGTGAGCAGGTTTTCATGATCCAAACCATTGTATTATATTTTAAACGCTGAAGTACTTTTGTGTGAAAAAAGACCAAAATATTATAAGAATGATACCTTATTTGGCTAACCAGAATCATTAACATTTTTCTTCAGAGCATACGTCATTACCACCTACATGAAGCAAAGCGGGTGATGAGACAACAACAATATTATATATTTTTTTCTGATTAGCAAGCAGAAATATCATTCCCATAATACTTTTGTCTTTTTTGACATAAAGTATTTAAAGAGTACATGTCACCAAATAAAACGTTTAATATAGTGTTCCTTGTGTAATTAAGCAGACACTTTCCCTTGCTTTTAAAATTATCAACATAAATATGTTTAAAATGTAATATAAAAAGGCCACTAGGTGGCTCTGTTCTGTTCCCTGCCACAATTAATACATTGAGTTTGGTCTCCTCCTGGCCTGGCAGGAGTCTAAACTCAGGAAGTTTTTCTCTGCACTGAGCTTGATTGACAGCTGCACAGAAAATGAGTTCCACAGATTCTCACAGAAAGCTGCACAGACTGAAGGCTGCAGGAGAGCCTCACTGATAGCAACATAGACTGAAACATGCTCAGAGCATGAAGTCTTCTATTCATCATAATGCGGCAACCATGTGAGGGCGGAAGTTGTCTCCCAGCAGACTTCAGTGATGTCATGGCTGCTGGAAAACGCCCACTTTCTCCTGCATGGAAATTGCACTAAGCGAGCAAGAAGAATGGTAAGATACACAGCTTTTTTAAAGCTCTGAAATTTTTTAAAGGGCTGGAGGAGTGTAAGGAGTAGTTAGGGAACATGGCCTGAGTTAGTTTAGAATAATTTATTTGGTGACAGGTACTTTTTAACATCACAAAGCTAACATGGAACCACACTTTTTTGCTTTACTACTGATGGTTATGGAACAAAATGACTTGTGTAAATAAGGTAAATTCACACAGGACAGAAAAGCTGTAGATTTTAGCTTCAGATTTGTGCAGTGAAAATTAGCAGCAAAGTAAGGTAGCAGACAAGTGCGTCCTACACATCTCATTCTAATGCTACAGATACTTTCTATGGCTGAAATTGAGCATGCTTTGGATTTTCAAATGTTACACATTTGTCATAGGTTTTCATTGTGGCTGAATGCACTCTTAGGCCCCATTCATATTTGCAGAATTTCCAAGCAGAATCTGGCGGAAATATTCTGCTTGGAAATTCTGTTGCATCAGACTCCCATTGTGTTCAATAATGCACTGTGCACACAGCATCATTTTCACAGCGGAAACAATTTTCTAAACTAGCTCGGATTATTTTCTTTAACTACTCCTAACACCCCTCCCGCCCTTAAAAAAAGGTTGAGAATTTTAACAGCAGGTAAATTGCAAACTGTCTTATAATTACATAAGGAACAATATATTAAAAGTTTAGGTACTCTTTAAAGGAAAACCACACTTTGTAGCTACTTTTAAATATTACAGTCCCCACTAAAATCCACCCCGGGCTCCCTTATTTAATATTTTTTTGTTTTAGCCTATTTTTACATAAAGTTACAAAATATGGTCCCCCACTCTCCGAGTTCATATGAAATCCACCGCAGAGTGTAGCCCCCACTCTCTTTGGCTGACAGTGTGGACTCCAGGTTTTACACATCATCCTGGTCTGACAAGTGGCCTTTTAATGATGACAGTGCAGGTTTGCTGTACATGTCATAAATCCCATGCCTTCCAGACACACACAGCCTCAGGCCCCCACGCCGCACCGCCGGGATATTTATCTTATAAGAAGTAAATATTTTGTACATCATTGAGCTGTGGGCGACTTGCCGTCATGTCTTGAATATTTAGATACAAAGCGGTTTTCCAGCCCGTGACTCACGGGTTACCCCATTACAGGAAGTGTCAAGATTTTCATAGCTCTTGCAGCCCACAGACCCCCTCCCCCCACACCACCCACTGAGAACAGAATGACAATCACAGGGACTTCTGCTCGCTGGACCCACTTATTGTGAAATTTGCATTCAATTGGGTTTCATGTTATGCATTGGTCTGGATAGTCCTGTTTAATTGCAGACTCCTTAAAACCAACACCGTTCACTTTTCTTTTTACTTAATTATTATTTAAAAATTGATAATTTTAAAAGCTGTTCACATTTACAATCTCTTTTTTTTAAAGGCTTCACATGACATTAAATCAACAGTAGGTGTTTCAAGTGCTCTTCGGTGCTACCACAGGGGAAAAAAGGTATTACATGTAAAATCAACCAGTTGTCAGTGTAATGTATGGACATGCTGAGTCCTGAACAGGTAGAGATAGCCTAGAGAATACTCTATGCAACTATCACTGCCTAACACTACCAACATTTACCATATTAATACAGTAGGTGTAAATTTAGTATGCTTTCCTTTCCCAAGTGATTCTGAGTTTTTTTTCCCATGACACATTGTAATTTATTTTTGTGGTAAATTTTAAGTTAATACATTCAGATACATTTAACTGTGGAAAACACCCACATTTTCTGTTTGTAAGAAAATAGGTTGTGCCACATAAAGCAGTTAACAAAGATTTACCTTTTGTTTACTTTATGTTGGCATAATTTGTTAAAAACTCTTTGGACTATAGGAAACCTGAAATTTTAGCAGCAATTTTTCACATTTTTACGAAAATTTTAGAACCAATTAAGTTCAGAGTCGGCTTTGAGAAGCCTGTAAATTAAACACCCACAAGAAATCTCCCCCTCACCCTTATAAAACTGCATCCCTCAATTAATTTAAAACAGGATTTAGGAAGTTTGTTAACCTTTAAAGTGGTTTACAGGAAATATAGTAAAGGGGAGGTGAAATTTAAACATAATTTTTTTCAATTTCAATACGTTTTTTTCTGTAACACATCAAGGAAACAATAAAATCAATATTCATTACCTTCATTCTGCAGTCGTTAGAAATATCCCATATGTGGTCCCAGTGAACTGCTTGACATAAAGGCCTCAGAAACATGTACCTTGTGGATTTTGGTGCCTTCCTTTTATTATGGTGTTTTCAGTCACCATATTGGGTTTGCAAAGGAGACAAGCAGCCAAAACATAAGACACACTCCCCAAAATACCCCATTACTGTATCTGCCTTCTTCTTCTTCTTACATTTTCTAAAACTCAACATCAAATGGGATTCATTGTTTTCCCCAATCTTGTTCATCCCCCACTCGATCTATCAGTCAATGGCTCAACTTTCTCCTCAGTTCCACAAGTCAGTTGCCGTGAGGTCACCTCTGATTCTGCTTTGTCTTTCACCTCACACCTCACATCAAAAACATTTCTCAAATATGCTCATTCTTCAACTTTGAATCAACTGAACTGGACTATTGCAACGTCCTCCTCTGTGGCCTTCCAGCAAACACTGTTTTAAAAAATCTATTAGAATTAGACTTAAACATTCTAATTTTGACAAGAGATGCAAAAGAATAAGTGCTCCAAAAACTCATATGCAATTACTATGGTAGCCCCATAGGGTTGCATTGAGCTGTATAAACAATAAAAGTTCCTTAAATGTTTAACTTTAAATTCCAATATTTTAAATTAAAGAGAACCTGTCATGAGGCAATATATAACACAAAGCAAGGCATTATGTATGGTAAAATGTCCTCACCATCCATGGGGGATGTTCCTACCCGCAGGGATGATGAGTATATGAAGTTAGAAAGTCTCCCCCGCTGGCCTCAAAAGTAGTTCCCTGGGCGTGGAGCTATACTCACCTAGTCCTGTCTTCTGCGCTGTAATCACACTACCATAGTATTATTGACAGCTCTCGTCACCGCTCTGCCCCCTAAGCAACCAGAGTAGAGCAATGACGCGGACCATGCTGGGGATGTGTTAATTAGCCCCCTATGAAAGGCCTCCTCTTACAGGCCACCTATGCTTTTTTTCTGTCCTGTGGGGTGCAGGCTCTATGTTTTTATACAGAGCCTGCATGGAATACAATTTTTCCCTTCCCTAAGGGATTTTTATGTGTTTTTCTTACTTTTTGCAGCTTTTTTATGCTGCTCTGTGGCGTCCTCGGGGTCTGCTACATCTTTGCTGCGGCTTGTGGCTCCGGAGCTCCGAGTTCTGGAAGTTTGTCATTGACGACTTCCGGTTTCCGGCACCGTTTTTTTGGCGCTATTTGCACCGTTATGTTATGCTATTTTCTTCCATACGGGTGATTCCGCCCCTTAGCTTCCTTCTCCTCTGGCTTCCGCTCTGTGTGTGGAGTCGCGGGACGGAAGTGTGTCATCTGACAACTTTTGGTTCTGCTATGTTTTCTTTCAGCACCTGAGTGCACTCATTTTCGGTAAAAAGCAATCTTGTTCTGCCTCTCACCTTCTAGGGGAACAGGGGAGCACTATAAATATATATATTTTATTAATTATTTCTCCTTTTTCTGCACTGCATGTTAGGTCCCTTCCTGGGGTCGGGACCTATTTCAATTTTGGCGCCCTTTCCCATATATATAGGCAGCCCTGGTCTCTATTAAACCTCTTGCTGCTTGTCCAGTTAGACTCCACTGTGTTTGTGGTACCAGCTGTGGTTTGTGATTGTTTGCAGAGCATTATCTTGCTCGAGGTAGTTTTCTTCTTGTTGCACTGCAACAAAACGATTTTAGAATATTTTTGTAACCTATTTTTTTCAATTCCAGAATAATGTCTACTCTGCCATCGGGCAATTCATATTCTGGAGGACACAAGTCCGCCACCAAGGCACAATCGATGGATTAAAGAGGCAATCCGGGAGGCTTTTGTAGCCCAGGAGTTAACTTCTCCTGCCTTTGTCACTGCCCATTCCACTAAGGCAGTTTCTACCTCTTTTGCGGAAAGACTGTTTCTCTCGAAAAAATCTGCACTGCTGCCTCCGTGAGCACGCATAATACGTTTATTAATCATTACAGGGTTAATGCCAAACATTCGGAAGAGTTTGCCTTCGGGCAATCCATCCTAAGTGCCACTCTTCCTTAGTCCCTCCCTTTTTGTGTTTGTTACTTGCTAAGTCCCCACTTGTGCTGCTGGTTAGGACGAAGGGGAAGCGTCAATTTTTAACGCAAATTTGTTTTCCCTTAGTCCTAACAGCAGCACACAAATATCCCGCATTTAGTTTCACAGGGGGCAGAAGCACTGCACTTGTGCTGCTGTTAGGATTAAGGGAAAACAAATTTATGTAAAAAATTTACTTAATGTATAGTAAAAAAAAATGCCAACATTTTATTTTTTGCCACATTACATCAGTGAAAACATGTAATAAATAAATCAAAATGTTACACGAACCCCCAAATTGGTAATGCATCTCAAACATTATCAGAAACAGTGCACATTTTACATTTTCGTAGCATGGGAAAGTCTCAGGTGGGAAAATCCTAAAAAAAAGGAAAATATCAGGGTACTGCACTGGGCACCTGTACAACTTATCATCCTTACCATCCTTCCTTCCATGTCATAACAGGTGTGTCCCTGCTGTATTTTTATTGCTGCTTAGGATGATTTGGCCTTTAGGAGAAAATTTTAGTATTTTAAACATAATACTGAGACCCAGATCAGGTAGTAGAGGAGGGGTAGCAGGGGGCATATTCTCTCCAAGAAGGACACAGTGAGGGTTAATGTTACATGCTGCCCATAGAAATCTATGGAGAGAGGAGAAGAGGAAAGATTAGGTGCATTGAGAGAGATAGAGACAAAGGCAGAGATGTTAAAGGCTATAGTAAGTTTTTTATGTGTCTCACCCAAATGCTGAATTTACAGCTACACTGCTTAGTACTGCTGTATGATGTCCCCTATGTTACTGCTTCTGGAGGTGAATTCAACACTGGAGTGATATAGTATAACACTAGAGTCTGAAGCATCTATGCTTATGATTCTAGCATTCCCACTGTGGCCCTTCCATACTTAGTCTTCTAACTCTCCTATTTTCTTAGATCTCTATGGGCAGCAAGATATATGGCTCCTCAGTGAGTTGATAATTCATTATATCTATTAAAACAAATTCTAGCAGTGAATTGAGAGCCATTATTCAGTATCAGAGGTTGGAGAACAGAAGAGCTGGATCATATATGTAAAACAGACATTACTCATTATATTTCAATATTGTGTGTGTACATATGCTTAGATAAACAAGATACAGTGGGGATCAAAGGTTTGGGCACCCCAGGTAAAAATTTGTATTAATGTGCATAAAGAAGCCAACAAAAGAAGGAAAAATCTCCAAAAGGCATCAAATTACAGATTACAGATTAAACTCATTTACACTTTCAAAATAACAGAAAATAAAAATGGCATCTGCAAAAGTTTGGGCACCCTGCAGAATTTATAGCATGCACTGCCCCCTTTGCAAAGCTGAGACCTGCCAGTGTCATGGATTGTTCTCAGTCATCATCTGGGAAGACCAGGTGATGTCAATCTCAAAGGTTTTAAATGCCCAGACTCATCTGACCTTGCCCCAACAATCAGCACCATGGGTTCTTCTAAGCAGTTGTCTAGAAATCTGAAACTGAAAATAGTTGATGCTCACAAAGCTGGAGAAGGCTGTAAGAAGATAGCAAAACATTTTCAGATGTCAATATCCTCTGTTCGGAATGTAATATAGAAATGTCAGCCATTAGGACCAGTGGAAGTTAAAGCAAGATCTGGAAAACCAAGAAAAATATTGTCACGATGCCGGCTGGCAGGAGGTGGATCCTCTGTGCCAGAGAGGGATTGGCGTGGACCGTGCTAGTGGACCGGTTATAAGTCACTACTGGTGTTCACCAGAGCCCGCCGCAAAGCGGGATGGTCTTGCTGCAGCGGTAGTGACCAGGTCGTATCCACTAGCAACGGCTCAACCTCTCTGACTGCTGAGATAGGCGCGGTACAAGGGAGTAGACAGAAGCAAGGTCGGACGTAGCAGAAGGTCGGGGCAGGCAGCAAGGATCGTAGTCAGGGGCAACGGCAGGAGGTCTGGAACACAGGCTAGGAACACACAAGGGAACGCTTTCACTAGGCACAAGGGCAACAAGATCCGGCAGGGGAGTGCAGGGGAAGTGAGGTATATATATGCAGTGCACAGGTGAACACACTAATTAGAACCACTGCGCCAATCAGCGGCGCAGTGGCCCTTTAAATCGCAGAGACCCGGCGCGCGTGCGCCCTAGGGAGCGGGGCCGCGCGCGCCGGGACAGGACCGACGGAGAGCGAGTCAGGTACGGGAGCCGGGGTGCGCATCGCGAGCGGGCGCCACCCGCATCGCGAATCGCATCCCGGCTGGAGGCGGTACCGCAAAGCACCCGGTCAGTGGATCTGACCGGGGCGCTGCAGCAACGAGGATGAGGCGAGCGCTCCAGGGAGGAACGGGGACCCGGAGCGCTCGGCGTAACAGTACCCCCCCCCTTGGGTCTCCCCCTCTTCTTGGGGCCAAAGAACCTGAGGACCAAAAACTCAATTTTTTCGTGATGAGGTCCGATGCACATTAGGAGGGGTTCCGTGCGGTAACGCACGGCACAGTCCAATCTTTCATTGTTAACACAATTGATGTAGAGGGGTCTGGCGAGACTGGTCACAGGGACGTTGAACCTGTTGATAAGAGAGGCCAAAAAAAAATTTCCTGCAGATCCGGAATCCAAGAAGGCCATAGTAGAGAAGGAGAAGGTAGAGGCAGATATCCGCACAGGCACAGTAAGGCGTGGAGAAGCAGAGTTGACATCAAGAACTGTGTCACCTTTGTGCGGAGTCAGCGTACGTCTTTCCAGGCGGGGAGGACGAATAGGACAATCCTTCAGGAAGTGTTCGGTACCGGCATAGTACAGGCAAAGATTCTCCATGCGGCGTCGTGTCCTCTCTTGAGGTGTCAAGCGAGACCAGTCAACTTGCATAGCCTCCACGGCGGGAGGCACAGGAACGGATTGCAGAGGACCAGAGGAGAGAGGAGCCGGGGGGGAAAAACGCCTCGTGCGAACAAAGTCCATATCCAGGCGGAGCTCCAGACGCCATCCGGAAGAACGCATGTCAATGCGAGTGGCAAGATGAATGAGTTCATGTAGGTTAGCAGGAGTTTCTCGTGCTGCCAGAACATCTTTAATGTTGCTGGATAGGCCTTTTTTAAAGGTCGCGCAGAGGACCTCACTATTCCAGGACAACTCGGAAGCAAGAGCACGGAACTGAATGGCGTACTCGCCAACGGAAGAAACACCCTGGGCCAGGTTCAGCAGGGCAGTCTCGGCAGAAGAAGCTCGGGCAGGCTCCTCGAAGACACCACGGACCTCAGCGAAGAAGGACTGGACTGTGGCTGTGGCAGGATCATTGCGGTCCCAGAGCGGTGTGGCCCAAGACAAGGCCTTTCCAGAAAGGAGACCACGGCAGAGTCTAGAGTCCCCATCAAATTTGTCCGGCAGGGACAAGCAGGGGTTAGGAGCGGACGGACGCTGGGGAGGAGTTGCAGGAGCCGGCGGAGGAGATGGTTGTTCCAGTTGCAGCTGCTGTGTCTGTGACAGCAGCTGCTGTATCTGTGACTTCAGTTGCTGTGTCACGGTGGTCAAGTATGCCAGCTGGTGATTTCGTTGGGTGATCATCGTGGAAATGTCGGCAAGACTTGACAGCGGCACCTCAGCGGAATCCATGGCCGGATCTACTGTCACGATGCCGGCTGGCAGGAGGTGGATCCTCTGTGCCAGAGAGGGATTGGCGTGGACCGTGCTAGTTGACCGGTTCTAAGTCACTACTGGTGTTCACCAGAGCCCGCCGCAAAGCGGGATGGTCTTGCTGCGGCGGTAGTGACCAGGTCGTATCCACTAGCAACGGCTCAACCTCTCTGACTGCTGAGATAGGCGCGGTACAAGGGAGTAGACAGAAGCAAGGTCGGACGTAGCAGAAGGTCGGGGCAGGCAGCAAGGATCGTAGTCAGGGGCAACGGCAGGAGGTCTGGAACACAGGCTAGGAACACACAAGGGAACGCTTTCACTAGGCACAAGGGCAACAAGATCCGGCAGGGGAGTGCAGGGGAAGTGAGGTATATATATGCAGTGCACAGGTGAACACACTAATTAGAACCACTGCGCCAATCAGCGGCGCAGTGGCCCTTTAAATCGCAGAGACCCGGCGCGCGTGCGCCCTAGGGAGCGGGGCCGCGCGCGCCGGGACAGGACCGACGGAGAGCGAGTCAGGTACGGGAGCCGGGGTGCGCATCGCGAGCGGGCGCCACCCGCATCGCGAATCGCATCCCGGCTGGAGGCGGTACCGCAGCGCACCCGGTCAGTGGATCTGACCGGGGCGCTGCAGCAACGAGGATGAGGCGAGCGCTCCGGGGAGGAACGGGGACCCGGAGCACTTGGCGTAACAAATATCAGACCAAAAAGCTCACAGGATTGTGAGAAAAACAATTCAAAACCCATTTTTGACTGCACAATCCCTCCAGAAAGATCTGACAGACACTGGAGTTGTGGTACACTATTCCACTATAAAGAGATACTTATACAAATATGGTCTTCATGGAAGATTCATTAGAAGAAAACCTCTTCTACGTCCTCACCACAAAAATCAGCATTTGAACTTTGCAAATGAACATATAGACAATCCTGATGCATTTTGGAAAAAAGTTCTGTGGACCAATGAGGTTAAAAATTTAACTTTTTGGCCGTTTGGAGGTACGTTTGGAGAAGGAGGGGAACAGAATTTAATGAAAAGAACCTCTGTTAAACTGTTAAGTATGGGGGTGGATCAATCATGCTTTGGGGTTGTATTGCAGCCAGTGGCACAGGGAACATCTCACGAGTAGAAGGAAAAATGGATTCAATAAAATGACAGCAAATTTTGGATGCTAACTTGATGCCATCTGTGAAAAAGCTGAAATTAAAGAGAGGATGGCTTCTACAAATGGATAATGATCCTAAACACACCTCGAAATTCACAGGGGATTACATCAAGAGGCGTAAACTGAAGGTTTTACCATGGCCTTCACAATCTCCTGACCTCAACATAATTGGAAATCTATGGATAGACCTTAAAAGAGCAGTGCGTGACAGACAGCCCAGAATTCTCAAAGAACTAGAAGACTTTTGTAAGGAAGAATGGGCAAAGATACCTCAAACAAGAATTGAAAGACTCTTGGCTGGCTACAAAAAGCATTCACAAGCTGTGATACTTGACAAAGGGGGCAATGCATGCTATAAATTCTGCAGGGTGCCCAAACTTTGCAGACACCATTTTTTTGTTTTCTGTTATTTTGAATAATGTAAATGATGGAAATGAAATCTAACTTTTGCTGACATATTATAAGAATGTCTAATCTGTAACTTGATGCCTTTTGGAGATTTTTCCATCTTTCCTTGGCTTCTTTATGCACATTAATACAAATTTTTACCTGGGGTGCCCAAACTTTTGATCCCAACTGTATATTTATTATATTCATGGTGCTAAGTTAAATTATACCCCCCTTTTTATCCAGGTAAATGTACTTAATAGATTGTAGGCTTCTTGGATAGGATTCCTCTCTACTTCTGCAGCAGAGAATAGACAGTAATTCTGCTATTGAAGCTCAGTAGAAAATGCTAAATTTTTGCAGAACAGGGAAGATGATCTCCAGAGTGTACTGTGACCTGATCTATGACTCTGTAATGCTTTCCATTTATCCAGGGATTGCACTAAGCCCGCACTACACAGCCCTGTTATTCAAATGTGCCAGAATGTTGTCATTTTGTTCTTTTACCATATAATTACTGATCTCTTAGATGTTGCGTCTGCTTTTTTAGCAAGATCGATGTAATGAATAGTTTTTACCACAAGAGGGCATCAGCACATTTAACATCTACTGGAAAAGCAAAAAAAAAGTGTAGGGATGGCTCTCTACACCTAAATAAACAATGTGAAGACCTGGCAGCTAGTTGAACATCAATCGCAGGTGTAGTAAAAATGAATAAAAACAACAATTACAATTGTTGTTTACATTTAACATCTAATATGGAACAATTTATTAAGTCAATCACTGTTGTGTTCACATTTTTTTCTGTGCATATTTAAGCATGTATTGCATGCCAAAATATGCATCAAAAATGGAGGTGCAATGCACATCCTACTTTTTCAATTAACACATGTTTTGTGGATTTTCCTCCATTAAATGGGGCTAATCTGGTGCCATAACTACACAACAACTGGTGCCATAACTACATCCAGCAAAAGTAACAACCTGTGTGTGGTGTCAAAAAGTATAATAAAGCAATTTACTAACCGTATATACTCGAGTATAAGCCGAGTTTTTCAGCACGATTTTTCATGCTGAAAACACCCCCCTCGGCTTATACTCGAGTGAACTCTCCGCCTTCAGTGGTCTTCAACCTGCGGACCTCCAGATGTTTCAAAACTACAACAGTTGTAGTTTTGAAACCTCTAGAGGTCCGCAGGTTGAAGACCACTGCGGCTTTTGACATCATCCAGACCCCCCACCCCCTTTAGTTTTGTACTCACCTCCGCTCGGCGGGACGTTAGGGTGCGCTGGTCCGGTGCTGCAGGACTGTTCAGTGGGGAGGTCGTCCGGTGGGAGGGATAGTCGTTCCGGGCTGTCCATCTTCACCGGGGGGGCCTCTTCTCCGCGCTTCGGGCCCGGCCCCGGAATAGTCCCGTTGCCTTGACGATGACGCACAGGGACGTTCATTAGCAACGTCCCTCTGCGTCGTCGTCAAGGCAACGCCTCGATTCCGGGCCCGAAGAGAAGAGGCCCCCCGGTGAAGATGGACAGCCCGGAACGACTATCCCACCGGACGACCTCCCCACCGGACAGTGCTGCAGCACCGGACCAGCGCACCCTAAAGTCCCGCCGAGCGGAGGTGAGTACAAAACTAAAGGGGGTGAGAGGGTGGGGGGGCTGGATGATGTCAAAGGCCGCAGTGGTCTTCAACCTGCGGACCTCCAAATGTTTCAAAACTACAACTCCCAGCAAGCCCGGACAGCCGATGGCTGCCCAGGTTTGTTGGGAGTTTAGTTTTGAAACATCTGGAGGTCCGCAGGTTGAAGACCACTGTATCAGACATTGACAAGCGGTGATGATGATGAAGGGGGGGGGGCTGATGACATGTGGTGATGATGACAAGGGGATGATAAAGGGGGGGGGGTGTGGGATGATGACAAGGGGATGAAGGGGGTGTGGGATGATGACAGGGGGATGATGAAGGGGGGGTGTGGAATGATGACAAGGGGATGATGAAGGGGGGGTGTGGGATGATGACAGGGGGATGATGAAGGGAGGGTGTGGGATGATGACAAGGGGATGATGAAGGGGGGGTGTGGGATGATGACAAGGGGATGATGAAGGGGGGGTGTGGGATGATGACAAGGGGATGATGAAGGGGGGGTGTGGGATGATGACAAGGGGATGATGAAGGGGGTGTGTGGGATGATGACAAGGGGATGATGAAGGGGGGGGGTGTGGGATGATGACAGGCGGTGATGATGAAGGGGGGATGATGACAGGGTGATGATGATGAGGGTGTTAATGACGGGGGTCTGGATGATGATGATGACAGGGGGGGGGATGATGACAGGGTGATGATGACAGGGTGATGATGATGAGGGTGTTAATGACTGGGGTCTGGATGATGACAGGGGGGATGATGTATTTCCCACCCTAGGCTTTTACTCGAGACAATAACTTTTCCAGGGATTTTGGGGTGAAATTAGGGGCCTCAGCTTATATTCGGATCGGCTTATACTCGAGTATATACGGTATGTAATGTTATTTGCCATACTGCACTGCTGCTTTGGTGCTTTACTGGTTCAGGGTCGGGACACCGAACTGGAGCACTAAAGTTAACATGGGCAATAGTTTACTTACAGGGGTACTCCAGCCCTAATACATCTTATCCCCTAGCCAAATGATAAGGGATAAGATGTCTGGTCATGGGGGTTCTGCCACTGGGGAACCCCCCAAACTGTCATTCAGCACCCACCTTTGCGAGCTCTCTGCAGTGCTGGTGGCTCCAAGTGTGCAGTGTGACGACCACGGGGCCAGAGTATCGTGATGTCATGACTCCACCCCCATGTGATGACATGCCCCACCCCCTCAATTCCCCCGTGACCAGACATCTCACCCCCTATCCTTTGGATAGGGGATAAGATGTATTAGGGCCAGAGTACCCCTTTAATGTCCTGAAGCACACTCCAGGGGCCACACCAGGGTCCGGTCTCACCTGACATCCCCTGATGTTCTCCTGTTTGGCTCGGGGCGTATCTTACTTAAAGTGGCCAGGGTATCAGCTGACACTTTAATATCAAGCAGAATGGGCTGTGGACACTTTAAGAACTGTGGCCAGCAGCTGCTGTGGCACAAAAAACTCAAAACTCAAAACTTTTTTCCAATTTTGTTTACATAAGTTGACAAAATTGAAATTTTTAATAAAAAATAGGAGGGTTAGTCTCAAATAAAGGCCTTTGCCAGAGCCACGTTTTTTCACTAAGTCCTACTATTTGTGAAAAGACTACTCTCATCATAGCCTAACATGTTCCCGTGGCCACCACACATTTCTTGTTTCAATTGAAGTGCTTCAATCTTGTCAGTTACAGGAAACATATATAATAATAATAAAAATAATAATAATTATTATTATTATTAATAATAATAACAATAATAATAATTATATTTTGTAAATAGCTCCAACTTATTCCACAGTACATTCAAATAATTCAACATTATAGAAATACACTCTATTCACATCAAACCAGAGGAGTAAGGGTGGAGACAAAGTTCACAATGTGCTTTATTTATGCTCAAGTCCAGTACAATGTGCAGGGCGCATAGGGAACACTGCTGAATTAACGTGTATGGAGGGGGTGATAGTAGGGTAGACTGAAGATTTCTGGGCCACACTTAAATGGGCACTGTCGTTAAAACAAATGTTTGCTTTTGCACTAAATTAAAAATCTTCCTAATGTACTTTGTTTAGAAAATTTAGTTTTCTGTTTTATTTGTGTTTAAAAAAGTTGCCACTGGGTGTCTCCCTACTTGTCCAGAGCACATTCTTCCCCATCTCTTGCACAGATTTTGAACTCCTGCTGGGCTGGCAGAAGTCCAAACACAGGAAATGCAGTCTGGAGTGCTTGGTGGGGTGGGGTGGGGGGGGGGGGGATGCAGCCTTAGCCAATCATAGCTCATCTCACACTGAACGTCTCTGTGTGTAGCAGAGTGAGGGAGGAAGTTCTCCCCTGTATGGCTTCAGATGATGTCACGCCTGCTGGGGAAGGCCCCTTCCCATTCTGTGAATCTGACTGAGTAGAAAATACAGAGCAATATCAAGGTAGAAAACTAAAAAATAATAAAAAATTAAGGCAGGGGGTGGTTTATCATGATGGGGAAGTGAACTGGGAGGATTATAAAATTTTACACGATCATGACAGGTACTCTTTAATACTCTGGGTAACGCATTTAAAGTCTTAAAGTGGTACTCCGGTGGAAAACTTTTTTTTTTTTTTAAATCAACTGGTGCCAGAAAGTTAAAAAGATTTGTTAATTACTTCTATTAAAAAATCTTCATCCTTCCAGTACTTATTAACTGCTGAATACTACAGAGAAAATAATTTTCTTTTTGGAACACAGAGCTCTCTGCTGACATCACAAGCACAGTGCTCTCTGCTGACATCTCTTTCCATTTTAAGAACTGTCCAGAGTAGGAGAAAATCCCCATCGCAAACATATACTGCCCTGGACAGTTCCTAAAATGGACTGAGATGTCAGCAGAGAGCACTGTGCTCATGATGTCAGCAGAGAGCACTGTGTTCCAAAAAGAAAATCATTTCCTCTGTAGTATTCAGCAGCTAATAAGTACTGGAAGGATTAAGATTTTTTGATTGAAATAATTTATAAATCTGTTTAACTTTCTGGCACCAGTTGATAAAAAAAAAAAGTTTTCCACCGAAGTACCCCTTTAACCCCTTCCCGCAACTGGACGTATGCATACCTCCTGTATTAAAAGCTTCACTGCACGGCTCTGCACAGTGAAGCCATGGCGATCTCCGCTGCTTTTGGAAGCAGGTGATCGCTGTGACAAGCAGAGGAACCAAACAGAGCAGTCCCGCCCCGCGATCACTGATTGGCTGTCCTCTGACAGACTGACCAATCAGAGCTCAGATCACGTGACCGGACTGTTCTGGCTTTGTGATCGCGCTGTCTACAGTCAGTCTGTCACAGGAAAGTGTTTAGTGAAGAAGTACTGCAGACTGATCTGCCGTTTTCATGGCAGATCAGCTTCATAAAGTCACCAAAAGAGCTAAAAAACATATTAACCCCATTACCACCCCCCCTGCCATCACCCTATATTACACCCCCACCCATCCTTTGATCACCCTCCGGTGATCACCCACCTCCCTCATCACCCCTCATCGCCCCTCATCACCCCTCATCGCCACTCATCAACCCCTGAGACCTTCGCCCCTTGTCACCCTGTAATAGCTGTGGCATGCTGATTAGTATTTTTCAATATAAATCAGCCGTCCACTATCACCAGAGTCCGTGATCATCGCCCCCTTGTCCCCAGAGTTTGACGCCCCTGTGATCGTCGCCCCTTGTCACCTGTGATCGTCACCCCTGTGTCACCAGAGACCGTCGCCCGTGTCCCCTGTGGTAGCTGGGGCGTGCTTATTGGTATTTTTCAAAATAAATCAGCCATGTCACGCCTGTGTCATCTGAGTTTGCTGTCTGCTGTCAACTGAGATGGTCGCAGCTTGTCCCCAGAGATTGTCACCCCTTGTCACTTTTCGTGTTGTTGTCATCCTCTTGTTATAAAAAGTACAAAAAAAAGTTAACCATTTCCTGTCACCCCTTTGTCACCCCTTTCCCGTTGTTGTCACAACCAATTTTTGTGTTGTGTAAGCACAACATGTCCGGCACATCCCAGTGGATGTATTCCCTGGAGGAGGCCTATGACTATTTGGCCTCAGAGGCAGACTCTGTGAATGAGGATGAAGACCCCACATTCCTGCTCACATCCTCAGCCTACTCCAACTCGGACGTGCCACCCCCAAGGAGGCGACGCAGGCAGGCGACGCAGGCAGGCCACTGAAGCGGCCGCTGCATCACCTGGCCCCTTGGGCTTTCTGAGCCTCCCCCCTCTGGGCTTTCTGAGCGGATGAGCTGATAGAGTATTTGGTGATACAGACAAACATCTATGCCCACCAATACATTACTGAACCTCTAGTTACGCTCATCTGAATAGGTGAACCCCTGTGACCCCATCGGAGATGGCAAAATTTGTATGACACCCCCATGTACCGCATGGTGATGAGCAGGACACGTTTTAAGATGCTACTGAGGTTTCTGCATTATACTGATAATGCCGCATGTCCACCTAGAGACCACCCTAGCTATGATCAGCTATATAAAATTAGGCCCCTTATAGACCATCTAAATGCCATGTTCTAGGCGGCATATGTCCCAGACAGGGAAATATCAATTTATGAGTCCCTGGTGCACTTCAAGGGCAGGCTACTATTCCGCCAGTACCTGCCAGGCAAAAGGGCAAGGTATGGCGTGAAGATGTACAAGCTCTGCGAAAGTGCATGAGGATACATGTCCAGGTTCCGTGTATACGAGGGGAACGACTCATCAATTGAACCCCCAGAGTGTCCCCCTGTCCTGAGAATTACTGGCAAGATAGTATGAGATTTGGTGCACCCCATACTAGACCAGGGATATCACCTTTACCTGTGCAATTTCTATACGAGCATCCCCCTATTCAAATGCCTTGCTGAACGTGGTACAGTAGCATGTGCCACTGTACGTAGAAACCAGAGAGGCCTCCCCAAACCTCTGTTGGCACACCCCATGCGAAAGCATGAGAGCAGGGCACTGTGCAGCGATGGCATATTGTGTGTCAGGTACAAGGACAAGAGAGACATCCTTGTACTGACCACAATACATGGCCACGCCACCACCCTGGTTTCTGTACGTGGGGCCCGTACAGAAATCCATAAGCCAGACTGCATCCTGGCTTATAATTAGTTAATGGGAGGGGTGGACTTGTCTGACCAGGTGCTGACGCCATACAGCGCCATGAGAAAGACAAGGGCTTGGTACAAGAAACTGGCTGTGCACATGGTACAGATGGCCTTATATAATGCCTTTGTCCTGTACAGGCATACCTGCCAGAGGGGGACATTCTTGGAGTTCCAGGAGGTGGTCATAAGGAACTTGATATTTGAGGACCAGGAAGGTGCAGGCCCCAGCACTTCCAACGAGTCCTCACGGATTGTGCCAGGGCAGCATTTCCCCAGTGAAATTCCCCACACTGGGAAGAAGGGGAGGACCCAAAAGAGATGCAGGGTCTGCTATAAAACAGGGATCCGCTGGGACACTACATACAAGTGCGAGACCTGTCCCACTCAGCCTGGACTGTGCATCCCATGTTTAAAAATGTATCACACATCCCTGCAATATTAATTTGATCCCTCTTAACCCCCTTGTACCACATCACATGCCACTGTTTGTTCTTAGTTAATTCCCCCCCCCCCCCCATTTTATTAAAATCTGTGGCCCAGTGTACCACCTATTATTTTTCTTTTCACCCCAAAACCATTCCAGCAAAATATGTCGTACAGTGTGCCTCAAATTATTTTCATTATACCCCAAAAACATTCCAGCAAAAACAGTGGTACAGTGTGCCTCAAATTATTTTCATTGTACCCCAAAACCATTCCAGCAATAACAGTGGTTCAGTGTGCCTCAAATTATTTTCATAGTCCCCCAAAACCATTCCAGGAAAAACAGTGGTAGATTGTGCCTCAAATTATTTTCATTGTACCCCAAAACTATTCCAGCAAAAAATGTGGTAGAGTAGGCCCTGGACAATCCTTCCCCTCTTAGCCATGTCATGTGCCCAGGCTGCATAGACCATGCCACACATTGGGTATTGCTGTACCCAGGAGAACACATATAACAATTACTGGGGTGTATGTCTCCGGTGGCGCAACCTGGGCACAACATATTAGGTTGCAATTTTCACTATGCACAATCCCCAAGAGCATCATCTTTTGGAAAACCTCTTTTTGGATAAAATGCTCACTACCCCCTACATAAATTCTTTGAGGGGTGTAGTTTTCAAAATGGGGTCACTTGTGTGGTAATTTACCTGTTCTAGTTCTACGGTTGGCACTGCAAATGCACATAGGGGAGATTTATCAAAACCTGTCCAAATGAAAAGTTGCCCACAGCAACCAATCAAATTGCTTCTTTCATTTTGCAGAGGCCTTGTTAGAAATGAAAGAAGCGAGCTGATTGATTGCTATGGGCAACTGGGCAACTTTTCCTCTGGACAGTGTGAGAAAACAGATTCTGCATTTAAAAGGCGCTCCTTTCCTCTTGTGCCCTGCTGTGTGTCTAAATACCAACTCATGCCCACATATTGGGTACTGGCGTGTTCTGTAGAAATTTCCTAACAAAGTTTGGGGTGCTAATATCCCTGTGTTCCTTGTGAAAGTGAAAAAATGTGGTACTAAAAGTGCAAAATAAGCATCAAAATTTGAAATTTCATTTTCACGGCCTAGTTCTACAAACTGTCCTCAAACACCTGTATGGTCAAAATGCTCTCTACCACCCCTAAATAAATTCCTTGAGGCATGTAGTTTTCAAAATGGGGTCACTTGTGGGGTGTTTCCACTGTTCTAGTTCTACGGTTGGCACTGCAAATG
This sequence comes from Hyla sarda, assembly GCF_029499605.1. NCBI lineage: Eukaryota > Metazoa > Chordata > Amphibia > Anura > Hylidae > Hyla > Hyla sarda. Next base: position 148,124,567 of record NC_079194.1, read on the forward strand.
CACATAGTATGGTAAAACAGATTCTGCATTTAAAAGGCGCTCCTTTCCTCTTGTGCCCTGCTGTGTGCCTAAATACTAACTTATGCCCACATGTGTGGTAGTTCTGGAGAAATTTCCTAACAAAATTTGAGGTCCTAATATCCCTGTGTTCCTTGTGAAAGTGAAAAAATTGGTGCTAAAAGTGCAAAATACTCATCAAAATTAGAAATTTCATTTTCATGGCCTAGTTCTACAAACTATCCTCAAACACCTGTGGGGTCAAAATGCTCACTACTCCCCTAAATGAATTCCTTGGGGTGTGTAGTTTTCAAAATGGGGTCACTTGTGGGGTGTTTCTACTGTTCTGGTACTATGGTGGGCACTATAAACATGTATGGTGTGAAAAAACACATTCAGCAAAATCTACATTCAAATTGTCAAAAGATGTTCCTTTCCTCTTGTGCCCTGCTGTGTGCCTAAATACCAACTTATGTCCACATATTGGGTACTGGCGTGTTCTCGAGAAATTGCCTAACAACATTTGGGGTGCTAATCTCCCTGTATTCGTAAAAGTGAAAAAATTGGTGTTAAAAGTGCAAAATACGCATCAAAATTTGAAATTAAATTTTCACGGCCTAGTTCTACAAACTGTCTTCAAACACCTGTAGGGTCAAAATGCTCACTACTCCCCTAAACAAATTATGTTTCTGCTGTTCTGGCACCATGGAAAGTTTGTAAATGCACATGGCCCCCAACTTCAATTTCAGCAAAATTCTCTCTCCAAAAGTCCAATGCCGCTCCTTCTGTTCATACACCTATAGTATGCCAGCAGTGCACTTAATGTCCACATATGGGGTGTTTTCTTAATCGGGAGAAACTGGGCTTCAAAGTTTGGGGTCTATTTTCTCCTATTACACCATGTGAAAATGAAAAAGTGGAGTACCCCATCATTTTAGAGTTAAAAATCTAATTTTTCACTTTTACGGCCCTGTTCAATAAACCTGTGAGGTTTAAGTACTCACTGTAACCCTTGTTACGTTCCTGGAGGGGTGTAGTTTCCAAAATGGTGTCAGATGTGGGGGGTTTCTGCTGTTCTGGCACCATGGGAGGTTTGTAAATGCACATGGCCCCCGACTTCAATTTCAGCAAAATTTTCTCTCCAAAAGTCCAATGGTGCGTCTTCTGTTCTAAAACCTGTAGTGCAGAGCACTTAACATGCACATATAGGGCGTTTTCTAAATCGGAAGAAATTGGCCTTCAAATTTAGGGTCCACTTTCTCCTGTTACCCTTTGTGAAAAATAAAAATTTGGGGTAACACCATAATTTTTGTATTAAAAATCAAATTTTTCATTTTCATGTCCAACTTCAATGCAAAGTCATCAAACACCTGTGAGGTATTAATGCTCACTATACCCCTTGTTACGTTCCTTGAGGGGTGTAGTTTCCCAAATAATGTGCCATGTGTTTTTTTTTTGCTGTTCTGGCAACCTGGGGACTTGCTAACTGCAACGTGCCCCCCAAAAAACCATCTCAGCAAGATTTTCTTTCAAAAAGCCAAATGTTGCTCCTTTTCTTCTGAGTACTGTAGTGTGCCAGCAGAGCACTTAATGTCCACATATGGGGCGTTTTCTTAATCAGGAGAAATTGAGCTTTACATTTTGGGGTCCATTTCTCCTATTACCCCTTCTGAAAAATAAATATTTAGGGTAACACCATAATTTTAGTGTTAAAAATCTAATTTTCCATTTTCACGTCCAACTTCAACATAAAGTCATCAAACACCTGTGAGGTGTTAAGGATCACTGTAGCCCTTGTTACATTCCTTGAAGGGTGTAGTTTCCCAAATAGTATGCAATGTGTTTTTTTTTTCTGTTCTGGCACCATGGGGGCTTCCTAAATGCAAGAAATTCTCTTTAAAAAAGCCAAATTTTGCTCCTTGTCTTCTGAGCACTGTAGTGCGGCAGCAGAGCACTTATCGTCCACATATGGGGAATTTCCTTAATCAGGAGAAATTGGGATTTAAATTTTGGGGTCCATTTTCTCCTATTACCCCTTGTGAAAAAGAAAAATTGGGGGTAACACCATCATTTTAGTGTTAAAAATCAAATTTTCCATTTTCACGTCCAACTTCAATGCAAAGTCGTCAAACACCTGTGGGGTGTTAAGGCTCTCTATACTCCTTGTTACGTTCCTTTAGGGGTATAGTTTACAAAATAGTATGCCATGTTTTTTAGTTTTTTTGCTGTTCTGGCACCATGTCCATAAATGCAACATGGCCCCCAAAAACCATGATCATCTTGAGCCATGTTGTGAGCCCGCAGAGCATTTTAGGTCAATGGGGCTACAAGAACATGTTAGAGTAAAAAAATGCAGATTTAGATTTTTCTCCTCCACTTTGCTGCCATTCTTGTGAAACACTTAAAGGGTTGACAAACTTATTAAATGTACATTGAATACATTGAGGGGTGCAGTTTCTATAATGTGGTTATTTAACCAGTTAAGGACGTAGGGCGTACCTGTACGCCCTATGCCCGATCCCGGTGTTTAACCTGTTGGGGACGAAGGGCGTATGCATTTGCCCTTGCGTCCTGGTACTTAAGGACGAAGGGCGTATCCATACGCCCGTGGGAAAATCGCACCCCGCCTCTAGCCGGAACGGGATCGGAACGGGGTGACTGCTGAAATTATTCAGCAGGCACCCCGGCACATCGCCGAGGGGGGTCCCGTGACCCCCCCCATATCGGCGATCGCCGCAAATCGCCAGTCAATTCCAACCGGTGATATGCGGCAATTCCTGTCCCCGCCGGCGCTCCGGGTGGGAAACGGAACAGGATGTCTGCTGTATTCAGACCAGCGAACTGCGGGCGATTCTGGGGCATTCGCGTCTATGGAGACGCGTTGCCCCGGAACAGCTAGATGATCTGGTGACGTAACAGAGTCGCCAGATCAGCCAGTAGCATAGGCTGTGAGATGGAGCAGTAATGCTCCTCCCACAGCGATTTGATTGGTCAGGTCTTTTTGGCTGGAGTAGAGCCCTCCCTTGGTCTCCTCAAACCTCTGCTCTGCCCACTAACATGTTTTAGGTGAGCAGACCAGAGCTTGTGAGGAGACCAAAAATAAGATCCCCCATACTGTGCCCCAGCGCCCCCCAGAGACCCCCAGATCCCCCCTGTAACCCCCTGCCCCATCAGGGAAAGTTTGTGCTAGGCAGGGGCAGAGTTTTATTCTATAAAAATAAAAAGTACATTTTTTTTTTATTTCTGTGCAGCGCCCGCTGTCTGGGGTCTGAGGCAATTTTTTTGTGCCAAAACCCTTACAGGGACGCTGGGCTTAACCCCATAATTTTTTGGGGGGGTGTAAGTAATTATTATTATTATTATTTTTTTTTACCTTATTCCCTAACTTTGTCCGCACCCTCTTCCCTGTAAAAAGAGTGTCCGGCCACTGTTACCGAATTTCCCACTCCACCAGACTTTTTTTGGGGGGGACTTTTTTTTTCCATTTTTTGGGGATTAGCGGCCCGTGCCCCCAGCAGCAGGTCCGTGCTGTGTGGACGGACTGTGCCCCTGTGTGCGCCTGCCCTGACCGCTGACAGTAATATATAACTGATCAGAGGTTTTTTTAGGGTTCAGGCAGGTGCTTTTTTTATTCCCCCCCTTTTAGCGTCTTCTGCGCCCCCTGCTGCCACTGAGCCCTAATCGGTGGCGCACACAACTGATTAGGTACTCTCTCTTTGGTGCAGGTTTTTTTAGAAGTACACCCTTTTTTTTTTTTTTTTTGGTTAGTGGGTTAGGTATAAAGTAGAACACATATAACACATATACACAAAGCAAAAAACGCAAACACCCCCCCCCCCCCCCATAAGTGTTAGGCAATGGCTCGCAGGGCGTTTTCAGCGATGGAGGCATATGCCATAATTGCCTCCGACTCTGAAAGCGCCAGTGAGGGCGATGAAGACCCCACTTTCTTGGTCTCTTCATCGCTCTCCTCATCATCAAGTTCTGATGATGAGCCCCCAAGGCGCCGTGCGAGGCCAGATACTCCACATGCAACTGACCGTGTGCCCCATACTAGCACTAGCAACTATGTTGCCTGTACTAGAATTGCCCACCAGGCAAGTCCGCCGGTACCCTCTACCGGTGAACCTGTCTGGACTACCCCAGAGAACTTTGAGCCCGTGATTCCTGGGTTTGTTGGAAACCCAGGAATCCAAATTGACATCGCCGGGTTCACTGAAATAGACTTTTTTTAGTCAATATTTCAGTGAAGACTTTGTCAACATGATGGTGACACAGACAAATGTGTACGCCCAACAGTTTGTCGCTGCTCACCCGGGCTCGATTTTGGCCAGGCCCAACGGATGGTACTCTGTCAATACAGCCGAAATGAGGACATTTTGGAGCCTCTTGCTGCATATGGGCCTGGACAAAAAGCCTAGTGTCAGGCAGTACTGGGGCAGGGACATCCTATACAAGACCCCGCTTTGCAGTATGGCCATGACACGGGAACATTTTGAGGCCATAAGGAAATGTTTGCATTACAATGATAATGCAGCATGTCCTCCCCAAGGTGATCCTGCCTATGACCGGCTGTACAAGATACGGCCAATCATAGATCACTTTGGGGCCAAATTTATGGAGGCCTACGTTCCCCAAAGGGAGCTCTCTGTAGATGAGTCTCTCATCAGTTTTAAGGGGAGACTCATTTTCCGCCAATACATCCCATCCAAGCGGGCGAGATATGGCGTGAAGCTGCATAAACTCTGTGAGAGTACCACCGAGTACACTTACAAGTTTAGCATATACGAGGGTCGAGATTCCCGGATTGAACCCCCAGAATGTCCCCCCATTCTGGGTGTCAGCGGGAAGATCATGTGGGACCTTTTGCACCCACTACTAGATAAGGGTTGCCACCTGTACGTGGATAACTTTTATACTAGTATCCCTCTGTTCAAATCCCTCGCCGCCAGATCTACGTCCGCTTTTTGCGGAAATATCTGAGAGGCCTCCTGACTTATCCCCTCCAGGTGCCAATCCCCAGGGGGGAGTCCCGTGCCCTTACCCATGATAACCTGTTGCTGGTCAGGTATAAGAACAAGAGGGATGTCCTTATGCTCACCACAATTCATGGGAATGGCACCCCCCCTGTCAGTGTCCGAGGTACCTCGGCACCGGTCCTCAAGCCTGATTGTATTGTGGACTACAATCGGTATATGGGGGGAGTTGATCTCTCTGATCAAGTCCTCAGGCCATATAATGCCATGCGCAAAACCCGGGCATGGTACAAAAAAGTTGCGATCTACATGGTCCAGGTTGCCATGTACAATGCATATGTACTATACCGGAGCGCTGGCAACACTGGGAGATTTATACAGTTCCAGGAGGTGCTCATAAAGGCCCTGATCTTTGGCGGTCAGGGGGGAGCGGCCCCGAGCACTTCCAGAACTGTATGCACCAGGATCGTCCCCGGCCAACACTTTCCAGGTGAGGTCCCCCACACTGGAAAGAAGGGACGATCCCAGAAAAAATGCAGAGTGTGTTGCAGGAGGGGGATACGAATGGACTCAATGCGACACTTGCCCTGATCATCCGGGCCTCTGCATTAAGGATTGCTTCAGGGAGTATCACACTTCCATGGAGCACTAAAATTCTCCTTTCCAAATTTTTATTCCCCTTGATTTGACACCAATGTACACCTGTCCACAGTACATTGTCCTCGAAATTCCCCCCCCCCCAAACAAAAAAACCAAAATCCATTAACATAATACCCCAGTTAAGACCTCTGCTGGTATTGGGTCATGTGTCAGAGTCTTTTGCATCGGGAGTTTACAGATTTCCTCAAATGCGCAGCGCTCTCTCTACACCTGAGCGGGGTGCGCATTTGGGGTAACAGAATAGGGACGGTCCCACACATCACATTCCCAGAATGATGAATCAGAGTATAGGGTTTGGAGTAGGCATAGTTTTTACTTTTGGCTATATTCTGGGTCATCATTCTGGGTACCCAATTTTTTATATTAGGAAAATTGCAATTTTCTTTTTTCAAAAAACTACCCTTCATCCATTCTTAGAAAATAAATCTAGGAAACGCCCGTCCATTTAAAATATGGTCACATGTGGCTGTTTCTTTTTTTTTATTTTCCTCTGAATGTATGTAACTGTCATTTACTGATATGTCAGTTAGAAACAGAGGACTCAAATGCACATTGCTCTCTCCTCTCCTGAGCGGTGTGCGCATTTTCAGGTAACAGTTTAGGGACGGCCACCCAACAACACATTCCCATAATGATGAAGCAGAGCATAGGGTTTGTGGCGGATACACGTTTTACTTTTGGCTATGCTCTGGGTCATCATACAGATAGCATATCAGTTGGAAAATTGCAATTTTCCATTTTCCTAAACTACACTTCATCCATTCCAGGAAAATAACTATAAGAAACACCCGACCTTTCCAAATGTCCACTTCACCCCTATAAATATTCCTTAGGTGGTGTACTTTCTATAATGGTGTCACATGTGGGTGTTTCTTTTTTTTATCTTCCTCTGAATATATGTAACCACCAGGTAATGAAATGTCATAGCCCTCAAATGCAAACATGGCTCTGTGAGTCTTGAGTCCCATTATTTGCCCACACAGCAAGTTATGTCCACATATGGGGTATTTTTTTTTACTCTTGAGAAATTGAGCTAAACTTTTTTGGGTCTTTTTCTCCTATTAGTCCTTGCGAATTTGCTAAATTTTGTGTAACACCAGCATTTAAATGAAATTTGTTAAAATTTACTGGCAACTGTTCCAAAAACATGTGAGCTGTAAATACTCACTGTACCCCTTGTTACGTTCCTTGAAGGGTGTATTTTCAAAATTTTGGTCACTTGCCGTTTTTTTATTTTAAACCTCTGCCACTGCAGGGCAAATCACCACCTTAGGCGTCAAAAGTGCCCAATGCTCTTTTCCTCCTTAGCCCTGTTTTGCACCTGCACAGCACTTTACATCTACATATGGGGTATTTCCTTACTCTAATGAAATTGGGCTACAAATTTTGGGGGGCATTGGTTCCTAGAATCCCTGTTAAAAAACAAAAAAATGGTCTAACACTAGCAATTTAGTGTTAAAAATCAGATTTAAAATTATTACGGCCCACTGTTCAAAAGAACTGAGTTGGAAATACTCACTGTAACCCTTGTTATGTTCCTTGAGGGGTGTATTTTCCAAAAAGATGGCACAGTTGGGTGGATCCTCTGTTCTGCCACCATGTGGGCTTTGAAAATGCACATTGCCCCCAACTACAATTCCAGCCAAAACAGTGCTCCTTCTCTTCTGAGACCTTTAGTGCGCTCACCGAGCAATTTACGCCATATAAAGGTATTTACTTATTCATGAGAAATTGGGCTACACCTTTTTGGTGAATTTTTGTTCAATTACACCTTATGAAAATGAAAAATTTGAGGTAACACCAGAATTTTAGTGTTAAAAAACAAATTTTTCACTTTTACAACCCACTGTTCAATAAACCTGGGAGGTTTAAGTTCTAACTGTAATGCTTATTACGTTCCTTGAGGGGTGTTGTTTCCAAACTGGTGTCACATGTGGGGGGTTTCCGCTGTTCTGGCACCATGGGGGCTTTGGAAATGCACATTGCCCCCAACTTCAATTACAGCAAAATTCTCTCTCCTACAGCCAAACAGAGCTCCTTCTCTTCTGAGACCTGTAGTGCGCTCGCCAAGCAATTTACCTACACATATGAGGTATTTACTTATTCATGAGATATTGGGCTACAAATTTGGGGGGGGGGGATTTTTGTTCAATTTCACCTTGTTAAAATGAAAAATTTGGGGTAACACAAACATTTTCGTGTTAGGACACCATATGTGCTTAGGGCTTCCTATATGCGACATGCCCACCAAAAACCATTCCAACAAAATTCTCTCTCCAAAATCGCAAAGTTGCTCCTTCCCTTCTGAGCCATGTGGTGCGTCCGCAGAGCACTTAACATCCACATATGAGGTATTGCCATACTCGAGAGAAATTGGGCTTCACATTTTAGGAGTCTTTTTCTACTTTAACCCCTTGTAAAAAGTCTAAAAATCGGGCTACAAGAACATGTTAGTGTAAAAAAATGAGATTTTGATTTTTTTGCCTCCACTTTGCTGCTATTCCTGTGAAACACCTAAAGGGTTAACAAAGTTTCTGAATGTAATTTTAAATACTTTGAGGGGTGCACTTTTCATAATGGGGTCCATAATGGGGAGTTTCTCACAGAAAGGTCCCTCAAATCCACTTCAAACTTAACTGGTCCCTGAAAAAATCATATTTTGAAATTTTCAAGAATTTTTCACCGAGAAATAATGCAAGGAACGCTGAATATTTACCACTAACATAAAGAAGAATATGTTACGAAAAAACAATATCTGAATCAGAATAAAAAGTAAAAGCATCTCAGAGTTATTAATGCTTAAAGTGACAGTGGTCAGATGTGCAAAAAATATGCTTCCGTCCTAAGGGTTATAATGGGCTCCGTCCCCAAGGGGTTAAAACGGGATCACACCGTGACCCCGCATCACTCTGGGTCGGTCCTGGCTGCTAATGATAGCCGGGACCCTGGGCTAACAGCGCGCGGCACCAATCGTTGTGCCGCGCACTATTAACCCTTCAGACGCGGCGATCAAAGTTGATCGCCGAGTCTGAAAGTGAAAGTAAACGCTTCACGGCAGTTCAGTCGGGAAGGGATCAGAGTAAAAGATCAGTGTGTGGAGTGCTATAGCTCCTTATAACATTTTTTAAAAAGTGAAAAAAAAAAGTTAACAAAGGTCATTTAACCCCTTCCCTAATAAAAGTTTGATTCCCCCCCCCTTTTCCCATAAAAAAAACTGTGTAAATAAAAATCTAAATAAACATATGAGGTTTGAGAAATGTCCAAACTATAAAAATATATTGTTAATTAAACCACACGGTCAATTGCGTACGCACCAAAAAATTCAAAAGTCCAATATAGCGTAATTTTTGGTCACTTTTTATATCATGAAAAAATGAATAAAAAGCGATCAAAAAGTCTGATAAATACAAAAATACTGATTCAAACTTCAGAACACGGCACAAAAAATTAGCCCTCATACCAGCCCGGAAGCAGAAAAATAAAAAAGTTATAGGGGTTAGAAGATGAGAATTTTTAACGTACCGTATTTATCGGGGTATACCACACACCGGCCTATAACACGCACCCTCATTTTACCAAGGATATTTGGGTAAAAAAAGTTTTTTACCCAAATATCCTTGGTAAAATGAGGGTGCCTGTGTGTGCATGCGTATACCCCGATACACCCCCAGGAAAGGCAGGGGGAGAGAGGCCGTCGCTGCCCGCTTGTCTCCCCCTGCCTTTCCTGGGGTCTAGAGCCCTGCTGCCGGCCCTTCTCTCCCCCTGGCTATCTGCGCCGCTGATCGTTCTCTCCCCCTGACTATCGTTGCCGGAGCCCCATTGCCGGTGCCGATAGCCAGGGGGAGAAAAGCGACGCCGGCAATAGGGCAGCGGTGCCGATAGCCAGGGGGAGAGAAGGGGCAGTGGCACCCATTGCCGGCGCCGCTGCCCCGTTGCCTCCCCCATCCCCGGTTGTATAATTACCTGTTGCCGGGGTCGGGTCCGCGCTGCTTCAGGCCTCCGGTGTGTGTCCCATGCGTCGTTGATATGCACGGCGCGCCGCAATGACTGGGGATGAGGGAGGCAACGGGGCAGCGGCGCCGGCAATGGGTGCCGCTGCCCCTTCTCTCCCTCTGTCGGCGCCGCTGCCCCATTGCCGGCACTGATTCTCTCCCCCTGGCTATCGGTGCCGGCAATGGGGCAGCAGCACCGATAGCCAGGGGGAGAGAACGGGCAGTGGCACGGATAGCCAGGAGGAGAGAAGGGCCGACAGCAGGGCTCTAGACCCCAGGACAGGCAGGGGCAGAGAACCCGGCAGCGACGGCAGGTCTCTGCACCTGCAAAGACGCTGCAGTTCATTGATTTAAAGCGCCACTGCAGTGGCTTATCGGCAAAATTTTTGCCTAAAAAGTGCGTGTTATACGCCAATAAATACGGTATACATTTTCCTGTTATGATTTTTTTCCCGAAGTACGACAAAATCCATCCTATATAAGTAGGGTATCATTTTAACCACATGGACCTACAGAATAAAGATAAGGTGTCATTTTTACAGAAAAATGGATTGCGTAGAAACGGAAGCCCCCAAAAGTTTAAAAATTAAATTTTTTCTTCAATTTTGTCGCACAACGAATGTTTTTTTCCGTTTTGCCATGGATTTTTGGATAAAATGACTAATGCCACAGCAAAGTAGAATTGCTGGTGCAAAAAAGAAGCCATCATATGGAATTTTATGTGCAACAACATAACCACAAAACGCAACCACACAACACAACAACACAGCCACACAACAACAGAACCACACAACACAACAACCACAACACACCCACACAAGATAAAATAAAAATAAGGATTCAGTCCTCAGCAAAACCCCTGTAAAATATATAGTATGTGGGTGGATGTCTGTTTACCCAAAGAAAAAACAGTTTAGTAGATATGTGTTTATTCCACAATATAGAATATATTAAAATGAATTTATAAAAAAACAGAGCGTTTCCCACAGGACCCTACGGTAGCGCGATATAGTATTAAAATTCCAGTATATAGGAACAATTCAGCATAACACTACAGAGCAATAATTCTCATGAGCATAACAGCTACTACAACTCATATATCAATTGTAGCTAATAGTTGTTGCATAGATTGACACACTTATTAATAACAATAGTGTGTCTAAAGATAACATAAAGAGGTTTTGATGTGTATCTTTATATATCACCTGTAAAATAAATATCCCTATACATACAATACATGTCCTGTAAAAAAAAAAAAGAAAAGAAAGTGTCCTATATATAATATCAGTCTTAAGATGGTTCGAATCCTGTGAAGTTGATCTTGTAAAAAACATCTTGAAATGTCCTGAAAAAATTGTGCAAATATCCTAGATAAAGTCCTATGATATAGGTGTCATATAATCCAGTTTATATAGACAGTTTGTCTAGGCAATTTAAGTATTGATGGCACAAGGTCGCTAACACCGTTTGGATCACTCCACACTGAAAATACCTGTAAATAGAAATATAGAGGGGCATTTACAAATCTTTTACTATGTAGTCTGGTTTTTATGTGCGACAAATTTACTAAATTGTTGCGTGGCGTTAATAAACTTGGCACACATAGGCAAAAGTGGGAAATTTACTTCATGTAGTAGAAAAAATAGTCTGTTCCTTTTTCCTGCTGTCTGAATAGGTTTGGCTGCTAGGTTTCCTTCTGGATCTTTTGTTTTTGAGTTTTTTTTTTTAGCTTTTTCACCACATCTAAATAATTCAATAACTAAATTGTAGTCATGGCTCAGAATAGTGGTAAACGGCTTTTAGTGTGTGTGTGTTTGTGTGTGTGTGTGTTTATTACATTTTTTAACACAGTTTTTTCTCCCTAAATGTACTTACACTTTTTTTTTGTTACTTCTTCTACAGATCCGTGTATCCTGTAGACTCATTAGGATTCGGTAGACTACTTCGACGACCAGCATTTTTCTTTGCTTGATGTTAATAAAATGGTTAACGAGGACTTGTGGGGGAGTGTTTTTTTGTAATAAATTTATTTTTAAACCTGTTGTGTTTTTTTTTTTTTACTTTACTGGGCAGGCTTAGTAGTGGAAGCTGTCTTACAGACGGAGTCCATTACTAAGCCGGGCTTAGCGTTAGCCACAAAAACAGCTAGCACTAACCCCCAATTATTACCCCGGTACCCAATGCCACAGGGGGCACCCTCTCCTCGCCAACCCTGGTAACGTCAGGCTGTTACTGTTTGGTTGGTATTTGGCTGAGAATAAAAATAGGGGGGACCCTATGTTGTTTTTTTTTAATATTTTATTATTTATTTAAAAAAAAAAAGGCTGTCCAGGCATGCTGGGAGTTGTAGTCTTGCAACATCTGGAGGCACCCTGGTTGGGAAACACTGTTTTAGGCCAGTGTTTCCCAACCAGGGTGCCTCCAGATGTTGCAAAACTACAACTCCCAGCATGCCTGGACAGCCAAAGGCTGTCCAGGCATGCTGGGAGTTGTAGTCTTGCAATATCTGGAGGCACCCTGGTTGTGAAACACTGTTTTAGGGCTTGGGCAACATACCGGCTTCCGTAGGATCCAGCGCCGCATGACATTGCCGTAAGACATTGCCGCCTGACGATCTCCGTCACCGATCATCGCTGGAGCCTCGGAAGGATAAGTTAAAGTCTTTGCCGGTCCCCTTCAGCTGTTTAGTTTTGCAACAGCTGGAGGACTACAGTTTACAGACCACAAACCAGCGGTCTGCAAACTGTGGCCCTCCAGCTGTGGCAAAACTACAACACCCAGCATGCCCTGACAGCCAAAGCCTTTGGCTGTCAGGGCAGGAGCCCGGGCTGACATTACAGTGCAGCCGCCCGGGCTCCTCATACTGCCTCCCCGCTACCCTCACCTATGGGGACACTGATATACATCCCCCCCTTGTCTCCCGCCAGCGTGTCCTCACTGTAAGGGCACGCTGGGACTTCTAGTCTTGCAACAGTTAGCAGACAGATGTGAGTTGTGTGGCGCTGGCAGGTGATAGGGGTGGGATGGGTGTGTTGTTGTGTTATATGGATGTGTAGTTGTGTAGTGTTGTGTTTTGCGGTTGTGTTGTTGTGTTGGGTGGATGTGTGGTCATGTTGTATGGTTAATTTGTGTGGTTTTGTTATGTTGAGTGGTGTGGTTGTGTTTTGTGGTTGTGTTGTAGTTTTGTTTGTGTGGTTGTGGTGTGTGGTTGTGTCGTATTGCATCCTTATTCCCTTCATTGCATCCTGATTCCCTTTGGAGTAAAACAAAATGGAGTTAATGAAGAAATGTATTATTTCGAATCGAGTACGAACTCGGATTCATCCGATTCGCTCATCTTTAGTGTTGTGCAATTCTGTTCTTTTCTGTGGTTGTGTTATGTGGTAGTGCTGTGTGGGTGTGTTGTGTTGTTGTGTTGTGTGGTTTTGTAGTTGTGTGGTTGTGGTTGTGCTGTGTAGTTGTGTGGTTGTGTGTCTTTTATTGTGTGGTTGTGTTGTATTGTGTTGTTGTGTTGTTTTTTTGTGTTGTTGCATTATTTTGTGTGTTTGTGCTGTGTGGTTGTGTTGTTTAATTCTGTTGTGTAGTTGATTTGTGTTGTTGTGTGATTGTGAAGTTGTTTTGTATGGTTTTGTTGTTGTGTGGTTGTGTCGTTTTTTGTGTGGCTGTGTTATGTTGTGTTTTGTGTGTTGTAGCATTATTTTGCGTGTTTGTGTTGCGTGGTTGTGTTGTTTACTTCTGTTGTGTAGTTGTCTTGTGTTGTTATGTGGTAGTGAAGTTGTGTTGTGTGGTTTTGTTGTTTTGTGTTGTGTGTTGTGTGGTTTTTTGTGTGGTTGTGTTATGTTGTGTGTTGTGTAGTTCTGTTGCGTGTTGGTGTTTCGTGGTTGTGTTGTTTTGTTGGGTCATGTTGTGTGGTTAATTAGTGTGGTTTTGTTGTGTTGAGTTGTGTGTTTTTTGATTGTTTTGTAGTTTTGTTGTGTGGTTGTGTTGTTTAGTTCTGTTGTGTATTTGTGTTGCGTTGTTGTGTTGTGTGGTCGTGTAGGTGTGTTGTGTGGTTTTGTTGTTTTGTGCTGTTGTGTTGTGTGGTTGTGTCATTTTATTGTGTGGTTTTGTTGTGTTGTTGTGTCATTTTTTGTGTTGTTGTGTTGTGTGGTTGTGTCATTTTATTGTGTGGTTTTGTTGTGTTGTTGTGTCATTTTTGTGTTTTTGTGTTGTGTGGTTGTGTCATCTTTTTTGTGTGGTTGTGTTGTATGTTTGTGTTGTGAGTTGTGTGGTGTAGTTCTGTTGTGTAGTTGTGCTATGTTGTTTTGTGTGTTGGTGTTTCGTGGTTGTGTTGGGTGGGTGTGTGGTGATGTTGTGTGGTTAATTTGTGTGGTTTTGTTTTGTTGTTGTGTTGGGTGGATGTGTTGTGTGGTCATGTTGCTTGGTTAATTTGTGTGGTTTTGTTGTGTTGAGTTTTGTAGTTGTGTTTTGTGGTTGTTTTGTAGTTTTGTTGTGTGGTTGTGCTGTGTGGTTGTGTTGTGGTGTGTGTGGTTGTCTTCTGTGTTTGTGTTGTGTTGCATACTGATTCCCCTCATCGCATCCTGATTCCTTTAGAGTAATAACAAAATGGAGTCATTATTTCGAATCGAGACGAAATTCGGATTCGGTCCAAATTGAATTGTTCACGAAATTCAGTACGAACTCGGATTTGGCCGATTTGCTCATTTTTAGTCTTGTGCGGTTCTGTTGTTGTCTGTGGTTGTGTTATGTGATAGTGTTGTGTAGGTGTGTTGTGTTGTGTGGTTTTGTTGTGTTGTTTGGTTGTGGTTGTGTGGTGTTCTTGTGTTGAGTGGTTATGTTGTGTTTGTGTTGTGTAGTTGTGAGGTTGTTATGTGGTTGTATTGTGTTGTGTTGTTTTGTGTGTTGTTGTAAGGTTGTGTTGTTTTGTGGTTGTTTTGTGTGCTTTTGTTGTTATTTTGTGTAATTGTGTTGTTGCGTTGTGTGGTTTAGTTTTCAGTTGTGTTGTTGTGTTGTGTGGTTGTTGTTGTTGTGTGGTTGTTTTGTATGGTTGTGTTGTGTGGTTGTTTTATTGTGTGGTTGTGTTGTTGTGTCGTTTTTTGTGTTGTTGCATTATTTTGTATGTTTGTGTTGTGTGCTCTGTGGTTGTGTTGTTTAGTTCTGTTGTGTAGTTGTGTTGTGTGGTTTTGTTGTTTTTTGTTGTTGTGTTGTGTGGTTGTGTCGTTTTTTGTGTGATTGTGTTATGTTGTGTGGTTGTGGTGTGTGGTTGTATTGCATCCTTATTCCCTTCATCGCATCCTGATTCCTTTAGAGTAATAACAAAATGGAGTCATTATTTCGAATCAAGACGAAATTCGGATTCGGTCCAAATTGAATTGTTCACGAAATTCAGTACGAACTCCGATTTGGCCGATTTGCTCATCTTTAGTCTTGTGCGGTTCTGTTGTTGTCTGTGGTTGTGTGATGTGGTAGTGTTGTGTAGGTGTGTTGTGTGGTTTTACTGTGTTGTTTGCTTGTGGTTGTGTGGTGTTCTTGTGTTGAGTGGCTATGTTGTGTTTGTGTTGTCTAGTTGTGTGGTTGTTATGTGGTTGTATTGTGTTGTGTGGTTGTGTTGTGTTGGTTTGTGTGTTGTTGTAAGGTTGTGTTGTTTTGTGGTTGTTTTGTGTGCTTTTGTTGTTATTTTGTGTAATTGTGTTGTTGCGTTGTGTGGTTTAATTTTCAGTTGTGTTGTTGTGTTGTGTGGTTGTTATTGTGTGGTTGTTTTTTCTGGTTGTGTTGTGTGGTTGTTTTATTGTGTGGTTGTGTTGTTGTGTCGTTTTTTGTGTTGTTGCATTATTTTGTGTGTTTGTGTTGTGTGCTCTGTGGTTGTGTTGTTTAGTTCTGTTGTGTTGTGTGGTTTTGTTGTTTTTTGTTGTTGTGTTGTGTGGTTGTGTCGTTTTTTGTGTGATTGTGTTATGTTGTGTGGTTGTGGTGTGTGGTTGCATTGCATCCTTATTCCCTTCATCGCATCCTGATTCCTTTAGAGTAATAACAAAATGGAGTTAATGAAGAAATGTATTATTTCGAATCGAGTCAAAATTCAAATTCGGTACAAATTGAATTGTTCATATATTTTCACAAAATTCAGTACGAGCTCGGATTCATCCAATTCGCTCATCGTTAGTGTTGTGCAGTTCTGTTCTTTTCTGTGGTTGTGTTATGTGGTAGTGTTGTGTGGGTGTGTCGTGTTGTGTTGTGTGGTTCTGTATTTGTGCAGTTTGGTTGTGTTGTGTGGTTGTGTGTGTTTTATTGTGTAGTTGTGTTGTATTGTGTTGTGTTGTTGCATTATTTTGTGTGTTTGGGTTGTGGGGTTGTGTTGTTTAGTTCTGTTGTGTAGTTGTTTTGTGTTGTTGTGTGGTTGTGAAGTTGTGTTCTGTTGTGTGGTTTTGTTGTTGTGTGTTGTGTGGTTGTGTCGTTTTTTGTGTGTTTGTGTTATGTTGTGTGTTGTAGTATTATTTTGTGTTTGTGTTGTGTGGTTGTGTTGTTTAGTTCTGTTGTGTAGTTGTCTTGTGTTGTTGTGTGGTTGTGAAGTTGTGTTGTGTGGTTTTGTTTTGTGTGGTTGTGTGGTTTTTGGTGTGGTGGTGTTATGTTGTGTGTTGTGTGGTTGTGTAGTTCTCGTGGTTGTGTTGTTGTGTTGGGTGGATGTGTGGTCATGTTGTGTGGTTAATTTGTGTAGTTTTGTTGTGTTGAGTTGTGTGGTTGTGTTCTGTGGTTGTTTTGTAGTTTTGTTGTGTTATTGTGTTGTTTAGTTCTGCTGTGTATTTGTGTTGTGTTGTTGTGTTGTTTGGTTGTGTAGTTGTGTTGTGTGGTTTTGTTGTTTTGTGTTGTTGTGTTTTGTGGTTGTGTCATTTTATTGTGTGATTTTGTTGTGTTGTTGTGTAATTTTTTTGTGTTTTTGTGTTGTGTGGTTGTGTCATTTTTTGTGTGGTTGTGTTATGTTGTGTGTTTGTGTTGTGAGTTGTGACGTTGTGTTGTGTAGTTCTGTTGTGTAATTGTGTTGTGTAGTTTTGTGTGTTGGTGTTTCGTGGTTGTGTTGTTGTGTTGGGTGGGTGGTGATGTTGTGTGGTTAATTTGTGTCGTTTTGTTTTGTTGTTGTGTCGGGTGGATGTGTTGTGCGGTCATTTTGTTTGGTTAATTTGTGGGGTTTTGTTGTGTTGAGTTGTGTAGTTGTGTTATGTGATTGTTTTGTAGATTTGTTGTGTGGTTGTGCTGTGTGGTTGTGTTGTGGTGTGTGTGGTTGTCTTCTGTGTTTGTGTTGTGTTGCATACTGATTCCCCTCATCGCATACTGATTCCTTTAGAGTAATAACAAAATGGAGTCATTATTTCGAATCGAGACGAAATTCGGATAAGGTCCAAATTGAATTTTGCACGAAATTCAGTATAAACTCGGATTTGTCCGATTCGCTCATCTTTAGTGTTGTTCGGTTCTGTTCTTGTCTGTGGTTGTTTTCTGTGGTAGTGTTGTGTAGGTGTGTTGTGTTGTGTGGTTCTGTTGTTGTGTTGTATGGTTTTGTTGTGTTGTTGTGTTGTGTGGTTGTGGTTGTGCTTGTGTTTTGTGGTCACGTTGTCTTGTTTGGTTGTGGTTGTTTGGTGTTCTTGTGTTGATTGGTTATGTTGTGCTTGTGTTGTGTAGTTGTGTGGTTGTTATGTGGTTGTATTGTGTTGTGTGTTTGTGTTGTGTTGGTTTGTGTGTTGTTGTAAGGTTGTGTTGGTTTGTGGTTGTTATGTGTGCTTTTGTTGTTGTTTTGTGTAATTGTCTTGTTGCGTTGTGTGGTTTTGTTTTCTGTTGTGTTGTGTGGTTGTTGTTGTGTGGTTGTTTTGTATGGTTGTGTTGTGTGGTTGTTTGTGTTGTTGTGTCGTTTTTTGTGTTGTTGCATTATTTTGTGTGTTTGTGTTGTGTTCTCCGTGGTTGTGTTGTTTAGTTCTGTCGTGTAGTTGTGTTGTGTGGTTGTGTTGTATGGTTTTGTTGTTTTGTGTTGTTGTGTTGTGTGGTTGTGTCATTTTTTGTGTGATTGTGTTATGCTGTGTGGTTGGGGTGTGTGATTGTATTGCATCCTTATTCCTTTCATCGCATCCTGATTCCTTTAGAGTAATAACAAAATGGAGTTAATGAAGAAATTTATTATTTCGAATCGAGTCAAAATTCAAATTAAGTCCAAATCGAACTGTTCATATATTTTGGTACGAATTTAGATTTGTCCAATTCGCTTTTATATTGTGTTGCGTGGTTCTGTTGCTGTGTGTTGTGTGGAGGTGTAGTTGTGTAGTGTTGTGTGTTGGTGTTTCGTGGTTGTGTTGTTTATGTTGCGTGGATGTGTTGTGTGGTCATGTTGTTTGGTTAATTTGTGTGGTTTTGTTGTGTTGAGTTGCGTGGTTGTGTTTTGTGGTTGATTTGTAGTTTTATTGTGTGGTTGTGTTGTGGTGTGTGGTTGTCTTCTGCATTTGTGTTGTGTTGCATACTGATTCCCCTCTTCGCATCCTGATTACTTAGGAGTAATAACAAAATGGAGTCATTATTTTGAATCGAGACGAAATTCGAATTTGGTCCAAATTAAATTGTTCACGAAATTGAGAACGAACTCGGATTCATCCGATTCGCTAATCTTTAGTGTTGTGCACTTCTGTTCTTTTCTGTGGTTGTGTTATGTGGAAGTGTTGTGTGGGTGTGTTATGTTGTGTGGTTCTGTTGTTGTGTGATTGTGGTTGTGCTTGTGTTTTGTGGTTATTTTGTGTTGTGGTTGTGTGGTGTTCTTGTGTTGAATGGTTATGTGGTGCTTGTGTAGTTGTGTGGTTGTGTGTGTTTTATTGTGTGGTTGTGTTGTTTAGTTCTGTTGTGTTGTTGTGTTATTAGAGTAATAACAAAATGGAGTTAATGAAGAAATTTGTTATTTCGAATCGAGTCAAAATTCTGTCCAAAGCGAATTGTTCATGTATGTTAGTTGAATTCGGATTTGTCCGATTCGCTCTTCTCTTGTGTTGTGTGGTTCTGTTGCTGTGTGTTGTTTAGTTGTGTTGCATGGTTGTGTTGTGGGGTTGTGTAGTTGTGAAGAGTTGTGTTGGTGTTTCGTGGTTGCGTTGTTGTGTTGGGTGGATTTGTGGTGATGTTGCGTGGTTAATTTGTGTGTTTTTGTTGTGTTGAGTTGTGTGGTTGTGTTTTGTGGTTGTTTTGTAGTTTTGTTGTGTGGTTGTGTTGTGTTGTTGGTTGTGTTGTTTTGTACTTGTGTTTTGTCTTTGTTGCGTGGTTGTGTTGTCGTTGTGTTGTGGTGTGTGGTTGTGTTCTCTGTTTGTGTTGTGTTGCATACTGATTCCCCTCATCACATCCTGATTCCTTTAGAGTAAAATGTGTTGGGTGGATGTGTGGGGATGTTGTTTGGTTAATTTGTGTGGTTTTGTTGTGTTGAGTTGTGTAGTTGTGTTTTGTGGTTGTTTTGTAGTTTTGTTGTTGTTACGCCGAGCGCTCCGGGTCCCCGCTCCTCCCCGGAGCGCTCGCTTCTCTCTCGCTACCGCAGCGCTCCGGGCAGCTCCACTGACCCGGTGCGCTGCGATACCGTCTCCAGCCGGGATGCGATTCGCGATGCGGGTAGCGCCCGCTCGCGATGCGCATCCCGGCTCCCGTACCTGACTCGCTCTCCGTCTGTCCTGTCCCGGGCGCGCGCGGCCCCGCTCCCTAGGGCGCGCGCGCGCCGGGTCTCTGCGATTTAAAGGGCCACTGCGCCGCTGATTGGCGCAGTGGTTCCAATTAGTGTGTTCACCTGTGCACTCCCTATTTATACCTCACTTCCCCTTCACTCCCTCGCCGGATCTTGTTGCCATTGTGCCAGTGAAAGCGTTTCCTTGTGTGTTCCTAGCCTGTGTTCCAGACCTCCTGCCGTTGCCCCCGACTACGATCCTTGCTGCCTGCCCCGACCTTCTGCTACGTCCGACCTTGCTTCTGTCTACTCCCTTGTACCGCGCCTATCTTCAGCAGTCAGAGAGGTTGAGCCGTTGCTAGTGGATACGACCTGGTCACTACCGCCGCAGCAAGACCATCCCGCTTTGCGGCGGGCTCTGGTGAAAACCAGTAGTGACTTAGAACCGATCCACTAGCACGGTCCACGCCAATCCCTCTCTGGCACAGAGGATCCACTACCTGCCAGCCGGCATCGTGACAGTTGTGTGGTTGTGTTTTGGTGTGTGGTTGTCTTCTGCGTTTGTGTTGTGTTGCATACTGATTCCCCTCATTGCATCCTGATTCCTTGAGAGTAATAACAATCTGGAGTCATTATTTTGAATCAATACTAAATTCGGATTCGGTCCAAATGGAATTGTTCACCAAATTCAGTACGAACTCGTATTTGTCCGATTCGCTCATCTTTAGTGTTGTGCAGTTCTGTTCTTCTCTGTAGTTGTGTTATGTGGTAGTGTTGTGTGGGTGTGTGGTGTAGTTCTGTTGTTGTGTTGTGTGGTTTTGTTGTGTGGTTGTGTTTTGTGGTTGTGTTGTGTGGTTGTGCAGTTGTGTAGTGTTGTGCGTTGGTGTTTCGCGGTTGTGTTGTGTTTGGTGGATGTGTGGTGATGTTGTGTGGTTAAGTTGTGTGATTTTGTTGTATTGAGTTGTGTGGTTGTGTTTTGTGGTTGTTTTGTAGTTTTATTGTGTGGTTGTGGTGTGTAGTTGTGTTGTATTGCATTCTTATTACCTTCATCGCATCCTAATTCCTTTAGAGTAATAACAAAATGGAGTTGTGTTGTGTGGTTGTGTTTTGAATTGTTGTGTTGTGTGGTTGTCTTGTGTGGTTGTGTAGTTGTGTTGTGTGGTTGTGTTGTTTTGTGTTGTGGGGTTGTGTGGTTGTTTTGTGTGTTGGGTGGATGTGTTGGGTGATCTTGTGTGGTTGTATGATTTTGTTATGTTGAGTTGTGTGGTTGTGTTTCATGATTGTTTTGTAGTTTTGTTGTGTGGTTGTGTTGTGGGGCGTTGTTATGTTCTGTGGTTGTATTGTTTTGCATCCTGGTTCCCTTCATTGCATCCTGATTCCTTTAGAGAATGAAGAAATTCATTATTTCGAATCGAGTCGAAATTCAAATTCGGTCCAAATCTAATTGTTCATATAATTCGGTAGGAATTCTGAGTCATTCTATTCACTCTTGTTTTGTATGGTTCTGTTACTTTATGTTGAGTGTTTGTGTTGTGTGGTTTTGTCGTGTTATGTGGTAGTGTTGTGTTGTGTGGTTTTGTGCTTGTGCTGTGTTGTTGTGTTTGTGTAGTTGTGTTGTGTTTTGTGGTTGTGTTGTGTTTTTTGTGTGGTTTTCTTGTGTTGAGTTGTGTTGTGCTGTCTAGTTGTGTTGAGTGATTGTTTTGTATGCTTGTGTTATGTGGTTTTGTTGTGTTGTTGTCTTGTGTTGTTGTGTTTGTGTTGAGAAGTTGTGTTGTTGTGTTGTGTGGTTGTGTTGTTGTGTGGTTGTGTTTTGTGGTGTGTGGTTGTGCTTGTGTGGTTGTTTTGTAGTTTTGTTGTGTTGTGGTTGTGTTGTGTGTGTGTGTGGTTGTGTTGCTGTGTTGTTGTGTGATTTTGTTGTGTGTTTTTTGTGTTGTTGTGTTGTGTGGTTTTGTCATTTTTGTGAGGTTGTGTTATGTTGAGTTTTTGTGTTGTGTGTTGTGCAGTGTGTTGTGTAGTTCTGTTGTGTTATGTGGTTGTGGTTGTGTTGTGTAGTGTTGTGTGTTGGTGTTTCGTGGTTGTGTTGTTGCGTTGGGTGGATGTCTGGTTGTGTGGTTAATTTTTGTGGTTTTGTTGTGTTGAGTTGTGTGGTTGCGTTGTTGTGTTGTTTAGTTCTGTTGTGTAATTGTGTTGTGTTGTTTTGTTGTTTTGTGTTTTTGTGTTGTGTGGTTGTGTCTTTTATTGCGTGGTTGTGTTGTGTGGTTGTGTCGTTTTTTGTGTCGTTGTGTGGTCGAATTGTGTAGTTATGTTGTGTGGTTGTGTGGTTGTGTAGTGTTGTGTGTTTGTATTGTGTTGAATTGTGTTGGGTGAATGTGTGGTCATGTTGTGTGGTTAATTTGTGTGGTTTTGTTGTGCTGAGTTGTGTGGTTGTGTTTTGTGTCTTTTTTTGTAGTTTTATTGTTTGGTTGTGTTGTTTAGTTCTGTTGTGTAGTTGTGTTGTGTTGTTGTTTGTGTGGTTGTGTAGTTGTGTTGTGTGGTTTTGTTGTGTGGTTTTGTTCTCTTGGGTTTTGTGGTTGTGTCGTTTTATTGTGAGGTTGTGTTGTTTGTGTTGTTTTTTGCATTGGTGTGTTGTGTAGTTTTTTGTGTGGTGTGTTATGTTGTGTGTTTGTGTTGTGTAGTTGTGTTTTGTGGTTGTGTTGTGTAGTTGTGTAGTGTTGTGTGTTGGTGTTTTGTGGTTATGTTGTTGTGTTGGGTGGATGTGTGGTCATGTTGTGTGGTTTATTTGTGTGGTTTTGTTGTGTTGGGTTATGTGGTTGTTTTGTAGTTTTGTTGTGTGGTTGTGTTGTTTAGTTCTGATGTGTTGCGTTGTGTGGTTGTTTTGTATGGTTGTGTTGTGTGGTTGTTTTATTGTGTGGTTGTGTTGTGTTGTTGTGTCGTTTTTTGTGTTGTTGCATTATTTTGTATGTTTGTGTTGTGTGCTCTGTGGTTGTGTTGTTTAGTTCTGTTGTGTAGTTGTGTTGTGTGGTTGTGTTGCGTGGTTTAATTGTTTTGTGTTGTTGTGTTGTGTGGTTGTGTCGTTTTTTATGTGATTGTGTTATCTTGTGTGATTGTGGTGTGTGTTTGTATTGCATCCTTATTCCCTTCATCGCATTCTGATTCCTTTAGAGTAATAACAAAAGTGAGTTAATGAAGAAATTTATTATTTTGAATCGAGTCAAAATTCAAATACAGTCCAAATCGAACTGTTCATATATTTTGGTACGAATTCAGATTTGTCCAATTCGCTCTTATATTGTGTTGCGTGGTTCTGTTGCTGTGTGTTGTGTGGAGGTGTAGTTGTGCAGTGTTGTGTGTTGGTGTTTCGTGGTTGTGTTGTTGTGTTGCGTGGATGTGTTGTGTGGTCATGTTGTTTGGTTAATTTGTGTGGTTTTGTTGTGTTGAGTTGCGTGGTTGTGTTTTGTGGTTGTTTTGTAGTTTTATTGTGTGGTTGTGTTGTGGTGTGTGGTTGTCTTCTGCGTTTGTGTTGTGTTGCATACTGATTCCCCTCTTCGCATCCTGATTCCTTTGGAGTAATAACAAAATGGAGTCATTATTTCGAATCGAGGCGAAATTCGGATTTGGTCCAAATTAAATTGTTCACGAAATTGAGAACGAACTCGGATTCATCCGATTCGCTAATCTTTAGTGTTGTGCACTTCTGTTCTTTTCTGTGGTTGTATTATGTGGTAGTGTTGTGTGGGTGTGTTGTGTTGTGTTGTGTGGTTCTGCATTTGTGCAGTTGTGGTTGTGTTGTGTGGTTGTGTGTGTTTTATTGTGTAGTTGTGTTGTATTGTGTTGTTGCATTATTTTGTGTGTTTGGTTTGTGTGGTTGTGTTGTTTAGTTCTGTTGTGTAGTTGTCTTGTGTTGTTGTGTGGTTGTGAAGTTGTGTTGTGTGGTTTTGTTGTTTTGTGTTGTGTGGTTTTTGGTGTCGTGGTGTTATATTGTGTGTTGTGTGGTTGTGTAGTTCTCCTGGTTGTGTTGTTGTGTTGGGTGGATGTGTGGTCATGTTGTGTGGTTAATTTGTGTAGTTTTGTTGTGTTGAGCTGTGTGGTTGTGTTCTGTGGTTGTTTTGTAGTTCTGTTGTGTAGTTGTGTTGTGTGGTTGTGTTGTGGGGTTTTGTTGTTTTGTGTTGTTGTGTTGTGTGGTTGTGTAGTTTTTTGTGTGATTGTGTTATGTTGTGTGATTGTGGTGTGTGGTTGTATTGCATCCTTATTCCCTTCATTGCATCCTGATTCCTTTAGAGTAATAACAAAATGGAGTTAATGAAGAAATGTATTATTTCGAATCGAGTCAAAATTCAAATTCAGTCCAAATCTAACTGTTCATATATTTTGGTACGAATTAAGATTTGTCCAATTCGCTCTTATATTGTGTTGCGTGGTTCTGTTGCTGTGTGTTGTGTGGAGGTGTAGTTGTGTAGTGTTGTGCGTTGGTGTTTCGTGGTTCTGTTGTTGTGTTGCGTGGATGTGTTGTGTGGTCATGTTGTTAGGTTAATTTGTGTGGTTTTGTTATGTTGAGTAGCGTGGTTGTGTTTTGTGGTTGTTTTGTAGTTTTATTGTGTGGTTGTGGTTTGTGGTTGTCTTCTGCGTTTGTGTTGTGTTGCATGCTGATTCCCCTCTTCGCATCCTGATTCCTTTGGAGTAATAACAAAATGGAGTCATTATTTCGAATCAAGACGAAATTCGGATTTGGTCCAAATTAAATTGTTCACCTGTAATATGTTTAATAAAGTATGGAGATTCACAAGACGTTTATTAGGGATTAAGGGTAGTATGCACTACACACTAATGTGGGGTAATGGAAATTTTCCAGAAATGTTGAAACTAAAGGAATATGTTAACTGGGAAAGAAATGGGGTTATTAGAGTTAAAGATTTTGTGATAGAAAGCACGTTAAAAGAGTGGAAAACATTTAATAGGGAATTTAGTATTAGTCAGAGCGATTACTTTTCATACTTACAAATCAAAAGCGCTTTTGAGAAGGAGAAGAACAACCCTAGATGGGCAATAAATAGACATGAGTTAATTGACTATATGTTTGGGCTTCGGTCCGCCACGACAAAGGTATTAGGTAACTTATTTAAGGGTCTAGTTAGATTTTCCGTTGAAAAATTTCCTCCAAAGAGTAGGAATAAATGGAAGCAAGTAGTAGGTCAGATCGATGGAGAAGAATGGAGGGAAGTATTTATAAATATTTCCCAATCATCTCTCAACATGAACCATAAAACTTCTATGATAAAGCTGATACATAGGATCCCATATACGCCGGGGTTTTTGTATAAGATAGGAAAAAGATTTGACTCTAAATGTCCCAAATGTAATATGGAAGGTGCGGATTTGTCACACATGGTGTGGAGCTTCCCAAAACTGCTTTCTTTTTGGACAGGGGTATACAAGATGGTAGAAACGAAATTGGGTACTAAGATAAACTTTGATATTAAAACTGCCATTCTAGGGATAGGACTTAGGGTGCAGTGTAAGAACAGTGTTCTGATAAAGGCTTTCGGATTAGCTAGAATAATTATTCTTAGGAGATGGTTTGCTCCCCAGGGCCCATGTTGGGTTGAGTGGCAGAGGGAAGTTCAACAAATGAGAAGATTTGAAGCTATTTACTATCAGGGAAAAAAGATAGGCCAAAAAGTTGAAAACAAGTGGAAGAAATGGGATGAGGCATCCTAGCTGGTAGTGGGTGCGGGGATAGGGGTGTGGGTGGGATTATTTATATTGTGTAAAGTGAATTTTGAAATGCATTATTGTAATTTTGTAATTTTAAATAAAAAAAATTGCTCACGAAATTGAGAAGGAACTCGGATTTATCGGATTCGCTAATCTTTAGTGTTCTGCAGTTCTGTTCTTTTCTGTGGTTGTGTTATGTGGTAGTGTTGTGTGGGTGTGTTGTGTTGTGTGGTTCTGTTGTTGTGTGGTTGTGGTTGTGCTTGTGTTTTGTGGTTATTTTGTGTTGTTGTGTTGTGGTTGTGTCGTGTTCTTGTGTTGAGTGGTTATGTTGTGTTAGTGTAGTTGTGTGGTTGTGTGTGTTTTATTGTGTGGTTGTGTTGTTTAGTTCTGTTGTGTTGTTGTGTTATTAGAGTAATAACAAAATGGAATTAATGAAGAAATTTGTTATTTCGAATCGAGTAAAAATTCTGTCCAAAGCAAATTGTTCACATATTTTAGTTGATTTCGGATTTGTCCGATTCGCTCTTCTCTTGTGTTGTGTGGTTTTGTTGCTGTGTGCTGTTTAGTTGTGTGGTTGTGTTGTGTGGTTGTGTAGTGGTGAAGAGTTGTGTTGGTGTTTCGTGGTTGTGTTGTTGTGTTGGGTGGATTTGTGGTGATGTGTGGTTAATTTGTGTGGTTTTGTTGTGTTGAGTTGTGTGGTTGTGTCTTGTGGTTGTTTTGTAGTTTTGTTGTGTTGTGTTGTTGGTTGTGTTGTTTTGTACTTGTGTTTTGTCTTTGTTGCGTGGTTGTGTTGTCGTTGTGTTGTGGTGTGTGGTTGTGTTCTGTGTTTGTGTTGTGTTGCATACTGATTCCCCTCATCACATCCTGATTGCTTTAGAGTAAAATGTGGTGGGTGGATGTGTGGTGATGTTGTTTGGTTAATTTGTTTGGTCTTGTTGTGTTGAGTTGTGTAGTTGTGTTTTGTGGTTGTTTTGTAGTTTTGTTGTGTGGTTGTGTTGTGGTGTGTGTGGTTGTCTTCTGTGTTTGTGTTGTGTTGCATTCTGATTCCCCTCATCGCATTCTGATTCCTTTAGAGTAATAACAAAATGGAGTCATTATTTTGAATCAATACTAAATTCGGATTCGGTCCAAATGGAATTGTTCACCAAATTCAGAACGAACTCGTATTTGTCCAATTCACTCATCCTTAGTGTTGTGCAGTTCTGTTCTTTTCTGTAGTTGTGTTATGTGGTAGTGTTGTGTGGGTGTGTTGTGTTGTGTAGTTCTGTTGTTGTGTTGTGTGGTTTTGTTGGGTGGTTGTGTTTTGTGGTTGTGTTGTGTGGTTGTGCAGTTGTGTAGTGTTGTGCTTTGGTGTTTCGTGGTTGTGTTGTGTTTGGTGGATGTGTGGTGATGTTGTGTGGTTAAGTTGTGTGGTTTTGTTGTATTGAGTTGTGTGGTTGTGTTTTGTGGTTGTTTTGTAGTTTTATTGTGTGATTGTGGTGTGTGGTTGTGTTGTATTGCATTCTTATTACCTTCATCGCATCCTAATTCCATTAGAGTAATAACAAAGTGGAGTTGTGTTGTGTGGTTGTGTTTTGAATTGTTGTGTTGTGTTGTTGTCTTGTGTGGTTGTGCAGTTGTGTGGTTGTGTTGTTTTGTGTTGTGTTGTGGAGTTGTAAGGTTGTTTTGTGTGTTGGGTGGATGTGTTGTGTGATCATGTAGTGTGGTCGTATGATTTTGTTGTGTTGAGTTGTGTGGTTGTGTTTCGTGATTGTTTTGTAGTTTTGTTGTGTGGTTGTGTTGTGGTGTGTTGTTTTGTTCTGTGGTTGTATTGTTTTGCATCCTGGTTCCCTTCATCGCATCCTGATTCCTTTAGAGAATGAAGAAATTCATTATTTCGAATCGAGTCGAAATTCAAATTCGGTCCAAATCTAGTTGTTCATATAATTCGGTAGGAATTCTGAGTCGTCCTATCTGCTCTTGTTTTGTATGGTTCTGTTACTTTATGTTGAGTGTTTGTGTTGCGTGGTTTTGTCGTGTTATGTGGTAGTGTCGTGTTGTTGTGTTGTGTGGTTTTGTGGTTGTGCTGTAATGTTGTGTTTGTGTAGTTGTGTTGTGTACTGTGGTTGTGTTGTGTTTTTTGTGTGGTTTTCTTGTGTTGAGTTGTGTTGTGCTGTCTAGTTGTGTTGAGTGATTGTTTTGTATGCTTGTGTTATGTGGTTTTGTTGTGTTTTTGTCTTGTGTTGTTGTGTGGTTGTGTTTTGTGGTGCTGTGGTGTGTGGTTGTGCTTGTGTGGTTGTTTTGTAGTTTTGTTGTGTGGTTGTGTTGTGGTTGTGTTGTGGTGTGTGTGTGGTTGTGTTGTGTTGTTGTGTGATTTTGTTGTGTTTTTTTGTGTTGTTGTGTGATTTTGTCATTTTTTGTAAGGTTGTGTTATGTTGGGTTTTTGTGCTGTGTGTTGTGCAGTGTGTTGTGTAGTTCTGTTGTGTTGTGTGGTTGTGGTTGTGTTGTTTAGTGCTGTGTGTTGGAGTTTCGTGGTTGTGTTGTTGCGTTGGGTGGATGTGTGGTCATGTTGTGTGGTTAATTTGTGTGGTTTTGTTGTGTTGAGTTGTGTGGTTGCGTTGTTGTGTTGTTTAGTTCTGTTGTGTAATTGTGTTGTGTTGTGTTGTTTTGTTTTGTTGTTTTGTGTTTTTGTGTGGTGTCTTTTATTGCGTGGTTGTGTTGTGTGGTTGTGTCGTTTTTTGTGTCGTTGTGTTGTGTGGTTGTATTGTGTAGTTCTGTTGTGTAGTTGTGTTGTGTGGTTGTGTGGTTGTGTAGTGTGTTGGTGTTGTGTTGGATTGTGTTGGGTGGATGTATGGTCATGTTGTGTGGTTAATTTGTGTGGTTTTGTTGTGTTGAGTTGTGTGGTTGTGTTTTGTGTCTTTTTTTGTAGTTTTGTTGTTTGGTTGTATTGTTTAGTTCTGTGGTGTAGTTGTGATGTGTTGTTGGTTGTGTGGTTGTGTAGTTGTGTTGTGTGGTTTTGTTGTGTGGTTTTGTTCTCTTGGGTTGTGTGGTTGTGTCGTTTTATTGTGTGGTTGTGTTGTTTGTGTTGTTTTATATATTGGTGTGTTGTGTGGTTGTGTAGTTTTTTGTGTGGTGTGTTATGTTGTGTGTTTGTGTTGTGTAGTTCAGTTGTGTAGTTGTGTTGTGTGGTTGTGTTGTGTAGTTGTGTAGTGTTGTGTGTTGGTGTTTTGTGGTTATGTTGTTGTGTTGGGTGGATGTGTGGTCATGTTGTGTGGTTTATTTGTGTGGTTTTGTTGTGTTGGGTTATGTGGTTGTTTTTTAGTTTTGTTGTGTGGTTGTGTTGTTTAGCTCTGATGTGCCGTGTTGTGTGGTTGTGTATTTGTGTGGTTTTGTTGATTTGTGTTTTTGTGTTGTGTGGTTGTGTCATTTTATTGAGTGGTTGTGTTGTGTGGTTGTGTTGTGTGGTTGTGAGTTGGTGTTTCTTGATTGTGTTGGGTGATGTGTGGTCATGTTGTGTGTTTAATTTGTGTGGTTTTGTTGTGTTGAGTTGTGTGCTTGTGTTTTGTGTTTTTATTGGTAGTTTTGTTGTGTAGTTGTTTTGTTTAGTTCTGTTGTGTAGTTGTGCTGTGTTGTTGATTGTGTAGTTGTGTTGTGTGGTTTTGTTGTGTAGTTTTGTTCTCTTGGGTTGTGTGGTTGTGTCGTTTTATTGTGTGGTTGTGTTGTTTGTGTTGTTTTCTGTATTGGTGTGTTGTGTGGTTGTGTAGTTTTTTTGTGAGGTGTGTTATGTTGTGTGTTTGTGTTGTGTTGTGTAGTTCAGTTGTGTAGTTGTGTTGTGTGGTTGTGTTGTGTAGTTGCGTAGTGTTGTGTGATGGGGTTTTGTGGTTGTGTTGTTGTGTTGGCTGGATGTGTGGTCATGTTGTGTGGTTAATTTGTGTGGTTTTGTTGTGTTGGGTTATATGGTTGTTTTGTAGTTTTGTTGTGTGGTTGTGTTGTTTAGTTCTGATGTTTTGTGTTGTATGGTTGTGTATTTGTGTGGTTTTGTTGTTTAGTGTTTTTGTGTTGTGTCGTTTTATTGTGTGGTTGTGTTGTGTGTTGTATGTTGTGTTGTGTTGTGTGGTTATGAGTTGGTGTTTCGTGGTTGTGTTGTTGTGTTGGTTGGATGTGTGGTAATGTTGTGTGGTTAATTTGTGTGGTTTTGTTGAGTTGAGTTGTGTCATTGTGTTGTTTTGTTGTTTAGTTCTGTTGTATAATTGTGTTGTGTTGTGTTGTGTTGTGAGGTTTTGTTTTTTGTGTTGTGTGGTTGTGTCGTTTTATTGCGTGATTGTGTTTTTGTTTCGTTTTTTGTGCTGTTGTGGTGTATGGATGTGAAGTTGTGTAGTGTTGTGTTTTGTGATTGTGTTGTTGTGTTGGGTGGATGTGTGGTCATGTTGTATGGTTAATTTGTGTGGTTTTGTTATGTTGAGTTGTGGTTGTGTCGTAGTTTTGTTTGTGTGGTTGTGGTGTGTGGTTGTGTCGTATTGCATCCTTATTCCCTTCATTGCATCCTGAATCCTTTGGAGTAAAACAAAATGGAGTTAATGAAGAAATTTGTTATTTCGAATCGAGTCAAAATTCGGTCCAAATCGAATTGTTCATATATTTAAGTTGAATTCGGATTTGTCAGATTCGCTCTTCTCTTGTGGTGTGCTGTTCTGTTGCTGTGTGTGGTTGTGTTGGTGTTTCGTGGTTTTGTTGTTGCGTTGGGTGGATTTGTGGTCATGTTGTGTGGTTAATTTGTGTGGTTTTGTTGTGTTGGATTATGTGGTTGTTTTGTAGTTTTGTTGTGTGGTTGTGTTGTTTAGTTCTGATGTGTTGTGTTGTATGGTTGTGTATTTGTGTGGTTTTGTTGTTTTGTATTTTTGTGTTGTATCGTTTTATTGTGTGGTTGTGTTGTGTGTTGTGTTGTGTAGTTGTGTTGTGTGGTTGTGAGTTGGTGTTTCGTAGTTGTGTTGTTGTGTTGGGTGGATGTGTGGTAATGTTGTGTGGCTAATTTGTGTGGTTTTGTTGTGTTGAGTTGTGTGGTTGTGTCGTTGTATTGTGTTGTTCTGTTGTGTTGTTGTGTTGTGTGGTTTGTTTTTTTTGTGTTGTTGTGTTGTGTGGTTGTGTCATTTTATTGCGTGGTTGTGTTGTGTTGTTGTGTAGTTTTTTGTGTTGTATGGATGTGAAGTTGTGTAGTGTTGTGTTTTGTGATTGTGTTGTTGTGTTGGGTGGATGTGTGGTCATGTTGTATGGTTAATTTGTGTGGTTTTGTTATGTTGAGTGGCGTGGTTGTGTTTTGTGGTTGTGTTGTAGTTTTGTTTGTGTGGTTGTGGAGTGTGGTTGTGTTGTTTTGCATCCTCATTCCCTTCATTGCATCCTGATTCCTTTGGAGTAAAATAACATGGAGTTAATGAAGAAACTTGTTATTTCGAATCGAGTCCAAATTCGGTCCAAATCGAATTGTTCATATATTTTAGTTGAATTCGGATTTGTCCGATTCGCTCTTCTCTTGTGTTGTGTGGTTCTGTTGCTGTGAGTTGTTAAGTTGTGTTGTGTGGTTGTGTATTTGTGCGGTTTTGTTGATTTGTGTTTTTGTGTTGTGTGGTTGTGTCATTTTATTGTGTGGTTGTGTTGTGTGTTGTGTGGTTGTGTAGTTGTGTTGTGTGGTTGTGAGTTGGTGTTTCGTGGTTGTGCTGGCTGATGTGTGGTCATGTTGTGTGTTTAATTTGTGTGGTTTTGTTGTGTTGAGTTGTGTGGTTGTGCTTTTTTTGTAGTTTTGTTGTGTGGTTGTGTTGTTTAGTTCTGTTGTGTAGTTGTGCTGTGTTTTTGGTTGTGTAGTTGTATTGTGTGGTTTTGTTCTCTTGGGTTGTGTGGTTGTGTCGTTTTATTGTGTGGTTGTGTTGTTTGTGTTGTTTTTTGTATTGGTGTGTTGTGTGGTTGTGTAGTTTTATTGTGGGGTGTGTTATGTTGTGTGTTTGTGTTGTGTGATTGTGTTGTTTAGTTCAGTTGTGTAGTTGTGTTGTGTGGTTGTGTTGTGTAATTGCGTAGTGTTGTGTGTGGGTGTTTTGTGGTTGTGTTGTTGTGTTAGCTGGATGTGTGGTCATGTTGTGTGGTTAATTTGTGTGGTTTTGTTGTGTTGTTGGGTTATGTGGTTGTTTTGTAGTTTTGTTGTGTGGTTGTGTTGTTTAGTTCTGATGTGTTGTGTTGTATGGTTGTGTATTTGTGTGGTTTTGTTGTTTTGTATTTTTTGTGTTGTGTCGTTTTATTGTGTGGTTGTGTTGTGTTGTGTAGTTGTGTTGTGTGGTTGTGAGTTGGTGTTTCGTGTTTGTGTTCTTGTGTTTGGTGGATGTGTGGTAATATTGTGTGGTTAATTTGTGTGGGTTTGTTGTGTTGAGTTGTGTGGTTGTGTTGTGTTGTTTAGTTCTGTTGTGTTGTTGTGTTGTGTGGTTTGGTTTTTCTGTGTTGTTCTGTTGTGTGGTTGTGTCGTTTTATTGCGTGGTTGTGTTGTGTTGTTGTGTCGTTTTTTGTGTTGTTGTGTTTTTATGGATGTGAAGTTGGGTAGTGTTGTGTTTTGTGATTGTGTTGTTGTGTTGGGTGAATGTGTGGTCATGTTGTATGGTTAATTTGTGTGGTTTTGTTATGTTGAGTGGTGTGGTTGTGTTTTGTAATTGTGTTGTAGTTTTGTTTGTGTGGTTGTGGTGTGTGGTTGTGTCGTATTGCATCCTTATTCCCTTCATTGCATCCTGATTCCTTTGGAGTAAAACAAAATGGAGTTAATGAAGAAATTTGTTATTTCGAATCGAGTCAAAATTCAATCCAAATCGAATTGTTCATATATTTTAGTTGAATCCGGATTTGTCCGATTCGCTCTTCTCTTGTGTTGTGTGGTTCTGTTGTTGAGTGTTGTTTAGTTGTGTTGTGTGGTTGTGTATTTGTCTGATTTTGTTGATTTGTGTTTTTGTGTTGTGTGGTTGTGTCATTTTATTGAGTGGTTGTGTTGTGTGGTTGTGAGTTGGTGTTTCTTGGTTGTGTTGGGTGATGTGTGGTCATGTTGTGTGGTTAATTTGTGTGGTTTTGTTGTGTTGAGTTGTGTGGTTTGTGTTTTGTGTTTTTTTTTGTAGTTTTGTTGTGTGGTTGCGTTGTTTAGTTCTGTTGTGTAGTTGTGCTGTGTTGTTGGTTGTGTAGTTTTGTTGTGTGATTTTGTTCTCTTGGGTTGTGTGGTTGTGTAATTTTATTGTGTGGTTGTGTTGTTTGTGTTGTTTTTTGTATTGGTGTGTTGTGTGGTTGTGTAGTTTTTTTGTGTGGTGTGTTTGTGTTGTGTGGCTGTGTTGTGTAGTTCAGTTGTGTAGTTGTGTTGTGTAGTTGCGTAGTGTTGTGTGTTGGTGTTTTGTGGTTGTGTTGTTGTGTTGGCTGGATGTGTGGTCATGTCCGATTCGCTCTTCTCTTGTGGTATGTGGTTCTGTTGTCTTGCGTG
This sequence comes from Hyla sarda, assembly GCF_029499605.1. Classification (NCBI taxonomy): domain Eukaryota; kingdom Metazoa; phylum Chordata; class Amphibia; order Anura; family Hylidae; genus Hyla; species Hyla sarda. Next base: position 148,157,042 of record NC_079194.1, read on the forward strand.
GTTATGTTGTGTGGTTGTGTAGTTGAGAAGAGTTGTGTTGGTGTTTCGTGGTTGTGTTGTTGTGTTGGGTGGATTTGTGGTCATATTGTGTGGTTAATTTGTGTGGTTTTGTTGTTTTGTGTTTTTGTGCTGTGTGGTTGTGTCTTTTATTGCGTGGTTGTGTTGTGTGGTTGTGTCGTTTTTTGTGTGGTTGTATTGTGTAGTTCTGTTGTGTGTTTGTGTTGTGTGGTTGAGTAGTGTTGTGTGTTGGTGTTGTGTTGAATTGTGTTGGGTGGATGTGTGGTCATGTGTGGTTAATTTGTGTGGTTTTGTTGTGTTGAGTTGTGTGGTTGTGTTGTTGTGTTGGCTGGATGTGTGGTCATGTTGTGTGGTTAATTTGTGTGGTTTTGTTATGTTGGGTTATGTGGTTGTTTTGTAGTTTTGTTGTGTGGTTGTGTTGTTTAGTTCTGATGTGTTGTGTAGTTTTGTTGTTTTGTGTTTTTGTGTTGTGTCATTTTATTGTGTGGTTGTGTTGTGTAGTGTTGTTGTGTTGGGTGGATGTGTGGTAATGTTGTGTGGTTAATTTGTGTGGTTTTGTTGTGTTGAGTTGTGTAGTTGTGTTGTTGTGTTGTTCTAGTTCTAGTTCTGTTGTGTAATTGTGTTGTGTTGTTGTGTGGTTTCGTTTTTTTGTGTTGTGTAGAGTTGTGTTTTGTGATTGTGTTGTTGTGTTGGGTGGATGTGTGGTCATGTTGTATGGTTAATTTGTGTGGTTTTGTTATGTTGAGTGGTGTGGTTGTGGTTGTGTTGTAGTTTTGTTTGTGTGGTTGTGGTGTGTGGTTGTGTCATATTGCATCCTTATTCCCTTCATTGCATCCCGATTCCTTTGGAGTAAAACAAAATGGAGTTAATGAAGAAATTTGTTATTTCGAATCGAGTCCAAATTCGGTCCAAATCGAATTGTTCATATATTTTAGTTGAATTCGGATGTGTCCGATTCGCTCTTCTCTTGTGTTGTGTGGTTCTGTTGCTGTGTGTTGTTTAGTTGTGTTGTGTGGTTGTGTATTTGTGTAGTTTTGTTGATTTGTGTTTTTGTGTTGTGTGGTTGTGTCATTTTATTATGTGGTTGTGTTGTGTGTTGTGTGGTTGTGTAGTTGGGTTGTGTGGTTATGAGTTGGTGTTTCGTGGTTGTGTTGGGTGATGTGTGGTCATGTTGTGTGGTTAATTTGTGTTTTTTTTACTTGTGTGGTTGTGTAGTTGTGTTGTTTAGTTCTGTTGTGTTATTGTTTTGTGTTTTTTGTTGTGTGGTTTTGTTGTTTTTGTGTTGTGTGGTTGTGTCTTTTATTGCGTGGTTGTGTTGTGTGGTTGTGTCATTTTTTGTGTGGTTGTGTTGTATGGTTGTATTGTGTAGTTCTGTTGTGTAGTTGTGTTGTGTGGTTGTGTAGTGTCGTGTGTTGGTGTTGTGTTGGATTGTGTTGGGTGGATGTGTGGTCTTGTTGTGTGGTTGATTTGTGTGGTTTTGTTGTGTTGAGCTGTGTGGTTGTGTTTTGTGTCTTTTTTTGTAGTTTTGTTGTGTGGTTGTGTTGTTAAGTTCTGTTGTGTTGTTGGTTGTGTGGTTGTGTAGTTGTGTTGTGTGGTTTTTTGTGTGGTTTTGTTTTTTTGGGTTATGTGGTTGTGTCGTTTTATTGTGTGGTTGTGTTGTTTGTGTTGTTTTTTGTATTAGTGTGTTGTGTGGTTGTGTAGTTTTTGTGTGTGGTGTGTTATGTTGTGTGTTTGTGTTGTGTGGTTGTGCTGTGTAGTTCAGTTGTGTAGTTGTGTTGTGTAGTTGTGTAGTGTTGTGTGTTGGTGTTTTGTGGTTGTGTTGTTGTGTTGACTGGATGTGTGATCATGTTGTGTGGTTAATTTGTGTGGTTCTGTTGTGTTGGGTTATGTAGTTGTTTTGTAGTTTTGTTGTGTGGTTTAGTTCTGATGTGTTGGGTGGTTTTGTTGTTTTGTGTTTTTGTGTTGTGTCATTTTATTGTGTGGTTGTGTTGTGTGTTGTGTAGTGTGTTGGTGTTGTGTTGGATTGTGTTGGGTGGATGTGTGGTCATGTTGTGTGGTTCATGTGTGTGGTTTTGTTGTGTTGAGTTATGTGGTCGTGCTTTATGTCTTTTTTTGTAGTTTTGTTGTGTGGTTGTGTTGTTTGGTTCTGTTGTGTAATTGTGTTGTGTTGTTGGTTGTGTGGTTGTGTAGTTGTGTGTGTAGTTGTGTGGTTTTGTTCTCTTGGGTTGTGTGGTTGTGTCGTTTTATTGTGCGGTGTTGTTGTTTGTGTTGTTTTTTGTATTGGTGTGTTGTGTGGTTGTGTAGTTTTTTTGTGTGGTGTGTTATGTTGTGTGTTTGTGTTGTGTAGTTCAGTTGTGTATTGTGTGGTTGTCTTGTGGTGTGTTGTTGTGTTCTGTGGTTGTATTGTTTTGCATCCTGGTTCCCTTCAGTGTTGTGCGTAGTGTTGGGTGTTGGTGTTTTGTGGTTATGTTGTTGTGTTGGGTGGATGTGTGGTCATGTTGTGTAGTTAATTTGTGTGGTTTTGTTATGTGGTTGTTTTTTAGTTTTGTTGTGTGGTTGTGTTGTTTAGTTCTGATGTGTTCTGTTGTGTGGTTGTGTATTTGTGTGGTTTTGTTGATTTGTGTTTTTGTGTTGTGTGGTTGTGTCATTTTATAGTGTGGTTGTGTTGTGTGGTTGTGTTGTGTAGTTGTGTTGTGTGGTTGTGAGTTGGTTTTTTGTGGTTGTGTTGGGTGATGTGTGGCCATGTTGTGTGTTTAATTTGTGTGGTTTTGTTGTGTTGAGTTGTGTGGTTGTGTTTAGTGTTTTTTTTGTAGGTTTGTTGTGTGGTTGTGTTGTTTAGTTCTGTTGTGTAGTTGTGCTGTGTTGTTGGTTGTGTAGTTGCGTTGTGTGGTTTTGTTGTGTGTTTTTTTTCTCTTGGGTTGTGTGGTTGTGTTGTTTTATTGTGTGGTTGTGTTGTTTGTGTTGATTTTTGTATTGGTGTGTTGTGTGGTTGTGTAGTTTTTTTGTGTGGTGTGTTATGTTGTGTGTTTGGGTTGTGTTGTGTACTTCAGTTGTGTAGTTTTGTTGTGTGGTTGTGTTGTGTAGTTGCATAGTGTTGTGTGGTGCTTTGTGGTTGGGTTGTTGTATTGGCTGGATGTGTGGTCATGTTGTGTGGTTAATTTGTGTGGTTTTGTTGTGTTGGGTTATGTGGTTGTTTCGTTGTGTGGTTGTGTTGTTTAGTTCTGATGTGTTTTGTTGTGTGGTTGTGTATTTGTGTGGTTTTGTTGTTTTGTGTTTTTGTGTTGTGTCGTTTTATTGTGTGTTGTGTTGTGTAGTTCTGTTGTGTGGTTGTGAGTTGGTTTTTCGTGATTGTATTGTTGTGTTGGGTGGATGTGTGGTAATGTTATGTGGTTAATTTGTGTGGTTTTGTTGTGTTGTGTTGTTGTGTTGTTGTGTTGTTGTGTTGTTTAGTTCTGTTATGTAATTGTGTTGTGTGGTTTTGTTTTTTTGTGTTGTTGTGTTGTGTGGTTGTGTGGTTTTATTGCGTGGTTGTGTTGTGTTGTTGTGTCGTTTTTTGTGTTGTTGTGTTGTATGGATGTGAAGTGTTGTGTTTTGTGATTGTGTTGTAGTTTTGTTTGTGTGGTTGTGGTGTGTGGTTGTGTCGGATTGCATCCTTATTCCCTTTATTGCATCCTGATTCCTTTGGAGTAAAACAAAATGGAGTTAATGAAGAAATTTGTTATTTCGAATCGAGTAAAAATCGAATCGTTCATATATTTTAGTTGAATTCGGATTTGTCCGATTCGCTCTTCTCTTGTGTTGTGTGGTTCTGTTGCTGTGTGTTGTTTAGTTGTGTTGTGTTGTGTGGTTGTGTAGTTGTGAAGAGTTGTGTTGGTGTTTCGTGGTTGTGTTGTTGTGTTGGGGGGATTTGTGGTGATGATATGTGGTTTATTTGTGTGGTTTTTTTGTGTTGAGTTGTGTGGTTGTGTTTTGTGGTTGTTTTGTGTTTTGTTGTGTGGTTTTGTTGGTTAGTTGTGTTGAGTAGTGGTGTTGTGTTGTTGATTGAGTTGTTTTGTACTTGTGTTTTGTCTTTGCTGCGTGGTTGTGTTGTCGCTGTGTTGTGGTGTGTGGTGTGTGGTTTGTCCGATTCGCTCGTCTTTAGTGTTGTGCAGTTCTGTTCTTTTCTGTAGTTCTTTTCTGTGGTAGTGTTGTGTGGGTGTGTTGTGTTGTTTGGTTCTGTTGTTGTGTTGTGTGGTTTTGTTGTGTGGTTGTGTTGTGTGGTTGTGCAGTTGTGTAGAGTTGTGCGTTGGTGTTTCGTGGTTGTGTTGTGTTTGGTGGATGTGTGGTGATGTTGTGTGGTTAAGTTGTGTGGTTTTGTTGTATTGAGTTGTGTGGTTGCGTTTTGTGGTTGTTTTGTAGTTTTATTGTGTGGTTGTGGTGTGTGGTTGTGTTGCATAGTTGTATTGCATTCTTATTACCTTCATCGCATCCTAATTCCTTTAGAGTAATAACAAAAAGTGTGTGGTTGTGTTTTGAATTGTTGTGTTGTGTTGTGTGGTTGTCTTGTGTGTTTGTGTAGTTGTGTTGTGTTGTGTGGTTGTGTTGTTTTGTGTTGTGATGTGGGGTTGTGTGGTTGTTTTGTGTGTTGGGTGGATGTGTTGTGTGATGTAGTGTGGTTGTATGATTTTGTTGTGTTGAGTTGTGTGGTTGTGTTTTGTGGTTGTTTTGTAGTTTTGTTGTGTGGTTGTGTTGTGGTGTGTTGTTGTGTTCTATGGTTGTATTGTTTTGCATCCTAGTTCCCTTCATCGCATCCTGATTCCTTTAGAGAATGAAGAAATTTATTATTTCGAATCGAGTCGAAATTCGAATTCGGTCCAAATCTAGTTGTTCATATAATTCGGTAGGAATTCTGAGTCGTCCTATTCGCTCTTGTTTTGTATGGTTCTGTTACTTTATGTTGAGTGTTTGTGTTGTGTGGTTTTATCGTGTTATGTGGTAGTGTTGTGTTGTTGTGTTGTGAGGTTTTGTGGTTGTGTTGTGTTGTTGTGTTTGTGTAGTTGTGTTGTGTTCTGTGGTTGTGTTGTGTTTTTTGTGTGGTTTTCTTGTGTTGAGTTGTGTTGTGCTGTCTAGTTGTGTTGAGTGGTTGTTTTGTATGCTTGTGTTATGTGGTTTTGTTGTGTTGTTGTCTTTTGTTGTTGTGTTTGTGTTAAGAAGTTGTGTTGTTGTGTTGTGTTGTTGTGTGGTTGTGTTTTGTGGTGCTGTGGTGTGTGTGGTTGTGCTTGTGTGGTTGTTTTGTAGTTTTGTTGTGTGGTTGTGTTGTGGTTGTGGTGTGTGTGTGTGTGTGGTTGTGTTGTTGTGTTGTTGTGTGATTTTGTTGTGTGTTTTTTTGTGTTGTGTGGTTTTGTCATTTTTTGTGAGGTTGTGTTATGTTGGGTGTTTGTGTTGTGTGTTGTGCAGTGTGTTGTGTAGTTCTGTTGTGTTGTGTGGTTGCGGTTGTGTAGTGTTGTGTGTTGGTGTTTCGTGGTTGTGTGGTTGCGTTGGGTGGATGAGTGGTCATGTTGTGTGGTTAATTTGTGGGGTTTTGTTGTGTTGAGTTGTGTGGTTGTGTTTTTGTGTTGTTTAGTTCTGTTGTGTTGTTGTGTTGTATTGTTTGGTTGTTTTGTGTAATTGTGTTGTGTTGTTGTGTTGTGTTGCTTTGTTGTTTTGTATTGTGTGGTTGTGTCTTTTATTGCATGGTTCTGTTGTGTGGTTGTGTCGTTTTTTGTGTGGTTGTATTGTGTAGTTCTGTTGTGTAGTTGTGTTGTGTGGTTGTGCAGTGTTGTGTGTTGGTATTGTGTTGGATTGTGTTGGGTGGATGTGTGGTCATGTTGTGTTGTTAATTTGTGTGGTTTTTTTGTGTTGAGTTGTGTGGTTATGTTTTGTGTCTTTTTTTATAGATTTGTTGTGTTGTTTAGTTCTGTTGTGTAGTTGTGTTGTGTTGTTGGTTGTGTGGTTGTGTAGTTGTGTAGTGTGGTTTTGTTGTGGGGTTTGGTTCTCTTAGGTTGTGTGGTTGTATCGTTTTATTGTGTGGTTGTGTTGTTTGTCTTGTTATTATATTGGTGTGTTGTGTGGTTGTGTAGTTTTTTGTGTGGTGTGTTATGTTGTGTAGTTGTGTTATGTGGTTGTGTTGTTTAGTTCGGATGTGTTGTGTATTTGTGTGGGTTTGTTGTTTTGTGTTTTTGTGTTGTGTGGTTGTGTTGTGTGTTGTGTGGTTGTGTTGTGTAGTTGTGTTGTGTGGTTGTGAGTTGGTGTTTCATGGTTGTGTTGGGTGATGTGTGGTCATGTTGTGTTGTTAATTTGTGTGGTTTTGTTGTGTTGAGTTGTGTGGTTGTGTTTTGTGTCTTTTTTTTTGTAGTTTTGTTGTGTGGTTGTGTTGTTTAGTTCTGTTGTGTAGTTGTGTGGTGTTGTTGGTTGTGTGATTGTGTAGTTGTGTAGTGTGGTTTTGTTGTGGGGTTTTGTTCTCTTAGGTTTTGTGGTTGTGTCGTTTTATTGTGTGGTTGTGTTGTTTGTCTTGTTTTTGTATTGGTGTGTTGTTTAGTTGTGTAGTTTTTTGTGTGGTGTGTTATGTTGTGTGTTTGTGTTGTGTAGTTCAGTTGTGTAGTTGTGTTGTGTGGTTGTGTAGTGGCGTAGTGTTGTGTGTTGGGGTTTTATGGTTATGTTGTTGTGTTGGGTGGTTGCATGGTCGTGTTGTGTGGTTAATTTGTGTGGTTTTGTTGTGTTGGGTTATGTGGTTGTTTTGTAGTTTTGTTGTGTTGTTTAGTTCTGATGTGTTGTGTGGTTGTGTATTTGTGTGGTTTTGTTGATTTGTGTTTTTGTGTTGTGTGGTTGTGTCATTTTATTGCATGGTTGTGTTGTGTGGTTGTGTTGTGTAGTTGTATTGTGTGGTTGCGAGTTGGTGTTTTGTGGTTGTGTTGATTGATGTGTGGTCATGTAGTGTGGTTAATTTGTGTGGTTTTGTTGTGTTGAGTTGTGTGGTTGTGTTTTGTGTTTTTTTTTGTAGTTTTGTTGTGTTGTTTAGTTCTGTTGTGTAGTTGTGCTGTGTTGTTGGTTGTGCGGTTGTGTAGTTGTGTTGTGTGGTTTTGTTGTGTGGTTTTGTTCTCTTGGGTTGTGTGGTTGTGTCGTTTTATTGTGTGGTTGTGTTGTTTGTGTTATTTTTTGTATTGGTGTGTTGTGTAGTTTGTTTTTTGTGGTGTGTTATGTTGTGTGTTTGTGTTGTGTGGTTTTGTTGTGTAGTTCAGTTGTTTAGTTGTGTTGTATGGTTGTGTAGTTGTGTTGTTGTGTTGGGTTATGTGGTTGTTTTGTTGTGTGGTTGTGATGTTTAGTTCTGATGTGTTGTGTTGTATGGTTGTGTATTTGTGTGGTTTTGTTGTTTTGTGTTTTTGTGTTGTGTCGTTTTATTGTGTGGTTGTGTTTTGTGTTGTGTGTTGTGTAGTTGTGTTGTGTGGTTGTGAGTTGGTGTTTCGTGGTTGTGTTGTTGTGTTGGGTAGATGTGTGGTAATATTGTGTGGTTAATTTGTGTGGTTTTGTTGTGTTGAGTTGTGTGGTTGTGTTTTGTGGTTGTGTTGTAGTTTTGTTTGTGTGGTTGTGGTGTGTGGTTGTGTCATATTGCATCCTTATTCCCTTCATTGCACCCACCATTCGTTGTGTGGGTGTGTTGTGTTGTGTGGTTCTGTTGTTGTGTGGTTGTGGTTGTGCTTGTGTTTTGTGGTTATTTTGTGATGTTGTGTTGTGGTTGTGTGGTGTTCTTGTGTTGAGTGGTTATGTTGTTTTTGTTGTTGTGTGGTTGTGTGTGTTTTATTGTATAATTGTGTTGTTTAGTTCTGTTGTGTAGTTGTCTTGTGTTGTTGGGAAGTTGTATTGTGTGGTTTTGTTGTTTTGTGTTGTGTGGTTGTGTCGGTTTTTGTGTGGTTGTGTTGTATGGTTGTGTAGTTCTGTTGTTGTGTGGTTGTGTAGTTGTGTAGTGTTGTGTGTTGGTGTTTTGTGGTTGTGTTGTTGTGGGTGGATGTGTGGTCATGTTGTGTGGTTAAATTGTGTGGCTTTGTTGTGTTGAGTTGTTTGATTCTGTTTAGTGGTTGTTTTGTAATTTTGTTGTGTTGTTGTGTTGTTTAGTTCTGTCGTGTAGTTGTGTTGTGTGGTTGTGTGGTTTTGTTGTTTTGTGTTGTTGTGTTGAGTGGTTGTGTAATTTTATTGTGTGGTTTTGTTGTGTTGTTGTGTCGTTTTTTGTGTGGTTCTGTAATTTTTGTGTGGTTGTGCTATGTTGTGTGTTTGTGTTGTGAGTTGTGTGGTTGTGTGGTGTAGTTCTGTTGTGTTGTGTAGTTTTGTGTGTTGGTGTTTCGTGGTTGTGTTGTTGTGTTGGGTAGATGTGTGGTGATGTTGTGTGGTTAATTTGTGTGGTTTTGATTTGTTGTTGTGTTGGGTGGATGTGTTGTGTTGGTGTTTCGTGGTTGTGTTGTTGTGTTGGGTGGATGTGTGGTGATGTTGTTTGGTTAATTTGTGTGGTTTTGTTGTGTTGAGTTGTGTAGTTGTGTATTGTGGTTGTTTTGTAGTTTTGTTGTGTGGTTGTGCTGTGTGATTGTGTTGTGGTGTGTGTGGTTGTCTTCTGCGTTTGTGTTGTATTGCATACTGATTCCCCTCATCACATCCTGATTCCTTTAGAGTAATAAAAAAAAAGGAGTCATTATTTCGAATCGAGATGAAATTCGGATTCGGTCCAAATTGAATTGTTCTCAAAATTCAGTACGAAACTCGGATGTGTCTGATTCGCTCATATTTAGTGTTGTGCGGTTCTGTTCTTGTCTGTGGTTGTGTTATGTGGTAGTGTTGTGTATGTGTGTTGTGTTGTGTGGTTCTGTTGTTGTGTTGTGTGATGCTGTTGTGTTGTGTGGTTGTGCTTGTGTTTTGTGGTCATGTTGTCATGTTTGGTTGTGGTTGTGTGGTGTTGAGTGGTTATTTTGTGTTTGTGTTGTGTAGTTGTGTGGTTCTTATGGGGTTGTATTGTGTTGTGTGGTTGTGTTGTGTTGGTTTGTGTGTTGTTGTAAGGTTGTGTTGTTTTGTGGTTGTTTTTTGTGGTTTTGTTGTTGTTTTGTGTAATTTTGCTGTTGTGTTATGTGGTTTTGCTTTCTGTTGTGTTGTTGTGTTGTTGTGCTTGTTGTTGTTGTGTGGTTGTTTTGTATGGTTGTGTTGTGTGGTTGTTTTATTGTGTGGTTGTGTTGTTGTATTGTTTTTTTGTGTTGTTGCATTATTTTGTGTGTTTGTGTTGTGTGCTCTGTGGTTGTGTTGTTTAGTTCTGTTGTGTAGTTGTGTTGCGTGGTTGTGTTGTGTGGTTTTGCTGTTTTGTTTTGTTTTGTTGTGTGGCTGTGTTGTTTTTTTGTGTGATTGTGTTATGTTGTGTGGTTGTGGTGTGTGGTTGTATTGCATCCTTATTCCCTTCATCGCATCCTGATTCCTTTAGAGTAATAACAAAATGGAGTTAATGAAGAAATGTATTATTTCAAATCGAGTCAAAATTCTAATTCGGTCCAAATTGAATTGTTCATATATTCTCACGAAATTCAGTACAAACTCGGATTCATCCGATTCGCTCATCTTTAGTGTTGTGCAGTTCTGTTCTTTTCTGTGGTTGTGTTATGTGGTAGTGTTGTGTGGGTGTGTTGTTTTGTTGTGTTGTGTGGTTCTGTAGTTGTGTGGTTGTGCTTGTGTAGTTGTGTGGTTGTGTGTGTTTTATTGTGTGGTTGTGTTATGTTGTTGTGTTGTTATTTGTGTTGTTGCATTATTTTGTGTGTTTGTGTTGTGTGATTGTGTTGTTTAGTTCTGTTGTGTAGTTGATTTGTGTTGTTGTGTGGTTGTGAAGTTGTGTAGTGTGGTTGTGTGGTTGTGTCGTTTTTTGTGTGGCTGTGTTATGTTGTGTGTTGTGTGTTGTATCATTATTTTGCATGTTTGTGTTGCATGGTTGTGTTGTTTACTTCTGTTGTATAGTTGTCTTGTGTTGTTGTGTGGTAGTGAAGTTGTGTTGTGTGGTTTTGTTGTTTTGTGTTGTGTGGTTGTGTTATGTTGTGTGTTGTGTGGTTGTGTAGTTCTGTTGTGTGTTGATGTTTCGTGGTTGTGTTGTTGTGTTGTTGTGTTGGGTCATGTTGTGTGGTTAATTTGTGTGGTTTTGTTGTGTTGAGTTGTGTGGTTGTGTTTTTTGATTGTTTTGTAGTTTTGTTGTGTGGTTGTGTTGTTTAGTTCTGTTTTGTATTTTTTTGTGTTGTTGTGTGGTCGTGTAGTTGTGTTGTGTGGTTTTGTTGTTTTGTGTTGTTGTGTTGTGTGGTTGTGTCATTATATTGTGTGGTTTTGTTGTGTTGTTGTGTCATTTTTTATGTTGTGTGGTTGTGTCATCTTTTTTTGCGTGGTTGTGTTGTGTGTTTGTGTTGTGAGTTGGGTGGTTGTGTGGTGTAGTTCTGTTGTGTAGTTGTGTTGTGTAGTTTTGTGTGTTGGTGTTTCGTGGTTGTGTTGGGTGGGTGTGTGGTGATGTTGTGTGGTTAATTTGTGTGGTTTTGTTTTGTTGAGTTGTGCAGTTGTGTTTTGTGGTTGTTTTGTAGTTTTGTTGTGTGGTTGTGCTGTGTGGTTGTGTTGTGGTGTGTGTGGTTGTCTTCTGTGTTTGTGTTGTGTTGCATACTGATTTCCCTCATCGCATCCTGATTCCTTTAGAGTAATAACAAAATGGAGTCATTATTTCGAATTGAGACGAAATTCGGATTCGGTCCAAATTGAATTGTTCATGAAATTCAGTACAAACTCAGATTTTTCCGATTTGCTCATCTTCAGTCTTGTGCGGTTCTGTTGTTGTCTGTGGTTGTGTTATGTGGTAGTGTTGTGTAGGTGTGTTGTGTTGTGTGGTTCTGTTGTTGTGTTGTGTGATTTTGTTGTGTTGTTTGGTAGTGGCTGTGTGGTGTTCTTGTGTTGAGTGGTTATGTTGTGTTTGTGTTGTGTAGTTGTGTGGTTGTTATGTGGTTGTATTGTGTTGTGTGGTTGTGTTGTGTTGGTTTGTGTGTTGTTGTAAGGTTGTGTTGTTTTGTGGTTGTTTTGTGTGCTTTTGTTGTTATTTTGTGTAATTGTGTTGTTGCGTTGTGTGGTTTAGTTTTCAGTTGTGTTGTGTGGTTGTTGTTGTGTGGTTGTTTTGTATGGTTGTGTTGTGTGGTTGTTTTATTGTGTGGTTGTGTCGTTTTTTGTGTTGTTGCATTATTTTGTGTGTTTGTGTTGTGTGCTCTGTGGTTGTGTTGTTTAGTTCTGTTGTGTAGTTGTGTTGTGTGGTTTTGTTATTTTGTGTTGTTGTGTTGTTTTTGTGTGATTGTGTTATGTTGTGTGATTGTGGTGTGTGGTTGTATTGCATTCTTATTCCCTTCATCGCATCCTGATTCCTTTAGAGTAATAACAAAATGGAGTTAATGAAGAAATGTATTATTTCGAATCGAGTCAAAATTCTAATTCGGTACAAATTGAATTGTTCATATATTTTCACAAAATTCCGAACGAACTCGGAATCATCCGATTCGCTCATCGTTAGTGTTGTGCAGTTCTGTTCTTTTCTGTGGTTGTGTTATGTGGTAGTGTTGTGTGGGTGTGTCGTGTTGTGTAGTTCTGTATTTGTGCAGTTGTGGTTGTGTTGTGTGGTTGTGTGTGTTTTATTGTGTAGTTGTGTTGTATTGTGTTGTTGCATTATTTTGTGTGTTTGGTTTGTGTGGCTGTGTTGTTTAGTTCTGTTGTGTAGTTGTCTTGTGTTGTTGTGTGGTTGTGAAGTTGTGTTGTGTGGTTTTGTTGTTTTGTGTTGTGTGGTTTTTGGTGTCGTGGTGTTATATTGTGTGTTGTGTGGTTGTGTAGTTCTCCTGGTTGTGTTGTTGTGTTGGGTGGATGTGTGGTCATGTTGTGTGGTTAATTTGTGTAGTTCTGTTGTGTTGAGTTGTGTGGTTGTGTTCTGTGGTTGTTTTGTAGTTTTGTTGTGTGGTTGTGTTGTTTAGTTCTGTTGTGTATTTGTGTTGTTGTGTTGTGTGGTTGTGTAGTTGTGTTGTGTGGTTTTGTTGTTTTGTGTTGTTGTGTTTTGTGGTTGTGTCATTTTATTGTGTGGTTTTGTTGTGTTGTTGTGTCGTTCTTTGTGCTTTTGTGTTGTGTGGTTGTGTCATTTTTTGTGTGGTTGTGTTATGTTGTGTGTTGTGAGTTGTGACATTGTGTTATGTAGTTCTGTTGTGAAGTTGTGTTGTGTAGTTTTGTGTGTTGGTGTTTCACGGTTGTGTTGTTGTGTTGGGTAGGTGGGTGGTGATGTTGTGTGGTTAATTTGTGTCGTTTTGTTTTGTTGTTGTGTTGGGTGGATGTGTTGTGCGGTCATTTTGTTTGGTTAATTTGTGGGGTTTGTTGTGTTGAGTTGTGTGATTCTGTTTAGTGGTTGTTTTGTAATTTTGTTGTGTTGTTGTGTTGTTTAGTTCTGTCGTGTAGTTGTGTTGTGTGGTTGTGTGGTTTTGTTGTTTTGTGTTGTTGTGTTGAGTGGTTGTGTAATTTTATTGTGTGGTTTTGTTGTGTTGTTGTGTCGTTTTTTGTGTGGTTGTGTAATTTTTGTGTGGTTGTGCTATGTTGTGTGTTTGTGTTGTGAGTTGTGTGGTTGTGTGGTGTAGTTCTGTTGTGTTGTGTAGTTTTGTGTGTTGGCGTTTCGTGGTTGTGTTGTTGTGTTGGGTAGATGTGTGGTGATGTTGTGTGGTTAATTTGTGTGGTTTTGATTTGTTGTTGTGTTGGGTGGATGTGTTGTGTTGGTGTTTCGTGGTTGTGTTGTTGTGTTGGGGGGATGTGTGGTGATGATGTTTGGTTAATTTGTGTGGTTTTGTTGTGTTGAGTTGTGTAGTTGTGTATTGTGGTTGTTTTGTAGTTTTGTTGTGTGGTTGTGCTGTGTGATTGTGTTGTGGTGTGTGTGGTTGTCTTCTGCGTTTGTGTTGTATTGCATACTGATTCCCCTCATCACATCCTGATTCCTTTAGAGTAATAAAAAAATTGAGTCATTATTTCGAATCGAGAAGAAATTCGGATTCGGTCCAAATTGAATTGTTCTCGAAATTCAGTACGAACTCGGATGTGTCTGATTCGCTCATATTTAGTGTTGTGCGGTTCTGTTCTTGTCTGTGGTTGTGTTATGTGGTAGTGTTGTGTTTGTGTGTTGTGTGGTTCTGTTGTTGTGTTGTGTGATGCTGTTGTGTTGTGTGGTTGTGCTTGTGTTTTGTGGTCATGTTGTCATGTTTGCTTGTGGTTGTGTGGTGTTGAGTGGTTATTTTGTGTTTGTGTTGTGTAGTTGTGTGGTTCTTATGGGGTTGTATTGTGTTGTGTGGTTGTGTTGTGTTGGTTTGTGTGTTGTTGTAAGGTTGTGTTGTTTTGTGGTTGTTTTTTGTGGTTTTGTTGTTGTTTTGTGTAATTTTGCGGTTGTGTTATGTGGTTTTGCTTTCTGTTGTGTTGTTGTGTTGTGTGGTTGTTGTTCTTGTGTGGTTGTTTTGTATGGTTGTGTTGTGTGGTTGTTTTATTGTGTGGTTGTGTTGTTGTGTCGTTTTTTTGTGTTGTTGCATTATTTTGTGTGTTTGTGTTGTGTGCTCTGTGGTTGTGTTGTTTAGTTCTGTTGTGTAGTTGTGTTGCGTGGTTGTGTTGTGTGGTTTTGCTGTTTTGTTTTGTTGTGTTGTGTGGCTGTGTCGTTTTTTTGTGTGATTGTGTTATGTTGTGTGGTTGTGGTGTGTGGTTGTATTGCATCCTTATTCCCTTCATCGCACCCTGATTCCTTTAGAGTAATAACAAAATGGAGTTAATGAAGAAATGTATTATTTCAAATCGAGTCAAAATTCTAATTCGGTCCAAATTGAATTGTTCATATATTTTCACGAAATTCAGTACAAACTCGGATTCATCCGATTCGCTCATCTTTAGTGTTGTGCAGTTCTGTTCTTTTCTGTGGTTGTGTTATGTGGTAGTGTTGTGTGGGTGTGTTGTTTTGTTGTGTTGTGTGGTTCTGTAGTTGTGTGGTTGTGCTTGTGTAGTTGTGTGGTTGTGTGTGTTTTATTGTGTGGTTGTGTTATGTTGTTGTGTTGTTATTTGTGTTGTTGCATTATTTTGTGTGTTTGTGTTGTGTGATTGTGTTGTTTAGTTCTGTTGTGTAGTTGATTTGTGTTGTTGTGTGGTTGTGAAGTTGTGTTGTGTGGTTGTGTGGTTGTGTCGTTTTTTGTGTGGCTGTGTTATGTTGTGTGTTGTGTGTTGTATCATTATTTTGCATTTTTGTGTTGCATGGTTGTGTTGTTTACTTCTGTTGTATAGTTGTCTTGTGTTGTTGTGTGGTAGTGAAGTTGTGTTGTGTGGTTTTGTTGTTTTGTGTTGTGTGGTTGTGTTATGTTGTGTGTTGTGTGGTTGTGTAGTTCTGTTGTGTGTTGGTGTTTCGTGGTTGTGTTGTTGTGTTGGGTCATGTTGTGTGGTTAATTTGTGTGGTTTTGTTGTGTTGAGTTGTGTGGTTGTGTTTTTTGATTGTTTTGTAGTTTTGTTGTGTGGTTGTGTTGTTTAGTTCTGTTTTGTATTATTTTGTGTTGTTGTGTGGTCGTGTAGTTGTGTTCTGTGGTTTTGTTGTTTTGTGTTGTTGTGTTGTGTGGTTGTGTCATTATATTGTGTGGTTTTGTTGTGTTGTTGTGTCATTTTTTATGTTGTGTGGTTGTGTCATCTTTTTTTGCGTGGTTGTGTTGTGTGTTTGTGTTGTGAGTTGTGTGGTTGTGTGGTGTAGTTCTGTTGTGTAGTTGTGTTGTGTAGTTTTGTGTGTTGGTGTTTCGTGGTTGTGTTGGGTGGGTGTGTGGTGATGTTGTGTGGTTAATTTGTGTGATTTTGTTTTGTTGAGTTGTGTAGTTGTGTTTTGTGGTTGTTTTGTAGTTTTGTTGTGTGGTTGTGCTGTGTGGTTGTGTTGTGGTGTGTGTGGTTGTCTTCTGTGTTTGTGTTGTGTTGCATACTGATTTCCCTCATCGCATCCTGATTCCTTTAGAGTAATAACAAAATGGAGTCATTATTTCGAATTGAGACGAAATTCGGATTCGGTCCAAATTGAATTGTTCATGAAATTCAGTACAAACTCAGATTTTTCCGATTTGCTCATCTTCAGTCTTGTGTGGTTCTGTTGTTGTCTGTGGTTGTGTTATGTGGTAGTGTTGTGTAGGTGTGTTGTGTTGTGTGGTTCTGTTGTTGTGTTGTGTGATTTTGTTGTGTTGTTTGGTAGTGGCTGTGTGGTGTTCTTGTGTTGAGTGGTTATGTTGTGTTTGTGTTGTGTAGTTGTGTGGTTGTTATGTGGTTGTATTGTGTTGTGTGGTTGTGTTGTGTTGGTTTGTGTGTTGTTGTAAGGTTGTGTTGTTTTGTGGTTGTTTTGTGTGCTTTTGTTGTTATTTTGTGTAATTGTGTTGTTGCGTTGTGTGGTTTAGTTTTCAGTTGTGTTGTGTGGTTGTTGTTGTGTGGTTGTTTTGTATGGTTGTGTTGTGTGGTTGTTTTATTGTGTGGTTGTGTCGTTTTTTGTGTTGTTGCATTATTTTGTGTGTTTGTGTTGTGTGCTCTGTGGTTGTGTTGTTTAGTTCTGTTGTGTAGTTGTGTTGTGTGGTTTTGTTATTTTGTGTTGTTGTGTTGTTTTTGTGTGATTGTGTTATGTTGTGTGGTTGTGGTGTGTGGTTGTATTGCATTCTTATTCCCTTCATCGCATCCTGATTCCTTTAGAGTAATAACAAAATGGAGTTAATGAAGAAATGTATTATTTCGAATCGAGTCAAAATTCTAATTCGGTACAAATTGAATTGTTCATATATTTTCACAAAATTCAGAACGAACTCGGAATCATCCGATTCGCTCATCGTTAGTGTTGTGCAGTTCTGTTCTTTTCTGTGGTTGTGTTATGTGGTAGTGTTGTGTGGGTGTGTCGTGTTGTGTAGTTCTGTATTTGTGCAGTTGTGGTTGTGTTGTGTGGTTGTGTGTGTTTTATTGTGTAGTTGTGTTGTATTGTGTTGTTGCATTATTTTGTGTGTTTGGTTTGTGTGGCTGTGTTGTTTAGTTCTGTTGTGTAGTTGTCTTGTGTTGTTGTGTGGTTGTGAAGTTGTGTTGTGTGGTTTTGTTGTTTTGTGTTGTGTGGTTTTTGGTGTCGTGGTGTTATATTGTGTGTTGTGTGGTTGTGTAGTTCTCCTGGTTGTGTTGTTGTGTTGGGTGGATGTGTGGTCATGTTGTGTGGTTAATTTGTGTAGTTCTGTTGTGTTGAGTTGTGTGGTTGTGTTCTGTGGTTGTTTTGTAGTTTTGTTGTGTGGTTGTGTTGTTTAGTTCTGTTGTGCATTTGTGTTGTTGTGTTGTGTGTTGTGTAGTTGTGTTGTGTGGTTTTGTTGTTTTGTGTTGTTGTGTTTTGTGGTTGTGTCATTTTATTGTGTGGTTTTGTTGTGTTGTTGTGTCGTTCTTTGTGCTTTTGTGTTGTGTGGTTGTGTCATTTTTTGTGTGGTTGTGTTATGTTGTGTGTTGTGAGTTGTGACATTGTGTTATGTAGTTCTGTTGTGAAGTTGTGTTGTGTAGTTTTGTGTGTTGGTGTTTCACGGTTGTGTTGTTGTGTTGGGTAGGTGGGTGGTGATGTTGTGTGGTTAATTTGTGTCGTTTTGTTTTGTTGTTGTGTTGGGTGGATGTGTTGTGCGGTCATTTTGTTTGGTTAATTTGTGGGGTTTGTTGTGTTGAGTTGTGTGATTCTGTTTAGTGGTTGTTTTGTAATTTTGTTGTGTTGTTGTGTTGTTTAGTTCTGTCGTGTAGTTGTGTTGTGTGGTTGTGTGGTTTTGTTGTTTTGTGTTGTTGTGTTGAGTGGTTGTGTAATTTTATTGTGTGGTTTTGTTGTGTTGTTGTGTCGTTTTTTGTGTGGTTGTGTAATTTTTGTGTGGTTGTGCTATGTTGTGTGTTTGTGTTGTGAGTTGTGTGGTTGTGTGGTGTAGTTCTGTTGTGTTGTGTAGTTTTGTGTGTTGGCGTTTCGTGGTTGTGTTGTTGTGTTGGGTAGATGTGTGGTGATGTTGTGTGGTTAATTTGTGTGGTTTTGATTTGTTGTTGTGTTGGGTGGATGTGTTGTGTTGGTGTTTCGTGGTTGTGTTGTTGTGTTGGGTGGATGTGTGGTGATGTTGTTTGGTTAATTTGTGTGGTTTTGTTGTGTTGAGTTGTGTAGTTGTGTATTGTGGTTGTTTTGTAGTTTTGTTGTGTGGTTGTGCTGTGTGATTGTGTTGTGGTGTGTGTGGTTGTCTTCTGCGTTTGTGTTGTATTGCATACTGATTCCCCTCATCACATCCTGATTCCTTTAGAGTAATAAAAAAATTGAGTCATTATTTCGAATCGAGATGAAATTCGGATTCGGTCCAAATTGAATTGTTCTCGAAATTCAGTACGAACTCGGATGTGTCTGATTCGCTCATATTTAGTGTTGTGCGGTTCTGTTCTTGTCTGTGGTTGTGTTATGTGGTAGTGTTGTGTTTGTGTGTTGTGTGGTTCTGTTGTTGTGTTGTGTGATGCTGTTGTGTTGTGTGGTTGTGCTTGTGTTTTGTGGTCATGTTGTCATGTTTGGTTGTGGTTGTGTGGTGTTGAGTGGTTATTTTGTGTTTGTGTTGTGTAGTTGTGTGGTTCTTATGGGGTTGTATTGTGTTGTGTGGTTGTGTTGTGTTGGTTTGTGTGTTGTTGTAAGGTTGTGTTGTTTTGTGGTTGTTTTTTGTGGTTTTGTTGTTGTTTTGTGTAATTTTGCGGTTGTGTTATGTGGTTTTGCTTTCTGTTGTGTTGTTGTGTTGTGTGGTTGTTGTTGTTGTGTGGTTGTTTTGTATGGTTGTGTTGTGTGGTTGTTTTAATGTGTGGTTGTGTTGTTGTGTCGTTTTTTTGTGTTGTTGCATTATTTTGTGTGTTTGTGTTGTGTGCTCTGTGGTTGTGTTGTTTAGTTCTGTTGTGTAGTTGTGTTGCATGGTTGTGTTGTGTGGTTTTGCTGTTTTGTTTTGTTGTGTTGTGTGGCTGTGTCGTTTTTTTGTGTGATTGTGTTATGTTGTGTGGTTGTGGTGTGTGGTTGTATTGCATCCTTATTCCCTTCATCGCACCCTGATTCCTTTAGAGTAATAACAAAATGGAGTTAATGAAGAAATGTATTATTTCAAATCGAGTCAAAATTCTAATTCGGTCCAAATTGAATTGTTCATATATTTTCACGAAATTCAGTACAAACTCGGATTCATCCGATTCGCTCATCTTTAGTGTTGTGCAGTTCTGTTCTTTTCTGTGGTTGTGTTATGTGGTAGTGTTGTGTGGGTGTGTTGTTTTGTTGTGTTGTGTGGTTCTGTAGTTGTGTGGTTGTGCTTGTGTAGTTGTGTGGTTGTGTGTGTTTTATTGTGTGGTTGTGTTATGTTGTTGTGTTGTTATTTGTGTTGTTGCATTATTTTGTGTGTTTGTGTTGTGTGATTGTGTTGTTTAGTTCTGTTGTGTAGTTGATTTGTGTTGTTGTGTGGTTGTGAAGTTGTGTTGTGTGGTTGTGTGGTTGTGTCGTTTTTTGTGTGGCTGTGTTATGTTGTGTGTTGTGTGTTGTATCATTATTTTGCATTTTTGTGTTGCATGGTTGTGTTGTTTACTTCTGTTGTATAGTTGTCTTGTGTTGTTGTGTGGTAGTGAAGTTGTGTTGTGTGGTTTTGTTGTTTTGTGTTGTGTGGTTGTGTTATGTTGTGTGTTGTGTGGTTGTGTAGTTCTGTTGTGTGTTGGTGTTTCGTGGTTGTGTTGTTGTGTTGGGTCATGTTGTGTGGTTAATTTGTGTGGTTTTGTTGTGTTGAGTTGTGTGGTTGTGTTTTTTGATTGTTTTGTAGTTTTGTTGTGTGGTTGTGTTGTTTAGTTCTGTTTTGTATTATTTTGTGTTGTTGTGTGGTCGTGTAGTTGTGTTCTGTGGTTTTGTTGTTTTGTGTTGTTGTGTTGTGTGGTTGTGTCATTATATTGTGTGGTTTTGTTGTGTTGTTGTGTCATTTTTTATGTTGTGTGGTTGTGTCATCTTTTTTTGCGTGGTTGTGTTGTGTGTTTGTGTTGTGAGTTGTGTGGTTGTGTGGTGTAGTTCTGTTGTGTAGTTGTGTTGTGTAGTTTTGTGTGTTGGTGTTTCGTGGTTGTGTTGGGTGGGTGTGTGGTGATGTTGTGTGGTTAATTTGTGTGATTTTGTTTTGTTGAGTTGTGTAGTTGTGTTTTGTGGTTGTTTTGTAGTTTTGTTGTGTGGTTGTGCTGTGTGGTTGTGTTGTGGTGTGTGTGGTTGTCTTCTGTGTTTGTGTTGTGTTGCATACTGATTTCCCTCATCGCATCCTGATTCCTTTAGAGTAATAACAAAATGGAGTCATTATTTCGAATTGAGACGAAATTCGGATTCGGTCCAAATTGAATTGTTCATGAAATTCAGTACAAACTCAGATTTTTCCGATTTGCTCATCTTCAGTCTTGTGCGGTTCTGTTGTTGTCTGTGGTTGTGTTATGTGGTAGTGTTGTGTAGGTGTGTTGTGTTGTGTGGTTCTGTTGTTGTGTTGTGTGATTTTGTTGTGTTGTTTGGTAGTGGCTGTGTGGTGTTCTTGTGTTGAGTGATTATGTTGTGTTTGTGTTGTGTAGTTGTGTGGTTGTTATGTGGTTGTATTGTGTTGTGTGGTTGTGTAGTGTTGGTTTGTGTGTTGTTGTAAGGTTGTGTTGTTTTGTGGTTGTTTTGTGTGCTTTTGTTGTTATTTTGTGTAATTGTGTTGTTGCGTTGTGTGGTTTAGTTTTCAGTTGTGTTGTGTGGTTGTTGTTGTGTGGTTGTTTTGTATGGTTGTGTTGTGTGGTTGTTTTATTGTGTGGTTGTGTCGTTTTTTGTGTTGTTGCATTATTTTGTGTGTTTGTGTTGTGTGCTCTGTGGTTGTGTTGTTTAGTTCTGTTGTGTAGTTGTGTTGTGTGGTTTTGTTATTTTGTGTTGTTGTGTTGTTTTTGTGTGATTGTGTTATGTTGTGTGGTTGTGGTGTGTGGTTGTATTACATTCTTATTCCCTTCATCGCATCCTGATTCCTTTAGAGTAATAACAAAATGGAGTTAATGAAGAAATGTATTATTTCGAATCGAGTCAAAATTCTAATTCGGTACAAATTGAATTGTTCATATATTTTCACAAAATTCAGAACGAACTCGGAATCATCCGATTCGCTCATCGTTAGTGTTGTGCAGTTCTGTTCTTTTCTGTGGTTGTATTATGTGGTAGTGTTGTGTGGGTGTGTCGTGTTGTGTAGTTCTGTATTTGTGCAGTTGTGGTTGTGTTGTGTGGTTGTGTGTGTTTTATTGTGTAGTTGTGTTGTATTGTGTTGTTGCATTATTTTGTGTGTTTGGTTTGTGTGGCTGTGTTGTTTAGTTCTGTTGTGTAGTTGTCTTGTGTTGTTGTGTGGTTGTGAAGTTGTGTTGTGTGGTTTTGTTGTTTTGTGTTGTGTGGTTTTTGGTGTCGTGGTGTTATATTGTGTGTTGTGTGGTTGTGTAGTTCTCCTGGTTGTGTTGTTGTGTTGGATGGATGTGTGGTCATGTTGTGTGGTTAATTTGTGTAGTTCTGTTGTGTTGAGTTGTGTGGTTGTGTTCTGTGGTTGTTTTGTAGTTTTGTTGTGTGGTTGTGTTGTTTAGTTCTGTTGTGTATTTGTGTTGTTGTGTTGTGTGTTGTGTAGTTGTGTTGTGTGGTTTTGTTGTTTTGTGTTGTTGTGTTTTGTGGTTGTGTCATTTTATTGTGTGGTTTTGTTGTGTTGTTGTGTCGTTCTTTGTGCTTTTGTGTTGTGTGGTTGTGTCATTTTTTGTGTGGTTGTGTTATGTTGTGTGTTGTGAGTTGTGACATTGTGTTATGTAGTTCTGTTGTGAAGTTGTGTTGTGTAGTTTTGTGTGTTGGTGTTTCACGGTTGTGTTGTTGTGTTGGGTAGGTGGGTGGTGATGTTGTGTGGTTAATTTGTGTCGTTTTGTTTTGTTGTTGTGTTGGGTGGATGTGTTGTGCGGTCATTTTGTTTGGTTAATTTGTGGGGTTTGTTGTGTTGAGTTGTGTGATTCTGTTTAGTGGTTGTTTTGTAATTTTGTTGTGTTGTTGTGTTGTTTAGTTCTGTCGTGTAGTTGTGTTGTGTGGTTGTGTGGTTTTGTTGTTTTGTGTTGTTGTGTTGAGTGGTTGTGTAATTTTATTGTGTGGTTTTGTTGTGCTGTTGTGTCGTTTTTTGTGTGGTTGTGTAATTTTTGTGTGGTTGTGCTATGTTGTGTGTTTGTGTTGTGAGTTGTGTGGTTGTGTGGTGTAGTTCTGTTGTGTTGTGTAGTTTTGTGTGTTGGCGTTTCGTGGTTGTGTTGTTGTGTTGGGTAGATGTGTGGTGATGTTGTGTGGTTAATTTGTGTGGTTTTGATTTGTTGTTGTGTTGGGTGGATGTGTTGTGTTGGTGTTTCGTGGTTGTGTTGTTGTGTTGGGGGGATGTGTGGTGATGTTGTTTGGTTAATTTGTGTGGTTTTGTTGTGTTGAGTTGTGTAGTTGTGTATTGTGGTTGTTTTGTAGTTTTGTTGTGTGGTTGTGCTGTGTGATTGTGTTGTGGTGTGTGTGGTTGTCTTCTGCGTTTGTGTTGTATTGCATACTGATTCCCCTCATCACATCCTGATTCCTTTAGAGTAATAAAAAAATTGAGTCATTATTTCGAATCGAGATGAAATTCGGATTCGGTCCAAATTGAATTGTTCTCGAAATTCAGTACGAACTCGGATGTGTCTGATTCGCTCATATTTAGTGTTGTGCGGTTCTGTTCTTGTCTGTGGTTGTGTTATGTGGTAGTGTTGTGTTTGTGTGTTGTGTGGTTCTGTTGTTGTGTTGTGTGATGCTGTTGTGTTGTGTGGTTGTGCTTGTGTTTTGTGGTCATGTTGTCATGTTTGGTTGTGGTTGTGTGGTGTTGAGTGGTTATTTTGTGTTTGTGTTGTGTAGTTGTGTGGTTCTTATGGGGTTGTATTGTGTTGTGTGGTTGTGTTGTGTTGGTTTGTGTGTTGTTGTAAGGTTGTGTTGTTTTGTGGTTGTTTTTTGTGGTTTTGTTGTTGTTTTGTGTAATTTTGCGGTTGTGTTATGTGGTTTTGCTTTCTGTTGTGTTGTTGTGTTGTGTGGTTGTTGTTGTTGTGTGGTTGTTTTGTATGGTTGTGTTGTGTGGTTGTTTTATTGTGTGGTTGTGTTGTTGTGTCGTATTTTTGTGTTGTTGCATTATTTTGTGTGTTTGTGTTGTGTGCTCTGTGGTTGTGTTGTTTAGTTCTGTTGTGTAGTTGTGTTGCGTGGTTGTGTTGTGTGGTTTTGCTGTTTTGTTTTGTTGTGTTGTGTGGCTGTGTCGTTTTTTTGTGTGATTGTGTTATGTTGTGTGGTTGTGGTGTGTGGTTGTATTGCATCCTTATTCCCTTCATCGCACCCTGATTCCTTTAGAGTAATAACAAAATGGAGTTAATGAAGAAATGTATTATTTCAAATCGAGTCAAAATTCTAATTCGGTCCAAATTGAATTGTTCATATATTTTCACGAAATTCAGTACAAACTCGGATTCATCCGATTCGCTCATCTTTAGTGTTGTGCAGTTCTGTTCTTTTCTGTGGTTGTGTTATGTGGTAGTGTTGTGTGGGTGTGTTGTTTTGTTGTGTTGTGTGGTTCTGTAGTTGTGTGGTTGTGCTTGTGTAGTTGTGTGGTTGTGTGTGTTTTATTGTGTGGTTGTGTTATGTTGTTGTGTTGTTATTTGTGTTGTTGCATTATTTTGTGTGTTTGTGTTGTGTGATTGTGTTGTTTAGTTCTGTTGTGTAGTTGATTTGTGTTGTTGTGTGGTTGTGAAGTTGTGTTGTGTGGTTGTGTCGTTTTTTGTGTGGCTGTGTTATGTTGTGTGTTGTGTGTTGTATCATTATTTTGCATTTTTGTGTTGCATGGTTGTGTTGTTTACTTCTGTTGTATAGTTGTCTTGTGTTGTTGTGTGGTAGTGAAGTTGTGTTGTGTGGTTTTGTTGTTTTGTGTTGTGTGGTTGTGTTATGTTGTGTGTTGTGTGGTTGTGTAGTTCTGTTGTGTGTTGGTGTTTCGTGGTTGTGTTGTTGTGTTGGGTCATGTTGTGTGGTTAATTTGTGTGGTTTTGTTGTGTTGAGTTGTGTGGTTGTGTTTTTTGATTGTTTTGTAGTTTTGTTGTGTGGTTGTGTTGTTTAGTTCTGTTTTGTATTATTTTGTGTTGTTGTGTGGTCGTGTAGTTGTGTTCTGTGGTTTTGTTGTTTTGTGTTGTTGTGTTGTGTGGTTGTGTCATTATATTGTGTGGTTTTGTTGTGTTGTTGTGTCATTTTTTATGTTGTGTGGTTGTGTCATCTTTTTTTGCGTGGTTGTGTTGTGTGTTTGTGTTGTGAGTTGTGTGGTTGTGTGGTGTAGTTCTGTTGTGTAGTTGTGTTGTGTAGTTTTGTGTGTTGGTGTTTCGTGGTTGTGTTGGGTGGGTGTGTGGTGATGTTGTGTGGTTAATTTGTGTGATTTTGTTTTGTTGAGTTGTGTAGTTGTGTTTTGTGGTTGTTTTGTAGTTTTGTTGTGTGGTTGTGCTGTGTGGTTGTGTTGTGGTGTGTGTGGTTGTCTTCTGTGTTTGTGTTGTGTTGCATACTGATTTCCCTCATCGCATCCTGATTCCTTTAGAGTAATAACAAAATGGAGTCATTATTTCGAATTGAGACGAAATTCGGATTCGGTCCAAATTGAATTGTTCATGAAATTCAGTACAAACTCAGATTTTTCCGATTTGCTCATCTTCAGTCTTGTGCGGTTCTGTTGTTGTCTGTGGTTGTGTTATGTGGTAGTGTTGTGTAGGTGTGTTGTGTTGTGTGGTTCTGTTGTTGTGTTGTGTGATTTTGTTGTGTTGTTTGGTAGTGGCTGTGTGGTGTTCTTGTGTTGAGTGATTATGTTGTGTTTGTGTTGTGTAGTTGTGTGGTTGTTATGTGGTTGTATTGTGTTGTGTGGTTGTGTAGTGTTGGTTTGTGTGTTGTTGTAAGGTTGTGTTGTTTTGTGGTTGTTTTGTGTGCTTTTGTTGTTATTTTGTGTAATTGTGTTGTTGCGTTGTGTGGTTTAGTTTTCAGTTGTGTTGTGTGGTTGTTGTTGTGTGGTTGTTTTGTATGGTTGTGTTGTGTGGTTGTTTTATTGTGTGGTTGTGTCGTTTTTTGTGTTGTTGCATTATTTTGTGTGTTTGTGTTGTGTGCTCTGTGGTTGTGTTGTTTAGTTCTGTTGTGTAGTTGTGTTGTGTGGTTTTGTTATTTTGTGTTGTTGTGTTGTTTTTGTGTGATTGTGTTATGTTGTGTGGTTGTGGTGTGTGGTTGTATTGCATTCTTATTCCCTTCATCGCATCCTGATTCCTTTAGAGTAATAACAAAATGGAGTTAATGAAGAAATGTATTATTTCGAATCGAGTCAAAATTCTAATTCGGTACAAATTGAATTGTTCATATATTTTCACAAAATTCAGAACGAACTCGGAATCATCCGATTCGCTCATCGTTAGTGTTGTGCAGTTCTGTTCTTTTCTGTGGTTGTATTATGTGGTAGTGTTGTGTGGGTGTGTCGTGTTGTGTAGTTCTGTATTTGTGCAGTTGTGGTTGTGTTGTGTGGTTGTGTGTGTTTTATTGTGTAGTTGTGTTGTATTGTGTTGTTGCATTATTTTGTGTGTTTGGTTTGTGTGGCTGTGTTGTTTAGTTCTGTTGTGTAGTTGTCTTGTGTTGTTGTGTGGTTGTGAAGTTGTGTTGTGTGGTTTTGTTGTTTTGTGTTGTGTGGTTTTTGGTGTCGTGGTGTTATATTGTGTGTTGTGTGGTTGTGTAGTTCTCCTGGTTGTGTTGTTGTGTTGGATGGATGTGTGGTCATGTTGTGTGGTTAATTTGTGTAGTTCTGTTGTGTTGAGTTGTGTGGTTGTGTTCTGTGGTTGTTTTGTAGTTTTGTTGTGTGGTTGTGTTGTTTAGTTCTGTTGTGTATTTGTGTTGTTGTGTTGTGTGTTGTGTAGTTGTGTTGTGTGGTTTTGTTGTTTTGTGTTGTTGTGTTTTGTGGTTGTGTCATTTTATTGTGTGGTTTTGTTGTGTTGTTGTGTCGTTCTTTGTGCTTTTGTGTTGTGTGGTTGTGTCATTTTTTGTGTGGTTGTGTTATGTTGTGTGTTGTGAGTTGTGACATTGTGTTATGTAGTTCTGTTGTGAAGTTGTGTTGTGTAGTTTTGTGTGTTGGTGTTTCACGGTTGTGTTGTTGTGTTGGGTAGGTGGGTGGTGATGTTGTGTGGTTAATTTGTGTCGTTTTGTTTTGTTGTTGTGTTGGGTGGATGTGTTGTGCGGTCATTTTGTTTGGTTAATTTGTGGGGTTTGTTGTGTTGAGTTGTGTGATTCTGTTTAGTGGTTGTTTTGTAATTTTGTTGTGTTGTTGTGTTGTTTAGTTCTGTCGTGTAGTTGTGTTGTGTGGTTGTGTTGTTTTGTTGTTTTGTGTTGTTGTGTTGAGTGGTTGTGTAATTTTATTGTGTGGTTTTGTTGTGTTGTTGTGTCGTTTTTTGTGTGGTTGTGTAATTTTTGTGTGGTTGTGCTATGTTGTGTGTTTGTGTTGTGAGTTGTGTGGTTGTGTGGTGTAGTTCTGTTGTGTTGTGTAGTTTTGTGTGTTGGCGTTTCGTGGTTGTGTTGTTGTGTTGGGTAGATGTGTGGTGATGTTGTGTGGTTAATTTGTGTGGTTTTGATTTGTTGTTGTGTTGGGTGGATGTGTTGTGTTGGTGTTTCGTGGTTGTGTTGTTGTGTTGGGGGGATGTGTGGTGATGTTGTTTGGTTAATTTGTGTGGTTTTGTTGTGTTGAGTTGTGTAGTTGTGTATTGTGGTTGTTTTGTAGTTTTGTTGTGTGGTTGTGCTGTGTGATTGTGTTGTGGTGTGTGTGGTTGTCTTCTGCGTTTGTGTTGTATTGCATACTGATTCCCCTCATCACATCCTGATTCCTTTAGAGTAATAAAAAAATTGAGTCATTATTTCGAATCGAGATGAAATTCGGATTCGGTCCAAATTGAATTGTTCTCGAAATTCAGTACGAACTCGGATGTGTCTGATTCGCTCATATTTAGTGTTGTGCGGTTCTGTTCTTGTCTGTGGTTGTGTTATGTGGTAGTGTTGTGTTTGTGTGTTGTGTGGTTCTGTTGTTGTGTTGTGTGATGCTGTTGTGTTGTGTGGTTGTGCTTGTGTTTTGTGGTCATGTTGTCATGTTTGGTTGTGGTTGTGTGGTGTTGAGTGGTTATTTTGTGTTTGTGTTGTGTAGTTGTGTGGTTCTTATGGGGTTGTATTGTGTTGTGTGGTTGTGTTGTGTTGGTTTGTGTGTTGTTGTAAGGTTGTGTTGTTTTGTGGTTGTTTTTTGTGGTTTTGTTGTTGTTTTGTGTAATTTTGCGGTTGTGTTATGTGGTTTTGCTTTCTGTTGTGTTGTTGTGTTGTGTGGTTGTTGTTGTTGTGTGGTTGTTTTGTATGGTTGTGTTGTGTGGTTGTTTTATTGTGTGGTTGTGTTGTTGTGTCGTATTTTTGTGTTGTTGCATTATTTTGTGTGTTTGTGTTGTGTGCTCTGTGGTTGTGTTGTTTAGTTCTGTTGTGTAGTTGTGTTGCGTGGTTGTGTTGTGTGGTTTTGCTGTTTTGTTTTGTTGTGTTGTGTGGCTGTGTCGTTTTTTTGTGTGATTGTGTTATGTTGTGTGGTTGTGGTGTGTGGTTGTATTGCATCCTTATTCCCTTCATCGCACCCTGATTCCTTTAGAGTAATAACAAAATGGAGTTAATGAAGAAATGTATTATTTCAAATCGAGTCAAAATTCTAATTCGGTCCAAATTGAATTGTTCATATATTTTCACGAAATTCAGTACAAACTCGGATTCATCCGATTCGCTCATCTTTAGTGTTGTGCAGTTCTGTTCTTTTCTGTGGTTGTGTTATGTGGTAGTGTTGTGTGGGTGTGTTGTTTTGGTGTGTTGTGTGGTTCTGTAGTTGTGTGGTTGTGCTTGTGTAGTTGTGTGGTTGTGTGTGTTTTATTGTGTGGTTGTGTTATGTTGTTGTGTTGTTATTTGTGTTGTTGCATTATTTTGTGTGTTTGTGTTGTGTGATTGTGTTGTTTAGTTCTGTTGTGTAGTTGATTTGTGTTGTTGTGTGGTTGTGAAGTTGTGTTGTGTGGTTGTGTCGTTTTTTGTGTGGCTGTGTTATGTTGTGTGTTGTGTGTTGTATCATTATTTTGCATTTTTGTGTTGCATGGTTGTGTTGTTTACTTCTGTTGTATAGTTGTCTTGTGTTGTTGTGTGGTAGTGAAGTTGTGTTGTGTGGTTTTGTTGTTTTGTGTTGTGTGGTTGTGTTATGTTGTGTGTTGTGTGGTTGTGTAGTTCTGTTGTGTGTTGGTGTTTCGTGGTTGTGTTGTTGTGTTGGGTCATGTTGTGTGGTTAATTTGTGTGGTTTTGTTGTGTTGAGTTGTGTGGTTGTGTTTTTTGATTGTTTTGTAGTTTTGTTGTGTGGTTGTGTTGTTTAGTTCTGTTTTGTATTATTTTGTGTTGTTGTGTGGTCGTGTAGTTGTGTTCTGTGGTTTTGTTGTTTTGTGTTGTTGTGTTGTGTGGTTGTGTCATTATATTGTGTGGTTTTGTTGTGTTGTTGTGTCATTTTTTATGTTGTGTGGTTGTGTCATCTTTTTTTGCGTGGTTGTGTTGTGTGTTTGTGTTGTGAGTTGTGTGGTTGTGTGGTGTAATTCTGTTGTGTAGTTGTATTGTATAGTTTTGTGTGTTGGTGTTTCGTGGTTGTGTTGGGTGGGTGTGTGGTGATGTTGTGTGGTTAATTTGTGTGATTTTGTTTTGTTGAGTTGTGTAGTTGTGTTTTGTGGTTGTTTTGTAGTTTTGTTGTGTGGTTGTGCTGTGTGGTTGTGTTGTGGTGTGTGTGGTTGTCTTCTGTGTTTGTGTTGTGTTGCATACTGATTTCCCTCATCACATCCTGATTCCTTTAGAGTAATAACAAAATGGAGTCATTATTTCAAATTGAGACGAAATTCGGATTCGGTCCAAATTGAATTGTTCATGAAATTCAGTACAAACTCAGATTTTTCCGATTTGCTCATCTTCAGTCTTGTGCGGTTCTGTTGTTGTCTGTGGTTGTGTTATGTGGTAGTGTTGTGTAGGTGTGTTGTGTTGTGTGGTTCTGTTGTTGTGTTGTGTGATTTTGTTGTGTTGTTTGGTAGTGGCTGTGTGGTGTTCTTGTGTTGAGTGGTTATGTTGTGTTTGTGTTGTGTAGTTGTGTGGTTGTTATGTGGTTGTATTGTGTTGTGTGGTTGTGTTGTGTTGGTTTGTGTGTTGTTGTAAGGTTGTGTTGTTTTGTGGTTGTTTTGTGTGCTTTTGTTGTTATTTTGTGTAATTGTGTTGTTGCGTTGTGTGGTTTAGTTTTCAGTTGTGTTGTGTGGTTGTTGTTGTGTGGTTGTTTTGTATGGTTGTGTTGTGTGGTTGTTTTATTGTGTGGTTGTGTCGTTTTTTGTGTTGTTGCATTATTTTGTGTGTTTGTGTTGTGTGCTCTGTGGTTGTGTTGTTTAGTTCTGTTGTGTAGTTGTGTTGTGTGGTTTTGTTATTTTGTGTTGTTGTGTTGTTTTTGTGTCATTGTGTTATGTTGTGTGGTTGTGGTGTGCGGTTGTATTGCATTCTTATTCCCTTCATCGCATCCTGATTCCTTTAGAGTAATAACAAAATGGAGTTAATGAAGAAATGTATTATTTTGAATCGAGTCAAAATTCTAATTCGGTACAAATTGAATTGTTCATATATTTTCACAAAATTCAGTACGAACTCGGAATCATCCGATTCGCTCATCGTTAGTGTTGTGCAGTTCTGTTCTTTTCTGTGGTTGTGTTATGTGGTAGTGTTGTGTGGGTGTGTCGTGTGGTGTGGTTCTGTATTTGTGCAGTTGTGGTTGTGTTGTGTAGTTGTGTGTGTTTTATTGTGTAGTTGTGTTGTATTGTGTTGTTGCATTATTTTGTGTGTTTGGTTTGTGTGGCTGTGTTGTTTAGTTCTGTTGTGTAGTTGTCTTGTGTTGTTGTGTGGTTGTGAAGTTGTGTTGTGTGGTTTTGTTGTTTTGTGTTGTGTGGTTTTTGGTGTCGTGGTGTTATATTGTGTGTTGTGTGGTTGTGTAGTTCTCCTGGTTGTGTTGTTGTGTTGGGTGGATGTGTGGTCATGTTGTGTGGTTAATTTGTGTAGTTCTGTTGTGTTGAGTTGTGTGGTTGTGTTCTGTGGTTGTTTTGTAGTTTTGTTGTGTGGTTGTGTTGTTTAGTTCTGTTGTGTATTTGTGTTGTTGTGTTGTGTGGTTGTGTAGTTGTGTTGTGTGGTTTTGTTGTTTTGTGTTGTTGTGTTTTGTGGTTGTGTCATTTTATTGTGTGGTTTTGTTGTGTTGTTGTGTCGTTCTTTGTGCTTTTGTGTTGTGTGGTTGTGTCATTTTTTGTGTGGTTGTGTTATGTTGTGTGTTGTGAGTTGTGACATTGTGTTATGTAGTTCTGTTGTGAAGTTGTGTTGTGTAGTTTTGTGTGTTGGTGTTTCGCGGTTGTGTTGTTGTGTTGGGTAGGTGGGTGGTGATGTTGTGTGGTTAATTTGTGTCGTTTTGTTTTGTTGTTGTGTTGGGTGGATGTGTTGTGCGGTCATTTTGTTTGGTTAATTTGTGGGGTTTGTTGTGTTGAGTTGTGTGATTCTGTTTAGTGGTTGTTTTGTAATTTTGTTGTGTTGTTGTGTTGTT
Source organism: Hyla sarda (assembly GCF_029499605.1). NCBI lineage: Eukaryota > Metazoa > Chordata > Amphibia > Anura > Hylidae > Hyla > Hyla sarda. The sequence goes on from NC_079194.1 coordinate 148,186,831, forward strand.
TAGTTCTGTCGTGTAGTTGTGTTGTGTGGTTGTGTGGTTTTGTTGTTTTGTGTTGTTGTGTTGAGTGGTTGTGTAATTTTATTGTGTGGTTTTGTTGTGTTGTTGTGTCGTTTTTTGTGTGGTTGTGTAATTTTTGTGTGGTTGTGCTATGTTGTGTGTTTGTGTTGTGAGTTGTGTGGTTGTGTGGTGTAGTTCTGTTGTGTTGTGTAGTTTTGTGTGTTGGTGTTTCGTGGTTGTGTTGTTGTGTTGGGTAGATGTGTGGTGATGTTGTGTGGTTAATTTGTGTGGTTTTGATTTGTTGTTGTGTTGGGTGGATGTGTTGTGTTGGTGTTTCCTGGTTGTGTTGTTGTGTTGGGGGGATGTGTGGTGATGTTGTTTGGTTAATTTTTGTTGTTTTGTTGTGTTGAGTTGTGTAGTTGTGTATTGTGGTTGTTTTGTAGTTTTGTTGTGTGGTTGTGCTGTGTGATTGTGTTGTGGTGTGTGTGGTTGTCTTCTGCGTTTGTGTTGTATTGCATACTGATTCCCCTCATCACATCCTGATTCCTTTAGAGTAATAAAAAAATTGAGTCATTATTTCGAATCGAGATAAAATTCGGATTCGGTCCAAATTGAATTGTTCTCAAAATTCAGTACGAACTCGGATGTGTCTGATTCGCTCATATTTAGTGTTGTGCGGTTCTGTTCTTGTCTGTGGTTGTGTTATGTGGTAGTGTTGTGTTTGTGTGTTGTGTTGTGTGGTTCTGTTGTTGTGTTGTGTGATGCTGTTGTGTTGTGTGGTTGTGCTTGTGTTTTGTGGTCATGTTGTCATGTTTGGTTGTGGTTGTGTGGTGTTGAGTGGTTATTTTGTGTTTGTGTTGTGTAGTTATGTGGTTCTTATGGGGTTGTATTGTGTTGTGTGGTTGTGTTGTGTTGGTTTGTGTGTTGTTGTAAGGTTGTGTTGTTTTGTGGTTGTTTTGTGTAATTTTGCTGTTGTGTTATGTGGTTTTGCTTTCTGTTGTGTTGTTGTGTTGTGTGGTTGTTGTTGTTGTGTGGTTGTTTTGTATGGTTGTGTTGTGTGGCTGTTTTATTGTGTGGTTGTGTTGTTGTGTCGTTTTTTTGTGTTGTTGCATTATTTTGTGTGTTTGTGTTGTGTGCCCTGTGGTTGTGTTGTTTAGTTCTGTTGTGTAGTTGTGTTGCGTGGTTGTGTTGTGTGGTTTTGCTGTTTTGTTTTGTTGTGTTGTGTGGCTGTGTCGTTTTTTTGTGTGATTGTGTTATGTTGTGTGGTTGTGGTGTGTGGTTGTATTGCATCCTTATTCCCTTCATCGCATCCTGATTCCTTTAGAGTAATAACAAAATGGAGTTAATGAAGAAATGTATTATTTCGAATCGAGTCAAAATTCAAATTCGGTCCAAATTTAATTGTTCATATATTCTCACGAAATTCAGTACAAACTCGGATTCATCCGATTCGCTCATCTTTAGTGTTGTGCAGTTCTGTTCTTTTCTGTGGTTGTGTTATGTGGTAGTGTTGTGTGGGTGTGTTGTTTTGTTGTGTTGTGTGGTTCTGTAGTTGTGTGGTTGTGCTTGTGTAGTTGTGTGGTTGTGTGTGTTTTATTGTGTGGTTGTGTTGTGTTGTTGTGTTGTTATTTGTGTTGTTGCATTATTTTGTGTGTTTTTGTTGTGTGATTGTGTTGTCTAGTTCTGTTGTGTAGTTGATTTGTGTTGTTGTGTGGTTGTGAAGTTGTGTTGTGTGGTTGTGTGGTTGTGTCGTTTTTTGTGTGGCTGTGTTATGTTGTGTGTTGTGTGTTGTATCATTATTTTGCATGTTTGTGTTGCATGGTTGTGTTGTTTACTTCTGTTGTGTAGTTGTCTTGTGTTGTTGTGTGGTAATGAAGTTGTGTTGTGTGGTTTTGTTGTTTTGTGTTGTGTGGTTGTGTTATGTTGTGTGTTGTGTGGTTGTGTAGTTGTGTTGTGTGTTGGTGTTTCGTGGTTGTGTTGTTGTGTTGTTGTGTTGGGTCATGTTGTGTGGTTAATTTGTGTGGTTTTGTTGTGTTGAGTTGTGTAGTTGTGTTTTTTGATTGTTTTGTAGTTTTGTTGTGTGGTTGTGTTGTTTAGTTCTGTTTTGTATTTTTTTGTGTTGTTGTGTGGTCGTGTAGTTGTGTTGTGTGGTTTTGTTGTTTTGTGTTGTTGTGTTGTGTGGTTGTGTCATTATATTGTGTGGTTTTGTTGTGTTGTTGTGTCATTTTTTGTGTTGTGTGGTTGTGTCATCTTTTTTTGCGTGGTTGTGTTGTGTGTTTGTGTTGTGAGTTGTGTGGTTGTGTGGTGTAGTTCTGTTGTGTAGTTGTGTTGTGTAGTTTTGTGTGTTGGTGTTTCGTGGTTGTGTTGGGTGGGTGTGTGGTGATGTTGTGTGGTTAATTTGTGTGGTTTTGTTTTGTTGTTGTGTTGGGTGGATGTGTTGTGTGGTCATGTTGTTTGGTTAATTTGTGTAGTTTTGTTGTGTTGAGTTGTGTAGTTGTGTTTTGTGGTTGTTTTGTAGTTTTGTTGTGTGGTTGTGCTGTGTGGTTGTGTTGTGGTGTGTGTGGTTGTCTTCTGTGTTTGTGTTGTGTTGCATACTGATTTCCCTCATCGCATCCTGATTCCTTTAGAGTAATAACAAAATGGAGTCATTATTTCGAATTGAGACGAAATTCGGATTCGGTCCAAATTGAATTGTTCATGAAATTCAGTACGAACTCAGATTTTTCCGATTTGCTCATCTTCAGTCTTGTGCGGTTCTGTTGTTGTCTGTGGTTGTGTTATGTGGTAGTGTTGTGTAGGTGTGTTGTGTTGTGTGGTTCTGTTGTTGTGTTGTGTGATTTTGTTGTGTTGTTTGGTAGTGGCTGTGTGGTGTTCTTGTGTTGAGTGGTTATGTTGTGTTTGTGTTGTGTAGTTGTGTGGTTGTTATGTGGTTGTATTGTGTTGTGTGGTTGTGTTGTGTTGGTTTGTGTGTTGTTGTAAGGTTGTGTTGTTTTGTGGTTGTTTTGTGTGCTTTTGTTGTTATTTTGTGTAATTGTGTTGTTGCGTTGTGTGGTTTAGTTTTCAGTTGTGTTGTGTGGTTGTTGTGTAGTTGTTTTTTATGGTTGTGTTGTGTGGTTGTTTTATTGTGTGGCTGTGTCGTTTTTTGTGTTGTTGCATTATTTTGTGTGTTTGTGTTGTGTGCTCTGTGGTTGTGTTGTTTAGTTCTGTTGTGTAGTTGTGTTGTGTGGTTTTGTTATTTTGTGTTGTTGTGTCGTTTTTGTGTGATTGTGTTATGTTGTGTGGTTGTGGTGTGTGGTTGTATTGCATCCTTATTCCCTTCATCGCATCCTGATTCCTTTAGAGTAATAACAAAATGGAGTTAATGAAGAAATTCGGTACAAATTGAATTGTTCATATATTTTCACAAAATTCAGTACGAACTCGGATTCATCCGATTCGCTCATCTTTAGTGTTGTGCAGTTCTGTTCTTTTCTGTGGTTGTGTTATGTGGTAGTGTTGTGTGGGTGTGTCGTGTTTTATTGTGTAGTTGTGTTGTATTGTGTTGTTGCATTATTTTGTGTGTTTGGTTTGTGTGGCTGTGTTGTTTAGTTCTGTTGTGTAGTTGTCTTCTGTTGTTGTGTGGTTGTGAAGTTGTGTTGTGTGGTTTTGTTGTTTTGTGTTGTGTGGTTTTTGGTGTCGTGGTGTTATATTGTGTGTTGTGCGGTTGTGTAGTTCTCCTCGTTGTGTTGTTGTGTTGGGTGGATGTGTGGTCATGTTGTGTGGTTAATTTGTGTAGTTTTGTTGTATTGAGTTGTGTGGTTGTGTTCTGTGGTTGTTTTGTAGTTTTGTTGTGTTGAGTTGTGTTGTTTAGTTCTGTTGTGTATTTGTGTTGTGTGGTTGTTTAGTTGTGTTGTGTGGTTTTGTTGTTTTGTGTTGTTGTATTTTGTGGTTGCGTTATTTTATTGTGTGCTTTTGTTGTGTTGTTGTGTCGTTCTTTGTGTTTTTGTGTTGTGTGGTTGTGTCATTTTTTGTGTGGTTGTGTTATGTTGTGTGTTGTGAGTTGTGACATGGGGTTATGTAGTTCTGTTGTGTAGTTGTGTTGTGTAGTTTTGTGTGTTGGTGTTTCGCGGTTGTGTTGTTGTGTTGGGTAGGTGGGTGGTGATGTTGTGTGGTTAATTTGTGTCGTTTTGTTTTGTTGTTGTGTTGGGTGGATGTGTTGTGCGGTCATTTTGTTTGGTTAATTTGTGGGGTTTGTTGTGTTGAGTTGTGTAGTTGAGTTTTGTGGTTGTTTTGTAGTTTTGTTGTGTGTTTGTGCTGTGTGGTTGTGTTGTGGTGTGTGTGGTTGTCTTCTGTGTTTGTGTTGTGTTGCATACTGATTCCCCTCATATCATCCTGATTCCTTTAGAGTAATAACAAAATGGAGTCATTATTTCGAATCGAGACAAAATTCGGATTCGGTCCAAATTGAATTGTGTGCGAAATTAAGTACGAACTCGGATTTGTCCGATTTGCTCATCTTTAGTGTTGTTCGGTTCTGTTCTTTTCTGTGGTTGTGTTATGTGGTAGTGTTGTGTAGGTGTGTTGTGTGGTTCTGTTGTTATGTTGTGTGGTTTTGTTGTGTTGTTGTGTTGTGTGGTTGTGGTTGTGTTTTGTGGTCACGTTGTCTTGTTTGGTTGTGGTTGTTTGGTGTTCTTGTCTTGATTGGTTATGTTGTGTTTGTGTTGTGTAGTTGTGTGGTTGTTATGTGGTTGTATTGTGTTGTGTGGTTGTGTTGTGTTGGTTTGTGTGTTGTTGTAAGGTTGTGTTGTTTTGTGGTGGCTTTGTGTGCTTTTGTTGTTGTTTTGTGTAATTGTCTTGTTGCGTTGTGTGGTTTTATTTTCTGTTGTGTTGTTGTGTTGTGTGGTTGTTGTTGTGTGTTTGTTTGTTTTGTATGGTTGTGTTGTGTGGTTGTTTTATTGTGTGGTTGTGTTATGTTGTTGTGTCGTTTTTTGTGTTGTTGCATTATTTTGTATGTTTGTGTTGTGTGCTCTGTGGTTGTGTTGTTTAGTTCTGTTGTGTAGTTGTGTTGTGTGGTTGTGTTGTGTGGTTTTGTTGTTTTGTGTTGTTGTGTTGTGTGGTTGTGTAGTTTTTTGTGTGATTGTGTTATGTTGTGTGATTGTGGTGTGTGGTTGTATTGCATCCTTATTCCCTTCATCGCATCCTGATTCCTTTAGAGTAATAACAAAATGGAGTTAATGAAGAAATTTATTATTTCGAATCGAGTCAAAATTCAAATTCAGTCCAAATCTAACTGTTCATATTTTTTGGTACGAATTAAGATTTGTCCAATTCGCTCTTATATTGTGTTGCGTGGTTCTGTTGCTGTGGTTTGTGTGGAGGTGTAGTTGTGTAGTGTTGTGCGTTGGTGTTTCGTGGTTGTGTTGTTGTGTTGCGTGGATGTGTTGTGTGGTCATGTTGTTTGGTTAATTTGTGTGGTTTTGTTATGTTGAGTTGCGTGGTTGTGTTTTGTGGTTGTTTTGTAGTTTTATTGTGTGGTTGTGGTATGTGGTTGTCTTCTGCATTTGTGTTGTGTTGCATACTGATTCCCCTCTTCGCATCCTGATTCCTTTGGAGTAATAACAAAATGGAGTCATTATTTCGAATCAAGACGAAATTCGGATTTGGTCCAAATTAAATTGTTCACCTGTAATATGTTTAATAAAGTATGGAGATTCACGAGACGTTTATTAGGGATTAAGGGTAGTATGCACTACACACTAATGTGGGGTAATGGAAATTTTCCAGAAATGTTGAAACTAAAGAAATATGTTAACTGGGAAAGAAATGGGGTTATTAGAGTTAAAGATTTTGTGATAGAAAGCACGTTAAAAGAGTGGAAAACATTTAATAGGGAATTTAGTATTAGTCAGAGCGATTACTTTTCATACTTACAAATCAAAAGCGCTTTTGAGAAGGAGAAGAACAACCCTAGATGGGCAATAAATAGACATGAGTTAATTGACTATATGTTTGGGCTTCGGTCCGCCACGACAAAGGTATTAGGTAACTTATATAAGGGTCTAGTTAGATTTTCCGTTGAAAAATTTCCTCCAAAGAGTAGGAATAAATGGAAGTAAGTAGTAGGTCAGATCGATGGGGAAGAATGGAGGGAAGTATTTATAAATATTTCCCAATCATCTCTCAACATGAACCATAAAACTTCTATGATAAAGCTGATACATAGGATCCCATTTGAAGCTATTTACTATCAGGGAAAAAAGATAGGCCAAAAAGTTGAAAACGAGTGGAAGAAATGGGATGAGGCATCCTAGCTGGTAGTGAGTGCGGGGATAGGGGTGTGAGTGGGATTATTTATACTGTGTAAAGTGAATTTTGAAATGCATTATTGTAATTTTGTAATTTGAAATAAAAAAAAATTGTTCACGAAATTGAGAAGGAACTCGGATTCATCGGATTCGCTAATCTTTAGTGTTGTGCAGTTCTGTTCTTTACTGTGGTTGTGTTATGTGGTAGTGTTGTGTGGGTGTGTTGTGTTGTGTGGTTCTGTTGTTGTGTGGTTGTGGTTGTGCTTGTGTTTTGTGGTTATTTTGTGTTGTTGTGTTGTGGTTGTGTGGTGTTCTTGTGTTGAGTGGTTATGTTGTGTTAGTGTAGTTGTGTGGTTGTGTGTGTTTTATTGTGTGGTTGTGTTGTTTAGTTCTGTTGTGTTGTTGTGTTATTAGAGTAATAACAAAATGGAATAATGAAGAAATTTGTTATTTCGAATCGAGTCAAAATTCTGTCCAAAGCGAATTGTTCACATATTTTAGTTGAATTCGGATTTGTCCGATTCGCTCTTCTCTTGTGTTGTGTGGTTTTGTTGCTGTGTGTTGTTTAGTTGTGTTGTGTGGTTGTGTTGTGTGGTTGTGTAGTTGTGAAGAGTTGTGTTGGTGTTTCGTGGTTGTGTTGTTGTGTTGGGTGGATTTGTGGTGATGTGTGGTTAATTTGTGTGGTTTTGTTGTGTTGAGTTGTGTGGTTGTGTCTTGTGGTTGTTTTGTAGTTTTGTTGTGTTGTGTTGTTGGTTGTGTTGTTTTGTACTTGTGTTTTGTCTTTGTTGCGTGGTTGTGTTGTCGTTGTGTTGTGGTGTGTGGTTGTGTTCTGTGTTTGTGTTGTGTTGCATACTGATTCCCCTCATCACATCCTGATTGCTTTAGAGTAAAATGTGTTGGGTGGATGTGTGGTGATGTTGTTTGGTTAATTTGTTTGGTCTTGTTGTGTTGAGTTGTGTAGTTGTGTTTTGTGGTTGTTTTGTAGTTTTGTTGTGTGGTTGTGTTGTGGTGTGTGTGGTTGTCTTCTGAGTTTGTGTTGTGTTGCATACTGATTCCCCTCATCGCATTCTGATTCCTTTAGAGTAATAACAAAATGGAGTCATTATTTTGAATCAATACTAAATTCGGATTTGGTCCAAATGGAATTGTTCACCAAATTCAGAACGAACTCGTATTTGTCCAATTCGCTCATCTTTAGTGTTGTGCAGTTCTGTTCTTTTCTGTAGTTGTGTTATGTGGTAGTGTTGTGTGGATGTGTTGTGTAGTTCTGTTGTTGTGTTGTGTGGTTTTGTTGGGTGGTTGTGTTTTGTGGTTGTGTTGTGTGGTTGTGCAGTTGTGTAGTGTTGTGCGTTGGTGTTTCATGGTTGTGTTGTTGTGTTTGGTGGATGTGTGGTGATGTTGTGTGGTTAAGTTGTGTGGTTTTGTTGTATTGAGTTGTGTGGTTGTGTTTTGTGGTTGTTTTGTAGTTTTATTGTGTGGTTGTGGTGTGTGGTTGTGTTGTATTGCATTCTTATTACCTTCATCGCATCCTAATTCCATTAGAGTATTAACAAAGTGGAGTTGTGTTGTGTGGTTGTGTTTTGAATTGTTGTGTTGTGTTGTGTGGTTGTCTTGTGTGGTTGTGCAGTTGTGTTGTGTGGTTGTGTTGTTTTGTGTTGTGGGGTTGTGTGGTTGTTTTGTGTGTTGGGTGGATGTGTTGTGTGATCATGTAGTGTGGTCGTATGATTTTGTTGTGTTGAGTTGTGTGGTTGTGTTTCGTGATTGTTTTGTAGTTTTGTTGTGTGGTTGTGTTGTGGTGTGTTGTTGTGTTCTGTGGTTGTATTGTTTTGCATCCTGGTTCCCTTCATCGCATCCTGATTCCTTTAGAGAATGAAAAAATTCATTATTTCGAATCGAGTCGAAATTCAAATTCGGTCCAAATCTAGTTGTTCATATAATTCGGTAGGAATTCTGAGTCGTCCTATTCGCTCTTGTTTTGTATGGTTCTGTTACTTTATGTTGAGTGTGTGTGTTGTGTGGTTTTGTCGTGTTATGTGGTAGTGTCGTGTTGTTGTGTTGTGAGGTTTTGTGGTTGTGCTGTGTTGTTGTGTTTGTGTAGTTGTGTTGTGTTCTGTGGTTGTGTTGTGTTTTTTGTGTGATTTTCTTGTGTTGTGTTTTTTGTGTTGAGTCGTGTTGTGCTGTCTAGTTGTGTTGAGTGATTGTTTTGTATGCCTGTGTTATGTGGTTTTGCTGTGTTTTTGTCTTGTGTTGTTCTTTTTGTGTTGAGAAGTTAAGTTGTTGTGTTGTGTGGTTGTGTTGTTGTGTGGTTGTGTTTTGTGGTGCTGTGGTGTGTGGTTGTGCTTGTGTGGTTGTTTTGTAGTTTTGTTGTGTGGTTGTGTTTTGGTCGTGTTGTGGTGTGTGCGTGTGTGTGTGTGTGTGGTTGTGTTGTGTTGTTGTGTGATTTTGTTGTGTGTTTTTTTGTGTTGTTGTGTGGTTTTGTCATTTTTTGTAAGGTTGTGTTATGTTGGGTTTTTGTGCTGTGTGTTGTGCAGTGTGTTGTGTAGTTCTGTTGTGTTGTGTGGTTGTGGTTGTGTTGTTTAGTGCTGTGTGTTGGAGTTTTGTGGTTGTGTTGTTGCGTTGGGTGGATGTGTGGTCATGTTGTGTGGTTAATTTGTGTGGTTTTGTTGTGTTGAGTTGTGTGGCTGCGTTGTTGTGTTGTTTAGTTCTGTTGTGTAATTGTGTTGTGTTGTTTTGTGTTTTTGTGTTGTGTCTTTTATTGCGTGGTTGTGTTGTGTGGTTGTGTCGTTTTTTGTGTCGTTGTGTTGTGTGGTTGTATTGTGTAGTTCTGTTGTGTAGTTGTGTTGTGTGGTTGTGTGGTTGTGTAGTGTGTTGGTGTGGTGTTGGATTGTGTTGGGTGGATATATGGTCATGTTGTGTGGTTAATTTGTGTGGTTTTGTTGTGTTGAGTTGTGTGGTTGTGTTTTGTGTCTTTTTTTGTAGTTTTGTTGTGTGGTTGTATTGTTTAGTTCTGTGGTGTAGTTGTGATGTGTTGTTGGTTGTGTGGTTGTGTAGTTGTGTTGTGTGGTGTGTTATGTTGTGTGTTTGTGTTGTGTAGTGCAGTTGTGTAGTTGTGTTGTGTGGTTGTGTTGTGTAGTTGCGTAGTGTTGTGTGTTGGTGTTTTGTGGTTATGTTGTTGTGTTGGCTGGATGTGTGATCATGTTGTGTGGTTAATTTGTGTGGTTTTGTTGTGTTGGGTTATGTGGTTGTTTTGTAGTTTTGTTGTGTGGTTGTGTTGTTTAGCTCTGATGTGTTGTGTGGTTGTGTATTTGTGTGGTTTTGTTGATTTGTGTTTTTGTGTTGTGTGGTTGTGTCATTTTATTGAGTGGTTGTGTTGCGTGGTTGTGTTGTGTGGTTGTGAGTTGGTGTTTCCTGATTGTGTTGGGTGATGTGTGGTCATTTTGTGTGTTTAATTTGTGTGGTTTTGTTGTGTTGAGTTGTGTGCTTGTGTTTTGTGTTTTTATTGGTAGTTTTGTTGTGTGGTTGTTTTGTTTAGTTCTGTTGTGTAGTTGTGCTGTGTTGTTGGTTGTGTAGTTGTGTTGTGTGGTTTTGTTGTGTAGTTTTGTTCTCTTGGGTTGTGTGGTTGTGTCGTTTTATTGTGTGGTTGTGTTGTTTGTGTTGTTTTCTGTATTGGTGTGTTGTGTGGTTGTGTAATTTTTTGTGTGGTGTGTTATGTTGTGTGTTTGTGTTGTGTTGTGTAGTTTAGTTGTGTAGTTGTGTTGTGTGGTTGTGTTGTGTAGTTGCGTAGTGTTGTGTGATGGGGTTTTGTGGTTGTGTTGTTGTGTTGGCTGGATGTGTGGTCATGTTGTGTGGTTAATTTGTGTGGTTTTGTTGTGTTGGGTTATATGGTTGTTTTGTAGTTTTGTTGTGTGGTTGTGTTGTTTAGTTCTGATGTGTTGTGTTGTATGGTTATGTATTTGTGTGGTTTTGTTGTTTTGTGTTTTTGTGTTGTGTCGTTTTATTGTGTGGTTGTGTTGTGTGTTGTTTGTTGTGTTGTGTGGTTGTGAGTTGGTGTTTCGTGGTTGTGTTGTTGTGTTGGTTGGATGTGTGGTAATGTTGTGTGGTTAATTTGTGTGGTTTTGTTGTGTTGAGTTGTGTCGTTGTGTTGTTGTGTTGTTTAGTTCTGTTGTGTAATTGTGTTGTGTTGTGTTGTGAGGTTTTGTTTTTTGTGTTGTTGTGTTGTGTGGTTGTGTCGTTTTATTGCGTGATTGTGTTGTTGTTTCGTTTTTTGTGCTGTTGTGGTGTATGGATGTGAAGTTGATTAGTGTTGTGTTTTGTGATTGTGTTGTTGTGTTGGGTGGATGTGTGGTCATGTTGTATGGTTAATTTGTGTGGTTTTGTTATGTTGAGTGGTGTGGTTGTGTTTTGTGGTTGTGTTGTAGTTTTGTTTGTGTGGTTTTGGTGTGTGGTTGTGTCGTATTGCATCCGTTTTCCCTTCATTGCATCCTGAATCCTTTGGAGTAAAACAAAATGGAGTTAATGAAGAAATTTGTTATTTCGAATCGAGTCAAAATTCGGTCCAAATCGAATTGTTCATATATTTTAGTTGAATTCGGATTTGTCCGATTCGCTCTTTTCTTGTGTTGTGTGGTTCTTTTGCTGTGTGTTGTTTAGTTGTGTTGTGTGGTTGTGAAGAGTTGTGTAGGTGTTTTGTGGTTGTGTTGTTGTGTTGGGTGGATTTGTGGTGATGTTGTGTGGTTAATTTGTGTGGTTTTGTTGTGTTGAGTTGTTGTGGTTGTGTTGTTCAGTGTTGTGTTTTGTGGTTGTTTTGTAGTTTTGTTGTGTGGTTTTGTTGTTTAGTTCTGTTGTGTAGTTGTGTTGTGTTGTTGGTTGTGTTGTTTTGTACTTTTGTTTTGTCTTTGCTGCTTGGTTGTGTTGTCGTTGTGTTGTGGTGTGTGGTTGTGTTCTGTGTTTGTGTTGCATACTGATTCCCCTCATCACATCCTGATTCCTTTAGAGTAAAATGGAGTCATTATTTTGAATCAATACTAAATTCGAATTCGGTCCAAATGGAATTGTTCACGAAATTCAGTACGAACTCGGATTTGTCCGATTCGCTCATCTTTAGTGTTGTGCAGTTCTGTTCTTTTCTGTAGTTGTGTTATGTCGTAGTGTTGTGTGGTTCTGTTGTTGTGTTGTGTGGGTTTGTTGTGTGGTTGTGTTTTGTGGTTGTGTTGTGTGCTTGCGCAGTTGAGTAGTGTTGTGCGTTGGTGTTTCGTGGTTGTGTTGTGTTTGGTGGATGTGTGCTGATGTTGTGTGGTTAACTTTTGTGGTTTTGTTGTATTGAGTTGTGTGGTTGTGTTTTGTAGTTGTTGTGTAGTTTCATTGTGTGGTTGTGGTGTGTGGTTGTGTTGTATTGCATTCATCTTCATCGCATTCACCTTGCATTCACCTTCATCGCATCCTAATTCCATTAGAGTAATAACAAAATGGAGTTGTGTTGTGTGGTTGTGTTTTGAAATGTTGTGTTGTGTGGTTGTCTTGTGTGGTTGTGTAGTTGTGTTGTGGGGTTGTGTTGTTTTGTGATGTGTTGTGGGGTTGTGTGGTTGTTTTGTGTGTTGGGTGGATGTGTTGTGTGATCATGTTGTGTGGTTGTATGATTTTGTTGTGTTGAGTTGTGTGGTTGTGTTTCGTGGTTGTTTTGTAGTTTTGTTATGCTGTGGTGTGTTGTTGTGTTCTGTGGTTGTATCGTTTTGCATCCATGTTCCCTTCATCGCATCCTGATTCCTTTAGCGAATGAAGAAATTCATTATTTCGAATCAAGTCGAAATTCGAATTCGGTCCAAATCTAGTTGTTCATATAATTCGGTAGGAATTCTGAGTCGTCCTATTCGCTCTTGTTTTGTATGGTTCTGTAACTTTATATTGAGTGTTTGTGTTGTGTGGTTTTGTCGTTTTATGTGGTAGTGTTGTGTTGTTGTGTTTGTGTAGTTGTGTAGTGTTCTGTGGTTGTGTTTTTTGTGTGGGTTTTCTTGTGTTGAGTTGTGTTGTGTTGAGTGGTTGTTTTGTATGCTTGTGTTATGTGGTTTTGCTGTGTGGTGGTTGTGTTGTGTTTTTTGTGTGGTTTTCTTGTGTTGAGTTGTGTTGTGTTGAGTGGTTGTTTTGTATGCTTGTGTTATGTGGTTTTCTTGTGATGTTGTCTTGTGTTGTTGTGTTTTGTTTAGAAGTTGTGTTGTTGTGTTGTGTGGTTGTGTTGTTGTGTGTTTGTGTTTTGTGGTGCTGTGGTGTGTGGTTGTGCTTGTGTGGTTGTTTTGTAGTTTTGTTGTGTGGGTGTGTTGGGGTTGTGGTGTGTGTGTGTTGTTGTGTTGTGTGATTTTGTTGTGTGTTTTATTGTGTTGTTGTGTTGTGTGGTTTTGACAATTTTTGTGAGGTTGTGTTATGTTGGTTGTGTTGTGTATTGTGCTGTGTGTTGTGTAGTTCTGTTGTGTTGTGTGGTTGTGTTGTGTAGTGTTGTGTGTTGGTGTTTTGTGGTTGTGTTGTTGCGTTGGGTGGATGTGTGTTCATATTGTGTGGTTAATTTGTGTGGTTTTGTTGTAGTTCAGTTGTGTAGTTGGGTTGTGTGGTTGTGTTGTGTAGTTGCGTAGTGTTGTGTGTTGGTGTTTTGTTGTTGTGTTGGCTGAATGTGTGGTCATGTTGTGTGGTTAATTTGTGTGATTTTGTTGTGTTGGGTTATGTGGTTGTTTTGTAGTTTTGTTGTGTGGTTGTGTTGTTTAGTTCTGATGTGTTGTGTTGTATGGTTGTGTATTTGTGTGGTTGTGTTGTTTTGTGTTTTTGTGTTGTGTCATTTTATTGTGTGGTTGTGTTGTCTGTTGTGTTGTATGGTTGTGAGTTGGTGTTTCGTGGTTGTGTTGTTGTGTTGGGTGGATGTGTGGAAATGTTGTGTGGTTAATTTGTGTGGTTTTGTTGTGTTGAGTTGTGTTTGGTTCTGTTGCTGTGTTGTTTAGTTCTGTTGTGTAATTGTGTTCTGTTGTGTGGTTTTGTTTTTTGTGTTGTTGTGTTGTGTGGTTGTGTCGTTTTATTGCGTGGTTGTGTTGTTGTATTGTTTTTTGTGTTGTTGTGTTGTATGGATGTGAAGTTGTGTAGTGTTGTGTTTTTTGATTGTGTTGTTGTGTTGGGTGGATGTGTGGTCATGTTGTATGGTTAATTTGTGTGGTTTTGCTATGTCGAGTGGTGTGGTTGTGTTGTAGTTTTGTTTGTGAGGTTGTGGTGTGTGGTTGTGTCGTATAGCATCCTTATTCCCTTCATTGCATCCTGATTCCTTTGGAGTAAAACAAAATGGAGTTAATGAACAAACTTGTTATTTCAAATCGAGTCAAATTTCGGTCCAAATCGAATTGTTCATATATTTTAGTTGAATTCGGATTTGTCCGATTCGCTCTTATCTTGTGTTGTGTGGTTCTGTTGCTGTGTGTTGTTTAGTTGTGTTGTGTGGTTGTGTCATTTATTGTGTAGTTGTGTTGTGTGGTTGTGTTGTGTAGTTGTGTTGTGTGGTTGTGAGTTGGTGTTTCGTGGTTGTGTTGGGTGATGTGTGGTCATGTTGTGTGGTTAATTTGTGTGGTTTTGTTGTGTTGAGTTTTATGGTTGTGTTTTTTTTTAAGTTTTGTTGTGTGGTTGTGTTGTTTAGTTCTGTTGTGTAGTTGTGCTGTGTTGTTGGTTGTGTAGTTGTGTTGTGTGGTTTTGTTCTCTTGGGTTGTGTGGTTGTGTCGTTTTATTGTGTGGTTGTGTTGTTTGTGTTGTTTTTTGTATTGGTGTGTTGTGTGGTTGTGTAGTTTTTTTGTGTGGTGTGTTATGTTGTGTGTTTGTGTTGTGTGGTTGTGTTGTTTAGTTCAGTTGTGTTGTGTGGCTGTGTTGTGTAGTTGCGTAGTGTTGTGTGTTGGTGTTTTGTGGTTGTGTTGTTGTGTTGGCTGGATGTGTGGTCATGTTGTGTGGTTAATTTGTGTGGTTTTGTTGTGTTGGGTTATGTGGTTGTTTTGTAGTTTTGTTGTGTGGTTGTGTTGTTTAGTTCTGATGTGTTGTGTTGTATGGTTGTATATTTGTGTGGTTTTGTTGTTTTGTGTTTTTGTGTTGTGTCGTTTTATTGTGTGGTTGTTTTTTGTGTTGTGTGTTGTGTTGTGTAGTTGTGTTGTGTGGTTGTGAGTTGGTGTTTGGTGGTTGTTGTTTTTTTGTGTTGGGTGGATGTGTGGTAATATTGTGTGGTTAATTTGTGTGGTTTTGTTGTGTTGAGTTGTGTGGTTGTGTTGTTGTGTTGTTTAGTTCTGTTGTGTAATTGTGTTGTGTTGTTGTGATGTGTGGTTTTCTTTTTTTGTGTTGTTGTGTTGTGTGGTTGTGTCGTTTTATAGCGTGGTTGTGTTGTGTTGTGTCATTTTTTTATGTTGTTGTGTTGTATGGATGTGAAGTTGTGTAGTGTTGTGTTTTGTGATTGTGTTGTTGTGTTGGGTGGATGTGTGGTCATGTTGTATGGTTAACTTGTGTGGTTTTGTTATGTTGAGTGGTGTGGTTGTGTTTTGTGGTTGTGTTGTAGTTTGTTTGTGTGGTTGTGGTGTGTGGTTGTGTTGTATTGCATCCTTATTCCCTTCATTGCATCCTGATTCCTTTGGAGTAAAACAAAATGGAGTTAATGAAGAAATTTGTTATTTCGAAGCGAGTCAAAATTCGGTCCAAATCGAATTGTTCATATATTTTTGTTGAATCCGGATTTGTCCAATTCGCTCTTCTCTTGTGTTGTGTGGTTCTGTTGCTGTGTGTTGTTTAGTTGTGTTGTGTATTTGTGAGGTTTTGTTGATTTGTGTTTTTGTGTTGTGTGGTTGTGTCATTTTATTGTGTGATTGTGTTGTGTGTTGTGTGGTTGTGTTGTGTAGTTGTGTTGTGTGGTTGTGAGTTGGTGTTTCGTGGTTGTGTTGGGTGATGTGCGGTCATGTTGTGTGGTTAATTTGTGTGGTTTTGTTGTGTTGTGTTGTGTGGTTGTGTTTTGTGCTTTTTTTTGTAGTTTTGTTGTGTGGTTGTGTTGTTTAGTTCTGTTGTGTAGTTGTGCTGTGTTGTTGGTTTTGTAGTTGTGTTGTGTAGTTTTGTTGTGTGGTTTTGTTTTCTTGGATTGTGTGGTCGTGTCGTTTTATTGTGTGGTTGTGTTGCTTGTGTTGTTTTTTTGTATTGGTGTGTTGTGTGGTTGTGTAGTTTTTTTGTATGGTGTGTTATGTTGTGTGTTTGTGTTGTGTGGCTGGGTTGTGTAGATAATTTTTTTTTTTTATAAATTTTTATTTTAATATTAAACAATTACAAAAATACACTGTAAAAAGTCTAAAAATCGGGCTACAAGAACATGTTAGTGTAAAAAACATGAGATTTTGATTTTTTGCCTCCACTTTGCTGCTATTCCTGTGAAACACCTAAAGGGTTAACAAAGTTTCTGAATGTCATTTTAAATACTTTGAGGGGTGCACTTTTCATAATGGGGTCCATAATGGGGAGTTTCTCACAGAAAGGTCCCTCAAATCCACTTCAAACTTAACTGGTCCCTGAAAAAATCATATTTTGAAATTTTCATGAATTTTTCACCGAGAAATGATGCAAGGAACGCTGAATATTTACCACTAACATAAAGAAGAATATGTTACGAAAAAACAATCTCTGAATCAGAATAAAAAGTAAAAGCATCTCAGAGTTATTAATGCTTAAAGTGACAGTGGTTAGATGTGCAAAAAATATGCTTCCGTCCTAAGGGTTATAATGGGCTCCGTTCCCAAGGGGTTAAAACGGGATCACACCGTGACCCCGCATCACTCTGGGTCGGTCCTGGCTGCTAGCCGGGACCCTGGGCTAACAGCGCGCGGCACCAATCGTTGTGCCGCGCACTATTAACCCTTCAGACGCAGCGATCAAAGTTGATCGCCGAGTCTGAAAGTGAAAGTAAACGCTTCGCGGCAGTTCAGTCGGGAAGGGATCAGAGTAAAAGATCAGTGTGTGGAGTGCTATAGCTCCTTATAACATTTTTTTTAAAAGTTAAAAAAAAAGTTAACAAAGGTCATTTAACCCCTTCCCTAATAAAAGTTTGAATCTCCCCCCCCCTTTTCCCATAAAAAAAACTGTGTAAATAAAAATCTAAATAAACATATGAGGTTTGAGAAATGTCCAAACTATAAAAATATATTGTTAATTAAACCACACGGTCAATTGCGTACGCACCAAAAAAAAATTCCAAAGTCCAATATAGCGTCATTTTTGGTCACTTTTTATATCATGAAAAAATGAATAAAAAGCGATCAAAAAGTCTGATAAATACAAAAATACTGATACAAACTTCAGAACACGGCACAAAAAAATGAGCCCTCATACCAGCCCGGAAGCAGAAAAATAAAAAAGTTATAGGGGTTAGAAGATGAGAATTTTTTACGTACCGTATTTATCGGGGTATACCACACACCGGCCTATAACACGCACCCTCATTTTACCAAGGATATTTGGGTAAAAAAAAGTTTTTTACCCAAATATCCTTGGTAAAATGAGGGTGCGTGTTTGTGCATGCGTATACCCCGATACACCCCCAGGAAAGGAAGGGGGAGAGAGGCCGTCGCTGCCCGCTTCTCTCCCCCTGCCTTTCCTGGGGTCTAGAGCCCTGCTGCCGGCCCTTCTCTCCCCCTGGCTATCTGCGCCGATGACCGTTCTCTCCCCCTGACTATCGTTGCCGGAGCCCCATTGCCGGTGCCGATAGCCAGGGGGAGAAAAGTGACGCCGGCAATAGGGCAGCGGTGCCGATAGCCAGGGGGAGAGAAGGGGCAGTGGCACCCATTGCCGGCGCCGCTGCCCCTTTGCCTCCCCCATCCCCGGTTGTATAATTACCTGTTGCCGGGGTCGGATCCGCGCTGCTTCAGGCCTCCGGTGTGCGTCCCATGCGTCGTTGATATGCACGGCGCGCCGCAATGACTGGGGATGAGGGAGGCAACGGGGCAGCGGCGCCGGCAATGGGTGCCGCTGCCTCTTCTCTCCCTCTGCCGGCGCCGCTGCCCCATTGCCGGCACCGATTCTCTCCCCCTGGCTATCGGTGCCGGCAATGGGGCAGCAGCACCAATAGCTAGGGGGAGAGAACGGGCAGTGGCACGGATAGCCAGGGGGAGAGAAGGGCCGACAGCAGGGCTCTAGACCCCAGGACAGGCAGGGGCAGACAACCCGGCAGCGTCTGCAGGTCTCTGCACCTGCAAAGCAGCTGCAGTTCATTGATTTAAAGCGCCACTGCAGCGGCTTATCGGCGTATAAGCAGGTAGACTTTAGGCAAAATTTTAGCCTAAAAAGTGCGTGTTATATGCCAATATACATTTTCCTGTTATAATTTTTTTCCCGAAGTACGACAAAATCCAACCTATATAAGTAGGGTATCATTTTAACCACATGGACCTACAGAATAAAGATAAGGTGTCATTTTTACAGAAAAATGCATTGCGTAGAAACGGAAGCCCCCAAAAGTTTCAAAATGAAATTTTGTCTTCAATTTTGTCGCACAATGAATGTTTTTTTCCATTTGACGTGGATTTTTGGATAAAATGACTAATGTCACAGCAAAGTAGAATTGCTGGCGCAAAAAATAAGCCATCATATGGAATTTTATGTGCAACAACATAACCACAAAACGCAACCACACAACACAACAACACAGCCACACAACAATAGAACCACACAACACAACAACCACAACACACCCACACAAGATAAAATAAAAATAAGGATTCAGTCCTCAGCAAAACCCCTGTAAAATATATAGTATGTGGGTGGATGTCTGTTTACCCAAAGAAAAAACAGTTTAGTAGATATGTGTTTATTCCACAATATAGAATATATTAAAATGAATTTATAAAAAAACAGAGCGTTTCCCACAGGACCCTACGGTAGCACGATTGTTACGCCGAGCGCTCCGGGTCCCCGCTCCTCCCCGGAGCGCTCGCAACATCCTCGCATTTGCAGCGCCCCGGTCAGACCTGCTGACCGGGTGCGCTGCAATATCTCTCTCAGCCGGGATGCGATTCGCGATTCGGGAGGCGCCCGCTCGCGATGCGCATCCCGGTTCCCGTACCTGACTCGCTCCCCGTCGGTCTTGTCCCGGCGCGCGCGGCCCCGCTCCTTAGGGCGCGCGCGCGCCGGGTCTCTGCAGTTTAAAGGGCCACTGCGCCACTGATTGGCGCAGCAGGCTTAATTAGTGTGTTCACCTGTGCACTCCCTATTTATACATCACTTCCCCTGCACTCCCTTGCCGGATCTTGTTGCCATTGTGCCAGTGAAAGCGTTTCCTTGTGTGTTCCTAGCCTGTGTTCCAGACCTCCTGCCGTTGCCCCTGACTACGATCCTTGCTGCCTGCCCTGACCTTCTGCTACGTCCGACCTTGCTCTTGTCTACTCCCTTGTACCGCGCCTATCTTCAGCAGTCAGAGAGGTTGAGCCCAGCAGTCACAACAGATAGCGCAACAAGGCCACCAGCTGTCTCAACTGACCGTGATGCTACAGCAGCTATTACCACAACTCCAGCAACAATCTCCTTCGCCAGCTCCTGCACCTTCTCCGCAGCGAGTGGCCGCTTCCGGCCTACGATTATCCTTGCCGGATAAATTTGATGGGGACTCTAAGTTTTGCCGTGGCTTTCTTTCACAATGTTCCCTGCACTTGGAGATGATGTCGGACCAGTTTCCTACTGAAAGGTCTAAGGTGGCTTTCGTAGTCAGCCTTCTGTCTGGGAAAGCTCTGTCATGGGCCACACCGCTCTGGGACCGCAATGACCCTGTCACTGCCTCTGTACACTCCTTCTTCACGGAGATTCGAAGTGTCTTTAAGGAACCTGCCCGAGCCTCTTCTGCTGAGACTGCCCTGTTGAACCTGGTCCAGGGTAATTCTTCTGTTGGCGAGTACGCCATCCAATTCCGTACTCTTGCCTCCGAATTATCCTGGAATAATTAGGCCCTCTGCGCGACCTTTAAAAAAGGCCTATCCAGCAACATTAAAGATGTGCTGGCCGCACGAGAAATTCCTGCTAACCTGCATGAACTTATTTATCTGGCCACCCGCATTGACATGCGTTTTTCCGAAAGGCGTCAGGAGCCCCGCCAGGATATGGACTTTGTTCGCACGAGGCGGTTTCTCTCCCCGGCTCCTCTCTCCTCTGGTCCTCTGCAATCCGTTACTGTGCCTCCCGCCGTGGAGGCTATGCAAGTTGACCGGTCTCGCTTGACACCTCAAGAGAGGACACGACGCCGCATGGAGAATCTGTGCCTGTACTGTGCCAGTACCGAACACTTCTTGAAGGATTGTCCTATCCGTCCTCCCCGCCTGGAAACATGTACGCTGACTCCGCACAAGGGTGAGACAGTTTTTGATGTCAACTCTGCTTCTCCACGCCTTACTGTGCCTGTGCGGATATCTTCCTCTACCCTCTCCTTCTCTGCTATGGCCTTCCTGGATTCCGGATCTGCAGGAAATTTTATTTTGGCCTCTCTCATCAACAGGTTCAACATCCCAGTGACCAGTCTCGCCAGACCCCTCTACATCAATTCTGTTAACAATGAAAGATTGGACTGTACCGTGCGTTACCGCACGGAACCTCTCCTAATGTGCATCGGACCTCATCACGAAAAAATTGAATTTTTGGTCCTCTCCAACTGCACTTCTGAAATTCTTCTTGGATTACCGTGGCTTCAACGCCATTCCCCAACCCTTGATTGGTCCACAGGAGAAATCAAGAACTGGGGTACTTCTTGTCTCAAGGACTGTCTTAAACCGGTTCCCAGTACTCCCTGCCATGACCCTGTGGTTCTCCCTGTATCCGGTCTTCCTAAGGCTTATATGGACTATGCTGACGTCTTTTGCAAGAAGCAAGCGGAGACTTTACCCCCTCACAGGCCTTATGACTGTCCTATTGACCTCCTCCCGGGTACTACTCCACCCCGGGGCAGAATCTATCCTCTGTCTGCCCCAGAGATTCTTGCCATGTCGGAGTACATCCAGGAACATTTAAAAAAGGGGTTTATCCGCAAATCCTCCTCTCCTGCCGGAGCTGGATTTTTTTTTGTGTCCAAAAAAGATGGCTCCCTACGCCCTTGCATTGACTACCGCGGACTTAATAAAATCACGGTAAAAAACAGCTACCCCTTACCTCTTATCTCGGAACTCTTTGATCGCCTACAAGGCGCCCACATCTTTACCAAACTGGACTTAAGGGGGGCTTATAATCTCATCCGCATCAGGGAGGGGGACGAATGGAAGACTGCATTTAACACCATAGATGGACACTTTGAGTATCTGGTCATGCCCTTTGGCCTGTGCAATGCCCCTGCCGTCTTCCAAGACTTTGTTAATGAAATTTTTCGTGATCTCTTATATTCCTGTGTTGTGGTTTATCTGGACGATATTCTGATTTTTTCTGCCAACTTAGAAGAACACCGCCAGCATGTCCGCATGGTTCTTCAGAGACTTCGGGACAATCAACTTTATGCCAAAATGGAGAAATGTCTCTTTGAATGTCAATCTCTTCCTTTCTTAGTATACTTGGTCACTGGCCAGGGACTACAAATGGACCCAGATAAACTCTCTGCCGTCTTAGATTGGCCACGCCCCTCCGGACTCCGTGCTATCCAACGTTTTTTGGGGTTTGCCAATTATTACAGACAATTTATTCCACAATTTTCCACTATTGTGGCTCCTATCGTGGCTTTAACCAAGAAAAATGCCAATCCCAAGTCCTGGTCTCCACAAGCGGAAGACGCATTTAAACATCTCAAGTCTGCCTTTTCTTCTGCTCCCGTGCTCTCCAGACCTGACCCATCTAAACCCTTCCTATTGGAGGTAGATGCCTCCTCAGTAGGAGCTGGAGCTGTCCTTCTACAAAAAAATTCTTCCGGGCATGCTGTTACTTGTGGTTTTTTTTCTAGGACCTTCTCTCCAGCGGAGAGAAATTACTCCATCGGGGATCGAGAACTACTGGCCATTAAATTGGCGCTTGAGGAATGGAGGCATCTGCTGGAGGGATCAAAATTTCCAGTTATCATATACACTGATCACAAGAATCTCTCCTATCTCCAGTCTGCCCAACGACTGAACCCTCGCCAGGCCAGGTGGTCGTTGTTCTTTGCCCGTTTTAACTTTGAAATTCATTTTCGCCCTGCTGACAAGAACATTAGGGCCGATGCCCTCTCTCGTTCTTCTGATGCCTCTGAAGTAGAGGTCTCTCCGCAACACATCATTCCTCCGGACTGTCTGATCTCCACTTCTCCAGCCTCCATCAGGCAAACTCCTCCAGGGAAGACCTTCGTTTCTCCACGCCCGCGTCTCGGGATTCTCAAATGGGGACACTCCTCCCACCTCGCAGGCCATGCGGGCATCAAAAAATCCTTGCAACTCATCTCTCGTTTTTATTGGTGGCCGACTCTGGAGACGGATGTTGTTGATTTTGTGCGGGCCTGTACTGTCTGTGCCCGGGATAAGACTCCTCGCCAGAAGCCTGCTGGCCTCCTTCATCCTCTGCCTGTCCCCGAACAGCCTTGGTCACAGATTGGTATGGACTTTATTACAGACTTGCCCTCATCCCGTGGCAACACAGTTGTTTGGGTGGTCGTTGATCGATTTTCCAAGATGGCACATTTTATTCCTCTTCCTGGTCTTCCTTCAGCGCCTCAGTTGGCAAAGCAATTTTTTGTACACATTTTTCGCCTTCACGGATTGCCCACGCATATCGTCTCGGATAGAGGCGTCCAATTCGTGTCTAAATTCTGGAGGGCCCTCTGTAAAAAGCTCAAGATTAAATTAAACTTCTCTTCTTCTTATCATCCCCAATCCAATGGGCAAGTAGAAAGAATTAATCAGGTCCTGGGTGACTATTTACGGCATTTTGTTTCCTCCCGCCAGGATGACTGGGCAGATCTTCTACCATGGGCCGAATTCTCATACAACTTCAGAGTCTCCGAATCTTCTGCTAAGTCCCCATTTTTCGTGGTGTACGGCCGTCACCCTCTTCCCCCCTCCCTACTCCCTTGCCCTCTGGTTTGCCCGCTGTGAATGAAGTGACTCGTGATCTTTCCACCATATGGAAAGAGACCCAAAATTGTCTTTTACAGGCTTCATCCCGGATGAAAAGATTTGCCGATAAGAAAAGAAGAACTCCCCCCATTTTTGCTCCCGGAGACAAGGTATGGCTCTCCGCTAAATATGTCCGCTTTCGTGTCCCCAGTTACAAACTGGGACCACGCTATCTTGGTCCTTTCAAAGTCTTGTGCCAGATCAACCCTGTCTCTTACAAACTCCTTCTTCCTCCTTCTCTTCGTATTCCCAATGCCTTCCATGTCTCTCTCCTTAAACCACTCATCATTAACCGCTTCTCTCCCAAACTTGTTTCTCCCACTCCTGTATCCGGTTCTTCTGACGTCTTCTCCGTGAAGGAGATTCTGGCCTCCAAGACGGTCAGAGGAAAAACATTTTTTTGGGTGGATTGGGAAGGCTGTGGTCCAGAAGAGAGATCCTGGGAACCTGAGGACAACATCCTAGACGAAAGTCTTATCCTCAGGTTCTCAGGCTCCAAGAAGAGGGGGAGATCCAAGGGGGGGGGTACTGTTACGCCGAGCGCTCCGGGTCCCCGCTCCTCCCCGGAGCGCTCGCAACATCCTCGCATTTGCAGCGCCCCGGTCAGACCTGCTGACCGCGTGCGCTGCAATATCTCTCTCAGCCGGGATGCGATTCGCGATGCGGGAGGCGCCCGCTCGCGATGCGCATCCCGGCTCCCGTACCTGACTCGCTCCCCGTCGGTCTTGTCCCCGCGCGCGCGGCCCCGCTCCTTAGGGCGCGTGCGCGCCGGGTCTCTGCAGTTTAAAGGGCCACTGCGCCACTGATTGGTGCAGCAGGCTTAATTAGTGTGTTCACCTGTGCACTCCCTATTTATACATCACTTCCCCTGCACTCCCTTGCCGGATCTTGTTGCCATTGTGCCAGTGAAAGCGTTTCCTTGTGTGTTCCTAGCCTGTGTTCCAGACCTCCTGCCGTTGCCCCTGACTACGATCCTTGCTGCCTGCCCTGACCTTCTGCTACGTCCGACCTTGCTCTTGTCTACTCCCTTGTACCGCGCCTATCTTCAGCGGTCAGAGAGGTTGAGCCGTTGCTGGTGGATACGACCTGGTTGCTACCGCCGCTGCAAGACCATCCCGCTTTGCGGCGGGCTCTGGTGAATACCAGTAGCAACTTAGAACCGGTCCACCAACACGGTCCACGCCAATCCCTCTCTGGCACAGAGGATCCACCTCCAGCCAGCCGAATCGTGACAGCGATATAGTATTAAAATTCCAGTATATAGGAACAATTCAGCATAACACTACAGAGCAATAATTCTCATGAGCATAACAGCTACTATAACTCATATATCAATTGTAGCTAATAGTTGTTGCATAGATTGACACTCTTATTAATAACAATAGTGTGTCTAAAGATAACATAAAGAGGTTTTGATGTGTATCTTTATATATCACCTGTAAAATAAATATCCCTATACATACAATACATGTCCTGTAAAAAAAAAGAAAAAGAAAAGAAAGTGTCCTATATATAATATCAGTCTTAAGATGGTTCGAATCCTGTGAAGTTGATCGTGTAAAAAACATCTTGAAATGTCCTGAAAAAATTGTGCAAATATCCTAGATAAAGTCCTATGATATAGGTGTCATATAATCCAGTTTATATAGACAGTTTGTCTAGGCAATTTAAGAATTGATGGCACAAGGTCGCTAACACCGTTTGGATCACTCCACACTGAAAATACCTGTAAATAGAAATATAGAGGGGCATTTACTAATCTTTTACTATGTAGTCTGGTTTTTATGTGCGACAAATTTACTAAATTGTTGCGTGGCGTTAATAAACTTGGCACACATAGGCAAAAGTGGGAAATTTACTTCATGTAGTAGAAAAAATAGTCTGTTCCTTTTTCCTGCTGTCTGAATAGGTTTGGCTGCTAGGTTTCCTTCTGGATCTTTTGTTTTTGAGTTTTTTTTTTTTAGCTTTTTCACCACATCTAAATAATTCAATAACTAAATTGTAGTCATGGCTCAGAATAGTGGTAAACGGCTTTTAGTGTGTGTGTGTTTGTGTGTGTTTGTGTGTGTGTGTGTGTTTATTACATTTTTTAACACAGTTTTTTCTCCCTAAATGTACTTACACTTTTTTTTTTTTTTTGTTACTTCTTCTACAGATCCGTGTATCCTCATTAGGATTCGGTAGACTACTTCGACGACCAGCGTTTTTCTTTGCTTGATGTTAATAAAATGGTTAACGAGGACTTGTGGGGGAGTGTTTTTTTGTAATAAATTTATTTTTAAACCTGTTGTGTTTTTTTTTTTACTTTACTGGGCAGGCTTAGTAGTGGAAGCTGTCTTACAGACGGAGTCCATTACTAAGCCGGGCTTAGCGTTAGCCACAAAAACAGCTAGCACTAACCCCCAATTATTACCCCGGTACCCAATGCCACAGGGGGCACCCTCTCCTCGCCCACCCTGGTAACGTCAGGCTGTTACTGTTTGGTTGGTATTTGGCTGAGAATAAAAATAGGGGGGACCCTATGTTGTTTTTTTTTAAATATTTTATTATTTATTTAAAAAAAAAAAAAAAAGCTGTCCAGGCATGCTGGGAGTTGTAGTCTTGCAACATCTGGAGGCACCCTGGTTGGGAAACACTGTTTTAGGCCAGTGTTTCCCAACCAGGGTGCCTCCAGATGTTGCAAAACTACAACTCCCAGCATGCCTGGACAGCCAAAGGCTGTCCAGGCATGCTGGGAGTTGTAGTCTCGCAATATCTGGAGGCACCCTGGTTGTGAAACACTGTTTTAGGGCTTGGGCAACTTACCGGCTTCCGTAGGATCCAGCGCCGCATGACATTGCCGCAAGACATTGCCGCCCGACGATCTCCGTCACCGATCATCGCTGGAGCCTCGGAAGGATAAGTTAAAGTCTTTGCCGGTCCCCTTCAGCTGTTTAGTTTTGCAACAGCTGGAGGACTACAATTTACAGACCACAAACCAGTGGTCTGCAAACTGTGGCCCTCCAGCTGTGGCAAAACTACAACACCCAGCATGCCCTGACAGCCAAAGCCTTTGGCTGTCAGGGCAGGAGCCCGGGCTGACATTACAGTGCAGCCGCCCGGGCTCCTCATACTGCCTCCCCGCTACCCTCACCTATGGGGACACTGATATACATCCCCCCCTTGTCTCCCGCCAGTGTGTCCTCACTGTAAGGGCATGCTGGGACTTGTAGTCTTGCAACAGTTAGCAGACAGATGGGAGTTGTGTGGCGCTGGCAGGTGAGAGGGGTGGGATGGGTGTGTTGTTGTGTTGTATGGATGTGTAGTTGTGTAGTGTTGTGTTTTGCGGTTGTGTTGGTGGATGTGTGGTCATGTTGTATGGTTAATTTGTGTGGTTTTGTTATGTTGAGTGGTGTGGTTGTGTTTTGTGGTTGTGTTGTAGTTTTGTTTGTGTGGTTGTGGTGTGTGGTTGTGTCGTATTGCATCCTTATTCCCTTCATTGCATCCTGATTCCCTTTGGAGTAAAACTAAATGGAGTTAATGAAGAAATGTATTATTTCGAATCGAGTCAAAATTCTAATTCGGTCCAAATTAGTTTTTTGTGTGGCTGTGTTATGTTGTGTGTTGTGTGTTGTAGCATTATTTTGCGTGTTTGTGTTGCGTGGTTGTGTTGTTTACTTCTGTTGTGTAGTTGTCTTGTGTTGTTATGTGGTAGTGAAGTTGTGTTGTGTGGTTTTGTTGTTTTGTGTTGTGTAGTTGTGTGGTTTTTTGTGTGGTTGTGTTATGTTGTGTGTTGTGTAGTTCTGTTGCGTGTTGGTGTTTCGTGGTTGTGTTGTTTTGTTGGGTCATGTTGTGTGGTTTATTAGTGTGGTTTTGTTGTGTTGAGTTGTGTGGTTGTGTTTTTTGATTGTTTTGTAGTTTTGCTGTGTGGTTGTGTTGTTTAGTTCTGTTGTGTATTTGTGTTGCGTTGTTGTGTTGTGTGGTCATGTAGTTGTGTTGTGTGGTTTTGTTGTTTTGTGCTGTTGTGTTGTGTGGTTGTGTCATTTTATTGTGTGGTTTTGTTGTGTTGTTGTGTCCTTTTTTGTGTTGTTGTGTTGTGTGGTTGTGTCATTTTATTGTGTGGTTTTGTTGTGTTGTTGTGTCATTTTTTGTGTTGTGTGGTTGTGTCATCTTTTTGTGTGGTTGTGTTGTATGTTTGTGTTGTGAGTTGTGTGGTGTAGTTCTGTTGTGTAGTTGTGCTGTGTTGTTTTGTGTGTTGGTGTTTCGTGGTTGTGTTGGGTGGGTGTGTGGTGATGTTGTGTGGTTAATTTGTGTGGTTTTGTTTTGTTGTTGTGTTGGGTGCATGTGTTGTGTGGTCATGTTGCTTGGTTAATTTGTGTGGTTTTGTTGTGTTGAGTTTTGTAGTTGTGTTTTGTGGTTGTTTTGTAGTTTTGTTGTGTGGTTGTGCTGTGTGGTTGTGTTGTGGTGTGTGTGGTTGTCTTCTGTGTTTGTGTTCTGTTGCATACTGATTCCCCTCATCGCATCCTGATTCCTTTAGAGTAATAACAAAATGGAGTCATTATTTCGAATCGAGACGAAATTCGGATTCGGTCCAAATTGAATTGTTCACGAAATTCAGTACGAACTCGGATTTGGCCGATTTGCTCATCTTTAGTCTTGTGCGGTTCTGTTGTTGTCTGTGGTTGTGTTATGTGATAGTGTTGTGTAGGTGTGTTGTGTTGTGTGGTTTTGTTGTGTTGTTTGGTTGTGGTTGTGTGGTGTTCTTGTGTTGAGTGGCTATGTTGTGTTTGTGTTGTGTAGTTGTGTGGTTGTTATGTGGTTGTATTGTGTTGTGTGGTTGTGTTGTTTTGTGTGTTGTTGTAAGGTTGTGTTGTTTTGTGGTTGTTTTGTGTGCTTTTGTTGTTATTTTGTGTAATTGTGTTGTTGCGTTGTGTGGTTTAGTTTTCAGTTGTGTTGTTGTGTTGTGTGGTTGTTGTGTGGTTGTTTTGTATGGTTGTGTTGTGTGGTTGTTTTATTGTGTGGTTGTGTTGTTGTGTCGTTTTTTGTGTTGTTGCATTATTTTGTGTGTTTGTGTTGTGTGCTCTGTGGTTGTGTTGTTTAGTTCTGTTGTGTAGTTGTGTTGTGTGGTTTTGTTGTTTTTTGTTGTTGTGTTGTGTGGTTGTGTCGTTTTTTGTGTGATTGTGTTATGTTGTGTGGTTGTGGTGTGTGGTTGTATTGCATCCTTATTCCATTCATCGCATCCTGATTCCTTTAGAGTAAGAACAAAATGGAGTTAATGAAGAAATGTATTATTTCGAATCGAGTCAAAATTCAAATTCGGTACAAATTGAATTGTTCATATATTTTCACAAAATTCAGTACGAACTCGGATTCATCCAATTCGCTCATCGTTAGTGTTGTGCAGTTCTGTTCTTTTCTGTGGTTGTGTTATGTGGTAGTGTTGTGTGGGTGTGTCGTTTTGTGTTGTGTGGTTCTGTATTTGTGCAGTTTGGTTGTGTTGTGTGGTTGTGTGTGTTTTATTGTGTAGTTGTGTTGTATTGTGTTGTGTTGTTGCATTATTTTGTGTGTTTGGGTTGTGGGATTGTGTTGTTTAGTTCTGTTGTGTAGTTGTTTTGTGTTGTTGTTGTGTGGTTGTGAAGTTGTGTTCTGTTGTGTGGTTTTGTTGTTGTGTGTTGTGTGGTTGTGTCGTTTTTTGTGTGTTTGTGTTATGTTGTGTGTTGTAGTATTATTTTGTGTTTGTGTTGCGTGGTTGTGTTGTTTAGTTCTGTAGTTGTCTTGTGTTGTTGTGTGGTTGTGAAGTTGTGTTGTGTTATGTGGTTTTGTTTTGTGTGGTTGTGTGGTTTTTGGTGTGGTGGTGTTATGTTGTGTGTTGTGTGGTTGTGTAGTTCTTGTGGTTGTGTTGTTGTGTTGGGTGGATGTGTGGTCATGTTGTGTGGTTAATTTGTGTAGTTTTATTGTGTTGAGTTGTGTGGTTGTGTTCTTTGGTTGTTTTGTAGTTTTGTTGTGTTATTGTGTTGTTTAGTTCTGCTGTGTATTTGTGTTGTGTTGTTGTGTGGTTTGGTTGTGTAGTTGTGTTGTGTGGTTTTGTTGTTTTGTGTTGTTGTGTTTTGTGGTTGTGTCATTTTATTGTGTGGTTTTGTTGTGTTGTTGTGTCATTTTTTTTGTGTTTTTGTGTTGTGTGGTTGTGTCATTTTTTGTGTGGTTGTGTTATGTTGTGTGTTTGTGTTGTGAGTTGTGAAGTTGTGTTGTGTAGTTCTGTTGTGTAATTGTGTTGTGTAGTTTTGTGTGTTGTTTTTTTCGTGGTTGTGTTGTTGTGTTGGGTGGGTGGTGATGTTGTGTGGTTAATTTGTGTTGTTTTGTTTTGTTGTTGTGTCGGGTGGATGTGTTGTGCGGTCATTTTGTTTGGTTAATTTATGGGGTTTTGTTGTGTTGAGTTGTGTAGTTGTGTTATGTGATTGTTTTGTAGATTTGTTGTGTGGTTGTGCTGTGTGGTTGTGTTGTGGTGTGTGTGGTTGTCTTCTGTGTTTGTGTTGTGTTGCATACTGATTCCCCTCATCGCATACTGATTCCTTTAGAGTAATAACAAAATGTAGTCATTATTTCGAATCGAGACGAAATTCGGATTAGGTCCAAATTGAATTGTGCACGAAATTCAGTATGAACTCGGATTTGTCCGATTCGCTCATCTTTAGTGTTGTGCGGTTCTGTTCTTGTCTGTGGTTGTTTTCTGTGGTAGTGTTGTGTAGGTGTGTTGTGTTGTGTGGTTCTGTTGTTGTGTTGTATGGTTTTGTTGTGTTGTTGTGTTGTGTGGTTGTGGTTGTGCTTGTGTTTTGTGGTCACGTTGTCTTGTTTGGTTGTGGTTGTTTGGTGTTCTTGTGTTGATTGGTTATGTTGTGTTTGTGTTGTGTAGTTGTGTGGTTGTTATGTGGTTGTATTGTGTTGTGTGGTTGTGTTGTGTTGGTTTGTGTGTTGTTGTAAGGTTGTGTTGGTTTGTGGTTGTTATGTCTGCTTTTGTTGTTGTTTTGTGTAATTGTCTTGTTGCGTTGTGTGGTTTTGTTTTCTGTTGTGTTGTGTGGTTGTTTGTGTTGTTGTGTTGTTTTTTGTGTTGTTGCATTATTTTGTATGTTTGTGCTGTGTGCTCTGTGGTTGTGTTGTTTAGTTCTGTCGTGTAGTTGTGTTGTGTGGTTGTGTTGTATGGTTTTGTTGTTTTGTGTTGTTGTGTTGTGTGGTTGTGTCATTTTTTGTGTGATTGTGTTATGTTGTGTGGTTGGGGTGTGTGATTGTATTGCATCCTTATTCCCTTCATTGCATCCTGATTCCTTTAGAGTAATAACAAAATGGAGTTAATGAAGAAATTTGTTATTTCGAATCGAGTCAAAATTCTGTCCAAAGCGAATTGTTCATATATTTTAGTTGAATTCGGATTTGTCCGATTCGCTCTTCTCTTGTGTTGTGTGGTTCTGTTGCTGTGTGTTGTTTAGTTGTGTTGCATGGTTGTGTTGTGTGGTTGTGTAGTTGTGAAGAGTTGTGTTGGTGTTTCGTTGTTGCGTTGTTGTGTTGGGTGGATTTGTGGTGATGTTGCGTGGTTAATTTGTGTGGTTTTGTTGTGTTGAGTTGTGTGGTTGTGTTTTGTGGTTGTTTTGTAGTTTTGTTGTGTGGTTGTGTTGTGTTGTTGGTTGTGTTGTTTTGTACTTGTGTTTTGTCTTTGTTGCGTGGTTGTGTTGTCGTTGTGTTGTGGTGTATGGTTGTGTTCTGTGTTTGTGTTGTGTTGCATACTGATTCCCCTCATCACATCCTGATTCCTTTAGAGTAAAATGTGTTGGGTGGATGTGTGGGGATGTTGTTTGGTTAATCTGTGTGGTTTTGTTGTGTTGAGTTGTGTAGTTGTGTTTTGTGGTTGTTTTGTAGTTTTGTTGTGTGGTTGTGTTTTGGTGTGTGGTGGTCTTCTGCGTTTGTGTTGTGTTGCATACTGATTCCCCTCATCGCATCCTGATTCCTTTAGAGTAATAACAAACTGGAGTCATTATTTTGAATCAATACTAAATTCGGATTCGGTCCAAATGGAATTGTTCACCAAATTCAGTACGAACTCGTATTTGTCCGATTCGCTCATCTTTAGTGTTGTGCAGTTCTGTTATTCTCTGTAGTTGTGTTATGTGGTAGTGTTGTGTGGGTGTGTTGTGTAGTTCTGTTGTTGTGTTATGTGGTTTTGTTGTGTGGTTGTGTTTTGTGGTTGTGTTGTGTGGTTGTTTAGTTGTGTAGTGTTGTGCGTTGGTGTTTCGCGGTTGTGTTGTGTTTGGTGGATGTGTGGTGATGTTGTGTGGTTAAGTTGTGTGGTTTTGTTGTATTGAGTTGTGTGGTTGTGTTTTGTGGTTGTTTTGTAGTTTTATTGTGTGGTTGTGGTGTGTAGTTGTGTTGTATTGCATTCTTATTACCTTCATCGCATCCTAATTCCTTTAGAGTAATAACAAAATGGAGTTGTGTTGTGTGGTTGTGTTTTGAATTGTTGTGTTGTGTGGTTGTCTTGTGTGGTTGTGTAGTTGTGTTGTGTGGTTGTGTTGTTTTGTGTTGTGGGGTTGTGTGGTTGTTTTGTGTGTTGGGTGGATGTGTTGTGTGATCTTGTTGTGTGGTTGTATGATTTTGTTATGTTGAGTTGTGTGGTTGTGTTTCGTGATTGTTTTGTAGTTTTGTTGTGTGGTTGTGTTGTGGGGCGTTGTTGTGTTCTGTGGTTGTATTGTTTTGCATCCTGGTTCCCTTCATTGCATCCTGATTCCTTTAGAGAATGAAGAAATTCATTATTTCGAATCGAGTCGAAATTCAAATTCGGTCCAAATCTAATTGTTCATATAATTCGGTAGGAATTCTGAGTCATCCTATTCACTCTTGTTTTGTATGGTTCTGTTACTTTATGTTGAGTGTTTGTGTTGTGTGGTTTTGTCGTGTTATGTGGTAGTGTTGTGTTGTGTGGTTTTGTGCTTGTGCTGTGTTGTTGTGTTTGTGTAGTTGTGTTGTGTTTTGTGGTTGTGTTGTGTTTTTTGTGTGTTTTTCTTGTGTTGAGTTGTGTTGTGCTGTCTAGTTGTGTTGAGTAATTGTTTTGTATGCTTGTGTTATGTGGTTTTGTTGTGTTGTTTTCTTGTGTTGTTGTGTTTGTGTTGAGAAGATGTGTTGTTGTGTTGTGTGGTTGTGTTGTTGTGTGGTTGTGTTTTGTGGTGTGTGGTTGTGCTTGTGTGGTTGTTTTGTAGTTTTGTTGTGTTGTGGTTGTGTTGTGTGTGTGTGTGTGGTTGTGTTGCTGTGTTGTTGTGTGATTTTGTTGTGTGTTTTTTGTGTTGTTGTGTTGTGTGGTTTTGTCATTTTTTGTGAGGTTGTGTTATGTTGGGTTTTTGTGTTGTGTGTTGTGCAGTGTGTTGTGTAGTTCTGTTGTGTTATGTGGTTGTGGTTGTGTTGTGTAGTGTTGTGTGTTGGTGTTTCGTGGTTGTGTTGTTGCGTTGGGTAGATGTCTGGTCATGTTGTGTGGTTAATTTGTGTGGTTTTGTTGTGTTGAGTTGTGTGGTTGCGTTGTTGTGTTGTTTAGTTCTGTTGTGTAATTGTGTTGTTTTGTGTTTTTGTGTTGTGTGGTTGTGTCTTTTATTGCGTGGTTGTGTTGTGTGGTTGTGTCGTTGTGTTGTGTGGTTGAATTGTGTAGTTATGTTGTGTGGTTGTGTGGCTGTGTATTGTTGTGTGTTGGTGTTGTGTTGGATTGTGTTGGGTGAATGTGTGGTCATGTTGTGTGGTTAATTTGTGTGGTTTTGTTGTGCTGAGTTGTGTGGTTGTGTTTTGTGTCTTTTTTTTGTAGTTTTATTGTTTGGTTGTGTTGTTTAGTTCTGTTGTGTAGTTGTGTTGTGTTGTTGTTTGTGTGGTTGTGTAGTTGTGTTGTGTGGTTTTGTTGTGTGGTTTTGTTCTCTTGGGTTTTGTGGTTGTGTCGTTTTATTGTGTGGTTGTGTTGTTTGTGTTGTTTTTTGCATTGGTGTGTTGTGTAGTTTTTTGTGTGGTGTGTTATGTTGTGTGTTTGTGTTGTGTAATTGTGTTTTGTGGTTGAGTTGTGTAGTTGTGTAGTGTTGTGTGTTGGTGTTTTGTGGTTATGTTGTTGTGTTGGGTGGATGTGTGGTCATGTTGTGTGGTTAATTTGTGTGGTTTTGTTGTGTTGGGTTATGTGGTTTTTTTGTAGTTTTGTTGTGTGGTTGTGTTGTTTAGTTCTGATGTGTTGCGTTGTGTGGTTGTTTTGTATGGTTGTGTTGTGTGGTTGTTTTATTGTGTGATTGTGTTGTGTTGTGTCGTTTTTTGTGTTGTTGCATTATTTTGTATGTTTGTGTTGTGTGCTCTGTGGCTGTGTTGTTTAGTTCTGTTGTGTAGTTGTGTTGTGTGGTTGTGTTGCGTTGTTTTGTTGTTTTGTGTTGTTGTGTTGTGTGGTTGTGTCGTTTTTTGTGTGATTGTGTTATCTTGTGTGATTGTGGTGTGTGTTTGTATTGCATCCTTATTCCCTTCATCGCATCCTGATTCCTTTAGAGTAATAACAAAATCGAGTTAATGAAGAAATTTATTATTTTGAATCGAGTCAAAATTCAAATTCTGTCAAAATTGAACTGTTCATATATTTTGGTACGAATTCAGAATTGTCCAATTCGCTCTTATATTGTGTTGCGTGGTTCTGTTGCTGTGTGTTGTGTGGAGGTGTAGTTGTGTAGTGTTGTGTGTTGGTGTTTCGTGGTTGTGTTGTTGTGTTGGGTGGATTTGTGGTGATGTTGTGTGGTTAATTTGTGTGGTTTTGTTGTGTTGAGTTGTGTGGTTGTGTTTTGTGGTAGTTTTGTAGTTTTATTGTGTGGTTGTGTTGTGGTGTGTGGTTGTCTTCTGCGTTTGTGTTGTGTTGCATACTGATTCCCCTCTTCGCATCCTGATTCCTTTGGAGTAATAACAAAATGGAGTCATTATTTCGAATCAAGACGAAATTCGGATTTGGTCCAAATTAAATTGTTCACGAAATTGAGAACGAACTCGGATTCATCCGATTCGCTAATCTTTAGTGTTGTGCACTTCTGTTCTTTTCTGTGGTTGTGTTATGTGGTAGTGTTGTGTGGGTGTGTTGTGTGGTTCTGTTGTTGTGTGGTTGTGTTTGTGCTTGTGTTTTGTGGATATTTTGTGTTGTTGTGTTGTGGTTGTGTGGGGTTCTTGTGTTGAGTGGTTATGTTGTGTTTGTGTAGTTGTGTGGTTGTGTGTGTTTTATTGTGTGGTTGTGTTGTTTAGTTCTGTTGTGTTGTTGTGTTATTAGAGTAATAACAAAATGGAGTTAATGAAGAAATTTGTTATTTCGAATCGAGTCAAAATTCTGTCCAAAGCGAATTGTTCATATATTTTAGTTGAATTCGGATTTGTCAGATTTGCTCTTCTCTTGTGTTGTGTGGTTTTGTTGCTGTGTATTGTTTAGTTGTGTTGTGTGGTTGTGTTGTGTGGGTGTGTAGTTGTGAAGAGTTGTTTTGGTGTTTCATGGTTGTGTTGTTGTGTTGGGTGGATTTGTGGTGATGTTGTGTGGTTAATTTGTGTGGTTTTGTTGTGTTGAGTTGTGTGGTTGTGTTTTGTGGTAGTTTTGTAGTTTTGTTGTGTGGTTGTGTTGTTTAGTTCTGTTGTGTAGTTGTGTTGTTGGTTGTGTTGTTTTGTACTTGTGTTTTGTCTTTGCTGCGTGGTTGTGTTGTCGTTGTGTTGTGGTGTGTGGTTGTGTTCTTTGTGTTGTGTGGTTTTGTTGTGTTGGGTTATGTGGTTGTTTTGTAGTTTTGTTGTGTGGTAGTGTTGTTTAGTTCTGATGTGTTGTGTGATTGTGTATTTGTGTGGTTTTGTTGATTTGTGTTTTTGTGTTGTGTGGTTGTGCCATGTTATTGTGTGGTTGTGTTGTGTAGTTGTGTTGTGTGGTTGTGAGTTGTTGTTTCGTGGTTGTGTTGGGTGATGTGTGGTCATGTTGTGTGTTTAATTTGTGTGGTTTTGTTGTGTTGAGTTGTGTGGTTGTGTTTTTTTGTAGTTTTGTTGTGTGGTTGTGTTGTTTAATTCTGTTGTTTAGTTGTGCTGTGTTGTTGGTTGTGTAGTTGTGTGGTTTGTTGTGTGGTTTGGTTGTTTGTGTTGTTTTTTGTATTGGTGTGTTGTGTGGTTGTGTAGTTTTTTTGTGTGGTGTGTTATGTTGTGTGTTTGGGTTGTGTTGTGTAGTTCAGTTGTGTAGTTGTGTTGTGTGGTTGTGTTGTGTAGTTGCGTAGTGTTGTGTGATGGTGTTTTGTGGTTGTGTTGTTGTGTTTGCTGGATGTGTGGTCATGTTGTGTGGTTAATTTGTGTGGTTTTGTTGTGTTGGGTTATGTGGTTGTTTTGAAGTTTTGTTGTGTGGTTGTGTTGTTTAGTTCTGATGTGTTGTGTTGTATGATTGTGTATTTGTGTGGTTTTGTTGTTTTGTGTTTTTATGTTGTGTCGTTTTATTGTGTGGTTGTGTTGTGTGTTGTGTTGTGTAGTTGTGCTGTGTGGTTGTGAGTTGGTGTTTCGTGGTTGTGTTGTTGTGTTGGGTGGATGTGTGGTAATGTTGTGTGGTTAATTTGTGTGGTTTTGTTGTGTTGAGTTGTGTGGTTGTGTCGTTGTGTTGTTTAGTTCTGTTGTGTAATTGTGTTGTGTTGTGTGGTTTTGTTTTTTTGTGTTGTTGTGTTGTGTGGTTGTGTTGTTTTATTGCGTGGTTGTGTTGTGTTGTTGTGTCGTTTTTTTTGTGTTGTGTTGTATGGATGTGAAGTTGTGTAGTGTTGTGTTTTGCGATTGTGTTGTTGTGTTGGGTGGTTGTGTGGTCATGTTGTATGGTTAATTTGTGTGGTTTTGTTATGTTGAGTGGTGTGGTTGTGTTTTGTGGTTGTGTTGTAGTTTTGTTTGTGTGGTTGTGGTGTGTGGTTGTGTCGTATTGCATCCTTATTCCCTTCATTGCATCCTGATTCCTTTGGAGTAAAACAAAATGGAGTTAATGAAGAAATTTGTGATTTCGAATCGAGTCAAAATTCGGTCTAAATCTATTTGTTCATATATTTTAGATGAATTCGGATTTGGCCGATTCGCTCTTCTCTTGTGTTGTGTGGTTCTGTAGCTGTGTGTTGTTTAGTTGTATTGTGTGGTTGTGTTGTGTGGTTGTGTAATTGTGAAGAGTTGTGTTGGTGTCTCGTGGTTGTGTTGGGTGGATTTGTGGTGATGTTGTGTGGTTAATTTGTGTGGTTTTGTTGTGTTGAGTTGTGTGGTTGTGTTTTGTGGTTGTTTTGTAGTTTTGTTGTGTGGTTCTGTTGCTGTGTGTTGTTTTGTGTATTGTGTGGCTGTGTTGTGTGGTTGTGTAGTTGTGAAGAGTTGTGTTGGTGTTTCGTGGTTATGTTGGGTGGATTTATGGTGATGTTATGTGGTTAATTTGTGTATTTTTGTTGTGCTGAGTTGTGTGGTTGTGTTTTGTGGTTGTTTTGTAGTTTTGTTGTGTGGTTGTGTTGTTTAGTTCTGTTGTGTAGTTGTGTTGTGTTGTTGGTTGTGTTTTTCTGTACTTGTGTTTTGTCTTTGCTGCGTGGTTGTGTTGTCATTGTGTTGTGGTGTGTGGTTGTGTTCTGTGTTTGTGTTGTGTTGCATACTGATTCCCCTCATCACATCCTGATTCTTTTAGAGTAAAATGGAGTCATTATTTTGAATCAATACTAAATTCGGATTCGGTCCAAATGGACTTGTTCTCGAAATTTAGTTCGAACTCGGATTTGTCCGATTCGCTCATCTTTAGTGTTGTGCAGTTCTGTTCTTTTCTGTAGTTGTGTTATGTGGTAGTGTTGTGTGGGTGTGTTGTGTTGTTCTGTTGTTGTGTTGTGTGGGTTTGTTGTGTGGTTATGTTTTGTGGTTGTGTTGTGTGGTTGTGCAGTTGTGTAGTGTTGTGCGTTGGTGTTTCGTGGTTGTGTTGTGTTTGGTGGATGTGTGGTGATGTTGTGTGGTTAAGTTGTGTGGTTTTGTTGTATTGAGTTGTGTGGTTCTGTTTTGTGGTTGTTTGTAGTTTTATTGTGTGGTTGTGGTGTGTGGTTGTGTTGTATTGCATTCTTATTACCTTCATCGCATCCTAATTCCTTTAGAGTAATAACAAAATGGAGTTGTGTTGTGTGGTTGTGTTTTGAATAGTTGTGTAGTGTGGTTGTCTTGTGTGGTTGTGTAGTTGTGTTGTGTTGTGTGGTTGTGTTGTTTTGTGTTGTGTGGTTGTTTTGTGTGTTGGGTGGATGTGTTGTGTGATCATGTTGTGTGGTTGTATGATTTTGTTGTGTTGAGTTGTGTGGTTGTGTTTCGTGATTGTTTTGTAGTTTTGTTGTGTGATTGTGTTGTTGTGTGTTGTTGTGTTCTGTGGTTGTATTGTTTTACATCCTGGTTCCCTTCATTGCATCCTGATTCCTTTAGAGAATGAAGAAATTCATTATTTCGAATCAAGTCGAAATTCGAATTCGGTCCAAATCTAGTTGTTCATATAATTCAGTAGGAATTCTGTGTCATCCTATTCGCTCTTGTTTTGTATGGTTCTGTTACTTTATGTTGAGTGTTTGTGTTGTGTGGTTTTGTCGTGTTATGTGGTAGTGTTGTGTTGTTGTGTTGTGTGGTTTTGTGGTTGTGCTGTGTTGTTGTGTTTGTGTAGTTGTGTTGTGTTCTGTGGTTGTGTTGTGTTTATTGTGTGGTTTTCTTGTGTTGAGTTGTGTTGTGCTGTCTGGTTGTGTTGAGTGATTGTTTTGTATGCTTGTGTATGTGGTTTTGTTGTGTTGTTGTCTTGTGTTGTTGTGTTTGTGTTGAGAAGTTGTGTTGTGTGGTTGTGTTGTTGTGTGGTTGTGTTTTGTGGTGCTGTGGTGTGTGGTTGCGCTTGTGTGGTTGTTTTGTAGTTTTGTTGTGTGGTTGTGTTGTGGTGTGTGTGTGTGTGTGTGTGTGTGGTTGTGTTGTGTGATTTTGTTGTGTGTTTTTTCATGTTGTTGTGTTGTGTGGTTTTGTCATTTTTTGTGAGGTTGTGTTATGTTGGGTTTTTGAGTTGTGTGTTGTGCAGTGTGTTGTGTAGTTCTGTTGTGTTGTGTGGTCGTGGTTGTGTTGGGTGGATGTGTGGTCATGTTGTGTGGTTAATTTGTGTGGTTTTGGTGTGTTGAGTTGTGTGGTTGCACTATTGTGTTGTTTAGTTCTGTTGTGTAATTGTGTTGTTTTGTTGTGTATTTGTGTTGTGTGGTTGTGTCGTTTTGTTGTCATTGTATTGTGTAGTTCTGTTGTGTTGTGTGGTTGTGTAGTGTTGTGTGTTGGTGTTGTGTTGGATTGTGTTGGGTGGATGTGTGGTCATGTTGTGTGGTTAATTTGTGTGGTTTTGTTGTGTTGAGTTGTGTGGTTGAGTTTTGTGTCTTTTTTTGTAGTTTTGTTGTGTGGTTGTGTTGTTTAGTTCTGTTGTATAGTTGTGTTGTGTTGTTGATTGTGTGGTTGTGTAGTTGTGTTGTGTGGTTTTGTTGTGTAGTTTTGTTCTCTTGGGTTGTGAGGTTTTATTGTGTGGTTGTGTTGTTTGTGTTGTTTTTTTTTTATTGGGGTGTTGTGTGGTTGTGTAGTTTTTTGTGTGGTGTGTTATGTTGTGTGTTTGTGTTGTGTAGTTCAGTTGTGTAGTTGTGTTGTGTGGTTGTGTTGTGTAGTTGCGTAGTGTTGTGTGTTGGTGCTTTGTGGTTATGTTGTTGTGTTGGGTGCATGTGTGGTCATGTTGTGTGGCTAATTTGTGTGGTTTAGTTGTGTTGGGTTATGTGGTTGTTTTGTAGTTTTGTTGTGTTGATTAGTTCTGATGTGTTGTGTTGTGTGGTTGTGTATTTGTGTGGTTTTGTTGTTTTGTGTTATTGTGTTGTGTTTTTGTGTCATTTTATTGTGTGGTTGCGTTGTGTGGTTGTGTTGTGTAGTTGTGTTGTGTGGTTGTGTTGTGTAGTTGCGTAGTGTTGTGTGGTTGTGAGTTGGTGTTTCGTGGTTGTGTTGGGTGGATGTGTGGTCATGTTGTGTGTTTAATTTGTGTGGTTTTGTTGTCTTGAGTTGTGTGGTTGTGTTTTGTGTTTTTTTTGTAGTTTTGTTGTGTGGTTGTGTTGTTTAGTTCTGTTGTGTAGTTGTGCTGTGTTGTTGGTTGTGTAGTTGTGTTGTGTGGTCTTGGGTTGTGTGGTTGTGTCGTTTTATTGTGTGGTTGTGTTGTTTGTGTTGTTTTTTGTATTGGTGCGTTGTGTGGTTGTGTAGTTTTTTGTGTGGTGTGTTATGTTGTGTGTTTGGGTTGTGTTGTGTAGTTCAGTTGTGTAGTTGTGTTGTGTGGTTGTGTTGTGTAGTTGCGTAGTGTTGTGTGATGGTGTTTTGTGGTTGTGTTGTTGTGTTGGCTGGATGTGTGGTCATGTTGTGTGATTAATTTGTGTGATTTTGTTGTGTTGGGTTATGTGGTTGTTTTGTAGTGTGGTTGTGTTGTTTAGTTCTGATGTGTTGTGTTGTATGGTTGTGTATTTGTGTGGTTTTGTTGTTTTGTGTTTTTGTGTTGTGTCATTTTATTGTGTGGTTGTGTTGTGTGTTGTGTTGTGTGGTTGTGAGTTGTTGTTTCGTGGTTGTGTTGTTGTGTTGGGTGGATGTGTGGTAATGTTGTGTGGTTAATTTGTGTGGTTTTGTTGTGTTGAGTGGTGTGGTTGTGTTTTGTGGTTGTGTTGTAGTTTTGTTTGTGTGGTTGTGGTGTGTGGTTGTGTCATATTGCATCCTTATTCCCTTCATTGCATTCTGATTCCTTTGGAATGTGTTGTTGTGTTGTTTAGTTCTGTTGTGTAATTGTGTTGTGTTGTTGTGTTGTGTGTTTTTTTTGTGTTGTTGTGTTGTGTGGTTGTGTCATTTTATTGTGTGGTTGTGTTGTGTTGTTGTGTCGTTTTTTGTGTTCTTGTGTTGTATGGATGTGAAGTTGTGTAGTGTTGTGTTTTGTAATTGTGTTGTTGTGTTGGGTGGATGTGTGGTCATGTTGTATGGTTAATTTGTGTGTTTTTGTTATGTTGAGTGGTTGTGTTGTAGTTTTGTTTGTGTGGTTGTGGTGTGTGGTTGTGTCGTATTGCATCCTTATCCCCTTCATTGCACCCACCATTCGTTGTGTGGGTGTGTTGTGTGGTTCTGTTGTTGTGTGGTTGTGGTTGTGCTTGTGTTTTGTGTTTATTTTGTGTTGTGTTGTGGTTGTGTGGTGTTCTTGTGTTGAGTGGTTATGTTGTTTTTGTTGTTGTGTGGTTGTGTGTGTTTTATTGTGTGGTTGTGTTGTTTAGTTCTGTTGTGTAGTTGTCTTGTGTTGTTGTGTGGTTGGGAAGTTGTATTGTGTGGTTTTGTTGTTTTGTGTTGTGTGGTTGTGTCGGTTTTTGTATGGTTGTGTTGTGTGGTTGTGTAGTTCTGTTGTTGTGTGGTTGTGTAGTTGTGTAGTGTTGTGTGTTGGTGTTTTGTGGTTGTGTTGTTGTGGGTGGATGTGTGGTCATGTTGTGTGGTTAAATTGTGTGGCTTTGTTGTGTTGAGTTGTGTGTGTGTGTTTAGTGGTTGTTTTGTAATTTTGTTGTGTTGTTGTGTTGTTTAGTTCTGTCGTGTAGTTGTGTTGTGTGGTTGTGTGGTTTTGTTGTTTTGTGTTGTTGTGGTGAGTGGTTGTGTAATTTTATTGTGTGGTTTTGTTGTGTTGTTGTGTCGTTTTTTGTGTGGTTGTGTAATTTTTGTGTGGTTGTGCTATGTTGTGTGTTTGTGTTGTGAGTTGTGTGGTTGTGGGGTGTAGTTCTGTTGTGTTGTGTAGTTTTGTGTGTTGGTGTTTCGTGGTTGTGTTGTTGTGTTGGGCAGATGTGTGGTGATGTTGTGTGGTTAATTTGTGTGATTTTGATTTGTTGTTGTGTTGGGTGGATGTGTTGTGTTGGTGTTTCGTGGTTGTGTTGTTGTGTTGGGTGGATGTGTGGTGATGTTGTTTGGTTAATTTGTGTGGTTTTGTTGTGTTGAGTTGTGTATTGTGGTTGTTTTGTAGTTTTGTTGTCTGGTTGTGCTGTGTGATTGTGTTGTGGTGTGTGTGGTTGTCTTCTGCGTTTGTGTTGTGTTGCATACTGATTCCCCTCATCACATCCTGATTCCTTTAGAGTAATAAAAAAAATTGAGTCATTATTTCGAATCGAGAGGAAATTCGGATTCGGTCCAAATTGAATTGTTCGCAAAATTCAGTACGAACTCGGATGTGTCTGATTCGCTCATATTTAGTGTTGTGCGGTTCTGTTCTTGTCTGTGGTTGTGTTATGTGGTAGTGTTGTGTATGTGTGTTGTGTTGTGTGGTTCTGTTGTTGTGTTGTGTGATGCTGTTGTGTTGTGTGGTTGTGCTTGTGTTTTGTGGTCATGTTGTCATGTTTGGTTGTGGTTGTGTGGTGTTGAGTGGTTATTTTGTGTTTGTATTGTGTAGTTGTGTGGTTCTTATGGGGTTGTATTGTGTTGTGTGGTTGTGTTGTGTTGGATTTGTGTGTTGTTGTAAGGTTGTGTTGTTTTGTGGTTGTTTTTTGTGGTTTTGTTGTTGTTTTGTGTAATTTTGCTGTTGTGTTATGTGGTTTTGCTTTCAGTTGTGTTGTTGTGTTGTGTGGTTGTTGTTGTTGTGTGGTTGTTTTGTATGGTTGTGTTGTGTGGTTGTTTTATTGTGTGGTTGTGTTGTTGTGTCGTTTTTTTGTGTTGTTGCATTATTTTGTGTGTTTGTGTTGTGTGCTCTGTGGTTGTGTTGTTTAGTTCTGTTGTGTAGTTGTTTTGCGTGGTTGTGTTGTCTGGTTTTGCTGTTTTGTTTTGTTGTGTTGTGTGGCTGTGTCGTTTTTTTGTGTGATTGTGTTATGTTGTGTGGTTGTGGTGTGTTGTTGTATTGCATCCTCATTCCCTTCATCGCATCCTGATTCCTTTAGAGTAATAACAAAATGGAGTTAATGAAGAAATTTGTTATTTCGAATCGAGTCAAAATTCAAATTCGGTCCAAATTGAATTGTTCATATATTTTCACGAAATTCAGTACAAACTCGGATTCATCCGATTGGCTCATCTTTAGTGTTGTGCAGTTCTGTTCTTTTCTGTGGTTGTGTTATGTGGTAGTGTTGTGTGGGTGTGTTATTTTGTTGTGTTGTGTGGTTCTGTAGTTGTGTGGTTGTGGTTGTGCTTGTGTAGTTGTGTGGTTGTGTGTGTGTTTTATTGTGTGGTTGTGTTGTGTTGTGTTGTGTTGTTGTGTTGTTATTTGTGTTGTTGCATTATTTTGTGTGTTTGTGTTGTGTGCTTGTGTTGTTTAGTTCTGTTGTGTAGTTGATTTGTGTTGTTGTGTGGTTGTGAAGTTGTGTTGTGTGGTTGTGTGGTTGTGTTGTTTTTTGTGTGGCTGTGCTATGTTGTGTGTTGTGTGTTGTATCATTATTTTGCGTGTTTGTGTTGCATGGTTGTGTTGTTTACTTCTGTTGTGTAGTTGTCTTTTGTTGTTGTGTGGTAGTGAAGTTGTGTTGTGTGGTTTTGTTGTTTTGTGTTGTGTGGTTGTGTTATGTTGTGTGTTGTTTGGTTGTGTAGTTCTGTTGTGTGTTGGTGTTTCGTGGTTGTGTTGTTGTGTTGGGTCATGTTGTGTGGTTAATTTGTGTGGTTTTGTTGTGTTGAGTTGTGTGGATGTGTTTTTTGATTGTTTTGTAGTTTTGTTGTGTGGTTGTGTTGTTTAGTATTGTTTTGTATTTTTTTGTGTTGTTGTGTGGTCGTGTAGTTGTGTTGTGTGGTTTTGTTGTTTTGTGTTGTTGTGTTGTGTGGTTGTGTCATTTTATTGTGTGGTTTTGTTGTGTTGTTGTGTCATTTTTTGTGTTGTGTGGCTGTGTCATCTTTTTTTGCGTGGTTGTGTTGTGTGTTTGTGTTGTGAGTTGTGTGGTTGTGTGGTGTAGTTCTGTTGTGTAGTTGTGTTGTATAGTTTTGTGTGTTGGTGTTTCGTGGTTGTGTTGGGTGGGTGTGTGGTGATGTTGTGTGGTTAATTTGTGTGGTTTTGTTTTGTTGTTGTGTTGGGTGGATGTGTTGTGTGGTCATGTTGTTTGGTTAATTTGTGTGGTTTTGTTGTGTTGAGTTGTATAGTTGTGTTTTGTGGTTGTTTTGTAGTTTTGTTGTGTGGTTGTGCTGTGTGGTTGTGTTGTGGTGTGTGTGATTGTCTTCTGTGTTTGTGTTGTGTTGCATACTGATTCCCCTCATCGCATCCTGATTCCTTTAGAGTAATAACAAAATGGAGTCATTATTTCGAATCGAGACAAAATTCGGATTCGGTCCAAATTGAATTGTGTACGAAATTAAGTACGAACTCGGATTTGTCCGATTTGCTCATCTTTAGTGTTGTTCGATTCTGTTCTTTTCTGTGGTTGTGTTATGTGGTAGTGTTGTGTAGGTGTGTTGTGTGGTTCTGTTGTTGTGTTGTGTGGTTTTGTTGTGTTGTTGTGTTGTGTGGTTGTGGTTGTGCTTGTGTTTTTTGGTCACGTTGTCTTGTTTGGTTGTGGTTGTTTGGTGTTCTTGTGTTGATTGGTTATGTTGTGTTTGTGTTGTGTAGTTGTGTGGTTGTTATGTGGTTGTATTGTGTTGTGTGGTTGTGTTGTGTTGGTTTGTGTGTTGTTGTAAGGTTGTGTTGTTTTGTGGTTGCTTTGTGTGCTTTTGTTGTTGTTTTGTGTAATTGTCTTGTTGCGTTATGTGGTTTTGTTTTCTGTTGTGTTGTTGTGTTGTGTGGTTGCTGTTGTGTGTTTGTTTTGTATGGTTGTGTTGTGTGGTTGTTTTATTGTGTGGTTGTGTTGTGTTGTTGTGTCGTTTTTTGTGTTGTTGCATTATTTTGTATGTTTGTGTTGTGTGCTCTGTGGTTGTGTTGTTTAGTTCTGTTGTGTAGTTGTGTTGTGTAGTTTTGTGTGTTGGTGTTTCGTGGTTGTGTTGGGATGGTGTGTGGTGATGTTGTGTGGTTAATTTGTGTGGTTTTGTTGTTGTGTTGGGTGGATGTGTTGTGTGGTCATGTTGTTTGGTTAATTTGTGTGGTTTTGTTGTGTTGAGTTGTGTAGTTGTGTTTTGTGGTTGTTTTGTAGTTTTGTTGTGTGGTTGTGCTGTGTGGTTGTGTTGTGGTGTGTGTGGTTGTCTTCTGTGTTTGTGTTGTGTTGCATACTGATTCCCCTCATCGCATCCTGATTCCTTTAGAGTAATAACAAAATGGAGTCATTATTTTGAATTGAGACGAAATTCGGATTCGGTCCAAATTGAATTGTTCATGAAATTCAGTACGAACTCAGATTTTTCCGATTTGCTCATCTTCAGTCTTGTGCGGTTCTGTTGTTGTCTGTGGTTGTGTTATGTGGTAGTGTTGTGTAGGTGTGTTGTGTTGTGTGGTTCTGTTGTTGTGTTGTGTGATTTTGCTGTGTTGTTTGGTAGTGGCTGTGTGGTGTTCTTGTGTTGAGTGGTTATGTTGTGTTTGTGTTGTGTGGTTGTTATGTGGTTGTATTGTGTTGTGTGGTTGTGTTGTGTTGGTTTATGTGTTGTTGTAAGGTTGTGTTGTTTTGTGGTTGTTTTGTGTGCTTTTGTTGTTATTTTGTGTAATTGTGTTGTTGCGTTGTGTGGTTTAGTTTTCAGTTGTGTTGTGTGGTTGTTGTTGTGTGGATGTTATGTATGGTTGTGTTGTGTGGTTGTTTTATTGTGTGGTTGTGTCGTTTTTTGTGTTGTTGCATTATTTTGTGTGTTTGTGTTGTGTTCTCTGTGGTTGTGTTGTTTAGTTCTGTTGTGTAGTTGTGTTGTGTGGTTTTGTTATTTTGTGTTGTTGTGTCGCTTTTGTGTGATTGTGTTATGTTGTGTGGTTGTGGTGTGTGGTTGTATTGCATCCTTATTCCTTTCATCGCATCCTGATTCCTTTAGAGTAATAACAAAATGGAGTTAATGAAGAAATGTATTATTTCGAATCGAGTCAAAATTCAAATTCGGTACAAATTGAATTGTTCATATATTTTCACAAAATTCAGTACGAACTCGGATTCATCCGATTCGCTCATCGTTAGTGTTGTGCAGTTCTGTTCTTTTCTGTGGTTGTGTTATGTGGTAGTGTTGTGTGGGTGTGTCGTGTTGTGTTGTGTGGTTCTGTATTTGTGCAGTTGTGGTTGTGTTGTGTGGTTGTGTGTGTTTTATTGTGTAGTTGT
This sequence comes from Hyla sarda, assembly GCF_029499605.1. Taxonomy (NCBI): domain Eukaryota; kingdom Metazoa; phylum Chordata; class Amphibia; order Anura; family Hylidae; genus Hyla; species Hyla sarda. The sequence goes on from NC_079194.1 coordinate 148,231,372, forward strand.
GTTGTATTGTGTTGTTGCATTATTTTGTGTGTTTGGTTTGTGTGGTTGTGTTGTTTAGTTCTGTTGTGTAGTTGTCTTGTGTTGTTGTGTGGTTGTGAAGTTGTGTTGTGTGGTTTTGTTGTTTTGTGTTGTGTGGTTTTTGGTGTCGTGGTGTTATATTGTGTGTTGTGTGGTTGGGTAGTTCTCCTGGTTGTGTTGTTGTGTTGGGTGGATGTGTGGTCATGTTGTGTGGTTAATTTGTGTAGTTTTGTTGTGTTGAGTTGTGTGGTTGTGTTCTGTGGTTGTTTTGTAGTTTTGTTGTGTGGTTGTGTTGTTTAGTTCTGTTGTGTATTTGTGTTGTTGTGTTGTGTGGTTGTGTAGTTGTGTGGTTTTGTTGTTTTGTGTTGTTGTGTTTTGTGGTTGTGTCATTTTATTGTGTGGTTTTGTTGTGTTGTTCTGTCTTTCTTTGTGTTTTTGTGTTGTGTGGTTGTGTTGTAGTTTTATTGTGTGGTTGTGGTGTGTGGTTGTGTTGTATTGCATTCTTATTACCTTCTTCGCATCCTAATTCCTTTAGAGTAATAACAAAATGGAGTTGTGTTGTGTGGTTGTGTTTTGAATTGTTGTATTGTGTTGTGTGGTTGTCTTGTGTGGTTGTGTAGTTGTGTTGTGTGGTTGTGTTGTTTTGTGGGGATGTGTGGTTATTTTGTGTGTTGGCTGTTGGGTGATCATGTTGTGTGGTTGTATGATTTTGTTGTGTTGAGTTGTGTGGTTGTGTTTCGTGGTTGTTTTGTAGTTTTGTTGTGTGGTTGTGTTGTGGTGTGTTGTGTTCTGTGGTTGTATTGTTTTGCATCCTGGTTCCCTTCATCGCATCCTGATTCCTTTAGAGAATGGAGTTAATGAAGAAATTCATTATTTCAATTTCGAGTCGAAATTCGAATTCGGTCCAAATCTAGTTGTTCATATAATTCGGTAGGAATTCTGAGTCGTCCTATTCGCTCTTGATTTGTATGGTTCTGTTACTTTATGTTGAGTGTTTGTGTTGTGTGGTGTTGTCGTGTTATGTGGTAGTGTTGTGTGGTTGTGTTGTTGTGTTGTGTGGTTTTGTGGTTGTGTTGTGTTGTTGTGTTTGTGTAGTTGTGTTCTGTGGTTGTGTTGTGTTTTTTGTGTGGTTTTCTTGTGTTGAGTTGTGTTGTCCTGTCTAGTTGTGTTGAGTGGTTGTTTTGTATGCTTGTGTTATGTTGTTTTGTTGTGTGGTTGTCTTGTGTTGCTGTGTTTGTGTTGTGAAGTTGTGTGGTTGTGTGGTTGTATAGTTGTATTGTTTTGTGTGGTTGTGTTGTTTTGTGTTGTGTTGTGGGGTTGTGTGGTTGTTTTGTGTGTTGGGTGGATGTGTTGTGTGATTATGTTGTGTGGTTGCATGATTTTGTTGTGTTGAGTTTTGTGGTTGTGTTTTGTGGTTGTTTTGTAGTTTTGTTGTGTGGTTGTGTTGTGGTGTGTTGTTGTGTTGCATTGTGGTTGTATTGTTTTGCATCCTGGTTCCCTTCATCGCATCCTGATTCCATTAGAGAATGGAGTTAATGAAGAAATTCATTATTTCGAATCGAGTCGATATTCGAATTCGGTCCAAATCTAGTTGTTCATATAATGCGCTAGGAATTTTGAGTCGTCCTATTCACTCCTGTTTTGTATGGTTTTGTTACTTTATGTTGAGTGTTTGTTTTGTGGGGTTTTGTCGTTTTATGTGGTAGTGTTGTGTAGTTGTGTTGTGTGGTTGTGTTGTTGTGTTGTGTGGTTTTGTGGTTGTGTTGTGTTGTTGTGTTTGTGTAGTTGTGTTGTGTTCCGTGGTTGTGTTGTGTTTTTTGTGTGGTTTTCTTGTGCTGAGTTGTGTTGTGCTGTCTAGTTGTGTTCAGTGGTTGTTTTGTATGCTTGTGTTCCATTTATTGTGTGGTTGTCTTGTGTTGTTGTGTTTGTGTTGTGAAGTTGTGTTGTTGTGTGGTTGTGTTGTTGTGTGGTTGTTTTGTGGTCTTGTGTGGTTGTGTTTTGTGGTGTGTGGTTGTGCTTGTGTGGTTGTTTTGTAGTTTTGTTGTGTGGTTGTGTTGTGGTTGTGTTGTGGTGTGTGTGTGTGGTTGTGTTGTTGTGTGATTTTGTTGTGTGTTTTTGTGTTGTGTGGTTGTGTCATTTTTTGTGTGGTTGTGTTATGTTGGGTGTTTGTGTTGTGTGTTGTGCAGTGTGTTGTGTAGTTCTGTTGTGTTGTGTGGTTGTGTTGTGTAATGTTGTGTGTTGGTGTTTCGTGGTTGTGTTGTTGCGTTGGGTGGATGTGTGATCATGTTGTGTGGTTAATTTGTGTGGTTTTGTTGTGTTGTGTTGTGGTTGTGTTGTTATGTTGTTTAGTTCAGTTGTGTAATTGTGTTGTTGTGTTGTGTGGTTTTGTTGTTTTGTGTTTTTATGTTGTGTGGTTGTGTCTTTTATTGCGTGGTTGTGTTGTGTTGTTGTGTCGTTTTTTGTGTGGTTGTGTTGTGGGGTTTTATTGTGTAGTTGATTAAATGAGCAATTCGCAGTTTCACTGTACCGGCCGCTGTGTGGTTGTGTTTTTTGGTTGTGTAGTGTTGTGTGTTTGTGTTTCATGAATGTGTTGGGTGGATGTGTTGGGTAAATTTGTGTGGTTTTGTTGTGTTGAGTTGTGTGGTTGTGTTTTGTGTTTTTTTTGTAGTTTTGTTGTGTGGTTGTGTTGTTTAGTTCTCTTGTGCAGTTGTGTTGTGTTTTTGGTTGTGTAGTTGTGTGGTTTTGTTCTCTTGGGTTGTGAGGTTGTGTCGTTTTATTGTGTGGTTGTGTTGTTTTTTTGTATTGGTGTGTTGTGTGGTTGTGTAGTTTTTTGTGTGGTGTGTTATGTTGTGTGTTTGTGTTGTGTGGTTGTGTAGTTCAGTTGTGTAGTTGTGTTGTGTGGTTGTGTTGTGTAGTTGCGTAGTGTTGTGTGTTGGTGTTTTGTGGTTGTGTTGTAGTGTTGGACGGATGCGTGGTCATGTTGTTTGGTTAATTTGTGTGGTTTTCTTGTGTTGAGTTTTGTGGTTGTTTTGTAGTTTTGTTGTGTGGTTGTGTTGTTTAGTTCTGATGTGTTGTGTTGTGTGGTTGTGTATTTGTGTGGTTTTGTTGTTTTGTGTTTTTGTGTTGTGTGGTTGTGTCGTTTTATTGTGTGGTTGTGTTGTGTGGTTGTGAGTTGATGTTTCGTGGTTGTGTTGTTGTGTTGGCTGGATGTGTAATAATGTTGTGTGGTTAATTTGTGTGGTTTTGTTGTGTTGAGTTGTGTGGTTTTGTCATTGTGTTGTTTAGTTCTATTGCGTGGTTGTGTTGTTGTGTCGTTTTTTTGGTGTTGTGTCGTACGGATGTGTCGTTGTGTAGTGTTGGGTTTTGTGGTTGTGTTGTTGTGTTGGGTGGATATGTGGTCATGTTGTATGGTTAATTTGTGTGGTTTTGTTATGTTGAGTGGTGCGGTTGTGTTTTGTGCTTGTGTTGTAGTTTTGCTTTAGTGGTTGTGGTGTGTGGTTGTGTCGTATTGCATCCTTATTCCCTTCATTGCATCCTGATTCCTTTGGAGTTATAACAAAATGGAGTTAATGAAGAAATTTGTTATTTCGAATCGAGTCAAAATTCGGTCCAAATCGAATTGTTCATATATTTTAGTTGAATTCGGATTTGTTCGATTCGCTCTTGTGTTGTGTGGTTCTGTTGCTGTGTGTTGTATAGTTGTGTTGTGTGGTTGTGTCGTGTGGTTGTGTAGATGTGAAGAGTTGTGTTGGTGTTTCGTGGTTGTGTTGTTGTGTTGGGTGGATTTGTGGTGATGTTGTGTGGTTAATTTGTGTGGTTTTGTTGTGTTGAGTTGTGTGGTTGTGTTTTGTGGTTATGTTGTAGTTTTGTTGGGTGGTTCTGTTGTTTAGTTCTGTTGTTAGTTGTGTTGTGTTGTTGGTTGTGTTGTTTTGTACTTGTGTTTTGTCTTTGTTGCGTGTTTGTGTTGTCGTTGTGTTCTGTGTTTGTGTTGTGTTGCATACTGATTCCCCTCATCACATCCTGGAGTAAAATGGAGTCATTATTTTGAATCAATACTAAATTTGGATTCGGTCGAAATGGAATTGTTCACGAAATTCAGTACGAACTCGGATTTGTCCGATTCGCTCAACTTTAGTGTTGTGCAGTTCTGTTCTTTTCTGTAGGTGTGTTATGTGGTAGTGTTGCGTGGGTGTGTTGTGTTGTGTGGTTTTGTTGTTGTGTTGTGTGGTATCTTTATGTGGTTGTGTTTTGTGGTTGTGTTGTGTGCTTGTGCAGTTGTGTATTGTTGTGCGTTGGTGTTTCGTGGTTGTGTTATGTTTGGTGGATGTGTGGTGATGTTGTGTGATTTTGTTGTTTTGAGTTGTGTGGTTGTGGTGTGTGGTTGTGTTGTATTGCATTCTTATTACCTTCATTGCATCCTAATTCCTTTAGAGTAATAACAAAATGGAGTTGTGTTGTGTGGTTGTGTTTTGAATTGTTGTATTGTGTGATTGTCTTGTGTGGTTGTGTAGTTGTGTTGTTTGGTTGTGTTGTGTTGTGTTGTGTTGTGGGGTTGTGTTGTTGTTTTGTGTGTTGGGTGGATGTGTTGTGTGATCATGTTGTGTGGTTGTATGATTTTGTTGTGTTGTGTTGTGTGGTGGTGTGTTGTTGTGTTCTGTGGTTGTATTGTTTTGCATCCTGGTTCCCTTCCTTGCATCCTGATTCCTTTAGAGAATGGAGTTAATAGAGAAATTCATTATTTCGAATCGAGTCGAAATTCGAATTCGGTCCAAATCTAGTTGTTCATATAATTCGGTAGGAATTCTGAGTCGTCATATTCGCTCTTGTTTTGTATGGTTCTGTTACTTTATGTTGAGTGTTTGTGTTGTGTGGTTTTGTCATGTTATGTGGTTGTGTTGTGTGGTTGTGTTGTTGTGTTGTGTGGTTTTGTGGCTGTGTTGTTGTGTTTGTGTAGTTGTGTTGTGTTCTGTGGTTGTGTTGTGTTTTTTGTGTGGTTTTCTTGTGTTGAGTTGTGTTGTGCTGTCTAGTTGTGTTGTACGCTTGTGTTATGTGGTTTTGTTGTGTGGTTGTGTTGTTTAGTTCTGATGTGTTGTGTTGTGTGGTTGCGTATTTGTGTGGTTTTGTTGATTTGTGTTTTTGTGTTGTGTGATTTTAGTGTGTGGTTGTGTTGTGTGTTGTGTGGTTGTGTTGTGGTTGTGAGTTGGTGTTTCGTGGTTGTGTTGGGTGATGTGTGGTCATGTTGTGTGGCTAATTTGTGTGGTTTTGTTGTGTTGAGTTGTGTTTTGTGTTTAGTTTTTTTAGTTTTGTTGTGTGGTTGTGTTGTTTAGTTCTGTTGTGTAGTTGTGCTGTGTTGTTGGTTGTGTAGTTGGGTTGTGTGGTTTTGTTCTCTTGGGTTGTGTGGTTGTGTCATTTTATTGTGTGGTTGTGTTGTTTGTGTTGTTTTTTGTATTGGTGTGTTGTGTAGTTTTTTGTGTGGTGTGTTTTGTTGTGTGTTTGTGTTGTGTGGTTGTGTTGTGTAGTTCAGTTGTGTTGCGTGGTTGTGTTGTGTAGATGCGTAGTGTTGTGTGTTGGTGTTTTGTGGTTGTGTTGTTGTGTTGGCTGGATGTGTGATCATGTTGTGTGGTTAATTTGTGTGGTTTTGCTGTGTTGGGCTATGTGGTTGTTTTGTAGTTTTGTTGTGTGGTTGAAATGTTTAGTTCTGATGTGTTTTGTAGTTTTGTTGTTTTGTGTTTTTGTGTTGTGTTGTATTTGTGTGGTTTTGTTGTTTGTGTTTTTGTGTTGTGTCATTTTTTTGTGTGGTAGTGTTGTGTGTTGTGTTGTGTGAATGTGTGGTAATGTTGTGTGGTTAATTTGTGTGGTTTTGTTGTGTGGTTGTGTTGTTGTGTTGTTTAGTTCTGTTGTGTAATTTTGTTGTGTTGTTGAGTTGTGTGGTTTTGTTTTTTTGTGTTGTTGTGTTGTGTGGTTGTGTCGTTTTATTGCGTGGTTGTTTTGTGTTGTTGTGTCGTTTTTTGTGTTGTTGTGTTGTATGGATGTGAAGTTGTGTAGTGTTGTGTTTTGTGATTGTGTTGTTGTGTTGGGTGGATGTGTGGTCATGTGTTATGGTTAATTTGTGTGGTTTTGTTATATTGAGTGGTGTGGTTGTGTTTTGTGGTTATGTTCTAGTTTTGTTTGTGTGGTTGTGGTGTGTGGTTGTGTCGTATTGCATCCTTATTCCCTTCATTGCATCCTGATTCCTTTGGAGTTATAACAAAATGGAGTTAATGAAGAAATGTGTTATTTCGAATCGAGTCAAAATTCTGTCCAAAGCGAATTGTTCATATATTTTAGTTGAATTCGGATTTGTCCGATTCGCTCTTCTCTTGTGTTGTGTGGTTCTGTTGCTGTGTGTTGTTTAGTTGTGTTGTATGGTTGTGTTGTGTAGTTGTGAAGTTTTGTGTTGGTGTTTCGTGGTTGCGTTGTTGTGTTGGGTGGATTTGTGGTGATGTTGCGTGGTTAATTTGTGTGGTTTTGTTGTGTTGAGTTGTGTGGTTGTGTTTTGTGGTTGTTTTGTAGTTTTGTTTTGTTGTGTGGTTGTGTTGTGTTGTTGGTTGTGTTGTTTTGTACTTGTGTTTTGTCTTTGTTGCGTGGTTGTGTTGTCGTTGTGTTGTGGTGTGTGGTTGTGTTCTGTGTTTGTGTTGTGTTGCATACTAATTCCCCTCATCACATCCTGATTCCTTAGAGTAAAATGTGTTGGGTGGATGTGTGGGGATGTTGTTTGGTTAATTTGTGTGGTTTTGTTGTGTTGAGTTGTGTAGTTGTGTTTTGTGGTTGTTTTGTAGTTTTGTTGTGTGGTTGTGTTTTGGTGTGTGGTTGTCTTCTGCGTTTGTGTTGTGTTGCATACTGATTCCCCTCATTGCATCCTGATTCCTTTAGGGTAATAACAAACTGGAGTCATTATTTTGAATCAATACTAAATTCGGATTCGGTCCAAATGGAATTGTTAACCAAATTCAGTACGAACTCGTATTTGTCCGATTCGCTCATCTTTAGTGTTGTGCAGTTCTGTTCTTCTCTGTAGTTGTGTTATGTGGTAGTGTTGTGTGGGTGTGTTGTGTAGTTCTGTTGTTGTGTTGTGTGGTTTTGTTGTGTGGTTGTGTTTTGTGGTTGTGTTGTGTGGTTGTGCAGTTGTGTAGTGTTGTGCGTTGGTGTTTCGCAGTTGTGTTGTGTTTGGTGGATGTGTGGTGATGTTGTGTGGTTTTGTTGTATTGAGTTGTGTGGTTGTGTTTTGTGGTTGTTTTGTAGTTTTATTGTGTGGTTGTGGTGTGTAGTTGTGTTGTATTGCATTCTTATTACCTTCATCGCATCCTAATTCCTTTACAGTAATAACAAAATGGAGTTGTGTTGTGTGGTTGTGTTTTGAATTGTTGTGTTGTGTGGTTGTCTTGTGTGGTTGTGTAGTTGTGTTGTGTGGTTGTGTTGTTTTGTGTTGTGGGGTTGTGTGGTTGTTTTGTGTGTTGGGTGAATGTGTTGTGTGATCTTGTTGTGTGGTTGTATGATTTTGTTATGTTGAGTTGTGTGGTTGTGTTTCGTGATTGTTTTGTAGTTTTGTTGTGTGGTTGTGTTGTGGTGTGTTGTTGTGTTCTGTGGTTGTATTGTTTTGCATCCTGGTTCCCTTCATTGCATCCTGATTCCTTTAGAGAATGAAGAAATTCATTATTTCGAATCGAGTCGAAATTCAAATTCGGTCCAAATCTAATTGTTCATATAATTCGGTAGGAATTCTGAGTCGTCCTATTCGCTCTTGTCTTGTATGGTTCTGTTACTTTATGTTGAGTGTTTGTGTTGCGTGGTTTTGTCGTGTTATATGGCAGTGTCGTGTTGTTGTGTTGTGTGGTTTTGTGGTTGTGCTGTGTTGTTGTGTTTGTGTAGTTGTGTTGTGTACTGTGGTTGTGTTGTGTTTTTTGTGTGGTTTTCTTGTGTTGAGTTGTGTTGTGCTGTCTAGTTGTGTTGAGTGATTGTTTTGTATGCTTGTGTTATGTGGTTTTGTTGTGTTTTTGTCTTGTGTTGTTGTTTTTGTGTTGAGAAGTTGGGCTGTTGTGTTGTGTGGTTGTGTTGTTGTGTGGTTGTGTTTTGTGGTGCTGTGGTGTGTGGTTGTGCTTGTGTGGTTGTTTTGTAGTTTTGTTGTGTGGTTGTGTTGTGGTGTGTGTGTGGTTGTGTTGTGTTGTTGTGTGATTTTGTTGTGTGTTTTTTTGTGTTGTTGTGTGGTTTTGTCATTTTTTGTAAGGTTGTGTTATGTTGGGTTTTTGTGCTGTGTGTTGTGCAGTGTGTTGTGTAGTTCTGTTGTGTTGTGGGTTGTGGGTTGTGCAGTGGGTTGTGGTTGTGTTGTTTAGTGTTGTGTGTTGGAGTTTCGTGGTTGTGTTGTTGCGTTGGGTGGATGTGTGGTCATGTTGTGTGGTTAATTTGTGTGGTTTTGTTGTGTTGAGTTGTGTGGTTGCGTTGTTGTGTTGTTTAGTTCTGTTGTGTAATTGTGTTGTGTTGTGTTGTTTTGTTGTTTTGTGTTTTTGTGTTGTGTCTTTTATTGCGTGGTTGTGTTGTGTGGTTGTGTCATTTTTTGTGTCGTTGTGTTGTGTGGTTGTATTGTGTAGTTCTGTTGTGTAGTTGTGTTGTGTGGTTGTGTGGTTGTGTAGTGTGTTGGTGTTGTGTTGGATTGTGTTGGGTGGATGTATGGTCATGTTGTGTGGTTAATTTGTGTGGTTTTGTTGTGTTGAGTTGTGTGGTTGTGTTTTGTGTCTTTTTTTTAGGTTTGTTGTGTGGTTGTATTGTTTAGTTCTGTGGTGTAATTGTGTTGTGTTGTTGGTTGTGTGGATGTGTAGTTGTGTTGTGTGGTTTTGTTGTGTGGTTTTGTTCTCTTGGGTTGTGTGGTTGTGTCGTTTTATTGTGTGGTTGTGTTGTTTGTGTTGTTTTTTGTATTGGTGTGTTGTGTGGTTGTGTAGTTTTTTGTGTGGTGTGTTATGTTGTGTGTTTGTGTTGTGTAGTTCAGTTGTGTAGTTGTGTTGTGTGGTTGTGTTGTGTAGTTGTGTAGTGTTGTGTGTTGGTGTTTTGTGGTTATGTTGTTGTGTTGGGTGGATGTGTGGTCATGTTGTGTGGTTAATTTGTGTGGTTTTGTTGTGTTGGGTTATGTGGTTGTTTTGTAGTTTTGTTGTGTGGTTGTGTTGTTTAGCTCTGATGTGTCGTGTTGTGTGGTTGTGTATTTGTGTGGTTTTGTTGATTTGTGTTTTTGTGTTGTGTGGTTGCGTCATTTTATTGAGTGGTTGTGTTGTGTGGTTGTGTTGTGTGGTTGTGAGTTGGTGTTTCTTGATTGTGTTGGGTGATGTGTGGTCATGTTGTGTGTTTAATTTGTGTGGTTTTGTTGTGTTGAGTTGTGTGCTTGTGTTTTGTGTTTTTATTGGTAGTTTTGTTGTGTGGTTGTTTTGTTTAGTTCTGTTATGTAGTTGTGCTGTGTTGTTGGTTGTGTAGTTGTGTTTTGTGGTTTTGTTGTGTAGTTTTGTTCTCTTGGGTTGTGTGGTTGTGTCGTTTTATTGTGTGGTTGTGTTGTTTGTGTTGTTTTCTGTATTGGTGTGTTGTGTGGTTGTGTAGTTTTTTGTGTGGTGTGTTATGTTGTGTGTTTGTGTTGTGTTGTGTAGTTCAGTTGTGTAGTTGTGTTGTGTGGTTGTGTTGTGTAGTTGCGTAGTGTTGTGTGATGGGGTTTTGTGGTTGTGTCGTTGTGTTGGCTGGATGTGTGGTCATGTTGTGTGGTTAATTTGTGTAGTTTTGTTGTGTTGGGTTATATGGTTGTTTTGTAGTTTTGTTGTGTTGTTTAGTTCTGATGTTTTGTGTTGTATGGTTGTGTATTTGTGTGGTTTTGTTGTTTTGTGTTTTTGTGTTGTGTCGTTTTATTGTGTGGTTGTGTTGTGTGTTGTGTGTTGTGTTGTGTGGTTGTGAGTTGGTGTTTCGTGGTTGTGTTGTTGTGTTGGTTGGATGTGTGGTAATGGTGTGTGGTTAATTTGTGTGGTTTTGTTGAGTTGAGTTGTGTCGTTGTGTTGTTTAGTTCTGTTGTGTAATTGTGTTGTGTTGTTGTGTTGTGTTGTGAGGTTTAGTTTTTTGTGTTGTGTGGTTGTGTCGTTTTATTGCGTGATTGTGTTTTTGTTTCGTTTTTTGTGCTGTTGTGGTGTATGGATGTGAAGTTGTGTAGTGTTGTGTTTTGTGATTGTGTTGTTGTGTTGGGTAGATGTGTGGTCATGTTGTATGGTTAATTTGTGTGGTTTTGTTATGTTGAGTTGTGGTTGTGTTGTAGTTTTGTTTGTGTGGTTGTGGTGTGTGGTTGTGTCGTATTGCATCCTTATTCCCTTCATTGCATCCTGAATCCTTTGGAGTAAAACAAAATGGAGTTAATGAAGAAATTTGTTATTTCGAATCGAGTCAAAATTCGGTCCAAATCGAATTGTTCATATATTTAAGTTGAATTCGGATTTGTCCGATTCGCTCTTCTCTTGTGGTGTGCTGTTCTGTTGCTGTGTGTGGTTGTGTTGGTGTTTCGTGGTTGTGTTGTTGCGTTGGGTGGATTTGTGGTCATGTTGTGTGGTTAATCTGTGTGGTTTTGTTGAGTTGTGTGGTTGTGGTGTTGTGTTGTTTAGTTCTGTTTTGTAATTGTCTTGTGTTTTTGTGTTGTGTTGTTTTGTTGTTTTGTGTATTGTGTTGTGTGGTTGTGTCTTTTATTGCGTGGTTGTGTTGTGTGGTTGTAGCGTTTTTTGTGTGGTTGTGTTGTGTGGTTGTATTGTGTAGTTCTGTTGAGTAGTTGTGTTGTGTGGTTGTGTTGTGGGGTTGTGTAGTGTTGTGTGTTGGTGTTGTGTTGGATTGTGTTGGGTGGATGTGTGGTTATGTTGTGTGGTTAATTTGTGTGTTTTGTTGTGTTGAGTTGTGTGGTTGTGTTTTGTGTCTTTTTTTGTAGTTTTGTTGTGTGGTTGTGTTGCTTAGTTCTGTTGTGTAGTTGTGTTGTGTTGTTGGTTGTGTGGTTGTGTAGTTGTGTTGTGTGGTTTTTCGTGTGGTTTTGTTTTCTTGGGTTGTGTGGTTGTGTCGTTTTATTGTGTGATTGTGTTGTTTGTGTTGTTTTTTGTATTGGTGTGTTGTGTGGTTGTGTAGTTTTTTGTGTGGTGTGTTATGTTGTGTGTTTGTGTTGTGTGGTTGTGCTGTGTAGTTCAGTTGTGTAGTTGTGTTGTGTAGTTGCGTAGTGTTGGTGTTTTGTGGTTGTGTTGCTGTGTTGGCTGGATGTGTGGTCCTGTTGTGTGGTTAATTTGTGTGGTTTTGTTATGTTGGGTTATGTGGTTGTTTTGTAGTTTTGTTGTGTGGTTGTGTTGTATTGTTGTTTAGTTCTGTTGTGTAATTGTGTTGTGTGGTTTTGTTTTTTGTGTTGTTGTGTTGTATGGTTGTGTATTTTTGTGGTTTTGTTGTTTTTTTTTTGTGTTGTGTCGTTTTATTGTGTGGTTGTGTTGTGTGTTGTGTTGTGTAGTTGTGTTGTGTGGTTGTGAGTTGGTGTTTCGTAGTTGTGTTGTTGTGTTGGGTGGATGTGTGGTAATGTTGTGTGGCTAATTTGTGTGGTTTTGTTGTGTTGAGTTGTGTGGTTGTGTTGTTGTATTGAGTTGTTCTGTTGTGTTGTTGTGTTGTGTGGTTTTGTTTTTTTGTGTTGTTGTGTTATGTGGTTGTGTCGTTTTATTGCGCGGTTGTGTTGTGTTGTTGTGTCGTTTTTTGTGTTGTTGTGTTGTATGGATGTGAAGTTGTGTAGTGTTGTGTGGTTGTGTTGTTGTGTTGGGTGGATGTGTGGTCATGTTGTATGGTTAATTTGTGTGGTTTTGTTATGTTGAGTGGTGTGGTTGTGTTTTGTGGTTGTGTTGTAGTTTTGTTTGTGTGGTTGTGGTGTGTGGTTGTGTCGTATTGCATCCTCAATCCCTTCATTGCATCCTGATTCCTTTGGAGTAAAATAAAATGGAGTTAATGAAGAAACTTGTCATGTCGAATCGAGTCAAAATGCGGTCCAAATCAAATTGTTCATATATTTTAGTTGAATTCGGATTTGTCCGATTCCCTCTTCTCTTGTGTTGTGTGGTTCTGTTGCTGTGAGTTGTTTAGTTGTGTTGTGTGGTTGTGTATTTGTGTGGTTTTGTTGATTTGTGTTTTTGTGTTGTGTGGTTGTTTCATTTTATTGTGTGGTTGTGTTGTGTGGTTGTGTTGTGTGGTTGTGAGTTGGTGTTTCGTGGTTGTGTTGGCTGATGTGTGGTCATGTTGTGTGGTTAATTTGTGTGGTTTTGTTGTGTTGAGTTGTGTGGTTGTGTTGTTTAGTTCTGTTGTGCAGTTGTGCTGTGTTATTGGTTGTGTAGTTGGGTTGTGTGGTTTTGTTCTCTTGGGTTGTGTGGTTGTGTCATTTTATTGTGTGGTTGTGTTGTTTGTGTTGTTTTTTGTATTGGTGTGTTGTGTGGTTGTGTAGTTTTATTGTGGGGTGTGTTATGTTGTGTGTTTGTGTTGTGTGATTGTGTTTTTTAGTTCAGTTGTGTAGTTGTGTTGTGTGGTTGTGTTGTGTAATTGCGTAGTGTTGTGTGTTGGTGTTTTGTGGCTGTGTTGTTGTGTTGGCTGGATGTGTGGTCATGTTGTGTGGTTAATTTGTGTGGTTTTGTTGTGTTGGATTATGTGGTTGTTTTGTAGTTTTGTTGTGTGGTTGTGTTGTTTAGTTCTGATGTGTTGTGTTGTATGGTTGTGTATTTGTGTGGTTTTGTTGTTTTGTATTTTTGTGTTGTGTCGTTTTATTGTGTGGTTGTGTTGTGTGTTGTGTTGTGTAGTTGTGTTGTGTGGTTGTGAGTTGGTGTTTCGTAGTTGTGTTGTTGTGTTGGGTGGATGTGTGGTAATGTTGTGTGGCTAATTTGTGTGGTTTTGTTGTGTTGAGTTGTGTGGTTGTGTTGTTGTATTGTGTTGTTCTGTTGTGTTGTTGTGTTGTGTGGTTTTGTTTTTTTGTGTTGTTGTGTTGTGTGGTTGTGTCATTTTATTGCGTGGATGTGTTGTGTTGTTGTGTCGTTTTTTGGGTTGTTGTGTTGTATGGATGTGAAGTTGTGTAGTGTTGTGTTTTGTGATTGTGTTGTTGTGTTGGGTGGATGTGTGGTCATGTTGTATGGTTAATTTGTGTGGTTTTGTTATGTTGAGTGGTGTGGTTGTGTTGTAGTTTTGTTTGTGTGGTTGTGGAGTGTGGTTGTGTTGTATTGCATCCTCATTTCCTTCATTGCATCCTGATTCCTTTGGAGTAAAATAACATGGAGTTAATGAAGAAACTTGTTATTTCGAATCGAGTCAAAATTCGGTCCAAATCGAATTGTTCATATATTTTAGTTGAATTCGGATTTGTCCGATTCGCTCTTCTCTTGTGTTGTGTGGTTCTGTTGCTGTGAGTTGTTTAGTTGTGTTGTGTGGTTGTGTATTTGTGCGGTTTTGTTGATTTGTGTTTTTGTTATGTGTGGTTGTGTCATTTTATTGTGTGGTTGTGTTGTGTGTTGTGTGGTTGTGTAGTTGTGTTGTGTGGTTGTGAGTTGGTGTTTCGTGGTTGTGCTGGCTGATGTGTGGTCATGTTGTGTGTTTAATTTGTGTGGTTTTGTTGTGTTGAGTTGTGTGGTTGTGCTTTTTTTGTAGTTTTGTTGTGTGGTTGTGTTGTTTAGTTCTGTTGTGTAGTTGTGCTGTGTTTTTGGTTGTGTAGTTGTGTTGTGTGGTTTTGTTCTCTTGGGTTGTGTGGTTGTGTCGTTTTATTGTGTGGTTGTGTTGTTTGTGTTGTTTTTTGTATTGGTGTGTTGTGTGGTTGTGTAGTTTTATTGTGGGGTGTGTTATGTTGTGTGTTTGTGTTGTGTGATTGTGTTGTTTAGTTCAGTTGTGTAGTTGTGTTGTGTGGTTGTGTTGTGTAATTGCGTAGTGTTGTGTGTGGGTGTTTTGTGGTTGTGTTGTTGTGTTAGCTGGATGTATGTTCATGTTGTGTGGTTAATTTGTGTGGTTTTGCTGTGTTGTTGGGTTATGTGGTTGTTTTGTAGTTTTGTTGTGTGGTTGTGTTGTTTAGTTCTGATGTGTTGTGTTGTATGGTTGTGTATTTGTGTGGTTTTGTTGTTTTGTGTTTTTTGTGTTGTGTCGTTTTATTGTGTGGTTGTGTTGTGTAGTTGTGTTGTGTGGTTGTGAGTTGGTGTTTCGTGGTTGTGTTCTTGTGTTTGGTGGATGTGTGGTAATATTGTGTGGTTAATTTGTGTGGGTTTGTTGTGTTGAGTTGTGTGGTTGTGTTATGTTGTTTAGTTCTGTTGTGTTGTGTGGTTTGGTTTTTCTGTGTTGTTGTGTTGTGTGGTTGTGTCTTTTTATTGCGTGGTTGTGTTGTGTTGTTGTGTTGTTTTTTGTGTTGTTGTGTTTTTATGGATGTGAAGTTGGGTAGTGTTGTGTTTTGTGATTGTGTTGTTGTGTTGGGTGAATGTGTGGTCATGTTGTATGGTTAATTTGTGTGGTTTTGTTATGTTGCGTTGCGTTGTTGTGTTGTGTGGTCATGTAGTTGTGTTGTGTGGTTTTGTTGTTTTGTGCTGTTGTGTTGTGTGGTTGTGTCATTTTATTGTGTGGTTTTGTTGTGTTGTTGTGTCATTTTTTGTGTTTTTGTGTTGTGTGGTTGTGTCATCTTTTTGTGTGGTTGTGTTGTATGTTTGTGTTGTGAGTTGTGTGGTGTAGTTCTGTTGTGTAGTTGTGCTGTGTTGTTTTGTGTGTTGGTGTTTCGTGGTTGTGTTGGGTGGGTGTGTGGTGATGTTGTGTGGTTAATTTGTGTGGTTTTGTTTTGTTGTTGTGTTGGGTGCATGTGTTGTGTGGTCATGTTGCTTGGTTAATTTGTGTGGTTTTGTTGTGTTGAGTTTTGTAGTTGTGTTTTGTGGTTGTTTTGTAGTTTTGTTGTGTGGTTGTGCTGTGTGGTTGTGTTGTGGTGTGTGTGGTTGTCTTCTGTGTTTGTGTTGTGTTGCATACTGATTCCCCTCATCGCATCCTGATTCCTTTAGAGTAATAACAAAATGGAGTCATTATTTCGAATCGAGACGAAATTCGGATTCGGTCCAAATTGAATTGTTCACGAAATTCAGTACGAACTCGGATTTGGCCAATTTGCTCATCTTTAGTCTTGTGCGGTTCTGTTGTTGTCTGTGGTTGTGTTATGTGATAGTGTTGTGTAGGTGTGTTGTGTTGGGTGGTTTTGTTGTGTTGTTTGGTTGTGGTTGTGTGGTGTTCTTGTGTTGAGTGGTTATGTTGTGTTTGTGTTGTGTAGTTGTGAGGTTGTTATGTGGTTGTATTGTGTTGTGTGGTTGTGTTGTTTTGTGTGTTGTTGTAAGGTTGTGTTGTTTTGTGTGCTTTTGTTGTTATTTTGTGTAATTGTGTTGTTGCGTTGTGTGGTTTAGTTTTCAGTTGTGTTGTTGTGTTGTGTGGTTGTTGTGTGGTTGTTTTGTATGGTTGTGTTGTGTGGTTGTTTTATTGTGTGGTTGTGTTGTTGTGTCGTTTTTTGTGTTGTTGCATTATTTTGTGTGTTTGTGTTGTGTGCTCTGTGGTTGTGTTTTTTAGTTCTGTTGTGTAGTTGTGTTGTGTGGTTTTGTTGTTTTTTGTTGTTGTGTTGTGTGGTTGTGTCGTTTTTTTGTGTGATTGTGTTATGTTGTGTGGTTGTGGTGTGTGGTTGTATTGCATCCTTATTCCATTCATCGCATCCTGATTCCTTTAGAGTAATAACAAAATGGAGTCATTATTTCGAATCGAGACGAAATTCGGATTCGGTCCAAATTGAATTGTTCACGAAATTCAGTACGAACTCCGATTTGGCCGATTTGCTCATCTTTAGTCTTGTGCGGTTCTGTGGTTGTCTGTGGTTGTGTGATGTGGTAGTGTTGTGTAGGTGTGTTGTGTGGTTTTTCTGTGTTGTTTGGTTGTGGTTGTGTGGTGTTCTTGTGTTGAGTGGCTATGTTGTGTTTGTGTTGTGTAGTTGTGTGGTTGTTATGTGGTTTTATTGTGTTGTGTGGTTGTGTTGTGTTGGTTTGTGTGTTGTTGTAAGGTTGTGTTGTTTTGTGGTTGTTTTGTGTGATTTTGTTGTTATTTTGTGTAATTGTGTTGTTGCGTTGTGTGGTTTAATTTTCAGTTGTGTTGTTGTGTTGTGTGGTTGTTATTGTGTGATTGTTTTGTATGGTTGTGTTGTGTGGTTGTTTTATTGTGGGATTGTGTTGTTGTGTCGTTTTTTGTGTTGTTGCATTATTTTGTGTGTTTGTGTTGTGTGCTCTGTGGTTGTGTTGTTTAGTTCTGTTGTGTAGTTGTGTTGTGTGGTTTTGTTGTTTTTTGTTGTTGTGTTGTGTGGTTGTGTCGTTTTTTGTGTGATTGTGTTATGTTGTGTGGTTGTGGTGTGTGGTTGCATTGCATCCTTATTCCCTTCATCGCATCCTGATTCCTTTAGAGTAAGAACAAAATGGAGTTAATGAAGAAATGTATTATTTCGAATCGAGTCAAAATTCAAATTCGGTACAAATTGAATTGTTCATATATTTTCACAAAATTCAGTACGAACTCGGATTCATCCAATTCGCTCATCGTTAGTGTTGTGCAGTTCTGTTCTTTTCTGTGGTTGTGTTATGTGGTAGTGTTGTGTGGGTGTGTCCTGTTGTGTTGTGTGGTTCTGTATTTGTGCAGTTTGGTTGTGTTGTGTGGTTGTGTGTGTTTTATTGTGTAGTTGTGTTGTATTGTGTTGTTTTGTTGCATTATTTTGTGTGTTTGGGTTGTGGGGTTGTGTTGTTTAGTTCTGTTGTGTAGTTGTTTTGTGTTGTTGTGTGGTTGTGAAGTTGTGTTCTGTTGTGTGGTTTTGTTGTTGTGTGTTGTGTGGTTGTGTCGTTTTTTGTGTGTTTGTGTTATGTTGTGTGTTGTAGTATTATTTTGTGTTTGTGTTGCGTGGTTGTGTTGTTTAGTTCTGTAGTTGTCTTGTCTTGTTGTGTGGTTGTGAAGTTGTGTTGTGTTATGTGGTTTTGTTTTGTGTGGTTGTGTGTTTTTTGGTGTGGTGGTGTTATGTTGTGTGTTGTGTGGTTGTGTAGTTCTTGTGGTTGTGTTGTTGTGTTGGGTGGATGTGTGGTCATGTTGTGTGGTTAATTTGTGTAGTTTTGTTGTGTTGAGTTGTGTGGTTGTGTTCTTTGGTTGTTTTGTAGTTTTGTTGTGTTATTGTGTTGTTTAGTTCTGCTGTGTATTTGTGTTGTGTTGTTGTGTGGTTTGGTTGTGTAGTTGTGTTGTGTGGTTTTGTTGTTTTGTGTTGTTGTGTTTTGTGGTTGTGTCATTTTATTGTGTGGTTTTGTTGTGTTGTTGTGTCATTTTTTTTGTGTTTTTGTGTTGTGTGGTTGTGTCATTTTTTGTGTGGTTGTGTTATGTTGTGTGTTTGTGTTGTGAGTTGTTAAGTTGTGTTGTGTAGTTCTGTTGTGTAATTGTGTTGTGTAGTTTTGTGTGTTGTTTTTTTCGTGGTTGTGTTGTTGTGTTGGGTGGGTGGTGATGTTGTGTGGTTAATTTGTGTTGTTTTGTTTTGTTGTTGTGTCGGGTGGATGTGTTGTGCGGTCATTTTGTTTGGTTAATTTATGGGGTTTTGTTGTGTTGAGTTGTGTAGTTGTGTTATGTGATTGTTTTGTAGATTTGTTGTGTGATTGTGCTGTGTGGTTGTGTTGTGGTGTGTGTGGTTGTCTTCTGTGTTTGTGTTGTGTTGCATACTGATTCCCCTCATCGCATACTGATTCCTTTAGAGTAATAACAAAATGTAGTCATTATTTCGAATCGAGACGAAATTCGGATTAGGTCCAAATTGAATTGTGCACGAAATTCAGTATGAACTCGGATTTGTCCGATTCGCTCATCTTTAGTGTTGTGCGGTTCTGTTCTTGTCTGTGGTTGTTTTCTGTGGTAGTGTTGTGTAGGTGTGTTGTGTTGTGTGGTTCTGTTGTTGTGTTGTATGGTTTTGTTGTGTTGTTGTGTTGTGTGGTTGTGGTTGTGCTTGTGTTTTGTGGTCACGTTGTCTTGTTTGGTTGTGGTTGTTTGGTGTTCTTGTGTTGATTGGTTATGTTGTGTTTGTGTTGTGTAGTTGTGTGGTTGTTATGTGGTTGTATTGTGTTGTGTGGTTGTGTTGTGTTGGTTTGTGTGTTGTTGTAAGGTTGTGTTGGTTTGTGGTTGTTATGTGTGCTTTTGTTGTTGTTTTGTGTAATTGTCTTGTTGCGTTGTGTGTTTTTTTTTTTTTTGTGTTGTGTGGTTGTTGTTGTGTGGTAGTTTTGTATGGTTGTGTTGTGTGGTTGTTTGTGTTGTTGTGTCGTTTTTTGTGTTGTTGCATTATTTTGTATGTTTGTGCTGTGAGCTCTGTGGTTGTGTTGTTTAGTTCTGTCGTGTAGTTGTGTTGTGTGGTTGTGTTGTATGGTTTTGTTGTTTTGTGTTGTTGTGTTGTGTGGTTGTGTCATTTTTTGTGTGATTGTGTTATGTTGTGTGGTTGGGGTGTGTGATTGTATTGCATCCTTATTCCCTTCATTGCATCCTGATTCCTTTAGAGTAATAACAAAATGGAGTTAATGAAGAAATTTGTTATTTCGAATCGAGTCAAAATTCTGTCCAAAGCGAATTGTTCATATATTTTAGTTGAATTCGGATTTGTCCGATTCGCTCTTCTCTTGTGTTGTGTGGTTCTGTTGCTGTGTGTTGTTTAGTTGTGTTGCATGGTTGTGTTGTGTGGTTGTGTAGTTGTGAAGAGTTGTGTTGGTGTTTCGTGGTTGCGTTGTTGTGTTGGGTGGATTTGTGGTGATGTTGCGTGGTTAATTTGTGTGGTTTTGTTGTGTTGAGTTGTGTGGTTGTGTTTTGTGGTTGTTTTGTAGTTTTGTTGTGTGGTTGTGTTGTGTTGTTGGTTGTGTTGTTTTGTACTTGTGTTTTGTCTTTGTTGCGTGGTTGTGTTGTCGTTGTGTTGTGGTGTGTGGTTGTGTTCTGTGTTTGTGTTGTGTTGCATACTGATTCCCCTCATCACATCCTGATTCCTTTAGAGTAAAATGTGTTGGGTGGATGTGTGGGGATGTTGTTTGGTTAATCTGTGTGGTTTTGTTGTGTTGAGTTGTTTTGTGGTTTTGTGGTTGTTTTGTAGTTTTGTTGTGTGGTTGTGTTTTGGTGTGTGGTTGTCTTCTGCGTTTGTGTTGTGTTGCATACTGATTCCCCTCATCGCATCCTGATTCCTTTAGAGTAATAACAAACTGGAGTCATTATTTTGAATCAATACTAAATTCGGATTTGGTCCAAATGGAATTGTTCACCAAATTCAGTACGAACTCGTATTTGTCCGATTCGCTCATCTTTAGTGTTGTGCAGTTCTGTTATTCTCTGTAGTTGTGTTATGTGGTAGTGTTGTGTGGGTGTGTTGTGTAGTTCTGTTGTTGTGTTGTGTGGTTTTGTTGTGTGGTTGTGTTTTGTGGTTGTGTTGTGTGGTTGTTCAGTTGTGTAGTGTTGTGCGTTGGTGTTTCGCGGTTGTGTTGTGTTTGGTGGATGTGTGGTGATGTTGTGTGGTTAAGTTGTGTGGTTTTGTTGTATTGAGTTGTGTGGTTGTGTTTTGTGGTTGTTTTGTAGTTTTATTGTGTGGTTGTGGTGTGTAGTTGTGTTGTATTGCATTCTTATTACCTTCATCGCATCCTAATTCCTTTAGAGTAATAACAAAATGGAGTTGTGTTGTGTGGTTGTGTTTTGAATTGTTGTGTTGTGTGGTTGTCTTGTGCGGTTGTGTAGTTGTGTTGTGTGGTTGTGTTGTTTTGTGTTGTGGGGTTGTGTGGTTGTTTTGTGTGTTGGGTGGATGTGTTGTGTGATCTTGTTGTGTGGTTGTATGATTTTGTTATGTTGAGTTGTGTGGTTGTGTTTCGTGATTGTTTTGTAGTTTTGTTGTGTGGTTGTGTTGTGGGGCGTTGTTGTGTTCTGTGGTTGTATTGTTTTGCATCCTGGTTCCCTTCATTGCATCCTGATTCCTTTAGAGAATGAAGAAATTCATTATTTCGAATCGAGTCGAAATTCAAATTCGGTCCAAATCTAATTGTTCATATAATTCGGTAGGAATTCTGAGTCATCCTATTCACTCTTGTTTTGTATGGTTCTGTTACTTTATGTTGAGTGTTTGTGTTGTGTGGTTTTGTGCTTGTGCTGTGTTGTGTTTGTGTAGTTGTGTTTTGTTTTGTGCTTGTGTTGTGTTTTTTTGTGTGTTTTTCTTGTGTTGAGTTGTGTTGTGCTGTCTAGTTGTGTTGAGTGATTGTTTTGTATGCTTGTGTTATGTGGTTTTGTTGTGTTGTTTTCTTGTGTTGTTGTGTTTGTGTTGAGAAGATGTGTTGTTGTGTTGTGTGGTTGTGTTGTTGTGTGGTTGTGTTTTGTTGTGTGTGGTTGTGCTTGTGTGGTTGTTTTGTAGTTTTGTTGTGTTGTGGTTGTGTTGTGTGTGTGTGTGGTTGTGTTGCTGTGTTGTTGTGTGATTTTGTTGTGTGTTTTTTGTGTTGTTGTGTTGTGTGGTTTTGTCATTTTTTGTGAGGTTGTGTTATGTTGGGTTGTGTGTTGTGCAGTGTGTTGTGTAGTTCTGTTGTGTTATGTGGTTGTGGTTGTGTTGTGTAGTGTTGTGTGTTGGTGTTTCGTGGTTGTGTTGTTGCGTTGGGTGGATGTCTGGTCATGTTGTGTGGTTAATTTGTGTGGTTTTGTTGTGTTGAGTTGTGTGGTTGCGTTGTTGTGTTGTTTAGTTCTGTTGTGTAATTGTGTTGTGTTGTTTTGTTGTTTTGTGTTTTTGTGTTGTGTGGTTGTGTCTTTTATTGCGTGGTTGTGTTGTGTGGTTGTGTCGTTTTTTGTGTCGTTGTGTTGTGTGGTTGAATTGTGTAGTTATGTTGTGTGGTTGTGTGGTTGTGTATTGTTGTGTGTTGGTGTTGTGTTGGATTGTGTTGGGTGAATGTGTGGTCATGTTGTGTGGTTAATTTGTGTGGTTTTGTTGTGCTGAGTTGTGTGGTTGTGTTTTGTGTCTTTTTTTGTAGTTTTATTGTTTGGTTGTGTTGTTTAGTTGTGTTGTGTAGTTGTGTTGTGTTGTTGTTTGTGTGGTTGTGTAGTTGTGTTGTGTGGTTTTGTTGTGTGGTTTTGTTCTCTTGGGTTTTGTGGTTGTGTCGTTTTATTGTGTGGTTGTGTTGTTTGTGTTGTTTTTTGCATTGGTGTGTTGTGTAGTTTTTTGTGTGGTGTGTTATGTTGTGTGTTTGTGTTGTGTAGTTGTGTTTTGTGGTTGTGTTGTGTAGTTGTGTAGTGTTGTGTGTTGGTGTTTTGTGGTTATGTTGTTGTGTTGGGTGGATGTGTGGTCATGTTGTGTGGTTAATTTGTGTGGTTTTGTTGTGTTGGGTTATGTGGTTTTTTTGTAGTTTTTTTGTGTGGTTGTGTTGTTTAGTTCTGATGTGTTGTGTTGTGTGGTTGTTTTATTGTGTGATTGTGTTGTGTTGTGTCGTTTTTTGTGTTGTTGCATTATTTTGTATGTTTGTGTTGTGTGCTCTGTGGCTGTGTTGTTTAGTTCTGTTGTGTAGTTGTGTTGTGTGGTTGTGTTGCGTCGTTTTGTTGTTTTGTGTTGTGTTGTGTGGTTGTGTCGTTTTTTGTGTGATTGTGTTATCTTGTGTGATTGTGGTGTGTGTTTGTATTGCATCCTTATTCCCTTCATCGCATCCTGATTCCTTTAGAGTAATAACAAAATCGAGTTAATGAAGAAATTTATTATTTTGAATCGAGTCAAAATTCAAATTCAGTCAAAATCGAACTGTTCATATATTTTGGTACGAATTCAGATTTGTCCAATTCGCTCTTATATTGTGTTGCCTGGTTCTGTTGCTGTGTGTTGTGTGGAGGTGTAGTTGTGTAGTGTTGTGTGTTGGTGTTTCGTGGTTGTGTTGTTGTGTTGGGTGGATTTGTGGTGATGTTGTGTGGTTAATTTGTGTGGTTTTGTTGTGTTGAGTTGTGTGGTTGTGTTTTGTGGTAGTTTTGTAGTTTTATTGTGTGGTTGTGTTGTGGTGTGTGGTTGTCTTCTGCGTTTGTGTTGTGTTGCATACTGATTCCCCTCTTCGCATCCTGATTCCTTTGGAGTAATAACAAAATGGAGTCATTATTTCGAATCGAGACGAAATTCGGATTTGGTCCAAATTAAATTGTTCACGAAATTGAGAACGAACTCGGATTCATCCGATTCGCTAATCTTTAGTGTTGTGCACTTCTGTTCTTTTCTGTGGTTGTGTTATGTGGTAGTGTTGTGTGGGTGTGTTGTGTTGTGTGGTTCTGTTGTTGTGTGGTTGTGTTTGTGCTTGTGTTTTGTGGATATTTTGTGTTGTTGTGTTGTGGTTGTGTGGTGTTCTTGTGTTGAGTGGTTATGTTGTGTTTGTGTAGTTGTGTGGTTGTGTGTGTTTTATTGTGTGGTTGTGTTGTTTAGTTCTGTTGTGTTGTTGTGTTATTAGAGTAATAACAAAATGGAGTTAATGAAGAAATTTGTTATTTCGAATCGAGTCAAAATTCTGTCCAAAGCGAATTGTTCATATATTTTAGTTGAATTCGGATTTGTCAGATTTGCTCTTCTCTTGTGTTGTGTGGTTCTGTTGCTGTGTGTTGTTTAGTTGTGTTGTGTGGTTGTGTTGTGTGGGTGTGTAGTTGTGAAGAGTTGTTTTGGTGTTTCATGGTTGTGTTGTTGTGTTGGGTGGATTTGTGGTGATGTTGTGTGGTTAATTTGTGTGGTTTTGTTGTGTTGAGTTGTGTGGTTGTGTTTTGTGGTAGTTTTGTAGTTTTGTTGTGTGGTTGTGTTGTTTAGTTCTGTTGTGTAGTTGTGTTGTGTTGTTGGTTGTGTTGTTTTGTACTTGTGTTTTGTCTTTGCTGCGTGGTTGTGTTGTCGTTGTGTTGTGGTGTGTGGTTGTGTTCTTTGTTTGTGTTGTGTGGTTTTGTTGTGTTGGGTTATGTGGTTGTTTTGTAGTTTTGTTGTGTGGTAGTGTTGTTTAGTTCTGATGTGTTGTGTTGTGTGATTGTGTATTTGTGTGGTTTTGTTGATTTGTGTTTTTGTGTTGTGTGGTTGTGCCATGTTATTGTGTGGTTGTGTTGTGTAGTTGTGTTGTGTGGTTGTGAGTTGTTGTTTCGTGGTTGTGTTAGGTGATGTGTGGTCATGTTGTGTGTTTAATTTGTGTGGTTTTGTTGTGTTGAGTTGTGTGGTTGTGTTTTTTGTAGTTTTGTTGTGTGGTTGTGTTGTTTAATTCTGTTGTTTAGTTGTGCTGTGTTGTTGGTTGTGTAGTTGTGTGGTTTGTTGTGTGGTTTTGTTGTTTGTGTTGTTTTTTGTATTGGTGTGTTGTGTGGTTGTGTAGTTTTTTTGTGTGGTGTGTTATGTTGTGTGTTTGGGTTGTGTTGTGTAGTTCAGTTGTGTAGTTGTGTTGTGTGGTTGTGTTGTGTAGTTGCGTAGTGTTGTGTGATGGTGTTTTGTGGTTGTGTTGTTGTGTTTGCTGGATGTGTGGTCATGTTGTGTGGTTAATTTGTGTGGTTTTGTTGTGTTGGGTTATGTGGTTGTTTTGAAGTTTTGTTGTGTGGTTGTGTTGTTTAGTTCTGATGTGTTGTGTTGTATGGTTGTGTATTTGTGTGGTTTTGTTGTTTTGTGTTTTTATGTTGTGTCGTTTTATTGTGTGGTTGTGTTGTGTGTTGTGTTGTGTAGTTGTGCTGTGTGGTTGTGAGTTGGTGTTTCGTGGTTGTGTTGTTGTGTTGGGTGGATGTGTGGTAATGTTGTGTGGTTAATTTGTGTGGTTTTGTTGTGTTGAGTTGTGTGGTTGTGTCGTTGTGTTGTTTAGTTCTGTTGTGTAATTGTGTTGTGTTGTGTGGTTTTGTTTTTTTGTGTTGTTGTGTTGTGTGGTTGTGTTGTTTTATTGCGTGGTTGTGTTGTGTTGTTGTGTCGTTTTTTTGTGTTGTTGTGTTGTATGGATGTGAAGTTGTGCAGTGTTGTGTTTTGCGATTGTGTTGTTGTGTTGGGTGGTTGTGTGGTCATGTTGTATGGTTAATTTGTGTGGTTTTGTTATGTTGAGTGGTGTGGTTGTGTTTTGTGGTTGTGTTGTAGTTTTGTTTGTGTGGTTGTGGTGTGTGGTTGTGTCGTATTGCATCCTTATTCCCTTCATTGCATCCTGATTCCTTTGGAGTAAAACAAAATGGAGTTAATGAAGAAATTTGTGATTTCGAATCGAGTCAAAATTCGGTCTAAATCGATTTGTTCATTTATTTTAGATGAATTCGGATTTGGCCGATTCGCTCTTCTCTTGTGTTGTGTGGTTCTGTTGCTGTGTGTTGTTTAGTTGTATTGTGTGGTTGTGTTGTGTGGTTGTGTAATTGTGAAGAGTTGTGTTGGTGTCTCGTGGTTGTGTTGGGTGGATTTGTGGTGATGTTGTGTGGTTAATTTGTGTGGTTTTGTTGTGTTGAGTTGTGTGGTTGTGTTTTGTGGTTGTTTTGTAGTTTTGTTGTGTGGTTCTGTTGCTGTGTGTTGTTTTTTGTATTGTGTGGTTGTGTTGTGTGGTTGTGTAGTTGTGAAGAGTTGTGTTGGTGTTTCGTGGTTATGTTGGGTGGATTTATGGTGATGTTATGTGGTTAATTTGTGTATTTTTGTTGTGCTGAGTTGTGTGGTTGTGTTTTGTGGTTGTTTTGTAGTTTTGTTGTGTGGTTGTGTTGTTTAGTTCTGTTGTGTAGTTGTGTTGTGTTGTTGGTTGTGTTTTTCTGTACTTGTGTTTTGTCTTTGCTGCGTGGTTGTGTTGTCGTTGTGTTGTGGTGTGTGGTTGTGTTCTGTGTTTGTGTTGTGTTGCATACTGATTCCCCTCATCACATCCTGATTCTTTTAGAGTAAAATGGAGTCATTATTTTGAATCAATACTAAATTCGGATTCGGTCCAAATGGACTTGTTCTCGAAATTTAGTTCGAACTCGGATTTGTCCGATTCGCTCATCTTTAGTGTTGTGCAGTTCTGTTCTTTTCTGTAGTTGTGTTATGTGGTAGTGTTGTGTGGGTGTGTTGTGTTGTTCTGTTGTTGTGTTGTGTGGGTTTGTTGTGTGGTTGTGTTTTGTGGTTGTGTTGTGTGGTTGTGCAGTTGTGTAGTGTTGTGCGTTGGTGTTTCGTGGTTGTGTTGTGTTTGGTGGATGTGTGGTGATGTTGTGTGGTTAAGTTGTGTGGTTTTGTTGTATTGAGTTGTGTGGTTCTGTTTTGTGGTTGTTTGTAGTTTTATTGTGTGGTTGTGGTGTGTGGTTGTGTTGTATTGCATTCTTATTACCTTCATCGCATCCTAATTCCTTTAGAGTAATAACAAAATGGAGTTGTGTTGTGTGGTTGTGTTTTGAATAGTTGTGTAGTGTGGTTGTCTTGTGTGGTTGTGTAGTTGTGTTGTGTTGTGTGGTTGTGTTGTTTTGTGTTGTGTTGTGGGGTTGTGTGGTTGTTTTGTGTGTTGGGTGGATGTGTTGTGTGATCATGTTGTGTGGTTGTATGATTTTGTTGTGTTGAGTTGTGTGGTTGTGTTTCGTGATTGTTTTGTAGTTTTGTTGTGTGATTGTGTTGTTGTGTGTTGTTTTGTTCTGTGGTTGTATTGTTTTACATCCTGGTTCCCTTCATTGCATCCTGATTCCTTTAGAGAATGAAGAAATTCATTATTTCGAATCAAGTCGAAATTCGAATTCGGTCCAAATCTAGTTGTTCATATAATTCAGTAGGAATTCTGTGTCGTCCTATTCGCTCTTGTTTTGTATGGTTCTGTTACTTTATGTTGAGTGTTTGTGTTGTGTGGTTTTGTCGTGTTATGTGGTAGTGTTGTGTTGTTGTGTTGTGTGGTTTTGTGGTTGTGCTGTGTTGTTGTGTTTGTGTAGTTGTGTTGTGTTCTGTGGTTGTGTTGTGTTTATTGTGTGGTTTTCTTGTGTTGAGTTGTGTTGTGCTGTCTGGTTGTGTTGAGTGATTGTTTTGTATGCTTGTGTATGTGGTTTTGTTGTGTTGTTGTCTTGTGTTGTTGTGTTTGTGTTGAGAAGTTGTGTTGTTGTGTTGTGTGGTTGTGTTGTTGTGTGGTTGTGTTTTGTGGTGCTGTGGTGTGTGGTTGCGCTTGTGTGGTTGTTTTGTAGTTTTGTTGTGTGGTTGTGTTGTGGTGTGTGTGTGTGTGTGTGTGTGTGTGTGTGGTTGTGTTGTGTGATTTTGTTGTGTGTTTTTTCATGTTGTTGTGTTGTGTGGTTTTGTCATTTTTTGTGAGGTTGTGTTATGTTGGGTTTTTGAGTTGTGTGTTGTGCAGTGTGTTGTGTAGTTCTGTTGTGTTGTGTGGTCGTGGTTGTGTTGGGTGGATGTGTGGTCATGTTGTGTGGTTAATTTGTGTGGTTTTGGTGTGTTGAGTTGTGTGGTTGCACTATTGTGTTGTTTAGTTCTGTTGTGTAATTGTGTTGTGTTGTTTTGTTGTGTATTTGTGTTGTGTGGTTGTGTCGTTTTGTTGTCATTGTATTGTGTAGTTCTGTTGTGTTGTGTGGTTGTGTAGTGTTGTGTGTTGGTGTTGTGTTGGATTGTGTTGGGTGGATGTGTGGTCATGTTGTGTGATTAATTTGTGTGGTTTTGTTGTGTTGAGTTGTGTGGTTGAGTTTTGTGTCTTTTTTTGTAGTTTTGTTGTGTGGTTGTGTTGTTTAGTTCTGTTGTATAGTTGTGTTGTGTTGTTGATTGTGTGGTTGTGTAGTTGTGTTGTGTGGTTTTGTTGTGTAGTTTTGTTCTCTTGGGTTGTGTCGTTTTATTGTGTGGTTGTGTTGTTTGTGTTGTTTTTTTTTATTGGGGTGTTGTGTGGTTGTGTAGATTTTTGTGTGGTGTGTTATGTTGTGTGTTTGTGTTGTGTAGTTCAGTTGTGTAGTTGTGTTGTGTGGTTGTGTTGTGTAGTTGCGTAGTGTTGTGTGTTGGTGCTTTGTGGTTATGTTGTTGTGTTGGGTGCATGTGTGGTCATGTTGTGTGGCTAATTTGTGTGGTTTAGTTGTGTTGGGTTATGTGGTTGTTTTGTAGTTTTGTTGTGTTGATTAGTTCTGATGTGTTGTGTTGTGTGGTTGTGTATTTGTGTGGTTTTGTTGTTTTGTGTTATTGTGTTGTGTGTTTGTGTCATTTTATTGTGTGGTTGCGTTGTGTGGTTGTGTTGTGTAGTTGTGTTGTGTGGTTGTGTTGTGTAGTTGCGTAGTGTTGTGTGGTTGTGAGTTGGTGTTTCGTGGTTGTGTTGGGTGGATGTGTGGTCATGTTGTGTGTTTAATTTGTGTGGTTTTGTTGTCTTGAGTTGTGTGGTTGTGTTTTGTGTTTTTTTTGTAGTTTTGTTGTGTGGTTGTGTTGTTTAGTTCTGTTGTGTAGTTGTGCTGTGTTGTTGGTTGTGTAGTTGTGTTGTGTGGTCTTGGGTTGTGTGGTTGTGTTGTTTTATTGTGTGGTTGTGTTGTTTGTGTTGTTTTTTGTATTGGTGCGTTGTGTGGTTGTGTAGTTTTTTGTGTGGTGTGTTATGTTGTGTGTTTGGGTTGTGTTGTGTAGTTCAGTTGTGTAGTTGTGTTGTGTGGTTGTGTTGTGTAGTTGCGTAGTGGTGTGTGATGGTGTTTTGTGGTTGTGTTGTTGTGTTGGCTGGATGTGTGGTCATGTTGTGTGATTAATTTGTGTGATTTTGTTGTGTTGGGTTATGTGGTTGTTTTGTAGTGTGGTTGTGTTGTTTAGTTCTGATGTGTTGTGTTGTATGGTTGTGTATTTGTGTGGTTTTGTTGTTTTGTGTTTTTGTGTTGTGTCATTTTATTGTGTGGTTGTGTTGTGTGTTGTGTTGTGTTGTGTGGTTGTGAGTTGTTGTTTCGTGGTTATGTTGTTGTGTTGGGTGGATGTGTGGTAATGTTGTGTGGTTAATTTGTGTGGTTTTGTTGTGTTGAGTGGTGTGGTTGTGTTTTGTGGTTGTGTTGTAGTTTTGTTTGTGTGGTTGTGGTGTGTGGTTGTGTCATATTGCATCCTTATTCCCTTCATTGCATTCTGATTTCTTTGGAATGTGTTGTTGTGTTGTTTAGTTCTGTTGTGTAATTGTGTTGTGTTGTTGTGTTGTGTGTTTTTTTTTGTGTTGTTGTGTTGTGTGGTTGTGTCATTTTATTGTGTGGTTGTGTTGTGTTGTTGTGTCGTTTTTTGTGTTCTTGTGTTGTATGGATGTGAAGTTGTGTAGTGTTGTGTTTTGTAATTGTGTTGTTGTGTTGGGTGGATGTGTGGTTATGTTGTATGGTTAATTTGTGTGTTTTTGTTATGTTGAGTGGTTGTGTTGTAGTTTTGTTTGTGTGGTTGTGGTGTGTGGTTGTGTCGTATTGCATCCTTATCCCCTTCATTGCACCCACCATTCGTTGTGTGGGTGTGTTGTGTTGTGTGGTTCTGTTGTTGTGTGGTTGTGCTTGTGTTTTGTGGTTATTTTGTGTTGTGTTGTGGTTGTGTGGTGTTCTTGTGTTGAGTGGTTATGTTGTTTTTGTTGTTGTGTGGTTGTGTGTGTTTTATTGTGTGGTTGTGTTGTTTAGTTCTGTTGTGTAGTTGTCTTGTGTTGTTGTGTGGTTGGGAAGTTGTATTGTGTGGTTTTGTTGTTTTGTGTTGTGTGGTTGTGTCGGTTTTTGTATGGTTGTGTTGTGTGGTTGTGTAGTTCTGTTGTTGTGTGGTTGTGTAGTTGTGTAGTGTTGTGTGTTGGTGTTTTGTGGTTGTGTTGTTGTGGGTGGATGTGTGGTCATGTTGTGTGGTTAAATTGTGTGGCTTTGTTGTGTTGAGTTGTGTGTGTGTGTTTAGTGGTTGTTTTGTAATTTTGTTGTGTTGTTGTGTTGTTTAGTTCTGTCGTGTAGTTGTGTTGTGTGGTTGTGTGGTTTTGTTGTTTTGTGTTGTTGTGGTGAGTGGTTGTGTAATTTTATTGTATGGTTTTGTTGTGTTGTTGTGTCGTTTTTTGTGTGGTTGTGTAATTTTTGTGTGGTTGTGCTGTGTTGTGTGTTTGTGTTGTGAGTTGTGTGGTTGTGGGGTGTAGTTCTGTTGTGTTGTGTAGTTTTGTGTGTTGGTGTTTCGTGGTTGTGTTGTTGTGTTGGGCAGATGTGTGGTGATGTTGTGTGGTTAATTTGTGTGATTTTGATTTGTTGTTGTGTTGGGTGGATGTGTTGTGTTGGTGTTTCGTGGTTGTGTTGTTGTGTTTGGTGGATGTGTGGTGATGTTGTTTGGTTAAGTTGTGTGGTTTTGTTGTGTTGAGTTGTGTATTGTGGTTGTTTTGTAGTTTTGTTGTGTGGTTGTGCTGTGTGATTGTGTTGTGGTGTGTGTGGTTGTCTTCTGCGTTTGTGTTGTGTTGCATACTGATTCCCCTCATCACATCCTGATTCCTTTAGAGTAATAAAAAAATTGAGTCATTATTTCGAATCGAGAGGAAATTCGGATTCGGTCCAAATTGAATTGTTCGCAAAATTCAGTACGAACTCGGATGTGTCTGATTCGCTCATATTTAGTGTTGTGCGGTTCTGTTCTTGTCTGTGGTTGTGTTATGTGGTAGTGTTGTGTATGTGTGTTGTGTTGTGTGGTTCTGTTGTTGTGTTGTGTGATGCTGTTGTGTTGTGTGGTTGTGCTTGTGTTTTGTGGTCATGTTGTCATGTTTGGTTGTGGTTGTGTGGTGTTGAGTGGTTATTTTGTGTTTGTGTTGTGTAGTTGTGTGGTTCTTATGGGGTTGTATTGTGTTGTGTGGTTGTGTTGTGTTGGATTTGTGTGTTGTTGTAAGGTTGTGTTGTTTTGTGGTTGTTTTTTGTGGTTTTGTTGTTGTTTTGTGTAATTTTGCTGTTGTGTTATGTGGTTTTGCTTTCAGTTGTGTTGTTGTGTTGTGTGGTTGTTGTTGTTGTGTGGTTGTTTTGTATGGTTGTGTTGTGTGGTTGTTTTATTGTGTGGTTGTGTTGTTGTGTCGTTTTTTTGTGTTGTTGCATTATTTTGTGTGTTTGTGTTGTGTGCTCTGTGGTTGTGTTGTTTAGTTCTGTTGTGTGGTTGTTTTGCGTGGTTGTGTTGTCTGGTTTTGCTGTTTTGTTGTGTTGTGTGGCTGTGTTGTTTTTTTGTGTGATTGTGTTATGTTGTGTGGTTGTGGTGTGTTGTTGTATTGCATCCTCATTCCCTTCATCGCATCCTGATTCCTTTAGAGTAATAACAAAATGGAGTTAATGAAGAAATTTGTTATTTCGAATCGAGTCAAAATTCAAATTCGGTCCAAATTGAATTGTTCATATATTTTCACGAAATTCAGTACAAACTCGGATTCATCCGATTCGCTCATCTTTAGTGTTGTGCAGTTCTGTTCTTTTCTGTGGTTGTGTTATGTGGTAGTGTTGTGTGGGTGTGTTGTTTTGTTGTGTTGTGTGGTTCTGTAGTTGTGTGGTTGTGGTTGTGCTTGTGTAGTTGTGTGGTTGTGTGTGTGTTTTATTGTGTGGTTGTGTTGTGTTGTGTTGATGTGTTGTTATTTGTGTTGTTGCATTATTTTGTGTGTTTGTGTTGTGTGATTGTGTTGTTTAGTTCTGTTGTGTAGTTGATTTGTGTTGTTGTGTGGTTGTGAAGTTGTGTTGTGTGGTTGTGTGGTTGTGTCGTTTTTTGTGTGGCTGTGCTATGTTGTGTGTTGTGTGTTGTATCATTATTTTGCGTGTTTGTGTTGCATGGTTGTGTTGTTTACTTCTGTTGTGTAGTTGTTGTGTGGTAGTGAAGTTGTGTTGTGTGGTTTTGTTGTTTTGTGTTGTGTGGTTGTGTTATGTTGTGTGTTGTGTGGTTGTGTAGTTCTGTTGTGTGTTGGTGTTTCGTGGTTGTGTTGTTGTGTTGGGTCATGTTGTGTGGTTAATTTGTGTGGTTTTGTTGTGTTGAGTTGTGTGGATGTGTTTTTTGATTGTTTTGTAGTTTTGTTGTGTGGTTGTGTTGTTTAGTTCTGTTTTGTATTTTTTTGTGTTGTGTGGTCGTGTAGTTGTGTTGTGTGGTTTTGTTGTTTTGTGTTGTTGTGTTGTGTGGTCGTGTCATTTTATTGTGTGGTTTTGTTGTGTTGTGTCATTTTTTGTGTTGTGTGGCTGTGTCATCTTTTTTTGCGTGGTTGTGTTGTGTGTTTGTGTTGTGAGTTGTGTGGTTGTGTGGTGTAGTTCTGTTGTGTAGTTGTGTTGTGTAGTTTTGTGTGTTGGTGTTTCGTGGTTGTGTTGGGTGGGTGTGTGGTGATGTTGTGTGGTTAATTTGTGTGGTTTTGTTTTGTTGTTGTGTTGGGTGGATGTGTTGTGTGGTCATGTTGTTTGGTTAATTTGTGTGGTTTTGTTGTGTTGAGTTGTGTAGTTGTGTTTTGTGGTTGTTTTGTAGTTTTGTTGTGTGGTTGTGCTGTGTGGTTGTGTTGTGGTGTGTGTGATTGTCTTCTGTGTTTGTGTTGTGTTGCATACTGATTCCCCTCATCGCATCCTGATTCCTTTAGAGTAATAACAAAATGGAGTCATTATTTCGAATCGAGACAAAATTCGGATTCGGTCCAAATTGAATTGTGTACGAAATTAAGTACGAACTCGGATTTGTCCGATTTGCTCATCTTTAGTGTTGTTCGATTCTGTTCTTTTCTGTGGTTGTGTTATGTGGTAGTGTTGTGTAGGTGTGTTGTGTGGTTCTGTTGTTGTGTTGTGTGGTTTTGTTGTGTTGTTGTGTTGTGTGGTTGTGGTTGTGCTTGTGTTTTTTGGTCACGTTGTCTTGTTTGGTTGTGGTTGTTTGGTGTTCTTGTGTTGATTGGTTATGTTGTGTTTGTGTTGTGTAGTTGTGTGGTTGTTATGTGGTTGTATTGTGTTGTGTGGTTGTGTTGTGTTGGTTTGTGTGTTGTTGTAAGGTTGTGTTGTTTTGTGGTTGCTTTGTGTGCTTTTGTTGTTGTTTTGTGTAATTGTCTTGTTGCGTTATGTGATTTTGTTTTCTGTTGTGTTGTTGTGTTGTGTGGTTGCTGTTGTGTGTTTGTTTTGTATGGTTGTGTTGTGTGGTTGTTTTATTGTGTGGTTGTGTTGTGTTGTTGTGTCGTTTTTTGTGTTGTTGCATTATTTTGTATGTTTGTGTTGTGTGCTCTGTGGTTGTGTTGTTTAGTTCTGTTGTGTAGTTGTGTTGTGTAGTTTTGTGTGTTGGTGTTTCGTGGTTGTGTTGGGTGGGTGTGTGGTGATGTTGTGTGGTTAATTTGTGTGGTTTTGTTGTTGTGTTGGGTGGATGTGTTGTGTGGTCATGTTGTTTGGTTAATTTGTGTGGTTTTGTTGTGTTGAGTTGTGTAGTTGTGTTTTGTGGTTGTTTTGTAGTTTTGTTGTGTGGTTGTGCTGTGTGGTTGTGTTTTGGTGTGTGTGGTTGTCTTCTGTGTTTGTGTTGTGTTGCATACTGATTCCCCTCATCGCATCCTGATTCCTTTAGAGTAATAACAATATGGAGTCATTATTTCAAATTGAGACGAAATTCGGATTCGGTCCAAATTGAATTGTTCATGAAATTCAGTACGAACTCAGATTTTTCCGATTTGCTCATCTTCAGTCTTGTGCGGTTCTGTTGTTGTCTGTGGTTGTGTTATGTGGTAGTGTTGCGTAGGTGTGTTGTGTTGTGTGGTTCTGTTGTTGTGTTGTGTGATTTTGCTGTGTTGTTTGGTAGTGGCTGTGTGGTGTTCTTGTGTTGAGTGGTTATGTTGTGTTTGTGTTGTGTGGTTGTTATGTGGTTGTATTGTGTTGTGTGGTTGTGTTGTGTTGGTTTATGTGTTGTTGTAAGGTTGTGTTGTTTTGTGGTTGTTTTGTGTGCTTTTGTTGTTATTTTGTGTAATTGTGTTGTTGCGTTGTGTGGTTTAGTTTTCAGTTGTGTTGTGTGGTTGTTGTTGTGTGGTTGTTATGTATGGTTGTGTTGTGTGGTTGTTTTATTGTGTGGTTGTGTCGTTTTTTGTGTTGTTGCATTATTTTGTGTGTTTGTGTTGTGTTCTCTGTGGTTGTGTTGTTTAGTTCTGTTGTGTAGTTGTGTTGTGTGGTTTTGTTATTTTGTGTTGTTGTGTCGCTTTTGTGTGATTGTGTTATGTTGTGTGGTTGTGGTGTGTGGTTGTATTGCATCCTTATTCCTTTCATCGCATCCTGATTCCTTTAGAGTAATAACAAAATGGAGTTAATGAAGAAATGTATTCTTTCGAATCGAGTCAAAATTCAAATTCGGTACAAATTGAATTGTTCATATATTTTCACAAAATTCAGTACGAACTCGGATTCATCCGATTCGCTCATCGTTAGTGTTGTGCAGTTCTGTTCTTTTCTGTGGTTGTGTTATGTGGTAGTGTTGTGTGGGTGTGTCGTGTTGTGTTGTGTGGTTCTGTATTTGTGCAGTTGTGGTTGTGTTGTGTGGTTGTGTGTGTTTTATTGTGTAGTTGTGTTGTATTGTGTTGTTGCATTATTTTGTGTGTTTGGTTTGTGTGGTTGTGTTGTTTAGTTCTGTTGTGTAGTTGTCTTGTGTTGTTGTGTGGTTGTGAAGTTGTGTTGTGTGGTTTTGTTGTTTTGTGTTGTGTGGTTTTTGGTGTCGTGGTGTTATATTGTGTGTTGTGTGGTTGGGTAGTTCTCCTGGTTGTGTTGTTGTGTTGGGTGGATGTGTGGTCATGTTGTGTGGTTAATTTGTGTAGTTTTGTTGTGTTGAGTTGTGTGGTTGTGTTCTGTGGTTGTTTTGTAGTTTTGTTGTGTGGTTGTGTTGTTTAGTTCTGTTGTGTATTTGTGTTGTTGTGTTGTGTGGTTGTGTAGTTGTGTGGTTTTGTTGTTTTGTGTTGTTGTGTTTTGTGGTTGTGTCATTTTATTGTGTGGTTTTGTTGTGTTGTTCTGTCTTTCTTTGTGTTTTTGTGTTGTGTGGTTGTGTTGTAGTTTTATTGTGTGGTTGTGGTGTGTGGTTGTGTTGTATTGCATTCTTATTACCTTCTTCGCATCCTAATTCCTTTAGAGTAATAACAAAATGGAGTTGTGTTGTGTGGTTGTGTTTTGAATTGTTGTATTGTGTTGTGTGGTTGTCTTGTGTGGTTGTGTAGTTGTGTTGTGTGGTTGTGTTGTTTTGTGGGGATGTGTGGTTATTTTGTGTGTTGGCTGTTGGGTGATCATGTTGTGTGGTTGTATGATTTTGTTGTGTTGAGTTGTGTGGTTGTGTTTCGTGGTTGTTTTGTAGTTTTGTTGTGTGGTTGTGTTGTGGTGTGTTGTGTTCTGTGGTTGTATTGTTTTGCATCCTGGTTCCCTTCATCGCATCCTGATTCCTTTAGAGAATGGAGTTAATGAAGAAATTCATTATTTCAATTTCGAGTCGAAATTCGAATTCGGTCCAAATCTAGTTGTTCATATAATTCGGTAGGAATTCTGAGTCGTCCTATTCGCTCTTGATTTGTATGGTTCTGTTACTTTATGTTGAGTGTTTGTGTTGTGTGGTGTTGTCGTGTTATGTGGTAGTGTTGTGTGGTTGTGTTGTTGTGTTGTGTGGTTTTGTGGTTGTGTTGTGTTGTTGTGTTTGTGTAGTTGTGTTCTGTGGTTGTGTTGTGTTTTTTGTGTGGTTTTCTTGTGTTGAGTTGTGTTGTCCTGTCTAGTTGTGTTGAGTGGTTGTTTTGTATGCTTGTGTTATGTTGTTTTGTTGTGTGGTTGTCTTGTGTTGCTGTGTTTGTGTTGTGAAGTTGTGTGGTTGTGTGGTTGTATAGTTGTATTGTTTTGTGTGGTTGTGTTGTTTTGTGTTGTGTTGTGGGGTTGTGTGGTTGTTTTGTGTGTTGGGTGGATGTGTTGTGTGATTATATTGTGTGGTTGCATGATTTTGTTGTGTTGAGTTTTGTGGTTGTGTTTTGTGGTTGTTTTGTAGTTTTGTTGTGTGGTTGTGTTGTGGTGTGTTGTTGTGTTGCATTGTGGTTGTATTGTTTTGCATCCTGGTTCCCTTCATCGCATCCTGATTCCATTAGAGAATGGAGTTAATGAAGAAATTCATTATTTCGAATCGAGTCGATATTCGAATTCGGTCCAAATCTAGTTGTTCATATAATGCGCTAGGAATTTTGAGTCGTCCTATTCACTTCTGTTTTGTATGGTTTTGTTACTTTATGTTGAGTGTTTGTATTGTGGGGTTTTGTCGTTTTATGTGGTAGTGTTGTGTAGTTGTGTTGTGTGGTTGTGTTGTTGTGTTGTGTGGTTTTGTGGTTGTGTTGTGTTGTTGTGTTTGTGTAGTTGTGTTGTGTTCCGTGGTTGTGTTGTGTTTTTTGTGTGGTTTTCTTGTGCTGAGTTGTGTTGTGCTGTCTAGTTGTGTTCAGTGGTTGTTTTGTATGCTTGTGTTCCATTTATTGTGTGGTTGTCTTGTGTTGTTGTGTTTGTGTTGTGAAGTTGTGTTGTTGTGTGGTTGTGTTGTTGTGTGGTTGTGTTTTGTGGTCTTGTGTGGTTGTGTTTTGTGGTGTGTGGTTGTGCTTGTGTGGTTGTTTTGTAGTTTTGTTGTGTGGTTGTGTTGTGGTTGTGTTGGGGTGTGTGTGTGGTTGTGTTGTTGTGTGATTTTGTTGTGTGTTTTTGTGTTGTGTGGTTGTGTCATTTTTTGTGTGGTTGTGTTATGTTGGGTGTTTGTGTTGTGTGTTGTGCAGTGTGTTGTGTAGTTCTGTTGTGTTGTGTGGTTGTGTTGTGTAATGTTGTGTGTTGGTGTTTCGTGGTTGTGTTGTTGCGTTGGGTGGATGTGTGATCATGTTGTGTGGTTAATTTGTTTGGTTTTGTTGTGTTGTGTTGTGGTTGTGTTGTTATGTTGTTTAGTTCAGTTGTGTAATTGTGTTGTTGTGTTGTGTGGTTTTGTTGTTTTGTGTTTTTATGTTGTGTGGTTGTGTCTTTTATTGCGTGGTTGTGTTGTGTTGTTGTGTCGTTTTTTGTGTGGTTGTGTTGTGGGGTTTTATTGTGTAGTTGATTAAATGAGCAATTCGCAGTTTCACTGTACCGGCCGCTGTGTGGTTGTGTTTTTTGGTTGTGTAGTGTTGTGTGTTTGTGTTTCATGAATGTGTTGGGTGGATGTGTTGGGTAAATTTGTGTGGTTTTGTTGTGTTGAGTTGTGTGGTTGTGTTTTGTGTTTTTTTTGTAGTTTTGTTGTGTGGTTGTGTTGTTTAGTTCTCTTGTGCAGTTGTGTTGTGTTTTTGGTTGTGTAGTTGTGTGGTTTTGTTCTCTTGGGTTGTGAGGTTGTGTCGTTTTATTGTGTGGTTGTGTTGTTTTTTGTATTGGTGTGTTGTGTGGTTGTGTAGTTTTTTGTGTGGTGTGTTATGTTGTGTGTTTGTGTTGTGTGGTTGTGTTGTGTAGTTCAGTTGTGTAGTTGTGTTGTGTGGTTGTGTTGTGTAGTTGCGTAGTGTTATGTGTTGGTGTTTTGTGGTTGTGTTGTAGTGTTGGACGGATGCGTGGTCATGTTGTTTGGTTAATTTGTGTGGTTTTCTTGTGTTGAGTTTTGTGGTTGTTTTGTAGTTTTGTTGTGTGGTTGTGTTGTTTAGTTCTGATGTGTTGTGTTGTGTGGTTGTGTATTTGTGTGGTTTTGTTGTTTTGTGTTTTTGTGTTGTGTGGTTGTGTCGTTTTATTGTGTGGTTGTGTTGTGTGGTTGTGAGTTGATGTTTCGTGGTTGTGTTGTTGTGTTGGCTGGATGTGTAATAATGTTGTGTGGTTAATTTGTGTGGTTTTGTTGTGTTGAGTTGTGTGGTTTTGTCATTGTGTTGTTTAGTTCTATTGCGTGGTTGTGTTGTTGTGTCGTTTTTTTGGTGTTGTGTCGTACGGATGTGTAGTTGTGTAGTGTTGTGTTTTGTGGTTGTGTTGTTGTGTTGGGTGGATGTGTGGTCATGTTGTATGGTTAATTTGTGTGGTTTTGTTATGTTGAGTGGTGTGGTTGTGTTTTGTGCTTGTGTTGTAGTTTTGTTTTAGTGGTTGTGGTGTGTGGTTGTATCGTATTGCATCCTTATTCCCTTCATTGCATCCTGATTCCTTTGGAGTTATAACAAAACGGAGTTAATGAAGAAATTTGTTATTTCGAATCGAGTCAAAATTCGGTCCAAATCGAATTGTTCATATATTTTAGTTGAATTCGGATTTGTCCGATTCGCTCTTGTGTTGTGTGGTTCTGTTGCTGTGTGTTGTATAGTTGTGTTGTGTGGTTGTGTCGTGTGGTTGTGTAGATGTGAAGAGTTGTGTTGGTGTTTCGTGGTTGTGTTGTTGTGTTGGGTGGATTTGTGGTGATGTTGTGTGGTTAATTTGTGTGGTTTTGTTGTGTTGAGTTGTGTGGTTGTGTTTTGTGGTTGTGTTGTAGTTTTGTTGTGTGGTTCTGTTGTTTAGTTCTGTTGTTAGTTGTGTTGTGTTGTTGGTTGTGTTGTTTTGTACTTGTGTTTTGTCTTTGTTGCGTGTTTGTGTTGTCGTTGTGTTCTGTGTTTGTGTTGTGTTGCATACTGATTCCCCTCATCACATCCTGGAGTAAAATGGAGTCATTATTTTGAATCAATACTAAATTTGGATTCGGTCGAAATGGAATTGTTCACGAAATTCAGTACGAACTCGGATTTGTCCGATTCGCTCATCTTTAGTGTTGTGCAGTTCTGTTCTTTTCTGTAGGTGTGTTATGTGGTAGTGTTGTGTTGTGTGGTTTTGTTGTTGTGTTGTGTGGTATTTTTGTGTGGTTGTGTTTTGTGGTTGTGTTGTGTGCTTGTGCAGTTGTGTATTGTTGTGCGTTGGTGTTTCGTGGTTGTGTTATGTTTGGTGGATGTGTGGTGATGTTGTGTGGTTTTGTTGTTTTGAGTTGTGTGGTTGTGGTGTGGTTGTGTTGTATTGCATTCTTATTACCTTCATTGCATCCTAATTCCTTTAGAGTAATAACAAAATGGAGTTGTGTTGTGTGGTTGTGTTTTGAATTGTTGTGTTGTGTGATTGTCTTGTGTGGTTGTGTAGTTGTGTTGTTTGGTTGTGTTGTGTTGTGGGGTTGTGTGGTTGTTTTGTGTGTTGGGTGGATGTGTTGTGTGATCATGTTGAGTGGTTGTATAATTTTGTTGTGTTGTGTTGTGTGGTGGTGTGTTGTTGTGTTCTGTGGTTGTATTGTTTTGCATCCTGGTTCCCTTCCTTGCATCCTGATTCCTTTAGAGAATGGAGTTAATAGAGAAATTCATTATTTCGAATCGAGTCGAAATTCGAATTCGGTCCAAATCTAGTTGTTCATATAATTCGGTAGGAATTCTGAGTCGTCATATTCGCTCTTGTTTTGTATGGTTCTGTTACTTTATGTTGAGTGTTTGTGTTGTGTGGTTTTGTCATGTTATGTGGTTGTGTTGTGTGGTTGTGTTGTTGTGTTGTGTGGTTTTGTGGCTGTGTTGTTGTGTTTGTGTAGTTGTGTTGTGTTCTGTGGTTGTGTTGTGTTTTTTGTGTGGTTTTCTTGTGTTGAGTTGTGTTGTGCTGTCTAGTTGTGTTGAGTGGTTGTGAGTTGATGTTTCGTGGTTGTGTTGTTGTGTTGGCTGGATGTGTAATAATGTTGTGTGGTTAATTTGTGTGGTTTTGTTGTGTTGAGTTGTGTGGTTTTGTCATTGTGTTGTTTAGTTCTATTGCGTGGTTGTGTTGTTGTGTCGTTTTTTTGGTGTTGTGTCGTACGGATGTGTAGTTGTGTAGTGTTGGGTTTTGTGGTTGTGTTGTTGTGTTGGGTGGATATGTGGTCATGTTGTATGGTTAATTTGTGTGGTTTTGTTATGTTGAGTGGTGCGGTTGTGTTTTGTGCTTGTGTTGTAGTTTTGCTTTAGTGGTTGTGGTGTGTGGTTGTGTCGTATTGCATCCTTATTCCCTTCATTGCATCCTGATTCCTTTGGAGTTATAACAAAATGGAGTTAATGAAGAAATTTGTTATTTCGAATCGAGTCAAAATTCGGTCCAAATCGAATTGTTCATATATTTTAGTTGAATTCGGATTTGTCCGATTCGCTCTTGTGTTGTGTGGTTCTGTTGCTGTGTGTTGTATAGTTGTGTTGTGTGGTTGTGTCGTGTGGTTGTGTAGATGTGAAGAGTTGTGTTGGTGTTTCGTGGTTGTGTTGTTGTGTTGGGTGGATTTGTGGTGATGTTGTGTGGTTAATTTGTGTGGTTTTGTTGTGTTGAGTTGTGTGGTTGTGTTTTGTGGTTGTGTTGTAGTTTTGTTGGGTGGTTCTGTTGTTTAGTTCTGTTGTTAGTTGTGTTGTGTTGTTGGTTGTGTTGTTTTGTACTTGTGTTTTGTCTTTGTTGCGTGTTTGTGTTGTCGTTGTGTTCTGTGTTTGTGTTGTGTTGCATACTGATTCCCCTCATCACATCCTGGAGTAAAATGGAGTCATTATTTTGAATCAATACTAAATTTGGATTCGGTCGAAATGGAATTGTTCACGAAATTCAGTACGAACTCGGATTTGTCCGATTCGCTCAACTTTAGTGTTGTGCAGTTCTGTTCTTTTCTGTAGGTGTGTTATGTGGTAGTGTTGCGTGGGTGTGTTGTGTTGTGTGGTTTTGTTGTTGTGTTGTGTGGTATCTTTATGTGGTTGTGTTTTGTGGTTGTGTTGTGTGCTTGTGCAGTTGTGTATTGTTGTGCGTTGGTGTTTCGTGGTTGTGTTATGTTTGGTGGATGTGTGGTGATGTTGTGTGATTTTGTTGTTTTGAGTTGTGTGGTTGTGGTGTGTGGTTGTGTTGTATTGCATTCTTATTACCTTCATTGCATCCTAATTCCTTTAGAGTAATAACAAAATGGAGTTGTGTTGTGTGGTTGTGTTTTGAATTGTTGTATTGTGTGATTGTCTTGTGTGGTTGTGTAGTTGTGTTGTTTGGTTGTGTTGTGTTGTGTTGTGTTGTGGGGTTGTGTTGTTGTTTTGTGTGTTGGGTGGATGTGTTGTGTGATCATGTTGTGTGGTTGTATGATTTTGTTGTGTTGTGTGGTGGTGTGTTGTTGTGTTCTGTGGTTGTATTGTTTTGCATCCTGGTTCCCTTCCTTGCATCCTGATTCCTTTAGAGAATGGAGTTAATAGAGAAATTCATTATTTCGAATCGAGTCGAAATTCGAATTCGGTCCAAATCTAGTTGTTCATATAATTCGGTAGGAAGTCTGAGTCGTCATATTCGCTCTTGTTTTGTATGGTTCTGTTACTTTATGTTGAGTGTTTGTGTTGTGTGGTTTTGTCATGTTATGTGTTGTGTGGTTGTGTTGTTGTGTTGTGTGGTTTTGTGGCTGTGTTGTTGTGTTTGTGTAGTTGTGTTGTGTTCTGTGGTTGTGTTGTGTTTTTTGTGTGGTTTTCTTGTGTTGAGTTGTGTTGTGCTGTCTAGTTGTGTTGAGTGGTTGTTTTGTACGCTTGTGTTATGTGGTTTTGTTGTGTGATTGTGTATATGTGTGGTTTTGTTGATTTGTGTTTTTGTGTTGTGTGGTTGTGCCATGTTATTGTGTGGTTGTGTTGTGTAGTTGTGTTGTGTGGTTGTGAGTTGTTGTTTCGTGGTTGTGTTAGGTGATGTGTGGTCATGTTGTGTGTTTAATTTGTGTGGTTTTGTTGTGTTGAGTTGTGTGGTTGTGTTTTTTGTAGTTTTGTTGTGTGGTTGTGTTGTTTAATTCTGTTGTTTAGTTGTGCTGTGTTGTTGGTTGTGTAGTTGTGTGGTTTGTTGTGTGGTTTTGTTGTTTGTGTTGTTTTTTGTATTGGTGTGTTGTGTGGTTGTGTAGTTTTTTTGTGTGGTGTGTTATGTTGTGTGTTTGGGTTGTGTTGTGTAGTTCAGTTGTGTAGTTGTGTTGTGTGGTTGTGTTGTGTAGTTGCGTAGTGTTGTGTGATGGTGTTTTGTGGTTGTGTTGTTGTGTTTGCTGGATGTGTGGTCATGTTGTGTGGTTAATTTGTGTGGTTTTGTTGTGTTGGGTTATGTGGTTGTTTTGAAGTTTTGTTGTGTGGTTGTGTTGTTTAGTTCTGATGTGTTGTGTTGTATGGTTGTGTATTTGTGTGGTTTTGTTGTTTTGTGTTTTTATGTTGTGTCGTTTTATTGTGTGGTTGTGTTGTGTGTTGTGTTGTGTAGTTGTGCTGTGTGGTTGTGAGTTGGTGTTTCGTGGTTGTGTTGTTGTGTTGGGTGGATGTGTGGTAATGTTGTGTGGTTAATTTGTGTGGTTTTGTTGTGTTGAGTTGTGTGGTTGTGTCGTTGTGTTGTTTAGTTCTGTTGTGTAATTGTGTTGTGTTGTGTGGTTTTGTTTTTTTGTGTTGTTGTGTTGTGTGGTTGTGTTGTTTTATTGCGTGGTTTTGTTGTGTTGTGTCGTTTTTTTGTGTTGTTGTGTTGTATGGATGTGAAGTTGTGCAGTGTTGTGTTTTGCGATTGTGTTGTTGTGTTGGGTGGTTGTGTGGTCATGTTGTATGGTTAATTTGTGTGGTTTTGTTATGTTGAGTGGTGTGGTTGTGTTTTGTGGTTGTGTTGTAGTTTTGTTTGTGTGGTTGTGGTGTGTGGTTGTGTCGTATTGCATCCTTATTCCCTTCATTGCATCCTGATTCCTTTGGAGTTATAACAAAATGGAGTTAATGAAGAAATTTGTTATTTCGAATCGAGTCAAAATTCGGTCCAAATCGAATTGTTCATATATTTTAGTTGAATTCGGATTTGTCCGATTCGCTCTTGTGTTGTGTGGTTCTGTTGCTGTGTGTTGTATAGTTGTGTTGTGTGGTTGTGTCGTGTGGTTGTGTAGATGTGAAGAGTTGTGTTGGTGTTTCGTGGTTGTGTTGTTGTGTTGGGTGGATTTGTGGTGATGTTGTGTGGTTAATTTGTGTGGTTTTGTTGTGTTGAGTTGTGTGGTTGTGTTTTGTGGTTGTGTTGTAGTTTTGTTGGGTGGTTCTGTTGTTTAGTTCTGTTGTTAGTTGTGTTGTGTTGTTGGTTGTGTTGTTTTGTACTTGTGTTTTGTCTTTGTTGCATGTTTGTGTTGTCGTTGTGTTCTGTGTTTGTGTTGTGTTGCATACTGATTCCCCTCATCACATCCTGGAGTAAAATGGAGTCATTATTTTGAATCAATACTAAATTTGGATTCGGTCGAAATGGAATTGTTCACGAAATTCAGTACGAACTCGGATTTGTCCGATTCGCTCAACTTTAGTGTTGTGCAGTTCTGTTCTTTTCTGTAGGTGTGTTATGTGGTAGTGTTGCGTGGGTGTGTTGTGTTGTGTGGTTTTGTTGTTGTGTTGTGTGGTATCTTTATGTGGTTGTGTTTTGTGGTTGTGTTGTGTGCTTGTGCAGTTGTGTATTGTTGTGCGTTGGTGTTTCGTGGTTGTGTTATGTTTGGTGGATGTGTGGTGATGTTGTGTGATTTTGTTGTTTTGAGTTGTGTGGTTGTGGTGTGTGGTTGTGTTGTATTGCATTCTTATTACCTTCATTGCATCCTAATTCCTTTAGAGTAATAACAAAATGGAGTTGTGTTGTGTGGTTGTGTTTTGAATTGTTGTATTGTGTGATTGTCTTGTGTGGTTGTGTAGTTGTGTTGTTTGGTTGTGTTGTGTTGTGTTGTGGGGTTGTGTTGTTGTTTTGTGTGTTGGGTGGATGTGTTGTGTGATCATGTTGTGTGGTTGTATGATTTTGTTGTGTTGTGTGGTGGTGTGTTGTTGTGTTCTGTGGTTGTATTGTTTTGCATCCTGGTTCCCTTCCTTGCATCCTGATTCCTTTAGAGAATGGAGTTAATAGAGAAATTCATTATTTCGAATCGAGTCGAAATTCGAATTCGGTCCAAATCTAGTTGTTCATATAATTCGGTAGGAAGTCTGAGTCGTCATATTCGCTCTTGTTTTGTATGGTTCTGTTACTTTATGTTGAGTGTTTGTGTTGTGTGGTTTTGTCATGTTATGTGTTGTGTGGTTGTGTTGTTGTGTTGTGTGGTTTTGTGGCTGTGTTGTTGTGTTTGTGTAGTTGTGTTGTGTTCTGTGGTTGTGTTGTGTTTTTTGTGTGGTTTTCTTGTGTTGAGTTGTGTTCTGCTGTCTAGTTGTGTTGAGTGGTTGTTTTGTACGCTTGTGTTATGTGGTTTTGTTGTGTGATTGTGTATATGTGTGGTTTTGTTGATTTGTGTTTTTGTGTTGTGTGGTTGTGCCATGTTATTGTGTGGTTGTGTTGTGTAGTTGTGTTGTGTGGTTGTGAGTTGTTGTTTCGTGGTTGTGTTAGGTGATGTGTGGTCATGTTGTGTGTTTAATTTGTGTGGTTTTGTTGTGTTGAGTTGTGTGGTTGTGTTTTTTGTAGTTTTGTTGTGTGGTTGTGTTGTTTAATTCTGTTGTTTAGTTGTGCTGTGTTGTTGGTTGTGTAGTTGTGTGGTTTGTTGTGTGGTTTTGTTGTTTGTGTTGTTTTTTGTATTGGTGTGTTGTGTGGTTGTGTAGTTTTTTTGTGTGGTGTGTTATGTTGTGTGTTTGGGTTGTGTTGTGTAGTTCAGTTGTGTAGTTGTGTTGTGTGGTTGTGTTGTGTAGTTGCGTAGTGTTGTGTGATGGTGTTTTGTGGTTGTGTTGTTGTGTTTGCTGGATGTGTGGTCATGTTGTGTGGTTAATTTGTGTGGTTTTGTTGTGTTGGGTTATGTGGTTGTTTTGAAGTTTTGTTGTGTGGTTGTGTTGTTTAGTTCTGATGTGTTGTGTTGTATGGTTGTGTATTTGTGTGGTTTTGTTGTTTTGTGTTTTTATGTTGTGTCGTTTTATTGTGTGGTTGTGTTGTGTGTTGTGTTGTGTAGTTGTGCTGTGTGGTTGTGAGTTGGTGTTTCGTGGTTGTGTTGTTGTGTTGGGTGGATGTGTGGTAATGTTGTGTGGTTAATTTGTGTGGTTTTGTTGTGTTGAGTTGTGTGGTTGTGTCGTTGTGTTGTTTAGTTCTGTTGTGTAATTGTGTTGTGTTGTGTGGTTTTGTTTTTTTGTGTTGTTGTGTTGTGTGGTTGTGTTGTTTTATTGCGTGGTTTTGTTGTGTTGTGTCGTTTTTTTGTGTTGTTGTGTTGTATGGATGTGAAGTTGTGCAGTGTTGTGTTTTGCGATTGTGTTGTTGTGTTGGGTGGTTGTGTGGTCATGTTGTATGGTTAATTTGTGTGGTTTTGTTATGTTGAGTGGTGTGGTTGTGTTTTGTGGTTGTGTTGTAGT
This sequence comes from Hyla sarda, assembly GCF_029499605.1. Lineage (NCBI taxonomy): Eukaryota > Metazoa > Chordata > Amphibia > Anura > Hylidae > Hyla > Hyla sarda. The sequence continues at coordinate 148,275,501 of NC_079194.1, forward strand.
TTTGTTTGTGTGGTTGTGGTGTGTGGTTGTGTCGTATTGCATCCTTATTCCCTTCATTGCATCCTGATTCCTTTGGAGTAAAACAAAATGGAGTTAATGAAGAAATTTGTGATTTCGAATCGAGTCAAAATTCGGTCTAAATCGATTTGTTCATTTATTTTAGATGAATTCGGATTTGGCCGATTCGCTCTTCTCTTGTGTTGTGTGGTTCTGTTGCTGTGTGTTGTTTAGTTGTATTGTGTGGTTGTGTTGTGTGGTTGTGTAATTGTGAAGAGTTGTGTTGGTGTCTCGTGGTTGTGTTGGGTGGATTTGTGGTGATGTTGTGTGGTTAATTTGTGTGGTTTTGTTGTGTTGAGTTGTGTGGTTGTGTTTTGTGGTTGTTTTGTAGTTTTGTTGTGTGGTTCTGTTGCTGTGTGTTGTTTTTTGTATTGTGTGGTTGTGTTGTGTGGTTGTGTAGTTGTGAAGAGTTGTGTTGGTGTTTCGTGGTTATGTTGGGTGGATTTATGGTGATGTTATGTGGTTAATTTGTGTATTTTTGTTGTGCTGAGTTGTGTGGTTGTGTTTTGTGGTTGTTTTGTAGTTTTGTTGTGTGGTTGTGTTGTTTAGTTCTGTTGTGTAGTTGTGTTGTGTTGTTGGTTGTGTTTTTCTGTACTTGTGTTTTGTCTTTGCTGCGTGGTTGTGTTGTCGTTGTGTTGTGGTGTGTGGTTGTGTTCTGTGTTTGTGTTGTGTTGCATACTGATTCCCCTCATCACATCCTGATTCTTTTAGAGTAAAATGGAGTCATTATTTTGAATCAATACTAAATTCGGATTCGGTCCAAATGGACTTGTTCTCGAAATTTAGTTCGAACTCGGATTTGTCCGATTCGCTCATCTTTAGTGTTGTGCAGTTCTGTTCTTTTCTGTAGTTGTGTTATGTGGTAGTGTTGTGTGGGTGTGTTGTGTTGTTCTGTTGTTGTGTTGTGTGGGTTTGTTGTGTGGTTGTGTTTTGTGGTTGTGTTGTGTGGTTGTGCAGTTGTGTAGTGTTGTGCGTTGGTGTTTCGTGGTTGTGTTGTGTTTGGTGGATGTGTGGTGATGTTGTGTGGTTAAGTTGTGTGGTTTTGTTGTATTGAGTTGTGTGGTTCTGTTTTGTGGTTGTTTGTAGTTTTATTGTGTGGTTGTGGTGTGTGGTTGTGTTGTATTGCATTCTTATTACCTTCATCGCATCCTAATTCCTTTAGAGTAATAACAAAATGGAGTTGTGTTGTGTGGTTGTGTTTTGAATAGTTGTGTAGTGTGGTTGTCTTGTGTGGTTGTGTAGTTGTGTTGTGTTGTGTGGTTGTGTTGTTTTGTGTTGTGTTGTGGGGTTGTGTGGTTGTTTTGTGTGTTGGGTGGATGTGTTGTGTGATCATGTTGTGTGGTTGTATGATTTTGTTGTGTTGAGTTGTGTGGTTGTGTTTCGTGATTGTTTTGTAGTTTTGTTGTGTGATTGTGTTGTTGTGTGTTGTTGTGTTCTGTGGTTGTATTGTTTTACATCCTGGTTCCCTTCATTGCATCCTGATTCCTTTAGAGAATGAAGAAATTCATTATTTCGAATCAAGTCGAAATTCGAATTCGGTCCAAATCTAGTTGTTCATATAATTCAGTAGGAATTCTGTGTCGTCCTATTCGCTCTTGTTTTGTATGGTTCTGTTACTTTATGTTGAGTGTTTGTGTTGTGTGGTTTTGTCGTGTTATGTGGTAGTGTTGTGTTGTTGTGTTGTGTGGTTTTGTGGTTGTGCTGTGTTGTTGTGTTTGTGTAGTTGTGTTGTGTTCTGTGGTTGTGTTGTGTTTATTGTGTGGTTTTCTTGTGTTGAGTTGTGTTGTGCTGTCTGGTTGTGTTGAGTGATTGTTTTGTATGCTTGTGTATGTGGTTTTGTTGTGTTGTTGTCTTGTGTTGTTGTGTTTGTGTTGAGAAGTTGTGTTGTTGTGTTGTGTGGTTGTGTTGTTGTGTGGTTCTGTTTTGTGGTGCTGTGGTGTGTGGTTGCGCTTGTGTGGTTGTTTTGTAGTTTTGTTGTGTGGTTGTGTTGTGTGTGTGTGTGTGTGTGTGTGTGTGTGTGGTTGTGTTGTGTGATTTTGTTGTGTGTTTTTTCATGTTGTTGTGTTGTGTGGTTTTGTCATTTTTTGTGAGGTTGTGTTATGTTGGGTTTTTGAGTTGTGTGTTGTGCAGTGTGTTGTGTAGTTCTGTTGTGTTGTGTGGTCGTGGTTGTGTTGGGTGGATGTGTGGTCATGTTGTGTGGTTAATTTGTGTGGTTTTGGTGTGTTGAGTTGTGTGGTTGCACTATTGTGTTGTTTAGTTCTGTTGTGTAATTGTGTTGTTTTGTTGCGTATTTGTGTTGTGTGGTTGTGTCGTTTTGTTGTCATTGTATTGTGTAGTTCTGTTGTGTTGTGTGGTTGTGTAGTGTTGTGTGTTGGTGTTGTGTTGGATTGTGTTGGGTGGATGTGTGGTCATGTTGTGTGGTTAATTTGTGTGGTTTTGTTGTGTTGAGTTGTGTGGTTGAGTTTTGTGTCTTTTTTTGTAGTTTTGTTGTGTGGTTGTGTTGTTTAGTTCTGTTGTATAGTTGTGTTGTGTTGTTGATTGTGTGGTTGTGTAGTTGTGTTGTGTGGTTTTGTTGTGTAGTTTTGTTCTCTTGGGTTGTGAGGTTTTATTGTGTGGTTGTGTTGTTTGTGTTGTTTTTTTTTTATTGGGGTGTTGTGTGGTTGTGTAGTTTTTTGTGTGGTGTGTTATGTTGTGTGTTTGTGTTGTGTAGTTCAGTTGTGTAGTTGTGTTGTGTGGTTGTGTTGTGTAGTTGCGTAGTGTTGTGTGTTGGTGCTTTGTGGTTATGTTGTTGTGTTGGGTGCATGTGTGGTCATGTTGTGTGGCTAATTTGTGTGGTTTAGTTGTGTTGGGTTATGTGGTTGTTTTGTAGTTTTGTTGTGTTGATTAGTTCTGATGTGTTGTGCTGTGTGGTTGTGTATTTGTGTGGTTTTGTTGTTTTGTGTTATTGTGTTGTGTGTTTGTGTCATTTTATTGTGTGGTTGCGTTGTGTGGTTGTGTTGTGTAGTTGTGTTGTGTGGTTGTGTTGTGTAGTTGCGTAGTGTTGTGTGGTTGTGAGTTGGTGTTTCGTGGTTGTGTTGGGTGGATGTGTGGTCATCTTGTGTGTTTAATTTGTGTGGTTTTGTTGTCTTGAGTTGTGTGGTTGTGTTTTGTGTTTTTTTGTAGTTTTGTTGTGTGGTTGTGGTGTTTAGTTCTGTTGTGTAGTTGTGCTGTGTTGTTGGTTGTGTAGTTGTGTTGTGTGGTCTTGGGTTTTGTGGTTGTGTTGTTTTATTGTGTGGTTGTGTTGTTTGTGTTGTTTTTTGTATTGGTGCGTTGTGTGGTTGTGTAGTTTTTTGTTTGGTGTGTTATGTTGTGTGTTTGGGTTGTGTTGTGTAGTTCAGTTGTGTAGTTGTGTTGTGTGGTTGTGTTGTGTAGTTGCGTAGTGGTGTGTGATGGTGTTTTGTGGTTGTGTTGTTGTGTTGGCTGGATGTGTGGTCATGTTGTGTGATTAATTTGTGTGATTTTGTTGTGTTGGGTTATGTGGTTGTTTTGTAGTGTGGTTGTGTTGTTTAGTTCTGATGTGTTGTGTTGTATGGTTGTGTATTTGTGTGGTTTTGTTGTTTTGTGTTTTTGTGTTGTGTCATTTTATTGTGTGGTTGTGTTGTGTGTTGTGTTGTGTTGTGTGGTTGTGAGTTGTTGTTTCGTGGTTGTGTTGTTGTGTTGGGTGGATGTGTGGTAATGTTGTGTGGTTAATTTGTGTGGTTTTGTTGTGTTGAGTGGTGTGGTTGTGTTTTGTGGTTGTGTTGTAGTTTTGTTTGTGTGGTTGTGGTGTGTGGTTGTGTCATATTGCATCCTTATTCCCTTCATTGCATTCTGATTTCTTTGGAATGTGTTGTTGTGTTGTTTAGTTCTGTTGTGTAATTGTGTTGTGTTGTTGTGTTGTGTGTTTTTTTTTGTGTTGTTGTGTTGTGTGGTTGTGTCATTTTATTGTGTGGTTGTGTTGTGTTGTTGTGTCGTTTTTTGTGTTCTTGTGTTGTATGGTTGTGAAGTTGTGTAGTGTTGTGTTTTGTAATTGTGTTGTTGTGTTGGGTGGATGTGTGGTTATGTTGTATGGTTAATTTGTGTGTTTTTGTTATGTTGAGTGGTTGTGTTGTAGTTTTGTTTGTGTGGTTGTGGTGTGTGGTTGTGTCGTATTGCATCCTTATCCCCTTCATTGCACCCACCATTCGTTGTGTGGGTGTGTTGTGTTGTGTGGTTCTGTTGTTGTGTGGTTGTGCTTGTGTTTTGTGGTTATTTTGTGTTGTGTTGTGGTTGTGTGGTGTTCTTGTGTTGAGTGGTTATGTTGTTTTTGTTGTTGTGTGGTTGTGTGTGTGTTTTATTGTGTGGTTGTGTTGTTTAGTTCTGTTGTGTAGTTGTCTTGTGTTGTTGTGTGGTTGGGAAGTTGTATTGTGTGGTTTTGTTGTTTTGTGTTGTGTGGTTGTGTCGGTTTTTGTATGGTTGTGTTGTGTGGTTGTGTAGTTCTGTTGTTGTGTGGTTGTGTAGTTGTGTAGTGTTGTGTGTTGGTGTTTTGTGGTTGTGTTGTTGTGGGTGGATGTGTGGTCATGTTGTGTGGTTAAATTGTGTGGCTTTGTTGTGTTGAGTTGTGTGTGTGTGTTTAGTGGTTGTTTTGTAATTTTGTTGTGTTGTTGTGTTGTTTAGTTCTGTCGTGTAGTTGTGTTGTGTGGTTGTGTGGTTTTGTTGTTTTGTGTTGTTGTGGTGAGTGGTTGTGTAATTTTATTGTATGGATTTGTTGTGTTGTTGTGTCGTTTTTTGTGTGGTTGTGTAATTTTTGTGTGGTTGTGCTGTGTTGTGTGTTTGTGTTGTGAGTTGTGTGGTTGTGGGGTGTAGTTCTGTTGTGTAGTTTTGTGTGTTGGTGTTTCGTGGTTGTGTTGTTGTGTTGGGCAGATGTGTGGTGATGTTGTGTGGTTAATTTGTGTGATTTTGATTTGTTGTTGTGTTGGGTGGATGTGTTGTGTTGGTGTTTCGTGGTTGTGTTGTTGTGTTGGGTGGATGTGTGGTGATGTTGTTTGGTTAATTTGTGTGGTTTTGTTGTGTTGAGTTGTGTATTGTGGTTGTTTTGTAGTTTTGTTGTGTGGTTGTGCTGTGTGATTGTGTTGTGGTGTGTGTGATTGTCTTCTGCGTTTGTGTTGTGTTGCATACTGATTCCCCTCATCACATCCTGATTCCTTTAGAGTAATAAAAAAAATTGAGTCATTATTTCGAATCGAGAGGAAATTCGGATTCGGTCCAAATTGAATTGTTCGCAAAATTCAGTACGAACTCGGATGTGTCTGATTCGCTCATATTTAGTGTTGTGCGGTTCTGTTCTTGTCTGTGGTTGTGTTATGTGGTAGTGTTGTGTATGTGTGTTGTGTTGTGTGGTTCTGTTGTTGTGTTGTGTGATGCTGTTGTGTTGTGTGGTTGTGCTTGTGTTTTGTGGTCATGTTGTCATGTTTGGTTGTGGTTGTGTGGTGTTGAGTGGTTATTTTGTGTTTGTGTTGTGTAGTTGTGTGGTTCTTATGGGGTTGTATTGTGTTGTGTGGTTGTGTTGTGTTGGATTTGTGTGTTGTTGTAAGGTTGTGTTGTTTTGTGGTTGTTTTTTGTGGTTTTGTTGTTGTTTTGTGTAATTTTGCTGTTGTGTTATGTGGTTTTGCTTTCAGTTGTGTTGTTGTGTTGTGTGGTTGTTGTTGTTGTGTGGTTGTTTTGTATGGTTGTGTTGTGTGGTTGTTTTATTGTGTGGTTGTGTTGTTGTGTCGTTTTTTTGTGTTGTTGCATTATTTTGTGTGTTTGTGTTGTGTGCTCTGTGGTTGTGTTGTTTAGTTCTGTTGTGTAGTTGTTTTGCGTGGTTGTGTTGTCTGGTTTTGCTGTTTTGTTGTGTTGTGTGGCTGTGTCGTTTTTTTGTGTGATTGTGTTATGTTGTGTGGTTGTGGTGTGTTGTTGTATTGCATCCTCATTCCCTTTATCGCATCCTGATTCCTTTAGAGTAATAACAAAATGGAGTTAATGAAGAAATTTGTTATTTCGAATCGAGTCAAAATTCTAATTCGGTCCAAATTGAATTGTTCATATATTTTCACGAAATTCAGTACAAACTCGGATTCATTCGATTCGCTCATCTTTAGTGTTGTGCAGTTCTGTTCTTTTCTGTGGTTGTGTTATGTGGTAGTGTTGTGTGGGTGTGTTGTTTTGTTGTTTTGTGTGGTTCTGTAGTTGTGTGGTTGTGGTTGTGCTTGTGTAGTTGTGTGGTTGTGTGTGTGTTTTATTGTGTGGTTGTGTTGTGTTGTGTTGTTGTGTTGTTATTTGTGTTGTTGCATTATTTTGTGTGTTTGTGTTGTGTGATTGTGTTGTTTAGTTCTGTTGTGTAGTTGATTTGTGTTGTTGTGTGGTTGTGAAGTTGTGTTGTGTGGTTGTGTGGTTGTGTCGTTTTTTGTGTGGCTGTGCTATGTTGTGTGTTGTGTGTTGTATCATTATTTTGCGTGTTTGTGTTGCATGGTTGTGTTGTTTACTTCTGTTGTGTAGTTGTTGTGTGGTAGTGAAGTTGTGTTGTGTGGTTTTGTTGTTTTGTGTTGTGTGGTTGTGTTATGTTGTGTGTTGTGTGGTTGTGTAGTTCTGTTGTGTGTTGGTGTTTCGTGGTTGTGTTGTTGTGTTGGGTCATGTTGTGTGGTTAATTTGTGTGGTTTTGTTGTGTTGAGTTGTGTGGATGTGTTTTTTGATTGTTTTGTAGTTTTGTTGTGTGGTTGTGTTGTTTAGTTCTGTTTTGTATTTTTTTGTGTTGTTGTGTGGTCGTGTAGTTGTGTTGTGTGGTTTTGTTGTTTTGTGTTGTTGTGTTGTGTGGTTGTGTCATTTTATTGTGTGGTTTTGTTGTGTTGTTGTGTCATTTTTTGTGTTGTGTGGCTGTGTCATCTTTTTTTGCGTGGTTGTGTTGTGTGTTTGTGTTGTGAGTTGTGTGGTTGTGTGGTGTAGTTCTGTTGTGTAGTTGTGTTGTGTAGTTTTGTGTGTTGGTGTTTCGTGGTTGTGTTGGGTGGGTGTGTGGTGATGTTGTGTGGTTAATTTGTGTGGTTTTGTTTTGTTGTTGTGTTGGGTGGATGTGTTGTGTGGTCATGTTGTTTGGTTAATTTGTGTGGTTTTGTTGTGTTGAGTTGTGTAGTTGTGTTTTGTGGTTGTTTTATAGTTTTGTTGTGTGGTTGTGCTGTGTGGTTGTGTTGTGGTGTGTGTGATTGTCTTCTGTGTTTGTGTTGTGTTGCATACTGATTCCCCTCATCGCATCCTGATTCCTTTAGAGTAATAACAAAATGGAGTCATTATTTCGAATCGAGACAAAATTCGGATTCGGTCCAAATTGAATTGTGTACGAAATTAAGTACGAACTCGGATTTGTCCGATTTGCTCATCTTTAGTGTTGTTCGATTCTGTTCTTTTCTGTGGTTGTGTTATGTGGTAGTGTTGTGTAGGTGTGTTGTGTGGTTCTGTTGTTGTGTTGTGTGGTTTTGTTGTGTTGTTGTGTTTTGTGGTTGTGGTTGTGCTTGTGTTTTTTGGTCACGTTGTCTTGTTTGGTTGTGGTTGTTTGGTGTTCTTGTGTTGATTGGTTATGTTGTGTTTGTGTTGTGTAGTTGTGTGGTTGTTATGTGGTTGTATTGTGTTGTGTGGTTGTGTTGTGTTGGTTTGTGTGTTGTTGTAAGGTTGTGTTGTTTTGTGGTTGCTTTGTATGCTTTTGTTGTTGTTTTGTGTAATTGTCTTGTTGCGTTATGTGGTTTTGTTTTCTGTTGTGTTGTTGTGTTGTGTGGTTGCTGTTGTGTGTTTGTTTTGTATGGTTGTGTTGTGTGGTTGTTTTATTGTGTGGTTGTGTTGTGTTGTTGTGTCGTTTTTTGTGTTGTTGCATTATTTTGTATGTTTGTGTTGTGTGCTCTGTGGTTGTGTTGTTTAGTTCTGTTGTGTAGTTGTGTTGTGTAGTTTTGTGTGTTGGTGTTTCGTGGTTGTGTTGGGTGGGTGTGTGGTGATGTTGTGTGGTTAATTTGTGTGGTTTTGTTGTTGTGTTGGGTGGATGTGTTGTGTGGTCATGTTGTTTGGTTAATTTGTGTGGTTTTGTTGTGTTGAGTTGTGTAGTTGTGTTTTGTGGTTGTTTTGTAGTTTTGTTGTGTGGTTGTGCTGTGTGGTTGTGTTGTGGTGTGTGTGGTTGTCTTCTGTGTTTGTGTTGTGTTGCATACTGATTCCCCTCATCGCATCCTGATTCCTTTAGAGTAATAACAAAATGGAGTCATTATTTCAAATTGAGACGAAATTCGGATTCGGTCCAAATTGAATTGTTCATGAAATTCAGTACGAACTCAGATTTTTCCGATTTGCTCATCTTCAGTCTTGTGCGGTTCTGTTGTTGTCTGTGGTTGTGTTATGTGGTAGTGTTGCGTAGGTGTGTTGTGTTGTGTGGTTCTGTTGTTGTGTTGTGTGATTTTGCTGTGTTGTTTGGTAGTGGCTGTGTGGTGTTCTTGTGTTGAGTGGTTATGTTGTGTTTGTGTTGTGTGGTTGTTATGTGGTTGTATTGTGTTGTGTGGTTGTGTTGTGTTGGTTTATGTGTTGTTGTAAGGTTGTGTTGTTTTGTGGTTGTTTTGTGTGCTTTTGTTGTTATTTTGTGCAATTGTGTTGTTGCGTTGTGTGGTTTAGTTTTCAGTTGTGTTGTGTGGTTGTTGTTGTGTGGTTGTTATGTATGGTTGTGTTGTGTGGTTGTTTTATTGTGTGGTTGTGTCGTTTTTTGTGTTGTTGCATTATTTTGTGTGTTTGTGTTGTGTTCTCTGTGGTTGTGTTGTTTAGTTCTGTTGTGTAGTTGTGTTGTGTGGTTTTGTTATTTTGTGTTGTTGTGTCGCTTTTGTGTGATTGTGTTATGTTGTGTGGTTGTGGTGTGTGGTTGTATTGCATCCTTATTCCTTTCATCGCATCCTGATTCCTTTAGAGTAATAACAAAATGGAGTTAATGAAGAAATGTATTATTTCGAATCGAGTCAAAATTCAAATTCGGTACAAATTGAATTGTTCATATATTTTCACAAAATTCAGTACGAACTCGGATTCATCCGATTCGCTCATCGTTAGTGTTGTGCAGTTCTGTTCTTTTCTGTGGTTGTGTTATGTGGTAGTGTTGTGTGGGTGTGTCGTGTTGTGTTGTGTGGTTCTGTATTTGTGCAGTTGTGGTTGTGTTGTGTGGTTGTGTGTGTTTTATTGTGTAGTTGTGTTGTATTGTGTTGTTGCATTATTTTGTGTGTTTGGTTTGTGTGGTTGTGTTGTTTAGTTCTGTTGTGTAGTTGTCTTGTGTTGTTGTGTGGTTGTGAAGTTGTGTTGTGTGGTTTTGTTCTTTTGTGTTGTGTGGTTTTTGGTGTCGTGGTGTTATATTGTGTGTTGTGTGGTTGGGTAGTTCTCCTGGTTGTGTTGTTGTGTTGGGTGGATGTGTGGTCATGTTGTGTGGTTAATTTGTGTAGTTTTGTTGTGTTGAGTTGTGTGGTTGTGTTCTGTGGTTGTTTTGTAGTTTTGTTGTGTGGTTGTGTTGATTAGTTCTGTTGTGTATTTGTGTTGTTGTGTTGTGTGGTTGTGTAGTTGTGTGGTTTTGTTGTTTTGTGTTGTTGTGTTTTGTGGTTGTGTCATTTTATTGTGTGGTTTTGTTGTGTTGTTCTGTCTTTCTTTGTGTTTTTGTGTTGTGTGGTTGTGTTGTAGTTTTATTGTGTGGTTGTGGTGTGTGGTTGTGTTGTATTGCATTCTTATTACCTTCTTCGCATCCTAATTCCTTTAGAGTAATAACAAAATGGAGTTGTGTTGTGTGGTTGTGTTTTGAATTGTTGTATTGTGTTGTGTGGTTGTCTTGTGTGGTTGTGTAGTTGTGTTGTGTGGTTGTGTTGTTTTGTGGGGATGTGTGGTTATTTTGTGTGTTGGCTGTTGGGTGATCATGTTGTGTGGTTGTATGATTTTGTTGTGTTGAGTTGTGTGGTTGTGTTTCGTGGTTGTTTTGTAGTTTTGTTGTGTGGTTGTGTTGTGGTGTGTTGTGTTCTGTGGTTGTATTGTTTTGCATCCTGGTTCCCTTCATCGCATCCTGATTCCTTTAGAGAATGGAGTTAATGAAGAAATTCATTATTTCAATTTCGAGTCGAAATTCGAATTCGGTCCAAATCTAGTTGTTCATATAATTCGGTAGGAATTCTGAGTCGTCCTATTCGCTCTTGATTTGTATGGTTCTGTTACTTTATGTTGAGTGTTTGTGTTGTGTGGTGTTGTCGTGTTATGTGGTAGTGTTGTGTGGTTGTGTTGTTGTGTTGTGTGGTTTTGTGGTTGTGTTGTGTTGTTGTGTTTGTGTAGTTGTGTTCTGTGGTTGTGTTGTGTTTTTTGTGTGGTTTTCTTGTGTTGAGTTGTGTTGTCCTGTCTAGTTGTGTTGAGTGGTTGTTTTGTATGCTTGTGTTATGTTGTTTTGTTGTGTGGTTGTCTTGTGTTGCTGTGTTTGTGTTGTGAAGTTGTGTGGTTGTGTGGTTGTATAGTTGTATTGTTTTGTGTGGTTGTGTTGTTTTGTGTTGTGTTGTGGGGTTGTGTGGTTGTTTTGTGTGTTGGGTGGATGTGTTGTGTGATTATGTTGTGTGGTTGCATGATTTTGTTGTGTTGAGTTTTGTGGTTGTGTTTTGTGGTTGTTTTGTAGTTTTGTTGTGTGGTTGTGTTGTGGTGTGTTGTTGTGTTGCATTGTGGTTGTATTGTTTTGCATCCTGGTTCCCTTCATCGCATCCTGATTCCATTAGAGAATGGAGTTAATGAAGAAATTCATTATTTCGAATCGAGTCGATATTCGAATTCGGTCCAAATCTAGTTGTTCATATAATGCGCTAGGAATTTTGAGTCGTCCTATTCACTCCTGTTTTGTATGGTTTTGTTACTTTATGTTGAGTGTTTGTATTGTGGGGTTTTGTCGTTTTATGTGGTAGTGTTGTGTAGTTGTGTTGTGTGGTTGTGTTGTTGTGTTGTGTGGTTTTGTGGTTGTGTTGTGTTGTTGTGTTTGTGTAGTTGTGTTGTGTTCCGTGGTTGTGTTGTGTTTTTTGTGTGGTTTTCTTGTGCTGAGTTGTGTTGTGCTGTCTAGTTGTGTTCAGTGGTTGTTTTGTATGCTTGTGTTCCATTTATTGTGTGGTTGTCTTGTGTTGTTGTGTTTGTGTTGTGAAGTTGTGTTGTTGTGTGGTTGTGTTGTTGTGTGGTTGTGTTTTGTAGTTTTGTTGTGTGGTTGTGTTGTGGCTGTGTTGTGGTGTGTGTGTGTGGTTGTGTTGTTGTGTGATTTTGTTGTGTGTTTTTGTGTTGTGTGGTTGTGTCATTTTTTGTGTGGTTGTGTTATGTTGGGTGTTTGTGTTGTGTGTTGTGCAGTGTGTTGTGTAGTTCTGTTGTGTTGTGTGGTTGTGTTGTGTAATGTTGTGTGTTGGTGTTTCGTGGTTGTGTTGTTGCGTTGGGTGGATGTGTGATCATGTTGTGTGGTTAATTTGTGTGGTTTTGTTGTGTTGTGTTGTGGTTGTGTTGTTATGTTGTTTAGTTCAGTTGTGTAATTGTGTTGTTGTGTTGTGTGGTTTTGTTGTTTTGTGTTTTTATGTTGTGTGGTTGTGTCTTTTATTGCGTGGTTGTGTTGTGTTGTTGTGTCGTTTTTTGTGTGGTTGTGTTGTGGGGTTTTATTGTGTAGTTGATTAAATGAGCAATTCGCAGTTTCACTGTACCGGCCGCTGTGTGGTTGTGTTTTTTGGTTGTGTAGTGTTGTGTGTTTGTGTTTCATGAATGTGTTGGGTGGATGTGTTGGGTAAATTTGTGTGGTTTTGTTGTGTTGAGTTGTGTGGTTGTGTTTTGTGTTTTTTTTGTAGTTTTGTTGTGTGGTTGTGTTGTTTAGTTCTCTTGTGCAGTTGTGTTGTGTTTTTGGTTGTGTAGTTGTGTGGTTTTGTTCTCTTGGGTTGTGAGGTTGTGTCGTTTTATTGTGTGGTTGTGTTGTTTTTTGTATTGGTGTGTTGTGTGGTTGTGTAGTTTTTTGTGTGGTGTGTTATGTTGTGTGTTTGTGTTGTGTGGTTGTGTTGTGTAGTTCAGTTGTGTAGTTGTGTTGTGTGGTTGTGTTGTGTAGTTGCGTAGTGTTGTGTGTTGGTGTTTTGTGGTTGTGTTGTAGTGTTGGACGGATGCGTGGTCATGTTGTTTGGTTCATTTGTGTGGTTTTCTTGTGTTGAGTTTTGTGGTTGTTTTGTAGTTTTGTTGTGTGGTTGTGTTGTTTAGTTCTGATGTGTTGTGTTGTGTGGTTGTGTATTTGTGTGGTTTTGTTGTTTTGTGTTTTTGTGTTGTGTGGTTGTGTCGTTTTATTGTGTGGTTGTGTGGTTGTGAGTTGATGTTTCGTGGTTGTGTTGTTGTGTTGGCTGGATGTGTAATAATGTTGTGTGGTTAATTTGTGTGGTTTTGTTGTGTTGAGTTGTGTGGTTTTGTCATTGTGTTGTTTAGTTCTATTGCGTGGTTGTGTTGTTGTGTCGTTTTTTTGGTGTTGTGTCGTACGGATGTGTAGTTGTGTAGTGTTGGGTTTTGTGGTTGTGTTGTTGTGTTGGGTGGATATGTGGTCATGTTGTATGGTTAATTTGTGTGGTTTTGTTATGTTGAGTGGTGCGGTTGTATTTTGTGCTTGTGTTGTAGTTTTGCTTTAGTGGTTGTGGTGTGTGGTTGTGTCGTATTGCATCCTTATTCCCTTCATTGCATCCTGATTCCTTTGGAGTTATAACAAAATGGAGTTAATGAAGAAATTTGTTATTTCGAATCGAGTCAAAATTCGGTCCAAATCGAATTGTTCATATATTTTAGTTGAATTCGGATTTGTCCGATTCGCTCTTGTGTTGTGTGGTTCTGTTGCTGTGTGTTGTATAGTTGTGTTGTGTGGTTGTGTCGTGTGGTTGTGTAGATGTGAAGAGTTGTGTTGGTGTTTCGTGGTTGTGTTGTTGTGTTGGGTGGATTTGTGGTGATGTTGTGTGGTTAATTTGTGTGGTTTTGTTGTGTTGAGTTGTGTGGTTGTGTTTTGTGGTTGTGTTGTAGTTTTGTTGGGTGGTTCTGTTGTTTAGTTCTGTTGTTAGTTGTGTTGTGTTGTTGGTTGTGTTGTTTTGTACTTGTGTTTTGTCTTTGTTGCGTGTTTGTGTTGTCGTTGTGTTCTGTGTTTGTGTTGTGTTGCATACTGATTCCCCTCATCACATCCTGGAGTAAAATGGAGTCATTATTTTGAATCAATACTAAATTTGGATTCGGTCGAAATGGAATTGTTCACGAAATTCAGTACGAACTCGGATTTGTCCGATTCGCTCAACTTTAGTGTTGTGCAGTTCTGTTCTTTTCTGTAGGTGTGTTATGTGGTAGTGTTGCGTGGGTGTGTTGTGTTGTGTGGTTTTGTTGTTGTGTTGTGTGGTATCTTTATGTGGTTGTGTTTTGTGGTTGTGTTGTGTGCTTGTGCAGTTGTGTATTGTTGTGCGTTGGTGTTTCGTGGTTGTGTTATGTTTGGTGGATGTGTGGTGATGTTGTGTGATTTTGTTGTTTTGAGTTGTGTGGTTGTGGTGTGTGGTTGTGTTGTATTGCATTCTTATTACCTTCATTGCATCCTAATTCCTTTAGAGTAATAACAAAATGGAGTTGTGTTGTGTGGTTGTGTTTTGAATTGTTGTATTGTGTGATTGTCTTGTGTGGTTGTGTAGTTGTGTTGTTTGGTTGTGTTGTGTTGTGTTGTGTTGTGGGGTTGTGTTGTTGTTTTGTGTGTTGGGTGAATGTGTTGTGTGATCATGTTGTGTGGTTGTAAGATTTTGTTGTGTTGTGTTGTGTGGTGGTGTGTTGTTGTGTTCTGTGGTTGTATTGTTTTGCATCCTGGTTCCCTTCCTTGCATCCTGATTCCTTTAGAGAATGGAGTTAATAGAGAAATTCATTATTTCGAATCGAGTCGAAATTCGAATTCGGTCCAAATCTAGTTGTTCATATAATTCGGTAGGAATTCTGAGTCGTCATATTCGCTCTTGTTTTGTATGGTTCTGTTACTTTATGTTGAGTGTTTGTGTTGTGTGGTTTTGTCATGTTATGTGGTTGTGTTGTGTGGTTGTGTTGTTGTGTTGTGTGGTTTTGTGGCTGTGTTGTTGTGTTTGTGTAGTTGTGTTGTGTTCTGTGGTTGTGTTGTGTTTTTTGTGTGGTTTTCTTGTGTTGAGTTGTGTTGTGCTGTCTAGTTGTGTTGTACGCTTGTGTTATGTGGTTTTGTTGTGTGGTTGTGTTGTTTAGTTCTGATGTGTTGTGTTGTGTGGTTGCGTATTTGTGTGGTTTTGTTGATTTGTGTTTTTGTGTTGTGTGATTTTAGTGTGTGGTTGTGTTGTGTGTTGTGTGGTTGTGTTGTGGTTGTGAGTTGGTGTTTCGTGGTTGTATTGGGTGATGTGTGGTCATGTTGTGTGGCTAATTTGTGTGGTTTTGTTGTGTTGAGTTGTGTTTTGTGTTTAGTTTTTTTAGTTTTGTTGTGTGGTTGTGTTGTTTAGTTCTGTTGTGTAGTTGTGCTGTGTTGTTGGTTGTGTAGTTGGGTTGTGTGGTTTTGTTCTCTTGGGTTGTGTGGTTGTGTCATTTTATTGTGTGGTTGTGTTGTTTGTGTTGTTTTTTGTATTGGTGTGTTGTGTAGTTTTTTGTGTGGTGTGTTTTGTTGTGTGTTTGTGTTGTGTGGTTGTGTTGTGTAGTTCAGTTGTGTTGCGTCGTTGTGTTGTTTAGATGCGTAGTGTTGTGTGTTGGTGTTTTGTGGTTGTGTTGTTGTGTTGGCTGGATGTGTGATCATGTTGTGTGGTTAATTTGTGTGGTTTTGCTGTGTTGGGCTATGTGGTTGTTTTGTAGTTTTGTTGTGTGGTTGTGATGTTTAGTTCTGATGTGTTGTGTAGTTTTGTTGTTTTGTGTTTTTGTGTTGTGTTGTATTTGTGTGGTTTTGTTGTTTGTGTTTTTGTGTTGTGTCATTTTTTTGTGTGGTAGTGTTGTGTGTTGTGTTGTGTGAATGTGTGGTAATGTTGTGTGGTTAATTTGTGTGGTTTTGTTGTGTGGTTGTGTTGTTGTGTTGTTTAGTTCTGTTGTGTAATTTTGTTGTGTTGTTGAGTTGTGTGGTTTTGTTTTTTTGTGTTGTTGTGTTGTGTGGTTGTGTCGTTTTATTGCGTGGTTGTTTTGTGTTGTTGTGTCGTTTTTTGTGTTGTTGTGTTGTATGGATGTGAAGTTGTGTAGTGTTGTGTTTTGTGATTGTGTTGTTGTGTTGGGTGGATGTGTGGTCATGTGTTATGGTTAATTTGTGTGGTTTTGTTATATTGAGTGGTGTGGTTGTGTTTTGTGGTTATGTTCTAGTTTTGTTTGTGTGGTTGTGGTGTGTGGTTGTGTCGTATTGCATCCTTATTCCCTTCATTGCATCCTGATTCCTTTGGAGTTATAACAAAATGGAGTTAATGAAGAAATGTGTTATTTCGAATCGAGTCAAAATTCTGTCCAAAGCGAATTGTTCATATATTTTAGTTGAATTCGGATTTGTCCGATTCGCTCTTCTCTTGTGTTGTGTGGTTCTGTTGCTGTGTGTTGTTTAGTTGTGTTGTATGGTTGTGTTGTGTAGTTGTGAAGTTTTGTGTTGGTGTTTCGTGGTTGCGTTGTTGTGTGGGTGGATTTGTGGTGATGTTGCGTGGTTAATTTGTGTGGTTTTGTTGTGTTGAGTTGTGTGGTTGTGTTTTGTGGTTGTTTTGTAGTTTTGTTTTGTTGTGTGGTTGTGTTGTGTTGTTGGTTGTGTTGTTTTGTACTTGTGTTTTGTCTTTGTTGCGTGGTTGTATTGTCGTTGTGTTGTGGTGTGTGGTTGTGTTCTGTGTTTGTGTTGTGTTGCATACTAATTCCCCTCATCACATCCTGATTCCTTAGAGTAAAATGTGTTGGGTGGATGTGTGGGGATGTTGTTTGGTTAATTTGTGTGGTTTTGTTGTGTTGAGTTGTGTAGTTGTGTTTTGTGGTTGTTTTGTAGTTTTGTTGTGTGGTTGTGTTTTGGTGTGTGGTTGTCTTCTGCGTTTGTGTTGTGTTGCATACTGATTCCCCTCATTGCATCCTGATTCCTTTAGGGTAATAACAAACTGGAGTCATTATTTTGAATCAATACTAAATTCGGATTCGGTCCAAATGGAATTGTTAACCAAATTCAGTACGAACTCGTATTTGTCCGATTCGCTCATCTTTAGTGTTGTGCAGTTCTGTTCTTCTCTGTAGTTGTGTTATGTGGTAGTGTTGTGTGGGTGTGTTGTGTAGTTCTGTTGTTGTGTTGTGTGGTTTTGTTGTGTGGTTGTGTTTTGTGGTTGTGTTGTGTGGTTGTGCAGTTGTGTAGTGTTGTGCGTTGGTGTTTCGCGGTTGTGTTGTGTTTGGTGGATGTGTGGTGATGTTGTGTGGTTTTGTTGTATTGAGTTGTGTGGTTGTGTTTTGTGGTTGTTTTGTAGTTTTATTGTGTGGTTGTGGTGTGTAGTTGTGTTGTATTGCATTCTTATTACCTTCATCGCATCCTAATTCCTTTACAGTAATAACAAAATGGAGTTGTGTTGTGTGGTTGTGTTTTGAATTGTTGTGTTGTGTGGTTGTCTTGTGTGGTTGTGTAGTTGTGTTGTGTGGTTGTGTTGTTTTGTGTTGTGGGGTTGTGTGGTTGTTTTGTGTGTTGGGTGAATGTGTTGTGTGATCTTGTTGTGTGGTTGTATGATTTTGTTATGTTGAGTTGTGTGGTTGTGTTTCGTGATTGTTTTGTAGTTTTGTTGTGTGGTTGTGTTGTGGTGTGTTGTTGTGTTCTGTGGTTGTATTGTTTTGCATCCTGGTTCCCTTCATTGCATCCTGATTCCTTTAGAGAATGAAGAAATTCATTATTTCGAATCGAGTCGAAATTCAAATTCGGTCCAAATCTAATTGTTCATATAATTCGGTAGGAATTCTGAGTCGTCCTATTCGCTCTTGTCTTGTATGGTTCTGTTACTTTATGTTGAGTGTTTGTGTTGCGTGGTTTTGTCGTGTTATATGGCAGTGTCGTGTTGTTGTGTTGTGTGGTTTTGTGGTTGTGCTGTGTTGTTGTGTTTGTGTAGTTGTGTTGTGTACTGTGGTTGTGTTGTGTTTTTTGTGTGGTTTTCTTGTGTTGAGTTGTGTTGTGCTGTCTAGTTGTGTTGAGTGATTGTTTTGTATGCTTGTGTTATGTGGTTTTGTTGTGTTTTTGTCTTGTGTTGTTGTTTTTGTGTTGAGAAGTTGGGCTGTTGTGTTGTGTGGTTGTGTTGTTGTGTGGTTGTGTTTTGTGGTGCTGTGGTGTGTGGTTGTGCTTGTGTGGTTGTTTTGTAGTTTTGTTGTGTGGTTGTGTTGTGGTGTGTGTGTGGTTGTGTTGTGTTGTTGTGTGATTTTGTTGTGTGTTTTTTTGTGTTGTTGTGTGGTTTTGTCATTTTTTGTAAGGTTGTGTTATGTTGGGTTTTTGTGCTGTGTGTTGTGCAGTGTGTTGTGTAGTTCTGTTGTGTTGTGGGTTGTGGGTTGTGCAGTGGGTTGTGGTTGTGTTGTTTAGTGTTGTGTGTTGGAGTTTCATGGTTGTGTTGTTGCGTTGGGTGGATGTGTGGTCATGTTGTGTGGTTAATTTGTGTGGTTTTGTTGTGTTGAGTTGTGTGGTTGCGTTGTTGTGTTGTTTAGTTCTGTTGTGTAATTGTGTTGTGTTGTGTTGTTTTGTTGTTTTGTGTTTTTGTGTTGTGTCTTTTATTGCGTGGTTGTGTCATTTTTTGTGTCGTTGTGTTGTGTGGTTGTATTGTGTAGTTCTGTTGTGTAGTTGTGTTGTGTGGTTGTGTGGTTGTGTACTGTGTTGGTGTTGTGTTGGATTGTGTTGGGTGGATGTATGGTCATGTTGTGTGGTTAATTTGTGTGGTTTTGTTGTGTTGAGTTGTGTGGTTGTGTTTTGTGTCTTTTTTTTAGGTTTGTTGTGTGGTTGTATTGTTTAGTTCTGTGGTGTAATTGTGTTGTGTTGTTGGTTGTGTGGATGTTGGTTGTGTGGATGTGTTGTGTGGTTTTGTTGTGTGGTTTTGTTCTCTTGGGTTGTGTGGTTGTGTCGTTTTATTGTGTGGTTGTGTTGTTTGTGTTGTTTTTTGTATTGGTGTGTTGTGTGGTTGTGTAGTTTTTTGTGTGGTGTGTTATGTTGTGTGTTTGTGTTGTGTAGTTCAGTTGTGTAGTTGTGTTGTGTGGTTGTGTTGTGTAGTTGTGTAGTGTTGTGTGTTGGTGTTTTGTGGTTATGTTGTTGTGTTGGGTGGATGTGTGGTCATGTTGTGTGGTTAATTTGTGTGGTTTTGTTGTGTTGGGTTATGTGGTTGTTTTGTAGTTTTGTTGTGTGGTTGTGTTGTTTAGCTCTGATGTGTCGTGTTGTGTGGTTGTGTATTTGTGTGGTTTTGTTGATTTGTGTTTTTGTGTTGTGTGGTTGTGTCATTTTATTGAGTGGTTGTGTTGTGTGGTTGTGTTGTGTGGTTGTGAGTTGGTGTTTCTTGATTGTGTTGGGTGATGTGTGGTCATGTTGTGTGTTTTATTTGTTTGGTTTTGTTGTGTTGAGTTGTGTGCTTGTGTTTTGTGTTTTTATTGGTAGTTTTGTTGTGTGGTTGTTTTGTTTAATTCTGTTGTGTAGTTGTGCTGTGTTGTTGGTTGTGTAGTTGTGTTTTGTGGTTTTGTTGTGTAGTTTTGTTCTCTTGGGTTGTGTGGTTGTGTTGTTTTATTGTGTGGTTGTGTTGTTTGTGTTGTTTTCTGTATTGGTGTGTTGTGTGGTTGTGTAGTTTTTTTGTGTGGTGTGTTATGTTGTGTGTTTGTGTTGTGTTGTGTAGTTCAGTTGTGTAGTTGTGTTGTGTGGTTGTGTTGTGTAGTTGCGTAGTGTTGTGTGATGGGGTTTTGTGGTTGTGTCGTTGTGTTGGCTGGATGTGTGGTCATGTTGTGTGGTTAATTTGTGTAGTTTTGTTGTGTTGGGTTATATGGTTGTTTTGTAGTTTTGTTGTGTTGTTTAGTTCTGATGTTTTGTGTTGTATGGTTGTGTATTTGTGTGGTTTTGTTGTTTTGTGTTTTTGTGTTGTGTCGTTTTATTGTGTGGTTGTGTTGTGTGTTGTGTGTTGTGTTGTGTGGTTGTGAGTTGGTGTTTCGTGGTTGTGTTGTTGTGTTGGTTGGATGTGTGGTAATGGTGTGTGGTTAATTTGTGTGGTTTTGTTGAGTTGAGTTGTGTCGTTGTGTTGTTTAGTTCTGTTGTGTAATTGTGTTGTGTTGTTGTGTTGTGTTGTGAGGTTTAGTTTTTTGTGTTGTGTGGTTGTGTCGTTTTATTGCGTGATTGTGTTTTTGTTTCGTTTTTTGTGCTGTTGTGGTGTATGGATGTGAAGTTGTGTAGTGTTGTGTTTTGTGATTGTGTTGTTGTGTTGGGTAGATGTGTGGTCATGTTGTATGGTTAATTTGTGTGGTTTTGTTATGTTGAGTTGTGGTTGTGTTGTAGTTTTGTTTGTGTGGTTGTGGTGTGTGGTTGTGTCGTATTGCATCCTTATTCCCTTCATTGCATCCTGAATCCTTTGGAGTAAAACAAAATGGAGTTAATGAAGAAATTTGTTATTTCGAATCGAGTCAAAATTCGGTCCAAATCGAATTGTTCATATATTTAAGTTGAATTCGGATTTGTCCGATTCGCTCTTCTCTTGTGGTGTGCTGTTCTGTTGCTGTGTGTGGTTGTGTTGGTGTTTCGTGGTTGTGTTGTTGCGTTGGGTGGATTTGTGGTCATGTTGTGTGGTTAATTTGTGTGGTTTTGTTGAGTTGTGTGGTTGTGGTGTTGTGTTGTTTAGTTCTGTTTTGTAATTGTCTTGTGTTTTTGTGTTGTGTTGTTTTGTTGTTTTGTGTATTGTGTTGTGTGGTTGTGTCTTTTATTGCGTGGTTGTGTTGTGTGGTTGTAGCGTTTTTTGTGTGGTTGTGTTGTGTGGTTGTATTGTGTAGTTCTGTTGAGTAGTTGTGTTGTGTGGTTGTGTTGTGGGGTTGTGTAGTGTTGTGTGTTGGTGTTGTGTTGGATTGTGTTGGGTGGATGTGTGGTTATGTTGTGTGGTTAATTTGTGTGGTTTTGTTGTGTTGAGTTGTGTGGTTGTGTTTTGTGTCTTTTTTTGTAGTTTTGTTGTGTGGTTGTGTTGCTTAGTTCTGTTGTGTAGTTGTGTTGTGTTGTTGGTTGTGTGGTTGTGTAGTTGTGTTGTGTGGTTTTTCGTGTGGTTTTGTTTTCTTGGGTTGTGTGGTTGTGTCGTTTTATTGTGTGGTTGTTTTGTTTGTGTTGTTTTTTGTATTGGTGTGTTGTGTGGTTGTGTAGTTTTTTGTGTGGTGTGTTATGTTGTGTGTTTGTGTTGTGTGGTTGTGCTGTGTAGTTCAGTTGTGTAGTTGTGTTGTGTAGTTGCGTAGTGTTGGTGTTTTGTGGTTGTGTTGCTGTGTTGGCTGGATGTGTGGTCCTGTTGTGTGGTTAATTTGTGTGGTTTTGTTATGTTGGGTTATGTGGTTGTTTTGTAGTTTTGTTGTGTGGTTGTGTTGTATTGTTGTTTAGTTCTGTTGTGTAATTGTGTTGTGTGGTTTTGTTTTTTGTGTTGTTGTGTTGTATGGTTGTGTATTTTTGTGGTTTTGTTGTTTTTTTTTGTGTTGTGTCGTTTTATTGTGTGGTTGTGTTGTGTGTTGTGTTGTGTAGTTGTGTTGTGTGGTTGTGAGTTGGTGTTTCGTAGTTGTGTTGTTGTGTTGGGTGGATGTGTGGTAATGTTGTGTGGCTAATTTGTGTGGTTTTGTTGTGTTGAGTTGTGTGGTTGTGTTGTTGTATTGAGTTGTTCTGTTGTGTTGTTGTGTTGTGTGGTTTTGTTTTTTTGTGTTGTTGTGTTATGTGGTTGTGTCGTTTTATTGCGTGGTTGTGTTGTGTTGTTGTGTCGTTTTTTGTGTTGTTGTGTTGTATGGATGTGAAGTTGTGTAGTGTTGTGTGGTTGTGTTGTTGTGTTGGGTGGATGTGTGGTCATGTTGTATGGTTAATTTGTGTGGTTTTGTTATGTTGAGTGGTGTGGTTGTGTTTTGTGGTTGTGTTGTAGTTTTGTTTGTGTGGTTGTGGTGTGTGGTTGTGTCGTATTGCATCCTCAATCCCTTCATTGCATCCTGATTCCTTTGGAGTAAAATAAAATGGAGTTAATGAAGAAACTTGTCATGTCGAATCGAGTCAAAATGCGGTCCAAATCAAATTGTTCATATATTTTAGTTGAATTCGGATTTGTCCGATTCCCTCTTCTCTTGTGTTGTGTGGTTCTGTTGCTGTGAGTTCTTTAGTTGTGTTGTGTGGTTGTGTATTTGTGTGGTTTTGTTGATTTGTGTTTTTGTGTTGTGTGGTTGTTTCATTTTATTGTGTGGTTGTGTTGTGTGGTTGTGTTGTGTGGTTGTGAGTTGGTGTTTCGTGGTTGTGTTGGCTGATGTGTGGTCATGTTGTGTGGTTAATTTGTGTGGTTTTGTTGTGTTGAGTTGTGTGGTTGTGTTTTTTTTGTAGCTTTGTTGTGTGGTTGTGTTGTTTAGTTCTGTTGTGCAGTTGTGCTGTGTTATTGGTTGTGTAGTTGGGTTGTGTGGTTTTGTTCTCTTGGGTTGTGTGGTTGTGTCATTTTATTGTGTGGTTGTGTTGTTTGTGTTGTTTTTTGTATTGGTGTGTTGTGTGGTTGTGTAGTTTTATTGTGGGGTGTGTTATGTTGTGTGTTTGTGTTGTGTGATTGTGTTTTTTAGTTCAGTTGTGTAGTTGTGTTGTGTAATTGCGTAGTGTTGTGTGTTGGTGTTTTGTGGTTGTGTTGTTGTGTTGGCTGGATGTGTGGTCATGTTGTGTGGTTAATTTGTGTGGTTTTGTTGTGTTGGATTATGTGGTTGTTTTGTAGTTTTGTTGTGTGGTTGTGTTGTTTAGTTCTGATGTGTTGTGTTGTATGATTGTGTATTTGTGTGGTTTTGTTGTTTTGTATTTTTGTGTTGTGTCGTTTTATTGTGTGGTTGTGTTGTGTGTTGTGTTGTGTAGTTGTGTTGTGTGGTTGTGAGTTGGTGTTTCGTAGTTGTGTTGTTGTGTTGGGTGGATGTGTGGTAATGTTGTGTGGCTAATTTGTGTGGTTTTGTTGTGTTGAGTTGTGTGGTTGTGTTGTTGTATTGTGTTGTTCTGTTGTGTTGTTGTGTTGTGTGGTTTTGTTTTTTTGTGTTGTTGTGTTGTGTGGTTGTGTCATTTTATTGCGTGGATGTGTTGTGTTGTTGTGTCGTTTTTTGGGTTGTTGTGTTGTATGGATGTGAAGTTGTGTAGTGTTGTGTTTTGTGATTGTGTTGTTGTGTTGGGTGGATGTGTGGTCATGTTGTATGGTTAATTTGTGTGGTTTTGTTATGTTGAGTGGTGTGGTTGTGTTGTAGTTTTGTTTGTGTGGTTGTGGAGTGTGGTTGTGTTGTATTGCATCCTCATTTCCTTCATTGCATCCTGATTCCTTTGGAGTAAAATAACATGGAGTTAATGAAGAAACTTGTTATTTCGAATCGAGTCCAAATTCGGTCCAAATCGAATTGTTCATATATTTTAGTTGAATTCGGATTTGTCCGATTCGCTCTTCTCTTGTGTTGTGTGGTTCTGTTGCTGTGAGTTGTTTAGTTGTGTTGTGTGGTTGTGTATTTGTGCGGTTTTGTTGATTTGTGTTTTTGTTATGTGTGGTTGTGTCATTTTATTGTGTGGTTGTGTTGTGTGTTGTGTGGTTGTGTAGTTGTGTTGTGTGGTTGTGAGTTGGTGTTTCGTGGTTGTGTTGGCTGATGTGTGGTCATGTTGTGTGTTTAATTTGTGTGGTTTTGTTGTGTTGAGTTGTGTGGTTGTGCTTTTTTTGTAGTTTTGTTGTGTGGTTGTGTTGTTTAGTTCTGTTGTGTAGTTGTGCTGTGTTTTTGGTTGTGTAGTTGTGTTGTGTCGAGTCAAAATTCTGTCCAAAGCGAATTGTTCATATATTTTAGTTGAATTCGGATTTGTCCGATTCGCTCTTCTCTTGTGTTGTGTGGTTCTGTTGCTGTGAGTTGTTTAGTTGTGTTGTGTGGTTGTGTATTTGTGCGGTTTTGTTAATTTGTGTTTTTGTTATGTGTGGTTGTGTCATTTTATTGTGTGGTTGTGTTGTGTGTTGTGTGGTTGTGTAGTTGTGTTGTGTGGTTGTGAGTTGGTGTTTCGTGGTTGTGTTGGCTGATGTGTGGTCATGTTGTGTGTTTAATTTGTGTGGTTTTGTTGTGTTGAGTTGTGTGGTTGTGCTTTTTTTGTAGTTTTGTTGTGTGGTTGTGTTGTTTAGTTCTGTTGTGTAGTTGTGCTGTGTTTTTGGTTGTGTAGTTGTGTTGTGTGGTTTTGTTCTCTTGGGTTGTGTGGTTGTGTCGTTTTATTGTGTGGTTGTGTTGTTTGTGTTGTTTTTTGTATTGGTGTGTTGTGTGGTTGTGTAGTTTTATTGTGGGGTGTGTTATGTTGTGTGTTTTTGTTGTGTGATTGTGTTGTTTAGTTCAGTTGTGTAGTTGTGTTGTGTGGTTGTGTTGTGTAATTGCGTAGTGTTGTGTGTGGGTGTTTTGTGGTTGTGTTGTTGTGTTAGCTGGATGTATGTTCATGTTGTGTGGTTAATTTGTGTGGTTTTGCTGTGTTGTTGGGTTATGTGGTTGTTTTGTAGTTTTGTTGTGTGGTTGTGTTTTTTAGTTCTGATGTGTTGTGTTGTATGGTTGTGTATTTGTGTGGTTTTGTTGTTTTGTGTTTTTTGTGTTGTGTCGTTTCATTGTGTGGTTGTGTTGTGTAGTTGTGTTGTGTGGTTGTGAGTTGGTGTTTCGTGGTTGTGTTCTTGTGTTTGGTGGATGTGTGGTAATATTGTGTGGTTAATTTGTGTGGGTTTGTTGTGTTGAGTTGTGTGGTTGTGTTATGTTGTTTAGTTCTGTTGTGTTGTTGTGTTGTGTGGTTTGGTTTTTCTATGTTGTTGTGTTGTGTGGTTGTGTCTTTTTATTGCGTGTTGTTGTGTTGTTTTTTGTGTTGTTGTGTTTTTATGGATGTGAAGTTGGGTAGTGTTGTGTTTTGTGATTGTGTTGTTGTGTTGGGTAAATGTGTGGTCATGTTGTATGGTTAATTTGTGTGGTTTTGTTATGTTGCGTTGCGTTGTTGTGTTGTGTGGTCATGTAGTTGTGTTGTGTGGTTTTGTTGTTTTGTGCTGTTGTGTTGTGTGGTTGTGTCATTTTATTGTGTGGTTTTGTTGTGTTGTTGTGTCATTTTTTGTGTTGTTGTGTTGTGTGGTTGTGTCATTTTATTGTGTGGTTTTGTTGTGTTGTTGTGTCATTTTTTGTGTTTTTGTGTTGTGTGGTTGTGTCATCTTTTTGTGTGGTTGTGTTGTATGTTTGTGTTGTGAGTTGTGTGGTGTAGTTCTGTTGTGTAGTTGTGCTGTGTTGTTTTGTGTGTTGGTGTTTCGTGGTTGTGTTGGGTGGGTGTGTGGTGATGTTGTGTGGTTAATTTGTGTGGTTTTGTTTTGTTGTTGTGTTGGGTGCATGTGTTGTGTGGTCATGTTGCTTGGTTAATTTGTGTGGTTTTGTTGTGTTGAGTTTTGTAGTTGTGTTTTGTGGTTGTTTTGTAGTTTTGTTGTGTGGTTGTGCTGTGTGGTTGTGTTGTGGTGTGTGTGGTTGTCTTCTGTGTTTGTGTTGTGTTGCATACTGATTCCCCTCATCGCATCCTGATTCCTTTAGAGTAATAACAAAATGGAGTCATTATTTCGAATCGAGATGAAATTCGGATTCGGTCCAAATTGAATTGTTCACGAAATTCAGTACGAACTCGGATTTGGCCGATTTGCTCATCTTTAGTCTTGTGCGGTTCTGTTGTTGTCTGTGGTTGTGTTATGTGATAGTGTTGTGTAGGTGTGTTGTGTTGGGTGGTTTTGTTGTGTTGTTTGGTTGTGGTTGTGTGGTGTTCTTGTGTTGAGTGGTTATGTTGTGTTTGTGTTGTGTAGTTGTGAGGTTGTTATGTGGTTGTATTGTGTTGTGTGGTTGTGTTGTTTTGTGTGTTGTTGTAAGGTTGTGTTGTTTTGTGTGCTTTTGTTGTTATTTTGTGTAATTGTGTTGTTGCGTTGTGTGGTTTAGTTTTCAGTTGTGTTGTTGTGTTGTGTGGTTGTTATTGTGTGATTGTTTTGTATGGTTGTGTTGTGTGGTTGTTTTATTGTGGGGTTGTGTTGTTGTGTCGTTTTTTGTGTTGTTGCATTATTTTGTGTGTTTGTGTTGTGTGCTCTGTGGTTGTGTTGTTTAGTTCTGTTGTGTAGTTGTGTTGTGTGGTTTTGTTGTTTTTTGTTGTTGTGTTGTGTGGTTGTGTCGTTTTTTGTGTGATTGTGTTATGTTGTGTGGTTGTGGTGTGTGGTTGCATTGCATCCTTATTCCCTTCATCGCATCCTGATTCCTTTAGAGTAAGAACAAAATGGAGTTAATGAAGAAATGTATTATTTCGAATCGAGTCAAAATTCAAATTCGGTACAAATTGAATTGTTCCTATATTTTCACAAAATTCAGTACGAACTCGGATTCATCCAATTCGCTCATCGTTAGTGTTGTGCAGTTCTGTTCTTTTCTGTGGTTGTGTTATGTGGTAGTGTTGTGTGGGTGTGTTCTGTTGTGTTGTGTGGTTCTGTATTTGTGCAGTTTGGTTGTGTTGTGTGGTTGTGTGTGTTTTATTGTGTAGTTGTGTTGTATTGTGTTGTGTTGTTGCATTATTTTGTGTGTTTGGGTTGTGGGGTTGTGTTGTTTAGTTCTGTTGTGTAGTTGTTTTGTGTTGTTGTGTGGTTGTGAAGTTGTGTTCTGTTGTGTGGTTTTGTTGTTGTGTGTTGTGTGGTTGTGTCGTTTTTTGTGTGTTTGTGTTATGTTGTGTGTTGTAGTATTATTTTGTGTTTGTGTTGCGTGGTTGTGTTGTTTAGTTCTGTAGTTGTCTTGTCTTGTTGTGTGGTTGTGAAGTTGTGTTGTGTTATGTGGTTTTGTTTTGTGTGGTTGTGTGGTTTTTGGTGTGGTGGTGTTATGTTGTGTGTTGTGTGGTTGTGTAGTTCTTGTGGTTGTGTTGTTGTGTTGGGTGGATGTGTGGTCATGTTGTGTGGTTAATTTGTGTAGTTTTGTTGTGTTGAGTTGTGTGGTTGTGTTCTTTGGTTGTTTTGTAGTTTTGTTGTGTTATTGTGTTGTTTAGTTCTGCTGTGTATTTGTGTTGTGTTGTTGTGTGGTTTGGTTGTGTAGTTGTGTTGTGTGGTTTTGTTGTTTTGTGTTGTTGTGTTTTGTGGTTGTGTCATTTTATTGTGTGGTTTTGTTGTGTTGTTGTGTCATTTTTTTTGTGTTTTTGTGTTGTGTGGTTGTGTCATTTTTTGTGTGGTTGTGTTATGTTGTGTGTTTGTGTTGTGAGTTGTTAAGTTGTGTTGTGTAGTTCTGTTGTGTAATTGTGTTGTGTAGTTTTGTGTGTTGTTTTTTTCGTGGTTGTGTTGTTGTGTTGGGTGGGTGGTGCTGTTGTGTGGTTAATTTGTGTTGTTTTGTTTTGTTGTTGTGTCGGGTGGATGTGTTGTGCGGTCATTTTGTTTGGTTAATTTATGGGGTTTTGTTGTGTTGAGTTGTGTAGTTGTGTTATGTGATTGTTTTGTAGATTTGTTGTGTGATTGTGCTGTGTGGTTGTGTTGTGGTGTGTGTGGTTGTCTTCTGTGTTTGTGTTGTGTTGCATACTGATTCCCCTCATCGCATACTGATTCCTTTAGAGTAATAACAAAATGTAGTCATTATTTCGAATCGAGACGAAATTCGGATTAGGTCCAAATTGAATTGTGCACGAAATTCAGTATGAACTCGGATTTGTCCGATTCGCTCATCTTTAGTGTTGTGCGGTTCTGTTCTTGTCTGTGGTTGTTTTCTGTGGTAGTGTTGTGTAGGTGTGTTGTGTTGTGTGATTCTGTTGTTGTGTTGTATGGTTTTGTTGTGTTGTTGTGTTGTGTGGTTGTGGTTGTGCTTGTGTTTTGTGGTCACGTTGTCTTGTTTGGTTGTGGTTGTTTGGTGTTCTTGTGTTGATTGGTTATGTTGTGTTTGTGTTGTGTAGTTGTGTGGTTGTTATGTGGTTGTATTGTGTTGTGTGGTTGTGTTGTGTTGGTTTGTGTGTTGTTGTAAGGTTGTGTTGGTTTGTGGTTGTTATGTGTGCTTTTGTTGTTGTTTTGTGTAATTGTCTTGTTGCGTTGTGTGGTTTTGTTTTCTGTTGTGTTGTGTGGTTGTTGTTGTGTGGTAGTTTTGTATGGTTGTGTTGTGTGGTTGTTTGTGTTGTTGTGTCGTTTTTTGTGTTGTTGCATTATTTTGTATGTTTGTGCTGTGAGCTCTGTGGTTGTGTTGTTTAGTTCTGTCGTGTAGTTGTGTTGTGTGGTTGTGTTGTATGGTTTTGTTGTTTTGTGTTGTTGTGTTGTGTGGTTGTGTCATTTTTTGTGTGATTGTGTTATGTTGTGTGGTTGGGGTGTGTGATTGTATTGCATCCTTATTCCCTTCATTGCATCCTGATTCCTTTAGAGTAATAACAAAATGGAGTTAATGAAGAAATTTGTTATTTCGAATCGAGTCAAAATTCTGTCCAAAGCGAATTGTTCATATATTTTAGTTGAATTCGGATTTGTCCGATTCGCTCTTCTCTTGTGTTGTGTGGTTCTGTTGCTGTGTGTTGTTTAGTTGTGTTGCATGGTTGTGTTGTGTGGTTGTGTAGTTGTGAAGAGTTGTGTTGGTGTTTCGTGGTTGCGTTGTTGTGTTGGGTGGATTTGTGGTGATGTTGCGTGGTTAATTTGTGTGGTTTTGTTGTGTTGAGTTGTGTGGTTGTGTTTTGTGGTTGTTTTGTAGTTTTGTTGTGTGGTTGTGTTGTGTTGTTGGTTGTGTTGTTTTGTACTTGTGTTTTGTCTTTGTTGCGTGGTTGTGTTGTCGTTGTGTTGTGGTGTGTGGTTGTGTTCTGTGTTTGTGTTGTGTTGCATACTGATTCCCCTCATCACATCCTGATTCCTTTAGAGTAAAATGTGTTGGGTGGATGTGTGGG
Source organism: Hyla sarda (assembly GCF_029499605.1). Lineage (NCBI taxonomy): Eukaryota > Metazoa > Chordata > Amphibia > Anura > Hylidae > Hyla > Hyla sarda. Next base: position 148,303,636 of record NC_079194.1, read on the forward strand.
GATGTTGTTTGGTTAATCTGTGTGGTTTTGTTGTGTTGAGTTGTTTTGTGGTTTTGTGGTTGTTTTGTAGTTTTGTTGTGTGGTTGTGTTTTGGTGTGTGGTTGTCTTCTGCGTTTGTGTTGTGTTGCATACTGATTCCCCTCATCGCATCCTGATTCCTTTAGAGTAATAACAAACTGGAGTCATTATTTTGAATCAATACTAAATTCGGATTCGGTCCAAATGGAATTGTTCACCAAATTCAGTACGAACTCGTATTTGTCCGATTCGCTCATCTTTAGTGTTGTGCAGTTCTGTTATTCTCTGTAGTTGTGTTATGTGGTAGTGTTGTGTGGGTGTGTTGTGTAGTTCTGTTGTTGTGTTGTGTGGTTTTGTTGTGTGGTTGTGTTTTGTGGTTGTGTTGTGTGGTTGTTCAGTTGTGTAGTGTTGTGCGTTGGTGTTTCGCGGTTGTGTTGTGTTTGGTGGATGTGTGGTGATGTTGTGTGGTTAAGTTGTGTGGTTTTGTTGTATTGAGTTGTGTGGTTGTGTTTTGTGGTTGTTTTGTAGTTTTATTGTGTGGTTGTGGTGTGTAGTTGTGTTGTATTGCATTCTTATTACCTTCATCGCATCCTAATTCCTTTAGAGTAATAACAAAATGGAGTTGTGTTGTGTGGTTGTGTTTTGAATTGTTGTGTTGTGTGGTTGTCTTGTGTGGTTGTGTAGTTGTGTTGTGTGGTTGTGTTGTTTTGTGTTGTGGGGTTGTGTGGTTGTTTTGTGTGTTGGGTGGATGTGTTGTGTGATCTTGTTGTGTGGTTGTATGATTTTGTTATGTTGAGTTGTGTGGTTGTGTTTCGTGATTGTTTTGTAGTTTTGTTGTGTGGTTGTGTTGTGGGGCGTTGTTGTGTTCTGTGGTTGTATTGCTTTGCATCCTGGTTCCCTTCATTGCATCCTGATTCCTTTAGAGAATGAAGAAATTCATTATTTCGAATCGAGTCGAAATTCAAATTCGGTCCAAATCTAATTGTTCATATAATTCGGTAGGAATTCTGAGTCATCCTATTCACTCTTGTTTTGTATGGTTCTGTTACTTTATGTTGAGTGTTTGTGTTGTGTGGTTTTGTCGTGTTATGTGGTAGTGTTGTGTTGTGTGGTTTTGTGCTTGTGCTGTGTTGTTGTGTTTGTGTAGTTGTGTTTTGTTTTGTGGTTGTGTTGTGTTTTTTGTGTGTTTTTCTTGTGTTGAGTTGTGTTGTGCTGTCTAGTTGTGTTGAGTGATTGTTTTGTATGCTTGTGTTATGTGGTTTTGTTGTGTTGTTTTCTTGTGTTGTTGTGTTTGTGTTGAGAAGATGTGTTGTTGTGTTGTGTGGTTGTGTTGTTGTGTGGTTGTGTTTTGTGGTGTGTGGTTGTGCTTGTGTGGTTGTTTTGTAGTTTTGTTGTGTTGTGGTTGTGTTGTGTGTGTGTGTGGTTGTGTTGCTGTGTTGTTGTGTGATTTTGTTGTGTGTTTTTTGTGTTGTTGTGTGGTTTTGTCATTTTTTGTGAGGTTGTGTTATGTTGGGTTTTTGTGTTGTGTGTTGTGCAGTGTGTTGTGTAGTTCTGTTGTGTTATGTGGTCGTGGTTGTGTTGTGTAGTGTTGTGTGTTGGTGTTTCGTGGTTGTGTTGTTGCGTTGGGTGGATGTCTGGTCATGTTGTGTGGTTAATTTGTGTGGTTTTGTTGTGTTGAGTTGTGTGGTTGCGTTGTTGTGTTGTTTAGTTCTGTTGTGTAATTGTGTTGTGTTGTTTTGTTGTTTTGTGTTTTTGTGTTGTGTGGTTGTGTCTTTTATTGCGTGGTTGTGTTGTGTGGTTGTGTCGTTTTTTGTGTCGTTGTGTTGTGTGGTTGAATTGTGTAGTTATGTTGTGTGGTTGTGTGGTTGTGTATTGTTGTGTGTTGGTGTTGTGTTGGATTGTGTTGGGTGAATGTGTGGTCATGTTGTGTGGTTAATTTGTGTGGTTTTGTTGTGCTGAGTTGTGTGGTTGTGTTTTGTGTCTTTTTTTGTAGTTTTATTGTTTGGTTGTGTTGTTTAGTTGTGTTGTGTAGTTGTGTTGTGTTGTTGTTTGTGTGGTTGTGTAGTTGTGTTGTGTGGTTTTGTTGTGTGGTTTTGTTCTCTTGGGTTTTGTGGTTGTGTCGTTTTATTGTGTGGTTGTGTTGTTTGTGTTGTTTTTTGCATTGGTGTGTTGTGTAGTTTTTTGTGTGGTGTGTTATGTTGTGTGTTTGTGTTGTGTAGTTGTGTTTTGTGGTTGTGTTGTGTAGTTGTGTAGTGTTGTGTGTTGGTGTTTTGTGGTTATGTTGTTGTGTTGGGTGGATGTGTGGTCATGTTGTGTGGTTAATTTGTGTGGTTTTGTTGTGTTGGGTTATGTGGTTTTTTTGTAGTTTTTTTGTGTGGTTGTGTTGTTTAGTTCTGATGTGTTGTGTTGTGTGGTTGTTTTATTGTGTGATTGTGTTGTGTTGTGTCGTTTTTTGTGTTGTTGCATTATTTTGTATGTTTGTGTTGTGTGCTCTGTGGCTGTGTTGTTTAGTTCTGTTGTGTAGTTGTGTTGTGTGGTTGTGTTGCGTCGTTTTGTTGTTTTGTGTTGTGTTGTGTGGTTGTGTCGTTTTTTGTGTGATTGTGTTATCTTGTGTGATTGTGGTGTGTGTTTGTATTGCATCCTTATTCCCTTCATCGCATCCTGATTCCTTTAGAGTAATAACAAAATCGAGTTAATGAAGAAATTTATTATTTTGAATCGAGTCAAAATTCAAATTCAGTCAAAATCGAACTGTTCATATATTTTGGTACGAACTCAGATTTGTCCAATTCGCTCTTATATTGTGTTGCCTGGTTCTGTTGCTGTGTGTTGTGTGGAGGTGTAGTTGTGTAGTGTTGTGTGTTGGTGTTTCGTGGTTGTGTTGTTGTGTTGGGTGGATTTGTGGTGATGTTGTGTGGTTAATTTGTGTGGTTTTGTTGTGTTGAGTTGTGTGGTTGTGTTTTGTGGTAGTTTTGTAGTTTTATTGTGTGGTTGTGTTGTGGTGTGTGGTTGTCTTCTGCGTTTGTGTTGTGTTGCATACTGATTCCCCTCTTCGCATCCTGATTCCTTTGGAGTAATAACAAAATGGAGTCATTATTTCGAATCGAGACGAAATTCGGATTTGGTCCAAATTAAATTGTTCACGAAATTGAGAACGAACTCGGATTCATCCGATTCGCTAATCTTTAGTGTTGTGCACTTCTGTTCTTTTCTGTGGTTGTGTTATGTGGTAGTGTTGTGTGGGTGTGTTGTGTTGTGTGGTTCTGTTGTTGTGTGGTTGTGTTTGTGCTTGTGTTTTGTGGATATTTTGTGTTGTTGTGTTGTGGTTGTGTGGTGTTCTTGTGTTGAGTGGTTATGTTGTGTTTGTGTAGTTGTGTGGTTGTGTGTGTTTTATTGTGTGGTTGTGTTGTTTAGTTCTGTTGTGTTGTTGTGTTATTAGAGTAATAACAAAATGGAGTTAATGAAGAAATTTGTTATTTCGAATCGAGTCAAAATTCTGTCCAAAGCGAATTGTTCATATATTTTAGTTGAATTCGGATTTGTCAGATTTGCTCTTCTCTTGTGTTGTGTGGTTCTGTTGCTGTGTGTTGTTTAGTTGTGTTGTGTGGTTGTGTTGTGTGGGTGTGTAGTTGTGAAGAGTTGTTTTGGTGTTTCATGGTTGTGTTGTTGTGTTGGGTGGATTTGTGGTGATGTTGTGTGGTTAATTTGTGTGGTTTTGTTGTGTTGAGTTGTGTGGTTGTGTTTTGTGGTAGTTTTGTAGTTTTGTTGTGTGGTTGTGTTGTTTAGTTCTGTTGTGTAGTTGTGTTGTGTTGTTGGTTGTGTTGTTTTGTACTTGTGTTTTGTCTTTGCTGCGTGGTTGTGTTGTCGTTGTGTTGTGGTGTGTGGTTGTGTTCTTTGTTTGTGTTATGTGGTTTTGTTGTGTTGGGTTATGTGGTTGTTTTGTAGTTTTGTTGTGTGGTAGTGTTGTTTAGTTCTGATGTGTTGTGTTGTGTGATTGTGTATTTGTGTGGTTTTGTTGATTTGTGTTTTTGTGTTGTGTGGTTGTGCCATGTTATTGTGTGGTTGTGTTGTGTAGTTGTGTTGTGTGGTTGTGAGTTGTTGTTTCGTGGTTGTGTTAGGTGATGTGTGGTCATGTTGTGTGTTTAATTTGTGTGGTTTTGTTGTGTTGAGTTGTGTGGTTGTGTTTTTTGTAGTTTTGTTGTGTGGTTGTGTTGTTTAATTCTGTTGTTTAGTTGTGCTGTGTTGTTGGTTGTGTAGTTGTGTGGTTTGTTGTGTGGTTTTGTTGTTTGTGTTGTTTTTTGTATTGGTGTGTTGTGTGGTTGTGTAGTTTTTTTGTGTGGTGTGTTATGTTGTGTGTTTGGGTTGTGTTGTGTAGTTCAGTTGTGTAGTTGTGTTGTGTGGTTGTGTTGTGTAGTTGCGTAGTGTTGTGTGATGGTGTTTTGTGGTTGTGTTGTTGTGTTTGCTGGATGTGTGGTCATGTTGTGTGGTTAATTTGTGTGGTTTTGTTGTGTTGGGTTATGTGGTTGTTTTGAAGTTTTGTTGTGTGGTTGTATTGTTTAGTTCTGATGTGTTGTGTTGTATGGTTGTGTATTTGTGTGGTTTTGTTGTTTTGTGTTTTTATGTTGTGTCGTTTTATTGTGTGGTTGTGTTGTGTGTTGTGTTGTGTAGTTGTGCTGTGTGGTTGTGAGTTGGTGTTTCGTGGTTGTGTTGTTGTGTTGGGTGGATGTGTGGTAATGTTGTGTGGTTAATTTGTGTGGTTTTGTTGTGTTGAGTTGTGTGGTTGTGTCGTTGTGTTGTTTAGTTCTGTTGTGTAATTGTGTTGTGTTGTGTGGTTTTGTTTTTTTGTGTTGTTGTGTTGTGTGGTTGTGTTGTTTTATTGCATGGTTGTGTTGTGTTGTTGTGTCGTTTTTTTGTGTTGTATGAATGTGAAGTTGTGCAGTGCTGTGTTTTGCGATTGTGTTGTTGTGTTGGGTGGTTGTGTGGTCATGTTGTATGGTTAATTTGTGTGGTTTTGTTATGTTGAGTGGTGTGGTTGTGTTTTGTGGTTGTGTTGTAGTTTTGTTTGTGTGGTTGTGGTGTGTGGTTGTGTCGTATTGCATCCTTATTCCCTTCATTGCATCCTGATTCCTTTGGAGTAAAACAAAATGGAGTTAATGAAGAAATTTGTGATTTCGAATCGAGTCAAAATTCGGTCTAAATCGATTTGTTCATTTATTTTAGATGAATTCGGATTTGGCCGATTCGCTCTTCTCTTGTGTTGTGTGGTTCTGTTGCTGTGTGTTGTTTAGTTGTATTGTGTGGTTGTGTTGTGTGGTTGTGTAATTGTGAAGAGTTGTGTTGGTGTCTCGTGGTTGTGTTGGGTGGATTTGTGGTGATGTTGTGTGGTTAATTTGTGTGGTTTTGTTGTGTTGAGTTGTGTGGTTGTGTTTTGTGGTTGTTTTGTAGTTTTGTTGTGTGGTTCTGTTGCTGTGTGTTGTTTTTTGTATTGTGTGGTTGTGTTGTGTGGTTGTGTAGTTGTGAAGAGTTGTGTTGGTGTTTCGTGGTTATGTTGGGTGGATTTATGGTGATGTTATGTGGTTAATTTGTGTATTTTTGTTGTGCTGAGTTGTGTGGTTGTGTTTTGTGGTTGTTTTGTAGTTTTGTTGTGTGGTTGTGTTGTTTAGTTCTGTTGTGTAGTTGTGTTGTGTTGTTGGTTGTGTTTTTCTGTACTTGTGTTTTGTCTTTGCTGCGTGGTTGTGTTGTCGTTGTGTTGTGGTGTGTGGTTGTGTTCTGTGTTTGTGTTGTGTTGCATACTGATTCCCCTCATCACATCCTGATTCTTTTAGAGTAAAATGGAGTCATTATTTTGAATCAATAATAAATTCGGATTCGGTCCAAATGGACTTGTTCTCGAAATTTAGTTCGAACTCGGATTTGTCCGATTCGCTCATCTTTAGTGTTGTGCAGTTCTGTTCTTTTCTGTAGTTGTGTTATGTGGTAGTGTTGTGTGGGTGTGTTGTGTTGTTCTGTTGTTGTGTTGTGTGGGTTTGTTGTGTGGTTGTGTTTTGTGGTTGTGTTGTGTGGTTGTGCAGTTGTGTAGTGTTGTGCGTTGGTGTTTCGTGGTTGTGTTGTGTTTGGTGGATGTGTGGTGATGTTGTGTGGTTAAGTTGTGTGGTTTTGTTGTATTGAGTTGTGTGGTTCTGTTTTGTGGTTGTTTGTAGTTTTATTGTGTGGTTGTGGTGTGTGGTTGTGTTGTATTGCATTCTTATTACCTTCATCGCATCCTAATTCCTTTAGAGTAATAACAAAATGGAGTTGTGTTGTGTGGTTGTGTTTTGAATAGTTGTGTAGTGTGGTTGTCTTGTGTGGTTGTGTAGTTGTGTTGTGTTGTGTGGTTGTGTTGTTTTGTGTTGTGTTGTGGGGTTGTGTGGTTGTTTTGTGTGTTGGGTGGATGTGTTGTGTGATCATGTTGTGTGGTTGTATGATTTTGTTGTGTTGAGTTGTGTGGTTGTGTTTCGTGATTGTTTTGTAGTTTTGTTGTGTGATTGTGTTGTTGTGTGTTGTTGTGTTCTGTGGTTATGTTGTTTTACATCCTGGTTCCCTTCATTGCATCCTGATTCCTTTAGAGAATGAAGAAATTCATTATTTCGAATCAAGTCGAAATTCGAATTCGGTCCAAATCTAGTTGTTCATATAATTCAGTAGGAATTCTGTGTCGTCCTATTCGCTCTTGTTTTGTATGGTTCTGTTACTTTATGTTGAGTGTTTGTGTTGTGTGGTTTTGTCGTGTTATGTGGTAGTGTTGTGTTGTTGTGTTGTGTGGTTTTGTGGTTGTGCTGTGTTGTTGTGTTTGTGTAGTTGTGTTGTGTTCTGTGGTTGTGTTGTGTTTATTGTGTGGTTTTCTTGTGTTGAGTTGTGTTGTGCTGTCTGGTTGTGTTGAGTGATTGTTTTGTATGCTTGTGTATGTGGTTTTGTTGTGTTGTTGTCTTGTGTTGTTGTGTTTGTGTTGAGAAGTTGTGTTGTTGTGTTGTGTGGTTGTGTTGTTGTGTGGTTGTGTTTTGTGGTGCTGTGGTGTGTGGTTGCGCTTGTGTGGTTGTTTTGTAGTTTTGTTGTGTGGTTGTGTTGTGGTGTGTGTGTGTGTGTGTGTGTGTGTGTGTGTGTGGTTGTGTTGTGTGATTTTGTTGTGTGTTTTTTCATGTTGTTGTGTTGTGTGGTTTTGTCATTTTTTGTGAGGTTGTGTTATGTTGGGTTTTTGAGTTGTGTGTTGTGCAGTGTGTTGTGTAGTTCTGTTGTGTTGTGTGGTCGTGGTTGTGTTGGGTGGATGTGTGGTCATGTTGTGTGGTTAATTTGTGTGGTTTTGGTGTGTTGAGTTATGTGGTTGCACTATTGTGTTGTTTAGTTCTGTTGTGTAATTGTGTTGTGTTGTTTTGTTGTGTATTTGTGTTGTGTGGTTGTGTCGTTTTGTTGTCATTGTATTGTGTAGTTCTGTTGTGTTGTGTGGTTGTGTAGTGTTGTGTGTTGGTGTTGTGTTGGATTGTGTTGGGTGGATGTGTGGTCATGTTGTGTGGTTAATTTGTGTGGTTTTGTTGTGTTGAGTTGTGTGGTTGAGTTTTGTGTCTTTTTTTGTAGTTTTGTTGTGTGGTTGTGTTGTTTAGTTCTGTTGTATAGTTGTGTTGTGTTGTTGATTGTGTGGTTGTGTAGTTGTGTTGTGTGGTTTTGTTGTGTAGTTTTGTTCTCTTGGGTTGTGAGGTTTTATTGTGTGGTTGTGTTGTTTGTGTTGTTTTTTTTATTGGGGTGTTGTGTGGTTGTGTAGTTTTTTGTGTGGTGTGTTATGTTGTGTGTTTGTGTTGTGTAGTTCAGTTGTGTAGTTGTGTTGTGTGGTTGTGTTGTGTAGTGTTGCGTAGTGTTGTGTGTTGGTGCTTTGTGGTTATGTTGTTGTGTTGGGTGCATGTGTGGTCATGTTGTGTGGCTAATTTGTGTGGTTTAATTGTGTTGGGTTATGTGGTTGTTTTGTAGTTTTGTTGTGTTGATTAGTTCTGATGTGTTGTGTTGTGTGGTTGTGTATTTGTGTGGTTTTGTTGTTTTGTGTTATTGTGTTGTGTGTTTGTGTCATTTTATTGTGTGGTTGCGTTGTGTGGTTGTGTTGTGTAGTTGTGTTGTGTGGTTGTGTTGTGTAGTTGCGTAGTGTTGTGTGGTTGTGAGTTGGTGTTTCGTGGTTGTGTTGGGTGGATGTGTGGTCATGTTGTGTGTTTAATTTGTGTGGTTTTGTTGTCTTGAGTTGTGTGGTTGTGTTTTGTGTTTTTTTTGTAGTTTTGTTGTGTGGTTGTGTTGTTTAGTTCTGTTGTGTAGTTGTGCTGTGTTGTTGGTTGTGTAGTTGTGTTGTGTGGTCTTGGGTTGTGTGGTTGTGTTGTTTTATTGTGTGGTTGTGTTGTTTGTGTTGTTTTTTGTATTGGTGCGTTGTGTGGTTGTGTAGTTTTTTGTGTGGTGTGTTATGTTGTGTGTTTGGGTTGTGTTGTGTAGTTCAGTTGTGTAGTTGTGTTGTGTGGTTGTGTTGTGTAGTTGCGTAGTGGTGTGTGATGGTGTTTTGTGGTTGTGTTGTTGTGTTGGCTGGATGTGTGGTCATGTTGTGTGATTAATTTGTGTGATTTTGTTGTGTTGGGTTATGTGGTTGTTTTGTAGTGTGGTTGTGTTGTTTAGTTCTGATGTGTTGTGTTGTATGGTTGTGTATTTGTGTGGTTTTGTTGTTTTGTGTTTTTGTGTTGTGTCATTTTATTGTGTGGTTGTGTTGTGTGTTGTGTTGTGTTGTGTGGTTGTGAGTTGTTGTTTCGTGGTTGTGTTGTTGTGTTGGGTGGATGTGTGGTAATGTTGTGTGGTTGTTGTGTAATTTGTGTGGTTTTGTTGTGTTGAGTGGTGTGGTTGTGTTTTGTGGTTGTGTTGTAGTTTTGTTTGTGTGGTTGTGGTGTGTGGTTGTGTCATATTGCATCCTTATTCCTTTCATTGCATTCTGATTTCTTTGGAATGTGTTGTTGTGTTGTTTAGTTCTGTTGTGTAATTGTGTTGTGTTGTTGTGTTGTGTGTTTTTTTTGTGTTGTTGTGTTGTGTGGTTGTGTCATTTTATTGTGTGGTTGTGTTGTGTTGTTGTGTCGTTTTTTGTGTTCTTGTGTTGTATGGATGTGAAGTTGTGTAGTGTTGTGTTTTGTAATTGTGTTGTTGTGTTGGGTGGATGTGTGGTTATGTTGTATGGTTAATTTGTGTGTTTTTGTTATGTTGAGTGGTTGTGTTGTAGTTTTGTTTGTGTGGTTGTGGTGTGTGGTTGTGTCGTCTTGCATCCTTATCCCCTTCATTGCACCCACCATTCGTTGTGTGGGTGTGTTGTGTTGTGTGGTTCTGTTGTTGTGTGGTTGTGCTTGTGTTTTGTGGTTATTTTGTGTTGTGTTGTGGTTGTGTGGTGTTCTTGTGTTGAGTGGTTATGTTGTTTTTGTTGTTGTGTGGTTGTGTGTGTTTTATTGTGTGGTTGTGTTGTTTAGTTCTGTTGTGTAGTTGTCTTGTGTTGTTGTGTGGTTGGGAAGTTGTGTGGTTTTGTTGTTTTGTGTTGTGTGGTTGTGTCGGTTTTTGTATGGTTGTGTTGTGTGGTTGTGTAGTTCTGTTGTTGTGTGGTTGTGTAGTTGTGTAGTGTTGTGTGTTGGTGTTTTGTGGTTGTGTTGTTGTGGGTGGATGTGTGGTCATGTTGTGTGGTTAAATTGTGTGGCTTTGTTGTGTTGAGTTGTGTGTGTGTGTTTAGTGGTTGTTTTGTAATTTTGTTGTGTTGTTGTGTTGTTTAGTTCTGTCGTGTAGTTGTGTTGTGTGGTTGTGTGGTTTTGTTGTTTTGTGTTGTTGTGGTGAGTGGTTGTGTAATTTTATTGTATGGTTTTGTTGTGTTGTTGTGTCGTTTTTTGTGTGGTTGTGTAATTTTTGTGTGGTTGTGCTGTGTTGTGTGTTTGTGTTGTGAGTTGTGTGGTTGTGGGGTGTAGTTCTGTTGTGTTGTGTAGTTTTGTGTGTTGGTGTTTCGTGGTTGTGTTGTTGTGTTGGGCAGATGTGTGGTGATGTTGTGTGGTTAATTTGTGTGATTTTGATTTGTTGTTGTGTTGGGTGGATGTGTTGTGTTGGTGTTTCGTGGTTGTGTTGTTGTGTTTGGTGGATGTGTGGTGATGTTGTTTGGTTAAGTTGTGTGGTTTTGTTGTGTTGAGTTGTGTATTGTGGTTGTTTTGTAGTTTTGTTGTGTGGTTGTGCTGTGTGATTGTGTTGTGGTGTGTGTGGTTGTCTTCTGCGTTTGTGTTGTGTTGCATACTGATTCCCCTCATCACATCCTGATTCCTTTAGAGTAATAAAAAAAATTGAGTCATTATTTCGAATCGAGAGGAAATTCGGATTCGGTCCAAATTGAATTGTTCGCAAAATTCAGTACGAACTCGGATGTGTCTGATTCGCTCATATTTAGTGTTGTGCGGTTCTGTTCTTGTCTGTGGTTGTGTTATGTGGTAGTGTTGTGTATGTGTGTTGTGTTGTGTGGTTCTGTTGTTGTGTTGTGTGATGCTGTTGTGTTGTGTGGTTGTGCTTGTGTTTTGTGGTCATGTTGTCATGTTTGGTTGTGGTTGTGTGGTGTTGAGTGGTTATTTTGTGTTTGTGTTGTGTAGTTGTGTGGTTCTTATGGGGTTGTATTGTGTTGTGTGGTTGTGTTGTGTTGGATTTGTGTGTTGTTGTAAGGTTGTGTTGTTTTGTGGTTGTTTTTTGTGGTTTTGTTGTTGTTTTGTGTAATTTTGCTGTTGTGTTATGTGGTTTTGCTTTCAGTTGTGTTGTTGTGTTGTGTGGTTGTTGTTGTTGTGTGGTTGTTTTGTATGGTTGTGTTGTGTGGTTGTTTTATTGTGTGGTTGTGTTGTTGTGTCGTTTTTTTGTGTTGTTGCATTATTTTGTGTGTTTGTGTTGTGTGCTCTGTGGTTGTGTTGTTTAGTTCTGTTGTGTAGTTGTTTTGCGTGGTTGTGTTGTCTGGTTTTGCTGTTTTGTTGTGTTGTGTGGCTGTGTTGTTTTTTTGTGTGATTGTGTTATGTTGTGTGGTTGTGGTGTGTTGTTGTATTGCATCCTCATTCCCTTCATCGCATCCTGATTCCTTTAGAGTAATAACAAAATGGAGTTAATGAAGAAATTTGTTATTTCGAATCGAGTCAAAATTCAAATTCGGTCCAAATTGAATTGTTCATATATTTTCACGAAATTCAGTACAAACTCGGATTCATCCGATTCGCTCATCTTTAGTGTTGTGCAGTTCTGTTCTTTTCTGTGGTTGTGTTATGTGGTAGTGTTGTGTGGGTGTGTTGTTTTGTTGTGTTGTGTGGTTCTGTAGTTGTGTGGTTGTGGTTGTGCTTGTGTAGTTGTGTGGTTGTGTGTGTGTTTTATTGTGTGGTTGTGTTGTGTTGTTGTGTTGTTATTTGTGTTGTTGCATTATTTTGTGTGTTTGTGTTGTGTGATTGTGTTGTTTAGTTCTGTTGTGTAGTTGATTTGTGTTGTTGTGTGGTTGTGAAGTTGTGTTGTGTGGTTGTGTGGTTGTGTCGTTTTTTGTGTGGCTGTGCTATGTTGTGTGTTGTGTGTTGTATCATTATTTTGCGTGTTTGTGTTGCATGGTTGTGTTGTTTACTTCTGTTGTGTAGTTGTTGTGTGGTAGTGAAGTTGTGTTGTGTGGTTTTGTTGTTTTGTGTTGTGTGGTTGTGTTATGTTGTGTGTTGTGTGGTTGTGTAGTTCTGTTGTGTGTTGGTGTTTCGTGGTTGTGTTGTTGTGTTGGGTCATGTTGTGTGGTTAATTTGTGTGGTTTTGTTGTGTTGAGTTGTGTGGATGTGTTTTTTGATTGTTTTGTAGTTTTGTTGTGTGGTTGTGTTGTTTAGTTCTGTTTTGTATTTTTTTGTGTTGTTGTGTGGTCGTGTAGTTGTGTTGTGTGGTTTTGTTGTTTTGTGTTGTTGTGTTGTGTGGTTGTGTCATTTTATTGTGTGGTTTTGTTGTGTTGTTGTGTCATTTTTTGTGTTGTGTGGCTGTGTCATCTTTTTTTGCGTGGTTGTGTTGTGTGTTTGTGTTGTGAGTTGTGTGGTTGTGTGGTGTAGTTCTGTTGTGTAGTTGTGTTGTGTAGTTTTGTGTGTTGGTGTTTCGTGGTTGTGTTGGGTGGGTGTGTGGTGATGTTGTGTGGTTAATTTGTGTGGTTTTGTTTTGTTGTTGTGTTGGGTGGATGTGTTGTGTGGTCATGTTGTTTGGTTAATTTGTGTGGTTTTGTTGTGTTGAGTTGTGTAGTTGTGTGTGTTTTATTGTGTAGTTGTGTTGTATTGTGTTGTTGCATTATTTTGTGTGTTTGGTTTGTGTGGTTGTGTTGTTTAGTTCTGTTGTGTTGTTGTGTGGTTGTGAAGTTGTGTTGTGTGGTTTTGTTGTTTTGTGTTGTGTGGTTTTTGGTGTCGTGGTGTTATATTGTGTGTTGTGTGGTTGGGTAGTTCTCCTGGTTGTGTTGTTGTGTTGGGTGGATGTGTGGTCATGTTGTGTGGTTAATTTGTGTAGTTTTGTTGTGTTGAGTTGTGTGGTTGTGTTCTGTGGTTGTTTTGTAGTTTTGTTGTGTGGTTGTGTTGTTTAGTTCTGTTGTGTATTTGTGTTGTTGTGTTGTGTGGTTGTGTAGTTGTGTGATTTTGTTGTTTTGTGTTGTTGTGTTTTGTGGTTGTGTCATTTTATTGTGTGGTTTTGTTGTGTTGTTCTGTCTTTCTTTGTGTTTTTGTGTTGTGGTGTGTTGTTGTGTTGCATTGTGGTTGTATTGTTTTGCATCCTGGTTCCCTTCTTCGCATCCTAATTCCTTTAAAGTAATAACAAAATGGAGTTGTGTTGTGTGGTTGTGTTTTGAATTGTTGTATTGTGTTGTGTGGTTGTCTTGTGTGGTTGTGTAGTTGTGTTGTGTGGTTGTGTTGTTTTGTGGGGATGTGTGGTTATTTTGTGTGTTGGCTGTTGGGTGATCATGTTGTGTGGTTGTATGATTTTGTTGTGTTGAGTTGTGTGGTTGTGTTTCGTGGTTGTTTTGTAGTTTTGTTGTGTGGTTGTGTTGTGGTGTGTTGTGTTCTGTGGTTGTATTGTTTTGCATCCTGGTTCCCTTCATCGCATCCTGATTCCTTTAGAGAATGGAGTTAATGAAGAAATTCATTATTTCAATTTCGAGTCGAAATTCGAATTCGGTCCAAATCTAGTTGTTCATATAATTCGGTAGGAATTCTGAGTCGTCCTATTCGCTCTTGATTTGTATGGTTCTGTTACTTTATGTTGAGTGTTTGTGTTGTGTGGTGTTGTCGTGTTATGTGGTAGTGTTGTGTGGTTGTGTTGTTGTGTTGTGTGGTTTTGTGGTTGTGTTGTGTTGTTGTGTTTGTGTAGTTGTGTTCTGTGGTTGTGTTGTGTTTTTTGTGTGGTTTTCTTGTGTTGAGTTGTGTTGTCCTGTCTAGTTGTGTTGAGTGGTTGTTTTGTATGCTTGTGTTATGTTGTTTTGTTGTGTGGTTGTCTTGTGTTGCTGTGTTTGTGTTGTGAAGTTGTGTGGTTGTGTGGTTGTATAGTTGTATTGTTTTGTGTGGTTGTGTTGTTTTGTGTTGTGTTGTGGGGTTGTGTGGTTGTTTTGTGTGTTGGGTGGATGTGTTGTGTGATTATATTGTGTGGTTGCATGATTTTGTTGTGTTGAGTTTTGTGGTTGTGTTTTGTGGTTGTTTTGTAGTTTTGTTGTGTGGTTGTGTTGTGGTGTGTTGTTGTGTTGCATTGTGGTTGTATTGTTTTGCATCCTGGTTCCCTTCATCGCATCCTGATTCCATTAGAGAATGGAGTTAATGAAGAAATTCATTATTTCGAATCGAGTCGATATTCGAATTCGGTCCAAATCTAGTTGTTCATATAATGCGCTAGGAATTTTGAGTCGTCCTATTCACTCCTGTTTTGTATGGTTTTGTTACTTTATGTTGAGTGTTTGTATTGTGGGGTTTTGTCGTTTTATGTGGTAGTGTTGTGTAGTTGTGTTGTGTGGTTGTGTTGTTGTGTTGTGTGGTTTTGTGGTTGTGTTGTGTTGTTGTGTTTGTGTAGTTGTGTTGTGTTCCGTGGTTGTGTTGTGTTTTTTGTGTGGTTTTCTTGTGCTGAGTTGTGTTGTGCTGTCTAGTTGTGTTCAGTGGTTGTTTTGTATGCTTGTGTTCCATTTATTGTGTGGTTGTCTTGTGTTGTTGTGTTTGTGTTGTGAAGTTGTGTTGTTGTGTGGTTGTGTTGTTGTGTGGTTGTGTTTTGTGGTCTTGTGTGGTTGTGTTTTGTGGTGTGTGGTTGTGCTTGTGTGGTTGTTTTGTAGTTTTGTTGTGTGGTTGTGTTGTGGTTGTGTTGTGGTGTGTGTGTGTGGTTGTGTTGTTGTGTGATTTTGTTGTGTGTTTTTGTGTTGTGTGGTTGTGTCATTTTTTGTGTGGTTGTGTTATGTTGGGTGTTTGTGTTGTGTGTTGTGCAGTGTGTTGTGTAGTTCTGTTGTGTTGTGTGGTTGTGTTGTGTAATGTTGTGTGTTGGTGTTTCGTGGTTGTGTTGTTGCGTTGGGTGGATGTGTGATCATGTTGTGTGGTTAATTTGTGTGGTTTTGTTGTGTTGTGTTGTGGTTGTGTTGTTATGTTGTTTAGTTCAGTTGTGTAATTGTGTTGTTGTGTTGTGTGGTTTTGTTGTTTTGTGTTTTTATGTTGTGTGGTTGTGTCTTTTATTGCGTGGTTGTGTTGTGTTGTGTCGTTTTTTGTGTGGTTGTGTTGTGGGGTTTTATTGTGTAGTTGATTAAATGAGCAATTCGCAGTTTCACTGTACCGGCCGCTGTGTGGTTGTGTTTTTTGGTTGTGTAGTGTTGTGTGTTTGTGTTTCATGAATGTGTTGGGTGGATGTGTTGGGTAAATTTGTGTGGTTTTGTTGTGTTGAGTTGTGTGGTTGTGTTTTGTGTTTTTTTTGTAGTTTTGTTGTGTGGTTGTGTTGTTTAGTTCTCTTGTGCAGTTGTGTTGTGTTTTTGGTTGTGTAGTTGTGTGGTTTTGTTCTCTTGGGTTGTGAGGTTGTGTCGTTTTATTGTGTGGTTGTGTTGTTTTTTGTATTGGTGTGTTGTGTGGTTGTGTAGTTTTTTGTGTGGGGTGTTATGTTGTGTGTTTGTGTTGTGTGGTTGTGTTGTGTAGTTCAGTTGTGTAGTTGTGTTGTGTGGTTGTGTTGTGTAGTTGCGTAGTGTTGTGTGTTGGTGTTTTGTGGTTGTGTTGTAGTGTTGGACGGATGCGTGGTCATGTTGTTTGGTTAATTTGTGTGGTTTTCTTGTGTTGAGTTTTGTGGTTGTTTTGTAGTTTTGTTGTGTGGTTGTGTTGTTTAGTTCTGATGTGTTGTGTGGTTGTGTATTTGTGTGGTTTTGTTGTTTTGTGTTTTTGTGTTGTGTGGTTGTGTCGTTTTATTGTGTGGTTGTGTTGTGTGGTTGTGAGTTGATGTTTCGTGGTTGTGTTGTTGTGTTGGCTGGATGTGTAATAATGTTGTGTGGTTAATTTGTGTGGTTTTGCTGTGTTGAGTTGTGTGGTTTTGTCATTGTGTTGTTTAGTTCTATTGCGTGGTTGTGTTGTTGTGTAGTTTTTTTGGTGTTGTGTCGTACGGATGTGTAGTTGTGTAGTGTTGTGTTTTGTGGTTGTGTTGTTGTGTTGGGTGGATGTGTGGTCATGTTGTATGGTTAATTTGTGTGGTTTTGTTATGTTGAGTGGTGTGGTTGTGTTTTGTGCTTGTGTTGTAGTTTTGTTTTAGTGGTTGTGGTGTGTGGTTGTATCGTATTGCATCCTTATTCCCTTCATTGCATCCTGATTCCTTTGGAGTTATAACAAAACGGAGTTAATGAAGAAATTTGTTATTTCGAATCGAGTCAAAATTCGGTCCAAATCGAATTGTTCATATATTTTAGTTGAATTCGGATTTGTCCGATTCGCTCTTGTGTTGTGTGGTTCTGTTGCTGTGTGTTGTATAGTTGTGTTGTGTGGTTGTGTCGTGTGGTTGTGTAGATGTGAAGAGTTGTGTTGGTGTTTCGTGGTTGTGTTGTTGTGTTGGGTGGATTTGTGGTGATGTTGTGTGGTTAATTTGTGTGGTTTTGTTGTGTTGAGTTGTGTGGTTGTGTTTTGTGGTTGTGTTGTAGTTTTGTTGTGTGGTTCTGTTGTTTAGTTCTGTTGTTAGTTGTGTTGTGTTGTTGGTTGTGTTGTTTTGTACTTGTGTTTTGTCTTTGTTGCGTGTTTGTGTTGTCGTTGTGTTCTGTGTTTGTGTTGTGTTGCATACTGATTCCCCTCATCACATCCTGGAGTAAAATGGAGTCATTATTTTGAATCAATACTAAATTTGGATTCGGTCGAAATGGAATTGTTCACGAAATTCAGTACGAACTCGGATTTGTCCGATTCGCTCATCTTTAGTGTTGTGCAGTTCTGTTCTTTTCTGTAGGTGTGTTATGTGGTAGTGTTGCGTGGGTGTGTTGTGTTGTGTGGTTTTGTTGTTGTGTTGTGTGGTATTTTTGTGTGGTTGTGTTTTGTGGTTGTGTTGTGTGCTTGTGCAGTTGTGTATTGTTGTGCGTTGGTGTTTCGTGGTTGTGTTATGTTTGGTGGATGTGTGGTGATGTTGTGTGGTTTTGTTGTTTTGAGTTGTGTGGTTGTGGTGTGGTTGTGTTGTATTGCATTCTTATTACCTTCATTGCATCCTAATTCCTTTAGAGTAATAACAAAATGGAGTTGTGTTGTGTGGTTGTGTTTTGAATTGTTGTGTTGTGTGATTGTCTTGTGTGGTTGTGTAGTTGTGTTGTTTGGTTGTGTTGTGTTGTGGGGTTGTGTGGTTGTTTTGTGTGTTGGGTGGATGTGTTGTGTGATCATGTTGAGTGGTTGTATAATTTTGTTGTGTTGTGTTGTGTGGTGGTGTGTTGTTGTGTTCTGTGGTTGTATTGTTTTGCATCCTGGTTCCCTTCCTTGCATCCTGATTCCTTTAGAGAATGGAGTTAATAGAGAAATTCATTATTTCGAATCGAGTCGAAATTCGAATTCGGTCCAAATCTAGTTGTTCATATAATTCGGTAGGAATTCTGAGTCGTCATATTCGCTCTTGTTTTGTATGGTTCTGTTACTTTATGTTGAGTGTTTGTGTTGTGTGGTTTTGTCATGTTATGTGGTTGTGTTGTGTGGTTGTGTTGTTGTGTTGTGTGGTTTTGTGGCTGTGTTGTTGTGTTTGTGTAGTTGTGTTGTGTTCTGTGGTTGTGTTGTGTTTTTTGTGTGGTTTTCTTGTGTTGAGTTGTGTTGTGCTGTCTAGTTGTGTTGAGTGGTTGTGAGTTGATGTTTCGTGGTTGTGTTGTTGTGTTGGCTGGATGTGTAATAATGTTGTGTGGTTAATTTGTGTGGTTTTGTTGTGTTGAGTTGTGTGGTTTTGTCATTGTGTTGTTTAGTTCTATTGCGTGGTTGTGTTGTTGTGTCGTTTTTTTGCTGTTGTGTCGTACGGATGTGTAGTTGTGTAGTGTTGGGTTTTGTGGTTGTGTTGTTGTGTTGGGTGGATATGTGGTCATGTTGTATGGTTAATTTGTGTGGTTTTGTTATGTTGAGTGGTGCGGTTGTGTTTTGTGCTTGTGTTGTAGTTTTGCTTTAGTGGTTGTGGTGTGTGGTTGTGTCGTATTGCATCCTTATTCCCTTCATTGCATCCTGATTCCTTTGGAGTTATAACAAAATGGAGTTAATGAAGAAATTTGTTATTTCGAATCGAGTCAAAATTCGGTCCAAATCGAATTGTTCATATATTTTAGTTGAATTCGGATTTGTCCGATTCGCTCTTGTGTTGTGTGGTTCTGTTGCTGTGTGTTGTATAGTTGTGTTGTGTGGTTGTGTCGTGTGGTTGTGTAGATGTGAAGAGTTGTGTTGGTGTTTCGTGGTTGTGTTGTTGTGTTGGGTGGATTTGTGGTGATGTTGTGTGGTTAATTTGTGTGGTTTTGTAGTGTTGAGTTGTGTGGTTGTGTTTTGTGGTTGTGTTGTAGTTTTGTTGGGTGGTTCTGTTGTTTAGTTCTGTTGTTAGTTGTGTTGTTGGTTGTGTTGTTTTGTACTTGTGTTTTGTCTTTGTTGCGTGTTTGTGTTGTCGTTGTGTTCTGTGTTTGTGTTGTGTTGCATACTGATTCCCCTCATCACATCCTGGAGTAAAATGGAGTCATTATTTTGAATCAATACTAAATTTGGATTCGGTCGAAATGGAATTGTTCACGAAATTCAGTACGAACTCGGATTTGTCCGATTCGCTCAACTTTAGTGTTGTGCAGTTCTGTTCTTTTCTGTAGGTGTGTTATGTGGTAGTGTTGCGTGGGTGTGTTGTGTTGTGTGGTTTTGTTGTTGTGTTGTGTGGTATCTTTATGTGGTTGTGTTTTGTGGTTGTGTTGTGTGCTTGTGCAGTTGTGTATTGTTGTGCGTTGGTGTTTCGTGGTTGTGTTATGTTTGGTGGATGTGTGGTGATGTTGTGTGATTTTGTTGTTTTGAGTTGTGTGGTTGTGGTGTGTGGTTGTGTTGTATTGCATTCTTATTACCTTCATTGCATCCTAATTCCTTTAGAGTAATAACAAAATGGAGTTGTGTTGTGTGGTTGTGTTTTGAATTGTTGTATTGTGTGATTGTCTTGTGTGGTTGTGTAGTTGTGTTGTTTGGTTGTGTTGTGTTGTGTTGTGGGGTTGTGTTGTTGTTTTGTGTGTTGGGTGGATGTGTTGTGTGATCATGTTGTGTGGTTGTATGATTTTGTTGTGTTGTGTTGTGTGGTGGTGTGTTGTTGTGTTCTGTGGTTGTATTGTTTTGCATCCTGGTTCCCTTCCTTGCATCCTGATTCCTTTAGAGAATGGAGTTAATAGAGAAATTCATTATTTCGAATCGAGTCGAAATTCGAATTCGGTCCAAATCTAGTTGTTCATATAATTCGGTAGGAATTCTGAGTCGTCATATTCGCTCTTGTTTTGTATGGTTCTGTTACTTTATGTTGAGTGTTTGTGTTGTGTGGTTTTGTCATGTTATGTGGTTGTGTTGTGTGGTTGTGTTGTTGTGTTGTGTGGTTTTGTGGCTGTGTTGTTGTGTTTGTGTAGTTGTGTTGTGTTCTGTGGTTGTGTTGTGTTTTTTGTGTGGTTTTCTTGTGTTGAGTTGTGTTGTGCTGTCTAGTTGTGTTGAGTGGTTGTTTTGTACGCTTGTGTTATGTGGTTTTGTTGTGTGGTTGTGTTGTTTAGTTCTGATGTGTTGTGTTGTGTGGTTGTGTATTTGTGTGGTTTTGTTGATTTGTGTTTTTGTGTTGTGTGATTTTAGTGTGTGGTTGTGTTGTGTGTTGTGTGGTTGTGTTGTGGTTGTGAGTTGGTGTTTCGTGGTTGTGTTGGGTGATGTGTGGTCATGTTGTGTGGCTAATTTGTGTGGTTTTGTTGTTTTGAGTTGTGTTTTGTGTTTAGTTTTTTTAGTTTTGTTGTGTGGTTGTGTTGTTTAGTTCTGTTGTGTAGTTGTGCTGTGTTGTTGGTTGTGTAGTTGGGTTGTGTGGTTTTGTTCTCTTGGGTTGTGTGGTTGTGTCATTTTATTGTGTGGTTGTGTTGTTTGTGTTGTTTTTTGTATTGGTGTGTTGTGTAGTTTTTTGTGTGGTGTGTTTTGTTGTGTGTTTGTGTTGTGTGGTTGTGTTGTGTAGTTCAGTTGTGTTGGGTGGTTGTGTTGTGTAGATGCGTAGTGTTGTGTGTTGGTGTTTTGTGGTTGTGTTGTTGTGTTGGCTGGATGTGTGATCATGTTGTGTGGTTAATTTGTGTGGTTTTGCTGTGTTGGGCTATGTGGTTGTTTTGTAGTTTTGTTGTGTGGTTGTGATGTTTAGTTCTGATGTGTTGTGTAGTTTTGTTGTTTTGTGTTTTTGTGTTGTGTTGTATTTGTGTGGTTTTGTTGTTTGCGTTTTTGTGTTGTGTCATTTTTTTGTGTGGTAGTGTTGTGTGTTGTGTTGTGTGAATGTGTGGTAATGTTGTGTGGTTAATTTGTGTGGTTTTGTTGTGTGGTTGTGTTGTTGTGTTGTTTAGTTCTGTTGTGTAATTTTGTTGTGTTGTTGAGTTGTGTGGTTTTGTTTTTTTGTGTTGTTGTGTTGTGTAGTTGTGTCGTTTTATTGCGTGGTTGTTTTGTGTTGTTGTGTCGTTTTTTGTGTTGTTGTGTTGTATGGATGTGAAGTTGTGTAGTGTTGTGTTTTGTGATTGTGTTGTTGTGTTGGGTGGATGTGTGGTCATGTGTTATGGTTAATTTGTGTGGTTTTGTTATATTGAGTGGTGTGGTTGTGTTTTGTGGTTGTGTTCTAGTTTTGTTTGTGTGGTTGTGGTGTGTGGTTGTGTCGTATTGCATCCTTATTCCCTTCATTGCATTCTGATTCCTTTGGAGTTATAACAAAATGGAGTTAATGAAGAAATGTGTTATTTCGAATCGAGTCAAAATTCTGTCCAAAGCGAATTGTTCATATATTTTAGTTGAATTCGGATTTGTCCGATTCGCTCTTCTCTTGTGTTGTGTGGTTCTGTTGCTGTGTGTTGTTTAGTTGTGTTGTATGGTTGTGTTGTGTAGTTGTGAAGTTTTGTGTTGGTGTTTCGTGGTTGCGTTGTTGTGTTGGGTGGATTTGTGGTGATGTTGCGTGGTTAATTTGTGTGGTTTTGTTGTGTTGAGTTGTGTGGTTGTGTTTTGTGGTTGTTTTGTAGTTTTGTTTTGTTGTGTGGTTGTGTTGTGTTGTTGGTTGTGTTGTTTTGTACTTGTGTTTTGTCTTTGTTGCGTGGTTGTGTTGTCGTTGTGTTGTGGTGTGTGGTTGTGTTCTGTGTTTGTGTTGTGTTGCATACTAATTCCCCTCATCACATCCTGATTCCTTAGAGTAAAATGTGTTGGGTGGATGTGTGGGGATGTTGTTTGGTTAATTTGTGTGGTTTTGTTGTGTTGAGTTGTGTAGTTGTGTTTTGTGGTTGTTTTGTAGTTTTGTTGTGTGGTTGTGTTTTGGTGTGTGGTTGTCTTCTGCGTTTGTGTTGTGTTGCATACTGATTCCCCTCATTGCATCCTGATTCCTTTAGGGTAATAACAAACTGGAGTCATTATTTTGAATCAATACTAAATTCGGATTCGGTCCAAATGGAATTGTTAACCAAATTCAGTACGAACTCGTATTTGTCCGATTCGCTCATTTTAGTGTTGTGCAGTTCTGTTCTTCTCTGTAGTTGTGTTATGTGGTAGTGTTGTGTGGGTGTGTTGTGTAGTTCTGTTGTTGTGTTGTGTGGTTTTGTTGTGTGGTTGTGTTTTGTGGTTGTGTTGTGTGGTTGTGCAGTTGTGTAGTGTTGTGCGTTGGTGTTTCGCGGTTGTGTTGTGTTTGGTGGATGTGTGGTGATGTTGTGTGGTTTTGTTGTATTGAGTTGTGTGGTTGTGTTTTGTGGTTGTTTTGTAGTTTTATTGTGTGGTTGTGGTGTGTAGTTGTGTTGTATTGCATTCTTATTACCTTCATCGCATCCTAATTCCTTTACAGTAATAACAAAATGGAGTTGTGTTGTGTGGTTGTGTTTTGAATTGTTGTGTTCTGTGGTTGTCTTGTGTGGTTGTGTAGTTGTGTTGTGTGGTTGTGTTGTTTTGTGTTGTGGGGTTGTGTGGTTGTTTTGTGTGTTGGGTGAATGTGTTGTGTGATCTTGTTGTGTGGTTGTATGATTTTGTTATGTTGAGTTGTGTGGTTGTGTTTCGTGATTGTTTTGTAGTTTTGTTGTGTGGTTGTGTTGTGGTGTGTTGTTGTGTTCTGTGGTTGTATTGTTTTGCATCCTGGTTCCCTTCATTGCATCCTGATTCCTTTAGAGAATGAAGAAATTCACTATTTCGAATCGAGTCGAAATTCAAATTCGGTCCAAATCTAATTGTTCATATAATTCGGTAGGAATTCTGAGTCGTCCTATTCGCTCTTGTCTTGTATGGTTCTGTTACTTTATGTTGAGTGTTTGTGTTGCGTGGTTTTGTCGTGTTATATGGCAGTGTCGTGTTGTTGTGTTGTGTGGTTTTGTGGTTGTGCTGTGTTGTTGTGTTTGTGTAGTTGTGTTGTGTACTGTGGTTGTGTTGTGTTTTTTGTGTGGTTTTCTTGTGTTGAGTTGTGTTGTGCTGTCTAGTTGTGTTGAGTGATTGTTTTGTATGCTTGTGTTATGTGGTTTTGTTGTGTTTTTGTCTTGTGTTGTTGTTTTTGTGTTGAGAAGTTGGGCTGTTGTGTTGTGTGGTTGTGTTGTTGTGTGGTTGTTTTTTGTGGTGCTGTGGTGTGTGGTTGTGCTTGTGTGGTTGTTTTGTAGTTTTGTTGTGTGGTTGTGTTGTGGTGTGTGTGTGTGGTTGTGTTGTGTTGTTGTGTGATTTTGTTGTGTGTTTTTTTGTGTTGTTGTGTGGTTTTGTCATTTTTTGTAAGGTTGTGTTATGTTGGGTTTTTGTGCTGTGTGTTGTGCAGTGTGTTGTGTAGTTCTGTTGTGTTGTGGGTTGTGGGTTGTGCAGTGGGTTGTGGTTGTGTTGTTTAGTGTTGTGTGTTGGAGTTTCGTGGTTGTGTTGTTGCGTTGGGTGGATGTGTGGTCATGTTGTGTGGTTAATTTGTGTGGTTTTGTTGTGTTGAGTTGTGTGGTTGCGTTGTTGTGTTGTTTAGTTCTGTTGTGTAATTGTGTTGTGTTGTGTTGTTTTGTTGTTTTGTGTTTTTGTGTTGTGTCTTTTATTGCGTGGTTGTGTTGTTTGGTTGTGTCATTTTTTGTGTCGTTGTGTTGTGTGGTTGTATTGTGTAGTTCTGTTGTGTAGTTGTGTTGTGTGGTTGTGTGGTTGTGTAGTGTGTTGGTGTTGTGTTGGATTGTGTTGGGTGGATGTATGGTCATGTTGTGTGGTTAATTTGTGTGGTTTTGTTGTGTTGAGTTGTGTGGTTGTGTTTTGTGTCTTTTTTTAGGTTTGTTGTGTGGTTGTATTGTTTAGTTCTGTGGTGTAATTGTGTTGTGTTGTTGGTTGTGTGGATGTGTAGTTGTGTTGTGTGGTTTTGTTGTGTGGTTTTGTTCTCTTGGGTTGTGTGGTTGTGTCGTTTTATTGTGTGGTTGTGTTGTTTGTGTTGTTTTTTGTATTGGTGTGTTGTGTGGTTGTGTAGTTTTTTGTGTGGTGTGTTATGTTGTGTGTTTGTGTTGTGTAGTTCAGTTGTGTAGTTGTGTTGTGTGGTTGTGTTGTGTAGTTGTGTAGTGTTGCGTGTTGGTGTTTTGTGGTTATGTTGTTGTGTTGGGTGGATGTGTGGTCATGTTGTGTGGTTAATTTGTGTGGTTTTGTTGTGTTGGGTTATGTGGTTGTTTTGTAGTTTTGTTGTGTGGTTGTGTTGTTTAGCTCTGATGTGTCGTGTTGTGTGGTTGTGTATTTGTGTGGTTTTGTTGATTTGTGTTTTTGTGTTGTGTGGTTGTGTCATTTTATTGAGTGGTTGTGTTGTGTGGTTGTGTTGTGTGGTTGTGAGTTGGTGTTTCTTGATTGTGTTGGGTGATGTGTGGTCATGTTGTGTGTTTAATTTGTGTGGTTTTGTTGTGTTGAGTTGTGTGCTTGTGTTTTGTGTTTTTATTGGTAGTTTTGTTGTGTGGTTGTTTTGTTTAGTTCTGTTGTGTAGTTGTGCTGTGTTGTTGGTTGTGTAGTTGTGTTTTGTGGTTTTGTTGTGTAGTTTTGTTCTCTTGGGTTGTGTGGTTGTGTCGTTTTATTGTGTGGTTGTGTTGTTTGTGTTGTTTTCTGTATTGGTGTGTTGTGTGGTTGTGTAGTTTTTTTGTGTGGTGTGTTATGTTGTGTGTTTGTGTTGTGTTGTGTAGTTCAGTTGTGTAGTTGTGTTGTGTGGTTGTGTTGTGTAGTTGCGTAGTGTTGTGTGATGGGGTTTTGTGGTTGTGTCGTTGTGTTGGCTGGATGTGTGGTCATGTTGTGTGGTTAATTTGTGTAGTTTTGTTGTGTTGGGTTATATGGTTGTTTTGTAGTTTTGTTGTGTTGTTTAGTTCTGATGTTTTGTGTTGTATGGTTGTGTATTTGTGTGGTTTTGTTGTTTTGTGTTTTTGTGTTGTGTCGTTTTATTGTGTGGTTGTGTTGTGTGTTGTGTGTTGTGTTGTGTGGTTGTGAGTTGGTGTTTCGTGGTTGTGTTGTTGTGTTGGTTGGATGTGTGGTAATGGTGTGTGGTTAATTTGTGTGGTTTTGTTGAGTTGAGTTGTGTCGTTGTGTTGTTTAGTTCTGTTGTGTAATTGTGTTGTGTTGTTGTGTTGTGTAGTTGTGTGGTTTTGTTCTCTTGGGTTGTGAGGTTGTGTCGTTTTATTGTGTGGTTGTGTTGTTTTTTGTATTGGTGTGTTGTGTGGTTGTGTAGTTTTTTGTGTGGGGTGTTATGTTGTGTGTTTGTGTTGTGTGGTTGTGTTGTGTAGTTCAGTTGTGTAGTTGTGTTGTGTGGTTGTGTTGTGTAGTTGCGTAGTGTTGTGTGTTGGTGTTTTGTGGTTGTGTTGTAGTGTTGGACGGATGCGTGGTCATGTTGTTTGGTTAATTTGTGTGGTTTTCTTGTGTTGAGTTTTGTGGTTGTTTTGTAGTTTTGTTGTGTGGTTGTGTTGTTTAGTTCTGTTGTGTTGTGTGGTTGTGTATTTGTGTGGTTTTGTTGTTTTGTGTTTTTGTGTTGTGTGGTTGTGTCGTTTTATTGTGTGGTTGTGTTGTGTGGTTGTGAGTTGATGTTTCGTGGTTGTGTTGTTGTGTTGGCTGGATGTGTAATAATGTTGTGTGGTTAATTTGTGTGGTTTTGCTGTGTTGAGTTGTGTGGTTTTGTCATTGTGTTGTTTAGTTCTATTGCGTGGTTGTGTTGTTGTGTCGTTTTTTTGGTGTTGTGTCGTACGGATGTGTAGTTGTGTAGTGTTGTGTTTTGTGGTTGTGTTGTTGTGTTGGGTGGATGTGTGGTCATGTTGTATGGTTAATTTGTGTGGTTTTGTTATGTTGAGTGGTGTGGTTGTGTTTTGTGCTTGTGTTGTAGTTTTGTTTTAGTGGTTGTGGTGTGTGGTTGTATCGTATTGCATCCTTATTCCCTTCATTGCATCCTGATTCCTTTGGAGTTATAACAAAACGGAGTTAATGAAGAAATTTGTTATTTCGAATTGAGTCAAAATTCGGTCCAAATCGAATTGTTCATATATTTTAGTTGAATTCGGATTTGTCCGATTCGCTCTTGTGTTGTGTGGTTCTGTTGCTGTGTGTTGTATAGTTGTGTTGTGTGGTTGTGTCGTGTGGTTGTGTAGATGTGAAGAGTTGTGTTGGTGTTTCGTGGTTGTGTTGTTGTGTTGGGTGGATTTGTGGTGATGTTGTGTGGTTAATTTGTGTGGTTTTGTTGTGTTGAGTTGTGTGGTTGTGTTTTGTGGTTGTGTTGTAGTTTTGTTGTGTGGTTCTGTTGTTTAGTTCTGTTGTTAGTTGTGTTGTGTTGTTGGTTGTGTTGTTTTGTACTTGTGTTTTGTCTTTGTTGCGTGTTTGTGTTGTCGTTGTGTTCTGTGTTTGTGTTGTGTTGCATACTGATTCCCCTCATCACATCCTGGAGTAAAATGGAGTCATTATTTTGAATCAATACTAAATTTGGATTCGGTCGAAATGGAATTGTTCACGAAATTCAGTACGAACTCGGATTTGTCCGATTCGCTCATCTTTAGTGTTGTGCAGTTCTGTTCTTTTCTGTAGGTGTGTTATGTGGTAGTGTTGCGTGGGTGTGTTGTGTTGTGTGGTTTTGTTGTTGTGTTGTGTGGTATTTTTGTGTGGTTGTGTTTTGTGGTTGTGTTGTGTGCTTGTGCAGTTGTGTATTGTTGTGCGTTGGTGTTTCGTGGTTGTGTTATGTTTGGTGGATGTGTGGTGATGTTGTGTGGTTTTGTTGTTTTGAGTTGTGTGGTTGTGGTGTGGTTGTGTTGTATTGCATTCTTATTACCTTCATTGCATCCTAATTCCTTTAGAGTAATAACAAAATGGAGTTGTGTTGTGTGGTTGTGTTTTGAATTGTTGTGTTGTGTGATTGTCTTGTGTGGTTGTGTAGTTGTGTTGTTTGGTTGTGTTGTGTTGTGGGGTTGTGTGGTTGTTTTGTGTGTTGGGTGGATGTGTTGTGTGATCATGTTGAGTGGTTGTATAATTTTGTTGTGTTGTGTTGTGTGGTGGTGTGTTGTTGTGTTCTGTGGTTGTATTGTTTTGCATCCTGGTTCCCTTCCTTGCATCCTGATTCCTTTAGAGAATGGAGTTAATAGAGAAATTCATTATTTCGAATCGAGTCGAAATTCGAATTCGGTCCAAATCTAGTTGTTCATATAATTCGGTAGGAATTCTGAGTCGTCATATTCGCTCTTGTTTTGTATGGTTCTGTTACTTTATGTTGAGTGTTTGTGTTGTGTGGTTTTGTCATGTTATGTGGTTGTGTTGTGTGGTTGTGTTGTTGTGTTGTGTGGTTTTGTGGCTGTGTTGTTGTGTTTGTGTAGTTGTGTTGTGTTCTGTGGTTGTGTTGTGTTTTTTGTGTGGTTTTCTTGTGTTGAGTTGTGTTGTGCTGTCTAGTTGTGTTGAGTGGTTGTGAGTTGATGTTTCGTGGTTGTGTTGTTGTGTTGGCTGGATGTGTAATAATGTTGTGTGGTTAATTTGTGTGGTTTTGTTGTGTTGAGTTGTGTGGTTTTGTCATTGTGTTGTTTAGTTCTATTGCGTGGTTGTGTTGTTGTGTCGTTTTTTTGGTGTTGTGTCGTACGGATGTGTAGTTGTGTAGTGTTGGGTTTTGTGGTTGTGTTGTTGTGTTGGGTGGATATGTGGTCATGTTGTATGGTTAATTTGTGTGGTTTTGTTATGTTGAGTGGTGCGGTTGTGTTTTGTGCTTGTGTTGTAGTTTTGCTTTAGTGGTTGTGGTGTGTGGTTGTGTCGTATTGCATCCTTATTCCCTTCATTGCATCCTGATTCCTTTGGAGTTATAACAAAATGGAGTTAATGAAGAAATTTGTTATTTCGAATCGAGTCAAAATTCGGTCCAAATCGAATTGTTCATATATTTTAGTTGAATTCGGATTTGTCCGATTCGCTCTTGTGTTGTGTGGTTCTGTTGCTGTGTGTTGTATAGTTGTGTTGTGTGGTTGTGTCGTGTGGTTGTGTAGATGTGAAGAGTTGTGTTGGTGTTTCGTGGTTGTGTTGTTGTGTTGGGTGGATTTGTGGTGATGTTGTGTGGTTAATTTGTGTGGTTTTGTAGTGTTGAGTTGTGTGGTTGTGTTTTGTGGTTGTGTTGTAGTTTTGTTGGGTGGTTCTGTTGTTTAGTTCTGTTGTTAGTTGTGTTGTTGGTTGTGTTGTTTTGTACTTGTGTTTTGTCTTTGTTGCGTGTTTGTGTTGTCGTTGTGTTCTGTGTTTGTGTTGTGTTGCATACTGATTCCCCTCATCACATCCTGGAGTAAAATGGAGTCATTATTTTGAATCAATACTAAATTTGGATTCGGTCGAAATGGAATTGTTCACGAAATTCAGTACGAACTCGGATTTGTCCGATTCGCTCAACTTTAGTGTTGTGCAGTTCTGTTCTTTTCTGTAGGTGTGTTATGTGGTAGTGTTGCGTGGGTGTGTTGTGTTGTGTGGTTTTGTTGTTGTGTTGTGTGGTATCTTTATGTGGTTGTGTTTTGTGGTTGTGTTGTGTGCTTGTGCAGTTGTGTATTGTTGTGCGTTGGTGTTTCGTGGTTGTGTTATGTTTGGTGGATGTGTGGTGATGTTGTGTGATTTTGTTGTTTTGAGTTGTGTGGTTGTGGTGTGTGGTTGTGTTGTATTGCATTCTTATTACCTTCATTGCATCCTAATTCCTTTAGAGTAATAACAAAATGGAGTTGTGTTGTGTGGTTGTGTTTTGAATTGTTGTATTGTGTGATTGTCTTGTGTGGTTGTGTAGTTGTGTTGTTTGGTTGTGTTGTGTTGTGTTGTGGGGTTGTGTTGTTGTTTTGTGTGTTGGGTGGATGTGTTGTGTGATCATGTTGTGTGGTTGTATGATTTTGTTGTGTTGTGTTGTGTGGTGGTGTGTTGTTGTGTTCTGTGGTTGTATTGTTTTGCATCCTGGTTCCCTTCCTTGCATCCTGATTCCTTTAGAGAATGGAGTTAATAGAGAAATTCATTATTTCGAATCGAGTCGAAATTCGAATTCGGTCCAAATCTAGTTGTTCATATAATTCGGTAGGAATTCTGAGTCGTCATATTCGCTCTTGTTTTGTATGGTTCTGTTACTTTATGTTGAGTGTTTGTGTTGTGTGGTTTTGTCATGTTATGTGGTTGTGTTGTGTGGTTGTGTTGTTGTGTTGTGTGGTTTTGTGGCTGTGTTGTTGTGTTTGTGTAGTTGTGTTGTGTTCTGTGGTTGTGTTGTGTTTTTTGTGTGGTTTTCTTGTGTTGAGTTGTGTTGTGCTGTCTAGTTGTGTTGAGTGGTTGTTTTGTACGCTTGTGTTATGTGGTTTTGTTGTGTGGTTGTGTTGTTTAGTTCTGATGTGTTGTGTTGTGTGGTTGTGTATTTGTGTGGTTTTGTTGATTTGTGTTTTTGTGTTGTGTGATTTTAGTGTGTGGTTGTGTTGTGTGTTGTGTGGTTGTGTTGTGGTTGTGAGTTGGTGTTTCGTGGTTGTGTTGGGTGATGTGTGGTCATGTTGTGTGGCTAATTTGTGTGGTTTTGTTGTGTTGAGTTGTGTTTTGTGTTTAGTTTTTTTAGTTTTGTTGTGTGGTTGTGTTGTTTAGTTCTGTTGTGTAGTTGTGCTGTGTTGTTGGTTGTGTAGTTGGGTTGTGTGGTTTTGTTCTCTTGGGTTGTGTGGTTGTGTCATTTTATTGTGTGGTTGTGTTGTTTGTGTTGTTTTTTGTATTGGTGTGTTGTGTAGTTTTTTGTGTGGTGTGTTTTGTTGTGTGTTTGTGTTGTGTGGTTGTGTTGTGTAGTTCAGTTGTGTTGGGTGGTTGTGTTGTGTAGATGCGTAGTGTTGTGTGTTGGTGTTTTGTGGTTGTGTTGTTGTGTTGGCTGGATGTGTGATCATGTTGTGTGGTTAATTTGTGTGGTTTTGCTGTGTTGGGCTATGTGGTTGTTTTGTAGTTTTGTTGTGTGGTTGTGATGTTTAGTTCTGATGTGTTGTGTAGTTTTGTTGTTTTGTGTTTTTGTGTTGTGTTGTATTTGTGTGGTTTTGTTGTTTGTGTTTTTGTGTTGTGTCATTTTTTTGTGTGGTAGTGTTGTGTGTTGTGTTGTGTGAATGTGTGGTAATGTTGTGTGGTTAATTTGTGTGGTTTTGTTGTGTGGTTGTGTTGTTGTGTTGTTTAGTTCTGTTGTGTAATTTTGTTGTGTTGTTGAGTTGTGTGGTTTTGTTTTTTTGTGTTGTTGTGTTGTGTAGTTGTGTCGTTTTATTGCGTGGTTGTTTTGTGTTGTTGTGTCGTTTTTTGTGTTGTTGTGTTGTATGGATGTGAAGTTGTGTAGTGTTGTGTTTTGTGATTGTGTTGTTGTGTTGGGTGGATGTGTGGTCATGTGTTATGGTTAATTTGTGTGGTTTTGTTATATTGAGTGGTGTGGTTGTGTTTTGTGGTTGTGTTCTAGTTTTGTTTGTGTGGTTGTGGTGTGTGGTTGTGTCGTATTGCATCCTTATTCCCTTCATTGCATTCTGATTCCTTTGGAGTTATAACAAAATGGAGTTAATGAAGAAATGTGTTATTTCGAATCGAGTCAAAATTCTGTCCAAAGCGAATTGTTCATATATTTTAGTTGAATTCGGATTTGTCCGATTCGCTCTTCTCTTGTGTTGTGTGGTTCTGTTGCTGTGTGTTGTTTAGTTGTGTTGTATGGTTGTGTTGTGTAGTTGTGAAGTTTTGTGTTGGTGTTTCGTGGTTGCGTTGTTGTGTTGGGTGGATTTGTGGTGATGTTGCGTGGTTAATTTGTGTGGTTTTGTTGTGTTGAGTTGTGTGGTTGTGTTTTGTGGTTGTTTTGTAGTTTTGTTTTGTTGTGTGGTTGTGTTGTGTTGTTGGTTGTGTTGTTTTGTACTTGTGTTTTGTCTTTGTTGCGTGGTTGTGTTGTCGTTGTGTTGTGGTGTGTGGTTGTGTTCTGTGTTTGTGTTGTGTTGCATACTAATTCCCCTCATCACATCCTGATTCCTTAGAGTAAAATGTGTTGGGTGGATGTGTGGGGATGTTGTTTGGTTAATTTGTGTGGTTTTGTTGTGTTGAGTTGTGTAGTTGTGTTTTGTGGTTGTTTTGTAGTTTTGTTGTGTGGTTGTGTTTTGGTGTGTGGTTGTCTTCTGCGTTTGTGTTGTGTTGCATACTGATTCCCCTCATTGCATCCTGATTCCTTTAGGGTAATAACAAACTGGAGTCATTATTTTGAATCAATACTAAATTCGGATTCGGTCCAAATGGAATTGTTAACCAAATTCAGTACGAACTCGTATTTGTCCGATTCGCTCATTTTAGTGTTGTGCAGTTCTGTTCTTCTCTGTAGTTGTGTTATGTGGTAGTGTTGTGTGGGTGTGTTGTGTAGTTCTGTTGTTGTGTTGTGTGGTTTTGTTGTGTGGTTGTGTTTTGTGGTTGTGTTGTGTGGTTGTGCAGTTGTGTAGTGTTGTGCGTTGGTGTTTCGCGGTTGTGTTGTGTTTGGTGGATGTGTGGTGATGTTGTGTGGTTTTGTTGTATTGAGTTGTGTGGTTGTGTTTTGTGGTTGTTTTGTAGTTTTATTGTGTGGTTGTGGTGTGTAGTTGTGTTGTATTGCATTCTTATTACCTTCATCGCATCCTAATTCCTTTACAGTAATAACAAAATGGAGTTGTGTTGTGTGGTTGTGTTTTGAATTGTTGTGTTCTGTGGTTGTCTTGTGTGGTTGTGTAGTTGTGTTGTGTGGTTGTGT
This sequence comes from Hyla sarda, assembly GCF_029499605.1. Classification (NCBI taxonomy): domain Eukaryota; kingdom Metazoa; phylum Chordata; class Amphibia; order Anura; family Hylidae; genus Hyla; species Hyla sarda. The sequence continues at coordinate 148,334,515 of NC_079194.1, forward strand.
TGTTTTGTGTTGTGGGGTTGTGTGGTTGTTTTGTGTGTTGGGTGAATGTGTTGTGTGATCTTGTTGTGTGGTTGTATGATTTTGTTATGTTGAGTTGTGTGGTTGTGTTTCGTGATTGTTTTGTAGTTTTGTTGTGTGGTTGTGTTGTGGTGTGTTGTTGTGTTCTGTGGTTGTATTGTTTTGCATCCTGGTTCCCTTCATTGCATCCTGATTCCTTTAGAGAATGAAGAAATTCACTATTTCGAATCGAGTCGAAATTCAAATTCGGTCCAAATCTAATTGTTCATATAATTCGGTAGGAATTCTGAGTCGTCCTATTCGCTCTTGTCTTGTATGGTTCTGTTACTTTATGTTGAGTGTTTGTGTTGCGTGGTTTTGTCGTGTTATATGGCAGTGTCGTGTTGTTGTGTTGTGTGGTTTTGTGGTTGTGCTGTGTTGTTGTGTTTGTGTAGTTGTGTTGTGTACTGTGGTTGTGTTGTGTTTTTTGTGTGGTTTTCTTGTGTTGAGTTGTGTTGTGCTGTCTAGTTGTGTTGAGTGATTGTTTTGTATGCTTGTGTTATGTGGTTTTGTTGTGTTTTTGTCTTGTGTTGTTGTTTTTGTGTTGAGAAGTTGGGCTGTTGTGTTGTGTGGTTGTGTTGTTGTGTGGTTGTTTTTTGTGGTGCTGTGGTGTGTGGTTGTGCTTGTGTGGTTGTTTTGTAGTTTTGTTGTGTGGTTGTGTTGTGGTGTGTGTGTGTGGTTGTGTTGTGTTGTTGTGTGATTTTGTTGTGTGTTTTTTTGTGTTGTTGTGTGGTTTTGTCATTTTTTGTAAGGTTGTGTTATGTTGGGTTTTTGTGCTGTGTGTTGTGCAGTGTGTTGTGTAGTTCTGTTGTGTTGTGGGTTGTGGGTTGTGCAGTGGGTTGTGGTTGTGTTGTTTAGTGTTGTGTGTTGGAGTTTCGTGGTTGTGTTGTTGCGTTGGGTGGATGTGTGGTCATGTTGTGTGGTTAATTTGTGTGGTTTTGTTGTGTTGAGTTGTGTGGTTGCGTTGTTGTGTTGTTTAGTTCTGTTGTGTAATTGTGTTGTGTTGTGTTGTTTTGTTGTTTTGTGTTTTTGTGTTGTGTCTTTTATTGCGTGGTTGTGTTGTGTGGTTGTGTCATTTTTTGTGTCGTTGTGTTGTGTGGTTGTATTGTGTAGTTCTGTTGTGTAGTTGTGTTGTGTGGTTGTGTGGTTGTGTAGTGTGTTGGTGTTGTGTTGGATTGTGTTGGGTGGATGTATGGTCATGTTGTGTGGTTAATTTGTGTGGTTTTGTTGTGTTGAGTTGTGTGGTTGTGTTTTGTGTCTTTTTTTAGGTTTGTTGTGTGGTTGTATTGTTTAGTTCTGTGGTGTAATTGTGTTGTGTTGTTGGTTGTGTGGATGTGTAGTTGTGTTGTGTGGTTTTGTTGTGTGGTTTTGTTCTCTTGGGTTGTGTGGTTGTGTCGTTTTATTGTGTGGTTGTGTTGTTTGTGTTGTTTTTTGTATTGGTGTGTTGTGTGGTTGTGTAGTTTTTTGTGTGGTGTGTTATGTTGTGTGTTTGTGTTGTGTAGTTCAGTTGTGTAGTTGTGTTGTGTGGTTGTGTTGTGTAGTTGTGTAGTGTTGCGTGTTGGTGTTTTGTGGTTATGTTGTTGTGTTGGGTGGATGTGTGGTCATGTTGTGTGGTTAATTTGTGTGGTTTTGTTGTGTTGGGTTATGTGGTTGTTTTGTAGTTTTGTTGTGTGGTTGTGTTGTTTAGCTCTGATGTGTCGTGTTGTGTGGTTGTGTATTTGTGTGGTTTTGTTGATTTGTGTTTTTGTGTTGTGTGGTTGTGTCATTTTATTGAGTGGTTGTGTTGTGTGGTTGTGTTGTGTGGTTGTGAGTTGGTGTTTCTTGATTGTGTTGGGTGATGTGTGGTCATGTTGTGTGTTTAATTTGTGTGGTTTTGTTGTGTTGAGTTGTGTGCTTGTGTTTTGTGTTTTTATTGGTAGTTTTGTTGTGTGGTTGTTTTGTTTAGTTCTGTTGTGTAGTTGTGCTGTGTTGTTGGTTGTGTAGTTGTGTTTTGTGGTTTTGTTGTGTAGTTTTGTTCTCTTGGGTTGTGTGGTTGTGTCGTTTTATTGTGTGGTTGTGTTGTTTGTGTTGTTTTCTGTATTGGTGTGTTGTGTGGTTGTGTAGTTTTTTTGTGTGGTGTGTTATGTTGTGTGTTTGTGTTGTGTTGTGTAGTTCAGTTGTGTAGTTGTGTTGTGTGGTTGTGTTGTGTAGTTGCGTAGTGTTGTGTGATGGGGTTTTGTGGTTGTGTCGTTGTGTTGGCTGGATGTGTGGTCATGTTGTGTGGTTAATTTGTGTAGTTTTGTTGTGTTGGGTTATATGGTTGTTTTGTAGTTTTGTTGTGTTGTTTAGTTCTGATGTTTTGTGTTGTATGGTTGTGTATTTGTGTGGTTTTGTTGTTTTGTGTTTTTGTGTTGTGTCGTTTTATTGTGTGGTTGTGTTGTGTGTTGTGTGTTGTGTTGTGTGGTTGTGAGTTGGTGTTTCGTGGTTGTGTTGTTGTGTTGGTTGGATGTGTGGTAATGGTGTGTGGTTAATTTGTGTGGTTTTGTTGAGTTGAGTTGTGTCGTTGTGTTGTTTAGTTCTGTTGTGTAATTGTGTTGTGTTGTTGTGTTGTGTAGTTGTGTGGTTTTGTTCTCTTGGGTTGTGAGGTTGTGTCGTTTTATTGTGTGGTTGTGTAGTTTTTTGTGTGGGGTGTTATGTTGTGTGTTTGTGTTGTGTGGTTGTGTTGTGTAGTTCAGTTGTGTAGTTGTGTTGTGTGGTTGTGTTGTGTAGTTGCGTAGTGTTGTGTGTTGGTGTTTTGTGGTTGTGTTGTAGTGTTGGACGGATGCGTGGTCATGTTGTTTGGTTAATTTGTGTGGTTTTCTTGTGTTGAGTTTTGTGGTTGTTTTGTAGTTTTGTTGTGTGGTTGTGTTGTTTAGTTCTGATGTGTTGTGTTGTGTGGTTGTGTATTTGTGTGGTTTTGTTGTTTTGTGTTTTTGTGTTGTGTGGTTGTGTCGTTTTATTGTGTGGTTGTGTTGTGTGGTTGTGAGTTGATGTTTCGTGGTTGTGTTGTTGTGTTGGCTGGATGTGTAATAATGTTGTGTGGTTAATTTGTGTGGTTTTGCTGTGTTGAGTTGTGTGGTTTTGTCATTGTGTTGTTTAGTTCTATTGCGTGGTTGTGTTGTTGTGTCGTTTTTTTGGTGTTGTGTCGTACGGATGTGTAGTTGTGTAGTGTTGTGTTTTGTGGTTGTGTTGTTGTGTTGGGTGGATGTGTGGTCATGTTGTATGGTTAATTTGTGTGGTTTTGTTATGTTGAGTGGTGTGGTTGTGTTTTGTGCTTGTGTTGTAGTTTTGTTTTAGTGGTTGTGGTGTGTGGTTGTATCGTATTGCATCCTTATTCCCTTCATTGCATCCTGATTCCTTTGGAGTTATAACAAAACGGAGTTAATGAAGAAATTTGTTATTTCGAATCGAGTCAAAATTCGGTCCAAATCGAATTGTTCATATATTTTAGTTGAATTCGGATTTGTCCGATTCGCTCTTGTGTTGTGTGGTTCTGTTGCTGTGTGTTGTATAGTTGTGTTGTGTGGTTGTGTCGTGTGGTTGTGTAGATGTGAAGAGTTGTGTTGGTGTTTCGTGGTTGTGTTGTTGTGTTGGGTGGATTTGTGGTGATGTTGTGTGGTTAATTTGTGTGGTTTTGTTGTGTTGAGTTGTGTGGTTGTGTTTTGTGGTTGTGTTGTAGTTTTGTTGTGTGGTTCTGTTGTTTAGTTCTGTTGTTAGTTGTGTTGTGTTGTTGGTTGTGTTGTTTTGTACTTGTGTTTTGTCGTTGTGTTCTGTGTTTGTGTTGTGTTGCATACTGATTCCCCTCATCACATCCTGGAGTAAAATGGAGTCATTATTTTGAATCAATACTAAATTTGGATTCGGTCGAAATGGAATTGTTCACGAAATTCAGTACGAACTCGAATTTGTCCGATTCGCTCATCTTTAGTGTTGTGCAGTTCTGTTCTTTTCTGTAGGTGTGTTATGTGGTAGTGTTGCGTGGGTGTGTTGTGTTGTGTGGTTTTGTTGTTGTGTTGTGTGGTATTTTTGTGTGGTTGTGTTTTGTGGTTGTGTTGTGTGCTTGTGCAGTTGTGTATTGTTGTGCGTTGGTGTTTCGTGGTTGTGTTATGTTTGGTGGATGTGTGGTGATGTTGTGTGGTTTTGTTGTTTTGAGTTGTGTGGTTGTGGTGTGGTTGTGTTGTATTGCATTCTTATTACCTTCATTGCATCCTAATTCCTTTAGAGTAATAACAAAATGGAGTTGTGTTGTGTGGTTGTGTTTTGAATTGTTGTGTTGTGTGATTGTCTTGTGTGGTTGTGTAGTTGTGTTGTTTGGTTGTGTTGTGTTGTGGGGTTGTGTGGTTGTTTTGTGTGTTGGGTGGATGTGTTGTGTGATCATGTTGAGTGGTTGTATAATTTTGTTGTGTTGTGTTGTGTGGTGGTGTGTTGTTGTGTTCTGTGGTTGTATTGTTTTGCATCCTGGTTCCCTTCCTTGCATCCTGATTCCTTTAGAGAATGGAGTTAATAGAGAAATTCATTATTTCGAATCGAGTCGAAATTCGAATTCGGTCCAAATCTAGTTGTTCATATAATTCGGTAGGAATTCTGAGTCGTCATATTCGCTCTTGTTTTGTATGGTTCTGTTACTTTATGTTGAGTGTTTGTGTTGTGTGGTTTTGTCATGTTATGTGGTTGTGTTGTGTGGTTGTGTTGTTGTGTTGTGTGGTTTTGTGGCTGTGTTGTTGTGTTTGTGTAGTTGTGTTGTGTTCTGTGGTTGTGTTGTGTTTTTTGTGTGGTTTTCTTGTGTTGAGTTGTGTTGTGCTGTCTAGTTGTGTTGAGTGGTTGTGAGTTGATGTTTCGTGGTTGTGTTGTTGTGTTGGCTGGATGTGTAATAATGTTGTGTGGTTAATTTGTGTGGTTTTGTTGTGTTGAGTTGTGTGGTTTTGTCATTGTGTTGTTTAGTTCTATTGCGTGGTTGTGTTGTTGTGTCGTTTTTTTGGTGTTGTGTCGTACGGATGTGTAGTTGTGTAGTGTTGGGTTTTGTGGTTGTGTTGTTGTGTTGGGTGGATATGTGGTCATGTTGTATGGTTAATTTGTGTGGTTTTGTTATGTTGAGTGGTGCGGTTGTGTTTTGTGCTTGTGTTGTAGTTTTGCTTTAGTGGTTGTGGTGTGTGGTTGCGTCGTATTGCATCCTTATTCCCTTCATTGCATCCTGATTCCTTTGGAGTTATAACAAAATGGAGTTAATGAAGAAATTTGTTATTTCGAATCGAGTCAAAATTCGGTCCAAATCGAATTGTTCATATATTTTAGTTGAATTCGGATTTGTCCGATTCGCTCTTGTGTTGTGTGGTTCTGTTGCTGTGTGTTGTATAGTTGTGTTGTGTGGTTGTGTCGTGTGGTTGTGTAGATGTGAAGAGTTGTGTTGGTGTTTCGTGGTTGTGTTGTTGTGTTGGGTGGATTTGTGGTGATGTTGTGTGGTTAATTTGTGTGGTTTTGTAGTGTTGAGTTGTGTGGTTGTGTTTTGTGGTTGTGTTGTAGTTTTGTTGGGTGGTTCTGTTGTTTAGTTCTGTTGTTAGTTGTGTTGTTGGTTGTGTTGTTTTGTACTTGTGTTTTGTCTTTGTTGCGTGTTTGTGTTGTCGTTGTGTTCTGTGTTTGTGTTGTGTTGCATACTGATTCCCCTCATCACATCCTGGAGTAAAATGGAGTCATTATTTTGAATCAATACTAAATTTGGATTCGGTCGAAATGGAATTGTTCACGAAATTCAGTACGAACTCGGATTTGTCCGATTCGCTCAACTTTAGTGTTGTGCAGTTCTGTTCTTTTCTGTAGGTGTGTTATGTGGTAGTGTTGCGTGGGTGTGTTGTGTTGTGTGGTTTTGTTGTTGTGTTGTGTGGTATCTTTATGTGGTTGTGTTTTGTGGTTGTGTTGTGTGCTTGTGCAGTTGTGTATTGTTGTGCGTTGGTGTTTCGTGGTTGTGTTATGTTTGGTGGATGTGTGGTGATGTTGTGTGATTTTGTTGTTTTGAGTTGTGTGGTTGTGGTGTGTGGTTGTGTTGTATTGCATTCTTATTACCTTCATTGCATCCTAATTCCTTTAGAGTAATAACAAAATGGAGTTGTGTTGTGTGGTTGTGTTTTGAATTGTTGTATTGTGTGATTGTCTTGTGTGGTTGTGTAGTTGTGTTGTTTGGTTGTGTTGTGTTGTGTTGTGGGGTTGTGTTGTTGTTTTGTGTGTTGGGTGGATGTGTTGTGTGATCATGTTGTGTGGTTGTATGATTTTGTTGTGTTGTGTTGTGTGGTGGTGTGTTGTTGTGTTCTGTGGTTGTATTGTTTTGCATCCTGGTTCCCTTCCTTGCATCCTGATTCCTTTAGAGAATGGAGTTAATAGAGAAATTCATTATTTCGAATCGAGTCGAAATTCGAATTCGGTCCAAATCTAGTTGTTCATATAATTCGGTAGGAATTCTGAGTCGTCATATTCGCTCTTGTTTTGTATGGTTCTGTTACTTTATGTTGAGTGTTTGTGTTGTGTGGTTTTGTCATGTTATGTGGTTGTGTTGTGTGGTTGTGTTGTTGTGTTGTGTGGTTTTGTGGCTGTGTTGTTGTGTTTGTGTAGTTGTGTTGTGTTCTGTGGTTGTGTTGTGTTTTTTGTGTGGTTTTCTTGTGTTGAGTTGTGTTGTGCTGTCTAGTTGTGTTGAGTGGTTGTTTTGTACGCTTGTGTTATGTGGTTTTGTTGTGTGGTTGTGTTGTTTAGTTCTGATGTGTTGTGTTGTGTGGTTGTGTATTTGTGTGGTTTTGTTGATTTGTGTTTTTGTGTTGTGTGATTTTAGTGTGTGGTTGTGTTGTGTGTTGTGTGGTTGTGTTGTGGTTGTGAGTTGGTGTTTCGTGGTTGTGTTGGGTGATGTGTGGTCATGTTGTGTGGCTAATTTGTGTGGTTTTGTTATGTTGAGTTGTGTTTTGTGTTTAGTTTTTTTAGTTTTGTTGTGTGGTTGTGTTGTTTAGTTCTGTTGTGTAGTTGTGCTGTGTTGTTGGTTGTGTAGTTGGGTTGTGTGGTTTTGTTCTCTTGGGTTGTGTGGTTGTGTCATTTTATTGTGTGGTTGTGTTGTTTGTGTTGTTTTTTGTATTGGTGTGTTGTGTAGTTTTTTGTGTGGTGTGTTTTGTTGTGTGTTTGTGTTGTGTGGTTGTGTTGTGTAGTTCAGTTGTGTTGGGTGGTTGTGTTGTGTAGATGCGTAGTGTTGTGTGTTGGTGTTTTGTGGTTGTGTTGTTGTGTTGGCTGGATGTGTGATCATGTTGTGTGGTTAATTTGTGTGGTTTTGCTGTGTTGGGCTATGTGGTTGTTTTGTAGTTTTGTTGTGTGGTTGTGATGTTTAGTTCTGATGTGTTGTGTAGTTTTGTTGTTTTGTGTTTTTGTGTTGTGTTGTATTTGTGTGGTTTTGTTGTTTGTGTTTTTGTGTTGTGTCATTTTTTTGTGTGGTAGTGTTGTGTGTTGTGTTGTGTGAATGTGTGGTAATGTTGTGTGGTTAATTTGTGTGGTTTTGTTGTGTGGTTGTGTTGTTGTGTTGTTTAGTTCTGTTGTGTAATTTTGTTGTGTTGTTGAGTTGTGTGGTTTTGTTTTTTTGTGTTGTTGTGTTGTGTAGTTGTGTCGTTTTATTGCGTGGTTGTTTTGTGTTGTTGTGTCGTTTTTTGTGTTGTTGTGTTGTATGGATGTGAAGTTGTGTAGTGTTGTGTTTTGTGATTGTGTTGTTGTGTTGGGTGGATGTGTGGTCATGTGTTATGGTTAATTTGTGTGGTTTTGTTATATTGAGTGGTGTGGTTGTGTTTTGTGGTTGTGTTCTAGTTTTGTTTGTGTGGTTGTGGTGTGTGGTTGTGTCGTATTGCATCCTTATTCCCTTCATTGCATTCTGATTCCTTTGGAGTTATAACAAAATGGAGTTAATGAAGAAATGTGTTATTTCGAATCGAGTCAAAATTCTGTCCAAAGCGAATTGTTCATATATTTTAGTTGAATTCGGATTTGTCCGATTCGCTCTTCTCTTGTGTTGTGTGGTTCTGTTGCTGTGTGTTGTTTAGTTGTGTTGTATGGTTGTGTTGTGTAGTTGTGAAGTTTTGTGTTGGTGTTTCGTGGTTGCGTTGTTGTGTTGGGTGGATTTGTGGTGATGTTGCGTGGTTAATTTGTGTGGTTTTGTTGTGTTGAGTTGTGTGGTTGTGTTTTGTGGTTGTTTTGTAGTTTTGTTGTGTGGTTGTGTTGTGTTGTTGGTTGTGTTGTTTTGTACTTGTGTTTTGTCTTTGTTGCGTGGTTGTGTTGTCGTTGTGTTGTGGTGTGTGGTTGTGTTCTGTGTTTGTGTTGTGTTGCATACTAATTCCCCTCATCACATCCTGATTCCTTAGAGTAAAATGTGTTGGGTGGATGTGTGGGGATGTTGTTTGGTTAATTTGTGTGGTTTTGTTGTGTTGAGTTGTGTAGTTGTGTTTTGTGGTTGTTTTGTAGTTTTGTTGTGTGGTTGTGTTTTGGTGTGTGGTTGTCTTCTGCGTTTGTGTTGTGTTGCATACTGATTCCCCTCATTGCATCCTGATTCCTTTAGGGTAATAACAAACTGGAGTCATTATTTTGAATCAATACTAAATTCGGATTCGGTCCAAATGGAATTGTTAACCAAATTCAGTACGAACTCGTATTTGTCCGATTCGCTCATTTTAGTGTTGTGCAGTTCTGTTCTTCTCTGTAGTTGTGTTATGTGGTAGTGTTGTGTGGGTGTGTTGTGTAGTTCTGTTGTTGTGTTGTGTGGTTTTGTTGTGTGGTTGTGTTTTGTGGTTGTGTTGTGTGGTTGTGCAGTTGTGTAGTGTTGTGCGTTGGTGTTTCGCGGTTGTGTTGTGTTTGGTGGATGTGTGGTGATGTTGTGTGGTTTTGTTGTATTGAGTTGTGTGGTTGTGTTTTGTGGTTGTTTTGTAGTTTTATTGTGTGGTTGTGGTGTGTAGTTGTGTTGTATTGCATTCTTATTACCTTCATCGCATCCTAATTCCTTTACAGTAATAACAAAATGGAGTTGTGTTGTGTGGTTGTGTTTTGAATTGTTGTGTTCTGTGGTTGTCTTGTGTGGTTGTGTAGTTGTGTTGTGTGGTTGTGTTGTTTTGTGTTGTGGGGTTGTGTGGTTGTTTTGTGTGTTGGGTGAATGTGTTGTGTGATCTTGTTGTGTGGTTGTATGATTTTGTTATGTTGAGTTGTGTGGTTGTGTTTCGTGATTGTTTTGTAGTTTTGTTGTGTGGTTGTGTTGTGGTGTGTTGTTGTGTTCTGTGGTTGTATTGTTTTGCATCCTGGTTCCCTTCATTGCATCCTGATTCCTTTAGAGAATGAAGAAATTCACTATTTCGAATCGAGTCGAAATTCAAATTCGGTCCAAATCTAATTGTTCATATAATTCGGTAGGAATTCTGAGTCGTCCTATTCGCTCTTGTCTTGTATGGTTCTGTTACTTTATGTTGAGTGTTTGTGTTGCGTGGTTTTGTCGTGTTATATGGCAGTGTCGTGTTGTTGTGTTGTGTGGTTTTGTGGTTGTGCTGTGTTGTTGTGTTTGTGTAGTTGTGTTGTGTACTGTGGTTGTGTTGTGTTTTTTGTGTGGTTTTCTTGTGTTGAGTTGTGTTGTGCTGTCTAGTTGTGTTGAGTGATTGTTTTGTATGCTTGTGTTATGTGGTTTTGTTGTGTTTTTGTCTTGTGTTGTTGTTTTTGTGTTGACAAGTTGGGCTGTTGTGTTGTGTGGTTGTGTTGTTGTGTGGTTGTTTTTTGTGGTGCTGTGGTGTGTGGTTGTGCTTGTGTGGTTGTTTTGTAGTTTTGTTGTGTGGTTGTGTTGTGGTGTGTGTGTGTGGTTGTGTTGTGTTGTTGTGTGATTTTGTTGTGTGTTTTTTTGTGTTGTTGTGTGGTTTTGTCATTTTTTGTAAGGTTGTGTTATGTTGGGTTTTTGTGCTGTGTGTTGTGCAGTGTGTTGTGTAGTTCTGTTGTGTTGTGGGTTGTGGGTTGTGCAGTGGGTTGTGGTTGTGTTGTTTAGTGTTGTGTGTTGGAGTTTCGTGGTTGTGTTGTTGCGTTGGGTGGATGTGTGGTCATGTTGTGTGGTTAATTTGTGTGGTTTTGTTGTGTTGAGTTGTGTGGTTGCGTTGTTGTGTTGTTTAGTTCTGTTGTGTAATTGTGTTGTGTTGTGTTGTTTTGTTGTTTTGTGTTTTTGTGTTGTGTCTTTTATTGCGTGGTTGTGTTGTGTGGTTGTGTCATTTTTTGTGTCGTTGTGTTGTGTGGTTGTATTGTGTAGTTCTGTTGTGTAGTTGTGTTGTGTGGTTGTGTGGTTGTGTAGTGTGTTGGTGTTGTGTTGGATTGTGTTGGGTGGATGTATGGTCATGTTGTGTGGTTAATTTGTGTGGTTTTGTTGTGTTGAGTTGTGTGGTTGTGTTTTGTGTCTTTTTTTAGGTTTGTTGTGTGGTTGTATTGTTTAGTTCTGTGGTGTAATTGTGTTGTGTTGTTGGTTGTGTGGATGTGTAGTTGTGTTGTGTGGTTTTGTTGTGTGGTTTTGTTCTCTTGGGTTGTGTGGTTGTGTCGTTTTATTGTGTGGTTGTGTTGTTTGTGTTGTTTTTTGTATTGGTGTGTTGTGTGGTTGTGTAGTTTTTTGTGTGGTGTGTTATGTTGTGTGTTTGTGTTGTGTAGTTCAGTTGTGTAGTTGTGTTGTGTGGTTGTGTTGTGTAGTTGTGTAGTGTTGCGTGTTGGTGTTTTGTGGTTATGTTGTTGTGTTGGGTGGATGTGTGGTCATGTTGTGTGGTTAATTTGTGTGGTTTTGTTGTGTTGGGTTATGTGGTTGTTTTGTAGTTTTGTTGTGTGGTTGTGTTGTTTAGCTCTGATGTGTCGTGTTGTGTGGTTGTGTATTTGTGTGGTTTTGTTGATTTGTGTTTTTGTGTTGTGTGGTTGTGTCATTTTATTGAGTGGTTGTGTTGTGTGGTTGTGTTGTGTGGTTGTGAGTTGGTGTTTCTTGATTGTGTTGGGTGATGTGTGGTCATGTTGTGTGTTTAATTTGTGTGGTTTTGTTGTGTTGAGTTGTGTGCTTGTGTTTTGTGTTTTTATTGGTAGTTTTGTTGTGTGGTTGTTTTGTTTAGTTCTGTTGTGTAGTTGTGCTGTGTTGTTGGTTGTGTAGTTGTGTTTTGTGGTTTTGTTGTGTAGTTTTGTTCTCTTGGGTTGTGTGGTTGTGTCGTTTTATTGTGTGGTTGTGTTGTTTGTGTTGTTTTCTGTATTGGTGTGTTGTGTGGTTGTGTAGTTTTTTTGTGTGGTGTGTTATGTTGTGTGTTTGTGTTGTGTTGTGTAGTTCAGTTGTGTAGTTGTGTTGTGTGGTTGTGTTGTGTAGTTGCGTAGTGTTGTGTGATGGGGTTTTGTGGTTGTGTCGTTGTGTTGGCTGGATGTGTGGTCATGTTGTGTGGTTAATTTGTGTAGTTTTGTTGTGTTGGGTTATATGGTTGTTTTGTAGTTTTGTTGTGTTGTTTAGTTCTGATGTTTTGTGTTGTATGGTTGTGTATTTGTGTGGTTTTGTTGTGTTGTGTTGTGTGGTTGTGAGTTGGTGTTTCGTGGTTGTGTTGTTGTGTTGGTTGGATGTGTGGTAATGGTGTGTGGTTAATTTGTGTGGTTTTGTTGAGTTGAGTTGTGTCGTTGTGTTGTTTAGTTCTGTTGTGTAATTGTGTTGTGTTGTTGTGTTGTGTTGTGAGGTTTAGTTTTTTGTGTTGTGTGGTTGTGTCGTTTTATTGCGTGATTGTGTTTTTGTTTCGTTTTTTGTGCTGTTGTGGTGTATGGATGTGAAGTTGTGTAGTGTTGTGTTTTGTGATTGTGTTGTTGTGTTGGGTAGATGTGTGGTCATGTTGTATGGTTAATTTGTGTGGTTTTGTTATGTTGAGTTGTGGTTGTGTTGTAGTTTTGTTTGTGTGGTTGTGGTGTGTGGTTGTGTCGTATTGCATCCTTATTCCCTTCATTGCATCCTGAATCCTTTGGAGTAAAACAAAATGGAGTTAATGAAGAAATTTGTTATTTCGAATCGAGTCAAAATTCGGTCCAAATCGAATTGTTCATATATTTAAGTTGAATTCGGATTTGTCCGATTCGCTCTTCTCTTGTGGTGTGCTGTTCTGTTGCTGTGTGTGGTTGTGTTGGTGTTTCGTGGTTGTGTTGTTGCGTTGGGTGGATTTGTGGTCATGTTGTGTGGTTAATTTGTGTGGTTTTGTTGAGTTGTGTGGTTGTGGTGTTGTGTTGTTTAGTTCTGTTTTGTAATTGTCTTGTGTTTTTGTGTTGTGTTGTTTTGTTGTTTTGTGTATTGTGTTGTGTGGTTGTGTCTTTTATTGCGTGGTTGTGTTGTGTGGTTGTAGCGTTTTTTGTGTGGTTGTGTTGTGTGGTTGTATTGTGTAGTTCTGTTGAGTAGTTGTGTTGTGTGGTTGTGTTGTGGGGTTGTGTAGTGTTGTGTGTTGGTGTTGTGTTGGATTGTGTTGGGTGGATGTGTGGTTATGTTGTGTGGTTAATTTGTGTGGTTTTGTTGTGTTGAGTTGTGTGGTTGTGTTTTGTGTCTTTTTTTGTAGTTTTGTTGTGTGGTTGTGTTGCTTAGTTCTGTTGTGTAGTTGTGTTGTGTTGTTGGTTGTGTGGTTGTGTAGTTGTGTTGTGTGGTTTTTCGTGTGGTTTTGTTTTCTTGGGTTGTGTGGTTGTGTCGTTTTATTGTGTGGTTGTGTTGTTTGTGTTGTTTTTTGTATTGGTGTGTTGTGTGGTTGTGTAGTTTTTTGTGTGGTGTGTTATGTTGTGTGTTTGTGTTGTGTGGTTGTGCTGTGTAGTTCAGTTGTGTAGTTGTGTTGTGTAGTTGCGTAGTGTTGGTGTTTTGTGGTTGTGTTGCTGTGTTGGCTGGATGTGTGGTCCTGTTGTGTGGTTAATTTGTGTGGTTTTGTTATGTTGGGTTATGTGGTTGTTTTGTAGTTTTGTTGTGTGGTTGTGTTGTATTGTTGTTTAGTTCTGTTGTGTAATTGTGTTGTGTGGTTTTGTTTTTTGTGTTGTTGTGTTGTATGGTTGTGTATTTTTGTGGTTTTGTTGTTGTTTTTTTTGTGTTGTGTCGTTTTATTGTGTGGTTGTGTTGTGTGTTGTGTTGTGTAGTTGTGTTGTGTGGTTGTGAGTTGGTGTTTCGTAGTTGTGTTGTTGTGTTGGGTGGATGTGTGGTAATGTTGTGTGGCTAATTTGTGTGGTTTTGTTGTGTTGAGTTGTGTGGTTGTGTTGTTGTATTGAGTTGTTCTGTTGTGTTGTTGTGTTGTGTGGTTTTGTTTTTTTGTGTTGTTGTGTTATGTGGTTGTGTCGTTTTATTGCGTGGTTGTGTTGTGTTGTTGTGTCGTTTTTTGTGTTGTTGTGTTGTATGGATGTGAAGTTGTGTAGTGTTGTGTGGTTGTGTTGTTGTGTTGGGTGGATGTGTGGTCATGTTGTATGGTTAATTTGTGTGGTTTTGTTATGTTGAGTGGTGTGGTTGTGTTTTGTGGTTGTGTTGTAGTTTTGTTTGTGTGGTTGTGGTGTGTGGTTGTGTCGTATTGCATCCTCAATCCCTTCATTGCATCCTGATTCCTTTGGAGTAAAATAAAATGGAGTTAATGAAGAAACTTGTCATGTCGAATCGAGTCAAAATGCGGTCCAAATCAAATTGTTCATATATTTTAGTTGAATTCGGATTTGTCCGATTCCCTCTTCTCTTGTGTTGTGTGGTTCTGTTGCTGTGAGTTGTTTAGTTGTGTTGTGTGGTTGTGTATTTGTGTGGTTTTGTTGATTTGTGTTTTTGTGTTGTGTGGTTGTTTCATTTTATTGTGTGGTTGTGTTGTGTGGTTGTGTTGTGTGGTTGTGAGTTGGTGTTTCGTGGTTGTGTTGGCTGATGTGTGGTCATGTTGTGTGGTTAATTTGTGTGGTTTTGTTGTGTTGAGTTGTGTGGTTGTGTTTTTTTTTTGTAGCTTTGTTGTGTGGTTGTGTTGTTTAGTTCTGTTGTGCAGTTGTGCTGTGTTATTGGTTGTGTAGTTGGGTTGTGTGGTTTTGTTCTCTTGGGTTGTGTGGTTGTGTCATTTTATTGTGTGGTTGTGTTGTTTGTGTTGTTTTTTGTATTGGTGTGTTGTGTGGTTGTGTAGTTTTATTGTGGGGTGTGTTATGTTGTGTGTTTGTGTTGTGTGATTGTGTTTTTTAGTTCAGTTGTGTAGTTGTGTTGTGTGGTTGTGTTGTGTAATTGTGTAGTGTTGTGTGTTGGTGTTTTGTGGTTGTGTTGTTGTGTTGGCTGGATGTGTGGTCATGTTGTGTGGTTAATTTGTGTGGTTTTGTTGTGTTGGATTATGTGGTTGTTTTGTAGTTTTGTTGTGTGGTTGTGTTGTTTAGTTCTGATGTGTTGTGTTGTATGGTTGTGTATTTGTGTGGTTTTGTTGTTTTGTATTTTTGTGTTGTGTCGTTTTATTGTGTGGTTGTGTTGTGTGTTGTGTTGTGTAGTTGTGTTGTGTGGTTGTGAGTTGGTGTTTCGTAGTTGTGTTGTTGTGTTGGGTGGATGTGTGGTAATGTTGTGTGGCTAATTTGTGTGGTTTTGTTGTGTTGAGTTGTGTGGTTGTGTTGTTGTATTGTGTTGTTCTGTTGTGTTGTTGTGTTGTGTGGTTTTGTTTTTTTGTGTTGTTGTGTTGTGTGGTTGTGTCATTTTATTGCGTGGATGTGTTGTGTTGTTGTGTCGTTTTTTGGGTTGTTGTGTTGTATGGATGTGAAGTTGTGTAGTGTTGTGTTTTGTGATTGTGTTGTTGTGTTGGGTGGATGTGTGGTCATGTTGTATGGTTAATTTGTGTGGTTTTGTTATGTTGAGTGGTGTGGTTGTGTTGTAGTTTTGTTTGTGTGGTTGTGGAGTGTGGTTGTGTTGTATTGCATCCTCATTTCCTTCATTGCATCCTGATTCCTTTGGAGTAAAATAACATGGAGTTAATGAAGAAACTTGTTATTTCGAATCGAGTCCAAATTCGGTCCAAATCGAATTGTTCATATATTTTAGTTGAATTCGGATTTGTCCGATTCGCTCTTCTCTTGTGTTGTGTGGTTCTGTTGCTGTGAGTTGTTTAGTTGTGTTGTGTGGTTGTGTATTTGTGCGGTTTTGTTGATTTGTGTTTTTGTTATGTGTGGTTGTGTCATTTTATTGTGTGGTTGTGTTGTGTGTTGTGTGGTTGTGTAGTTGTGTTGTGTGGTTGTGAGTTGGTGTTTCGTGGTTGTGCTGGCTGATGTGTGGTCATGTTGTGTGTTTAATTTGTGTGGTTTTGTTGTGTTGAGTTGTGTGGTTGTGCTTTTTTTGTAGTTTTGTTGTGTGGTTGTGTTGTTTAGTTCTGTTGTGTAGTTGTGCTGTGTTTTTGGTTGTGTAGTTGTGTTGTGTGGTTTTGTTCTCTTGGGTTGTGTGGTTGTGTCGTTTTATTGTGTGGTTGTGTTGTTTGTGTTGTTTTTTGTATTGGTGTGTTGTGTGGTTGTGTAGTTTTATTGTGGGGTGTGTTATGTTGTGTGTTTGTGTTGTGTGATTGTGTTGTTTAGTTCAGTTGTGTAGTTGTGTTGTGTGGTTGTGTTGTGTAATTGCGTAGTGTTGTGTGTGAGTGTTTTGTGGTTGTGTTGTTGTGTTAGCTGTATGTATGTTCATGTTGTGTGGTTAATTTGTGTGGTTTTGCTGTGTTGTTGGGTTATGTGGTTGTTTTGTAGTTTTGTTGTGTGGTTGTGTTGTTTAGTTCTGATGTGTTGTGTTGTATGGTTGTGTATTTGTGTGGTTTTGTTGTTTTGTGTTTTTTGTGTTGTGTCGTTTTATTGTGTGGTTGTGTTGTGTAGTTGTGTTGTGTGGTTGTGAGTTGGTGTTTCGTGGTTGTGTTCTTGTGTTTGGTGGATGTGTGGTAATATTGTGTGGTTAATTTGTGTGGGTTTGTTGTGTTGAGTTGTGTGGTTGTGTTATGTTGTTTAGTTCTGTTGTGTTGTTGTGTTGTGTGGTTTGGTTTTTCTGTGTTGTTGTGTTGTGTGGTTGTGTCTTTTTATTGCGTGGTTGTGTTGTGTTGTTGTGTTGTTTTTTGTGTTGTTGTGTTTTTATGGATGTGAAGTTGGGTAGTGTTGTGTTTTGTGATTGTGTTGTTGTGTTGGGTGAATGTGTGGTCATGTTGTATGGTTAATTTGTGTGGTTTTGTTATGTTGCGTTGCGTTGTTGTGTTGTGTGGTCATGTAGTTGTGTTGTGTGGTTTTGTTGTTTTGTGCTGTTGTGTTGTGTGGTTGTGTCATTTTATTGTGTGGTTTTGTTGTGTTGTTGTGTCATTTTTTGTGTTGTTGTGTTGTGTGGTTGTGTCATTTTATTGTGTGGTTTTGTTGTGTTGTTGTGTCATTTTTTGTGTTTTTGTGTTGTGTGGTTGTGTCATCTTTTTGTGTGGTTGTGTTGTATGTTTGTGTTGTGAGTTGTGTGGTGTAGTTCTGTTGTGTAGTTGTGCTGTGTTGTTTTGTGTGTTGGTGTTTCGTGGTTGTGTTGGGTGGGTGTGTGGTGATGTTGTGTGGTTAATTTGTGTGGTTTTGTTTTGTTGTTGTGTTGGGTGCATGTGTTGTGTGGTCATGTTGCTTGGTTAATTTGTGTGGTTTTGTTGTGTTGAGTTTTGTAGTTGTGTTTTGTGGTTGTTTTGTAGTTTTGTTGTGTGGTTGTGCTGTGTGGTTGTGTTGTGGTGTGTGTGGTTGTCTTCTGTGTTTGTGTTGTGTTGCATACTGATTCCCCTCATCGCATCCTGATTCCTTTAGAGTAATAACAAAATGGAGTCATTATTTCGAATCGAGACGAAATTCGGATTCGGTCCAAATTGAATTGTTCACGAAATTCAGTACGAACTCGGATTTGGCCGATTTGCTCATCTTTAGTCTTGTGCGGTTCTGTTGTTGTCTGTGGTTGTGTTATGTGATAGTGTTGTGTAGGTGTGTTGTGTTGGGTGGTTTTGTTGTGTTGTTTGGTTGTGGTTGTGTGGTGTTCTTGTGTTGAGTGGTTATGTTGTGTTTGTGTTGTGTAGTTGTGAGGTTGTTATGTGGTTGTATTGTGTTGTGTGGTTGTGTTGTTTTGTGTGTTGTTGTAAGGTTGTGTTGTTTTGTGTGCTTTTGTTGTTATTTTGTGTAATTGTGTTGTTGCGTTGTGTGGTTTAGTTTTCAGTTGTGTTGTTGTGTTGTGTGGTTGTTGTGTGGTTGTTTTGTATGGTTGTGTTGTGTGGTTGTTTTATTGTGTGGTTGTGTTGTTGTGTCGTTTTTTGTGTTGTTGCATTATTTTGTGTGTTTGTGTTGTGTGCTCTGTGGTTGTGTTTTTTAGTTCTGTTGTGTAGTTGTGTTGTGTGGTTTTGTTGTTTTTTGTTGTTGTGTTGTGTGGTTGTGTCGTTTTTTTGTGTGATTGTGTTATGTTGTGTGGTTGTGGTGTGTGGTTGTATTGCATCCTTATTCCATTCATCGCATCCTGATTCCTTTAGAGTAATAACAAAATGGAGTCATTATTTCGAATCGAGACGAAATTCGGATTCGGTCCAAATTGAATTGTTCACGAAATTCAGTACGAACTCCGATTTGGCCGATTTGCTCATCTTTAGTCTTGTGCGGTTCTGTGGTTGTCTGTGGTTGTGTGATGTGGTAGTGTTGTGTATGTGTGTTGTGTGGTTTTGCTGTGTTGTTTGGTTGTGGTTGTGTGGTGTTCTTGTGTTGAGTGGCTATGTTGTGTTTGTGTTGTGTAGTTGTGTGGTTGTTATGTGGTTTTATTGTGTTGTGTGGTTGTGTTGTGTTGGTTTGTGTGTTGTTGTAAGGTTGTGTTGTTTTGTGGTTGTTTTGTGTGATTTTGTTGTTATTTTGTGTAATTGTGTTGTTGCGTTGTGTGGTTTAATTTTCAGTTGTGTTGTTGTGTTGTGTGGTTGTTATTGTGTGATTGTTTTGTATGGTTGTGTTGTGTGGTTGTTTTATTGTGGGGTTGTGTTGTTGTGTCGTTTTTTGTGTTGTTGCATTATTTTGTGTGTTTGTGTTGTGTGCTCTGTGGTTGTGTTGTTTAGTTCTGTTGTGTAGTTGTGTTGTGTGGTTTTGTTGTTTTTTGTTGTTGTGTTGTGTGGTTGTGTCGTTTTTTGTGTGATTGTGTTATGTTGTGTGGTTGTGGTGTGTGGTTGCATTGCATCCTTATTCCCTTCATCGCATCCTGATTCCTTTAGAGTAAGAACAAAATGGAGTTAATGAAGAAATGTATTATTTCGAATCAAGTCAAAATTCAAATTCGGTACAAATTGAATTGTTCCTATATTTTCACAAAATTCAGTACGAACTCGGATTCATCCAATTCGCTCATCGTTAGTGTTGTGCAGTTCTGTTCTTTTCTGTGGTTGTGTTATGTGGTAGTGTTGTGTGGGTGTGTCCTGTTGTGTTGTGTGGTTCTGTATTTGTGCAGTTTGGTTGTGTTGTGTGGTTGTGTGTGTTTTATTGTGTAGTTGTGTTGTATTGTGTTGTGTTGTTGCATTATTTTGTGTGTTTGGGTTGTGGGGTTGTGTTGTTTAGTTCTGTTGTGTAGTTGTTTTGTGTTGTTGTGTGGTTGTGAAGTTGTGTTCTGTTGTGTGGTTTTGTTGTTGTGTGTTGTGTGGTTGTGTCGTTTTTTGTGTGTTTGTGTTATGTTGTGTGTTGTAGTATTATTTTGTGTTTGTGTTGCGTGGTTGTGTTGTTTAGTTCTGTAGTTGTCTTGTCTTGTTGTGTGGTTGTGAAGTTGTGTTGTGTTATGTGGTTTTGTTTTGTGTGGTTGTGTGTTTTTTGGTGTGGTGGTGTTATGTTGTGTGTTGTGTGGTTGTGTAGTTCTTGTGGTTGTGTTGTTGTGTTGGGTGGATGTGTGGTCATGTTGTGTGGTTAATTTGTGTAGTTTTGTTGTGTTGAGTTGTGTGGTTGTGTTCTTTGGTTGTTTTGTAGTTTTGTTGTGTTATTGTGTTGTTTAGTTCTGCTGTGTATTTGTGTTGTGTTGTTGTGTGGTTTGGTTGTGTAGTTGTGTTGTGTGGTTTTGTTGTTTTGTGTTGTTGTGTTTTGTGGTTGTGTCATTTTATTGTGTGGTTTTGTTGTGTTGTTGTGTCATTTTTTTTTTGTGTTTTTGTGTTGTGTGGTTGTGTCATTTTTTGTGTGGTTGTGTTATGTTGTGTGTTTGTGTTGTGAGTTGTTAAGTTGTGTTGTGTAGTTCTGTTGTGTAATTGTGTTGTGTAGTTTTGTGTGTTGTTTTTTTCGTGGTTGTGTTGTTGTGTTGGGTGGGTGGTGATGTTGTGTGGTTAATTTGTGTTGTTTTGTTTTGTTGTTGTGTCGGGTGGATGTGTTGTGCGGTCATTTTGTTTGGTTAATTTATGGGGTTTTGTTGTGTTGAGTTGTGTAGTTGTGTTATGTGATTGTTTTGTAGATTTGTTGTGTGATTGTGCTGTGTGGTTGTGTTGTGGTGTGTGTGGTTGTCTTCTGTGTTTGTGTTGTGTTGCATACTGATTCCCCTCATCGCATACTGATTCCTTTAGAGTAATAACAAAATGTAGTCATTATTTCGAATCGAGACGAAATTCGGATTAGGTCCAAATTGAATTGTGCACGAAATTCAGTATGAACTCGGATTTGTCCGATTCGCTCATCTTTAGTGCTGTGCGGTTCTGTTCTTGTCTGTGGTTGTTTTCTGTGGTAGTGTTGTGTAGGTGTGTTGTGTTGTGTGGTTCTGTTGTTGTGTTGTATGGTTTTGTTGTGTTGTTGTGTTGTGTGGTTGTGGTTGTGCTTGTGTTTTGTGGTCACGTTGTCTTGTTTGGTTGTGGTTGTTTGGTGTTCTTGTGTTGATTGGTTATGTTGTGTTTGTGTTGTGTAGTTGTGTGGTTGTTATGTGGTTGTATTGTGTTGTGTGGTTGTGTTGTGTTGGTTTGTGTGTTGTTGTAAGGTTGTGTTGGTTTGTGGTTGTTATGTGTGCTTTTGTTGTTGTTTTGTGTAATTGTCTTGTTGCGTTGTGTGGTTTTGTTTTCTGTTGTGTTGTGTGGTTGTTGTTGTGTGGTAGTTTTGTATGGTTGTGTTGTGTGGTTGTTTGTGTTGTTGTGTCGTTTTTTGTGTTGTTGCATTATTTTGTATGTTTGTGCTGTGAGCTCTGTGGTTGTGTTGTTTAGTTCTGTCGTGTAGTTGTGTTGTGTGGTTGTGTTGTATGGTTTTGTTGTTTTGTGTTGTTGTGTTGTGTGGTTGTGTCATTTTTTGTGTGATTGTGTTATGTTGTGTGGTTGGGGTGTGTGATTGTATTGCATCCTTATTCCCTTCATTGCATCCTGATTCCTTTAGAGTAATAACAAAATGGAGTTAATGAAGAAATTTGTTATTTCGAATCGAGTCAAAATTCTGTCCAAAGCGAATTGTTCATATATTTTAGTTGAATTCGGATTTGTCCGATTCGCTCTTCTCTTGTGTTGTGTGGTTCTGTTGCTGTGTGTTGTTTAGTTGTGTTGCATGGTTGTGTTGTGTGGTTGTGTAGTTGTGAAGAGTTGTGTTGGTGTTTCGTGGTTGCGTTGTTGTGTTGGGTGGATTTGTGGTGATGTTGCGTGGTTAATTTGTGTGGTTTTGTTGTGTTGAGTTGTGTGGTTGTGTTTTGTGGTTGTTTTGTAGTTTTGTTGTGTGGTTGTGTTGTGTTGTTGGTTGTGTTGTTTTGTACTTGTGTTTTGTCTTTGTTGCGTGGTTGTGTTGTCGTTGTGTTGTGGTGTGTGGTTGTGTTCTGTGTTTGTGTTGTGTTGCATACTAATTCCCCTCATCACATCCTGATTCCTTAGAGTAAAATGTGTTGGGTGGATGTGTGGGGATGTTGTTTGGTTAATTTGTGTGGTTTTGTTGTGTTGAGTTGTGTAGTTGTGTTTTGTGGTTGTTTTGTAGTTTTGTTGTGTGGTTGTGTTTTGGTGTGTGGTTGTCTTCTGCGTTTGTGTTGTGTTGCATACTGATTCCCCTCATTGCATCCTGATTCCTTTAGGGTAATAACAAACTGGAGTCATTATTTTGAATCAATACTAAATTCGGATTCGGTCCAAATGGAATTGTTAACCAAATTCAGTACGAACTCGTATTTGTCCGATTCGCTCATTTTAGTGTTGTGCAGTTCTGTTCTTCTCTGTAGTTGTGTTATGTGGTAGTGTTGTGTGGGTATGTTGTGTAGTTCTGTTGTTGTGTTGTGTGGTTTTGTTGTGTGGTTGTGTTTTGTGGTTGTGTTGTGTGGTTGTGCAGTTGTGTAGTGTTGTGCGTTGGTGTTTCGCGGTTGTGTTGTGTTTGGTGGATGTGTGGTGATGTTGTGTGGTTTTGTTGTATTGAGTTGTGTGGTTGTGTTTTGTGGTTGTTTTGTAGTTTTATTGTGTGGTTGTGGTGTGTAGTTGTGTTGTATTGCATTCTTATTACCTTCATCGCATCCTAATTCCTTTACAGTAATAACAAAATGGAGTTGTGTTGTGTGGTTGTGTTTTGAATTGTTGTGTTCTGTGGTTGTCTTGTGTGGTTGTGTAGTTGTGTTGTGTGGTTGTGTTGTTTTGTGTTGTGGGGTTGTGTGGTTGTTTTGTGTGTTGGGTGAATGTGTTGTGTGATCTTGTTGTGTGGTTGTATGATTTTGTTATGTTGAGTTGTGTGGTTGTGTTTCGTGATTGTTTTGTAGTTTTGTTGTGTGGTTGTGTTGTGGTGTGTTGTTGTGTTCTGTGGTTGTATTGTTTTGCATCCTGGTTCCCTTCATTGCATCCTGATTCCTTTAGAGAATGAAGAAATTCACTATTTCGAATCGAGTCGAAATTCAAATTCGGTCCAAATCTAATTGTTCATATAATTCGGTAGGAATTCTGAGTCGTCCTATTCGCTCTTGTCTTGTATGGTTCTGTTACTTTATGTTGAGTGTTTGTGTTGCGTGGTTTTGTCGTGTTATATGGCAGTGTCGTGTTGTTGTGTTGTGTGGTTTTGTGGTTGTGCTGTGTTGTTGTGTTTGTGTAGTTGTGTTGTGTACTGTGGTTGTGTTGTGTTTTTTGTGTGGTTTTCTTGTGTTGAGTTGTGTTGTGCTGTCTAGTTGTGTTGAGTGATTGTTTTGTATGCTTGTGTTATGTGGTTTTGTTGTGTTTTTGTCTTGTGTTGTTGTTTTTGTGTTGAGAAGTTGGGCTGTTGTGTTGTGTGGTTGTGTTGTTGTGTGGTTGTTTTTTGTGGTGCTGTGGTGTGTGGTTGTGCTTGTGTGGTTGTTTTGTAGTTTTGTTGTGTGGTTGTGTTGTGGTGTGTGTGTGTGTGGTTGTGTTGTGTTGTTGTGTGATTTTGTTGTGTGTTTTTTTGTGTTGTTGTGTGGTTTTGTCATTTTTTGTAAGGTTGTGTTATGTTGGGTTTTTGTGCTGTGTGTTGTGCAGTGTGTTGTGTAGTTCTGTTGTGTTGTGGGTTGTGGGTTGTGCAGTGGGTTGTGGTTGTGTTGTTTAGTGTTGTGTGTTGGAGTTTCGTGGTTGTGTTGTTGCGTTGGGTGGATGTGTGGTCATGTTGTGTGGTTAATTTGTGTGGTTTTGTTGTGTTGAGTTGTGTGGTTGCGTTGTTGTGTTGTTTAGTTCTGTTGTGTAATTGTGTTGTGTTGTGTTGTTTTGTTGTTTTGTGTTTTTGTGTTGTGTCTTTTATTGCGTGGTTGTGTTGTGTGGTTGTGTCATTTTTTGTGTCGTTGTGTTGTGTGGTTGTATTGTGTAGTTCTGTTGTGTAGTTGTGTTGTGTGGTTGTGTGGTTGTGTAGTGTGTTGGTGTTGTGTTGGATTGTGTTGGGTGGATGTATGGTCATGTTGTGTGGTTAATTTGTGTGGTTTTGTTGTGTTGAGTTGTGTGGTTGTGTTTTGTGTCTTTTTTTAGGTTTGTTGTGTGGTTGTATTGTTTAGTTCTGTGGTGTAATTGTGTTGTGTTGTTGGTTGTGTGGATGTGTAGTTGTGTTGTGTGGTTTTGTTGTGTGGTTTTGTTCTCTTGGGTTGTGTGGTTGTGTCGTTTTATTGTGTGGTTGTGTTGTTTGTGTTGTTTTTTGTATTGGTGTGTTGTGTGGTTGTGTAGTTTTTTGTGTGGTGTGTTATGTTGTGTGTTTGTGTTGTGTAGTTCAGTTGTGTAGTTGTGTTGTGTGGTTGTGTTGTGTAGTTGTGTAGTGTTGCGTGTTGGTGTTTTGTGGTTATGTTGTTGTGTTGGGTGGATGTGTGGTCATGTTGTGTGGTTAATTTGTGTGGTTTTGTTGTGTTGGGTTATGTGGTTGTTTTGTAGTTTTGTTGTGTGGTTGTGTTGTTTAGCTCTGATGTGTCGTGTTGTGTGGTTGTGTATTTGTGTGGTTTTGTTGATTTGTGTTTTTGTGTTGTGTGGTTGTGTCATTTTATTGAGTGGTTGTGTTGTGTGGTTGTGTTGTGTGGTTGTGAGTTGGTGTTTCTTGATTGTGTTGGGTGATGTGTGGTCATGTTGTGTGTTTAATTTGTGTGGTTTTGTTGTGTTGAGTTGTGTGCTTGTGTTTTGTGTTTTTATTGGTAGTTTTGTTGTGTGGTTGTTTTGTTTAGTTCTGTTGTGTAGTTGTGCTGTGTTGTTGGTTGTGTAGTTGTGTTTTGTGGTTTTGTTGTGTAGTTTTGTTCTCTTGGGTTGTGTGGTTGTGTCGTTTTATTGTGTGGTTGTGTTGTTTGTGTTGTTTTCTGTATTGGTGTGTTGTGTGGTTGTGTAGTTTTTTTGTGTGGTGTGTTATGTTGTGTGTTTGTGTTGTGTTGTGTAGTTCAGTTGTGTAGTTGTGTTGTGTGGTTGTGTTGTGTAGTTGCGTAGTGTTGTGTGATGGGGTTTTGTGGTTGTGTCGTTGTGTTGGCTGGATGTGTGGTCATGTTGTGTGGTTAATTTGTGTAGTTTTGTTGTGTTGGGTTATATGGTTGTTTTGTAGTTTTGTTGTGTTGTTTAGTTCTGATGTTTTGTGTTGTATGGTTGTGTATTTGTGTGGTTTTGTTGTTTTGTGTTTTTGTGTTGTGTCGTTTTATTGTGTGGTTGTGTTGTGTGTTGTGTGTTGTGTTGTGTGGTTGTGAGTTGGTGTTTCGTGGTTGTGTTGTTGTGTTGGTTGGATGTGTGGTAATGGTGTGTGGTTAATTTGTGTGGTTTTGTTGAGTTGAGTTGTGTCGTTGTGTTGTTTAGTTCTGTTGTGTAATTGTGTTGTGTTGTTGTGTTGTGTTGTGAGGTTTAGTTTTTTGTGTTGTGTGGTTGTGTCGTTTTATTGCGTGATTGTGTTTTTGTTTCGTTTTTTGTGCTGTTGTGGTGTATGGATGTGAAGTTGTGTAGTGTTGTGTTTTGTGATTGTGTTGTTGTGTTGGGTAGATGTGTGGTCATGTTGTATGGTTAATTTGTGTGGTTTTGTTATGTTGAGTTGTGGTTGTGTTGTAGTTTTGTTTGTGTGGTTGTGGTGTGTGGTTGTGTCGTATTGCATCCTTATTCCCTTCATTGCATCCTGAATCCTTTGGAGTAAAACAAAATGGAGTTAATGAAGAAATTTGTTATTTCGAATCGAGTCAAAATTCGGTCCAAATCGAATTGTTCATATATTTAAGTTGAATTCGGATTTGTCCGATTCGCTCTTCTCTTGTGGTGTGCTGTTCTGTTGCTGTGTGTGGTTGTGTTGGTGTTTCGTGGTTGTGTTGTTGCGTTGGGTGGATTTGTGGTCATGTTGTGTGGTTAATTTGTGTGGTTTTGTTGAGTTGTGTGGTTGTGGTGTTGTGTTGTTTAGTTCTGTTTTGTAATTGTCTTGTGTTTTTGTGTTGTGTTGTTTTGTTGTTTTGTGTATTGTGTTGTGTGGTTGTGTCTTTTATTGCGTGGTTGTGTTGTGTGGTTGTAGCGTTTTTTGTGTGGTTGTGTTGTGTGGTTGTATTGTGTAGTTCTGTTGAGTAGTTGTGTTGTGTGGTTGTGTTGTGGGGTTGTGTAGTGTTGTGTGTTGGTGTTGTGTTGGATTGTGTTGGGTGGATGTGTGGTTATGTTGTGTGGTTAATTTGTGTGGTTTTGTTGTGTTGAGTTGTGTGGTTGTGTTTTGTGTCTTTTTTTGTAGTTTTGTTGTGTGGTTGTGTTGCTTAGTTCTGTTGTGTAGTTGTGTTGTGTTGTTGGTTGTGTGGTTGTGTAGTTGTGTTGTGTGGTTTTTCGTGTGGTTTTGTTTTCTTGGGTTGTGTGGTTGTGTCGTTTTATTGTGTGGTTGTGTTGTTTGTGTTGTTTTTTGTATTGGTGTGTTGTGTGGTTGTGTAGTTTTTTGTGTGGTGTGTTATGTTGTGTGTTTGTGTTGTGTGGTTGTGCTGTGTAGTTCAGTTGTGTAGTTGTGTTGTGTAGTTGCGTAGTGTTGGTGTTTTGTGGTTGTGTTGCTGTGTTGGCTGGATGTGTGGTCCTGTTGTGTGGTTAATTTGTGTGGTTTTGTTATGTTGGGTTATGTGGTTGTTTTGTAGTTTTGTTGTGTGGTTGTGTTGTATTGTTGTTTAGTTCTGTTGTGTAATTGTGTTGTGTGGTTTTGTTTTTTGTGTTGTTGTGTTGTATGGTTGTGTATTTTTGTGGTTTTGTTGTTGTTTTTTTTGTGTTGTGTCGTTTTATTGTGTGGTTGTGTTGTGTGTTGTGTTGTGTAGTTGTGTTGTGTGGTTGTGAGTTGGTGTTTCGTAGTTGTGTTGTTGTGTTGGGTGGATGTGTGGTAATGTTGTGTGGCTAATTTGTGTGGTTTTGTTGTGTTGAGTTGTGTGGTTGTGTTGTTGTATTGAGTTGTTCTGTTGTGTTGTTGTGTTGTGTGGTTTTGTTTTTTTGTGTTGTTGTGTTATGTGGTTGTGTCGTTTTATTGCGTGGTTGTGTTGTGTTGTTGTGTCGTTTTTTGTGTTGTTGTGTTGTATGGATGTGAAGTTGTGTAGTGTTGTGTGGTTGTGTTGTTGTGTTGGGTGGATGTGTGGTCATGTTGTATGGTTAATTTGTGTGGTTTTGTTATGTTGAGTGGTGTGGTTGTGTTTTGTGGTTGTGTTGTAGTTTTGTTTGTGTGGTTGTGGTGTGTGGTTGTGTCGTATTGCATCCTCAATCCCTTCATTGCATCCTGATTCCTTTGGAGTAAAATAAAATGGAGTTAATGAAGAAACTTGTCATGTCGAATCGAGTCAAAATGCGGTCCAAATCAAATTGTTCATATATTTTAGTTGAATTCGGATTTGTCCGATTCCCTCTTCTCTTGTGTTGTGTGGTTCTGTTGCTGTGAGTTGTTTAGTTGTGTTGTGTGGTTGTGTATTTGTGTGGTTTTGTTGATTTGTGTTTTTGTGTTGTGTGGTTGTTTCATTTTATTGTGTGGTTGTGTTGTGTGGTTGTGTTGTGTGGTTATGAGTTGGTGTTTCGTGGTTGTGTTGGCTGATGTGTGGTCATGTTGTGTGGTTAATTTGTGTGGTTTTGTTGTGTTGAGTTGTGTGGTTGTGTTTTTTTTTGTAGCTTTGTTGTGTGGTTGTGTTGTTTAGTTCTGTTGTGCAGTTGTGCTGTGTTATTGGTTGTGTAGTTGGGTTGTGTGGTTTTGTTCTCTTGGGTTGTGTGGTTGTGTCATTTTATTGTGTGGTTGTGTTGTTTGTGTTGTTTTTTGTATTGGTGTGTTGTGTGGTTGTGTAGTTTTATTGTGGGGTGTGTTATGTTGTGTGTTTGTGTTGTGTGATTGTGTTTTTTAGTTCAGTTGTGTAGTTGTGTTGTGTGGTTGTGTTGTGTAATTGTGTAGTGTTGTGTGTTGGTGTTTTGTGGTTGTGTTGTTGTGTTGGCTGGATGTGTGGTCATGTTGTGTGGTTAATTTGTGTGGTTTTGTTGTGTTGGATTATGTGGTTGTTTTGTAGTTTTGTTGTGTGGTTGTGTTGTTTAGTTCTGATGTGTTGTGTTGTATGGTTGTGTATTTGTGTGGTTTTGTTGTTTTGTATTTTTGTGTTGTGTCGTTTTATTGTGTGGTTGTGTTGTGTGTTGTGTTGTGTAGTTGTGTTGTGTGGTTGTGAGTTGGTGTTTCGTAGTTGTGTTGTTGTGTTGGGTGGATGTGTGGTAATGTTGTGTGGCTAATTTGTGTGGTTTTGTTGTGTTGAGTTGTGTGGTTGTGTTGTTGTATTGTGTTGTTCTGTTGTGTTGTTGTGTTGTGTGGTTTTGTTTTTTTGTGTTGTTGTGTTGTGTGGTTGTGTCATTTTATTGCGTGGATGTGTTGTGTTGTTGTGTCGTTTTTTGGGTTGTTGTGTTGTATGGATGTGAAGTTGTGTAGTGTTGTGTTTTGTGATTGTGTTGTTGTGTTGGGTGGATGTGTGGTCATGTTGTATGGTTAATTTGTGTGGTTTTGTTATGTTGAGTGGTGTGGTTGTGTTGTAGTTTTGTTTGTGTGGTTGTGGAGTGTGGTTGTGTTGTATTGCATCCTCATTTCCTTCATTGCATCCTGATTCCTTTGGAGTAAAATAACATGGAGTTAATGAAGAAACTTGTTATTTCGAATCGAGTCCAAATTCGGTCCAAATCGAATTGTTCATATATTTTAGTTGAATTCGGATTTGTCCGATTCGCTCTTCTCTTGTGTTGTGTGGTTCTGTTGCTGTGAGTTGTTTAGTTGTGTTGTGTGGTTGTGTATTTGTGCGGTTTTGTTGATTTGTGTTTTTGTTATGTGTGGTTGTGTCATTTTATTGTGTGGTTGTGTTGTGTGTTGTGTGGTTGTGTAGTTGTGTTGTGTGGTTGTGAGTTGGTGTTTCGTGGTTGTGCTGGCTGATGTGTGGTCATGTTGTGTGTTTAATTTGTGTGGTTTTGTTGTGTTGAGTTGTGTGGTTGTGCTTTTTTTGTAGTTTTGTTGTGTGGTTGTGTTGTTTAGTTCTGTTGTGTAGTTGTGCTGTGTTTTTGGTTGTGTAGTTGTGTTGTGTGGTTTTGTTCTCTTGGGTTGTGTGGTTGTGTCGTTTTATTGTGTGGTTGTGTTGTTTGTGTTGTTTTTTGTATTGGTGTGTTGTGTGGTTGTGTAGTTTTATTGTGGGGTGTGTTATGTTGTGTGTTTGTGTTGTGTGATTGTGTTGTTTAGTTCAGTTGTGTAGTTGTGTTGTGTGGTTGTGTTGTGTAATTGCGTAGTGTTGTGTGTGGGTGTTTTGTGGTTGTGTTGTTGTGTTAGCTGTATGTATGTTCATGTTGTGTGGTTAATTTGTGTGGTTTTGCTGTGTTGTTGGGTTATGTGGTTGTTTTGTAGTTTTGTTGTGTGGTTGTGTTGTTTAGTTCTGATGTGTTGTGTTGTATGGTTGTGTATTTGTGTGGTTTTGTTGTTTTGTGTTTTTTGTGTTGTGTCGTTTTATTGTGTGGTTGTGTTGTGTAGTTGTGTTGTGTGGTTGTGAGTTGGTGTTTCGTGGTTGTGTTCTTGTGTTTGGTGGATGTGTGGTAATATTGTGTGGTTAATTTGTGTGGGTTTGTTGTGTTGAGTTGTGTGGTTGTGTTATGTTGTTTAGTTCTGTTGTGTTGTTGTGTTGTGTGGTTTGGTTTTTCTGTGTTGTTGTGTTGTGTGGTTGTGTCTTTTTATTGCGTGGTTGTGTTGTGTTGTTGTGTTGTTTTTTGTGTTGTTGTGTTTTTATGGATGTGAAGTTGGGTAGTGTTGTGTTTTGTGATTGTGTTGTTGTGTTGGGTGAATGTGTGGTCATGTTGTATGGTTAATTTGTGTGGTTTTGTTATGTTGCGTTGCGTTGTTGTGTTGTGTGGTCATGTAGTTGTGTTGTGTGGTTTTGTTGTTTTGTGCTGTTGTGTTGTGTGGTTGTGTCATTTTATTGTGTGGTTTTGTTGTGTTGTTGTGTCATTTTTTGTGTTGTTGTGTTGTGTGGTTGTGTCATTTTATTGTGTGGTTTTGTTGTGTTGTTGTGTCATTTTTTTGTGTTTTTGTGTTGTGTGGTTGTGTCATCTTTTTGTGTGGTTGTGTTGTATGTTTGTGTTGTGAGTTGTGTGGTGTAGTTCTGTTGTGTAGTTGTGCTGTGTTGTTTTGTGTGTTGGTGTTTCGTGGTTGTGTTGGGTGGGTGTGTGGTGATGTTGTGTGGTTAATTTGTGTGGTTTTGTTTTGTTGTTGTGTTGGGTGCATGTGTTGTGTGGTCATGTTGCTTGGTTAATTTGTGTGGTTTTGTTGTGTTGAGTTTTGTAGTTGTGTTTTGTGGTTGTTTTGTAGTTTTGTTGTGTGGTTGTGCTGTGTGGTTGTGTTGTGGTGTGTGTGGTTGTCTTCTGTGTTTGTGTTGTGTTGCATACTGATTCCCCTCATCGCATCCTGATTCCTTTAGAGTAATAACAAAATGGAGTCATTATTTCGAATCGAGACGAAATTCGGATTCGGTCCAAATTGAATTGTTCACGAAATTCAGTACGAACTCGGATTTGGCCGATTTGCTCATCTTTAGTCTTGTGCGGTTCTGTTGTTGTCTGTGGTTGTGTTATGTGATAGTGTTGTGTAGGTGTGTTGTGTTGGGTGGTTTTGTTGTGTTGTTTGGTTGTGGTTGTGTGGTGTTCTTGTGTTGAGTGGTTATGTTGTGTTTGTGTTGTGTAGTTGTGAGGTTGTTATGTGGTTGTATTGTGTTGTGTGGTTGTGTTGTTTTGTGTGTTGTTGTAAGGTTGTGTTGTTTTGTGTGCTTTTGTTGTTATTTTGTGTAATTGTGTTGTTGCGTTGTGTGGTTTAGTTTTCAGTTGTGTTGTTGTGTTGTGTGGTTGTTGTGTGGTTGTTTTGTATGGTTGTGTTGTGTGGTTGTTTTATTGTGTGGTTGTGTTGTTGTGTCGTTTTTTGTGTTGTTGCATTATTTTGTGTGTTTGTGTTGTGTGCTCTGTGGTTGTGTTTTTTAGTTCTGTTGTGTAGTTGTGTTGTGTGGTTTTGTTGTTTTTTGTTGTTGTGTTGTGTGGTTGTGTCGTTTTTTTGTGTGATTGTGTTATGTTGTGTGGTTGTGGTGTGTGGTTGTATTGCATCCTTATTCCATTCATCGCATCCTGATTCCTTTAGAGTAATAACAAAATGGAGTCATTATTTCGAATCGAGACGAAATTCGGATTCGGTCCAAATTGAATTGTTCACGAAATTCAGTACGAACTCCGATTTGGCCGATTTGCTCATCTTTAGTCTTGTGCGGTTCTGTGGTTGTCTGTGGTTGTGTGATGTGGTAGTGTTGTGTATGTGTGTTGTGTGGTTTTGCTGTGTTGTTTGGTTGTGGTTGTGTGGTGTTCTTGTGTTGAGTGGCTATGTTGTGTTTGTGTTGTGTAGTTGTGTGGTTGTTATGTGGTTTTATTGTGTTGTGTGGTTGTGTTGTGTTGGTTTGTGTGTTGTTGTAAGGTTGTGTTGTTTTGTGGTTGTTTTGTGTGATTTTGTTGTTATTTTGTGTAATTGTGTTGTTGCGTTGTGTGGTTTAATTTTCAGTTGTGTTGTTGTGTTGTGTGGTTGTTATTGTGTGATTGTTTTGTATGGTTGTGTTGTGTGGTTGTTTTATTGTGGGGTTGTGTTGTTGTGTCGTTTTTTGTGTTGTTGCATTATTTTGTGTGTTTGTGTTGTGTGCTCTGTGGTTGTGTTGTTTAGTTCTGTTGTGTAGTTGTGTTGTGTGGTTTTGTTGTTTTTTGTTGTTGTGTTGTGTGGTTGTGTCGTTTTTTGTGTGATTGTGTTATGTTGTGTGGTTGTGGTGTGTGGTTGCATTGCATCCTTATTCCCTTCATCGCATCCTGATTCCTTTAGAGTAAGAACAAAATGGAGTTAATGAAGAAATGTATTATTTCGAATCGAGTCAAAATTCAAATTCGGTACAAATTGAATTGTTCATATATTTTCACAAAATTCAGTACGAACTCGGATTCATCCAATTCGCTCATCGTTAGTGTTGTGCAGTTCTGTTCTTTTCTGTGGTTGTGTTATGTGGTAGTGTTGTGTGGGTGTGTCCTGTTGTGTTGTGTGGTTCTGTATTTGTGCAGTTTGGTTGTGTTGTGTGGTTGTGTGTGTTTTATTGTGTAGTTGTGTTGTATTGTGTTGTGTTGTTGCATTATTTTGTGTGTTTGGGTTGTGGGGTTGTGTTGTTTAGTTCTGTTGTGTAGTTGTTTTGTGTTGTTGTGTGGTTGTGAAGTTGTGTTCTGTTGTGTGGTTTTGTTGTTGTGTGTTGTGTGGTTGTGTCGTTTTTTGTGTGTTTGTGTTATGTTGTGTGTTGTAGTATTATTTTGTGTTTGTGTTGCGTGGTTGTGTTGTTTAGTTCTGTAGTTGTCTTGTCTTGTTGTGTGGTTGTGAAGTTGTGTTGTGTTATGTGGTTTTGTTTTGTGTGGTTGTGTGTTTTTTGGTGTGGTGGTGTTATGTTGTGTGTTGTGTGGTTGTGTAGTTCTTGTGGTTGTGTTGTTGTGTTGGGTGGATGTGTGGTCATGTTGTGTGGTTAATTTGTGTAGTTTTGTTGTGTTGAGTTGTGTGGTTGTGTTCTTTGGTTGTTTTGTAGTTTTGTTGTGTTATTGTGTTGTTTAGTTCTGCTGTGTATTTGTGTTGTGTTGTTGTGTGGTTTGGTTGTGTAGTTGTGTTGTGTGGTTTTGTTGTTTTGTGTTGTTGTGTTTTGTGGTTGTGTCATTTTATTGTGTGGTTTTGTTGTGTTGTTGTGTCATTTTTTTTTGTGTTTTTGTGTTGTGTGGTTGTGTCATTTTTTGTGTGGTTGTGTTATGTTGTGTGTTTGTGTTGTGAGTTGTTAAGTTGTGTTGTGTAGTTCTGTTGTGTAATTGTGTTGTGTAGTTTTGTGTGTTGTTTTTTTCGTGGTTGTGTTGTTGTGTTGGGTGGGTGGTGATGTTGTGTGGTTAATTTGTGTTGTTTTGTTTTGTTGTTGTGTCGGGTGGATGTGTTGTGCGGTCATTTTGTTTGGTTAATTTATGGGGTTTTGTTGTGTTGAGTTGTGTAGTTGTGTTATGTGATTGTTTTGTAGATTTGTTGTGTGATTGTGCTGTGTGGTTGTGTTGTGGTGTGTGTGGTTGTCTTCTGTGTTTGTGTTGTGTTGCATACTGATTCCCCTCATCGCATACTGATTCCTTTAGAGTAATAACAAAATGTAGTCATTATTTCGAATCGAGACGAAATTCGGATTAGGTCCAAATTGAATTGTGCACGAAATTCAGTATGAACTCGGATTTGTCCGATTCGCTCATCTTTAGTGTTGTGCGGTTCTGTTCTTGTCTGTGGTTGTTTTCTGTGGTAGTGTTGTGTAGGTGTGTTGTGTTGTGTGGTTCTGTTGTTGTGTTGTATGGTTTTGTTGTGTTGTTGTGTTGTGTGGTTGTGGTTGTGCTTGTGTTTTGTGGTCACGTTGTCTTGTTTGGTTGTGGTTGTTTGGTGTTCTTGTGTTGATTGGTTATGTTGTGTTTGTGTTGTGTAGTTGTGTGGTTGTTATGTGGTTGTATTGTGTTGTGTGGTTGTGTTGTGTTGGTTTGTGTGTTGTTGTAAGGTTGTGTTGGTTTGTGGTTGTTATGTGTGCTTTTGTTGTTGTTTTGTGTAATTGTCTTGTTGCGTTGTGTGGTTTTGTTTTCTGTTGTGTTGTGTGGTTGTTGTTGTGTGGTAGTTTTGTATGGTTGTGTTGTGTGGTTGTTTGTGTTGTTGTGTCGTTTTTTGTGTTGTTGCATTATTTTGTATGTTTGTGCTGTGAGCTCTGTGGTTGTGTTGTTTAGTTCTGTCGTGTAGTTGTGTTGTGTGGTTGTGTTGTATGGTTTTGTTGTTTTGTGTTGTTGTGTTGTGTGGTTGTGTCATTTTTTGTGTGATTGTGTTATGTTGTGTGGTTGGGGTGTGTGATTGTATTGCATCCTTATTCCCTTCATTGCATCCTGATTCCTTTAGAGTAATAACAAAATGGAGTTAATGAAGAAATTTGTTATTTCGAATCGAGTCAAAATTCTGTCCAAAGCGAATTGTTCATATATTTTAGTTGAATTCGGATTTGTCCGATTCGCTCTTCTCTTGTGTTGTGTGGTTCTGTTGCTGTGTGTTGTTTAGTTGTGTTGCATGGTTGTGTTGTGTGGTTGTGTAGTTGTGAAGAGTTGTGTTGGTGTTTCGTGGTTGCGTTGTTGTGTTGGGTGGATTTGTGGTGATGTTGCGTGGTTAATTTGTGTGGTTTTGTTGTGTTGAGTTGTGTGGTTGTGTTTTGTGGTTGTTTTGTAGTTTTGTTGTGTGGTTGTGTTGTGTTGTTGGTTGTGTTGTTTTGTACTTGTGTTTTGTCTTTGTTGCGTGGTTGTGTTGTCGTTGTGTTGTGGTGTGTGGTTGTGTTCTGTGTTTGTGTTGTGTTGCATACTGATTCCCCTCATCACATCCTGATTCCTTTAGAGTAAAATGTGTTGGGTGGATGTGTGGGGATGTTGTTTGGTTAATCTGTGTGGTTTTGTTGTGTTGAGTTGTTTTGTGTTGTGTTTTGTGGTTGTTTTGTAGTTTTGTTGTGTGGTTGTGTTTTGGTGTGTGGTTGTCTTCTGCGTTTGTGTTGTGTTGCATACTGATTCCCCTCATCGCATCCTGATTCCTTTAGAGTAATAACAAACTGGAGTCATTATTTTGAATCAATACTAAATTCGGATTCGGTCCAAATGGAATTGTTCACCAAATTCAGTACGAACTCGTATTTGTCCGATTCGCTCATCTTTAGTGTTGTGCAGTTCTGTTATTCTCTGTAGTTGTGTTATGTGGTAGTGTTGTGTGGGTGTGTTGTGTAGTTCTGTTGTTGTGTTGTGTGGTTTTGTTGTGTGGTTGTGTTTTGTGGTTGTGTTGTGTGGTTGTTCAGTTGTGTAGTGTTGTGCGTTGGTGTTTCGCGGTTGTGTTGTGTTTGGTGGATGTGTGGTGATGTTGTGTGGTTAAGTTGTGTGGTTTTGTTGTATTGAGTTGTGTGGTTGTGTTTTGTGGTTGTTTTGTAGTTTTATTGTGTGGTTGTGGTGTGTAGTTGTGTTGTATTGCATTCTTATTACCTTCATCGCATCCTAATTCCTTTAGAGTAATAACAAAATGGAGTTGTGTTGTGTGGTTGTGTTTTGAATTGTTGTGTTGTGTGGTTGTCTTGTGTGGTTGTGTAGTTGTGTTGTGTGGTTGTGTTGTTTTGTGTTGTGGGGTTGTGTGGTTGTTTTGTGTGTTGGGTGGATGTGTTGTGTGATCTTGTTGTGTGGTTGTATGATTTTGTTATGTTGAGTTGTGTGGTTGTGTTTCGTGATTGTTTTGTAGTTTTGTTGTGTGGTTGTGTTGTGGGGCGTTGTTGTGTTCTGTGGTTGTATTGTTTTGCATCCTGGTTCCCTTCATTGCATCCTGATTCCTTTAGAGAATGAAGAAATTCATTATTTCGAATCGAGTCGAAATTCAAATTCGGTCCAAATCTAATTGTTCATATAATTCGGTAGGAATTCTGAGTCATCCTATTCACTCTTGTTTTGTATGGTTCTGTTACTTTATGTTGAGTGTTTGTGTTGTGTGGTTTTGTCGTGTTATGTGGTAGTGTTGTGTTGTGTGGTTTTGTGCTTGTGCTGTGTTGTTGTGTTTGTGTAGTTGTGTTTTGTTTTGTGGTTGTGTTGTGTTTTTTGTGTGTTTTTCTTGTGTTGAGTTGTGTTGTGCTGTCTAGTTGTGTTGAGTGATTGTTTTGTATGCTTGTGTTATGTGGTTTTGTTGTGTTGTTTTCTTGTGTTGTTGTGTTTGTGTTGAGAAGATGTGTTGTTGTGTTGTGTGGTTGTGTTGTTGTGTGGTTGTGTTTTGTGGTGTGTGGTTGTGCTTGTGTGGTTGTTTTGTAGTTTTGTTGTGTTGTGGTTGTGTTGTGTGTGTGTGTGGTTGTGTTGCTGTGTTGTTGTGTGATTTTGTTGTGTGTTTTTTGTGTTGTTGTGTTGTGTGGTTTTGTCATTTTTGTGAGGTTGTGTTATGTTGGGTTTTTGTGTTGTGTGTTGTGCAGTGTGTTGTGTAGTTCTGTTGTGTTATGTGGTTGTGGTTGTGTTGTGTAGTGTTGTGTGTTGGTGTTTCGTGGTTGTGTTGTTGCGTTGGGTGGATGTCTGGTCATGTTGTGTGATTAATTTGTGTGGTTTTGTTGTGTTGAGTTGTGTGGTTGCGTTGTTGTGTTGTTTAGTTCTGTTGTGTAATTGTGTTGTGTTGTTTTGTTGTTTTGTGTTTTTGTGTTGTGTGGTTGTGTCTTTTATTGCGTGGTTGTGTTGTGTGGTTGTGTCGTTTTTTGTGTCGTTGTGTTGTGTGGTTGAATTGTGTAGTTATGTTGTGTGGTTGTGTGGTTGTGTATTGTTGTGTGTTGGTGTTGTGTTGGATTGTGTTGGGTGAATGTGTGGTCATGTTGTGTGGTTAATTTGTGTGGTTTTGTTGTGCTGAGTTGTGTGGTTGTGTTTTGTGTCTTTTTTTGTAGTTTTATTGTTTGGTTGTGTTGTTTAGTTGTGTTGTGTAGTTGTGTTGTGTTGTTGTTTGTGTGGTTGTGTAGTTGTGTTGTGTGGTTTTGTTGTGTGGTTTTGTTCTCTTGGGTTTTGTGGTTGTGTCGTTTTATTGTGTGGTTGTGTTGTTTGTGTTGTTTTTTGCATCGGTGTGTTGTGTAGTTTTTTGTGTGGTGTGTTATGTTGTGTGTTTGTGTTGTGTAGTTGTGTTTTGTGGTTGTGTTGTGTAGTTGTGTAGTGTTGTGTGTTGGTGTTTTGTGGTTATGTTGTTGTGTTGGGTGGATGTGTGGTCATGTTGTGTGGTTAATTTGTGTGGTTTTGTTGTGTTGGGTTATGTGGTTTTTTTGTAGTTTTTTTGTGTGGTTGTGTTGTTTAGTTCTGATGTGTTGTGTTGTGTGGTTGTTTTATTGTGTGATTGTGTTGTGTTGTGTCGTTTTTTGTGTTGTTGCATTATTTTGTATGTTTGTGTTGTGTGCTCTGTGGCTGTGTTGTTTAGTTCTGTTGTGTAGTTGTGTTGTGTGGTTGTGTTGCGTCGTTTTGTTGTTTTGTGTTGTGTTGTGTGGTTGTGTCGTTTTTTGTGTGATTGTGTTATCTTGTGTGATTGTGGTGTGTGTTTGTATTGCATCCTTATTCCCTTCATCGCATCCTGATTCCTTTAGAGTAATAACAAAATCGAGTTAATGAAGAAATTTATTATTTTGAATCGAGTCAAAATTCAAATTCAGTCAAAATCGAACTGTTCATATATTTTGGTACGAATTCAGATTTGTCCAATTCGCTCTTATATTGTGTTGCCTGGTTCTGTTGCTGTGTGTTGTGTGGAGGTGTAGTTGTGTAGTGTTGTGTGTTGGTGTTTCGTGGTTGTGTTGTTGTGTTGGGTGGATTTGTGGTGATGTTGTGTGGTTAATTTGTGTGGTTTTGTTGTGTTGAGTTGTGTGGTTGTGTTTTGTGGTAGTTTTGTAGTTTTATTGTGTGGTTGTGTTGTGGTGTGTGGTTGTCTTCTGCGTTTGTGTTGTGTTGCATACTGATTCCCCTCTTCGCATCCTGATTCCTTTGGAGTAATAACAAAATGGAGTCATTATTTCGAATCGAGACGAAATTCGGATTTGGTCCAAATTAAATTGTTCACGAAATTGAGAACGAACTCGGATTCATCCGATTCGCTAATCTTTAGTGTTGTGCACTTCTGTTCTTTTCTGTGGTTGTGTTATGTGGTAGTGTTGTGTGGGTGTGTTGTGTTGTGTGGTTCTGTTGTTGTGTGGTTGTGTTTGTGCTTGTGTTTTGTGGATATTTTGTGTTGTTGTGTTGTGGTTGTGTGGTGTTCTTGTGTTGAGTGGTTATGTTGTGTTTGTGTAGTTGTGTGGTTGTGTGTGTTTTATTGTGTGGTTGTGTTGTTTAGTTCTGTTGTGTTGTTGTGTTATTAGAGTAATAACAAAATGGAGTTAATGAAGAAATTTGTTATTTCGAATCGAGTCAAAATTCTGTCCAAAGCGAATTGTTCATATATTTTAGTTGAATTCGGATTTGTCAGATTTGCTCTTCTCTTGTGTTGTGTGGTTCTGTTGCTGTGTGTTGTTTAGTTGTGTTGTGTGGTTGTGTTGTGTGGGTGTGTAGTTGTGAAGAGTTGTTTTGGTGTTTCATGGTTGTGTTGTTGTGTTGGGTGGATTTGTGGTGATGTTGTGTGGTTAATTTGTGTGGTTTTGTTGTGTTGAGTTGTGTGGTTGTGTTTTGTGGTAGTTTTGTAGTTTTGTTGTGTGGTTGTGTTGTTTAGTTCTGTTGTGTAGTTGTGTTGTGTTGTTGGTTGTGTTGTTTTGTACTTGTGTTTTGTCTTTGCTGCGTGGTTGTGTTGTCGTTGTGTTGTGGTGTGTGGTTGTGTTCTTTGTTTGTGTTGTGTGGTTTTGTTGTGTTGGGTTATGTGGTTGTTTTGTAGTTTTGTTGTGTGGTAGTGTTGTTTAGTTCTGATGTGTTGTGTTGTGTGATTGTGTATTTGTGTGGTTTTGTTGATTTGTGTTTTTGTGTTGTGTGGTTGTGCCATGTTATTGTGTGGTTGTGTTGTGTAGTTGTGTTGTGTGGTTGTGAGTTGTTGTTTCGTGGTTGTGTTAGGTGATGTGTGGTCATGTTGTGTGTTTAATTTGTGTGGTTTTGTTGTGTTGAGTTGTGTGGTTGTGTTTTTTGTAGTTTTGTTGTGTTGTTTAATTCTGTTGTTTAGTTGTGCTGTGTTGTTGGTTGTGTAGTTGTGTTGTTTGTTGTGTGGTTTTGTTGTTTGTGTTGTTTTTTGTATTGGTGTGTTGTGTGGTTGTGTAGTTTTTTTGTGTGGTGTGTTATGTTGTGTGTTTGGGTTGTGTTGTGTAGTTCAGTTGTGTAGTTGTGTTGTGTGGTTGTGTTGTGTAGTTGCGTAGTGTTGTGTGATGGTGTTTTGTGGTTGTGTTGTTGTGTTTGCTGGATGTGTGGTCATGTTGTGTGGTTAATTTGTGTGGTTTTGTTGTGTTGGGTTATGTGGTTGTTTTGAAGTTTTGTTGTGTGGTTGTGTTGTTTAGTTCTGATGTGTTGTGTTGTATGGTTGTGTATTTGTGTGGTTTTGTTGTTTTGTGTTTTTATGTTGTGTCGTTTTATTGTGTGGTTGTGTTGTGTGTTGTGTTGTGTAGTTGTGCTGTGTGGTTGTGAGTTGGTGTTTCGTGGTTGTGTTGTTGTGTTGGGTGGATGTGTGGTAATGTTGTGTGGTTAATTTGTGTGGTTTTGTTGTGTTGAGTTGTGTGGTTGTGTCGTTGTGTTGTTTAGTTCTGTTGTGTAATTGTGTTGTGTTGTGTGGTTTTGTTTTTTTGTGTTGTTGTGTTGTGTGGTTGTGTTGTTTTATTGCGTGGTTGTGTTGTGTTGTTGTGTCGTTTTTTTGTGTTGTTGTGTTGTATGGATGTGAAGTTGTGCAGTGTTGTGTTTTGCGATTGTGTTGTTGTGTTGGGTGGTTGTGTGGTCATGTTGTATGGTTAATTTGTGTGGTTTTGTTATGTTGAGTGGTGTGGTTGTGTTTTGTGGTTGTGTTGTAGTTTTGTTTGTGTGGTTGTGGTGTGTGGTTGTGTCGTATTGCATCCTTATTCCCTTCATTGCATCCTGATTCCTTTGGAGTAAAACAAAATGGAGTTAATGAAGAAATTTGTGATTTCGAATTGTTCATTTATTTTAGATGAATTCGGATTTGGCCGATTCGCTCTTCTATTGTGTTGTGTGGTTCTGTTGCTGTGTGTTGTTTAGTTGTATTGTGTGGTTGTGTTGTGTGGTTGTGTAATTGTGAAGAGTTGTGTTGGTGTCTCGTGGTTGTGTTGGGTGGATTTGTGGTGATGTTGTGTGGTTAATTTGTGTGGTTTTGTTGTGTTGAGTTGTGTGGTTGTGTTTTGTGGTTGTTTTGTAGTTTTGTTGTGTGGTTCTGTTGCTGTGTGTTGTTTTTTGTATTGTGTGGTTCTGTTGTGTGGTTGTGTAGTTGTGAAGAGTTGTGTTGGTGTTTCGTGGTTATGTTGGGTGGATTTATGGTGATGTTATGTGGTTAATTTGTGTATTTTTGTTGTGCTGAGTTGTGTGGTTGTGTTTTGTGGTTGTTTTGTAGTTTTGTTGTGTGGTTGTGTTGTTTAGTTCTGTTGTGTAGTTGTGTTGTGTTGTTGGTTGTGTTTTTCTGTACTTGTGTTTTGTCTTTGCTGCGTGGTTGTGTTGTCGTTGTGTTGTGGTGTGTGGTTGTGTTCTGTGTTTGTGTTGTGTTGCATACTGATTCCCCTCATCACATCCTGATTCTTTTAGAGTAAAATGGAGTCATTATTTTGAATCAATACTAAATTCGGATTCGGTCCAAATGGACTTGTTCTCGAAATTTAGTTCGAACTCGGATTTGTCCGATTCGCTCATCTTTAGTGTTGTGCAGTTCTGTTCTTTTCTGTAGTTGTGTTATGTGGTAGTGTTGTGTGGGTGTGTTGTGTTGTTCTGTTGTTGTGTTGTGTGGGTTTGTTGTGTGGTTGTGTTTTGTGGTTGTGTTGTGTGGTTGTGCAGTTGTGTAGTGTTGTGCGTTGGTGTTTTGTGGTTGTGTTGTGTTTGGTGGATGTGTGGTGATGTTGTGTGGTTAAGTTGTGTGGTTTTGTTGTATTGAGTTGTGTGGTTCTGTTTTGTGGTTGTTTGTAGTTTTATTGTGTGGTTGTGGTGTGTGGTTGTGTTGTATTGCATTCTTATTACCTTCATCGCATCCTAATTCCTTTAGAGTAATAACAAAATGGAGTTGTGTTGTGTGGTTGTGTTTTGAATAGTTGTGTAGTGTGGTTGTCTTGTGTGGTTGTGTAGTTGTGTTGTGTTGTGTGGTTGTGTTGTTTTGTGTTGTGTTGTGGGGTTGTGTGGTTGTTTTGTGTGTTGGGTGGATGTGTTGTGTGATCATGTTGTGTGGTTGTATGATTTTGTTGTGTTGAGTTGTGTGGTTGTGTTTCGTGATTGTTTTGTAGTTTTGGTGTGTGATTGTGTTGTTGTGTGTTGTTGTGTTCTGTGGTTGTATTGTTTTACATCCTGGTTCCCTTCATTGCATCCTGATTCCTTTAGAGAATGAAGAAATTCATTATTTCGAATCAAGTCGAAATTCGAATTCGGTCCAAATCTAGTTGTTCATATAATTCAGTAGGAATTCTGTGTCGTCCTATTCGCTCTTGTTTTGTATGGTTCTGTTACTTTATGTTGAGTGTTTGTGTTGTGTGGTTTTGTCGTGTTATGTGGTAGTGTTGTGTTGTTGTGTTGTGTGGTTTTGTGGTTGTGCTGTGTTGTTGTGTTTGTGTAGTTGTGTTGTGTTCTGTGGTTGTGTTGTGTTTATTGTGTGGTTTTCTTGTTTTGAGTTGTGTTGTGCTGTCTGGTTGTGTTGAGTGATTGTTTTGTATGCTTGTGTATGTGGTTTTGTTGTGTTGTTGTCTTGTGTTGTTGTGTTTGTGTTGAGAAGTTGTGTTGTTGTGTTGTGTGGTTGTGTTGTTGTGTGGTTGTGTTTTGTGGTGCTGTGGTGTGTGGTTGCGCTTGTGTGGTTGTTTTGTAGTTTTGTTGTGTGGTTGTGTTGTGGTGTGTGTGTGTGTGTGTGTGTGGTTGTGTTGTGTGATTTTGTTGTGTGTTTTTTCATGTTGTTGTGTTGTGTGGTTTTGTCATTTTTTGTGAGGTTGTGTTATGTTGGGTTTTTGAGTTGTGTGTTGTGCAGTGTGTTGTGTAGTTCTGTTGTGTTGTGTGGTCGTGGTTGTGTTGGGTGGATGTGTGGTCATGTTGTGTGGTTAATTTGTGTGGTTTTGGTGTGTTGAGTTGTGTGGTTGCACAATTGTGTTGTTTAGTTCTGTTGTGTAATTGTGTTATGTTGTTTTGTTGTGTATTTGTGTTGTGTGGTTGTGTCGTTTTGTTGTCATTGTATTGTGTAGTTCTGTTGTGTTGTGTGGTTGTGTAGTGTTGTGTGTTGGTGTTGTGTTGGATTGTGTTGGGTGGATGTGTGGTCATGTTGTGTGGTTAATTTGTGTGGTTTTGTTGTGTTGAGTTGTGTGGTTGAGTTTTGTGTCTTTTTTTGTAGTTTTGTTGTGTGGTTGTGTTGTTTAGTTCTGTTGTATAGTTGTGTTGTGTTGTTGATTGTGTGGTTGTGTAGTTGTGTTGTGTGGTTTTGTTGTGTAGTTTTGTTCTCTTGGGTTGTGAGGTTTTATTGTGTGGTTGTGATGTTTGTGTTGTTTTTTTTTATTGGGGTGTTGTGTGGTTGTGTAGATTTTTGTGTGGTGTGTTATGTTGTGTGTTTGTGTTGTGTAGTTCAGTTGTGTAGTTGTGTTGTGTGGTTGTGTTGTGTAGTTGCGTAGTGTTGTGTGTTGGTGCTTTGTGGTTATGTTGTTGTGTTGGGTGCATGTGTGGTCATGTTGTGTGGCTAATTTGTGTGGTTTAGTTGTGTTGGGTTATGTGGTTGTTTTGTAGTTTTGTTGTGTTGATTAGTTCTGATGTGTTGTGTTGTGTGGTTGTGTATTTGTGTGGTTTTGTTGTTTTGTGTTATTGTGTTGTGTGTTTGTGTCATTTTATTGTGTGGTTGCGTTGTGTGGTTGTGTTGTGTAGTTGTGTTGTGTGGTTGTGTTGTGTAGTTGCGTAGTGTTGTGTGGTTGTGAGTTGGTGTTTCGTGGTTGTGTTGGGTGGATGTGTGGTCATGTTGTGTGTTTAATTTGTGTGGTTTTGTTGTCTTGAGTTGTGTGGTTGTGTTTTGTGTTTTTTTTGTAGTTTTGTTGTGTGGTTGTGTTGTTTAGTTCTGTTGTGTAGTTGTGCTGTGTTGTTGGTTGTGTAGTTGTGTTGTGTGGTCTTGGGTTGTGTGGTTGTGTTGTTTTATTGTGTGGTTGTGTTGTTTGTGTTGTTTTTTGTATTGGTGCGTTGTGTGGTTGTGTAGTTTTTTGTGTGGTGTGTTATGTTGTGTGTTTGGGTTGTGTTGTGTAGTTCAGTTGTGTAGTTGTGTTGTGTGGTTGTGTTGTGTAGTTGCGTAGTGGTGTGTGATGGTGTTTTGTGGTTGTGTTGTTGTGTTGGCTGGATGTGTGGTCATGTTGTGTGATTAATTTGTGTGATTTTGTTGTGTTGGGTTATGTGGTTGTTTTGTAGTGTGGTTGTGTTGTTTAGTTCTGATGTGTTGTGTTGTATGGTTGTGTATTTGTGTGGTTTTGTTGTTTTGTGTTTTTGTGTTGTGTCATTTTATTGTGTGGTTGTGTTGTGTGTTGTGTTGTGTTGTGTGGTTGTGAGTTGTTGTTTCGTGGTTGTGTTGTTGTGTTGGGTGGATGTGTGGTAATGTTGTGTGGTTAATTTGTGTGGTTTTGTTGTGTTGAGTGGTGTGGTTGTGTTTTGTGGTTGTGTTGTAGTTTTGTTTGTGTGGTTGTGGTGTGTGGTTGTGTCATATTGCATCCTTATTCCCTTCATTGCATTCTGATTTCTTTGGAATGTGTTGTTGTGTTGTTTAGTTCTGTTGTGTAATTGTGTTGTGTTGTTGTGTTGTGTGTTTTTTTTTGTGTTGTTGTGTTGTGTGGTTGTGTCATTTTATTGTGTGGTTGTGTTGTGTTGTTGTGTCGTTTTTTGTGTTCTTGTGTTGTATGGATGTGAAGTTGTGTAGTGTTGTGTTTTGTAATTGTGTTGTTGTGTTGGGTGGATGTGTGGTTATGTTGTATG
This sequence comes from Hyla sarda, assembly GCF_029499605.1. Classification (NCBI taxonomy): domain Eukaryota; kingdom Metazoa; phylum Chordata; class Amphibia; order Anura; family Hylidae; genus Hyla; species Hyla sarda. The sequence continues at coordinate 148,377,081 of NC_079194.1, forward strand.
GTTAATTTGTGTGTTTTTGTTATGTTGAGTGGTTGTGTTGTAGTTTTGTTTGTGTGGTTGTGGTGTGTGGTTGTGTCGTATTGCATCCTTATCCCCTTCATTGCACCCACCATTCGTTGTGTGGGTGTGTTGTGTTGTGTGGTTCTGTTGTGTGGTTGTGCTTGTGTTTTGTGGTTATTTTGTGTTGTGTTGTGGTTGTGTGGTGTTCTTGTGTTGAGTGGTTTTGTTGTTTTTGTTGTTGTGTGGTTGTGTGTGTTTTATTGTGTGGTTGTGTTGTTTAGTTCTGTTGTGTAGTTGTCTTGTGTTGTTGTGTGGTTGGGAAGTTGTATTGTGTGGTTTTGTTGTTTTGTGTTGTGTGGTTGTGTCGGTTTTTGTATGGTTGTGTTGTGTGGTTGTGTAGTTCTGTTGTTGTGTGGTTGTGTAGTTGTGTAGTGTTGTGTGTTGGTGTTTTGTGGTTGTGTTGTTGTGGGTGGATGTGTGGTCATGTTGTGTGGTTAAATTGTGTGGCTTTGTTGTGTTGAGTTGTGTGTGTGTGTTTAGTGGTTGTTTTGTAATTTTGTTGTGTTGTTGTGTTGTTTAGTTCTGTCGTGTAGTTGTGTTGTGTGGTTGTGTGGTTTTGTTGTTTTGTGTTGTTGTGGTGAGTGGTTGTGTAATTTTATTGTATGGTTTTGTTGTGTTGTTGTGTCGTTTTTTGTGTGGTTGTGTAATTTTTGTGTGGTTGTGCTGTGTTGTGTGTTTGTGTTGTGAGTTGTGTGGTTGTGGGGTGTAGTTCTGTTGTGTTGTGTAGTTTTGTGTGTTGGTGTTTCGTGGTTGTGTTGTTGTGTTGGGCAGATGTGTGGTGATGTTGTGTGGTTAATTTATGTGATTTTGATTTGTTGTTGTGTTGGGTGGATGTGTTGTGTTGGTGTTTCGTGGTTGTGTTGTTGTGTTGGGTGGATGTGTGGTGATGTTGTTTGGTTAATTTGTGTGGTTTTGTTGTGTTGAGTTGTGTATTGTGGTTGTTTTGTAGTTTTGTTGTGTAGTTGTGCTGTGTGATTGTGTTGTGGTGTGTGTGGTTGTCTTCTGCGTTTGTGTTGTGTTGCATACTGATTCCCCTCATCACATCCTGATTGCTTTAGAGTAATAAAAAAAATTGAGTCATTATTTCGAATCGAGAGGAAATTCGGATTCGGTCCAAATTGAATTGTTCGCAAAATTCAGTACGAACTCGGATGTGTCTGATTCGCTCATATTTAGTGTTGTGTGGTTCTGTTCTTGTCTGTGGTTGTGTTATGTGGTAGTGTTGTGTATGTGTGTTGTGTTGTGTGGTTCTGTTGTTGTGTTGTGTGATGCTGTTGTGTTGTGTGGTTGTGCTTGTGTTTTGTGATCATGTTGTCATGTTTGGTTGTGGTTGTGTGGTGTTGAGTGGTTATTTTGTGTTTGTGTTGTGTAGTTGTGTGGTTCTTATGGGGTTGTATTGTGTTGTGTGGTTGTGTTGTGTTGGATTTGTGTGTTGTTGTAAGGTTGTGTTGTTTTGTGGTTGTTTTTTGTGGTTTTGTTGTTGTTTTGTGTAATTTTGCTGTTGTGTTATGTGGTTTTGCTTTCAGTTGTGTTGTTGTGTTGTGTGGTTGTTGTTGTTGTGTGGTTGTTTTGTATGGTTGTGTTGTGTGGTTGTTTTATTGTGTGGTTGTGTTGTTGTGTCGTTTTTTTGTGTTGTTGCATTATTTTGTGTGTTTGTGTTGTGTGCTCTGTGGTTGTGTTGTTTAGTTCTGTTGTGTAGTTGTTTTGCGTGGTTGTGTTGTCTGGTTTTGCTGTTTTGTTTTGTTGTGTTGTGTGGCTGTGTCGTTTTTTTGTGTGATTGTGTTATGTTGTGTGGTTGTGGTGTGTTGTTGTATTGCATCCTCATTCCCTTCATCGCATCCTGATTCCTTTAGAGTAATAACAAAATGGAGTTAATGAAGAAATTTGTTATTTCGAATCGAGTCAAAATTCAAATTCGGTCCAAATTGAATTGTTCATATATTTTCACGAAATTCAGTACAAACTCGGATTCATCCGATTCGCTCATCTTTAGTGTTGTGCAGTTCTGTTCTTTTCTGTGGTTGTGTTATGTGGTAGTGTTGTGTGGGTGTGTTGTTTTGTTGTGTTGTGTGGTTCTGTAGTTGTGTGGTTGTGGTTGTGCTTGTGTAGTTGTGTGGTTGTGTGTGTGTTTTATTGTGTGGTTGTGTTGTGTTGTGTTGTGTTGTTGTGTTGTTATTTGTGTTGTTGCATTATTTTGTGTGTTTGTGCTGTGTGATTGTGTTGTTTAGTTCTGTTGTGTAGTTGATTTGTGTTGTTGTGTGGTTGTGAAGTTGTGTTGTGTGGTTGTGTGGTTGTGTCGTTTTTTGTGTGGCTGTGCTATGTTGTGTGTTGTGTGTTGTATCATTATTTTGCGTGTTTGTGTTGCATGGTTGTGTTGTTTACTTCTGTTGTGTAGTTGTTGTGTGGTAGTGAAGTTGTGTTGTGTGGTTTTGTTGTTTTGTGTTGTGTGGTTGTGTTATGTTGTGTGTTGTGTGGTTGTGTAGTTCTGTTGTGTGTTGGTGTTTCGTGGTTGTGTTGTTGTGTTGGGTCATGTTGTGTGGTTAATTTGTGTGGTTTTGTTGTGTTGAGTTGTGTGGATGTGTTTTTTGATTGTTTTGTAGTTTTGTTGTGTGGTTGTGTTGTTTAGTTCTGTTTTGTATTTTTTTGTGTTGTGTGGTCGTGTAGTTGTGTTGTGTGGTTTTGTTGTTTTGTGTTGTTGTGTTGTGTGGTCGTGTCATTTTATTGTGTGGTTTTGTTGTGTTGTTGTGTCATTTTTTGTGTTGTGTGGCTGTGTCATCTTTTTTTGCGTGGTTGTGTTGTGTGTTTGTGTTGTGAGTTGTGTGGTTGTGTGGTGTAGTTCAGTTGTGTAGTTTTGTGTGTTGGTGTTTCGTGGTTGTGTTGGGTGGGTGTGTGGTGATGTTGTGTGGTTAATTTGTGTGGTTTTGTTTTGTTGTTGTGTTGGGTGGATGTGTTGTGTGGTCATGTTGTTTGGTTAATTTGTGTGGTTTTGTTGTGTTGAGTTGTGTAGTTGTGTTTTGTGGTTGTTTTGTAGTTTTGTTGTGTGGTTGTGCTGTGTGGTTGTGTTGTGGTGTGTGTGATTGTCTTCTGTGTTTGTGTTGTGTTGCATACTGATTCCCCTCATCGCATCCTGATTTCTTTAGAGTAATAACAAAATGGAGTCATTATTTCGAATCGAGACAAAATTCGGATTCGGTCCAAATTGAATTGTGTACGAAATTAAGTACGAACTCGGATTTGTCCGATTTGCTCATCTTTAGTGTTGTTCGATTCTGTTCTTTTCTGTGGTTGTGTTATGTGGTAGTGTTGTGTAGGTGTGTTGTGTGGTTCTGTTGTTGTGTTGTGTTGTTTTGTTGTGTTGTGTGGTTGTGGTTGTGCTTATGTTTTTTGGTCACGTTGTCTTGTTTGGTTGTGGTTGTTTGGTGTTCTTGTGTTGATTGGTTATGTTGTGTTTGTGTTGTGTAGTTGTGTGGTTGTTATGTGGTTGTATTGTGTTGTGTGGTTGTGTTGTGTTGGTTTGTGTGTTGTTGTAAGGTTGTGTTGTTTTGTGGTTGCTTTGTATGCTTTTGTTGTTGATTTGTGTAATTGTCTTGTTGCGTTATGTGGTTTTGTTTTCTGTTGTGTTGTTGTGTTGTGTGGTTGCTGTTGTGTGTTTGTTTTGTATGGTTGTGTTGTGTGGTTGTTTTATTGTGTGGTTGTGTTGTGTTGTTGTGTCGTTTTTTGTGTTGTTGCATTATTTTGTATGTTTGTGTTGTGTGCTCTGTGGTTGTGTTGTTTAGTTCTGTTGTGTAGTTGTGTTGTGTAGTTTTGTGTGTTGGTGTTTCGTGGTTGTGTTGGGTGGGTGTGTGGTGATGTTGTGTGGTTAATTTGTGTGGTTTTGTTGTTGTGTTGGGTGGATGTGTTGTGTGGTCATGTTGTTTGGTTAATTTGTGTGGTTTTGTTGTGTTGAGTTGTGTAGTTGTGTTTTGTGGTTGTTTTGTAGTTTTGTTGTGTGGTTGTGCTGTGTGGTTGTGTTGTGGTGTGTGTGGTTGTCTTCTGTGTTTGTGTTGTGTTGCATACTGATTCCCCTCATCGCATCCTGATTCCTTTAGAGTAATAACAAAATGGAGTCATTATTTCAAATTGAGACGAAATTCGGATTCGGTCCAAATTGAATTGTTCATGAAATTCAGTACGAACTCAGATTTTTCCGATTTGCTCATCTTCAGTCTTGTGCGGTTCTGTTGTTGTCTGTGGTTGTGTTATGTGGTAGTGTTGCGTAGGTGTGTTGTGTTGTGTGGTTCTGTTGTTGTGTTGTGTGATTTTGCTGTGTTGTTTGGTAGTGGCTGTGTGGTGTTCTTGTGTTGAGTGGTTATGTTGTGTTTGTGTTGTGTGGTTGTTATGTGGTTGTATTGTGTTGTGTGGTTGTGTTGTGTTGGTTTATGTGTTGTTGTAAGGTTGTGTTGTTTTGTGGTTGTTTTGTGTGCTTTTGTTGTTATTTGGTGTAATTGTGTTGTTGCGTTGTGTGGTTTAGTTTTCAGTTGTGTTGTGTGGTTGTTGTTGTGTGGTTGTTATGTATGGTTGTGTTGTGTGGTTGTTTTATTGTGTGGTTGTGTCGTTTTTTGTGTTGTTGCATTATTTTGTGTGTTTGTGTTGTGTTCTCTGTGGTTGTGTTGTTTAGTTCTGTTGTGTAGTTGTGTTGTGTGGTTTTGTTATTTTGTGTTGTTGTGTCGCTTTTGTGTGATTGTGTTATGTTGTGTGGTTGTGGTGTGTGGTTGTATTGCATCCTTATTCCTTTCATCGCATCCTGATTCCTTTAGAGTAATAACAAAATGGAGTTAATGAAGAAATGTATTATTTCGAATCGAGTCAAAATTCAAATTCGGTACAAATTGAATTGTTCATATATTTTCACAAAATTCAATACGAACTCGGATTCATCCGATTCGCTCATCGTTAGTGTTGTGCAGTTCTGTTCTTTTCTGTGGTTGTGTTATGTGGTAGTGTTGTGTGGGTGTGTCGTGTTGTGTTGTGTGGTTCTGTATTTGTGCAGTTGTGGTTGTGTTGTGTGGTTGTGTGTGTTTTATTGTGTAGTTGTGTTGTATTGTGTTGTTGCATTATTTTGTGTGTTTGGTTTGTGTGGTTGTGTTGTTTAGTTCTGTTGTGTAGTTGTCTTGTGTTGTTGTGTGGTTGTGAAGTTGTGTTGTGTGGTTTTGTTGTTTTGTGTTGTGTGGTTTTTGGTGTCGTGGTGTTATATTGTGTGTTGTGTGGTTGGGTAGTTCTCCTGGTTGTGTTGTTGTGTTGGGTGGATGTGTGGTCATGTTGTGTGGTTAATTTGTGTAGTTTTGTTGTGTTGAGTTGTGTGGTTGTGTTCTGTGGTTGTTTTGTAGTTTTGTTGTGTGGTTGTGTTGTTTAGTTCTGTTGTGTATTTGTGTTGTTGTGTTGTGTGGTTGTGTAGTTGTGTGGTTTTGTTGTTTTGTGTTGTTGTGTTTTGTGGTTGTGTCATTTTATTGTGTGGTTTTGTTGTGTTGTTCTGTCTTTTTGTGTTGTGTGGTTGTGTTGTAGTTTTATTGTGTGGTTGTGGTGTGTGGTTGTGTTGTATTGCATTCTTATTACCTTCTTCGCATCCTAATTCCTTTAGAGTAATAACAAAATGGAGTTGTGTTGTGTGGTTGTGTTTTGAATTGGTTTATTGTGTTGTGTGGTTGTCTTGTGTGGTTGTGTAGTTGTGTTGTGTGGTTGTGTTGTTTTGTGGGGATGTGTGGTTATTTTGTGTGTTGGCTGTTGGGTGATCATGTTGTGTGGTTGTATGATTTTGTTGTGTTGAGTTGTGTGGTTGTGTTTCGTGGTTGTTTTGTAGTTTTGTTGTGTGGTTGTGTTGTGGTGTGTTGTGTTCTGTGGTTGTATTGTTTTGCATCCTGGTTCCCTTCATCGCATCCTGATTCCTTTAGAGAATGGAGTTAATGAAGAAATTCATTATTTCAATTTCGAGTCGAAATTCGAATTCGGTCCAAATCTAGTTGTTCATATAATTCGGTAGGAATTCTGAGTCGTCCTATTCGCTCTTGATTTGTATGGTTCTGTTACTTTATGTTGAGTGTTTGTGTTGTGTGGTGTTGTCGTGTTATGTGGTAGTGTTGTGTGGTTGTGTTGTTGTGTTGTGTGGTTTTGTGGTTGTGTTGTTGTGTTTGTGTAGTTGTGTTCTGTGGTTGTGTTGTGTTTTTTGTGTGGTTTTCTTGTGTTGAGTTGTGTTGTCCTGTCTAGTTGTGTTGAGTGGTTGTTTTGTATGCTTGTGTTATGTTGTTTTGTTGTGTGGTTGTCTTGTGTTGCTGTGTTTGTGTTGTGAAGTTGTGTGGTTGTGTGGTTGTATAGTTGTATTGTTTTGTGTGGTTGTGTTGTTTTGTGTTGTGTTGTGGGGTTGTGTGGTTGTTTTGTGTGTTGGGTGGATGTGTTGTGTGATTATGTTGTGTGGTTGCATGATTTTGTTGTGTTGAGTTTTGTGGTTGTGTTTTGTGGTTGTTTTGTAGTTTTGTTGTGTGGTTGTGTTGTGGTGTGTTGTTGTGTTGCATTGTGGTTGTATTGTTTTGCATCCTGGTTCCCTTCATCGCATCCTGATTCCATTAGAGAATGGAGTTAATGAAGAAATTCATTATTTCGAATCGAGTCGATATTCGAATTCGGTCCAAATCTAGTTGTTCATATAATGCGCTAGGAATTTTGAGTCGTCCTATTCACTCCTGTTTTGTATGGTTTTGTTACTTTATGTTGAGTGTTTGTATTGTGGGGTTTTGTCGTTTTATGTGGTAGTGTTGTGTAGTTGTGTTGTGTGGTTGTGTTGTTGTGTTGTGTGGTTTTGTGGTTGTGTTGTGTTGTTGTGTTTATGTAGTTGTGTTGTGTTCCGTGGTTGTGTTGTGTTTTTTGTGTGGTTTTCTTGTGCTGAGTTGTGTTGTGCTGTCTAGTTGTGTTCAGTGGTTGTTTTGTATGCTTGTGTTCCATTTATTGTGTGGTTGTCTTGTGTTGTTGTGTTTGTGTTGTGAAGTTGTGTTGTTGTGTGGTTGTGTTGTTGTGTGGTTGTGTTTTGTGGTCTTGTGTGGTTGTGTTTTGTGGTGTGTGGTTGTGCTTGTGTGGTTGTTTTGTAGTTTTGTTGTGTATTTGTGTGTGTGGTTGTGTATTTGTGTGGTTTTGTTGATTTGTGTTTTTGTGTTGTGTCATTTTAGTGTGTGGTTGTGTTGTGTAGTTGTGTTGTGTGGTTGTGAGTTGGTGTTTCGTGGTTGTGTTGGGTGATGTGTGGTCATGTTGTGTGGCTAATTTGTGTGGTTTTGTTGTCTTGAGTTGTGTTTTGTGTTTAGTTTTTTTAGTTTTGTTGTGTGGTTGTGTTGTTTAGTTCTGTTGTGTAGTTGTGCTTTCATCCGATTCGCTCATCTTTAGTGTTGTGCAGTTCTGTTCTTTTCTGTGGTTGTGTTATGTGGTAGTGTTGTGTGGGTGTGTTGTTTTGTTGTGTTGTGTGGTTCTGTAGTTGTGTGGTTGTGGTTGTGCTTGTGTAGTTGTGTGGTTGTGTGTGTGTTTTATTGTGTGGTTGTGTTGTGTTGTGTTGTGTTGTTGTGTTGTTATTTGTGTTGTTGCATTATTTTGTGTGTTTGTGCTGTGTGATTGTGTTGTTTAGTTCTGTTGTGTAGTTGATTTGTGTTGTTGTGTGGTTGTGAAGTTGTGTTGTGTGGTTGTGTGGTTGTGTCGTTTTTTGTGTGGCTGTGCTATGTTGTGTGTTGTGTGTTGTATCATTATTTTGCGTGTTTGTGTTGCATGGTTGTGTTGTTTACTTCTGTTGTGTAGTTGTTGTGTGGTAGTGAAGTTGTGTTGTGTGGTTTTGTTGTTTTGTGTTGTGTGGTTGTGTTATGTTGTGTGTTGTGTGGTTGTGTAGTTCTGTTGTGTGTTGGTGTTTCGTGGTTGTGTTGTTGTGTTGGGTCATGTTGTGTGGTTAATTTGTGTGGTTTTGTTGTGTTGAGTTGTGTGGATGTGTTTTTTGATTGTTTTGTAGTTTTGTTGTGTGGTTGTGTTGTTTAGTTCTGTTTTGTATTTTTTTGTGTTGTGTGGTCGTGTAGTTGTGTTGTGTGGTTTTGTTGTTTTGTGTTGTTGTGTTGTGTGGTCGTGTCATTTTATTGTGTGGTTTTGTTGTGTTGTTGTGTCATTTTTTGTGTTGTGTGGCTGTGTCATCTTTTTTTGCGTGGTTGTGTTGTGTGTTTGTGTTGTGAGTTGTGTGGTTGTGTGGTGTAGTTCTGTTGTGTAGTTGTGTTGTGTAGTTTTGTGTGTTGGTGTTTCGTGGTTGTGTTGGGTGGGTGTGTGGTGATGTTGTGTGGTTAATTTGTGTGGTTTTGTTTTGTTGTTGTGTTGGGTGGATGTGTTGTGTGGTCATGTTGTTTGGTTAATTTGTGTGGTTTTGTTGTGTTGAGTTGTGTAGTTGTGTTTTGTGGTTGTTTTGTAGTTTTGTTGTGTGGTTGTGCTGTGTGGTTGTGTTGTGGTGTGTGTGATTGTCTTCTGTGTTTGTGTTGTGTTGCATACTGATTCCCCTCATCGCATCCTGATTCCTTTAGAGTAATAACAAAATGGAGTCATTATTTCGAATCGAGACAAAATTCGGATTCGGTCCAAATTGAATTGTGTACGAAATTAAGTACGAACTCGGATTTGTCCGATTTGCTCATCTTTAGTGTTGTTCGATTCTGTTCTTTTCTGTGGTTGTGTTATGTGGTAGTGTTGTGTAGGTGTGTTGTGTGGTTCTGTTGTTGTGTTGTGTTGTTTTGTTGTGTTGTGTGGTTGTGGTTGTGCTTATGTTTTTTGGTCACGTTGTCTTGTTTGGTTGTGGTTGTTTGGTGTTCTTGTGTTGATTGGTTATGTTGTGTTTGTGTTGTGTAGTTGTGTGGTTGTTATGTGGTTGTATTGTGTTGTGTGGTTGTGTTGTGTTGGTTTGTGTGTTGTTGTAAGGTTGTGTTGTTTTGTGGTTGCTTTGTATGCTTTTGTTGTTGTTTTGTGTAATTGTCTTGTTGCGTTATGTGGTTTTGTTCTCTGTTGTGTTGTTGTGTTGTGTGGTTGCTGTTGTGTGTTTGTTTTGTATGGTTGTGTTGTGTGGTTGTTTTATTGTGTGGTTGTGTTGTGTTGTTGTGTCGTTTTTTGTGTTGTTGCATTATTTTGTATGTTTGTGTTGTGTGCTCTGTGGTTGTGTTGTTTAGTTCTGTTGTGTAGTTGTGTTGTGTAGTTTTGTGTGTTGGTGTTTCGTGGTTGTGTTGGGTGGGTGTGTGGTGATGTTGTGTGGTTAATTTGTGTGGTTTTGTTGTTGTGTTGGGTGGATGTGTTGTGTGGTCATGTTGTTTGGTTAATTTGTGTGGTTTTGTTGTGTTGAGTTGTGTAGTTGTGTTTTGTGGTTGTTTTGTAGTTTTGTTGTGTGGTTGTGCTGTGTGGTTGTGTTGTGGTGTGTGTGGTTGTCTTCTGTGTTTGTGTTGTGTTGCATACTGATTCCCCTCATCGCATCCTGATTCCTTTAGAGTAATAACAAAATGGAGTCATTATTTCAAATTGAGACGAAATTCGGATTCGGTCCAAATTGAATTGTTCATGAAATTCAGTACGAACTCAGATTTTTCCGATTTGCTCATCTTCAGTCTTGTGCGGTTCTGTTGTTGTCTGTGGTTGTGTTATGTGGTAGTGTTGCGTAGGTGTGTTGTGTTGTGTGGTTCTGTTGTTGTGTTGTGTGATTTTGCTGTGTTGTTTGGTAGTGGCTGTGTGGTGTTCTTGTGTTGAGTGGTTATGTTGTGTTTGTGTTGTGTGGTTGTTATGTGGTTGTATTGTGTTGTGTGGTTGTGTTGTGTTGGTTTATGTGTTGTTGTAAGGTTGTGTTGTTTTGTGGTTGTTTTGTGTGCTTTTGTTGTTATTTGGTGTAATTGTGTTGTTGCGTTGTGTGGTTTAGTTTTCAGTTGTGTTGTGTGGTTGTTGTTGTGTGGTTGTTATGTATGGTTGTGTTGTGTGGTTGTTTTATTGTGTGGTTGTGTCGTTTTTTGTGTTGTTGCATTATTTTGTGTGTTTGTGTTGTGTTCTCTGTGGTTGTGTTGTTTAGTTCTGTTGTGTAGTTGTGTTGTGTGGTTTTGTTATTTTGTGTTGTTGTGTCGCTTTTGTGTGATTGTGTTATGTTGTGTGGTTGTGGTGTGTGGTTGTATTGCATCCTTATTCCTTTCATCGCATCCTGATTCCTTTAGAGTAATAACAAAATGGAGTTAATGAAGAAATGTATTATTTCGAATCGAGTCAAAATTCAAATTCGGTACAAATTGAATTGTTCATATATTTTCACAAAATTCAATACGAACTCGGATTCATCCGATTCGCTCATCGTTAGTGTTGTGCAGTTCTGTTCTTTTCTGTGGTTGTGTTATGTGGTAGTGTTGTGTGGGTGTGTCGTGTTGTGTTGTGTGGTTCTGTATTTGTGCAGTTGTGGTTGTGTTGTGTGGTTGTGTGTGTTTTATTGTGTAGTTGTGTTGTATTGTGTTGTTGCATTATTTTGTGTGTTTGGTTTGTGTGGTTGTGTTGTTTAGTTCTGTTGTGTAGTTGTCTTGTGTTGTTGTGTGGTTGTGAAGTTGTGTTGTGTGGTTTTGTTGTTTTGTGTTGTGTGGTTTTTGGTGTCGTGGTGTTATATTGTGTGTTGTGTGGTTGGGTAGTTCTCCTGGTTGTGTTGTTGTGTTGGGTGGATGTGTGGTCATGTTGTGTGGTTAATTTGTGTAGTTTTGTTGTGTTGAGTTGTGTGGTTGTGTTCTGTGGTTGTTTTGTAGTTTTGTTGTGTGGTTGTGTTGTTTAGTTCTGTTGTGTATTTGTGTTGTTGTGTTGTGTGGTTGTGTAGTTGTGTGGTTTTGTTGTTTTGTGTTGTTGTGTTTTGTGGTTGTGTCATTTTATTGTGTGGTTTTGTTGTGTTGTTCTGTCTTTTTGTGTTGTGTGGTTGTGTTGTAGTTTTATTGTGTGGTTGTGGTGTGTGGTTGTGTTGTATTGCATTCTTATTACCTTCTTCGCATCCTAATTCCTTTAGAGTAATAACAAAATGGAGTTGTGTTGTGTGGTTGTGTTTTGAATTGGTTTATTGTGTTGTGTGGTTGTCTTGTGTGGTTGTGTAGTTGTGTTGTGTGGTTGTGTTGTTTTGTGGGGATGTGTGGTTATTTTGTGTGTTGGCTGTTGGGTGATCATGTTGTGTGGTTGTATGATTTTGTTGTGTTGAGTTGTGTGGTTGTGTTTCGTGGTTGTTTTGTAGTTTTGTTGTGTGGTTGTGTTGTGGTGTGTTGTGTTCTGTGGTTGTATTGTTTTGCATCCTGGTTCCCTTCATCGCATCCTGATTCCTTTAGAGAATGGAGTTAATGAAGAAATTCATTATTTCAATTTCGAGTCGAAATTCGAATTCGGTCCAAATCTAGTTGTTCATATAATTCGGTAGGAATTCTGAGTCGTCCTATTCGCTCTTGATTTGTATGGTTCTGTTACTTTATGTTGAGTGTTTGTGTTGTGTGGTGTTGTCGTGTTATGTGGTAGTGTTGTGTGGTTGTGTTGTTGTGTTGTGTGGTTTTGTGGTTGTGTTGTTGTGTTTGTGTAGTTGTGTTCTGTGGTTGTGTTGTGTTTTTTGTGTGGTTTTCTTGTGTTGAGTTGTGTTGTCCTGTCTAGTTGTGTTGAGTGGTTGTTTTGTATGCTTGTGTTATGTTGTTTTGTTGTGTGGTTGTCTTGTGTTGCTGTGTTTGTGTTGTGAAGTTGTGTGGTTGTGTGGTTGTATAGTTGTATTGTTTTGTGTGGTTGTGTTGTTTTGTGTTGTGTTGTGGGGTTGTGTGGTTGTTTTGTGTGTTGGGTGGATGTGTTGTGTGATTATGTTGTGTGGTTGCATGATTTTGTTGTGTTGAGTTTTGTGGTTGTGTTTTGTGGTTGTTTTGTAGTTTTGTTGTGTGGTTGTGTTGTGGTGTGTTGTTGTGTTGCATTGTGGTTGTATTGTTTTGCATCCTGGTTCCCTTCATCGCATCCTGATTCCATTAGAGAATGGAGTTAATGAAGAAATTCATTATTTCGAATCGAGTCGATATTCGAATTCGGTCCAAATCTAGTTGTTCATATAATGCGCTAGGAATTTTGAGTCGTCCTATTCACTCCTGTTTTGTATGGTTTTGTTACTTTATGTTGAGTGTTTGTATTGTGGGGTTTTGTCGTTTTATGTGGTAGTGTTGTGTAGTTGTGTTGTGTGGTTGTGTTGTTGTGTTGTGTGGTTTTGTGGTTGTGTTGTGTTGTTGTGTTTATGTAGTTGTGTTGTGTTCCGTGGTTGTGTTGTGTTTTTTGTGTGGTTTTCTTGTGCTGAGTTGTGTTGTGCTGTCTAGTTGTGTTCAGTGGTTGTTTTGTATGCTTGTGTTCCATTTATTGTGTGGTTGTCTTGTGTTGTTGTGTTTGTGTTGTGAAGTTGTGTTGTTGTGTGGTTGTGTTGTTGTGTGGTTGTGTTTTGTGGTCTTGTGTGGTTGTGTTTTGTGGTGTGTGGTTGTGCTTGTGTGGTTGTTTTGTAGTTTTGATGTGTATTTGTGTGTGTGGTTGTGTATTTGTGTGGTTTTGTTGATTTGTGTTTTTGTGTTGTGTCATTTTAGTGTGTGGTTGTGTTGTGTAGTTGTGTTGTGTGGTTGTGAGTTGGTGTTTCGTGGTTGTGTTGGGTGATGTGTGGTCATGTTGTGTGGCTAATTTGTGTGGTTTTGTTGTCTTGAGTTGTGTTTTGTGTTTAGTTTTTTTAGTTTTGTTGTGTGGTTGTGTTGTTTAGTTCTGTTGTGTAGTTGTGCTGTGTTGTTGGTTGTGTAGTTGGGTTGTGTGGTTTTGTTCTCTTGGGTTGTGTGGTTGTGTCGTTTTATTGTGTGGTTGTGTTGTTTGTGTTGTTTTTTGTATTGGTGTGTTGTGTGGTTGTGTAGTTTTTTGTGTGGTGTGTTATGTTGTGTGTTTGTGTTGTGTGGTTGTGTTGTGTAGTTCAGTTGTGTTGCGTGGTTGTGTTGTGTAGTTGCGTAGTGTTGTGTGTTGGTGTTTTGTGGTTGTGTTGTTGTGTTGGCTGGATGTGTGATCATGTTGTGTGGTTAATTTGTGTGGTTTTGCTGTGTTGGGCTATGTGGTTGTTTTGTAGTTTTGTTGTGTGGTTGTGTTGTTTAGTTCTGATGTGTTGTGTAGTTTTGTTCTTTTGTGTTTTTGTGTTGTGTTGTATTTGTGTGGTTTTGTTGTTTTGTGTTTTTGTGTTGTGTCATTTTATTGTGTGATTGTGTTGTGTGTTGTGTTGTGTTGTGTGGATGTGTGGTAATGTTGTGTGGTTAATTTGTGTGGTTTTGTTGTGTGATTGTGTTGTTGTGTTGTTTAGTTCTGTTGTGTAATTTTGTTGTGTTGTTGAGTTGTGTGGTTTTGTTTTTTTGTGTTGTTGTGTTGTGTGGTTGTGTTGTTTTATTGCGTGGTTGTTTTGTGTTGTTGGGTCGTTTTTTGTGTTGTTGTGTTGTATGGATGTGAAGTTGTGTAGTGTTGTGTTTTGTGATTGTGTTGTTGTGTTGGGTGGATGTGTGGTCATGTGTTATGGTTAATTTGTGTGGTTTTGTTATATTGAGTGGTGTGGTTGTGTTTTGTGGTTGTGTTGTAGTTTTGTTTGTGTGGTTGTGGTGTGTGGTTGTGTCGTATTGCATCCTTATTCCCTTCATTGCATCCTGATTCCTTTGGAGTTATAACAAAATGGAGTTAATGAAGAAATGTGTTATTTCGAATCGAGTCAAAATTCGGTCCAAACCGAATTGTTCATATATTTTAGTTGAATTCGGATTTGTCCGATTAGCTCTTCTCTTGTGTTGTGTGGTTCTGTTTCTGTGTGTTGTTTAGTTGTGTTGTGTGGTTGTGTATGTGTGTGGTTTTGTTGATTTGTGTTTTTGTGTTGTGTGGTTGTGTTGTGTGGTTAATTTGTGTGGTTTTGTTGTGTTGAGTTGTGTGGTTGTGTTTTGTGTTTTTTTTGTATTTTTGTTGTGTGGTTGTGTTGTTTAGTTCTGTTGTGTAGTTGTGCTGTGTTGTTGGTTGTGTAGTTGTGTTGTGTGGTTTTGTTGTGTGGTTTTGTTCTCTTGGGTTGTTTGGTTGTGACGTTTTATTGTGTGGTTGTGATGTTTGTGTTGTTTTTTGTATTGGTGTGTTGTGTGGTTGTGTAGTTTTTTTGTGTGGTGTGTTATGTTGTGTGGTTGTGTTGGGTGGTTGCGTTTTGTAGTTGTGTTGTGTTCGCTCATCTTTAGTGTTGTGCAGTTCTGTTCTTTTCTGTAGTTGTGTTATGTGATAGGGTTGCGTGGGTGTGTTGTGTTGTGTGGTTCTGTTGTTGTGTTGTGTGGTTTTGCTGTGTGGTTGTATTTTGTGGTTGTGTTGTGTGGTTGTGCAGTTGTGTAGTGTTGTGCGTTGGTGTTTCGTGGTTGTGTTGTTTTTGGTGGATGTGTGGTGATGTTGTGTGGTTAATTTGTGTGGTTTTGTTGTGTTGAGTTGTGTGGTTGTGTTTTGTGTTTTTTTTTGTAGTTTTGTTGTGTGGTTGTGTTGTTTAGTTCTGTTGTGTAGTTGTGCTGTGTTGTTGGTTGTGTTGTGTGGTTTTGTTGTGTGGTTTTGTTCTCTTGGGTTGTTTGGTTGTGACGTTTTATTGTGTGGTTGTGTTGTTTGTGTTGTTTTTTGTATTGGTGTGTTATGTTGGTTGTGTAGTTTTTTTGTGTGGTGTGTTATGTTGTGTGTTTGTGTTGTGTGGTTGGGTTGTGTAGTTCAGTTGTGTAGTTGTGTTGTGTTCGCTCATCTTTAGTGTTGTGCAGTTCTGTTCTTTTCTGTAGTTGTGTTATGTGGTAGGGTTGCGTGGGTGTGTTATGTTGTGTGGTTCTGTTGTTGTGTTGTGTGGTTTTGTTGTGTGGTTGTGTTTTGTGGTTGTGTTGTGTGGTTGTGCAGTTGTGTAGTGTTGTGCGTTGGTGTTTCGTGGTTGTGTTGTTTTTGGTGGATGTGTGGTGATGTTGTGTGGTTTTGTTGTATTGAGTTTTGTGGTTGTGTTTTGTGGTTGTTTTGTAGTTTTATTGTGTGGTTGTGGTGTGTGGTTGTGTTGTATTGCATTCTTATTACCTTCATCGCATCCTAATTCCTTTAGAGTAATAACAAAATGGAGTTGTGTTGTGTGGTTGTGTTTTGAATTGTTGTGTTGTGTTGTGTGGTTGTCTTGTGTGGTTGTGTTGTTTTGTGGGGATGTGTGGTTGTTTTGTGTGTTGGCTGTTGGGTGATCATGTTGTGTGGTTGTATGATTTTGTTGTGTTGAGTTGTGTGATTGTGTTTCGTAGTTGTTTTGTAGTTTTGTTGTGTGGTTGTGTTGTGGTGTGTTGTTGTGTTCTGTGGTTGTATTGTTTTGCATCCTGGTTCCCTTCATCGCATCCTGGAGTCGAAATTCGAATTCGGTCCAAATCTAGTTGTTCATATAATTCGGTAGGAATTCTGAGTCGTCCTATTCACTCTTGATTTGTATGGTTCTGTTACTTTATGTTGAGTGTTGTGTGGTTTTGTCGTGTTATGTAGTAGTGTTGTGTGGTTGTGTTGTTGTGTTGTGTGGTTTTGTGGTTGAGTTGTGTTGTTGTGTTTGTGTAGTTGTGTTGTGTTCTGTGGTTGTGTTGTGTTTTTTGTGTGGTTTTCTTGTGTTGAGTTGTGTTGTGCTGTTGAGTGGTTGTTTTGTATGCTTGTGTTATGTTGTTTTGTTGTGTGGTTGTCTTGTGTTGCTGTGTTTGTGTTGTGAAGTTGTGTTGTTGTGTGGTTGTATAGTTGTATTGTTTTGTGTGGTTGTGTTGTTTTGTGTTGTGTTGTGGGGTTGTGTGGTTGTTTTGTGTGTTGGGTGGATGTGTTGTGTGATTATGTTGTGTGGTTGTATGATTTTGTTGTGTTGAGTTTTGTGGTTGTGTTTCGTGGTTGTTTTGTAGTTTTGTTGTGTGGTTGTGTTGTGGTGTGTTGTTGTGTTGCATTGTGGTTATATTGTTTTGCATCCTGGTTCCCTTCATCGCATCCTGATTCCTTTAGAGAATGGAGTTACTGAAGAAATTCATTATTTCGAATCGAGTCGATATTCGAATTCGGTCCAAATCTAGTTGTTCATATAATGCGGTAGGAATTTTGAGTCGTCCTATTCACTCCTGTTTTGTATGGTTTTGTTACTTTATGTTGAGTGTTTGTATTGTGTGGTTTTGTCGTTTTATGTGGTAGTGTTGTGTAGTTGTGTTGTGTGGTTGTGTTGTTGTGTTGTGTGGTTTTGTGGTTGTGTTGTGTTGTTGTGTTTGTGTAGTTGTGTTGTGTTCCGTGGTTGTGTTGTGTTTTTTGTGTGGTTTTCTTCTGTTGAGTTGTGTTATGCTGTCTAGTTGTGTTCAGTGGTTGTTTTGTATGCTTGTGTTCCATTTGTCGTGTGGTTGTCTTGTGTTGTTGTGTTTGTGTTGTGAAGTTGTGTTGTTGTGTGGTTGTGTTGTTGTGTGGTTGTGTTTTGTGGTCTTGTGTGGTTGTGTTTTGTGGTGTGTGGTTGTGCTTGTGTGGTTGTTTTGTAGTTTTGTTGTGTGGTTGTGTTGTGGTGTGTGTGGTTGTGTTGTGTGGTTGTGTGATTTTGTTGTGTGTTTTTTGTGTTGTGTGGTTGTGTCATTTTTTGTGTGGTTGTGTTATGTTGGGTGTTTGTGTTGTGTGTTGTGCAGTGTGTTGTGTAGTTCTGTTGTGTTGTGTGGTTGTGTTGTGTAGTGTTGTGTGTTAGTGTTTTGTGGTTGTGTTGTTGCATTTGGTGTGATCATGTTGTGTGGTTAATTTGTGTGGTTTTGTTGTGTTGAGTTGTGTGGTTGTGTTGTTATGTTGTTTAGTTCTGTTGTGTAATTGTGTTGTTGTGTTGTGTGGTTTTGTTGTTTTGTGTTTTTATGTTGTGTGGTTGTGTCTTTTATTGCGTGGTTGTGTTGTGTTGTCGTGTTGTTTTTAGTGTGGTTGTGTGTTTGTGTTGTGGGGTTTTATTGTGTAGTTGATTAAATGAGCAATTCGCAGTTTCACTGTACCGGCCGCTGTGTGGTTGTGTTTTTTGGTTGTGTAGTGTTGTGTGTTTGTGTTTCATGGTTGTGTTGGGTGGATGTGTTGGGTGAATTTGTGTGGTTTTGTTGTGTTGAGTTGTGTGGTTGTGTTTTGTGTTTTTTTTGTAGTTTTGTTGTGTGGTTGTGTTATTTAGTTCTGTTGTGTAGTTGTGCTGTGTGCTGTTGTGCAGTTGTGTTGTGTTGTTGGTTGTGTAGTTGTGTTGTGTGGTTTTGTTGTGTTGTTTTGTTCTCTTGGGTTGTGAGGTTGTGTCGTTTTATTGTGTGGTTGTGTTGTTTTTTGTATTGGTGTGTTGTGTATTTGTGTAGTTTTTTGTGTGGTGTGTTATGTTGGGTGTTTGTTTTGTGCGGTTGTGTTGTGTGGTTGTGTTGTGTAGTTCAGTTGTGTAGTTGTGTTGTGTGTTGGTGTATTGTTGTGTGTTGGTGTTTTGTGGTTGTGTTGTTGTGTTGGGTGGATGTGTGGTCATGTTGTGTGGTTAATTTGTGTGGTTTTCTTGTGTTGGGTTTTGTGGTTGTTTTGTAGTTTTGTTGTGTGGTTTTGTTGTTTAGTTCTGATGTGTTGTGTTGTGTGGTTGTGTATTTGTGTGGTTTTGTTGTTTTGTGTTTTTGTGTTGTGTGGTTGTGTCGTTTTATTGTGTGGTTGTGTTGTGTGGTTATGTTGTGTAGTTGTGTTGTGTGGTTGTGAGTTGGTGTTTCGTGGTTGTGTTGCTGTGTTGGCTGGATGTGTAATAATGTTGTGTGGTTAATTTGTGTGCTTTTGTTGTGTTGAGTTGTGTGGTTGTGTCGTTGTGTTGTTTAGTTCTATTGCGTGGTTGTGTTGTTGTGTCGTTTTTTTGTGTTGTTGTGTTGTGCGGATGTGTAGTTGTGTAGTGTTGTGTTTTGTGGTTGTGTTGTTGTGTTGGGTGGATGTGTGGTCATGTTGTATGGTAATTTGTGTGGTTTTGTTATGTTAAGTGGTGTGGTTGTGTTTTGTGCTTGTGTTGTAGTTTTGTTTTAGTGGTTGTGGTGTGTGGTTGTGTCGTATTGCATCCTTATTCCCTTCATTGCATCCTGATTCCTTTGGAGTTATAACAAAATGGAGTTAATGAAGAAATTTGTTATTTCGAATCGAGTCAAAATTAGGTCCAAATCGAATTGTTCATGTATTTTAGTTGAATTCGGATTTGTCCGATTCGCTCTTGTGTTGTGTGGTTCTGTTGCTGTGTGTTGTATAGTTGTGTTGTGTGGTTGTGTCGTGTGGTTGTGTAGATGTGAAGAGTTGTGTTGGTGTTTCGTGGTTGTGTTGTTGTGTTGGGTGTTGTGGTGATGTTGTGTGGTTAATTTGTGTGGTTTTGTTGTGTTGAGTTGTGTGGTTGTGTTTTGTGGTTGTGTTGTAGTTTTGTTGTGTGGTTCTGTTGTTTAGTTCTGTTGTTAGTTGTGTTGTGTTGTTGGTTGTGTTGTTTTGTACTTGTGTTTTGTCTTTGTTGCGTGTTTGTGTTGTCGTTGTGTTCTGTGTTTGTGTTGTGTTGCATACTGATTCCCCTCATCACATCCTGGAGTAAAATGGAGTCATTATTTTGAATCAATACTAAATTTGGATTCGGTCGAAATGGAATTGTTCACGAAATTCAGTACGAACTCGGATTTGTCCGATTCGCTCATCTTTAGTGTTGTGCAGTTCTGTTCTTTTCTGTAGTTGTGTTATGTGGTAGTGTTGCGTGGGTGTGTTGTGTTGTGTGGTTTTGTTGTTGTGTTGTGTGGTATTTTTGTGTGGTTGTGTTTTGTGGTTGTGTTGTGTGCTTGTGCAGTTGTGTATTGTTGTGCGTTGGTGTTTCGTGGTTGTGTTGTGTTTGGTGGATGTGTGGTGATGTTGTGTGGTTTTGTTGTTTTGAGTTGTGTGGTTGTGGTGTGTGGTTGTGTTGTATTGCATTCTTATTACCTTCATTGCATCCTAATTCCTTTAGAGTAATAACAAAATGGAGTTGTGTTGTGTGGTTGTGTTTTGAATTGTTGTGTTGTGTGATTGTCTTGTGTGGTTGTGTAGTTGTGTTGTTTGGTTGTGTTGTTTTGTGTTGTGTTGTGGGGTTGTGTGGTGGTTTTGTGTGTTGGGTGGATGTGTTGTGTGATCATGTTGTGTGGTTGTATGATTTTGTGATTTTGTTTTGCATCCTGGTTCCCTTCCTTGCATCCTGATTCCTTTAGAGAATGGAGTTAATAAAGAAATTCATTATTTCGAATCGAGTCGAAATTCGAATTCGGTCCAAATCTAGTTGTTCATATAATTCGGTAGGAATTCTGAGTCGTCCTATTCGCTCTTGTTTTGTATGGTTCTGTTACTTTATGTTGAGTGTTTGTGTTGTGTGGTTTTGTCATGTTATGTGGTTGTGTTGTGTGGTTGTGTGGTTGTGTTGTGTGGTTTTGTGGCTGTGTTGTTGTGTTTGTGTAGTTGTATTGTGTTCTGTGGTTGTGTTGTGTTTTTTGTGTGGTTTTCTTGTGTTGAGTTGTGTTGTGCTGTCTAGTTGTGTTGAGTGGTTGTTTTGTACGCTTGTGTTATGTGGTTTTGTTGTGTGGTTGTTTTGTTTAGTTCTGATGTGTTGTGTTGTGTGGTTGTGTATTTGTGTGGTTTTGTTGATTTGTGTTTTTGTGTTGTGTCATTTTAGTGTGTGGTTGTGTTGTGTGTTGTGTGGTTGTGTTGTGTAGTTGTATTGTGTGGTTGTGAGTTGGTGTTTCGTGGTTGTGTTTGGTGATGTGTGGTCATGTTGTGTGGCTAATTTGTGTGGTTTTGTTGCCTTGAGTTGTGTTTTGTGTTTAGTTTTTTTAGTTTTGTTGTGTAGTTGTGTTGTTTAGTTCTGTTGTGTAGTTGTGCTGTGTTGTTGGTTGTGTAGTTGGGTTGTGTGGTTTTGTTCTCTTGGGTTGTGTGGTTGTGTCGTTTTATTGTGTGGTTGTGTTGTTTGTGTTGTTTTTGTATTGGTGTGTTGTGTGGTTGTGTAGTTTTTTGTGTGGTGTGTTATGTTGTGTGTTTGTGTTGTGTGGTTGTGTTGTGTAGTTCAGTTGTGTTGCGTGGTTGTGTTGTGTAGTTGCGTAGTGTTGTGTGTTGGTGTTTTGTGGTTGTGTTGTTGTGTTGGCTGGATGTGTGATCATGTTGTGTGGTTAATTTGTGTGGTTTTGCTGTGTTGGGCTATGTGGTTGTTTTGTAGTTTTGTTGTGTGGTTGTGTTGTTTAGTTCCGATGTGTTGTGTAGTTTTGTTGTTTTGTGTTTTTGTGTTGTGTTGTATTTGTGTGGTTTTGTTGTTTTGTGTTTTTGTGTTGTGTAATTTTATTGTGTGGTTGTGTTGTGTGTTGTGTTGTGTGGATGTGTGGTAATGTTGTGTGGTTAATTTGTGTGGTTTTGTTGTGTGGTTGTGTTGTTGTGTTGTTTAGTTCTGTTGTGTAATTTTGTTGTGTTGTTGAGTTGTGCGGTTTTGTTTTTTTGTGTTGTTGTGTTGTGTGGTTGTGTCGTTTTATTGCGTGGTTGTTTTGTGTTGTTGTGTCGTTTTTTGTGTTGTTGTGTTGTATGGATGTGAAGTTGTGTAGTGTTGTGTTTTGTGATTGTGTTGTTGTGTTGGGTGGATGTGTGGTCATGTGTTATGGTTAATTTGTGTGGTTTTGTTATATTGAGTGGTGTGGTTGTGTTTTGTGGTTGTGTTCTAGTTTTGTTTGTGTGGTTGTGGTGTGTGGTTGTGTCGTATTGCATCCTTGTTCCCTTCATTGCATCCTGATTCCTTTGGAGTTATAACAAAATGGAGTTAATGAAGAAATGTGTTATTTCGAATCGAGTCAAAATTCGGTCCAAACCGAATTGTTCATATATTTTAGTTGAATTCGGATTTGTCCGATTCGCTCTTCTCTTGTGTTGTGTGGTTCTGTTGCTGTGTGTTGTTTAGTTGTGTTGTGTGGTTGTGTATGTGTGTGGTTTTGTTGATTTGTGTTTTTGTGTTGTGTTTTGTGTTTTTTTTGTAGTTTTGTTGTGTGGTTGTGTTGTTTAGTTCTGTTGTGTAGTTGTGCTGTGTTGTTGGTTGTGTAGTTGTGTTGTGTGGTTTTGTTGTGTGGTTTTGTTCGCTCATCTTTAGTGTTGTGCAGTTCTGTTCTTTTCTGTTGTGTTATGTGGTAGGGTTGCGTGGGTGTGTTGTGTTGTGTGGTTCTGTTGTTGTGTTGTGTGGTTTTGTTGCGTGGTTGTGTTTTGTGGTTGTGTTGTGTGGTTGTGCAGTTGTGTAGTGTTGTGCGTTGGTGTTTCGTGGTTGTGTTGTTTTTTGTGGATGTGTGGTGATGTTGTGTGGTTTTGTTGTGTTGAGTTGTGTGGTTGTGTTTTGTGTTTTTTTGTAGTTTTGTTGTGTGGTTGTTTTGTTTAGTTCTGTTGTGTAGTTGTGCTGTGTTGTTGGTTGTGTAGTTGTGTTGTGTGGTTTTGTTGTGTGGTTTTGTTCTCTTGGGTTATTTGGTTGTGATGTTTTATTGTGTGGTTGTATTGTTTGTGTTGTTTTTTGTATTGGTGTGTTGTGTGGTTGTGTAGTTTTTTGTGTGGTGTGTTATGTTGTGTGTTTGTGTTGTGTGGTTGGGTTGTGTAGTTCAGTTGTGTAGTTGTGTTGTGTTCGCTCATCTTTAGTGTTGTGCAGTTCTGTTCTTTTCTGTAGTTGTGTTATGTGGTAGGGTTGCGTGGGTGTGTTGTGTTGTGTGGTTCTGTTGTTGTGTTGTGTGGTTTTGTTGTGTGGTTGTGTTTTGTGGTTGTGTTGTGTGGTTGTGCAGTTGTGTAGTGTTGTGCGTTGGTGTTTCGTGGTTGTGTTGTTTTTGGTGGATGTGTGGTGATGTTGTGTGGTTAAGTTGTGTGGTTTTGTTATATTGAGTTGTGTGGTTGTGTTTTGTGGTTGTTTTGTAGTTTTATTGTGTGGTTGTGGTGTGTGGTTGTGTTGTATTGCATTCTTATTACCTTCTTCGCATCCTAATTCCTGTAGAGTAATAACAAAATGGAGTTGTGTTGTGTGGTTGTGTTTTGAATTGTTGTGTTGTGTTGTGTGGTTGTCTTGTGTGGTTGTGTAGTTGTGTTGTGTGGTTGTGTTGTTTTGTGGGGATGTGTGGTTGTTTTGTGTGTTGGCTGTTCATGTTGTGTGGTTGTATGATTTTGTTGTGTTGAGTTGTGTGGTTGTGTTTCGTGGTTGTTTTGTAGTATTGTTGTGTGGTTGTGTTGTGGTGTGTTGTGTTCTGTGGTTGTATTGTTTTGCATCCTGGTTCCCTTCATCGCATCCTGATTCCTTTAGAGAATGGAGTTAATGAAGAAATTCATTATTTAAATTTCGAGTCGAAATTCGAATTCGGTCCAAATCTAGTTGTTCATATAATTCGGTAGGAATTCTGAGTCGTCCTATTCGCTCTTGATTTGTATGGTTCTGTTACTTTATGTTGAGTGTTTGTGTTGTGTGGTTTTGTCGTGTTATGTGGTAGTGTTGTGTGGTTGTGTTGTTGTGTTGTGTGGTTTTGTGGTTGTGTTGTGTTGTAGTGTTTGTGTAGTTGTGTTGTGTTCTGTGGTTGTGTTGTGTTTTTTGTGTGGTTTTCTTGTGTTGAGTTGTGTTGTGCTGTCTAGTTGTGTTGAGTGGTTGTTTTGTATGCTTGTGTTATGTTGTTTTGTTGTGTGGTTGTCTTGTGTTGCTGTGTTTGTGTTGTGAAGTTGTGTGGTTGTATAGTTGTATTGTTTTGTGTGGTTGTGTTGTTTTGTGTTGTGTTGTGTTGTGGGGTTGTGTGGTTGTTTTGTGTGTTGGGTGGATGTGTTGTGTGATTATGTTGTGTGGTTGCATGATTTTGTTGTGTTGAGTTTTGTGGTTGTGTTTTGTGGTTGTTTTGTAGTTTTGTTGTGTGGTTGTGTTGTGGTGTGTTGTTGTGTTGCATTGTGGTTGTATTGTTTTGCATCCTGGTTCCCTTCATCGCATCCTGATTCCATTAGAGAATGGAGTTAATGAAGAAATTCATTATTTCGAATCGAGTCGATATTCGAATTCGGTCCAAATCTAGTTGTTCATATAATGGGGTAGGAATTTTGAGTCGTCCTATTCACTCCTGTTTTGTATGGTTTTGTTACTTTATGTTGAGTGTTTGTATTGTGGGGTTTTGTCGTTTTATGTGGTAGTGTTGTGTAGTTGTGTTGTGTGGTTGTGTTGTTGTGTTGTGTGGTTTTGTGGTTGTGTTGTGTTTTTGTGTTTGTGTAGTTGTGTTGTGTTCCGTGGTTGTGTTGTGTTTTTTGTGTGGTTTTCTTGTGCTGAGTTGTGTTGTGCTGTCTAGTTGTGTTCAGTGTTTGTTTTGTATGCTTGTGTTCCATTTATTGTGTGGTTGTCTTATGTTGTTGTGTTTGTGTTGTGAAGTTGTGTTGTTGTGTGGTTGTGTTGTTGTGTGGTTGTGTTTTGTGGTCTTGTGTGGTTGTGTTTTGTGGTGTGTGGTTGTGCTTGTGTGGTTGTTTTGTAGTTTTGTTGTGTGGTTGTGTTGTGGTTGTGTTGTGGTGTGTGTGTGTGTGTGGTTGTGTTGTGTGATTTTGTTGTGTGTTTTTTGTGTTGTGTCATTTTTTGTGTGGTTGTGTTATGTTGGGTGTTTGTGTTGTGTGTTGTGCAATGTGTTGTGTAGTTCTGTTGTGTTGTGTGGTTGTGTTGTGTAATGTTGTGTGTTGGTGTTTCGTGGTTGTGTTGTTGCGTTGGGTGGATGTGTGATCATGTTGTGTGGTTAATTTGTGTGGTTTTGTTGTGTTGTGTTGTGTTGTGGTTGTGTTGTTATGTTGTTTAGTTCTGTTGTGTAATTGTGTTGTTGTGTTGTGTGGTTTTGTTGTTTTGTGTTTTTATGTTGTGTGGTTGTGTCTTTTATTGCGTGGTTGTGTTGTGTTGTTGTGTCGTTTTTTGTGTGCTTGTGTTGTGGGGTTTTATTGTGTAGTTGATTAAATGAGCAATTCGCAGTTTCACTGTACCGGTCGCTGTGTGGTTGTGTTTTTTGGTTGTGTAGTGTTGTGTGGTTGTGTTTCATGGTTGTGTTGGGTGGATGTGTTGGGTGAATTTGAGTGGTTTTGTTGTGTTGAGTTGTGTGGTTGTGTTTTGTGTTTTTTTTGTAGTTTTGTTGTGTGGTTGTGTTGTTTAGTTCTGTTGTGCAGTTGTGTTGTGTTGTTGGTTGTGTAGTTGTGTTGTGTGGTTTTGTTGTGTGGTTTTGTTCTCTTGGGTTGTGAGGTTGTGTCGTTTTATTGTGTGGTTGTGTTGTTTTTTGTATTGGTGTGTTGTGTGGTTGTGTAGTTTTTTGTGTGGTGTGTTATGTTGTGTGTTTGTGTTGTGTGGTTGTGTTGTGTAGTGCAGTTGTGTAGTTGTGTTGTGTGGTTGTGTTGTGTGGTTGCGTAGTGTTGTGTGTTGGTGTTTTGTGGTTGTGTTGTAGTGTTGGGTGGATGTGTGGTCATGTTGTTTGGTTAATTTGTGTGGTTTTCTTGTGTTGGGTTTTGTGGTTGTTTTGTAGTTTTGTTGTGTGGTTGTGTTGTTTAGTTCTGATGTGTTGTGTTGTGTGGTTGTGTATTTGTGTGGTTTTGTTGTTTTGTGTTTTTGTGTTGTGTCGTTTTATTGTGTGGTTGTGTTGTGTGGTTATGTTGTGTAGTTGTGTTGTGTGGTTGTGAGTTGGTGTTTCGTGGTTGTGTTGTTGTGTTGGCTGGATGTGTAATAATGTTGTGTGGTTAATTTGTGTGGTTTTGTTGTGTTGAGTTGTGTGGTTTTGTCATTGTGTTGTTTAGTTCTATTGCGTGGTTGTGTTGTTGTGTCGTTTTTTTGGTGTTGTGTTGTGCGGATGTGTAGTTGTGTAGTGTTGTGTTTTGTGGTTGTGTTGTTGTGTTGGGTGGATATGTGGTCATGTTGTATGGTTAATTTGTGTGGTTTTGTTATGTTGAGTGGTGTGGTTGTGTTTTGTGCTTGTGTTGTAGTTTTGTTTTAGTGGTTGTGGGGTGTGGTTGTTTCGTATTGCATCCTTATTCCCTTCATTGCATCCTGATTCCTTTGGAGTTATAACAAAATGGAGTTAATGAAGAAATTTGTTATTTCAAATCGAGTCAAAATTCGGTCCAAAGCGAATTGTTCATATATTTTAGTTGAATTCGGATTTGTTCGATTTGCTCTTGTGTTGTGTGGTTCTGTTGCTGTGTGTTGTATAGTTGTGTTGTGTGGTTGTGTCGTGTGGTTGTGTAGATGTGAAGAGTTGTGTTGGTGTTTCGTGGTTGTGTTGTTGTGTTGGGTGGATTTGTGGTGATGTTGTGTGGTTAATTTGTGTGGTTTTGTTGTGTTGAGTTGTGTGGTTGTGTTTTGTGGTTGTGTTGTAGTTTTGTTGTGTGGTTCTGTTGTTTAGTTCTGTTGTTAGTTGTGTTGTGTTGTTGGTTGTGTTGTTTTGTACTTGTGTTTTGTCTTTGTTGCGTGTTTGTGTTGTCGTTGTGTTCTGTGTTTGTGTTGTGTTGCATACTGATTCCCCTCATCACATCCTGGAGTAAAATGGAGTCATTATTTTGAATCAATACTAAATTTGGATTCGGTCGAAATGGAATTGTTCACGAAATTCAGTACGAACTCGGATTTGTCCAATTCGCTCATCTTTAGTGTTGTGCAGTTCTGTTCTTTTCTGTAGTTGTGTTATGTGGTAGTGTTGCGTGGGTGTGTTGTGTTGTGTGGTTTTGTTGTTGTGTTGTGTGGTATTTTTGTGTGGTTGTGTTTTGTGGTTGTGTTGTGTGCTTGTGCAGTTGTGTAGTGTTGTGCGTTGGTGTTTCGTGGTTGTGTTGTGTTTGGTGGATGTGTGGTGATGTTGTGTGGTTAAGTTGTGTGGTTTTGTTGTTTTGAGTTGTGTGGTTGTGGTGTGTGGTTGTGTTGTATTGCATTCTTATTACCTTCATTGCATCCTAATTCCTTTAGAGTAATAACAAAATTGAGTTGTGTTGTGTGGTTGTGTTTTGAATTGTTGTGTTGTGTGATTGTCTTGTGTGGTTGTGTAGTTGTGTTGTTTGGTTGTATTGTTTTGTGTTGTGTTGTGGGGTTGTGTGGTTGTATGATTTTGTTGTGTTGTGTTGTGTTGTGTGGTGGTGTGTTGTTGTGTTCTGTGGTTGTATTGTTTTGCATCCTGGTTCCCTTCCTTGCATCCTGATTCCTTTAGAGAATGGAGTTAATGAATAAATTCATTATTTCGAATCGAGTCGAAATTCGAATTCAGTCCAAATCTAGTTGTTCATATAATTCGGTAGGAATTCTGAGTCGTCCTATTCGCTCTTGTTTTGTATGGTTCTGTTACTTTATGTTGAGTGTTTGTGTTGTGTGGTTTTGTCATGTTATGTGGTTGTGTTGTGTGGTTGTGTTGTTGTGTTGTGTGGTTTTGTGGCTGTGTTGTTGTGTTTGTGTAGTTGTGTTGTGTTCTGTGGTTGTGTTGTGTTTTTTGTGTGGTTTTCTTGTGTTGAGTTGTGTTGTGCTGTCTAGTTGTGTTGAGTGGTTGTTTTGTACGCTTGTGGTATGTGGTTTTGTTGTGTGGTTGTCTTGTGTTGTTGTGTTTGTGTTGTGAAGTTGTGTTGTGTTGAGTGGTTGTGTTGTTGTGTGGTTGTGTTTTGTGGTGTTGTGTGGTTGTGTTGTGGTTGTGGTGTGTGGTTGTGCTTGGGTGGTTGTTTTGTTGTGTAGTTGTGTTGTGCTGTGTGTGTGGTTGTGTTGTTGTGTGATTTTGTTGTGTTTTTTTTGTGTTGTTGTGTTGTGTGGTTGTGTCATTTTTTGTGTGGTTGTGTTATGTTGGGTGTTTGTGTTGTGTGTTGTGCAGTGTGTTGTGTAGTTCTGTTGTGTGGTTGTGTTGTGTGTGTGTTGGTGTTTCATGGTTGTGCTGTTGTGTTGGGTGGTTTTGTTGTGTTGAATTGTGTGGTTGTGTTGTTTTGTTGTATAGTTCTGTTGTGTAATTGTGTTGTTGTGTTGTTTGGTTTTGTTGGTTTGTGTTTTTGTGTTGTGTGGTTGTGTCTTTTATTGCGTGGTTGTGTTGTGCGGTTGTGTGTTTGTGTTGTGTGGTTGTATTGTGTAGTTTGTTGTGTAGTTGTGTTGTGTGGTTGTGTAGTGTTGTGTGGGTGTTTCGTGGTTGTGTTGGGTGGATGTGTGGTCATGTTGTGGGGTTTATTTGTGTGGTTTTGTTGTGTTGAGTTGCGTGGTTGTGTTTTGTGTTTTTTGTTTTAGTTTTGTTGTGTGGTTGTGTTGTTTAGTTCTGTTGTGTAGTTGTGTTGTGTTTTTGGTTGTGTGGTTGTGTAGTTGTGTTGTGTGGTTTTGTTCTCTTGGGTTGTGTGGTTCTGTCGTTTTATTGTGTGGTTGTGTTGTTTGTGTTATTTTTTGTATTGGTGTGTTGTGTGTTTGTGTAGCTTTTTTGTGTGGTGTGTTATGTTGTGTGTTTGTGTTGTGTGGTTGTGTTGTGTAGTTCAGTTGTGTAGTTGTGTTGTGTGGTTGTGTTGTGTAGTTGCGTAGTGTTGTGTGTTGGTGTTTTGTGGTTGTGTTGGGTGGAAGTGTGGTCATGTTGTGTGGTTAATTTGTGTGGTTTTGTTGTTTTGGGTTTTGTGGTTGTTTTGTAGCTTTGTTGTGTGGTTGTGTTGTTTAGTTCTGATGTGTTGTGTTGTGTGGTTGTGTTGTGTAGTTGTGTTGTGTGGTTGTGAGTTGGTGTTTCGTTGTTGTGTTGGATGGATGTGTGGTAAAGTTGTGTGGTTAATTTGTGTGGTTTTGTTGTGTTGAGTTGTGTTGAGTTGTGTGGTTATGTTGTTGTGTTGTTGTGTTAGGTGGATGTGTGGTCATGTTGTGTGGTTTTGTTGTGTTGAGTTGTGTGGTTGTGTTTTGTGTTTTTTGTTTTAGTTTTGTTGTGTGGTTGTGTTGTTTAGTTCTGTCATGTTGTTGATTGTGTGGTTGTGTAGTTGTGTTGTGTGGTTTTGTTGTGTGGTTTTGTTGTGTGGTTGTGTCGTTTTATTGTGTGATTATGTTGTTTGTGTTGTTTTTTGTATTGGTGTGTTGTGTGGTTGTGTAGTTTTTTTGTGTGGTGTGTAATGTTGTGTGTTTGTGTTGTGTGGTTGTGTTGTGTAGTTTAGTTGTGTAGTTGTGTTGTGTGGTTGTGTTGTGTAGTTGCGTAGTGTTGTGTGTTGGTGTTTTGTGGTTGTGTTGTTGTGTTGGGTGGATGTGTGGTCATGTTGTGTGGTTAATTTGTGTGGTTTTGTTGTTTTGGGTTTTGTGGTTGTTTTGTAGTTTTGTTGTGTGGTTGTGTTGTTTAGTTCTGATGTGTTGTGTTGTGTGGTTGTGTTGTGTAGTTGTGTTGTGTGGTTGTGAGTTGGTGTTTCGTTGTTGTGTTGGATGGATGTGTGGTAAAGTTGTGTGGTTAATTTGTGTGGTTTTGTTGTGTTGAGTTGTGTTGAGTTGTGTGATTATGTTGTTGTGTTGTTTAGTTCTGTTGTGTAATTGTGTTGTGTTGTGTTGTGTGGTTTTGTTTTTTGTTGTGTTGTGCGGTTGTGTCGTTTTATTGCGTGGTTGTGTTGTGTTGTTGTGTCGTTTTTTGTGTTGTGTGGATGTGTAGTTGTGTAGTGTTGTGTTTTGTGGTTGTGTTGTTGTGTTGGGTGGATGTGTGGTCATGTTGTATGGTTAATTTGTGTGGGTTTTGTTATGTTGAGTGTTTTTTTGTGTTGTTGTGTTGTGTGGTTGTGTAATTTTTTGTGTGGTTGTGTTATGTTGGGTGTTTGTGTTGTGTGTTGTGCAGTGTGTTGTGTAGTTCTGTTGTGTGGTTGTGTTGTGTAGTGTTGTGTGTTGATGTTTTGTGGTTGTGTTGTTGCGTTGGGTGGTTGTGTGATTTTGTTGTATTGAGTTGTGTGGTTGTGTTGTTGTGTTGTTTAGTTCTGTTGTGTAATTGTTTTGTTGTGTTGTGATGTTTTGTTGGTTTGTGTTTTTGTGCTGTGTGGTTGTGTCTTTTATTGCGTGGTTGTGTTGTGTGGCTGTGTGTTTGTGTTGTGTGGTTGTATTGTGTAGTTTGCTGTGTAGTTGTGTTGTGTGGTTGTGTTTTGTAGTTCAGTTGTGTAGTTGTGTTGTGTGGTTGTGTTGTGTAGTTGCGTAGTGTTGTGTGTTGGTGTTTTGTGGTTGTGTTGTTGTGTTGGGTGGATGTGTGGTCATGTTGTGTGGTTAATTTGTGTGGTTTTGTTGTTTTGGGTTTTGTGGTTGTTTTGTAGTTTAGTTGTGTGGTTGTGTTGTTTAGTTCTGATGTGTTGTGTTGTGTGGTTGTGTTGTGTAGTTGTGTTGTGTGGTTGTGAGTTGGTGTTTCGTTGTTGTGTTGGATGGATGTGTGGTAAAGTTGTGTGGTTAATTTGTGTGGTTTTGTTGTGTTGAGTTGTGTTGAGTTGTGTGGTTATGTTGTTGTGTTGTTTAGTTCTGTTGTGTAATTGTGTTGTGTTGTGTGGTTTTGTTTTTTGTTGTGTTGTGCGGTTGTGTCGTTTTATTTTGTGGTTTTGTTGTGTTGTTGTGTCGTTTTTTGTGTTGTGTGGATGTGTAGTTGTGTAGTGTTGTGTTTTGTGGTTGTGTTGTTGTGTTGGGTGGATGTGTGGTCATGTTGTATGGTTAATTTGTGTGGGTTTTGTTATGTTTAGTGTTTTTTTGTGTTGTTGTGTTGTGTGGTTGTGTAAATTTTTTGTGTGGTTGTGTTATGTTGGGTGTTTGTGTTGTGTGTTGTGCAGTGTGTTGTGTAGTTCTGTTGTGTGGTTGTGTTGTGTAGTGTGTTGATGTTTTGTGGTTGTGTTGTTGCGTTGGGTGGTTGTGTGATTTTGTTGTATTGAGTTGTGTGGTTGTGTTGTTGTGTTGTTTAGTTCTGTTGTGTAATTGCTTTGTTGTGTTGTGATGTTTTGTTGGTTTGTGTTTTTGTGCTGTGTGGTTGTGTCTTTTATTGCGTGGTTGTGTTGTGTGGCTGTGTGTTTGTGTTGTGTGGTTGTATTGTGTAGTTTGTTGTGTAGTTGTGTTGTCTGGTTGTGTTGTGTAGTGTTGTGTGTTGATGTTTTGTGGTTGTATTGGGTGATGTGTGGTCATGTTGTGTGGTTAATTTGTGTGGTTTTGTTGTGTTGAGTTGTGTGGTTGTGTTTTGTGTTTTTTGTTTTAGTTTTGTTGTGTGGTTGTGTTGTTTAGTTCTGTTGTGTAATTGTGTTGTGTTGTTGTGTTGTGTGGTTTTGTTTTTTGTTGTGTTGTGCGGTTGTGTCGTTTTATTGCGTGGTTGTGTTGTGTTGTTGTGTCGTTTTTTGTGTTGTGTGGATGTGTAGTTGTGTAGTGTTGTGTTTTGTGGTTGTGTTGTTGTGTTGGGTGGATGTGTGGTCATGTTGTATGGTTAATTTGTGTGGTTTTGTTATGTTGAGTGTTTTTTTGTGTTGTGATGTTTTGTTGGTTTGTGTTTTTTTGCTGTGTGGTTGTGTCTTTTATTGCGTGGTTGTGTTGTGTGGCTGTGTGTTTGTGTTGTGTGGTTGTATTGTGTAGTTTGTTGTGTAGTTGCTTTGTCTGGTTGTGTTGTGTAGTGTTGTGTGTTGATGTTTTGTGGTTGTGTTGGGTGATGTGTGGTCATGTTGTGTGGTTAATTTGTGTGGTTGTGTCATTTTTTGTGTGGTTGTGTTATGTTGGGTGTTTGTGTTGTGTGTTGTGCAGTGTGTTGTGTAGTTCTGTTGTGTGGTTGTGTTGTGTAGTTTTGTGTGTTGATGTTTTGTGGTTGTGTTGTTGCGTTGGGTGGTTGTGTGGTTTTGTTGTATTGAGTTGTGTGGTTGTGTTGTTGTGTTGTTTAGTTCTGTTGTGTAATTGTTTTGTTGTGTTGTGATGTTTTGTTGGTTTGTGTTTTTGTGCTGTGTGGTTGTGTCTTTTATTGCGTGGTTGTGTTGTGTGGCTGTGTGTTTGTGTTGTGTGGTTGTATTGTGTAGTTTGTTGTGTAGTTGTGTTGTGTGGTTGTGTTGTGTAGTGTTGTGTGTTGATGTTTTGTGGTTGTGTTGGGTGATGTGTGGTCATGTTGTGTGGTTAATTTGTGTGGTTTTGTTGTGTTGAGTTGTGTGGTTGTGTTTTGTGTTTTTTGTTTTAGTTTTGTTGTGTGGTTGTGTTGTTTAGTTCTGTTGTGTAGTTGTGTTGTTGGTTGTGTGGTTGTGTAGTTGTGTTGTGTGGTTTTGTTTTGTGGTTTTGTTCTCTTGGGTTGTGTGGTTGTGTCGTTTTATTGTGTGGTTGTGTTGTTTGTGTTGTTTTTTGTATTGGTGTGTTGTGTGGTTGTGTAGTTTTTTGTGTGGTGTGTTATGTTGTGTGTTTGTGTTGTGTGGTTGTGTTGTGTAGTTCAGTTGTGTAGTTGTGTTGTGTGGTTGTGTTGTGTAGTTGCGTAGTGTTGTGTGTTGGTGTTTTGTGGTGGTGTTGTTGTGTTGGTTGGATGTGTGGTCGTGTTGTTTGGTTAATTTGTGTGGTTTTGTTGTGTTGGGTTTTGTGGTTGTTTTGTAGTTTTGTTGTGTGATTGTGTTGTTTAGTTCTGTTGTGTTGTGTGGTTGTGTATTTGTGTGGTTTTGTTGTTTTGTGATTTTGTGTTGTGTGGTTGTGTCGTTTTATTGTGTGGTTGTGTTGTGTGTTGGGTGGATGTGTGGTAATGTTGTGTGGTTAATTTGTGTGGTTTTGTTGTGTTGAGTTGTGTGGTTATGTTGTTGTGTTGTTTAGTTCTGTTGTGTAATTGTGTTGTGTGGTTTTGTTTTTTTGTGTTGTTGTGTTTGTGTTGTGTTTTTGTTGTTGCGTGGTTGTGTTGTGTGGATGTATAGTTGTGTAGTGTTGTGTTTTGTGGTTGTGTTGCTCTGTTGGGTGGATGTGTGGTCATGTTGTATGGTTAATTTGTGTGGTTTTGTTATGTTAAGTGGTGTGGTTGTGTTTTGTGCTTGTGTTGTAGTTTTGTTTGTGTGGTTGTGGTGTGCGGTTGTGTCGTATTGCATCCTTATTCCCTTCATTGCATCCTGATTCCTTTGGAGTAATAACAAAATGGAGTTAATGAAGAAATTTGTTATTTCGAATCGAGTCAAAATTCGGTCCAAATCGAATTGTTCATATATTTTACTTGAATTCGGATTTGTCCGATTCGCTCTTGTGTTGTGTTGTTCTGTTGCTGTGTGTTGTTTAGTTGTGTGGTTGTGGTTGTGTTTTGTCTTTGTGTTGTAGTTTTGTTTGTGTGGTTGTGGTGTGCGGTTGTGTCGTATTGCATCCTTATTCCCTTCATTGCATCCTGATTCCTTTGGAGTAATAACAAAATGGAGTTAATGAAGAAATTTGTTATTTCGAATCGGGTCAAAATTTGGTCCAAATCGAATTGTTCATATATTTTAGTTGAATTCGGATTTGTCCGATTCGCTCTTATGTTGTGTTGTTCTGTTGCTGTGTGTTGTTTAGTCATGTTGTGTGGTTGTGTTGTGTGGTTGTTTAGTTGTGAAGAGTTCTGTGGGTGTTTCGTGGTTGTGTTGTTGTGATGGGTAGATTTGTGGTGATGTTGTTTGGTTAATTTGTGTGGTTTTGTTGTGTTGAGTTGTGTGGTTGTGTTTTGTGGTTGTTTTGTAGTTTTTGTGTGGTTGTGTTGTTTAGTTCTGTTGTGTAGTTGTTGTTGGTTGTGTGGTTTTGTAGTTGTGTTTTGTCTTTGTTGTGTGGTTGTGTTGTCGTTGTGTTGTGGTGTGTGGTTGTGTTCTGTGTTTGTGTTGTGTTGCATACTGATTCCCCTCATCACATCCTGATTCCTTTAAAGTAAAATGAAGTCATTATTTTGAATCAATACTAAATTCGGATTCGGTCCAAATGGAATTGTTCACGAAATTCAGTACGAACTCGGATTTGTCTGATTCGCTCATCGTTAGTGTTGTGCAGTTCTGTTCTTTTCTGTAGTTGTGTTATGTGGTAGTGTTGTGTGGGTGTGTTGTGTTATGTGGTTCTGTTGTTGTGTTGTGTGGTTTTGTTGTGTGGTTGTGTTGTGTGGTTCTGCAGTTGTTTAGTGTTGTGCGTTGGTGTTTCGTGGTTGTGTTGTGTTTGGTGGATGTGTGGTGATGTTGTGTGGTTTTGTTGTACTGAGTTGTGGGGTTGTGTTTTGTGGTTGTTTTGTAGTTTTATTGTGTGGTTGTGGTGTGTGGTTGTGTTATATTGCATTCTTATTACCTTCATCGCATCCTAATTCCTTCAGAGTAATAACAAAATGGAGTTGTGTTGTGTGGTTGTGTTTTGAATTGTTGTGTTGTGTTGTGTGGTTGTCTTGTGTGGTTGTGTAGTTGTGTTGTGTGGTTGTGTTGTTTTGTGTTGTGTTGTGGGGTTGTGTGGTTGTTTTGTGTGTTGGGTGGATGTGTTGTGTGATCGTGTTGTGTGGTTGTATTATTTTGTTGTTTTGAGTTGTGTGGTTGTGTTTCGTGGTTGTTTTGTAGTTTTGTTGTGTGGTTGTGTTGTGGTGTGTTGTTGTGTTCCGTGGTTGTATTGTTTTGCTTCCTGGTTCCCTTCATCGCATCCTGATTCCTTTAGAGAATGGAGTTAATAAAGAAATTCATTATTTCGAATCGAGTCGAAATTCGTATTCGGCCCCAATCTAGTTGTTCATATAATTCGGTAGGGATTTGTCCTATTCGCTCTTGTTTTGTATGGTTCTGTTACTTTATGTTGAGTGTTTGTGTTGTGTGGTTTTGTCATGTTATGTGGTAGTGTTGTGTGGTTGTGTTGTGTGGTTTTGTGGTTGTTTTGTTGTGTTTGTGTAGTTGTGTTGTGTTCTGTGGTTGTGTTGGGTTTTTTGTGTGGTTTTCTTGTGTTGAGTTGTGTTGTGCTGTCAAGTTGTGTTGAGTGGTTGTTTTGTATGCTTGTGTTATGTGGTTTTGTTGTGTGGTTGTCTTGTGTTGTGTTTGTGTTGTGAAGTTGTGTTGTTCTGTTGTGTGGTTGTGTTGTTGTGTGGTTGTGTTTTGTGGTGTTGTGTGGTTGTGTTCTTGTGGTGTGGGGTTTTGCTTGTGTGGTTGTTTTGTAGTTTTGTTGTGTGATTGTGTTGTGGTTGTGTTGTGGTTTTTGTGTTGTGTGGTTGTGTTGTTGTGTGATTTTGTTGTGTGTTTTTTTGTGTGTTGGGTGGATGTGTTGTGTGATCATGTTGTGTGATTGTATGATTTTGTTGTGTTGAGTTGCATCCTTATTCCCTTCATTGCTTCCTGATTCCTTTGGAGTAATAACAAAATGGAGTTAATGAAGAAATTTGTAATTTCGAATTAAGTCAAAATTCGAATTCGGTCCAAATCGAATTGTTCATATATTTTAGTTGAATTCGGATTTGTCCGATTCGCTCTTCTCTTGTGTTGTGTGGTTCTGTTGCTGTGTGTTGTTTAACAGTCAAACCATGAGTCTTTTATTGAAAAGAGCTGGTAGCAATATACAGGATGTAAATGGTAGGTATGGATGCCCATATGGGCGTTGTGGTACATGGTAACAAATAAAACAGTTACAACACATAACTAGGAGGAAACATCTGATCAGCTTACAATAATAATTGCACTGGAACCATAATGCATACATAGGAGGAAAACAGATAAGAATAATAATGGTTGGATCGGTCGTCGCCACAAAGGGAACCCCAGCCTAGCGTAAAACATGGAGGCCATCACCCACCCCCAATCAATAGAGAGAAAGGCATGTTTGCATAGAAGGACAATAAGGAGAAAGCAGCCATGCCTCCCACAACTTATCAAAACATTCTACCCTACTCTCATGTATGGCTGATAACTTTTCACACAGCATGATGTAGTTAACCTTGTCAATAACCTTGATGGGGATGGGGATTTCCATTGTGCAGCTATATGTATCCTGGTGGCCATAAGAATGAACTGAGCCCTCCGAAATGTACGGAACGGCATCCTGCTAGGTTTATTACTTAAGAGACAAAAGGAAGGGGAACAGGGCATGCGATCACCAAACAGGTTCTTCAAGACTACATGGATCTGCCTCCATAACCGCGCCGCCTGTGGGCAGCTCCACCAAATATGGTGCATAGAACCAACAGCTCGACACCCCCTAAAGCACAGGGGAGAGACCGAGGGATAAATTGAATGCAGTCTGGAGGGAACCATATAGACTCTATGCAGAATCTTGATTGAAGTCTCCATTAAGGAGACCTGCCAGCTGCCCCTGCTGACAGCCGTACAGCATGCGTGCCACTGGGGCAATGTGAGGGTCACATTCAGGTCACGCTCCCAGTCCTTCATGAAGCGTAATTTGGTGTCTGCGGGAGGGGCATTCAAATGTGCATAAATTCTAGAAAGCAAGCCAGGCAGTGTAGGGCTGTATAGCAAGGCCGCTTCGTAAAAGGTGGTATCCACCCTAAAGCCTCGAGGGCCCAGAGAGGAGTAATATGATAGAACCTGTAGAGCACGAAAGTGCTCCCCAGGGGGGAGGTGATGTATAGAATATAGCTGTGCCAGAGTAATCAGTTGTTTGCCCACCAGCAGGTCATATAGTCTAGTCAATTTAGCAGTGTGCCACCATGAAAAGGGAGCGGTAGAAATGCCAGGCTGAAAAGTGGGATTAGAAAGAAAGGGAAGGAGGGGAGGGACCAAGCGCCAAAGAGACAGAGAGAATAAAGTAATTTGTGCTGTAGAGGGGAGAAGGGTTGCAACAGGACAAGAGGATCACATCAAAGCTGAGATAGAATAGGGACAGATTAGAGATTCCTCCAGAGCCACCCACCCAGGAGCACCCCGTACTGCATGTGTAAGGGCAAGTTGGGCCAATCGGGCTGCATAATAGTATTTCATCAGACATGGAACAGAAAGCCCACCCATTCTTTTATGACAATGCATAGCTGTCCTATTAATCCGGGGGCGACGGCCATTCCAGATGTAATGGAATAAGGCTCGTTGGAGAGAGCACACGTCCTTCTTCACCACCGGGATGGGGAGGGAACGAAACAGATAAAGGACACGGGGCAGAATAACCATCTTAAAAACATTTATGCGGCCCACCCAAGAAATATGAGGGAACGACCATCTAGTTAAGTCCCCTCTAATAGAGCGAAAGAGTGGTGGGTAATTAGCAACATACAGGGATTTGAGGGATGTAGTAAGAGTAACCCCCAGATAAGACAAGCCCCGTGAAGAGTCATGGAACCCAAAATTCAGGGAAATCAAATGACGCATCTCAGGTGGAACATTGCAGAACATAACCTCTGACTTAGCCACATTCACTTTCAATCCCGACAACCCAGCAAACGTATCCAAAAGCGAGGTCAAATTAGGAAGGGAAATCTGGGGACTCGTCAGCGTCAATAAGAGATCATCAGCAAATAGGTTAGTTTTGTATTCGGTTGTACCCACTGTAAGCCCCTTAATGTCAAGATTATCCCTAATAGCGACTGCTAGGGGTTCCATCACCAGCGCAAAGAGCGCTGGCGAAAGGGGGCATCCCTGTCGGGTACCTCGGCCTATAGAGATAGGGGAGGGTGACGTAGAGGGTAGTTTGAGATAGGCTGTCGGGGTCGAGTAAATGCTCTGCAATGTGCGAACAAAGGAACCAGAGATGCCAAATTTAGATAACACCTGAAATAAGTACGGCCAGGAAACCGTATCAAAGGCCTTTTCTATGTCCAATGCCAGGGCTAACATTGGAGTTTTAGTGACATCAGAATAGTTAATTAGATTTAGAATTTTCCTAATGTTATCCGGTGCTTGGCGGCCCGGAATGAACCCCACCTGGTCTTGGTGGACAAGGGAGGGTAGGAAAGAATTAAGTCTAGAAGCAAGGATAGAAGTGAGTAACTTAGAATCAACATTAAGAAGAGAGATAGGGCGATAGTTAGAGGGGAGAGAGTGATCCTTAGAGGGTTTAGGTAAGACAGTGATCAAAGCGTCGAGAAACTCAGAAGGGGGAGTAGCACCAGACATTATGGAGTTAAAGAAGGAGACAAGATGGGGGATCAGCTGGGAAGAGAATGTCTTGAAGTATGAAGAGGAAAATCCGTCCGGGCCGGGGGACTTGCCCAATTTGAGATGATTAATAGCTTGCTCTACCTCCTCCGCCGTGATGGGGCCATTCAGTACCTCCCGGTCCAGGGCAGATAGAGTAGGGAGTGACAGGGGGGACAAAAAGGCATGTAAAGAGGTGGAAAAAGAGTTGGGAAGAGGAGGGGCTGAGTAAAGGTGAGTATAGAAAGCAGAGAAAGTTTCATAGATACGGTCTGGGTGGGAGGTGCGGAGGCCAGGCTTCAATTGAACACTATGGACTCGATTGAACGAGGATGTTTTTTTAAGCATAGCAGCCAACAGTCTATCAGGCTTATTCGCCTGTCTATAATATGTCGCTCCAGTCCATCTCAAAGCCTTTTCCACCTTTGTGGAGAGTAGGGCATCCAGCTGCAACCTGGTCTCCGCAATAGATTTGTAGAGATAGGGGGTAGGGTCCTGCTGGTGTGCAAAAACTAACCTGGAAAGTTTGGCTTCCAAGGCCACTTGAACTCTTGTTCTGTCACGTTTCAAACCCGTTGCCACAGAGATCAGGCGACCTCGCACATAGGCCTTATGAGCCAGCCACGTCCAATGAGGGGATGATTGAGGAGAGCTGTTCAGAGTGAAATAAGAAGTGATATCAGATTCAAGTTGGGTCTTAATGCGTGGCATAGTCAATAGTGATTCATTCAATCTCCACCTATAAGGGAGTGTGAGGGGGGACATAAAGTTAAAGACTGACAATACCACATCGTGGTCTGACCACGACATGGGGACATGTCGGGAGTAAAGTAGTTGAGGTACCGTGGCAGCATTGACCAATATCCAGTCTATTCTCGTATAGTGACACTGAACCGGGGAATAATAAGTGTATCCTCTACTGTTACCATTATGTTCTCTCCAAGTATCTACTAGGGAGTGTGTAGTGAACAGGTTAGAAAGCAGGCGCTGTTGGGTCCCCGACCTACGAAACTGAACCGTATTAGATCGGTCCAACTTGCCATTAAATACGAAATTAAAGTCGCCAGTCCAGATTAAGGTCTCGTACGTCAGGGATCCAAGAGTGGTGCACATGTCTTTAAAGAATAAAATAGGGTTAAAAGTAGGGGCATAAGTATTCATAAGACACACTGTCTTCCCATACAAGGATCCCAAAATAATCAGGTAGCGACCCTCCGGATCGCATTTATCGTCGGAAACCTCGAGTGGGAGGGAGTTGTGTAAAAAGACCGCAACTCCCCTGCACTTACTAGTAAAAGACGCTCTATACCCCCTCATATAGGATTTATGGAAAAAGTTGGGGTAGCTGGACATAGTAAAATGCGATTCTTGTATACAAATTATATCAGGCCTGAGTCGGGTGTAAGCTAAGAACGCCATCCTTCTTTTAGAGGGGGAATTAAAGCCCCTCACATTATAAGAAATTACTCTACACATAGGCAATAGAATAAAGAGCGCAATAGGTTGACCAAAAGGGAAGGGGCCACCTCCTGATATACATTACAGAAGGCGACGACCGATCCAGGAACATCTCCAGCAGTGCAATACATTTAGAGGATGGTTTCGATCCATCGACCTCTGGGTTATGGGCCCAGCACGCTTCCTGCTTCTGCTGTGTGTTGTTTAGTTGTTTTGTGTGGTTGTGTAGTTGTGAAGAGTTGTGTTGGTGTTTCGTGGTTGTGTTGTTGTGTTAGGTGGGTTTGTGGTGATGTTGTGTGGTTAATTTGTGTGGTTTTGTTGTGTTGAGTAGTGTGGTTGTGTTTTGTGCTTCTTTTGTAGTTTTGTTGTGTGGTTGTGTTGTTTAGTTCTGTTGTGTAACTACACAACAGAACTAAAAAACACAACCACACAACAAAACTGTGTTGTGTTGTTGGCTGTGTTGTTTTGTAGTTGTGTTTTGCCTTTGTTGCGTGGTTGTGTTGTCGTTGTGTTGTGGTGTGTGGTTGTGTTCTGTGTTTGGGTTGTGTTGCATACTGATTCCCCTCATCGCATCCTGATTCCTTTAGAGTAAAATGAAGTCATTATTTTGAATCAATACTAAATTCGGATTCGGTCCAAATGGAATTGTTTACGAAATTCAGTACGAACTTGGATTTGTCCGATTTGCTCATCTTTAGTGTTGTGCGGTTCTGTTCTTTTGTGTGGTTGGGTTGTGTTATGTGGGTGGGTTGTGGTTGTTGTGATGTGTGGTTCTGTTGTTGTTTTGTTGTGTGGTATTTTTTGTGGTTTTGTTGTGTGGTTGTGTTGTGTGTTGTTTGGTTGTGTCATGGTTGTGTGGTTGTGTTGTGTGGTTGTCTTGTATGGTTTTGTTGTGTTGTTGTGTTGTGTGGTAGTGTTGTGTGGTTGTGTTCTTGTAACGTTGTGGTGTGTTTTTGTTTATTTTGTGTTGTGTGGTTGTGTTGTGTTTTTGTTTTGTGTGTTGCTGCGGGGATCCGATCATTCAGAACGCCGCACGGAGGTCCCCTCACCTTCCTCCGTCCGGCTCCCGGCGTCTCCTGCTCTGGTCTGAGATCGAGCAGACCAGAGCAGAAGATAGCCGATAACACTGATCTGTTCTATGTCCTATACATGGGGACTATTCAAGTGTAAAAAAA
This sequence comes from Hyla sarda, assembly GCF_029499605.1. Taxonomy (NCBI): domain Eukaryota; kingdom Metazoa; phylum Chordata; class Amphibia; order Anura; family Hylidae; genus Hyla; species Hyla sarda. The sequence goes on from NC_079194.1 coordinate 148,416,770, forward strand.
AATGTAACAAAATGTAAAAGTAAAAGTAAAAAAAAAGTGAAAAATCCCCTCCCCCAATAAAAAAGTAAAACGTCAGTTTTTTCCTATTTTACCCCCAAAAAGCGTAAAAAAGCGTAATTTTATAGACATATTTGGTATCGCCGCGTGCGTAAATGTCCGAACTATTAAAATAAAATGTTAATGATCCCGTACGGTGAACGGCGTGAACGGAAAAAAAAAGTCCAAAATTGCTGCTTTTTTAATACATTTTATTTAAAAAAAATTATATAAAATCTATTAAAAGTTTTTTATATGCAAATGTGGTATCAAAAAAAAGTACAGATCATGACGCAAAAAATGAGCCCCCATACGGCCGCTTATACTGAAAAATAAAAAAGTTAGAGGTCATCAAAATAAAGGGATTATAAACGTACTAATTTGGTTAAAAAGTTTGTGATTTTTTTTAAGCACAACAATAATAGAAAAGTATGTAATAATGGGTATCATTTTAATCGTATTGACCCTCAGAATAAAGAACACATGTCATTTTTACCGTCAATTGTACGGCGTGAAAACGAAACCTTCCAAAATTAGCAAAATTGCGTTTTTCTTTTTAATTTCCCCACAAAAATAGTGTTTTTTGTTGCGCCATACATTTTATGATATAATGAGTGATGTCATTTCAAAGGACAACTGGTCGCGCAAAAAACGAGCCCTCATACTAGTCTGTGGATGAAAATATAAAAGAGTTATGATTTTTAGAAGGCGAGGAGGAAAAAATGAAAACGTAAAAATTTAATTGTCTGAGTCCTTAAGGCCAAAATGGGCTGAGTCCTTAAGGGGTTAAGGTGAAAATGGGCCAAGTCCTTAAGGGGTTAATGCATTTTTACTGCATCTGATTTTAGGATTGCTCTTTTGTGTCCCAGAAATAGCATTTTGTTTATTTGCTGCCTATTTATTTAGCTATTTTGTCATTCTGTTCTCCTGTGTGGAAAAAGAGGAACCTCTGCACTAGAATCCTTTCTCCCTTTAACCTCTTCTGTGCTGCAGCAAAAACATGTTTAAAAGGGGAAGTTACTTTACAGGATTATTCACAAATGTCCATATGATAAATCACATTTCCTCCTAAATAATCAGTGTTTAAGCTGACAGTTTAAGTCGATCAGCGCTCCCGGAGTTGGAGGACTACAACTGCTACACATAGCAAGATTGTCATGACGTTAGGGGGATTTTATAATAGAATGTCTATCAAAATCTTTTTCTTTTTCTTTATTTCTTGAATTTCGGTTGCTAGTTAATGACATCAAGAGTTCATTTAAGAGATGACAGATCTCAGTCCGGCCAGGGAGGTTTCACTTGCTTTGAAGTGACATGTTTTTTTTTTGTAGTTTTTAACATGCCTTATGTCTTGCTTTTTGTATATATTTTTTCCTGGAGCTGGATCTACTATCTTATGTTACTACTGTCTCTTACATGGCAAGTGGCCCGTGCTGTCCGTGCTTCAGATTTCAAATGTTTGCCACAGTATTTTACATTTTCAGTGTGCGTTACACGCTAGTAACTTGCAGCAGGGTTTCCAGCTGCGAGCAGCCCGTAGTTGCTGCAGTAGTGTCAGATATGCGGACTGTCCGCGGACCCATTCAAATGAATTGTAGTGTAGCTCGCAACGGTTTTCCCACATCGGTGAACCCACTGCTAGCTACTAGCGTGTGAACACACCCTAAAGGGAGATTCATGTGTGTCTTTTGTGCTTCCTGCTGTTTTTTTATTTATTTATCTGCTACTATGTGTAACACCAGTCTCTCAGTGATTTCGGTTTCATTGCAGCATTGTAAGTCCCCTCAATCCTCAGTCTTCACCATCTATTAAGCAACCAATTGTTAGAAAACCACTAGTCAGAAATCAGAAGTAGCTGTTTATTTTGTAACAGACAAAAAGATTCACACGCTGAGTCGTGGGGTGAAGGATCTGGGAGGAAGCAGATGTTTGCTGACTTCTTTAATTCAGGCTTCTCCTTAGTTACCATCTACACTCTCTCCAACACCTCATTAAGAAATATACACACAACATTGAGATTCAGTGGGGCAGGCTACACAAATAGCTGGTTGACCAGTTGTCCTTCACAAACTACAGAATTTGTGCAACAACATCACTACAACCAAACTGCAACACTTCACAACCTGCAACTTTGTAGCGGCTTAAGAGTCTTATTTGTTTATGTAACAATAGGACAGTGATGGCAATCCTATGGCACGCGTGTCACAGGAGGCACGCCGAGCCCTCTCTGTAGGCACATGGCCATAGTTCGCCAGGCGGGGCAAACCAGGACATCCCTAAATTACCAGCTACACTTTAGCTTCGATGCTCTGACCATTGCTCCTCCAGTCCCGGGACCTACTGTTATGGCCTATAGGCTCGTGACCTACTGGACGGAGGAGGAGCGGTAGACGGAGCATTGTGAGGCAGTACACTGACATATAGCCTCCAGCCACACACTGTATGGCTGTATGTCTGTGGGGGAACTATACTGCACCTAATGTGGGGGAACTGAAACCTAATGTGAGGGAACTGCAACCTAATGTGGGGGAACATACTGCCAAGCTAATGTGGGGGAACTACAACCTGATGTGGGGGAACTATATGGCCAACCTAATGTGGGGGAACTATTCTGCCTACCTAATGTGGGGGAACATACTGTCTACCTAATGTGGGGGAACATATTGCCTACCTAATGTGGGGGAAATGCAACCTAATGTGGGGGAACATATTGCCAACCTAAATAGTTTTTTCTAAACTTAACCCCTTAAGGACGGACCCATTTTTTACATTAACCCCTTAAGGACTCAGGATTTTTCAGTTTCGTTTTTTTGCACTTTTTTTGCACTTTCGTTTTTTCCTCCTTGCCTTTTAAAAATCATAACCCTTTCAATTTTCCACCTAAAAATCCATATTATGGCTTATTTTTTGCATCGCCAATTTTACTTTGCAGTGACATTAGTCATTTTACCCAAAAATGCCCGGCGAAACGGAAAAAAAATCATTGTGCGACAAAATTGAAGAAAAAATGCAATTTTGTAACTTTTGGGGGCTTCCGTTTCTACGCAGTGCATATTTCGGTAAAAATGACACCTAATCATTATTCTGTAGGTCCATACGGTTAAAATGATACCCTACTTATATAGGTTTGATTTTGTCGCACTTCTGAAAAAAAAATCATAACTACATGCAGGAAAATTTATACGTTTAAAAATGTCATCTTCTGAGCCCTATAACTTTTTTATTTTTCCATGTACAGGGCGGTATGAGGACTAATTTTTTGCGCCGTGATCTGAAGTTTTTATCGGTAGGATTTTTGTTTTGATCGGACTTTTTGATCACTTTTTATTCATTTTTTGACTTTGGAATTTTTTTGTGCGTACGCCATTGACCGTGCGGTTTAATTAATTATATATTTTTATAGTTCGGACATTTACGCACGCGGCGATACCACATATGTTTATTTTTCTTTTTTTTACACTGTTTTATTTTTTTATGGGAAAAGGGGGGGTGATTCAAACTTTTATTAAGGAAGGGGTTAAATGACCTTTATTAACACTTTTTTTTTACTTTTTTTTTGCAGTGTTATAGGTCCCATAGGGACCTATAACACTGCACACACTGATCTCTCATCCTGATCACAGGCGTGTATTAACACGCCTGTGATCAGTGTTATCGGCGCTTGACTGCTCCTGCCTGGATCTCAGGCACGGAGCAGTCATTCGCCGATCGGACACCGAGGAGGCAGGTAAGGGCCCTCCCGGTGTCCTGTAAGCTGTTCGGGACACCGCGATTTGATCGCGGCGGTCCCGAACAACCCGACTGAGCAGCCAGGTCACTTTCACTTTCACTTTAGAAGCGGCGGTCAGCTTTGACCGCCGCTTCTAAAGGGTTAATACCGCACATCGCCGCAATCGGCGATGTGTGGTATTAGCCGCGGGTCCCGGCCGTTGATGAGCGCCGGGACAGACGCGATATGATGCGGGATCGCGGCGCGATCACGCTTCATATCGCGGGAGCCGGCGCAGGACGTAAATATACGTCCTGCGTCGTTAAGGGGTTAATGAACATGCTCTTTTTAAAAAAAATTTAGACATGTGTCCCTTTAAATGGTAATAACTTTAAAACACTTTTTATGAGCGGAGTGATTCTGATATCCTTTTTTGTGACAAATTGTACTTTATATAACTGGTGCATTTTTGTTGACAAATGCAGAATTTTTTGTGAAAAACTACAAAATTTTGTGAAAAACTGGAACATTTCTGGCATTTTTTTTATGGTGTACACTGTGCAGTAAAAGTGATGTTATATTTATTCAGGATTGATCACGGCATCTATGGGGTTAATGCTGCCGGGACCAGCGCGATCGCGGCTTCGGCAGCTGCGGCTGGACTCTGGCTGTGATTGACAGCAGGGTCCCGCCGCCGATCTCCTGCGCTACCCATGACAGTGCAGGAGATTGCTAGAACATATGCATACGTCCCATTGCTCGAGCATGTCGGATGCTGGGACGTATGCATACATCCCACAGCGGGAAGGGGTTAAACCTCAGTATTCTGATTTAATTGCTGTGCTGGAACTTTGAGGGGGGAAAAAGTTGGCATGCATTACGGTTTGGGCACCCAGGCTCAAAAAGGTTCGCCATCACTGTTATAGGATATAAAAGAATGTACAATTTATGAGATAACATAAGGCTTGTAAGGGTGTGTACAGTCAGGGACGTGCACACATAGACTTTTAAGGGGGCTTGAGCCCAGCCCTTTTCTGCAGTCTGCTGTCTTCAAAGCCAGTAAGTAATGGTTGATATCAGCAGCTAGGACTCACAGATAATATCAGACCTCAGCAATCATGCCGAAGTCCAGTATTAACACTTTAGATACTGTGATCAAAGTCGATTGCGGCATCTAAAAGTGCAAATTACTGGTGGCAGTGGGTTCTGGGGGGTTTATTGGGACCTCTGTGGGAGGATATGGGGTTGTGATGTCCCAGTACAGGACATGGTCCTGCACTACACTTAGGCCCAGTCAGGTTGAGTCCCTCAGTGACCTGGGGCTCTCCTGCAGTGTCTCCCCTGCTGTTACTATATTGTCATTTGTTGTAATAGAATTGTAGTCAGTATATCAATGTATAGTCAGTATAAAGGACCTTTGGAGGACTCCAGTAAATGTCTAAAGGACAGAGCCCCAGTTTAACACATGAACCGCAGCTTGACCAATGGGCTTTGGCTCAGCCCCCCTCTATATAAGGGGGCAGCCATTACAATTCTGCCTCTTCTCTCTTATGCTCTCTGCTAAGGAACAGTCAAGATCAGAGATCTCAGTGCTAGTGTCCAGCACCTGGAAGGCCTTAAATCTACAGTAATTCCAGTAAGTGAAGTCTATGTCTGCTGTCACTACTATCTATAGTCAAGTTCAGCCTAAAGTCAAGATTCTAAAGTCTATTACAAGTCTAATTGGTTCCAGCAAGCTGCGAGGTCCTTCTGTGTTCCTGGCCACCTCTCTGGGATTCTTGCCTAGCTGTGAATATAATAACACCTATCTGACCTCAGAAAAGCCTCTGTTAAACCATAACTTGGTTGTGGACTCTCCTTTCCCTGCCTAGCCATTTCAATTGCGGAGATACCGTTAGTGTGGTTACACTACCCAAAAACAACTCTGGCGTCCCGAACATTAGGGTTTAATAACACTTTGCCCCATCTTGCCCCATCCACCTACACCGCTACCCCTCATGGTCCTGCCGTCATCGTGGGTCACCACAATCTTGGCGTCACGAACAGGATACGGGTGTGTGCCTTAACCACCTAACCACAAAGTCAAGTCAAGTCAGGCCACCCATTAACAGTATGCGGATGTGTGCCATATACAATGTATTGCAAGCCCTCTCCCCCAAGTCTGAAATGTGTCTAAGTCAAAATTGCATGCAGTTGCGAAAAAGTGTGCGCCAGCAGCGTGTACAGGACTTTGTCATTGAAATATGTTTTTGTACTGGTTCTGAAGAAGTAGAGGGGGAGGTGAAAATTGCAGGATTGCCAGTGGTAAAGAAGTCTGCAAAAGTTGAATTGACTATGTGCAAGATTAGAACAGAGGCCATGTTGCGTGCCAAAATGTCTGCTGTACATGCAAGGGTTAACTTCCGGTATAAAAGGCAATGCGCAGCAAGATCTCTTCAGTCTACAGGAAGTGCTGGCAGTGAGCAGTAACATGGCGGAGTCACAGCGATCCATGTGCACTGGGATTCCCAAGATGGAGCTGGAGGATCGGATGATTGCCACGGCTGTGGCAAAGATGTTCCAAGAGTTATCGAAGTGTCTACACCACTTGTCTTTCGAGGCCAATTTCTCTACTCATTCCTCCACTTCCAGCCCTGAGCCAGCACCCAAGGCCCAACAGCCCCCAGAACGTGCCCGGTCACCACCACTTTCTAAGTGGCTGTTCGGCAACAAGCCGAGTCTTATCCGGTACATGCAGGAGCACCTACTTCCCTTGCCTGGGAAGCCCCTGCCCCCAGTTCCTCCGGCCCAGTCCGAAAGGGCTAAGAGAGAAGCAGAAATGGCCACCATCATGGAAGGCTGCATGGAAGGCACCATCATCAAAAGTTACAGGGATATGGGCCTGAACAACTGCCCTTTGAAGAAAAGCAGCAACAGGACACTAAGCAGCTAGAGGCCCTGTATATCCGTAAACTAGAGCATCCCCGAGAGGGTGAGCCACCCCTGGAGCGCCGACGCGCCACAGTAGTAAAGTTTGATCGTGTACGGCAGGGGTCCTCAAACTACGGCCCGCGGGTCACATGTGGCCCGCAGAGCGCATTTACCCGGCCCGCCGGGTGTTTTTGACTCAGGACATCCCTGTGTTCCGAAAGATGCTTTCGGAACACAAGGATGCATCTGTTAAGTCCCTGCGGCCCGCGTTTACTTTAAAAACGCGGGGACCGCCGGGAACAGGCGCACGCAGCGACGTCACTGACGTCCCATGCGTGCGCCCATGGCAACGGAGCGGAGAAGCAGAGAAGAAGCAAGAACGTGCGCTGGAGGTAAGTGTTTACCAGCGGCGCGTCCCTTTGGTGTTCTGACCACCGATCCTCCGGTCCTGGTATGGCCGGAGCGGTGGTCGGAACACTGAAATGGGGCAGTACACAGGTATACAGCCTCCAGCCATGGCTGGAGGCTGTATGCCTGTGGGGGGACATATTGCCAATGTAATTTGGGAGACTATACTGCACCTAATGTGGGGGGACTATACTGCCAGCCTAATGTGGGGGACTATATTGCACCTAATGTAGGGGAACATACTGCCAGCCTAATGTGGGGGACTATATTGCACCTAATGTGGGGGGCTATATTGCACCTAATGTGGGGGAACATACTGCCAGCCTAATGTAGGGGACTATATTGCACCTAATGAGGGGGAACATACTGCCAGCCTAATGTGGGGGAACTATACTGCACCTAATGTGGGGGGAATATACTGCCAGCCTAATGTGGGGGGACTATACTGCCAGCCTAATGTGGGGGACTATATTGCACCTAATGTGGGGGACTATATTGCACCTAATGTGGGGGGAACATACTGCCAGCCTAATGTGGGGGAACTATACTGCACCTAATGTGGGGGAACTATACTGCACCTAATGTGGGGGAACTATGTTGTCAGCCTAATGTGGGGGGACTATATTGCACCTAATGTGGGGGAACATACTGCCAGCCTAATGTGGGGACTATATTGCACCTAATGAGGGGGGACTATACTGCACCTAATGTGGGGGACTATATTGCACCTAATGTGGGGGACTATACTTCCAGCCTAATGTGGGGGAATATATTGCACCTAATGTGGGGGAGCTATACTGCCAGCCTAATGGGGGGGACTATATTGCACCTAATGTGGGGGAACATACTGCCAGCCTAATATGGGGGACTATATTGCACCTAATGAGGGGGAACATACTGCCATCCTAATGTGGGGGACTATATTGCACCTAATGTGGGGGGACTATACTGCCAGCCTAATGTGGGGTTAGTACACCTATATTGCACCTAATGTGGGGGACTATATTGCACCTAATGTGGGGAAACATACTGCCAGCCTAATGTGGGGGACTATATTGCACCTAATGTAGGGAAACATACTGCCAGCCTAATGTGGGGGGGGAACTATACTGCCAGCCTAATGTGGGGGGGTGACTATATTGCACCTAATGTGGGGGGACTATACTGCACCTAATGTGGGGGAACTAAAACCTAATGTGGGGGAACTATACTGCACCTAATGTGGGGTAACTACAACCTAATGTGGGGAACTATACTGCACCTAATGTGGGGGAACTACAACCTAATGTGGGGGAATCATACTGCACCTAATGTGGGGGGAACTATACTGCACCTAATGTGGGGGGAACTATACTGCACCTAATGTGGGGGAACTATACTGCACCTAATGTGGGGGAACTATACTGCACCAAATGTGGGGGACTATACTGCACCTAATGTGGGGGAACTATACTGCACCTAATGTGGGGGAACTATACTGCACCTAATGTGGGGGAACTATACTGCACCTAATGTGGGGGAACTATACTGCACCTAATGTGGGGGAACATACTGCCAGCCTAATGGGGGGGGACTATATGGCACCTAATGTGGGGAGAACTATACAGCCAACCTAATGGGGGGGGACTATACTGCACCTAATGTGGGGGAACTATACTGCACCTAATGTGGGGGGAACTATACTGCACCTAATGTGGGGGAACTATACTGCGCCTAATGTGGGGGGAACTATACTGCACCTAATGTGGGGGGAACTATACTGCAACTTATGTGGGGGGAACTATACTGCACCTAATGTGGGGGAACTATACTGCACATAATGTGGGGGAACTATACTGCACCTAATGTGGGGGAAACTATACTGCACCTAATGTGGGGGAAACTATACTGCGCCTAATGTGGGGGACTATACTGCACCTAATGTGGGGGGAACTATACTGCACCTAATGTGGGGGACTATACTGCACCTAATGTGGGGGGAACTATACTGCACCAATGTGGGGGGAACTATACTGCACCTAATGTGGGGGACTATATTGCACCTAATGTGGGGGACTATACTTCCAGCCTAATGTGGGGGAATATATTGCACCTAATGTGGGGGAACTATACTGCCAGCCTAATGGGGGGGACTATATTGCACCTAATGTGGGGGAACATACTGCCAGCCTAATATGGGGGACTATATTGCACCTAATGAGGGGGAACATACTGCCAGCCTAATGTGGGGGACTATATTGCACCTAATGTGGGGGGACTATACTGCCAGCCTAATGTGGGGTTAGTACACCTATATTGCACCTAATGTGGGGGACTATATTGCACCTAATGTGGGGAAACATACTGCCAGCCTAATGTGGGGGACTATATTGCACCTAATGTAGGGAAACATACTGCCAGCCTAATGTGGGGGGGGAACTATACTGCCAGCCTAATGTGGGGGGGTGACTATATTGCACCTAATGTGGGGGGACTATACTGCACCTAATGTGGGGGAACTAAAACCTAATGTGGGGGAACTATACTGCACCTAATGTGGGGTAACTACAACCTAATGTGGGGAACTATACTGCACCTAATGTGGGGGAACTACAACCTAATGTGGGGGAATCATACTACACCTAATGTGGGGGGAACTATACTGCACCTAATGTGGGGGGAACTATACTGCACCTAATGTGGGGGAACTATACTGCACCTAATGTGGGGGAACTATACTGCACCAAATGTGGGGGACTATACTGCACCTAATGTGGGGGAACTATACTGCACCTAATGTGGGGGAACTATACTGCACCTAATGTGGGGGAACTATACTGCACCTAATGTGGGGGAACTATACTGCACCTAATGTGGGGGAACTATACTGCACCTAATGTGGGGGAACATACTGCCAGCCTAATGGGGGGGACTATATGGCACCTAATGTGGGGAGAACTATACAGCCAACCTAATGGGGGGGGACTATACTGCACCTAATGTGGGGGGAACTATACTGCACCTAATGTGGGGGGAACTATACTGCACCTAATGTGGGGGAACTATACTGCGCCTAATGTGGGGGGAACTATACTGCACCTAATGTGGGGGGAACTATACTGCAACTTATGTGGGGGGAACTATACTGCACCTAATGTGGGGGAACTATACTGCACATAATGTGGGGGAACTATACTGCACCTAATGTGGGGGAAACTATACTGCACCTAATGTGGGGGAAACTATACTGCGCCTAATGTGGGGGACTATACTGCACCTAATGTGGGGGGAACTATACTGCACCTAATGTGGGGGACTATACTGCACCTAATGTGGGGAAAACTATACTGCACCTAATGTGGGGGAAACTATACTGCACCAATGTGGGGGGAACTATACTGCACCTAATGTGGGGGGAACTACCCAGTTCCCATTGAAATACTGGTAAGTTTGTTGATTTAACTTTACTTGTTCTTCATTTTAAATATTGTATTTATTCGCGCTTTGTTTCTTCACTTCAGAATAAGATATATGCAGTGTGCATAGGAATTTGTTCATAGTTTTTTTTTATTTATTTTTTACTCCGGCCCTCCAACGGTCTGAGGGACCATGAACTGGCCCCCTGTTTAAAAAGTTTGAGGACCCCTGGTGTACGGGGATTCAGCACCCTCATGGACTGTCACCATGGAGGCATTCTCCTAGTCAACAGGAGAGCTGTACAGAGGGACTATCTCGAATATACTCCAGTGCAAAGCTTGCAAGGGGAATGGGCAGCCGCTGTCATCCTACCCAGATCCCGTTCGCCTATTTCCCCTCTGAAGATTGGGACGCAGATCCCTTTGGACTTCTACCTCCCAGTGTCAAGGGAGCAGTCATCCAAGAGGAGTATCCTGATCCACCAGCGATGGATCCCAAGTACATACAGTCATGGCCGTAAATATGCGCGCCCCTGAAATTTTTCTAGAAAATGAAGTATTTCTCACAGAAAAAGATTGCAGTAACACATGCTTTGCTATACACATGTTTATTCCCTTTGTGTGTATTGGAACTAAACCAAAATAAGGCAGGAAAAAAAGCAAATTGGACATAATGTCACACCAAACTTCAAAAATGGGCTTGACAAAATTATTGGTACCCTTTCAAAATTGTGGAAAAATAAGCATGTGATGCTCATTTAAACTCAACAGTGGCAAGTAACAGGTATGGGCAATATAAAAATCACACCTGAAAGCAGATAAAAAGGAGAGAAGTTTGCTTAGTCTTTGCATTGTGTATCTGTGTGTGCCACACTAAGAATGAACAACTGAACAACAGAAAGAGGAGAAGAGAACTGAGGACTTGAGAAGCAAAAAAGGAAAAATATCAACAATCTCAAGGTTACAAGTCCATCTCCAGAGATCTAGATTTGCCTTTGTCCACAGTGCGCAACATTATCAAGAAGTTTGCAACCCATGGCACTGTAGCTAATTTTTCTGGGCATGGACAGAAGAGAAAAATTGATGAAAGGTGTCAACACAGGATAGTCCAGATAGTGGATAAGCAGCCCCAAACAAATTCCAAAGATATTCAAGCTGTCCTGCAGGCTCAGAGAGCATTAGTGTCAGCACGAACTATCCGTCGACATTTAAATGAAATGAAACACTATGGCAGGAGAACTAGAAGGACCCCACTGCTGACACAGAGACATAAAGCAAGACTACATTTTGCCAAAATAAACTTGAGTAAGCCAAAATCCTTCTGGTAAAATGTCTTGTGGACAGATGAGACCAAGATAGAGCTTTTTGGTAAAGCACATCATTCTACTGTTTACCGAAAACGGAATGAGGTCTACAAAGAAAAGAACACAGTATCTACAGTGAAATATGGTGGAGGTTCAATGATTTTTTGGGGTTGTTTTGCTGCCTCTGGCACTGGGTGCCTTGAATGTGTGCAAGGCATCATGAAATCTGAGGATTGCCAACGTATTTTGGTTTGCACTGTACAGCCCAGTGTCAGAAAGCTGGGCTTGCATCTGAGATCTTGAGTCTTCCAGCAGGACAATGACCCCAAACATACGTCAAAAAGCCCCCAGAAATGGATGGCAACAAAGCAATGGAGAGTTCTGAAGTGGCCAGCAATAAATCCAGATCTAAATCCCATTGAACACCTGTGGAGAGATCTTAAATTGCTGTTGGGAAAAGGCGCCCTTCCAATAAGAGAGACCTGGAGCAGTTTGCAAAGGAAGAGTGGTCCAACTTTCCAGCTGAGAGGTGTAAGAAGCTTATTGATGGTTATAGGAAGCGACTGATTTAAGTTATTTTTCCCAAAGGGTGTTTAACCAAATATTAAGTTAAGGGTGCATATAATTTTGTCCAGCCCATTTTTGGAGTTTGGTGTGACATTATGTCCAATTAGCTTTTTTTCCTCCCTTTTTTGGTTTAGTTCCAATACACACAAAAGGAATAAACATGTGTATAGCAAAAGATGTGTTACTGCAATCCTTTTCTGTGAGAAATACATTTTGTAGAAAAATTTCAGGGGTGCCAACATTTATGGCCATGACTGTACCTCAACGTTCCAGTACAGATGTGCTGGAGGTTTGGCCTGACCATCGGTTACCAACTAATGTACCCAGGCCTACTCCAGCTTTGGCCAGAAGAACCAAAAGAACAGGCACCAACCAGTAATCCCTCTGTGGCGCAAGCCGCTACAGTGCAGGTGGTGGTTACAGTCAGCCCCACCATCCCAATTGTCCCATGTAACATGGAACACCCATGTTGACCCCATGCAAGGGGCCCAGTCTCGTAACTCTAGGTTCATCTCACAGCCTAGGGCCTCACCTGGTAGGCGAGACTGGGAAAGAAAGTTGTCCCAATAACTTGTGTACAGAAAAAAACTTAAACCAGACTTGGTCGTGAGACTGACTCTTGTGCCCTAGCACACTTCTTGTTTTTACAGGTTCCTGCAACGTTGAAGGATTGAGCCTGACCGACTTGTCAAGAACAGTTTTCTTCTTCTTTGCAACCAAGACTTGTAAATAATGTGCCTGGCTTTGGGTAGGAGATTCATTATAAGTTCTGCATAGGTACAAATAAGTCAGGAGGGGGACGGGACTTGAGCCACATCTACAAATTCCTTTATGTACATGGACTACTGAGCAGTACATGAACTGTTGTTTAAATACCTAAAGTAATATATACTGTTCTATAAAAATAAAAGAAATGGTTACGGAGGTACACTAAAATGTCATGGTCCTATAATATGTTTGTCAAGGTCCAATAAAGTGTATATAAGTTATTGTACACCAAAAGGTCACTGTATACAGTCTTTTTATGATGACTGGTTGTATCCTTACAGGGGTTATTCAACTACTAGGATATATTTTGACCAAGAATTATTTCCTGTTTGAGGGGACCAGCTATCTTCAAAAAAGAGGCGTGGCTTTGGGGAGCAAATTTGTATCTAGGTTATTGGGACGACCAGATAGTATTTTCGGAGGAGATGTCATCATGGACCGGATCCATAAACTTGTGGATCCGGTACATAGACGACATATTCCTCATCTGGTCATCATCGGAACAGATGTTTAAAGATTTTGTGGGAGTTCTAAATAGAAATAATTTGGGACTTAAATTTACACATACTATCCATAAACAACAACTTACTTTTTTGGATCTGACCATCTATGTGACACAAGATAGGCAAATTGCCACTACATTATTTCGAAAAGATACAGCAACCAATACTTTGTTACAATGGGAGAGCTGTCATCCTACTCCTTTGAAATTTGGGATCCCGATCAGTCAGTATATCCGGGTGAGGAGAAACTGAGTGCTGTGTTGGCACCACGCTAAAAATGGGAGCCTAAATAAATATATCTGGGAACATTTGGTTATGTACTCACTTGATTCCTGATGATCGCCTACAGTGAGAAACGCGTTGAATCTGTCTGAATCTGTCTGTCTATGGACTTTAGCCATACACCTGGGGAGACTTTAACAAAGCCAGATGGTTTACATCCAAAGACACAGCACCTGCATCATTTACGGAACCAGAAGGAATGGTCTACATTACCTGACTGCTAACCGGCACGTTGAAGCAAGTTCTGGATATCAGGTTCATTTGTTCTTGTTCTGCTGTGTGCTATTGGAACTATATATATTGTGCACGGGACTGCCATCCCAGTGCAATGCACAGAGAATAACCAATGACATGTTCATGCTGATTTAAAAGAATATATGGCTAGGACTTGAATACAGGCTGAACTTGAATGTGTCATTAATATTGCCTGATTGATGCCTCTCCTCATCATTGGTAGGAACTATATGGTGTGCAGTCAAAGCTATGATATGGATGCTTCAACAGGATTGCAGAGTTAATATCTGAACTGTAACAGGCATATCCCTCTATTGGCATTTCACTAAACGAGACTATATTACTCCCCAGTACTACATTAATATATGGCATTTTTATGTACATTTTTGTAATTTTTTGTACATTATTTATTTGCACCAGCACCTTCTAGTGGCAGCCGTGTTCTTTCACGCAACAATTTTGAATAAATCTAAGATTAGCATTGCTATATGCCTCACAATTCTTCAGTGCTTAACAGGAACACAGGTACTGGATAGGACGGAACTAGGAACAGATACACAGACTCTGGGAACAGGACTTCACTAAGGCATAGACAATCAAAGACAACCAAAGATACGGCCAGGAAAGCAGAGAGGGGAAGATACTTACAGCCAGGAAACAGGTGCAGGTGCTAGAACTAATTGGGTGCTGGCCCTTTAAGAATGTGAGCTCCAGCGGGGACACATGGAACAGAGACACAGGACCATAAGTGACAACGGGCTGAGACTCGCATGCGGGCGCATCCCGCGATGCGAATCTCAGCCCGCCAGCAGCGGGGACAGAAAATGCTCACGCCCGGTGAGTCCGGCCTGAGCGCAACTGTAACAGTACCGCCCCCTGCTTTGGTCTCCCCCTCTTCCTTGGAACTCAAAGAGTTCCCCACTACTTGAGACCAGGGGAGTACTGGACTGGGCAAAGGCTGAAAGGAACTAGCAGATTTCTAACAAGGAGTATTCCGTCTTCTAAGATGAGCACCTGGAGAGGAAAAATTGACAGAAGACAATACAAGAAAAACAAGACAATGAACTTGGCAAAATACAAGACGGTCCACATCCATAGCCTCTTTGGCAAGAGGCGAAGTTGGTAGCAAGGAAGGATGTTGAGAAGACACTGCAGGAGCTAGACGGGGCAAATGGTCACATCCAAGACCTCTTTGGCAAGAGGCAAAGTTGGCAGCAAGGAAGGATGTTCAGAAGACACTGCAGGGGTTAGACGGGGCTTCAACTCTGGACAGTTCCCAAGACAAGTGTCATCAGAGAGCACTTAGAAACGAACAACTCAATTTCAGCAGCTCACAAGTACTGAAAGGATTAAGATTTTTTAATAGAAGTAATCTACAAATCTGTTTAACTTTCTTGAACCAGTTGATATATTTAAAAAAGTATTTTTTTTTTCCCTGGATAACCCCTTTAAATGTAAGAGGTCTGTGTTACAGTTGCGCTCCAGCCGGGGTCTTGGCAAATGGTCCACTTCCAAGACCTCTTCGACAAGAGGCAAAGTTGTTAGCAAAGAAGGATGTTGGGACTCCAGACGAGGTACTGACAGGCATGGCTGGAAACGAGGAGACACTGCAGGAGCCAGAGGGTGCAAACGGACCACATCCATAGCCTCTTCGGCAAGAGGCAAAGTTGGTAGCAAGGAAGGATGTTCAGAAGACACTGCAGGAGCTAAACGGGGCAAATGGTCCACATCCAAGACCTCTTCGGCAAGAGGCAAAGTTGGTAGCGAGGAAGGATGTTGAGACTCCAGACAAGGTAAAGGCAGGCATAGCTGGGAACCAGGAGACACTGCAAGAATTGGTAGTGGGACAGATACCTGCTGCTGTTGCAAGGCCAAAAGCTGTTGCATCATCGCTGAAAGTAACTTCAGTTGTTGCGCTTGACGGACCATGACAGAGGTACTTCAGCAGAATCCAAGGCCAGATTGAAAAGACACGAAAATTCAGACAGCGGAATCCATGGGCGGATCTTACTGTTAGGAATCATGGCAGGTGGTGGATTCTCTGGGCCCGTGAGGAAGGAGACTTGAGCTGTGCCAGGGAGCGGGGTCTAAGGTGCCACTGGTATTCACCAGAGCCCACCGTAATATTATAATATGTGACATAAAAGGTGTCATTACAAAGTACAATTGGTTGCGCAAAAAACAAGCCCTCATATGGGTCTGTGGAAGGAACAATAAATGATTATGCAAGGAGGAAAAATAAATGAATTGATGCATTTTAGCATTTATGTTATGGCCACTACACCCAGTCCCTTCACGGTTCTACAGACATAGGCAACCGACAGACTGTTAGGAATGACGGCAGGTGGTGGATCCTCTGGGCCTGTGTGGAAGGAGACTTGAGCCGTGCCAGGGAGGGGGGTGTAAGGTGCCACTGGTATTCACCAGAGCCCACCGCAAAGCGGGATGGTCTTGCTGTCTTGGTGGCACCCAGGTCGCTACCCCTGGCACGACTCGTCCACACAGGTAGCTGGGGGTGACGTGGCACTGGTAGAGACTGACAGGACGTGGCTGGTAGGACATGGCAGACAGGACTTGGCTAACAGGACGTGACTGGCAGGACATGGTAGGCAGGACGTGGCGGGATGACAACAGTACAGGTCAGGAACACAGGCACTGGATAGGACGGAACTAGGAACAGCTATACAGACTCTGGGAACAGGACTTCACTAAGGCATAGACAACCAAAGACAACCAAAGCCAGGAAAGCAGAGAGGGGCAGATACTTATAGCCAGGAAACAGGTGCAGGTGCTAGAACTAATTGGGTGCTGGACCTTTAAGAAAGTGAGCTCTGGTGCGTGCACACCCTAGAAGGCAGAGGCACGCCCGCTGGGGCTGCAGGGCCACATGGAACAGAGACACAGGACCGTAAGTGGCAACAGGCTGAGACTCGCATGCGAGCGTGTCCTGCGATGCGAATCTCAGCCCTGCCAGCAGCGGGGACAGAAAGTGCTCATGGCCGGTGAGTCCGGCCAGAGCGCAACAGTAACACAGACCTCTTACATTTAAAGGGGTTATCTAGGGGGAAAAAACTACTTTTTTTTTATATAGCAACTGGCTCCAGAAAGTTAAACAGATTTGTAAATTACTTCTGTTAAAAAAATCTTAATCCTTTCAGTACTTGTGAGCTGCTGAAATTGAGTTGTTCTTTTCTGTTTAAGTGCTCTCTAATGACATCTGTCTCGTGAACTGTCCAGAGCAAATCCCCATAGCAAACCTCTTCTATTCTGTGCAGTTCACGAGACAAGCAGAGATGTCAGAAGAGAGCACTGTTGCCAGACAGAAAAGAACAACTCACCTTCAGCAGTTGATAATTACTGGAAGGATTAAGATTTTTTTAATAGAAGTAATTTACAAATCTGTTTAAATTTCTGGACCCAGTTGATATAAAAAATTAAAAAAAAAGTTTTTTCCTGGAATACCCCTTTAACCCCTTAAGGACCAGGCCCATTTTGGCCTTAAAGGGGTACTCCACCCCTAGACATCTTATCCCCTATCCTGAGGATAGGAAATAAGATGTCAGATCGCCGCGGTCCCGCTGCTGGGGACCCCCGAGATCGCTGCTGCGGCACCCCGCTATCATTACTGCACAGAGCAAGTTCGCTCTGTGCGTAATGACAGGCGATACAGGGGACAGAGCAGCGTGATGTCATGGCTCCGCCCCTCATGACATCTAGGCCCGCCCCCTTAATACAAGTCTATGGCAGGGGCATGACGACCGCCATGCCCCCTCCCATAGACTCATATTGAGGGTGGCGGGCCGTGATGTCACGAGGGGCGGAGCCGTGACGTAACGATGCTCCGGCCCCTGTATTGCCCGTCATTACGTGCAGAGGGAACTTGCTCTGTGCAGTAATGACAGTGGGGTGCCGCAGCGGCGATCCCGGGGGTCCCCAGAGCGATCTGACATATTATTCCCTATCCTTTGGATAGGGGATAAGATGTCTAGGGGCGGAGTACCCCTTTAAGGACCAGAGCGTTTTTTGCACATCTGACCACTGTCACTTTAAGCATTAATAACTCTGGGATGCTTTCATTCTGATTCCAAGAATTTTTTTTCATGACATATTTTACTTAATGATAGTGTCAAAATTTTGTCGAAACTTGCATCATTTCTTGGTGAAAAATAAAAAAATTTGATGAATAAATTGAGAATGTTGCTTTTTTTTTTTTACTTTGAAGCTCTCTGCTTATAGGGAAAATGGACATTCCAAATAAATGATATATTGATTCTGATATACAATATGTTGCATCATAAAGTCAACATGTTTTTACTTTTGGAAGATATCAGAGGGCATCAAAGTTCAGCAGCAATTTTCCAATTTTTCACAAAATTTTCATAATTGGAATTTTTCAGGGACCAGTTCAGTTTTGAAGTGGATTTGAAGGGCCTTCATATTAGAAATACCCCACAAATGACCCCATTATAAAAACTGCATCGCACAAAGTATTCAAGATGACATTCAGTAAGTGTGTTAACCCTTTAGGTGTTTCACAGGAATAGCAGCAAAGTGAAGGTGAAAATTCAAAATCTTCATTTTTTACACTCGCACGTTCTTGTAGACCCAGTAGTGTTCAGCGGGCACAGTAGAGGGATCAGAAGGGAAGGAGCGACAGTGGTATTTTGGAGAGTGAGTTTTTCTGAAATGCTTTTTGGGGGGCATGTCCCATTTAGGAAGCCCCTATGGTGCCAGGACAGCAAAAAAAAATAAAAACAAAAACCACATGGCATACTATTTTGGAAACTACACCCCTCAAGGAACGTGACAAGGGGTACAGTGAACCTTAACACCCCACAGGTGTTTGACAACTTTTCGTTAAAGTTGGATGTGTAAATTATTTTATTTATTTATTTTTTCACTAAAATGTAAAAAAAATTTTTACAAGGGGTAATAGGAGAAAATGTCCCCCAAAATTTGTAACCCCATCTCTTCTGAGTATGGAAATACCCCATATGTGGACATCAAGTGCACTGCGGGCGCACTACAATGCTCAGAAGAGGAATCACATTTGGCTTTTGGAAAGCAAATTTTGCTGAAATGGTTTTTAGGGAACATGTCCCATTTAGGAAGCCCCTATGGTGCCAGGACAGCAAAAAAAAAAACATGGCATACTATTTGTGGACGTCAAATGCACTGCGGGCGCACTACAATGCTCAGAAGAGGAGTCACAGTTGCAAATTTTGCAAAAAAAAGCAGCAAAAAAAAACACATGGCATACTATTTTGGAAACTATACCCCTCATGGAACATAACAAGGGGTACAGTGAGTCTTAACACCTCACAGGTGCTTGACGACTTTGGATGTGTAAATTAATTTATTTTTTGACTAGAATGCAGTTTTTTTTCCAAATTTTACATTTGGAGAAAATGCCCCCCTAAAATTTGTAACCCCATCTCTTCTGAGTATGGAAGTACCCCATGTGTGGATGTCAAGTGCACTGTGGACGCACTACAATGCTCAGAAGAGAAGGAGTCACATTTGCAAATTTTGCTGAAATGGGGGTCATTTTGCATTTAGGAAGCCCCTATGGTGCCATAACAGCAAAAAAAAAAAAACATGGCATACTATTTTCGAACCTACACCCCTCAAGGAATGTAACAAGCAGTACAGTGAGCCTTAACACCCCACAGGTGTTTGATAAATGTTCATTTTAATGGGATGTGAAAAGGAAAATTTAGATTTTTGTTACGCTAAAATGCTTGGGTTACCCCAAATTTTTCATTTTCACAAGTGGTAAAACAAGAAAATGCCACTGTAAATTGGTAGATACATTTCTTTGGAGTAAGGACATACCTCATATCTGGATGTCAGCAGCTCTGCGGGTGCACACCGTTCTCTGAGGAGCAGGAGCACAGTCAGAATCCTTGAGCTTCTCCATTGCTGCCTATGGAGCCAGAACAGCGGGACCCCCCTTCAAGGGGCATCACATGGGGTAAATAACTGGGGTACACTAAATAACTAAAATGGGGTGCAGTGGAATGTAAAAAAAATAAAACAGGTTATGTTCCCAGAGCATAGCCAAAACTAAAAAGTATGCCCACCCCAAACCCTTTGCTCTGAATCATCATTCTGGGAATGTGATGTGTTTGGCCGTCCCTAACCTGTTGCCTCAAATGCGCACACCGCTCAGGTGGAGAGAGAGCACTGCGCATTTGAGGCAAAATAAAAAGTCCCCGATGATAGTGACTCAGTGACCCATGAACCATTTTTGGAAAAAATACCCCCAGAGGTCTTATCAGGTTTTTTTTTTTTTTCTAAAAGAGTTTTTGGGGCAATTTAGTGGTTTTATGGGGTTCAAACTTGGAATGTACTCTGGGCTTGGTACATTGGGGTCAAATTATGGAAAATTAAAATGAAAAGGGAAAATTTAGTACTCCATGGAAGTGTGATACTCCCTGAAGCAATCTTTAATGCAGAGGCCCGGATGATCGGGGCAAGTGTCACATTGAGTGGTGGTGTCCTTCCGAATCCCCCTCTTGAAACACACTCTGCATCTTTTCTGGGATGATCCTGGCACCTATAACTTCAGTTCCTTGGGAACTCCGGCCTGCTCTTTCCTAGTTGCCAAAGATCAGGGCCTTTAGGACTTCGTCTTGGAACTGGAGGTATGTCCCTGTGTTGCCAGCATGCTGGGACAGTACAAAAGAGTTGTACATGGTAACCTGTATCAAGTAGTAGTAACTTTTTTGTACAATACCTGTGTTTTGCGCATGGCTTGAGGACTTGATCAGAAAGTTCAACTCCCCCATATACCGATTGTAGTCCTGAATACAATCAGGCTTGACCATTGTTGTGGTACCTCGCACAGGGACAGATGAGCTGCCGTTACCATGAACTGTGGTCAGCATAAGGACATCCCTCTTATCTTTATACCTGACCAGCAACAGGTTTTCAGTGGGTAAGGGCACGGGACTCACCCTTGGGCATAGGTGTCTGGATCAAATTTAGAGGGAGGCCTCTCTGGTTGTTCCGCACGGTCCCACAAGCGGATGTGGATCTGGCGGCAAGGGATGTGAACAGAGGGATACTGGTATAAAAGTTGTCCACATAAAGCTGGTAACCCTTATCCAGCAATGGGTGCCCAAGGTCCCAACCGATTTTCCCGCTAACACCCAGAGTGGAGCAACATTCTGGTGGTTCAATATATATAAGTATATCATCCGTCAGATACTTTCAACTTGTAAGTGTACCCGGAGGTACTCTCACAAAGTTTGTAGAGTTTCACGCCATACCGTACCCACTTTGAGGGAATATGAGTCTCCTCTTAAAACTGATAATAGACTCATCTACTGAGAGCATCCTGAGGGGTACATAGGCCTCCAAAGATTTGGCCCCAAAGTGATCTATGACTGGCCTCACTTTGTAAAGCCGGTCATAGGCGGGGAAGTGTGTAGTGTGTGTGCTTGGTGTAACTTTTGTATATAACGGTGTGTGATTATAAGTCACACACCGCTATATAGGAAAATAAATGCTGCTGCCCCCAAAAAATGGGGGGGGGGGCCAAATGCAGCGCCCTGAACCCCTAATAGGGCCTGGGTCACATTCAAAAATCTGCGGCGGACCCTTGAGGACCTATTAGGGGATCAGGGGGGTGGATAAAAAATGTTAACTTTTTTTCTTTAGCTCCTACCTGTCCCTGCAGATAAAACTCACCCTGCACTAATGGACACAGGAGGACAGTTCTTCAGCCCTGAGGGGCACAGGTCTCGGCAGAGGGGGGTCCCTGGCTCCTTCTCACAGCTCTGCCTGCTGACTGAACTCAGTGGGTGAGCAGAGCTGTGAGAAGGGGACATTAACCCCTCCTCTGCCGGCTGCTATTGGTCAGACCTGTCCGACCAATAGCAGCGCTCCTGGGGGGGGGTGACGGGATCACCACCTCCCCCTAGCTACAGGAGTGATTGGTGGTGTTTACTACACCGCCGATCACCACCTAACTCCGGGTCACCAGGTCACACATGACCAGGATGACCAGGAATCGCCGAAAAGAGATGGTGTGAATGTTGTACTCAGATACTTTTTTAAGTGTACTGTAGCACATTTTTTTGCCCTCATAAGTGCATACCCCATACCTACATCTAAGTAGTGTACTATCTTGTACCTGTTAATCTGTCATGGGCCTAGATACTGTGAAAAGACAGCCAAAAGTAATCACGGCTGGCGTTTTATTCCAATAAAAAATTTAAAGCATACTGTAGCACATTTTTCTGCCCTCATAAGTGCATACCACATACATCTAAGTAGTGTACTATTTTGTACCTGTTTATCTGTCAAGGGCCTAGGGAAAGTCCAAGCAAAAGTACTCACCGGCTGGTGTTCTACTCAAATACTTTTTTAAGCGTACTGTAGCACATTTTTTCTGCCCTCATAAGTGCATACCACATACCTACATTTAAGTAGTGTACTATTTTGTACCTGTTAATCTGTCAAGGGCCTAGATACTGTGAAAGGACAGCCAAAAGTACAAACCTGCTGCTGTTCCAGACAAATACTGTTTTAAGCGTAGTGAAGCGTATTGTACTCCCCTCATATACACACTAAGTATGTCAGGCAGAGAAGTGCCAGGATGTGCAAAGAGGAGTGGCAGAGGCCTAAATTCATCAGGCAGAGGTCATAGCAAACTAGGGGCGAGTGGCAGCAGGAGTCACAGCGAGAGGCCTGAGCTCCCGGTATCAGCTAGCGGTCGTGTCTCGACCAGCAACCCATCTGCCGTCATTGGTCATCCACTTTATCACAAGTGACATCTGATACCCCCAGTCAACAGTCGGTGGGTTCCTCAGACACAACTCTCAGTTGGCATGGCCCGGGAGCCATCCCTGTCCTCCCATTGCCTCTGTCCTATGCTTTTCCCTCCCCTACAGAAGCATCTTATGCTGTGGGTTCAGCTCCCACTGAGGACGATCTAATAGAGGACAGTCAGCAGCTACTGCCCAGACAAGATGTGGAGGAGGCATCCGCTGCTTCCTCCGCTAGGCGGGCAAGTAGTGATGAGGAAAGGGACGTGGGAGGTGGTGTTGCCAGTGTTCAGGGTCCTGAAGCAGGCACTGTTGAGGAACCTGAAGAGCACATCAGTGATGTGTAGACACTTGTTGATGATGATGAAGCCGATCCCAATTGGGAGCCGGGTGCAGAAGGGGCTTCATCATCATCAGAAGAGGGTTGCAGGTTGCCAGTGAGGCAGCAGCTGAGCCAGCAAGGTGGTAGCATGGTAAGGCAGTCAGCATGGTGGCAGAGTGGAAATTCTGGAGCCAAATGTGCCCAGGGGAGACCACCTGCTTCTCCGCAGCCTACCTTGCTGGAAGGTAGTGAAACAGGGGTTCCTGGAGACGGCGGCAGTAACAGTCAATTAGTGCAGACTGTTGGTGGGAATATCAGCTACTTGGCGGTGTGGCAGTCTTTCATCAAGCATCCGGAGGAGGTTAACATAGCCACATGCAAGATATGTTGGCAGAAGGTGAAGGGTGGCCAGGGTCCCAATGTTGGCACCACGGCCCTGTATCAACATATGCTGCACCACTATAAAGCGGCCTGGGAGAACCGTGGCTCCTACTTTTAGTCAGTCATTCCGCCAACAATCCATCGGCGAAGCTATGTCCAAGAGACAACAGTATGCGCACACTCATCCAACGGCGCAGAAGCTGAATGTGCTCCTGTCCAATTTGCTGGTGCTGCAGTCCCTCCCTTTTCAAGTGGTGAACTCTGCACCTTTCAGAGAACTGATGGCTTGTGCTGACCCGAGGTGGAGAGTGCCAAGCCGTCATTTCTTTGTGAAGAAGGCAGTACCAGCCCTGCACAATTTTGTGGAAGAGGTGGGCCAGTCCTTGAGCCTGTCGGTGTGTACCAAAGTGCAAGGCAGTGCTGATGTCTGTGGCTGTAACTATCGTCAGGGACAATACATGTCCTTAATTGCTCACTGGGTGAATGCGGCTCCTGCTCAGCCATGACACAAACTTGGACAGGTCACGCCGCTTCCTCCTCCATGCTCTCAGGCCGTTGGTCCTGTGACAGTGTGCGACTCCGCCTCCTCATCCTCCACCGTGTCCTTAGCCTCCACTGCCCAGACAAGTGTTATTGCCCCTTCAGCATGCCATGTGTGCAGGGCATGACTGTGTCATGCTGTTCTTCACATGGTTTGCCTAGGCAAACGGAGTCACACAAGGGAAGAACTGCTAAAAGTCATTCGCAATGAAATCGGAGCATGGCTTACTCCATGAAAGCTGGAAATGGGTACCATGGTGACTGACAACGGGAAGAACAGGATTACGGGATGAATGACATCATTCCACTGCTTCATTTCTTACAACACGTGTTGGAAACAATGGCTGGTCAGAGGAATGGAGACGTGGCGCCTACATCTCACGGCCACATGAGCCCTGTGGGGGCTGAACTGGAGGAGAAGGAGGGGGAGGGGCACATTGGAGCACAGTTTAGGTTTTGCCAAATGGGCATTTTTTCTAGTAATCTGACAGGAAAGGAGGAGCAGGAGCAGCCAGAGGAGCTGGAGGGTTATGAGGAAGGCGAGACAGAGGACCCATAAACACCGTGGCAGTATGCAGTGGAGATGGAGGCAGGGAGTCCCTCCGAGTCACCTGCACAAATGGCACGATGCATGCTCGCTTGCATAGTGACAGGCGAATTTTCACCATTCGGCAGTGGGATGACTTCTGGCTCTCCACCTTATTGGACCCTCACTACTGGAACAAAATGGGGGCCTTTTTTACACCCACTGAGAGGAAGGACAAATTGACCTACTACAGAGACATCCTACGTAGTCAGTTGGCCAATGCCTATCGGCACCATCGTCCATCCTCTCGCAGGTCTGACTCGAGGGGCCCTCTTCTCCCACCTTCCACTGCCACGGCTGCTGGGGAGGGGCGGAGTGGCAGGAGCAGTACCAGCTCCATCAGCTGCAGCCTGAGTCTACAGTCACTGATGACTGAGACCTGGAGCAGGACCTGAACCAGCAGGTGGTGGCATAAATTGACATGACCATGCCAAACATACCTTGAAGACTGGACTTCTGGGCAGCCAAACTTGATTTGTGGCCGCAACTAGCAGTTTGCCCTGGAAAAGCTGTCCGGCCTGGCCAGTGTTGTGCCATCAGAGCAGGTGCATAGTGCGGGTGGGGGGGCATGGTCACCCCAAGGAGAACTCGTCTGTCCACAAAAAATGTTGAGAGACGGACCTTTCTAAAGATGAATCAGGCATGGATCAGACAGGATTTTCACCCACCAGTGCCTGATGCATCAGAGTAGATTGACCATGGTGTCACACCAACACTTCACAAATATGGATAGTACCAAACAAATTTAAGGTGCTGTTCCCATTACAAACATTCCTCCACATCAGACCTTTTTTCATCCACCTATGTCACCAGGTACTGGTATTGCCACCCACCGCAACACTCTGTCATTGGGTCACTTTCAAGACTCTTGATGCTGCTGCCACCTCCAGGCTGTCTCATTCAGCCACTATATCGTCTCATCATGCTTCAGCCACCTCCAGGCTGTGCGATTCAGCCACTATATGGTCTCCTCATGCTTCACCACCTCCAGGCTGTGCCATTCAGCCACTATGTGGTCTCATGCTTCAGCCAACTCCAGGTTGTGCCATACAGCAACTGTATGGTCTCCTCATGCTTCAGCCACCTCCAGGCTGTGCCATTCCGACACTATATGGTCTCCTCATGCTTCACCTCCTCCAGGCTGTGCCTGTCAGCCCCTATACCGTCTCCTCATGCTTCAGCCAATGCCAGGCTGTGCCTTTCAGACACTATATGATCTCCTCATGCTTCACGACCTCCAGGCTGTGCCATTCGGCCACCATAAAGTCTCCTCATGCTTCAGCCACTATATGTTCTCCTCATGCTTCAGCCACCTCCAGACTGTGCCACTCAGACACTATATGGTCTACTCATGCTGCCGCCAACTCCAGGCTGTGCCATTCAGCCACTATATGGTCTCCTAATGCTGCCACATACTCCAGGCGGTCATTCAGCCACTGTATGGTCTCCCCATACTGATGCCACCTCCAGGCTCTGTCATTGTGCCACCATGTGACATGTGACTCCTTGTTAGATTTGGTCCTTTGTAACCACACACTGGGGCCCGGGACATTAAAACTTGGGAGTGTAATCTTAAATTTCAATTTAAAAATCTTCAATTTCAATTTTTTTTAAAAGCATCTTTTAATCTTACGGATTGTGAAGCCCTATTGTCTACTCATGCTGCCGCCAGCTCCAGGCTGTGCCATTCAGCCACTATATGGTTTACTGATGCTGCTGGTCCTGGGACATTATTTAACCCCTTAAGGACCAAGGACGTACCGGTATGTCCTTGGTCCTGCTCTTCTGATATAACGCGGGGTTACACAGTAACCCCGCGTCATATCATGGCGGGCCCGGCGTCATAGTGAAGCCGGGACCCGCCTCTAATAGCGCGCAGCGCCGATAGCGGCGCCGCGCGCTATTAACCCTTTAGCCGCGCGCTCAGAGCTGAGCCGCGCGGCTAAAAGTGAAAGTGAAAGTTCCCGACTAGCTCAGTCGGGCTGTTCGGGATAGCCGCGGCTAATCGCGGCATCCCGAACAGCTGACAGGACAGCGGGAGGGCCCCTACCTGCCTCCTCGCATGAGCAGTCATGCGGCAGAATCGTTGATCACTGGTTTCTTATGAGAAACCAGTGATCAACATAGAAGATCAGTGTGTGCAGTGTTATAGGTCCCTATGGGACCTATAACACTGCAAAAAAAAAGTGAAAAAAAAAAAGTGAATAAAGATCATTTAACTCCTCCCCTATTAAAAGTTTGAATCACCCCCCTTTTCCAATAAAAAAAAAAAACACAGTGTAAATAAAAATAAAAATAAACATATGTGGTATCACCGCGTGCGGAAATGTCCGAATTATAAAAATATATCATTAATTAAACCGCTCGGTCAATGGCGTGCGTGCAAAAAAATTCCAAAGTCCAAAATAGTGCATTTTTGGTCACTTTTTATATCATTTAAAAATGAATCAATAAGTCCTATCAATGCAAAAATGGTACCGTTAAAAACTTCAGATCACGGCGCAAAGAATGAGCCCTCATACCGCCCCATACACGGAAAAATTAAAAAGTTATAGGGGTCAGAAGATGACAATTTTAAACGTATTAATTTTCCTGCATGTAGTTATGATTTTTTCCAGAAGTCCGACAAAATCAAACCTATATAAGTAGGGTATCATTTTAACTGTATGGACCTACAGAATACATATCAGGTGTCATTTTTACCGAAAAATGTACTACGTAGAAACGGAAGCCCCCAAAAGTTACAAAACAGCGGTTTTTTTTTTTTTTGTCGCACAATGATTTTTTTTCCCGCTTCACCATAGATTTTTGGGCAAAATGACTGGCGTCATTACAAAGTAGAATTGGTGGCGCAAAAAATAAGCCATCATATGGATTTTTAGGTGTAAATTTGAAAGAGTTATGATTTTTTAAAGGCAAGGAGCAAAAAACGAAAATGGAAAAACCTCCAGTCCTTAAGGGGTTAAAAATATGTTATGGTAGCACTAGCTACCATAAATCTTCAATTTCAATTTTAAAATTCATCTTTTAATTTTAAGGTTTGTGAAGCCCTATTGTCTACTCATGCGGCCGCCAGCTCCAGGCTGTGCCATTCAGCCACTATGTGGTTTACTGATGCTGCTGCTTCTGGAACATTACCTAAAAATATTTTATGGTAGCACTAGCTACCCTAAATCTTCAATTTCAATTTTAAAATTCATCTTTTAATCTTAGGGATTGTGATGAAACAAAAGGTGGACATTTCAGCAAGACAATGATCCCAAACACACCGCCAAGGAACCTCTCCAATGGATTGAGAGAAAGAAAATAAAGCTTCTAGAATGGTCCAGCCAATCACCTGACCTAAGTCCAGTTAAAAATCTATGGAACTGAAGATTATGGTCCATAGAAGAGGCCCGCGGAAGAT
This sequence comes from Hyla sarda, assembly GCF_029499605.1. Classification (NCBI taxonomy): domain Eukaryota; kingdom Metazoa; phylum Chordata; class Amphibia; order Anura; family Hylidae; genus Hyla; species Hyla sarda. The sequence goes on from NC_079194.1 coordinate 148,444,895, forward strand.
TCAAGATTTGAAGACTGTTTGTTTGGAAGAATGGACATAATCCCACCAGATCAATGCATGTGACTAGTTTCTCCATACAGGAGGTGTCTTGAAGCTGTCCTTAGCATCAAAGGTTTTTGTACAAAATTTAAATAAATATCAGTAAGTGTGTTCAATAAATTTTATTCTGTGTCAATTCACATTATTACACATGACTATATTTCTGAGCTTATTTGTTTTGCTTTCTTTGTATGTATGGATTACAGAGAAAGGATCCAGAGTGTGGAGCTGCCCACAGACTGTATCTTCACAGAGGAGCCATAATCTGCTTTTCCTGGAACATGAAGCCATTTGCCTAGAACAGTCTTCACACTTTACTAGAGGAAATACAGGTGCGTTATCCATTCCACACACAACCAGCTCCCCGCACTCTGCTCCCTTTTCTTTGTGTATGTTGCTCACTACCAATGATTTGTGGCCCCGACCCCTTATATCCCTCACCTGTCCGCCCCCCCCCCCCCCCTTTCTGATACAAACGTATGTCCCTGTCCTCACCCAGATATTTTTTCATTCTATGGTTTCCACATTCCTCATTTGTATGGATTGTGATGAGGTAGTAAGGGGCAGTAGAGATGAAAAAGCCAGGCTGGAATACTCAACACGGCTCTTTCCATTGTTTTTGGTTTATTATTTTACTATTTAAAATTAGCCATTCACAAGCGTGGTAAGAAAAAACTCTACAATAAGATATACAAAATTTACTTTATTTAAGCCATTACAAAATATAAATATATTTTTTACATATAAATGTAAATTTATTTTAAGGGGGGCATGCTGCAAACCTCAACACTGGAGCCCCTATATACAAAGAGAATTCAAAGCCCTACATGATAAAATCTTAACATTGTATGCACAATAACGCATAATAATGCACCAGTGGACAGCATAAAGGAATGTGAAAGATTCAGCTTAACACTCTAGTTCCTGTCAAGGAATAATTATGTAAAAACATAAAAAATTTGATTTATTAAAATAAATTGGAAGAGTCCTCTGAAAAGTCAAAGAGAATACAGATGTATATAGATTACGGAAACTTAAGAAATAGAAACTTCCAGTAGTTCCAACGTGCTACACAACATGCCTGAATATGTAAGTAACATACTTCATATTCAAATTAATGAAATATATGGGCTGACCTCTAGTTGTTGCAAAACTGCTACTTTCAGCAAAGTTTTTTGGGAGTTGTAGTTTTGGTATAGGTTGTTGACTAGAACAATAGAATTCATATTTAGGCCACGTGCATATACACTGCAGATTTTCTACATGGATTTTCCTTTAATAAAAACTACAGCACTTACATAAGCAGCTGGTAAATGCTGGGAAACCAGCAAAAAATCATGTATACTGTGGCATATTCTATGTGAGCCCACTGAGTTTATTGGGCCCAATGTAGTCTACAATTGTCAATGGTGAACTTGGTCAATTTCCCAAACATGGACTTTTTTGGTACAGGATTCAATAGCGCAATTGACTCTAAATAGATCACACATAGTTGGTAGGAGACTACATTTGTTCCATAAACCTAAATTGGCCTACCATAGGCACATAGTGCTATACATAGGCATACCTTTTTTATCCTGGTATCTCAATGTATAGTGGTAATGGACAGTAAAACTGAGACATGAATAGAGCCTTATAGTATAATTTAAAAATTGTCACCGCAGCAACTGTTTTAAGGCTCAATTCACAGTAGTGAAGATTGTTAAACATGATTTGTGCATTAATTTAAGCCTTCCTAATAATTTGACTATATTCAGCAATCATTTACATAGTAAAGGTATACTCCAGGAAAAACTGAGACACTAAGGCTGGCATTTATCATTGTAGGTGTAAGTGAAGCATTTTTCTACACCTTTTTTTGTGTGCTGGTAATGTGTAGGAGCACCACATTTATTAAATGGTCACAGAGCATTTGATACATTTTGTGCAGGTCACATTTTCTGAAATTTCTCTCTTCAAATACACCAAAAAGCTAAGCTAAGTCTAAGCTGGTGTAGTTTTAGAGACTTTTCAGTGGCTTTGCGCCTTTTTTTGCGCCTTTTCACAAAAAGGTGCAGTTCATAAAACCCTTCCATATCATGTGTATTGCCAAAATCAGTGGATTGATACTCAAAATCAGCAGAAATGTGTAAACCAAAAGCCGCAAAAAAAGGCGCAAATAATCCCTGCTTGCTCCTATTTTGCGCAAGCAGGGATTTAGACAAAAAAACTGTCTAAAGACAATAATAAATGTCATCCAAAATCCTCATGTAGGGGCAGAGCATGATACAGGTCTTCAAAGATCCCCAAAGACAATTCATGCACCATGCTCCCCAATCTGGTCCTTAACTAGGCACAAGACAGAATTTTTTTTACAGAATTCCTTTCAGTGTTTTTTTTCCCTTTGATACCCCATTTGCCAACGTTTTTATTGACAAAACGTGGACATTTAAGCCCCACTTGCAGTCCAATTTAGCACGGAGCTACCAAAATTGCACTTCTAGACATGTCACAGTCAACTCTGCACCTAAATGTTCTGCTATACCCTAGATCAACGCTCTTAACCCTGTCAGTGGACACAAAATGAATACAAAAGGGGCTATCGGTATTAAAATTCTATTATAAAATATAAGGCTGGTTTCACACTAACGTAATATTTTTGCATCTGAATTATGACTGCAAGTCCCAGTCTGACCACATGTTTGGGAGACCCGAAGTGACAGCTGTTGATTTAAGTCCTTAAGGAAGGACAAGCAGAAATAATACAGATACAAAATGTGTCCCTATTATGCTAAAAAGTCTGCTAGTATCAGTCTCACACATGGATGTAAGGCTATATTCACACTAAGAGGTATAAATCAGGGGATGTGACAGATGCCAGTTAGTGGAGTATATAATACATTGACTACTATGTTAAAAATATATGTATTGTGCATTATAGTTTTTGTTTACTGGTACTGCGCAGAGGATGGAGGAGGTTTGTCTGGAGGTTTTCAGCACTTGAGATATATGATGTAAAGTAGTTATCACTGGGGAAGGGAGGTTTCTACTCTCTGTCGTTCATACCATTGATAAACTCTACAGTCAGCCTCTCCCCAGACTGATAATACCAAGCTAGTAAAATATGTTTATTGTCCCTCTCTAGGCCTGAAATAGATGATAGCATGAAGCAATAGATGTTCTACTGACATCCTCTTTTCAGATGTCAGGATAATAGAGAAAATGTACTGCCACAGCTAAGCGCCAGAGGCTAGACTATAGGTTTAACATCCCTTCAACCCCCAATTTACTAGATACATATTACATTAGTCACCCTAAGCAGCACTGCTATCTAGGTTCACTAATCCTTTAACATGGACAAAGTAAAAGAAAGCTCTTTAATTAAAAATTTGCTGGAAACATTTCTACAAAAGTATGCAGATGTGTATAAGACACTTGCAAATAAGGCACATTGTAGGGGAGAAATGGAGACATCAGGCCACCATCAAATAGGCACCTATCCTGCTGCGCTCCCTTTCATATATTACATCATTATAAACAATATAAAAATAAACACATCTGTAATGTACAAGTTGAGGACTGAGGTGGTCAGACTGTAATCTGTGGTGTCTCTCTGTAGAACGCCCTCTGGTGGGTTGTGCAGGGGTCTGGAAGGAGGCGCTGTACAGGGTCCATCTGGGGGTCTGGCAGTAAATGCAGGCCTGCTGTGTGATAACTTTTGAGGGAGCTGTCTACCAGCTGCTTTAGGCCAAGCTGTTCAATCTACAGAAAGAACAGAGAAGATATGATAAGGCAGAGATGAGACACAAACAGGTGGATAATTCCAAAGTGTCGCATTGCTTGATGCTATTAATGCGGCTTCTTTATCTGTATAGACACCTCTGATGATGACCATACACATTACACAGAAATTGAATGGCATGCAGTCATTGAGTCATACAAGCATTCTTCCCAAATACATGCTGCTACTTTCTTATGCTTTCTTTACTTTGCACAGTTCAGTTCCTCATCATTTTCAAGATCTCTTACATCTATCCAGTCTAGACTCTCTTATGTCAGCAAAGCACATAATGTTGGGGCTACACAGCAATTTTGGCCGCAACAGAGGTTGCACAACCAAAAATTGCTGTGTGGATCGCACTGCATCACACCTAAGGAAAAATTGAAGTCTATGGCTGACATACGTAAGGAAATACACCCGTTAATGCCCGTTATAATAACGTCCTTAGTTTTACTGAGCATGCTCAGAAGAGGTGACATCAGCAGACTCCTGCAGTGCTGAGGGACTACTACTACTCCCATCATGGAACAGACTTGTTTCCATGATGGGAGTAGTAATTCCTTGGCTGCGGAAGTCTGCAGACAACTGGGGAGGCTACATTAGTGTTTGTACTACTACCCCCATCATGGAACAGAGTCTGTTCCATGATGGGGGTTGTAGTACAGGGGCTGAGGGATTGATCGCACTGGGTTTCACTTCTGAGACCCGATGCAATCTGAAGTTATTTAGCAGGGGAGCGGGCGGCAAGATCCACAACCCTGCGATGTATCAGTGTGTTTTTACTTTCCTTTTTGAATCCCCCGCGGGGAGCCCTGGATGACCGGTACAGAGGAGCCAATCAGGGCTCTCAGAGGGAGATTTAACAATGAACATTGTGAGTAGCAGGGAGCCATATCTATATTAAAAGTGCTGTGGGGGGCAAAATATATAGGGCTGCAGGGGGGGCAGACATATAGCCTATATATCTAGCCCCCCCAGCAGCGCATTAGATATGACCCCCACTGGTGCATTAAATATATACCCCGCCGGCGCATTAATAAATATATACCCCCCGCCGGCGCATTAAATATATAATCCCGCCAGCGCATTAAATATATACCCCCGCAGCGCATGTATAATGTAGCCTTGCAGCGCTTCTATATACCTATGCCACTGCAGCGCTATATGTGAAAAGCATTCTAGCAGCAGCATTGGCCGCCCGATGCTGCTGATAGAAATACTTTTCATACATAGCGCAGTGCCGGCATATGTATATAGAAGCGCTGTGGGGGGCAGATAACGCTATATGTCTGCACCCCAGCGCTTCTATATACATATACCCCTGCAGCGCTATTAATGAAAAGTATTTCTATAAGGAGCGCATAGTGTCAGGAGCCATCTGCCGGCATTATGCACTGCTAATAGAAATACTTTTCATTAATAGCGCTACAGGGATATATGTATATAGAAGCAATGGGGGGGGGCAGACATATAGCGTTATCTGCCCCCCCACAACGGTTCTATATACATATGCCGCTGCAGCGCTATGTATGAAAAGTATTTCTATCAGCAGCATCGGGCGGCCGATGCTGCTATAATGCTTTTCACATATAGCGCTGCAGCGGCATAGGTATATAGAAGAGCTGCAAGGCTACATTATACATGAGCTGTGGGGGGTATATATTTAATGCGCCGTCGGGGGTATATATTTATTAATGCGCCGGTGGGGGTCATATCTAATGCGCTGCTGGGGGGCTAGATATATAGGCTATATGTCTGCCCCCCCTGCAGCGCTATATATCTTGCCCCCACAGCGCTTTTAATATACATATGGCCCTTCTAGTCACAATGTTCATTTTTAAATCTCCCTATTAGAGCCCTGATTGGCTCCTCGGTACCGGCCATTCAGGGCTCCCCGAGGGGGATGCAAAAATGAAAGTTAAAACACACTGATACATCGCAGGGTTGCAGAGCATGCCGCCCGCTCCCCTGCTAAATAACTTCAGATTGCATCGGGTCTCAGAAGTGAAACCTGGTGCGATCAATCCCTCAGCCCCTGTACTACAACCCCCATCATGGAACAGACTTTGTTCCATGATGGGGGTAGTAGTACAAACACTAATGTAGCCTCCCCAGCTGTCTGCAGACTCCCACAGCCAGGGAATTACTACTCCCATCATGGAAACAAGTCTGTTCCATGATGGGAGTAGCAGTAGTCCCGGCTGTGGGAGTCTGTAGGCAGAGGTGTTCGGCCATACATGAGGGATAAGGGGGTCTTAACGGATAAATATTTATTCAGCCGTTAGCACCCGTTATTTCATCCCTTATTAAATGTCCATTTTTTTTACACAGAAAACAGACGTTTAATAACGGGTGAACTTCATAGTGTGAAAGAAGCCTTACCAAGGCTGTTTAGCTTATAGAGGACTGTATAGATTGTTTACAACTGTAAGAAGTTAGAAGTGAGCCATACTACATTTTATTAGATTTTTTACTTTCAGATGCAAAACAGAGATCTTGAAATGTTGAGGACTTAAACCAAAAAGTATAGTCGTAATATTACAGATTTTAAATACAGAATAAATAAGCTTTACTTATACAAGACTAGAACACTTTTGTAACACCCTCAAAGACCCTTATAAGGTTCTGTTCACACTGCCCTTATGGGTTATGTTATAAAATAATTTATGATGGCATTGTCAGATCCATCACAAAATAACCACCAGCAGCACCCAACACACACCTTTGACTTTAGGGTAGGGTCTGCAGGGGTTCTGTTGTACCATCCAATGATTTCACAGGAGGAATATGCTATTTTACCCACAAACTCTGACAGGAATGCCTCTGATGGTAGTGTGAACACAGCCTTACCTGAATAACCTGATATCACCTTGACATCCTGTGAAGCCTCTATGGCATGTAAGCTCATGAAATAGGAATGGACCTGATCTGCTGTCATTCTTCTCACCTGAACAATGATCAGTTTCATGTGGACAGGAGTTGCATCTGGAAACTCCTCTCCAAAGCACAATGTGACTCTGCTGTCCGGGGGTCTCAGCTGGTTGGAATAACACTGCTGAAATTCTAGAGGAAAACAGAAGAGATAAAAAATGTCCATGTCACTACCTTTGCTTTATATAGCACATCAGAAGATCTGGGGTGACTCTGGGGTTATTCTCCTAAATGAATATTCCAGTACACTGCATATGCACAATCCTTGTCTTCTGGTTACTGAATCACCCAACAAATAGACAACTTTTTCAATAAATATTATTTCCACATGACACAATATGAAGGTAAAAGACATTTCCTGCAATATACCAGTTACTACCTACAAAAAATGCCCCGAGCTGCACTATTGTTAAATAGTGATCCTGAACTGACCAAGATAACAGATTTAGGCAAAAAATGCTTAAATATAGCAATGTTTTAAAGACATGGGGAATATCAGCTACATTTTGTAGATAACTGATGTTGCCAATGGATCCCAATCTTTCCCATTAGGACTAAACAAAGCTCTGATAAGTCTTATTTTCGTGTATCTGTTGCTTGGTGTACCCAAGACATTGGTGACACCAGAGGATTGCTTAGATAGAACATACTGAAGCAAACTCAGCTGGAAACAGGTCTCTATGAGATTTCAGCCACTTAAAGTATCTTGGCAAGTGTTATTACTCTTTATTATAAAATAATTTTGCTTAATTTATTTACAGCGAGGATGGCGTCAGTCACCTACCTCTTATATATTGATTGGTATCAAATATCTTGACAACCTCATCGCGTTCCAGCTTGGCAGCTCGATCTTTATACGGCATGCAGTTCCCGCTCCAGAAGACTCTTCCCTGGCACAACCTCTTGATGAAAATCCCACGTCTATTACTATATAAGAGGACACCCCTCTCCAAGTGTCCAAACAACTTCTTGGTAATGTGTCGCTGGCGTTCACTGGCAATGTAGTCAGCTGGTGGGAACCGAATGTTCTCTAGGGCCTCAGTCCCATAAACCTTTTCTCCAGTCAGATGACCTACAGACAGGCGGCATCCTTCAGGCCGAGTGGTTGTGACCTGGCTGACTGCTTTTCCTCCATAATAAAACTGGATGATCATCTGTGGCAATGCTGCAGACAACAAGGATACAAATGAATGTGACAACATAAGGAACAACGCAAGACAAAAGATTTACAGTCCAGCATGTGCTATTACAGCCAACACACACAATTCATTTCTTGAAGCATAAACAATATCATTACTATCTTGTAGTCATCATCACATCTGAGGGCCAGTTCACACTGACAATTAACTCTGCAGCAGCCTTCCATTGCTGTCAAAAGGGATTTCGCAATGAAATTTCTGCTGCAGTAATTCTGCTGCTGAATTTCTGCTGCGGATTTTCACCTGAAAAATGGTTCTGTGAAGACTGCATTGCTGTTAATGGGGACAGCACAGGTCCGAGCAGTCCTAGCATCGGCAGCGACTGCTGCACTCAAAATCTCTCCCTGAAATTTGTCCAGGCAGGACAAATTTTGTGAATTACACTGAAGCTGCTTTAACAATTGCTGCCTGTCGTGAGTCTGCTGTCACTGTGCTGACTTCTCTGCTGTACTGGGCAGTGTCCTCTACATAAGTCACTTTACATCATATAGTGTTAACAGTGCATAATCGTCCATAAGATTACACGATACAAAGCTTGAAGGGCTGTAGAAACATATGAGAACAAGTAGAGAATGATGCAAAATACCAATGCAGCTTTGGATGTTATCGGAGTATAAGAAATTAAGTAAGTCAAGTCAATACACATACAAGATATGTACAGAAAAGATTTTTAATGTTTCTGAACATACTATAAAGCTTTAACCTGTAAAGTCACATTCAGAGAAGATTTAAGACATGTGAAAGTAAGCACTGGATGTTATTTTTAGCAGACAGGACCTCTAAAAAGTCAATCTGCCCTGCTGTGTTTTTCCCCAGAAAGATTTCTCTTACAGTTTTCTAAGGCCATGCTCCAGTGATCAGTGACAGAGAGGGGAACAGGTGCTTCCTCTATATGAGTGAATGACCGTAGGGTAAGTTACGGGACCCTCCATAGTTTTCCATCACATATTTGGTCGTTTTTTATATTAAAAACTAAAACAAATTTTCATATCATTTAGTGACATCCCTGATGAATGCTGTACACTCAAGACATTAGGTTTCTTTTTAAGTAACTTTAAAGCCAGTGAAACACTGGATGGAGACATGTTTTGACTGATACAGTCATTGCCTAAAGCAGAAGAAAAGTTCAACATTGTTCCTAGTAAGATAACTGCTGGGTGTCAGTATTTATGTTCATTGTGTCCTTGGATCCCAGTCCTATTAATATCCTTATCCTTAAGTTACAGTAAGTCACTTGTGATAGCATCCTGTAATATAGCATTTTTTACTCTCTTATCAGCTGCCACCTAATTTACAGGAAAGGAGACAGTATCAATAAAGATAAGACATTCTGTTCCTTGGGGACAGTAACTTCATTCAATGTTTGTATAAAGCACCTTTACACATAAGGACATGACCCAGTCCTAAATCATCACAACTCTCTGACATCCACATTGTCATGACCAATATCGTTCCCAATATAGTAGAATAAATCTTGGCTCTCACCAATAGAATCATCAGATGTGGCATATTTGTATTAAAAAGAATGGTGTTCATGCCACCTACCATATTTATAAAGGCCACAGGACTGTTCACTTGTCTGCTCTGTGTCCTCTATATCAATAAACACTAATTTATTGTCAGGATCCGGACTGGTATGCGGGGAGGACACGGGTGGTGGATCCTCTGTGTCAGTGAGGTGATGGCGTGGGCCGTACCAGGGGAACGGAATCTAAGGGGTTACTGGTTTTCATCAGAGCCCGCCGCAAAGCGTGATGGACTTGCAGCGGAAGGTAACCCCCAGGTCGTTTCACCCGATAGCGACTCAACCTCACTGACAGCTGAGACAGGCGCGGTACACAAGGACTAGGCAAGAGCAAGGTCGGACGTAGCAGAAGGTCTGGGCAGGCAGCAACGGTTTGTAGTCAGGGGCAACGGCAAGGGTCTGGATACACTTGCAATGGAACACACAGAAACACTTTCTCAGGGCACAAGGCAACAAGATCCGGCAGGGACAGGAAGGGGAAGTGGGTTTTTATGGTGTGGGGAGAGCTTGGAACTAATTGGGCCAGGAACCAATTAATGGTGCACTGGCCCTTTAAATCTGAGAGACCCGGCGCGCGCACCCTAGAGAGCAGGGCCGCGCATGCCGGGACTGAGCAGAAGGACGGGGCCGGTGAGTGACACGGGATGCGACCCGCGGGCGGGCACGTCCCGCCATGGGGATAGCATCCCCGCCGAGGGACACAGAGCAGCGCTCCCAGTCAGACTCGCTGACCGGGGCACTGCAAGCAGGAGACTAACGCTGCGAGCACTCCGGAGGGGAGGCGGGGCCCGGAGCGCTCGGTGTTCCAGTACCCCCCCCCCCCCCTTTGGTCTCCCCCTCTTTTTGGAGCCCAGGAACCTATGGATGAGCTCCTTGTCGAGGATATTGTCCTCGGGCTCCCAAGACCTCTCTTCGGGGCCACAATTCTCCCAGTCAACAAGAACATTTCTTTTACCGAGAAGACTTCAGAGGACCCAGTGACAGAAGCAGGAACGGTGACCTTGGGGGAAAATCGGTTAAGAATGAGAGGTTTGAGAAGGGATACATGAAAGGAGTTAGGAATACAAAGAGAAGGAGGAAGATGGAGCTTGTAGGAGACAGAGTTGATTTGACTTTTGACTCTAAATGGTCGGAGGTAATTTGGCAGAGAGCCACTCTTTGTCACCAGGGGCAAAGACAGGAGGAGTTCTTCTCTTCTTATTCGCATGTTTCTTCATGCGAGAAGAGGCCAGTGAGAGCGACTTTTGAGTCTCTTTCCAGATAGAGGAGAAGTCCAGGGTCAATTCATCTACGGCAGGAACTCCAGAAGAAGTGGGGATGGGGAGGGGGTGAAGCGAGTGACGACCGTACACCACAAAGAACGGAGACTTGGCGGATGACTCAGAGTTTTTGAAATTGTACAAGAATTAAGCCCAGGGTAACAGGTCGACCCAATCATCTTGGCGGGAGGAGACAAAATGTCGCAGGTAGTCACAAAGGATCTGGTTCACTCTCTCCACTTGTCCATTGGACTGCGGGTGGTAGGAGGACGAGAAATGTCATTTGATCTTTAATTGATTACAGAGAGCTCTCCAAAATTTAGACACAAATTAAACGCCTCTATCCGAGACGATATGCGTGGGAAGCCCGTGAAGACGAAAAATCTGCAGAAAAAATTGCTTCGCCAACTGTGCAACAGAAGGAAGGCCTGGAAGCGGAATAAAGTGAGCCATTTTGGAAAAACGATCAATGACCACCCAGATGACAGTGTTGCCATGGGATACAGGAAGATCAGTGATGAAGTCCATGGCTATGTGGGACCAAGGCTGTTCAGGCACCGGCAGCGGATGGAGAAGACCTGAAGGCTTCTGACAAGGGGTCTTGTCACGTGCACATACTGTACAGGCTCGTACGAAATCCTTTTCCAAGGAGGACCACCAATAGTGTCTGGCAATCAACTGTAAAGTCTTTTTGATTCCAGTGTGACCAGCCAGAAGGGAGGAATGGCCCCATTTGAGGATCCGGAGGCGAAGACGGGGAGGAACATAAGTCTTTCCTGGAAGGGTAGGCACCAGAGAAGCAGGAGCAGAAGAGATCAGACACTCAGGGGGGATGATGTGCTGAGGAAGGGTCTCGGCTTCGGAGGCATCGGTGGTACGAGATAAAGCATCAGCTCTGACATTCTTGTCTGCGGGTCGAAAATGGATTTGAAAGTTGAAATGGGCAAAAAACAACGACCACCTAGCCTGGCGAGGATTTAGCCGCTGGGCGGATTGGAGATAAGACAGATTTTTGTGATGTGTATAGATGGTGATGGGGTGAAAGGATCCTTCCAGAAGATGTCTCCACTCCTCAAGGGCCAACTTAATCGCCAATAGTTCACGGTCTCCAATGGAATAGTTCTTTTCTGGAGGAGAAAAGGTTTTGGAGAAAAATCTGCAAGTGCCATTTTTTCCTTTAGCGGATTTTTGAAGGCGAACAGCTCCGGCTCCAACAGAGGAGGCGTCAACCTCGAGGAAGAAGGGCTTCTGAGGATCTGGTCTGGACAAGACTGGAGCAGAGGAGAAGGCGGCTTTGAGGTGGTTAAAGGCTTCCTCCGCCTGTGGCGGCCAGGATTTCGGATTAGCATTTTTCTTAGTCAGTGCTACAATAGGAGCAACGATGGTGGAGAAGTGGGGAATGAATTGACGATAATAATTTGCAAATCCGAGAAATGTTTGGATTGCTCGCAGGCCAGTGGGACGAGGCCAATCCATTACCGCAGAAAAATTTTCAGGGTCCATTTGAAGACCTTGTCCGGACACAATGTATCCCGGGAAGGGAAGACTGCGGCGTTCGAATAGACACTTCTCAATTTTGGCGTAAAGTTGATTTTGGAGTAGTCGCTGGAGCACTTGACGAACATGAAGGCGATGTTCCTCTAGGTTGGAGGAAAAAATGAGGATGTCGTCAAGATAGACTACCACACAGGAGTACAGCATGTCCAGAAAAATCTCATTAACAAAGTCCTGAAAGACTGCTGGGGCGTTGCATAGACCAAAGGGCATGACTAGGTATTCAAAGTGAACCGGTATTGAAGGTGGTTTTCCATTCATCGCCTGCTCGAATACGGATGAGGTTATAAGCGCCCCTTAGATCAAGTTTTGTGAAAATCTTAGCACCTCGCACCTTGGTCGAAGAGTTCGGAGATGAGAGGCAGAGGATAGAGATTCTTTACGTAATTTTATTGAGACCGCTGTAATCAATACAAGGGCAGAGAGATCCATCTTTTTTAGCGACAAAGAAAAATTCAGCTCCAGCTGGAGAAGAAGATTTCCGGATAAAACCTCTTTTGATGTTTTCTTGTATGTACTCAGACATAGCTTGTGTTTCCGGGGCAGAAAGTGGGTAAATCCTACCACGAGGCGGTGTGGTACCAGGGAGCAGGTCGATAGGGCAGTCATAGGGTCTATGTGGAGGTAAGACCTCTGCTTGCTTTTTACAAAAGACATCCGAAAAGTCCTGATAGGCCTTAGGAAGATCTGGCAATGGAGTAGCCATGGAGAGCTGGCAGGAAGAAACTGGGTGGAGACATCGCTTGCGGCAAGAAGATCCCCAACTCTTAATGTCCCCAGTGAGCCAGTCGAGGCTTGGCGAATGACGTTGGAGCCAGGGCAAGCCCAGAAGAATTTCAGAAGTGCAGTTGGGTAGCACAAAAAATTCAATGTGTTCATGATGGTGAGCTCCAACACTCATGAGTAGCGGTTGAGTGCGGTAACGCACGGTGCAGACCAGTCTCTCTCCATTAACAGGAGAACTCCCTTGGACAAGATTCAGCAAAGCAGTCTCGGCTGAGGAAGTCCAGGCTGGCTCCTCAAAGACACTACGTACTTCTGAGAATAAGGACTGGATTGTAGCAGTGGCAGGATCGTTGCGGTCCCAAAGCGGTGTGGCCCATGACAATGCCTTTCCAGACAGCAGGCTGACCACGAACGCCACCTTACACCGTTCTGTAGGAAATTGGTCAGACATCATCTCCAGGTGTAGGGAACACTGGGACCGGAATCCACGGCACAGTTTAGAGTCCCCATCAAACTTGTCTGGTAGAGACAGGCGGAATCTTGGAGCAGCCACTCGCTGCAGAGGAGATGCAGGAGCTGGCGGAGGAGATGCAGAAGCTGTTGCAGCATAGCGGTCAACTGAGTCAACTGCTGTCCTTGAAGCGCGATCTGCTGTGATTGCTGGGCGACCACGGAGGTTAGGTCAGCGACACTGGGCAGCGGAACCTCAGCGGGATCCATGGCCGGATCTACTGTCAGGATCCGGACTGATATGCGGGGAGGACCCGGGTGGTGGATCCTCTGTGTCAGTGGGGTGATGGCGTGGGCCGTACCAGGGGAATGGAATCTAAGGGGTTACTGGTTTTCACCAGAGCCCGCCGCAAAGCGGGATTGATTTGCAGTGGCAGGTAACCCCCAGGTCGTTCCACCCGATATCGACTCAACCTCACTGACAGCTGAGACAGGCGCGGTACACAAGGACAAGGCAAGAGCAAGGTAGGACGTAGCAGAAGGTCTGGGCAAACAGCAACGGTTCGAAGTCAGGGGCAACGGCAAGGGTCTGGATACACAGGCAATGGAACACACAGAAACGCTTTCTCAGGGCACAAGGCAACAAGATCCGGCAGGGACAGGAAGGGGAAGTGGGTTTTTATGGTGTGGGGAGTGCTTGGAACTAATTGGGCCAGGCACCAATTAATGGTGCACTGGCCCTTTAAATCTGAGAGACCCGGCGCGCGTGCCCTAGAGAGCGGGGCCGCGCGCGCCGGGACTGAGCAGAAGGACGGGGCCGGTGAGTGACATGGGATGCGACCCGCGGGCGGGCACGTCCCGCCACGGGGATCGCATCCCCGCCGAGGGACACAGAGCAGCGCTCCCGGTCAGACTCGCTGACCGGGGCGCTGCAAGCAGGAGAGTAACGCCGCGAGCGCTCCGGAGGGGAGGCGGGGCCCGGAGCGCTCGGCGTTACATTTATATAGGAAACTAGTGTAAACCATAAAGAATTCTAGATAGAATGGTGCATAGAAAAGGGTTGATCTGAATAAAAGGATGATTCCTAGTACTTGTATATGATCCTACTCACTCCCGGTGTAGTGCCTTATAGTGTTGCTCGCGAATATTCGCAATGCGAATTTTATTCGCGAATATCGCATATTCGCGAATTTGCGAATATTCGCGGATATAGCACTATATATTCGCAATTACGAATATTTTTTTTTTATTTTTTTTTTTTTTTTACAGTACACATCACAGTGATCATCCCTCTCTGCTTCCAGCTTGTGTGGTGTAAAGAAGGCTCTAATACTACTATCTGAGACTGGCGTACGAATTTTCGCATATGTGAAAATTTGCATATGCTAATTTTCGCATATGCGAATTTTGGTTTATGCAAATGTTTGCATATGCATTCCGTGTATGCTAATTTTTGCATATGAAAATTTTCGCATAGGCGAATTTTCACTTATGCGAAAATAAAACGTGAATATTACGAATATGCGAATTTAGCGAATATATGACGAATATTCGTCCATATATTCACTAAATATCGCAAATTCGAATATGGCCTATGCCGCTCAACACTAGTGCCTTAGAATGTGTTAAAACACCGGCACTCAGCATTTCACCATGTCCTTTCCTCCCATAGAAGAATAGGGAGGTGAAAACCTCAGGATGATTCATTAACAATGCAGTGTGTTTGTGGTACTTATGCTCTAGCTTCTAACATCATTTTCATGTATATCCAGTATTTTAATGGAACAAAATGTTTGATATGGGTCCAGGACATTAGACATTTCTATTTTATATCTTACCAGGTGAGACAGACTCATTCATGTACATGGCATATGCATCTAAACTGTTTAGACCTAAGGAGGAACAGAAACAATCACATTAAGAAATCTGTGGCCCGCAGTAATTCTCTACATCTAGAAACCATGAGAAATCCCAACTTGGCCTTTATACTCAGGACTTTACTGGTCTGAAAAGCTATTATATGGCATCAACTCATCCTAGAACATGCCCTTGTGACATACAATGCTATGCTTTTCACATACAATGTTACATTGACTCATTATTGGTAGAAAAAGTGCAATAATTGTACGTTATCTTTACAGAATCATGGTTGCATTGAATCAGTTGATACACAACTCTTCATTAACAAGGTGGAGAAGCAGAGGAGATAATTTAAGCTCCTTTGCTCAACGCTAAATCTATAATAGGGTCCTCAAGTATAGCACGCTATGCATATTACTGTAAACATCTAATGTAGCAGATGGGGCCAAGAAGCCATTGGCCTGGAATTATTGCAAAATCTACTTCTCCTATACTTACACCCCAGCCTGACTTTAAAGACGTCTTGACACAAAGAAGTCGTAGGAAAGAGGGAAAAAGAAGACAGGGGGCGGTCCCTTCCTTTACGTATACCGACTTGGTGTGACCCTCCACCACACCTAAGTGATATACTCACCAGATCGGATGGCAAGCCTTAGTCCCAGGTTTCCCGGGATCAATACTTGCAGTGGACTGGTGGGAGTATGGTTATGGTAGGTAATGGCTGCCGCACTCTGACCAGGACTGGACCCTTGCGCAAGGGCCAGTTTGAGCAACACGTGAAAAATTGAGAAAAAGGATCTTAGAGGCGCTGCGCAAAATATGGTTACAGATGGGAAGACTCGAGCCAGCACAGGACAATAAATATTTTATTTGACAAAATGGACGACGCGTTTCGGCACACAGAGAGTGCCTTCCTCAGGTCCAAACATACAGTGCAAGTTCTGGGGTGGATCAGATGCAAGATTGCACTTGTGGGGTTCCTGTGATGAGCGGTGCTGGTGTGGGCAGACCCATGCCAGCACCGCTCATCACAGGAACCCCACATGGGCAATTTTGCACTGTATGTTTGGACCTGAGGAAGGCACTCTCTGTGAGCCGAAATGCGTCATCCATTTTGTCAAATAAAATATTTATTGTCCTGTGCTGGCTCGAGTCTTCCCATCTGTAACCACGTTTTGCGCAGTGCCTCTAAGACCGTTTTTCTAAATTTTTCATGTGTTGACACAAAGTAGTGCTCACAAAGCCAATCTCTGTGGTGACTCCTAAACCAGTGATTGGCAGAGCAGGCACCTTTTTTTTTTAAAATACATTGCCAGACAACTTGTTTTAAGTGTATAAAAAAATCCTATAGACTTACATGTTGAGAACATCTCAGTCACATGACAGAGGCGGAAGAGAATGTACTAGGCACACACTTTTCCTGGCTCGTTCTACTGATCAGTTGCGGTCTGAACACTTAGACCCAACTGATCAAAACTTTCAATTAAAAGTTTTTAAAATGACAGTGGTCATTTATGTTAACATTATTCTGCAGCTATAACTCAGAAAGGAGATCAATAATGTAGCAAAGCATGCAGATCCTCTAAGATTCTGAGATCACATCAACCCTGAAATGTTAATAACTAGTTCTATAACTCAGTCAGTAAACTCACCTGCACTGTGATTGTAAATCAGCCAGTCCTGAAGCACTTGTTTTTGACATGTATCCTTAGCAGGGGATGGACTACGTTTAATTATAGCCAAATAGTCATCTGTAGATGCCTAAAATAAAATGAAGAATGAAATTAAATAATGAGATATTACTATAATAAAAACGATTTTTTTTATTATAATCTTATTATTCGTAATATGGTGGTAGAGAGTTGATATGTTAATATGTTGGTGGAGAGATGACCCCAGCTTCCCACTATCAACCAGTGACTAGATGATCATGGTCATTTATTGCTTAAAGGGGTCATCCAGGAATAGAAAAACACAGATAATTTTTTTTCCAAAACCGCTCCCTGGTTGGGTGTGGTTTTGCAGCTCAGCTCCATTGAAGTGAATAGAGCCAAGTTGTAATACCACACCCAACCTTGAGATCCACAGGGAGTTTTTCTATTCCTGGATAACCCCTTTAAACAGCTACCTAAATAAAGTAGATTTCCTATACGTGGGCCCATATGTTCTCCAAAATGCTGGCTTCCAGTTACAATTTCTACTTCTTCAACTCCTATAGCACTGTTTTAACCCCTTAACGACGTAAGACGTAAATGTATGTCCTGGTGATGTGGTACTTAACGCACCAGGACGTAAATTTACGTCCTGAGCATAACCGCGGGCATCGGAGCGATACCGGCTGTGGATCGCAGCCAGGGACCCGCCGGTAATGGCGGACACCCGCTATCCCGCGGATGTCCGCCATTAACCCCTCAGATCTGCAGCATCGCGGTCACTTAACAGGATGATCGGATCGCCCGCAGCGCTGCAGTGGCGATCCGATCATCCTGCACGGCAGACGGAGGTCCACTCACCTGCCTCCGCTGTCTTCCGCGAGTCTTCTGCTCTGATCTGCCTTCCCGCAGACCAGAGGAGAAGATGACCGATAACCCTGATCAGTGCTATGTCCTATACATAGCAATGAACAGGATTAGCAATTGAATGGTTGCGTTAAATAGTCCCCTATGGGGACTATAAGAGTGTAAAAATAAAAGTTAAAAAAGTTAAAAAAAGTTAAAAAAATTTGAAAAACCCCCTCCCCCAATGAAAACGTAAATTGTCCCATTTTCCCTATTTTACCCCCAAAAAGTGTAAAAAAAATATTTTATATACATATTTGGTATCGCCGCGTGCGTAAATATCCGTACTATGAAAATAAAATGTAATGATCCCATACGGTGAACTGCGTGAACGTAAAAAAAAAGTCCAAAATAGCTGCTTTTTTATAACATTTTATTCAAAACAAAATTTATAAAAAATGTAATAAAAGTTTTGTATAAGCAAATATGGTATTAATAAAAAAGTACAGATCACGGGGCAAAAAATGAGCCCTCATACCACCGCTTATACAGAAAAATGAAAAAGTTATAGGTCTTCAAAATAGGGGGATTTTAAACATACTAATTTGGTTAAAAAGTTTGCGATTTTTTTTTAAGCGCAACAGTAATAGAAAAGTGTATAATCATAGGTATCATTTTAATCGTATTGACCGAAAGAATAAAAAAACACATGTCATTTTTACCATAAATTGTACGGCGTGAAAACAAAACCTTCCAAAATTTGCAAAATTGCGGTTTTCTTTTTAATTTCTCCACACAAATAGTATTTTTTCGCTTGCGCCATACATTTTATGGTAAAGTGAGTGATTGCATTACAACGGACAACTGGTCACGCAAAAACAAGCCCTCATACTAGTCTATAAAAGAGTTATGATTTTTTGAAGGGGAGGAGGAAAAAACGAAAGTGTAAAAATAAAATTGTCTGAGTCCTTAAGGTCCAAATGGGCTGAGTCCTTAAGGGGTTAAAGTCAATTTAAATACACAATGGCGTCATTACAGAATCCATCATGTGGCTTAATAAGGCACACTTATCAGTGAACTTAAATTATTCAAGTCCCCTATACATCTCTTACCAACAGATACAAATGTGTTTTATGCCATAAAATACGATATTCGTGGTTCGATGGTTGGTGCCAAAGTAGGATCCCACTCCTTTAACCAATATAATAACAAACACTTGCCATTAAAATGAGATGTATATGGTGTGTTTATTAAATTGAAATCCTTCAATAATCCATATAATGTTCTGGTCAATCAGAATTGGTCACTTCATCAGATTGTTAGGAGGTAGGCTGGTAGGGTGGTGTAACTGTTACCTATAGTCACTATGTTAAGTAGTTACTATGTTGAATTGCATTTAACAAGGTATACTGTAGTTCAGAAATTCAGCAGCAGTGATATTACAGCCATTACACACGTTTACTGTTTTTTTTATTCTCAGATTGATGTATTGTATGGTAGCTGTCACATTATTACAGCAATTCATACCTCACCTCTATTTCTGATGAGCTGCAGTCCACTTCATTTAGACAGCCACCCCCCAGCTTACCTAAAGTATAAAGAAACAGAACCGTGTTATAATGAGTAAATCAGTAAGGACGGTCCTTCACAATGTGGTACAGTAACTGTGTGGTTTGCAGACTTTGTGCAGTATCTTTATTATATCAGTACTTTTATCCATACTTGTCACAAATCTCTAGTTGGCACTAGATTATGCTGTTGTTGTAGAAACTAGGGAAGTTATATAAGGAGCCATTACCAAAAAGTGAGGCAGTGTGTGGCCAAGCCATTTGAATTTTAGAAGCCACCTGTGGTGAGTAAAGAAAAAGTAGCATGGAGGCATGTAACCGTTACCCAAGAAAAGGGCTGACAAATGCTGAGTTTGAGAGGAGTCTATAAAGAGTTCTCCAGGTACAGACATGTTGGTGGTGGAGTGGTTACGTGAGACTCTAACTCAGCCCCAGTGACGTACACAGAGATAAAAACTGTGGGGACAGAGGACTGTAGTGTGTGAGACAAGCTCATGAACTTCGAAATGAAGAGTGCCTGTACATTACTGTGGTAGTATGTTTGATGATATTTTGACGTTGTGTTTTGTGGATGTGGTTGTGTTTTGTGGAGTGCCTGTACATTTAGTTTATTTTAGCTAACTCGTGTTGGCCTGTGTGAAGGAGATGGTGGTAACAATGACCTGCCAGAGTATAGTTTTTGAATATGAAAAAAAATAAACTTCTGTAGCTTTGTATTTTGTCCCATCAGTCTATTGCTAGGTCATTATCTGTGCTTCCCCCTCACAAAGACATATTCCCCCTCCACAGAGGCTGCTTAACCCCTCCACAGAGATAGCTGCCTCTCTCCACAGACACTGCCCCCTCTGCACACAAACAGCTTCCATCTTGAACAAAGATACAGCTCCCCTATTCGTGTACAGACACTGTTTCCCACTCCTGAACAAACAGTGCTCTCTCCTCCTATACATACCCACTTCCCCCTTCTGCATAAATACTGCTCTCCCCCTAGACAACTCCCTTCTCCTAAACAAACACTGCCCTCCCCCATAGACAGCTCCCCTATCCTACACAGACACTGCTCCCCCCATAGAGAGCTCCCCTATCCTACACATGCACTGCTCCCCCCATAGACAGCTCCCCTATCCTACACATACACTGCTCCCCCCATAGACAGCTCCCCTATCCTACACAAACACTATCTCCCCCTCTCAAACAAAAGCACAGCTTCAACCTCCAATTTTAGCATTGCCTCTAACGTCCAGTCCCTTGCAGGAAGCGGAGCACTGACTTCTTAGCTCACCATTTTCGTGCTGCACCATCAAGTTGAACCAAAGAGGGGAGAAGATGGATGCAGATAAGGAGTATGGTATCTCTATGATTGGGTAGAGAGCTTTACTACCGCTCTGCGAGATCAATAAGTGGAGAGGAGACCTATTGCACAACTTAAAGGGAAAGCTGTTACTGATGAAATCTTTACAAGGCCTAAATGTCCCAATTGTTGTCTCTGCCCACACCTATCACCCTAAGAACTGCCAAATACCTTTCTATGTAAAATAAGAAAGAAGTCTCAAAAGCTACTAACAAGACAATAGAGAAAACACAAAGACCAAATGACCTCTGGGCCAATAATACTTCACTGGATGAATATCTCTAATTAAGATATATATACACTATTTCTAGTTAACAGGCATATCTAAGTCACAGGACAGTGTGTCTGACTGGAAACAATATTCAACTTCTTCAGTATGTAAAAGACTGTTTAAGTTTTGCTCCAGAACGTTCAAGCATATTGTGCTACACTGATGAAAATCATACTTACCATTCCTTGCTCCATGCCTCTGTTTTTTGGTAATCCTTTGTCTTCTGGATATGCTAATGATCCTGCTTGATGCACAGTGGTGTTCCCAAGCCCCTGGTGCACAGTGACATATGGCCAGTATCTTCATAGTAGCGGCTCCTGCTCAGTATTAAGCCTCCTCTTCTGCAGAATGGAATGCCACTCTGCAGCACAACGCCTCACCTCTGCATGCACAATAGTTACGATAAAGGCGTCATAGTACAGAGTTGAGCTCCATTCTGCAGCAGAGATGGCTCAACACAAGGGGAGCAGGCATTACAATGCAGATGCCGGTTGTACGTCACCCTGCACAGGGGCTCGGGAATGCCCTTCCTGTGCACCGAGCAGGTTCATTAGCATATCCAGAAGACCAGAGATTACCCCCAAAAAATGGCAGCGAGGAACAGTAGGTGCCATTATCATGAGTGTCACCCTCTCTGCAAGCCTGTACCAACAGGTTGGTATGCGTGATAGTGTTAATCGCGAATATTCGCAATGCAAATTTTATTTGCGAATATCGCATATTCGCAAATTCGCGAATATTTGCGAATATAGCACTATATATTCGTAATTTTTTTTTTTTCCACAGTACACATCACAGTGATCACCCCTCTCTGCTTCCAGCTTGTGTGGTGTAAAGAAGGCTCTAATACTACTGTGTGAGACTGGTGCTCGAATTTTGCATATGCAAATTTTCGCATTTGCAAATTTTCGCTTATGCTAATTTTTGCATATGCTAATTTTCGCATTTGCGCATTTTCCCTTATGCTAATTTTCGCATACGCGAATGTTCGCATATGCGAAAATAAAATGCGAATATTACGAATATGCGAATTTAGCGAATATAGGACGAATATTCGCCCATATATTCGCGAAATATCGCGAATTCAAATATGGCCTATGCCGCTCAACACTAATGGGTGATACTGATGACAGATTCCCTTTAAGCTGGGTAAAAATCCCTTGAAGCTGCACTGGCTTCATATGTGTGCCGATAAGGGCAGTCAATTCATGTGTACAAACCATCTGTCCAGTACAACTATCTGTGATGTCTTTGCAGCATATATTTTTTTAGCTGACTTACACTTTTGCTCTTCTTCTGGGACGATCCTGTAAACCTTGTAGGGTTCTGAGATATCTAGCTGGGACCTGTCTGTTACCTCCTCAAAGTCAGGACTTTTGTTTAAGGCACAGCGTAATCGTGTCTTCCAAGTGGCCGGTTCTGCTCTGTCACCTTCTTTGAACTTCCCTTTGAATACTGCCCAGGCCTACAAAGACAGGAATAAAACATGTTTTTTCAAGTAACTGGCCCTCATAATATAGTGGAACATCACTTGTGATCTTTTGTCATTGTCCCAGCACAAGTATCCTTCATATGGTTTGATTAAGGATCGACTGACCATATCATACTGTATGTAAAAGTATTGTACAGCTGTTAAAGGGGTTGTCCAGCATAATAAACAACCTGTGTATGATGTCAAAAAGTATATTAAAGCAACTTACTAATATAATGTTATTAGTCAAAGTGCACAGATCTTCCATTAATTAATCATTAATCACAGACTGTGCACGTAGAGAGCCCCCTCTTGTCTGCTGAGGACCAGACCATTGATGTAAGGAGGGGAGCTCATATTACTGCTCAGTAGATTTTAAAGTGGTTATCTGCCCCTAGACATCTTATCCCCTATCCAAAGGATAGGGGATAAGATGTCTGATCGCGGGGGTTCTGCCACTGGAGACCCTTGGGATCTCAGCTGCAGCACCCCGCTGTCATTACAGCACAGAGCAAAATCACTCTGTGCGTAATGACGGGCAATACAGGGGCTGGAGCATCGTGACGTCACGACCCGCCCCCTCAATACAAGTCTATGGAAGGGGGCGAGGCGGCTTTCATGGCCCCTCCCATAGACTTGCATTAAGGGGGCGGACCATGACGTCATGATGCTCAGGCCCCTGTTTCGCCCGTAATTACGCACAGAGAGAGTTTGCTCTGTGCAGTAATGACAGCAGGTTGCTGTAACCAAGATTCCAGGGGTTCCCTAGCGGCGGGACCCAAGTGAACAGACGTCTTATCCCTTATCCTTTGGATAGGTGATCAGATGTCTAGGGGCGGAGTACCCCTTTAAGGCTGAAGGAAGCCTTTCTCAGATAAGACAGCAGTTAGCCTGTTCTGATGGAAACTAAGAAAGGCTTTCTGCTGCCTTAAAATCTAGTGAGTAGTAATATGAGCAGTAATATGATCTTCCCCTCTTCACATTAATGGTCTCATCCTCAGCAGGCAGGAAGAGGGGGGGGGGAGTAGGGATGGGAGCTCTACATTCAGAGAGTGTGACAGGAAGTCACAGCTACAAGCCAGACAGCTCATCTGACCAGTATGGCTAATAACATTATATTAGTAAGTTGCTTTATTTTACTTTTTGACACCATAGACCGGTTGTTTCTTTAACTGGACAACTCCTTTAAATTGTACTTTTCAATTGTTACCAGGTAATGGCAGATGGTAATATGGAGTTAACCATTTACATGCATACATTTACTTGCATTCACATTCACTTTTTTCACTCTGCAGCTCTGGTAGGACAGCATCACTGTAGTCCAGTAGATAGGTGGGGTTACTATAATAGGTGTGGATAAGACTTGTTGAGATCTCATCCACTTTTCTGCTACTATGATACATTTCAGATTTTCTTCATGCAAATCCAGACAAAAAATCCACAGCACATCTACATCATGTAATCATAGCCTAAGGCTATAGCCTACCAGCTGCACCACATGTCACCCTAGAAGACAGATCTGCATAGATACATGAGGTTGGATGTAATGTCTATTGATGTTTGGGAGACACTGCCGATTCTAGAGGAAGGTCCTGCATGTATCTCTGGTGTAGAAACATAATGATATATAACATATAATCTTTTTCTTGCTTTTATTTTAAGTTGATTAATTTACATGGGACCTCTGCAGGATGAATGCTGGAAGAGTGAAACCCCGGAGGTAGAGCACACTTTCTATTACATTATTCAGTATTTTCCAGTAAATCATCCAAGATACCTTATCGAGTGCTGCAGTAAAACCCCTGCATCATAAAAATACCAGAGAGTCTTTCACTTTCTGTAATAAAGGTCAGGAAGAAGCAAAGGAAAGGTGACAATACTGGACCATGAAAAAAGAAGACAATGTTGATACTATAGCTGACTGTGGCCTTCAAGTCATTGTGTGGTGTCCCGGCACCGTATTTCATACTGTGCCTTAGTTATTAGTCCCCAAAGTTAGAGTCCCTAGGACTGTCGGGGTTCGCTTCCCTAATTAACCCCTAGTCACCCCTTAGTAACTTGATATTTATAAATATTATCTATATAAATATATGTATATGGTGTTACTCACTTGTTTTAGTGTCGCAGGACCTGCGGGTCATGTGACCCGGTTCACAGAACTCTATGGTTTGCTAAAGGACCTTTGGTGGTTCTAGTCAGGTGATCACCCACAATCCATTGTACCGGTGAGTGACAGCTGATATGGACCAATCCAAAACGGCCAGCCCCTGCCCATATAAGGGAGCTGCGCCATTTTGTCGCGCTCTTGGGTTGCTGACTCTGGACGAGGTAGGACCTCCGCAGCTTTCAAGACAATTACTAGGCCAAAGCCTTGCGGCCTAGGCCTGCGCTAGAGACGGATAGTTCTTACAATTCCCCGCAATCTCCGCAAGATCTCTGGACCTAATCCAACCCCTAAATCCAGCGGATCTATGCAAATACAATCCTCCTAATCTTAAGAGAACTTTCCGGTCCTAAGCAACTGTCAGTCACTGCTGTGCTGTCTATATAGACTCTGCTATCTGGACTGTTACCGATACTGCATGTACAGAAAATCTTCAGTAAAGTTCCTGCAAGTTTTAAGTTCAGCAATCCATTTATTTTACACTCACCTATCGCTCTTGGGAAGGGTGGCGATAGGCCCAGCATCACTATAGAGTTTTAACCCTCACCCTGGCGTCACGAGTGACCAGGGTTAAATTAACCCCTCATATACTACAGCAACATCCCAACTACCCTACCACCCCACCAGGCTACCACAATTGCAAAGCTAAAAGGCTGCAAATTCCAACTCATGAGATATGATTCTGTATCACATAAGGCACAAATATATGTTCAGATATAATTTTTGGACTGAAAATGACAAAATACCAATGTAAAAACATTGAAGGCCTGGGTATAGACAAGGTTACTCAACAAATCCACATGAAAATCAGCCATACCATACGTAATAGAAGATGCTATGGAGTGAAAATGCAGAGTCTCTCCATGCCAGTGTTGCAAAACTACAACTGCCAACATGCCCGGACAGCCTACGGCGCTGTCATTATGTTTCTATCTCTGATGTAGAAACATAATGATATATAACATATAATCTTTTTCTTGCCTTTATTTTATTTTGATTAATTTACATGGGACCTCTGCAGGATGAATGCTGGAAGAGCGAAACCCCGGAGGTAGAGCACACTTTCTATTACATTATTCAGTATTTTCCAGTAAATCATCCAAGATACCTTATCGAGTGCTGCAGTAAAGCCCCTGCATCATACAAATACCAGAGAGTCTTTCACTTTCTGTTATAAAGGTCAGGAAGAAGCAAAGGAAGGGTGACAATACTGGACCATGAAAAAAGAAGACATTAATGTTGATACTATTGCTGACTGTGGCCTTCAAGTCATTGCAAAGCTAAAAGGCTGCCAATTCAAACTCATGAGATATGATTCTGTATCACATAAGGCACAAATATATGTTCAGATATAATTTTTGGACTGAAAATGACAAAATACCAATATAAAAACATTGTAGGCCTGAGTAAAGACAAGGTTACTCAACAAATCTACATGAAAATAAGCCATACTATACCGTAACAGAAGATGCTATGAAGTGAAAATGCAGAGTCTCTCCATGCCAGTGTTGCAAAACTACAACTACCAACATGCCCGGACAGCCTACGGCGCTGACCCCCCACCCGCGATCCCCGCGATCTCCTGTACAGAGCCCCGACTCTCCCCCGGAGTTGCACGTTACGACCTTTGTCCGAAGCAGGAGCCACCACACCCCCCTCCATATATCTGTAAGGGAGAGCCGAAGATAGCAGAACGTCTATATAGATATATATATAGGGGGCTGGGTCCTGACAGGCCGCTCCAGGGGAGAGCCGGAGCTCCGTTCAGGAGATCGCGGGGGGCCCCAACTCACAGCCCCCCCCGCGATCTAAAACTTAGACCTCATATTAGGGATCGACCGATATCGTTTTTTAAGGGCCGATACCGATAATCGGTGCAGGTTAGGGCCGATAGCCGATAACTTATACCGATATTCCGGTATAAGTTATCGGCTATTTAACCCCCTGCGACACCGCTGCAGATCATTGATTTAAAGCGGGCGCTTTAAATCAATGATCTGCAGTGGCTTTTGCGGGGCCATAGGCCGCCACCGCCACCACCCGCTTCTCTCCCCTACCTGCCAGGGTGCTCCGGGCCATCCTTCCATCGTTCCTGTAGTGTCCAGGGGCGTTCCGGGTGGAGGGTGGTCCGGTCCGGGTTGTCCTTCTTCTCCGGCGGGCCTCTTCTCCACTCCGGGCAGGCTCCAGCCTAGTACGCTGCATAGACGTCGCTGCGCAGTGACGCCCGTGCGCAGCGACGCACCTGACGTCACGGCGTAGCGGCGTCTATGCAGCGTACTAGGCCGGAGCCTGCCCGGAGTGGAGAAGAAGATCGTGGGAGAAGAAGGACAGCCCGGACCGGACCACCCTCCACCCGGAACGCCCCCGGACACTACATGAAGGAAGGATGGCCTGGACCACCCCCATGAGGGTAAGTTTAATTTTTTTATTCACTCGGAGGGTGGGGCCCGACCGGTATAGCGGTATGGGAAAAAAGCCATACCGGTATACCGCCTAGCATCACGGTGGGGGGTGCGACGCGGTGCGGTGGGTCGGAGGTGCGGTGCGGCGGGTCGAGGGGGTGGCGGTCGCGGTGCGGTGGGAGCGGTGCGGGGGCGGGGCATTATCGGCTTATCGGCAAGATAATTGCCGATACCGATAATGCCCAAAATCGTGATTATCGGCCGATAATATCGGCCATACCGATAATCTGTCGATCCCTACCTCATATCACCACCTCATATCCTGACTTTATATCCTGACGTCATATCCTGTCCTCATATCCTGTCTTGCGGATAGGGGATACGTTTTTTTTTTTTTTCATGAAACTACTCCTTTAAGATGACAATGATATTTGAAAGCAAGGGAACTTTACACTGTACATAGTAAAAAATCCAACCTAACATAGATAATTTGAATGTTATGTTTTATTTATGCTGTAAAAGGGAAGTTCCAGAATGTCTTATTAACCTCATGCCTTCCAGAAGCACATTATGCAAACCACCTTGCTTAGAGGCAACTAAGGAATGTCCAGCTCAAACCCTAAAGCTGGCCATTCAAATAAGATAATGGTTGGCGGAAATGGACAGTTTTGGCCATTTTGTACTACCATCATCTGTAAATTACATGTGATCGATTTTTTGTGATGGCCATTGGCAGACTTGCAGCTATTATATGCCTTCCTATGTATGTAGTTAAAGGGGTACTCCGGTGAAGACCTTTTTTCTTTTAAATCAACTTGTGGCAGAAAGTTAAACATATTTGTAAATTACTTCTATTAAAAAATCTTAATCCTTCCAGTACTTATTAGCTGCTGAATGCTACAGAGGAAATTCCTTTCTTTTTGGAACACTGATGACATCACAAACACAGTGCTCTCTGCTGACATCTCTGTCCATTTTAGCAACCATGCATAGCATATGAATGCTAAGGGCAGCATGGTGGCTCAGTGCTTAGCACTGCTGCCTTGCAGTGCTGGGGACTTGGGTTCACATCCCACTAAGGACAACAATAAATAAAGTGTTATTATAATAACGTCAGCAGAGAGAACTGTGGTCGTGATGTCATCAGAGAGCATTCCAAAAAGAAAAGAATTTCCTCTGTAGTATTCTGCAGCTAATAAGTATAGGAAGGATTAAGATTTTTTAATCGAAGTAATTTACAAATATGTTTAACTTTCTGCCACCAGTTGATTTAAAAGAAAAAAAATTTCACCGGAGTACCCCTTTAATAAGCCCACAGTCTGGCAACTTTTTAAGAATTTTGTGAGGCACAGATAGGCTTAACTACACCAAGCCCTAGAACAGAGGGTAAATATCTATGTCCAGCTGTCTATGTGTAACCCCTTGGGATTATTGTTGTGTATTATCCTGCAATTACATTAAGTGTCCAGTAGATGGTGAACTGCAAAGCAAATGAATTGAGCAGCGACTAAAGCTGGGGAAGGAGGAATTTTGTGGACATGTGCTTTATGCCATCTTGGAGTTTTCATTACCAGTCAAGCAAGCAGAGATAGAGAGGACACAGGGACAGCCTACGAGGGGTCCTGGTTCAAAGACTGCCTGCAGCAGCTGTGAGGTTGAACAAGATACAGTGGTGGTAACAGGAAAGCCTCTGTGAGTAGTGAACAGAATTTAAAGCTGGACTAACCTGATTTACAGCCTGTTTAAGGGTAAGCCTTATACCCCTCTTCCCTGTCCCACAACAGGGCACCCTGGACTTACATACCACTAAAAAAAAACTTGAGATCCGTTTGGGGACATATTGAAAGTTTCAGCCTACTCCAAGTAACACTGTGGAGCAGGACTTTGTATGGGCCCCATCTATTTAATGTGCACCAACTGAAGGTACCCAACAGCCACTGGGGCAAAGATTAGGGTGGGCAGCAGGTGTTATTGTGGGTGGGTGAGACCTATATACACATCGCACTTGTCTGATTCTGTACCATACTGTTTGTTATGTTATGCTAGTTGTTTTCTCTTATGCAATACAAAGTTAATTCCACGTTAGCTTTGTGTCAGTTTCATTAATCTCTCAGAGATGTTCCCAATGGGCCCCCATACCCTAGATGCTCCGTTGGGTAGAGGCACTACTGCAGATATGTACCTCATCTCCCAGGATCGGCCTGCTGATTTCAAAGGAATAACAAGCGTAGGGGACCACAAGGATATAAGTGGACACTCCCAAAATCCCTTTACATATATATATATATGACTGCATTTAAACCACAGTCTATGATCTCAACACCCCTACACATACAGGGAATGATTTGGATAGAGAAAACCTAAGAATTAACTTATGCCAAAGGGATTCAGTGTTTTAAATAGGTATTTACTTTAAATATGGAGGCATCCACTTCCTGGTTATAATCCTGCTTTCCAGCGTGTTTCCATGGAATACGGAAGAGAGTCTTACTGTCATTTTCCCACACCAGCCCTGGGTATAAGGAGCTGTCAATCTGCTCAATCAGCCACTGGCGGAGACGTCTGCCACCGTTACGATCGCCCATCTATCGTGAAAAAAAAAAAAAGGTTCAATTAGCAGCTGATAGGTTAATAAGTAAGACTAAAGTAATTATCGTATACATCCCTCTACACTGCATGTAGTGATCCACACAAGCTATTATATAGAGTTAGCTGCCCATGATCCAGAGGATATTGTATGACAACTGCTAATATGTATACAGGAACCTTTACACCTGAAGAAATGAGTAATGCTGAGGAAGTAACTGAAGGAACCAGATGAATGCTCCAATATTTACTTACTGCTAGACGTCAATGTCCACCTATGAACATAATTTTACGGAAAACATTGGGTCACTTTGCATTACATTACATATCTTACTAAAAGGCAAGTTTGTGGGCAAACACTCCCTACCAGTTTAGCTAACCTTCTAAAATGCAGTGGGTTCGGTTTTTCTTGTCTCAGGTGACTGTACAGTGTCTAGTGCAGTGCTTCCCAATCATTGTGCCTCCAGCTGCCAAAAGGCTGTCCAGGCATGCTAGGAGTTGTAATTTTGCAACAGCTGGAGGCCCACTGCTTAGGAAACACTGGTCTAGTGTAAATCCAACAATTCTGCAATCGATTAATCTCCCATTGACAGCTTGTCTGGACATGCTGGGAGCTGTAGTTTTGCAACAGACAGAGGCACACTGGTTGTTAAACCTTGGTCTAGTGTGAGGACTACAATTTTGTAAGCTTTAAATCTAGACCGGTGTTTCCCAACCAGTGTGCCTCCAGCTGTTGCAAAACTACAATTCCTAGCATGCCTGGACAGCCAAAGGCTGTCCAGGCATGCTAGGAGTTGTAGTTTTGCAACAGCTGGAGGCACACTGGTTGGGAAACACCGGTCTAGTGGGAAACCAACAATTCTGCAAGCTATGGATCTCCCATTGACAGCCTGTCTGGGCATGCTGGGAGTTGTAGTTTTGCAACAGCTGGATACATGCTGGTTGTCAAACCCTGTTCATCTATGAAGACAACAATTCTGCAAGCTATACATCTAGATCGGTGTTCCCCAACCAGTGTGCCTCCAGCTGTTGCAAAACCAAAGGCTGGTTGTTAAACACTAGTCTAGTGTGAAGACAACAATTCTGCAAGCTCTAGATCTTCCTTTTCAGTGTCCGACAGGAACTTGGTCTAGTTTGTCTGTTTCAAATAACAACCCGCAGACCAATACATGTACACAAAAAAAAAAAAAAAAATGTTCACACTTTACATTGCAACTTGGTGTATTTTGTACTTGTGGCAGTCAAACTCAGGCACATGAATTGGGTTTATGCAACACAATGGCCCTCATTTACTATTCTAAACCCGACCTCTTTTGTCGGGTTTTTTTGTCGCATCTTTGTCTGCGCCAGTCTGCGACACCATGCAACATTTTTTCCCGACGGACCCGATGTGGATTCTCCCAAACCCGAAAAGGGGCGTTACCCGACATTTCTGAGCGTTCCCACGTATTTATTAAGGTTTCCAACCCGAATTTGTTGTATTGTTGTGGATTTTTTCCCGACAGCTCAGAGGAGTTGGAAACCAAAACCAACAAAACCCACGTGCGACAAACAGGATGCGACATAATAATAAATACCAGGGGAAAAAAGCAGTCGGGTAAGAAAGCAACATAGACTTACAACCCGATTTTCTTAGTAAATGAGGGCCAATAGCTTCACGTGGATTTGTTGCTGCAGAAATAAGCAGCATGCTTCTTATTCTAAATAGAAAAGTCGAGGATTAGTTAATCCACGGATATACATGCCAGGCAAAAACTAAGTGGCTGCAGATCATATCCATAATCTAGTCCCAGCCTATAGCAGTTACAGAATAAAACTAGTAGATAGGTCAGGCTGGGGATAAATAGGTTCCATTCTTCCTGCCACTAAACACAACAGTAGCATGACAACCCCAACACATCAAACAGGTTCTCTGTGCAACTGAGCTGGATGCCTGCATATTGCTGAACTTGGGACTTGTAGAGGAAAGGCTAAAAAAATTAAAAAAAAAGTGATCGGGGGGACATTGGACAGATTACCCACTTATAAAAATTTGCCTTCCAAACTCTGTTGAGAGTGCAGGGTTAAAGGAATACATCTATTCTACAAACCACCTGTAGCTTCCTGTGTATCTATATATAGTCCCTGCACCATCACCCTCCTGTGAGTCTACGGCCTGAAACAATGAGACACATTCACTACATGTCACATAATGGAAACGGCATATTTACAGCTTCTGAGCTCAATATCCTACCTAGCCCAAGCAGCAGATAAGAAATGTCACCAATACCGAGACAGTATTACTAAAAACAACAACAACAAAAAAAGAGGCATAACCAGAACATACAGGACCCCCACCCACCACGTGCCACTTATAATGAAAAATATATCATCAGGCCCTAATGGGGTACTCCCGTGGAAAACTTTTTTTTTTAAACAACTGGTGCCAGAAAGTTAAACAGATTTGTAAATTACTTCTATAAAAAAAATCCTAATCGTTCCAGTACTTTTTAGGGGGCTATATACTACAGAAGAAATGCTTTTCTTTTTGGATTTCTCTGATGTCACGACCACAGTGCCCTCTGCTGACCTCTGCTGTCCATTTTTGAAACTGTCCAGAGCAGGAGAAAATCCCCATAGCAAACATATGCTGCTCTGGACAGTTCCTAAAATGGACAGCAGAGGTCAGCAGAGAGCACTGTGGCCGTGACATCAGTGAAATCCAAAAAGAAAAGAATTTCCTCTGTAGTATTCAGCAGCTAATAAGTACTGGAAGGATTAAGATTTTTTTAATAGAAGTAATTTACAAATCTGTTTAACTTTCTGGCACCAGTTGATTTAAAAAATAAAAGTTCTCCATGGGAGTACCCCTTTAATCTTAATGTTTAAGGACTCACATTCATTTCACCCTATAGTCATAATTAATTTCCCATACATAGTCATAATGTCATCTCTCTATATCTACTTGGAAATATATTCTAGACTCTAGAATATGTTTCCACCTAAATATAGAGAGAAGACATTATAACTATTTATGGGAAATTAAAGGGGTACTCCGGTGAAAACCTTTTTTCTTTTTAATCAACTGGTGGCAGAAAGTTAAACATATTTGTAAATTACTTCTAAAAAATCTTAATCCTTCCTGTACTTCTTTTCTTTTTGGAATGCTCTCTGATGACATCACGAGCACAGTTCTCTCTGCTGGCGTTATTATAAAAACAATAACACTTTATTTATTGTTGTCCTTAGTGGAATTTGAACCCAAGTCCCCAGTACTGCCAGGCAGCAGTGCTAACCACTGAGCCACCATGGTGCCCTTAGCATTCATATGCTATGCATGGTTGCTAAAATGGACAGAGATGTCAGCAGAGAGCACTGTGTTCGTGATGTCATCAGTGTTCCAAAAAGAAAGGAATTTCCTCTGTAGCATTCAGCAGCTAATAAGTACTGGAAGGATTAAGATTTTTTAATAGAAGTAATTTACAAATATGTTTAACTTTCTGCCACCAGTTGATTTAAAAGAAAAAAGGTTTTCACCGGAGTACCCCTTTAAATATGACTGCTGGGTGCAGTGAATAGAATCTAGAGAGATCACTGCAGAATGTGGACCTCAATGGCCTGCTGAAACTTCTGGTTCCTCTCCATCTATGGGGTCACATGCTGTCTTTCTCACACGTAAATTTTTGCTGGTATCAAAACACGTCCCAAGAGGTTCTGCAGTAACTTGTTCCTACAAGGTATAGCTACAGCAATAACGGGAGAGGGTTGTAATTGTGATAGATACATTGTAGCAAGATCTATTATAATGAATTCCGCCAGCTGTGTGTAGTAATATGGCTATTCCTATAATACGACAGCAGCCATATTCCTTTTGCCTATGTATAATAATGTGTATATTATCTATATTTCTCACTGTTTTACCTTTGGATGTGTATATACTATCACATGTAAAGTGCGTAATACAACCCTGTATTATCTCTGCATAGATATAGTAATATGCATACTATCACTAAAATATATATGTAATACTCCTCTGTATAATCTCTGCTTATACATAATAATAATAATAATAATAATAATAATAATATGTATACTATCACTTATAAACAGGAAAAAGAAAAATACAGGTGCGCACCACATGCAGGTAAGCCCAAATAGGATGTGTAAATCGGCAAAAAGACAGGTCCGCAAGATGGACCCTTACCTTAATAAGTTGTGCTCAGTGCATAACCTCTAGCCAGGCATATCAGATGAGAAGTGCAGCCTCCTGGTCCCTCCGTGATTCCAGCGGAAAACGGTGAAGCTTCAACAGAACAGTGGTCAGCGCCCAAAAAATTGGGACATCATACCGGGGCGCAGACTTCAAAATGCAAGGTTCTTTATTGGGTAAGGATGCATCGCTAAACAGTAAGAAACATTTCTAGCCCGTACCGTGCTCTTCGTCAGGCAATGACAAACAAATGAATGACCAGGTATTTAAAACAAAGTGTAAGATAAAGTGTAAAATTATTTCTACTTATGTTAACATAAGTAGACTTCCATATTGTATTTAATTGTTTTTAAGCGATGTTTCAATATTTTTTTTGTACATATCTTTCTCTTCTGGTCCGATTGGACCCAGAAGTAATTTTACACTTTATCTTACACTTTGTTTTAAATACCTGGTCATTCATTTGTTTGTCATTGCCTGACGAAGAGCCCGGTACGGGCTAGAAACGCTCCTTACTGTTTAGCGATGCATCCTTACCCAAAAAAGAACCTTGCATTTTGAAGTCTGCACCCCGGTATGATGTCCCAATTTTTTGGTCGCTGACTGCTGTTCTGTTGTTTACTATCACTTAAATATATATATATATATATATATATATATATATATATATATATATATAAAATACTCCCCTGTATTATCTCTGCTTATTTATGATAATAATATGTATACTATCACTTAAATATATATGTATTACTCCCATGTATTAGCTCTTCCTTTGGATAATAGTGTATACTACCTTGTATAATATCTACTGTATTACCTCTGCTTGTGTATAATAATGAGTAAACTACGACATATAGTACATATACACCACCTGTATTACATTTGCCTGTGGATAATAATATGTATCCTATATTGTATAATATCTCTGATGTATAGTCCCGCCTGAATCACCTCTGCCTAAATATAATGTATATACTGTCATATATATGTATTACTTCCACTACTGTACTAAAATTTGCATAGTCTGTACATTATTACCCACAGTATGTATCATTCCTGGCTGTAATACTTTGTTATTTCTCCCTGCATATACAAGAATGATAATAATAATTAAAATAGGTTCTTCTTATATGAATGTTAACAACGATATCAAGCAGAATTTAGTACAGTATAATATGGTCTATTAGTCTAATATTAACTTCTGCATGAGAATAATATTTATTGGTAGTAGTACAAGTATTATAATAATATGAATTATTATTAAGAGTGTATATTATGCTTGCCATTATAAATAATTGATACTTCTAACTGTATATTCATTATGTTTGGCAGTTTATTGGGCAGTTTTGATGCAATTTTCGTACACAGAAAATATATGCATTTCTCCTACTGGATCCACTTCAGGCTCTGGATCAAAAACTGCATCAAAAACTGAACCTTAAATAGTACCTGTCATCAAACCATCTTTTCTAAACTAACTCAGATTATATTCCCTAGCTACTCTTAACATCCCTCCTGCCCTTAAAAAAAAATCTAAGAGCTTTAAAACCTCTGTATCATACCTTTTCCCTTGCTCACATTGTGTGTCCTCCGGGCAGGAGAAAGTGGTCATTCCCCAGCAGGCGCAACGTCACTGAAGCATGTGAGCGATGTGCCTCGCCATGCCCTGCATGCTCCTCCTGAGTTTAGTCTCCTGTCAGGCCGGGTGGAGACCAAACTAACTGTTTAATTTGCGCAGGGAACAGAACAGAGCCACCTAGTGGCTGTTTATTCAATCACATTAAAGGGGTAGTCCAGTGGTGAAAAACTTATCCCCTATCCTAAGGAGAGGGGATAAGTTTGAGATCGCGGGGGGTCCGACCGCTGGGGCCCCCTGCGATCCCTCTGTACAGGGCCCCGGCTCTCCGGCCAGATAGCGGGTGTCGACTCCCGCACGAAGCGGGGCCGACACGCCCCCTCAATACATCTCAATGGCAGAGCCGGAGATTGCCGAAGGCAGCGCTTCGGCTCTGCCATAGAGTTGTATTGAGGGGGCGTGTCGGCCACCGCTTCGTGCGGAGGTCGACACGCCCCCTTCCCGCAGGGTGTAGGGGCTCCATACAGGAGATCGCGGGGG
Source organism: Hyla sarda (assembly GCF_029499605.1). Classification (NCBI taxonomy): domain Eukaryota; kingdom Metazoa; phylum Chordata; class Amphibia; order Anura; family Hylidae; genus Hyla; species Hyla sarda. Next base: position 148,480,817 of record NC_079194.1, read on the forward strand.
GCCCCAGCGGTCGGACCCCCCGCGATCTGCAACTTATCCCCTATCCTTAAGATAGGGGATAAGTTGTTCACCACTGAGTCACCACTGGACTACTCCTTTAAAACATATAATAGTTGAGAATTACATAGGGAACAATATATTAAACATTTAGTTTGGTGGCAGGTACTGTTTAATCTGCATAAAAATGATAGCGTTTTCAGCCTAGTATTTAGAATATGTATATAGTTGTCTTGCCCCTGCGTGGATACAACAGTACTAGCTTTAATGTGGATATAATAGTTCTAGGTATACTGTAAATATAATAGTACTAGGTATAATATGGTTATCATAGTATAAGGTATAATATAATGTAGATATCATAGTATTAGGTATAATGTAGATATCATAGTATTAGGCATAGTATACTGGGGTTACTGTTGATATTTGCCCCCTGAGGAAGCATTGGAAGCAAAACTATCGGTGGGGTCTGGTGGGTAAGGTTTGGCACCCTCAATTATGTTATTGATAGCGGCATTATGAACTGATGTTACTGTACGGCCTATGCCTATGCATGACCTGTTACCTACTTATCATAGTGCACATACGGTAACATATGCTCCATCTGACTAACACTTCTAGGACCTTTGCCCACCGATTTCTTGCATTCTGGTGCCTTTATTTCTTGTTTTGTTTTTCTGCTTTTCTGAATCTTTTGTGATTTTATGAATTTGTTCAATAAAGTTTGTATATTTTAATTTAGCCATTATTACTTTGTGCACTATCATTACCTTATCGCGCTGATAGTATAACGTAGATATCATAGTACTAGATATAGTATAATGTAGATATGATAGGTCAAGGTATAGTAAAATGTAGATTTAATAATACTAGTTGGATATTAAAGTACTCAATATAATATAATGTAGCTATAATAGTGCTACATATAGTATAACGTAGGTATAATTAGATATAATCTATATTATATTTTCTATATTAGGTATAATCTAGGTATATGTAGTATTAGGTATAATGTAGATTCAATATTATTAGGTGTAGTATAAGGTAGACATAATAGTATTAGATATAACGTAGATTTCATAGTATTAGGTGTAGTATAATGTAGATATCATAGTACTAGGTATAGTATAATGTAGATATAATAGTACTAGGTATAGCATAATGTAGATATGATAGTATTAGGTATAATGTAGATATGATAGTATTAGGTAAAATGTAAATATGATATTACTAGGAATAGGATAATGTAGATATAATAGTACTAGGTATAGCATACTGTAGACATCATAGTATTAGGTATAATGTAGATGTATAATGTAGATATAATGGTACTAGATATAATTTAATGTAGTTATCATAGTATTAAGCATAGCATAATGTACATATTATAGTATTAGGTATAATTTAATGTAGATATAATAGTATTAGGTATAATATAATGTTGGTATAATAGTATTATTTATAATGTCGATATCATAATATTAGCTATAGTATAATGTAGATATAATAGTATAAGGTATGGTATAATGTAGATATCATAGTATAAGGTATAGTATAATGTAGATATCATAGTATAAGGTATAGTATAATGTAGCTATTATAGTATAAGGTATAGTATAATGTAGCTATTATAGTATAAGGTATAGTATAATGTAGATATCATAGTATAAGGTATAGTATAATGTAGATATCATAGTATAAGGTATAGTATAATGTAGCTATCTTAGTATAAGGTATAGTATAATGTAGCTATCATAGTATAAGGTATAGTATAATGTAGATATCATAGTATAAGGTATAGTATAATGTAGCTATTATAGTATAAGGTATAGTATAATGTAGATATCATAGTATAAGGTATAGTATAATGTAGATATCATAGTATAAGGTATAGTATAATGTAGATATCATAGTATAAGGTATAGTATAAGGTATAGTATAATGTAGATATCATAGTATTAGGTATAGTATAATGTAGCTATTATAGTATAAGGTATAGTATAATGTAGATATCATAGTATAAGGTATAGTATAATGTAGATATCATAGTATAAGGTATAGTATAATGTAGATATAGTATTAGGTATAGTATAATGTAGCTATCTTAGTATTAGGTATAGTATAATTTAGATATCATAGTATAAGATATAGTATAATGTAGCTATCTTAGTATTAGGTATAGTATAAGGTAGATATTATAGTATAAGGTATAGTATAATGTAGCTATTATAGTATAAGGTATAGTATAATGTAGCTATCTTAGTATTAGGTATAGTATAAGGTAGATATCATAGTATAAGGTATAGTATAATGTAGCTATCATAGTATAAGGTATAGTATAATGTAGCTATTATAGTATAAGGTATAGTATAATGTAGCTATTATAGTATAAGGTATAGTATAATGTAGCTATTATAGTATAAGGTATAGTATAATGTAGCTATTATAGTATAAGGTATAGTATAATGTAGCTATCATAGTATAAGGTATAGTATAATGTAGATATCATAGTATAAGGTATAGTATAATGTAGATATCATAGTATAAGGTATAGTATAATGTAGATATCATAGTATAAGGTATAGTATAATGTAGATATCATAGTATAAGGTATAGTATAATGTAGATATAGTATAAGGTATAGTATAATGTAGATATCATAATATTAGCTATAGTATAATGTAGATATCATAGTATTAGGTATAGTATAATGTAGATATCATAGTATAAGGTATAGTATAATGTAGCTATCTTAGTATTAGGTATAGTACAATGTAGATATCATAATATAAGGTATAGTATAATGTAGCTATTATAGTATAAGGTATAGTATAATGTAGCTATCATAGTATAAGGTATAGTATAATGTAGCTATCATAGTATAAGGTATAGTATAATGTAGATATCATAGTATAAGGTATAGTATAATGTAGATATCATAGTATAAGGTATAGTATAATGTAGATATCATAGTATAAGGTATAGTATAATGTAGATATCATAGTATAAGGTATAGTATAATTTAGATATCATAGTATAAGGTATAGTATAATGTAGATATCATAGTATAAGGTATAGTATAATGTAACTATTATAGTATAAGGTATAGTATAATGTAGATATCATAGTATAAGGTATAGTATAATGTAGATATCATAGTATAAGGTATAGTATAATGTAGATATCATAGTATAAGGTATAGTATAATGTAGATATCATAGTATAAGGTATAGTATAATGTAGATATCATAGTATAAGGTATAGTATAATGTAGATATCATAGTATAAGGTATAGTATAATGTAGATATCATAGTATAAGGTATAGTATAATGTAGATATCATAGTATAAGGTATAGTATAATGTAGATATCATAGTATAAGGTATAGTATAATGTAGCTATTATAGTATAAGGTATAGTATAATGTAGATATCATAGTATAAGGTATAGTATAATGTAGATATCATAGTATAAGGTATAGTATAATGTAGATATCATAGTATAAGGTATAGTATAAGGTATAGTATAATGTAGATATCATAGTATTAGGTATAGTATAATGTAGCTATTATAGTATAAGGTATAGTATAATGTAGATATCATAGTATAAGGTATAGTATAATGTAGATATCATAGTATAAGGTATAGTATAATGTAGATATAGTATTAGGTATAGTATAATGTAGCTATCTTAGTATTAGGTATAGTATAATTTAGATATCATAGTATAAGGTATAGTATAATGTAGCTATCTTAGTATTAGGTATAGTATAAGGTAGATATTATAGTATAAGGTATAGTATAATGTAGCTATTATAGTATAAGGTATAGTATAATGTAGCTATCTTAGTATTAGGTATAGTATAAGGTAGATATCATAGTATAAGGTATAGTATAATGTAGATATCATAGTATAAGGTATAGTATAATGTAGCTATTATAGTATAAGGTATAGTATAATGTAGCTATTATAGTATAAGGTATAGTATAATGTAGCTATTATAGTATAAGGTATAGTATAATGTAGCTATCATAGTATAAGGTATAGTATAATGTAGCTATCATAGTATAAGGTATAGTATAATGTAGATATCATAGTATAAGGTATAGTATAATGTAGATATCATAGTATAAGGTATAGTATAATGTAGATATCATAGTATAAGGTATAGTATAATGTAGCTATTATAGTATAAGGTATAGTATAATGTAGATATCATAGTATAAGGTATAGTATAATGTAGATATCATAGTATAAGGTATAGTATAATGTAGATATCATAGTATAAGGTATAGTATAAGGTATAGTATAATGTAGATATCATAGTATTAGGTATAGTATAATGTAGCTATTATAGTATAAGGTATAGTATAATGTAGATATCATAGTATAAGGTATAGTATAATGTAGATATCATAGTATAAGGTATAGTATAATGTAGATATAGTATTAGGTATAGTATAATGTAGCTATCTTAGTATTAGGTATAGTATAATTTAGATATCATAGTATAAGGTATAGTATAATGTAGCTATCTTAGTATTAGGTATAGTATAAGGTAGATATTATAGTATAAGGTATAGTATAATGTAGCTATTATAGTATAAGGTATAGTATAATGTAGCTATCTTAGTATTAGGTATAGTATAAGGTAGATATCATAGTATAAGGTATAGTATAATGTAGCTATCATAGTATAAGGTATAGTATAATGTAGCTATTATAGTATAAGGTATAGTATAATGTAGCTATTATAGTATAAGGTATAGTATAATGTAGCTATTATAGTATAAGGTATAGTATAATGTAGCTATTATAGTATAAGGTATAGTATAATGTAGCTATCATAGTATAAGGTATAGTATAATGTAGATATCATAGTATAAGGTATAGTATAATGTAGATATCATAGTATAAGGTATAGTATAATGTAGATATCATAGTATAAGGTATAGTATAATGTAGATATCATAGTATAAGGTATAGTATAATGTAGATATCATAGTATAAGGTATAGTATAATGTAGATATCATAATATTAGCTATAGTATAATGTAGATATCATAGTATTAGGTATAGTATAATGTAGATATCATAGTATAAGGTATAGTATAATGTAGCTATCTTAGTATTAGGTATAGTATAATGTAGATATCATAATATAAGGTATAGTATAATGTAGCTATTATAGTATAAGGTATAGTATAATGTAGCTATCATAGTATAAGGTATAGTATAATGTAGCTATCTTAGTATAAGGTATAGTATAATGTAGATATCATAGTATAAGGTATAGTATAATGTAGATATCATAGTATAAGGTATAGTATAATGTAGATATCATAGTATAAGGTATAGTATAATGTAGATATCATAGTATAAGGTATAGTATAATTTAGATATCATAGTATAAGGTATAGTATAATGTAGATATCATAGTATAAGGTATAGTATAATGTAACTATTATAGTATAAGGTATAGTATAATGTAGATATCATAGTATAAGGTATAGTATAATGTAGATATCATAGTATAAGGTATAGTATAATGTAGATATCATAGTATAAGGTATAGTATAATGTAGATATCATAGTATAAGGTATAGTATAATGTAGATATCATAGTATAAGGTATAGTATAATGTAGATATCATAGTATAAGGTATAGTATAATGTAGATATCATAGTATAAGGTATAGTATAATGTAGCTATCATAGTATAAGGTATAGTATAATGTAGCTATTATAGTATAAGGTATAGTATAATGTAGATATCATAGTATAAGGTATAGTATAATGTAGATATCATAGTATAAGGTATAGTATAATGTAGATATCATAGTATAAGGTATAGTATAAGGTATAGTATAATGTAGATATCATAGTATTAGGTATAGTATAATGTAGCTATTATAGTATAAGGTATAGTATAATGTAGATATCATAGTATAAGGTATAGTATAATGTAGATATCATAGTATAAGGTATAGTATAATGTAGATATAGTATTAGGTATAGTATAATGTAGCTATCTTAGTATTAGGTATAGTATAATTTAGATATCATAGTATAAGGTATAGTATAATGTAGCTATCTTAGTATTAGGTATAGTATAAGGTAGATATTATAGTATAAGGTATAGTATAATGTAGCTATTATAGTATAAGGTATAGTATAATGTAGCTATCTTAGTATTAGGTATAGTATAAGGTAGATATCATAGTATAAGGTATAGTATAATGTAGATATCATAGTATAAGGTATAGTATAATGTAGCTATTATAGTATAAGGTATAGTATAATGTAGCTATTATAGTATAAGGTATAGTATAATGTAGCTATTATAGTATAAGGTATAGTATAATGTAGCTATCATAGTATAAGGTATAGTATAATGTAGCTATCATAGTATAAGGTATAGTATAATGTAGATATCATAGTATAAGGTATAGTATAATGTAGATATCATAGTATAAGGTATAGTATAATGTAGATATCATAGTATAAGGTATAGTATAATGTAGATATCATAGTATAAGGTATAGTATAATGTAGCTATTATAGTATAAGGTATAGTATAATGTAGATATCATAGTATAAGGTATAGTATAATGTAGATATCATAGTATAAGGTATAGTATAATGTAGATATCATAGTATAAGGTATAGTATAAGGTATAGTATAATGTAGATATCATAGTATTAGGTATAGTATAATGTAGCTATTATAGTATAAGGTATAGTATAATGTAGATATCATAGTATAAGGTATAGTATAATGTAGATATCATAGTATAAGGTATAGTATAATGTAGATATAGTATTAGGTATAGTATAATGTAGCTATCTTAGTATTAGGTATAGTATAATTTAGATATCATAGTATAAGGTATAGTATAATGTAGCTATCTTAGTATTAGGTATAGTATAAGGTAGATATTATAGTATAAGGTATAGTATAATGTAGCTATTATAGTATAAGGTATAGTATAATGTAGCTATCTTAGTATTAGGTATAGTATAAGGTAGATATCATAGTATAAGGTATAGTATAATGTAGATATCATAGTATAAGGTATAGTATAATGTAGCTATTATAGTATAAGGTATAGTATAATGTAGCTATTATAGTATAAGGTATAGTATAATGTAGCTATTATAGTATAAGGTATAGTACAATGTAGCTATTATAGTATAAGGTATAGTATAATGTAGCTATCATAGTATAAGGTATAGTATAATGTAGATATCATAGTATAAGGTATAGTATAATGTAGATATCATAGTATAAGTTATAGTATAATGTAGATATCATAGTATAAGGTATAGTATAATGTAGATATCATAGTATAAGGTATAGTATAATGTAGATATCATAATATTAGCTATAGTATAATGTAGATAGCATAGTATTAGGTATAGTATAATGTAGATATCATAGTATAAGGTATAGTATAATGTAGCTATCTTAGTATTAGGTATAGTATAATGTAGATATCATAGTATAAGGTATAGTATAATGTAGCTATTATAGTATAAGGTATAGTATAATGTAGATATCATAGTATAAGGTATAGTATAATGTAGATATCATAGTATAAGGTATAGTATAATGTAGATATCATAGTATAAGGTATAGTATAATGTAGATATCATAGTATAAGGTATAGTATAAGGTATAGTATAATGTAGATATCATAGTATTAGGTATAGTATAATGTAGCTATTATAGTATAAGGTATAGTATAATGTAGATATCATAGTATAAGGTATAGTATAATGTAGATATCATAGTATAAGGTATAGTATAATGTAGATATAGTATTAGGTATAGTATAATGTAGCTATCTTAGTATTAGGTATAGTATAATTTAGATATCATAGTATAAGGTATAGTATAATGTAGCTATCTTAGTATTAGGTATAGTATAAGGTAGATATTATAGTATAAGGTATAGTATAATGTAGCTATTATAGTATAAGGTATAGTATAATGTAGCTATCTTAGTATTAGGTATAGTATAAGGTAGATATCATAGTATAAGGTATAGTATAAGGTAGATATCATAGTATAAGGTATAGTATAATGTAGCTATCATAGTATAAGGTATAGTATAATGTAGCTATTATAGTATAAGGTATAGTATAATGTAGCTATTATAGTATAAGGTATAGTATAATGTAGCTATTATAGTATAAGGTATAGTATAATGTAGCTATCATAGTATAAGGTATAGTATAATGTAGATATCATAGTATAAGGTATAGTATAATGTAGATATCATAGTATAAGGTATAGTATAATGTAGATATCATAGTATAAGGTATAGTATAATGTAGATATCATAGTATAAGGTAGATATCATAATATTAGCTATAGTATAATGTAGATATCATAGTATTAGGTATAGTATAATGTAGATATCATAGTATAAGGTATAGTATAATGTAGCTATCTTAGTATTAGGTATAGTATAATGTAGATATCATAGTATAAGGTATAGTATAATGTAGCTATTATAGTATAAGGTATAGTATAATGTAGCTATCATAGTATAAGGTATAGTATAATGTAGCTATCATAGTATAAGGTATAGTATAATGTAGATATCATAGTATAAGGTATAGTATAATGTAGATATCATAGTATAAGGTATAGTATAATGTAGATATCATAGTATAAGGTATAGTATAATGTAGATATCATAGTATAAGGTATAGTATAATGTAGATATCATAGTATAAGGTATAGTATAATTTAGATATAGTATAAGGTATAGTATAATGTAGATATCATAGTATAAGGTATAGTATAATGTAACTATTATAGTATAAGGTATAGTATAATGTAGATATCATAGTATAAGGTATAGTATAATGTAGATATCATAGTATAAGGTATAGTATAATGTAGATATCATAGTATAAGGTATAGTATAATGTAGATATCATAGTATAAGGTATAGTATAATGTAGATATCATAGTATAAGGTATAGTATAATGTAGATATCATAGTATAAGGTATAGTATAATGTAGCTATTATAGTATAAGGTATAGTATAATGTAGATATCATAGTATAAGGTATAGTATAATGTAGATATCATAGTATAAGGTATAGTATAATGTAGCTATTATAGTATAAGGTATAGTATAATGTAGATATCATAGTATAAGGTATAGTATAATGTAGCTATTATAGTATAAGGTATAGTATAATGTAGCTATTATAGTATAAGGTATAGTATAATGTAGCTATCATAGTATAAGGTATAGTATAATGTAGCTATCTTAGTATTAGGTATAATGTAGATATCATAGTATAAGGTATAGTATAATGTAGCTATTATAGTATAAGGTATAGTATAATGTAGCTATCATAGTATAAGGTATAGTATAATGTAGTTATTATAGTATAAGGTATAGTATAATGTAGATATCATAGTATTAGGTATAGTATAATGTAGCTATCATAGTATAAGGTATAGTATAATGTAGCTATTATAGTATAAGGTATAGTATAATGTAGCTATCTTAGTATTAGGTATAATGTAGACCAGTCACCTTTGCTCGGCGTTGTCCTCCGTTCTGTGCACTGACTGCTGACAGCTCTCCATGCAATGACCCAGTGGCCCCGCCCCCTACCTGGCTAACACACCCGCTGGGCGGAGTTGATTCTGCACTGAGCTTCTTTTAAACGAGGCTTTTCCGAGAAACTGGAGGGGTGCGCTCCCCGAGCTCGTCCCACGCCGCAGGAATCGCCCGGTACCGTGGGCAGCGGCTGCTCAGAATTGCGCGGAATTCTAGGAAATCAGACAGAGAGATAGGACAGCGGCGCTGTAATGGCGCGGTCATATAGACGGGGTGCGGAGGAATCTCCTGACAGACCGTGCTGTGGTGATGAGACTCTCTGCCGCCACCGTCACCTGCATACACCGGTCTTTTGTGGACCTGGGGCGGGTGCAGTTACTGGACTCCAGTGAATGTCCTGTAGTTAGGAGCAGCTGACCGGCTGTAGGCCCGTGTGCACAGTGGGATCAGATGTGAACACATACCCCCAATATCATTGTCCAGCCTCCCTGCCCCAGAACCTGGAATCTTCATAGTACACTAAACATAACATTAAAGGGGTACTCTGCTGTAGGGGATAAGATGTCTGATCGCGGGGATCCCCCCTGCAGCAGCCTGCTACCTCAGCAGCCCAGAGCTAAGTTTTCTAAGAGGCTGATGATGGACGGGGCATCGTGACGTCACGTAGTGGCCATTTTTTCAATCACATTAAAAACATATAAAGGTTGAGAATTTTAACAGAAAGTAAATAGCAAAGTGTATTATAATTACTTAAGGAACAATGTATTAAAAGTTTATTTTGGTGACAGATACTCTTTAAGGACTAAGCCATTTTTGATTTTTGCGTTTAAATTTTTTTTCTCACCTTCTAATAGCCATAAGGTTTTCAATGAGGCTTGTTTTTTGCGCCACCAGTTGTACTTCGTAATGACATCACTCATTATACCACAAAGTCTGCCATGAATCCAAAACAAAATTTATGTGAAGAGATATTAGAAAAAAGAACAATAATCAATGTTGCTACTTTTGGGGGGTTATCAGTTATGGTTAACAGGTTATGGCTTCTTTCACACTGCCGTTCGGATACGGCAGTGTGACTGCCGTTGGGGGAGCCTGGGGAAATAGCGGGAGAAAAAAATACTGCTTGCACTATTTTTTTCTCTCGCTACAAAATAATGGCACCTGAAGGACTCCCATTATAGTAAATGGGATCCATCGGGACCTGTTATTGCCTGTTGTGCCCCATCCCGATACCGTCCGTTAAAGGCTGGGGGGGGAGCCTAACGGACGTTTACAGTTTCTTGATGACTCCTCCTGTTCCTGAGATATGAGGAGTTATAGTTTGACAATTCAAGGAATTAGTCAGATGGATGTGAACTTAATTTTAATATTGGGCGGAATTATACAGTCAAGGGTGTGTATTTTGTAAATTGAGGGGAATGTAGGCCTAATACAAACCCCCTGACTGTATAACCCCACCCATTACCTGACATTCACTCTCATGATTAAAACTAAGTTCACATTCATCTGACTGATTCCCTGAATTGTCAAATTGTAGACCCATATACAGTCATGGCCATAAATGTTGGCACCCCTGAAATTTTTCAAGAAAATGAAGTATTTCTCACAGAAAAGGATTGCAGTGACACATGTTTTGCTATACACATATTTATTCCCTTTGTGTGTATTGGAATTCAACCAAAAAAGGGATGAAAAAAAGAAAACTGGACATAATGTCACACCAAACTCCAAAAATGGTCTGGACAAAATTATTGGCACCCTTTCAAAATTGTGGATGAATAAGATTGTTTCAAGCATGTGATGTTCCTTTAAACTCACCTGGGGCAAGTAACATGTGTGGGCAATGTAAAAATCACACCTGAAAGCAGATAAAAAAGGAGAGATGTTCACTTAGTCTTTGCATAGTGTGTCTGTGTGTGCCACACTAAGCCTGGACAACAGAAAGAAGAAAACCAAGAGGACTTCCGAACCAAAATTGTGGAAAAATATCAACAATCTCAAGGTTACAAGTCCATCTCCAGAGATCTAGAGTTGCCTTTGTCCACAGTGCGCAACATTATCAATAAGTTTGCAACCCATGGCACTGTAGCTAATCTCCCTGGGCATGAACGGAAGAGAAAAATTCATGAAAGGTGTCAACGCAGGATAGTCCGGATGATGGATAAGCAGCCCCAAACAAGTTCCAAAGATATTCAAGCTGTCCTGCAGGCTCTGGGAGCATCAGTGTCAGCGCGAACTATGCGTCAATATTTAAATGAAATTAAATGTTATAGCAAGAGACCAAGCAGGACCCCACTGCTGACACAGAGACATAAAAAAGCAAGACTACATTTTGCCAAAATGAACTTGAGTAAGCCAAAATCCTTCTGGGAAAACGTCTTGTAGATAGATGAAACAAAGATAGAGCTTTTTGGTAAAGCACATCATTCTACTGTTTACCAAAAACTGAATGAGGCTTACAAAGAAAAGAACACAGTACCTACAGTGAAATATGATGGCAGTACAATGATGTTTTGGGGTTGTTTTGCTACCTCTGGCCCTGGGTGCCTTGAATGTGTGCAAGGCATCATGAAATCTGAGGGTTACCAACCGATTTTGGGACATACTGTACAGCCCAGTGTCAGAAAGCTGGGTTTGCATCCGAAATCTTAGGTCTTCCAGCAGGACAATGACCCCAAACATAAGTCAAAAAGAACCCAGAAATGGATGGCAACAAAGCGCTGGAGAGTTCTGAAGAGGCCAGCAATGAGTCCAAATCTAAATCCCATTGAACACCTGTGGAGAGATCTTAAAATTGCTGTTGGGAAAAGGCGCCCTTCTAATAAGAGAGACCTGGAGAAGTTTGCAAAGGAAGAGTGGTCCAACATTCCGGCTGAGAGGTGTAAGAAGCTTATTGATGGTTAAAGGAAGCGACTGATTTCAGTTATTTTATCCAAAGGGTGTGCAACCAAATATTAAGTTAAGGGTGCCAATTATTTTGTCCAGACCATTTTTGGAGTTTGGTGTGACATTATATCCAACTTGCTTTTTTTTCCTGCCTTTTTTGGTTTAGTTCCAATACACACAAAGGAAATAAACATGTGTATAGCAAAACATGTGTTACTGCAATCCTTTTCTGTGAGAAATACTTCATTTTCTTGAAAAATTTCACGGGTGCCAACATTTACAGCCATGACTGTATCTTGAGAAAGGAAAGGTGTATTAAGTAACTGTAAAAAGGTGTGTGATCAAGGCACCCTAAGCTATGAAATGATAAAACAATATAATTTTTGGGGAGTTGGCCACAGGTCCTCTTTAAAGGGGTTATCCACCAAAAGGTGATTTTAGTATGTACCTGGTAGACAGTATTGAACATGCTTAGGAAGGATCTGCACCTGTCTTGGGGCTAAATGGCTATGTTGTGAGATTACCATAATACTGTAGCTAGCTTTTTGTAAACTGGTATTTCATGTTTAAGTTTTTTTTTTGCCCACAAATCCCATAATTCCGTTTTCCTCCCTCCCACACATCAGCCACTTCACCCATTGAAACATAAACGAGCTGCATCCATTCAGAAGACCTGTGGTTTTCAATCAGGGTGCCTACAGCTGTTGCATTAGTTGCAGATTGATCTCTCTCCCACCAAGCAATCCCTCCACCCATTGAAGCAGACAGGTTCCCTGTCATCAGCTGACTAGTGAGTCAGGCCTTGGCCGCATTGCAACCTGGGAAATCTGAGACAACAGTTATTTGGTATGCTGTAGCATAGTCAAATAAAAAAAATTCCTGGAATACCCCTTTAAGCATTACTATTTACAACTGTGCAAAAAGTGCACAGTTGCTTTATATTGCAATCAGATATTAATTAGATTCAGATTGAGACTTAACAGCTATTCCATCACTATTCTATGACTGCTTACTAGAGATGAGCGAACTTACAGTAAATTCAATTCTTCACGAACTTCTCGGCTCGGGAGTTGATGAATTTTCCTGCATAAATTAGTTCAGTTTCAGGTGCTCCCGTGGGCTGGAAAAGGTGGATACAGTCCTAGGAGACTCTTTCCTAGGACTGTATCCACCTTTTCCAGCCCACCGGAGCACCTGAAAGCTGAACACATTTATGCAGGAAAAGTCATCAACTGCCGTGCCGAGAAGTTTGTGACGAATCGAATTTACTGTAAGTTCGCTCATCTCTACTGCTTACAACCAACCTGTAACATTGTGACTAAGAAGTAGTCACAGCCCCGAAATATACCATAAAAGTTGAATGAAAGCTCTGCAGTATTTGTACATCTTTACAGGGACAGGTTAAAGGAGTACTCCGGCGCGCACTTTTTTCCTTTTATCCCGTCCGGGCTGCAAAATAAAAGAAAACACACTTTCTCTTACCTGCATACGCTCCCCCGGTGCTCCGGTACACTCCGGTACAGGTGTTCGGTCCCCAGGCTGTATTCTTCTTACTTCCTGTTAGCCCGGCACGTCACATGGAGCTTCAGCCTATCACCGGCCGCAGCGATGTCCCGCCTCGGCCGGTGATAGGCTGAAGCTCCGTGTGACGTGTCGGGCTAACAGGAAGTAAGAAGAATACAGCCCGGGGACCAAACACCTGTACCGGAGTGTACCGGAGCTTCGGGGGCTCGTTGGCAGGTAAGAGAAAGTGTGTTTTCTTTTATTTTGCAGCCCAGATGGGATAAAAGCAAAAAAAAAGTGCGCGCCGGAGTACTCCTTTAATGTTATAAGTTCCTGAAAACAGTGAAGGGGATATCTGAGTCTAAGCAATCGTGAAAGGTAAAATCTAAAAAAGACATTGTTTTACATTTCCTATAAAAAGGGGAACATTTGCTCCTTCTCTTCCTGCAAAATTGGTTACATATCGATTAGGGAAACTAGACAAAAAGGTCAATTTAGGTGCTGGTTTAGGACTGTTTACATGCTTGCTGATAAAACTGATGGACAAGTCCTCCAAATGTGGACTTGACTGTCACCAGATAATCTAGAAAGAGGAGTACTGTGCTAAAATGCCAGAACAGAAACATGGATTTTGTTTTATCTATTTTTAATTTAATTATTTATTTAAATAAATACTATAAATCATCTAATATGTTTTGCAAGTCTGTCTCAGCCAACTGTCCTAGTGGCTAGGGTTCTTTGAAATTGGCTAAATCAATCTGATGATTTGCAGGATGGTGTTTTAAAGGGGTATTCCGCCCCTGGCATCTTATCCCCTATCCAAAGGATAGGGGATAAGATGTCAGATTGCCACGGTCCCGCTGCTGTGGGCCCCGGGGATCGCCGCTGCGGCACCCCGCCATCATTACTGCACAGAGCGAGTTCGCTCTGTGCATAATGACGGGCGATACAGGGGCCGGAGCAGCGTGACGTCATGGCTCCGCCCCTCATGACATCACGGCCCATCCCCTTAATGCAAGTCTATGGCAGGGGGCGTGACAACCGCCACGCCCCCTTCCCATAGACTTGTATTGACGGGGCGGGCCGTGACGTCATGAGGGGCGGAGCCGTGATGTAACGATGCATCGGCCCCTGTATTGCCCGTCATTACGTGCAGAGCGATCTCGCTCTGCGCAGTAATGGTAGCGGGGTACTGCAGCAGCGATCCCCGGGGTCCCCAGCAGCGGGACCCCGGCGATCTGACATCTTATCCCCTATCCTTTGGATAGGGGATAAGATGTCTAGGGGCGGAGTACCCCTTTAAGAGAAGATTTTATTGAATATTTCATTGTTGTCTGTGGTTATCTTGATATTGCTATGTGAGTGGCTTAGAGATGTACCATGACAAATTGTGCAAAATAACAGACCTCACTTGCTTGAACAATTCCCTTCCAAAGACAACAAAAAACAACTCACCTATTTGATTTGTGCAAATGTCGGCACAACACGCATAGGACAAACTCTGAAGAAACCTGAGGAAGAACCCAGATCGACTTTGAAATGCATTGTACAATACAAGAAAAACCATACCTTATTTTATTTCGATTTTTTAATCGTTTAGAAATCCCCTAGGAGGAGTACTCAGAGATAGTTTTGATGCCTTCCATTTGGGCTGTCTTCACCAGAAGGCAATAACAACTTCAATACAATTCTTTGGGTTCATGATATACACCCAGTGCATGGTTATTGAGGGGATTAAGAACCTTCAAGTCATCTCTACATCACATTCTGCTTCTTCTAAGTCAGAAGGCTTTGATCCAGTCAGATAACATGCCAACAGTGTTCTATAAAATAAGCAGAAATCCCATTCTAGCTCCGTAATGCAGTCAGATTATGCACTGGGTGAAACAGCATGGCAGGCGGCTGGGACAACTTGTTTAGGTTGGAAATTGAGGATTGGAGCCTCTGGTCTTCTGCCAATTGGCCAACAAGATGAGTAAACCAGAATTAGATGCCATTGTTCAGAAGAAAATGCAACACTCCAGAAATTCTGCTTGATTAATTGGCTTAGATTGCCATCCTGTTCCTTATCCCTACACTATAGGTTCACGTTATTACTTTGTCCGTGTACTGACGTTCAGCATCAGTAAGTTTTAGTCTGGCAACCTTGAAAAGGTAATCGTAACATAGGTTCTACCCTTGGCACCCATCAAACACAATCATGCTTCCATTGTCTTATTGACAGCATCAAGGGTGGCAGGCAAATCCCTTTTAATTCATCCTTTATAGAAATGGCCAGACCTTACTAAAGGATGGCGTCTAGAGCTTCAATATTCCACTTCAATTTGGAGACCAGGTTCTGTAGAGCAAGTGACACCAGACACACCCAAAAGGCCAACACATTAATTCTAACCAGATGTATCAAGTCATCCATCTTGACTGGTCATAGTTCTCAAGGCCTGAAATTTCTCTCCCCTTCATGTAAAAGCCCATTCAACGTTAACTACTGAAGCTTCCTGGGCATAGCTGAATCAGATACTTCTAAACAGATTTTAAAAGTGTCAAACGGTTTTCCACATTAAAGGAAAGACATCTTATCCCCTTGGTGCCGCTGGGGCACCAAGTGATCTGTCATTCCACACCCACCTTTGTGAGCTCTCCGCAGCGCTGGAGGCTCAGAGTGTGAAGCATTATGACCACGGGGCCGGAGTATTGTAATGTCACGCCCCGCCCCCATGTGACATCACGCCCCACCCCCTCAATGCAAGTCTAAGGGACAGGCGTGACGGCAGAGAGCTCACAAAGGTGGGTGCGGAATGACAGATCACCGGAGTACCCCTTTAACATTCAGAGTTGTGACTGAGAGCAGCCACTGGCATAAAGATGTTAAAATCATGTATAGAATTTAAGTGTCTCTGTACAGGTGGCATGATGCCATCACTAAACTGAACCACCTGTGCAGGGCTGCTGCTTCCAAGGGTGAGAAAACACCTCAGCTACTTGTGAGATAAGGATTAAGTGAGTATAAGTTTAACTATTTTCTCAAGGAAAAAGGTGCATTATGTCAGATTAGGGGGTACAAAAGTAGGCATTTTTATTGTGTGGGGGTATAAAGTGGGGTGTTATTACTATTTTTAGATCAGAAACTGTATTATTATTACCCCCCTCCTGCCACAAAACAGTTATAACAACCCCCTTTATGCCCCCCACACAATAAAAATGTCCACCTTATATGGGACACTTGTGCCAGTGGCAACATTGGGATAACTGTATTTATGATAATAGGGACAAATGCAGCAGCAACTAGTTGGGGGGGGGGGGGGGGGTAGCAGCAGGATGGGAAGTTTTAGCAGGCTGAAAAAGGGTGGGTGCGTGCTGTTAAAGGAAGAAGCCTAAAATGTCTGGCCGGCAATCTGTGCTGACACAAGTTGTGAGTGGACCTATATGAGCTTGAACCAAGCCCCAAAAAGTTTCCCTGATATCAGAGCCCAAACGACAATCCAGTGTTCACCACAAGGTGCTTTATTAAAGGGACTCCAGCGTATTTAGTAGTCAGATTTTATTATGCAATCCGTTTGGGCTCTGTACATCAGGCATCCCCTGTCCGATTAAAGGGAAATTTATCGAGGGCTTACCATTTCTCCTGGCTGGGAAGCCAAAAAACAGCCAAGCTTCAAGTCTACACTGCTCATTCAAATCCCATTAAAGGGGTATTCCAGGCAAAAACTTTTTTTATATATATCAACTGGCTCCAGAAAGTTAAACAGATTTGTAAATTACTTCTATCAAAAAAATCTTAATCCTTCCAGTACTTATGAGCTTCTGAAGTTAAGGTTGTTCTTTCCTGTCTAAGTGATCTCTGATGACACCTGTCTCGGGTAACGCCCAGTTTAGAAGATGTTTGCTATGGGGATTTGCTTCTAAACTGGGCGTTTCCTGAGACAGGTGTCATCAGAGAGGACTTAGACAGAAAAGAACAACCTTAACTTCAGAATCTCATAAGTACTGAAAGGATTAAGATTTTTTAATAGAAGTAATTTACAAATCTGTTTAATTTTCTGGAGCCAGTTGATATATATATAAAAAAGTTTTGCCTGGAATACCCCTTTAACACTTTCCCACCCCAGGACTTATGGGTACATCATGGGGCCAGTAAAGTGGCCATGCAGCAATCACTGTCACTCGCTGTTAACCAGGGGGATTGGCGATCTGTTGTCCTGGCAGCCAGAGGGATTACTGTGGCTGCCTATCTACACCTATTGATAGAGCCTTTGTGTGGCGGATGTACTGCTTTGATCTAAATGAGCCATCTAATGGGGTTAAAGAGGTACTCCGGTTAAAAACTATTTATTTATTTTTTTAAATCAACTGGTGCCAAAATGTTAAACAGATTTGTAAATTACTTCTATTTAAAAATCTTACCCTTCCAGTACTTATCAGCTGCTGTATGCTCCATAGGAAGTTAATTTCTTTTTTGTCTGATCACAGTGCTCTATCCAAGTCAGGAACTGCCCGGAGAAGGAGCAAATCCCCATAGCAAACCTCTCCTGCTCTGGACAGTTCCTGACATGGACAGAGGTGTCAGCAGAAAGCACTGTGGTCAGACAGAAAATACATTTAAAAAATAAAGAACTTTTTTGTGGAGCATACAGCAGGTAATAAGAACTGGAAGGGTTAAGATTTTTAAATAGAAATAATTTATAAATCTGTTTAACTTTCTGGCACCAGTTGATATAAAAAAAAAATGTTTTTCACTAGAGCCCTTTAATAAAGTGTAAAAAAACAAAAAACAAAAAAAAACACTGAAACACTGTTTCATTATAAAAGTTTAAATCACCATTTTCCATATAAAAAGTGTTAACTAAACAAAAATATTAAAATACAATGCCCCATCAAAATAAATATGATATTGCTAAAAAATTACAGATCACGGTGCAAAAAATTATCCCTTATAAAGCCCCATATACAGAAAAATAAAACCATTTTAGGGGAAAATAAAAAAATATGTTGCGTCATTAACCCTTAAAGGACACAGCCAATTTTCATTTTAGCATTTTTGTTTTTTTATATCTTGCCTTTTATGAACCATAACTCATATATAATACTCAACATAATATGAGGGCTTGTTTTTTACAAGACCAATTTTACTTTGTAATGACATCACTCATTTTACCATAAAGTGTACAGTGCAACAACAAAAATTATTATTTGTAGTTGAAAATTGCTAAGAAAACCGAAATTAAGCAAACTTTGGAGGTTTTTGTTTTTATGCAGTGCCCTTTATGGTAAAACTGATATATTCTGTTTATTCTGTAGGTCAATACGATTAAAGTGATACCCATGTTTACATAGCTTTTCTATTATTGTAATGCTTTTTAAAAAAAAGTTATTTTGTAGTATGTTTAAAACTATAACTTTCTTATTTTTCTGTATACAGGGCTGTATGACTCGCATGGCAAATTTTTTGCAGTGTGATCTGTAGTTTTTATCTGTACCTTCATCTATGTGACTTTTTGGTCACTTTTTTCCTGGGATTAGATGTGACCAAAATCAGCAATTTTAGACTATGTTATGGTTACGCCATTCATCATATGGGATCATTAACATCATATTTTAATATATATTATATTTTAATACTTTTTTTTGTCCATTAGAATAGCAATCATTAGATTGTTGTTACTGTTCAGCACTATGCATTGGCATAGCACTGATCCCAGATATCTGTGATCCATTTAGATAACCTGCTAGACCATACAGATGGATCCTTTGGGTACCAGGATATTCCAAAAATATTTCAGGTGGGAATACCCCTTTAACCTATTGCTGTGCTGACAGGTAAGTAATATATGTAATAGATATGATGTTACCTTATAACCTGTCTTCAACTTTAGGAAATTGCTGAAAATTCCTATGAATCACCACATGATGTTAGCATGAAAGGAAACTGATTATTCATCTCTTTATTATTTAACAATCCCCATTCATAAATATCATTGTATGTTTGAGTGCATGAGATGTGATAACAGAAATACCTGGGGTACCCCCCCCCCCCCCATGCGATGGAATCTGAGGGTCCTCTTGTTAAACATATTAGAAGGTGTAAGGAAATTAGGTTATACCTGGAATTACTTATGTTGAAGGGAATGTGTCAGAAATTGATCTATTGCTTAAAGGGGTATTCTGGCCTTAGACATCTAGGGGATAAAATGTCTGATTGCAGGAGTCCCGCCGCTGGGACCCCGTGATTTCGGTGCAGCTCCTGGCATTCTGTGCCGGTCACTGCTCCCAAAACCGAGACGTGACGTCACAGCCACACCCCTTGTGACATTACACCACGCCCACTCCATTGATGCCTATGTCTATGGCTGTAACGTCACATCTCGGTCCTGAAAGCAGTGCCCAGCACAGAATGCCAGGGGCTGCACCGAGATCGCGGGGGTCCCAGCGGCGGGACCCCTGCGATCAGACATCTTATCCACTATCCTTTGGATAGTGGATAAGATGTCTAAGGCCGAATACCCCTTTAACAACTTAACCCCTTTAGGACCAATCGTTTTTTTTGCACTTTTGTTTTTTTCCTCCTTAACTTTTAAAAATCATAACCATTTCAATTTTGCACCTAAAAATCCATTTGAGGGCTTATTTTTTGCGCCACTAATTCTACTGTGTAATGTCGTCAGTCATTTTAAAATCATTGTGCGACAAAATTGAACACAAAACACCATTTTGTAACTTTTGGGGGCTTCCGTTTCTACGCAGTAAATTTTTCGGTAAAAAATGACACTTTATCTTTATTCTGTAGGTCCATACGATCAAAATGATACCCTACTCATATAGGTTTGATTTTGTCGTACTTTTGGAAAAAATCATAACTACATGCACAAAAATTAACCCCTTAACGACGAAGGATGTAAATGTACGTCCTGGTACATTTACGTTCTAAGCATAACCGCGGGCATCGGAGCGATGCCCGGATCATGCGCTGTTGATCGCAGCCAGGGACCCGCCGGTAATGGTGGACACCCGCGATCCTGCGGATGTCCGCCATTAACCCCTCAGATGCCGTGATCAATACCGATCACGGCATCTGCACCATTGCGGTCATTTAATTGGATGATCGGATCGCCCGCAGCGCTGCCGCGGCGATCCTATCATCCAGCACGGCAGCCGGAGGTCCCCTCACCTACCTCCGCTGTCTTCCGGGAGTCTTCTGCTCTGATCTGCCTTCCCGCAGACCAGAGCAGAAGATGACCGATAACCCAGATCAGTGCTATGTCCTATACATAGTATTGAAAAGGATTAGCAATCGAATGATTGCTTTAAATAGTCCCCTATGGGGATTATTAAAGTGTAAAAATAAAAGTAAAAAAAGTTAAAAAAAATAAAGTGAAAAAAATGTGAAAAACCCCCTCCCCCAATAAAACATAAATTGCCCTATTTTCCCTATTTCACCCCCAAAAAGTGTTTAAAAAATATTTTATATACATATTTGGTATCGCCGCGTGCGTAAATATCTGAACTATTAAAATAAAATATTAATCATACCGTACGCTGAACGGCGTGAACGTAAAAAAAAAAGTCCAAAATAGCTGCTTTTTTATTACATTTTATTCCAAAAAAATTAATAAAAAATGTATTAAAAGTTTTATATAAGCAAATATGGTATCAATAAAAAGCACAGATCATGGCGCAAAAAATGAGCCCTCATACCGCTGCTTATACGGAAAAATGAAAAAGTTATAGGTCTTCAAAATAGGGGGATCTTAAACATACTAATTTGGTTAAAAAGTTTGTGATTTTTTTTTAAGCACAACAGTAATAGAAAAGTATGTTATCACAAGTATCATTTTAATCATATTGACCCAAAGAATAAAGAACACATGTCACTTTTACCATAAATTGTACGGCGTGAAAACGAAACCTTCCAGAATTAGCAAAATTGCGGTTTTCTTTTTCATTTCCCCACACAAATAGTCATTTTTTGTTTGCGCCATACATTTTATGGTAAAGTGAGTGATGGCATTACAACGTACAACTGATCGCGCAAAAAACAAGCCCTCATACTAGTCTGTGGACGAAAATATAAAAGAGTTATGATTTTTTGAAGGCGAGGAGGAAAAAATGAAAACGTAAAAATAAAGTTTTCTGCATCCTTAAGGCCCAAATGGGCTGGGTCCTTAAGGGGTTAATACATGTAAAATTGTCATCTTCTGACCCCTATAACTTTTCATTTTTCCGCGTATGGGGTGGAATGGGGCTCACTTTTTGCGCCGTGATCTGAAGTTTTAATCGGCACCATTTTTGTTTTGATCAGACTTTTTGATCGCTTTATATTCCTTTTTTATGGTATAAAAAGTGACCAAAAATATGCTATTTTGGAATTTGGAATTTTTCTGCGGATGCGCCATTGACCGTCTGGTTTAATTAATATTATATTTTTATAGTTTGGACATTTACGTACGCGGCGATACCACATATGTTTATTCTTATTATGTTTATATATTTTTTATATGGAATTTTGGAAAAGGAGGGTGATTTAAACTTTTAATAAGGAAGGGGTTAAAGGGGTATTCCAGGCAAAAACATCTTATCCCCTATGGAAAGGATAGGGGATAAGATGTCTGATCATGGAGGGCCCGCCGCTGGGACCCCCCGCAATCTCCCTGCAGCAGCCCGCATTCTATGCGTAGCTGCATCTGCAGTTTCGGAAACCGCCGAGCTTCCGAGACGGGGACGTGACGTCACGCCACGCCCCCTCCATTCATTTCTATGGGAGGGGGCGGCGATCTAAAGGGTTAACGCTGGCCCCCAGCTACAAGAATCAGCAGGCCGGTATGACGCGCTATTTTAACACTAAGTTGCATATATTTATACTTTCTGACCAAATAGTTTATGAAACTTATACGTTCAGATGTCTACTTTATTTTTGGAAGCATTTCTTTTGTTTTTAATTAACATTTTAGGTGAATTAGAAGCCTAACAATTTAACTTGAAATTTTCAAAATTTAAAAAGTACATCTTTTTTTTATGTGCTATGCAAGGTTTGCAGAAATTTGAAGGTGGTAGAACATAGGTAACCCCCCAAATGACCCCTTTTTAAAAACTAGACCCCTCAAGGTATTCGCTAGGGGGTACAGTGAGTATTTTAACACCAACATTTTTTTGGCAGGAATTATTACAGTGTTAAAAATTAGAAATGTGCTTTTTTCACAAATACATCATTTGTGGGACATATTTTTTGTACATCGCTTCTGATATTGAAAGAAATGCACCCTATATTTTATTGAGCTGCTCGGCCCGTGTTTGGAAATATCCCCGCTTAGGCCATATTTGGTTCCTTGGCAGCGTGGTAGGACCCAGAAGGAGAGGAGCCCCCTTTGGCTTTCAGGGCATCATTTGAGGCCGAATGGATTTTAGGCCGCACTTCATGCCTGCAAAGGATTTTAGCTGCCAGAACCATACAGAACCCCCTAAAACTACACCCCCTAAAGTATTCACCTAGACCAAAAGTGAGTACTTTGAGTCCTTTTTTGTGGCTGGAATGGTTACAAAGTCAGTGGAAAATTTGTAATTTTCTTTTTTTCCCCACAAATGCATCACTTGTGGGACATATTTTTTGTACATTGCATCTGAAAAGTAGATAATGTGACCCATATTTTATTACCGACTGCGGCTGTAAGGGTTAAACTGCCAGGACTCGAAATTTACTTCGGTCCTGGCAGTGCGGCAGGGTCACGCCGGCTGGGGATCAAACACAGCAACCCACGATCGCGCTGCGCTATCGCGCTCACTTCCGACCACAGCTGTAAGGGTTAAACTGCCGGAACTGAAGTTTAATTCGGTCCTGGCAGTGCGGCAGGGTCCCGGCTGTGTGTTACAGCAGAGTCCCTGCGGCGATCTGGTGGGTGCACTGGACAGCACCCAGGACAACCATGGACGTGTATACTTGTCCTGATGTGGGAACGTGCATCCTGCCTGGACTTGTATACACGTCCAGGTCGTTAACGTGTTAAATCACGTTTTTATGTTTAACCACTTTTTTTAACTTTCCACTTACAGACCCATATGAGGGCTTGTTTTCTGCGCCACCAACTGTACTTTGTAATGACATAGTTCATTTTACCACCAAAACAACAGCAAAATAAAAAAATAAATTTGGTGGGAAGAAATTGAAAAAAAAAAAAAAGCTATTTAGCAACTTTTTGGGCTTCTTTTTCTACACAGTGCACTTGTCGACACAAATTATGTTTTATTTTACTACCTTTTTAAAAAATTCAAAATTTTTGTATGAAAATATGTATGATTAAAATTGTCCTCGTCTGACCCCTATAACTTTTTTTTTTTGCAAAGACGGAGACGTATGTGGCTAATTTTTTTGTGTCATGGTCTTAAGTATTTATCGATACCATTTTTGTTTTGATGGGACTTTTTGAACATTTTTATTCATTTTTTCTGGTTTAGGAAGCAAAAAAATATGCATTTCTTGACTCTTTTATTTTCTTACATTTACGCCATTGACCGTACAGTTAAATTAACATTATAGTTTAATATTTCGGACATTTCCACACGCGTCAATACCACATATGTTCATATTTATTTTTGTTTACATAATTTTATTTAACGCCCTGACGTTCTGGTACTTAAAGTGGTACTCCACTTCTCAGCATTTGGAACAAACTGTTCCAAACGCTGGAACCAGCGCTGGGAGCTCGTGACATCATAGCCCCGCCCCTTCATGACATCACTCCACATCCCCTCAATGCAAGTCTATGGAAGGGGGCGTGACAGCCATCACTCCCCCTCCCATAGACTTGCATATAGGGGGCGGGGAGTGACATAACCAGGGGGCGGGGCTATGACATCACAAGCTCCCGGTGCTGGCTTCAGCATTCGGATTGTTCCAAACGCTGAGTAGCAAAGTACCCCTTTAAGGACCAAGGGCGTACCTGTAGGCCCTGGTCCCATTAACGGGGTTTAAACCATTCTCACGAGTGGAGAACTGGTTAAACTTTGTGGCTAATGCCGGGCACCGCTGATCGGGCCGATGCCCGGCATTAACCCTTTAGACGCCACAATCAAAGTTGATCACGGTGTCTAAAGTGTAGGGTTAATGGTGCCGGTTAGCCCAGTCGAGCTGATTGGCACATACGCTGTAAAATCGCGGGTTCCGATCAGCTGACTGGATGACGGGAGGGTCCTCACCTGCCTCCTCGTCGTCCAGCGATCTGCTGCTCCAAGCATGCTCTGCAGGTTATGGCATAGCATTGATCAGTGTAAGCAATCAAAAGAATGCATGTTGTAGCCACCTGCTGGAGCTGGAAAAAAGGTAAAAAAAAAAAAAAAGTTCATAAAAGGGAATTAACCTCTTCCCTATTAAAAGTTTAAATCACCCCCTTTTCCTATTTTTTAAATAAAATAATGTAATAAAAAAAAAGTGGTACCGCCGTGTGCGTAAATGTCTGATGTATTAAATTATAAGGTTAGCTAAACCGCACGGTCAATGACGTACAAGTAAAAAAAATTGTACATTTTTGGTCACTTCATATATCATAAAAAGCTAATAAAAAGCAATAAAAAAGTCCAATCGAAACAAAAATGGTACCAATATAAACTATAGACCATGGCACAAAAATTAGCCCTCATATACCTCTGTATGCGAAAAAATAAAGAAGATGACAATTTTAAACATACACATTTTGGTGCATGTGGTTATAATTTTTTTAAAGTAGTAAAATAAAAGAAAACCTACATAGATTGGGTATCCTTGTGACCTTATGGACCTACACAACAAAGATAAGGTGTACCGTATTTATCGGGGTATAACACGCACCCTCATTTTACCAAGGATATTTGGGTAAAAAAAGTTTTTTACCCAAATATCCATGGTAAAATGAGGGTGCGTGTGTGCACGTGTATACCCCAATACACCCCCAGGAAAGGCAGGGGGAGAGAGGCCGTCGCTGCCCGCTTCTCTCCTCCTGCCTTTCCTGGGGTCTAGAGCCCTGCTGCCGGCCCTTCTCTCCCCCTGGCTATCGGCGCCGCTGCCCGTTCTGTCCCCCTGACTATCGGTGCTGGCGCCCCATTGTCGGCGCCGATAGCCAGGGGGAGAGAAGCGGCGCCGACAGCCAGGGGGAGAGAAGGGGCAGCGGCACCCATTGCCGGCGCTGCTGCCCCGTTGCCTCCCCCCATCCCCGGTGGCATAATTACCTGTTGCCGGGGTCGGGTCCACGCTGCTTCAGGCCTCCGGCGTGCGTCCCCTGCGTCGTTGCTATGCGCTGCACGGCGCGGCGCACTGACGTCATGCGCCGCGCCGTGCAGCGCATAGCAACGACGAAGGGGACGCACGCCGGAGGCCTGAAGCAGCGCGGATCCGACCCCGGCAACAGATAATTATGCCACCAGGGATGGGGGGAGGCAACGGGGCACCGGCGCCGGCAATGGGTGCCGCTGCCCCTTCTCTCCCCCTGGCTGTCTGCGCCGCTTCTCTCCCCCTGGCTATCGGCGCCAGCAATGGGGCGCCAGCACCGATAGTCAGGGGGACAGAACGGGCAGCGGCGCCGATAGCCAGGGGGAGAGAAGGGCCGGCAGCAGGGCTCTAGACCCCAGGAAAGGCAGGGGAGAGAAGTGGGCAGCGACGGCCTCTCTCCCCCTGCCTTTCCTGGGGGTGTATCGGCGTATAACACGCACATAGACTTTAGGATAAAAATTTTAGCCTAAAAAGTGCGTGTTATACGCCGATAAATACAGTAATTTTTACCGAAAAGTGCACTGTGTAGAAACGGAAGCCCCAAAAGTTAGAAAATGCATTTGTTTTGTTTTGTTTTTTCACCCCACAAATATATATTTTTTGGTTTTGCAGTAAATTTTGTTATTAAATTATTGATGTCATTGCAAAGTATAATTGGTGGTGCAAAAACTATTGGTCTATAGGTTCAAAATTGAAACCGTTATGATAGAAGGGGAGGAGGAAAAAAGTGCAAAAATTAAAACTGGCCTGGTCCTTAAAGGCGTATTCCAGGAATTTTTTTTTATTTGACTATGTTACAGGGACTGTAAAGTTAGTGTAGTCCATAATATAGTGTCTGTACCTGTGTGTGATAGTGATCTCACAATTCTGTGATTATCGCCCCAATATTTATTTTTAACGGCATACAAAATTACCCATGTCTCAAGATTTCCCAGGTTGCAGTGCATCGAGACCTGACATCACTAGTCAGGTGATCAGAGGGAGCCTATCCTGCTTCAATTTTGCAACAGCTGTAGCTGTTTAGGCCCCCTGGTTAGAAAACACTGTGTTTCAATGGGTGGGGTGGCTGATGTGTGGGAGTAAGGAAAGTGATCTCAAACTATCAAGCATGGAACTGTGGGATCTGTAGTTTAGAGAACAAAATGCAACAGGAAATGCCTAGTTCTGGCAGGTAAGTACTAAAATCACCTTATGGTGGATAACCCCTTTAAGGTCAAAATGGGATTGGTCCTTAAGGGGTTAATTCAATTATTTATTTATTTTTAACACTTTAAAAAAAAAAAAATTATTGTCCCCATAGGAGACTATTACATGCAATGTTTAGATTGCATAGACTGATCAATGCTGCTCCATAAAAGAGCATTGATCAGTTTTGTCGGTGCTCGATTGCTACAGCCTGCAATGGCTGGCTGCATCATAGCAGCACCAATCGGACAGCAGGGAAGGAGGTAAGAGACTTCCCTCTGTCCTTACAGCTGATAGGTAGCTCTGCAGAGCTGATTGGAACCATTGTGGAGAAATCACAATGTCCCAATCATCTCTGCTGAGCTACAGGCAACAGATTTCGGCACTTTTAGACGCTGTTTATAAATGATGTTTTGCGGCAAGGGGTTAAAATAGTCCTTAAATCTTGCAGTTTCTATTTTGGCCACTAGACCTAAACCTAAGCTGAGAATTTCTGTTCTGTACACATCACTTCCCAGCAGTGTCCCCCTTATTAAAAAAGACAGTGTAAGTAACACCAGCCTACAGATAACAGAGGTACACAGAATAGCTGTTGCTCACTGATCAGCCTCCCTCTAATAAGACCTCTACAAAGGTCACCGAGCGTGGCAAGACACCTTTTCCATTCATATTAGAACCGTTTCAGTTTTTGTAAAGCATATCTCTAAACACTGTTCAAAACAAATGTACAAAAAAATGAAATAAAAAAAGATTATAATCGAAAAATCGAAACTGATTATAAAAAAGAAAAAAAAACATGTTTCAGTATTTTACTCTAATCAGTAAAAAAAAAATCTATGCCCTGATGGATCTCATGGATGAAGATTCCATGAAAGAAGCAAGCTGTTTGGTTGCTATGGGCAACTGGTCGACTTTTTCTCTGCACAGGTTTTGATAAATCTCCCCCATGAATTCACTGGATTTCTAGAAATGTTCAGGCTAGGGCTGCATAAGACACTGTGCTGCAATTGACAAATTGACAGTTCTCAATGGTGGGAATTCATGAATCCTTTTACCACGATTTTATTGCTGTTCTTTGGCACAATGATTTCTTCATTAAGGGTCTATTCATATGTACAGTATTCTGTGCAGATTTGAAGCGCATATTTCATGTGCAGGATTTCAAGCTGTGTTCAGTCATTCAGTTTACATTGAAATCTGCAACAGAAAATCCCGCGCAGAATACTGTACGTGTGAATAGACCCTAAGAAGGTTTTTCTAAAAGAACATACCAAGTTGTGATTTTAGTTGATATCATGCAGAGGTCAGGAATTTAAGATGTGCGGCTTCAGTTTGTCTCATCTTTTTGGCGCAACTTTGCAAATCTACACCAGCCTTGACTTGGCTTACAAAACTGGCAGTGGACAGCTTTATGAAAAAGTTGCACATTTTATTGCACGGCATAAAAAGTCACATAAAAAGTCACAGAGGGGGCACCATACAAAAAGAAGCATTGAAACTGTGCCTGTTAGATCCCACAAAAAAAGCAAAACTTTTAAATGTTACTCAGTACCTAATCCTGATCACATGCATGTAATTTTTATGTTGTAGTTTTGCAACAGCTGGAAGCACATGTTTGATAAAACTCTCTGTAACAGCAGTGTTGCTGCAGGCTGTGTTCCTCCTGCAGCCTTGTCAATCAGCCATCTCATGTCCATGACCCTTGGACAAGGTGATGCTTCAGTGGGACTCATCAGTGTCACAGGAGGTTTGGGGACAACTAGTGGTGGGATTTTCAAAGGCAGTTTACTTTAATAAAATGTGATTATTATTATTATTTTTTTTTTTTAAAGAAGTATATTAGAAAAACTATTATTTTGCCAAGATGTATAATATATAAGAAGTTTTTATATCTGACAGTGCCCATTGAAGTAAGAAATGTGATCAGTACCATATTTATCACATGCCCTGCACCATGTGATACATTTGGTGCTGGTACACAGTTTCAACTGCATAAATTAATGGGGTAAAAAGACATGCACCTACACCACTCTTGATGAATTCCCCCCATTGTTATTTGATGGTATTTTCCTGAGCTGTCTAAATGTGTCGGGAGGTAAAGGTATCTGAATTTCCTATCTTTAGAAGCAGGTACCCTATAACACTAATATCACCTGCTCCTGCTTTTATAAGTTGCGACTGCAGGATTAATGACACTTTTAGAGCTGATCAATGGTTACATAAAATCATATGAATAAGAAATATCATTGCAGCTATCAATGCCTAAGGTTTGTTTTGCAAATAACTTGCGGAACCTGAGCATGAGAACATTTAAAAAAAGGGGGGCCAAAATATTAGGGAAAAAGAAAACGAGAAGTTACATGAAAGTAAAATACATGGAATTTGCTCTGCAAAAAAAGAAAACAGACAGCTGTGTCTCAGCACTAGTCCTGGATATGCCAACTTCCCCTCTATACAGACCTAAATATCTTCACTGTTTCATTTCACTACCTGTATATCCCTATACTGACCACATCGAAACTAAGGTTGGGTGTGCAGCCCCTCAGTGCAGACATTTTTTGAAGTTCATCTTGTACTTGCTACCATCAGATCTAATTTTGCTCCATTCTAAACTCGAAAGTATGAAGGAGAAGCCTGCATCATCTTTGGATCCTTTTATTGCAGTTTCTTTATGACAGGTCTCCAAGCCACAAAAGCAATTTTTACCTTGGCACGTGGTGGAGACAGGTGCAAACAATTATATCAGTACAATGTTCCGTTGTGATCTTAAAGGGGTACTCCGGCGCTAAGACATCTTATCCCCTATCCAAAGGATAGGGGATAAGATGCCTGATCGCGGGGGTCCCGCCGCTGGGGATCCCCGTGATCTTGCATGCAGCACCCCGTGTTATAATCAGTCCCCGGAGCACGTTCGCTCCAGGTCTGATTACTGGTGATCACGGGGGCCGGAGCATTGTGATGTCACGGCCCCGCCCCGTGTGATGCAAGCCTATGGGAGGAGGCGTGACAGCTTCGGGGACTGATTATAACGGGGTGCTGCGTGCAAGATCACGGGGGGTCCCCAGCGGCGGGACCCCTGCGATCAGGCATCTTATCCCCTATGCTTTGGATAGGGGATAAGATGTCTTAGCACCGGAGTACCCCTTTAAAGTAAATGGAAAGGACACATCTTTAAGGGAATCTGACTGAACAATTGTTTTCTTGCAGGTTCCAAAGTGCCCCCTAGATTTTTAGAATGTACAACACATACATGGGGCCCATAAAGTTAAAGGTTCCTCAGCTCAGTTGTTTGTTTGTTTGTTTGTTTTTTGTCAGATGTGAGACTCTCCTTTGCCACACTAAAAAAGGTAAGGGGAACCAGACCTAATGTCATGCTATCTTGATCTCTTAGAAGAAATGAGCAAAGAATTGTCAAGCCCTGCTGACTTGGGTTGGTAATGTGGCACCAAAACTAGGAGGAGAGTCACATTTAGATGTTTGGTCTATTTTCCATCCCATACAATATGCATACTGGTCAGCGTTTGTCTTGGACTTTTAAACATTCTGCCACTGGACCAACATGAGGGTAAAGTATTATTTAACTGTCCAGCAAGCAGGTGCAGAGAATAATTAGCGCGGGGGACAGGATGTAAGAACAAGAGCATCATTGTTGTTTTCTCCCATAAGACTAGGCAGGTTGACTAGACAGTGGAGAGTACTTAGCTAGTATTTAGCCTGTTATACTAAGCCTGTTAAGGCTGTATTTGTGCGAGGGGTCCTCCAGGTGGGGCTATATAACTCCCCCTGTACCTGTAGGCAGGGCATACTGTTTTTGTGGAACAGGGGCATGGAGGGTGGTGGTGTACTCTGTTTAAGTCTCCTGCCACTATTTGGCGCTCTGGCAGGCCGCTCATTTTAGCGGAGCGTTGCGGCTCGGGAGCTTATATAAGGTGGTGGGGTCAATAAGTGGCTCCACTGGCTGCCTCACGGTCGCATGTTCAGCCAGCCACCTCCTGCGGTGGAGAAGTGTTTTTAGTGCACTGTTGCTGGGAGGTTCAGAATCGGGCACCGCTGCGGCCGTCTCGCAGGCTGAGGACGTAGACCTGACTGCCACACGCCATTTTGATGGTCGGGCAGGCACTACAGGGGAGAGCATTTGGTGAGTGTGTGTTGCGCTGGCCTACGGTTGCTCCTGCTGTGGCTGAGGTAATCTGTAGAAGTATATAGGTATTTATAGGCTGTATACTATGGGATAATCTGTAGTGAGTATATAGGTATGTATAGGCTGTATACTATGAGGTAATCTGTAGGAGTATATAGGTATGTATAGGCTGTATATTATGGTTTGTAGCCCTCTCTCCCTCCTCAGGCACAGTTGCCTTTGATGTGTAATTGCCAGTCCTCCTCAGCAGCTCGCAGCCTATTGTGCGGTGGCCCAGTAGGGGATGGTGTTTCCCTGTACTCTCCTGCCCTGTCAGGCAGTGTCTCTCAGGGTCCCCAGGGCCCCCTGCAGTTGTTTTTCCCCATGTACATATGTTATGTATTTTATTGTGTAATGTAGCTTTATTAAAATGTGCCATGTGATTGTTACCCAGGAGGTACTAGTGACCAGCGGACCTCAAAGGTAACCTATGGCTTCCCTGCTAATCTCCCCCATATAAACCCTGGGTGGAGCTAGCTTGCTTTCTTTTCCTTTTTCCACCCTCTTTGTGCTGAGGACCAGTTCAGTCAAGTTGTGCCTGTAGTGTGTGTCCAGAGCAGTGGAGGCCTCAAGTCAAGTCCTGCAGCCACAAGTCAAGCGCACAGTAAGCTAAAGTCACAGCCCTGTCAGTCAAGTCAAGTCTTCTGTCTATTCAGCATGGCCTGCACTAAATTCTCCTGTCCACTACAAGTCCCAGCAATCCTGCGAGGTCTCTGTGTCACTGGTCACCTCCTTGGGCCCTGTCTGTATTGCATAGACTGTAACAACTGTCTACCCTCAGTAAATCCATTGCCGTTGTTCCGTAACTTGGTGTTGGTGTCTTCATTGCCCCCATGCCTAGCCCAAAACACACCTTCGGGTGGTTAAGGCTAAACCACGCCCTGGCGTCATGAACACAAGGGGTTAATGCCATCTGCCCCTAGGGTAATAACACCTGCCCTGCACCACACACCCCGCCATTACCACATTTTCTTTTGCTCAGCTGGTGTATCTAATCCTCTCTTGTGAGGCAGCCTGCACAGCCAAGGTATCTAAGCTTAAAGGAAAACTTTAAACACTGCGTTATAGTGTGGGTGAACAGGAGTCCATACAGGAGCCACATACATTTTTTTGTTGGGTTGCCATCGAGTTTTCGTCCATTAAAGTCCGGTAATTCATCCCCTTTAGTTGCGCTCTGCAGGCGAGTCCCCCGCCGGCAGTCATACTTTGGGTCCCGGAGAAAGGAGCCTAAGCCCACCCCCTTATTCACATATGCATTTTCTTCAAATCCACGTCCTAGTGACGTGGAGTCACACACCCCCTAAGCGCTGCGCTCTGTATGCAGAGCCCATGCACTGAAGATTTTACGCAGCTGTCACGTCTTGATGACGTGAGAGCTGTGTTTCCCTGGAGAGTGCTCTGCGCAGTGTAACTGCGCATGCGCCGGGCCTTTGCTACTCCCGACTTCTGTAGAGAGGGACCGGCGAATGCGCAGAGCGCTCTCTGGGGACGCACAGCTCTCACGTCATCAGGAGAATTGATTCCACGTTACACATTATATCCTAGCACCTCCATCGACTCAATATTGGATAAGAGTTCTGTTCAAACAGCTACTTTACCTCCAGATCTGGTAACCATTACATTGCCAGATCGAGCAGTGCCGTCTCACTATCTACTATCCATATGTATGCCTCTCTGCGTTTACTCTGTATGTGCAGTTATAGCATTTATACAGTGTTTACGGTTATATGCTTCATGCTAAAATACTTTCTTAGCATTTGTTCTGTGTTTTTGCTTTGCCGTGCTATTAATTTTTTCTAGGTGGTGTGTAAGTGCTTGTGGGTGGTAATTTTTGTACTACACTTGCATTCATGGTGCTTCAGTACTCGCGTTTTGTAGTATGTATATGCGGTGCAGGTTTTTTCTTGGTTTATAACATACGGATCTTCTAGACTTCTTCAGAGTATATTTTCATAGCTTTGTGTCAGTTGTAGCACACTCTTCATGCATACGCTAAGCGTTTTGTTACATGTTTTCAGGGTTATAGAGTTTAAACTAAGCTGTTGCTACCATGGTTGGACCATATGTTGCGATTCATTTTTTTTTGCCATACACATGCTACAGTGGTTCATTACGTCCATATGTTATTTCACGCTTGTACACGATTTGTTAAAACTACATTAATTGATGCCGTGTAACCTTGACAGAGGTTTTGTTCCATACATATATCACAAGCAATTTGGGTAACATGAACATATTAGAGTTGTATCATAAACACGCATATATGGGAAGTGTATTCCTGTCATGCCTGCCACGTTTGCAGGGACATGCGCTACGCTGTTTACTGTTACTGACACATTTTCAGAACAGTCATATTACGATGTACGGGTGGTTGTATACCCATCATACCTGCCATGTCTGCAGGGGGGGATGCACTGCGTAGTTGTTGTTGTTACTGACACTCTTTCAGAGCAAAAACTTCATGACACATAGGTCTGCAGTTATTGTTTGCTGACACATTTTTCAGAGCAATAACCTTGTGACACATAGGCTGTGTATACCTGTCATACCTGCCACGTCTGCAGGGGGGTGCACTGCGTAATAATTGTTAATGGCACGCTTTTCACTTTCAGAGCAATAACATTATGACACATAGGTAGTTGTATACCCATCACACCTGCCATGTTTGCAGCGGGATGCACTACTGCAGTTATTGTTTGCTGAAACCTATTTCAGTGCAATAACCTTGTTTGACACATAGGTGGTATATAACCGTCATACCCTGCCACGTCTGCAGGGGGGTTCACTGCATAGTAATTGATATTGGCACTCTTTTCGCTTTCAGAGCAATAACATTATGACACATAGGTAGTTGTATACCCATCACACCTGCCACGTCTGCAGGGGGATGCACTACTCCAGTTATTGTTTGCTGACAGGTATTTCAGGGCAATAACCTCGTTTGACACATAGGTGGTATATACCCGTCAAACCCTGCCACGTCTGCAGGGGGGTTCACTGCATAGTAATTGATACTGGCACTCTTTTCGCTTTCAGAGCAATGACATTATGACACATAGGTAGTTGTATACCCATCACACCTGCCACGTCTGCAGGGGGATGCACTACTCCAGTTATTGTTTGCTGACAGGTATTTCAGGGCAATAACCTCATTTGACACATAGATAGTGTATACCCGTCATACCTGCCATGTCTACAGGGTGGTTCACTTAATAGTTATTGTTACTGGCACACTTTCCACTTTCAGAACAATAACATTATGACACAAAGGTAGCTGTAAGCCCGTCACACCTGCCACACCTGCAGGTGGATGCACTACTCCAGTTATTGTTTGCTGACATGGCTTCAGAGCAATAACATCTCGACACACAGGTGGTTGTAAGTAGCACAGTGGTTACACAAAGTCCTGTCACGTCTACAGGCATGATGGTTACGCTAAGGTATGTCACCTATACAGGCATGATGATTACTCTAAGACCTGTTTCATGTATGGACATGGCAGTTACGTAGGATCTGTCATGTTTACAGGTGTATTGGCCTTATAATGTATTTTTTTAGGTTACAGGTAAGGTTGGGTTTCAGGTAACAGGAATGTTTCACAGGCAAACTGTACACACTGGTCTCAGGCTCAGATGAAGTTTTCTTCTAAGGAACGGTACTCAGGCGTCCACCTGGTTGCCTGAGTATCATGTCCTTCTGGAGAACAAGATGAGATTGCTTTATTATGTCAAACTTTTAAATTTCAGGTCAGTGTGTCTCTGATATTTACTCTGGCGCATCTTCAGATCTGCATCATTTCTGCTCTTATAGCCGTTGGGGGTGGAGTTTTTTATAAATATATATACACCATATATAAAAAAATTTGCTGCAAGTTTTTGTTGTTTCCTTGTTTAGTTCTGTGTATGTTTAGTGATATCCACAGGTTGAATGGCATCTCCACAGATCGTACTTTTAGGCTGGTGTCATAGCTATGTCATAT
This sequence comes from Hyla sarda, assembly GCF_029499605.1. Classification (NCBI taxonomy): domain Eukaryota; kingdom Metazoa; phylum Chordata; class Amphibia; order Anura; family Hylidae; genus Hyla; species Hyla sarda. Next base: position 148,516,365 of record NC_079194.1, read on the forward strand.
TTACTTAGGAGCTGGTCAATGATATTCATTGGATTGTAGGTTTTCGTTTTTCGGTCCTTATGCATTTTCCCTAGTATTTGTATTTTTTGCCCTTTATTGCAAAGTACGGGTGATGTTATGCCTGTGTATTACAGACATTTGGTTCCTCTTCTACTGAGCTTGCCACTGGTAAGTTTGTCTAATTATGTTGATATGTCAGTGCGGCATCCTCAGCTCCATAACCCAGGTGTCTGCTTAGGTGGTCAGAGTTCAGTTTGATCATTCTTGCATTGTCTTTTTAGTTATAGTTAGTCTATGGAAGGACATGTCTGATGCTTTCAGTCTTTGGTTTGATATGGTGATTTGTTTATCAACTTTGTTTTCCTACCTACTTGGTTTGCATTTTTTGCCCTCTATAGGCGTGCCCTCTGATGTGGTTTATGGCACACTTCAACCGCTATTGTACGTATGCAATGTCTGCTGATGGCACATTTCAACAGCTATATAAGGTCTGTTTGTTAATAATACTGATGCATAGCAATGCTTGTAGCCCCAAGCACAAGAATTAAGCCTGTTAAGACTGTCAGTAAATTCCCCCCCGCACTAACCAGAGGTACTGGCTGGTAGTGCGGGGGACACTGATCAATTTGCTGCCTAGCATGCCCGGATCCGTCCCACCATTCACCCGTTATCTTCCTATTTGTGAATATGCAAATGAGCTGCTAACTGGCACGGGCCGCCGCACCGCCTGGCTTATGAATATTCATCCCCTCCCTCAGACTGTTCCTCCCCTCCCCGCTCTGCACTGGACTCCACTGAGGAGGGAGGGGATGAATATTCATAAGCCAGGCGGTGCGGCGGACGAGCAACGCTAACGTCAGAGTGCCCAAAATGCCTTGTAATCCCGCCTGTGCCAGTTAGCAGCTCATTTGCATATCTGCAAGAAGATAACAGGCGAATGGCGGCCATGGTGGGCAGCAAATTGATCAGCGTCCCCCGCACTACCAGCCAGTACCTCTGGTTAGGCCCCCTTCACACTATACATCCATCCGTTTTAAAGATCCGTTATAATTTTCCATTATGAAAACCCAGAAAATTGGCCGTTAAACGGGCGTTGCAAAATCCCATACTTCCATTACAAAATCCCAATATAGTCTTTGCGATTTTTACATTATCTGTTTTAATCCCTCATAGCCCATTATTAATAACGGACTTTATTTTGTGAAGGGAGAAAGAACCGAAGAAATAGTGCATGCTCTCTCTCTCCTGTTACTTTCTCCCGTCACAAAATAACATCCGTTATTAATAATGGGCTATGACGGGTTAAATCGGATAATATAAAAATCCCTTAGACTATAATGTTCAGGGTTTACATAAAGGAACATTATAACGGATCTTCAAACGGATTGTGTGAAAGGGGCCTTAGTGCAAGGGGAGTTTACTGGCAGTTTTCCTTTAACACCCCCCCCCCCCCCGCACCTCCAGATGGGGCTATATAACTCCCCCTGTACCTGTAGGCGGGGCGTACGTTTTTTGTGGAACCCACCCAACCAGGGGTCAAGTCCTGGGAAAAAAAAGTGTGGGAACTCACCCAATATTTCCACTCAAGGGATGGCCCTGCAGGACTCCTGTAATGGGAACAGTGTACCTGCTGTGAAAAAAGTGCAGGAACTCAGTTCCCATGAGTTCCTGCAGGACTTGAGCCCTGCACCCAACCCTCCCTCATTTACTATCTATAGGGTATGCACTCTATAGGCGTGCACTCGGACACAGTTTATGGCACACTTCAACTGCTATGGTAGGGTCAACTATCAGTCATACAGGTATTTATGCAATGTCTGCTTATGGCACATTTCAACTGGTATGTAAGGTCTGTATGTTAATAATACTGATGTATAGCAATGCTTGTAGCCCCAAGCACAACTATAAGTTACTGAGGAGATTGTACACTTCTAACGTACCATATACTCCGTGGATTTGATGCTGTGTGAAAGTATGTTCTCACACTGCAAGTTAGCAACAAATTTAAGGCAGTAAGGGTGTAAAAAAAACTGCTACTAACTTGAATGTGAACATACCTGAAAACAATGTATTGGAACACAGTAATATTGACTACCTTCTGCTGCTAGTCCAAACTATTAACCTGCAGTGCTGTTGAGCCAGGAGAGGCAACATCTAGCACACACATGGCTCATTCATCATACACCGGTTGTGCTATACAGTGGTCCCTCAACAAACAATGGTAATCCGTTCCAAAAGGACCATCGTTTGTTGAAACCATCGTATGTTGAGGGATCCGTGCAATGTAAAGTATAGGATAGTGGTCTACAACCTGCGGACCTCCAGCTGTTGCAAAACTAGTTTTGCAACATCTGGAGGTCCGCAGGTTGTAGACCACTGTTAGAGAAAGTTGTACTCACCTGTCCCCGCCGCTCCGGACCGTCACCGCTGCCTGGGATGTCGCTGTCCATCGCTGTCTCCGCGTCCCCGAGATGTCTCCTACGCTCCGGCAAGGACTCTGCTTCCCTGGCAACCGCGCTCACCGTCACCGCCATCACGTCACTACGCACGCCGCTCCTATTGGATGACGGGACGGCATGCGCAGTGACGTGATGACGTCGATCGAGAGCGCCGACGAAGCAGAGGATCCCGAAGACGACGCGCCGGAGCCCCGAGGACAGGTGAGTGACCATCACCGGAGCTCACGGGGCATCGTAAACGGCTATCCGGCGGCAGCTGAAACAGTCAGCGCTGCCGGATAGCCGTTTATGCGATGGCCCCGACATAAAAAAGCATTGTATGTTGATGCTGCCTTCAACATGCGATGAAATTATCGTATGTCGGGGCCATCGTAAGTCGAGGGGTCACTGTATTGGGAGAGAGATACAACACAACTTGTAAGGTAAGGAAAGAAAGCGTACTACCAAAGAAAATTTAAAAAAATGCAACTTTTACATTTGAAACTTAAAGAGATTTTTTGTATGAATAGTATGGCATTTCACTCCAACTTAAAGTAATTTCCAAGAAAAGGGAAGTACAATGAGGACAGTAGATTTCAGAATATGGAGATGGTGTCACTGACCCAGTATTTACGGGGTTATCCAGTATAAGAAATAAATAAAAAAGCCTAAGTTGATTTAGTCCATTGAATGGAGCCAATTAGCCCCAATAACTTAAATAATAACGTTAGACCCAATAACGCAAAAAATCCCATTAGCCCCAATAACTTAAATAATAACATTAGACCCAATAACTCAAAAAATCCCATTAGCCCCAATAACTTAAATAGTACAATTAGCCCTTATAACTCAAATAATAACATTAACCCCAATAACTCAGAAAATCCCATTAGTGAGACTATATGTGTAAAACTTAATGGAAATGTAAAGTGTATGTTCACAAATGCCAGAAGCCTAGCAAATAAAATGGGGGAGCTTGAGGCCTTGATACTGGAGGAACATATTGATATAGTTGGAGCCACTGAGACATGGCTGGACTCCTCGCATGACTGGGCTGTTGTTAATCTGCAGGGGTTTACATTGTTTCGCAAGGATAGAATGAACAGAAAAGGTGGTGGAGTCTGTCTGTATGTAAGAAGTGGTATGAAAGTCAGTGTGAACGATGCCATAGTGTGTGATGATTCTGAGGAGGTGGAATCACTGTGGGTAGAATTACAAAAGGAGGGAAATACTGAAAAAATAATATTTGGTGTAATCTACAGACCCCCTAATATCACTGAAGAGATAGAAGGTCGTCTGCATAAACAAATAGAGAGGGCCGCCAAGGCAGGTACAGTGGTAATAATGGGAGATTTTAACTATCCAGATATAGATTGGGGTCAGGGGTTGGCTAAAACTACAAAGGGGAGAAAATTCCTAAATTTATTGCAGGATAATTTTATGGGCCAGTTTGTGGAGGACCCAACAAGAAGTGATGCCTTGTTGGATCTGATCATTTCCAACAACGCAGAGCTGGTTGGTAATGTAACTGTGCGGGAAAACCTTGGTAATAGCGACCACAATATAGTTACTTTTGACTTAAAATGTAGAAAACAAAGACAGACGGGGAAGGCAAAAACATATAACTTTAAAAAGGCAAATTTCCCTGGGCTGAGAGCTGCACTACAGGACATAGACTGGGGGGGAGGTGTTGTCAAATACTGATACAGAAGGTAAATGGCAAATTCTTAAATCAACTCTAAATAACTATACAGCTAAATATATACCAAAGGGGAACAAATATAAACGATTAAAACTAAATCCTACATGGCTGACAAATGATGTTAAAAGAGCAATAAACAACAAAAAAATAGCCTTCAAAAAATTCAAATCTGATGGGTCAGCTATAACATTTAAACAGTACAAAGAGCTTAATAAAATCTGTAAAAATGTAATAAAAACAGCAAAAATTCAAAATGAGAGACAAGTGGCCAAAGAAAGCAAAACTAATCCTAAATATTTTTTTAGATATATAAATACAAAAAAAACAAGGACAGAGCATGTAGGACCCCTTAATAATGATAATGGGGAGGTTGTCATGGGCGATCAAGAGAAGGCGGAGCTACTGAATGGGTTCTTTAGTTCTGTATATACTATGGAAGAAGGAGCTGACATTGGACAGGTCAGTGCTGGTAACACATCATGTAATGTACTGAACTGGCTTAATGTAGAGATGGTACAAGGTAAGTTAAGTAAAGTAAATGTAAGCAAATCTCCAGGACCGGATGGACTACACCCAAGAGTTCTTAGAGAGGTAAGTTCAGTAATATCTGTACCCTTGTTCATGATATTTAGAGGTTCTCTGGTGTCTGGTATTGTGCCAAGGGACTGGCGCAAGGTGAATGTGGTGCCAATCTTCAAGAAGGGCTCTAGGTCTTCGCCAGGCAATTATAGACCGGTAAGTTTAACGTGCATTGTGGGTAAATTGTTTGAAGGACTTATACGGGATTACATACAGGAATACATAGGGGATAATAATATTATAAGTGATAGCCAGCATGGGTTTACTAAGGATAGACGTTGACAAACCAATCTAATTTGCTTTTATGAAGAGGTGAGTAGAAGCCTTGACAGAGGAATGGCTGTGGATATAGTGTTTCTGGATTTTGCTAAAGCATTTGATACTGTCCCTCATAGACGTCTGACAGGTAAGTTAAGGTCTTTGGGCTTGGAAACTTTAGTTTGTAACTGGATTGAACACTGGCTCATGGATCGTACCCAGAGAGTGGTGGTCAATGATTCGTACTCTGATTGGTCCCCGGTTATTAGTGGTGTACCCCAAGGTTCAGTACTGGGCCCGCTGTTATTTAATGTATTTATCAATGATATAAAGGATGGTATTAACAGCTCTGTTTCTATCTTTGCAGATGACACCAAGCTTTGTAGCACAGTACAGTCTATAGAGGATGTGCATAAGTTACAAGATAACTTGGATAGACTAAGTGTCTGGGCATCCACTTGGCAAATGAGGTTCAATGTGGATAAATGTAAAGTTATGCATCTGGGTACTAATAACCTGCATGCATCGTATGTCTTAGGGGGGATTAAACTGGCAGAGTCACTGGTAGAGAAGGATCTTGGTGTACTTGTAGATCACAGACTACAGAATAGCATGCAATGTCAGGCTGCTGCTTCCAAAGCCGGCAGGATATTGTCATGTATAAAAAGAGGCATGGACTCAAGGGACAGGGACATAATACTCCCCCTTTATAAAGCATTGGTACGGCCTCACCTGGAATATGCTGTTCAGTTTTGGTCGCCTGTCCATAAAAGGGACACTGCGGAGCTGGAAAGGGTGCAGAGACGTGCGACTAAACTAATATGGGGCATGGAACATTTTAGCTATGAGGAGCGATTAAAGGAGTTACAATTGTTTAGTCTTGAGAAGAGACGTTTAAGGGGGGATATGATAAATGTATATAAGTATATTAATGGCCCATACAAAAAATATGGAGAAAAACTGTTCCAGGTTAAACCCCCCAAACGACGAGGGGGCACTCCCTCTGTCTGGAGAAGAAAAGGTTTAGTCTAAAGGGGCGACACGCCTTCTTTACCATAAGAACTGTGAATTTATGGAACAGTCTACCTCAGGAACTGGTCACAGCAGGAACAATTAATAGCTTTAAAACAGGGTTAGATACATTCCTGGAACAAAATAACATTAATGCTTATGCAGAATTATAAAACTACATCCCTTCCCCTTATCCCCTTACACCCTTCCCTTCAACTCCCTGGTTGGACTTGATGGACGTATGTCTTTTTTCAACCATACTAACTATGTAACTAAGTTGTAATATCACACACAACCTGAGGACAGGTGTGATTCTGTTTTTGAAAGAAATGTGCTCTTTTTTCTTATTCCAGGACAACCCTTTTAAAGTGTCTGATGCTTGATATTTAGACCACATCAGTGCAGATGACAACACACTGCTGCTCAATGGCCTCTCCATCGAGGAAATCTAGATATTACCCAATATGTGTAGAAGTTTTTGGGACACATTAACAATAAACAGCTTAGTGATCCAACAACACAACTAACAAACTGGTTTTATCTCAATATAGCTTAAAGGTGTATTCCAGTACTTTTAAATGTATCCTATTGCGGGGGGTCTGAACCCTGCATGGAGTGGTGGGGTCGGCAGACGCTCCATGCTTTGTCTATGGAAGCGCCAGAGATAAAACATGGAGAGTGTGCTGACCCCACCGCTCCATGCACAAGGCAAGTCAGAGCCCCATCTTGGAGATCGTGGGGTGTCTCAGCATCGATCAGACAGTTATTCCCTGTCCTGTAGATAGTAATCTGTTTTAAAGTACTGAGGTACCTCTTTACACGATAAGACGTTTTTTAACTTTCCAAAATTGATTGTGCTTCAAATTATCACCACAGATCTCTACTTGCTGTCAGCGAACAGATACATTCGGAGGCTGAAAACTGTTCCTGGCTTAGTCCTGCTCACTTATCTCAGGGTTGTTACAATTAATTGACGGATGTAAGGCTGGGTTCACACTACGTTCTGTCCATACGGGGACCGGATCCAGCTTGGGGACCCGACCCCCTTCTCATTCATTTGAATGAGCCGACCGGCATCAGATAGTGACTCCGGTCGGCTCTTTTTTGCCCCGTATATTGTTTTCTGGCTGGACTGAAAACCGCAGCAGACCACGGTTTTCAGTCCGGCCAAAAAAAACAATACGAGTCTATCTATCTGACTCCGGTCGGCTCATTCAAATGAATGAGATCGGAGCCGGGTCCGGCTGGGATATGAAATCCTCCTCCCGCATTCGGTCCCCGTATGGACAAAACTTAGTGTGAGTGCAGCCTAAAACATATCAGTCTGTAGTCCAGGACGGTAATATGCTGCTGATCTCCTAAACTGACCTAATACACATAATCAAATCCTCAGCTGTGAGAAGTATTCGATCTGGACAAATGTTTTTGTTTCTGAATAGAAACCAAAATGTTTCTATTCACTGAGAGCAGAAATCAGTGTATCAGAAAAGTATATCAGACTTTTTAGTATGTTGTGATGAATTGTCAGTCTTTCTAGCTGCTGATGTCTGATCCCCACTGAAGGGAGTGAAGCACAAAAGCCATCTTGTTGGTTATTGCATGTCCTTCCACATGTCCTATATGTTGTTCCACCTGTTTCTGGAGCCATATGCTTTGTAAGGCAGCGAATAGTCTGTTCCAGGCCGATTGATCCAATGGCTCTGTGTTTGCCTTAGTTGCTCTTTCTGCTCTTGTTCTGACAATAATCTCATGACTTTTTCTTGATCTTTGAAAGGGCTTCCTCCGTACTCCTGCCGCAGCCACATTCTGTGCTGTAGGGGTAAAAGCAGGAACATAATCTGAGTTCATTTTGTATAACAAAGACCAAAGTGTCTTCAGAATATACCGCCATGGCAGCTCTGGGTAAGGGATGCAAGAGGTACTATTGAATGGGCTACTACTGTACTTGCTACATTCAACTCACTACTGGTACCAAGAAACCCTAAGCAGAAAAGTTAGCTTCCCTTGGGTCTCATTCTTAGCTTGTGTCTCTGTTCCTAATTTGAATTTTTCATTGAGTCTTGTTGAGTATAGAATATAGGTCTTCTAATCTTATGGGGGACATTTACTAAAGCATTTGCGCCTGTACACATACATTTTATTTTTGTGTGGGTCCCATGCTGGTACTGCAGTGGTTTCCAAATTTAACACTGGGGTTTAAAGGGGTACTCTGCCAGAAAACATGTTATCCTTTATCCAAAGGATAGAGAATAAGATGCCAGATCACGGGGATCCTGCCTCTGGGGACCTCCACGATTTCCGGCCCAGCAGAGGCAGCGTCCAGAACACAGACGCCTAGGGCTTCCATGTCCGTGACATCCTGCCACGCCCCCTCCATTCATGTCTATGGGAGGGGGCGTGGCGGCTAAAACAGGCAAATAATCTCACTAGCTTTGATTGTTTCTCTTCCATAACTCACTCTCTCTCTTTGGAAAGTGTAGCATGCACACCGGGTGCATAGTTTTGTGCACCAAATGGCAACAGAATATCGCACATTACAATTGGCTTAAATTTACTAAAAGGTGTATCTCTCATAGTATTCTAGCCAGTGGATAGACATTAAAAATTACACAGAATACATATGCAATGTCGCACCAAAAACACTGTAGATAGTAAATCTCCCCCATGACCACTGCTGCCCAATTTACTGTCATATGTCAATACCATACAGCTATGTATTTAGACATAGAATAAAGATTGTGGTAGCTGTAAGTTGAAGGGCTAAAGAATGGATGATAGATAGATAGATAGATAGATAGATAGATATGAGATAGATAGATAGAGAGATATGAGATAGCAAAATAGATAGATAGATAAATAGATAGATGATAGGTGTTTATCTGGCAGAAATGAAAGATATGAATGAGGTAGAAATGTTAGAAAGATAGATAGATAGATAGATAGATAGATAGATAGATAATAGGAGTTTATCTGGCAGAAATGAAAGATATGAGGTAGAAACGTTAGATAGATAGATAAAATCAAGTAGGTATAGACCAGGAGAGCTGGTTGAAACATTGCACTGCTGTATGAGGCAATAAACTTCACCATTTTATTCACTATCCTGGAGTGCTGTGGGACACTTTATTTAGATAGATAGATAGATAGATAGATATACAGCAACAGAAGAATGCAGCAGCACACTGCCAGCACAAGGATATAGGTGCAACATGAATATGTAGTTAAAACATGAGAGCTATACAGCTATGGTGTAATAGATGCAAATGTGAAACTATGAAATAGTGAGGCACTTAGCTCGCAAATTTGTCTCCGCCGGCGGTCAAATAGCTTGGACCGTCCCACCGCGATAAGGTAGCCTCCTGGGACGGACCCTACACTGTGAATATGCCTCTGTGTGAACAGTTCAGTAAGCATGGCAGGATCTGGAACATCCAAGCCACCTTATATACACACCTGATAGAGGTGGGTGGGGTGCAAGGCCAACATGGAGGTAGCCACTCCCCCGTATGTGCAATACAGACAAAGAATAAGTCAGCCAGCACTTTAGTTGGTATCAACTAAAGTGCTGGCTGACTTATTCTTTGTCTGTATTGCACATACGGGGGAGTGGCTACCTCCATGTTGGCCTTGCACCCCACCCACCTCTATCAGGTGTGTATATAAGGTGGCTTGGATGTTCCAGATCCTGCCATGCTTACTGAACTGTTCACACAGAGGCATATTCACAGTGTAGGGTCCGTCCCAGGAGGCTACCTTATCGCGGTGGGACGGTCCAAGCTATTTGACCGCCGGCGGAGACAAATTTGCGAGCTAAGTGCCTCACTATTTCATAGTTTCACATTTGCATCTATTACACCATAGCTGTATAGCTCTCCATGTTTTAACTACATATTCATGTTGCACCTATATCCTTGTGCTGGCAGTGTGCTGCTGCATTCTTCTGTTGCTGTATATCTAGCCTAGTAGCGTACACCTGTAGGCCAGGTCCATATAATAGTTTGGTATCAACTAAAGTGCTGGCTGACTTATTCTTTGTCTAGATAGATAGATAGATAGATAAATTGATATGAGATAGATAGATAGATAGCAACAGGTGCCTTGGATGTTTCAGACCTTTCAATGCCTGCTGTACTGTTCACAGAGAGGCATATTCATAGTGTAGGGTCCATCCCAGAATGAGGTCACCTTACCGTGGTGGGACGGTCCACTTTACTTGGTCGCCAAATTTGCAAGCTAAGTACCTCATAATTTCATAGTTTCATATTTTCATCTATTGCACTACAGCTGTATGGCTTTTCATGTTCTATCTATATACTCATGTTTTATCTATATACTCATGTTGTATCTATATCTTTGTGCTAGCAGTGTGCTGCTGTATTCTCTTGTTGCTGTAAATTTAGCCCAGCAGCCTGCACCTGTAAGCCAGGTCTTTACAATAGTTTGGAATCAATAGTGCTGGCCAACTTATTCTTTGGTTGTATTACACATACGGGGGAGTGGCTACCTCCATGTTGGCTCTTGCACCCCCACCCACCTCTATTAGGTGTATATAAGGGGCCTTGGATGTTTCAGACCTTTCAATGCCTGCTGTACTGTTCACACAGAGGCATATTCATAGTGTAGGGTCCGTCCCAGAATGAGGTCACCTTACTGTGGTGGGACGGTCCACGCTATTTGGCCGCCAAATTTGCAAGCTAAATACCTCATAATTTCATAGTTTCATATTTTCATCTAGTGCACTACAGCTGTGTTCTATCTATATACTCATGTTTTATCTATATACTCATGTTGTATCTATATCTTTGTGCTAGCAGTGTGCTGCTGTATTCTCCTGTTGCTGTATATTTAGCCCAGCAGCCTGCACCTGTAAGCCAGGTCTTTACAATAGTTTGGAATCAATAGTGCTGGACAACATATTCTTTGGTTAGATAGATAGATAGATAGATAGATAGGAGATAGATGATAGATAAATAGATAGATAGGTGTTTATCTAGCAGAAATTTAAACACAAAAGGGGAAGACTTATCAAAACCTTTTCAGATCGTCCCCACTGTTCCTTAGGTAGATGGAACTTCCGGCAAACCTTTTCAAATCCCCTCAGGAACACATCCAGAACACCATCTTTCTCCAACATGGGGAAATGTTCCAAGCGAGGTTTGTGGTCTCCTTGATCCTGCACATCACTGCATGCAGATAAAGCATCCCCTCTCAGCCTCAGAACCTCCAGTTCATGCCTCCACTGGGCCTCTCTCTCTGCCGCCTCTCTCTCTGCGGCTCGTGCCTGGGCCTCCCTCTCTGCAGTTTGGTAATGGAGAAGCAGTTGGAGTTTCATATTGGCATCCACATTCCCAAGGTGCTGTAAGGCAGTCCGCATATAAGAGTCCAAGGCCTCATGTGGAGTACTGTCCTGATGGGGAGTAATGTTGTATTCCCCAGGAGATATCAGTCCTTGGATGGTAGCTCCAGCTGTAGGACTTTGTCTCATGTCACTCAGCTCTTCTGCATGGGCATCATACTCCACAAGATCAGCAATAAGCTGTTCCTTGTTCTTTCCTGCAGTAGGGATGTCCTTTTCTTGGCACATTAGCTCCAGTGCAGACTTGGACTGCTTGTGATATGCCTCCATATTTCCGAGATGAGACAGAGGAGGTAAAACAGGAGATGGGGAGGACAGAACTGTCTTGCACTCTTTTTGTATGTCTTTTAAACCAGCACTGAGCTCTGTCTTTGAAATTTACACACAAGAATATGTATGCAATTTCTTTTTAGTGCTAAGATTTCCTTACAGGTAAAATCCAGCAAGCACTAAAAATCTCTAAATATATCCCGACGCTGCCACCAGTTATCACGATCACACCCTATCGGTCCAGCTGAGATGCTAGAGAGAGTGTGATGGTGCAAGGGTTAAGACTACCAGACCTCTGGGTATATACTACTAGTCCCAGCAAGTCACCAAATTAACCCTTAGATAAATATGTTTCCACCAGAGCTGCCTTCAGAAAGGTGAGCTCATATATTTAGAGATCAAAGACCAGAGCTGATTAAACATTTAATCTGATAAAAGGTATCACAGTGTTGACTATATAAAAATACAGAAACAAATGACATACAGTTACAAAAATATGAAAGAGTTTAGCAAGGCAAGTTCAGAAAACAAAAATGAAGTTCTTACAGCATGATGGTATAGCAGTCCTTGTCAGTGAGAGTCCAGCTCTGAGTCCAACACACTGAGTCTAGCATTGTTAAATATTATATATCTGCCTTTTTGGAAGGAGACTCCATTCCCACCTCCCCTCTGATCCCACCAGGGGGGCATCTCTGTTCCTGGCCCTCTTATCTGGTTGATTATATGATGGGACCAGAGTGCCCCTTACATCCTGCTGCTTCAAAGAGCCTCTGACTTCAAAGGAGATACAAACAAACAGCCAGACCCCCAATAAAATGCAATACACAAAAGGATACACCGTCTGAATGACCTCTCACCCATGTCTTGAATAACACATCACACACAGTTATAATTTATAATACACATATAGGATTTTAATAATCAGGCCTTGGGCCTGACACAAGCAATTCACAGAGACTATCTGTATACATTATTAGGCCATATGGAGTTAATGGAGGATGAAGCAGTGTATGTGCTGGGAAATGGCTGTCCCCTCTGTCTGCTCCAGTTAACTGGCTTCTTATAAAATACGTTCAATCAGCGATGAATACTCCAGATTTACTTTTTGCCATGGTATACATGTGGACTTAAATTTACCTGAGTGAACACTGCCAGGATCAATATGCTGATGATATTCCTGTGCAACATATGGTGCTGTTGTATGTGAAGTAGTGGCTGTGTTCTGTATTACTATGGGTGTTCCTTATAAAGATATATAAATTGCGGGGGCACCCAAAAAAATCTGGGTCCAATGGGTCCAACTGGTGGAAGTGGCATTTTTCCCCAATACATTTCACTGTATTTTTTCATAGACTCTAAAGCCTTTAATGTAAACAAATGCAGTACAATATTACAGACTATGATTGTGTAATACATGGTTACCGCCCACCTTCTACCTTTTCTTGACACAATATACTGTTGAGTTTTTTCTCTTTTCCTGTCTGCTCAGCTTAGCCTTTTTCAAGTTCAGCCACAGACATGGCCTTTCTTCTTTTTGGTTATTCTCTCTACTCGCTCCTGACACGCGATGCTTCTCCCAGCAATGGGTGGAGATAGCAGACAACTGCAGACCTCAATATCTGTGTTTCCAAACACAAACCCTACAATTCAGTTTTATGTATGGCCCAGCTGATAAATATGTGTAATACAGTGGGGAAAAAAGTATTTAGTCAGCCACCAATTGTGCAAGTTCTCCCACTTAAAAAGATGAGAGGCTTGTAATTTTCATCATAGGTATACCTCAACTAAGAGACAGAATGAGAAAAAAAAATCCCTAAAATCACATTGTCTGATTTTTTAAGAATTTACTTGCAAATTATGGTGGAAAATAAGTATTTGGTCAATAACAAAAGTTCATCTCAATACTTTGTTATATATTCTTTGTTGGCAATGACAGAGGTCAAATGTTTTCTGTAAGTCTTCACAAGGTTTTCACACACTGTTGCTGGTATTTTGGCCCATTCCTCCATGTAGATCTCCTCTAGAACAGTCATGTGTTGGGGCTGTCGCTGGTCAACACAGACTTTCCACTCCCTCCAAAGGTTTTCTATGGGGTTGAGATCTGGAGACTGGCTAGGCTAGAGTGAAGTCAGGGGCCACCTTTGTAAGTGTAAATATGGGGCCCTTGCTGTTCTGTTTTCTCTCAATTGTTACGTTGTTGCAATCCATTCTCCAGGGGAGAAACATGAGCAACAACATAATATTGAGGAACAGATACTGGCCAGACCTGAAACACAATAAATACAGGTAGCCAAACAAAAATATAAATTCAAAAACCAACACTTTTTTTTGTCCAGATTGCGACATTTGTAAATACTGAGTAAAGCTGCAGCACAGGATTCCTGGGACACATGTACAAAGACATATGATGAGGAGGAAATGTCATGGTCACGTATATCATGGGTTGTTTGTCTCGATCATACAAACTGGTGAACTGCAGCAGGGATTTTCCAGGCAATACTTCTTACTTACAGTCATGGCCATAAATGTTGGCACCCCTGAAATTTTGCAAGAAAATGAAGTATTTCTCACAGAAAAGGATTGCAGTAACATATGTTTTGCTATACACATGTTTATTCCCTTTGTGTGTATTGGAACTAAACCAAAAAAGGGAGGGAAAAAAGCAAATTGGACATAATGTCACATCAAATTCCAAAGATGGTCTGGACAAAATTATTGGGACCCTTTCAAAATTGTGGAAAAATAAGATTGTTTCAAGCATGTGATGCTCCTTTAAACTCACCTGGGGCAAGTAACAGGTGTGGGCAATATAAAAATGAATTTAAAAAATCCTGTGTGGATCCCAGGGCATTCATTAATTATTACAATAACCCTTTGGGAGGACTGGCCCCCCTCGGGGAAAAGAGGCCCTACAGATTGGGCACCACTAAAATCAATTTTTATTGGTATGCATTAAAATATTGAACATACAAATAAGCCACAGATAATGGTTTAAAAATATCAGAGATCCCAGTATGACTTCTTACTGTTTTTAGGCTATGTGCCTTATCAGTGGCAATATAGTGGCTTCTACTTTCACAGTATCACAAGGAGAGGTTAATTTCCACCTTCCCTTAAAGGAGAACTCCGGAATATAAAAATTGTCGCTCATAGTGCCGGCAGTAAAAAAAATAAAGATGTACATACCTTCCTCCGCTCCCCCGGGGCCTCCAGTAACCGGCTCCGATCTCCGCTGCGATCCACTTCCTGGTTGCCGGTGGTCGGATGAATCATACTGCGCTCAGCCAATCACCAGTCACAGCGAAATCAGGCCGACGATAGGCTGAGCGGCAGTGTGAAAATGCTTCAGGACACAAAATTCTTCACTACACCGGCACCTCGGCCGGGGCCGAAAACGTCACACTGCCACTCAGCCTATCGCGGGCCGAGTCAGGATTTCACTGCGGCCGGTGATTGGCTGAGCACAGTAAGACTCTCCGACCACCGGCAACCAGGAAGAGGATCACGGAGGAGGCCGGAGCCGGTTACCAGAGGCCCCTGGGGAGCGGAGGAAGGTATGTACATCTTTATTTTTTTACTGCCGACACTATGGGCGACAATTTTTATATTCTGGAGTTCTCCTTTAAGATCTGTTGTATAGTATATGTGATTACTTGGTACTGGAGATTTGGTATTATTACAGCACTGTGAGAGGTCTCTCACACCTTCTCATAAATCTCTATAAGGAGTATTATACTCCCTTCTACTAGATATTGTGCTCTTCATAAGGAGGAGTGCTTAGCTAGCTTATCATAGGGGGTCTCTCACACCCTCCTATGTTAATGCTATGCCACCTATACTGTGGATTATATGTACATATAGCAATCGGGAGGTCTCTCACCCCCCTCTTAAACTCGTATAGTGCTGTATGCTTTGAAAAGGATGCTGTGCATCTCCTCACTATTATACATTTCTCTGGATACTCTTTACCAGTATTCATTAAGACCACTATGTAACCACTTAATATAAATTTTTCCTTTTATGTAGATAGTCATTTAGGATCCCTGCCTAAAATAAAGTACGCCAGCCTCCCTGACATTTCGCCAGAGAACTGGCTTTTTCAAGGGTAGTGAGACTAATGGCAATATCGTCGTATGCGCTGCTATTTATAATCTTAGAGTGTGATGTCATTTCCTGTGGCGTCCCTGAGTGTTTCCGGTCCTGTCTACCAATCAGGGGGAGCCACGTCAGACGACGCATGAGTGCGGTCACATGATACATTTCATGTGATCCGTTGTAGCCATCAGGTGGGTTGGCTCCTCCTGTGCATGCGTCTGCACATCCTCGCGCGGGACTGCGTTTTCACATGCGAGTATGTGCATGCCCACTGTGAACATACCTACTGTGGCCATCACGCCCCCTCCCATAGAATTGCATTGAGGGGGTGGGGCATGACATCACATGGGGGCGGAGTCGTGACGTCACAATACTCCCTCTCCGTGGTCAGGAGGCATAACACTGAGAGCCTCCAGCGCTTCCTGCAGTGCTTACAGGTGGGTGCTGCATGCTGAATCGCGGGGGTCCCCAGCGGCGGGACCCCCGCGATCAGACATCTTATCCCCTGTCCTTTAGATAGAGGATAAGATGTCTTGGGGCCAGAGTACCCCTTTAACCCCTTAAGGACTGAGCCCTTTTTCACCTTAAGGACGCAGCCCTTGTTTGCAATTCTGACCACTATCACTTTATGCATTAAGAACTCTGGGATGCTTTTACCAATTCTTCTGATTCCGAGATTGTTTTTTCGTTATATATTCTACTTTAACACAGTGGTAAATTTTCGTCGTTACTTGCATCCTTTCTTGGTAAAAAATCCCAAAATTTCATGAAAAATTTAAAAAATTTAGCATTTTTCTAACTTTGAAACTCTCTGCTTGTAAGGAAAATGGATATTCCAAATAAATTATATATTGATTCACATATACAATATGTCTACTTTATATTTGCATCATAAAATTGCCATGTTTTTACTTTTGGAAGACATCAGAGGGCTTCAAAGTATAGCAGCAATTTTCCAATTTTTCAAAAAATTTTAAAAATCTGAATTTTTCAGGGACCAGTTCAGTTTTGAAGCGGATTTGAGGGGTCTTCATATTAGAAATACCCTATAAATGACCCCATTATAAAAACTGCACCCCTCAAAGTATTCAAAATGACATTCAGTCTGTGTTAACCCTTTAGGTGTTTCATAGGAATAGCAGCAAAATAAAGGAGAAAATTCAAAATCTTAATTTTTTACACTGGCATGTTCTTGTAGACCCAGTTTTTGAAATTTTACAAGGGGTAAAAGGAGAAAAAGCCACCAAAATTTGTAACCAAATTTCTCTCGAGTAAGGAAATACCTCATAGGTGGATGTCAAGTGCTCTGTGGGTGCACTACAAGGCTCAGAAGGGAAGGAGCGACAATGGGATTTTGGAGAGTACGTTTTTCTGAAATGGTTTTTGGGGGGCATGTCACATTTAGGAAGCCCCTATGGTGCCAAAACAGCAAAAAAAAAACAACATGGCATACTATTTTGGAAACTACACCCGTCAAGGAACGTAACAAGGGTCCAGTGAGCCTTCCCCCACAGGTGTTTGATGACTTTTCCTTGAAGTCGGATGTGTAAATAAATTTTATTTTTTCACTAAAATGCTGGTTTTCCCCCAAATTTTACATTTTTGCAAGGGGTAATAGGAGAAAAAATGCCACCCAAAATTTGTAACCCCATCTCTTCTGAGTATGGAAATACCCCATGTGTGGATGTCAAGTGCACTGCGGGCGTACTACAATGCTCAACGAAAATGTGTCAAACACCTGTGGGGTGTTAAGGCTCACTATACCCCTTGTTACATTCCGTGAGGGGTGTAGTTTCCAATATGGGGTCACATCTGGGTATTTATTGTTCTGCGTTTATGTCAGAACTGCTGTAAAATCAGCCACCCCTGTGCAAATCACCAATTTAGACCTCAAATGTACATAGTGCGCTCTCCTGACCCTTTCTCTTTGCTCTCCTGCGTTTGCAGAACATTTTACGCCCACATATGGGGTATTTCCGTATTCAGGAGAAATTGTGTTTTTGTGGGTCTTTTTTTTTTCCTTTTGCCTCTAAAATTAAAAGTATAGGGCAACACCAGCATGTTAGTGTAAATATTTTTTTTTTACGCTAACATGCTGGTGCAGACCCCAACTTTACCTTTTTATAAGGGGTAAAAGGAGAAAAAGCCCCCCAAAATTTGTAACGCAATTTCAATGGAGATAGCCCATATGTGGCCCTAAACTGTTTCCTTGAAATACAATAGGGCTCAGAAGTGAAAGAGCGCCATGCGCATTTGAGGCCTAAATTGGGGATTTGAATCCGCCACAAAAATACCCCACGGCAGTGTTTCCCAAACAGGGTGTCTCCAGCTGTTGCAAAACTCCCAGCATGCCTGGACAGTCAGTGGCTGTCCAGCAATACTGGGAGTTGTTGTTTTTCAACAGCTGGAGGCTCCGTTTTGGAAACAGTGCCGTACAAGACGTTTTTTTTTTATTGGGGGGGGGGGGGTGGACTGTGTAGGGGTTTGTATATATGTAGTGTTTTACTTTTTATTTTGTGTAGGTGTAGTGTCGTGTAGTGTAGTGTAGTGTAGTGTTTTTAGGATACATTCACATGGTTGGGTTTACAGTGAGTTTGAGCTGCAGCTGAAAATTTGCCGCATCTCAAACTTGCAGCAGAAAACTTGCTGGGGCAAACCTCCAGCTGTTGCAACTCCCAGCATGCACTGACAGACCATACATGCTGGGAGTTGTAGTTATGCAACAGCATGAGGCACATTGGTTGCCAAACACTGAGCATTTGTTACTTAACTCAGTGTTTCACAACCAGTGTGCCTCCAGCTGTTGCAAAACTACAACTCACAGCATGCATAGACAGTCGAAGGGCATGCTGAGAGTTGTAGTTTTGCAACAGCTGGAGGCACACTGCTACAACTCCCAGCATGCCCTTTGGTAGTCTGTGCATGCTGGGAGTTGTAGTTATGCAACAGCTGAATGCACACTTTTTCATAGAAAAAATTTGCCTCCAGTTGTTGCATAACTAAAACCCCCAGCATGCACAGACTACCAAAGGGCATGCTGTAGTTGGAACTCCAGCTGTTGCAAAACTACAACTCTCAGCATGCCCTTTGGCTTTGCATGCTGCGAGTTGTTGCTAAGCAACAGTAGGAGGTGAACAGGCCTCACCTCCTGTTGTATCCTGCTGCTGGGATCGCCACCGCTGTATCCTGCCGCTGGGACCGATCCTGAGGGGACCCCCGCCGGACAAGGGCAAGGTAGGAGACCCCCGCCGGCACTGATCTCCGCTCCGATCACCGTCCCGATAACCGCCCAGCAGGTCCGTGATTGGTCAGTCGTTCTTACCGATCAATCACGTGATCGTGAGGCGGCACCCGTGCCACCTCACTCCTTCTGGGTAAGGTTGAATGGGGCTGTCTCGGACAGCCTCATTCACCCTTTTTTTCTGGGTCACTGGGTCACCAGAGTCCCGATTGACCCGGAATATCGGCAAATCGCTGGTCTGAATTGACCGGCGATTTGCCGCGATTGCCGACATGGGGGTCTCAGGACCCGCCTGGGCGATATGCCGGGATGGCTGCTGATAGATATCAGCAGTCATCCCCTTCCGATCACCATGTCCAGAGACACGGTAATCCAGGAAATTTGCGCCATAAATGTACAGCGCTATGCACTAAGTACTTCTTAGCAGCGCCGTACATTTACGGCGCTCGTCCTTAAGGGGTTAAGGGGAGGTGGAAATTAACCTCCCCTTGTGATACTGTGAAAGTAGAAGCCACTATATTGCCACTGATAAGGCACATAGCCTAAAAACAGTAAGAAGTCACACTGGGATCTCTGGGTTGCTTATTTGTATATTCAATATTTTAATGCATGCCAATAAAAATTGATTTTAGTGGTGCCCAACCTGTAGGGCCTCTTTACCCCAAGGGGGCTAGTCCCAAAGGGTTATTGTAATAAATAGACAATATAAAAATCAAACCTGAAAGCATATAAAAAGGAGAGAAGTTCACTTAGTCTTTGCATTGTGTGTCTGTGTGGGCAACACAAAGCATGGACAAAAGAAAGAGGAGATGAGAACTGTCTGAGGACTTAAGAACCAAAATTGTGGAGAAATATCAACAATCTCAAGGTTACAAGTCCATCTCCAGAGATCTAGATTTGCCTTTGTCCACAGTGCGCGACATTATCAAGAAGTTTGCAACCCGTGGCACTGTAGCTAATCTAACACATGTGTTGGGCAATACAATGCTAATAGCACGCCGACTATATCTTTTTCATAAAGTGAGCGACTTTACAAGACATGACTCACGTTTCTTGAAAATGGAAAATTGTAATCAAATTGTAATCAATGGAAAACAGCAGCATTTTCAGTATGTTCACTAGTCATGGCACAACGTTTTAGGGGCGGACCATGAATTATTATTATCGATATTACAATAACTGTGCTTCATTGAAAGCAAGAGAACCACAAGTGGCCACTTTATTTTCATCCAACACATGACATATTGAACATTTGTTCCGGAATCAAAAATTCAGTGACCTCCATCCATAGGAATGGATGGAGGTATCTGTTTCATGTAAGCATGAATGCTGGATGAAAGTATTGTTTGGCCATGACCATGATTCTGGATAACTCTTCATGTCATAGGCCTGGTTAGAGGTAATACTTGTGTAACAATAAGTTCACAAGGAAACAATCCGGGGTGTATTAACCATAGCAAGGCTGCGCGACACAGCACATTGGCATAGGAGGGAATGATGGACACTTATGTAGTTTGTGGAAATTTGACTTTTCCATTTGGCAAATCAAAATTTTTCTAAAAATTGCAGGTTCCCTGGTGGTATTTCACTAACAATATGTTAAGATATTTGCTTTGGTCACAAGATAAAATTTGTCCTGTAGTTTGTAGTTTAGCAATAGCATACACGTTACAGGACATGGCGATCCTGATACAGTCTCTAGTCAGCTCTCACACTGTGTAACAAGTAATGCAGAGAAGGTACTGTATGTGGCCTGCGGGGACATCCACAAGTGTCACAATAACAGGAAGGGTTAATTGGTGTTGCAATGTAAATCAGCAGTTACTTCTACACGTGATGTTGTTAATGGAGAGATCATGACCTGTGAGAATATCTCGATGGTTTTCTAACCATTGAGCAGAGGAAAAAAGTGCAATGTCAGAATCTTGTGACCCATCACCCCGCTATGGGTGTACTGTGTAAATCTACAAATACAGATCAACATAAATACAGTGACTAATATCACTCAACACCACTCAGACTGACTGTCTTTCCTTCAAGTCCCACAGGCTGTAAAACCCACAATGTTTATGAGGTGTGTGTGACAGAGCAGTATGTGTGAGCAGAGTTTCCCCATAAATAGCACTGGTGGTAGTAGCTTGATTATCCCCTAGCTTTACTTCTGCAACCTGGATAAGGGCAAGAGGGACATGTACCCACAGCATACATAAAATGTAGTAGGTTCTTTGCAAACCATTTCTCGCTATACTACAGACAATACTGAGAAAATGTATGTTTAGAATCCAGCATATTTGTGGTCCCATTTGTACTAGCCTTTTTTTGTTGTCCTCTTGGTACCAGCCTTTTTTGTGGTCCCCTTGGTACCAGCCTTTTCTGTGGTCCTATTGGTACCATCCTTTTGTGGTCCACTTGGTACCAGCCTTTTTTGTTGTCCTCTTGGTACCATCCTCTTTTGTGGTCCTCTTGGTACTGGCCTTTTTTGTGGTCCTATTGGTATCATCCTCTTTTGTTTTCCTCTTGGTACCAGCCTTTTTGTGGACCTTTTGGTACCAGCCTTTTTGTGGTCCTCTTGATACCATCCTCTTTTGTGGTCCTCTTGGTACCAGCCTTTTTCTGTGGTCCTCTTGGTACCAGCCTCTTTTATGGTCCTCTTGGTACCAGCCTTTTTCTGTGGTCCTCTTGGTACCAGCCTCTTTTGTAGTCCTCTTGGTACCAGCCTTTTTGTGGTCCTCTCTGTACCAGCCTTTTTGTGGTCCTCTTGGTACCAGCCTTTTTGTGGTCCTCTTGATACCATCCTCTTTTGTGGTCCTCTTGGTACCAGCCTTTTTCTGTGGTCCTCTTGGTACCAGCCTTTTTTGTAGTCCTCTTGGTACCAGCCTTTTTGTGGTCCTCTCTGTACCAGCCTTTTTGTGGTCCTCTTGGTACCAGCCTTTTTGTGGTCCTCTTGATACCATCCTCTTTTGTGGTCCTCTTGGTACCAGCCTTTTTCTGTGGTCCTCTTGGTACCAGCCTTTTTTGTAGTCCTCTTGGTACCAGCCTTTTTGTGGTCCTCTCGGTACCAGCCTTTTTGTGGTCCACTTGGTACCAGCCTTTTTGTGGTCCTCTTGGTACCTCCTTCTGCCAGAAGTTTGTTTCAAGTATCTACCACACTCTTTCAGTAAAATAAGATTTTCTCACATTGCTTCAGATTCAAATTGTGCCCCATTGTTTTACTTGTATATATTTAATAGAATGTGTTTTGTTTTTTCAGATCAAGTAGAGGCATAAATTATAGAATCCTCCATGTTGAGGAAAAAATATGGAATATACAATTGTTAATAACAGATATTTTTTTCCGTGAAAAAATAATAAATACATCAAGCTAGTTCCAACTTTTTTAATGAGCAGATGTATAATTAGCTTTTCATATCTTGGTACTATGAATCTTTGGATTGAAATCTGGACTGTATGATGACTAGGCCATTGAGTTGTTATACCTTTCCTAAAGAAAAGCTCTAACTTGGTAAGAGGCGCTATACTGAAAAAATGACTAAACATCACTGAACCTGTTTTCCATCAAAGGAATAAGGATAGTGTTCAAAATTTCTATGCCCACCTGTGCATTCACTGCTGAGTCATTAAAGGGGTTGGCCGATAGAAAACTTTTTCCAGTAATGTCCCCAAAACTTTAACTTACCTTCTTCCGCTCCCTTATAGCTATGGTATCAGGATAACCCATCTCCTGCAGGTATACGCTGACAGTCTGCTCTCGGAGCCGGGCTAAGCTGTATATGTGACATCACAGCGCTGCTCAGCCAATCATTGGCCACAGTAGTGTCCCACCTTAGTCAGTGATTGATGAGTGGCATTGTCAATTTCCCCTGCTACAGATGCTTTGCAGCTTTGGGAAAACCAGTGTCACCAGCCACAGACAGAGCATCTGATAGCGAAGCTACGAGGGAGCTGAGGAAGGTGATTTAAAGTTTTTATTATTTTATTAGTCAGGCTGGAGACATTACTGTTAAAAAAATTTTACACAGGACAACCCCTTTAATTGTCTTCTGTTTTTTTTTTTACCTGACATGCAAGCTTGTATCAAAAATGTTCCAAACACTGGGGCAATGGAGTACCCCTTTAATCCAATTCTCCACACACCATGATCTCTTTTCTTTAGCCCAGTGTAGCCCTGTTTTAGATGTTCCTTTTATTCTTTTTCCCTATATACCGTATTTTCTTTACCAAATTTCTGACAGTTTGGTCACAAACATTGACTCGTTTGTCTTCATTTTATTATCATTGGTTTTGTGCATTTTCCAACTTAAGGTAGGGTAACACGTAGCGCATCCACAGTGTATATTTCACTCTGCTATGACTGGGTAGACCTGTGTGATTGCTCGTAGATTTCCCGCCTGAAGTTTTCTATTTTGGCATTTTAATGTCTTCCCATTTAGTTTTTTTTACTTATAAAAGTGTTTTATTTTGTTTCAGCTGATCTCTCTCCTTTTGGAGTTACGTTTTTCTTGCAGTTGGCCAAGTCTAACAGCTCACACGACTGGGTGTTCAAATAGTGTCTGAAACCACAATGTGATACAAGGCAATGTGGTTTAAAATGTGACATCTGCAAACAGTCCAATTCTAAATTTCCATGTATTTTACCTTTCAGGCTCACTGTCAGTTTTAGAACTGTGCTACATGAAAACCTGGCCCAAATAATTTGCAGTTTTAGACTTGTGCCGGAATTTTCCATGATTTCATAATTTTCCTTAACATAATTTTTTTTAAATTTGATCTGCAAAAACACATGTCATCAATTAAAACAATTTCCTTTCATTTGTTTGAAGTATGTTTTATGATGACAGAATGTTCAGCTATTAAAGAGGACCCATGGCCTCTTCTGACCTGTCTGTTTTAGTATATTCATGTATTCCCCATGAATTAACAATTCTGGAACATTATTTCTTATAGCTTGGAGTTGTTGTTTTGTGCAGTCCCTCTAATATATCTACTAGAAATGTAAGAATAAAACCAACTGGGTGTTACTATCTGGAGGCATGTCCCTACACTGCCTGAATCCATCAAATCAAAGCTGACAGTGCTGAAATATGTAGACACACGCCTCCCCCAACTAGTAACACCCATTTGGCAATTTAGTCATCCATTTCTAGTTAAGATAACAGATAAATGGCAAAACATAGAGCTACAAGAAAACATACTGCAGAATCATTTTTAGTATTAACTAAAACAAGCGGGTGAGAGAAGACAAGTTGGTTTGTCCTTGGAGATGCACATGTGCAGGTTTGAGGTTCCTGGCTAAAGAGTACCATGATATTATTAGGCTTTTACCTCTTTCAGTAACGTCATTTCATATTCCTGCAGCTGCTGCTGAAATCCAAGGTTCGGACCCACATACGACCTTACAGCTTTTACAGCAGACAGGCATTCCTCCCAGCCGAATGATGTCACCGTCATGAGATAGGCAATCAAGATGGTGGTGCTGCGAGATACTCCTGCCAAGCTGTATATTTGAAGCAGAAGACATGAAGACATCAGTTCATCATGATACAACCATGAGTCTAAAGAGTCTAGATTGAGTGATAGTCTGTTTCTGATTGGTGACTTGAAGGTTAACATGCATAGCTGTTTTGTACATTTTGTTGCCTTTACACCACCGAGGTATAACGTGAGTGTAAGGGTTAAATGCATATGTCTTTTGTCTGATGAATGATGCTTTGGTCACATAAAGCTCTCAAGCTAATTTCTATTCAGAAATGTCTAGAAGGCTGTGGAAAGAGTTCCTAGTCCATACCCCTCTCCCCAGAGGGCTAGACCCAAACCAGTTTAGTTTCTAGTCTAGGTCTAGAACAACATCTCCTAGCTCTGTTACTGCTAGATAGACTTACACCTAGTCCAGAGTGTTACTCCCAGGTTTAGTTAACTTCAAGCCTATCCTGTTCTGTATCCGGTTCAAGCTGAAGTCTACTTCAAGCAAATAACAGGCAGATCTGCTGTGATCACTGCACTGTACAGAGTGCGGTGGATTATGGCCAAAAGGTCATCTCCAGTCCATGCTGTAAAGTTTCAGTAGTGGACAGGAAAGCTGGACTAGGATCCCACTAATCCATTCCACTAGTAGCCTACACGTGTGAAAAGCTCACCAAAGATTTTTCATCTGCTGGAAAAGAAACTCTTAAAGGGACAGTGACTAAGTTTTCACTCATCTGTTTTCACTCAAAAGTGTACATTCCACTCTGTGCGAGAAATACTGCACAGAAGGTTCGATAAAGTTTCCAGTTACAGCACTCTGCCACATAGCATTACTATCTACATTCCTAAGGAACTACTACTTCCAGATAGCCTGCACTACGATCCTTCCCCATGAGCTATACTAAGGACAAAACCAAAGAGTTTTGATTCAGTAAGACTGAGTCCCAGTTCCCCACCATTTTTAAGATCTTTGCTTGACAAGAGAACGAATTGTGCTGCTGATGTAGCCTCCATTTATTTTCTAGATTCAATACATATGGAACTCAAACTGTATGGGGTTACACAGAAATCTTGAAATAGTAAGCAACTGAAGCACAAAAATTAAAAGTTTTATAAAGTTTTATTTAGAAAAAAAATCACACACCAGCCCTTGTTTTTCCTGCAATTTGCATGGATATTAAAATGTCCATTTATTCAGAACCTTCTATTGATCTAAAGTTCACTAGAACTATAAAATCTAGCACTGATATATCTGTGATCGCACACTGGTTTAGGAATGAGCAACTCACCAGTGTACAAGGCAGCTGCCTCCATTTAGACGACATTCATGAATAAACTTGATGCTCTCCTTAAAAAACTGAATCCTAAAGAAGAAAGAAAAAATTATCACTAAAGAGAATTTAATAGTAATAAAATAACAGTTTGCTCAGACATGAGATCCAGAGACTTTATTGTACAATAATAGCTATTCAATCTATTATCATCCTCTATATCATGTCTGAGAGGATATCACAGCCCCACCCCCATTACTGACATCACTGGATATAATATAATTATAATTACATTGTGATCAGACATGAGATCCACACACCTTATACTACAGTCACATCAATTCCATTTACCGTATTACTGCTGACAACCAGCCTCTATATCAGGGGTCTCAAACTCAAATTATCTGGGGGCCACTGGAGGTAGCGACTGGGTGAAGCTGGGCCACATGCGACCTTCACATATAATGGCCCCATTATGCACCCCTCACATATAATGCCCCCATCATGCGCCCCTCACATATAATGCCCCCATCGTGCGCCCCTCATATATATATATTGCCCCCATCATGCGCCCCTCATATATATGTAATGCCCCCATCAGGTGTCCCTCACATATAAGGTAAGCCCTGGAAAGGAGAGAATCGGAGTGGGGGGGCACATGACAGGGGGATGATGGCCAGGCAGGGTTAGGGTCAATATAGGCGTAATGCAGAGCGAGGAGTTATGGGGAAGGGGAAGTGGAGGAGTGGACAGGGGGTTTATAGAGTAAGGGAGGAAGAGAAGGAGTCAGTCTGCACAGCGAGGAGAAGATTGAAGACACTGCGCTCCCACCTGTGATGGCGTCCCCTGTGGATGATGTGCTCCGGAGGCTGAGTGAAGATGCATTGCGGAGGGGTCCCCAGTGGCTGGAGGATCAGTTTGCGGCGTTGTCCTAGGAGGTACTGCAGCTGGCTGGCGGGTCCGGTCCAGCGGTCGGCGCTCCCGCCCACCAGCACGGCTTTCACCAGCATCTTCGCCATGTGCCTGGCGCCGTAAGGTCAGTCCCTGGCCGGGTCCCTCTGCTTCCCATTTGGCAGGTCCGGGGGGGCTGCCGGAGGCCACTCGGGTGCGGTGGCTCAGGGAGTTTGGCATGGTGCTCATGGTGGCTCCCTGCGGCAGGAGGAGCAGGCAGCGGCCCGTTCTCAGGAGTTTGCTGCTGTTGGGGGGCAGGGCCTGCACGGATCTACATGCTGTGCTGCGGCTGCACCCGCTCCCCTGGAGGGGAGGCGGTCTATAGCTGGTCTGGTTCCTACACAGGCTCCCATATTGACGGACCCGGCTGGGTCCAGCGGCGTCGAGGAGGAGCAGGCTGCTTTTCTGCCAGAGGAAGACAGGTCCATGGGTGGGGAGGGGGCCGCAGACCCTGCTCCTAGTGACGTCAGCGAGGACGAGATCTTGCTGGACCACATGGAGGACTCAATGGCTGCTGCTGCTGCAGGGGCCTCATGGAGGTCGGATGGGAGGAAAGGTGGGCAGGTACGCCCTCTCTCGCAAGGATCTGGAGTTCCTGGTACTGCCCGGGCGGGGGCTGCTTCGGCTGCAGTGGAGACTTCTGCGGGCTCTATGGCCTCTGCAGCTGCCCTACAGGGATCCTCCGGTGCAGGCAGGGTGCCCACCTGGACGGGAGCTACGATCGCTGGTCCTACGACAGTCGGGTCCGGTGAGTGTTCCACCTTCTCCCTGGATTTGTGGGGGGTGGGGGCTGCGGGTGGGGGTCTGGCGGGTTTGCATATGTTGCTTTCTGGTTTGCAGGCTTTAGTGCGGGGAGGGAGTTTAGGACCTCTGGGATCGCCGTCTGCTGTGTGGGGAGCTGGTGGCGTGTCAATGGGGTTGTCCGGGGTTGGGGGAGCAGCTGGCTTGCAGTGGGGTCACTTTCCGCAATGGCTGCTGCGGGGGAGATGTTTCCGCTACGGCTGCGGGGGCCGGCTTGACCGGGGGAAGCGGTCTGACTGACGGTCCTGTGGCGGGGCCTTCGGCGGTGATGTCTGCCTCGGGGATTTGGGGGGATGTGAGGTTGGCTGACCATGCTAGGGGGGAGGTTTGCATGTGCTATGAGGGGCCTTTGGGTTCCCACCTTAAGGCCAAGGTGCGGGAGAAGATCTGGAAGGGTGAATATGTAGAGATAGAGATATGTAATCTTGATAGGGCTAAATCGAATGACGGTAAGAAGAAGTTGAAGGAGGAGGAACGTCGGCAGTATCATTTGATACCGCAGTCGTTCTCTAACTGGCTCCGGTTGTTCGCCATACTGGCTAGCGTTGTGGGAGATAAGGTGCTGGAGCACTGCTCCGGCCTCTTCTGCTATATGGAGGCCATTGGGGAAGCGTATGACGTCTATGGCGGAACCGCATGGTTGCGATATGATGAACAGTTTAGGCAACGGATGGCGGTGCGTCCTTCCTTGCGGTGGGACAACAAGGATATAGACTTATGGATACGGCTCATGGCCGCCCATCGGAGTGGCCTGCAGTCCTTTCCGGTGCTACCTGGGCAGGGTCAAAGGGGTGGGCTTGCAGTTCAATGAGGGCAATTGCAAATTTGGGACGGAGTGCCGTTTCCGGCCCAAGTGCTCCGGGTGCGGGGGGGGTTCCCATGGCTTGTCCTGTTGTTTTAGGCGGGGTGGTGGGAAGGCCGGAGACTCTGACCTCGAGAGGGGCGACGCCGGTAGTGGTGGAAAGGATGGCGCCTTTCCTAGACCTGTGCCAAAATAGGGTGGCGGTGGAATTGTTGCAAGTTGGGTTTTCGCAAGGTTTCAGGATTCCGAGTCGGGGGGGGGGGGGGGGGGGGTCAAACGGGGTTGTGCGGAATTTGGTTTCTGTGCGGCTCCGCCCTGACTTGGTGGCGGAAAAGTTGCTGAAAGAAGTGGAGTTGGGCAGGATGGCGGGGCCCCGATTTCCAGGTTGAGGGTTTCTCCGTTGGGTCTGGTGCCCAAGAAGAAACTGAATAAGTTCCGGCTCATTCACCACCTCTCCCTTCCTGCGGGGAGTCGGTCATTGGTTCGTTTATTATGTATTCTCTGTATGTTTTGTTTGTCTGTGTTTGTCTGGTCTTGGGACCATTGGGATCGGATCTCTTCCTTTTGGACTCAGTTATGGGTGTCCTCTCCCCTGAACCGTTAGGTTTTGCTTTCTGGGCTCTGGTGAGTTTTTCTCCCTTTGCTATCCATTATGGTTAAGTGTGTCACTTTGAATGTAAAGGGTCTCAACTCCCCCCTAAGAGGTTCCTGTTACAGCGGGAGTTGACTGCGCTGTAGGCTGATGTGGCATTTGTTCAGGAGACACACTTTGACCATAGTAGCACTTTCCAATTCCTACATCACTTATATCCTCAGGTTTTCTCATCTACATCTGATAGGAAGGTTGCAGGTGTCGCTATCTTGATTTCTAGGTCATGCCCTCTAGAGGTAGCTTCTTCTTTTATAGACCCTAGGGGGTTTGTTATAGTCAAGGGTTCCTTAGGAGGTAAGCCTTTACTTCTCTGTAATGTCTATGCTCTGAACTATTCCCAAATTCCTTTCCTTCGCAGGGTCCTAGCCAAGCTCCACAAGTATCCTCCTTCTGCTTTTGGGTGGGGATTTTAATAAAAAAAATTTCGCCCTCTATGGATCATCAATCACTGATGGGCTCCTCTCATTCCCCCGCTCAAACTCGTCTGGCATCCCTTTTTTTAGTCAACTGATTTGTTCTTCCTCTTTGTATGACTTATGGTGCATAAATCATCCGACGGATCGGTCTTTTACTTTTTACTCTCCCCTGCATCGGCTGCACACACGTATCGACTTTTTCTTTGGGAATTTCCCTATGGTGTGCATGCTTGCCGACACATCCCTGGAGCAGATTTCTTGGTCGGACCATAGTCAGGTCCTTCTTTCCTTTTCTCCCCTATCTACCTCTTCACGTCGCTGTCATTGGCATCTCAATGACTCTCTGCCCAAATCTTTGCCCTCCCGGTAGTCAATTCAGGCCTGTATCTCTGAGTATTTTACTACCAATGATGGCTCTGTTGCTTTGCAGGCCATTCTATGGGAGGCACATAAATCGGTGGTCCGTGGTCATTGTATAGCCCTGGGATCCCGTCTCAAGAGAGATGCCTTGGTTTGTTCCCAGGAGCTTCGTGCTGAGATTTCTAAATTGGAAGCTTCTCTTTTGGTTTCCCCTTCCCTTTCGGTTGAGGCGATAGGTAGCTTGAGCTCACCTGGGTGATCTGGCTCTTCAAAAGGTTGAACGCCTTCTTCTCTATGCTACACAGCGGTTCTATGAGAAGGGCAATAAGGCCCATACTATGCTAGCCAGGCGCTTATGTGATCGGGCCGCTGCCCACTCCCTAGGCCCTGAAAGATATCGCTGGTGCTCTTCACTATAATCCTGATACTATTTCCCGTCTCTTTCTGGATTACTAATCTAAACTGTATTCTCTTCCTTCACAGCTTCCGTCTGACCCGGGGGACCGGGATGCTGCTTTGCGTTCCTTTTTGTCACAATGTGATTTACTTGCCTTGTCGGCTGCTGATCGAGCTGTTTTAAACGCTCTGATCACCTACGAGGAGTTGGCTGAGGTAATCAAATCCTTACCTAGTGGACGCTCCCCCGGTCCTCACGGCTTTACCTATCTATACTACAAGACATTTGTATCTCTCTAACTACCTAGTGCCGCAATCTTTTCTACACTCCTTGATCACTCTGATACCCATGGGGGTTAAGGACCCCCATGGTTGTTCGAGCTACAGGCCCATCGTCCTTCTTAACTCTGATCTAAAGCTGTTTACCAAAGTCTTAGCAGTATGCCTTTGTGGCTTTCTCCCTTCCCAAATTCATGAAGATCAGGTTGGCTTTATTGCCTGCCACCAAGGGGGTGGATCTGATAGATTTAATCAACCGGCGCTCAGAACAGGCCCTGGTCCTTAGCCTTGATGCTGAAAAGGCCTTTGATAGGCTTAGTTGGCCATTTATGTTTGCTACTCGTCGGAAGTTTGGGATTACTGGGCCTTTTCTGACTGCCTTACAGGGCCTCTACTCCTCCCCTACTGCCTCTATTAAGCTTTCTCATGTGACTTCACCGAGTTTTCCCTTGTATAATGGAACCGAACAGGGATGTTCGTTGTCTCCCTTGATCTTTGCCCTTTGTATAGAGCCTCTGGCTGCTCTGGTTCGGGGGGCCCGGATGTCTCTGGGGTCCAGTTACTGTGGGGATCAAAAGTTTGGGCACCCCAGGTAAAAATTTGTATTAATGTGCATAAAGAAGCAAAGGAAAGATGGAAAATCTCCAAAAGGCATCAAATTACAGATTAGACATTCGTATAATATGTCAACAAAAGTTAGATTTTATTTCCATCATTTACACTTTCAAAATAACAGAAAACAAAAAAATGGCGTCTGCAAAAGTTTGGGCACCCTGCAGAATTTATAGCATGCACTGCCCCCTTTGCAAAGCTTAGACCTACCAGTGTCATGGATTGTTCTCAATCATCATCTGGGAAGACCAGGTGATGTCAATCTCAAAGGTTTTAAATGCCCAGACTCATCTGACCTTGCCCCAACAATCAGCACCATGGTTTTTTCTAAGCAGTTGTCTAGAAATCTGAAACTGAAAATAGTTGATGCTCACAAAGCTGGAGAAGGCTATAAGAAGATAGCAAAACGTTTACAGATGTCAATATCCTCTGTTTGGAATGTAATTAAGAAATGGCAGTCATCAGGAACAGTGGAAGTTAAAGCAAGATCTGGAAGACCAAGAAAAATATCAGACAGAACAGCTCGCAGGATTGTGGGGAATAAAAATTAAAAACCCACGTTTGACTGCACAATCCCTCCAGAAAGATCTGGCAGACACTGGAGTTATGGTACACTATTCCACCATAAAGAGATACTTGTACAAATATGGTCTTCATGGAAGAGTCATCAGAAGAAAACCTCTTCTACGTCCTCACCACAAAAATCAGCGTTTGAACTTTGCAAATAAACATATAGACAAGCCTGATGCATGGACCGATGAGGTTAAAATTTAACTTTTTGGCAGGAATGAGCAAAGGTACATTTGGAGAAAAAGGGGAACAGAATTTAATGAAAATAACCTCTGTCCAACTGTTAAGCATGGGGGTGGATCAATCATGCTTTGGGGTTGTATTGCAGCCAGTGGCACCGGGAATATCTCACAAGTAGAAGGAAAAATGGATTCAATAAAATTTCAGCAAATTTTGGATGCTAACTTGATGCCATCTGTGAAAATGCTGAAGTTAAAGAGAGGATGGCTTCTACAAATGGATAATGATCCTAAAAACACCTCGAAATCCATGGGGGATTACATCAAGAGGCGTAAACTGAAGGTTTTGCCATGGCCTTCACAATCTCCTGACCTCAACATAATTGAAAATCTATGGATAGACCTTAAAAGAGCAGTGCGTGACAGCCCAGAAATCTCAAAGAACTGGAAGACTTTTGTAAGGAAGAATGGGCAAAGATACCTCAAACAAGAATTGAAAGACTCTTGGCTGGCTAAAAAAAAGCTATTACAAGCTGTGATACTTGCCAAAGGGGGCAGTACAAGATATTAACTCTGCAGGGTGCCCAAACTTTTGCAGATGCCATTTTTTTCATTTTCTGTTATTTTGAAATGATGGAAATAAAATCTAACTTTTGTTGACATATTATAAGAATGTCTAATCTGTAATTTGATGCCTTTATGCACATTAATACAAATTTTTACCTGGGGTGCCCAAACTTTTGATCCCCACTGTACATGATTGGGACTTTTAAGATCTGTCTTTTTGCGGATTATGTCCTTTTGAACCTCACACGTCCTCTACTCTCCCTTCCTGCCCTGTATCGGATTTTGCACTCCTATGGGATGGTCTCGGGGTATAAGGTTAATCTTCCAAAGACTGAGGCGATGCCTTTGAATCTCCTTTCCTCTCTATCCTCTCTTCTTCGGACTGACTTTTCTTTTAAGTGGTCTCCCTCTGCCCTTAAATACCTTGGGTTTCTCTAAACTCCCTCTTATGCTTCCCTGTATTTAGCTGACTTTCTCTTTTTCGAGAGCTTCAGGGTCTTCTAGAGAAGTGGCGGTCCCAATAAATCTTGTTTTTTGGTCGCATAGCGGCTGTTTAAATGACGGTCCTTCCTAAATTGTTATATCTTTGAGAGGCTTCCGGTGCGGGTCCCCCTCTCTGCTCTTCCTCCCTTCAATCTGCTATCTTTCGCTTTATATGGGATGCTAGACGACATTGTTTGCTATGATGGCAGGTAAGGGGGGGTGCAGCTGTACCAGATGAGGCAAAGTATTATTGGGCTGCTCATCTACGTCACCTATCTACTTGGTCCTCGTATCATGCATATAGTGGATGGATGGAGCTTGAGAAGCTATGGCTGGCCCTTGTTCATCCTCTCTCCTCTGGACTTTCCCTCTTTGGGTCCGATGGCTTTTCCCGATATGTCTGGGGATATTGTTCCGTTACGTTTAAACTAATGTCCTTGTCTTCCCCTATGCGTTCCTTTTTGTACCATCCTGATTTCTTGTCTGGTCTGACCTCTAGTATGATGAGTGTTTGGGGCTCTAGAGGGCTCTTTTGTTGGCAGATGTAGTGCATTTTCATTCCCATACTCTTTTACAGTTTGATCAATTAGTGTCTAGGAATGGTTTTCCCTCCTCCGAGCGTTTCCATTATCTCCAGCTTAGTCATTTTATGCCCTCTACCCTGGGTTCTACGGTTATCTCTCAGCCTACGGTGTTTGAACAATTATGCTGTCAGGGACCGCAGGCAAAGGGTCTCCTTTCCGCTATTTATTCCATTCTCAACTCTCCTTTGGGTGGTGCTGACCCTGCACATCGCTACATGGGCCGCTTGGAGGAGGCTCAAAATACCAGTATTACTATTCCTCAGTTGCGGGTGATTTGGGAGAGGGCCTCTAAGGCCTCGATTTGTACGGCTTACAAAGAAACACAGTTTAAACTGCTTATGGGTCGGTACCATACTGAACTCCTAAACAGACTGAATCCTTCTATCCTTCCGCAGTGATGGCGTTGCGGGGTGGGGATTGGGTGTACTTTTCAAATTTTCTGGTCCTGTAAGCTTAAACAAGAAACCGTTTAAATTGTTTATGCATATTCTTTTGGCAGCCAAGACACTGATTGCTAAATATTGAAAGCGGACTGTTTCTCCGTCTGAGAACGAGTTGTTGGCCCCGAGTCCGTGAGATTCGATCCCTTGAGTCTCTGACAGTCTCTTTGAACAATACTGTGCCACTGTTCCTATCTATTTGGGACCTGTGAGATAATTTTACTGATCAGCAGACTCCCTGAGCCATCTACCTGCCTTTCCTCCGTGTTCCCTCCCCTTTCCTTCGTTAAACTATGTGTTTTCTGATAGCTAGAGTTTTTCTCTGTGTTTTGTCTTGTCATTTTGTGCTTCATTTAGAGCTGCTTTCTGTTTTTTACTCTGGCTTTTTTACTATTCAATGGCTTCGGCGGCTGAGTACACATGCCATGTTGATGTATTTGGCTGTATTTGCATTTTGTTCAGGCGCGTAGTAGCCTGTTGCCATTTAATTTGCCCTGCTTTCCAGATTCCTCTGGTATGTTACATTACTGCTTCCTGTATATTTGGAGCTTGTACTTTTATAAAAAAAAATTACAGTTTAAAAAAAAAGCCATCATTTACTGAAACCAAGCAGAGTTTCTAAAAATGGTAAGAAATTGTGTGTGGGGGGGGGGGGGGGAGTCTCTTAGAAAATTATAGACTGGACCAACACCATAAAGGGCTATTTGTTTCACTTGTACGTTTAGGGTATATGTCAGCATATTTGCAAAAAGTATACTATTATATACCGCAGTAGGTCAATTCAGAATAATGGAGGGAACACAGGGGAGATTAATCAAGGCCTGTGCTGAGGAAGAGAGTGCCAGTTGCCCATAGCTGATGAATCTCCCTCATAGTCTCGTAGTGAATATACACTGTTACTGTGTGGACTGGGGGGGTTACGGTGAGGGATGGATCCCCCCCGGAATTCAGGGTGGGGGACAGATAATGGTTTGATCCCCCACCCGCCGCACAGGCTGCCGCCGCCGCTACTGGGGACACATCCCAGATCCCCAGCAGGCTGAGCTGCCTTCTCTGGTATGTGCGATACACGCACATACAGGAGAAGGAGTCTCCTCTGTCTAGCTGCAGCTTACAAAGAGGAAACGTGACCTCCACCCCCACGCAGCACGCAGTACAGGCACCCATGACGTCACTCATCGGCGCCTGTACTGTGGAGGGGAGAAGACGCAGGCCCCTGCTGCTGAGTGGATCGCTGTATGGGACATCAGGTGAGCATAACTTTTTTTATTTTTTAACTCTGCATATACCTATTGGGAAAAGGGGGGTAACTCTGCATATACCTATGGGGGAGAGGGGGAGGGGGGTAACTCTGCATATACCTATGGGGGAGAGGGGGGTAACTCTGCGTATACCTATGGGAAAGAGGGGGGAGTGTAAAACTCTGCATATACCTATGGGATATGTAACCTACTAGGAAAGCTGAGTGATGTTTCCTGTGATAAATATAATTACAGAATTTTTTTTCACCCAGCTTTCCTAGACTTCGGAACAGCTAAAGTTTGCCTGAATATGTGTTACCACATATTTAGGCATACTTTGCTGTTCCGAAGTCTAGGAAAGCTGGGTGAAAAAATATGGCTGCAATTATATTTCTGCAATTATATTATATGTGTTACCACATATTTAGGCAAACTTTGCTGTTCTGAAGTCTAGGAAAGCTGAATGATGATTCCTGTTATTTCTCACAGGAATCATCATTCAGCTTTCCTACTAGGAAAGCTGAGTGATGATTCCTGTGAGAAATATAATTGCAGCCATATTTTTTTCACCCAGCTTTGCTAGACTTCAGAACAGCAAAGTTTGCCTAAATATGTGGTAACACATACAACACTTCATACAAGGGGAGTGTATGTTGTTACCACATATTGTCATGATTCGGCAGGCTGGAGGTGGATCCTCTGTGCCAGAGAGGGATTGGCGTGGACCGTGTCGGTGGACCGGTTCTAAGTTGCTACTGGTTTTCACCAGAGCCCGCCGCAAAGCGGGGTGGTCTTGCAGCGGCGGTAGCAACCAGGTCATATCCACCGGCAACGGCTCAACCTCTATGACTGCTGAAGATAGGCGCGGTACAAGGGAGTAGACAAGAGCCGGGTCGGACGTAGCAGAAGGTCAGGGCAGGCAGCAAGGATCGTAGTCAGGGGCAACGGCAGAAGGTCTGGAACACAGGCTAGGAACACACAAGGAAACGCTTTCACTGGCACAATGGCAACAAGATCCGGCAAGGAAGTGCAGGGGAAGTGAGGTATTAATAGGGAAGTGCACAGGTGAAGGTACTGATTAAAACCCATGCGCCAATCAGTGGCGCACCGGCCCTTTAAATCGCAAAGACCCGGCGCGCGCGTGCCCTAGGGAGCGGGGCCGCGCGTGCCGGGACTGCACAGACGGGGAACGAGTCTGGTAAGCGGGTCGAGATGCGCATCGCGAGCGGGCACGTCCCGCATTGCGAATCGCATCCCAGCAGGTCTGACCGGGGCGCTGCGAACAGGAGAACGCTGTGAGCGCTCCGGGGAGGAGCGGGGACCCGGAGCGCTCGGCGTAACACATATATAGGCAAACTTTGCTGTTCTGAAGTCTAGAAAAGCTGGATGAAAAAAATATGGCTGCAATTATATTTTTTCAATTATATTATGTGTTACCACATATTTAGGCAAACTTTGCTGTTCGGAATTCTAGGAAAGTTGGGTGAAAAAAAATATGGCTGCAATTATATTTCTCACAGGAATCATTACTCAGCTTTCCTAGAAGGAAAGCTGAGTGATGATTCCTGTGAGAAATATAATTTCTCACAGGAATCTGTAGCTAGCCACTTACCTACCTATCTAGCTAACAACCAACCTAACTTTGAACATACCTAGCTACCTACATAGCCAGCAACCTATGCATGTAGCTAGCTACCTACTTACCTGCCTATCTACCTAGCTAACAACCTACCTACTTTCTGATGTATTTACATACTTGGGGAGGTCTACAGTGGGGGATAGGCCTACTTAATGGGGGACCTACTATCCTAATTATGGGAGGGCAGTGCACTGGAAAAATGCAGAGTCTAACATGTTTTTCCTGCAGATGCTAAAGAGATGGTTTTGGCTGGAAGAAGTTGACATGTCAGTCTGATCCAGGTGCAGTAGAAAAAGAAAGAGGACATTGCTGATCAGAAATGACCATACCTGTGAGTCCCTAGATGTAGCTATAATCACTTACAGTATATGGTATACAGATCCTGTGTACAGCTGGTATCTACCTTTATATGGTCCTGTATACAATCACTTATATGGTATACAGGTCCTGCAACAAAGTCCAAGACCACAGTGTCAAAAATTGAAAACTCTGGATATGTGCAAAAGAGCAGTAGTTTACTGGTTCCCCAAACGCTTTTTTTGAGGAACAGATAAATGATAGCTCTTTAGCACATATCCAGAGTTTTCCATTTCTGGTGCTGTGGTCTTGGACTTTGTTGCATGTTTGGCATACGAATACCAAACATGCAACAAAGTCCAAGACCACAGCACCAGAAATGGAAAACTCTGGATATATGCAAAAGAGCTATCATTTATCTGTTCTATTTGGATCACTACGGGGACAATGGATTTATCCAGTGCTGTCTTCTACTGCTTTTCTGTATTCTGTGTACTGTTGGTATCTACTTCTTTATGGTCACTGTACAGGGAGATACAGGTCTGTATACAATGGTTTTATTCAGTAACAGTATGATGCATTAGTCAGTCACTGTGTGATGTAAAGTGTGTTACTGATGAGGAAGTATTATTTGGTCCTGTTATTGTTTATATTCTGGTATTATTGGTATTGTTAGTCTGTACATAGTGATTTTTACTCAGTATGGCGGTATTTCCCAGTCTGTGTGTACTGAAATAATTTTTTCCTTGTATACTGATATTTTTGGTAATATTGGTCTTAGTATTCAGGATTTGGTCAGTAATGGTATGGTGGTAATATGCATAGTGATTTTATTCCTCCTTGTATACTGGATTTAATGCTTAAAATTGTCCTTTTCTATAAGACTTTTACTTATTGGACTTACTTTTTGCTCCGTGGTCTGTAGTTTTTATTGTTATTTTTGTTTTGATGGGACTTTTTGATCACTTTTAATAAACTTTTTTTCTGGCATATGAAGAGACCAGAAATCAGCAATTATGAACTTAGGTATTTTTTTTATGTTTACACCATTCACTATGCAGTTTCATTAATGTTATATTTTAATAGTTCTGTCATTTCCACATGCGGCGATACCAATTATGTTTATTTTTGTTTACACTTTTATTAGGGGAGGGACGTGATCACTGATGTTCGGCATTAGCAATAAATGAAGAGCGCTCAGCTTGTAAGCGCATTTCATACATCCAGACTGCAACCAAGGCATACATGTACACCATGTTTTGTCAAGGTGTCAATGGTGCCTACACCAACCCCTCGTCCTGACCTCACACACACAGCCTACTTCCCACAGTCCTGACAGAACCCTATCTCTTGACTTCACTGGTCCCTGAAGGTACCTGTGATGAGGAGCCTGTATTGTCATGCAAAATCGATTGGCCATGCCCCTTTTAGTCCTCCCCTTTTATGGATCCGCCTTTTTTCAAAGCCACGCCCAGTTACAATGCTATCCCCCCCAGATTTGTGGGGCTTCCTACGCCCCTGTGTGTGAGGCTCAGATTACATGCACAGCACAGAAGCATTATACATTTAGGAAATAGACTCAATATGCTAAGTTTGGTCCATTAAACTCAATGGGCCTACTACAGGCACACCACAGTATATGTCGACATACCTTTTTGCCGATATACTCTGAACATATGTGTAAACATGATGATGTGATCCTAACAATATAGAAATTGTTCTATGGTGTCAGGAGGCTCAGTTTTTTCTCAGATTTAGTTTCTTGGTTTATTAAATGTAGATTTCTGCTGATTCTGTGGTTTTGGATCATATGACCGAGGAGCAGAAGGCGGTTGTCCTGGCTGTGAAATGCTGAATAGAATCTGTGTGTACACGCTGACATTTCATATCTGCAATTGAGATGATTCACAGTGATTTCACTGCAGTCGGCCTAAGATGGGACCAGGGCTTAGTAGGATGTGGCTGGGTATTACACTGTGCAGACCCCTTTGAGGCAGGAAATGAAAAGCACAATGAGATGTAAAGCTCTACATGAACAGTTTTATGTTTACATGGCACCAATATATTCAGTGTCATTGTAGAGAAATTGTCATCACTTAAGTGAAACATTGTGTTCTGTCAATCTGTATTTACATTGTGTCCCACCTCAAAAATTACATCAAGCACAATTTAAAGTGATTTTATTTTAAGAATGCATTTTTACCCCAATAAGGATTCATTGTCCACTAGAAGCACTACAGGAGGCCCCAGGATACATTGCTAACTATACCCCTTATAGAACAATAGACTAGTCACACTGACAGAGATGCCCACCCTAGAAATGACACTGGTAGAAGTGGGAACCTATCCGCTCCACTGACATGTTCATGCAGAGGTCAAGATGAATTCCATGACACATTGGATATACGATCCCTCCCCTGCTATGTGCCATTTACTCAACTTTAATTTTAGGAGAATGGTGTCACTGGTCCATAACCTACAGCTCTCAGCAAGTTTTAGCAGTCACAGGCTGGGAGTTGTAGTTTAAGTTATAGTAACTAATGTGGTGCAGCAGGTGAAGTGGAGAAGTGGACACAGCTAATAGACAGAAAGTAATTTTTTTGCAGAGAAAGTACCCCCGAGTGGATCTTATGATGCTGCCTTATGTCCCGGGATATACAGTAGATTGATATCTATATGACTCTATACTCATTGATAGTGGCTCTATCATGGCTCAGGCAGCTCTGTACAATGGTGACTGTATGGTTCTATACATAAAAAGAATGGCCAGAACATAGGTTAGCTACCCCCCCCCCTTTCTATGCATTGTGCAATCTCATATGTTTATAAGTATCCTGTGACTGTGATTTATACTTTATATCTAACTGCAAGTCCTTTTGTCACATACTGCATGTCAGTTGTATTGCATGTGATTGGTATCATAATTAAACATATGAGCATTAGTATCTTATTTCATTTTATTTTACTATAAACATGACTTTGATTCTTGTTTGATGGGCTGCAATACTCTCCTCCTGATGATCCTGTTTTGTACGTGGGGGAAACACGTTGAGACCCAATAATCCCTAAGGTTCTAGTGATTATTTTGGAGAATCTGTTTTTTCTTCTCGTGGGGATATATTAGTGTCCTTAGAGATACAGCTGTAGCTATTTAGTGAATACCTATTGTATTGGAGCTTTTTTGACACTGGATGGCTGTCCCATAATTGTGTATATTTATCAGCTCCTATATAGATATTTTAATATACAAGTTCTAGTATTATGCAAAAATATCTCCCTTGTGTTATATTGGCACTCCTAAAGGGATACACAAAATCCTGTATATCACAGGGGAACTCTAATAGTCAAACATAATAGACATATTAGAAAAAGAGTTCAAACAACACCTGATATAAAATTCACAAATATTTTATTGTAGATATATTTAAAAAACATATAAGGCGCATTGTGGAGAAGTACTGTAAAAGTCAACCAAGACAAAAAATTGGGGCTTATAAAAGGACTTCTATATGGTATTAACCATGTGCTATCTAATGTATAAAGTGCATATAATAATAAAAAGTGCTGAGGTTGTAAACATATACAATAACCACTGGTAAATCTACTACTCACAAATAAGGGGTACCTTCATATAAAATTTGCTCCTTAAGAGTGAATGGTACACATTGAATGTCTATAGCAACAATAATGCTCATAGCATGTACAGCGGTAAAGGTAAATGTAGATGTTAACCAGATCAATGCATAGATAGCAAATATAATAAAAAAAAGAAAGGGTAAACTAATCAGTCTCACCCATGTGGGATAGCAGTCAAAGATCCGACCCCTACGATCTTTTCGGTTTCCCTTTCTCAAGAGGGAAATATATATATATATATATATATATATATATATATATATATATATTGTAGTTAGGAGTAGCCGTATTAGCCCCCCCCCCCCCCACCCTTATCTGTAGTCTATCATTCTATAGCTATACAATTTATGGCCCAACTTAATGTCCATTCTCCACATATGTTGTTTTAACCCCTGCATATTTTGTGAGATAGAACCTGTGTTTTCTCCTTGTGAGCTCAGAAATGCTTATGACTTGATAAAGGGAGGAAACTCGAAAGCTTGTCTCTACATAATCTTGTTAGCCCAATAAAAAAGGTATTACAAGATACTGCAACTACAGATGATTTTGTTTGTAAATATATATATATATATATATATATATATATATATATATATATATATTTACAGTCACGGCCATAAATGTTGGCACCCCTGAAGTTTTTCAAGAAAATGAAGTATTTCTCACAGAAAAGGATTGCAGTAACACATGTTTTGCTATACACAGGTTTATTCCCATTGTGTGTATTGGAACTAAACCAAAAAGGGGAGGAAAAAAAGCAAATTGGACATAATGTCTCACCAAACTCCAAAAATTAGCTGGACAAAATTATTGGCACCCTTTCAAAATTGTGGAAAAATAAGATTGTTTCAAGCATGTGATGCTCCTTTAAACTCACCTGGGGCAAGTAACAGGTGTGGGCAATATAAAAATCACACCTGAAAGCAAATAAAAAGGAGAGAAGTTCACTTAGTCTTTGCATTGTGTGTCTGTGTGTGTGCCACACTAAGCATGGACAACAGAAAGAGGATAAGAGAACTGTCTGGGGACTTGAGTACCAAAATTGTGGGAAAATATCAACAATCTCTAGGTTACAAGTCCATCTCCAGAGATCTAGATTTGCCTTTGTCCACAGTGCGCAACATTATCAAGAAGTTTGAAACCCATGGCACTGTAGCTAATCTCCCTGGGTGTGGATGTAAAAGACAAATTGATGAAAAGTGTCAACACAGGATAGTCCAGATGGTGGATAAGCAGCCCCAAACAAGTTCCAAAGATATTCATGCTGTCCTGCAGGGTCAGGGAGCATCAGTGTCAGCGCAAACTATCCGTCAACCTTTAAATGAAATGAAACGCTATTGCAGGAGACCCAGGAGGACCCCACTGCTGACACAGAGACATAAAAAAGCAAGACTACATTTTGCCAAAATGAACTTGAGTAAGCCAAAATCCTTCTGGGAAAAAGTCTTGTGCACAGATGAGACCAAGATAGAGCTTTTTGGTAAAGCACATGCTTCTACTGTTTACCGAAAACAGAATGAGGCCTACAATGAAAAGAACACAGTACCTACAGTGAAATATGGTGGAGGTTTTGGGGCTCTTTTGCTGCCTCTGGCACTGGGTGCCTTGAATGTGTGCAAGGCATCATGAAATCTGAGGATTACCAACGGATTTTGGGTCGCACTGTACAGCCCAGTGTCAGAAAGCTGGGTTTACGTCCGAGATCTTGGGTCTTTCAGCAGGACAATGACCCCAAACATATGTCAAAAAGAACCCAGAAATAGATGGCAACAAAGAGTCCAGATCTAAATCCCATTGAACACCTGTGGAGAGATCTTAAAATTGCTGTTGGGAAAAGGCGCCCTTACAAAAAGAGACACCTGGAGCAGTTTGCAAAGGAAGAGTGGTCCAACATTCCGGCTGAGAGGTGTAAGAAGCTTATTGATGGTTACAGGAAGCAACTGATTTCAGTTATTTTTTCCAAAGGGTGTGTGACCAAATATTAAGTTAAGGGTGCCAATAATTTTGTCCAGCCTATTTTTGGAGTTTGGTGACATTATGTCCAATTAGCTTTTTTTCCTCCTTTTTTGGTTTAGTTCCAATACACCCAAAGGGAATAAACATGTGTATAGTAAAATATGTGTTACTGCAATCCTTTTCTGTTAGAAATACTTCATTTTCTTGAAAAATTTCAGGGGTGCCAACATTTACGGCCATGACTATATGTAGATATATATATATATATATATATATATATATATATGTGTGTGTGTGTGTGTGTGTGTGTGTGTGTGTGTGTGTGTGTGTGTGATGGGCTATCAGAGTAATTAGAGGAATAGGAGGACTACAGTACCCAGAAAGATTTTCAGAATTAGGGTTATTTAGTTTAGAAAAAGACAGCTTAGGGATGACCTAATAACTATGCATAAATATATCAGAGAGCATCACACAGATATCTCCCATGTCCAATTTATACCCAAAACTGTATCTATAACAAGGAGGCATCCTCTACATCTGGAGCAAAGAAGGTTTCTCCACCAGCACAGACGGGGGTTCTTTACTGTAAGAGCAGCAAGACTATGGAACTCTCTACCAAAGGAAGTGGTTATGGTAAACTCAATGAAAGAGTTCAAAAGAGGCCTGAATGCATTTACGGAAGGTAATAACATTATAGGTTATGGATACTAGATTTATAGGGACAGAATGTGGTTCCAGATTTTATTCTGATTGCCATTTTTGGAGTCAGAAAGGAGTTTTCCCCCCTGGTATAGGATGATTGGCATCAACCTCATAAGGGTTTTTTGGCTTCCTCTGGATCAACATACACTGCTCAAAAAAATAAAGGGAACACTTAAACAACACAATGTAACTCCAAGTCAATCACACTTCTGTGAAATCCCACTGTTCACTCAGAAAGCAACACTGATTGACAATCAATTTCACATGCTGTCGTGCAAATGGAACAGACAACAGGTGGAAATTATAGGCAATTAGCAAGACACCCTCAATAAAGGAGTGGTTCTGCAAGTAGTGACCACAGACCACTTCCCAGTTCTTATCCTTCATGGCTGATGTTTTGGTCACTTTTGAATGCTGGTGGTGCTTTCACTCTAGTGGTAGCATGAGACGGAGTCTAGAACCCACACAAGTGGCTCAGGTAGAGCAGCTCATCCAGGATGGCACATCAATGCGAGCTGTGGGGAGGTGGTTTGCTGTGTCTGTCAGTGTAGTGTCCAGAGCATGGAGGCGCTACAAGGAGAAAGGCCAGTACATCAGAAGGTGAGGAGGAGCAACAACCCCGTAGCAGGACCGCTACCTCCGCCTTTGTGCAAGGAGGAGCAGGAGGAGCACTACCAGAGCCCTGCAAAATTACCTCCAGCAGGCTACAAA
Source organism: Hyla sarda (assembly GCF_029499605.1). Lineage (NCBI taxonomy): Eukaryota > Metazoa > Chordata > Amphibia > Anura > Hylidae > Hyla > Hyla sarda. Next base: position 148,560,323 of record NC_079194.1, read on the forward strand.
TGTGCATGTGTCCACTCAAACGGCCATAAACATATTCCATGAGGGTGGTATGAGGGCCCGGCATCCACAGTTGAGGGTTGTGCTTACAGCCCAATACCGTGCAGGACGTTTGGCATTTGCCAGAGAACACCAAGATTGGCAAATTCACCACTGGTGCCCTGTGCTCTTGAAAGACGAAAGCAGGTTCACACTGAGCCCATGTGAGAGTCTGGAGACGCCGTGGAGAACGTTCTGCTGCCTGCAACATCCTCCAGCATGACCAGTTTGGCGGTGGGTCAGAAATGGTGTGGGGTGGTATTTCTTTGGGGGGGCCGCACAGCCCTCCATGTGCTTGCCAGAGGTAGCCTGACTGCCATTAGGTACCGAGATGAGATCCTCAGACCCCTTGTGAGACCATATGCTGGTGCGGTTGGACCTGGGTTCCTCCTAATGCAAGACAATGCTAGACCTCATGTGGCTGAAGTGTGTCAGCAGTTCCTGTAAGCGGAAGGCATTGATGCTATGGACTGGCCCACCCGTTCCCCAGACCTAAATTCGATTGAGCACATCTGGGACATCATGTCTCGCTCCATCCACCAATGCCACGTTGCACCACAGACTGTTCAGGAGTTGGCGGACGCTTTAGTCCAGGTCTGGGAGGACATCCCTCAGGAGACCCTCCGCCACCTCATCAGGAGTTCATTCAGATCTAGGATGTGTTATCTTAGTGTTCCCTTTATTATTATTTTTTGAGCAGTGTAGTAGAAACACAATAGAGACTGAAATAGATAGACCTTATGAACTATGTAACTATATAATGACAAAGTGATAACAGAATGTTAGAAATCTTTGCTAACTTATTGAAAAAGAAAAACTAAAATATTACATTAACATAAGTATTCAGACTCTTTACACAATACTTAGTTGAAGCACTTTTGGCAGGGATAACAGCCTCCAGTCTTCTTGGATATATTGTCACAACATTTGCATTTGAGGAGGGATAAACCGGGCACTGCCTATCAACATGCAAGAGGGCAGAGATTCAGAGCCCAAAGGCGTTGTGTGCCTAGGACACACCAGACCAAGGCCATGCGTCCTTGACACTTGTATGCCCTATAATACAGTGATTTTTGTGGCAATATATATCCAGACACCAGATATATAAAGGTACGAGGATATTTTTATATTGTCATCTATGGAACAGTATCTATAACAAGGGGGAACACTGTTCCATAGATGACAATATAAAAATACCATCATACCTTTATATATCTTGTGTGGTTCACTTTCACTCTTTGGGTCACTGCGATTTCTGTCCAGATGCAGGAGACGGCCCTGTAGACTTGTCTATTGAATGGTGATCACACCTAGCCATGGAGTAAAGGACACAGTTGAATGCTTCCTCCAGGCTAATCTAATGATCTGTGGAGGTCTGATCTCACAGATCGTTACATGTCAAAAGTTTAGTTAAATGACAGGGACACATTAAATTCATTATAAGCAGGAGCAGAGTGAGGGCCTGTGTTATGCAGATCAGTAGACAATACTCAGGGACTGTATTGAATTATAAATAGTATTATACTCATTTAATGTTTTATTCATTACAAAGCAGCCTTGACACCAGCATAAATTCCCATGACTGTGGTATGAGCATATAAATCCCCTACTTGTTTCGCCTGCTATTCTTGTACTGGTTTTACACTGTACACACAAGCTCTGCTTAATGTTAAGTGGTTTTAAGATCAATTAATTTCCTGTATTAAAAAAAATGACTAAAGATCTAGGCTTCATCTCTGCTAAGTGTTAAACCCACTTCCTTCACAAGGGTCCGCAGTATGGACGATATACCGGCAGTAAAATTTACCTCAGTAGTGTAGATGTTACAGACTGACAGCACATACCAGAATATGCAAAGAATTTCCAGGAAATCTCCAGAGGCAGGAAAGGAAAAAGATTTACTGTGTAGTCATAGGTATCCCCTGAACACTGGCTCGGGATAAAAGGTTAGTCACAAGACAGAACTGTGGCAATAAAACTGTAGAAGGAAAGCACAATATCTTTTCCAGCCTCTCCAAAGGAAAGATAGTTAAAGGGTACCTCTCATCAAATAAACTTTTGATATATTTTAGATTAATGAATGTTGAATAACTTTCCAATAGCATGTTAATGAAAAATATGCTTCTTTCTATTGTATTTTTCCCGATCAGTCCTGTCAGCGAGCATTTCTGACTCATGCTGGAGTCTTAAACACTCAGAGCTGCCAGCCTGCTTTGTTCACAGCCAAACAGGCTGTGAACAAAGCAGGCTGGCAGCTCTGAGTGTTCTCCTTTGTGAACAAAGCAGACTGGCAGCTCGTAGTGTTTAGGACTCCAGCATGAGTCTGAAATGCTTGCTGCCAGGACTGGTAGGGAGACCCCTAGTGGTCATTTCTTCAAAGTGGAAAATTAAATAGAAGTTATTCTGCATACATTAATCTATAAAATATCAAAAGTTTTTTTGATGAGAGGTACCCTTGAAGGCTAACCAGACATCTTGTACAGGCAGCGCTGATGTTGTGGAACAATGTGCACTGCACTACTTATAATGAATGTAGGCAACACAAGATTGTAGAGATCTAAATGTCACACTTGTTATAGGCCACTTGTTTGTATGTGACAGCCTAAACACAGTGCACATAAAGAAGCAGGACTAAACACAAGACTGATACATTTTACCTGCACTGCTACACTGGTACAAACTATCAGGACAGGAGATGGATTTGTATTGCGGATGCAATAGCACCACTTTAGAGATAATTTACTGGGCTGGGCTCACACCTTTTTAACTGGCATGTTAAATGCCTTTCACTTAACACAAGACATTGTAATAATAAAGACTAAACTTCATCTGAGGCGGCAGTAACAACAGCACCACCTACAGGCAAAAAAATCAGATAATGCAAGAAAAAATAAACAAATGATATCCAATTTAACACGTTGTAAATCATTGTTTTGTTTCATTTCATAGAAAAGTTTTTTAAGTTGAACTTCAGATGGCAACAATGTTTTCAGCAGACTGGATCATGAACAACTGTCCAAAGAGCAATATAGATGAATAAATAAAGCTTTCCCCTCATGTGGTAGATCTGCAGCAACAATGAGTAACAAGGACAGAAATACATAATCTATGCATTATATCGCTATATATCAGTCAGGAGGTAGAGAGAACGCAGCATTGTTGTGCAGATCTCGAAAGGTCAATGGTGTCATAATCTGTAGTAAATCCCCCTGTATCTGTCAGGAGGTAGAGAAGACAAAATAATGTTCTGCGGATCTTTAAAGAGGTTGGTAGTGTAATAATCTGCTGAGTATATTACCCTATATCTGTCAGGAGATAGAGGGGACATATCAATGTTCTGCAGACCTCTAGAGCTGACATCCTTGTAATAGTCTGCAGAAAACACTTACACATGTAAAATTACCCCTCAGAAAGTGAACCACAGCATGTATACCAGATTTGCAGATTGTAGATGGGGGATGTTTTTGGAGAAAGGGAAGTGGTTGGAGGGGTCAGACAGCAAGGCTGGAGAGCACCATGTTCGGGGGAAAGGCAAGGAAGTGTTTCTTCACAGCAAAAGTTCTTGGAAGAAGTAACACTTATTGGGCAAATTGTTTATCAGCTGTCACTGTCCACTGCAGTTCCCATAGATCTATCTGGCAGTAATATCTTGAAATCTCAGTCCTAGGAGATGGCATTTGAGTTTTTCTATACAAATATGGATATGGACAGTGGTAGCCCAGGCCCGCCACTGCCATAGAGTAGTACTGTTCTATTAAGTATGTCCTGCTCGGTAATGTACAGTGGTCCCTCAAGTTACAATATTAATTGGTTCCAGGACGACCATTGTATGTTGAAACCATTGTATGTTGAGACCAGAACTCTATGGAAAACTGGTAATTGGTTCTGAAGCCACCAAAATGTCATCCAAGAAATAGGAAAAAGTGAGGATTAAAGAAAAATAAGTAGATAACTAATATAGATAAAGAAAATCCTTACATATAAAAGTAAGAAAAATCTGCTGGGAGCTGTAAATCACTGTCTATGTCAGTGTTTCCCAAGCAGGGAGCCTCCAGCTGTTGCAAAACTACAACTCCCATGATGTCCGGACAGCCTTTGGCTGTCCGGGCATGCTGGGAGTTGTAGTTTTGCAACAGCTGGGGGTACCCTATTTGGGAAAACACTGGTCTATGTAGAGGACAGGAGCTCCTTCGGGGTCCTGTACAGTATAAAAAGTGTCCAAAAAAATTAACATGGAGTCGCCCTCACCTGGTGTCCAAAGGAGCAGCTAACCTGGTACAGGTGAAGAGTACAGAACATGTAATACCTCTCTGTACTGTAGGGGGCGCTACCAGACACCAGTCAGTGCATACACTTCAGTAATACAGGGGTTTTACCAGTAAATTGCCCATTCTGATTGGTCAGTTCATTGACACGTTTCACAGATCTGGACTGTCTGCACATTGTATGTTGAGTCTGGTTTCAACTTACAATGGTCAAGAATAGAACATTGTATGTTGAAACTATTGTATGTTGAGGCCATTGTAAGTTGAGGGATCACTGTACATATAATAAAAGGACGGGGCAACCAACAGGGTAATGGGTATGCTTCTGTAGCAACTGGGGTGTGTCCCCGCCTCTGAGTTTAGCCTGTCTGGACTTGGCCTGTGCATTATACCTGGCTGCCAAGGTGACACCTGTACAATAGTTTACAGGATGGCGCACATATTAAGCATTGGCATACTTTGTCCTAATGGCAGCTCCTGCCTTCCTTAGTTACTGGAATACTCCGGGATTGTTATATATGTCATTTCCTGAACTGTGCTGCATTATCATTTTATTAGATTGCAAGCTATGAAGACAAGAAAATGACTAGCATCACTCACTGTCATACCAATACTTTATAATAATAAATAAGACTATGTAACTATGTGTTAAATTCTGACACAGGAGGTAATAACCCCCATATACAGAAGATCGGACATTAAGTTTTCCACTGAAACTGACAACCTCCTGCCAGTGAGCAGCTGCACCTCACAGCTGAGACAGGGCAATGACATAACCACACAAGGGGACCTCCAGCGACTACACGAGATGTGTGATATGTTCCATTATCTGCTGCAGACTCAAGAAATGAAACTTAGTATATGTATAAAAATACCAGAAGGATTCTTACAAATTCTGTCGCTCTGAGTCAGAGGCCGCTATACACAGATAGGTCATTTCCTGCAAACGAGAGAGGACAAATGTGAGAGACTCATTCACCCCCTACAGCCTACAATATTATACAAAGTTATATGAACACCAGCACCAAAAATGTGAATACAATTTGCCTAATGCTCCAGGTAGATGGATACTAAAATATGTTTGACCCAAAATAAACTCCCAAAATAAACTAAGTATGAGAAAATAGGAGGAAGTCTATTCTCTTAAATCAGCCTATTGCTTTCAGTATTGTGGATTCTGGATCATCAGCAAGACTGATATTATCAGGTGAATGTCTCATGGACCTGCTTTCAGTTTATGTCACACTATTTAAAATGTTCTTCTTATGTACAAAATATGAAGCTAAAAACTGTAAAATCCCTGATTAGAGGTGCTGATTCTTCATCAGCAAAGCTTTAGGCGCGTGACTACATTACAGCTCAATGGTTGTACAGAGCCCTAATTCACATTTTATAAATATGAATAAAAATATTGTATACTGTATTCTTTGTTCACAAACAAATGCAATTACTATTGAATCCCTAATGAAGACGATTATTGTCTTTGAAACATGTTGGAGGTTTTAGCAGTCAACAGTATATAGCATGCTGCCCCCTCATCGATCTTAGTATTCCAAGACCAGCCTTATGACTATAGACAAAGCTCCTCTACTATGAATAATTGGACGCAGGTTATTCTTCATGGATTAGTACATGCGTTCAGGCTCAGGTTATTAATATTGGACATTTAGAACACAACTGTAGGATACTTGTACAGACTGGAAATTTCTGACTTTGCTCTACTATAATTAGTCATGTAGTGTACAGAAAAGCCATAATGTATACCTGATATATGGATACACAGAAGATATACAGAGAAAAACACTCAATACACCTATCACTGCTATAAATTCAAATCTGGTGAATATATTACAACATATAATATTGCTTTCTATATGTTCCCCTTACCTTGTGCTATTGATATCTACTTCTATAATAAAAATAAAAAAAAGTCTATACACATGGAATCACTAGGGCCTCCCAATAATCCTAAAATTAAAGTGGCCACAATGCTGTTGTACTACTGCATCTCCATCACTGTGTTTCCCAACACCCTGGGAATCCACTGTGCAGAGAATTCCCTTTTACCAGCTGTTTGTGTACAGAGGGTACTGAAGGTAACATTGCTATAGATGGTATTATTTCATTCATCTGTAGTTCTGCATTATTCTAATATGCTTCATATAGTTTTCAATAGATTTACTTACTATTAAAGGATATTCCCATTTGAGGCATTTATGACGTAACCACAGGATATTAAATTCACAAAGTTAGTGGGCACACCAGAAGCAGAGTGAAATAAAGGTGCTGAATTTTATTGCTCCATGCTGTACAGAAGATTTTTACTGTACTCATATTTTGTTTCAGTAACTCCTGCAATTCGTTTTTTTAAGTATTTGAGTCATGGAGAATTTCAAATCCCAAAAACAAGAAATTTACATTCCTGTCACATCCCCACTCTACGCATACTAGGATTGACATGTTTATGGTAACTACAGGGTGGGCCATTTATATGGATACCAGTAGCACAGGCTTCCAGTATCTGTAGTTTCAGGTGCTGCAGAATGGGCAAAACAAAAATTGAACAGGACCCTTAGTTTACGCAGAAGATTTTGTTCAGTGATGAGGCAAACTTTTATGTGAATGGTGAAGTTAACAAACAAAACCACCGCTATTGGTCTGACACCAACCCACATTGGATAGATCGCTCCAAGAATGTTGGAACACAAAAATTGATGGTATGGTGTGGTGTATGGGGTACAAAGATAGTGGGGCCATTCTTCATCAATGGAAACCTCAAGGCCACTGGATATGCGAAATTGCTACATGATGAGGTGTTTCCCTCTTTATGCACTGAAGCTGGTACGTTCCCCGAGTTTTTCCAGCAAGATGGTGCACCACCACATTATGGGTGTCAGGTCCGAGCATTCCTAGATGAACAGTTTCCTAGAAAGTGGATTGGTCGTCGTGGCCAGTTGAATGGCCCCCAAGGTCTCCCAATCTGACCCCCTTAGACTTTTATTTTTGGGGGTCATCTGAAGGCAATTGTCTATGCTGTGAAGATACGAGATGTGCAGTACCTGAAACTACGGATACTGGAAGCCTGTGCTAGCATTTCTCCTGCGGTGTTGTTATCAGTGTGTGTGAAGAGTGGGAGAAGAGGGTTGCATTGACAATCCAACACAATGGGCAGCACATTGAACACATTTTATAAGTGGTCAGAAACTTGTAAATAACTCATGAAAGAATAAAGTTACGTTAAAATCAAGCACATCATTGTTTTTCTTGTGAAATTCCCAATAAGTTTGATGTGTCACATGACCCTCTTCCTATTGAAAAAAAGTTCAAAATGGCCAACTTCTAAATGGCCGCCATGGTCACCACCCATCTTAAAAAGTTTCCCCCCTCACATATACTAATGTGCCACAACCAGGAAGTTAATATTACCAACCATTCCCATTTTATTAAGGTGTATCCATATAAATGGCCCACCCTGTATATATGGGGGCTGCAACTATATTCTGAGGACTTCAACTTAAAAGGACAAGTCTCATGTTACATAACTGATCCCCTAGGGGATAAGTTCTAGATTGCGGGGGGGGGGTTCGAGTGCTTGGACCCCCGCGATCAGCTGTTTGGAGCCCTTGTGCTCTAGTACAGGAGCGTGTCACGACCCGTGCCCGAAACTGAGGCCAACACGCCCCATCCATAAAGCTCTATGGGAGAGCCAAAGATTGCCGAATGGCTCTCCCATAGAACTATATGGAGGGGGCGTGGCGGCCTCCGCTTCAGTTGGGCGTCGTGGCACGCTCCTGTGCTAGATCACAGGGGCTCCAAACAGCAGATCGCGGGGGGCCCCAGCGCTCGGACCCCCCAAAATCTAAAACTTATCCCCTATCCTTTGTACAGGGGATACGTTTTGTAAATTGAGATTTGTCCTTTATTAAAGGGGGGCAACCATCTACAATGGGACCTACCTACAGGGACTAACCTCTACTTATAGGAGGCTGCTACTAACAGGTATCTACATGAGGACCTACCTACACGCGGCACCTCGGTAATGGGGGAAACCATGTGAAAGGATCTACTAAATGGGGGTACCTACCTAGACTTTCCTCAATCTGCATATCTACTGTTCGAGGATCCAAGGGTTTATTATAACTGTATGGAGCACTATAGTTGCTTAAAGAGTACGGATCCTAAAAGGTTTGTCTGGCAGGTTTTGTGGAGACAAATTGTGGATGGAAGAATCGGCATGATTGTCTGGGCCAGATGGAGAAGAAAAAGAGAACGACTCAGATCACAGACAGCATTACCTGGTGTAACTGTTTGTAATCACTTATATGGTCTGTAGAGCAGTGGTCACTACTGTATGGGGGATACAACTGTGCATAGTGGTTTTATTCAGTATCAGTATGGTAATATTATCCCAACATTTTATGGTAGTAATGGTAGTGGTCATATTGTGACGGTATTATTTTTCCCTTGTATTGGTATTATTGGCGATACTGGTCTGTGTATAGTGGTTTTATTGGTGATTCTGATCTTTGTACAGTGAGTATAATCAGTATCAGTATGGTAATATTATCCTGTCATTATATGGTAGTAGTCATAGTGTGGCGTTAATGGTGGTGTTAATGGTGATATTGGTCTAACATCTTATCCCCTATCCTTTTGTATAGGGGATAAGATGTGTGCAGCTGAGTACCCCTATAAAGAGGCAGGTATTTTTTATTTTTGCACTATAGTTATAGTTATAGTTTTTTCCTCCTAGCCTTTTAATACTCATGATGCTTTGAATTTCCCACCTACCGATATGGGGCTTGTTTTTTCGCACCTACAATTGTACATTGTAATGACTTCACTCATTTTAGCACAAATTGTTCAAAATAAAATTTTGTGGGGCCAAATTAAAGAAAAAAACTGTCAAATGAAATATTTAAAGGCTTATGTTTCTACACAGTGTAGAAGGACGCAGGCTTTTTTCATTTTTGCACTTTTGTTTCTTCCACCTCCCCTTCTATAAATCATAACGCTTTCAATTTTCCACCTACAGACCTATATAAGGGCTTGTTTTTGCGCCACCAATTTTACTTGTAATAACATGAATCATTTCACCACAAAATCTACAGCAAAACCAGAAAAAAAATATTTGTGGGGCAAAATCGTAAAAAAAATAAAAAATCAATTTTGTAACTTTTGAGGGCTTCCAATTCTACGCAGTGCATTTTTCAGTAAAATGACACTTATCTTTATTCTGTAGGTCCATACAGTTACAAGGATACGTAATTTATATAGGTTTTATTTTATTTTACTACTTTAAAAAAATTATAACTACATGCACCAAAATTAGTATGCTTAAAATTGTCATCTTCTGACCCCTATAACTTTTTAAATTTTCCATATACGGGGCATTAGGAGGGTTCATTTTTTGTGCCGTGTTCTGAAGTTTTTATCGGTACCATTTTTGTTTTGATGGGACTTTTTGATCACTCTTTATAATTTTTTTTAGGGTATACAAAGTGATAAAAAATACGCAATTTTGGACTCTGGTATTTTTTTTACGTGTATGCCATTGCGGTTTTATTAACATTATATTTTTATAGTTCAGACATTTACACATGTGGCGATACCACATATTTTTATGTTTGTTTTTTTTACATTTTTTTATGGGAAAAGGGGGTGATGCAAACTTTAATTTTTTTACCCTTTTTTTTATTTTTATTTTTTAAGCCCCCCATAGGGGATTATGGCATGCAATCATTAGATTACATACACTGTTCATTGCTATGCCATAGCATTGCATTAATCAGTGTTATCGATGCTCTGCTGCTCCAGCCTGCTGAGCGTGGCTGGAGCATCAGAGCTCCGTTTGGATGGCGAGGAGGCAAGTAGGGGCCCTCCTGCCATCCTCTCAGCTGATTGGGATCATCGCAGGGAAATTGTGATGTCCAAATCAGCTCTGCTGAGCTGTCGGTAGTCTACTTTCGGCATTTTAGATGTCGCGATCAACTTTGATCGTGACGTCTAAAAGGTTAATTTCGGGCATCGGCTGGATTGCAGTATCTGGCATTAGCCGCCGGTCTTGGCTGCTGATAGCACACGGGACCGAACGGCTATGAAGCGAGCTCAGCTCCTGTGCTCACCTCATAGATCTGCCATACAACAGCGCCGTGTATATATATGGCACATGTCGTTAAGGGGTTAAAGGGGTACTCCGGAGGAAAACTATTTTTTTCATAACAGCTGGCTCCAGAAAGTGAAACAGATTTGTAAATGACTTCTATTAAAAAATCCTAATCCTTCCAGTACTTATCAGCTGCTGTATGCTCCAGAAGAAGTTGTGTAGTTCTTTGACCCCTCTGTCCATGTTAGGAACTGGAACTGTCCAAAACAGGATAGGTTTGCTATCAGGTTTTGATCCTACTCTGGACAGTTCCTGACATGGCCAGAGGGGTTAGCAGAGAGCACTGTGGTCAGACTGGAAAGACCTACACAACTTCCTCTGGAGCATACAGCAGCTGATAAGTACTGGAAGGATTATGATTTTTAAATAGAAATTATTTTACAAATCTGTTTAAAGGGGTTATCCACCATAAGGTGATTTTAGTATGTACCTGGCAGACAATAACGGACATGTTTAGGAAGGATCTGCTCGTCTTGGGGCTAAATGGCTATGTTGTGATATTACCTTAACACAGCGGCTAGCCTTTTGTTAACTGATATTTCCTGTTTGATTTTTCTTTTTTTTACTACAAATCCCACAATTCCATTTTCCTCCCTCCCCCACATCAGCCACCCCACCAATTGAAACATAAATGAGATGCATCCATCAAAAGACCTGTGGTTTTCAATCAGGGTGCCTACAACTGTTTCAGATTAATCCCTCTCCCACCAAGTGATCCTTCCACCCATTGAAGCAGACAGGCTCCCTGTCATCAGCACACTAGTGAGTCAGGTCTCAGCCGCATTGCAAGCTGGGAAGAATTTGAGACAACAGTCATTTTGTATGCTGTTAAAAATAAATACTGGGGTGAAAATCACATAAGAATTGTGAGAAAACCATCACACACAGGTACAGACACTATATTATGAACTAATGAAACAGAGGTTGGGGGGCTCACACTGTATTATATACCAAGGTTTCTGTGATACACGTAACCCTACGTGTCAAAAAGAAACAAAAGTAACAAAATAGTATATACAGACCTCTAGGTATGTAATATTTGAGATGTATTGGATATGAATGAGGAGGAGAAAAAGATTAAGAAAGGGTTTAGGCAATGTGATATAAGTTATGATAGGATAGGTGTAAATTGGTATTGTATGAATGAAAATGTACAGGCTAGTTATGCATAATCAATATTATTTATTTGTGGTAGCTTCATTATAGTAACAAATATAGATCCAGGGTCCTTGCTGGCAACTAACAACTTGTGTCAAACAATAATATGTAGGTTAAAACATATATTTAAAACATAATTAATTAGTCCATATACATGACTACCTGAGTATATAATAGTATTTAGCGCTGTAGGAGATTCTCTGAGCTAAGAGAATTGAATAGCAGGAATGAATGTATTCCAGATAGTAACGTTCCGCAAATGGTAACAAAGTAGCAATGTACAATGTTCCGCAAATGGTAATAAAGTAGCAATGTGCAATGTTCCGCAAATGGTAATAAAGTAGCAATGTACAATGTTCCGCAAATGGTAATAAAGTAGCAATGTGCAATGTTCCGCAAATGGTAATAAAGTAGCAATGTGCAATGTTCCGCAAATGGTAATACAGTAGCAATGTGCAATGTTCCGCAAATGGTAATAAAGTAGCAATGTACAATGTTCCGCAAATGGTAATAAAGTAGCAATGTGCAATGTTCCGCAAATAGTGCCACAGTTGTTTGAATGCTGGTGCTTAAGCACCACTCACACCCCTTTGTTGATGCTGGGATGGTAGCCCCTGGTGTGCTTGGCTCCGTGTCACTGACTGGTTCGGCTAAGCAGCTGGCCCGATGGTTCTTCAGCGTGAGTTCCCGGGGGGCACAGCAGGGTGTCCAGCCGTGGTGAAGAAAGTAAGGTGCGTGAGATGGTGCGCGGTATCCTCGTGTCCAAGTGCGCACATATGTGGCAGTGGTCCCAATTGTGGGTGATTGCAGCTGTTGAGAGGTATTGGCTGTTGTATCCTAGGAGGTGGTCTGTATAATGCAGGGTATCGCTAGACACGTTTCGGGAAGACCCCTTTATCAATAGCTATTGATAAAGGGGTCTCCCAGAAACGCGTCAAGCGATACCCTGCATTATACAGACCACCTCCTAGGATACAACAGCCAATACCTCTCAACAGCTGCACTCACCTACACTTGGGACCACTGCCACATATGTTCGCACTTGGACACAAGGATACCGCGCACCAGCTGTAATTTGCCTGCACCATCTCACGCACCTTACTTTCTTCACCATGGCTGGACACCCTGCTGTGCCCCCCTGAAGAATCCGGGAACTCACGCAGACGAACCATCGGGCCGGCTGCTTTGCCAAACCAGTCAGCGACACGGAGCCCAGCACACCAGGGGTTACCATCCCAGCATCAACAAAGGGGTGAGTGGTGCTTAAGCACCAGCATTCAAACAACTGTGGCACCATTTGCGGAACATTGCACATTGCTACTTTATTACCATTTGTGGTCAAGTTAATACGTTAGACCTGACATGGATAACTCCCTAACCTGTACCAGCCTGAGGTGTGCCTGGCCGGCCGACCGAGGTAGCCTATAATACCCTTAATAAAATAAATAAAATAAATAACCTTAAAGAAAAAGGGGGCGGGAGTGGTGGGAGCAAACGCCGCTGACACCACAAGGAACCTATTGCTCGGGGCCCTAGTAGATATAGTGGTGCCAGACTCCTCCCACAAATTCAATTAGCTGTGTTCACAGCTAACTTCCACTTGTGGTCAAGTTAATACGTTAGACCTGACATGGATAACTCCCTAACCTGTACCAGCCTGAGGTGTGCCTGGCCGGCCGACCGAGGTAGCCTATAAAAGAAGGGGGCAAAACACCGACATGTAGTGAAGATCATTTATTAATACATATAACAGAAGTTTAAACATTTGCCAGCTGGTTGAAGGCGCTGGCTATTTCCCTCTGTGGGTCAGGTATGTACCTCTGGAAGCAAGGCGAATTCCAACGACCTAACCGTTTAATGATATGGGCGGGTATGGCATGCCTGGAAGCCGAGGAGGCTGCCCCCATCCTGAAGGAATGGCCGGAAATGGTACTGGGGTCCATGCCTATGTTTCGTGCCAGTATACGAACATGTCTAACGAAGTCGTTGGATGACAGTGGCTGCACGGGAAACGGGAGCAGAGGTGAGTCTGCCTTCTTACCATGCAGAAGAGCCAATAACTTCCGGAGCACTGTAATTGGACACCAGGGGTTGTTAGTTGCATAGTAATTGAGGATAGCTTCACTAACCTGTTGAGTTTTAGAATGTTCTAACTTTAACGTGAACCCTGAGCCTGCCGGAGATAGATGTTTAAGAAGAAGTGTGTGAGCACTATAGGAAGTCTTTGTAAATTCGCCTGGTCTGAGGAACCCATAATAGCTTAAGTAAACAGCTGCTTTGATCACTAGACTGGCCGCCGCTCCAAAAGGCTCTCTGTCCAGCAGACAACTAAACTGCTGAAACTGAGCTGCAGACAGAGGAACCCTAGAAGGAGGCTTGGATCTTTCGGTCTTCTGGATTCCTCTTAAAACGGCCTTAACCGGGTGAGCGCACAGAATAGATGGAAGATTAGGACAGCTCAAGGAGCGGAAATGTTGGACCCCGGCTAAATACAAACGTATAGTGTTGTGGGATAGTTTTAAAGATGAGTGGCAAAACATGACAAAAGTGAGAATGTACTGAAGATCAAAAGGAAATTGTGTGGGGTGACTATCTAGAAATTTTTGAAAAGTGTTCCAAGCTAAATTATAAGACCTAACAGTATTGGCTGCCAAAGAGTGATGAATCAAATCAAGGGCCCCTAAGTAAAGTTTACTTAGTCCATCGTTAGAGAACTGACATGGGGTACTGGAGTAGCCACTGCATCTGCTTCTGGCATTGCTTCGTGTAAAACCTGGAATTTGAAACGGGACAAGGCATCAGCCGCCACATTCCTGACTCCATCAATATACACACACTGAACATGGAATTCCCCCTGCAATGCGGTATGAGTCAATCTGCGAAGGAAGGACATGATACTGAGAGATTTCGACCTTCCCTTGCAGTTTATGTCTCGTGTCGCTGTATTGTCCGTGTAAAAGACCACTGTCTTCCCTTTCCACAGATGCCCCCACGTAACAGCGGCTGCGACGATGGGGATGATCTCGAAAAGAGCAGAAGTGGTAGTGAATTCAGGTAACCGTAAGATCTCGGAAGGCCTGGCTGACGAGAACCAGTGAGGCGCAAAGATCGCGGCAAAACCCGTAGAGGCTGCCGCATCAGTGACCAAAACTGGAGAGTCCTGGCTTGCTCTAGGGATAAACATGGAAATCCCATTCCATGCCGCCAAGAAATGGTCCCACATGGCTAAGTCTGCCCTGGCTGCCTGGTCCATGACCACTGGAGAATCGGCATCGGGTGCTGCTGGCAGAAGGGCTAATAGCCTAGAGACAAATGCCCGGCCCTGTGGGATGATCCTCATGGCGTAGTTGAGCATACCTAGCAGACTCTGTAATTGCTGTCTATTGGAGACTGGAGAACGGGACATACTATGAATCGTAGACCTGATACGCTCTAGCTTTTCTTGAGGTAAACGAGCTTCCATCCTAACTGAATCCAAGATGATGCCTAGGAATGATAAGGAAGTGACCGGACCCTCCACTTTCTTATCAGCAACTGGGACATTGAGATTCCTGAAAACTGACAGCAAAGTCTGCAGATCCCCAGGTGGACAGCCAGGACTTTCCAGGAGCAGGAAGTCATCTAGGTAGTGTAATACATTTGTACAGGACCAATGATTGATCAAAGACCACTCAAGTGCGGCTGCAAATGTATTAAACAACCATGGGCTGCTTCTTGACCCGAAGGTGAGCCGGGTGGCAAAATAATACTGCCCACACCACCTGAGGCCGTGCCATTGCCACAGGTCGGGACGGATTGGCAACAGCTTGAACGCATCTGAGATGTCTGCTTTAGACATCCAGGTGCCAGGCCCAAAGAACAGAACGCGCTGAATAGCTTCGTCCACTGATGTGTACTTCAATGAGAATTCTTCTGCTGGTATTAATGAGTTAATACTAGGAATGGTAGACAAATGGGGAGCCGACAAATCATAAATTAAGCGAAATTTATTAGAAAATTTCCCACGAGCAACTCCAATAGGGCTGACCCTCCATTGATTGAAGGGAGCTATGTGGAAAGGACCAATAACGAATCCCTTAAGGACCTCAATCCTCAAGAGTTCCGACACTGTTTCCGGGTTAACTGTGGCTGACTGCAGGTTCCTACATTCGTATGTTTCCTGAGGGAGACATACCATGCCGGTGTTGAAGCCATGATCAAAACCCTCACATAGGAAATCGACCAAATCCGGATGGGGATGACCGACCAGATAATCACTGAGGACTTGAGTGTCAATGCCGCTTAGTCATGCATCTGCCCCTGCCTTCTTTGGACACTGGCTTTTAGGATGGGCACGGTGGCAAATACAGCAGACGTGTAACAGTCTACACTGACTAAAGCGACATGAAGAAAAGTTAAAATTGTTACAAATCTGTGCATTACCAAGATAATGCACAGGTCTGCCCAACTTATCCACAGATGGTCCCGTCTGAGTCTTAGGCAAGCCAGTGGGTTCGGTGGCTGAAGTACTGGCAACCGCACTAGGGCACCAATTTGTCGCATGTGTGGACGATTGACAAACCGCACAAAGTGGTGCCCTAAGTCCGGCGAAGTGCCTGCAAAATAGCTCGGTATCAAGTACCGCCCAGTTGGTGGTTTGTTGAAACTGGAACAGCGTGGCTGCAGCTTGTGCCGAAAATGAACGGTGATAGTCATAGAAGGCGAAGCCTCCGTACTTGTACCCGAGATCGACTAATTTATGGAGATACTGGTCAAGCTCAATTCTCTTGCTAGGACTGGCCGCACACACAACATCTCTATAAAGGCCAAATGCCAGTACAAACTCGGGAATATTTAATTTCCTGGTTTAACCTGGGATCCCTTGCCTTGACCACTACGGAAACTTCACCGCAAGCAAACGTTTTATTATCAAGCACGTCCTCGGAAGCCACCAGAAGGGAAACCAAATTCACGTCTTTCCCTTCTAGGATATCCCTCCTGATGGCTTCCGGTATGAAGTGTGCAAGAATTAGAGTAACAGCTGGAGCAGACGTACCTGTGCCTGCGACCTCCGCCGCGGGGTTGACCCCTAATGACGCCGTGCCCGACTCTTGTGGGGCAGGAGGCACAGAGGAGACCGCTGGTGCTGTGACAACAAGAGAGGCCTGACCGATCGCAGACCCTGACGTGCCTGCCACCTGCGCAGGAATGTCCTGCGCTGAAGTTGCAGCGGACCCGGAAGCTACAGCCGGAACCACGGGGGCAGGACGAGCCTCCAAAGTTGTTAATCTGTCCTGTACATTCTGCATAGATGTAGTAAGAGAGTTGAGCATAGCATGGATCTGGACCAGCGCAACAGACCCCTGATCTGTCTGATCCCGAGACCCCGGGGTGCCTTGAGAGCACATTATACGATATAGCTCCGCCTTTCTAGCCGTTGCAGGGAAAGGAATCCCCCGACGACGTAGTTCGGCTGTTATCCTAGGAATGGTCCAGGTCCTAAGTGACTGTACGCTTCCCGCTGAAGATGACCTGGCGGGCGAAGGGGGAGCGGCCGCCCCTCCCATGCTGTATGAAACCAGAGACATCACCTAAGAATGACAATGACAACTATCAGGGCAGACTATAGCCCCTTGTCTCCCATAGAAAAGAAAGACACTGAAACAAACAGGAGGCGCGTGGATTGACGAACAATCTGTCTCTAGGAGACAAGAGAACTGAACTATATAACCTAAGCTGGACTACAAGGCGCGAGGATTGACGAGGGTAACCCACCTCTACCAGCATGCCCTTTAACGTACCCGCCCTGGCAAGACAGGCTGAGGAGTCGAGGATTATCCGATAATCCGCCTCAGAAATCGGAAGACGAAAACTACTACCATACAGCAACTACCAGAGACCCCCCCCCCCCTTCAAGAAAGTAATACCCTGAACAACTCGTGAACCGTGAGCTAAAACAGCAGAAAAAGAGGTGACTCATGTGCAAAACATGTTTTAACCATGTGCCTACCCCTGCAAAAACAAATTAAGCTACCTTAGATATACACGAGAAAGTAGGTGGAAAGGAAGGAATGACCGAGGAACCACCTAAGAAAAAGACATCAGAAAATACGTATGAGGTTTTTTTTTTTTTTTAAATAAACATGCTAACCTAACATCAACATCATAAATTGGGAACGGTAGAATAGCCATAAGCAGATGATACCCTACCACGATTGTCACGGAAGGGAGGATGCAACGGGAAAAACACAAGGGTACGTCTCGCGGACCTGCAACCAAATTGTAAGTAGAACATGAGACCTAACGTAGCTGAACTGAGAACCCTGTGAAACACCTAATAAAAAGCCGTCACCCGTACTGCAATCCTGCTAAAAACATTTGTGAATAAAACAAAATATAACTAACCGTAGCTAAGCAAATCAAATAAAGAAATCCCCTCTTATTATATATTTTTTAGATAACCAGCTTCGCTTTAATCACGGTATAGCCTCAAAAGCACCACATGAGCCGAGCTCGCCGCCGCTTGTAGCTGAAACAACAAGTAATCTACATAAACAAATGTAACCATGTGCCCAACATAAACCCCCCCTCTTTTTTTTTTATAGGATAACATCCCAGTCGGAAACCTGTAACTGCATGTGACCCAAGGGGCAGCGTAACCCCAACCTGATTAAGTGCGACAATTCCCTGATGTTAACGGGCCTGCCATACATCAGGGAAGTCGACCATTTCTTTTTTTTTTTTTTTTTTTTTTTTTTTTTTTTTTAAATGTTGTCTCCATGTGCAGACTGGATCCTATACATAGCCAATCTATGTATACTCTTAGTGTATATACTATTAATGACAGTACACGCTGTGACACCGACCAAGGGATACGATCCCTACTGTTGGATGTTCAGCCTTAACGATGCGTGTACGCAGCTCCCGACATGCTCCTCCCCCGGCTCCATAGCAACAGCAGGAACCAAGAGCGCACCCAAGCCAGGAGCTGCATAGCCCGAGCCGCGGACCTGCCCGGAGGTACAATACCCCTGCAACCAACATATCCCCCAAGCCCCACCCCCCCTTCCCCTCCCCAACCCCGCACGGAGAACCTCCCGAAGCCAAAAAATGCTCGTCACAAACCCGCTCCCCGTCCTGCCGGCGGGCATAATTTGAGGGGAGCGGGATCATGCGCGCGCCCCGCTCCGGACAGTAACGCTGATCGCACCTAGTACCTGGATGCGAACGAAGACTTCAACCCCCGGAAGGTAAGAACGGCATTCAGCCGCCCAGCTGTTCGCTTACCTGACACGTGAGTCAGAGACGAATCCTGCCGGAAGTGACGCGCACTGTAGCAAACGCCGTTGACACCACGAGGAACCTATTGCTCGGGGCCCTAGTAGATATAGTGGTGCCAGACTCCTCCCACAAATTCAATTAGCTGTGTTCACAGCTAACTTCCACTTGCGGAACATTGTACATTGCTACTTTATTACCATTTGCGGAACATTGTACATTGCTACTTTATTACCATTTGCGGAACATTGCACATTGCTACTTTATTACCATTTGCGGAACATTGCACATTGCTACTTTATTACCATTTGCGGAACATTGCACATTGCTACTTTATTACCATTTGCGGAACATTGTACATTGCTACTTTATTACCATTTGCGGAACATTGCACATTGCTACTTTATTACCATTTGCGGAACATTGTACATTGCTACTTTGTTACCATTTGCGGAACGTTACTATCTGGAATACATTCATTCCTGCTATTCAATTCTCTTAGCTCAGATATACCTATAGAGCTATCTCCTACAGCGCTAAATACTATTATATACTCAGGTAGTCATGTATATGGACTAATTAATTATGTTTTAAATATATGTTTTAACCTACATATTATTGTTTGACACAAGTTGTTAGTTGCCAGCAAGGACCCTGGATCTATATTTGTTACTATAATGAAGCTACCACAAATAAATAATATTGATTATGCATAACTAGCCTGTACATTTTCATTCATACAATACCAATTTACACCTATCCTATCATAACTTATATCACATTGCCTAAACCCTTTCTTAATCTTTTTCTCCTCCTCATTCATATCCAATACATCTCAAATATTATATACCTAGCGGTCTGTATATACTATTTTGTTACTAATATTATGAACTACACTAACTTTACAGCCCCTGTAGCATTGTCAAATGAAAAAATTCCTGGAATACCACTTTAACTTTCTGGCACCAGTTATTTAAATAAATAAACAAATTCCACAGGAGTACCCGTTTAAGAGAATACAATGACGGTTCATCCCAGCCCCCCAGAGATTGCTGCTAAAATAAAAATAAACTGCCTGGAGCTGCACTGGTTCCACATATTACATCATGTCCCCTGTGTGTGGCAGGGAGAAATAGGAACAGGAAAGGGGTGGCTGGTTGAGTAACACATCGAGCAGAGATTGAGGGCAGGGACCGCAACATCGTGGTCGCGAGGATGAGACTTGGTATCCTCTCCAGATGTCTTTGCTCTTTCTGCTTTACCCAGAGACAGGAGGGAAGGAAACAGCTGCAGGGTCTTCATGTAAAAGGGATGCTCCTGGGAAGACCACAGGACAATGCCAGATATCATGAGTAATGACTCAATTCAATCACAACTACAGTTTCCCCAAAATATAAGTCCTAAAGGTGTCAACCAATAACAGCGGCAGCCACATTGGAGGCAAAGCACCTACCTCCTTCAAACTCCATGCACTGCACAGGTTAGTGGGCACTCACAGTAGGGTTGCCACCTTTCTTGCAAAAAACATACTGCCCATGCTAATTTGCATAATTATTTATTCGTAACATCACAGAGTACATATATGCGGGGGGGGGGGGATTTTGTACTATTTTGACCCCTATAACTTTTTTATTTCTCCTTATACGGGCCTTTATTAGGAAATAATAAAGCAATTCAATTAGAGAAAACCGACATGGTCACACATCCACAATTTGTATTTTGATCTACTTGCTTCTCAGCATAAATTCTAAAACTAACAGGTTGTTAGAATACATTTTGATCAAAAGGTACAAGCCCACTCGCCACGTCAAGGCCACCTATTTAGAGTGGGTCCCTAACGTCCCTAGCATCAAATGTCATAGCGCTGTTTTCTCTACTTGAATTCACATTGTGTCATTTATCCCCTTCTTTTTTTGTTGTTTTTACTTGGTCTGCACTCTGCCCCACCCCCTCAGCCCAACCCTATATAAATGAGCAGGAAACTGCTCAGGGCCCTTTCTTTTCTGGTAGCCTCCCAGTCTGACTGGGAGCGCATGGTAAGTGAGCTTTTACACCTTGTTCACACTGGTGTGGTGCTGTACGGCATCCATTGCTGTTGTGGAGCAGAGTCTGTGGGGAGGTGCGGCCCTGGGACTGGTTTGAGAAGCATTGGGGCTGCTCTGCCAGTGGGTCATTCCCCTTGTGGGCACTGGTGTTGTGGTGGTCACCGCCTAGTGCTACGCCATTTTATGCTAGGGACGTTAGGGACCCACTCTAAATAGGTGGCCTTGACGTGGCGAGTGGGCTTGTACTTTTT
The DNA here is from genome assembly GCF_029499605.1 of Hyla sarda. Classification (NCBI taxonomy): domain Eukaryota; kingdom Metazoa; phylum Chordata; class Amphibia; order Anura; family Hylidae; genus Hyla; species Hyla sarda. Next base: position 148,581,501 of record NC_079194.1, read on the forward strand.
GATCAAAATGTATACTAACAACCGTTAGTTTTTTAATTTATGCTAAGAAGCAATTAGATAAAAATACAATTTGAGAGCTCACCTGATTTTATTTTATGCTGCAGATTTCAATGTAAACCAAATGACTGAGCACAGCTTCAAATTCTGCGCATCAAATATGCACAGGATACTTTACATAATACCTAGAACCTAAATCATTAATCTAAAATTATAATTCTTCCAAATGCAACTTCAGTGCAAAAACAGTTAGGCCTTTACAGCTGCACCAAGTATGGACACAGTGACTTATCTGTAGGCTGCAAAGACAGATTTCAGATGAAATTCTTTTCCAAGTCTATTTTTGCAGAGAATTAACTCCCTCTAGTGTCCAGATGAGGCAGTCATGTAGTAGTGTAATTCAACCCTCTGAAACTCTGCGGTAACATGGTAGAGTGACACCGCCCTCTAGTGTCCAGATGAGGCAGTCATGTAGTAGTGTAATACAACCCTCTAATGAAACTCTGCAGTAACATGGTAGAGTGACACCGCCCTCTAGTGTCCAGATGAGGCAGTCATGTAGTAGTGTAATACAACCCTCTAATGAAACTCTGCAGTAACATGGTAGAGTGACACCGCCCTCTAGTGTCCAGATGAGGCAGTCATGTAGTAGTGTAATACAACCCTCTAATGAAATTCTGCAGTAACATGGTAGAGTGACACCGCCCTCTAGTGTCCAGATGAACCTCTGTAAGCAAACTTGGGAGAGAAGTTGAGCACTTACTTATATAGTAGTTACCTCCAATAAGAGGCACTTAAGGGTCAGCTTTCAAGAAGTGAGCTCATTTAAAAAAATTTTTTTTTATTATTTTAAGATCCAAAGAATGTACTCAATCACCTAAGTGCAAGAAAAAGTGCAAATGTGTCACACCAAAAATAGTGCATGAGGAGGTGGTCTATCGGAAGCCCTTCTCCGAAAATTGAGAGGCCCCCCAACAAACCTACCCTTCCCCCCATGTCAGAAGGCAACTGTAGGGTTCCAGATTCAATGTCCCTTTTTGCCGAAGCTATTAGGGGACCGCAAGTGCTCCCAGCATTCACCTAGGTCAGTGGTCTTTAACCTGCGGACCTCCAGATGTTGCAAAACTACAACTCCCAGCATGCCCGGACAGCCATCGGCTGTACGGGCATGCTGGGAGTTGTAATTTTGAAACATCTGGAGGTCAGCAGGTTGAAGACCACTGACCTAGACGTTAAACAATGTATTAGCCCAGGAGCAGTATACAGATGGCATCCTGCCCATGCAGAGAAGGTCTGGGTTTTGCAGGGAGGTGAGGGACCTGATGGCCACACACCACTCCCCTAGACCGACAGGAGGGACAGCCAAAAGGGCTACGGCACCCAAAAGTATAGGATCCAACACTGAATGCAAGTTTGAAAGCTATTATTGGCCACCTTATGATGGAGTCATGCATTATATGTAAGATAGAGAGATTAGCTCCTTGGAAGAAGAATGATGGGAAAAATATATTAGTATTAGAGATGAGCAAACTTACAGTAAATTCGATTCGTCACGAACTTCTCGGCTCGGCAGTTGATGTCTTTTCCTGCATAAATTAGTTCAGCTTTCCGGTGCTCCGGTGGGCTGGAAAAGGTGGATCCAGTCCTTGGAGACTCTCTCCTAGGAATGTATCCACCTTTTCCAGCCCACCGGAGCACCTGAAAGCTGAACTAATTTACGCAGGAAAAATCATCAACTGCCGAGCCGAGAAGTTCGTGACGAATCGAATTTACTGTAAGTTCGCTCATCTCTAATTAGTACAAACATTAAGTAGTAATTCTGGATACCCACCGGCAGTAAAGGCTTAGCATTGTTATGGATGGACATAATGTGTGTGACGCCATGTCTGCTCAAAGTCGCTTTGTCCTCAGCATCTACAATAAGAAATGCCTCCTGATTAGATAAAGTGCAGGATGCAGAAATCATGGCTTACACCTTACTAACATAGAGCAAGAGTTATTATTGTACAAAACTATGTACAGTATAAATGCTATATACTTTTTTTTTTTTTTTTTTAGAGATTTTATAGATTATTTATTGGAGTTTACAGTGCTTTGCCATTTTATCTCCTATTACAATGAACTTGAATATTTTTCTATTTCACTTTGTCATTGTCTGGTAATACTTACCACGTATATTTCCCAGATATAGCCCATCCAGAACCTGCAAGATACAGACATTTTTACATGATTAAACATAAACTCCTTTAATTTAACATCTGACAATGCAGGTTATCAGGTTCCATGGATTCTGCATTAAGGTTGTTTTTACATGTACACTATCCTGCGCATATCATTATTTGATGCTGCAAATTTTAATGTAAACTAAATGACTTAATACAGCTTCAAATCTGCACCTTTAAATCCTGTGAATCAAATATGTGCAGGATACTGTATGTTTGAATAGACCCTAAAGGGATTTTCATTGTTCTATCCATTAGATATGCATGATCATTGGGGGGTTTGACCGACCAGTTATCAGAACAATTCGTTGTCTGTACAGTCAGGTTGCAGTACATAAGAGTGCAGCTGTGCTAGGTACATGCAGCTCAGTCCATCCAAGTCAACAGACCCCACAATGATCTATTGGTAGCCTTGCATGAATAGAAAACCCCTGTAAAGGGATTTCACTGCGCTTTGTTCCATATTTTCAAGCCATGTAATGCTTTCCTTATGCAGGTATCAGGTTGTGCCATTTTTTTTTTTTTTTCATTTCCAACAGTTTTTTTATGTACATTTTCATTTTGTTAAATCAGCATAATTCCCATATAAAATATTTATTTCTGTCTGCATTAATAAACAGTGTATTCTGGAAAAAAGGCAGCATTGTACTAATATCACACAAAAATTATGTTTCCCATCATCATTTTACATTCAATGACAAACGTGACAAAAAAAAACTTTGCTATTTATTTGAAAAGAAAAAAAAAATAATGAAATTTTGCATTGAAATAAGTATTCAGACCCTTTGCTATAACACATGAAATTTAACTCTGTTTTCTCCCATTTCTCTTCATTACCTCTGAGATGTTTCTGCACCTTGACTGGCGTCACCTGTGGTAAATTCATTTGATTGGACAGGATTGGGATAGACACAGCCCTGTCTATATAAGGTCTCACAGCTGACAATGTATATCAGAGCAAAAACCAAGCCATGGGGGGAAAAACTGACTATAGAGCTCAGAAACAGATTGTTTGGAGGCGCATATCTAGAGAAGGTACAAAAAAAATTCTGCTGCACTATAAATACCCAAGTGGCCTCCATAATTCTTAAATGAAAGATGTTTGGAACAACCAGGACTCTTCCTAGAGCTGGCCTCTCCACCAAACTAAGTAATTGGGGAGAAGACCACTGATAAGAAAGGTGACCAAGAACCCAATGGTCACTCTGGCTTAGCTCCAAAGATCCTGTGTGCAGATAAGAGAAACTTTCAGAAGGTCAACTATGACTGCAGCCTCCACCAATCTTGGCTTTATGGCAGAAAGAAGCCTATCCTGTGTATAAGACACATACTGTATAGTATAAGCCCACCTGGATGCTGCAAATAAGCTCCTAAAGGACTCTCTGACTGTGAGAAACAAATATCTCTGGTCTGATGAAAACAGATTGGACCTCAGACTGGGCCGAAGGTTCCCCTTCGAACATGACAATGACTCTAAGCCAAGACGACACAACTGGCTAAGATATAACTGTGAATGTCCTTGAGTGGCCCAGCCAGAGCCCCATCTTTGTAAAGACCTGTTAATGACTTCCACCAGGGTCCGCATCCAACCTGACAGATCTTTAGAGAATCTGCAGAGAGGAATGACAAAAACAATCTCCAAATCCAAGTGTAAAGGGTCTGAATACTTATATCAAAGCAATATTTTAGTTTTTCCTTTTCAATAAATTAGCAAAGATTTTTAACCTCCTGCTTTCACTGTCATTATGGGGTATCAAAGGCAGAATGATGGGGAAAACTTGATTTTTTTTTCAGCACAAGGCTACAACATAACAAAATGTAATATTGTATCCATGTATTCTGAGAAAGGTGTGCGTGTCATGTAGAAGCTCATTTACACTGTACAAATGGACTGTAGAGTCATCTGGTCACTATAGCAGTCAGGCACAACACTTGGACCACCCAGACCCTGATAAATGTCTCGTGTCCACACACAGCGCACGCTTATGTTTAATCCATGCGGGGGAAGATACTAATCACTTTACTTTGGCTATTTTTATGTCTTGTTTATCCAAGTGAGAAGCTATTAATAAAACACTGCTTAGCCTAGAGTTCAGGAGTAGAGATGAGCGAACTTACAGTAAATTCGATTCGTCACAAACTTCTCAGCTCGGCAGTTGCTGACTTTTCCTGCATAAATTAGTTCAGCTTTCCGGTGCTCCGGTGGGCTTGAAAAGGTGGATACAGTCCTAGGAAAGATTGATCAAAATCTGTCCAGAGGAAAAGCTGCTGAGTTGCCCATAGCAACCAGATACCTTCTTTCATTTTTCAGAGGCCTTGTTAAAAATGAAAGAGGTGATCTGATTGGTTGCTATGGCCAACTCAGGCACTTTTCCTCTGGACAGGTTTTGATAAATCTCCCCCTTCTCATACTACTTTTACCAAGTAAAGGGGTCGGGGAGTATTCTACTTGAAAAATGCATCTAGAAAACACACCATAAACCTACAGTAATTCACATCACTGTAAAACACATGTCATTTTTAAATTGTATTTCTTCTTGCATTTACCAAGCACATGAAAACTGCAATAAAACTGCAGGATGTTATATGAATTCTTCCACAGAATCTATTTACACCCCAGCTGGGTCACCTATTGATGGAGATCCCAGACAGAACAGGGCACACTACCTCATACGGCTTGGTTTTGCTTCAAGGTGTTCCCCTTCTGTTCCTCAGTCCTAAGGTTACTAAATCGGCATCTCAACTTTCCCACAGTATTATCTAGAGATGAGCGAACTTACAGTAAATTCAATTCGTCACGAACTTCTCGGCTCGGCAGTTGATGACTTATCCTACATAAATTAGTTCAGCCTTCAGGTGCTCCGGTGGGCTGGAAAAGGTGGATACATTCCTAGGAAAGAGTCTCCTAGGACTGTATCCACCTTTTCCAGCCCACGGGAGCACCTGAAAGCTGAATGCAGGAAAAGGCATCAACTGCCGAGCCGAGAAGTTTGTGACGAATCGAATTTACTGTAAGTTTGCTCATCTCTAGTATTATCTCCCAAATCTGTCTACAAGGTGTGATACAACTTTTATTCATACTTTATTATATTGTGCTGGAAATATAGTCATAATGTCATGCAAATCCACATATATCCAAGGTGGTCAGTGTCCTATTCTACAAAATCTGCTACATAAACTATAACTATCCCCATAAATTCAACCAGATTTGATCAGCGCAGCATGGGAACTCTATCTAATAGTTCTGATATAACTCATCATCTGATTAAAATTATATGTACACACACCTCGTGTATTAACATATAAACCTTTATTGGGTATCCATAAAACTTACCGTATTTTTCGCCCTATAGGACGCACCGGCGTATAAGACGCATCCAATTTATAGGTGCAAAATCTTAAAAAATTAAGATTTTGAACCCAATAGTGGTCTTCAACCTGCGGACCTCCAGATGTTGCAAAACTACAACTCCCAGCATGCCCGGACAGCCATTGGCTGTCCGGGCATGCTGGGAGTTGTAGTTTTGCAACATCTGGAGATCCGCAGATTGAAGACCACTGCATAGGAGGTAATACTCACTCCGGACCCGTCACCGCTGCTCTGGATGTCGCTCCATCGCTGTCGCCATGTCCCCGTCGCTCCGGAACGTCTCTGCTGCCGGCCGGGTATCCTCGCTCTCCGTCGCCGTACGTGACGACGTGATGATGAGGAAGGAGAGCGCTGGCAATACAGGGGATCCCTGAACGGAGAAGACACCGAGGAGGCAGGTAAGGTCCTTCCCAGTGTCCTGTAAGCACTAACCCGGCTATTCAGTCGGACTCATCGGGACCGCTGCGGTGAAATCGCGGCGGGCCCGAACAGCCCAACTGAACAGCTGGGTTAGTGTCACTTTCCCTTCAGACGCGGCAGTCAGCTTTGATCGCCGCGTCTGAAGGGTTAATACAGGGCATCACCGCGATCGGTGATGTCCTGTATTTGCCGCGGGTCCCGGCCGTTGATGGCCGCAGGGACTGCCGCGATAGGGGTGTATTCGCCGTATAAGACGCACCGACTTTTCCCCCCCAGTTTTGGGGAAGAAAAAGTGCGTCTTATACGGCGAAAAATACGGTATATAGAATACATTCTACAAAAAGAAAGTTGGAGTGTCACCAGAAACATGCTAACCAAAATAGCAGACATCAGGCATTATATACCCCATAAACAACAACATATATTCCCTGCCCATGCAGGAGTACCAAAGGGTTTCTTGCAGGGAGGTGAGGAACCTGATGGCCACATAAATCTCCCCCATTGGGTTTTACTTGAGCATAAAAATTGTAACAAGTGGTAACATGGACCAAAACCCCAAGCCTACATTGTGGAGACCTAACACTTGTGGAGACCTAACACTTGTGGTTTTTCTGTACAATATGATACATAAAGAAGTTGTGACCAGGTCCCACTGGGAATATGAATGACAAGAGTGATTAAAATCAGCATACAACACCGTGGAATATGTCAGCACTATGAAATCCAGAGGAAATATATTCACCGCATTATATGGGTTCTACTCTGCCAGGTGTCGATAGTACTGTATATAGTAGAGCCTGCTGTCCTCTAGTGGATGTCTGCTGTATACACAGGATGATACGGATAAAAACAAAACAGGACTCCAGCTCCTCCATTTATCCAGAAGTGACATTTACCATCCTGTGTGGCTGTATCCTAATATTAGCTGAACACGCTTATGTAAACAATACATTGGCTATCCCTCAACACTGATGTTAAAATTGAGACATTCGCCAGTGTATCCTTATATGAAGGACACACCAGAGCCCGCACACCAACGCCAAGGTTTCTCAAGATTGTGCGAGACTTAACGCTAATCCTACCTGTGCTTGATAAGCAAAACAGGGGCCAGTGGGCAATTACGGCAGCATTCGGTTGACTCACAACTTCCTCCCAGATACCCTCCAGCGTGACTGAGCACACATGCAATGGGAGGAGGGAGGCAAGCTGCAAGCCCCACCTGAGTTGGCTAATATGGGTGCCTGGCCTCACAGGTGCTACCTTAATGCTGCCTTGAAGATATTCAAGGCGCATTCATTTTGGAGTTTACACACCTCCAAATATAAAATTTAAACAAACAACAAAAAACGTGGTCTCAAATGGCTGGAGGTGCTCAACCCCAAATGCGGTTGTGCATTTATACTGGGGGAGCAGATCCTGCCCTTGTAGTCCGTTGCTAAGGGCGATCCCCAGCATAAAAATGCATACAATGGAGGATGCCTGCAGCGGACTACAAGTGCCACAATAGAATCCTACACCAGATAAACGGTGTGGATGTGTAACAATTAGAATAATACAATGCAGGAATATGGGTGCACTACTGTGGTAGATGTTTACAATGACATTGGCTATCCCTCAACACTGATGTTAAAATTGAGACATTCGCCAGTGTATCCTTATATGAAGGACACACCAGAGCCCGCACACCAACACCAAGGTTTCTCAAATTGGTGCGAGACCTAACGCTAATCCTACCTGTGCTTGATAAGCAAAACAGGGGCCAGTGGGCATCTACCACACGCCTGTGATCAGCGTTATCGGCGCTTGACTGCTCCTGCCTGGATCTCAGGCACGGAGCAGTCATTCGTCGATCGGACACCGAGGAGGCAGGTAAGGGCCCTCCCGGTGTCCGATCAGCTGTTCGAGACGCCGCGATTTCACCGCGGCGGTCCCGAACAGCCCGACTGAGCAGCCGGGTCACTTTCAGTTTCACTTTAGAAGCGGCGGTCAGCTTTGACCGCCGCTTCTAAAGGGTTAATACCGCACATCGCCGCGATAGGCGATGTGTGGTATTCGCCGCGGGTCCCGGCCGTTGATGAGCGCTGGGACCTATGCGATATGATGCAGGATCACGGCGCGATCCCGCTTCATATTGCGGGAGCCGGCGCAGGACGTAAATATACGTCCTGCATCGTTAAAGGGGTACTCCAGTAAAAAAAACTTTTTTATTTTATTTTTTTTTTAATCAACTGGTGCCAGAAAGTTAAACAGATTTGTAAATTACTTCTATTAAAAAATCTTAATCCTTCCTGTACTTATTAGCTGCTGAATACTACAGTGGAAATTAATTTCCGTTTGAAACTCAGAGCTGTCTGCTGACATCATGAGCACAGTGCTCTCTGCTAACATCTCTGTCCATTTTTAGGAACTGTCCAGGGTAAAAGGAAATCACCATAGCAAACATATGCTGTTCTGGACAGTTCATAAAATGGACAGAGATGTCAGCAGAGAGCACTGTGCTCATGATGTCAGCAGACAGCTCTGTGTTTCAAAAAGAAAAGAATTTCCATTGTAGTATTCAGCAGCTAATAAGTACAGGAAGGATTAAGATTTTTTAATAGAAGTAATTTACAAATATGTTTCACTTTCTGGCACCAGTTGATTAAAAAAAAAAAAAAAAAAAAAAAAGAAAAGTTTTTCACCGGAGTACCCCTTTAATGCATTGCCAGCAAAAAGGCGCACACAAGCAAACGAAATACATAAATCCTATGCCAGATTTACTAAATCCAATCAGGGATGCCATTTAGACACCGGGTGCTGGTGGAACACTTCCAGATGTAAAGAAGAATGTTTTTATTCACTTACAGCAAGGAGAATTCTTATAATAGTAATGAATTTAACCCCAAAGGGGATAACAAAAGATGGTCTACAGAAAAGTGAAGAGGGTAGTTACTTTTATTTTCCAAAGGCGTGAAATCTGGTTGTGCTATGGTCACCTGTGGATTCATTCATATTGTCTAACTTTTTGTGTGTCTAAGCTGTATGACATCTATGTGTAAAACATATTTATAATGTAATAAAAAATATTATATAGAAAATATAGTAAAACATGATTATGTGCAAACTATGAGGGACATTTATCAATGTTTGCTTTTGTATTTTTTTTTTGTAATTTTTTCCTTACTTTTTTTTGCTTATGTGTGACTTATTTATCAACTGGTTTCAGCCTGTTGAGAATTTTCTTTCTCGTAAGCAATTTTTCCTTTTTTACTTTGGTAGTAGCTTTTTCTGCTCCATGTTTGAGCTGGAGTAAATTTAGTCAATTTTTAACCTTGTTGTGACTTTTTTTTTGCGCAGTTGCAGCTGTCGCAGTTGATAAATACCTGACTAAAGCAAATCCATTTTTAAAAATTGACTATGTAAGCAAGTTTGAATTTTCTTGCTTTTCTTGTTCTTCATGCAAATTGTCGCACGAACACACGTAGTTGCAGTTGCGACAATTTTGCGACAATTATAGTAAAGAAAGCCTGACTAAACCCGTTGATAAATGTCCATCTATAAGTACAGGCTTTTCTTTGGACTTCAAAGTAGGCCAGTCGTGAAAATGGCTGCTGAAGCAGAGGCATGTGATTCGACACTGAGCCAACTGTGGACAGGAGTTGGATGCTCACGTAAATGTATGATCACATCTCAAAACCATTGGTCATCTTCTAGAGAGGAACATCATTAGAACATCAAGAGGCATGGACTCGAGGGACAGGGACATAATACTCCCCCTTTATAAAGCATTGGTACGGCCTCACCTGGAATATGCTGTTCAGTTTTGGGCACCTGTCCATAAAAGGGACACTGCGGAGTTGGAAAGGGTGCAGAGACGCGTGACTAAACTAATATGGGGCATGGAACATCTTAGCTATGAGGAGCGATTAAAGGAGTTACAATTGTTTAGTCTTGAGAAGAGACGTTTAAAGGGGGATATGATAAACGTATATAAGTATATAAATGGCCCATACAAAAAATATGGAGAAAAACTGTTCCAGGTTAAACCCCCCCCAAAGGACGAGGGGGCACTCCCTCCTTCTGGAGAAGAAAAGGTTTAGTCTAAAGGGGCGACACGCCTTCTTTACCGTAAGAACTGTGAATTTATGGAACAGTCTACCTCAGGAACTGGTCACAGCAGGAACAATTAACAGCTTTAAAACAGGGTTAGATACATTCCTGGAACAAAATAACATTAATGCTTATGCAGAATTATAAAACTACATCCCTATTCCCTTATCCCCTTACACCATTCAGTTCAATTCCCTGGTTGGACTTGATGGACATATGTCTTTTTTCAACCATACTAACTATGTAGGTCTGATGAGAAGGCTGATATAACTAAGGATATATATCTAAAGCAGTGGTCTTAAACTGTGGCCCTCCAAATGCTGCAAAACTTCAACTCCGAGCATGCCCGGACAGCCGTTGGCTGTTCGGGCATGCTGAGAGTTGAAGTTTTGCAACATCTGGAGGGCCACATTTTGAGACTAGAGATGTGCGAACTTACAGTAAATTTGATTTGTAAAGAACTTCTCGGCTCGGCAGTTGATGTCTTTTCCTGCATAAATTAGTTCAGCTTTCAGGTGCTCCCGTGGGCTGGAAAAGGTGGATACAGTCCTAGGAGACTCTTTCCTAGGAATGTATCCACCTTTTCCAGCCCACCAGAGCACCTGAAGGCTGAACTAATTTATGCAGGAAAAGTCATCAACTGCCGAGCCGAGAAGTTCGTGACGAATCGAATTTACTGTAAGTTCGCTCATCTCTATTTGAGACCACTGATGTAGAGAGACCCAACTGCACTGGCACTACCTTCTGACTATTTCCCAGAGTCTGCACTTACAATGCAACCAAGGTGGCACAAGAATTTCCCAGGTGGGGTTCTGTGGTTATCAGTAATCCGTATATGTACGGTTCGTATATAACATGCCAACATTACCTGGCAAGGTGAAGGCAGCATGTCCTCCAGGACGTTTTCCTCCAGGATGTTTTTCTTTATGATGGAGATTGCTCTAAATACATTGCTCACTTTATGCAAGGGACGGGCTTCAGAATAAGAAACCAGCTCTGATATTTAAGAGACTATAATAGTGGCACATTACAACTATATGGCTATATTAATGGCACATAAATCAATCACTCTTGCTAGGAAAAGAACATACAGCCACCAACCCCTTCATTTACCGAAAAAAAAACATCAAAGCCAAAATAGCAGTTCAGTCTATATATAAATCTGGTATTGTAACCCTCCTCGTACCTGGCTCATTCCTCCACCCATGACTTTCAGGGGAAAGCGGTTTCCAGGATCTGAAAGTAAACACAGAACATGGGGATGACCAGAGAAGCAATGAACACACAGACAGGGACTACAGAGAAGAAGATCAGGAGAGAAGGGTCTTACAGGTACGGAGGACGCTGCACAGTGACACTGTTGTCACAAACAACACAGGACTCATTACCGGGACTGAGGCATCAGATTACTCTGCACTTTACAGCCAATGTGAAGCGACAGGAAGGGGGTTGGGACTAGGGACAGATTATAACCAGCTCTGACTAGTAAGGGGACAAATCCTACAGTACCACTTGTGGTTGAGGCTAGAGATGAGCGAATTTACAGTAAATTCGATTCGTCACGAACTTCTCGGCTCGGCAGTTGATGACTTTTCCTGCGTAAATTAGTTCAGCTTTCAAGTGCTCTGGTGGGCTGGAAAAGGTGGATACAGTCCTAGGAAAGAGTCTCCTAGGACTGTATCCACCTTTTCCAGCCCACCGGAGCACCTGAAAGCTGAACTAATTTATGCAGGAAAAGTCATCAACTGCCGAGCAGAGATGTTCGTGACAAATCGAATTTACTGTAAGTTCTCTCATCTCTAGTTGAGGCAGAACCTAGGCTGCTCATCCAGTCTGTAAACCTATACTAAAATATCTGGAGACTACATTTGTCAACATTTACTAACATATTGCACCAAACATGTGACAGAATGGCAAACACGCTGACCACCATATTTACACTGCACAAACTCCCTTAGTGTTCTGCGTGTCTTAAAAAGGAGAGAGCCTTTGGTTTTGCATGCAGTGAAAAGGAGGAAGAATAAAATTGAAATTTACTCATTAAAGTCTTTCTTTTTTTCGATTAGGGCACGTTGCCACTTGGCGTATACGCAGCGTATTTCCCGCTGCGCAACATCTGCCTCAGGAAATACGCTGCGTATCCCTCTCTCACCATACACACACACGGCTTTCCGGCTGCAGCCCTGTGTGTGCATTGAGTTTTGGAGGCGGAGCCACGCATCAGTCACACAGGCACACGGCCCCACCTCCAAAACTCACTGCACACAGAGGGCTGCCGCCGGAAAGCCTTGTGTGTATGGTGAGCGAGGGATACGCAGCGAATTTCCCGCAGCTGCTGTAGATTTTGCGCAGCGTAAAATACGCTGTGTATATGACAAAAGGGAACATGCCCTTAAAGAGTACCTGTCACCAAACTAAACTGTTAATATATTGTGCCTTTTGTAATTATAGGACACTTTGCTATTTACTTACTGATAAAATTCTCAACCTTTAGGTTTTTAATGTGATTGAAAAAACAGCCAATAGGTGGCTCTATTTGTTCCCTGCTGTAAGTCAAACAGTTTGGTCTCCTCCCGGCCTGGCAGGAGACCAAACTCAGGAAGTGCGTGTGGGGCATGGAAAAGCACAGTTCTCGCAGGCTTCAGTGATGTCGTGCCTGCTGGGGAACGCCCACTTTCTCCTGCTAGGAGCTCACACAATGTGAGCTATTTAAAGCTCGGAAATTTTTTTTCAAGGGCAGGAGGGGCGTTAGGAGTAGTTAGGGAATATAATCTGAGCTAGTTTAGAAAACATGGCTTGATGACAAGTACTCTAAAGTTATTAGTTTTAAAAACACACAAGGATAGCAAAGAAACAAACATGGCAATACAAACGCGGCCCACAGGTTATACAGGTACGTGAGAAAGATATACAGGGAACACAGGCCTGGTGCCACCCTAGGCAAAAGCAAATTTTGCTGCCCCTTGACTCCTCCCAATGTATGGAGGCACGCGTAATGTCAGGATGTTGTATGGAGTGGACCTTAGTTTTGCTTTATGGTCAGTTGCTTCAGATGGACAGGTGCTGCTGCGGCCGGAGAGGCACCCCAATCAAGAGGGCCCTCTAGGCAGCTGCCTATTTTGCCTATAGGCAGAGCCGGCCCTGAGGGAACAACAGGGAAGATGCCTTAGGAATAACAAGGCATCCCCAGAAGTAAACGTGAAAAAAAATAGCAAATAAAATTGAAAAATACAGCAGAGACATGAAGGGGGTATGAAGCACGAAAACACCTGAACTAGCAAAACTGCCTGAAAAACAACGGCAAAGACAAACAAAAAAGAATCAGGGGAATGACAAGAAAGACAACAAAGGAGGAACAGGGCAGGAGGGGGAAGGAGGGATCATAGCACCACATGGTTTCCAGAATGGGAAAGGTAACTATATCCCAGGGATAACTGAAAGGAAATCCACGTCTTGGATTTTTGTTCATGTAAATCTGTCACAAATATGCACACCAAAAAAAAAACGGAAAAAAAAAAAAAAAAAAACACATGCAATACATACAGATTTTGTTGCAGATTCACTGTGGATTTTTTATTCCCTGTACAGGGGTAGGTTTATCAAAACTTGTGCAGAGGGAAAGTGGTGTGGTTTCACATAGCAACCTATCAGATCACTCATTTTTCAGAGGCCTTTTTGCTAATAAAAAAAAGCAATCTGATTGGTTTCTATGGGCAACTGAACCACTTTCCCTCTACACAGGTTTTGATAAAACTCCCCCAAAGAGCTGGATAAAGCTGTGAATCTAAAAGGAGGCCTAAAACTGCCATGCCTATTAACACTAGAAAAGACTCCGCTGCAGGTATGGTTCAAGATACAGCCCACTTCACTGGATGGCACCTTGTCAATGATTGGAGGAATGAACATTCACTTCCCATTAGTGGTCCATGTAGACACCAGTAGTCAACTGAATAGCAAATGCACAAGGCAACAGATCACATAATTACACATAAAAATTAGGGATGTACCGAAATTTTAGCAATTATCGGATGAAAAATGGTACCCAAACTATCGGGGGCATGGCTTAAAAATTAGGTATTCTTACTGAGCTCACAGCACACAGGTGCTTCTTTATGGAGAGCAGCAGAGTACAGCGCCACCATTGTATTCTACCCAGCAGTACAGACACTTTCTACACTAACGCACCTGCCCATATAAGTGACCGATTATATAATCATGACATCAAAGGTAATGTGTGTGTGTACGCGGTCCAGCTGGTGTGTGCGCAGTATGACTGTGCTGTATCACATACTTATAGCATCGTGCTGTTATGTCCTCAGACTTAGGCCTCTTTATTGGTGTTGTAGGAGATTTATCATTGTGTGGTTGTGAATAAGCATTTTTGTAGCATTTTTTTCTAGCATCATTCTAATATATTTTTGATGATCCAAATTTTTTTTAATTGTACAATCACCCAACATTACTGCCATTTTATTAAATTAGGTCTCTTAATATACGAATTAAAGGCTATTCCACAAATTCTTGGTTACCTCTACCTATATAGGCAAACATTGCTGTAGCATGCCACTTAGACCTGATATGAGTTTTCTTTTGTGGGGTTTTTGGCCTTTTTCTGCACCTTTTTCAAAAAGGTGCACTGCAACGTCAGAAAGGAGTCACTAGATTTTACTGTCAAATTTTGTTAAAACTTCTAAATGAAAAATTGTTGCGCAAACAAAACTCACTGCGCAAATCGCAGCCACAAAACAGCAGGTAATTCAGTGATTAATCTCCCCCACAGTGCTTGTGCTATGCATCACTTAAATAAACTGTGGGTTATATAAAGCCGGTTTTGTAAAACTACAATTTCCATTTTACCCTCATAGCCTCCAGTTGTTGAGGCATGATAGGAGTTCTAGTTTTGCAACAACTAAAAAGGAATAAGTGATTGGATCCCCAGCGACAGGACCCCCACGATCAGACATCTTATCCCCTATACTTTGGAGAGGGGATAAGATGGCTTAGGGCCGGAGTAGCCCTTTAACAAGCATAGTGGTATAAACAAAGAAAACTGTAGTCAAGTAAAACTAGCACTTTATTGGTTGCATAACTTAAGTAGAAACATTCCAGTACTTAAGCAATGAGGTATCATTGTGAATGGACCACAGCAAAATACATTAACAAGGTTCTGGTCGGCAGAACTGGAGCAGGCCTGATAAGACATTTTATTTCTTCCACTCATTCTTTTCATAGTCCCATTTGTCGGAAAACCCTTCAATAGGGTTGATCCTCATATCCAGCATTCTCTTGGTCTGCTTGGCTACCCAGTCATCGGACAGAGTATGCGGAAGTTCACCAAACACTAGAACAAGAGGGAAAAATGTTAAAGCATACTAGTATTTTGAGAATAAGTTGTTGCATGCACGGGGAGTAACACTGTCTATGGTCACTACTTTCTTTTGGGGGGAAAAAAAATTATTAAAATCAAACATTTTGACATGTTGACTAGCCATATATGTTTTTTTAAATAAAATTTTCACAAATGTTTTTTTTAATTCAATTTTCAGGCTTAGTAGTAGAAGCAGTCTTACAGACGGAATTACCAAGTCGGGGTTTAGCGTTAGCCACAAAAACAGCTAGTGTTAACCCACAAATATTACCCCAGTACCCACCGCCCCCAGAGGTACTGGGAAGAGCCAGTAACAGTGTGGAGTGTCAATGGCGCCCCTGGGCCTAGGCGGTAACAGGCTGGCATTATTTAGGCTGGGGAGGGCCAGTAACAATGGTCCTTGCCCACCTTGGTAACATCAGGCTGCTGCCGCTTAGTTTGTATCTGGCCGAAAATAAAATATAGGAAACACTATAAATATAAAAAAATGCATATGGTTCCCCGTATTTTCATTTTCAGCCAGATACCAACCAAGCAGCAACAGAGCCTCAGACTTACCACCCTGACTCCCGTCTAACCCGGCCCGGAGCCAGGGTGGTAAGTGGACGTCTGCTTATATATACAGCTATCTATAGATAGCTGTACATACTGTATACCTCACGAAGGGTTAACCCACACTGTCTAGCTGTGTAAGTTAACTTTTTCCTTGCTAGGCTGGTGCATAACAGCTCATCAAGGGGTTAAGTGAACCAGCAATGTGTATACTGTATAAACATCACAGGCTCACTGTAAGTTCTTGCTAAGCAGTAGCTATACGACATATAAACATTGCAGGCTCACCAAGTTCTTGCTAAGCAGTATCTTTAAAAAGAGTGGTGGTTACCTGATTAGAAAAAGTGGACTTAAAGGGGTACTCCAGAGGGGGAAAAAAAAGTTTTTTTAGATCAACTGGTACCGGAAAGTTATACAGATATGCAATTTACAGAGAACTGTGGACAGAATGGAAACACAACTTTCTCTGGAGCTTACAGCATTTGAATAGTACTAGAAGACTCAACCCCTTAAGGACCAAGGACGTACTGGTACGTCCTGAGTCCTCTCCCTTTCTATAACGCGGCGCCATGGTGTGGCACCGAGTCATAGCGGGTCGGGCCTGGCACCTAGCAACGGTCGGGACTCGTGGCTAATGGCGCTCTGCACTGATTGCGGTGCAGCGCGCTATTAACTCTTTAGACGCAGCGTTCAAAGTTGATTGTAGGACAGCAAGAGGGTCCCTTACCTTGCCTCCTTGTGTCCAATCCCTGAATGACTGCTCAGTGCCCGAGATCCAGGCATGAGCAGTCAAGCAGCAGAATCATTGATCAATGGTTTCCTATGAGAAACCACTGATCAATGTAAAAGATCAGTGTGTGCAGTGTTATAACCCACTATGAGAGCTATAACATAGCAGAAAAAACAAACAACAAAGTTAAAGATCATTTAACCCCTTCCCTAATAAAAGTTTGAATCACCCCCCTTTTCCCCATTTAAAAAAAAACCTGTGTAAATAAAAAAAAAAACTGAATCGCCGCGTGCGGAAATGTCCAAATTATAAAAATATATCATTAATTAAATCGCACGGTCAATGGCGTACGCAAAAAAAAAAATTCCAAAGTCCAAAATTTATAAAAAGTGATCAAAAAGTACGATCAATACAAAAATGGTACCACTAAACTTCAGATCAGGGCGCAAAACATGAGCCCTCATACTGCCCAATACGCGGAAAAATCTAAAGATTATAGGGGTCAGAAGATGACAATTTTAAAACGTATACATTTTCCTGCATGTAGTTATGATTTTTTCCAGAAGTACGACAAAATCAAACCTATATGAGTAGGATATCATTTTAATCGTATGGACCTACAGAATAAAGAGAAGGTGTAATTTTTTACAAAAAATGTACTGCATAGAAACTGAAGCCCCCAAAATTACAAAATGGTGTTTTGTCGCACAATGATTTTTTTTTTTCGTTTCGTAGTAGATTTTTGGGTAAAATTACTGAGGTCATTACAAAGCAGACTTCGTGGCACAAAAAAGAAGCCATCATATGGATTTTAAAGGTGCTAAATTGAAAGTTATGATTTTTTAAAGGTAAGGAGGAAAAAATTAAAGTGGAAAAACCCCTGGTCCTAAAGGGGTTAAAGGGAATCTGTCAGTGTCACCCATACTAACCTGTTAATACAGGAAGGTAAAACGATACTTGCCTATCCCCAGATCCATGGTCCAGTTAGTCTGTTATCTTCTTTAGTCTGGCGGCAGGCTTGGTGCATGACAGGAACACGCTGACATCACCCAAGCAGAGTTGGCATAAGCGTGCTCCTGCCATGCACCAAGCCTGCCGCCAGAATAAGGAAGATAAATGAAGGGGACCACATTTTGGAGTTAAGCAAGAGAAGATAACAGAAGAGCAGAAGAGCAAAAATGACCGGGTGCAGGCAACTAGTTGGCCCAGGTCACGGCCCAAATCAGGTAGATTGTAGAAGATAGTCGCAGCACTCCAAATTTGTGGAAAAAAAAATATAAAGTGGCTTTATTCCAAAAGTTTTTGTATGGAATAAAGCCACTTTATATTTTTTTCACTAATTTGGAGTGCTGCGACTATCTTCTACTAAAGGGGGTGGGGAGAAGAGTCATATATCTGCCCATAGCAACCAGATCACTTATTTTGGTCAAAACTGGTCAACTTTTCGTTTATTACTCTAACTTTGTCATGTTATCACAAGTCTGACTCTCCAAATCTTGCACCCTCCCCCCCAAAATGTACTAACCCATTTTTTAATTTTTTTTTTACTGCTCATTTCAGATCCATGTATCCTGTGGAATACAATGACCAGCGGTTTTCATTAATAAAATGGTTAACGAGGGCCTGTGGGTGTTTTTTTTGGGGGGGGGAATGAACATTTTTTTACGTGTTTTTTTTTTAATTTACTTACTTGACAGGCTTAGTAGTGGAAGCTATCTCATAGACGGAATCCACTACTAAGTCAGGGCTTAGCGTTAGCCACATAACCAGCCAGCACTAATCCCCAATTATTACCCCAATACCCACTGCCACAGGGGTGCCGGGAAGAACTGGGACCAACAAGCCCGGAGCATCAAAATTGGCGCTCCGGGCCTAGGTGGTAACAGGCTGCCATTACTTCGGCTGGGGAGGGCCAGTAACAATGGTTCTCGCCCACCCTGGTAATGTCAGGCTGTTGCTGCTTGGTTGGTATCTGGCTTTTTTTTTGGCTGGATTTTTTGTACTCACAGTAAAATCTCTCATTTGGGGACACCTTACTGATGGGTATATGCTCTTGCCACTAGGGGGCGCTGACACTAGGAAAAAAAAAAAAAAAAGTCTGCTCCTCCCTGGCAGGATATACCCGCCCACCTGCAATGAGGTAATCAGTTTTGTCACAAAGCAGTAGGAGAAGCCAACAAAGAAATACGTCCGAAGGACCCTAGAAAGGAATTCCGGATAACAACCCAAGAACCGAAAAAAAAAAAAAAAAAAAAAAAAGGGTGGGTGCGGTTTCCCCCAATGAAGGCTACGAGAAAGATTTTAGGGTGAGTACATAAAAAAAATCTCCTTTTCTCAGTCGCTTCTTTATTGGGGGGACACCTTACTGATGGGATGTACCAAAGCAGTCCCCTAGGGTGGGAAAAAACAACCACCAGGGAAAAGGAATTAGTCCCAAGGTGAACTCACGTGTCCACAAGGTCTGCGGACGAGCCCCATGTCGGACACACACTGGGCCCAGAAAGAGAACTCCCGGAAGACCTCCCGTCCAAGGAGATGGACTAGGATGCCAAGGAAGGGCCGTCCTCTGTATAGACCCAAGGCACCCGGGTCATATAGAGAGGCAAGAAACCACAGGACAAAAAGAAAGATGAACTTCAGCTCTGGAGAGGTCTGGTGCATGAGAACCAAGACCTGAACAGCCGCAGACCCAAAACCCCTGACCTAGGGGCCCAACATGGAGCACCCAGTAGGCAACAATAGCCGTACTGGCATAATGCAGATGACCTAAATGCCCTCCAACTCGGGAGGACATAGACATCAAAAAGGAGGAAAGGAGCAGCAAACACCCTAAAAAGGGGGACATCCCGGATACCGGAGAGACCGACAAGTAAACTGGAGACAGAGTTCACCTGGAAGACAAACCCCTGATGAGTAAGGAAAACAGACGCCCGCAAAAACTCTCCGGGTGACAAACTGCCATGTAAAGACAAAGTGAAGGAGTGCAAAACAGAAAGACCACCCCGACTAATGGGATCGTGGAAGAGTCTTGGCCGGATCCCTACACATGCCCCAGACCTGAAACATCACCCAGGTCCAAGGAACAGGAAGAGTCGCCTGAAAAGAAGGAACGCCACAGCATCCTAGGACAGAGTCCAAGCCAAGGAGACCAACCAGTCATAGACCCAGTGGTTCAAGCGGGCCAGAGCACTCTGAAGAAACATCCCGCCAGAATGGGAACGGAAGGGAAACATGAGAACGGAGCTGGGATTCTCAGGGTCTTGGGCACAGGAAGGATGACTCCAGAAGACTTTGGTGTCAATGCAGTACAACTGACACAGACAAAAGGGATGGAAGAACACACCCTTCCAGGGAGATTGTACAAACTCCTCCAACAGAGGAGAGAGCCATGGCTGCGTGAGCAGCAGTAGATAATCAAAAAAACAGAAAGAGAGCCAGGCTGTAATAGTGGACAGTAAGGACACAAGCCTAGACAGTAAAATTCGCTGTTGAATGCTCTCAGCAAAAAAACAAGAGCCTTGACAGATACTCCACCGATCTAGTGGAAACAGAGAGATGGCATCAGCTTGGCGGCAGAAAAAAATTCAACAAACTGATTACCTCACTGCATGTGGGCGGGTATATCCCCTGCCAGGGAGGAGCAGACTTTTTTTCCCCCCTAGTGTCAAGAGCATATACCCATCAGTAAGGTGTCCCCCAATGAAGAAGCGACCGAGAAATTTGAAATTACAGTAAACCCTGTGGTGCCCAGGGATGTGGAATTCCTATCGCCCGACGCCCAAAACATGCAGTTCGGGGCGCCGGGCAGGTGAATTTTTCGGGCCCTTAGCCCGGCTTCGGGCAAGCAGGGCCGGACCTGCAAGCACGGCGCTCAGCAGTCTGTATGGAGCGGGCTCCCGACTCCTGCCTTCTCCATACTATGCAGCCCCCGGCTGTTCTCTGTACACGGGGGCCGCTGGGAGGTGGAAATTTGCGACCAGTGCAGACTTGCGACAGCCCCTCCCCAAATTTCCAACTCACACCGCCGCTAATAGCCATCATGCGGTGAACACCGCGGCTGGCTATTAACCCTTTAGATCGCTGCTGTCAAAGCTGACAGCAGCATCTAAAAGGGACATGTGATGGTGGGCTAGTGAGGTGGATCATCCCGCGATTACGGGGGGAGATCCCCTATAGAGGTAGCCGTAGGGCTTACCTCTTCTCTGCTTTCCGTGGCTCTGTCATTGATAGATCCTGGCTGGACTAGGCTCTATCAATGGATCACAGAGCACACAGATCAATGGAGTTCAATAGAACTCTATTGATCTGTATGAGGAATCTAATGATTCCTCCTAAAAGTCTAATAAAAAGTGTAAAAAAAATGTAATAAAAGCTTAAGACACACATTAACCCCTTCCACGTTAAAAGTTCAAATCACCCCCTTTTCCTATATAAAAAAAAATGTAAACACAATAATAAACATTTAGTATCACTGTGTGCATAATTGCATGAACTATTAAAATATAACATTATGTATCCCATACGGTAAATTACATAAATGTAAAAAAATTAAAATATACCAAACCACAGAATTGAAATTTATAATATGCCAGAAAAACAAAAAAAAGTTAAAAAAGCGATTAAAAAGTCAGATCAATACCAAAATGGTACTGATACAAAAACAGATTATGGGGCAAAAAAATTTGCCCTCATACAGCCTGGTATGTGGGGAAAAAATACATTTCAAAAGCTACAGGGGTCAAAAATGGCTATTAAAAAAAAAATTCTAAAAAGTTCTGAATTTTTAAAAATTTGTAAAAAACATTACGGAAACTATACAAATCTGGTATTGCTGTAATCAGGCGCCTAAAGTATCAAAACAATATGTTAGCTCAACCACAAGGTAAATGGCGTAGAAAAGAAAACCACCAAATTTTCTAAATTATCTTTTACTATTTCAATTTCACTTCACCGATTATATATATATTTTTTGTTTCGGAGAATATGTTATTGAAAAATTAAAAGGTATCATTATAGTAGGTAGTTATGGCTATTATACGACGAGGAGAATAAAACAAGAGTGTAAAAGTGAAAATTGGTCCGGACTAGTGGATCGCCATGAGGGACAAGTAGATTTTGTTCCATTTTAGTCCCGTGGACAAGTAGTTTTTTTTTAAATTACATTTCCACACCCCTGGGTGCCGTAGCAAAGGGAGCCCGGGCTGACGCAACACTGCAGCCACCTGGGACTCCCACAGCCAGGCGATGTGCAGGAGCCGTCCCTTCCATCCCTCTGTGTGTACCGCAGCGCTGGGGATGAGGGATGTCAGGGACGGTTCCTGCACATCTCCCAGCCCGTCTGCGGGAGTCCCGGGCGGCTGCAGACTGATGCAAGCACGGACTCCTTTTAACCCCTTAACGACAATCGACGTAAATGTACATCATGGTGCCGTGGTACTTAACGCACCATGACGTACATTTACGCTCAGCAGCCAGGGACGCACCCCTCACATGCTGTGATCAATACAGATCACGGCATCTGCAGCAGTGCGGTACTTTAAATGGATGATCGGATCGCCCGCAGCTTTGCAGCGGGCATCCGATCATCCATAATGGCAAACGGAGGTCCCCCTCACCTGCTTCCGTCCATCTCCACGGGTCTTCTGCTCTGGTGTGAGATCAAGCAGACCAGAGCAGAAGATTGCCGATATCACTGATCAGTGCTATGCTCTATGGACAGCACTGAACAGTATTAGCAATCAAATGAAAAATATAAATAAATAAAATTTCCACCAAAAAAAGCATAAAAACAAACATATTTGGTATCGCCGCATGCGTAAAAGTCTGAAGTATTAAAATATGTTATCCCGTATAGTGAACGACTTAACCCCTTAAGGACTCAGCCCATTTTGGCCTTAAGGACTCAGACAATTTAATTTACGTTTTCATTTTTTCCTCCTCGCCTTCTAAAAATTATAACTCTTTTATATTTTCATCCACAGACTAGTCTGAGGGCTTGTTTTTTGCGCGACCAGTTGTCCTTTGTAATGACATCACTCATTATATCATAAAATGTATGGCGCAACCAAAAAACACTATTTTTGTGGGGAAATTAAAACGAAAAACGCAATTTTGCTAATTTTGGAAGGTTTTGTTTTCACGCCGTACAATTTATGGTAAAAATGACATGTGTTCTTTATTCTGAGGGTCAATACGATTAAAATGATACCCATTATTATATACTTTTATATTATTGTTGCGCTTAAAAAAAATCACAAACTTTTTAACCAAATTAGTACGTTTATAATCCCTTTATTTTGATGACCTCTAACTTTTTTATTTTTCCGTATAAGTGGCGGTATGGGGGCTCATTTTTTGCGCCATGATCTGTACTTTTTTTTTGATACCACATTTGCATATAAAAAACTTTTAATACATTTTTTATAATTTTATTTTTAATAAAATGTATTAAAAAAGTAGGAATTTTGGACTTTTTTTTTTTTTTCTCGTTCACGCCGTTCACCGTACGGGATCATTAACATTTTATTTTAATCGTTCGGACATTTACGCACGCGGCGATACCAAATATGTCTATAAAAAATGTTTTTTACGCTTTTTGGGGGTAAAATAGGAAAAAACGGACGTTTTACTTTTTTATTGGGGGAGGGGATTTTTCACATTTTTTTTATTTTTACTTTTACATTTTTTTACATTTTTTTTACACTTGAATAGTCCCCATAGGGGACTATTCATAGCAATACCATGATTGCTAATACTGATCTGTTCTATGTATAGGACATCGAACAGATCAGTATTATCGGTCATCTCCTGCTCTGGTCTGCTCGATCACAGACCAGAGCAGGAGACGCCGGGAGCCGCACGGAGGAAGGAGAGGGGACCTCCGTGCGGCGTTATGATTGATCGGATCCCCGCAGCAGCGCTGCGGGCGATCCGATCGTTCATTTAAATGGCGAACTGCCGCAGATGCCGGGATCTGTATTGATCCCGGCACCTGAGGGGTTAATGGCGGACGCCCGCGAGATCGCGGGCGTCGGCGGGTCCCTGGCTGCGATCAGCAGCCGGGATCAGCCGCGCATGACACGGGCATCGCTCCGATGCCCGCGGTTATGCTTAGGACGTAAATGTACGCCCTGGTGCGTTAAGTACCACCTCACCAGGACGTACATTTACGTCCTGCGTCCTTAAGGGGTTAAGCATGAAAACTTTTTTTTTTTTTAACCCCTTAAGGACACAGCCCATTTTCACCTCTAGGACGCAGCCCTTTTTTGCACATCTGACCACTGTCACTTTAAACATTAATAACTCTGGGATGCTTTTACTTATCAATCTGATTCCGAGATTGTTTTTTCGTGACATATTCTACTTTAACATAGTGGTAAATTTTTGTGGTAACTTGCATCCTTTCTTGGTGAAAAATCCCAAAATTTGATGAAAAAATTGAAAATTTTGCACTTTTCTAACTTTGAAGCTCTGTTTGTAAGGAAAATGGATATTCCAAATATTTTTTTGGGATTCACATATACAATATGTCTACTTTATATTTTCATCATAAAATTGACAAGTGTTTACTTTTGGAAGACACCAGAGGGCTTCAAAGTTCAGCAGCAATTTTACAATTTTTCACAAAATTTTCAAACTTGCTATTTTTCATGGACCAGTTCAGGTTTGAAGT
The DNA here is from genome assembly GCF_029499605.1 of Hyla sarda. Classification (NCBI taxonomy): domain Eukaryota; kingdom Metazoa; phylum Chordata; class Amphibia; order Anura; family Hylidae; genus Hyla; species Hyla sarda. Next base: position 148,605,921 of record NC_079194.1, read on the forward strand.
GGATTTGAAGGGTCTTCATATTAGAAATACCCCATAAATGACCCCATTACAAAAACTGCACCCCCCAAAGTATTCAAAATGACATTCAGTAAGTGTTTTAACCCTTTAGGTGTTTCACAGGAAAAGCAGCAAAGTGAAGGAGAAAATTCACAATCTTCATTTTTTACACTTGCATGTTCTTGTAGACCCAATTTTTTAATTTTTACAAGGGGTAAAAGGATAAAATTTATACTTGAATTTGTAGCCCAATTTCTCTCGAGTAAGCACATAACTCATATGTCTATGTAAATTGTTCGGCGGGCGCAGTAGAGGGCTCAGAAGCGAAGGAGCGACAAGGGGATTTTGGAGAGTACGTTTTTCTGAAATGGTTTTTTGGGGGGCATGTTGCATTTAGGAAGCCCCTATGGTGCCAAAACAGCAAATAAAAAAAACATGGCATACCATTTTGGAAACTAGACCCCTTGAGGAAAGTAAAAAGGAATTAAGTGAGCCTTAATACCCCACAGGTGTTTCATGACTTTTGCATATGTAAAAAAATAAATAACATTTTTCACTAAAATGTGTGTTTCCCCCCAAATTTCACATTTTTGCAAGGGTTAATAGCAGAAAATACCCCCCAAAATTTGTAACCCCATCTCTTATGAGTATGGAGGTACCCCATAAGTTGACCTGAAGTGCATTATGGGCGAACTACAATGCTCAGAAGAGAAGGAGTCACATTTGGCTTTTTGGAAGCAAATTTTGCTCTGGGGGCATGCCGCATTTAGGAAGCACCTATGGTGCCAGGACAGAAAAAAATAACCCACATGGCATACCATTTTGGAAACTAGACCCCTTGGGGAACGTAACAAGGGGTAAAGTGAACCTTAATACCCCACAGGTGTTTCACGACTTTTGCATATGTAAAAAAAAATTTTTTTTTTTTTTACACTAAAATGCTTGTTTTCCCCCAAATTTTACATTTTTACAAGGGATAATAGCAGAAAATACCCCCCAAAATTTGTAACCCCATCTCTTCTGAGTATGGAAATACCCAATAAGTGGACGTGAAGTGCACTGGGGGCGAACTACAATGCTCAGAAGAAAAGGAGCATCATTGAGCTTTTGGAGAGAGAATTTGGCCATGTGCATTTCCAAAGCCCCCCGTGGTGCCAGAACAGTGGACCCCCCACATGTGACCCCATTTTTAAAACTACACCCCTCATGGAAGGTAATAAGGGGTGCAGGGAGAATTTACACCCCACTGGCATTTGACGGATCTTTGGAACAGTGGGCTGTGCAAATTAAAAATTTTATTTTTCATTTTCACAGACCCCTGTTTCAAAGATCTGTCAGACACCTGTGGGGCGTAAATGCTCACTGTACCCCTTGTTACATTCCGTGAGGGGTGTAGTTTCCAAAATGGGGTCACATGTGGGTATTTATTGTTTTGCACTTATGTCAGAACCGCTGTAAAATCAGCCACCCCTGTGCAAATCACCAATTTAGACCTCAAATTTACATGGTGCACTCTCCCTTCTGAGCCTTGTTGTGCGTCCCCAGAACACTTTGCGCCCACATATGGGGTATCTCCGTCCTCAGGAGAAATTGCGTTACAAATTTTGGAGGCTTTTTTTCTTTTACCGCTTGTGAAATTTTAAAGTATGGGGCAACACCAGTATGTTAGTGTACAAAAATGTTTTGTTTTTTTACACTAACATGCTGGTGTAGACCCCAACTTTACCTTTTCATAAGGGGTAAAAGGAGAAAAAGCCCCCCCAAAATTTGTTAGGCAATTTCTCCCGAGTACAGCGATACCCCATATGTGGCCCTAAACTGTTGCCTTGAAATACGACAGGGCTCCAAAGTGAGAGCGCCATGCGCATTTGAGGCCTAAATTAGGGATTTGCATAGGGGTGGACATAGGGGTATTTTACACCAGTGATTCTCAAACAGGGTGCCTCCAGCTGTTGCTAAACTCCCAGCATGCTTGGACAGTCAATGGCTGTCCGGAAATGCTGGGAGTTTTTGTTTTGCAACAGCTGGAGGCTCCGTTTTGGAAACACTGCTGTAGGATACGTTTTTCATTTTTATTGGGGGGGGGAAGGGGTGGTGGGGGGGGGGGGCAGTGTACGTGTGTGTATATGTAGTGTTTTACTCTTTATTTTATGTTAGTGTAGTGTTTTTAGGTTACATTCACACTGACGGCGGATTACACTGAGTCTCCCGCTAGGAGTTTGAGCTGCGGCTGCTGCAGCTCAAACCTGAAGCAGGGAATTCACTGTAATCCGCCGCCAGTGTGAATGTAACCTGTACATTCACATGGGAGGGGGGGGGGGAAACTACAACTCCCAGCATGCACTGACAGAATGTGCATGCTGGGAGTTGTAGTTTTGCAACAGCTGGAGGCACACTGGTTGGAAAATACTGAGTTAGGTAATAGAACCTATTACCTAACTCGGTATTTCCCAACCAGTGTGCCTCCAGCTGTTGCAGAACTACAACTCTCAGCATGTACTGATTGCCAAAGGGAATGCTGGGAGATGTAGTTATGCAACAGCTGGAGGCACGCAAGTACAACTCCCAGCATGCCGAGACAGCCATTTGCTGTTCCTGAATGCTGGGAGTTGTAGTTTTGCAAGATTTAGAGGGGTTCAGGCTGGAGATCACTGACAGTGGTCTCTAAACTGTGGCCCTCCAGATGTTGCAAAACTACAAATCTCAGCATGCTAAGACAGCAAACTGCTGTCTGAGCATGCTGGGAGTTGTAGTTTTGTAATATCTGGAGGGCTACAGTTTAGAGACCACTGTCAGTGATCTCCAGCCTGAACCCCTCTAAATCTTGCAAAACTACAACTCCCAGCATGCCAACACAGCAAACAGCTGTCAAGGCATGGTGGGAGTTGTAGTTTTGCAACATCTGGATCATTGCGATCATTTTATCGCGGCGCCACTGTTGATGGGCAGGGGGAGAGCGCTCCCCCTGCAAACACCATAGATGCCGTGATCAGACTGATCACGGCATCTATGGGGTTAATGCTGCCGGGACCGGCGCGATCGCAGCCCCGGCAGCTGCGGTGGGACTCCGGCTGTGATTGACAGCTGAGTCCCACCCGCGATCTCCTGCGCTGCCCGCGGCAGAGCAGGAGATCGCTTGGACGTATGCATACGTCCATTTGCGCGAACGTGTAATTCGCCTGGACGTATGCATACGTCCAATAGCGGGAAGGGGTTAAGTCCAAAATTGCTGCTTTGTCACATTTTATAAAAAAAAATAAAAAAAAAAAATAAAAAACTTAAGAGTAAAACCTAAGAAAACTTTGTACCGATAAAAACTACACTACGGCGCAAAAAATGAGCCCTCATACCGCCCCATATACGGAAAAATTAGAAAGTTATAGGTGGTCAAAATAGGGAAATTTCAAACATACATACAAATTTTGTTAAAATAGTTTGCAATTTTTTGAACCGGTACAATTATAGAAAAGCATATAACATGGGTTTCATTTTAATCATATTAACCCGTAGATTAAAGAAAACGTCATTTTTACCGTTAAGTGTACAGCGTGAAAACAAAATCTTCCAAAATTTGCTAAATTGTGGTTTTCTTTTCAATTTTCCCACATAAATATTTTGGTTGCGCCGTACATTTTATGGTAAAATAAGTGATGTCATTAAAAAGGAAAATTGGTGACGCAAAAAAACAAGTCCTCATATGGGTCTGTGGATGGAAATATAAAAGTTATTTTTAGAAGGAGAGGAGGAAAAAACGAAAATGCAAAAATAAAATTCGCCTGGTCCTTAAGGAGTTAACATAGGATCCCCTACTGTAATATAAAATTTCCCGCTGGGTCCCATCATTGGCTGCTCGGTCCCAGCCAATCACAGAAACCAGCAGGAAATGTGAAATTACATAGGGAAGAAACTCGCCAGCACCATAGTATATTAAAAGGAGTCCAGGCAGGCATCAATCTGCAGCCGCCCGGACTTATTCTATCCCCCTACCCTCACTTATGACGGGCACACTGATTTACATCCCCTTGCTTGTCACCCACCCAAGCCTGAGCTGCACATCTCACGCCTGCTACAAGACTACAAATCTGTAAGGGCATGCTGGGAGTTGTAGCCTTTCAAGAGTTAGATAGGAGGTGTGCAGCATGGGCGGGTGGGAGACAAGTGGGGGGAGGAATGTAAAGAAGTGTCCCCGTCATTGTAAGTGAAGGTAGGGGGGGGGATGGAATATGATGGAGCCCAGGCAGCTGCAGAGTGATGCCAGCCCGGGCTCCGTTGTACAGTTGTTATATCATATATGAAATCCTGCTCTCCAAAAGGAGTTTTGTAAGCCAGGTCCCGGCTGGCTTACATTTATGGTGAGGGGATGCAACTTTTTGTGCGATTTTCGCACTTGATAATTCCCTGACCATTGCAAAGTGAAAAATGTCATTCACTTTGGTAAGCTTTTCGTAGCTTTTTGCTTACAGCCTATTTTTTGTGCGACTTTTGTAAGAAGAAGAAAAAAAAAAAAAAAAAAAAAAAAAAAAAAAAAAAAGGACCTCTACATCCCTTGATAAATGTCCCCCATAAATTTTACTGAGATATTGGAAAATTGATGCAAAAACTGATGTTAAAAAGGTGTGAAAAGATAAGTAAAAATATTTAAGTGTGTGAACAAGGTCTAGGGGCATCATTTGTATAAAACACCCCTATTGTGATTATTGGTCAAATTACTGTCTTCTCATGGCAATTTTTAATTCTCTGAGTAGGAAAACGCACTAAAACTGCACAGTGTCAACTGACACTAACCCACTTATAAAAGTTTAATGAACTGACCTGAATGATCTTCACCACTAGCAGTCTGATGAGATGACCATGAAATGACTCAGCCAAAGCCAGAGGATTCATGGGAAATGTAGGCTGCATTACAGAACTTACATCATTGTGCATTTGTAAACCAAAATGGAGCTTAGCGCATGCAATAGTGGGATGGTACCCATGGCTAATGCCGAATATCACTGATCGGGGCGATACAGACACATATCACTCTGGGAGAGACTAGCATTCATGTAGTGAAAACAAAATGTTGTGATGGTGCTGGAGGTAGATATATTCACCAATTCACCTGGCACATAACAGTGCAGCACAATATGTAAATACTATGTAAACAGTATACTGCCACATAATCCAGTTCCAATTCATCAAGCTGCTGACAACCGGGTAAACAGTGCCAAGTATGGAAGCCTGTGAGGTCCAACCATAAACTAGGCATCACTGAAAAACCATCAGTGAGTTACTGACAGTTATTACTATACTGCTGTACAGATGTATAACATAAAAAATTAAATAAAAGGAGAAGTATTAATAAAACAAATGCCCTTTTCCCAATATATGTTTGTATTATCACAAAACAAAAGTAATAGAAATTGCTATAAAATAAATGTTATTTAACCCACAGGTAAATGCCATGCAAGAATTGGTCAAAAAAAGTGGAATAAAAATCAAAAAGCTAGAACGGTACCAGTAAAAAAGTAGAACTTGCCGAACACAAAAAAAAATAAAAAATCCCTCACACAATGTGGTTGGAATTTTTTTTTTATAAAAGTTATGGTTGTCAGAACACAGCAACACAAAAAAAATAAATAAATAAATAAAAAAATTTATTTTAACCTCTTGGGGATGCAGGGCGTATGCATACGCCCTGCATCCCCGGTCCTTAAGGACTCAGGGCGTACCTGTACGCCCTGAGCCCGGCACAGGTGTTTAAAACGTGGTGATGCCGTGACCCCGCGTCACACCGGGTCGGTCCCGGCTGCTAGTCATAGCCGGGACCCTGGGCTAACCGCGCGCAGCACCGATCGTTGTGCCGCGCGCTATTAACCCTTCAGACGTGGCGGTCAAAGTTGACCGCCGCGTCTGAAAGTGAAAGTAAACGCTTCCCGGCAGCTCAATCGGGCTGATCGGGACATCGCGATAAAATCGAGATGTTCCGATCAGCTGGTAAGCAGGCGGAGGTCTCCTTACCTCTCTCCGCGGCGTCCTATCGGGGTTTGATTGCTCCAAGCCTGAGCTACAGGCTTGAGCAATCGAGCCCCTATCTCACTGATCAGCATAGGAGATCAGTGTTTGCAGTGCTATAGGTCCCTATGGGAGCTATAGCACTGCAAAAAAAAAGTGAACATTTTTTTTTTCCCCACAAAGGTCATTTAACCCCTTCCTTAATAAAAGTTTGAATCGCCCCCTTTTAACATTAAAAAAATAAATAATTAAATAAACATATGTGGTATTGCCGCGTGCGTAAATGTCCGAACTATAAAAATATATCGTTAATTAAATCGCACGGTCAACGCAACGCACAAAAAAATTCCAAAATAGCATATTTTTGGTCACTTTTTATATCATGAAAAAATTAATAAAAAGATCAAAAAGTCCGATCAATACAAAAATGGTACCGATAAAAACTTCGGAACACGGCGCAAAAAATTTGCCCTCATACCGGCCCGTATGCGGAAAAATAAAAAGTTATAGGGGTTAGAAGATGAGAATTTTTAACAGAAATTTACCTGCATGAAGTTATGATTTTTTTCCGAAAGTACGACAATATCCAACCTATATAAGTAGGGTATCATTTTAACCGTATGGACCTACAGAATAAAGATAAGGTGTTATTTTTACCGAAAAATGCACTGCGTAGAAACGGAAGCTCCCAAAATTTACAAAATGAAGTTTTCTTCAATTTTGTCGCACAATTAATTTTTATTTTTCCTGTTTCGCCGTGGATTTTTGGGTAAAATGACTAATGTCACTGCAAAGTAGTATTGGTGGCGCAAAAAATAAGCCATAATATGGAATTTTATGTTCAAAATTGAAAGAGTTATGATTTTTAGAAGGTGATAAGGAAAAAATGAAAATGCAAAAACTGAAAAAACGCTGAGTCCTTAAGGTGAAAATAGGCTGAGTCCCTAAGGGGTTAAGGCAATGTGCATTCAGAAAATGACCAATACGTCACATTTTCATATGTCACTGGCTGAGGCGGGACACTGCTGCAGCCAGTAAATGACAGAGGCAAATTTGACTAATCGCCTGCAGCTCTGGGAAGTGCAGCGTGGTGGAATATTGCCGCTGCAATAACAGGCTGCGACAGACAGCAGAAAGCCTGGGCACATAGCTTTAACCCCTTAAGGACCCAGCCAATTTTCACCGTAGGACCCGGCCATTTTTTGCACATCCGACCACTGTCACTTTAAAGGGGTACTCTGGTGAAAACCTTTTTTCTTTTAAAATCAACTGGTGGCAGAAAGTTAAAACATATTTGTAAATTACTTCTATTAAAAAAAATCTTAATCCTTCCTGTACTTAGCTGCTGAATACTACAGAAGAAATTCTTTTCTTTTTGCAATACTCTCTGATGACATCACGAGCACAGTTCTTTCTGCTGACGTTATAATAATAACGCTTTATTTATTGTTGATTTGAACCCAAGTCCCCAGCACTGCAAGGCAGCAGTGCTAACCACTGAGCCACCATGCTGCCCTTAGCATACATCTGCTATGCATGGTTGCTAAAATGGACAGAGATGTCAGCAGAGAGCACTGTGCTCATGATGTAATCAGTGTTCCAAAAAGAAAGGAATTTTCTCTGTAGCATTCAGCAGCTAATAAGTACTGGAAGGATTAAGATTTTTTAATAGAAGTAATTTACAAATATGTTTAACTTTCTGCCACCAGTTGATTTAAAAGAAAAAAGGTTTTCACCGGAGTACCCCTTTAAGCATTAATAACTCTGGGATGCTTTTACTTTTCATTCTGATTCCGAGACATATTCTACTTTATGTTAGGGGTTAATTTTGTCGATACTTGCATCATTTTTTTTATTTTTATTTTTACTTTGAAGTACAGATGTGGGAGGTGGGAATCCCAGCAGGGGTTTCCTCGACCTTCCAGTGAATATCCGACTTTGGCAATGGAGCGCTACACTGGCGGGGCGACACAGGAGTCGGGTATAGATTCGTAATTGCTTTTTATTGAAAATCATAGTAAGTGGCAATACATGGTAGGACTACGCATTTCTGAGGGGCTCCCTCCTTCCTCAGGTTCGAGTTACAGTGTGTGGATACAGTATTTTATATATACATATTTCAGTGAATACATTAACCCATTAAACATTTGAAGTTTGCCGGGTCTGAATGCCATTGGAGGCTGAGTATGACGTCAGCCTCCAGGGTCTATTGGTGGTGTATAGGAATGAATGGGCTAGATCTATAACATTGGGATTTTTTGCCCAATAGTGATCTAAGGAGATCTTGCGGCAAACAGGGTAGAAAGCTAAACAGCAGGGTCCTGGTAGTAACGTGGATGGGAGACCCTGGTGTAGGTTCAATTCCCGGGTTGATATACAGTGTTGGGATTATACTTTAATTAGGATAGACATGATTTTTTTGAACTGTGGGAACTAGGTCAATTGGATACCACACATTACCCCCTGTTTCAATTAACCTAGTTGCCCATTTATGGTATCCAATTGACCTAGTTCCCACAGTTCAAACAACTATCAACTGACCCATATATGTCTATCCTAATTAAAGTATAATCCCAACACTCTATATCAACCCGGGAATTGAACCCACACCAGGGTCTCCCATCCACATTACTACCAGGACCCTGCTGTTTAGCTTTCTAAATTGAAGCAAATTGAAGGAGAAAATTAAAAATGTTTACACTGGAAGAGAAGTCTTCCTAAAATGTGTAACCCAATTTCTCTCGAGTAAGGACATACCTCATGTGTGTATGTCAAGTTCTCTGTGGGTGCACTAGAGGGCTCAGAAGGGAAGGAGCGACAGTGGGTATTTAGAGAGTGAGTTTTCTGAAATGGTTTTTGGGGGGCAGGTCACATTTAAGAAGCCCCTAAGTTGCCAGAAGAGCAAGGGAAAAAAAAAAAAAAAAAAAAAAAAAAACATGGCATACTATTTTGGAAACTACACCCCTCAAGGAACGTAACAAGGGGTCCAGTGAGCCTTAACACCCCACAGGTGTTTGATGAGTTTTCGTTAAAGTTGGATCTGTAAATTATTATAATTTTTTTTCCCACTAAAATGCTAGCTTTCCCCCAAATTTTTACAAGAGGTAATAGGAGAAAATGCCCCACAAAATTTGTAACCCCATCACTTTTGAGTATGGAAATACCCCATGTGTGGACATCAAGTGCTCTGCTGGCGCACTACAATGCTCAGAAGAGGAGGTGTGCCATTGAGCTTTTGGAGAGAGAATTTGTTTGGAATGTCAGGGGCCATGTGCTTTTACAAAGCCCCCCGTGGTGCCAGAACAATGGACCACCCCACATTTTGGAAACTACACCCCTCACAGAATGTAATAAGGGATGCAGTGAGCATTTACACCCCACTGGTGTTTGACAGATCTTTGGAACAGTGGGCTGTGCAAATGAAAAATTACATTCTTCATTTTCACGGACCATTGTTCCAAAAATCTGTCAGACACCTGTGGGGTGTAAATGCTCACTGTACCCCTTATTACATTACATGAGGGGTGTAGTTTCCAAAATGGGGTCACATGTGGGGGGGTCCATTGTTCTGGCACTATGGGGGGTTTGGGTTAGTCTTTAAATATTCGGTAAGCCCACTGTACTGACATGCCTCACACTTTTGAGAAAGCCATATATTTATGGCAAAACATTAGGTGAAGAGGTGTTATGTTTTAATATCGCTCTGTGCCAGTTCTCTGTAATTAGAGCGCTCCTGTTGCTGAACTGCAGTAAGGTATTGGAGGCTATTACATCTAACAATCTAACAGTAGTCTGAATACAGACACTAATATTTCAGTACATTGAGCGCACAGTGCCATCTAGTGGCTAAAAAGTAAAAGTACATAGACGTTTTCATTGATGAAATAAAAGTTACATTTTACATTATTTCTATATGGGTACTTTAGTCAGGGTTATTCCTGAGGGGATCTATTCCCCAGTTTGGTGCATATATGGAAACTTACTGTACACCCACCCGTGTGAATGTACCCTGTACATTCACATGGGGGGGGGGCACAAACCTCCAGCTGTTTCAAAACTACAACTCCCAGCATGTACTGACAGACCGTGCATGCTGGGAGTTGTACTTTTGCAACAGCTGGAGGCACACAGGTAACAGAATCTAACTGAAGGTTTTCCAACCAAACTCAGTATTTTCCAATCAGTGTGCCTCCAGCTGTTCCAAAACTACAACTCCCAGCATGTAGTAATCGCTGAAGGGCATGCTGGGAGATGTAGTTGCATACCTGTTGCACAACTACAACTCCCAGCATGCCGAAACAGCCGTTTGCTGTTTGGGCATGCTGGGATTTGCAATTTTGCAACATCTGGAGGGCTACAGTTTAGAGACCACTGCACCACTGCTGTCTGGGCAGGCTGGGGGTTGTAGCTGTGCAACATGTGGAGAGCTACAGTTTAGAGCCCACTGAATAGTGGTCTCCAAACTGTAGCCCTCCAGATGTTGCTATGCAACTCACCGGCTTCCATAGGATCCAGGAAGCCGCATAGCTGTCCTCTGCTGCCACCGATCACCGTCGCCGATTGTCACCTACGCTGCCGCCAATGGATAAGTGGACTTTGGCGCGGGTCCCTGTCAGTTTCCCCGTTCTGCCCATCCTACTGTGGGTGGGCACAACAGGGGAACCAAACTTTAACCCCCCCCCCCGCTATTGGTCGTCGCTTCTTAATGACCAATAGCAGGGATAGGAGGGGTGGCACCCCTGCCACCTCACTACTATCCCTTCAGGGGGATCGTGGGTGTCTTGGACAACCCCGATCCCCCATATTTTCTGAGTCAACGGAGACCCGAAATCGCCGGTGTGAATTCAGACATGGGGGTGTCTGATGGGCATTTGCGCGGTGTGCTTGATCGATATCAGCGCTCACCGCCTGGCGGGGACAGAAATTCTCATTGGTGTACAGGTAAGCCCTGGGTCCTTAACGGGTTAAAGCGTACCCGTCAGATCCAACAAAAAACGTTTTTTTAAATATATCACTCAGTACCTAATCCTGACCATGTACATCTAATTTTTAGGTGTCTAGCACCTTTATTCATTCATTTTTTATTACACTTTTAATTTAGCTCACTAGTCTGAATTCCTCTCAAAGGGAGGGGGCGTGGCCTCATTGTACAGGTCTCCGCCCCCTCCCTCAGTTTGCTGTCTGCTCACATCTCCCCTAGCATTAACTCCCAGCTTCTCCTCACTGACAGTAGCGGGACGCAAGCTGACATTGGGAGGACTTTTCAAGGAAGTGTGTCAATGACATAGGTGATGATGCATGGACACAGCAGGACTAATATGTGTCCAAGCAGGCGGGGGATGCAGCGATACTCGTTACCCACTTCCACTTTGCTTACCATATTTTCTTTGCCAAATGATAATTAAAGAAGTGAAGCCAACAATGAAGAGTGTGGCTCCGAAGACTGTCTTCCACTCATTTGATCCCTTGTTCATATCAGCATAAGTCTGGTTGAACTTGATGCGGTACACTAGAAGAAGAAAAACATTATGATCTTAAACTGACATTAACTAGGAAGATGACAGAATGATTCTGAGCATACCAAGACAAACTACCCCACATGTATAAAAACAGATGATTTATATCCTCACAGTTCTTGACCATGTATCAGGAAGACACAGGCTCAGTCCATGGACAAAAGACTTCATATAACCCATGTAAGCCTGGTCACATGATGAAAATTGTCAAAAAGGCAGGTCCATCCAGAATGCTCAGCTTCAGGAAACTAGGGCTATTCATGTGCTGTATCCATTGACCTAGCTTCTCCATTCCATTGAAGACAAACTCATCTACTCAGAAAACCCCAGCTGCTACTCACATTCCACCTTCTCCTGAGCACTCAGAGAGGCCCATGCTCCCTTCTCCTTTTCTTTCAGTGCCTTCAGCTCCGGTGAAAGTTCTCCCAAGAATGAAACTTCAGGCAGAGGAACACTGCGATTGTCATGGTATTTAGGAAGAGTGAATTCAGGAATGGCAATGCTGGCTGCAAATACAAGGTACACATAACATTAAAACTTAGAACAAAACCTGCAAATCTCTGTAGTCATCTGTTTTAAAAAACAGAGAAAAGCAATTACACCAGAGTGTAGGACTGCTTTCTCTCTCAGAAGTCTCACGAGAGGTAGTAGATTAAAAAATGAGCCATTAAGTCACAGCCCAACCACACATCTATAGACCCAAACTGAAATCATAAGTATCTATGATGCCGTCAGTTCAGGTCATTAGACCCATGGTAGGGCTGGGACTTGCTTGCATATAATGTTCATATAAAACCAACCTTTAAGTAAGACCGCAAGAAGTGGTGACATAAATGATGCAGTTAACAAGCGTTTGGACCTATTATATATTCTGGTCAAGAAAAGTATAGTGTGAGCAGCAGAGGGCAGGGGGATGGGGCAAGATTTTACTGAATATCTGGTCGAATAGGAATCCATAACCAAGTAACTACAAAGAGGTGGCATTGGGCTAAAATACTGCAGGTCTGGGTTAGAGCTCTAATCCCTTGGCATGTAAGGGACAATCCAACAATGCCAACCCATATATGTGTGCAGTCAGTCCTGATCTACTTTTTAAAGAGAAAGTTTGTGTTAACTGAGGCAACATATGTACAATTGGTCATTTAAGGAAACAAAGGAAGGTTTTTATTAGTGCTGTACGATATGGGGAAAATGTGCAATTGCGATTTTGGGCTTAAATATTGCGATTGCGATATGCGTGGATATAATTAAAAAAAAAAAAAATTGTGAAATCCCCCCATTTCATGTCCAATCGCCTTCATTTCACATCTATCCACCCATTTTATGCCCAACCGATCTTTCACATCTCCCCTTTGTCACATTCTACTCCCGTCACATTCTCCCCCCCCCCCCCTCCGTCACATTCTCCCCCCCCCCCTCCGTCACATTCTCCCCCCCCCCCCCTCCGTCACATTCTCCCCCCCCCCCCCCCCCTCCGTCACATTCTCCCCCCCCCCCCCCCCCTCCGTCACATTCTCCCCCCCCCCCCCCCCTCCGTCACATTCTCCCCCCCCCCCCCCTCCGTCACATTCTCCCCCCCCCCCCCTCCGTCACATTCTCCCCCCCCCCCCCCTCCGTCACATTCTCCCCCCCCCCCCCTCCGTCACATTCTCCCCCCCCCCCCTCCGTCACATTCTCCCCCCCCCCCCCTCCCGTCACATTCTCCCCCCCCGTCACATTCTCCCCCCCCGTCACATTCTCCCCCCCCCCCCCCCCTCCGTCACATTCTCCCCCCCCCCCCCTCCGTCACATTCTCCCCCCCCCCCCCTCCGTCACATTCTCCCCCCCGTCACATTCTCCCCCCCCCCCCCCTCCGTCACATTCTCACCCCCCCCCCCTCCGTCACATTCTCCCCCCCCGTCACATTCTCCCCCCCCGTCACATTCTCCCCCCCCGTCACATTCTCCCCCCCGTCACATTCTCCCCCCCCCCCCCTCCGTCACATTCTCCCCCCCCCCCCCCCCTCCGTCACATTCTCCCCCCCCCCCCCTCCGTCACATTCTCCCCCCCCCCCCCCTCCGTCACATTCTCCCCCCCCCCCCTCCGTCACATTCTCCCCCCCGTCACATTCTCCCCCCCCGTCACATTCTCCCCCCCGTCACATTCTCCCCCCCCCCCCCCCTCCGTCACATTCTCCCCCCCCCCCTCCGTCACATTCTCCCCCCCCCCCTCCGTCACATTCTCCCCCCTCCCCCCCTCCGTCACATTCTCTCCCCCCCCCTCCGTCACATTCTCCCCCCCCGTCACATTCTCCCCCCCCCCGTCACATTCTCCCCCCCCCGTCACATTCTCCCCCCCCGTCACATTCTCCCCCCCCCCGTCACATTCTCCCCCCCGTCACATTCTCCCCCCCCCCCCTCCGTCACATTCTCCCCCCCCCCCCTCCGTCACATTCTCCCCCCCCCCCCCCCCCTCCGTCACATTCTCCCCCCCCCCCCCCCTCCGTCACATTCTCCCCCCCCCCCTCCGTCACATTCTCCCCCCCGTCACATTCTCCCCCCCCGTCACATTCTCCCCCCCCGTCACATTCTCCCCCCCCGTCACATTCTCCCCCCCCCCCCCCTCCGTCACATTCTCCCCCCCCCCCCCCCTCCGTCACATTCTCCCCCCCCCCCCCCCCTCCGTCACATTCTCCCCCCCCCCCCCCTCCGTCACATTCTCCCCCCCGCCCCCCCCTCCGTCACATTCTCCCCCCCCCCCCCCTCCGTCACATTCTCCCCCCCCCCCCCCCCCTCCGTCACATTCTCCCCCCCCCCCCCCCTCCGTCACATTCTCCCCCCCCCCCCCCTCCCGTCACATTCTCCCCCCCCCCCCCCCTCCGTCACATTCTCCCCCCCCCCCCCGTCACATTCTCCCCCCCCCCCCTCCGTCACATTCTCCCCCCCCCCCCCCCCCCTCCGTCAAATCCCCCCCCCCCCCTCCGTCACATTCTCTCCCCCCCCCCCTCCGTCACATTCTCTCCCCCCCCCCCCTCCGTCACATTCTCTCCCCCCCCCCCCCCCTCCGTCACATTCTCTCCCCCCCCCCCCCCTCCGTCACATTCTCTCCCCCCCCCCCTCCGTCACATTCTCTCTCCCCCCCCCCCCCCCCTCCGTCACATTCTCTCCCCCCCCCCCCCTCCGTCACATTCTCTCCCCCCCCCCCCTCCGTCACATTCTCTCCCCCCCCCCCCTCCGTCACATTCTCTCCCCCCCCCCCCCCTCCGTCACATTCTCTCTCCCCCCCCCCCCCCCTCCGTCACATTCTCTCCCCCCCCCCCCTCCGTCACATTCTCTCCCCCCCCCCCCCTCCGTCACATTCTCTCCCCCCCCCCCTCCGTCACATTCTCTCCCCCCCCCCCCTCCGTCACATTCTCTCCCCCCCCCCCCCTCCGTCACATTCTCTCCCCCCCCCCCCCCTCCGTCACATTCTCTCCCCCCCCCCCCTCCGTCACATTCTCTCCCCCCCCCCCCCCCGTCACATTCTCTCCCCCCCCCCCCCGTCACATTCTCTCCCCCCCCCCCCCCCCGTCACATTCTCCTCCCCCCCCCCCTCCCGTCACATTCTCTCCCCCCCCCCCCTCCCGTCACATTCTCCCCCCCCCCCTCCTCCGTCACATTCTCCCCCCCCCCCTCCTCCGTCACATTCTCCCCCCCCCCCCTCCTCCGTCACATTCTCCCCCCCCCCCCTCCTCCGTCACATTCTCCCCCCCCCCCTCCTCCGTCACATTCTCCCCCCCCCCCTCCTCCGTCACATTCTCCCCCCCCCCCTCCTCCGTCACATTCTCCCCCCCCCCTCCTCCGTCACATTCTCCCCCCCCCCCTCCTCCGTCACATTCTCCCCCCCACCCCCTCCTCCGTCACATTCTCCCCCCCCCCCCTCCTCCGTCACATTCTCCCCCCCCCCCCTCCTCCGTCACATTCTCCCCCCCCCCCTCCTCCGTCACATTCTCCCCCCCCCCCTCCTCCGTCACATTCTCCCCCCCCCCCCTCCTCCGTCACATTCTCCCCCCCCCCCTCCTCTCCGTCACATTCTCCCCCCCCCCCCTCCTCCGTCACATTCTCCCCCCCCCCCCTCCTCCGTCACATTCTCCCCCCCCCCACCTCCTCCGTCACATTCTCCCCCCCCCCTCCTCCGTCACATTCTCCCCCCCCCCCTCCTCCGTCACATTCTCCCCTCCCCCCCCTCCTCCGTCACATTCTCCCCCCCCCCTCCTCCGTCACATTCTCCCCCCCCCCTCCTCCGTCACATTCTCCCCCCCCCCTCCTCCGTCACATTCTCCCCCCCCCCCTCCTCCGTCACATTCTCCCCCCCCCCTCCTCCGTCACATTCTCCCCCCCCCCTCCTCCGTCACATTCTCCCCCCCCCCCCTCCTCCGTCACATTCTCCCCCCCCCTCCTCCGTCACATTCTCCCCCCCCCCTCCTCCGTCACATTCTCCCCCCCCCCTCCTCCGTCACATTCTCCCCCCTCCCCGTCACATTGTGGAGGAGGCATCAGAATATCAGTGTAAATTACACTGAATTTACATATTAGATTAACCAGACCATACACATTCGGACAAGAACAAATACCAGAAGGTGACAGACAGTACGTACCATGACCCTGCAGATAGGCAGAGGAAGACAGAGCCCTCCGTCCAACCATGCTGAGCACTCGTGAAGACATCATTCTGGAAGAGAAGAACTGTCAATTACTACAAATACTAGACAAACATTATATAGAAATCTTATCAAATCCCAACCATCTAGCCTTCCCCAATCTGCCAGATCACTGAAGATCCTGAACTAATTGGACTCATGCACTCACTTATCTGAGGAAGCTGCAGAATCTGGGAAAGCATATTAATATGTATGCGCTTCTCCAGAACAGGACTATTAGGTCGGATTCGCTTTCTCAGGTGTCTGAGTCAGTTGGCCGCTAGGATCGCGCAGACATTGCTGTCCCCATAGATGGCACTCTCTGTGGAGGGGATTCCTCCAGAACATTTATAAAAACCTGTACAAAGGAAAAGTTGCTCAGTTGCCCATAGCAACCAATCAGATCTCTTCTTTCATTTTGCAGAGGCCTTGTTAAAAATTAAAGAATGATCTGATTTGTTGCTATGGGCAACTTTTCCTTTGCACAGGTTTTGATAAATCTCCCCCAATGTTCTGAGTTTCTTTTTTTTTTTTTTTTTTTTTTTCTGGAATTTTTTTATCGGAATTTTCTGATGGAAATTCAGACCTGAAAATTCCGTAGTATGAATGAGTTCACGGACCGCCAATTCACCTGCATGTTAAGGTTAATGCAGCGGAATTTCCAATTTAAATTCCTGTCGGAAATTCCATAGTGTAATCTCTTCCTTAGTGATATACTTCAGATTAGAGAGTGTTTTCTCATTCCAACAGCTACAATATAATAAGACTAAAGGCCCCACCAGATACATGAGCTGAAGGATTCTTACAACAAAAGCAGCATGCACTCCAGCACTTATACAGTTAACATACTGTAGATAGAAAATGCAGCGTTAATCCAGAGGAAGCCAAATAAAAAAAATATAAAAAAGTGACAAGTGACATGCCTGAAGAGGGCTGGCTGTACAAATCAGGAAACAACCCAGTAGAGCCTAAAAACCATCCACAACCATTTGTAACAAAATGCTATCCTTGTGTCTAGTGACAGACATCTGTACAATGATTCTATAGAGCAGTGGTCTCCAACCTGCAGACCTCCAGATGTTGCAAAACTACAACTCCCAGCATGCCCGGACAGCCGTTGGCTGTCCGGGCATGCTGGGAGTTGTAGTTTTGCAACATCTGGAGGTCCGCAGGTTGGAGACCACTGCTATAGAGGATCCTTACCAGTAATGTGAAGGGCTACTGAACCTCCAGACTGTCCACAGGTGTAGTAGGTTCCAGACTCCACACTAACCAGTAAGGTGACCTAACATAGAAGGTCATGGTGTCCTGGCTGAATCAGCCTCCGCACTGCCAGATATGGAGTAAGGGAGCAGCCTACCCCTTTATAAAAGAAAACCTGACACATATAAAGCAGTTCAATCTGTACGCAGCATTGTTATAGATCAGTAGGAGCCGAGCAGATTGATATATACTTTAGTGGGAGATGTTCCATCATAACTTGTCATTTATTCATGTAAATCTTTGCTCATTCTGGCCAAGTAGTCATGTGGGCGGTCTTAATCAGTAATTGGCAGCTGTGGAGAGAGAGAGAGAGAGAGATAGAGAGAGAGAGAGAGAGATAGAGAGAGAGAGAGATAGAGAGAGAGAGAGATAGAGAGAGAGAGAGATAGAGAGAGAGATATAGAGAGAGAGAGATATATAGAGAGAGATATATAGAGAGAGATAGAGAGAGATATATAGAGAGAGATATATAGAGAGAGATATATATAGAGAGAGAGAGAGAGATATAGAGAGGGAGAGATATAGAGAGGGAGAGATATAGAGAGATATAGAGAGAGAGATATAGAGAGAACTGTCAATCACTGAGCGGCACTGCCCACATGACTACTTATCCCAGAATGAGCAGATATTTACACGGATAAGTGACAATCCTGGAACATTCTCCACTATACATTAACCCGCTCGCATCCTACTGCTATAGAACATAATACCTGCAGATTGGAGCAAAGGTCCAAGGAGCACTCGCTGCACGTGTATACTAGGCGGTGCAGCAGATACAAGGTGTACAGAAAGAGCGGCTCAGTGACACAGCTCCCGGTACACTACACGCCCAGGCTCGGCCTGTCCTCTCCGGACTCTACTCTCCGCACTCACCTCAACCGCGGCCGCCTGCCAAGTACAGAAAGGACACCGGAACTAGTAAGGAGACGACTAGCGGAAAGAAAGGAAGCCCCACCCACTGCCGCACTGCACGCTGGGATGCCTCGGAGGACTCTACACGCGCAGTTGACTTGTGGCTCCGCCTCTGCTGTTGACGTCTCGGTGAAGGGTATGTAGAATGGAAATGTAAATACTAGCGGAGCTGCTACCCCTGGTTATCACAGAGAAACTACAGTCCCAGAGCCACAGCAGTGAATTTGTATATAACACAGTGTTTTCCAACCAGGGTGCCTCCAGCTGTTGCAAACCTACAACTACTAGCATGCCCCTACAGGCTTTTGCTGTCCGGAAATGCTGGAAGTTGTACTTTTGCAACAGCAGGAGGCACCCTGGTCGGGCGAAACAAAAAAAAAATTGCGGCGCCCTTACAAAACATGGCCGCCAGCGAGCTGCTTACTACCGCGCACGTGATCTGCGTGTACTTAACGTCTTTGCTGTAAATGTGTGTGCGACTGCTGGCTGCTCGATTTACGGTTTTGTGTAGACTGCTTGCGGTGACTAACACTTCATACCCGGCACAGCGCACCGGGAGCAGCCTGAGGTGAGGAACGGGGAAGTAGAGGGATCGCTGAGGGAGGGAAGAGGAATTCTATGACCTGTCAGCTTTACACTGCTTGAGGCCCTCCTCCCTCCCATAAATATTTACAGACCCCATCCATGTACCCCCAGTACATACATGCATCCCCCATATATACATATCTTCCCCATCCATCTCCTTGTACATGCATATATCCCACCCATCCACATGTACACGCATTTATCCCCCCATATATATATGTATACATCCACTGCACCCCTTATGTGCCAAACCTTTTATTGTCCATCATGTTTCACGCTTTGATTGCATTCCGGTCAGTTGACAAACCGTTAAAGGTGTACTGAAATTCTTATCCCCTATCGTGGGGGAGGATGGGTCTCTGATCACAGGGGGGGTCTAACCAATGGGACCACCACTCAAGATCTACTGCCCTGCACCCCAGCTTTCCTCCAGCATGAAGCAGTGGTTGACACATCCCCTCCAGGCATCTCTATCGGAGAGCCAGAAATACATGAGTGCAGTATCTTCAGCTCTCCCATAGAGATGCATGGAGGGGGCAGTGGTTACTCTGTGCACGAGGAGAGACAGAATGGTGGGCAGGAGATCGCGGTTGGACCCCTGTGATTAGAGACATCACCTATCCTTTGGATAGGGGACAAGAACTTCATCACCGGACTACCCCTTTACAAAGGGGTAGCTTTTACAAAATGGTCTTTATTAAAATATCTGTTGCACATCCACTGATCATTTCATTCATACTGTAGACAGCCATGATCGGCCTATGGTGATAGATTCCTTGCTCCACCACCTTGTCTCATTGCATAATATAACTGCTGTGAGGGGCATGGAGCACACTGAGCCCCAGTGTCTTCTGCTCATAATGTCTGTGTAGGAGTTCCCCCAAGCCATAAGAAATGTCTTTTCTTTCCTGCATAGAAAATGCCTGTCTTCAAGTTAACAACACAAGCTTACTGCAAGATGATGCTGCACAGCGCCAAGCACCCAGCCTGCTCAGTGAATGGCATCCTGGTAGCCGAAAAGCAGAAGCGTAAAGATGCTCCACAGCAGCAGATCCTGTTTGTGGACTGCATCCCACTTTTCCATGGTACCATTGCTCTGTCTCCAGTGTTGGAGGTGGCGCTAACGCTGGTAAGAGGAGATCTGACCCCCTGCTGATGATCTGGTGGAGCTAAAGGGGCAAAGGCCCAGCTATTTATAATAAGAAACGTTTATCACATAGGCCAGTTTCACAGAGACATAATACAGCCACCTCTTTTCGTCCATAGTACAATGGCAAGCCCTGCCCAACTGGGCTTCACTTTAGCACATAAAACAATAATCATAATTAGAAAAATAGCCAAGGTCAAAACATATATAAATATGTGCTGCAGAATAGTCCCTATTATGAACCTTGAGGACCAAGGCAAGTAAACTCAGTGTGGAGCATTGATCTTACCCTGTTCTCAATGCAGTGGCTCAGCACTCAAACTCTTTGAGAGTGAAAAATGTATTTTGCTCAACATTTAAGTTCCAATGAGGATCCTTTTGCTGCACCATTATATTGGTATCTTCAGTGGACTGATCGGGTTTCAGATGCTGGCACCATCTATGATTAGGACTGGCTAGGTAGTGCTGTATTCATCCTATTGTGATCACAGGAGAAGCCTATTAGAAAATACCTGGATGTTTGTATTTATGTATACTTCTTTAGAAAATCTTTTAATAAAAAAAAAAATCTGAAAAAATATGTGGAGAAACCTGTAGCACCACGGCTGCAATGCGGGCACCGCAACCCCAGATCTTCCAAGCATTGCGTCATGTGTGCTGCCCACTCGGACACGATGGATAATGACACGCATTGGAGAGAGTGGCAGACCAGGACTGGAGCATGTGCACCAGCCACAAACTCTGAGTGAGATTTATCAAAACCTGTCCAGAGGAAAAGTTGCTGAGTTGTCCATAGCAACCAATCAGATCACTTCTTTCATTTTTGAAAAGGCCTCTGAAAAATAAAGTGATCTGATTGGTTGCTATGAGCAACTTTTCCTCTGAACAGATTTTGATAAATCTCCCTTTTAGTCTCCATTAAGAGCTAAGGCATTATAGTTACATAGTTCATAAGATTGAAAAAAGACCAGAGTCCATCAAGTTCAACCTATAACCCTAATGAGTCCCTACAGAGTTGATCCAGAGGAAGGCAAATAACCCTCATACTAGAGGTAAAAATTCCTTTCCGACTCCAAATATGGCATCAGAATAAATCCCTGGATCAACGTTCTGTCCCTATAATTCTAGTATACATAACCAGCGATGTTATTATTCTCCAAGAATGCATCCAGACCCGCTTTGAACTCTTTTACAGAGTTCCCCATGACCACCTCCTCAGGCAGAGAATTCCACAGTCTCACTGCTCTTACAGTAAAGAACCCCCGTCTGTGCTGGTGTAGAAACCTTCTTTCCTCTAGATGTAGAGGATGCCCCCTTGTTATAGATACAGTCCTGGGTATAAATAGATCATGGGAGAGATCTCTGTACTGCCCCCTGATATATTTATACATAGTTATTAGGTCTCCCCTAAGCCTTCTTTTTTTCTAAACTAAATAACCCAAATTCTGATAATCTTTCTGGGTACTGTAGTCCTCCCATTCCCCGTATTACACTGGTTGCCCGACAATTATCATTGTCCATACAGCGAGCTAAGCCTAATCACATACAACCAGTGTCTTATGTTAATGGAGCCCGGCAGCCAAAGTGACAGCAAGATAAATGCTTATTACATCAACAAATTGAAATGAAATAAATAATTGAACATCAAAGTACATAAGCATTTTTAATTCAATAGAACTGTGTGGTGTCTGCATATTGGCAGAGTGAATATTAAATAAAAGGTAAGTGAACCATTAACAGAAAGCAGAGCTGTGTGATAAATTATAATGTGGTTGGATACACTGCCATGAGATCAAGGTACTAATGGTGACAAAAAAGGAAGCAGAGCACTAAAGTGAATTATGTTGTATGATAGAATGTCCTGGAAAAAAATTATAATGCACATTTGCACAAAAATGCTGCCACAGGCAGATAAAGAGCAATAAGCCCACATAAAATGTGCGGATAAATGATCGAAGACCTGCCATATGAAAAGAAGAAACTGAAGAGTAATAAAAAATATATATAAAGGCCATAATTGAGGTATGGATTAAATTGGTACAAATTATTAAACACACATGCAGGAAAATAAAGAAATTATTAAAACGCAAGTATATGTGGTGACCCCTGAAAAAGGTTATATACGTGCAATCAAAGGGTATTTTACATAAGAGAAACATGTATGCCACACATGATCACAAAATAATGATGGAAAAAGACAGTAAATGGCAAGAGCTTTAAAAAGAGGCCTTACATTATCCATCAGTCATACTGTCCAGTGTATATAAAACAGTCATTCTTCCATCACCACAGAAACCCAGTCAACCACACCAAACAGGCACTATGCATAAATTCACCACTTACAAGACCATCTCTAGAAGAAATAAAACAAATTCAAATCACAAACAGAAAAAGACCTGAAAACCTGCCAGAAAACTAATGATCAAAGACATGGGGCAAAGAGGTAGTATAATATTTAACCCTAGGGGGCTCCAGAGAGTCAAACAACCAGATCCAGTGTCCATCACGCTTGGCTGTTGTTGCTACCCTGCATACCAAGATTACTACAGTCACCAGTTATGGCCATACATGGCATTCACCTATGTGCCAATGTCCTGTTTTATTCTTCCAAGACATTCTATCATGCAACGGAATTCACTTTTTTGCTTTCCCTTTTTATTTATTTATTATTTTGTCACTTTGTTCTCATGGCAATGTAGTCATAAACACTGTCATTTATCACCCATTTTTTTCCCCTTCATATTCTACATTCACTCTTATACCATTATGCAAACTCCACACTAATTAATTAATAAAACACTAATGTACTTTATAATATTTATTTAACTTCCATTTATTGATATTTTTATATTGATAAGTATTTATATATTTACTTTGGCAGTCGGGCCCCTTTGATATGAGCGACTGGTTGTATGTGTTTGTTTAGGTTGTCTCCACTCACCATATGGGCAGTGTGAGTGTCTGGCTGGTGCGCATATGCCAATCCTTGGGTGTGAATAATTATGCAACCTGTCTAAATTACTTGTCATATGCCCAGCCCCCATGAGGCGATTCCTGAAAGTTGTAGGGGGGCAGGTGCCTGCATTACAGCCACCAGGACTACAGGTATTTTTTCTAAATAGGCTTGTTCTGTGATTATGCTTCTTTTGTGTATAGATATACTATATTTTGTGTGTGTAATAAATATATTTACATTATACTTTAACCTCCTGGGAGGACTTCAACCCTGGACAACAGTTGTGCCTGAAACATGTGTCAGTGTGGTCATTCCTCCGCACGGCCTTCTGGCTGTGAATGCATCGCTATTCCGCTGCTAGAGCAGGACTGTGTTAGAAATAGCTGGCAGAAGAGATCATGGAAATGGTGCACAATTTCTGTTAGAAAGTTGCATGATAGTAATGCAGAGGAATAATGAAGTTTCTGGCAGCTTACGGTTGTTGTGCTTTTTTTTTAAATTTATTTATTTTTAACTTACTGCATAATTTTTTTTTCTCCCCCTTTTAACTTCATTGGGGGGGAACTATGCTATTACAAATCAAGGGGGGTTCTATATATTTATGGGGAGATTTATAAAAACCTGTGTAAAGGAAATGATGGTGCAGTTGTCCATAACAACCTATCAGATTTCTTCCAGAGGCCTTTTCTTGCTGTGGGCAACTGGAATGGTTTCTTTAATAACAAGCTGCAGGCTCAGTATGGGCAGATCATTGATGCTGACACTTGTGCACATGAAGCTTTTTGGAGTGGGATCAGATGACCTATCATAAATAGTCGCAGGGCACTGCCTGACGCAGGGTTTTTGCTGACACAATCTGTTGTCACATTTCTTCTCAGATTGACACGTGGTGTAAAGAGAACAGTTATGTAATAGCCGGCTACTATCAAGGGAACGAGCGTCTCAAAGACAACAGGTCAGTGCTGCACTATATTGTTCTCACAGTAAGACTGCAATATAACAACCACATTTGTCAATTACATGAAAGGGATAGTAACATGTAATATAGCATCTGAGTATATCCAGTATAGAATAGATATGTATACTTGTGGACAGGACCTAAGCTGTAGCCATAAAAGCCTCTATTCCTAACACTGCAGGCTGCATCCAATAGAAGCAGACATTTCTGTAGAACATGAACCTTCTTTCTATGATTGCACAGCTTTATATATTAAAAAGTTTGGATGTACACTACGCCTCTTGGGGCCCATGCACGCTACGGAAATTCAGCGAGTAATTTCCTTGCTGAATTCCGTCAGCGGATCCATGCTTCCTGGGATCAGGGTTATTTTTGCATGGAATTTGCAGTGGAAAGTAACCCCTGTCATTCAAACTCCCATTGAGTAATGGACTTTTCCATGTGGGTTTCTCCAAAAGAATGAATTTTTGGTGAAATCTGGATCCACGTCAGAAGTTTCGCTATAGAACTTCAGTAGTGTGCACTGAACAGCAGAATCCCATTGAGGTCAATGGGATTCTGATACAAACTGATTCTGTTCAGAATTAATACTGAGCAAAATATCTATACCAGTGTTTCGCAACCTGGGTCCCTCCAGGTGTAGCAAAACTACAAATCCCAGCATGTCTGGGCAGCTGGAGGCATCCTGGTTGGGAAACACAGATCTGTACTGTGAATGGGCACTTGCCTGTCAGATGTAGCATGTTCATTTTAAGTTACCAGTCCATTACTTCTATTTCATGTTTGTATTTTCTTCTGTGATTGGATTATATATTTATTTGTGTTTCAGTCTTAACCCTGTTGGGGAGAAAATTGCATCACGGATTGCAGAGGGGTACTGCGACGCAGCTTTAATAATGGTACAGAAATTCATGTTATCCAGCAATATTATTTCCTAGTCACCAGTCTATCTATGCAGTCAGCGGCAGTGTTGTATAAGGTGGGGAGTATGGAGTATTCAATGAAGAGTAAAGCAGCTTGTTTGTTGAGGTGGGTGGAGTATTATATGAGGGGATCAGTTGTTCACTCCACTACTGTCTGGTGCTGGCCTTCAGATATTTGGCAGAAGGGTGTGTCAGCATCTGATATGTAAATCCTGCAGGACTAGAAGAATTGTATTGTTACTGCAGTTGTATAGAACTAAGGTGTGGGCTGCAGAGCACCTTTTTGCCCCCCAAAAATGGATAATTAAACAGGAGCAGGGGTTAAGTCAGGGCAATACCAACCAGCTAGGTTATTTCATTTGTGGAAAACAGCTTCCTATGTTTGCTATCACTGTGAAGCTCTCCCCCCCTGTGGCCACAGGTATCATGTGCAGCTTAAATTTAACTTTCATTAAAGGAGTATTGCAGCCATAGAACACTTATCCCCCTATCCGCAGGATAGGGGATAAGTGTCTGTCTGTGGGGTGTCCAGCGCTGAAATTGACTTTAATGAGCTGACCGGAGTCACAGTTTGATTCTGGTCGACTAATTTGTGACCCGTATCTGGTTTTCTGACCAGACCTAAAACCGTAGTATACTATGGTTTTAGGTCTAGTCACAAAACCGGATACGGGGCAGAAATGAGCCGACCAGAGTCAAACGGGGACTCCGGTCGGTTCATTAAAGTCAATGGATTTCAGCACTGGTCCGGTTAGGGTACAGGAGTGCACGGTTTTCCCCCTCCCCCCCAGCTGGATCCGGCAGCCGTAGCCTGAAAACGTGGTGTGCAGGCACCCTTAGTCTGTCAGCCTGCTCAGTCTCTGGTGCCTCTGTGAGGGAGGAAGGGCTCGTGGCCCAGCAGGCACGGCATCATCTGAAGCCTGCCAGGGCTCGCTTCCACCCTTCTTTATCTGTGCTGTGCTCCCTCTTGGGAGTGCGCATAAATGAGTCAGCTCCCAGCACGTTATAAGTAATACATTTATGAAATACTCACAATGCTCAGATGAAATTCTTCACCAGTCCTGTGCTGCGATTCCTCCTCTCTATAGGTCCTGTGCTGTGATGCCTCCTCTCACTATGCCTGCATGCTGTGGGCTTATTGTGTCAGGAAGCAGAGACCAGGTGGGTGGGGCTATGCAAGTGCGCGGAGCTCTCTCTCCCTCAGGTTTCGTATACATGCAGAGAGCGAGCTATGGGGAGAGTTGGTCCAGTCTGCATTTCCTGAGTTTGGATTTCTGCCTGGCGAGAGTGTGTGAGAGGGGGTGACAATGCAGTTTGGACCAGTAGTGAGACCCCTAGTAGGCGGCTTTTCAAAGTTAAAAAAAAAACACATAAAACAACTTTTTTTTATTTTTTTTATATATTAGGAACATTTTTATTTACACAGGAGTGACATATTAAAAGTTAATTTTAATGACTGCCCATTTAAGTCTTCTGTTTTGTGTTTTTATTCATAGGTGGACAACTCTAAATTCTCCATGGATTGCATAATCCCTTCCATCCATTTGTATGAGTTTCATGATAATAGGTGGAAAGCAAGAGACCCACACGAGTAAGTATGCAGAGTGATTCTAGCATGATGTTACTCTCTCCTACACACTGTGGATATCTGCATCTTAAAAATCTAAGTGGCCCACAAACTGCTGTTAAAGCTCCCACCATGCTTGTCACCCTGCTTCCTGGAGTATCAGATGGCAAAAACAGCCTAGTTATGTATAAATTCTGGAAAGAGGGGAAGGGATGTATTCTGAATTAGTTGAAAACACACAACAGCATGCTAGGGCTGTAAAATAACAATCGGAGCATACTTTTCTCACCTGGTCCATTGCCACCACCTGGTCACTCTGTTCACTTACCTTGATGGCTATCTTTCCATTCCTCAGTGATTAGCTGCAATAACAGGAGAGTGGAGACGGTAAGTTATTACAGTAAGTAAACCGAGGGAAAAGGAAGACCAGGGCACCAGTTCTAGACCTGACAAGCGGAGTATGCTTTTATTTTCTTTTTTTTATAGCCCTATCAAGCTGTCATTTGTTTATTTTAACAAATTTGGAATACTTCTGTTAACAGAAGCTGATGGCTAGGGATTGATATCTAATGGGAATATTATAATTTTGGGGGTTGAGTTCATGTACTAGGCACTTTCAGATACTTTTCTGCATTTCCAGAGACGTCTTTGAAGACTGGCCAGAAGCGCAAAGGATCACTGCTTCTCTCATGGACAGCCGTTCTTACGAAACCCTTGTGGATTTTGACAGCCACCTAGATGACTTGCGTAATGACTGGACCAACCCTGAAATTAATAAGTCCATAATTCATCTATGCTAAGGTCAGGGGAACCACCACAGGCCCATGCTATGCAAGATGACTGCCGAATGTAGAAACTCAAGTGAAAACCCATTTCTACTGCCCGGCGGGGATTTGTACATTGTTTTAATGGTTTAAATATGGGGGCGCTTCTGAAATTACAGACAGGACTTATTGGTGGGGAGTCCACATAAGTAATGTCCGTCCATGCCCCTGAAACTGGTGCAAAAGAAGACTGTTCTACAGAGCATTATGCGTTTTCTATAAGCGGGAGAAGATTTATGAGAAGAATCTCCCTCTTTGTGTTTTTGTTTTTTGACCAGGCAATTTATTAGAGAATTAATAATGTGACATTTTATCAAGAAAAAAAATCTACATGAAGTTTTACACAAGATGGAGA
The DNA here is from genome assembly GCF_029499605.1 of Hyla sarda. Taxonomy (NCBI): domain Eukaryota; kingdom Metazoa; phylum Chordata; class Amphibia; order Anura; family Hylidae; genus Hyla; species Hyla sarda. Next base: position 148,633,575 of record NC_079194.1, read on the forward strand.
AATCCTATGGACAATAACATGTCTATAAAAAGGATACTGTGATCCTCTGTAATAGTTTTTTTTTTTTATATTTGATTATGGTTTCTTTCATGCTGCCTGTAGGTGAGTTGAAGAGTTGGTCCCAAGCAGAATTACCACTCCACCACATCACTACACATGTATTATAAAAAAAAAATATATATTATTTTTTGGTATATTTTCAGAACAGACATTTGTTCCTTTTTCTGGGTATGTTCTGTTATGTTCTGAGTAGAGGTGAGCGAAGTAATAGTGATTTGATTAGTCACGAACCTTGAGGCTCGGCAGTTGATGACTTTATCCTGCATATATTAGTTCAGCTTTCAGGTGTTCCGGTGAGTTGTAAAAGGTGCATACAGTCCTAGGAGACTCTCTCCTAGGACTGTATCCACCTTTTCCAGCCCACCGGAGCACCTGAAAGCTGAACTAATATATATGCAGGATAAAGTCATCAACTGCCGAGCCACAAATTTTGTGATTAATCAAATCACTATTACTTCGCTCACCTCTAGTTCTGGGCCTCACGCATCATCTCACACTGAAAGTCTGATTTCCTCTTACAAAAGAAAATTTTGGCAATTCTGTATTACACGTTTTCTATTCTGCTTGGAGACAAGGACGTTGCATGTTATTTCAGAGGTAAATAAATATATATTTTAATTGTTTTATTTCCTGGTCAGGTATTTGTTTCATGAAAATTAAATAATAAATAAAAAATTCCAATTCTAAAATATGCACAGTTTTGTGTCAACCTTCTGGCTTACAATTCAGATTGTAATTGTCTCCATATCATTATACAGCCTGCCGTGTATGATTTTTTTATAACGTCTAGGAGCCACATAGGGGATCCATACCAAATCAGGTGGATTTTGGTGCAGAAAAAATTAATCAGTAGACCAAATTTACTAAAACTGTCTACCAGTCTGACATATCTGAAGACTGTCTAGCTTAGACCAACTACTAGTTGGCTCCTTTCAAGCCAGAATGGGTGCCATGCTTTTGGAACCTTTCAGTATCTTAAATTTTTTTTTATTTAAAGCCTTTGCTATATGCTGTTGTAAATGCTGCAGCTAAGAAGGGGGGAGGTAGACCACGCTACTAAAATTCAACTTGGTCACTCCTCCTTACGGTACGTTCACAGGTGGGTTACCTGCAGCAGATTTACTGCTGTGGAATGTCTGCAGTGGAAAATGCACAGCACAGGCCTGCTGTAGAATACAGGCTTTGAGTCTGTATCAATATAAAATTATCTAAAGTGCTAAGGGGTTCCAAGTAACACTTGGCAGAATTTGACTAGTGTTCAAGAATTTAAGTAATTCAACATTAGTACAGAAGTAAAGCAAAAGTATTAGACAGAATTTCTGGAAAGACAATAATATAATATATTGGGTTATAGTGTGGGTAAATGGCTGTACAAAGAAGGGTCACTTAGTTTTACCTTAGATATATCCATATCTCTGCCCATTGGAAGCACTTTGTCATTGAGTTTCAAAGCACATGGAGGCGGGGAGCCGGCTCGCACAGCTCCCCCCTGCCTCATCAATTTTCTGCCCAGTTTAGTGAAGTCAGAACCGGGTGTAGCGAGTAGTAGAGTGCGAAGAGTGGGTGAAATAGAGCTTCTTCCTATTGCCTGCTCCTGTTACATAATACTGTCACTCAGTCTATCTTCAACCAAGGTGGGACATTGCTGTGGCCAGAGATTAGCTGAGCGCAGTGACACGTTGGGCCCCAGAAGCAGGAAAAAGGGGCCAACGGACGGAAGAGCAATACCAGGGAAGTGGCGGAAGGTAAGTTCATTATTTTTATTACAGCAGCACAGGCACAATGCCAAAAAAAAAAAAAAGTAGATCACTGAATAACCCTAAAGAAATTCAGCGAGGACATTTCTCACTAAATTTCCTCTGTGGAATCTTGGTCTGTTCACGCTATGGAAATGGCAAAGAAAAAAAAGAATGGGAAAAAGCAGAAATTCTTAACTACTTCCATGTGGGAATTCTGGTGGGATCAAAGCCCATTGATGTCAATAGAAGAACTTGATCAGGATTATTTTCTGCTCCAAGAACTGACATGAATTCTGTGTGGACAGACAAAGATTTCACAGAGGAAATTAAGTTATGTTCTTGCTGAATTTCTTAAAGGGGTACTCCGCTGCTCAGCGTTTGAATCAAACTGTTCCGAACACTAGAGCCGGCACCGGGAGCTCATGACATCATAGCCCCGTCCCCTCATGATGTAACGCCCTGTCCCCTCAATGCAAGTCTATGGGAGGGGGCGTGATGGCTGTCACATCCCCTCCCATAGATTTGCATTAAAGGGGTGGGGCCATGACGTCACAAGCTCCCGGCACCAGTGTTCGGAACAGTTTGCTGAGCAGAGGAGTACCCCTTTAAGTGTGCATGGACCCAGGTTCTCTGACTTCTTGTGCCAGTAAGAAGCACTGGGGGAGGCTTTATGCATTTTTTTTTTTTTTTTTTTCAATTGTTAGCGGTCTATTTTAAATTTTTTGTTAGTTTTTTTTTTTTAAGACAAGGTCTTGCCGTTTTGTTTTTTTATTTGTAACATACATATGAAAACTTCTTTGTAGGCCACCTGACGTGCAGTGGTCATTTACTTATCATAAAGATAAAAAGAAAAACCCTGCAAATATAGACCACCTTCAGTACTGTTCTAGACACCTGCTTTACAATGTTAGAAATTGCATTGTAAAATAATTTTGTTAGTTTTGGTGGAATTGCATATTATTTATCACACATCATAAATTATATTATGCACTAGTCGGCCCAAAAAAAAGCAACAAAAGTGATGTGTCAAAATACAATACCCATTATAACCTTTATTTTGATCCTATTTAAAATTGAAAAAAAACACCAATGTGTGGTAACGAGGCTATTAATAATAGTTTGGTGTGTACAAAAAAATACAAAAAGTATATGCGTCTTGTTCGGTGTAAAAGAATCACCTAAAGATATACCTAGGTCATACTTAAAGTATCCGATACACCTCTCAAGATATAGGGGGAGAAATAAGAGGACTATATAATACTGTATATACTAGAGTATAAGCCGAGTTTTTCAGCACGATTTTTCGTGCTGAAAACGCCCCCCCTCGGCTTATACTCGAGTGAACTCCGCCTGTCAATCCCTTGATCAGTGGTCTTCAACCTGCGGACATCCAGATGTTAAACTACAACTCCCAGCAATCCCGTACAGCCATCGGCTGTCTGGGCATGCTGGGTGTTGTAGTTTTGAAACCTCTGGAGGTCCGCAGGTTGAAGACCACTGCGGCCTTCGTCATCATCCACACCCCCCCCCCCCTTTTTGTTTTGTACTCACCTCCCCTCTGCGGACGTTAGGGAGAGCTGGTCCGGGCCATGTATGCTGCAGGTACCGTCCGGTGGGATGGTAAGTCGTTGCGGGCTGTCCATCTTCACCAGGGGGCCTCTTCTCCGCGCTTTGGCCCAGGCCTCGGCCCCAGAGTAGTGATGTTGCCTTGACAACGACGCAAAGGGAAGTTAATGCGCAACGTCCCTGTGTGTCGTCGTCAAGGCAACGTCACTACTCCGGGGCCGAAGCGCGGAGAAGAGGCCCCCCGGTGAAGATGGACAGCCCGCAACGACTAACCATCCCACGGGACGTTCCCTGCAGTATAGATGGCCCGGACCAGCTCACCCTAACGTCCCGCCGAGGGTAGGTGAGTACAAAACAAAAGGGGGGGGGCTGGATGATGACAAAGGCCGTAGTGATCTTCAAACTGCGGACCTCCAGCGGTTTCAAAACTATAACTCCCAGCATGCCTGGACAGCCAATGGCAGGTTGAAGACCACTGATGAAGGGATTGACAGGGGGTGATGATGAAGGGGGGAATGATGTATTTCCCACCCTAGGCTTATAGTTTAGTCAATAACTTTTTGTGGGTTTTTGGGGTAAAATTAGGGGCCTCGGCTTATATTCGAGTCGGCTTATACTCTAGTATATACGGTAGATACAATATTAATGCATATACAGTAATGAGCAATGGTCAGAATAAACACAAATACAAGTGCCACACATATACAAGAAGCAAATAACATTAATGGTCACTTACGATTTTGCAGGAAAGTGCAGGGCAGGTACATAATGCAACAGGAAACAGCAAAATATCAGTTTCTGGTAGAAAAGAGTACATATGATAAGCCAATTAGTCAGCTGTCCCTAAGATAATGCTCCTGTTCTTATGCTGCCTGACAGTGGAGGATGAGCTCACACTTTAATCGTCGGCTGTCCACTAGATCTGACCCACTGACCCTAGATCGCCCTATCCGACCATATAATAAAGACCCTAATGATGATGCATCACCATTTACAAACTACAAATTGATAAAACAGTGCAATACAATGTGCTTAAACAAAAATAGACAAAATTAAGATAAAAACTATTAGCTTCCTCAATGCGTCTCCCCCATTAATGATGGCATCAGGGTTCTTCAGAAGGGAGTCAGAAAGATACAGAAGTATATGCTATGCAGGGAAAAAAAAAGATATAACATATGATGTACAAGTATATCCCCATCGCCGAGGTGCACATAGATGCTGTGCGTCCCTAGTTATGGGTGCATATCAGATCTTTTATACTCCTACTAGTGAACAGAGAGGGGAGGTTCCTGTAGAAAAATGATACTACACACCTGTCATATAGTATACTGGAGTCCCACACTGGCGCCGGTGAATAATCCACGTGGGGACGCCAAGTGTGCACCTCCGGTATCCCTGGATCATCTTCCGGAAGTGACGTATGCGCTCCACCAGTACTCAGTGTGGAGCGCATATACCAGAAGTGATGCGCGGATTCACACGCCGTTGAGCCGGATATGATGTATGCGCATCATAGAACTAAGATTCCCACGCCGGATTGGATTGGAGCGCATAATTATTCACACAATAGTATAAAACATGCACAAATTTAAATGCGACTAGTAGATGCATCGCATGTAATAATAACAAATCAATATAAAACATATCCACATTAGCAATAGATTAGATAAATTGTAGACATAGTATATGTTTACCAGCAATCCTGAAACTACAATATTAAATATACTTCATATGCAAGATATTAATTATGTACAGGTGTGCAGAACTCGTACAGCCAGGTCACTCCCCCTCTTTTTCACCATACAATATTTATAAATCATGGCATCTAGAGACAAATTCCCTAAATTAATGGTAGCATAGCCCCATTTAAATAGGTGGGTTTAGAAAAAGCTCATTGTTATATAATGAACAAAATTTTTCCCCAACCGTATAAGGATATATCTCTCTTGGTCATTAGAGCCAGGATCCACCAATTTTCCAGAAATCGACAGAATTACCCGTGGAAAACCAAGGACAGAAATTCAGAATTTATTCTATAAATTATTGGTATGATAATTGATCATTAAGACCAGGTGATGTAACAAAACCAAATCTAAAGATCCACTGGTTCTCTTTTTGTAGAATCTTTCTGTCCCAGTCACCCCGTCTGGGACTTTTTCTAATTGCCTCAATTCCCTTAAATTCAAGAAGAAGAATGTCTAGCCACTGAGGTATCCCTATGACATCTGATGTCGCTAAGGTGTTCCCTGACTCTTCTCCTCAGTTCTCGTTTTGTCCTTACCAATGCAGTTAAGTGGGCAAGTGCATGTCATTAGGTATACGACCCCCTCCGTCCTACAGTTTAGAAAATCCCTAATCAAATAGTAGCGTCCTTGAGGATTTCAAGAAACAAGCCTCTGACCTAAAAAAAAAAAACGGTTTGTTGAGAAGGGGTACCCCATGAAGCCACTGAGTGCGGCATATCAACATGCTATCTCCCAAGTCAGGACATCTTTACTCATATCAAAACCCAAAGATGACGACGATGACATCATCCGTCTCATAGGCATGTTTGATAATCAGAACAACAGATTCATGTCTATTTTCTGACGGCACTGGGGTATCCTACGGGCTGACCCCGACATTTCCAGTGTCATTACCAAGTATCCATCTGTTACTTATAGAAGAGGCAGATCTATAGGAGATGGCAATATACACAGCCACTATACAGGACCGCCTAGGGAAGGCACGTGGCTGGAGCGGAGACCCATAGGTATGTTTAAATGTAGAGGCTGTGTAGCATGCCCCTACATTAGTCCTGGGATGACCTTTAGGAATGCCCTTAATGGATGCTCCTATTTGATTAGAGATTTCCTAAACTGTAGGGCAGAGGGGGTCGTATACCTTATTACTTGCACTTGCCCACTTAACTACATTGGTAAGACAAAACGAGAACTAAGGAGAAGAGTCGGGGAACACCTTAGCGACATCAGACATCATAGGGATACCTCAGTGGCTAGACATGTCTGGTAGGTACATGGTGGTGATAGTAAAGTTCTTGAATTTAAGGGAATTGAGGCAATTAGAAAAAGTCCCAGATGGGGTGACTGGGACAGAAAGATTCTCCAAAAGTGGATATTTAGATTTGGTTGTGTTACACCACATGGTCTTAATGACCAATTATCATACCAATGTTTTATTGAATAAATTCTGAATTTGTGTCCTTTGTTTTCCACGGGTAATTCTGTCGGTTTCTGGAAAATTGGTGGATTCTGGTGTGGTGTCCCGGTACAGGACCTTGTCCTGTCCCTGTCTTAAGTTCCCTCAGTTAGAGTCCCTCCATTCCACAGGGCTCTCCTGCTGAGCTTACCCTTTACTCACCTCGTATAATGCATTATAAATGTATATTGTATATTGGTCGTTATGTATAAAGTTATGTACAAAGTTGTATAAATGTATAGGACCTCCCTGGGTCATGTGATAATGTCGTGTGATGTACCCAGAGTTCTCTGGGTTCAGGACCTACAGGCTTTGCAACAAATGGGATTGGTCCAGCCTCCTTAGTATATAAGGGGCTGCAGTCACTAAATTCTGTCTCTTGTTCCTGCTCTCTTGTTTCTGACACTCAAGCAAGCACAATCAGCATATCTCAATTCATCTTACCTAGGCCAAAGCCTAAAGAACCAGCAGCCATTAAAACCGTGAGTTATAAAGCTCTATCTACAAATTCTTTGTGACTACTATTCAACTCAAATCCTATAATTAGTAGCACAGTGGCCTGCTTAAAGCTCAAGACTATTAGTCCCAGCCAAGCCTGGGAGGAACCTGCATCGCAGTTACCTCAAGAGAAACTGTTTAATTGTAAAGACTGTTTGCACCAGAAGCTAAGTAAAAGTTCCAGTTATCTCATAAATCCTGCTGTGGACATTCCGTTTATTATCCTGCCGTTTCTGGGCCGGTTGTCGGCAGGGCCTTCTATACAGAACAACCGCATCCTGGCATCACGATAAACCAAGGGTTAATACCACCAGACCCTGTAGCATCATTGCAACACCCCGACTCCACACTGGCTCTAATGACCGGGAGAGATATATCCATATACGGTTGGGGAAAAATTTTGTTCATTATAATACAATGAGCTTTTTCAAAACCCACCTATTTAAATGGGGCTATGCTACCATTGATTTAGGGAATTTGTCTCTAGATGCCATGATTTATAAATATTGTATGGTGAAAAAGAGGGGGAGTGACCTGGCTGTACGAGTTCTGCACACCTGTACATATTTAATATCTTGCATATGAAGTATATTTAATATTGTAGTTTCCGGATTGCTGGTAAACATATACTATGTCTACAATTTATCTAATCTATAGCCAATGTGGATATAAGTTTTATATTGATTTGTTATTATTACATGCGATGCATCTACTAGTTGCATTTAAATTTGTGCATGTTTTATACTATTGTGTGAATAATTATGCACACCAATCCAATGGAGCGCATACATCATTTCCGGCATGGGAATCTTAGTTCTATGATGCGCATACATCATATCCGACTCAACGGCGTGTGAACCCGCGCATCACTTCCGGTTTATGCGCTTCACATTGAGTACTGGTGGAGCGCATACATCACTTCCGGAAGATGATCCAGGGATACCGGAGGTGCACACTTGGCATCCCCAAGTGGATTCACCGGCGCCAGTGTGAGACTCCAGTATACTATATGACAGGTGTGTAATATCATTTTTCTACAGGAACCTCCCCTCTCTGTTCACTAGTAGGAGTATAAAAGAGATCTGATATACACCCATAACTAGGGACGCACGGCATCTATGTGCATCTCGGCTATGGGAATATACTTGTACATCATATGTTATATATTTTTCCCTACATAGCGTATACTTCTCTATCTTTCTGACTCCCTCCTGAAGAACCCCGATACCATCATTTATGGGAGGGAAACACGTTGAGGAAGCTAATAATTTTTATTGTCATTTTGTATATTTTTATTTAAAGGGGTACTCCGCCCCCAGACATCTTATCCCCTATCCAAAGGATAGGGGATAAGAAGTCAGATCGCAGCGGTCCCGCTGCTGGGGAACCCCGGGGGCACCGTGCTATCATTACTGCGCAGAGCGAGTTCGCTCTGCAAGTAATGACGGGCAATACAGGGGCCGGAGCATCGTTACGTCACTGCTCCGCCCCTCGTGACGTCACGGCCCGCCCCCCTCAACACAAGTCTTTGGGAGGGGGCGTGGTGGTCGTCACGCCCCCTGCCATAGACTTGCATTAAGGGGACGGGCCATGATGTCACGAGGAGTGGAGCCATGACGTCACGCTGCTCCGCCCCCCGTATTGCCCGTCATTACGCACAGAGCGAACTCGGTCTGCGCAGTAATGATAGCGCGGTGCCGCACCGGTCCCGGGGCTCCCCAGCAGCGGGACCGCGGCGATCTGACATCTTATCCCCTATCCTTTGGATAGGGGATAAGATGTCTAGTGGCGGAGTACCCCTTTAAGCAAATTGTATTGCACTGTTTTATCAATTTGTAGTTTGTAAATGGTGATGCATCATCATTAGGGCCTTTATTATATGGTCAGCTAGGGCAATCTAGGTTCCAATAGTGGACAGTCAACGATTGAAGTGGGGGCTCATCCTCCACGGTCAGGCAGGGTAAGTGCGGGAACAATATATTAGGGACAGCTAATATAACTAATTGGCTTATCATATGTACTGTTTTCTACCAGAACCTGCTATTTCGCTGTTTCCTGTTGCATTACAGTGGGGATCAAAAGTTTGGGCACCCCAGGTAAAAATTTGTATTAATGTGCATAAAGAAGCCAAGGAAAGGTGGAAAAATCTCCAAAAGGCATCAAATTACAGATTAGATATTCTTATAATATGTCAACAAAAGTTAGATTTTATTTCCATCATTTACACTTTCAAAATAACAGAAAACAAAAAAATGGCATCTGCAAAAGTTTGGGCACCCTGCAGAGTTAATATCTTGTACTGCCCCCTGTGGCAAGTATCACAGCTTGTGAACGCTTTTTGTAGCCAGCCAAGAGTCTTTCAATTCTTGTTTGAGGTATTTTTGCCCATTCTTCCTTACAAAAGTCTTCCAGTTCTTTGATATTTCTGGGCTGTCACGCACTGCTCTTATAAGGTCTATCCATAGATTTTCAATTATGTTGAGGTCAGGAGATTGTGAAGGCCATGGCAAAACCTTCAGTTTACGCATCTTGATGTAATCCCCTTGTGGATTTCTTGTTTGAGGTATTTTTGCCCATTCTTCCTTACAAAAGTCTTCCAGTTCTTTGATATTTCTGGGCTGTCACGCACTGCTCTTATAAGGTCTATCCATAGATTTTCAATTATGTTGAGGTCAGGAGATTGTGAAGGCCATGGCAAAACCTTCAGTTTACACCTCTTGATGTAATCCCCCGTGGATTTTGAGGTGTGTTTAGGATCATTATCCATTTGTAGAAGCCATCCTCGCTTTAACTTCAGCTTTTTCACAGATGGCATCAAGTTAGCATCCAAAATTTGCTGAAATTTTATTGAATCCATTTTTCCTTCTACTCGTGAGATGTTCTCTGTGCCACCGGCTGCAATACAACCCCAAAGCATGATTGATCCACCCCCATGCTTAACAGTTGGACAGAGGTTCTTTTCATTAAATTCTGTTCCCCTTCTTCTCCAAACGTACCTTTGCTCATTCCGGCCAAAAAGTTCAATTTTAACCTCATCAGTCCACAGAACTTGTTTCCAAAATGCATCAGGCTTGTCTTGTCTATATGTTCATTTGGAAAGTTCAAACGCTGATTTTTGTGGTGAGGACGTAGAAGAGGTTTTCTTCTGACGACTCTTCCATGAAGACCATATTTGTACAAGTATCTCTTTATAGTGGAATAGTGCACCACAACTCCAGTGTCTGCCAGATCTTTCTGGAGGGATTGTGCAGTCAAGCGTGGGTTTTGAATTGTTTTTCTTACAATCCTGCGAGCTGTTCTGTCTGATATTTTTCTTGGTCTTCCAGATCTTGCTTTAACTTCCACTGTTCCTGATGACTGCCATTTCTTAATTACATTCCAAACAGAGGATATTGACATCTGAAAACGTTTTGCTATCTTCTTATAGCCTTCTCCAGCTTTGTGAGTGTCAACTATTTTCAGTTTCAGATTTCTAGACAACTGCTTAGAAGAACCATGGTGCTGATTGTTGGGGCAAGGTCAGATGGGTCTGGGCATTTAAAACCTTTGGGACTGACATCACCTGGTCTTCCCAGATGATGATTGAGAACAATCCATGACACTGGCAGGTCTCAGCTTTGCAAAGGGGCAGTGCATGCTATAAATTCTACAGGGTACCCAAACTTTTGCAGACGCCATTTTTTTTGTTTTCTGTCATTTTGAAAGTGTAAATGATGGAAATAAAATCTAACTTTTATTGACATATGATAAGAATGTTGAATCTGTATTTTGATGCCTTTTAGAGATTTTTCCATTATTTATGCACATTAATACAAATTTTTATCTGGGGTGCCCAAACTTTTGATCCCCACTGTATGTACCTGCCCTGCACTTTCCTGCAAAACTATAAGTAACCATTTATGTTATTTGTTTCTTAAGTGGCACATATATATGTGTTTATTCTGACCATTGCTCATTACTGTATATGCATTAATATTGTATCTATTATATTGTCATCTTTTTTCTCCCCCTATATCTTGCAAGGTGTATTGGATACTTTAAGTATGGTATGACCTAGATATATCTTTAGGTGATTATTTTACACCTATTTTTATAGGATCAAAGTAAATATAAATAGGTTATATTTTAAGGGGTATTGTGTTTTGACACTAGTAACAATATAGGTTCCGTACCGTTATTTGCAATTTTCTATAGTAAATGAGCAACAAAAGTGACTTGAAAAATGAAATACATAACAACTAATTTATGTTATATCAGAGTGTATACGTTTTCTAGATGAAAGTTGTTCAGTGAGAAAGAAGCACTTAGGGGAAGATTTATCAAAACCTTTGCAAAGTAAAAGTTGCTCATAGCAACCAATCAGATTGCTTCTTTCATTTTGCAGAGGCCTTGTTAAAAATGAAAGAAGCGAGCTGATTGGTTGCTGTGGGCAACTTTTCCTCTGGACAGGTTTTTATAACTCTTCCCCCTTAGTAGTATAAATCTTGCCTGTCTTGCACCATTTGGCAATGCATTAGGGGCAGACAGCAGCATTAAAGGGGTACTCCGTTGAAAACCTTTTTTTTTTTAATCAACTGGTGCCAGAAAGTTAAACAGATTTGTAAATTACTTCTATTAAAAAAATCTTAAACCTTCCTGTACTTATTAGCTGCTGAATACTACAGCAGAAATTATTTTCTTTTGGAAACACAAAGCGGTCTGCTGACATCATGAGCACAGTGCTCTCTGCTGACATCTCTGTCCATTTTATGAACTGTCCAGAACAGCATATGTTTGCTATGAGGATTTCCTTTTACACTGGACAGTTCCTAAAATGGACAGAGATGTCAGCAGAGAGCACTGTGCTCATGATGTCAGCAAACAGCTCTGTGTTTCAAACGGAAAAGAATTTCCACTGTAGTATTCAGCAGCTAATAAGTACAGGAAGGATTAAGATTTTTTAATAGAAGTAATTTACAAATCTGGTAACTTTCTGGCACCGGTTGATTAAAAAAAAAAAAAAAAAAAAAAAAAGTTTTCCCCCGGAGTACCCCTTTAACCTCTTAAGGACCTAAGCATGGTGTGAAAAACAGGGTCACGCCGTGACCCCGCATCACACAGGGTCGGTCCCGGCTGCTATCGATAGCCGGGACCCTGGGCTAACAGCGCGCGGTATAGATCGTTGTGCCGCGCACTGTTAACCCTTCAGACGCGGCGATCAAAGTTGACCGCCGCGTCTGAAAACGAAAGTAAACGGTTCCAGGCAGCTCAGTCGGGCTGATTGGGACATCGCGATAAAATCACGATGTTCCGATCAGCTGGGACGCAGACGGAGGTCTCCTTACCTCTCTCCAAGGCGTCCGATCGGGGATTGATTGCTCCAAGCCTGAGCTACAGCCTTGAGCAATCGAGCCCATATCTGACTGATCCCTGCAAAGCTATGGCTTTGCAGGGATCAGCATAGGAGATCAGTGTGTGCAGTGCTATAGCTTCTTATGGGAGCTATAACACTGCAAAAAAAAAGTGGAAAAAAAAAAGTTAACAAAGGTCATTTAACCCCTTCCCTATTAAAAGTTTGAATCACCCCCCCTTTCCCATAAAAAAAAACTGTGTAAATAAAAATAAACATATGTGGTATCGCCACGTGCGAAAATGTCCGAACTATAAAAATATATCGTTAATTAAATTGCACGGTCAATGGCGTGCGCGCAAAAAAATTCAGTCCAAAATAGTGTATTTTTGGTCACTTTTTATATCATGAAAAAATTTATAAAAAGCGATCAAAAAGTCCAATCAATACAAAAATGGTACCGATAAAAACTTCAGAAAACGGTGCAAAAAATGAGTCCTAATACCGGCCCATACAAGGAAAAATAAAAAAGTTATAGGGGTTAGAAGATGATAATTTTTAACATATACATTTTCCTGCATGTAGTTATGATTTTTTTCCAAAGTACGACAATATCCAACCTATATAAGTAGGGTATCATTTTAACCGTATAGACCTACAGAATAAAGATAAGGTGGTATTTTTACCGAAAAATGCACTGCGTAGAAACGGAAACCCCCAAAAGTTACAAAATGAATTTTTTTTCTTCAATTTTGTCGCACATTGATATATTTTTTTCCGTTTCGCCGTGGATTTTTGGGTAAAATGACTAATGTCACTGCAAAGTAGAATTGGTGGCGCAAAAAATAAGTCATTATATGGATTTTTAGGTGCAAAATTGAAAGCGTTATGATTTTTAGAAGATGATGAGGAAAAAATGAAAATGCAAAAACAGAAAAACCCTGCGTCCTTAAGGGGTTAAAGGAAAACAGTCATCCTGTTCACACACCCTAAACCCAATACACCATGTTATAGTTAGGATGAACAAGAGTCTGTTAAGGCAGTGTTTCTCAAGCGTGGTCCTCAAGTACCCCTAACAGGTAATGTTTTCAGGATTTCCTTAGTCTTTCACAGATGATTTAATTATGGTTAGTGAATCAGGAATCACCACAGTTATATCACCTTTCAAAGACTAAGGAAATCCTGAAAACATGACCCGTTGTGGGTACTTTAGGAGCGCGTTTGAAAAATACTGTGTTAAGGGGTCACTTACTAACATATGTACCTTTAGGTCAGGAGTAATGTCACACCAAAGACCCTCTTCTATCTTCACTGAATTGCGCGCTGGAGAGGGGCCCCGTCAGCTGTATTTGCATATTCATCGTCGCTGGTCTCTAAGTCCTAGTGCTGGTCACGGTGGACACCAGTTGAGAAACGTGCATGGGCCCCACACAGGGAAACACATCCTGTCTGTCATGCACACTCAAAAAATGCTGGATCTGAACAAGTGAGACACTTTTTGCATCAGTTGCAGTGAATTTTAGGTGGGGTTATGTAATCCATATTTAATCCAGCCTAAAAAGAAGCATAAATGTAGCCATGACAAGCAGACTGAAAACCTCCATTCTTTACATTGCAGGGAACTGGTAAATGATGCATAATAGAGAATCCCTTTTGTTAGAAGGGTTTCCTGATCACTGTGGGTCCCAGCAGCAGCACAACCTGTGATCAGCTGTAATTTGGGTGGATCCACTAGCAAGTGTTCACATTTGCAGCACCACCACAGACAAAATGGAATATTATGCACTTCATATTGAAATGATTTTCCCGTCATTGTGCACTCATGTGCTGGGTTTAGGCATGTATTCGGCACCAAACTGTGTGAAAACCATTGACAATCCGCATACCATGCACATAAAGGGGGTCCTTCCTCAGACCATAGCCTGTGTAGCTGCTCTCTGATAGTGTCGTGGGAATATTTTCTTGTTTGTCACATTGCCTTCATGGTGAGTGTAATGTTGTGCAGTGTGGTTTGTTGCTATTGGCTATTGGCACAGCTGCAGATGTGTTGGTGGTCAGTGACGTGCAGGCCTCAGTGCACAATGTTGTAAGCATATTGTAACTTGTCTGTGTCCACTGTGGGAGTGCCTTTAAGACAGTGGCTGTAGGTGTGACACCTGATACTGTATATGTGGGAGTGGCTACTGTAACCCCGCCCTCTTTGTTGTGTACACAAATAAACTGAACACTGACCTCCCCAGGGGATTCTTGCTATGCTGGAGGAAGGAATCAGTTGCTGGATCACTGACTGTCTGTCTGTGTTTAATCAACTATAGCGAATTTGTTATCCTGGCAGACACCACTGAGCCCGAATTATTACAAGTCTAGATTTTCTACAACAATAGATGATGGTCTTGCTTGGGGAGAGACCCCCTCTGTTTATTAAGAATTCCCTAATATTGCCTTTGATAATGTGTTATAAAGTAGACACCCCCTCAGTAGATGCTGGAGCTGTTCTCATGGTAACGCACATCAGGAAATTGGCTGGGCCTGGTGTTAACACTGCAGCAGGAAACACTCACATGAATCTTATCTGCTGTATATTTAATTTTCCAGTAAGTGATCTCCTGGCAGACGCTGCATTTCTCTAAAGCTGCTACTGAGATTAGTTACAAAGTTAATATCTCCATGTCTGCAAGGGAGTAAACTAAGGAAAACTACAGAAATTCATTGTGGATATGCAACTCTACAGGCTCTGCCCGCTTATCGAGGTAAATTAGCACTCTGCAGACTTAGTTACTTGTCATTTATTATCTGCCCTTACTATAACAGGTATCATCTCTCCATGCACACACTTCCTCTTAAACACAGTGTAAGACTCACCGCAGTCGACTGGAACTCAGGAGGTAGTAGATCCGCAATACCACGGTGATCTGGAGCAGGAGATGTAGTGGATCCGCTGGACCTGTGTGGCAGATGACGCGGGCCATGCCAGGGAGCAGAGTCTAAGGTGCCGCTGGATTTCACCATAGCCCGCCGCAAAACGGGATGGACTTGCTGCGGCAGGCGGCTACCCCTGGTACGGCTACCCCTGGCCTCGACCACAAAGGCGGCTGAGGTCAAGCGTGGCACAGAAGGAAATAGACTGGACATAGTCAGGCTAGCAAGAAGTCTGGGCAGGTGGCACAGTAGCATAGTCAGTAGAGTGGCAGAAGGTCAATAGGCAGGCGGCTAGGAACACGGTCAGGTCATGGAATGCAAGCTCTGGTACACGGCAAGGAACACGAAATACTGCTTTCTCTAAGGCGCTAAGGCAAACAAAGATCCGGCAAGGGTAATAGAGAGGAACTGGAACTTATAACAGATGTACAGGTGTCAAACTAATTACGGGCACACTGGCCCTTTAAATTTCAAAACTACGGGGCGAGCGCACCCTAGGAGGTGGGAGCACTTGTACCGGAGCTGAGGAACAGAGGCCGGGGACAGAGGTGAGTGACGGGCTGGGACTCGCATGCGGGCGCGTCCCGCGATGCAAATCCCAGCCCTGCCTTTGGCAGTCCTGGACGGGGAGGTGCGCTCACGGCAGGTATTGTACGGCCAGAGCGCAGTGTTCTCCTCGGGTTCCCAGGACCTCTCCTCAGGACCAAATCCCCTCCAATCGACCCCAAAAAAAATTCTGCCATGTACCATTTTAGAGGCCAGGATCTCTTTAACCCGAAAAATATCTGAGGAACCGGAGACAGAAGTGGGAGCAGAATCTTTTCTTTGAGAGTAATGGTTGATAACCAGAGGTTTGAGGAGAGATACATGAAAGGAGTTAGGAATGCGTAGAGAAGGGGGTAAACTGAGTTTGTAAGCAACTGGATTCATTTTTTGCATGACCTCGAACGGTCCTAGGAAACGAGTTCCTCATTTGTAACTTGGGATTTTGAACCGAATGTACTTAGAAGATAACCAAACTTTATCAACAGGAGAGAAGGATGGAGGAAGTGTTCTTTTTTTGTCTGCCTGGGTTTTCATGCTGGAGGAGGTTAGAGATAATTACTGCCGAGTCTGTCGCCAAATGGAAGAGAAATATTGGACAAGTTTGTCTACAGCTGGGACACTGGAAGAAACTGGAACTGGAACAGGAGACCGGGGGGATGATGACCAAAAACAATAAAAAACAGAGATGTCTTCGTGGAATCTTCAAGATTGTAGGAACATTCGGCCCAGGGAAGAAGATCAGCCCAGTCGTCCTGACGAGCTGAAACAAAATGACGTAAATAAGTCACCAAGATTTGATTTGCCCTCTCCACCTGGCCATTGGACTGGGGTAGTAGGCAGAGGAGAAATCCAAACTGATGCCAAGGCAGGAACAGAGAGCAAGCCAGAATTTGGACACAAACTGAACTCCGCGATCCGAGGCGATATTTTCTGGAAGACCATGAAGTCGGAAGATATGAAGTAAGAAGTTCCTTGCCAGTTGTGGAGCTGATGGGAGACCGGGAGTGGGATAAAATGAGCCATTTCAGAAAACCGATCAACCACCACCCAGATGACTGTGTTATTATGTGATGGCAGAAGATCGGTAATAAAATCCATAGCAATGGAGTCTCAGGAATGGGCAACGGCTGCAAGAGTCCTGCGGGTCTCAGTTGAGGGGTCTTGTCTCGAGCACAAGTGACACAGGAACGTACAAATTCAGAGACATTGTGTTCCAGACACGGCCACCAATAGTGCCGGGAGATTAGAAGAAGAGTCTTGCGTACTCCAGGATGGCCAGCCAATAAAGAAGAATGACCCCAGTTCAGGACTATGCGTCTCAATCTGACTGGTACAAAAGTTTTACCAGGAGGTACCTGTAGAAGATCGGCAGGAGCTGCTGAAATCAGACGATCAGGAGGGATAATATGTCTTGGTGTAGGATCCAAACCCACAACATCAGAAGATCTGGAGAGGGCATCAGCTCTGATATTCTTGTTAGCTGGACAGAAATTAATGAAAAAATGTAATCTGGAAAAGAACAATGACCACTTTGTCTGATAAGGGTTCAAACATTGAGAAGACTGAATGTACAGGAGATTCTTGTGGTCAGAATAGATACTGATCGGATGAGGAGATCCCTCCAACAAATGTCGCCACTCCTCTAAGGAGAGTTTTATAGCAAGTAGTTCACGATCTCCGATAGAGTCGTTCCTTTCCGCTGGCGAGAAGGTTTGAGAAAAGAATCCACAGGTTACAGTTTTACCCTTGGCGCTTTTCTGGATAAGAATGGCACCCGCTCCTACAGACGAAGCGTCAACTTCCAAGGCAAAAGGTTTTTCCGGATCAGGTCTTGATAGTACGGGAGCTGAAGCAAAGGCAGACTTTAGGCTGGAGAAAGCCCCTTCTGCCTCAGGAGGCCACAACTTAGGGTTAGAGTTCTTTCTGTTGAGAGCTACAATGGGATCTACCACAGAAGAGAAATGTGGGATGAACTGACGATTGGCAAATCCCAGGAAATGTTGAATAGCCCGAAGGCCGGTACGGCGAGGCCAATCCAAGACCGCAGAAAGTTTTACTGGGTCCTTTTGCAGACCTTGATGAGAGACAATATAACCAAGAAACGGGAGCCTGGATTTCTCAAAAAGGCATTTCTCCAGTTTGGCATAGAGATGATTCCTCCGGAGGCGTCGAAGGACCAGACGAACATGAGTACGATGCTCCTTCAAATTGGAAGAATAGATCAAGATGTCATCAAAATACACGACTACACAGGTATAGAGGTCGCGGAAGATATCATTGACAAATTCCTGAAAAACAGCTGGAGCATTACAAAGACCAAAAGGCATCACGAGATACTCAAAATGTCCATCTCGGGTATTAAAAGCTGTTTTCCATTCATCTCCCTCTCGAATTCGAATCAGATTAAAAGCTCCACGTAAATCCAGTTTGGAGAAGACTTTGGCCCCCTGAAGACAATCAAAAAGTTCAGTGATCAAAGGAAGAGGATAACGATTCTTGACTGTGATTTTGTTGAGAGAACCATCCTTCTTGCTCACAAAGAAGAACCCGGCTCCAGCAGGTGAAGAGGACTTTAGGATAAATCCTTTTTGGAGGTTCTCTTGGATGTATTTTTGCATGGCTTGAGTCTCCGGGACTGACAAAGGATAGATTCTACCACAAGGTGGCATAGTCCCAGGCAGTAAATCAATGGGGCAGTCGTAAGGGCAATGCGGAGGTAAGGTCTCGGCCTGTTTTTCGCAAAAGACATCAGAAAAATCTTGATAAGAGGAAGGCAGACCAGGCATAGGAGGAAAGGAAGAAACAATTTTAGGCTGGACCGGCACAAGACAAAGATTTTGACAGCACTGTCCCCAGCTGGTGATCTCACATTTCCAGTCAAGCTGCGGGGAATGGCGCTGGAGCCAAGGAAGACCAAGTAGTATCTGTGAAGTACAATGTTGGAGCACATAGAATTCAATCCTTTCCTTATGCAAGACTCCCACCTGCAAGAGAAGAGACTCTGTGCGGTAAAGCACTCGAGAGTCCAGATTTTGTCCAGTGACGGAAGAGATGAACAGAGGCTTGACAAGGCGACTTACTGGAAGACGATATTCATGCATGAGAGAGGCATCAATGAAGTATCCAACAGAGCCAGAGTCCAAAAATGCAGAAGCGAAGAAAGAAGTCTGAGCAGAAACGTGGACTTGAACAGAGATATTAAAACGAGGAGAGATGGTATTCACTACCAGGGATGCCTCTCCAACATATCCTAGGTGCGAACATTTTCCCGGACACTGAGGATGGGAAGAACAGTCTTTAAGAAAGTGCTCCGGACTAGCACAGTAAAGACACAAATTCTCACTGCGTCGTCGGGATCTTTCCTGCTGGGTGAGGCGAGTACGATCCACTTGCATAGCCTTTTCAGTAGGTTCACTTTCATTATGAAGCTCCTCCTGTCTTTCGGCAAAACACACATTAATAAGTGCGGCCAATTGGATCACACAGGTTATTAGGAGGATCTCTCGCAGCAAGAGCGTCCTTTATTCTACTGGAGAGTGCTTTTTTAAATGTAGCACATAAGGCCTCGTCGTTTCATGCCAATTCTGAAGCAAGGGTGCGAAACTGGACATCATAGTCTCCCACTGAGGTAGTCCCTTGTCTTAGGTTAAGAAGAGCCGTCTCGGCAGAGGAGGCACGTGCGAGTTCTTAAAAAATGCTACAGAATTCAGCTAAGAAGGCTATGAGGTTAGAGGTAATTGGATCACTACGATCCCAGAGAGGAGTAGCCCAGGCCAGGGCCTTTCCAGACAAGAGACTAACCACAAATGCCACCATAGCACTCTCTGTTGGAAACAGATCTGCCATGAGCTCCAGGTGCATGGAGCACTGGGTCCCAAAGCCTCTACACAGCTTAGGATCTCCGTCAAACTTTGTGGGAAGGGGAAGATGAAGCTTTGATCCAAAAGGAACTGAAGGAACAGGTGGAGAAGCTGGAGCAAGTTGCGAATGCTGTTGCCTGGTCAGAAGTAGCTGCACCATGGCGGACAGTTGATTTAATTGCTGTGCCTGATGGGCCAACTGTTGCGACTGACGGGCCACAACGGAAGGAAGATCGAATCCTCTGTCAGAGGTACATCAGCGGGGTCCATGGCCGGATCTTATTGTAAGACTCTCCACATTCGACTGGAACTCGGGAGGTAGCAGATCCGCAATACCACGGTGGTCTGGAGCAGGATATGTAGTGGATCCGCTGGACCTGTGTGGCAGATGACGCGGGCCATGCCAGGGAGCAGAGTCTAAGGTGCCCCTGGCACGACTTGACCACACAGGCAGCTGAGGTCAAGCGTGGCACAGAAGGAAATAGACTGGACGTAGTCAGGCTAGCAAGAGGTCTGGGCAGGCAGCACAGGAGCGTAGTCAGTAGGGTAGCAGAAGGTCAATAGGCAGGCGGCTAGGAACACGGTCAGGTCACAGAATGCAAGGTCTGGTACACGGCAAGGAACACGAAATACTGCTTTCTCTAAGGCGCTAAGGCAAACAAAGATCCAGCAAGGGCAATTGGGAGGAGCTGGAACGTATAACAGATGTACAGGTGTCAAACTTATTACGGCTGCACTGGCCCTTTAAATTTCAAAGCTCCGGCGCGCGCGCCCTAGGAGGTGGGGGCACGTGCGCCGGAGCTGAGGAACAGAGGCCGGGGACAGAGATGAGTGATGGGCTGGGACTCACATGTGGGCGCGTCTCACGATGCGAATCCCAGCCCCGCCGGCGGCAGTCCTGGATGGGGAGGTGCGCTCACTGCCGGTATGTCCAGCCGGAGCGCAGTGTATAACAAACCGCAGCTGATCTATGAAGTTGCCAGATTGTCATTTCTCCATGCTTTACACTGCATCTGATCAAAAGGAGACATGTCACTGAACTTCAGTCTCCAGTAGATAATCAGCAGTAGATAAGTTAAAGTCATATATTCTGATGCAGTAGCATCTACTGAATAAAATATATAGCAGGTAAATAACTTTTAATGGTCTAATTACACGTACAGTATTCTGTGCATATTTGATGTGCATGATTTGTGTTCAGTCATTTAGTTTACATTGAAATCTGCAGCTTTAAAACCTGTGCATCAAATATGCGCAGGATACTGTATGTGTGAATACACCCTAAGGGTATGTTCACACTACGGATATGTAGCTGAATCTCCGCTCATGGAATTCAGCGAGTGAAGATTCAGCCTGGCAGCCGGCGGCCGCGGTAGGACCGCACGGCACTGAGCCGTTACCATTGATGGCTATGCAGTGCTCCCGGACTTCCGCGCAAAGAATGAACATTTTCTTTCTTTGCGTGGAATAATTTCAGCGGTGGAATTGTCCGCCACTGAAATTCCGCAGTGTTAATGGGTCTCGCGGAAGATCCGTCCACACTGATGCTAGCGCTCACTGTGCGGAATTTCACTCGCGGAATTCCGTGGGAATTCCGCAGTGTGAACATACCCTAACTGTTTAGATCCTCTTAAAGATCTTGTGCTGTAACTGCAGAAACAAGCAGTGATAGGGGGTGTAAATGATGTAGACTTGAGCCAATTTGATCCGCCCCTAGGGGCACTTGCTGCTTATTTGCATATATGGTTGGCTACTAAGCAGAAGTTCCCACATCTAAAGATAGTTGGTTTTACATGGTGTAACGTATCACAGTTCTGACAGATTCCATATAGAAGTCCTCACATGAACCATCCTCAACACCTTCATGTACTGCACTGCTCTCACCTGGAGGCACTGATCACATAAGCAAGGGAACTGAATGGAGTACAACTATCTTATATGTTTCCCCTCCTGATTCTGCGACTTCACTCCATTCACTAAATTTACCAAGGGAGACACATCTTAAATGTCATTTTTCTTTATACAGATTTCCAAATCTCATGATTTCCAAAGGGTCATAGACTCAGAGGAGAAAATTCTGACTGACTGCACCTACCACTAAAGGATACATTACTACATACAGATTTTTTTTTCTATTGAGGGCTGTACAAATCAATATGCAGTGGGGTCCCCCTAATGGTGGCTGTCGTCAGACAGAATTTTATTTAAGGTCCCATGCACACAGCAATTATCTGCACTGATTTGGACACTGAATGCATCCCTATTGGAGAGCCAGAGATACAGTATTCGTGTATATTCGGCTCTCCTATAAACATACATGGAGGGGGCATATTGATCACCGCTTCGTGTGGGGGTTAACAATCTTCTTACACAGAGCAGAGATCACTCCGTGCACCAGGAGAGCTCAGCTCAGGCCTCAGCGGTTGGACCTTCCGTGATCAGACACTTATACCCTATCATTTGGATAGGGGATAAGTTGTCCTACACTGCAGTATTCCATTAAATCAGTGCCTGAAATTAGCACCTATTATGACGAATTTAAATGGGAAATTGTTTTTACTATGCACATGCCTCGGATTTTTCAGCATAGCAAATAAGACTTGTCACTTTTCTGAGAGTATCGGCACAGATTCCACTTAAAAAGTAATGCAGAATTCACTCGTGTTCATTTGGTGATGTTTTTGGTGAGCATGAAAATCTGCATCAAATGTCATGTAATCCACTATACATCAGTGTAGTTCACCCTCTTTATTTGCCCTGTGAACATTCCCTAACTCTATACAATAATGGGGCTATGACCCTTATAAAGGATATACAGTATTATGGAACTGGTTAACACAGATTGCATCAGTGGGCCTCAACATACTGTTCTGACTGGACAACCCAACTTTTATGAAAGTGACGTAACATAAGGCCCAGTAATGTAGAAGAATCTGACGATTTCATCCTGTTTGATTATGGTCCATGACTGTAATGTTATATATTTACAGTGTGACCCGTTGCGGTTTTCTGTCCGTTGAAGGACATGTTATCAGATGTCGCTGTGTTACAATCTTTACCCTTTAAAGACCTTCGGAGCTGTTAAATTTTAACCAAATATGTTGTCCCCTATCTCTCAATATCCAGAGTTATGTGCTAGGAGTGAGATGGTGCAAGAAATAAATCAGCAGCTGGGGTGGCGTTGTTGTAAAAACCTTTCTGCGCTCATCATTGAATTTGTCACTATTTACCCTAAGGGGCATTAGACAACCTCATGACTCATGACTCTTCACATATTGAGTGGTGCACAAAAAATGTTATTGCAAAAACATTCATGACTACACTGACTGCAGTGTACCGTATGAATCCAGTGTCTTTACTTGTCCCTTATTCTGCCGTCTTTAAGCCTTATCCCTCATATGTAGTGTATGTGCACCATATGTCCCAGTGTATATGGTAAACTTATACAAAGACCCCCATTAACTGTCAAAGGCCAAAAAAGCATTATATTGGCCTCTGCCGATGTGGTATACATCAGGAGTTTGAGTTCATTTTATGTATGGAATAGCATAGCAGACTGCGCTGTTCCATACAAAGGAAATATATACTGCACAGTACAAGGGTTTTTACAGTGAGGCTCTCTAGGTGATAGATACCATTGTATGGCATACATTAAAGACATCTAATAAATGTATATATAGTAAGATTTTTCAAAAAAATGGGTTTAATGGAAGTATGTAACACTGTGTGAAACAGCCTAAGATTTTTTGCAAGTTTATTGACACATATAGGAAGTATTGAAAAGTAGTGAAAAGGATGGAGATTACTTCTACAAACCTCAGCATGGCACATTATGATTGACAGGTGACCAATGTCTCATAATAGACACAAGTATAGAACGGAGTAAAACTTATAGTCAAACATTTTCATGTAGCCAAAGAAGGGTCGTGTGTCACGACTAGTTACAACTGTAGCAAAACCTCAGCTGTTAGAAATAGTAAAGCAGAGACACAAAGGGCCATTTATGTGGGTGTGGTTCGGGGGTGATGATTGGTGGTTGATGTCATTATATCCCCATACAATCCTGCATCATCATTATTTCTGGTAGGCTGACAGATGTAGTGGTGTTTAGTGCTGCTCATCCTTGCCTGCAGTTCCATCAGGCTGGCTCTCCTCATATACATCCCATTAACAGTGCATTTCACAATGTAAAGTATATATATCTCAGTGCCAAGTTTCCTGTAATGCAGTGAATGAGTAATGACTAAACAGGCGGATCCAGGAGTGGGGCGTAATGGTATTACTGCAGCTGAATGAAAAAGGAAAAAACTTTCATGTGCTCCCTACAGTTGTGGTTCATAAGCAGCTGACTGGTCTGGAGGTGGTTGCTCTGTTGTGTAGTCAGAGGACTAAACCTCCTCTGTCAGGTGAAGACCAGCAAACAGACTGGGAGGAGGACATGCAGAATCCACACCACAGGTGAGGGACCCATTTACTTTATTCACTGTTATCCCAAATATACAAAGCCTGTTGTGTAATACTGTCTGCTAAGCTCCTGTATGTAAACCTATGATGTGTAATACTCTGTATCTTATCTTATCATGTGTGTGATACTGTCTGCTGAGCCATATAGCTAAGCCTGTTATGTGGGATACGGTTGTGGCCCTGTACTTAAGACATACTATTATGTGTGATACCGTTTACTGTGCCAATGTATCTAATCTTATTGTGTGATACTGTTTCAGAAACCAATGTATGTTCCCATCATGTACAATTGCTCTATATATTTTCCAGATTCACATTATCTGATACATTAGTTATCTGGTGAGCTTCCTTGTAACATTTAGTTTTGGGGGGGGTGTCTCTGTGCTGCCCCTTTGTCCCCCAGCCTGTGTTCTCACCTGTGTTGCCCTTTGCTTGTTAAGTAAACATTCAGCAAATGAAAAGACATTAAACTGTTACAGGAAGCTGACAATGTGTATGCAGAAAACACACAGCAGTGGGGATCTGTATGAAGACAGCGCTCTGAGGTTTCTCGGCTGTAACTTTTATTTTTGACATCATTTGTGGTTTTCTGTCACTTTGTATCTCTGTGCCTCAGGATTCTGTAGTCAGTTCAGGGTCTTAAGTCACCACAGCCACATGCTTACTACTCTTTTTGTGGTCTGACCTGCTGGTGTTTTACAGGGTCTCTGGGACAGAAATGAGGAAAGAATGACAGCATGGGCCTCCATGTCTCCTGTCTAAAAGGTAAGAAATGGCGCAGCTCTTACAGCAGCCGATACATATGCAATTTATAGAAGCCACATCACCCTGATAGCTGTTTATGAAGACATTTTCCTGTGTTAATCCTTTCCTTAGGCTGCGGTCATTTGTGAGTACTTCATAACTGGTGATGGTGACAACACTGATGCACAAAGTGGTATCCTTATAGTGGGAAACACTACCATATTCACAGGATAGGAGATGTGTCTGAACATAGGAGGAATACTTGCTAAAACCCTCTGTGATCTTGATAAGGGCAACCCAACTGTAGAATGGAGTGACCGCTTGAGCATGCGCACTCCCGCTTCGTGCATATTCCCTCTGAAAGCCGATAGAGATAGGAGAGTACAACACTATAGCATGCTGGACATGTCAATCCATTACTACAGTAGAATCGGCTCCACTTTCTTTAAATTCTTTCTTCTTCCTGTGTCTGAGACAAGCGCTTGGTGCAGGACATGCCAGCCAGCGAGTCACTGACTTAGATGGGAAACCACTGCAGCCAGTGATTGGCTGAGGCGGCAGGCCCTGCACCAAGCACTCATCTTAGAAACAAGAAGAGAGAACATCGGGGGATTAAACAACTACATTAGCGTGGTCTACAGTGATAGGAGGTGCTCAACCCCAAGTGCAGTTGTGCACCTATGTTGGAGTGGAGGACCTGCACTTGTGGACCACAATATGGGTTCACTCCTGTGGTAGATGTAAACAATTAGATTAGCTAACCCTCAAAACTGATGTATAATTGAGACATTAGCCAGTATATCCTTATATGAAGGACATACCTGAGCCTGCACACCACGCCAAGGTTTCTCAAGTGGTGCGGGAGTGGTGCACTTGGGGTTGAGTGTCTCCTGCTATGACCACGTTAAAGTTTAATGTAAGCCGTCTTTGATGCTTAAAGCTGATGCTTAAAGCTTATACTAATGATAAAAGGGTGCATATTGTGTAGCATTAAGGTTTTACCTGTGAGGCCGGCAATATATGAACCAACCAGGGTGGGGCTTGTATCCTGTCTTCCCCCTCCCCCTGTATGTGTGTCTAGTCACACTGGAGGTAACCTGGGGAGCAGTCTACAAGTCGGACCTAAGGCTGCTGTAATTTGGCTCCTGGCTTTGCTCATCTGGCACAGGTAGGCTAGGGTCCGGCACCACTTGAGAAACCTTGGCGTGGTGTGCGGGCTCAGGTATGTCCTTCATATAAGGATATACTGGCTAATGTCTCATCGGTTTTGAGGGTTAGCTAATGTCATTGTTTACATCTACCACAGGAGTGAACCCATATTGTGGTCCACAAGTGCAGGTCCTCCACTCCAACTTAGGTGCACAACTGCACTTGGGGTTGAGCACCTCCTATCACTTTTGACCACGCTAATGTAGTTGTTTAATGTCTAAATTATGTAAAACGCATCCCCATACACATTTATCTGGTGTAGGATGCTATTGTGCATCCTCCATTGTATACATATTATGCTGGTGATCGCCCCTAGGCAAGGGACCACAAGTGCAGGACCTCCACCCCAGCGTAGGTGCACAACTGCACTTGGGGTTGAGTGTCTCCTGCTATGACCACGTTAAAGTTTAATGTAAGAACATTGGGGGACTAGACAAAGCTGAACAGGATCTGCAGGGGGCCAGGGGTTGGTAAGTACAGTTTTTTCTATTTTAATCTAACACAAGCAACATTTTATTTTAAAGAATTCTGGAATACCCTTTCATGTTAAACAGACAGAAAGCCACTCCTACAATGGATAATAATAAAAGATGTGATGTTTTGGTCCTTTATTTGATCCTTACTGAAACAATCATATTACAAATGTGCACGGAAACAGCTAGTACTAGCACTATGTAACAGCAGCAACTATTGCTGTAGTAAGCAGCAAGGGCTTACAGCACCCCTACAGCATTAGTTGATGCCATATAATAATGCTAACTATCTGCTTTTCTGCACAATTGCAGTCCAATTGTTATAGAAAGGTCCAAATAAAATAACACAACATCTCGTGTAAGGATTGTCTGCCACTTGTCAGGGTGTTTTTAAAGGGCATCTGCCACTGCACTTTTTGAGCCAAAGCCAGAAGCGTTTTCAAATGGAATAGGAAAATACAGAGAGGACTTATACTTCCCCTTCCTACTGGATTCACTTCTGGCTTTGGCGCAAAAAATCACATTGGTAGTTTAAAAAAAAAAAAAATGTATTAAAAAAAAAAAAAAACTACCAAGCGGAAACACAGCCTAGGTCTGTGGATTTTGGATGATACATTTTTTAGGCATTATGAGCGGAATTTATCATTGTATTTAGAGCTCTTTTTTGTGTATTTTTTTAACGCAAGAGTTTTTTTGCGCAAAATCTGATAGAATTCTTCATGGCCATGTCTACGGTTTACCATAGAGCACTTTCTACAGTAGAATCGAATTTATTAACTGTTTTTTTTTAATGCAAAAAAAATGCGCAAAAAAACACCACCTCGGAGGACACGTACCAAAGTGTCAGAAAGCATCTGAGAATGTGAAACTTGTGTTCCCCTTTGCATTTTTGAAACTTAATATAACAACTATTTTTAGGACTAGGACTACGGAAAGACTCTGCCCATTATGGGAGTTCTAGTCCAGGGGCTGAGGGTCCGATCACACTTTTACAGTTAATAAATGCGGATCGCAGTGGGTCTCAGCAGAATGACCCACTGCGATCTGTCCCTCAGCCCCTGTACTATAACTCCCATCATGGGACAGAGTCTGTCCATGATGGGAGTAGTTTTAGTACCGCAGCGCTGAGGGATGGCACTTGCACATCCCCCGGCTGCGGGACTTTTAGGACTACTACTCCCATCATGGACAGACTCCATCCATGATGGGGATTAAAGTCCAGGGGCTGAGGTGCAGATCACAGCAGGTCATTCTGCTGAGACCCACTGCAATCAGTATTTATTAACTGTAAAAGCTGGCGGCACATGTGGCTACACTACGCTCCCCGCCGGCTCCTGTATAATCCCCACCGCCGGAAAACGGGAGCTCTGATTGGTGAAAAGCTATTCACCAATCAGAGCTCCGGTCTCCCGGCGGCGGGGATTATGAATTATGACAGTGTATACAGTATTCTCTGTCTGGAACCCGGCGGGGAGAGCAGTGGAGCCGCATGTGCCACCGGCTTGTTAACTTAATAAATGCGGATCGCAGTGGGTCTCAGCAGAATGACCTGCTGCGATCTGCACCTTAGCGCCTGGACTATAACTCCCATCATGGATGGAGTCTGTCCATGATGGCAGTAGTAGTCCTAAAAGTCCCGCAGCTGGGGGATGTGCAAGTGCCATCCCTCAGCGCTGCAGTACTACAACTACTCCCATCATGGGACAGACTCTGTCCCATGATGGGAGTAGTAGTCCAAGGGCAGAGGGACAGATCGAAAGGGGGTCTCACTCCTGAGACCCCCTGCAAATTTTACTGCTCCACCCCCTAGTGATGACGTCATTAGGGGCGGAGCTACACTATCCAGTCCTGACTCCTGCTCCAGTCCTGACTCCAGCTGTTGCTTAACTACAGGCCTCATCATTGGAGGCTCCCTGTTTAGGAACACGCTGCATTATGTGCGCTGTCCCCAGGGGAGAGCGCAAAAAATGTACTAACCCATATTTCTTGTTGTTCTTTTCTTCTCATTTCAGATACGTGAATGCAGAGGACTACGTCAGATTCGGTGGACTGCGACTATGACCAGTGTTAACGAGGGCTTTGGGGGAGTGTTTTTTTTAAATAGAATTTTTTTTCAATGTGTCATGTTTTTTATAATGACATTTTCAGGCTTAGTAGTGGAAGCTGTCTTATAGACGAAATCCCTTACTAAGCCGGGGCTTAGCGTTAGCCCCAAAATCAGCTAGCGCTAACCCCCAATTATTACCCCGATACCCACCGCCACAGGGGTGCTGGGAAGAGCCGGTACCAACAGGTTGATCATCGCAATCCACTGAATCTGACGTAGTCATCCGCATTCACGTATCTAAAATGAGAAAAAAAAATAAAAAAGCTGGTGAGAAATTTATGTAAACTGGACTCTCACCCCTTTGTAAATATCATGTAAAGCAGACAATAGACGTGGACACGCCCACTTTTACAAAACTGACGTGAACAGTGTAAACCTCGGCACGATACTTTTTGCGCCAAAATTGTTTGTTTGTTTTTTGGTGCAAAATTCTTTGAGAATCTTCCCCTCTGTGTACTTTATAAAGACTTATGATGATGATAAAGACTTATGATGATGATGATAAAGACTTATGATGATGATTTTACTATGGTGCAGAGTTTTGTTCGGCACACACTGCTGCTCCAGCAGTTCTAGCTATGTGAGCAGTGTACTGTGGGAAAATGCACAGCTCTGTGAAGTGTGCAGTAGAGAAGGAGTGCACGGTAGAGCAAGGGGGACGTTTCTATATTTGCACAAAATTAATCAAAGGAGTGCACAACTTTTGTAAATCTTGAGCAGGAGTGTAAATTAGACAAGCAGTGTAAAGGGGTAGATCTGTGTCTACAATAGACACCTAATGATATATCTCCCACTATGCCTTTAAATATAGATGTTCTTTTATTAGTCAGTCCTAATATTGATGTTAAGACAGGGCTACATTTAAAAAGGGGTACTCCACTGGGAAAAACACATTTTGTAAATCAACTTGTGCCAGAAAGTTAAACAGATTTGTAAATTAGTTCTATTAAAAAAATCTTAATCCTTCGAGTACTTATTAGCTGCTACTACAGAGGAAGTTATTTTCTTTTTGAATTTCCTTTCTGCCGGACCACAGTGTTCTCTGCCGATTCCTCTGTCCATTTTAGGAACTGTCCAGAGTAGGAGCAAATCCCAATAGAAAACCCATCCTGCTCTGGACAGTTCCTAAAATGGACAGTGGTGTCAGCAGAGAGCATTGTGGTCAGGCAGAAAGGAAATTCAAAAAGAAAAGAAATTCCTCTGAATCATAACAGCAGCTGATAAGTACTGGAAGGATTAAGATTATTTATTATCAAATCTGTAAAACTTTCTGGCACCAGTTGATTTGATTTAAAGCATAACTGTCATGAACTCCAGGCTATATAACCAACACACAGCCTTTGTACTGTGTGCAGATGGTGTGTACAGCACCATTTTTACCTTATTTCTTCTGGATTTTATCACCCTAAAAATGCTTTTGATTGCAGCCACCCACACTCGGATAGGCGTGGAGCGAGGTACGCTATGCCCCGCCGCCACGCCCACCCCTGTACGTTAGCACTGGGACCGCTGTGTGATTGACACACAGGTCCCAGTGCATGCGCCCCTCAGCTCAGCTAACAAGCGCTGCGGCGTATGGTATCCAGGTAAGCACTCACTTCCACCGCCTGCCTCCTCAGTGCGCCTGTGCAGTGCTAGAGGTAGACAGCGCAGGTCCTCTCTGTCTCTAGTAATGGGGACTTTCCTGCGTGCGTTTGCAGGAGAGAAGAAAGAAGAAGCAAGAGGATAGCAGGCACGGAGTACAGTACATAAATTATAAAAGGTGCACATCTGAATAAACTTGTTTTTGGCTCGCACATTAGCTGAGCTGAAAGGCATATGCGCTGGGACCTGTGTGTCAATCACACAGCGGTCCCAGCGCTGAACTATGGGGAGGTGGGTGTGGTGGCAGGGCATAGCGTACCTCGCGCCACACCTATCCGAATGTGTGTAGCTGCGATCAAAAGCATTTTGTGGGTTGAGAAAAGCCGGCAGAAATAAGGTAAAAACGGTGCTATACACACCATCTACACACAGTACAAAGGCTGTGTGTAGGTTAAATAGCCTGGAGTTCATGACAGTTGCACTTTAAAAAAAAAAAAAAATGTTTTCCAGTGGAGTACCTGTCAGGCCCAAGGCCTGATTATTAAAATCCTATATGTGTATTATAATTGTAACTGTGTAATGTCTTATCCAAGACATAGGTGAGAGGTCATTCAGACTGTGTTTTGTGTATTTGTGCATTTTATTGGGGGTCTGGCTGTTTGTTTACATCTCCTTTAAAGTCATGCACTCTGGTCCCATCATATAATCAAAACAGATAAGGGGTCAGGAAGAGAAATGCCCCACCTGGTGGGATCAGAGGGGAGGGGGGAATGGAGTTTCCCTCTAAAGAAAGCAGATATGATATTTAAACAATGCTAGACTAAAAGTTGGTTGTTAAAAGCTGGGCCACAAGCTGACAAGACCATCCTAAGAACAGCTCTCACATGGACTGCTATATCATCATGCTGTAAGAACTTCATCTTTTGTTTTCTGAACTTGCCTTGCTAAACTCTTATACATTTTTGTAACTATTTTTATATAGTCAGCACTGTGATACCTTTTATCAGATTAAATGTTTAACCCTTTAAGGACCCAGCCAATTTTCACTGTAGGACCCGGCCCTTTTTTGCACATCTGACCACTGTCACTTTAAGCATTAATAACTCTGGAATGCTTTTACCTTTCATTCTGATTCAGAGATTGTTTTTTCATGACATATTCTACTTTACGTTAGTGGTAAAATTTTGTCGATACTTGCATCGTTTCTTGGTGAAAAATTCCCAAATTTGATGAAAAAATTGAAAATTTTGCATTTTTTTTTTACTTTGAAGCTCTCTGCTTATAAGGAAAATTAATATTTCAAATAAATTATATATTGATTCACATATACAACATGTCTACTTTATGATTGCATCATAACGTTGACATGTTTTTACTTTTGGAAGACACCAGAGGGCTTCAAAGTTCAGCAGCAATTTTCAAATTTTTCACAAAATTTTCAAAATCAAATCCACTTCAAAACGGAACTGGTCCCTGAAAAATTTTGAAGGGCCTTCTTATTAGAAATACCCCAAAAATGACCCCATTATAAAAACTGCACCCCCCAAAGTATTCAAAATGACATTCAAAAGGTTTGTTATCCCTTTAGGTGTTTCACAGGAATAGCAGCAAATTGAAGGAGAAAATTCAAAATCTTCATTTTTTACACGGCATGTTCTTGTAGACCCAGTTTTTGAATTTTTACAAGGGGTAAAAGGAGAGAAATCTTCCTAAAATGTGTAGCCCAATTTCTCTCGAGTAAGGAAATACCTCATATGTGTATGTCAAGTGTACGGCGGGCACAGTAGAGGGCTCAGAAGGGAAGGAGCGACAATGGGATTTTGAAGAGTGAGTTTTTCTGAAATGGTTTTTGTGGGGCATGTCGCATTTAGGAAGCCCCTATGGTGCCAGAACAGCAAAAAAAAAAAAACCACATGGAAACTACACCCCTCAAGGAACACATCAAGGGGTACAGTGAGCCTTAAAACCTCACAGGTGTTTGACCACTTTTTGCTAAAGTCGGATGTGTAAATGAAAAAAAAAAATTTTTTTTCACTAAATTGCTGGGTTTCCCCCACATTGTATATTTTTACAAGGGGTAATAGGAGAAAATGACCCGCAAAATTTGTAACCCCATTTCTTCTGAATATGGAAATACCCAATGTGTGGACATCAAGTGATCTGCTGGCGCACTACAATGCTCAGAAGAGGACGAGCGCCATTGAGCTTTTGAAGACAGAATTTGGTTGGAATAGAAGTCGGGGGCCATGCGCGTTTACAAAGCCCCCCCCCCCCCCCGTGGTGCCAGAACAGCGGACCCCCCCCCACGTGACCCCATTTTGGAAACTACACCACCCACAGAAATTAATAAGGGGTGCAGTGAGTATTTACACCCCACTGGCGTTTGACAGATTTTTGGAACAGTGGTCCGTGAAAATTTGCACAGCCCACTGTTCCAAAGATCTGTCAGACACCTGTGGGGCGTAAATGCTCACTGTACCCCTTATTACATTAGGTGAGGGGTGTAGTTTCCAAAATTGGGTGATATGTGGGGGGTTCCATTGTTCTGGCTCTATGGGGGCTTTGTAAACACACGTAGCCTTCAATTCCGGACAAATTTTATCTTCAAAATCCCAATGGTGCTCCTTCTCTTCTGAGCATTGTAGTTCGCCTGCCGAGCACTTTACATCCACATATGGGGTATGCTCTTACTCAGAAAAAATGGGGTTACACATTTTGAGGGGCTTTTTTCCTATGTTTCCTTGTGAAAATGAAAAATTTTGGGTAACACCAGCATTTTTGTGAAATGTTTTTTTTTTCATTTTTCCATCCAAATTCGTCAAACACCTGTGGGGTGTAAAGGCTCACTATACCCCTTTTTACTTTGTGTGAGGGGTGTAGTTTCCAAAATGGGATCACATGTGGGTATTTATTTTTTTGCGTTTATGTCAGAACCGCTGTAAAATCAGCCACCCCTGTGCAAATCACCAATGTAGGCCTCAAATGTACAGGAGAAATTGCGTTACAAATTTTGGGGGGGCTTTTTTTCCTTTTAACACTTGTGAAAATAAAAAGTAAAGGACAACACCAGCATGTTAGTGGAAAATTTTAATTTTATTTACACTGACAGGCTGGTGTAGCCCCCAACTTTTCCTTTTCATAAGGGGTAAAAGGAGAAAAAGCCCCCCAAAATTTGTAACGCAATTTCTCCCGATTACGGAGATACCCCATATGTGGCCCTAAACTGTTTCCTTGAAATACGACAGGGCTCTGAAGTGAGAGAACGCCATGTGCATTTGAGGACTAAATTAGGGATTGCATAGGGGTGGACATAGGGGTATTCTACGCCAGTGATTCCCAAACAGGGTGTCACCAGCTGTTGCTAAACTCCCAGCATGCCTGGACAGTCAGTGGCTGTCCGGAAATGCTGGGAGTTGTTGTTTTGCAACAGCTGGAGGCTCCGTTTTGGAAACACTGCCGTACAATACATTTTTCATTTTTATTGGGGGGACAGTGTAAGGGGGTGTATGTGTAGTGTTTTACCCTTTATTATGTGTTAGTGTAGTGTTTTTAGGGTACAGTCACACTGGCGGGTTACAGTGAGCTTCCCGCTAGAAATTTGCGCTGCGGCGAAAAGTTTGCCGCAGCTCATACTTGAAGCAGGAAACTTACTGTAAACCCGCCCGTGTGAATGTACCCTGTACGTTCACATGGGGGGGGGCAAACCTCCAGCTGTTTCAAAACTACAACTCCCAGCATGTACTGACAGACCGTGCATGCTGGGAGTTGTAGTTTTGCAACAGCTGGAGGCACACTGGTTGGAAAACCTTCAGTTAGGTTCTGTTACCTAACTCAGAATTTTCCAACCAGTGTGCCTATAGCTGTTGCAAAACTACAACTCCCAGCATGTACTGATCGCCGAAGGGCATGCTGGGAGATCTAGTTATGCAACAGCTGGAGGGATCGCAAATACAACTCCCAGCATGCAGAGACAGCTGTTTCGGCATGCTGGGATTTGCATTTTTGCAACATCTGGAGGGCTACAGATAGAGACTACTGCACTGTGATCTCCAAACTGTGGACCTCCAGATGTTGCAAAACTACAAATTCCAGCATGCACAGACAGCAAACAGCTATGTGGGCATGCTGGGAGTTGTAGTTTTGCAACATCTGGAGGGCTACAGTCTCAGACTGTAGCCCTCTAGATGTTGCTAGGCAACTTACCGGCTTCCGTCGGATCCAGGCAGCCGTCCTCTTCTGCTGCACGACATCGCCGCCCGCGCCGATCACCGCCGACGATCCGGTCCCGCAGCTTCCACCGACGGGTAAGTGGGTCCTCGGCGTCCTGCCCCGCCTATTGTGGGTGGGCAGAACGGGGAAAATGAAAGTAAACCCCCCCCCCCCCCCGCCCCTAATCTGCTATTGGTGGTCGCGTCTAGACCACCAATAGCAGAGATAGGAGGGGTGGCACCTCTGCCACCTCACTCCTATGGCTACAGGGGGATCGTGGGTGTCTTAGACAACCGCGATCCCCCTTCTATTCCGGGTCACCGGGTCACCATAGACCCGAATGACCCGGAATCGGCGCAAATCGCAAGTGTGAATTAACTTGCGATTTGCGCCGATCGCCGACATGGGGGGGGGGGGGGTTCTGATGACCCCCCTGGGCATTTGCACGGGTGCCTGCTGATCAATACAGGTACAGGTACGCCCTAGGTCCTGTACGGGTTAATCAATCAGCTCTGGTCTTTGATCTCTAAATATATGAGCTCACCTTTCTGAAGGAGGCTCTGGTAAAACACGTTTATCTAAGGGTTAATTTGGTGACTTGCTGGGACTTGTAGTGGATACCCAGAGGTCTGGCGGCTTTAACCCTTGCACCATCACACTCTCTCTAGTGTCTTAGCTGGACCGATAGGGTGTGATCGTGACAACTCGTGGCAGCGGTGGGATATATTTAGAGATTTTTAGTGCTTGCTGGATTTTACCTGTAAGGAAATCTTAGCACTAAAAAGAAATTGCATACATCTTCTTGTGTGTAAATTCCAAAGACAGAGCTCAGTGCTGGTTTAAAAGACATACAAAAAGAGTGCAAGACAGTTCTGTCCTCCCCATCTCCCGTTTTACCTCCTCTGTCTCATCTCGGAAATATGGAGGCATATCGCAAACAGTCCAAGCCTGCACTGGAGCTAATGTGCCAAGAAAAGGACATCCCTAATGCAGGAAAGAACAAGGAACAGCTTATTACTGATCTTGTGGAGTATGATGCCCGTGCAGAAGAGCTGAGTGACATGAGACAAAGTCCTACAGCTGGAACTGCCATCCAAGGACTAATACCTCCTGGGGAATACAACAATACTCCCCATCAGGACAGTACTCCACATAAGGTCTTGGACTCTTATATGCGGACTGCCTTACAACACCTTGGGAATGTGGATGCCAATATGAAACAGAAATGTAGGTGCACTACTGTGGTAGATGTATACAATGACATTGGCTAATCCCTCAACACTGATGTTAAAATTGAGACATTCGCCAGTGTATCCTTATATTAAGGACACACCAGAGCCCGCACACCAACGCCAAGGTTTCTCAGATGGCACGGGACCTAACGCTAACCTACCTGTGCGTAATAAGCAAAAACCAGGGGCCAGTGGGCAATTACAGCAGCACTAGGTCGACATGTAGCCAGCTCCCAGTTCCCTCCAGCGTGACTAAGCACACATACAATGGAAGGGGGGAGAGAGGCTACAAGCCCCACCCAAGTTGGCTGATATAGGTGCATGGCCTCACAGGTGCAACCCTAATGCTGCCTGGAAAATGTTCAAGGCGCATTAACATATGGAGTTTACACACCTCCACGTATAAATTTACAAACAACAACAAAAAACGTGGTCTCAAATGGCTGGAGGTGCTCAACCCCAAATGCAGTTGTGCATATATACTGGGGGAGCAGATCCTGCCCTTGTAGTCCGTTGCTAGGGGCGATCCCCAGCATAAAAATGCATATAATGGAGGATGCCTGCAGTGGACTACAAGTGCCACAATAGAATCCTACACCAGGTAAACGGTGTGGATGTGTAACAATTAGAATACAATACAGAAATGTAGGTGCACTACTGTGGTAGATGTATACAATGACATTGGCTAATCCCTCAACACCGATGTTAAAATTGAGACATTCGCCAGTGTATCCTTATATTAAGGACACACCAGAGCCCGCACACCAACGCCAAGGTTTCCAGGCAGCATTAGGGTTGCACCTGTGAGGCCATGCACCTATATCAGCCAACTTGGGTGGGGCTTGTAGCCTCTCTCCCCCCTTCCATTGTATGTGTGCTTAGTCACGCTGGAGGGAACTGGGAGCTGGCTACATGTCGACCTAGTGCTGCTGTAATTGCCCACTGGCCCCTGGTTTATGCTTAATACGCACAGGTAGGTTAGCGTTAGGTCCCGTGCCATCTGAGAAACCTTGGCGTTGGTGTGCGGGCTCTGGTGTGTCCTTAATATAAGGATACACTGGCGAATGTCTCAATTTTAACATCAGTGTTGAGGGATTAGCCAATGTCATTGTATACATCTACCACAGTAGTGCACCTACATTTCTGTATTGTATTCTAATTGTTACACATCCACACCGTTTACCTGGTGTAGGATTCTATTGTGGCACTTGTAGTCCACTGCAGGCATCCTCCATTGTATGCATTTTTATGCTGGGGATCGCCCCTAGCAACGGACTACAAGGGCAGGATCTGCTCCCCCAGTATATATGCACAAATGCATTTGGGGTTGAGCACCTCCAGCCATTTGAGACCACGTTTTTTGTTGTTGTTTG
Source organism: Hyla sarda (assembly GCF_029499605.1). Classification (NCBI taxonomy): domain Eukaryota; kingdom Metazoa; phylum Chordata; class Amphibia; order Anura; family Hylidae; genus Hyla; species Hyla sarda. The sequence goes on from NC_079194.1 coordinate 148,670,688, forward strand.
CCAATATGAAACTCCAACTGCTTCTCCAGTACCAAACTGCAGAGAGAGAGGCACGAGCGGCAGTGAGAGAGAGGCACAGATACAAGCTGCAGAGAGAGAGAGGCTTGAGCCGCAGAGAGAGAGGCGGCAGAGAGAGAGACCCAGCGGAGGCATGAACTGGAGGTTCTGAGGCTGAGAGGGGATGCTTCATCCGCACGGAGTGATGTGCAGGATCAAGGAGACCACAAACCCTGCTTGGAACATTTCCCCATGATGGAGAAAGATGGTGATCTGGATGTGTTCCTGATGGGATTTGAAAAGGTTTGCCGGCAGTTCCATCTACATAAGGAACAGTGGGGACGATATCTAACCCCACGGTTGCGAGGGAAAGCTCTGGATGTGTTTGCTTCGCTTCCCTCTGAAAGTGACCAGAACTATGAGGCAATAAAATCTGCCCTGCTAAAAAGTTTTAATCTGACTCCAGAGGCTTATCGGAAAAGATTTAGGACTTTGCAACAAAGCGCCACAGAAAGCTGCTCTGAACATGCAGGTCAGCTAAGAACTGCATTCAGGCAATGGACTGGGGGCCTACAAGTCACTACCTATGAGGCTCTGGAGGACTTGATGGTCCTGGATCAGTTTCTCCAAACACGGAGCTTTGAAGCCAGAGAGTGGATTTTGGACCGCAAGCCCAAGACAGCAATGGAAGCAGCCGAACTAGGAGATGACTTTGCCAATAACCGGGTGCCAACAGTAAAGTGTGGATCTGCACAAGCTGGAGCAAGTACCTGGAGGGGAGCCACACAACCACAAAGCACCACCAGGTCAGCCAGGAAATTCTTGCCATCATTCCCAAAAGCAACAGGAGCCACATTGGGTCAGGGGGACACCCGCCAATGTTACAGATGCAACAATATTGGGCACCTGAGTGCCACTTGCCCCAACAAAAAGAATTCTCCACCAGTAGCTGGAGGACACACAGCCGTTTTTCTGGTGTCCGGAGCGGTGGAGAAAAGAGGGGATAACCTGCAGAGTGTAACTGTGGGTGACCGGGTGACAGTGGGTTTGCGGGATTCTGGAGCCTCCTTTACCTTGGTGCGGCCTGAAGTGGTGGATACAGAGGACATCATCCCTGGAAGAACCATGGCTTTAAAAGGAATTGGAGGTGTGCGGCCTGCTGTGCCCATGGCCCGTGTGTACCTGGATTGGGGTACAGGCAAAGGTTTGCGGGAGGTGGGGGTCTCTGAGGACATCCCTGTTAATATTCTGCTGGGGAATGATTTGGGTCGGATGCTCTGTCATTATGCTCCAGAGGACACTACCTGCACACCGGATGGGCTAGGAGAGAGCCCTGTTCATTCTGAGGTACTGTGCGAGACTTTGTGAAACGTGGTAACTGGGAGGGAGTGCAGGGGATTGATAAAGGTTTACCTGTGACTGAACCAGTAATGTTTTCCAAAAGTGAAATGGGGTGTATTGTGACATGTGGTGACAATGCATTGCCAATTCCAACACCTAGTGGAGATGAGCTAGGGGGAGGGGTTGGTGTGCCCCTGGTGACATTTAAGGATGAGGGACCAGCAGTGAGTGATATGTCCCAATCCTGTGAGACTAAGGAGGAGGAGGGAAGGAGTGATAGCCCTGTGTACGATGCCTGTATTGTTATGTCTAGAACTGAGGGGGAAGAAGGTAAACCCCAGGGAGGCATACCAATGGTGGCAGTGGTAACGCATCAGCAGCATGCCAGGGCTGCAGCTTTAAAAGGAAGGGAGGATGGTGATGCAAGGGGCAAGCTGTGTGACTTGCAAGCCCCAGCAGAGGAAGGTGGAGATGCTAGTTCACCTGGGGGAAATGTGCTCCCTGATACCACAAGATGGGGGGGGGGGGGAGGGAAATGAGCATTTCCGGGAAGCTCTGCGCAGTGACCCTTCCCTTGAAGGGCTGAGACAACATGCTGAACATACAGATGTTGACACAGAGGGACATTGGGTATATTGGGAAAATGATATCTTGTACTGGGAGTCCCTTTCCAAAGGCATGCTAGGGGCCCAGGAGAGAGAAAGGCAGTTAGTGGTTCCTAGGCAGTACAGGAAAGAGCTGTTGAGGTTGGCCCATGAGACCCCCCTGGCAGGACAGTTGGGAGTGGCCTATGCGGTCATAGAGAAGGAATGTCTAGCTGTGGTCTGGGCTTTGCAAAAATTACAGCCCTACCTGTATGGCAGGGATTTTACGGTCATAACTGATCACAACCCTCTACATTGGTTGGACAGAGTGTCCGGTAACAATGGCACCTTGAAACAAATGCTAAAAACATTTGTAGAATCGGAGGGCGGAGACTGGGAAAAGTATTTACCCCATCTGTTATTTGCTTACAGGGAGGTACCCCAAGAGTCTACAGGTTTCTTGCCCTTTGAGTTATTGTATGGTCGCAAAGTGCGGGGACCCCTAAATTTAGTTAGGGGAGAATGGGAAGGGGGGGCTACATGCCCCTGAGACTTCTGTGGTGGCGTATGTTCTGAGATTCAGGGACAGGATGCAGACATTGACTGGGCTGGTACAAGACAACCTCACAGCAGCCCAGTCCAGGCAGAAGTACTGGTATGATCACAATGCATGGGACCGGGTCTATGAAGTGGGACAGAAGGTAATGGTTCTGAACCCCATCAGGCAGAATAAGTTGCAGGCTGCCTGGGAGGGTCCCTTCCCCATTCTGCAGTGCCTAGAACCCACCACATATGCAGTTGCCCTTAATGAGAAAGGTCAGAGGCAGAGACAGTACCACATTAATATGGCATACTATGACCCTGAGGAGGTGGTACTCAGTGTATGTAGTGCACCAGAGGAAGGGCTGGGTAGTGATCCCTTACTGGACCTAGTGGAGGAAGCTAAGAGCCAGGGATCCCTTCAGGATGTGGAGATCAATCCACAGCTCTCAGAGGAAAGAAAAAGGCAGCTAAATGAGGAAATAGGCCCCTTCAGTGCCATATTTGCCTGGGAATGCGGGCCTGTGGTGTCAAGAAGAGAAATAGATGGTTAAGGGAGACAGATCTATCAGCCTGGATAGGCAAGATCTCTCTGTCCCCATATTAAAATCCTATATGTGTATTATAATTGTACCTGTGTAATGTCTTATCCAAGACATGGGTGAGAGGTCATTCAGACTGTGTTTTGTGTACTGCATTTTATTGGGGGTCTGGCTGTTTGTTTACATCTCCTTTGAAGTCAAAGGCTCTTTTGAAGTCATGCACTCTGGTCCCATCATATAATCAAACAGATATGGGGTCAGGAAGAGAAATGCTCCACCTGGTGGGATCAGAGGGGAGGGGGGAATGGAGTTTCCCTCCAAAGAAAGCAGATATATTTAAACAATGCTAGACTAAAAGTTGGTTGTTAAAAGCTGGGCCACAAGCTGACAAGACCATCCTAAGAACAGCTCTCTCATGGACTGCGATATCATCATGCTGTAAGAACTTCATCTTTTGGTTTTCTGAACTTGCCTTGCTAAACTCTTTTATACATTTTTGTAACTGTATGTCATTTGTTTCTGTATTTTTATATAGTCAGCACTGTGATACCTTTTATCAGATTAAATGTTTAATTAATCAGCTGTGGTCTTTGATCTCTAAATATATGAGTTCACCTTTCTGAAGGAGGCTCTGGTAAAACACGTTTATCTAAGGGTTAATTTGGTGACTTGCTGGGACTTGTAGTGGATACCCAGAGGTCTGGCGGCCTTAACCCTTGCACCATCACACTCTTTCTAGCGTCTTAGCTGGACCGATAGTGTGTGATCGTGACAGTACCCCTTTAAACAGATCCAATGAATGATGTGAGATGGAAGATCACAGAATGAGAAGGACATAATGGAAGGAGCTGGGTTCCCAAGAGAAGTGGGATGATCTAGTGAGAGATCACATACCTCCTTTTAAAGGGGAACTCTGTTGAAAACAAGTGGAAAACAAATGTTTCCAAATTAACTGGTGCCAGAAAGTTAAACAGATTTGTAAATTACTTCTATTTCAAAATCTGAATCCTTCTAGTACTTATCAGCTGCTGTATACTACAGAAAAAATTGTGTAGTTCTTTCTAGTCTGACAACAGTGCTCTCTGCTGACACTTCTGTCCGTGTCAGGAACTGTCCAGATTAGAAGCATATCTCCATAGCAAACCTCTCCTGCTCTGGACAGTTCCTGACAAGCTTATAAGTATGGGAAGGGTTAAGATTTTTAAATTGAAGTAATTTACAAATCCGCTTAACTTTCTGGCACCAGATTATTTGAATTTTTTTTTTACCACCTGAGCACCCCTTTAATGGTGCTGTAGGCTTGTAATAAATGTGGAAGCAAACGATGTAATACTTTTCACACAAAGAGATTGGTAAATACATATTGCTTGACTGACCACAATTCAGAAGCCTCTGTGTCCCTCCATGATTCTGGGGGCGAGGAGATTGTGACTAATGTAGAGGAAACTTCAGCAGTTGTTTCACTTCTAGTCAGGTTCTTTCTTGTTTGTTCCACTCAACTTCCTGTGGAAGGTTGGCAGATCTCAGTGCCTGCTTTGTGTGGAACATCTACAGTCATAAAGCATCTGTATACAACCCATGTATGTTGAATATACACACGCCTGAAGACTGTTGCTAAAGACTTGGGTGGTGTCACCTATAAGCTGTTGGAGCATGTTTTGCTCAATGTTTATTGTTATCCCTGCTTGTAACAATGGGAAAAGTTGGTTTACATTCACATTAGGGCTGCCACAAACGATAAACTGCCTAATCTATTAGTTGTTGATAAAGTAATCGATTAAATCGAGAAAAAACTGCAAAATGGCCCAAAAAAAAAAAAAAAATATGTTCAGTAGGTATATAAAAACAAATGAACAAGGTTTTCTTCTTTAGGTTTCCCCAGCGCCCCTATTGTGCCTGCAGCTTTTGCAAAACTACAACTCCCAGCATGCCCAGGCATGCTGGGAGTTGTGGTTTTGCGACAGCTGGAGGCACCCTGTTGGGAAACACCAACTTAGCATTTAAAGTGAAACAGTCACCTCCATACGAGGAAGGGAGATGTAGGCACCATCAGTTAGGGCATAATGCTATCTAAGTGAAGGACCTTTTCCTTACTTTGCCCGCAGTTTGTGAAGTTATATTCATGCTGTCTTGTAAAGCCAGTGAACAGTCGGAGGGGCTGGTAGAGTCCCGCAGTGGAACGCCTCCTCCGTGCCATAACCCGCTCCCAGCATGGAGCCCTGTATTTCAATCATGCGGGACCAGCAAAAGTAAGGAAAAGGGGCTTAAGAAAGTGCAAGCAGGCGCAAAACAATGTCACCCCGGTGTCAGTCTTGCCCCCAGCCATCTTCCATCCTGCTGTCTTGTGTATTCATTCCTGCACATTACCTGTTCAACATGCTGAATAAAGTGTGAACAGCCTTCAAGCTTCTTAAATGGTGAGTGCTGCATTTTTTTTCTTCATCTTCGTGAAAGTAAAGAAAAGGACCTAGACTTCGCATTATGCCCTAACTGATGGTGCCTGCACCTCCATACCCCATACGGGAGGTGAGAGCGGCACTGTGCTTCGCCCTCCGGCCGGCCGCCATATTCCCTACTGGGAGCTCTGATTAATCAAATCGGTGCCAACCAAACAGAGCTCCCAGCGGGGAATATGACATCCCAACTGTAACTTCATATTCCTGTGCTGGGAGCTGGCCGGGGAGTTGGAGGAGTGACAGCATCCTAACATTTGTAACTCATTTTTTTTGGCCTAACAACGAATTGGAGCACGATTCATTGATGACGGGAATCATCAACTACAAATCCTGTTATCGATTTTAATCAATAATATTGATTAAATTGTTGCAGCCCTAATTCACATGCAGACTTCATATGGCTCAGGGCCTCAGCTGTAAGAAGTGTTAGGCAGGAACTCCACAGTTTTTTTTTTTTTTCTAAAATGCCGTCAAAAAACGCCAATTTTCCGGCACTGCGTTTTTTCAGTGAAAAAACGCTGCGCCCAGATGTTAGCTACAAGTCAATGGTAAACTGCAAAATGCCAGATTCACTTGGCGTTTTTCAGTTTGGCGTTTTTTTAATCCTTTTGGCGTTTTTCAGCAATTTCAGGCTCAGAGGGTGGATTTTCAAAACACCTGCCAAAACCTAGTTTGCCGTTTTTTGCCCTGAAATCGTGACATTTTCATCCCATAGAAGTCTATGGGAGAGCAAAAACGCCAAGAAAAACGCCATGTTGGTTTTAAATTTTGCGTTTTTTGCAGGCTGTTTTTATTCTTTTTTGGACTTTAGCGATCCAAAAAAATTATGGAGATTTTTAAACAGGGATCAATTTATGTGAGCGGGTAAAGCGCTAAAAATGTAGCCGACAATAATAAAAATGTGTGTGTTTTTCACTTTTTTTTTTAAAAACATTTTTTAGGTAGTACTACTACTCCCAGCATGGAACACACAGTTCCATGATGGGAGTAGTAGTTACCTGTACTTATTGGCAGATCGCCGGGGTCCCTTGTGATCCTCCTGTATAGTGTATAGATGCGGTGAGCCGCTCTTCTATGGTCCCCTGCACTGACGTGTATATATACACATTTTCATATTTCCCACAGAGAGCTGTGATTGGCTGGAACCATCTGACCAATCACAGCTCTCTGTGAGAAAACAGAATGTGTATATATACGGCGTGCAGTGGACCATAGAAGAGCGCCGGCCGCTGCATCTATGCATTATACAGGAGCATCACCGCAGGTGTCAGGAGTGATACCCGCAGTGATCTTTCCTTAACTACAAGTACTACTTCTCCCAACATTGAGTACACTCTGCTCCATGCTGGGAGCTGTAGTAACTGCTTAATAGACAGATCGCAGCGGGTATCAGAAGTTACACTCGCTGCGATATGTCTATTAATGCAGGTATTACAGCTCCCAGCATGGAGCAGAGTGTGCTCCACGTTCGGAGTAGTAGTACCTGCAGTAAGGGACAGATCCCAGCGGATGTCACTCCTCCTGACACCCGCTGCGATCCTCCTGATGTGAATGTCGGGATCAGCTGTTCTCAGGGCTACAGAGCCGGGAGAACAGCTGACGCTGAGCCGTAGGTATACATCGTATATCTACTGCCCAGCAAGAACTTACAGTGAGCCTGCAATGTGTATACAGTATACACATTGCTGGCTCACTTAACCCCTTGCTGAGCTGTGCACTATGCGCAAGCCCAGCAAGGAAAGAGTTAACTTACATTGCTGGACAGTGTAGGTTAACCCTTTGGGTGGTATACACTATATACAGCTATCTATAGATAGCTGTATATAGTGTATACAGAAGACGAAGTACGCTTTCTTCCCTCGAGTCCGCCCACTGGTGATGACATCATTAGGGGCAGAGCTACACACGAGAACCAGGCTAGTCTGAAGCTCTGTTCACATTGTCCATTTTGAATAATGTGAACAGACCCTTCTGGCATTGTCTACCCAGACAGGGAGACTCCAGCTGTTGCTAAACTACTACTCCCAGCATGCCCAGACAGCTAAAGGCTGTCTGGGCATGCTGGGAGTTGTAGTTTTGAACCAATTGGTGGCTCCCTGTTTAGGTAGACACATTATGGGTGCTCTCCCCAGCGGACAGCGCCAAAAAGGTCATAACCAATTTTTTGTGTTTTTTTTTTTCTTCTCATTTCAGATCCGTGTATGCAGAGGATTACGGCGGATTCAATGGATTACGGCGGATACATTTTTATTTTCTTTTAATAAAATGGTTAACGAGGGCTGTGTTTTTTAAAATAAAATTTTTTTTCCAATGTGTTGTGTTTTTTTTTTTTTTATTGAATTTTCAGGCTTAGTAGTGGAAGCCAGTCTTATTAACAGAATCCATTACTAAGCCAGGGCTTAGCGCTAACCCCCAATTATTACCCAGGTACCCACCGCCACAGGGGTGCCTGGAAGAGCCGATACCAACAGGCCCGGAGCATCAAAAACAGCGCTCCTGGGCCTCGGCGGTAACAGGCTGGCGTTATTTAGGCTGGAGAGGCCTAGTAACAATGGTCCTTGCCCACCCTAGAAACGTAAGGCTGTTGCTGTTTGGTTGGTATTGTGCTGAGAATGAAAATACGGGGAACCCTATACGTTTTTTTATTTAATTTAAATAAATAAATAAAAAAAACACAGAGTTCCCCGTAATTTTCATTCTCAGCACAATACCAACCAAACAGCAACAGCCTGACGTTACCAGGGTGGGAGAGGACCATTGTCCAGCCTGTTACCGCCTAGGCCCAGGACCGCCATTTTTGACGCTCCGGGCCAGTTGGTAACAGCTCTTCCCGGAACCCGGGCCTGTTGGTACAGACTCTTCCCTGGGGGTTAGTGCTAAGCCCTGGCTTAGTCTTGGATTTCTTCAATAAGACCGGCTTCCACTACTAGGCCTGAAAATTCAATTTAAAAAAAACACAACACATTGGAAAAATTATTTTATTTAAAAAACACTCCTCCACAGCCCTCGTTAACCATTTTATTAAAAGAAAAGAAAAATGTATCCGCCGTAATCCATCGAATCCGCCGTAATCCTCTGCATACACGGATCTGAAACGAGAAAAAAAATAAAAAAATTGGTTATGACATTTTTGGCGCTGTCCGCTGTGGAGAGCACCCATAATGCAATGTCTACCTAAACAGGGAGTCACCAATTGGTGCAAAACTACAACTCCCAGCATGCCTAGACAGCCACAGGCAACATCTAGAGTCTCCCTGTCTGGGTAGACAGTGCGAGAAGGGTCTGTTCACATTATCCAAAACGGACATTGTGAACAGAGCTTCAGACTAGCCTGGTTTCCGTGTGTAGCTCCGCCCCTAATGATGTCATTACTAGGGGGCGAAGCTACACGGACCAGCGTGGACAGGCAGCGAGGAAGGTAAGGGGACCTCGTCTTCTTTATACACTATATACAGCTAAATAGCTGTATATACTGTATACTGCCCAAACGGCTATAAGAGCAGGGAGTCCTGTCAGTCTGGTGACGGGATTCCTGGCTCCTGTAGTATACACGGGTACACTATGCCCCCCTGTATACTATACTGCGGGGGAGGTGAGTAGTGATGCTGTACATCACTCCTCATCTCCTTACACTCTCTGGACCGGGCGCTCAGCATCCGACCCACAGAGTGGTACCTGAAGGCAGGGAAAAAACTGCCACAGGGACAAAATTGGCTGTTTCCACACACCAGGGAAAACGCCAGAAAAACTGCCAAAACGCAAGGAAAATTCGTGGCAGTTTTCCTGGCAGTTTTTCCTGGTGTTTTTGCTGCTGGGAAAAAATCTCAGTGGAGTCCTAGCCTTAGGGCAGAACAGGCTGTCAGCCATTCAGTTAGCAGTTACTTATAGCAAGTAGAGGATTTGAAGATAGTGAGGGACTGAAACACATTTGTCAAAACTGTTGTAAAGAGAAACAGCATTTGTTGCCCATAACAGTGCAGCTTTCAAGTTAAAAGAACAGTAACAGTTGCTATGGGCAACAGTTTTTCTTTTAGACAGTTTTGATAAATTAGACTCTCTGGTCCTCATTTATCTAAACTGTCCAATAATAAATCTGTCTTTGAACCAATCAGAGCTAAACTTTCTTTTTTCTATGAGCAGTTTTGGAAAAAAGCTGAGTTTTGGTTGCAATGGACAACTAAGACAGTTTTTCTTTTAGACACATTTTATTTATTTCCCCCATTGTCTATTAGAAAGTTGTGGAACGTACCCAATAATGACGTCATAATCATTACTATATTGTGCATAATGTCTCCTCTTGTATCAGCAGGGCTGCAGATCTGTAATACCAGTGAAGAAGCTCCTAGAAACTTTCCCAGGGAACACCTGAATGTCCCTGACATTATCATCACACCTCCCACACCCACAGGAACCTTGAATTCCAAGACAGTAGTCCAAAAGGGCCACCCAGCCTCCCCGTGAAGAGCAGCTGATTGGGAAGGGCATCATTGAAACAGACATTTTGGGATGGAATAAAGAACGCTAAATCTTCTACAGACTGCATAGACTAAGAAAGAAGAAATACTGCATACATACAAATGGATAAAACCTAAAACGTGCAAGTTCAGAGACACATACACATTTTGTATAAAAACGTTATAAATGACCCTGTCCCCATTTTATATACATGATAAAAGAGACATATACTGGCCTAAAGGCCCTGATTTAGGCAGCATTATCTTCCAGTCCATCCCTGTTTCCGGGGCCTCTAGAATAACCAGAAAGAATTCTACAACCTGCTTTAGTGAGCAATAAAAATGTGAAAACTGTCTTTATCTCTTCCCTCCTTATGGAGAGCAGATCACTGGATGTTCCAGGGCTAATGTCTGAGGCTGTACTACTAAGAGAATCTAATGACAGTAACTCCATTTCTCAGTTGTTGGTGTGGAGACCTGTGTGGATTCAGATCACCATTTGTGGTAGCCCAGAGAGAATGCATATGGTGCAATAGGGAAGGATGGCTGAGGTGTGTGGTCCTCAAGCTGGTCACAGTGGCTTTCCCATGCTTCCTGGACTGCAACAGTGACAAGGGAGCTGCATAAGTGGTGGCGTGGCAGCTATACAATTCTAGGCCTAGCCAGAGGCCTTCTGAGGTCCAAGTGTCCTGCTGTGGGCTTTTGTGCAGCATATCCACAAGGCTCTTATCCTTTCTTCTTCACATGCTCCCTTTCAGGTATAGGACCCAAGCTGTCTCCTGACAAAGTCTCTCTTTACTCTTAAGACTACCGCTAACTTCCTGTCTCTCCGATTCAGAACATGCTCCTCCCTTGCCTCTGGAAGGTTCCCAGCTTAGTCTATGTGTGTGCACATTAACAACTCTGCTCCTAGCCATACCTGGTACAAATACAATTTGAGTGAGTGTAAAACATGATAAAATAATCTAAAACAATATAAATAACACAAACATATGTACAAGAAAGCACTAACTGGGTGACACCCAAAAACCAGGTCCCGCATGGATTCATGTGAGGCACTGAACATCTACATCAATGTCTACACATTCAAAGTATTCAGACCCTTTCATTTATTTCTCATATTGCAAATGCTGAGGCCTTCTGATAAAATAAACAAAAATACAGAATTTCTTATGGACATAAATATTCGGACCGTATGTTATGACACTTGAAATGTAGCTCTGGCTCCTCCCATTTCTCGATTATCTCTGAGATGTTTCAACACCTTGGAGTCACCTGTGCTAAATTCAGTTGATTGGACATGATCTGGAGAGACACAACCCTGTTTATATAAGGTCTCACGTATCACTGCAAAAACCAGGCCATGAGATAGAAAGAACTGCCTGTAGAGCTCAGAGATAGGCCTGAGTAAGACGGATCTGGAGAAGAAGACCAAATGTGTGTGCTTCTTCCAGAAGGTCAACCTTCTCTGCATCACTCCACCAATCTGGGCTTTATGGTAGAGTGGCCAGAAAGAACAAAATGTGAAAAAAAGCTAAAAAGGGTCTGAAGACCTTTGGAATGCATTGCATCTACCACTACTCAGGCCAGGCAAGATATAGATGGTGATAGAGATATGGACTCAATGCCACTGATTTATCAAAATGTGTGAGAGAAAAATTGGAAAGATTTTGACTACAACAACCAAATCACAGCTCAACTTTCACTTTTCCAGAGCTCGTTAAGATAGGAAAGCTAAGCTGCGATTGTTTTTTATTGGCAAAATCTCTCCAGGTTTATTCTAACACATTTAGATAAATCAGGGTCAATAAGGGAGATTAATCCAAACTTATGTAGAGGAAAAGTTGACCAATTGCTCATAGCAACCAGATTGCTTCTTTAACCCCTTAATAACTCAGCCCATTTTGGCCTTAACTCCTTAGGGACTCAGTCCATTTTTGCAATTCTGACCACTGTCACTTCATGCATTAATAACTCTAAGGCTGCTTTCACACTGTGAAATAGTTCCGTTTAGGAACTTCCGCCAGAAGTTCCGTCACTATCGGCGAAACCCAGCCGTTACAAAACCCCTGACGGCCGTGACTAAGTTGCATTGCAGCCTATGGGGTTTTGTAACTGCCCGTTTGCACCCACATATGCCCGTAATTCATTACAGGCATTATATAGTGACGGGACATCGCGGCGGAAAAATTACTGCATGCAGGCCTGGGGTGGGCTTTTTTTAGGCCCAGGCCTGGGGTGGGCTGGGGAGACGGGGGGGGGGGGGTTAATGCTGCCGCGGGGTGAGGGGTTAACCAACCGTCAACGCTGCCGCTGCCATGGGATGAGCCTGGTGAGGGGTTAAGTTACCCGTTACCACATGGCAGCGGTAGGCCTCTCACCCCGTGGCAGCGATATCGCTGCTGCTGCCATGGGGTGAGGAGTTAAGTTACCCCTCACCCCATGGCAGCGGTAGCGTTAACCCCTCACCACGCGGCAGCATTAACGTTGCCGCAGGGTGAGGGGTTAAGCAAGTGAGTAATGGTACTCACCAGCTCCTCGCGAGGAGTCTTCCTCTCCCGGCGGCGCTCCTCGACTGAGCGTGCAGGCCGGCGACGTCACTGTCATGTGACGTTACATTGTCACATGACAGTGAGGATCCGCGCGGCCCCGGAAGAAGAGCCTCCACTCCGATGGCACCAGGGCAGGTGAGTAAACGTAAAGGTAAGGGTGACCGGGACCGGGACAGACTCGCGGAGCCGCAGCAAAGGCTTAAAAGAGCCGCATGCAGCTCCGGAGCCACGGGTTGCCGACCCCTGGGATAGGGTATACGTTTTTCACCACTGGACTACCCCTTTAAGTTTGAAGTGGATTTGAGGGGTCTTTCTGTGAGAAATACCCCATTATAGAAACTTAACCCTGCAAAGTATTCAAAATGACATTCAGAAAGTTTGTTAACCCTTTAGGTGTTTCACAAGAATAGCAGCAAAATGGAGGAGAAAAATCTAAATCTGCATTTTTCATGTTCTTGTAGCCCCATATTTTTCATTTCTAAAAGTGGTATATGGAGAAAAAGCCCCCCATAATTTGTAGCCCAAGTTCTCTCGAGTATGGAAATACCTTATATGTTGATATAAAGTGCTCTGCGGGCTCACAACATGGCTCAAGAGGGAAAGAGCAACTGTGGTATTTTTTAAAACAAAAAATTTTGCTGTCATGGTTTTTGGGGGCCATGGTGCCAGAAGAGCAAAAACAAACAAACAAACAAAAAAAAAAACACATGGCATACTACAGGGTGGGCCATTTATATGGATACACCTTAATAAAATGGGAATGGTTGGTGATATTAACTTCCTGTTTGTGGCACATTAGTATATGTGAGGGGGAAACTTTTCAAGATGGGTGGTGACTATGGCGGCCATTTTGAAATCGGCCATTTTGAATCCAACTTTTGTTTTTTCAATAGGAAGAGGGTCATGTGACACAAACATATTGGGAATTTCACAAGAAAAGCAATGATGTGCTTGGTTTTAACGTAACTTTATTCTTTCATGAGTTATTTACAAGTTTCTGACTACTTATAAAATGTGTTCAATGTGCTGCCCATTGTGTTAGATTGTCAAAGCAACCCTCTTCTCCCACTCTTCACACACTGATAGCAACACTGCAGGAGAAATGCTAGCACAGGCTTCCAGTATCCGTAGTTTCAGGTGCTGCACATCTCGTATCTTCACAGCATAGACAATTGCCTTTAGATGACCCCAAAGATAAAAGTCCCCATATACCACACCATACCATCAATTTTTTGTTCCAACAGTCTTGGAGGGATCTATCCAATGTGGGTTAGTGTCAGACCAATAGCGGTAGTTTTGTTTGTTACCTTCACTATTCACATAAAAGTTTGCCTCATCACTGAACAAAATCGTCTGCGTAAACTGAGGGTCCTGTTCCAATTTTTGTTTTGCCAATTCTGCAACACCTAAAACTATGGATACTGGAAGCCTGTGCTAGCATTTCTCCTGCGGTGTTGCTATCAGTGTGTGAAGAATGGGAGAAGAGGGTTGCATTGACAATCCAACACAACGGGCAGCACATTGAACACATTTTATAAGTGGTCAGAAACTTGTAAATAACTCATGAAAGAATAAAAGTTATGTTAAAACAGAGCACATCATTGTTTTTCTTGTGAAATTCCCAATAAGTTTGATGTGTCACATGACCCCCTTCCTATTGAAAAAACTAAAGTTGGATTCAAAATGGCCACCATGGTCACCACCCATCTTGAAAAGTCCCCCCCCCCCCCCCTCACATATACTAATGTGCCACAAACAGGAAGTTAATATCACCAACCATTCTCATTTTATTAATGTGTATCCATATAAATGGCCCACCCTGTATTTTGGAAACTACACCCCCTCAGGGAACGTAACAAGGGGTATAGGGAGCCTTAACACCTCACAGGTAATTGACCACTTTGTGTTGAAATTGGACGTAAAAAAATGGAAAATTAGATTTTTAAACACTAAAATGATGGTGTAACCTCAAATTTATTTTTCACAAGGGGTAATAGGAGAAAATGCCCTCCAAAATTTAAAATACCATTTCTTCTGAGTATGGAAATATCCCATATGTGGATGTTAAGTGCTCTGCTAGTGCCCTACAATGCCCAGAAGAGAAGAAGGAGCAAAATTTGGCTTTTTGAAAGAGAATTTTGCTGAAATGGTTTTTGGGGGGCATGTTGCACTTAGGAAGTCCCCAGGATGCCAGAAGAGCAAATAGCCCAATTTCTCCCGATTAAGAAAATGTCCCATATGTGGACGTTGACTGCTCTTCTGGCGCACTACAAGTCTCAGAACAGAAGGAGTGCCATTGGACTTTTGGAGAGAGAATTTTACTGAAATTGAAGTCAGGGCCATGTGCATTTACAAACCTCCCATGGAGCCAGAACAGCAGAAATGCCCCACATGTGACACCATTTTGGAAACTACACCCCACCAGGAACATAACAAGGGTTACAGTGAGTACTTACACCTCACAGGTTTTTTTGAACAGTGGGACGTAAAAGTGAAAAATGTGATTTTTTTGCACTTTAGTGTTACCCTAAATATTTCAATTTCCCATGGGGTAATAGGGCAAAAGGCCCCCAAAATTTGTAGTGTAATATCGCCTGAGAAAGAAAGTACCCCATATGTGGATGTAAAGTGCTCCGTGGGCGCAATGCAATGCTCAGAATAGAAGGAGCACCATTGGGCTTTGGGAGTGAAAAGTTTGTTGGAATTTAAGTCAGGGCCATGTGCGTTTACAAAGCCCCCATTGTGCAAGAACAGCAGCAACCCCACACAGGCGACACCATTTTAGAAACTACACCTCTCAGGGAACATAACAAGGGTTATAGTGAGTACTTACATATCACATTTTTTTGAACAGTGGTCCGTAAAAGTTAAAGAATTGATTTTTAACACTGAATTGCTGGTATCAACCAAAATTATTTTAGTTTCACAAGTAGTAAGAGAAAAAAAGCTCCACAAAAATTATAGAACAATTTCTCAAGAATAAGGAAATACCCCATATATGGCGGTAAGGCACTATGCGGGTGCAAACAGGGCTTAGGAGTGAGACAGCACTGATGAGATTTGAAGCCTAAAGTGGTGCTTTGCACTGCAATGGTTGAGGTTCTGACATAAAATTGAAAAAAAAATATATATAAAATAAAACCATGGCAAATGACCACAATTTTGAAACTATACCCCTCAAGGAAGGTAACAAGTGGTACAGAGAGTACTTACACCTCACAGGTTTTTTTGAACAGTGAGCCGTAAATTGAAAAATTAGATTTTTTTAATTTATTTATTTTTTATTTATTTATTTTTACACACTAAAATGCTGGGGTTACCCAATTTTTTACATTTTCACAAGGGGTAATAAGAGAAATTGGGTTACCGATTTTGGAGGGCTTTTTCTCCTGACTATGGAAATACATCCACATATGGGGTAACCTGCTGGGCGGGCGCACAACAACGCTCAAGTCATAGAAGTCTGTTTGTAACCGTGAGCTACTGATATGCCATAGGCCTCAAAGGCATACATTCAGAGGAAAATACAAAAAGGAAAAAACACCAACATGTGATACCATTAACAAAAATAGCAAAAGGGGTATATATCAGCTCACCCCATGGGGTATAAACCAGCTCACCCCAAGGCCAGCACCTGGCCGAAACGAGTCACATCCTGTTGTACCTATGATCCATGTAGCATGTGAATAAAGATGGCATATTGATCTGCACAGAGCTGGAGTTCTCCGTTTTTCATCAGGGGTAAAGAGGAAATTTTGAACGCATGGGTGTTTCCTAAATTTATTTTTCAGGAATGGATGAAGAGTAGCTTTAGAAAATTGCAATTTTCAACCTATGCTCTGCCTTCTCCTGGGAATAAATAACACGTGACTCCGAATTGTCGCCTGGAAATACGACAGAGCTCATGGGCGAGAACTCTTCGCGTTTGAGGCCAATGTTTCTTACGGACCTAACAGTTACATACATTCAGAGAAAAATACAAGAAAGAAACACCCACATGTGAGTCTATTACAAACAGTACACCCCCTAGGGAAGGTGTAAAAGGGTGAAGGGGAAATTTGGTACTGATGGGTGTTCCGTAAATTTATTTTCCAGGAATGGATGAAGTGTAGTTTGGGGAAAATGAAAATTGCTATTTTAGTACCGATATGCCAATTACCGTATTTATCGGCGTATAACACGCACCCCCATTTTAACAGGGAAATTTAAGTTAAAAAAATAAAATGTTAAATAAATGACTTTGACTAAGTGCCACATCATCCCCCCAACTTTGTTTTCTTATGCACCTCAGTTTGGTCCCGTCCCCTCCAGTGCCACATAATTCCTTCCCTTTTATCAGTCCCTGTGCCACATTTACCGCTCTCATCGCCACCCCCATGTCTCATCATTTCCCCCTGTCATAGACCACCACTAGCCATACAGACATTAAGCCTTTAGTGCCTCCCCCACCATTATATCCCCCTGTCTCATCATGTCCCCATCATTCCCCCCTCATCATCCCCCCACCCTGTCTCATCATGTCCCCCATCATTCCCCCCTCATCATCCCCCCACCCTGTCTCATCATGTCCCTCATCATTCCCCCTCATCATTTCCCCGTCTCATCATGTCCCCCATCATTCTCCCCCCTCATTATTTCCCCCTATCTCATCATCATGTCCCCCATCATTCTCCCCCCCCCCCCCATCATTTCCCGCTGTCTCATCCCCCCCTCATCATTCCCCCCCCCCACACCTGACCTGCCAAAGTGCAGACAGGTAAGGAAGATAAAACAATAAAAAGCTGGGAAAGGGGGAATGATGAGGGAGGGAAAATGAAAAGTGAAACTCACTTGTCTCCTGCACGATCCACAGGAACTGGTGGATTGTGCGGGAGACGCTGATTAAAAGGCCGGGCAGATCCGGACAAGGTAGGGCTCATCTTAATCAGCGTCTCCCGCACTATCCACCACACCAGTACCTGTGGATAGTGCGGGAGAAAGCAAGTGACAGAGCGGGGAGGAGATGCCGCTGGTCACTGATTGAAAGTGGCCGCGGCCGTGCTGTTAATACTTAACAGGCAGACGCTGCTGCGGCCACTTTAAATCAGTGACCAGAAGACTTATCGGCGTATAACACGCAGGCAGACTTTTTGCCCTAAATTTAAGTTTTAAAAGTGCGTGTTATACGCCGATAAATAAGGTGTTTTTTCCCAGAATGATGACCCAGAGTATAGCAGAAAGTAATACATCAAATGTGCACCCCGCTTGGTTTTAAAATTTGGAAGACATATGTAATCTGGACTGATACATAGAAGTCCAATTCTGGGAAATTAAGATTAGGGAAAAGGATTAAAATTGAATGCTCCATGAAAGTGTGATACTCCCTGAAGCAGTATTTAATTCAGAGGCCCGGATGATCGCGGCAAGTGTCACATTGAGTGGTGGTGTCCTTCCGAATCCCCCTCCTGTGACACACACTGCATTTTTTTCTGGTGTTGGCCAGGGGAATCGAAGTTCCAGAGGTGCTCTGACCCGCTCTTTGGCGATCACCAAAGATGAGGGCCTTTAGAACTTCCTCTTGGAACTGCAGGAATGTCCCTGTGTTGCCAGTGTACGGGGACAGTGCAAAAGAGTTATACATGGCAACCGGTACCATGTAGACCGCAACTTTTTTGTACCATGTCCGTGTTTTCTGCATTGCATTATTTGCCTTGAGGACTTGATCAGAAAGATCAACTCCCCCATATACTGATTGTAGCCCAGAATACAATCAGGCTTGAGGACTGGTCCCAGGGTACCTTGCACAGAGTCAGGGGTGCTGCCGTTCCCATTAATTGTGGAGAGCATAAGCACATCCCTCTTGTCCTTATACCTGACCAGCAACAGGTTTTCATGGAAAAAGGCACAGGACTCACCGCGGGGGATAGGAGTCTGCAGGGGATAGGAAGGAAGGCCTCTTTGATTCTTACGGACTGTCCCACAAGCGAGCGTGGATCTGGTGGCCAGGGATGTGAAGAGAGGGATACTAGTATAAAAGTTTTCCATATAAAAGGTGGTAACCTTTATCTAGCAATGAGTGGGAAAATCATTTGGGGTCTTTTGCACTAACACCCAGAGTGGGGGGAGATTCTGGGGGTTCAAGATGGGAATCTCGTCCCTCATACACTTTAAACTTGAAAGTGTACCCTGAGGTACTCTTGCAAAGTTTATACATCTTCACGCCATACCACGCTCGCTTGGTTGAGATGTATTGCCGGGAACCCAAGTCTCCCCTTAAAGCGACAGGGACATAGGCCTCCCAAAATTTGGCCTCGAAGTGATTTTATACAGGCAGTCATACGCAGGATCAATTTGGGGGACATGCCGCATTATCAGCATAATGCAAACATTTCCAAATGGTCTTGAGCCAGGGACAGGTCATGGCCATACTGCAGATCTGGGTCTGGTAGAGGACGTCCCCCCTTCAGTACTGCCTGACCTTTGGTTTTTTAACTAGGCCCATATGCAGCACAAGGCCCCAAAGGTCCTCATTTTGGCTGCACTGACCCGGAACTGACAGTCACTAGGCCTAGCTTAAAAGGAGCCCGGGTTTGCGGTGACGAACTGTTGAGCGTACAGGTTCGTCTGGTCAACCATCAGACTGACAAAATAGTCACTGAAAAAAAAATAAAAAATAGGCCATTTCAGTGAACCCGACAATGTCTATATTGATTCCTGAGTCCAGACAAGTTCACCTGTACCAGGCACCAGTAAACTTGGTGGAAGGCTTGACTAGTATGAGCACCAGGGGGACTCATACTAGCATAGCGGCGTCTCCGCCGCCTTGGTGGCTCATCATCAGAAGATGATGTGGATGATGCGGAAGAAATGAGGAAGGTGGGGTCCTTCCTCGTCCTCTGTGGTGCTTTCAGTGTCGGAGGAGAGTATGGCATATGCCTCCTCCGCTGAAAATGCCCTACGGGCCATTTCCCTACTCTAATGGGGGGTAAAGTGTATATATGTGTGGGGGGGAAAACTTTATTGGTGTGTGTGCTGTGTGGGGCGAGACTTCCTATCCTAACCCGCCCTAAACTACTGACTAACTAACCCGCCCTAAGAACAAAAATATAAAAAATAAAACTAAAAAAGGAAAATAAATAAATAAAAGTGTTTACCTAATCAGTGGTGTGCAGCAGGGGGCGCAGAAGTCAGTGGGGGTCCGGCCATTCAGCTCAGAACAGTGGCTGGTGGCACAAACAGACACCCACACAAAAAACCCTAAAAAAATGAAAAAAATAATAAAAATGCTACAACCCAAAAAAAAAAAAAAAAAGCACCCGCCTGAACCCAAAAATAAATAAAAAACACTGATCCCACACAGCACAGGCCTGCTACTGGTGGCACGGACCGTCTACAGGTGCAGATAAAAAAGCTGCTATAACTCGAAAAAGTGCCTGCACCGCAAATAAAAAAATTAAATGCTGATCAGTACTATGGGACTGATCAGCGGTGGGTGGGATTTAGCTAACAATAGCCAGCCACTATTTTTATATGGAAGAGGGATGGTCACACAGAAAAAAACGCCCCCCCCCCAAAAAAAACAAAAAAACAAAAAACGCTGGGGGCAGACCGCAGCGACCCAGTAGGGCCCGGGTCACGCAGCTTAACCACTTAAGGACCTAGGGCGTATGGATACGCCTTGACGTCCTGGTACTTAAGGACCCAGGGCGTAGCCATACGTCCGTGGGAATTTCTGTCCCCGCCGCACGACGGGCGGGGATTGGGCCGGGGTGACTGCTGATATCAATCAGCAGGCACCCCGCGCAAATGTCCTCAGATCCCCCCCCCCCCCCCCCGTCGGCGATCGGCGCAAATCGCAAGTGAATTCACACTTGCGATTTGCGCCGATTCCGGATCATACGGGTCTATGGTGACCCGGAATATAAGGGGGATCGCGGTTGTCCAAGACACCCCCGATCCCCCTGTAGGCATAGGAGTGAGGTGGCAGGGGTGCCAGCCCTCCTATCCCTGCTATTGGTCTGCTATTGATCGTCAGAGGCGACGACCAATAGCAGACCGGGGGCCGATCCTTTTCCCCGATCCTGGGAGCCGTCAGAAGAGGACGGCTCCCAGGATCCTACGGAAGCCGGTAAGTTGATCTGGAGGGCTACAGTCTGAGACTGTGGTCTCTAAACTGTAGCCCTCCAGATGTTGCAAAACTACAACTCCCAGCATGCCCAGACAGCTGTTTGGGCATGCTGGAATATGTAGTTTTGCAACAGCTGGAGGGCTGCAGTTTGAGACCACTATACAGTGGTCTCTAAACTATATCCCTCCAGATCTTGCAAAACTACAACTCCTAGCATGCCCACATAGCTGTTTGTTGTCTGGGCATGCTGGGAGTTGTAGTTTTACAACATCTGGAGGTCCACAGTTTGGAGATCACTGTGCACTGGTCTAAAAACTGTAGCTCTCCAGATGTTGCAAAACTGCAAATTCCAGCATGCCCAGAAAGCAAACAGCTGTCTCGGCATGCTGGGAGTTGTAGTTGGGTACCTCCATCTGTTGCATAACTACATCTCCCAGCATGCCCTTCGGTGATTAGTACATGCTGGGAGTTGTAGTTTTTCAACAGCTGGAGGCACACTGGTTGGAAAATACTGAGTTAGGTAACAGAACCTAACTGAAGGCTTTCCAACCAGTGTGCCTCCAACTGTTGCAAAAGTACAACTCCCAGCATGCACGGTCTGTCAGTACATGCTGGGAGTTGTAGTTTTGAAACAGCTGGAGGTTTGCCCCCCCATGTGAATGTACAGGGTACATTCACACGGACAGGTTTACAGTAAAGTTTAAATTTAGTGTAAATTTTTTAACACTAACATGCTGGTGTTGCCCCATACTTTTTATTTCCACAAACGGTAAAAGGAAAAAAGACCCCAAATTTGTAACGCAATTTCTCCTGAGTACGGAAATACCCGAGATGTGGGCGTTAAATGCTCTGCGGACGCACAACAAGGATCAGGAGTGAGAGCGCACTATGAACATTTGAGGCCTAATTTGGTGATCTGCACAGGGGTGGCTGATTTTACAGCGGTTCTGGCAAACGCAAAAAAAAAAAAAAATACCCACATGTGACCCCATTTTGGAAACTACGCCCCTCACGGAACGTGACAAGGGGTATAGTGAGCCTGAACACCCCACGGGTGTTTGACGAATTTTCATTAAAGTTGGATGGGAAAATGAAAAAATATATATTTTTCACTAAAATGCTGGTGTTACCCTAAATTTTTCATTTTCACAAGGGAAAATAGAAGAAATGGGGTTCCAAATTTGGGGGGCTTTTTTCCTGAGTAAGAACATACCCAATATGTGAATTTAAAGTGCTCTGTGGGTGAACTACAATGCTCAGAAGAGAAGGATCGCTATTGGGATTTTGTAGAGAAAATTTGTCCGGAATTGAAGGCCACATGTGTTTACAAAGCCCCCATAGTGCCAGAACAATGGACCCCCGACACATGTGTCCCCATTTTGGTAACTACACCCCTCACATAATGTAATAAGGTGTACATTGAGCATTTAAGCCCCACAGGTGTCTGACAGATTTTTGGAACAGTGGTCCGTAAAAATGAAAAATTTAATTTTTCATTTGCACAGCCCACTGTTCCAAAAATCTGTGGGGTGTAAATACTCACTGCACCCCTTATTAAATTCTGTGAGGGGTGTAGTTTCCAAAATGGGGTCACTGTTCTGGCACCACGGGGGGCTTTGTAAACGCACATGGCCCCTGACTATCATTCCAAACGAATTCTCTTTCCAAAAGCTCAATGGCGCTCCTCTTCTTCTGAGCATTGTAGTTCGCCAGCAGAGCATTTTACGTCCTAACATGGTATTTCCATACTCAGAAGAAATGGGGTTACAAATTTTGGGGGTCATTTTCTCCTATTACCCCTTGTAAAAATGTAAAATTTAGGGGGAAAACTGCATTTTAGTAAAAAAAAAAATTTTTCTCATTTACACATCAAACTTTAACGAAAAGTCGTCAAACACCTGTGGGGTGTTAAGGCTCAGCGGACCCCTTTTTACATTCCTTGAGGGGTGTAGTTTCCAAAATAGTATGCCATGTGGGTATTTTTTGCTGTTCTGGCACCATAGGGGCTTTCTAAACTATTTCAGAAAAATTCACTCTACAAAATCCCATTGTCGCTCCTTCCCTTCTGTGCCCTCTACTGCGCTCCCCGAACACTTGACATGCACATATGAGGTATTTCCTTACTCGAGAGAAATTGGGTTACAAATTTTGGGGGCTTTTTCTCCTATTACCACTTGTAAAAATTAAAAAACTGGGTCTACAAGAACATGCAAGTGTAAAAAATGAAGATTTTGAATTTTCTCCTTCACTTTGCTGCTATTCCTGTGAAACACCTAAAGGGTTAACACACTTACTGAATGTCATTTTGAATACTTTGAGGGGTGCAGTTTTTATAATGGGGTCATTTATGGGGTATTTCTAATATGAAGGCCCTTCAAATCCACTTCAAAACTGAACTGGTCCCTGAAAAATTCAGATTTTGAAAATTTTGTGAAAAATTTGAAAATTGCTGCTGAACTTTGAAGCCCTCTGATGTCTTCCAAAAGTAAAAACATGTAAACTTTATGAAGCAAACATAAAGTAGACATATTGTATATGCGAATCAATGTATAAATTTATTTGGCATATCCATTTTCCTTATAAGCAGTGAGCTTCAAAGTAAAAAAAAAAAAAAAAGCTAAATATTCAATTTTTTCATAAAATTTTTAATTTTTTCACCAAGAAATGATGCAAGTATCGAACAAATTTTACCACTAACATAAAGTAGAATATGTCACGAAAAAACAATCTCGGAATCAGAATGAAAAAGGTAAAAGCATCCCAGAGTTATTAATGCTTGAAGTGACAGTGGTCATATGTTCAAAAAATGGCCGGGTCCTTAAGGTACATTTGGGCTGGGTCCTTAAGGGGTTAAAGGGGTACTACCGTGGAAAACCTATTTATTTATTTATTTTTTATCAACTGGTGCCAGAAAGTTAAACAGATTTGTAAATTACTTCTATTAAAAAATCTTAATCCTGCCAGTACTTTTTAGAGGCTGTATATTACAGAGGAAATGTTTATGTTTTTGGATTTCTCTTACGTTACGACCACAGTGCTGACCTCTGCTGTTCATTTTAGGAACTGTCCAGAGCAGCATATGTTTGCTATGGGGATTTTCTCCTGCTCTGGACAGTTCCTAAAATGAACAGCAGAGGTCAGCAGAGAGCACTGTGGTCATGACATAAGAGAAATCCAAAAAGAAACATTTCTTCTGTAGTATACAGCCCCTAAAAAGTACTAGAAGGATTAAGATTAAGTACCGTATTTTTCGCTGTATAAGACGCACTTTTTCTTCCCCCAGGGGGGGGGGGGGAAAGTTGGTGCGTCTTATACAGCGACTACACATTAAAACCCTGTTCTATCACAGCGATCCCTGCGGCCATCAACGGCCGGGACCCGCGGCTAATACAGGACATCACCGATCGCGGTGATGCCCTGTATTAACCCTTCAGACGCGGCGATCAAAGCTGACCGCCACGTCTGAGGCGAAAGTGACACTAACCCGGCTGCATAGGGAGGGACCTTACCTGCCTCCTCTGTGTCTGCTCCGTGCCGGGATCCCCTGCATGGCCAGCGCTCTCCTTCGTCAGCATCACGTCGTCGCGCACGCCGTCCCGTCATCCAATAGGAGCGGCGTGCGTAGCGGCGTGATGGCGGCGACGTAGAGCGAGGATACAGGGCAGCAGAGATGTTCCGGAGCGACGGGGACACGGCGACAGTGATGGAGGGTGACATCCAGGGTAGCGGTGACGAACGGTGACTGGTCCGGAGCGGCGGGGACACTCGAGTATTACCTCCTATACCAGTGGTCTTCAACCTGCGGACCTCCAGATGTTGCAAAACTACAATTCCTGCATACTCTGACAGCCAACGGCTGTCCGGGCATGCTGGGAGTTGTAGTTTTGCAAGATCTGGAGGTCCACTGGTTGATAATCACTGTCCTATACTTTACATTGTATTCTAGATTTTCCTCCTTTAAAATTGGGTGCGTCTTATATGCCGGAGAATCCTATATGGCGAAAAATACGGTAATTAACAAATCTGTTTAACTTTCTGGCACCAGTTAAATAAAAAAATAAAAAAAAGTTTTCCACGGTAGTACCCCTTTAACCCCTTAAGAACCAGGCCATTTTACACCTTAGGACCAGAGCATTTTTTGCACATCTGACCACTGTCACTTTAAACATTAATAACTCTGGAATGCTTTTAGTTATCATTCTGATTCAGAGATTGTTTTTTTCCATGACATATTCTACTTTAACATGGTGGTAAATTTTTGTGGTAACTTGCATCTTTTCTTGGTGAAAAATCCCAAAATTTGATGAAAAAATTGAAACTTTAGCATTTTTCTAACTTTGAAGCTCTCTGCTTGTAAGGAAAATGGATATTCCAAATACATTTTTTTTAAATTCACATTTCCAATATGTCTACTTTATGTTTGCATCATAAAATTGACAAGTTTATACTTTTGGAAGACATCAGAGGGCTTCAAAGTTCAGCAGAACTTTTCCAATTTTTCACAAAATTTTCAAACTCACAATTTTTCAGGGACCAGTTCAGGTTTGAAGTGGATTTGAAGGGTCGTCATATTAGAAATACCCCATAAAAGACCCCATTATAAAAACTGCACCCCCAAAGTATTCAAAATGACATTCAGTCAGCGTTTTAACCCTTTCGGTGTTTCACAGGAATAGCAGAAAAGTGAAGGAGAAAATTCACAATCTTCATTTTTCACACTTGCATGTTCTTGTAGGGGTAAAAGGAGAAAATGTATACTTGTATTTGTAGCCCAATTTCTCTTGAGTAAGCACATACCTCATATGTCTATTTAAATTGTTCGGCGGGCGCAGTAGAGGGTTCAGAAGCGAAGGAGCAACAAGGGGATTTTGGAGAGTACGTTTTTCTGAAATGTTTTTTGGGGGGCATGTTGCATTTAGGAAGCCCCTATGGTGCCAGAACAGCAAACCCCCCCCCCCCCCCCACATGGCAAACCATTTTGGAAACTAGACCCCTTGAGGAACATAACAAGGAATAAAGTGAGCCTTATTACCCCACAGGGGTTTCACGACTTTTGCATATATAAAAAAAAATATATTTTTTTTTCACAAAAAATTGTGTTTCCCCGCAAATTTCAAATTTTTGCAAGGGTTAATAGCAGAAAATACCCCCCAAAATTTGTAACCCCATCTTTTCTGAGTATGGAGGTACCCCATAAGTTGACCTGAAGTGCACTACGGGCGAACTACAATGCTCAGAAGAGAAGGAGTCATATTTGGCTTTTTGAGAGCAAATTTGGGGGGCATGTCGCATTTAGGAAGCCCCTATGGTGCCAGGACAGCAAAAAAAAAAAAAAACACATGGCATACCATTTTGGAAACTAGACCCCTTGAGAAATGTAACAAGGAATAAAGTGAGCCTTAATAACCCACAGGGGTTTCACGACTTTTGCATATGTAAAAAAAATATATATATTTTTTTCCACTAAAATGTGTTTCCCCCGCAAATTTCACATTTTTGCAATGGTTAATAGCAGAAAATACCCCACAAAATTTGTAACCCCATTTTTTCTGAGTATGGAAATACCCTGGTGTGGACGTCAAGTGCCCTGCGGTCAAACTACAATGCTCAGAAGAGGAGGAGCGCCATTGAGCTTTTGAAGAGTGAATTTGTTTGGAACAGCTGGAGGCTCCGTTTTGGAAACACTGCCGTACAATACGTTTTTAATTTTTATTGGGGGGGGGGGGGGGCGGGACAGTGTAAGGGGGTGTATATGTAGTGTTTTACCCTTTATTTTGTGTTAGTGTAGTGTTTTTAGGGTACATTCACACTGGCGGAGGTTTACAGTGAGTTCCCTGTTAGGAGTTTGCGCTGCGGCGAAAAATTTGCCGCAGCTCATATTTGAAGCAGAAAACTTACTGTAAACCCGCCCGTGTGAATGTAACCTGTACGTTCACATGGGGGGGGGGGGGGGAAGCAAACCTCCAGCTGTTTCAAAACTACAACTCCCAGTATGTACTGACATACCATGCAGGCTGGGAGTTGTACTTTTGCAACAGCTGGAGGCACACTGGCTGGAAAATCTTCAGTTAGGTTCTGTTATCTAACTCAATACTTTCCAACCAGTGTGCCTCCAGCTGTTGCAAAACTACAACTCCCAGCATGTACTGATCACTGAAGGGCATGCTGGGAGATGTAGTTATGCAACAGCTGGAGGGATCGCAACTACAACTGCAGTTTTGCAACATCTGGAGAGCTACAGTATAGAGACCACTGCAAAACTACAAATCCCAGTAGCAGGGATAGAAGGGGTGAAACCCCTGCCACCTCACTCCTATCTCTTCAGGGGGATTGTGGGTGTCTTAGACACCCGCGATCCCCCTTATATTCCGGGTCACCATAGACCCGTAATCGCGCAAATCGCAAGTATGAATTCACTTGCGATTTGCGCCGATCGCCGACATGGGGGGGGGGGGGTACGGTCTGATGACCCCCCCTGGGCATTTGCGCGCGGGGTGCCTGCTGATAGATATCAGCAGTCACCCCGGTCCGGTCCCCGCCGGACATATGAGTACGTGCCTGGTCCTTAAGACCCAGGGCGCAGGGACGTACTCGGTCCTTAAGGGGTATAGGTGCTGCGGACCCGTGGACACCTAAAGTATGGTAGGTGGTAAAAAAATATTATATATATATATATATATATATATATATATATATATATATATTTATATATATTTATTTATTTATTTATTTTTTTTTCAAAGATCACTCTTAGATGTGCATACGGCACTGAGGACATGGAGGGATCTCTACAGTATACTGGGAAACGCTGGCGAGTGTACTGTGGTGCTCTGGCTTATAGATAGTCACAGTAGTCCAGTACAGAAGATAATGAAAATAAAGCCGGCACTCACCATTCTTCTTAAAATTCTTGCTTTATTGTGCTTCACATGTGTTCAGGGGTAGGGAACAGACGTTGGGGGGGGGGGGGGGGGTTACAAGGCGACAAAAGCTCCGTTTCGTGCGGTGAATGCACTTCCTCCGGCCCTGACTTCTAGACTAACAGTACACCTTTATATACCAGGTAAGCCTTCCTGTTATCCAATCACCTTATTTATTATCTTTATTATCCATTCTGTTTCTATTTTTAGTAATTTCCTGTCTAGCCTTTCTCCTTTTAGGACAGTTATTCTTTCCAGTCCTGCAAATTTTAAAATATCAGGATTATTATTATGCGTTTCCCTTACGTGGGACATTAGTCTGGCAGCTCCTGGTTTTCCTGTACGTATAGCGTACAGGTGTTCTCTTATTCTCACTCTGAGCTGTCGGCTTGTTTGCCCCACGTAATAAAAACCGCATGGACAGAACAGGGCATAAACCACCTGATCTGTCTTGCAAGTTATAAGGTCTTGGACTGTATGTGACACTGCTCCTAGCCGTATGTATTTAGCTTCCATGTTATATTTGCAAAAATTGCAAATTTTACATTTTTTATTGCCTTTAGGTGCGGTGTCTCCTAACCAGGTTTTTTTTTAGATTTTTTCTCCTCTTTTCGTTCGTTTTTTCTCAGGATGCTCCCTATTGTTTTAGTTTTTTTATAGGTTATTCTTGGTTTTCTCAGAGCAATTTCTCTTAGATCTTCATCTGATTCTAAAATGAATCAGTTATTTCTTATAGCTCTTTCAGCTATTTTATTCACAGGATCGTTGTCCAATACAAAAGTGAGCCTTTTTTCTTTTTTTTTTGGATAAGTTTTTTTTTTATTATTTCTTTACAAATCTATTCTGTTCTTTTTTTCTGCTTTCTGCCTTGCTTGTGTTATTATTTTCTTTGGATAAGCTTGTTCTATAAGACGTTTTTCTAAATCATTTGCTTGTTTTGTATATGTATCTTCTTTTGTGTTGTTACGTTTTAGTCTTATAAATTGTCCATATGGTATGGCATTTTTTACAGCTATTTTATGTGAACTTTGGTAGTGTAATAAAGTATTTTTTGCAACTTGTTTGCGGTAACCTTCAGATATAATACGTCCTTCTATAATTAAACATCTAGAAACTCTAGTTCTTGATCTCCATACTGATATGTAAATTCCATATTAAAGGTGTTTATTGTGTTTAGATGTATAACGAAATCTGTAAACTGTTCTTTGGTACCTGTCCATGTTATCAATATGTCGTCTACGTAGCGATTATATGTTTTTATATGTTTGACATATGGATTTGAACTGTTATAGATATAACAGTTTTCAAATATTGCCATGTATAAATTGGCGTATGTGCAGGAGACGGGGGTACCCATCGGGGTCCCCGTCTCCTGCCTATACCACCTGTCACCTGACATGAAAGTGTTATTAGTAAGGACAAATCTCAAACCTTAACATACGAATTCCATCATTTCTGGTGATATACCCGTATCTTTAATGTATTCTCGTATAGCCTGTATACCCGTCTCATGGGGAATACAGGTATACAGGCTTACCACGTCAATAGAGCATAGAGTGGTTCCTTTTTCACAATAGACACAGTCTACAATTTGTAATAAATGACTAGTGTCTTTTATATAGGATGGAATCGACTCCAATAAGGGGTTCAATATCCAATCCAAATACTGGGATAGGAACTCGGTCGCTGAGCCGATCCCTGCCACTATGGGCCTTCCTGGGGGTCGGCTCAGCGACTTGTGAACCTTAGGGAGGTGATACCAGTATGCCGGTTTTGGCACTTCTGGGATCAGTCTCTCTGCGGTTTTCCGACTAAGTAGACCTTTTTCAACACTTATATGCAAAAATGACCGCAGATTCGACATGCTCTATTGACGTGGTAAGCCTGTATACCTGTATTCCCCACGAGACGGGTATACAGGCTATACGAGAATACATTAAAAAGATACGGGTATATCACCAGAAATGATGGAATTCGTATGTGAAGGTTTGAGATTTGTCCTTACTAATAACACTTTCATATGAGGTGACAGGTGGTATAGGTAGGAGACGGGGACCCCGATGGGTACCCCCGTCTCCTGCACATACGCCAATTTATACATGGCAATATTTGAAAACTGTTATATCTATAACAGTTCAAATCCATATGTCAAACATATAAAAACATATAATCGCTACGTAGACGACATATTGATAACATGGACAGGTACCAAAGAACAGTTTACAGATTTTGTTATACATCTAAACACAATAAACACCTTTAATATGGAATTTACATATCAGTATGGAGATCAAGAACTAGAGTTTCTAGATGTTTAATTATAGAAGAAGGACGTATAATATCTGGAGGTTACCGCAAACAAGTTGCAAAAAATACTTTATTACACTACCAAAGTTCACATAAAATAGCTGTAAAAAATGCCATACCATATGGACAATTTATAAGACTAAAACGTAACAACACAAAAGAAGATTCATATACAAAACAAGCAAATGATTTAGAAAAACGTCTTATAGAACGAGCTTATCCAAAGAAAATAATAACACAAGCAAGGCAGAAAGCAGAAAAAAAGAACAGAATAGATTTGTAAAAAAATAAAAAAAAACGTATCCAAAAGAAAAAGAAAAAAGGTTCACGTTTGTATTGGACAACGATCCTGTGAATAAAATAGCTGAAAGAGCTATAAGAAATAACTGGTTCATTTTAGAATCAGATGAAGATCTAAGAGAAATTGCTCTGAAAAAAACCAAGAATAACCTATAAAAAAACCTAAAACAATAGGGAGCATCCTGAGAAAATGAACAACGAAAAGAGAAGGAGAAAAAAAATCTAAAAAAAAAAAAAAACTGGTTAGGAGACACCGCACCTTAAGGCAATAAAAAAATGTAAAATTTGCAATTTTTGCAAATATAACATGGAAGCTAAATACATACGGCTAGGAGCAGTGTCACATACAGTCCAAGACCTTATAACTTGCAAGACAGATCAGGTGGTTTATGCCCTGTTCTGTCCATGCGGCTAGACAGGAAATTACTAAAAATAGAAACAGAATGGATAATCAAGACTAATGCAACAGGTGTATTAGGCCTTAACGATAGAACAGAACTATCAGCTTGTTTTTAATCACAAAACTCTTTGGTTTGCATAAAATTGTCCTTTCCGGACCCCTATAACTCTTGGCATAGCATTGTTCAGTGTATGCAATCTAAGGATCACATATAAATAGTCCCCTATATTAACATAAACATATGTGGCATCTCTGCGTGCGTACAATTTTTTGTACAAGTATAAAAAGAAAGTCCAAAATTGCATATATTTTGTCACTTTGTATACCCAAAAAAAAAAAAAAAAAAAAGATAGAAAGCGATCAAAAACTCCCAACAAAAATGGTACCGATAAAAACTACAGACCATGGCGCAAAAAATGAAACTAATAAAAAAGTTATAGCGGTCAGAAGGACATTTTTAACCCCTTAAGGACCAGGCCATTTTATATCTTAAGGACCGGAGCGTTTTTTTGCAATTCTGACCACTGTCACTTTAAACATTAATAACTCTAGAATGCTTTTAGTTATCATTCTGATTCTGAGATTATTTTTTCGTGACATATTCTACTTTAACTTAGTGGTAAAATTTTATGGTAACTTGCATCCTTTCTTGGTGAAAAATCCCAAAATTTGATGAAAAAAATGAAAATTTTGCATTTTTCTAACTTTGAAGCTCTCTGCTTGTAAGGAAAATGGATATTCAAAATATATATTTTTTGGGTTCACATATACAATATGTCTACTTTATGTTTGCATCATAAAATTTATGAGTTTTTACTTTTGGATGACACCAGAGGGCTTCAAAGTTCAGCAGCAATTTTGAAATTTTTCACAAAATTTTCAAACTCACTATTTTTCAGGGACCAGTTCAGTTTTGAAGTGGATTTGAAGGGTCTTCATATTAGAAATACCCCATAAAAGACCCCATTATAAAAACTACACCCCCCAAAGTATTCAAAATGACATTCAGTAAGTGTATTAACCCTTTAGGTGTTTCACAGGAATAGCAGAAAAGTGAAGGAGAAAATTCAAAATCTTCATCTTTTACACTCGCATGTTCTTGTAGACCCAATTTTTGAATTTTTGCAAGGGGTAAAAAGGAGAAAATTTTTACTTGTATTTGAAACCCAATTTCTCTCGAGTAAGCACATACCTCATATGTCTATGTTAATTGTTCGGCGGGCGCAGTATAGGGCTCAGAAGGGAAGGAGCGACAAATGGTTTTTGGGGGGCATGCCGCATTTAGGAAGCCCCTATGGTGCCAGGACAGCAAAAAAAAAAAAAAACACATGGCATACCATTTTGGAAACTAGACCCCTCAGGGAACGTAACAAGTGATTCACGACTTTTGCATATGTAAAAAAAATTTTTTTTTTACCTAAAATGCTTGGTTTCCCAAAAATTTTACATTTTTAAAAAGGGTAATAGCAGAAAATACCCCCCAAAATTTGAAGCCCAATTTCTCCCGATACAGAAAACACCTCGCATGGGGGTGAAAAGTGCTCTGCTGGCGCACTACAGGTCTCAGAAGAGAAGGAGTCACATTTGGTTTTTGAAAGCAAATTTTGCTCTGGGGGCATGCCGCATTTAGGAAGCCCCTATGGTGCCAGAACAGCAAAAAAAAAAAAAAACACATGGCATACCATTTTGGAAACTAGACCCCTCGGGGAACGTAACAAGGGGTAATTTGAACCTTAATACCCTACAGGTGTTTCACGACTTTTGCATATGTAAAAAAATATATATATTTTTTTTACCTAAAATGCTTGTTTTCCCAAAAATTTTAAATTTTTTAAAAGGGTAATAGCAGAAAATACCCCCCAAAATTTGTTAGGCAATTTCTCCCGAGTACGGCGATACCCCATATGTGGTCCTAAACTGTTGCCTTGAAATACGACAGGGCTCCAAAGTGAGAGCGCCATGCGCATTTGAGGCCTAAATTAGGGACTTGCATAGGGGTGGACATAGGGGTATTCTACGCCAGTGATTCCCAAACAGGGTGCCTCCAGCTGTTGTAAAACTCCCAGCATGCCTAGACAGTCAACGGCTATCTGGCAATACTGGGAGTTGTAGTTTTGCAACAGCTGGAGGCTCCGTTTTGGAAACAGTGGCGTACCAGACGTTTTTCATTTTTATTGGGGAGGGGGGCTGTGTAGGGGTATGTGTATACGTAGTGTTTTTTACTTTTTATTTTATTGTGTGTTAGTGTAGTGTAGTGTTTTTAGGGTACAGTCGCACGGGCGGGGGTTCACAGTAGTTTCTCGCTGGCAGTTTGAGCTGTTTTGCCGCACCTCAAACTTGCAGCCGGATACTTACTGTAATCCACCGCCCATGTGAGTGTGAGTGTACCCTGTACATTCACATTGGGAGGAGGAACATCCAGCTGTTGCAAAACTACAACTCCCAGCATGTACGGTCTATCAGTGCATGCTGGGAGTTGTAGTTTTGCAACAGCTGGAGGCACACTGGTTGTGAAACACCGAGTTTGGTAACAAACTCAGTGTTTTGCAACCAGTGTGCCTTCAGCTGTTGCAAAAGCTACAACCCCAAGCATGTATGGACAGCGGAAGGGCATGCTGGGTGTTGTAGTTATGCAACAGCTGGAGACACACTGGTTTGCTACTTAACTCAGTGTGCCTTCAGCTGTTGCAAAACTACAACTCTCAGCAGTCACCGACAGCCAACGGGCATGCTGGGAGTTGTAGTTATGCAACAGCTGAAGGTACACTTTTCCATAGAAAGAATATGCCTCCAGCTGTTGCAAAACTACAAGTCCCAGCATGCCCATACGGGAATGCTGGGAGTTGTGGTGGTCTGCCTCCTGCTGTTGCATAACTACAGCTCCCAGCATGCCCTTTTTGCATGCTGGGAGCTGTTGCTAAGCAACAGCAGGAGGCTGTCACTCACCTCCAACGATCCTCGCCGCACAGGTCAGTCCCTCGTCGTCGCCGCCGCTGCTCCTGGGGCCCCGATCCCAACATTGACGCCGGGGATCGGGGTCCCCAGCACCCGGGGTCGTCTTCCCGCACCCGCTCACGTCCTCCGGAAGAGGGGCGGAGCGGGTTGCGGGAGTGACACCCGCAGCAGGCGCCCTGATTGGTCGGCCGGTAATCCGGCCGGCGAATCAGGGCGATCATGAGGTGGCACCAGTGCCACCTCACCCCTGCTGGGTCTGGCTGTTCGGGGCCGTCTCCAATAATTCCGGGTCACCGGGTCACTGGAGACCCGATTGACCCGGAATCCGCCGCAGATCGCTGGACTGAATTGTCCAGCGATCTGCAGCCATCGCCGACATGGGGGGGTCATAATGACCCCCCTGGGCGATATGCCCCGATGCCTGCTGAACGATTTCAGCAGGCATCGGGCACCGACTCCGCTCCAGATGGTTGCGGGGGGCCGGTAAAACACATGACGTTCTCATACGTCATGTGTCCTTAAGGACTCGGAAATGGAGACGTATGAGAACGTCATGTGTCCTTAAGGGGTTAAACATGCACATTTTTTTTGTACAAATAGTTATAATTTTTTTTTAAAGTAAAACCCATATAAGTAGGGTATCATTTTAATCGTATAGACCTACAGAATAAAAGGTAATGTGTCATTTTTACCGAAAAGTGCACTGCAGAATTGGAAGCCCCCAAAAATTTTTTATTTTTTGTGTTACCGTAGATTTTGTGGTGACATTGTTGTAAAGTACAATTGGTGGCGCAAAAAAAAAAACAAGCCCTCATATATGGGTCTGTAGGCGGAAAAATTGAAATAGTTATGATTTTTAGAAAGTGAAGAGGAAAATATGAAAGTGCAAAAATTAAATAAAAAACTGTGGTCCCTAAGGGGTCAAAAATCTGTATTTTGGGGTTTTGTATTTATTTTTTTTACGTTTACACAGTTTACCATGTGGGACCATAAACATTATTTTTTTTTTGTAATTTGAACATTTACGCATGCATCGATACCCAATATGTTACTTTTTTTTTATTTTTTTGTAAAATGGGAAAAGGGTGATTTTATTTATTTATTTATTTATTGTTTTTATTAGTGGAGGGGTTATATATAATTTGAGACTTTTTTAATTTGCAAATAAAAGTCTATGGGGACTTAAAAAGTGTCAATCATTAGATTGCATTCGCTCCTCTGAGCTACTGCAGATTTTTACTTTCACTTTAGATACGTGACACGTCTAAAGGGTTGAATGCTGGGCAGCGGCGGAATAGCCACTGCACAGCATAAGTAGTGAGTGTCTGGCTACTGATGGTTGCCAGCACTCATTGCCCTGAAGTGAGCGCAGCTCCTGCGGTCGCTTCAAAGTCACTTGAGGTGTCAGGGCGTACATCCATACACCCCCATCTTAAAGTCCTTAAGGACTGAGGGCGTATGGATATGCCCGTGGGAATTCCGGTCCATGCCGCTCGCCGGGCAGGGACCGGACCAGGATGCCTGCCGATATCGTTCAGCAGGCATCCCGGCATATCACCCAAGGGGTTCCCGAGGTCCCCCCATATCGGCGATAGCAGCAAATCGCCGGTCAATTCAGACTGGAGATTTGCTGCGATTCCGGGTCATCTGGGTTACATGTGACCCGGATAATGATGATGATCGGTGGTGTAATATACACCACCGATCATCCATACAGTACTAAGGGGCAGCACTGTTGCCACCCCCCAGTACAGCAGGGATTGGGTGGCCGCAGTTACCGCACCAATCCCTGCAGTATGAGGAGGGGGAGGTGGGTGCAGCAGCACGCAGCTCCGCTCTGCCCACCATTTTCTTCTTATCTCGTGTGCAGGACGGAGCTCCGTGCTGCACTCTCCCCCTCAGTCCTAAAAAAGTTTTTTAAAAAGTGCCCCCTTTCTGTGGCCCCTTGGCACAGAAAGCAGTCAGGGAAACCATTAGATTAGATACTGTCTGTAGGTGTCCGTGGGTCCGTAGCACATTTAGCTGCATGACCCCGGCCCTACAGGGTCTACGCGATCTGCGTTTTTTTTGGGGGGCGCAGACATTTTTTCCTAAACGTGTGGCAGGCCCTCTTAGCTATAAAAGAGCGGTCTGCCACCGTTAGCTAAAGCCCACCCACCACTGATCAGTCCCGTACTACTGATCAGATTTTTTTTGTGGTGAAGGTGCTTTTTCGAGTCTTTTTTCTTTGCACCTATAGTTTGTCCGTGCCACCAGTAGCAGGCCTGTGCTGTGTGGATGAACCGTACCTGTGCGTGCGGCCTGCCCCACCGCTGTCAGTGATTTATCACTGATCAGCGTTTTTTTTTTTTTTCAGGCGGGTGCTTTTTTTCGAGTTTTAATAGTTTTCTTTTTATTTTTCGGGTTTTTTGTGTGGGGGTCTGTGTATGTGCCACCAGCCACTGTTCTGGGCTGAGTGGCCAGACCCTCCACTGACTTCTGCGCCCCCTGCTGCCACCAAGGGCTAATCAGTGTGCACACCACTGATTAGGTGAACTTTTTTTTGGGCGCAGGTTTTTTTTGCATTAGAAGTCTTTTTTTTATATAAAGTTTCTTTTTATTTTTGTTTTATTTTATATGTTTATATTTTTGTTCTTAGGGAGGGTTAGAGAGGTATTATCGCACCACACTGTAGGCAGCACATGCACCAATAAAGTTTTTCCCCCCACATTTATACACTTCACCTCCCATTAGAGTAGGGAAATGGCCCGCAGGGCGCTTTCAGTGGAAGAGGCATATGCCATACTTTCCTCCTCTCAGAGGACGAGGAAGACCCCACCTTCCTTATTTACTCGTCCTCATCATCTTCTGATGAGGAGCCGCCAAGCGAGGCCGCAAACCTCCTCTGCTCCTGACCCTGTGCCCCATGCTAGTATGAGTCCCCCTGGCGCTCATACTAGTCAAATCCCCCAACCAAGTTCACTGGTGTCCCGTTCCGGCGAAGTTGTCTGGACTCGGCCAGCGGACCACGAGCCCGTGATTCCTGAGTTTGGTGGCGACTCACGAATCAAGATTTACATCGTCGGGTTTACTGAAATGGACTATTTCAGGTTTTTTTTCAGTGACGACCTTGTCGATCTGATGGTTGACCAGACGAATCTGTACACCCAACAGTTCGTCGCTGCAAACCCGGGCTCATTTTTAGCTAGACCCAATGAGTGGTACCCAGTCAATGCGGCCGAAATGAGGACCTTTTGGGGCCTCGTGCTGCATATGGGTCTAGTTAAAAAGCCTAGTGTCAGGCAATACTTGAGTGGGGACATCCTTTACCAGACCCTGCTCTACAGTATGGCCATGGCACGTCCCCGGTTTGAGGCCATTCGGAAAGGTTTGCATTATGCTGATAATGCAGCATGTCCCCCCCCCCCCCCCCCCGAACTGATCCCGCGTATGACCGCCTGTATAAAATCAGGCCGGTCATCAATCACTTCGGGGACAAATTTTGGGAGGCCTATGTCCCGGGGCGGGAGGTCGCTATTGATGAGTCTCTCATCAGCTTTAACCCCTTAAGGACTCAGGGTTTTTCCATTTTTGCACTTTCGTTTTTTCCTCCTTACCTTTTAAAAATCATAACCCTTTCAATTTTCCACCTAAAAATCCATATTATGGCTTATTTTTTGCGTTGCCAATTCTACTTTGCAGTGACATTAGTCATTTTACCCAAAAATGCACGGCGAAACGGGAAAAAAAAATCATTGTGCAACAAAATCGAAAAAAAAAAAACACCATTTTGTAACTTTTGGGGGCTTCCGTTTCTACGCAGTGCATATTTCGGTAAAAATTACACCTTATTATTCTGTAGGTCCATACGGTTAAAATGATACCCTACTTATATAGGTTTGATTTTGTCGCACTTCTGGAAAAAATCATAACTACATGCAGGAAAATTTATACGTTTAAAAATGTCATCTTCTGACCCCTATAACTTTTTTATTTTTCCACGTACGGGGCGGTATGAGGACTCATTTTTTGCGCCGTGATCTGAAGTTTTTATCGGTATGATTTTTGTTTTGATCGGACTTTTTGATCACTTTTTATAAATTTTTTAATGTTATAAAGAGTGACCAAAATACGCTTTTTTGGAATTTGGAATTTTTGTGCGCGTACGCCATTGACCGTACGGCTTAACTAATTATATATTTTTATAGTTCGGACATTTATGCACGCAGCGATACCACATATGTTTATTTATTTTATTTTTTTACACTTATTTTTTTATGGGAAAAGGGGGGTGATTCAAACTTTTATTAGGGAAGGGGTTAAATGACCTTTATTAACACTTTTTTTTTTTTTTTACAGTGTTATAGGTCCCATAGGGACCTATAACACTGCACACACTGATCTCCTATGCTGATCACTGGCGTGTATTA
This sequence comes from Hyla sarda, assembly GCF_029499605.1. NCBI lineage: Eukaryota > Metazoa > Chordata > Amphibia > Anura > Hylidae > Hyla > Hyla sarda. Next base: position 148,708,552 of record NC_079194.1, read on the forward strand.
ACACGCCTGTGATCAGCATTATCGGCGCTTGACTGCTCCTGCCTGGATCTCAGGCACGGAGCAGTCATTCGTCGATCGGATACCGGGGAGGCAGGTAAGGGACCTCCCGGTGTCCGGTTAGCTGTTCGGGACGCCGCGATTTCACCGCGGCGGTCCCGAACAGCCCGACTGAGCAGCCGGGTCACTTTCAGTTTCACTTTAGAAGCGGCGGTAAGCTTTGACCGCCGCTTCTAAAGGGTTAATACCGCACATCGCCGCGATCGGCGATGTGTGGTATTAGCCCGCGGGTCCCGGCCGTTGATTAGCGCCGGGACCGACGCGATATGATGCGGGATCACGGCGCGATCCCGCTTCATATCGCGGGAGCCGGCGCAGGACGTAAATATACGTCCTGCGTCGTTAAGGGGTTAAGGGGAGACTCAGCTAGCGCGGTATGGTGTGAAGATGTATACATTTTGCGAGAGTACCTCAGGGTACACTTGCAAGTTTACGGTGTATGAGGGGCAAGTTTAAGGTGTAATAGTTTGGGGCCTTTTGCACACATTGCTAGATAAAGGTTACCACCTTTACGTGGATAACTTTTATACTAATATCCCTCTCTTCACATCCCTCGCCACCAGATCCACGGTCGCTTGTGGGACAGTCCGAAAGAATCAAAGAGGCCTTCCGCCCCATTCCCTGCACGCTCCTATCCGCCGGGGTGAGTCCCGTGCCTTTTCCCATGAAAACCTGTTGCTGGTCAGATAGAAGAACAAGAGGGATGTCCTTATGCTCCCCACAATTCATGGGAACGGCAGCACCCCTGTCCCTGTGGGAGGTACCTATGGACCGGTCCTCAAGCCCGATTGTATTCTGGACTACAATCAGTATATTGGGGGAGTTGATCTTTCTGATCAAGTCCCCAAGCCATATGATGCCATGCGGAAAACACGGACATGGTACAGGTTTCCATGTACAACTCTTTTGTACTGTCCCAGTACGCTGGCAACACAGGGACGTTCCTGAAGTTTCAAGAGGAAGTTCTAAGGCCCTCATCTTTGGTGGCCGCCAAGGAGTGGGTCAGAGCACCTCTGCAACTGTGGGCCCCTGGATCGTCCCCGGCCAACACTTTCCAGGTGAGGTCCCCCACACTGGAAAGAAGGGACGATCCCAGAAAAATGCAGTGTGTCACAGGAGGGGGAATCGTAAGGACACCACCACTCAGTGTGACACTTGCCCCGATCATCCGGGCCTCTGCATTAAAAACTGCTTCAGGGAGTATCACACTTCCATGGAGCACTACATATTTAATCCTTTTCCCTAATTTTAATTCCCCAGAATTCGACTCCAATGTACCAGTCCAGAGTACATAGTCTTCCAAATTTTATAAAACCAATCCCCCCCCCTCCCAAAAAAAAATCCCCAAAACCTCCCCCCCCCAAAAAAATAAAAATAAATAAATAATGGGTCATGGGACACATTGGGGGGTTTGCAATTGTCTCAAATGCACAGTGGTCTCTCCCCACCTGAGCGGGGTGCGCATTTAAGGTAACTGAATAGGGACGGCCACACACCTCACATTCCTAGAATGATGATTCAGAGCATAGGGTTTGGAGCGGGCACCATTTTTACTTTCAGCTATACTCTGGGTCATCATTCTAGGAATAGGCATATCAGTATTAAAATTGCAATTTTCATCCCTCCCCCCCATAGTACACTTCATCCATTCCTGGAAAATAAATTTAGGGAACACCCATCTGTTCCAGATGTCCACTTCACTCCTATACACCTTCCCTAGGGGGTGCACTGTTTGTAATATTCTCACATGTGGGTGTTCTTTTCTTGTATTTTCCTCTGAATGTATGTAACTGTTATGTCCAAAAGAAATATCGGCCTCAAATGAGAAGAGTTCTCCAGGCGACAATACGGAGTCACATGTTAGTTGTTCTCTGAAAGATGAAGCAGAGTATAGGTTGAAAATTGCAATTTTCAAAAGCTACCCTTTATCCATTCCTGGAAAATAAATTTAGGAAACACCCGTGCGTTCAAAATGTCCTCTTTAGCCGTATACCCATTCCTCAGGGTGGGTACTTTCTGTAATGGTGTCACATGTGGGCGTTTCATTTTTGTATTTTCCTCTGAATGTATATAACCGTCAGCTACGGATATGCCATAGGCCTCAAATGCAAACAGACCTCTATGACTTCTGAGCCTTGTTGTGCGCCTGCCCAGCATGTTACCCCATATGTTGAGGTGTTTCCATAGTCAGAGAAAAAGCCCTCCAAAATTTGTAACTCAATTTCTCCAATTACCCCTTGTGAAAAGGTTAAAAATTGGGTAACCCCAGCATTTTAGTGTAAAAAAAAAAAAAAAAAAAAAAAATCTAATTTTTCATTTTACAGCCCACTGTTGAAAAAACCCGTTTTTTTTGTTTTTTTTAGATTTTATGTCAACCTCAACCATTGCAGTGCAAATCACCACTTTAGGCCTCAAATCTCATCGGTGCTGTCTCACTCCTGTTTTGCACCCGCATAGTGCTTTACCACCATATATGGGGTATATCCTTATTCTGGAGAAATTGGGCTTCAAATTTTGTGGAGCTTTTTCCCTCTTACTACTTGTGAAACAAAAAAAATAATTCTCTTAGGCTAAGTTTCCACTTAGTTTTTTTCTGGCAGTTTTTGGAAAACTGCCAGTGCAGTTTTTGAGCCAAAGCCAGAAGTGTATTCAAAAGGAATGTAAAATATAAAGGAAGGACTTACACTTCTTCCTTATGGATCCACTTCTGACTTTGGCTCAAAAACTGCAGTGGCAGTTTTCCAAAAACTGCCAGAAAAAAAACAAGTGGAAACTCAGCCTAATACCAGCAATTTAGTATGAAAAATCAAATTTTTCACGTTTACGGACCACTTTTCAAAAACCTGTGAGGTGTAAGTACTCACTGTTACCCTTGTTACGTTCCTGGGGGGGTCTAGTTTCCAAAATGGTGTCACATGTGGGTTTTTTTTTTTGCTGTTCTGGCTTCATGGGAGGTTTGAAAATGCACATGACCCCCGACGCTCCTTCTGTTCTGAGACCTGTAGTGTGCCAGCAAAGCACTGAACATCCACATATGGGGCATTTTCTTAATCGTGAGGATTGGGCCTCAAATTTTGTGGTCCATTTTCTCCAATTACCCCTTGTAAAAAAGAAAAATGTGGGGTAACCCCATCAATTTAGTGTTAAAAATCAAATTTTCCATTTTCACGTCCAAATTCAACGCAAAGTCTTCAAACACCTGTGAGGTGTTAAGGCTCACTATACCCCTTGTAACATTCCTTGAGGGGTGTAGTTTCCAAAATAGTATGCAATGTGGGATTTTTTTTTTTTTTTTGCTGTTCTGGGGACTGGGGACTTTCTAAATGCAACATACCCCCCAAAAACCATTTCACCAAAATTCTCTTTCAAAAAGCCAAATTTTGCTCCTTCTCTTCTGAGCATTGTAGTGCACCAGCACTACATGGGAGAAATTGGGCTTAAAATTATGGGGTCCATTTTCTCCTATTACCCCTTGTGAAAAAGAAAAATTTGGGGTAACACCATCAATTTAGTGTTAAAAATCAAATTTTCCATTTTCACGTCCAACTTCAACGCAAAGTCGTTGAACACAGGCATTCAGCAGTCATCCTGTGCAAATGTTGGCAATCGCCGCAAATCGCCAATCAATTCAGATCGGCGACTTGCGGCTATTCCGGAAAATAGGGATGATCGGAGACAGCCCCAATCATCCTAGAGGATAGGAGTGAGGTGGCAGGGTGCCACCTCCTCCCACCCAGCGGTCAATCGGTGAATCGCAGGGCAGGGGTGAACGTTCATTTCCACTGCTCTGCCCGCCCCTGCATGTCAGGGCAGAGCGGGGGGAAAGATGACGGTGAGGTGCGGGGGCCGTGTATGTGGCGGGGACCGGCGGCAGTCACACGGGGACCAGGTTCGGCGGCAGGCAATTGGTGCGGCAATGGTGTCAGATGCTGCAGTGAAGATCGCCGTAAAGTGATCTTCACTGCAGCTTCTAGGAGTTTCAAAAGTACAATTCCCAGCATGCCCAGACAGGGCCACAGTTTGGAGACCACTGTGCAGTGGTCTCCAAACTGTGTCCTTCCAGATGTTGCAAAACTACAACTCTCAGCATGCCCAGACAGTCCAGGCATAATGGGAGTTGTAGTTCTGTAACATCTGGCCCTTCAGATGTTGCATAACTACAACTCCCAGCATGCCTGGACAGTCTCAGCATGCTGGGAGTTGTAGTTTTGCAACATCTGGAAGGGTACAGTTTAGAGACCACTATACAGTGGTCTCCAAACTGTAGTGCTCCAGATGTCAATTCAGAGCATGCCTACACTGTCCAGGAATGCTGGGAGTTGTAGTTCAGCAACATCTGGCCCTTCAGATGTTGCCGAACTACAGCTCCCAGCATGCCTGAAGTTGAAGTTTTGCAACATCTGGAGGGCTACAGTTTGGAGACCACTACACAGTGGTCTCCAAACTGTTCTCCTCCAGTTGTTGCATAACTACAACTCCCAACATGTCCTTCGGCTGTCTGGGCATGCTGGGAGTGTAGTAGTGCAACAACTGGAGGCACACTGGTTGGGAAACATTGTATTTTTCCTAACTCAGTGTTTCCCAACCTGTGAGCCTCCTGCTGTTGCAAAACTATAACTCCCAGAATGCACTGACAGACCATGCATGCCGTCAGTTGTAGTTTTGCAACAGCTTGAGGCACACGGGTTGGGAAACATTGAGTTAGGTAACAGACAGTGGTGCGGAAACACTGCGGTAGTCTGTTACCTAACTCAGTGTTTCTCAATCCAAACCAGTGTGCTTCCATCTGTTGCATAACTACAACTCCCAGCATGCACGGTCTGTCAGTGCATGCTGGGAGTTGTAGTTTTGTTCCACCCCCTCCCCCACGTACATTCACACGAGCGGGTGTTTACAGCAAGTTTCCCTCTTCAAGTTTGAGATGCGGAAAATTTTCCTCTGCAGCGGGAAACACACTGTACCCTAAAAAAACACTACACTAACCCTAAATAAAGAGTAAAGCACTACATATACACTACACCCTTACACTGTTGCCCCCCCCCCCCCCCCACAATAAAAATAAAAAACATCTTGTACGTCAGTTTTTCCAAAACGGAGCCTCCAGCTGTTGCAAAACAACTCCCAGTATTGCCGGACAGCCATTGACTGTCCAGGAATGTTGGAAGTTTTGCAACAGCTGGAGGCACCCTGTTTGGGGAAAACTGACCTACAGTATTTTTGGTGGAGGAGGCAAGTGTAATGCTTGCATCCAGGTACACCCCTATGAAAATCCATAATTTAGGCCTCACTTCAGAGCCCTGTTGTATTTCAAGCAGTTTAGGGCCACATATGGGGTATTTCCATACTCGGGAGAAATTGCGCTACAAATTTTTGGTGGCTTTTTCTCCTTTTACCACTTATGAAAATGTAAAGTTGGGGTCTACACCAGCATGTTAGTGTAATTTTTTTTTTATTTTTTTTTTTTTTACACCAACATGCTGGTGTTGCCCCATACTTTTCATTTTCATAAAAGATAAATGGGGGGGAAAAAAAATAAAAAATAAAAAATAAAAATAAAAATTTGTAACACACTTTCTCCCAAGTACGGAAATATCCCATATGTGGACATAAAATGCTCTGCGGGTGCACAACAAGGCTCAGGAGTGAGAGTGCCATGTACATTTGAGGCCTAAACTGGTGATTTGCACAGGGGGTGGCTGCTGGTTACAGCAATTCTGACATAAATGCAAAAAAAAAAATAAACACCCACATTAGACCCCATTTTGGAAACTACCCCCCCCCCCCCTCACGGAACGTAACAAGGGGTACAGCGAGCATTTACACCCCACAGGTGTCTGACAGATTTTTGGAAGTGGTACGTGAAAATGAAGAATGTAATTTTTCATTTGGACAGTCCACTGTTACAAACATCTGTCAAACGCCAGTGGGGTGTAAATGGTCACTGCATCCCTTGTTATGTTCCTTGAGGGGTGACTAACATTTTAGTAAAATAAATAAATAAATAATTTTTCAGGTCCAACTTTATTGAAAAATTGTCACTGTGGGGTGTTAAGGCTCACTGTACCCCTTGTTACGTTCCTTGAGGGGTGTAGTTTCCAAAATAGTATACTATGGTGCTGTTCTAGAACCATGGGGGCTTCCTAAATGCAACATGCCCCCCAAAAACCATTTCAGCAAAATTCGCTCTTTAACCCCTTAAGGACTCATGACGTTCTCATACGTCTTCATTTCAGAGTCCTTAACCCCTTAAGGACCAGAGCGTTTTTTGCACATCTGACCACTGTCACTTTAAACATTAATAACTCTGGAATGCTTTTAGTTATCATTCTGATTCAGAGATTGTTTTTTCATTACATATTCTACTTTAACAAAGTGGTAAAATTTTGTGGTAACTTGCATCCTTTCTTGGTGAAAAATACCAAAATTTGATGAATAATTTGAAAATTTTGCATTTTTCTAACTTTGAAGCTCTCTGCTTGTAAGGAAAATGGATATTCAAAAAAAAAAAATTTTTTTAATTCACATTTCCAATATGTCCACTTTGATGTCTTCCAAAAGTAAAAACACGTCAATTTTATGATTCAAACATAGAGGGCTTCAAAGTTCAGCAGCAATTTTTCACAAAAGTTTCAAACTCATTATTTTTCAGGGACCAGTTCAGGTTTGAAGTGGATTTGAAGGGTCTTCATCTTAGAAATTCCCCACAAATGACCCCATTATAAAAACTGCACCCCCCAAAGTATTCAAAATAACATTTAGTAGGTGTTTTAACCCTTTAGGTGTTTCACAGGAATAGCAGCAAAGTGAAGGAGAAAATTCCCAATCTTAATTTTTTTACACTCGCATGTTCTTGTAAACCTTATTTTTGAATTTTTATAAGGGGTAAAAGGAGAAAATGTATACTTATATTTGTAGCCCAATTTCTCTCGAGTAAGGACATACCTCATATGTCTATGTAAATTGTTCGGCGGGCGCAGTAGAGGGCTCAGAAGCGAAGGAGCGACAAGGGGATTTTGGAGAGTACGTTTTTCTGAAATGGTTTTTTTGGGGGGCATGTTGCATTTAGGAAGCCCCTATGGTGCCAGAACAGAAAAAAAAAAAAAAACACACATGACATACCATTTTGGAAACTAGACCCCTTGAGGAACATAACAAGGAATAAAGTGAGCCTTAATACCCCACAGGGGTTTCACAACTTTTGCATATGTAAAAAATATATATTTTTTTCACTAAAATGTGTGTTTCCCCCAAATTTCACAGTTTTGCAAGGGTTAATAGCAGAAAATACCCCCCAAAATTTGTAACCCCATCTCTTATGAGTATGGAGGTACCCCATAAGTTGGCTTGAAGTGCACAACGGGCGAACTACAATGCTCAGAAGAGAAGGAGTGATATTTGGCTTTTTGAGAACAAATTTTGCTTCGGGGGCATGTAGCATTTAGGAAGCCCCTATGGTGCCAGAACAGCAAAAAAAAAAAAAAAAACACACATGACATACCATTTTGGAAACTAGACCCCTTGAGGAACATAACAAGGAATAAAGTGAGCCTTAATACCCCACAGGGGTTTCACAACTTTTGCATATGTAAAAAATATATATTTTTTTCACTAAAATGTGTGTTTCCCCCAAATTTCACAGTTTTGCAAGGGTTAATAGCAGAAAATAAACCCCCCCCCCCCCCCGAAATTTGTAACCCCATCTCTTCTGAGTATGGAGGTACCCCAAAAGTTGACCTGAAGTGCACTACGGGCGAACTACAATGCTCAGAAGAGGAGGAGCACCATTGAGCTTTTGGAAAGGGAATTCGTTTGGAATGGTAGTCAGGGGCCATGTGCATTTACAAAGCCCCCCGTGGTGCCAGAACAGTGGACCCCCCCACATGTGACCCTATTTTGGAAACTACACCCCTCACAGAATTTAATAAGTGGTGCAGTGAGCATTTACACCCCACTGGCATTTGACAGATCTTTGGAACAGTGGGCTGTGCAAATGGAAAATTACATTTTTCATTTTCACGGATCACTGTTCCAAAAATCTGTCAGACACCTGTGGGGCGTAAATGCTCACTGTACCCCTTATTACATTACATGAGGGGTGTAGTTTCCAAAATGGGGTCACATGTGGGGGGTGTCCATTGTTCTGGTACCATGGGGGCTTTGTAAACACAAGTGGCCTTCAATTCCAGACAAATTTTCTCTTCAAAATCCCAATGACGCTCCTCTTCTGAGCATTGTAGTGCACCCATAGAGCACTTTACATCCACATATGGGGTATGTTCTTACTCAGGAAAAAAGCCCCCCAAAATTTGTAACCCCATTTCTTCTATTTTCCCTTGTGAAAATGAAAAATTTAGGGCGACACCAGAATTTTAGTGAAAACATTTTTTTTTCTCATTTTCCCATCCAACGTTAATGAAAATTTGTCAAACACCTGTGGGGTGTTCAGGCTCACTATACCCCTTGCTACGTTCCCTGAGGGGTGTCATTTCCAAAATGGGGTCACATGTGGGTATTTATTTTTTTGGGGTTTAGGTCAGAACCGCTGTAAAATCAGCCACCCCTGTGCAAATCACCAATTTAGGCCTCAAATGTACATAGTGTTGTCCGTCCGCAGAACATTTTACTCCCACATATGGGGTATTTCCGTACTCAGGAGAAATTTACAAATTTTGGGGGTCTTTTTTCCCCCTTTTACCTCTCGTGAAAATAAAAAGTAAAAGGACAACACCAGCCTGTTAGCGTAAAAAAAAAAAAATTTTTTTACACTAACAGGCTGGTGTAGACGTCAACTTTTCTTTTTCATAAGGGGTAAAAGGAAAAAAAGCCACCAAAATTAGTAGTGCAATTTCTCCCGAGTACGGAGATACCCCATATGTGGCTCTAAACTGTTTCCTTGAAATACGACAGGGCTCTGAAGTGAGAGAGCGCCATGCGCATTTGAGGACTAAATTAGGGATTGCATAGGGAATCACTGGTGTAGAATACCCCTAACAGAGTGCCTCCAGCTGTTGCTAAACTCCAAGCATGCCTGGACAGTCAGTGGCTGTCCGGAAATGCTGTGAGTTGTTGTTTTGCAACAGCTGGAGGCTCTGTTTTGGAAACACTGCCGTACAATACGTTTTTTTTATTTATTGGGGGGACAGTGTAAGGGGGTGTATATGTAGTGTTTTACCCTTTATTATGTGTTAGTGTAGTGTAGTGTTTTTTAGGGTACGTTCACACTGGCAGAGGTTTACAGTGAATTTACCGCTAGGAGTTTGCGCTGCGGCGAAAAATTTGCCGCAGCTTATACTTGAAGTAGTAAACTTACTGTAAACCCACCAGTGTAAATGTACCCTGTACGTTCACATGGGGGGGGGGGGGGGCAAACCTCCAGCTGTTTCAAAACTACAACTCCCAGCACGTACTGACAGACCGTGCATGCTGGGAGTTGTACTTTTGCAACAGCTGGAGGCACACTGGTTTGAAAACCTTCAGTTAGGTTCTGTTACCTAACTCAGCATTTTCCAACCAGTGTGCCTGCAGCTGTTGCAAAACTTCAACTCCCAGCATTTAGCGATCGCCGAAAGGCATGCTGGGAGATGTAGTTATGGAACAGCTGGAGGTACACAACTACAACTCCCAGCATGCAGAGACAGCAGTTTGCTGTTTAGGCATGCTGGGATTTGCAGTTTTGCAACATCTGGAGAGCTATAGTTTAGAGACCACTGCACAGTGGTCTCCAAACTGTGGACCTCCAGATGTTGCAAAACTACTACTCCCAGCATGCCCAGACAGCAAACTGCTGTGTGGGCATGCTGGGAGTTGTAGTTTTGCAAGATCTGGAGGTGCACAGTATAGAGATCACTGTGCAGTGGTCTCAAACTGTAGACCTCCAGCTGTTGCAAAACTGCAACTACCAGCATGCCTAAACAGCTCTCTGGGCATGCTGGGAGTTGTAGTTTTGCAACATCTGGAGGGTTACAGTTTAGAGACCACTATAGTGGTCTCAGACTGTAGCCCTCCAGATGTTGCTAAGTAACTCCCCGACTTCCGTCGGATCCAGGGAGCTGCATCGCCGTCCTCTTCTTCCGACGATCGTCGCCCGCTGCAGCCGCTGATCGTCGCCGATCAGTAAGTGGATCTTCGGCGCCGGTCCCTGTCGGTTTCCCCGTCCTGCCCCGCCTATTGTGGGTGGGCATAACGGGGAAACCAAAAGTAAACCCCTCCGCCCCCGATCTGCTATTGGTGGTCTTGTCTAGAGATAGGAGGGGTGGCACCTCTGTCACCTCACTCGTGTTGCGTCAAGGGAATCGTGGGTGTCTAGTACATCCGCTATCCCCTTTATTTTCCAGGTCACTATAGACCCGTATCACCTGGAATAGCCGCAAATCGCAAGTGTGAATTCACATTTGCGCGGGGTGCCTGCTGATAGATATCAGCAGTCACCCCGGTCCGGTCCCACGCCCGGCGCGAGGCAGGGGCCGGAATTCTCACGGACGTATGAGTACGTCCCTGGTCCTTAAGACCCAGGGACGTACTCATACGTCCGTGGTCCTTAAGGGGTTAAGGACTCATGACGTATGAGAACATCATGAGCTTTCCCGGCCCCTCCCCGCAGCCAGCTGGAGCGGAGCCGGTGCCTGTTGAAATCGTTCAGCAGGCATCGCGGCATATCGCCCAGGGGGGGTCATGATGAACCCCCCCCCCCCCCCCCCCCCCCCATGTCGGTGATGGCCGCACAATTCAGCCCAGCGATCTGCGGCGGATTCCGGGTCAATCGGGTCTCCAGTGACCCGGAATTACTGGCTGATCAGGGTCGGACGGCCCCGAACAGCCATAGCCAGCAGGGGTGAGGTGGCACTGATGCCACCTCACGATTGCCCTGATTCGTCGGCCGGTTTACCGCAACCCGCTCCGCCCATCTTCCGGAGGACGTGAGCGGGAAGAGGACCCCGGCAGCTGGGGTGCCGACGAGGGACTGCCATGTGTGCGGGAGCAGCAGTTGGAGGAGAGTGACAGCCTCCTGTTGCTTAGCAACAGCTCCCAGCATGCAAAAAAGGGCATGCTGGGAGCTGTAGTTATGCAACAGCAGGAGGCAGACCACCACAACTCCCAGCATTCCCTTATGGGCATGCTGGGACTTATAGTTTTGCAACAGCTGGAGGCACATTTTTTCTATGGAAAAGTGTACCTTCAGCTGTTGTATAACTACAACTCCCAGCTTGCACAATCAGTTAAAGTGCCTGCTGGGAGTTGTAGTGGTGCATTTGCTTTGTTGCATAACTACAACTCGCAGCATGCCCGTTGGCTGTCGGTGACTGCTGAGAGTTGTAGTTTTGCAACAGCTGAAGGCACACTGGTTGTGAAACACTGAGTTAAGTAGCAAACCAGTGTGCCTCCAGCTGTTGCAAAACTACAACTCCCAGTATGCAGTGATAGACCGTACATGCTGGGAGTTGTAGTTTTGCAACAGCTGGATGTCCCCCCCCCAATGTGGGTACACTCACATGGGCGGAGGTTTACAGTAAGTATCCGCCTGCAAGTTTGAGCTGCCAGCGAGAAACTACTGTGAACCCCCGCCTGTGTGACTGTTCCCTAAAAACACTACACTACACTACACTACCGCACAATAAAAGAAAAAGTAAAAAACACTACATATACACATACCCCTACACAGCCCCCCTCCCCATTAAAAATGAAAAACGTCTGGTACGCCACTGTTTCCAAAATGGAGCCTCCAGCTGTTGCAAAACAACTACTCCCAGTATTGCCAGACAGCCACTGACTGTCCAGGCATGCTGGGAGTTTTACAACAGCTGGAGGCACCCTGTTTGGGAATCACTGGCGTAGAATACCCCTATGTTCACCCCTATGCAAGTCCCCTCCATGTAGGCCTCAAATGCGCATGGCGCTCTTTCGCTTTGGGGCCCTGTCGTATTTCAAGGCAACAGTTTAGGGTTACATATTGGGGTATTTTCTGCTATTACCCTTTTTAAAAATGTCAAATTTTTGGGAAACCAAGCATTTTAGGCAAAAAAATAAATATATATATATATATTTTTTTTTTACATATGCAAAAGTCGTGAATCACCTGTGGGGTATTAAGGTTCACTTTACCCCTTATGTTCCCCGAGGGGTCTAGTTTCCAAAATGGTATGACATGTGTTTTTTTTTTTTATTTTGCTGTTCTGGCACCATAGGGGCTTCCTAAAGGTGACATGCCCCCCAAAAACCATTTGTCGCTACTTCCCTTCTGAGCCCTCTACTGCGCCCGCCGAACAATTAACAGACATATGAGGTATGTACTTACTCGAGAGAAATTGGGTTTCAAATACAAGTAAAAATTTTCGCCTTTTTACCCCTTGCAAAAATTCAAAAATTGAGTCTACAAGAACATGCGAGTGTAAAAAATGAAGATTTTGAATTTTCTCCTTCACTTTGCTGCTATTCCTGTGAAACACCTAAAGGGTTAAAACACTTACTGAATGTCATTTTGAATACTTTGTGGGGTATTTCTAATATGAATACCCTTCGAATCCACTTCAAAACTGAACTGGTCACTGAAAAATAGTGAGTTTGAAAATTTTGTGAAAAATGTGCAAATTGCTGATGAACTTTGAAGCCCTCTGGTGTCTTCCAAAAGTAAAAACTCAAATTTTATGATGCAAACAAAGTAGACATATTGTATATGTGAACCCAAAAAAAAAAATAATAATTTTGAATATCCATTTTCCTTACAAGCAGAGTGCTTCAAAGTTAGAAAAATGCAAAATTTTCATTTTCTTCATCAAATTTGGGGATTTTTCCCACCAAGAAAGGATGCAATTTACCACAAAAATTTACCACTATGTTAAAGTAGAGTATGTCACGAAAAAAACAATCTCGGAATCAGAATGATAAGTAAAAGCATTTCAGAGCATTTCATATTAATGTTTAAAGTGACAGTGGTCAGAATTGCAAAAAAACGGCCGAGTACTTAAAGGGGTACTCCGCCCCTAGACATCTTATCCCCTATCCAAAGGATAGGGGATAAGATGTCAGATCGCCACGGTGCCGGTGCTGGGGACCCCCGCTGCGGCACCCCACCATCATTACAGCACAGAGCGAGTTCGCTCTGTGCGTAATGACGGGCGATACAGGGGACCGAGCCGCGTGACGTCATGGCTCCACCCCTCGTGACATCACGGCCCGTACCCTTAATGCAAGTCTATGGCAGGGGGCGTGACGACCGCCGCGCCCCCTCCCATAGACTTGTATTGAAAGGGGTGGGCCGTGACGTCATTACGTGCAGAGTGAACTCGCTCTGTGCTGTAATGATAGCGCAGTGCCGCAGCGGGGATTCCCAGCAGCGACACCGCGGCGATCTGACATCTTATCCCCTATCCTTTGGCAGCAGGGCTGTGGAGATAAAATGTTCCGACTCCAACTCCGACTCCGGAGTTTTCTGTGCTTCCAACTCCGACTCCCCGACTTCTCTGCATTAATATGTGAATGTATTTTATACATTCCTTGAAGGAAAGAAAGGCAACATACATGTCATTACCACAGGACTACTGGCTGGGAAGCCAACAGTCTACTGTATTGAACAGTTTGTGTGCTGATCTGCTGCTGAAGATAGGGCAGTGGGAGGATCCAGGAAGGGGGTTTCGTATAAAACATGATTTCCCTAGTAGAATCCCATAGTCAAGTTTAAAGGGGTACTCCGCCCCTAGACATCTTATCCCCTATCCAAAGGAGGACCCCAGGGATCGCCACTGCGGCACCGCGCTTTCATTACTACACAGAGAGTTCGCTCTGTGCATAATGATGGGCTATACAGGGGATGGAGCAGCGCGACATCATGGCTCCGCCCCTCGTGACATCACGGCCCGCCCCCTTAATGCAAGTCTATGGCAGGGGGCGTGATGACCCCCACGCCCCTTCCCAAAAACTTGTATTGAGGGGGCGGGCCGTGACATCATGAGGGGGCGGAGCCGTGATGCAACGATGCTCCAGCTCCTGTATCGCCCGTCAATACTCGCTCGCTCTGTGCAGTAATGAGCGCGCGGTGCCGCATCTTATCCCCTTTCCAAAGGATAGGGGATAAGATGTCAGATCGCCGGGGTCCCGCTGCTGGGGACCCCCGGGATTGCCGATGCGGCACCGCGCTCTCATTACTGCACAGAGCGAGTTCGCTCTGTGCGTAATGATGGGCGATACAGGGGCCGGAGCATCACTACATCATGGCTCCGCCCCTCATGATGTCTAGGGGCGGAGTACCCCTTTAAGCTAACAATCGAGTTTACAAGTTTTTACAGCCTTAGCTGAATGGCAGCAGTTTTTCCAATGGTTTACAGCTTCAGTCTTGAACTATTGACCCTCCATTCTCTTCACTTATGCAAGTGTCTCTAGTCCTGCAAAAAACATATTTCCTTAATCCCTTATCAGTGAGAGGCTAAGTTACCCATGGGTTTCCTGTAACAGCAGGACACAACACTATGGAAAGTATAACTATTGCCGCTCCTAATTGTGCGTTGTGTGCCATATAGTAAAGCACATGAAAAGCATGCTTCTTCACAGTCACTTAATGTGTTTGTTTTGCGGTTACATGAGGCACTGCATGCATTGATCTTTATTCTTATAGTAGAGAATTCATTAATTATAACTTTTTGTGAAATGGGACATTTAAACTTGCTTTTTTTAAAATTTTTAATTCAAATCTAAATTTAGTAGGAGTCGGTGCATTGTTTGCCGACTCCAGGTACCCAAAATTTCGTCCGACTCCACAGCCCTGGCTGCCAGGGACTCTATATAAATGATAAAGGGTGAAAGGGGGCACCCCTGCCTCGTACCTCTACTTATTTCAAAGGGGGTAGATGGAATTCCGTCCAGTATTACACTGGCCTCCGGGTTCGTATACAATAACTGTACATAACTCAGAAATATGGGGCCCACCCCCATCCTCCTCAAAACCTCCCATAGGAATCCCCACTCCACCCTGTCGAAGGCTTTAGTAGCATCCAACGACAGGATGGAGCGGGGGCCGCCGGTATCACACTGAATTGCCTCATATACCTGGTGTATATTATCATGCACAGTTCTCCCTGACATAAATCCCCCCTGTTCCTTACCCACCATTGATGCAATAACACTACTTAATCTTCTTGCTAAAGCTTTTGCAATTATTTTTACGTCCGTATTTAACAGGGATATTGGACGATATGAGCCCAGGTCTAAAGGATCCTTATCTTTCTTCCTAATTAGTGTGATATTTGCTTCACGCATAGATCTAGGCAGGAGACCCCCCCCCCCCCCCTTCCAGGATTCATTAATTGTCCCTAGCAACTTCGGAAGCAGGAAAGTTGAATACCTTCTATATATTTGAAAAGGGAGGCCATCCGAGCCAGGGGATGTGTTCCCATTTATTGATGCTAAAGCCTCCTCAATTTCTTGAAACGTAAGGGGTTGTTCTAAAGCACTACTCATTTCATTAGATAAAACAGGGATATTAATATTATTCAAGAAGTCCACCAGATCCTTCCTATCAACACTTCGTCCCGTATAAAGTGTAGAAAAAAAATAAAAATAAACGACAACCCTCTAAGCTATCTCGTTCTTATCGCTCACTACATTTCCATCCTCCCCCCTTAGAGCCACAATACCACTATCATCCCCTCTGTTCTTAAGCAAATTAGCGAGCATTTTATTCAGCTTTCCCTTCTCAAAATTATTAAGTTGTCCCAAGAATTTCATTTTATTTCGTGCTTTTCCAAGGAGATACTCCTTGAGTTCTTCCTGGGCTTTCCTAAGTTTTGCTAGCTGTATTCCATCTGAGGTCCAATCCCCCAACTCCAATGCAGCGACTTTTTCCCTCAAACTCGTTTCTACTATAGCATAATGCTTTTTTTTTTCCATTTTAATTCTCCCTATGTATAGTCCCCTTAGGTAAGCTTTCATAGAGTCCCATACTATTTGGGGACTCGCAGAATTACTGTTAGTTTCCCAAAAAAAAAAATATTCTAATTCCTTCAAAAACCATTCCCGATCATCTATCAGCTCTATCCAGTGGGGGTTGAGGCGGAACCCCGGTTTCCTCCCCCTTTCACTTGGTCCCCCAATCTCAACCACCACTGGACAGTGATCAGAGACAGTCTTAGATTTATAAGTCACCTGTTTAGTCCAGGCCATCGCACCTCTATCACAAAGACACAAATCTATGTGAGAGGCCGCGTTATATGAGGCACTAAAAAACATGAGTATTGCCTTTTCCCTGGGTTTAGTCTGCGCCATACATCTACCCAGTTCATTTCCCCGCAGTATCTCGCTAGGGCAGTTTCTTTCCCACTAACTACTTTCCTTAATTTGAATCTATCAATACTGGGGTCCATCACATTGTTCAAATCCCCCACAATCCAAAGGGCCACATAGATTTTATTCTCACAGTATCTTACGAGATCCCGCAAGATATCTGTTCTAAAAAGGGTGGTGGTGGGGGACGACAATATAAACAAATGCCAGAATAATTAGCTTAACCTCCCACATTCCGTATAAAAAAAAATATACCTCCCATATTTATCTACCTTAACGTTTTTGGTTTCAAAGGGCACCTTCCGATGGATAGAGAGTGATACTCCCGAGGAATATGTGGTGAATCCGGAGTGATATTCCTCTTTGGACCACCTGCGTTCCACAATTCTCTCCTCCCTTGACCTATGTGTCTCTAGCAGGCAGACAATTCTGAATAGCGTCAAAGATTGCACATTTTTTTAATTCTGTCCGCCATCCCTCGTACATTCCAGACTACTAACTTAAGAGTCATCTTTTAAGTAGGGGAGAGAAAAAAAAACAAACAACCCTTTAAACTCTTTCTCCCTCACCCCCCGGGCCATCCCTTCCCCCCATCCCTTCCCTCCCTGAACCCCCAGCAGCAACATTAGCATAGCTCATGCAGCATAGGGGTGCAGCCGGATCAGACCAAGACCCACTAATACGACCATTCACACCACTACTCTCATCCTCTTTATTTCCATCCATACTAGACTTCCCATTCATACCACTACCACTCCCACCAACATTCACTCCACTGACACTCCCACATACACTCCTCTCATCCACAACACCCATCAATCTCACATCTTGCACTCTTATTCTGACTACTAGATTCTGGGCTGGCTGTGACTTTTAGTACAGCTGGCTTAAATCAAGTCTTTTTTTCTGGCTTAGCTGCTGCTGGGGTCAAAGCCGATGGCTCCTCCTCCATGGCTGATGTTATTACCCGAGTCTGGGGCTGCCCCACCCGGAGCACTCCAGCTCCTCCCACAATGCCAGCACCTGCTTTGCCCGACCGCACGGGATCTGAGGATGATTCCGGTGCCCGGCCACTCCCCCCCCCCCCCCCCCCACTCACAGAGGAGTGCCCTGCAGCGCCGGTATACTCGGAGGACCGCCCCCCCCCCCCCCCCGGGAGCACACAGATCCATCACCCTCTGCCACTGGCGCCCGGACACTCCCCACCTCACAGGGGAGTGCCCCACAGCGCCGGTAATTCCCAAAGTACTCGGGGAACCATCCCCTGAACACGTGGCGGCAAAAATCACCTCTGGCACTTGGACATGCCTCCTGCCACCCTGGGGCCATCCTGTAGTGCCAGAGCTGCCCACCATGAGCCCATCCTCCCCCTCCCTACCAGCAGGATGGGTGGGCTTCAAATCTATTGCACCTGCAGCCTTTACTGACGCCATGCTATACCCCCCCATGCTGGCTCCATTCCACCTCAGAGATGGGGTCTGGCAGTCTGGGGGGCCCAGCAGTCTGAACCAGCTTTGCAGCTGGCCCTGACTGCTGGAAAGGAAGAACCACATACTGCACTGTCTACTTGGTCTTCTGTTTCTTTACTTTACGCCTCTTTGCCACATCCTCACACTGGACATCACCAAAGGTAAAATGCTGGAGGTGGGTTGGGGACTCCTGCATTGTAATCACCCTCAATAGTCCCCCAGTCTCACTCTCCAGGTCATCCTCCTCACTCACACTTGATGGCAGCGCCACCTAAGCTGGCTCTATGTAGCTGTCCTGGGTTGTCTGCAAATCACATGGAGTAGCTACAGCTTCTTCCTGTACACTTTCTATTCCCTCCTCCTCCTCCTTTACACCTTCACCGCCATCCTCACTACTCTCCCTATCATCCACCTTCTCCTTACCTGGGGATTTCATGGTGGCAAACCAGTCCTCGTTCATCAGCTTCACCCTGAAGAGACCGCTCCCTTCCAGGATTTCTGCTCTTCGCTCCTCCAGGTTCACAATCTCATCTTTCAGGGCTATGATTTTAAAAACTACAAACACCCAGCATGCCCGGACAGCTGCTCAGGCTTAGACTTATTCCTCTTGGACCCAGAGTTTGCCAGACTCTGAGCCTCATGCAGATCTTCTCTCGATAGCCTGTGCTCCTTACTGCAGCGGTCATATTCCACAAACCGTGCAGCCATGCGGGAGCAGTAAGTGGAGCTGGACTCTTTGGGCCCTCTTTCAGCCCACATCTCCACGCTCTTTCTCCCTGCCTTTCTTCCACTGCTGGATCTCTGGCTTTGAACCGTTGCGGGGGAAGCAGAGCCTGCATTGCTGCAGACTCTGCTTGATCTTCTCCCTCCAGCCGGAATAATGGCTGTTGCTGTTTGCACTCCACCCCCCGCCAGCCTGGAAGAATGGGAAGTGGAGGCCCGGGACTCCTGGGGCTCCATGCAGGAAATCCCTCCCCAGGAGCCTGCCACACTCCTGGGAAAGGCTGACGGAAAACAGGGCTTCTCTGTCTGGAAGTCTGTAGACCACAAAAAGGGACACACCCGACAGCTGCACACCTGAACTGGTCTGGGCTGTGTGTAGCAGAGGTAGGGAGTAAGTTCTCCCCTGAATGGCTTCAGATGATATCACACCTGCTGGGTAAAACCCCTCCCCAGTCTGTGAATCTGACTGAGACTGAGCAGAAAATACAGAGCAATGTCAAGGTAGAGAACTAACAAATAAAAATAAAGGCGGGGGGGGGGGTTCATCATGATTGCAGTGAATGGGGAGCATTATAAAATTTAACAAGATCATGAAAGGTACTCTTTAACCCCTTAAGGACCCTGCCCATTTTCACCTGGCCAATTTTTTGCACATCTGACCAATGCCACTTTAAGCATTAATAACTCTAGGATGCTTTTACCTTTCATTCTGATTCAGAGAATGTTTTTTCGTGACATATTCTAATTTATAACACCAAAAAGAGAACCGTACCACAACAACAAAAAAGTTATAAGATTTAAAAGGTAAACTTTATTAGTGCAATATAATGAGGAAAATGATAAAAGATAAAATTAAAACAAAGAAGTAGTAACAATAAACAGGCACCAGTAAACATACAAAGATATTTTTTCGCTATCGTTTCGCTATTATGCCGCTTCTTCAGGGGGCGTGCACGCCCCCTGAAGAAGCGGCATAATAGCGAAACGATCGTTGGGGTTCAGGTGTAGGTATGGTTTGGCACCCTTAATTGTGTACTTCTGGGAGGTATCATTCTTGTACCTTACCAGCTATTCTGGCATTTACTTTTTATACTTGTATATTCTAATGTACTTGGGTCCTACCATTGTCCTATATCTTTGTATGTTTACTGGTGCCTGTTTATTGTTACTACTTCTTTGTTTTAATTTTATCTTTTATCATTTTCCTCATTATATTGCACTAATAAAGTTTACCTTTTAAATCTTATTACTTTTTTGTTGTTGTGGTACGGTTCTTTTTGGTGTTAGAGGTTTAAATACGTACCCTTACCTACTATACATGTAGGGTTATATATATATATATATATATATATATATATATATATATATATATATATATATATATATATATATATCTATCTATCTATCTATCTATCTATCTATCTTTGGTGACATATTCTAATTTATGTTAGTGGAAAAATGCCATCAATACTTGCATCATTTCTTGGTGAAAAATTCCAAAATTTGATGAAAAAAATGGAAAATCTTAAATTTTCTTTTACTTTGAAGCTCTCTGCTTATAAGGAAAATGGATATTCCAAATAAATTATATATTGATTCACATATACAATATGTCTACTTTATGATTGCATTCTAAAGTTGCCATGTTTTTACTTTTGGAAGACATCAGAGGGCTTCAAAGTTCAGCAGCAATTTTCCATTTTTTCACAAAATTTTTCAAAATCGAATTTTTAAAAGGGACCAGTTAAGTTTTGAAGTAGATTTGAAGGGCCTTCATATTAGAAATACCCCATAAACGACCCCATTACAAAAACTGCAGCACTCAATGTATTCAAAATGACATTGAAAAAGTTTGGGTATAAGGAGAGAAATCTTCCTATAATTTGTAACCCAATTTCTCTCAAAAAAGGAAATACCTCATACATACATAAAGTGCTATGTGGGATTTTGGAGAGTGAGTTTTTCTGAACTGTTTTTTTGGGGGGCATCTCACATTTAAGAAGCCCGTATGGTGCCAGAACAGCAAAAAAAAAAAATAAAAAAAAAAATAAAAAACCACATGGCATACTATTTGGAAACTACACCCCTCAAGGAACGTAACAAGGCGTACATTGAGCCTTAACACCCCACAGGTGTTTGACGACTTTGGATGTGTAAATTATTATTATTTCTCATAAATGCTGGTTTTTCCCCATTTTACATACCGTATTTATCGGGGTATACCACGCACCGGCCTATAACACGCACCCTCATTTTACCAAGGATATTTGGGTAAAAAAAAGTTTTTTACCCAAATATCCATGGTAAAATGAGGGTGCGTGTGTGCGCGTGTATACCCCGATAAACCCCCAGGAAAGGCAGGGGGAGAGAGGCCGTCGCTGCCCGCTTCTCTCCCCCTGCTGCCAGCCCTTCTCACCCCCTGGCTATCGGCGCCGCTGCCCGTTCTGTCCCCCTGACTATCGGTGCCGGCGCAGATAGCCAGGGGGAGAGAAGCAGCGCCGACAGCCAGGGGGAGAGAAGGGGCAGCGGCACCCATTGCCGGCGCTGCTGCCCCGTTGCCTCCCCCCATCCCCGGTGGCATAATTACCTGGGTCGGGTCCGCGCTGCTGCAGGCCTCCGGCGCGCGTCCCCTGCGTCGTTGCTATGCACGGCGCGGCGCATGACGTCAGTGCGCCACGCCGTGCAGCGCATAGCAACGACGCCGGGGACGCACGCCTGAGGCCTGCAGCAGCGCGGACCCAACCCAGGTAATTATGCCACCGGGGATGGGGGAAGGCAACGGGGGAGCGGCGCCAGCAATGGGTGCCGCTGCCCTTTCTCTCCCCCTGGCTGTCGGCGCCGCTTCTCTCCCCCTGGCTATCGGTGCCGGCAATGGGGCGCCGGTACCGATAGTCTGGGGGCAGAACGGGCAGCGGCGCCGATAGCCAGGGGGAGAGAAGGGCCGGCAGCAGCGCTCTAGACCCCAGGAAAGGCAGGGGGAGAGAAGAGGGCAGCGACGGACTCTCTCCCCCTGCCTTTCCTGCGGGTGTATCGGCGTATAACACGCACATAGACTTTAGGCTAAAAAAGTGCGTGTTATACGCCGATAAATACGGTATTTACAAGGGGTAAAAGGAAAAAATGCCCCCAAAATGTGTAACCCCCATCTCTTCTGAATATGGAAATACCCAATGTGTACACATCAAGTGCACTGCGGGCGCACTACAATGCTCAGAAGAGAAGGAGTCACATTTGCACATTTTGCTGAAATGGGGGGGGCATATAGCATTTAGGAAGCCCCTATGGTACCAGAACAGCAAAAAAAAAAAAAAAAAAAAAAAATACATGGCATAGTATTTTGGAAACTACACCCCTCAAGGCACGTAACAAGGGGTACAGCGAGCCTTAACACCCCACAGGTGTTTGATAAATGTTCATTATAGTGGGATGTGAAAAGGAAAATTGTATTTATTTTTATTTATTTTTTTAAACACAAAAATGCTGGGGTTACCCCAAATTTTTCATTTTCACAAGTGGTAATAGGAGAAAATGTCACCATAAATTTGTGAATACATTTCTTTGGAGTAAGGACATACCTCATATCTGGGCGTTAGCAGCTCTGCGGGTGCACACCGGTCACAGAAGAGCAGGAGCGCAGTCAAGGGCCTTGAGCTTCTGCATAGCTGCCTATGGAGCCAGAACAGTGGGACCCCGCCCTCAAGGAGCGTTACATGGGGTAAATAACTGGGGTACAGTGGGACATAAAATTATAAAACAGGTTATATTCCCAGAATGGTGACCCAGAGCATAGCCAAAACTAAAAAATATGCCCACCCCAAACCCTATGCTCTGAATCATCACTCTGCGAATGTGATGTGTGTGCTCGTCCCTAACCTGTTACCTCAAATGCGCACCCGCTCAGATGGAGAGAGAGTGCTGCACATTTGAGGCAACATAAAAAGTCCCCGATGATAGTGACTCAGTGACCCATTTTTGGAAAAAATACCCCCAGAGGTCTTATCAGTTTTTTTTTTTTTTGATGATGGATCTGACGAAATCGTCACCTCCCCATAGATACAGGAGGTGATTGGGGGGGTGTTCTACAACATCACCAGAATCGCTGGTGTGAATTCACTGGCGATTGCCGACATGGGGAGTCCCTAAGTGGTTAAAGCCAAAATGGGCTTGGTTGTTAAGGGGTTAAACTGTGGGGATTGATGTTTACTTTGATTCCTACAGCTTTGGCAGAGCCTGGCTGTGTAAAACAGCTGTGCTTCTGCTGCAATCTTGTGGTTACATACATATCTGTCATGTAGGGGGCTTGTACATATATATCATCAGGCATGAAGGGGTTAAACTGCTGTTTGAGAAAGGAAAGCGGAGCTCGAATTGGATGCCATGGGCAACAAAGCCAGTTTTTATTTTAGACTAGTGCAGTGTTTTCCAAACAGCGTGTCTTCGGCTGCTGCAAAACTACAACTCCCAGCATGGTGGGAGTTGTTGTTGTTTTGCAACAGCCGAAGACACGCTGTTTAGAATACACTGCACTAGTGTTTCCCAACCAGCTGGAGACACACTGGTTGGATAACAATGCATTTTGACAGTCCCAATCTGCCCAGAAGAAACCATAATATAAGGAAGCTTTATACCCGAGTGACCACTTGGTGGATTATTCAGAATTCGGAGTTTAAAGGAAATCATCACATACAGGTAATGAGATTTTGGATAACGACTCACTGCGCGACACTTCCGGCTTCTGCGTTCCAAGACTCACTCCCGGTAACTACCTGATGAGTTGCAGAACGAGGCTTTGACTGCGAACAGTATTCGCGTCATACAATGGTTCTAGCCTCTGATTGGTTAAGACGGCAGCGCGGGAAAACTGTTGACTGAGGCAGACTGCACCTGGAGAGCGGAGATGGAATCCTCTGAGGTGGAATTTCTGGCTGAGAAGCAACTGGTGTCCATTATCCCCAACTTCAGCCTGGATAAGGTGTACCTCATCGGGGTGAGAACGTGCGTCACTTGCAGTTAGCCTGGCAAGTCGTCCCATACTGTTTAAGCAGATACGGAACTACAAGTACCAGTTATACACTTATTACAGCGTATTCTGAGCCGTGTACAGGAGCCTCACCTCCTGTATTATAACTGCCACACGGCCTGTGTATTATCATTTCTGTATGGAAGGTAGTGATGTCACCTTCTGTATACTGCATGGAAGGTAGCGATGTCACCTCCTGTATACTGCATGGAAGGTAGCGATGTCACCTCCTGTATACTGCATGGAAGGTAGCGATGTCACCTCCTGTATACTGTATGGAAGGTAGCGATGTCACCTCCTGTATACTGCATGAAAGGTAGCGATGTCACCTCCTGTATACTGCATGGAAGGTAGCGATGTCACCTCCTGTATACTGCATGAAAGGTAGCGATGTCACCTTCTGTATACTGCATGGAAGGTAGCGATGTCACCTCCTGTATACTGCATGGAAGGTAGTGATGTCACCTTCTGTATACTGCATGGAAGGTAGTGATGTCACCTCCTGTATTATAACTGCCACACGGCCTGTGTATTATCATTTCTGTATGGAAGGTAGTGATATCACCTCCTGTATACTGCGTGAAAGGTAGCGATGTCACCTCCTGTATACTGCGTGAAAGGTAGCGATGTCACCTCCTGTATACTGCGTGAAAGGTAGCGATGTCACCTCCTGTATACTGCGTGAAAGGTAGCGATGTCACCTCCTGTATACTGCGTGAAAGGTAGCGATGTCACCTCCTGTATACTGCGTGAAAGGTAGCGATGTCACCTCCTGTATACTGCGTGAAAGGTAGCGATGTCACCTCCTGTATACTGCATGAAAGGTAGCGATGTCACCTCCTGTATACTGCATGAAAGGTAGCGATGTCACCTCCTGTATACTGCATGGAAGGTAGCGATGTCACCTCCTGTATACTGCATGGAAGGTAGCGATGTCACCTCCTGTATACTGCATGAATGGTAGCGATGTCACCTCCTGTATACTGCATGGAAGGTAGCGATGTCACCTTCTGTATACTGTATGGAAGGTAGCGATGTCACCTTCTGTATACTGCATGGAAGGTAGCGATGTCACCTCCTGTATACTGCATGAATGGTAGCGATGTCACCTCCTGTATACTGCATGGAAGGTAGCGATGTCACCTTCTGTATACTGTATGGAAGGTAGTGATGTCACCTTCTGTATACTGCATGGAAGGTAGCGATGTCACCTCCTGTATACTGCATGAATGGTAGCGATGTCACCTCCTGTATACTGCATGGAAGGTAGCGATGTCACCTTCTGTATACTGCATGGAAGGTAGCGATGTCACCTTCTGTATACTGCATGGAAGGTAGCGATGTCACCTTCTGTATACTGCAAGGAAGGTAGCGATGTCACCTTCTGTATACTGCAAGGAAGGTAGCGATGTCACCTTCTGTATACTGCAAGGAAGGTAGCGATGTCACCTTCTGTATACTGCAAGGAAGGTAGCGATGTCACCTTCTGTATACTGCAAGGAAGGTAGCGATGTCACCTTCTGTATACTGCAAGGAAGGTAGCGATGTCACCTCCTGTATACTGCAAGGAAGGTAGCGATGTCACCTCCTGTATACTGCATGGAAGGTAGCGATGTCACCTTCTGTATACTGCATGGAACGTTGTGATGTCACTTTCTGTATACTGCATGAAAGGTAGTGATGTCACCTCCTGTATATCCGCTGGCCATCACTAGCGGTGAGTGTCCAGTTACTGACTGTCACTGTGGTGAAGCGACTGCAGCTCCTTCCCTCACTTCAAGGTCACTTAACAGGGCAGGGCGTTAAGTCATAGACATCAAGGGCATAAATGTATGGCCTGCGTCGTTAACAGGATTAACAGTGATGTCACTGCCTTTTATATTTTAACTGTCACATGGTCAGTTGTAATGTCACCACTAGGGATCGACCAATTATCGGTATGGCCGATAATCACGATTTTGAGCATTATTGGTATCGGCAATGCCGATAATGCCGCACCGCCCCCACAGCACCGCGACCGCCCCCCTGACCCACTGCACCGCGTCGCACTCCCCATCGCCCTGGCCCCATTGCCTCCCCATCCCCGGTTTTATAATTTCCTGTTCCCGGAGCCCACGCTACTTATTGCTCCTGCTGCGTCCTGCGTTACGCTGTGCGCAGTGACGAGTGACGTGACGTCACAGTCAGTGCGCACAGTGACAGTTCAGGAGGACTCCACCGGAGCCAGATGTGGAGTGGACCCCAGGAACAGGTAATTATAAAACCGGGGATGGGGGAGGCAATGGGGCTGGTGCGTTGCGGGGGGGTCGGTCACGGTTCGGGGGTGCGGTGGCGGTGATAGGTCTCAGGACCCCCGGACAGGCAGGGGGAGAGAAGCGGGTGGCGGCGGCCTATGGCACCGCAAAAGCCACTGCAGTGCATTGATTTAAAGCGCCCGCTTTAAATCAATGAACTGCAGCGGTGTCGCGGGGGGATAGTCGATAACGTATACCGGAATATCTGTATAAGTTATCGGCCCTAACCTCCACCGATTATCGGTATCGGCCCTAAAAAAACGATATCGGTCGATCCCTAATAGGTACGCCCTCCATCCCCAACAGGTTAAACTATGCTGACATCTCAAGCCTATGAGCATAGTGAACTGAGAGACCTTGGTTTATCGCTCCTCTCAATTTGCGATAAGTCAGTGGTTCTCAACCTTTTTTAGTGACTGCACCCCCAAAGGGTGAAAGTATGTCCGCGGTCATAAAATTACTTATTTTCATAATGGTGTGTGCTTACCTTTATACTAATGCGATACTTAATCCCCTTGTGCCATTATTCCCAACTCCCTCTGATCCTCTTTTGCCATTATTTCCCCCTCCATCTTAAACCCCTTGTGCCATTATTATCCGATATGGCAAAAGGGGATCCGAGGGGGGGGGGGGGGCTGGGGGGAAATAATGGCACAAGGGGATCAGAGGTAGGGGGGAATAATGGCACAGGGGATTAAGATGGGGGGGGGGGGGGTAGGGACAAGTGCAAAAGGGGATGAGAGGGGGGGGGGGGGGTACACATATTATGGGCCGGGATATGGGGTTGGGATATGACAACAATATATGAGGATGGGATATGAAGTCAAAAGCATCCTCTGTTGATTTTACTCCACAACAAGGATTAGGAAGGAAAAACCGGGCAACGCCGGGTACTCAGCTAGTGTGTGTATATATAAATATGAGGGCTGCACTATATGGGGAAAATGTGCAATTATGGGCCTAAATATTGCGATTTCGATAAGCAATTCGATATAATAAATGGTGAAATCCCCTCCATTTCACATCTATCCACCTATTTTATGCCCACCGCCCATTCCACATCTCCCCATTTCTATTCCCCCCCCCCCCCCCCCCCCCCCCCCCCCCTTGTCACTGTGATGAAGCGACTGCAGCTCCTTCCCTCACTTCAAGGTCACTTAACAGGGCAGGGCGTATACCACAGGGGTGGCTGGAGGATTCCTACTTGGGTGGATCCTATGTTTTATATTTGGTA
This sequence comes from Hyla sarda, assembly GCF_029499605.1. Taxonomy (NCBI): domain Eukaryota; kingdom Metazoa; phylum Chordata; class Amphibia; order Anura; family Hylidae; genus Hyla; species Hyla sarda. The sequence continues at coordinate 148,735,618 of NC_079194.1, forward strand.
AACTGAATTTTTTTATGAAATTCTGAATCCCACATGTTTGTGCCCTTACCTAATTTTTCTGTTCTTCAGGGTGACATAGGTCCTTTCAACCCTGGTCTCCCTGTGCACGTGCCTTTGTGGCTGGCCATTAACCTGAAGCAACGTCAGAAATGCCGCATTGTTCCTCCAGAGTGGATGGATGTTGGTAAGAGAGTCCCTTCTGTGTTTGTGTATGCCTAAAGGGATCACCCAAGGCTGAATTGTGTGGTCATATCATGGTGATATCATGATGCTAGGCTATACTATCAATGTCTGAGAGTTGGACCTTGGAAAACACCACTGGTCCCTTAAAGAGGTATTCCAGGATTTTTTTTTTATTTGACTATGCTACAGGGGCTGTGAAGTTAGTGTAGTTGATAATATAGTGTCTGTACCTGTGTGTGACGGTTTTCTCACAATTCTTCTGTTATTTTCACCCCAATATTTTTAACAGCATACAAAATGACTGTTGTCTCAGATTTTTTCCAGCTTGCAATGCTGCCGAGACCTGACTCACTAGTCAGCTGATGACAGGGAGCCTGTCTGCTTCAATGGGTAGAGCGATCGCTTGGTAACAGAAAACGCCCCCTTCCCGCATACTGCCCCATTTGTCGGACCCCCCGGATCTGCAACTTATCCCCTATCCTGTGAATAAGGGGTAAGTTTTTCTCTCCGGGAGTACTCCTCTAAAAAGGCAATCGCCTAATAAACAATTGTTTTACACATGCTGCCATACACATTTTAGGTCACATTGGCCATTGCAGCTGTTTAAACTTGGCCATACATGATCAAGGAAGGATGAACTACCTTTCTGGGAACTCTTTTAACCCCTTAAGGACTCAGGGTTTTTCCGTTTTTGCACTTTCGTTTTTTCCTCCTTACCTTTTAAAAATCATAACCCTTTCAATTTTCCACCTAAAAATCCATATTATGGCTTATTTTTTGCGTCGCCAATTCTACTTTGCAGTGACATTAGTCATTTTAACCAAAAATGCACGGCTAAACGGAAAAAAAATCATTGTGCGACAAAATCGAAAAAAAAACACCATTTTGTAACTTTTGGGGGCTTCCGTTTCTACGCAGTGCATATTTCGGTAAAAATTACACCTTATCATTATTCTGTAGGTCCATACGGTTAAAATGATACCCTACTTATATAGGTTTGATTTTGTCGCACTTCTGGAAAAAAATCATAACTACATGCAGGAAAATTTATATGTTTAAAAAGGTCATCTTCTGACCCCTATAACTTTTTTATTTTTTCATGTACGGGGCGGTATGAGGACTCATTTTTTGCGCCGTGATCTGAAGTTTTTATTGGTATGATTTTTGTTTTGATCTGACTTTTTGATCACTTTTTATTCATTTTTTAATGTTATAAAAAGTTACCAAAATACGCTTTTTTGGACTTTGGAATTTTTTTGCGCTTACGCCATTGACCGTACGGCTTAGTTAATGATATATTTTTATAGTTCGGACATTTACGCACGCGGCGATACCACATATGTTTATTTATTTTTTTTTTTTACACTTTTATTTTTTTTATGGGAAAAGGGGGGTGATTCAAACTTTTATTAGGGAAGGGGTTAAATGACCTTTATTAACACTTTTTTTTTACTTTTTTTTTTGCAGTGTTATAGGTCCCATAGGGACCTATAACACTACACACACTGATCTCTCATCCTGATCACAGGCGTGTATTAACACGCCTGTGATCAGCATTATCGGTGCTTGACTGCTCCTGCCTGGATCTCAGGCACGGAGCAGTCATTCGTCGATCGGACACCGAGGAGGCAGGTAAGAGCCCTCCCGGTGTCCGATCAGCTGTTCGGGACGCCGCGATTTCACCGCGGCGGTCCCGAACAGCCCGACTGAGCAGCCGGGATACTTTCAGTTTCACTTTAGAAGCGGCGGTCAGCTTCTAAAGGGTTAATACCGCACATCGCCGCGATTGGCGATGTGTGGTATTAGCCGCGGGTCCCGGCCGTTGATTAGCGCCGGGACCCACGCGATATGATGCGGGATCGCAGTGCGATCCCGCTTCATATCGCGGGAGCCGGCGCAGGACGTAAATATACGTCCTGTGTCATTAAGGGGTTAAAATATTAGTTTCTGAGCGTTTGAGAACAAAAGATTTTAAACACAGCCTACTTACCAGACAATCACATTCTGTCATTGGTCGGCTAAATCAGTTATTGTTAAATTTCTCCCGACGAATGATTATTTTTGCCGAAATTGTCTACTTTCATCAACTTTACTTTGCCATGTATGGTTTATTAAAAAAAATTAGCCGCTTTCATTTTAGCGATCACTGGGTTTCCCTGAGTTCAGATCATTAGTCAGACATGGTGTATCCTAGTGACCTCCCCCAGTGTCTACTGCTAGAACACCCCTTCATAGTGAAGCTCCATCTTTAGCTTCATAGCGAAGCTCTCTCGAATGCTGTACACCTTTTGGTTTTCACCGATAAAATCAATAGCTGTTGCCGCAATAATCAAGCCTGCACACGGTGCCATTAAAGGAAAATGTCTTGTTGTTTTTTGCTAAAATATAATTGTATTTTTTGTTGCAATCACACTGGCACACATAATAAAGTAAACATTGAAAAAATGAAACCAAAACAAGTACAGAATAGTGTGGGACTGACTAAGCATGTCTCTAGACCTAAACCCTATTAAGCATCTGTGGGGCATCCTCAAACAAGGTTTCTAACGTTCACCAGCTCTGTGAGGTCGTCATGGAGAAGTGAAAGAGGACTCAGTTGCAACCTGTAAAGTTCTGGTAAACTCCATGCCCAAGAGGCTTAAAATAATGGCTTTGTCCAAGCTGAAGCACAGGCATGGACAAAGTCCAGTAAGTGAGGGTGGGCTAGCACTCCTCTATCTGATAGCACTCCTCTGTGCGCTCTCTCTCCTGTCTGATAGCACTCCTCTGTGCGCTCTCTCTCCTGTCTGATAGCACTCCTCTGTGCGCTCTCTCTCCTGTCTGATAGCACTCCTCTGTGCGCTCTCTCTCCTGTCTGATAGCACTCCTCTGTGCGCTCTCTCTCCTGTCTGATAGCACTCCTCTGTGCGCTCTCTCTCCTGTCTGATAGCACTCCTCTGTGCGCTCTCTCTCCTGTCTGATAGCACTCCTCTGTGCCCTCTCTCTCCTGTCTGATAGCACTCCTCTGTGCGCTCTCTCTGTCTGATAGCACTCCTCTGTGCGCTCTCTTGTCCTATCAGACTAGCCCACTAGCCCCCACCCCCACTTATAGGACTTTCTCCATGCCTGTGCTTCAGCTTGGACAAAGCTATGATTTTATAAGCCATGATTTCCATAAAAAGGAAATACAATTTTCTTATGAAGTATATTAGCAAGGTTAATGTTTTGCAAAGATGTACAACATATAAAACTTTTTTGTATCTGACAGTGCCCATTTAACTATTCAAATGCCGTGATCAATACTGATTACTGTAACACTCACGTTTCAGAAGACAGGAACTCCGGTGTATGTGAATCCGCTGGACCTGTGTGGCAGATGACTCGACCCGTACCAGGGAGCAGAGTCTAAGGTGCCGCTGGTTTTCACCAGAGCCCGCCGCAAAGTGGGATGGACTTGCTGCGGTAGGCGGCACCCAGGTGGCTACCCCTGGCACGGCTCGACCACACAGGCAGCTGAGGCGATGCGAGACACAGGAGGGATAAGGCAGCTTGTAGTCCGGATAGCAGAAGGTTCAGGCAGGCGGCAAAGTAGCGTAGTCAGGATGTAGCAGGAGGTCAGTAGGCAGGTGGCAGAGGAGCAAGGTCAAGTCACAGAGCAAAGGATCAGATACACGGTAAGGCAACTCTCAGGAATGCTTTCTCTCAGACACAAGGCAACAAAGATCTGGAAGGGAAGTAAGGAGGGTGGAGGAATTTATCAATGAGCCACAGGTGAATTACACTGAGTGCACTGGCCCTTTTAAATGTTAAAGCTCCGGTGCACATGCGCCGGATCAGAGAAGCAGAGGCTGGGGCAGGAGAACCACCAAGTGAGTAACTTACTAGGGCTCGCATGCGGGCGCGTCCCTAGATGAGATTCCCAGCCTTGCCTCCAGCAGCAGGTAACGGGACCATGCGCTCCCGGCCAGCGTGTGCGGCCGGAGCACATAATATAACAATTGCGGAAATGAGCAGGCTTTGCATGGCTCATCAGATCACCCTTGGCACGACCGTGGAGATCAAATGAGCAGAGATGGCTACGGAGGTTCCCTCACCTACCTCCGGTCTCTCATGGGTCTTCTTTTCTGGTCTTCCTTCTAGCGGACCAGAGAAGTAGATCACCAATTATACTTTAAAAGTAGTACCAACAGATCATGGCATAAAAAGTTAGCCCTCATACAGCCCCATATACGGAAAGATGAGAAAGTAATAGAGCAATTTTAAACATACTTACGGTATATTGTAAAAAAAAAAAAAAAATTTAAAATTGTTTTTAGTTTGGTTTTAATTTCCTCACACAAATATTTTTTTGGGTTTTGCCAAACAATTTATGGTAAAGCGGAGTGATGTCATTACAATGTACAACTGGTTGTGCCAAAAAAAAAAGGCCTCATATGGGTCTGAAGATAGAAATATAAAAAAAAAAATGATGGCACTTAGAAGGCATGGAGGAAAAAACGAGTACTAGTTTCTCCAATGCTTTCCTGTAAAAATTCATATTGTGACCTTCTTTCTTAAATACACACAAAGATTTTGGTTTCTGTTACTGGGCTGGTTTTGTGGGTGGTAGTAATGTAAATCTAAGTAATTAATTGTTTATACATTTTAAACCTTTTAGAAAAGTTGGAGGAAATGAGAGACAATGAAAGGAGAGAGGATACCTTTACACCAATGCCTAATCCACATTACATGGAACTTACTAAATTATTATTAAACCAGTAAGTACAAGGTCTATGAAATATATAATGTAAGTAAACTAAGAAAATAGAAACTGATAGAAAAGAAAATGTGACTGATTCCTTTGGTTCCTGATAAATATATAATCTGAAAAATTATTTGGGCTTGACTCTGTTCAAATAAATCTAGACCGTAAATAACTGACCTTGACATCAAAGACGAGAGGAATCCAGCTCTGTACATGCAATAGAATCTTGGCTTTATTTCAAACTAGCACACATGGACAAGACGTAGATGATGTGTGCTGGTTTGAAATAAAGCCAAGATTCTATTGCATCTACAGAGCTGGATTCCTCTTGTCTTTGTTGCACTGGTATGCTGTCCAGCATTTGAATCCGTGCTCAGGTCGTCATGTTTGGTTGAGCTGGAAGTGCTTTCGTTCTTTGATTTTATTTTACTTTTACATTGCAGTCAAATGGATAAATCAGTATTATTTAGTCTACACCAATTTCTTAGATTGTTGTCTTTACATATTATTGTATAGATCAGCAGCGTTTTCATAGATGTTACAGATGTTTTATATAATAAAGTTTTAGTAGTGTTATATAGAGAATTAATATTTTTCACTCTATCTATTGGTCTGATTTGGAGCATGGGTGGAGGTTCCTCTCATTGCCATTGCTGCTTCTCTGCTGGGTCCTGCTGCTAGCAAACAGCAGCGGTGATGTCAGGAAGCTCCACCCATGCTCCGTTGGCCCCAGCAGGAGAACCGGAGCAAAGAACGGATTGGGTAACTATGGTTGTCATCAGTGTAACCTGCACTACCTGTCTGTACCAACAGGTTAGTGCAGGTGATTTCCTTTAAATGTATTATTCACATATATTAGTTGTTATTGTCACATCTCGTGTAAATTATTACCACAATTTTTGGGTCAGGCAGACTGATTAATCTTGGCCACTGTATTTGTTTGCTCTCCTTAGTGCCTCCGACAACATCCCAAAGGCTGATGAGATCAGGACGCTTGTTAAGGACACATGGGATACTCGAATTGCCAAGCTTCGGTTGTCAGCTGACAGCTTTGTGCGGGAACAAGAAGCCCATGCCAAGGTACAGACAGGGTCAGAATTGTGATATGGGTGATTTTGTTCTTAATTTTCTTGTAAATGATGTTTTATATACATAAAATTAAGAAAGTAAATATTTAGTTACTGCTGGCAATCCAGAGCTTTCACGCTACTCATAGAATAAAAAGTGACATGGGGTTAAGAATGTGTCTGTTCTGAGAGTTAAAGCCATTGTGCAGATTTGGAAAGTTTAAGTGCCTTTGTCATTTTAGGAACTAATAGATAAATGTGGTTCTTTGAGCCTTTATCCAACTTGGCTAAATAATTTTGCATCCGGCTTAAATGCATGCAGTTGTCCACCTGCCCGTGCACTCCCTGCTGTCACGAGTCTCTTTTCTCATTTGCCAGCTGGATAACTTGACGTTGATGGAAATTAACACCATTGGAACTTTTTTCACGGAGTCTTTAAACCACATGTATAAATTACGAACAAGCCTGCAGTACTCAGAGGATGGACAGTCCCAGGAATACTGACCCACCCACCGATCCAAAATAATTAAAAAGTGGAATGGAATTAGATTCTTGCTGAGGTCATTGTGACTTTCTATTATGTTCTCCATGCCAAAGCTTAGTTCCCTGGCACATACAGATATCTGTGCTCCTGGACTACAGCAGACGAGTGAAAGAGACCTGCTGTTACCCTGCCCTGCTAATATGACAGGCTATGTATACCTCCTGTATTCTGCTGTTATTGCTTCAAGTGAGACTGAAATGTACTTCTGCTGCAGGACAGTGTAGACACAGTGAATGTCCGCTCACCAGACACCAGCTACACGTACAAGAATAATTGCTCAAGCACATAGGAACTGTGATGTACTGTAGTGTGGAAATTGCAGTTTGAGTATTTACTGTCTGTGGAAGCATCTCAGCATTGCATCCACCTGACCTGTTCACAAATGTAAAATAAATACTAGTTACCTTCCTCTGTTACTCACATGCAGCTTTATTCTTAATTTATTACAGATTAAAAGTTTTTTGTTTGTTTGTTTTTTTTGTTAAAGAACCACAAAAATGTCAGACTGAGCCCATACAAAAAATCTTTAGTTGTGTTCAACAACCCCTTTAAAGTGATGATTTAATTATCCTCTAGTAAAAGTCACTACATTTAAAAATTTATGTGGAAGCTCCAGCTTACTTCTGGGAACATTTCTCCTAGGCTGGCAGCACAGAACAGTCAGTAACCTTTGACATTATTTCTTTAGACCTAAGACTGGTACCAGGAACCTCAAGAAAAGATCTCTTACTCTAAATTTACATATAACTTGGCCAATTTAAAGAATTTTGATGGTGTGAAAGATCGTTGTGTAAATTTGTGGTTGGAAATCTAGTGTTTTGAGGGGAAAAATGAATAGTCATGCCATGACTAAGGGCCAATTGGCCTGAAACACGTCAGGTTCCAGAGGTGCTCCTTCTATGCCCTAATGCACTTTTGTCCTAGTGCTCAGTTTTCCTGCCTTTTATATGGACTTTTAACTATGACTTGATTAAAGGAATGTTTTTACTCAGTGCTGGCTCCACCTTCTCCTATGGTATTCACTTTGAACTTTGAGACTGTCCTTGCACATGCTGGGACAGGTGAGCTGAATCCCTACTTTACTATTTAGATTTGTAAATTACATTTATTTAAAAATCTTAATCCTTTCAGTACTTATAAGCTGCTGTAGGCTCCACAGGAAGTTCTTTTCGTTTTGAATTTCTTCTCTGCCTGACCACAGTGCTCTCTGCTGACAGCTCTGTCCATCTCAGGAACTTTAGAGAGCAGGAGCAAAATCCCCATAGCAAACCTCTCGTGCTCTGGACAGTTCCTGATAAGGAAAGAGGTGTCAGCAGAGAGCACTGTGGACAGACAAAAATGAAACTACTTCCTGTGGAGCATACAGCAGCTAAGTACTGGAAGGTTTAAGATTTTTAAATAAAAGTAATTTACAAATCTGTTTAACTTTCATGCACCAGTTGATTAAAAAGAAATGTTTTCCACTGTTGTACCCCTTTAAGTTTAATGGAAAAATAGGCATAGCATTATACAGTAAATGTAATCTAATGATTGCATATAACTTAAAGTGTAAATTAAAAAAAAAGTTTATTAAATTATATAAAACCTAATAAGGGGGGTAAAAAAATGTTATTTTCCCATTTTACAAAAAAAGAAAAAAAAAAACGTAACACATTTGGTATCTCCAAGTGCGTAAATGTCCAACTTTTAAAATATGTTTCTGATCCCGCAAGGTAAACGTAAAAAATACCGTATTTATCGGCGTATAACACGCACTTTTTAGGCTAAAAATTTTAGCGTAAAGTCTGTGCGTGTTATACGCCGATACACCCCCAGGAAAGGCAGGGGGAGAGAGGCCGTCGCTGCCCGCTTCTCTCCCCCTGCCTTTCCTGGGGTCTAGAGCCCTGCTGCCGGCCCTTCTCTCCCCCTGGTTATCGGCGCCGCTGCCCGTTCTGTCCCCCCATCCCCGGTGGCATAATTACCTGATGCCGGGGTCGGGTCCGCGCTGCTGCAGGCCTCCGGCGTGCGTCCCCAGCGTCGTTGCTATGCGCTGCACGGCGCGGCGCATGACGTCATGCGCCGTGCATAGCAACGACGAAGGGGACGCACGCCGGAGGCCTGCAGCAGCGCGGACCCGACCCCGGCATCAGGTAATTATGCCACTGGGGATGGGGGGAGGCAATGGGTGCCGCTGCCCCTTCTCTCCCCCTGGCTGTCGGCGCCGCTTCTCTCCCCCTGGCTATCGGCGCCGGCACCGATAGTCAGGGGGACAGAACGGGCAGCGGTGCCGATAACCAGGGGGAGAGAAGGGCCGGCAGCAGGGCTCTAGACCCCAGGAAAGGCAGGGGGAGAGAAGCGGGCAGCTACGTCCTCTCTCACCCTGCCTTTCCTGGGGGTATATCGGGGTATACACGCGCACACACGCACCCTCATTTTACCATGGATATTTGGGTAAACTTTTTTTACCCAAATATCCTTGGTAAAATGAGGGTGCGTGTTATAGGCCGGTGCGTGGTCTACCCCGATAAATACGGTACCTAACCTCCAAAAATACCGATTATTTAACCACATCATATTTTTGAAACAAAATTTATAACAATCGATCAAAAAGTCCCATCAAAACAAAAATGGTACAGATAAAAACTACAGATCACAGCACAAAAAAATTAGCCTTCCTACATCCCCATATATGAAAAAATAAAGTTATAGGGGTCAGAAAATGACCTTTTATGCATACCAATTTTGTTAAAAAGTTAGCATTTTTAAATAGTACAATAATAGAAAAAAATATATGAATTGGGTATTGATTTAATCGCTTTGACCTACAGAATAAATATAATCATTTTTACCATAAAGTGCACTGCGTAAAAACCAAAGCCCACCCCAAAGTTGCAAAATTTGATGTTTTCTTATACATTTCCACCCGCAAATACTTTTACTGTTGCGCTGTACATTATATGGTAAAATGAATGATGTCATTACAAAGCACAATTGTTTGTTCAAAAAAACAAGCCCTCATATGGGTCTGTAGGTGAAAAAATAAGAGTTATGGATTTTAAGAGGAGGAAAAAATTAAAATGCAAAAATGAAAATTGGCCCGGTCCTTAAAGGGGTACTCCTTTGGAAACCTCTATCCCCTATCCAAAGGATAGGGGATAAGATGTTAAATCGCGGGGATATCCGGGCCGGCAGCTGCGTCCAGAACATGGAAGCTTTCAGCTTGACTGCTTGTACATACCCTTCTCCCATAGACGTGAATGGAGGGGGCATGGCGGCTTGCATCGCCAGTCATTGGGCACGGAGCGGAGTTCGCTCTGTGCACCGAATGATGGGTCGCTGCAGCGGAGATTGTGCAAGCTAACATCTTATCGTTGAGAGGTTTTCAGTGGAGTACCCCTTTAAGGCCAAAATGCTTGGTCTTGGTCTAGGGCTTGGTCCTTAACCCCTTAAGGACTTAGGACGTATGAGCGTCATAGTGGGATGGTCCCGGAGCCTATTCACAGTCTGGACCCACGGCTAATAGCGCGCGGCCGCGATCGTTCGGCCACCCGCTATTAACCCTTCCGATGTGGCGATCAAAGCTGAGCGCCGCATCGAAGTGAAAGTAAATGCTTCCCGGCTGATCGGGGTCATCGCGATAAAATCGCGATGCCCCGATCAGCTACCTGGAGAGAAGAATGTCCCTACCTTCTTCCGTCGGCGTCCCGGCTCTGATTGCTCCAGCCTGTAACTCGGGCATGGAGCAATCAACCGCCGATTACACAGCTTGTTGCCATGCAACGGCAAGGCAACAATCTGTGTATGCAATCAGCCATTGCAAGCTCATAGGTCCCTATAGGAGCTATGAGCTTGCAAAAAAAAAGTGTAAAAAAAAAATAAAATAAAAGTTAACCCTTTCAGTTATTTCCTTCTGAATTAAAAGTTTAAATCACCCGGCATTTCCTAGCAACAAAATAAAACAGTGTAAATAAAAATAAACATATGTGGTATCACTGCGTGCGGAAATGTCCGATTTATAACAATATACTGCTTTTAAAACCGCACGTTCAATGGCATACGCGCAAAAAGATTCCAAAGTCCAAAATAGCGCATTTTTGATCACTTTTTATACCACAAAAAAGTGAATAAAAAGTGATCAAAAAGTCTGATCAGAACAAAAATGGTACCCCTAAAAACATCAGATCACGGCGCAAAAAATGAGCCCTCATAGCGCCCTGAACAGGGCCGGCCTTAGGGGTGTGCGAGCTGTGCGGCCGCACAGGGCGCCGTAGCAACAGGGGCGCCGGGCGGCCGGCACAGCTCGCACCAGGTATATGTAATTTGTATTGCCCGACGTGCAGTCCTGGCGCCGGGCAGGTAACTTCTTCAGACATTTAGTGCTGCTTCGGGCAAGCAGCGCTAAATGCCGGTGTAATGAAGAAAACTGTGCCCTGTAGCGGAATGTGACCCTCCGCACAGGGACACAGTTTTCTGCTTTGCAGGCCGCTCCCTCTCATTCCATTCCCACTACCCTCCCTCAACTGTGTCCCTATGCGGAAGGTCACATTCCGCTTCAGGGCACAGTTTTCTTCATTACACAGGGAGGTTTCACTTACCCCGCCCTCCTCTGCTTCTCTGGTTGGCTAGCCGGCCCGAGTCTGAAGAGGGACGTCGCACATGTGACATACCTCCGCAGACCCGCACAGGAGGACGTCAGTGACGTCACTCGTCAGGCCGACGCCGGAGAGAAGCGTAGCGGAGGACAGGTAAGTAAGTGTGTGTGTGTGTGTGTGTGTGAGAGAGAGAGAGAGAGAGAGTCCGTTGGGGGGAGGGGGAACCTGCTTCTACCTAATGTGGGGGACTATACGGCACCTAATGTGGTGGGGGAACTATATGGCACCTAATGTGGTGGGGGAATTATACTGCATCTGATTAAGGGGAGCAGGGGACTGGTGAAGGGGTACATGGGACTGATTAAGGGGGCAGGGGACTTATTAGATATAAAAATATTTGTGACAAATATTTGTATCTCTTTGCGTATGTTTATGGGGTAATTGGGGGGGGGGGGGGGGAACGCGCCACAAGGTTAGCTTGCACAGGGCGCCTGAACACCTAAGGCCGGCCCTGGCCCTGAACACATAAAAATAAAAAAGTTTATAGGGCTCAGAATATCACAATTTTAAACGTATAAATTTTCCTGCATGTATTTATGATTTTTTTTCTGAAGTAATACAAAATCAAACCTGTATAAGTAGGGTATCGTTTTAACCGTATGGACCTACAGAATAAAGATATGGCGTCATTTTCACAGAAAAATGTACTGCGTAGAAACGGAAGCCCCCAAAATTTACAAAATGGCATTTTTTCTTCTAGTTTGTCGCACAATGAATTTTTTTTCCGTTTCGCCGTGGATTTTTCGGTAAAATTACTGTCACTGTAAAGAACAATTGGTGGCGCAAAAAATAAGCCATAATACAGATTTTTAGGTGCAAAATTGAAAGGGTTATGATTTTCTAAAGGAAAGGAGGAAAAAACGAAAATGCAAAAACGTGAAATCACTCAGTCCTTAAGGGGTTAAAGGGGTACTCCCATGGAAAACTTTATTTTTTATAAGAAAAATTTTAATCAACTGGAGCCAGAAAGTTAAACAGATTTGTAAATGTTCTATTAAAAAAATCTTAATCCTTCTAGTACTTTTTAGGGGCTGTATACTAAAGAGAAATCCAAAAAAGAAATGCATTTCCTCTGATGTCATGACCACAGTTCTCTCTGCTGACCTCTGCTGTCCAATTTATGAACTGTCCAGAGCAGGAAAAAATCCCCATAGCAAACATATGCTGCTCTGGACAGTTCCTTAAATGGACAGGATCGAAAGGTTCGTGCATTAAAAATGAATACACTGTTGAATAATGCCAGCCAAGATAAGCAGGAGGTTGTAGACCTACGCATAAATATGTCACAATTGGAATCAGCGTTAATTCAAGAGCTGAGACTCACATGGGATCTTTCCACATTACGTAAATACCTCGAAGATAAAATGATCCCAAAAGGTCTCAGAATAAGAACATTTCCGTCCACAATTTACTGTGATGCATTCAAAGTGGAATGGGAAGAAATCTTAAATGGGCACTGTCATGAAATCAAAAAATTGATATGTTGTAGTACTTAAGTACTACAACATATCTCTAATATACTTTAATTAAAAAAAAGTGATTTTAAAACAGTTTAAAATCACTTTTAAATTCAGCCACTAGGAGTCGCCCTCCTAGTGGCCGAATGCATTGGGCAGTGACGTCAAAGGGACTGTCTTTTTCGCCCACTCGATCCTTTAACTTGTTTTCCACTTTATTTAAATTTTGAATTATCAGACACTAATACATACAGACCACTGTCCAGCAACCCTTGCTCCATATTCAAACAACATTTAAAGAATCTTGGGGAGCAGAATGGCATTTTTTCTAAATCACTAAATCACAGGCCGATTATATTAAAATTAAAGATCCTATAACAGCAATTTTTCATTCACTCCCCAAGATACATAAGAATTGCTTTCCTCCACCAGTTAGACCCATAGTTGCCGGGATAGGTTCTCTTAATGAGAACCTATCCTCCTGGTTGGACAACCTCCTTCAGCCACTCATTCCAACAATTCCTGGCTTTATTCAAGATACTAAACCTCTTATCAGCTGTTGAGAATTTGGAGTGGTCTGAACAGTTTTCGTGGATTACCGCAGACGTTACTTCACTTTATTCTGTTATCCCCCATAGCCATGCTAAAACAGCATTGGCATGGTTTTTGTCTGTGTATTCCCAATACCCCGCTGGTCTGCAGGAATATATGATCATGGTTTTGGATTATTTACTCACTCACAATTTTTTTATGTTTGATGATCAGTTCTTCCTGCAGACCACCGGGGCATCTATGGGTGCTTGTTTCTCCCCCTCCATAGCAAATATCTATATGTCATATTGGGAACATCTCTACTTGTTTTCATCATCTAATGTCTTCAAGCCATGCATTATTTGGTATGGCAGATATATTGATGATCTGATATTTATATGGAGTGATGACGTCAAAAATGTTAACTTGTTTGAAAACAGTCTTAATTCAAACACTTGTAATCTACATTTTACTATTAATCATTTTTTTTCAAACAGTGTCCTATCTTGACTTAACTCTGAGGGGTGACACAGAATGCAAAAAAAAAATTTCTACAACTTATCGCAAGGACACTGCAGTAAATTCTACTTTACATGCATGCTTGTGTCATCCCTCACATGTGGTCAATAATCTCCCCATAGGGGAGGCTATTAGAGCTAGACAAAATTGCACTACCGTTCAAGATTTTTCTATGGAGATGGAGACACTGTCTCGTCGCTTACATCACAGAGGGTACCCCAGTGGTCATTAGACCGCGCTAAAAGAATTGCTATATCCAAGACCAGAGATGATCTACTTAAAGTCAAACAGTCTGCTAAAGTCAGCTCTAATACTATAACTTTTTCTACTCAGTACAGTGCTCAATATTCCCAAATATGCAACTACTTGAAAAAATACATACCACTTATTACATCTGATCTTCACTACAATCTACAATGAGTGCAGGTTTTCGATATGTAGCTAAGCGTGCTCCCACTCTTGGTCAGACCCTTTCACCTTCTTTGTTTTCTTCCCACAATACATCATCTTCTACTTGGTTAAAAACTGTGGGGACATATAAGTGTGGACACACATGATGTACCTGTTGTAACATCCTGTCTCCCACATCTGTTATCACGTCGTACGCGACAGGAGCCACCTATAATATTAAACAATACATCAATTATAATACTAAATATGTGGTATATCTCCTGTCGTGTACGGCGTGTAAATTACAGTATGTGGGATGCACGACTAATGGCCTCAAAACACGTATTAGGAAACATCTATCTGACATTCCCCATTTTAACTCCAGGAACGTATCTGCAGTATCCCTTCACTGTGCTCAACACCATGGTGGAGATTTCTTGTCCATTCGTTTATCTGCAATTGAAAAAGCACTTTTGCCCATACGTGGTGTGATCAAACAGAAATTACTCAACCGAGAGGTATACTGGATTATCAAACTTGCAACTAGAACACCTCAAGGTCTTAATAAACGACAGGATGTCATCTTACATTATTAGCAATTGTCACTTTTTTTTTTTTTTTACAAGTTCCACATTTAATATACTGAGTAATTTGCTTTTTTAATGTTTTTTTTATATTCGTGAGACTTGTGTAAGAGTGACTTTCCCTATATGTTGGGTCTGTGGTTTATAACTTAAACGCATACATTTTAAACTTAAATGATATACAGATATGTTGGTAACCACTCACCTAACATTTAATATACATTTTTTCTTTATCCTGGTGTTCTGTCAATATGTATCTGTTTGGTACATGTCTTATTTTCGCTCGATACATATTCAGACAGACCGATTGTGACATATGCGTTTTTTTTGCAATCACTTACTCTGTTTCCCCGAAAATAAACCCTACCCCAAAAGCAAGCCCTAGCAGGATTATCAGGGTGGGCTGCAATATAATCCCTACCCCAAAAATAAGACCTAGGCCAGGGGTAATCAACTGGCGGACCGCGGTCCAGATCTGGACCACGGCCGCCAGTAATGCCCGCAGACCAGACCCCTTGCGGCAAGTTACCATAATTGACCCAGAGCAGGGACGCTGTCGCTTTAAAAAGTGCACGCGTATGCACGGCCGACGTCACAGACGTGTCCCTGCACCCGGCTGCTCTGCAACAGAAGGAGATCCCGTACAGTACAAGTTGCGGACGCTACGGTACGGACAAAAGTGGGGAAGTGCTGGTCTCCGAATGAAATGTGTAAGGTACCGTAGTTTATTATGGCAGAGGGGTGGGGGGCACTGTAGGAGTGTGGAGGACGACGGGGGAATGGGTGACTGGGGGGGCTGTAGCAGTGTGGAGGATGGGGGGGCTGTAGCAGTGTGGAAGATGGGGGGTGCGGCATCCTCCACACTGCTACAGCCAGCCATCTTCCACACTCCTGCAGCCCCCATAAATAAATAAGCCCTACCCTGAAAATAAGCCCTAGTGTGTTTGTTGGGACTAAAATTAATATAAGACCCGTTCTTATTTTCAGAGAAACACGGTATGTTCTATTTTGGTGAATTTATTATATATTTTTTCTACTTGTATAAATTGCACATAAATTGCACATTTTCTTCTATATCGAGATTTTAAGTTTGTATAGATCTACTATTATTGTGAAGGGTTAAGTTACGGGCTCAGGGAGGGCGGCTGTTTGATTAATCTCACCTGCTGCCTTCCCTGTGAGCCACATCATTTCCCCTATAAATATACAGACATTTGTGGTTTTATTTTATGTACGACTAAGGGTGCTAACGCACCTGAAACACGTTACTTTGCTTCTGTCATGGCTTTTATTCAATAAAGAACATTCATCCTTGCATGACCATCTGCGCTGGACATTTCTCTTTTCTCCTTTTTGAAGTGGTGCTTGCCTTGCACAGTCCGTGCGATTGGGGCTGCTGAGGGTGAGCTGAACACTCTGTTCACTGCTTGGACAATAATAGAAATTACTAAAACAATACTGCTGCTAGTGGTCAAAGGTACCACAGCAAATAAGCAGACCAGCATGGAGACATTACCATTCTTCTCACCACCCATACAAGAATTATGCACCCAACCACTCGAGATTCAACACACATCAATACACTCACTTACCACAACCAACACTTACACAGACATTAGCACCATGCAAAATCATCCAGACCATAGAAACAGTAGCACAAATACACCCAGCCCCCCCCCCCCCCCCCCCACTAGTCCTACCACTCCCACCATAGCAAACCGAATAATTCGTAGAGGACGCCATAGAAGAGGTGGAACAACCATTAAAAAAAAGCGATCAAAACATAGTCAGTTCAATTAAGTTCCAACCATACAATAATACACTCCCGGCAGCTCAGTCGGGCTGATTGGGACCATTGTGGTGAAATCGTGATGTTCCGATCAGCTAGAACGTGAACGGAGGGTCCGTTACCTGCCTCCGTTGCATTTGATCAGTAATTGATTGCTCCAAGCCTGAAATCCAGCAATCGACCGCCGATAACACTGACCATTGCCATGTTAATGCATGGCAGTGATCTGTGAAGAAGATCAGTGTGTGCAGTATTATAGCCACTAGAGGGGGCTATATCACTGCAAAAAAAAAAAAAAAAAGTGTGTGAAAAAAAGTTAATAAAGATTGTTTAACCCTTTTTTCTAATAAAAGAATCATCCCCCTTTTCCCATAAAAAAAAAGTGTAAATAAAAATAAACTTCAAAAGTCCAAAATAGTGTATTTTTGGTCACTTTTTATATCATGAAAAAACTTATAAAAAGCAATCAAAATGTCAGATCAATACAAAAATGGTACCGCTAAAAACTTCAGCTCACAGCGCAAAAAATTTGCCCTCATACCGCCCCTGCGCGGAAAAATAAAGTTATAGGGTTCAAAAGATGACCATTTTAAACGTATTCATTTTTTCCAGAAGTAAGACCAAATCAAACCTATATAAGTAGGGTATCATTTTAAACGTATGGACCTACAGAATAAAGAAAAGGTGTAATTTTTACTGAAAAATGCACTGCGTAGAAACGTAAGTAGAAATTAATATTTTTTTCCATTTTGCCGTGTATTTTTGGTAAAATTACAAATTTCACTGCAAAGTAGAATTGGTGGTGCAAAAAATAAGCCATAATATGTCATTTTAGGTGCAAAATTGAAAGGGTTATGATTTTTAAAGGGTAAGGAGAAAAAACTAACGTACTGAAAAACTGAGTCCTTAAGGGGTTAAAATAGCTGTGGAAAATATTAGAAAAATCAAAACCTATAGACACACATGGGGTAATTTTACACCAAGTGAAACCAAGTCGATTAAACAACTCTCGTCTAACTATCAGACCAGCAGACTAAGGGGGAGGAATTGTGGTAATGGACACATCCTCCTACACAGCAGAATGCATTTCCCAACTTAATGACAACTCTACATATATGAAATTAAAAGGTGACCCCACTTCACAATATTTTGATGAGCTAGATCCATTATGCACAAGAGCTCGAGACAAAGGTATTTTATCAAAACAGGAATTTGAGTTCATCACTGGCACACACAAGCGTATGCCAGTCTTTTATACCATACCCAAAATCCACAAACCACCTCCAGGCTAGCCAGTCTACCTCAGTACATCGACCAACTTCTTCAACCAGATGTTAAACTGACTCGATCATACCTACGAAACACTACCCAAATCATTCAGTTTGAAGAATAAATAAAATGGGATCCATCTTGTTTTTGGGCACATGAGATGTTAGTTCACTTTATACAGTCATTAAAGGGTTAGTCCAGTGGTGAAAAACTTATCCCTTATCCTAAGGATAGAGGCTAAGTTTCAGAACGCGGGGGGGTCCAACCGCTGGGGCCCCCTGCGATCTCTCTGCATGGGGCCCAGACTCGCTGTCCAGATAGTGCGTGTTGACCACCGCACTAAGTGGCGGCTGACATGCCCCCTCAATACATCGCTATGGCAGAGCCAGAGATTGCCGAAGGCAGCGCTCTGGCTCCCCCATAGAGTTGTATTGAGGGGGCGTGTCAGCCACTGCTTCGTGCTGCGGTCAACACGCCCCCTTCCCGCGGGCTGTCGGAGCCCTGTACAGGAGATCGCGGGGGGCCCCAGCGGTCGGACCCCCATCGATCTGAAACTTATCCTCTATCCTTAAGATAGGGGATAAGTTTTTCACCACTGGAAAAACTTTAATCGTCAACAAGAAATAGAAGCTATTCAGAATACACTCATAAAACATGCAGATCTCCTGTTGGACCAAATCACATTTATATTGGATAGCGTTAGTTATATATTAACTCACAACTACTTCATGTTTGGCCCTGACCACTATCTTCAGCTGAACGGCACTGCCATGGGCACCAGCTATGCCAATTTGGTCACGGCTGATTGGGAAAGTACCACCATTGTTCCCCAGCTGGGCGGAGACCTGGTGTCATGGCATCGTTACATCGATGACCTCTCCTTTGTCCTGTGTGGATCCAGACAAGATTTAGATGGCTTTATATACTCTCAATTCCAACAGAAACCTCAAATTTACTCCTCACATCAGTCCAACATCTGTAGAATTCTGCAGCACATAAACAGGTGGCAAAAAAATGGCTTCATGCTACACAGTAGTTGTCATCTCCCACAGTGGCTGGTTAATGTTCCAACCAGCCAATTCCGTAGATTTAAACGCAACTGTACAAACAATGATCAATTTGAAATAGAAGCCATTACTCTAACTAATCAATTCATGGTGAAATAATACCCTCCAGCAAATGTTCTACCATCCCTTGAGAAGGTTCGGAGGTTGGATGGATCAACTTTCTTTACACCCAAAAATACTGATACATATGTACCTTCAAACAAAGACAATTCTAAACGTATTATCCCATTTAACACACAATATCGTAAAATAGAATCTATTAACAAATACTGGCCTTTACTATGTCAAGATAAAGTGAACATCTCCTTGCTAAACCACCCATCATTTACACTAGAGACCCAAATTTAAGTATAAAAGTGGCCCCTACAGTACGAACCACTAACACAAAAACTACTTCCACACTATTAGATTTAAAAGGCTTCTTTAGGTGTGGACAATGTCCAAATTGCAGAGCCACCACCAATTTTGAAAAAGGGACCATTGAAATAAAATCAACGAAGTTTTGAATTGCCCGAGTAATGCTGGGTTCCCACTACGTTTTCTCCCATACGGCAGGGGAGAGCTAAAACCTTGCGCTCCCGTATGCATTCGTATGCGCTCCCGTATGTAATTAATTTCAATGAGCCGGCCGGAGTGAAAATTGTGGTCAACCACTGTTTGAGGTCCGGTTGTAAAAGCGCATACGGCGCAAAAATGAGCTGACCGGACCGAACGTTTCACTCCGGTCGGCTCATTGAAAGGAATTACATACTGGAGCGCATACGGAAGCGCAAGGTTTTAGCTCTCCCCTGCCGTATGCACTCCCGTATGGGAGAAAACGTAGTGGGAACCCAGCCTAAGGGAGTACAAAAAGACTGGCGAGGAGAAAATGTCATAGACAAAATGTCTCGAGCCAAATCTAGAAAAAATTTCGAGTTCGGCTCTCTGGCATCCAAGGGATCTAGAACTGTTTTGGGTTTTTGGATTGAACATCAAAGGGTCTGTGTCAGGCTATATACCCAGCACCCTGACTGACCCTTCATTTGGTCCTACCCCCCTGTCATCACAGGGTCCAATTCTTTCATTATATGACTTTTTATCTGCATATATAATCCCATTCATTTCTTTTTGACTATGATCATATATAATATATGTATGTGTGTGTGTGTGTGTGTGTGTATATATATATATATATATATATATGTATGTGTGTATGTATATCTAGTAAGGTGTAGCCATATTAGTCCAGGGATGCAAAATCATAGGATGTTGCAGTATTTTTTTTTTTTTTTTTTTGACGAACAGTATTTTGTAGAGACACGCTTTCGGGATTCCTCCCTTTTATCAAGTCCAAAAGCATTTCTGAGCACACAAGAAGAAAACACACAGGTTCTATCTCACAAAAATATGCAGGGGTTAAAACCACATATGTGAAGAATCCACACTAAGTTGGGACATAAATTGTATAGATATAGGACGATAGACTACAGATAGGGATAAGAAAAAGGGGGGGGGGGGTGAGTGGTGATTAGGCTGGACATGGGGAGAAAAGACAATCCAGCTACAGAACTATAGACTACATAAATAAGGGTGCGACTGGGAGGGGGGAAGTAGGGGGGAGATGGTGACACAGCAGGACATACAGCGAGAAGACAATACAGCACAGTTAATATGGATTTGAGCTTTTTAGCCCATTATGAAAACTTCCTATAAAGTTCTCTGTTCTTTGAATCATAAAAAAAAATAATTTTGGCTTCAAATGTACGGGTACGCCCCTTGGTCCTAGACAGGTTAATTGTGGTGTCCCGGAACCGTATTGCATACCGTACCTTGTATGGTGGTCCCTAAAGTCAGAGTAACTACGCTCAGGTAGGGTCCCCCAGGTGGGACAGCCCCTAGTCGCCTCTCCTCTACTCTAATTCTGTAATGTTTATACGTGGACATATTTGGTAATAATGTATATTTAATACAATGTATAGTATACTTACCTTGCTAGCGTCGCAGGACCTTCGTTCATGTGACCATGTTAAATCCTCTATGGTATGTTTGAGGACCTTTGGAGTTCCTTGGGTAACATGTTACCCATAATCCTCTGTGAAGGTGATTGACATCAGTATAGACAAATTAGCACTAGTCCAGCCCCTGCCCATATAAGGGAGCTGTAGCCAATGATCGCTCTCTTGGGTTACTGCTCTCGTGGATGCCGGACTAGCAGGACGGATCTGCACAACTTTCAAAGACACTCTAGGCCTAACAACCTAACGGCCTCAGCAGAACCTAAACCGTGAGTTCTAAACTATTCCCCGCTAAAGCTAGCGTGACTACTGGACCGCAACTAAATCCCCTAAATCCAGTGGAACAACGGATATTATCCTAAAGACTCTAAATTGCTTAAGGTCCCAACCTTTGTCAATCTCCAAGAGAATTTGCATTTGTAGAGACTGTTCCTGTTGTGAAGTTTGCATACAATCTTCAGTAACAGATCCAACTGTTTTCAGCAAACTCTCCGGTTGTGGACATTCAATTATTCTATACCTCCCTATCGCTCTTTGGAAGGGTGGCGGTAGGACAAGCATTACAGAGGAGCCCTCACCCTGGCGTCACAAATAGCAAGGGTTAACCAGACACCCTTTAGTCACCGCACAGCTACACTCCCCATACCCTACTCCCCCAGGCTATCACGTAATGATTTAATCTAAAACCCCACTTGCAGAATTCTGCAAGTGTAGATTTCAATTGGCGGCTGCCACCAAAATCCGTTTTCTCCTCCTTCTCAATTTCCCCTGGATGAAGCTGTACGTGCTACAGTGTTATTTCTCCTGTACATCCCTCCTGACATGGATTTTCTCTCAAAGCTGCAGTACAATAAACGCTGACATGAAGACCACTGTAAAAACCCAGTGCATCTCTGCTTCCCTGTGTGAACCCCGTGCATCTCTGCTTCCCTGTATGAACCCCGTCCATCTCTGCTTCCCTGTATGAACCCCGTGCATCTCTGCTTCCCTGTATGAACCCCGTGCATCTCTGCTTCCCTGTATGAACCCCGTGCATCTCTGCTTCCCTGTATGAACCCGTGCATCTCTGCTTCCCTGTATGAACCCCGTGTATCTCTGCTTCCTTGTACAAACCCCGTGCATCTCTGCTTCCCTGTACAAACCCCGTGAATCTCTGCTTCCCTGTAGGAACCCGTGCATCTCTGCTTCCCTGTATGAACCCCGTGCATCTCTGCTTCCCTGTATGAACCCTGTGCATCTTTGCTTCCTTGTATGAACCCCGTGCATCTCTGCTTCCCTGTATGAACACTGTGTATCTCTGCTTCCCTGGACAAACCCGGGCCAAAATCCGTTTTCTACTCCTTCTCAATTTCCCCTGGATGAAGCTGTACGTGCTACAGTGTTATTTCTCCTGTACGTCCCTCCTGACATGGATTTTCTCTCAAAGCTGCAGTACAATAAATGCTGACATGAAGACCACTGTAAAAACCCAGTGCATCTCTGCTTCCCTGTATGAACCCTATGCATCTCTGCTTCCCTGTATGAACCCCGTGCATCTCCGCTTCCCTGTATGAACCCCGTGTATCTCTGCTTCCCTTCCTTCCCTGTTTGAACCCCGTGCATCTCTGCTTCCCTGTATGAACCCCGTGCATCTCTGCTTCCCTGTATGAACCCCGTGCATCTCTGCTTCCCTGTATGAGCCCCGTGCATCTTTGCTTCCCTGTATGAACCCTGTGCATTTCTGCTTCCCTGTATGAACACTGTGTATCTCTGCTTCCCTGGACAAACCCCGTGCATCTCTGCTTCCCTGTAGGAACCCCGTGCATCTCTGCTTCCCTGTATGAACCCCGTGCATCTCTGCTTCCCTGTATGAACCCCGTGCATCTCTGCATCCCTGTATGAACCCCGTGTATCTCTGCTTCCCTTCCTTCCCTGTTTGAACCCCGTGCATCTCTGCTTCCCTGTATGAACCCCGTGCATCTCTGCTTCCCTGTATGAACCCCGTGCATCTCTGCTTCCCTGTATGAGCCCCGTGCATCTTTGCTTCCCTGTATGAACCCCGTGCATTTCTGCTTCCCTGTATGAACACTGTGTGTCTCTGCTTCCCTGGACAAACCCCGTGCATCTCTGCTTCCCTGTACAAACCCAGTGCATCTCTGCTTCCCTGTACAAACCCCGTGCATCTCTGCTTCCCTGTACAAACCCCGTGCATCTCTGCTTCCCTGTACAAACCCCGTGCATCTCTGCTTCCCTGTGTGAACCTCGTGCATCTCTGCTTCCCTGTGTGAACCTCGTGCATCTCTGCTTCCCTGTTTGAACCCCGTGCATCTCTGCTTCCCTGTATGAACCCCGTGCATCTCTGCTTCCCTGTATGAACCCCGTGCATCTCTGCTTCCCTGTATGAACCCCGTGCATCTCTGCTTCCCTGTATGAGCCCCGTGCATCTCTGCTTCCCTGTACGAACCCTGTGCATCTCTGCTTCCCTGTATGAACCCTGTGTATCTCTGCTTCCCTTCCTTCCCTGTTTGAACCCCGTGCATCTCTGCTTCCCTGTATGAACCCCGTGCATCTCTGCTTCCCTGTATGAACCCCGTGCATCTCTGCTTCCCTGTATGAACCCTGTGTATCTCTGCTTCCCTTCCTTCCCTGTTTGAACCCCGTGCATCTCTGCTTCCCTGTATGAACCCCGTGCATCTCTGCTTCCCTGTATGAACCCCGTGCATCTCTGCTTCCCTGTACGAACCCTGTGCATCTCTGCTTCCCTGTATGAACCCTGTGTATCTCTGCTTCCCTTCCTTCCCTGTTTGAACCCCGTGCATCTCTGCTTCCCTGTATGAACCCCGTGCATCTCTGCTTCCCTGTATGAACCCCGTGCATCTCTGCTTCCCTGTATGAACCCTGTGTATCTCTGCTTCCCTTCCTTCCCTGTTTGAACCCCGTGCATCTCTGCTTCCCTGTATGAACCCCGTGCATCTCTGCTTCCCTGTATGAACCCCGTGCATCTCTGCTTCCCTGTATGAGCCCCGTGCATCTTTGCTTCCCTGTATGAACCCCGTGCATTTCTGCTTCCCTGTATAAACACTGTGTATCTCTGCTTCCCTGGACAAACCCCGTGCATCTCTGCTTCCCTGTACGAACCTCGTGCATCTCTGCTTCCCTGTACGAACCTCGTGCATCTCTGCTTCCCTGTATGAACCCCGTGTATCTCTACTTCCCTGTACGAACCCCGTGCATCTCTGCTTCCCTGTATGAACCACGTGCATCTCTGCTTCCCTGTATGAACCCCGTGTATCTCTGCTTCCCTGTATGAACCCCATGCATCTCTGCTTCCCTGTATGAACCCCGTGCATCTCTGCTTCCCTTTATGAACACTGTGCATCTCTGCTTCCCTGTATGAACCCTGTGCATCTCTGCTTTCCTGTGTGAACGCTGACATATAAATGCAGAGGGTTCATACAGTGATGTTCATGTCCTGTACAAACCCCATTCATTTCCATGTCCTCTTTAAGGGGCTAATGAGCACCCCATGAAAAAGCAGAAGCCAGCCCGTGCAGTTCGTCCTCCCCCTTGCAGCCCGAGGAAACCTGAGTTATACACAGCACACTAATATAACTCAGAGTAGATTGACCGACAGCTCACCTCCGCCACCTGCACCTGTGCACGGGCCTGATCAGCAGCGTCCCTGACCACGTGTAAGCAGCAAACAAAGAAGGACGGTCCAGCCCAAGGTTGCAGGTAAAAGCAGTGTTTTCTTTATTGGGTAGTATTCAGACAGAACATCAGCCGACGCATGCATGGCATGCCATGACTAAGGACCGGGTGTAGGTCCGAAACGCGTCGGCTGATGTTCTGTCTGAATACTACCCAATAAAGAAAACACTGCTTTTACCTGCAACCTTGGGCTGGACCGTCCTTCTTTGTTTACTAATATAACTCAGCCCTGGTTGGGAAACACTGGTGTACACACACAAAAGGGACTACAACTCCCAGCATGTGTCATTCAGGAGTCTTCAGTCTGTGGTATAACACCAGCATGCTGCCTCTGTAGTCTCCTGTGAGTTGTAGTTCACCACACCTCTACAGGGCATACACCAGTGTTTCCCAACCAGGGTGCCTCCAGGTGTTGCAAATCTACAACTCCCAGCATTACCTGGTTGGGAAACACAGGCATGCACACACCTAACAGGGACTACAACTCCCAGCATACACACACACACACACCTAACAGGGACTACAACTCCCAGCATACACACACCTAACAAGGACTACAGCTCTCAGCATACACACACCTAACAGGGACTACAACTCCCAGCATACACACACCTAATAGGGACTACAACTCCCAGCATTCCCTGGTTAGGAACCACTGGCATACACACACCTAACAGGGACTACAACTCCCAGCATACACACACCTAACAGGGACTACAACTCCTAGCGCACACACACACACACCTTACAGGGACTACAACTCCCAGCATACACACACCTAACAGGGACTACAACTCCCAGCATACACACCTAACAGGGACTACAACTCCCAGCATACACACACACCTAACATGGACTACAAATCCCAGCATACACACCTAACAGGGACTACAACTCCCAGCGTACACATACACCTAACAGGGACTACAACTCCCAGCATACACACACCTAACAAGGACTACAACTCCCAGCATTCCCTGGTTGGGAACCAGTGGCATACGCACAGCTAACAGGGACTACAACTCCCAGCATACACACACCTTACAGGGACTACAACTCCCAGGATACCACACACACACACCTAACAGGGACTACAGCTCCCAGCATACACACACACTCCTAACAGGGACTACAACTCCCAGCATACATACACACACACACCTAACAGGGACTACAACTCCCAGCATACACACACACACCTAACAGGGACTACAACTCCCAGCATACATACACACCTAACAGGGACTACAACTCCCAGCATACACACACAACAGGGACTACAACTCCCAGCATACACACACACACTCCTAACAGGGACTAAACTCCCAGCATACACACACACACACACACCTAACAGGGACTACAATTCCCAGCATACCTTCACACACACCTAACAGGGACTACAACTCCCAGCATACATACACACACATAACAGGGACTAAAACTCCCAGCGTACATACACACATAACAGGGACTACAACTTCCAGCATACACACACACACACACACTTCTAACAGGGACTACAACTCCCAGCATACACACACCTTACAGGGACTACAACTCCCAGCATACACATACACCTAACAGGGACTACAACTCCCAGCATACATACACACATAACGGGGACTACAACTCCCAGCATACGCACACACATCTAACAGGAACTACAACTCCCAGCATACGCACACACATCTAACAGGGACTACAACTCCCAGCATTCACACACACAACAGGGACTACAACTCCCAGCATACATACATACACACACCTAACATGGACTACAACTCCCAGCATACATACACACATAACAGGGACTACAACTCCCAGCATACACACATAACAGGGACTACAACTCCCAGCATACACACACACACCTAACAGGGACTACAACTCCCAGCATACACACACACCTAACAGGGACTACAACTCCCAGCATACATACACACATAACAGGGACTACTACTCCCAGCATACACACACACACATAACAGGGACTACAACTCCCAGCATACACACACATAACAGGGACCCCCCCCCTCCTCCTCACATAGAAATCATCCCCAGTCAGAGATTTATTCCCAGTCCCTGAAGTGTATGAATCCCCAGCCTGTGTACAGTAAACACAGTCAGAGCTCAGGCAGGGGAGATAAGGAAGGGGGCGTGTACTTCTCCCCGTGGAGATCTACGTCCTCATCTCGGGGAGATAAGAGAGGGGGCTTGTACTTCTCCCTGTGGAGATCTACGTCCTCAGCTCGGGGAGATAAGAGAGGGGGCGTGTACTTCTCCCCGTGGAGATCTACGTCCTCAGCTCGGGGAGATAAGAGAGGGGGCGTGTACTTCCCCCCGTGGAGATCTGCGTCCTCAGCTCGGGGAGATAAGAGAGGGGGCGTGTACTTCCCCCCGTGGAGATCTGCGTCCTCAGCTCGGGGAGATAAGAGAGGGGGCGTGTACCTTCTATCTCCCCTTGCTCTGCCCTCCCCCAGCTCTAGCTTTGGAAATCTTCGGAGAGCTGGGGGAGGAGCGGAGGCAAGGATTCGCGGGGCGCAAAAAACCACCTCACAGCGGCTTTAGCGGCATGTGCTGCAGGGAGGGGTGTGTTTATTGAAATGAATGGGGAGGGGGGGATGAGGAGGGAGGCACAGAGGGACAGGAAACAGAAGCAAGGGAGCTTGGGGGATGACAATTCTGCATAAAGGTAAAGCAGAGAGGAACGTTATGGTCTAAAAAAAAGTTGCATTATAGAACTCCTTTAAGATTGAAGCGGAGACTGAGGCTACCATCTTGAAGGAACATGAAAGTAAGGTCAAATACCACCCTCATCTTTCTGATCACTGTTTAGTGGTCACTGAGATGGATATGGGTGGATCTATTTTGGGTAGACTCCGTAACTTTGCAATTAACTCTCATTGGATATCGTTATTAGATAGGAAGGATCTAATTAAATTACAAATCCAAGAATTTGGGGAACTGAATTATTCCTCCGCTAGCATATTGATGTTCTGGGATAGTCTGAAGGCCTTCTTGAGGGGGCTACTATTCAGAGAATTTAATGTTAAGAAAAAGCAATTCAGGTATTAGAAGGGCTGGAGCGGAGGGAAATTCAGTTTGCGCAGGATCCATCTCAGGCAAATTATGTCTCTTTGAAGGGAAGTCATGAGGCTTATTTATCATACAAACTCAAAAAAAATAATCAACATAAGGCTCACTTTTCAAATCAAAAAAAATTATTGAAGGTAACAAGCCAGGTAGTTTGTTGGCAAAAAATATAACAAATTTAAATAGTCCTATAGAGTTAACTAATGTTGCTAAACCAAATGGAGAGACATCGTCTTCTTCTGAAATTTGGGACGGGTTTGTCTCTGTTTTAATGCATCTTTTTATAAATCTGAACTACAGTTTGTGGAGAGTAAGTACGAGGCACTTATGGGGGAAATGGTGCTTCCAAGTATATCCCAGGCTCAAAGGGATTTTTCTGGATAGCCCTATAACAATGGAGGAATAAAAAATAAAAAAATCAGTAAAGGAAGGTTCTGAGTCCTCTGCCTCAGGCCCGGACGGACTGTCCTTCACTATTTACAAAGAGTGGGAGGAGGTGCTTCTAGCTAAACTTTTAGTTGTACTAAATTAATCCTGGAAAATGGGAACACTATCCCCCTAAATGTTAGAGGCAAATATAACCCTTATACCCAAAAAGTCAGGGGATAATGTAGGGGATCCAGCAGTATTTAGACCCATATATCTCTTAAATGGTGACGTTAAATTATTAGGGAAAATTTTTGCAGGTCGGCTAATAAGTAATGCCGGAGTTAATTCACCCAAATCAATAATGATTTATTCTTGGTAGGTTAATTCAAGAAAACATTGCAAGGGTGTTTGCCAACCTGGAAGTAGATGGTGGGCCCCTCCGTTCCATCCTGTCATTGGGCGCAATGAAGGCCTTTGACAGGGTGAAATGGAGGTTCCTCTGGAAACTGTTGGAGGAATATAATATTGGTGAAGGAATGAGTAAATGGATTCAACTCCTTTATAGAGATCCAAAGGCCAGTATCATCATCATCAATGGTAGGCTAGGTTAACTGACCCTTTTCCATTCTCTAGAGGCATGCTTCAATGGTGTCCCCTATCCCCTATTTTGTCTTATATATAGAGCCCCTAGCAGAGCTATTGAGGAGATCAACGGAGTTTGGGTTAGGAGTGAATGATAAGGTATTGTTATACGCAGATGATCTTTTACTCTTCCTCAATAATCCGGAAACGATGCTACCTAAAATTATAAATATAGTTAATGAGTTGGTGAAGTTGCAGGCCTTAAAGTGAACTGGGCCAAATCCTCGTTGCTCCCGGTGATGGGACCATACCGAAAGTCTCTAATATAACGATTTTTAAAGAAGGGG
The DNA here is from genome assembly GCF_029499605.1 of Hyla sarda. Classification (NCBI taxonomy): domain Eukaryota; kingdom Metazoa; phylum Chordata; class Amphibia; order Anura; family Hylidae; genus Hyla; species Hyla sarda. Next base: position 148,764,450 of record NC_079194.1, read on the forward strand.
CTACGTTGAAATATCTTGGAATCGATATCTCGGCCAGGAAAAACTCATTTGTAAAGACAAACTTAATGCCCTTGCTCTTTAAGATTAAGACAAAAATTTATATATGGGTGTTATTGAATCAAGCAGAGAGTGTGGCACTATTAAAAATGGTTCTTTTGCCTCAGATTCTGTATGTCATCAGAGGGACCATGTGGATACCGGGAAACTGGTTTAAAGGAGTAGAAGCTCTGTTAAATAAATTAATATGGGGGCAAGGGAGAGTACGAATAAAGTATAGAAATAATATGACCCTTTTAGAGGGTGAGGGGGGATGGGGGTTGCTGCATTTCTATAACTATTTCTTAGCTGCTAAGGCACAAAATATCAAGAACGGGAAGAATAACCCCATATTAAATTATATGCTGAACTTGTTTAAATATAGCGCAAGAAGTTAGTATTGGGGTCCACGCATCTCCCAGGTTATAAAGGGCATCCAGCATCAAATTCAGATAAATATGAGCAAAGGCCAAGCTCAGGATGTGCAATAAAACTTAACTTTTAATTATACAATATTAATAGAGTACTACAAAACAAGTGATGTGTAGTGATACGGTCAAAATAAATACTGGTCAGTCCTCGGGCTCTGCAGGGCCCAGCCAGCCCAGTCTGACCTATCACCTAGGGTGCACCTATATGTCACACCACAGGGTGAGCAATTTCATATACCACAACGCGTTTCTACCTACTGGTATATAGCAGGTGTCATCAGGAGGTATCAAAAATAACAAATATAGAGACCGACATACTAGGACTTATAGTGTATAGTCCTATGTGAGAATAGTATCCTGTTAAGAAACAGACCTCTAATAAAATAAGTGACACAGTTTTTAGTGACCAAGGAGCCTGCAATTAAGAAAGCAGATAACTCTCCCTACATTAGTTGCTCAGTTTGAGCCAGTTCACAATGTAACATAGAGTTATATATCAGACAGGAGGCTCATATCTTATGCATTAATCTTTCTTTATTAATGCCCATAGCAGAAAACTATCTAAATTTTTTATGCAATTCAAACAGAAAATAATTTTCTTTTGGTAAATGGTTCAAAAGACTACATTTCCCAGCAGTCCTTGCAACTCTGGTAGCCACTCCTAACCAAGTGGCTCCTATATAAAGGTCTTCTCTAATAAAACCCCTCCTCTTTCTTTCTGCTCTTGGCAGAGATACGATAAGTATTGTAATCTATAAGTATACACTGTGGTAGAATTTTATGAAGATTCGCGTTTTGGTTAGATAAGCGCTTATCTTTATTCATAATTTCATCTTTTCTTTCTTTCTATTTCCTTATGTGTTTACACATCTTGCCTATTACTTTAATTTCAATCCACTTCTATCTGTAACCTATTCTTAGTATATATATATCGCACAGGAACGTGGTGCTATTCCCCGGCGCTGTCCTCCTGTTTTTTCCTCTTTTCTTACTATTTTCTTACTATTTTCTTTTCACTCTCCGTCTCCTCCCATCTTTCCCGCCGCGGTCCGAGCGCGCGCGTCTGTGGGCGGAAGAGGGGCGTGCCTCCTACTAGGCGCAGCCGCTTAACCAATCACAGTACTCGCATCGGTATACTCGCGAGATTACGGCGCAAGTCTGCTTATAGTTACCTCCTCCTCGTCAGTCTGCTGCCGAGCGGTGAGGAGAGCGGTATACTTCTAGATATACTGTAGGTTTTCTTAGACTGTATATATATTGTACTCCACTTAATTGGGCCTGATCACAGAGCACTCACAGACTTCGGAGTGATCTGTGTCCTACTGATTTAAGTCTCATCTGTATTACTGGTCAGAATTATTTAATAGGGCAGAGGAAGCTAACATTAACCTTCCCCACAGTGAGATGACAGGTCCGGGATTAACCCCTGAGACTCCCCAACTACTCACGGCTGCCCATATACAAGATCTCATAAGCAGATCAGTTCGAGCAGCTCTAGTATCTTCCATTAACCCTTCTGCTGCTCAGCCTGAGGTTGTCAAAAAGGGCAAAGCTCCTTATAAACGTAGGCACCTGAATGCCTATTCCGACTCCCCGGCAGGGGAAGTACAATCCATGCATGAGGCAGGACCTTCCTCGGCCTGCCACCCCAGCCATCCTGATACTGAGCGACCCTTGGATTCCAAGGAGATACCCCAAAAGAGATTTAGACCCGCCAGACGGGCTAAGCCGGACTCCTTCAATGAAGAGTCGGACGACATATCATCTGAAGAGTCCGAAGTGGTAGCAAACACTGACTCTGAATCAGAGCATGAGGAGGCTGGGCTTACGGCTACCTGTAAGGAAGCCAACCCGGATTTACCATCCGAGGCCATTTTGGACTCCCTAGGGGAGCCATTTTTCAATCCAGATGCCATTTCCCATCCCAGATCAGGGGACTGGGCTCCACTCCCACAAGTGTCCCAGTATGTCGAATACTGGACAAGGAGAACACTGGATAGAACAAATAGGAACAAATTGAGGGCGGAATGCCCCAGACCATTCATTCCTAATAAAAGTTGCCACTACACCTGAAATTGACCCAGTACTTCTTAAATATCTGACAAAATTAGGAAAATATGCTAAAAAAAAAAAAAAGGCATTGAACGATCTTTTAAAACGATACAAGATCGTATTCTCGATCTACTGGGTCCGCTGACCAAGATGTTAAACTTGTCGGAGCAGGCAGCCGCCACGGAAGAACCAGTGGATTTAATCCAATTAAGGGGATGGGCACAACGTGCCATCTGTCTCTTAGGATCAGCCAACACGACCTGTGCTACTGAACGACGCAGGTCAATTTTAATGAGACTCGACCCGCAACTCTCACATCTGGCGGAGTCTGAACCAGGACCTTCAGCTGATGGTCTCCTGTTTGGCGATGACTTGATGAAAAATATAACAGCCTTTAACAGCCTTGATAAGGCCCAGTCCTCTCTGAAGAAGTCCGCTACAGGGACCAAGGTTTTTAACAAGGCCGGCAGAGGAAGAGGCCGATCTGCCGGCCGGGGCAATTATTACAGGGCCTACCCTAAACCTTCCGCTCAACCATACTCGCCCGTGCAGCAGCAGTACTCCATTCCTGTGGCACAGCCGGACCCATTTTTCCCTCCTCGAGGACGCCCATGGAGAGGACGAGGTGGCAGAGGCTTCCCCCGATCTCGTCAACTCACCGGTGAGTATCCTGCTAAACTATCATTCACACATACCTGTGGGGGGCAGGCTGAGACATTTTATCCACGTCTGGTCCACTATTACAGCAGACGCTTGGATACTAGCGGCAGTAGAGGGCTATCACATAGATTTCTTCTCAAAGCCGGTCATGAACATCAGACCACACCCCATTCATTTTTCACCTCCGAATGTACGCCTCATAGACATAGAACTAGAAGAACTGATATCAAAACAGGCGGTAGTGGAGGTCGACCCCTTATCAACCGGGTTCGTAAGCAACCTCTTCTTAGTCAAGAAGAAAGATGGGGGTTATCGACCGGTGATAAATTTAAGGCAGTTAAACCAACACGTGACATACAGTCACTTCAAAATGGAGGGGATCCATCTACTGTGAGACCTTCTGATTCCGGGAGATTGGCTGGTCAAAGTAGACCTAAAGGATGCATATCTAACAGTGCCCATACATCCTTCTTCCCAAAGTTTTCTAAGGTTTCAATGGAGGGACCGAATGTGGCAATTTACTTGCCTCCCTTTCGGTCTATCATCAGCTCCATGGTGCTTCACCAAGATAATGAAGCCCGTGGTAGCCGCTTTACGATGTAGAGGTGTACGCCTCATAATATACCTGGACGACTTGCTAATCATGGCAAGTTACAGAACAAAGGCCAATCTACACAAACAATGGACGGTGACATTGCTGGAGGAATTAGGTTTCCTCATCAATCACAAGAAGTCAATTCTCTCCCCTGCTCAGGAAATGGAGTTCTTGGGGTTCTTAGTGGACACCAGACAAGCAGTTCTTCGGTTGCCCAAGTCCAAACTGGCCTCGATTCGCAAGGAAATCAGGGCGGTTTTGAAGAAGGGCCGGGTATCGCCGAGAGTCATCTCACGCATAGTCGGCTTACTATCGGCCTCAATTCAGGCAATCTTCCCAGCCCCCCTTCATTATCGGGCTCTGCAACGCCTAAAAACCCTCCACTTACGGCAAGGTCTGCGCTACGCGAACAAAGTCAATCTTTGTCAGGAATCGGAGGAAGAGTTGCGGTGGTGGCTTCGTCATGCCGTAGAATGGAACGGCAAGACGATCTTCAATTCCAGCCCGGATGTCATCTTAAAATCAGATGCGAGCCGACAAGGCTGGGGGGCTCGATGTGGCCAGTCCACCACAGGAGGGACGTGCTCCGTAGACGAATCTTCCCTCCATATCAATGCGTTGGAACTCCTGGCGGCGTCCTTCGCCATCAAGAGCTTCGTTCCTCAGAGGTCCAACTGTTGCGTGTTATTACGCATGGACAATGTTGGGGCGGTGCAATACATCCGCCTAAGGGGCTCCAGAGCCAAACTACTGGCGGACATTGCGTCGGAATTTTGGCATTTCTGCCTCTCTCGAGACATTGTCCCAATAGCGGAATATATTCCGGGTGTGTCCAATTGCTTGGCAGACTTGAACTCCCGCTATCTGATCGATTACAGCGACTGGACGCGGGATCTTGCATTACAAGATCTTTGGGGTCCAATGAGTCGGGAAAATCATATAGTTCACTCAATACATACAGGTCCGCCATCTCGGCATACCATTGTCCGGTGGACTCCTTCCCTGTAGGCAAACATCCATTGGTGTGTCGTCTTCTCCGCGGCGTGAAATTTAAACGCCCCCCCACGTCCACGTTATCACACAACTTGGGACGTTTCCAAAGTATTACAGATGTTCTCCTCTTGGGAAGATAACGATTCCCTTTCCTTGAAGGTTTTATCTCTCAAGCTCACGGCTTTATTGTGTCTAGTTTCCATTAAAAGGGTATCAGATGTGATAGCCCTAGATATTTCTAGGCGACAATTTTCGCCGGAAGGGGTTAAATTCTCAGTGGTTCATAGAACCAAAACGAGATTGCACTCAGTTTTCTATCCCTTTTTTCCATCACATCCGCGACTTTGTGTCGTTCGCTGCCTGCAAGCATATGAATCGCGCACAGCAACTCTACACTCTTCAGACTACTCACAATTGCTTGTCTCGTATGTCCAGCCACATCACCCAGTATCTTCGGCCACTCTGGCCAGATGGGTGCGGTTCGTGATGGAAATGTCAGGGATCGATATTTCCCTCTTTGGCGCCCACTCTGCTAGAGGGGCAATGGCCACTAAAGTGGTTACTTCAGGGGGTTCACTGTACGACCTTCTGCTAGCAGCCGATTGGTCTTCCGAATCGACCTTTCGTCAATTTTACTTTAGACCGAAGAAAAGGCCCGCGGCCTTGAAACGCGTCTAGCCCATTATCTGCACCTTATCCATAATTGTATATCACTTCAAATAGACTGTATCTGCCATATTCCAATTGCAACAGCTGGATGTCCGCGATTCCGGGACCACTGCTGCATGCGCACTGTTAGCACCTTATTCATACGTGCAATCCGCACCACCTGTTACCTGCATCCTCTCACAGCCCCGGTCGGCAGAGTTACTCCTGGACATCATCCTCCTCAAGGCCGGACGCCTCCCGTGCCAGCCCAGGACACTCGGACCCCCGGAGATTCAGCCATTCACCCAGCATACCACCCAGGCGGGCATTGATATCCAGAGTGCTGGACTCAGCCGTGCCAGCCCGGACCTGAGGACTCCAAAGGAGGGTGAGTGGTGCTGTGCACCGAGACTTGACATCTTCATCGCTGACAGTGTTTGCCACATTGTCTGCATTACCTGTCCATGAATTTCCTATTGTAGCTATTGTCGCTACACTCACTACCATATATCGTTACTCCGGACACACCCAAACTAATTGTGACTTTTCATTCTGGACATTTCTTGTGGATTTTTCATTGAAATATCCCTATGAATTATATGGACTGAGAACGTTTTCTCCTGATATATACAGCAGATATTTAATTAATGAATTTTCTTTGGTGCTACTTACCCATCATATTTATTTCATTTTAATCCTACTATATTCTGTATTTTTTATTATATCTATTTTTTACCCAGTATATTCCATTCGCCTTTAGCAAGGGCCCTGCTAGGCGATTGGTCATATATATCCTTTTTATATAATAAAGACCATTTCTTGGATCCCATCTCCACTAGTCTTTTCCTTTTTCTCTCCCCTGTGCTTTTGAGGACTGGTTCACATAAATATTTTTTTTTTATAATTTCTACATATTACATTAGGCCTTTTGGGTGAAGGCAACACCTTTAACCTCAAGCACATTATTTCTTTTATCCTAAGTGAGCTACACATATTTTACAGGTCCTCAATATCCACCAACTCCAAGACAGGTGTATATTAGTGCAAATATGTAATGCATGCGACATGGCAATAGATTGACACAGGGGGGAGGGGGTCCCTAATATGCGAGAGGGAGGGATGTAACATGGCCCTAGGGAGCCTACTCTATCCCTAATTGGCCCTATTATGGGGACCTATTGCCTAGGCGGGGTGGCCGCCCTAAAAAGGGCGGTCCCACACAGGAACCTCCTAAGCTGGGCCTGTTATGCCCTGTCATACGGTGGAGGTGATGATAGCTCCTAGCCGACCGACTAAGGTCGTCCCTGACTGCCTGTATAATCACCCCGAGTATTATTGCCATGTCGCATTATAAAAAGCATGAAAATTGCAGCTGCTCATTTAGACCCCTGGGTGTAACGGAGTCTAAGAGGTAGATCCATCTATACTCTTTTTGTAGAAGGAGCCTATCTGTATTGCCCCTTCTATCTGATGGTATCACTCTCTCTATCCCCACAAATTTGATTTCACTCATTGCCCCTCCATGTACTGTGTTAATATGTACTGCTACTGACGTGTCTCGCATGTTGCGTATATCGCCTATATGTTCTAAGAAGGGGCAATACAGATAGAAGGGGCAATACAGATAGAAGGGGCAATACAGATAGGCTCCTTCTACAAAAAGAGTGTAGATGGATCTACCTCTTAGACTCCGTTGCACCTAGGGGTCTAAATGAGCAGCTGCAATTTTCATGCTTTTTATAATGCGACATGGCAATAATACTCGGGTGATTATACAGGCAGTCAGGGACGACCTTAGTCGGTCGGCTAGGAGCTATCATCACCTCCACTTTATGACAGGGCATAACAGGCCCAGCTTAGGAGGTTCCTGTGCGGGACCGCCCTTTTTAGGGCGGCCACCCCGCCTAGGCAATAGGTCCCCATAATAGGGCCAATTAAGGATAGAGTAGGCTCCCAAGGGCCATGTTACATCCCTCCCTCTCGCATATTAGGGACCCCCTACCCCCTGTCACAATCTATTGCCATGTCGCATGCATTACATATTTGCACTAATATACACCTGTTTTGGAGTTGGTGGATATTGAGGACCGCCTGGATGTCTGTTTTATCTCTATCTAGCGTCACTTCTCTGCCTGGTCGGGATCATACCCCTGACCAATCAGCGAACCCTTCACTTAAACTGAACACTTAGGATCAGGAATACACCAATCCCGGTCCAATCTGACTTGAGGAATTGATGTGAGTATCGTAACTCCATCAATTCTATAAGTCCCATAAGCATAAGGTTGTCCAGTTCTCTGTTGAAGAGTCTATAGTCTATAATACTCACCATTGTGTCGCAACTAATGCCGATATCTTTAAACCGTCACCGTACTAGCATATGCTAAGTATCACTGACAGTGCGTGCATTTGTTTACTTACTGACACGCACGCCTCCCTATCGCATCATGGGGGGCGCGCCGCGCCGCGCTGTATAAAGCAGCACTGGTGGCGGAAGTGACGTCAGACACCAGCTCTCGCCGCAGTAGGCGAGAATATCTGGACACCTCCGGTACCCTGCTACAGACGGGGAAGCGTCTACACGCTTTACAGATCAGCTAACCGTGAGTCCCCCAGTCTGTCTCTGCACAGTACTGAATCTTTCCCTACAGGTATAGATCTCAACATCAGTATTTCTATATCTTTTTTCCACAGGTGGAAACCGGGAACTCTGCTGAGATCTACCACAGACCATTTGTGACATAACTAGTGATTAGCAGGGATAGCCTTTCTCTCCCACAGGATTCACGGTTATAACTCTATGTTACATTGTGAACTGGCTCAAACTGAGCAACTAATGTAGGGAGAGTTATCTGCTTTCTTAATTGCAGGCTCCTTGGTCACTAAAAACTGTGTCACTTATTTTATTAGAGGTCTGTTTCTTAACAGGATACTATACACTATAAGTCCTAGTATGTTGGTCTCTATATTTGTTATTTTTGATACCTCCTGATGACACCTGCTATATACCAGTAGGTAGAAACGCGTTGTGGTATATGAAATTTCTCACCCTGTGGTGTGACATATAGCTGCACCCTAGGTGATAGGTCAGACTGGGCTGGCTGGGCCCTGCAGAGCCCGAGGACTGACCAGTATTTATTTTGACCGTATCACTACACATCACTTGTTTTGTAGTACTCTATTAATATTGTATAATTAAAAGTTAAGTTTTATTGCACATCCTGAGCTTGGACTTTGCTCATATTTATCTGATGCTGAACTTGTTTGAAGGAAAATATGATGAGATAATAGAAGTCCTGGAAGCGCACCCAGGGAGAGACATATTTAAATCTGTGTCCTTTTTTGGGTTGTATTATAAGGAAGGGAGTAAAATTAAACAAATTTGTAAGTGGTAAATAGTCTTGAGTTTACCTCAATATGGGGAAACTCAAACTTTTTGGAATTTAATAAAGGCTTTTGGGTACGGTTGGGGATTAAATATATGGGCAAATTAGTAGAAATTGGGAGTTAATCACGTTTCAATTGCTTACTAATGAATTTCACAGACACTGGGAAAAATTTCTGGTATTTACAGAGCAGAGAGGCTTTTAGGAACACCTCTAATAAGGATGCACTTTTTAATACTTCACATTATTTAACCTCCTTTGTAGCTGCTTCGCAAGGGCGAATTAAATCATTAAGAAGGATATATATAGAGGTCTAATTAACCCCCGTGGGAATTTTGGTCCCCGTCTCGTGTTGGCTGGACCGGGATTACTGCTGAAATCTATCAGCAGGCACTCCTTGCTAACCCCGGCGATTCAGGGTCTCCGGTGACCCGGAAAATAAGGGGGTTCGGGGTTGTCCAAGACACCCCTGATCCCCCTGAAGGGATAGGAGTGAGATGGCAGGGGTAACCCCTCCTATCCATGCTTTAGGTCGGTCAGAAGCGACCAACCAATAGTAGATCAGGGGCAGGGGGGGGGGGTTAAAGTTTGTAAGAGTTGTTGCCTAGAAACATCTGGAGGGCTACAGTTTGGAGAAAACTATACAGTGGTCGTCAAATTGTAGCCCTCCAGATATTGCAAAACTACAACTCCCAGCATTCCCAGACAGCTGTTTGATGTCTGGGCATGCTGGGATTTATAGTTTTGCAACATCTGGAGGGCTACAGTTTGGAGATCACTGTGCAGTGGTTTCTAAGCCGTGGCCCTCTAAATCTGGCAAAACTACAACTCCCAGCATGCGCAAACAGCTGTCTCGCCATGCTGGGAGTTGTAGTTATGTACCTCCAGCTGTTGCAGAACTACATCTCCCAGCATGCCCTTCGATCAGTACATGCTGGGAGTTATAGTTTTGCAACAGCTGGAGGCACACACGTTCTGTTACCTAACTCAGTATTTTCCAACCAGTGTGCCTCCAGCCGTTGCAAAACTACAACTCCCAGCATGCACTTACAGACCGTGCATGCTGGGAGTTGTACGTTTGCAACAGCTGGAGGCACACACTCTGCATGCACGAGCATGTTCCCCCCACCCCACCCCATGTGAATGTACTAGTTACATTCACACGGGCGGGTTTACAGCTTTCCTGCTTCAAGTTTGAGCTGTGGCAAATTTTTCCGCCGCAGCGCCAATTCCTAGCGGGAAACTCACCGTAAACCTGCCCGTGTGATTGTACCCGAAAAAACACTACACTAGACCACATAATAAAGGGTAAAACATTACATATACACCCCCTTACACTGTCCCCCCCCCCCCCCAATAAAAATGAAAAACGGATCGTACGGCAGTGTTTCCAAAACGGAGCCTCCAGCTGTTGCAAAACAACAACTCCCAGCATTTCCGGACAGCCACTGACTGTCCAGGCATGCTGGGAGTTTAGCAACAGCTGGAGGCACCCTTTTTTTTTCTTCTCTCCACGCAGGCATATATGGGTGGGGGTGGGATAATAAGAGGGGATCATTTTGTATGTAAATTATACTGTTGATTGTTTTTTTTTTTAACTGTCATTTAATAAATAAAAAGAATTATATATATATACACATATATATATATATATATATATAAATCGCCGTTTTTAAGAAGATGGATTCTCCATGCTGGATGAAGTCACCAGGCCCTTTCAGGGGCTGCCCAAGATGTTGAGACAAGACTAAAGACTATAGATGAGCGAAGTAATAGTGATTCGTTTGCTGACTTTTCCTGCATAAATTAGTTCAGCTTTCAGGTACTCCGGTGGGCTGGAAAAGGTGGATACAGTCCGAGACTCTCTCCTGGGACTGCATCCACCTTTTCCAGCCCACCGGAGCACCTGAAAGCTGAACTCATTTATGCAGGCTAAAGTCAGCAACTGCCGAGCCGAGAAGTGTGTGACGAATCGAATTACTGTAACTTCGCTCATCTCTACTAAAGACATTCAAGCCCATATAAGTACATGCATAACCTATACTAAGGACTGCCAACTTATGATGATTTAGTTTTATGTATGGTCTGCCATGTTGTCAAGAAGAGTATAATAAATGTCTTTTTTTTTTTTTTTTTTTTTTTTTTTTTTTAATAGAGAGCTCTGAAATCCCTCCTTCAATATATTTTTTGCAGTTTTATGAAAACAGGCCGTAGGCAATCCAGTCCATTTACCAATCTGTAGACCCTCTAACCCCATTGCACCCAAACATGGCGAATATACATCTTGTGGAACTTTCTGACTAAGTCTGTACATTATATATTTAAAAATCTGGAAAATCTTTTCTTCCTGTTGTTGACATTAACATCAGGCAAACCCAAATACATCTCACATTCTCAAATACCTCTAGGCAGGGTTGACAAGTGGACTAAAATGATTAGATTCAGGTTTCATCTCTGTCATTTTATGATTCTTATCTGGCTAGCCACAGATGGATTAAAAGGTTTATGAAACAGCCTCTTGCTTGGAGAGATTTATCAGGCAAAAATATAGATGGCCTATGTACGACATCAGTAGTTTTTGGCATGAAAAACCACTTTAAACCAAGCAATTTCCAACTTTCATCCTCACTGGGATGATGATCTTGTAAATCTAACTAAAGTTCTGTTAAAACCTTTATCTGTATATTGATCTGGAAAATTACTTTCTTAATAGCTATTTCTTTTAAAGAACAGTCAGTGCAATTCATGATTTTACTTTTAGGGCTCGTTCACATGAGAAGATTTTTGTGCGGATTTTCTGCAGCTGATCTGCTGCTTATTTTCATCTGATTATTTTATCATTGACTTACCAGCAAAAAATAAACAGCAGAAAAAAAGCTGTAGAAAATAAGCAGCTAAAAATCTGCAGCAAAATCCACTTGGGTGAATGAGCCCTTAGGCTAAGTTCTGTGTGGATTCCGCTGTCCCATTCACTCATCAAATTTTGCGGAATTGCAGGTGGAATCCCATTGAATTTCAGCCGAATTCTGTTTTACAAGCACGTAGAAATTGCCCCTGAATTTCATCAAACAACAAAAAACGTGGTCTCAAATGGCTGGAGGTGCTCAACCCCAAATGCGGTTGTGCATTTATACTGGGGGAGCAGATCCTGCCCTTGTAGTCCGTTGCTAAGGGCGATCCCCAGCATAAAAATGCATACAATGGAGGATGCCTGCAGCGGACTACAAGTGCCACAATAGAATCCTACACCAGATAAACGGTGTGGATGTGTAACAATTAGAATACAATACAGGAATATGGGTGCACTACTGTGGTAGATGTATACAATGACATTGGCTATCCCTCAACACTGATGTTAAAATTGAGACATTCGCCAGTGTATCCTTATATGAAGGACACACCAGAGCCCGCACACCAACGCCAAGGTTTCTCAAGATTGTGCGAGACTTAACGCTAATCCTACCTGTGCTTGATAAGCAAAACAGGGGCCAGTGGGCAATTACGGCAGCATTCGGTTGACTCACAACTTCCTCCCAGATACCCTCCAGCGTGACTGAGCACACATGCAATGGGAGGAGGGAGGCAAGCTGCAAGCCCCACCTGAGTTGGCTAATATGGGTGCCTGGCCTCACAGGTGCTACCTTAATGCTGCCTTGAAGATATTCAAGGTGCATTAATTTTGGAGTTTACACACCTCCAAGTATTTCATCCAAAATCCACAAAATTGTAAAAATAAGCGTTTCTGTGCAAAATCTGAATGGAATTGCAGACATTCCACTGTGTGTACATGTAGCTTTAGGGAACCCTTTATCATATTCTGGTAGATCGTATTGTTCTAAAAACTCATCCAGCTTTGATTAAAAAGTAACTGTCAAAAAAATCTTTTGATATGTTGTTTAATATCCTATTATAAACAACTTTAAAATTGCATGTTAATTAAAAAAAAATTATATTTATTTAAAATAAATGACCACTAGGGGTCACCCTACATGTCCCGGCCGCAAGTCTCCCATAGAGGTCGGACTCCTGCTGGCCTGGCATGAGTCCGAACTCTGTTAGTGCAGCCGGGACTCTGAGAAGCACAGCACAGCTCCCTGCCTGTCAGACAGGCGGGAGTGAGCGCTAGGGGCGCACAAGGTATAGTGGACACTGCCTCATGTCCCTACCCACCTGCCTTTTTTCCCAGCCCCCCTGAGAAGCGAAGAAACAACATCTTACTGATGGTTTCTTGATTTAGCGCTGAGCACGGCAGGCAGGACGGCTGTGATCACGCTCCTCTCTGTATGCCTTGTGCAGTGCATATCAGAGAGGAGGGTAATCCCAGCCTGCCAAGCATGATTGGTTACTGTTCTATGCGCACTCCGGAGCCTAAGCGAACCTAAGCATAGAACAGGAAAGGGCGGAAGTCTTACCCGGCAGGCTTCAGCTGATGTCACGCTTGCCAGGTAACGCCCCCTCCAGCTGGCCAACACTCACAGGCAGTGAGCCTGTAAAAGAAGATGTAAAAGAAGATGTAAAAGCTTTAAAAATTGTTGGGGAAAAATAAGAGCAAAAAGTAATTTCAGCTAAGTGGATCATGAATGCATTTAGTGAAGCATACATTATTTAGGGTGTACCCTGTTCCTGAAATGTAAAACCCATTCTACCACAGCAGAATCTACATTCTGGGCAGAAAAGGCTCCATAGGACAGAACTGCACGGTGAACACCTGGTTGGAACCACACACCTATACTGAACATTACAGTTTACAGCTGCAATGCCCTTCAGGCTGTTGTGCCCCCTGGAGTGGTTTATCTGCAATCCACCAACATAAATTTTAGGCTGTGTTTTCACTCCGCATTTTTTTTTTTTTTTGGGGGGGGGGGGAGTACCACTGCAATTTTCCAAAATGAAAGAAGAATTTGAATGAAAAATTTTTTTTTAATTTTTTTTTTATAAATCTCTAAATGTTTTTCAGGATTGTGTTGATCTCTTCATCAGATCCATAGCTTACTGCTACTACATACACAATTATATGCACTAGATATCATATCTAGGTCAGGGGTAAGGACAAAGGCCACCAAAAAAAGACAATATTAAAAGTTAAAAAGCAATAAATAACATTGTGATTAAAAATCAGCTTAAAGGGCAACTCCAGTGGAAAACATTGTTTTTTCCACATCAACTGGTTCTGGAAAGTTAAAAAGATTAGTAAATTACTTCTATTAAAAAATCTCAATCCTTCCAGTACTTATCAGCTGCTGTATGTTACAGAGGTATTTGAGTTGTTCTTTTCTGTCTGACCAGAGTGCTCTCTGCTGCCCCCTTTGTCCATGTCAGGATATGTTCAGAGTAGGAGAAAATCCCCATAGAAAACCTATCCTGCTTTGGACAGTTTTTGATGGACAGAGGTGTCAGCAGATAGCACTGTGGTCAGACTTAAAAGAACCATACAATTTCCTCTGGAGCATACAGCAGCTGATAAGTATTGGAAGGATTATAAAAATTAATTTTCCACCGGAGTACCCCTTTAAAGGAGTATTTCTGGATTTTTGGTTCTTTGAGAGACAGGGGAAGTGATGTTACTACAATATACAAAAAAAAGGTATACAAATCTTTCTAAATGACCAAATACTGTACTGTACTCACTTCATAGTATAATTACCTATAGAACACGATAAAAGCGATATTATAGTAAAATCTCCTAGTGTCGTCTAATCACCTGTTATCATCCCCTGGTCCCATTTCATTCCCCCTCTTGATCCCTCTAATAATACTTCATTTCCCGCCCCCCACCCCCACCCCCTTGAACCCCCTGTGCCAGATCATTTACCCTCTGCGCAATTTCATCCCCCTCTTTACCACCACTGTACAAATATCTACTCAGCCAATCACATAGCAGCAACTCAATGCATTTAGGAAATCATCGGAATTGGGAAGAAAGGGGATTTAAAGGGGCACTCCGGTTGAAATTTTTATTTTTTTTAATCAACTGGTGCTAGAAAGTTAAACAGATTTGTGAATTACTTCTATTTAAAAATCTTAATCCTTCCAGTATTTATCAGCTGCTGTATACTACAGAGGAAGTTCTTTTCTTTTTTTAATTTATTTTCTGTCTGTCCACAGTGCTCTCTGCTGACACCTCTGTCCATGTCAGGAACTGTCCAGAGCAGGAGCAAATCCCCATAGCAAACATATCCTTCTCTGGACATTTCCTGATATGGACAGAGGTGTCAGCAGAGAGCACTGTGATCAGACAGAAAATAAATTCAAAAAGATAAGAATTTCCTCTGTAGTATACAACAGCTGATAAGTAATGCAAGGATTAAGATTTTTAAAAAGTAATTTACAAATCTGTCTAACTTTCTGCCACCAGTTGATTTAAAAAAGATGTCCCCACCGGAGTACTCCTTTAGGTAACTTTGATCGATATGGTTGTTGGTGCCAGATGGGCTGGTCTGAGTATTTCAGAAACTGCTGATCTCCTGGGATTTTCACAAGCAACCATTTCTAGATTTCAGACAGTGGTCCAAAAAAAGAGAAAATAGCCAGTGGACAACAGTTGTGTGGACCAAAATGGCATACCCCCAGAAGGGAATAATCCTTTCAAGAAAAAAACACAAATACACAGGGATATAAGGACAAAACATTTCTTAAATGTTAACCATACTTATTTCCATGAGATACCCTGACTGATAGACCCCATCACGACATCCCTTCTACCCCTCCAGCAAGCCAAATCCCATGTACAGTTATTACTCCCTGCGTTATTCTTGTCCCTTGAAATTATCACCAGGGCTACCCTGTGGGACAATGAAGAGAATGGCTAGGCTAATGAAGATGTTCTTAACTTTTCTTTTACACCAATGACAATCCACAATATTTCCATTTCCGATGCAGATGTACCACCTTCCCTGAGTTCTGTCAACTATCTGAAAGCCACAGATACATTAGGGGGGGGGGGGGGGGGGGTTGGGTGTAAATTACAACAGATTTCATGAAGAAGTGGCTTGCATCATTTACCCCTAAATTGCACCCGGTTTACTACTTGCACACCACTTGAAAAAAAAGAGGGTGGTGGTGGTGGGCTTAAAATGCACCCAAGAAGTCATAGTATGCGCAAAAAAAAAATGTGCCCCTTGACCTCTTGGGGACACAGGGCGTACCTGTATGCCCGTGGGAATTCTGGTCACCGCCGCTTGCCGGGTAGGGACCGGAACGGGATGCCTGCTGAAATCATTCAGTAGGCATCCTGTGCCAATGTCTGGGTGGGTCCCAAGACACCCCTGATCCCCCTGGAGGGATAGGAGTGAGGTGGCAGGGGTGCCACCCGTCCTATCCTTTCTATAAGTCTTTCAGAATATGTATTGTTTTACCCTTTATTTTGTGTAGTGTAATGTAGTGTTTTTAGGGTACATTCACACGGGCGGTGGTTTACGGTGAGTTTCCCGCTAGGAGTTTGAGCCGCAGCGGAAAATTAGCTCAAACTTGAAGCAGGAAACTCACTGTAAACCCCCGCTCGTGTGAATGTACCCTGTACATTCACAATGGGGGAGGGGGGGGGGGGGGCAAACCTACAGCTGTTGCAAAACACTGACAGACCATGCATGCTGGGAGTTGTACTTTTGCAACAGCTGGAGGCACACTGGTTGGAAGACCTTGAGTTAGGTTCTGTTACCTAACTCAGTATTTTCCAACCAGCTGTTGCAAAACTACGATTCCCAGCATGTACCGATCGCCGAAGGGCATGCTGGGAGATGTAGTTATTCAACAGCTGGAGGCACGCAACT
The DNA here is from genome assembly GCF_029499605.1 of Hyla sarda. Lineage (NCBI taxonomy): Eukaryota > Metazoa > Chordata > Amphibia > Anura > Hylidae > Hyla > Hyla sarda. The sequence continues at coordinate 148,781,020 of NC_079194.1, forward strand.
ACAACTCCCAACATGCCAAGACAGCTGGAGCCTCCAACTGTTGCAAAACAACAACTCTCAGCATTGCCGGACAGCCACGGACTGTCCAGACATGCTGGGAGTTAAGCAACAGCTGGATGCTGGAGGCAAATCCCTAATGTAGGCCTCAAATGTGCATGGCGCTCTCTCACTTCAGAGCCCTGTCGTATTTCAAGGAAACAGTTTAGGGCCACAAATGGAGTGTTTCCGTACTCGAGAGCAATTGCATTACAATTTTTTTTTCTCCTTTTACCCTGTATGTAAAAGGAAATGTTGGGGTCTACACAGCCTGTTAGAGTAAAAAATAAAATTTTCTAGGCTAACACGCTGGTGTTGCCCCATACTTTTCATTTTCACAAGAGGTAAAAGGAAAAAAACAAAAACAAAATTGAATACGGAAATACCCCATATGTGGACGTAAAATGCTCTGCGGGTGCAAAACATGGCTCAGGAGTGAGAGCGCACTATGTACATTTGAGGGCTAAATTGGTGATTTGCACAGGGGTGGCTGATTTTACAGCCGTTCTGACATAAACGCAAAAAAATAAATACCCACGTGTTATCCCATTTTGGAAACTACACCCCTCATGCAATTTAACAAGGGGTATAGTGAGCCTTAACACCCCACAGGTGTTTGATGAATTTTCGTTAAATTTGGATGGGAAAATAATAAAAAAAATGCTGGTGTTACCCTAAATTTTTCATTTTTTGCAAGGGAAAATAGGAAAAAAGCCCCCCACAATTTGTAACCCCATTTCTTCTGAGAATGGAAATATCCCATACCTGGATGTAAAGTGCTCTGTGGACGCACTAAAATGCTCAGAAGAGAAGGAGCGCCATTGGGCTTTTGGAGAGAAAATTTGTTCGGAACTGAAGGTCACGTGATGGGAAAGTCAGGAGATTACACAATGATATCAGTGACCTGAGTGACGTCTTCTCTGTTGTCTTTTCTTCTTCATCTTGTCCAGCCACCAGGACTTCTTCCAGCTTCATCTTCTTTTGTAGAGTCTGATGCCAGGACATAATTGTTGATTTGTTAGCAGATCCTCCACCTCTGTATGAAGACAATAACCATTATAATCTTGCCAGGCACCGAGTCCCCTGAATATATCACTGCCAGAAACTGTGCCACCTGAATATAACCAGGCCAGACATCATGGCTCCTGAATATAACCTTGCCATACCCATACACTGTGCCCCCTGAATATATCCCTGACAGAAACTGTGTCCCCTGCCACACACTGTACCTGTAATAATAATACTGCAATACACTGTTTCTTCTCCGTTCATCTGAATCATACCTTTCACTGTCCTCCTCCAGACCCCTCTGTCCTCCTTCTGCTCCAGACCCCTCTGTCCTCCTCCAGACTCCTCTGTCCTCCTCCTCCAGACCCCTCTGTACTCCGCTTCCAGACCCCTCTGTACTCCTCCTCCAGGGCTGTCTGTCCTCCTCCTCCAGAACCCTCAGTCCTCTTCCTCCAGGCCCACCAGTCTTCCTTCAAGCTTCTCTGTCCCCCTCCTCATCCAGACCTCTCTGTGCTCCTCCTCATCTAGACCCCTCTGTCTTCTTTTCAGCTCCTCTGTCCTCCTCTTCATCCAGACCCCTATGTTCTGCTCCTCCTCCACCCCCTCTGTCCTCCTCCAGACCCCTCTGCATGCATACATCTATCATCATCTATCATTAATACATACATACATAATCTATTATACACATCTTTAATATGCATGCACACATCTATCATACATCTCCCGACGGAATTTCCAACAGAGATCCCATGGGTGGTGCTAGGACTGCGCAGGCTGCGTCGCTGTCCCCATCGACAGCAATACATTTTTGAGTGGATTTTTTTTGGTGGATCCTCTCAGAAATATTAAATCATTGCCATCTATAGGGACGGCGAGGCAGTCCTAGTGCCACCGTGGGATCTCCGACAGAAATACAGTTTGGAAAATCCAAAGTATGAACCTGGCCCTATACACACATGCATACATCTATTTTCATGTATCATACATCCATCTATTATACATACACACATCTATCATACATACATTTACCAACATACAGATATCATGCATGCAAACATCAGACATACTATAATAATAAAATACATTTTAATAATATATATATAAAAAAAAACATCCCTCTGAGACCTGGGGCTATATACTGTATATTTTTTCACAATAAGACACAACAAGTTAAGCGGTTGCAGTAACTTGTACCCAAGCAGGGCCAGATTAACCCCTAAGGATGCAGGGTTTTTCCGTTTTTGCATTTTTTCCTCATCACCTTAAATTTTGCACATAAAATTACATATTATGGCTTATTTTTTGCGCCACCAATTGTACTTTGAGGTGACAGTCATTTTTCCCAAAAATCCACGGCGAAACGGAAAAAAAATTCATTGTGCGACAAAATTGAAGACATTTTTTTTCTGTAAAAGTAACACCTTATCTTTATTCTGTAGGTCCATACGGTTAAAATGATACCCTACTTATATAGGTTGGATATTGTCATAGTTCGGAAAAAAATCATAACTACATGCAGGAAAATTTATATGTTAAAATGTTCATCTTCTAACCCCTATAACTTCTTTATTTTTCCGCGTACGGGCTGGTATGGGGACTCATTTTTTGTGCCGTGTTCTGAAGTTATTATCGGTACCATTTTTGTATTGATCGGACTTTTTGATCGCTTTTTTATTTATTTTTTCATGATATAAAAAGTGACCAAAAATACGCTATTTTGGACTTTGGATTTTTTTTGCGCGTACGACATTGACCGTGCAATTTAATTAACGATACATTTTTATAGTTTGGACATTTTCGCACGCAGCAATACCACATATGTTTATTTTTATTTACACAGGTTTTTTTTTTAATGGGAAAACTTTTATTAGGGAAGGGGTTAAATGACCTTTGTTAACTTTTTTTTCCACCTTTTTTTTTGCAGTGCACACACTGATCTCTTATGCTGATCCCTGCAAAGCCATAGCTTTGCATGGATCAGCAAGATAGGGGCTCGATTGCTCAAGCCTGTAGCTCAGGCTTGGAGCAATCAAACCCTGATCGGACGCTGCAGAGACAGGTAAGGAGACCTCCGCTCACGTACTAGCTGATCGGGACATCGCGATTTTCCGATCAGCGCGACTGAGCTGGCGGGAAGCGTTTACTTTCACTTTCAGACCCGGCGGTCAACTTTGATTGCCACGTCTGAAGAGTTAATAGCGCGCGGCACAACAATCGGTGCCGCTCGCTGTTAGCCCAGGGTCCCGGCTATGAATAGCAGCCGGGACCCACCCGGTGTGATGCGGGGGGTCACGGCCGTTTTAAACACCGGTGTAGGGCGTACAAGTACGCCCTACGTCCTTAAGAGGTCAAGGCTGCCTGGAGGACGGAGCAAACCCTGCCATGATTTTTATGCACCTCAGATGATTTTACGTCCACTACTCCCCACAGTTCTCTGAACCATTTCCTGGTTCCGCCTCCATGCAAAGTCATCTGAGGGCGCATTGACTCCGCCTCTCCGCTCTGTACTGCATCTTGGACTGTATAAGTGTTTACAAAACAGTGTGTAGCTAGATTTTGCTAAAATACTACTCCAAGCATGCCCAGACAGCAAAAGTTTGTCTGAGCATGCTGCAAGTTTTATATATATATATATATATATATATATATATATATATATATCACTGTTTTCCAAACATTGTGTATGCTGCTTGCACAAGCTTTGGCTGTCTGGGCATACATCTATCATTAATACATACATTAATGACACATACATCCACACATACATTTAGGATACATACATCAATTTATCATTCGTACATACATGCCCCGCGGTAACCCCCCCCCCAGCCTCTCAGTCTCCTCAAACCACTTCACCCCTCCTGGTCTCCTTAACCCCATGCCCCCACCGGTCACCTCACACCACACACAGCCCTGGTCTCCTCAACAACCCCCCTCCCCAGTTAGTCCTCACCCACTCTGAACTGGATTTGAGCCAGGACTGAGTGAGGCTCCTGTAGGGCTGAGGAGGGGGCAGAGCGGCCGTGCGGCAAACTTAAAAGAATTTAGTTGTTAGAAGAAAACGCAGTTGGCACTGCTACAACTACCACCTGTTCACACACCTTGCTTGACTTCGGCCTGTCATGCAGTAATACAACATTCTTAAGCTCGACATATATCGGTGCTCAGTGAGAAGATAGAGATACTGCACAATACAAAGTTGAAGAAGATGTGAAATAACTCACGGCACTCGATGGTCATGCTTCATTCATTTATTCTCACAAGAGGTCACTTCATTTGTCGGGAGGGGGTGGAAGAGAAATGGCACATCCCGTTTCTCTTCCACCCCCTCCCAACATGTGAAGTGACCTCTTGTGGGAATAAATGAATGAAGCATGACCATCGAGTGCCGTGACTTATTTCACATCTTCTTCAACTTTAAAAGAAAGTAGCCCAGCGAGCCCAATGGCCAGTCCGGCCCTGCCCCTAACAGCCCCCCCTTCTTACGCACTCCTCCCCCGATCACCCCCTCAGAAAGTTCACTCACCCTCATGCAGGGAGGCTGCTGCTGCTCCATGGCTGCTGCTGCTGCACAGGGGGCCTCATAGATGTGGCAGTGTCAGAGGCAGGGAGGGATGCGTTAGGGGGTTGGAGCAGGTGTGTGTGCCTCCACGGTGCACATCTACTCCCTGCAGCCCCTGGGCAGGCATTGATTTTTAAAGGGAAAATTTGTCAAACACCTGTGGGGTTTTAAGGTTCACTATACCCCTTGTTACGGTCCTCGAGGGGAGTAGTTTCCAAAGTAGTATGCCATGTGGTTTCCTAAATGCGACAAGCCTCCCAAAAACCATTTCAGCAAAATTTGCTTTCCAAAAGCCAAATGTGACTCCTTCTCTTCTGAGCATTATAGTGCACCAGCAGAGCACTTGATGTCCACACATGGGCTATTTTCATACTCAGAAGAAATGGGTTATAAATTTTGGGGGGCATTTCTTCTATCCACTTAAGGACTCAGGGCATACCTGTATGCCCTGAGTCCACTCCCTTTCTATAACGTAGGGCCTGGACCGCTCAATCGGCTGTTCTGGACCGCCGCAGCAAAATCCTATGGGATAAAATGTAAAAGATCAGTGTGTGCAGTTTGAATCACCACCCTGTTCCTATAAAGAAAAAAAAAAAAAACTGTAAATAAAAATAAACATATGTGGTATCGCCACGTGTGGAAATGTCCGAATTATAAAAATATATCGTTAGTTAAACCACACAGTCAATAGTGTATGGGCAAAAAAATTTAAATGTCCAAAATAGCGCATTTTTGGTCACTTTTTATATCATGAAAAAATGAATAAAAAGCGATCAAAAAGTCTGATCAATACAATGGTACCGCTAAAAACTTCAGATCACGGCGCAAAAAATGAGCCTTCATACTACCCCGTACGCGGAAAAATAAAAAAGTTATAGGGGTCAGAAAATGACAATTTTAAACGTATACATTTTCGTGCATGTAGATATAAATTTTTCCAGAAGTACGACAAAATCAAACCTATATAAGTAGGGTATCAATTTAATCGTATGGACATACAGACTAAAGAGGTGTAATTAGTTCCGAAAAATGTACTGCGTAGAAACGCAAGCCCCCAAAATAACAAAATTGTGTTTTTTCTTCAATTTTGTCGCAAAATGATTTTCTTTGCCATTTCGCTGTAGATTATTGGGTAAAAAGACTGATGTAATTACAAAGTAGAATTGGTGGCGCAAAAAATAAGCCATCATATGGATTTTTAGGTCCTTAAGGGTCTATTACTCCTTGTAAAAATGTAAATGTGGGGAAAAAAATGAATTTTAGTGAAAAAGTAAAAAAAAAAATGATTTACACTTACGATTTTAACGAATAGTCCTCAAACACCTGTGGGGTGTTAAGGCTCACTGTACCCCTTGTTGCGTTCCTTGAAGGGTGTAGTTTCCCAAATAGTATGCCATGTGTTTTTTTTTTTTTTTTTTTTTTGCTGCTCTGGCACCATAGGGGCTTCCTAAGTGTGGCATGCCCCCCAAAAACCATTTCAGCAAAGTTCACTCAACATTGTCGCTCCTTCACCTTCTGAGCCCTCTACTGCGCCCGCAGAGCACTTTACATCCACATGAGGTATTTCCTTACTCAAGAGAAATTGGGTTACACATTTTGGGGGGATTTCTCTCCTTTTACCCCTTGTAAAAATAAAAAAAAGGCTCTATAAGAACATGTGAGTGTAAGAAATGAAGATTTAGAATTTTCTCCTTCACTTTGCTGCTATTCCTGTGAAATACCTAAAGGGTTAACAAACTTTCTGAATGTCATTTTGAATACTTTGAGGTCTGCAGTTTTTCTAATGGGGTCATTTATGGGGTATTTCTACCATGAAATCCCCTCAAATCCACCTCAAACTGAACTGGTCCCTGAAAAATTAGGATTTTTAAATTTCCGTGAAAAATTGGAAAACATGTCATTTTTATGATGCCAACATATTGTATATGTGAATCAATATATAATTTAATATATAATTTATTTGGGATGTCCAGAGAGTTTGAAAGTGAAAAAAATGCTAAATGTTAAAATTTTTCATCAAATTTGGGAATCTTTCATCCAATAATGATGCAGGTATCGCCAAAAAGTAACCACCAACATAAAGTAGAATAGGTCACGAAAAAACTATCTCAGAATCCGAATGAAAAGTAAAAGCATCCCAGAGTTATTAATGCATAAAATGTCAGTGGTCAGAATTGCAAAAAAGGGCTGAGTCCCTAAGGGGTTAATAGGTGATTCAGGAGAGTAGACAGTGTAAGATGCAGCACTGTTAAAATTCTGGCACAATCTTAGACTGCCTAGTCTAAGTTTACACTTTCTCAGAAATAGACGGTTTATGAAAAACTGACCCCACTGCAAAATCTAATTATTTAGATTTTTGGACTTAAAGGGGGTTTTACCATAAATAAAAAGAGGTCTAAACAGATGCATTAAGTTAAATTAAACATTTAAAAATAAAAGTAATTATCAGAATTCAATTGTATTTGAAAGGCAGCCCTACCAATATAAGATGGATGCTCTCTTGTTTTGCTGTCATGATTGAGGGTTATAATACAGTGAAAAGCAATGTTTACTGGTGCCAGTCTAGACTGGTTAATATTCAGGTTAACCAGGTCTTGTTTGCTTTTATGTCATTTGAAATTGGGGGATTTTTTGGCTAAGTATTTGCATGCGACTGCAACAAAAAACCTCATAAAATTCAAGAAGTGTTAGAAAACAAGTAAATGGTCTATGACTGTATTACACTCCCTCTTGTGGTAAATGTCACTAATAGCAGGTTAAAAAAATATTTTTTGTAAGGGATGGGGTAGTGTTGGTAAAGCTGTTTAGATGGCTTGATAACATACACTATATACTGTACATGTCTAAGGCAGGATAATGTAATAGGCTGTAGTTTCAGCACCTTATAGACACTGTGCTGGTCGCTACTGTTATGATGAAATATTCCATCTTTTCAACAGTAAGGTATTCACATGGTATTCCGCCTGAAATGAAAGCCCAATACACTTCTATGGGATTCCGCACTCCTATTGACGGAATTCCGCAAGAGGAAATTCCGAAGTGTCAACGGGAGTTCGGAAACCCATAAAAGTGTATGGGCTTTCATTTCAGGTGGAATTCTACCAGCTGAAATTCTGCCGTGTGAATAGACCCTTCAGAGCTGTAGCTAGCTCCTTTTGCGCCCGAGGCAAGCCCAGAAAATAAAAAATAAATAAATAAAAAGTTTCAAAAGTGGTTCTGGAGTATAATACAGGATATAACCCAGGCTCAGTACAGGATAAGTAATGTAATGTATATACACAGTGACCTCACCAGCAGAATAGTGAGTACAGATCTGGAGTATATAACCAGATATAACTCAGGATCAGTACAGGATAGGTAATGTAATGTGAACTTGGATTCACTGAAATAGTGAGATTTTATCCGATGGGTTGGCACCCATTGTGAAAAATCTATCCATTGCAGTAAATGGAAGGTCAATTTACATTACTTTACGTGGAAGCAGCAGGTCACTTACCTAGTTTCCTAAGGAAACAGAGTTAACTAATGATGTGATGCTCCCCAGTTTCTCTTATATCCGTGGCAGCTCTGGACTACAATGAAATATAACTCAGGATCATCACAGGATAAGTAAAGTAATGTATGTGCACAGTGACCCCCACCAGCAGAATAGTGCATACAGCTCTGGAGTGCTGACCAATTAGTTGTGGGTGTGATTGTGCTTCAGTTGTGCTGTGTCTGCTGTGCCCACTGAGCTCCAGGGATTTCCATCTGTTCCACCTGGAGCCTGCTTCCTCCTCCCCAGGGAGGGAGTGGGTTTCCAGGGATGAGTGAGGGATGCAAGGCCCAGGCTTCTGCTCCCCGTGGTAGGCCGCAAGGGAGCCAGGCATTGCACCCGGACTCGCAGCAATGCGGCTCCAACTCCCCCCACAGAGGATAGCAACCGAAAGGTTTCTGGAAATGAAGATCCCAACTCAGGAAAGCTGGGAGCTGCCAGCAGAAAGCCAAGTGCATCTGGAGGAAGGAAGAGTACTCATGGAGATGAAGCCGACCTCAGCAAGGAAGGCTGGGGAGTGCGGAGGACCCGGGAGTCTATTTCCACCTATGGCACCTGGGTAATAAGTCACCTCCGTTAGTATGAAGATGCCAGCAAAGCTGCCAGGAGGAACTAAGGTGTGCCCGTGCCAGGGCTGATGTTACTCAGAAGAAGAGGAAGCCAGAAATTTAGGCACAGATAAAAAAAGACTTATGGCTGAAATTGATGTCTTAGAGGAGAGTAAAACAGTGTTAAGGGAGATGAGTGGCCCATTTAAAGAGAAAATGGAAAATAATGGGAAATGGCTGACAACAAAGAAAGAAGGTTGATGGGGCTGCAACCTGAGAGCCAAGTGGATGATACGGGGGAGATGGACAGAGACCAACAGCCAGATCGCCTGGTAGCCTGCAGCAAGACCAGCAGGCTTCGTACAGTGGGCCTGCACAGCAGCCAGCAGTGTCAACTACCGACTCAGGGGAGGACAGTGACAGCAGCAGCCAGGGAGGGGCGCTGATGGCCCAGAGCAGAACGCTGGAATCCCTAGTGTGCCCTCAGAACTTTGTATTCGGAGATGAACTTCAAGACAGGGCATCAAGGGGTAAGAAGAAGAAGACCAAGCCAAAGCAGCAAGAAGTGGTAAGTTACATCTACACCCCCCTCTCTGTAAACCCTGAGTTGGCCTCAGGGTCAGCTCATTGTGCGAGCCCCGTTACCCAGCCCAGCCTGTGTTCTGTGGTGGACTCGGTGCAAAGGTGCAAGGAGAGTTCAGGTACTAAAAGGGCGCAGAGCTCCATGCCCGTTTGCAGAAGCAGGGATGGAGCAGAGAAGACATCGTCCGAAAGGCCGGACAGTGAGGGCGGCCCAGCGGTGGGCAGAGAGGCAGACTCGGGTGCTGTAGTTCATTCCCCTGTGGGAGGCAGGGTGACTCAGTGCCGTAGGTAGTCGCGGTGGCTACAGATGTTGTTACGAACGCTCCCAAAAATGAAGGGAAAATCTTGTTTTGCATTGGCGCCCCTGATCCCATTGATCGGTGGCACCTTGAAAAGACTGGAGATAATGCTAATGAGGCAGAGGGCACTAATAAGAACAGGGCTGGAGCCTCCTCTAGACTGGGTAAGCATGCTGCCCAGTCCCTTAAAGGGCCAGCGGAGGTTGTCCCAGCCCTAGTGCCCCGTGATACCGAGGCAAAACGGACTGAAAATTCATCATCATCATAGTCATCATCATCTGCTGCCGGTCCAGCCAGTGTGAGAGGGAAAGTAAAAAGGGGTGCAGGGTGTATGACCCGGGAGAGGATGGAAGTTGATGTTACCAGGGAAAGTGTTTTGGGGGAGGTGGTGATGTTGCTCTTGGGGGGGGGGGGGTGATGGGGCTAGAAAAAAAGAAAAAATTTTGTTGGGAACCATGTTATTGGGGTTGGTGCTGATGTCATTGGGGGTGGTGATGTGCTTAGAGATTATGTTATTGGTGGGGGTGGTGATGTGACTGGGTATAAGGGTATTGTTAAAAATGGTGGTGTATGGTCTGGTCCGGTTGCTCCCCCAGTGGTGACAGACCCTAGGAGTTATGTAAATGTCACTATTGGGGTAAGTAGGATACTTTCCTTGTCTCCTGACTCTAGGGATGGTGTATTGCAATGAAGGCGGTTGACATCTATGCCTAGATACATCCCTATGGTTCTCTTGAATTTGATATCAGTTTTGTTCGGCCAGAGGGGCTTGAGCTTTTCTAACTATGAATTGGTAAAGAATGAGCCCGGCTGGCGAGACTTTGCATTGTCTCGTCAAAACGAAATCAAGAAAGTGACCGTTTTGACCCGTAACAAATCACTCTCGTGTAGACCTGGTCATCACCGGGTTAGGTCGGTATGGCGAGGTGATGGGGGTTCCCCAAAAGAACAGGGATGAGTTTGGCATCTGGACGTTTTTGGCAAAACGTAAGCATTCAGGAAATACAGTTACCCATATTCCATCTTGCCGCATCCTGTGCCGAGATTAGGCGTCACCTGTGTGGTGACTTAGGTCACCCATTCAGTTGTTGTCCTCGTTCCTTTGCTAATGCAGTCTTGGCCCCAGCGGATGAAGATCACGAGACGGAATCTGCTGGGGAGGGGGCTAGCAGAGGTGAGGGAACTGAGGGGTCAGTGAGGAACAGCAAGAAAAAGACACCAGCCCAACTAAGACATCTTGATAAACGTCAAAGGGATAGTCCTGTAGTACTGATCAGCGTTTTTTTTTTTTGTGGTGCCGGCACTTTTTTTCACGTTTTCTAGCGTTTTTTTTGCACCCATAGGCGGTCCGTGTCACCAGTAGTAGGCGTGTGCTGTGTGGCCGGACCGTACCTGTGTGTGTGCGGCGTGCCTCACCGCTGTCAGTGATTTATCACTGATCAGCGTTTTTTTTTTGTGGTAAAGGCACTTTTTTCGGTTAATGCGTTTTTTTTTCACCCATAGGCGGTCCGTGCCACCAGTAGCAGGCGTGTACTGTGTGGACGGACCGTACCTGTGTGTGCAGCCTGTCCCACCGCTGTCAGTGATTTATCACTGATCAGCATTTTTTGGGGTTCAGGTGGGTGCATTTTTTTCGGGGTAAAGCGTTTTTTTTATTTTATTTATTTATTTTTTTGTGTGGGGGTCTTTGTACAAGCCACCAGCCACTGTTCTGAGCTGAGTGGCCGGACCCCCCACTGACTTCTGCGCCCCCTGCCGCCAAAAGCACTAATCAGTGCGCACACCACTGATTAGATAAACGCTTTTTTTTGTGCAGGGCTTTTTTGCGCTATTAGTCCCCTTTTTAAAAAAAAATAAGTCCCCTTTTTATTTAATATTTTTTTTCTGTTAGGGCAGGTTAGTTTAGTTAGGTTAGGGCGGGTTAGGAAGGTAGTCTCGCACCACACCACACACAGCACATACACAAATAAAGTGCGGGTTAGAGAACCTCTGGAACGTCAGGTCCCCGGATCGTCCCCGGCCAACACTTTCCAGGTGTAATCCCCAACACTGGAAGGACGGGACGAACCCAGAAGAAATGCAGAGTGTATTACAGGAAGGGGAGACGGAAGGACACCACGTACCAATGTGACACTTGCTCCGATCATCCGGGTCTCTGCGTAGGCTGCTTCAGGGAGTATCAAACTTCCATGGAGTACTAAATTTTCCATCCTTTGCCCTAATTTTCATTCCCCAGAATTCGGCTCCAATGTACCAGTCCAGGGTACATTGACTTCCAAATTTTAAACCAAAACACCCCCCCCCCCCACCCAAAAAAAAAAAAAAAAACCTTTTTCCCAATACCCCAATATCTTTTTTTTTTTCTTCCCCCTAAAAAATGGGTTATGGGGCACAGAGTCAACAGCATTGGAGGTTTGCAGTTGCCTCAAATGTGCAACGCTCTCTCTCTCCACCTGAGCGGGTTGCGCATTTGAGGTAACAGAATAGGGAAGGCCCCACACATCCCCTTCCCAGAATGATGATTCAGAGTATAGGGTTTGGGACGGGCATCATTCTTACTTTTGGCTGTACTCTGGGTCATCATTCTGGGAAAATAATTGGCATATCAGTTCTAAAATTGCAATTTTCTTCCCCCCATAGTACTCTTCATCCATTCCTGGAAAATAAATGAAGGGAACACCCGTCTGTTCCAAATCTCCACTAGGGGGTGCACTGTTTGTAATAGGTTCACATGTGGGTGTTCCTTTCTTGTATTTTCCTCTGAATGTATGTAACTGTGAGGTCCGTAACAAACATCAGCCTCAAATGCGAAGAGTTCTTGCTGAGCTCTGTTGTATTTCCAGGCGACAATTTGGAGTCACATTAGTTGTTCCCAGAAAAATGAAGCAGAGCATAGGTTGAAAATTGCAATTTGCAAAAGCTACCCTTCATCCATTCCTGGAAAATAAATTTAGGAAACACCTGTGCGTTCCAAATGTCCTCTTTACCCCTATACCCATTCCTCAGGGTGGGTACTTTCTGTAATGGTGTCACATGTGGGAGTTTCATTTTTGTATTTTCCTCGGAATGTATGTAACCGTCAGCTACTGATATGCCATAGGCCACAAATACAAACTGACCTCTATGACTTCTGAGTCTTGTTGTGCACCCGTCCAGCATGTTACCCCATATGTGGATGTATTTTTATAGTCAGGGGAAAAAGCCCTCCCCTTGTGAAAATGTAAAAAATTGGGTAACCCCAGCATTTTAGTGTAAAAAAATCTAATTTTTCACTTTTACGTCCCACTGTTCAAAAAACCTGTGAGGTGTAAGTACTCACTGCAACACTGTTACATTCCCGGAGGGGTCTAGATTCCAAAATGTAATGCCATGTGGTTTTTTTGTTTTTTTTCTGGCACCATAGGGGCTTCCTAAATGCGGCATGCCCCCAGAGCAAAATTTGCTTCCAAACAGCCAAAATGTGACTCCTTCTCTTCTGAGACCTGTAGTGCGCCAGAAGAGCACTTTTCACCCCCATATGGGGTATTTTCTGAATCGGGAGAAATTGGGCTTCAAATTTTGGGGGGTAATTTCTGCTTTAACCCTTTGTAAAAATGTAAAATTTTTGGGAAACCAAGCATTTTAGGTAAAATTTATTATTATTTTTTTACATATGCCAAAGTCGTGAAACCCCTGTAGGGTATTAAGGTTCACTTTACCCCTTGTTACGTTCCCCAAGGGGTCTAGTTTCCAAAATGTGTTGCCATGTGGTTTTTTGCTGTCCTGGCACCATAGGGGCTTCCTAAATGCGGCATGCCCCCAGAGCAAAATTTGCTTCAAAAAAGCCAAAATGTGACTCCCACTCTTCTGAGACCTGTAGTGCGCCAGCAGAGCACTTTTCACCCCCATATGGGGAGTTTTCTGAATCGGGAGAAATTGGGCTTCAAATTTTGGCGGGTATTAATGCTATTACCCTTTTTAAAAATGTAACATTTTTGGGAAAACAAGCATTTTAGGTAACTTTTTTTTATTTTTATATTTGCAAAAGTCATGAAACACCTGTGGGGTATTAAGGCTTACTTAATTCCTTGTTACGTTCCTCAAGGGGTCTAGTTTCCAAAATGGTATGCCATGTGTTTTTTTTTTTTTGCTGTTTTGGCGCCCTAGGGGCTTCCTAAAGGTGACAGGCCCCGCAAAAACCATTTCAGAAAAATGTTCTCTCCAAAATCCCCTTGTCGCTCCTTCCCTTCTGAGCCCTCTACTGCGCCCGCCGAACACTTTACATAGACATAAGAGGTATGTGCTTACTCAAGAGAAATTGGGCTACAAATACAAGTAAAAATGTTCTCCTTTTACCCCTTGCAAAAATTCAAACATGCGAGTGTAAAAAACGAAGATTTTGAATTTTCACCTTCACTTTGCTGCTATTCCTGTGAAACACCTAAAGGGTTAGCACACTTACTGAATGTCATTTTGAATACTTTGGGGGTGTAGTTTGTATAATGGGGTAATTTATGGGGTATTTCTAATATGAAGGCACTTCAAATCCACTTCAAAACTGAACTGGTCCCTGAAAAAATTTTGTGAAAATTTGGAAAATTGCTGCTGAACTTTGAAGCCCTCTGGTGTCTTCAAAAAGTAAAAACACATCAATTTTATGATGCAAACATAAAGTAGACATATAGTATATGTGAACCAAAAAAAAAATTTTTTGAATATCCATTTTCCTTACAAGCAGAGAGCTTCAAAGTTAGAAAAATGCAAAATTTTCAATTTTTTCATTAAATTTTGGGCTTTTTCACCAAGAAAGGATGCAAGTTACCACTAAAATTTACCACTATGTTAAAGTAGAATATGTCACGAAAAAACAATCTCAGAATCAGAACGATAACTAAAAGCATCCCAGAGTTATTAATGTTTAAAGTGACAGTGGTCAGATGTTCAAAAAATGCTCTGGTCCTTAAGGTGTAAAATGGCCTGATCCTTAACCCCTTAAGGACTCAGCCCATTTTGGCCTTAAGGACTCAGACAATTAAATTTTTACGTTTTCATTTTTTCCTCCTCGCCTTCTAAAAATCATAACTCTTTTATATTTTCATCCACAGAGTGGTATGAGGGCTTGTTTTTTGCGCGACCAGTTGTCCTTTGTAATGACATCACTCATTATATCATAAAATGTATGGCGCAACCAAAAAACACTATTTTTGTGGGGAAATTAAAACGAAAAACGCAATTTTGCTAATTTTGGAAGGTTTTGTTTTCACGCCGTACAATTTATGGTAAAAATGACATGTGTTCTTTATTCTGAGGGTCAATACGATTAAAATGATACCCATTATTATATACTTTTATATTATTGTTGCGCTTAAAAAAAAAATCACAAACTTTTTAACCAAATTAGTACGTTTATAATCCCTTTATTTTGATGACCTCTAACTTTTTTATTTTTCCGTATAAGCGGCGGGATGGGGGCTCATTTTTTGCGCCATGATCTGTACTTTTTTTTGATACCACATTTGCATATAAAAAACTTTTAATACATTTTTTATAATTTTTTTTTTAATAAAATGTATTAAAAAAGTTGGAATTTTGGACTTTTTTTATTTTTTTTCGTTCACACCGTTCACCGTACGGGATCATTAACATTTTATTTTAATAGTTCGGACATTTACGCACGCGGCGATACCAAATATGTCTATAAAAATGTTTTTTACGCTTTTTGGGGGTAAAATAGGAAAAAAACGGACGTTTTACTTTTTTATTGGGGGAGGGGATTTTTCACATTTTTTTTACTTTTACTTTTACATTTTTTTACATTTTTTTTTTACACTTGAATAGTCCCCATAATACCATGATTGCTAATACTGATCTGTTCTATGTATAGGACATAGAACAGATCAGTATTATCGGTCATCTTCTGCTCTGGTCTGCTCGATCACAGACCAGAGCAGGAGACGCCGGGAGCCGCACGGAGGAAGGAGAGGGGACCTCCGTGCGGCGTTATGAATGATCGGATCCCTGCAGCAGCGCTGCGGGCGATCCGATCGTTCATTTAAATCGCGAACTGCCGCAGATGCCGGGATCTGTATTGATCCCGGCACCTGAGGGGTTAATGGCGGACGCCCGCGAGATCGCGGGCGTCGGCCATTGCCGGCGGGTCCCTGGCTGCGATCAGCAGCCGGGATCAGCCGCGCATGACACGGGCATCGCTCCGATGCCCGCGGTTATGCTTAGGACGTAAATGTACGTCCTGGTGCGTTAAGTACCACCTCACCAGGACGTACATTTACGTCCTGCGTCCTTAAGGGGTTAAAGCCGGAATTTGGATACAAAAAGATTTCCCAAGCTTTAAACATCCCAAAGAGCACTGTGCAAGTGATAATATTGAAATGGAAGGAGTATCAGACCACTGCAAATCTACGAAGACCTGGCCGTCCCTCTAAACTTTCAGCTCATATAAGGAGAAGACTGATCAGAGATGCAGCCAAGAGGCCCATGATCACTCTGGATGAACTGCAGAGATCTACAGCTGAGGTGGGAGACTCTGTCCATAGGACAACAATCAGTCCTATACTGCACAAATCTGGCCTTTATGCAAGAGTGGCAAGAAGAAAGCCATTTCTTAAAGATATCCATATAAAGTGTAATTTAAAGTTTGCCACAAGCCACCCGGGAGACACACCAAACATGTAGAAGAAGGTGCTCTGGTCAGATGAAACCAAAATAAAACTTTTTCTTCAGCAGGGACAGGGAAGATGGTTAAAATTGATGGGAAGATGGATGGAGCCAAATACAGGACCATTCTGGAAGAAAACCTGATGGAGTCTGCAAAAGACCTGAGACTAGGACGGAGATTTGTCTTCCAACAAGACAATGATCCAAAACATAAAGCAAAATCTACAATGGAATGGTTCACAAATACACATATCCAGGTGTTAGAATGGCCAAGTCAAAGGCCAGACCTGAATCCAATCGAGAATCTGTGGAAAGAACTGAAAACTGCTGTTCACAAATGCTCTCCATCCAACCTCACTGAGCTCGAGGTGTTTTGCAAGGAGGAATGGGCAAAAATTTCAGTGCAAAACTGATAGAGACATACCCCAAGCAACTTACAGCTGTAATGGCAGAAAAAGGTGGCGCTACAAAGTATTAACTTAAGGGAGCTGAATAATTTTGCACGCCCACACTTAGGGCATTCCTCTATGCGGTCTGGATGTGCAGGCATGGAGGGAAAGATGAAACCATAAACAGCATGATGGATAATCCAAAATTGCGTTTTCCTCCATGACTCATTACAGACCGCTCGGCAAACCTTTGTCCAACCCTCCAGAATAGGAAGAGTTAAGTCAGCCCTACATAGTTTCCCTTCCCAATATTTGAACAAAGACATCTGTGTCCCAGTTACATTTTTCCTATTAAGATGTCTGTATAGCCCTGACAGGGAGTGATAGGTCTCTTCAGAGGTGAAAGCATCAAAGGTTGTCTGCGCATGCTATCTCGGAGGGTTACGAAGGTGAGGTCTCAGAAAGGCCATGATCTGACCATAAGGAAGAGCATGCTCCGGGCCCAAACTATACTGGGTCGAGAGTTCCGAGAAGGTTAAATACCTCTGCTCAGTAGGGCTAAGGAGATGTTGAACCCAAAGTATCCCAGGAGCCCGCCACAAACGGAACATGCTATTCTCTCTGGCAATAGGGAATTCTGGAAGGGACCATAATGGCATATGTTTACTAACCGAGAACGATAACCTCATTGCAGCTCTACCCATCTTCCACACCGCTCCAGTATCCCTAAATATGATATGCCCTTATAGGACCCGGGATAGCCCCAAATTTAGTAGGAGGGCCGGTTAAGACCAGGGACCCACTAATTCCGCTTTGAGTGCCGTATTACAGTAAGAGTCACTTCCCCTAATCCAGTCAATACAGTGTCGATAAAGGCAAGCTATGTTATAATGCACTACAATGCATCAGGAAAATTCAGTCCCCCCTTCTTTCGAGGGAGCATAAGCTTACATAAAGCTATACAAGGGCGTTCGTTGGCCCAAATAAATTTGGTGAAAGCCATAGTGAGCAAAGCTAAATCGTTCCTAGACAGCAAAATAGGAATTGTCTGGAGAGGGTACAATAATTTGGAGATGACAGCGAGCCAGAAGAGGAAGCCACTGTTTAAGCTCCGTAACTATTTTATGGATAAGTGGAGGGAAATTTAAAGAATAAATTGATCTTGCCGAGCGACTCACCCATATACCTAGATATTTCAATGAGGATCTAGTTAGGGAGATAAGTAAAGGTAAATCAGAGGACACCACCCCACCCCCCGCCCGGATAAGTCTAAGAGTACACTTTTGTCCAAGTTGACCCTACATCCCAATGCTATCCCAAAGTCTGCCAGTAAGTCAAACACTAACCCAAGGTCTCTAGTAGGATTGGCCAAGAACATAAAGTAGGTCGTCCACGAACAGGGCATGGGAAACCACCCTCCGCTCCACCGATATCCCTTCGAATAAAGTGGTAGAGGAAAGGCCAGGCGACGTGTTCTATAGCTAAATAAACCCTGTTGTTGATATACGAGCTACTGGAGAGTAATACAGGGATGAAATATACTGTAGGAAGGGACCCGAGAAACCCATGGATACGAGCACCCTCCACAACCAGGACCATTGCGCATTGTCGAATGCTTTCTCTGCGTCAACAGAGAATGGCTGGGGAGGGATGCATGGAGGGGCGTAACGTAATCTCATCCAGAATAATGATGACCCCATGGACATTAGCCACTGCTGAACGGCCCTTCACAAATCCCACCTGCAAGGGAGAGCTAAGTCGAGGTAAGAGGGCTGCCAAGCGGTCCGCCAATATTTTAGACACCAGCTTAAGGACCTGGGGCCTTATTTACAGCTAAGCGTTTGATTGCTTCACCACGTTCCTCCCCCGTGATCGGTGCATTCATAGCCGCTCACTCCTCAGCGAGAGAGGGCAGGTGAGCTGATGCTATCTAATACGGGAGGAGGAGCCCCTAGTTTCTCCTTCTGTATACAACGCCTGAAAGTAAGAACAGAGAACCTCATTAATCACCTTAGGATTTCTCTGCATATTCCCAGAAGCATCTTTCAGAACTGGTATTTGGGTCGGGGATTGACTCCCTTAGCAAATGTAGCTAGCAAACGGCCTGGTTTATTGCCATGGCGAAATAAAGTAGCTTACAACTGAGACCGCGCTAGGTTGTCATGGCGCTCCACCCAGGACTCATAGTCAGCTTTGGCAACAGACCAGGGCGTCTTTATAGCATCTGAGGGCGACAAAGTAAACGTTGTATAGGCCTGACGCAAAGATTGACCCATAATCTCTATTTGGCAGCAGATTTTCCGTTCCAAAGCAGTGATATAGCCCATAATTTTAACTCTCAGCACCGCCTTAGCGTCCTCCGAGAACAATTGCTGAGTGGAAGCATGTTCACTGTTAGTCTGCTCGTATTCATGCCACCACCCTTTTAAGGGCATTTGGAACTGCTCATCCCTAGCGAATCCTAAGGGGAATCTTCACACAAAATCCGACCCCCTCAGAATTAGATCAGTAAGGTGAAGCAGAAATGGCAAATGGTCAGAAATAACTAATTCCTCCAAACTGGCCTGTAGCACCATGGGGAGCAGGGCAGGATTAATGAAACCATTGTCCAACCTCGACCATGAAGATGTACATGGTAATAATGACTGAAGTCCCTTGCCTCAGGATGCAACACACGCCAGACATCTAAGACACCAGTCTGAGTCGCCCACTGAGCTAATCGGTCATCCTGTCGTCTGGGTAACAAGGGGCCTTCCCTGGCGCTTCTACGGTCCTCATCAGTATGCATGACCGCATTGAAGTCCCCAGCCACTACTTGGTTAAACCCCTGACTAGACTGAACCTCCGCCACCAAGTAAGGGTGGGTTCACACCACGTTTTTCCAATACAGTTCCTGTATCAGGTTTTTTAAGAAAAAAAACGGATTCCTCAAAACCTGACTAAACTGTATCAAAACATGTGTACAAAGCTTTATCTGTATACGGTTGAAAACCGTATACAGTTTGAGTATTTATGTCCGGTTGCATCCGTTTTTTATGAAAAAAAACGCATACGTTTTGAACTTTTCACTCCATTATGAATGAAGTTTCACTTGTTTGATTGAAATTCCAAGAAAAAAAACTGTGGAAAGTCAAAAACCATATGGTGAAAACTAGATGGAACTGTACGCACATACGGTTCTGTAGGGTTCCCATTGACTCCCATGTTTAAAAAAAAACTTATACGGTTTAATACAGTTTTTCACCTGGACCAAAAACAATGGTAGGCCACGGTTTTCTGTCCGGAAAAAAAAAAAGTACAAAACCGTATGGTTTGAAAAAAGGAGACAACCATATACAATATGGTGCATACGGTTTTGAATGGGAAGTCTATGGGCCCGGTTTTCTGTGCAGTTGCATACTTTTTTTTTTATGAAACCGTATGCCAAAACCATATAGCAAAATCGTGGTGTGAACCCACCCTAAGGCAGAAACGATCCATCATCTACATTCGGACCGTATATATTAAATATCACTATATCCTCAGAAGCAGTTTTCAAATGTATGCTACACTGCCCTGCCTTCCGAGCCACGGACGGGGACCCTTCCACTCTACCCACCTACCATTTCCTCATACGGTGAAAATCCACCTCCTCTAAATGTGTTTCCTGCAAGAGTGCTATATCAGGGGACAAGCGCTTCAAATGACTTAGAACCATGCTGCGTTTTTTAGGGGAACGTAGCCCCTTAACGTTCCATGAGACTAACCTCATGTTCGGGCATAAACCCCAGGTAATAAAACAGTAAACAAAAAAACAATACTGGCCATGCGCTGCAGATGTGACATCAGTAAGATCCACCCCCCCTACCCTCCCCCCAACTAGAAGGAAAACCAAAAACCACCCAGTAAAGAAAATAGACCAGACACGAGACCTCCCACCCTCACTCGAGTCACAGTCGCCTTAGGGACCTCCAAATATCACATGCCTAGGATGTAATTCCATCAACTGAAGCCCCCCTGCCCTGAGATTAGACCAGATGAAGATGCCTACTGCCGTCCCCCACCCCTACCCCCCAGAGACTGTGGAGGGAAAACTCCTTGGTGAGACCTACCCCCCCCCCACATGAACAAGAGAAGTCCAAGACCATCGACCGTAAGTCACTTCGAGAAAAATAACCCAGGTATGTATTACGTAAGAACAAAGAACAGTATAAAACATCCCCCCCTGTTTCTCCCCCCCCATGTAAATATACACTAACTCTACCCATCACTCTCCCCCCCCCCCCTGTGCACTAATTCCAGTACAACTACCCTACCCCCCCCCCTCCTCCAAAGTCCCAACAGTCACCTGGGTGTGATATTGATGGTCCATGGATGAATCGGGTAAGACATTGTTAGAGTAGGGGATTCGTGGGAACATCCTAGCAGAATACAGCAGGTTACTAACTCAGGCGACCTTCCTGTGGCGATCAGTAGACAAGCACCCACGACCACCTCTGTTCCCTAGGTGAGGGCTCCAAGGATCTGGTTCTCGAACACGTTGCGAAGCCATCGGCGAAGCTCCCCACTGCTGGTGGTGAGGTCGGAGAGGCTCAGTCAGCACCCTCATCTCCCGGAGGTGCCCACGAACGTTGTGCAGGAGGAGACAGATATGGTTGTACAGCCTCCAAAGCTGCTTCTGCGGACCGGTAAGCCTCAATCATGCAGTCGGGGTAGAAGACCCGTTATACTGCTGGATATAGTAGGACAAAGCGGATCCCCTTTTGGTGGAGGGAGGTGCATAATGAGGCAAAAAGCTTAGGTTTGCGGGTAACTTCTGCCGAAAAGTCTCCAAATATGAGAAGCTGGTATCCTTCAAATAGCAAGTCCTCCCGCCTTTGGCAGAATGCCCTGAGAAGCGCTACCTTGTTGGTGAAGTCAAGGTATTTAATGATCACCTGTCTGGGTCTGTTGCGATGCTCCAGGCCTGGAGAACTTCTGTCCCCGGTGCCGTTCCTCAAATCATGGCCTAAACCGTTGAACTTTGCAGGGCCTAGGTAAATCCAGCACTCTGGGAAGTAGCACTTCGAAAAAATGCGGGAGATCTCTTCCAGGTAGACTCTGTGAGCCCCACTATGCGGAGATTACTACTGTTTTCCAGGTCCTCGACCTCGTCTCCCAAGCGATGGCACTATTATTCTAGGAACACGATGCGGGAGTCAGTTTTGTCTGATGTTTCTTCCACATGGCATACCCTCTCCTCTATTTATTATACAGGCATCATGGAGCGAAACAGTTTGCTGCAAGTTCTGCCAGGTCTCCTGGATGGTGGAGACCACCGCCGCCTGCACCTTGGGGATAATATGTTTCACAACCTAAGCAGCGAGGTGAGCATAGTCCATGTTCTGCTGGTCTCTACAATCCAGCCCTTCTGTGGAGCCGCAATCCGACATAGCTGGGGAGGTAGCGTGGCTAGAGGCCGGAGACTACACCATGGATCTGCTGCCCGTTCTCACTGAGCGCTATCCTCTGTTCTTTTGACTGGTTTTCCGGCCCGTACGGCGTAGGTACCGGTATATGCAGGAACCCCCACTCCCGCTCACTCTTTGGGGGGACAGTGGACCACGGGAATGCTCATCGCATGGCACCGGAACCGGTAGACACATTTTTTTATTTTTTTATACTAACATGCTGGTGTAGCCCCCAACTTTTCCTTTTCATAAGGGGTAAAAGTAGAAAAAGCCCCCCAAAATTTGTAACAATTTCTCCCGAGTATGAATATACCCCATATGTGGCACTAAACTGTTTCCTTGAAATACAATAGTGCTCCAGAGTGAGAGAGCACCATGCGCATTTGAGGCCTAGATTAGGGATTTTCATAGGGGTGGACCCTACAGCAGGGTTTCCCAAACAGGGTGCCTCCAGCTGTTGCAAAGTTGCCAGAATGCCTGGACAGTTAATGGCTATCCAGCAATGCTGGGAATTGTTGTTTTGCAACAGCAGGAGGCACCGTTTTGAAAACAGTGCCATAGCAAACATTTTAGGGGCTTAGGAGTTTGGTAGCAATTTTAAAAAATTTTGAGAAAATTTCAAAATCAGATATTTTTATGACCCAATTCAGTTCTGAAGTAGATTTGAGGGGTCTGTATGTAAGAACCCTCTATAAATCACCCAATTATAAAAACTGCCCTCCTCAAATGACATTTGAGAAGTTTATTAATCCTTTAGGTGTTTTAGCAGATATGTAATTTTGCATTTTGTTATTATTTCTGTAACACAGCGGATGCTGACAGAGAAATGCAGCTCAGTATTTATTCCCCTGATTCTGATGTGTTTATAAACATTCCATATGTGGTCCTAGAGCGCTCCATGACACACACACAGGCCTCAGGCATGATGGAGAACCATGTGGATTTTGGGTCTTTTTATTTATGATTTTTGTAGGCATCATGGGGGAGATTTATCAAAACCGGTGTAGAGGAAAAGTGCTTCTTTAATTTTTTACAGGTCTCTTGACCTGTAAAAATGAAAGTAGCAATCTGATTGGTTGCCATGCGCAACTGCACCACTCTTCCTCTGCACAGTTTTTGATAAATCTACCCCCATATCAAGATGCAGAGGCCTTTTTTTGTTTTACTGTCATCCTCAATGCAGTATAAATGTCATGTTATCTTTATTGCACATGTAATGAAAAAAAGGGAGGGAGAGTCAGACAAGAGGCGCAGCCTGTGCCGTTATTCCGATGAGAGTCGGTGCCGTAAGACAAGTGAAACAGTGCTCTCCTGATGGTGTTGTACACAGAGTACAACACCTTGTAGCGTATGTCACCCAGTTTCAGGGTAAGATGCCGGGAGCTGCCAGAGCTGTCCCGTGGGAACAGAAGAGAAGATCCTCGTAGCGGCGCTTGCTCGGTGGTAGCCGAGAGAGGTAAGTATAGCCTCAGTCGGCAAGAAGCGGAGCAGACAAGTGGAAAGGACAAGTGGAAAAAATTATAAACCAAGAATTTTATTAGAGGGACTACACGTTGCGAGGGGCAAGACCCCCTCTTCCTTGGACCTGATGAAGGGGTCTTGCCCCTCGCAACGCGTAGTCCCTCTAATAAAATTCTTGGTTTATTATTTTTTCCACTTGTCCGCTCCACTTCTTGCCAACTGAGGCTATATATACCTCTCTCGGCTACCGCCAGCTACCACCGAGCGAGCGCCGCTACGAGGATCTTCTCTTCTGTTCCCACTCATGTTATCTTTATTGTGCGGTTCAGTACGATTTATAATTTATATAAGTTTTGTATGATTGATCACATTTATTTCACAAAAAATATTTTTTGTTAAAACAGCATCACTATATTCTGGGAGCTGTAAGACTTACCTTTTCACCAATGGAGCTATGTGAGGGCTTTTTTTTTTTGCGGGATAAGATGTGGTTCTCGATGGTACCATATTTTTTTTTAAACAGCTGACATTTTGATCAGGTTTTATAAGATTGTTAGTGAGGCAGGATTAACAAAGCAGTAATTTTAGGTTTATATTTTTTTTTATGTTCAGCATTATAAATGTTGGTAGGTAAATGTTGGTAGGATTATGGCGATACCTCATTTATGTACTTTATGGTGTATTATATTTACACTTTAAAAATCACGTTTGTGCGTCACCTTTTTCTGACAGCCGGAATCAGTTTATTTTTATATCAACAACGTTGTGAGGGCAAATTATTTTTGGGATGAGTGGATGTTTTTAGGAGAACAGAGGGAGCTTCCCTTCCTCTGTCACCGTGATCAATGCTGCAGTCACACTGACCACAGCATGGAAGGGGTTAACTGTCAGGATCAGAACTCCGCTGCTCGCACACCTGTGGCGCCGTAAAAGTACGTCCATTTGAGGGAAGTCACCGGAAAAATGGACGCACATTTACGTCCATTTGCAAGAAGTGGTTATCCAGGATTAGAAAAACAGAGATTTCTTCCAAAACCGCACTACACTTGTCCTAAGGCTGTGTGTGGTATTGTAGCTCAGTTCCATTGAAGTGAATGGAGCAAAGTTGCAGTACACAACCTGAGGACATGAGTGTTGCTGTTTATAGAAGAAATTATCTCTGTTTCTATTCTATTCCTGGATAACCCTTTAATATTAGATTTAGTACCCAGAGTAAAAACTGTAGGATAACGAAGAAAATCACAACATTTTTAAAATGTGTTTAACATAAAAACATGTATTTTTTTTTTTTTTTAAAACAATGATTTTCTGATGGCACTTTAACTGTAGGGTACAGTCCTTGGTTTTTGTTTCTGCTGTTTCTGTCCTTTCTTAAAGGCAGAAAACAAGAAACAAATATGTTCAGGTAGGAAGCATAGGCTGATTACATAAAGCACTTGCTAAAGTGCACACATTTTTCTTGGTTTATCCTGAAGACAATGGGTACACTCTTGAGGCGCAAAAAAAATAAAATAAAACTAAACCAAACCTGCCCCAAAATGTATAATGATGTCAGCCAGTAGTATAGATGATAAAATGCCCTTAGTATATAATTATCTTTATAATATTTCATGGTGTAACTCCCCTTGCTCAGATAAAAGATCTTCTATGTTTGCTCGAAATTCTGCATACATTGTTTTAAGCGTTTCGTTTTCTAATGGTGGGCTGGTGTGTATTACAGGGCTCTTATCAGGATGCTCTTGCCTTGTATTCAGCAGAATAGTTACTGGAACGTAAAGATGTGCTCCCCAAGAGCGCTGAACTTCTCATGACTTATTCATGAAGCGGTAGGATCTCTCTTAGGATATAGATCAGACACACGGCTGTAATTTTATTTAATAGCTCATTATTGTGATGCAGAGTATCTGAGCGCTGCGATGATTGCGGCCACATTGGTGGCGTGTTCACTAGGACATAAAAGAAAGCAGTAGTTGATAACCAGCCCTACAAAGTACAAAGCCGCCCGCCCCATCCATTTCCATAAAAATAATGCCCAGCAGCTTTCTAAATATTTCGTCCATGGCTGCACCATGGCTGATTAGCATTGTTTGTATTGAGCTCAATTACTAGTAACAGAGGAGAGACGGCAGTGTGAGGATGAGGGGGACTGTGGCGTAGCTCAGCTCTTTCATGGCAATCTGTTGCTTTGTCATCCAGTCCAGCAGCAGGGATGTTCTGCCGTGTGATGTTTTTGGTGAATCTATAGTATCTACAATCTATTAAATCTGTTCACATCATGCTGCAGCCTGTTTGACAGTTTATGGGAGCATCAAAGAATATAGTAACCAAACTTACATCACAGATGTACTCATTGGGCCTCATTCATCAAAACTTTTTTCATGAAATGAATGCTGCACTGAGTTTTTTTTTTGTTAAGGGCGACTGACATTTTTCTTTTAGATAGTGATAATTAACCTGCCACACAGAGTCCAGCGGACACTGATGTGTGGACATTACAATGTATTCATTCTCTCTTGTAAATGAGCTTAGCATCTTTGTTAGAAGTCTCTATTCAGAGGCAGCTGTGAGATCTATCGAAAGATATGCAGATTTGAAACAGTATATTGAAGAGCCGCCTGTCTGACGTGTTAAGTCCGAGATTTCCAATATTTTGCAAGTATACCAATAGCAGGAGTGATTGGTATGCCTGAGGCTGAAAAACAGATGCAATGGGTTACAAAAAAAAAAAAAAAAGCCATAATCGCCACATGTTTTGGTCCAAATATGCTGAAGCTAAACGTCAGTAGGTAAATATAAAACTCCATACCCACGTGGTATTTTTAGGCACAGTTTCCCCAAAATCACAGTATGCTCTGGGAATGGCATTTGTGGTGTAAAAAAAAAAAAGTGAATGTTTGTTGGTGTTCTTAAAGAAATCCTTAAGTCACATGATGAAAGACAAACATGACTTGCAATAAGAAACATGCATATATATCTCTATAGGAGAGCTGAAGCTAGCCGAACAGTTCTCCTAGAGAGACACATGGAGGGGGCGTGTCAGCCGCTGCTTTGTTCGGGGGTAAGCACGCCCTGCTCACAGGGAGAGCCGCGGACCCATGCAGGAGATCCTTTGAAAAGGGGATACATTTTTTAGCGTTAAATATCTCCTTTAAGTTTTAAATTTGTGACTATAGTCTAAAGGCCCTTTTACATTTGCCGATTATCAAGCAAAAGAGCGTTCCTAGTAATGTTTTTTTATTTCTGTGGCCATTTAAATTATCACCATTGGCAGCACATCACCTTGTGTAAACAGGTGATGTGTAGCAGACAGTGATTGATTTAAAGGGTCACAAGACTGATCAAGCCTTGTAAAGGCCAAGTAAACAAGCAGCAATCATTCTCTTTATCTGCTGCCCATATAAAAGGGCCTTTAGGCTATGTTCACACAATCAAAAATGTGCAGAATGTCTGTCCAGAAAAAACAAGCGGACATTCTGTACACTTGCTTGAGTCAGAAGCACTAGGATCACTCGAAAATGCGCCATCTTCATAGACGGCAATGCAGTTCTGTGCGGAATTTGCCGTAACATTGAACCAGGTAAATGTTTCCACAAACATCGGAATCAGGATTTCCAAGGCAGAAACACTTGCCACAGAAATTTTGCAGTGTGCACAGTGCAGTAGAATCCCAGTAAAATCAATGGGACTCTGTGGCAGTGGAATTTCTGAAGCCAGAGCCTCTGGGTGAAGCCAGAGCTGTTCGCATGAAAGCTTCCCCACCCTCCTCTGTAGTCCAAAAGGATTCCAAAATGTGCAGGAAATAAGACAATATTCATTCACAGGAAGCAAATTCTGCTTTGAGTTTGTTTTTGAACTTTTAATTTTCTCTCAAAAAGAAAAAAAACACTTGATATATTCCTGTCCAGCAGCAGATCACAAACACTAAATAGCAATTTAATGGGGAGAGGGGGTTTATTTTCCCTTCCCCAGGCAGGAAAAATAAAATAAAAAAGGAAGAAGCGATAAATGGCAGGCTTTTCTCTTTATAACAATAATTAATGTAATAAAAACATACAAAACCCTTATTTTAATATGTACAGTAATGGGTGGGTGAAAGCACCTGATTATTACGTCTCCACTTTTATGTGTTCCTTTCGCGTGTACAAGGGAGGTTTTGTAGCAGCTTCGCAATGATACCTCAACCATCCGGCAGCTAATAATTAACAGAAAATAAAAAGGTACCTTTTATCATCAGACATCCAGGCGTAAGTGCATTCCTGTTGCAAGCTGCAAAGCTTTGCACAGATAATTTTTTTTTATGTAGGATAAAAGTCCTTCAAAATTTAATTTGATTTATATATATTTTTTTTTCAATTAAAAGAAAAAACACAACATCCATATCCTGGCAGAAAAAAAAGAAATATATATTATAGGAGACTATTTTGGTGGCGTCAATGGTCAGTAAAGAACAAGTGATAAACCCGCACATGGCAGCTTCAAACGACAGAATGATGGCAATGTGAGCTGGATGAAGAAAGGAAGGCACCCACAATGGTACAAGTCCGAGGGTAGACGGCATGGTCAGTCAGCAGTACATCCTGGGATGGGATGCTGTAAGCAGGTGCCCCAAGCGATGACATTGCCAGCAGCTTTGCTACAAGTGGATCTGTTTTATTTTATTCTTGCCGATCTCCCTTGATCCTTTGAGTCATGCATGGCACATTCATATAATATATATTTATATTTTTTTTTCCTCCCCCAAGATGTGTAGGAAGTAACAGAAACAGGTGGCATTTTTTTTCTCTCCCTTTTTCTCTTTTTGTTCCTCCCAGTGAAAAATATTAAATATCAAAATAATAAAATAGATATTTCTGTACTGTACGTTCAGACCTAGTGCAAGAAAAAGGGGATGTCACCTGGGGTGGCCTTTGAAATAACCCCTAGACCATGGCGAGGGGGGCAAAACAAGGCACTTTCTAAAGTGTTCAAGTTCAGCTTGTAACCTCTCCCTCTCAGAGGCCACTTTCTGCTTCTGGCTCATCAGATCCTGTGTGGAAAAGAGTAAAAGATGGACAAGATACAATAAATGAATATATACCAGCAACATAGTTCTCACACACTAGAATAATTTTTATTTAAATATATCGTATATACTCTAGTATAAGCCGACCCGAATATAAGCCGAGGCCCCTAATTTTACCCCGAAAACCCAGGAAAAGTTATTGACTCGACTATAAGCCTAGGGTGGGATATACATCATCCCCCCATGTCATCATCCAGACCCCTGTCATTAACACCCTCATCATCATCACCCTGTCATCATCACCGCCTGTCATCATCCCCCCTTCATCATCACCGCCTGTCATCATCCCACACCCCCCCCCTTCATCATCCCCTTGTCATCATCCCACCCCCCTTCATCATCACCACATGTCATCAGCCCCCCCCCCCCCCCCTTCATCATCACCGCTTGTCAATGTCTGATTTAACAGTGGTCTTCAACCTGCGGACCTCCAGATGTTTCAAAACTACAACTCCCAGCAAGCTTGGGCAGCCATCAGCTGTCCGGGCTTGCTGAGAGTTGTAGTTTTGAAACATCTGGAGGTCCGCAGGTTGAAGACCACTGCGGCCTTCGACATCATCCAGCCCCCCCACCCTCTTTAGTTTTGTACTCACCTCCGCTCGGCGGGACGTTAGGGTGCGCTGGTCCGGGCCATCTGTGTTGCAGGGACCGTCCGGTGGGGAGGGATAGTTGTTCCAGGCTGTCCATCTTCACCGGGGGGCCTCTTCTCCACGCTTTGGGCCCGGAATAGAGACGTTGCCTTGATGACGACACACAGGGATGTTGCTCATGAACGTCCCTGTGCGTCGTTGTCAAGGCAACGTGACTATTCTGGGGCCGGGACCGAAGCGCGGAAAAGAGGCCCCCCCGGTGAGGATGGACAGCCCGGAACGACTATCCCTCCCCACCGGACGGTCCCTGAGCACAGATGGCCCGGACCAGCACACCCTAACGTCCCGCCGAGCGGAGTACAAAACTAAAGGGGGTGAGAGGGCGGTGGGGCTGGATGATGTTGAAGGCCGCAGTGGTCTTCAACCTGCGGACCTCCAGATGTTTCAAAACTACAACTCCCAGCAAGCCCGGACAGCTGATGGCTGCCCGGGCTTGCTGGGAGTTGTAGTTTTGAAACATCTGGAGGTCCGCAGGTTGAAGACCACTGAGGGCGGAGAGTTCACTCGAGTATAAGCCGAGGGGGGGTGTTTTCAGCACGAAAAATCATGCTGAAAAACTATATATACTCGAGTATATACGGTATATCTAATCCAGGCAGCTTCTTTATCAGCTCTTAAAATGTATTGCTAAAACAAATCCTTTCTGTAATACAACCCGTTACAGGGGTACCTTTTTAAAACACATTGTTAGAGCTTTCAGCAGATAACAAAGGGGCGGAGAACTATCAGAAAAGATATAACATTTTAACAAATGTCAAGTACAGTGCCTCTCTACTGCCTATTCTGTGTCTGGACTCCAGCATCACCTTAGCAAGCTTACTGTAAATATTTCATAGCTATTTTTTCAACTGTACAAGGAGAAAATGGAGGTGGAACAGCATTTCACGGGTTAGGTGAGCAGGTGCAAGCAGTCATAGCCCTGGTCAAAAGCCTCTTGGTACATCTAAAAAAGTAGAGTTGCTGCAGCACACTTATGGTGAAAAAATAGAAGCTTTTATTCTAAACCAAACATGTGTAAAAATGCAATGTTTCAGCTGCCCATACAGCCTTTTTCAAGCTTGCTTGAAAAAGGCTGCATGGGCAGCTGAAACATTGCATTTCAATTTTTTTTTTTTACACGTTTGGTTTGGAATAAAAGCTACTATTTTTTTCACCTAAAGTGTGACTTTTTTGGATATTTTTTCAACTGTGCATCATCCAGTCTGTCCAGAAACAGTGGGGGACATGTATCAATGTTGGTGTAGGTAGACTTCTTTTTATAGATCATTTTGGTTGGTCTAAATTTGGTGCAATTGCACCAAATTTACCATACTTGTGCAAGGCACATGATAAATTTCGTGCAAAGTTCTAAATTTACACACAGTTCTATTTGTACACCTGATCTACACCTCACAGGAAATGTGGACACAGGGATTTTACTCTATTGCTTTAAGGCTCGGATTCCATTGTTTATTTTGTTTTTGTCCACCAGCAAAAACGCCAGAAAAACTGTCACAGCTATTTCTTGCGTTTTTTTCTTGCATTTTTGCTGGTGTGTGGAAACAATAATTTTTTTAACCTGTGGCGATTTTTTTTCACTGCCTTCAGGTACCACTCTGTGGGTCACATGCAGAGCGCCTGGCCCACAGAGTGTAAGAAGGTGAGAAGTGATGTATAGAATATACATATACAGGGTGCAGAGCATCACTACTCACTTCTGCCAGATGTATAGTATATACATATACAGGGTGCAGAGCATCACTACTTACCTCTGCCAGCTGTATAGTATACAGGGGTGCATTGTGTACCCATGTATTCTATACAGGAGCCCAGCAAGAAAAGCATTAACCCACGTTGCTGCCGAGCAGTTCTGGGTTAAGTCTTTGTGCGCTATCCTGTATATACACCCATCTTTAGATGACTGTATATACAGGATACAGTAGGCAGACGTCAACAATTGGGGGCTCCCTGTTACACTGCAGTATGGGCGCACTCCCCAGGGGAGAGCGACAAAAATGTAATAACTTTTTTTTTTTTCTTCTCATTTCAGATTTGTGAATGTGGAGGACTAGTGTGGAATGTGGAGATTCAGTGGATTGCGACAATGAACAGTGTTTTTTTTAATGTCAATAAAAAAGGGTTAATGAGGCCTCTGGGGGAGTGTTTTTTAAATTAAAAACATTTTTCAATGTGTTGTGTTTTTTATAATTGAATTTTCAGGCTTAGTAGTGGAAGCCGTCTTGTAGACAGAATCCATTACTAATCCGGGGCTTAGCGTTAGCCACAAACCAGCTAGTGCTAACCCCCAATTATTACCCTGGTACCCACCGGCCCATGGGTGCGGGGAAGAGCCGGTACCAACAGGCCCGGAGCATCAAAAATGGCGCTCCTGGGCCTAGGCAGTAACAGGCTGGCGTTATTTAGGCTGGGGAGGGCCAGTAACAATGGTCCTCGCCCACCCTGGGAACGTCAGGCTGTTGCTGCTTGGTTGGTATCTGGCTGATACTGAAAATATGGGGAACCTTGTGTGTTTTTTACTGAAAATATGGGGAACCTTGTGTGTTTTTTTAATTAATTTATAAAAAAAAACAAAAAAAAAACGCATAGGGTTCCCTGTATTTTCATTCTCAGCCAGATACCAACCAAGCAGCAACAGCCTGACGTTACCAGGTTACCATTGTTACTGGCCCTCCCCAGCCTAATTAACGCCAGCCTGTTACCACTAAGGCCCAGGAGTGCCATTTTTGATGCTCCGGGCCTGTTTGTACCTGGACCTCCCCAGCCTAATTAACGCCCGCCTGTTACCATTAAGGCTCAGGAGCGCCATTTTTTATGCTGTGGGCCTGTTTCACGCATCTGAAATGAGAAAAAAAGACAAACACAATGGGGAGAGCGCACATAATGCAGTGTGTTCCTAAACAGGGAGCCACCAATTGTTGCTAAACTACAACTCCCATTATGGGGGCTGAATTTAAACAACAGCTAGAGTCTCCCTGTTTGGGAACACACTGCCAGAAAGGCTCTGCTCCCATTATGCAAAACGCATAATGAGAACAGAGCCATACTTACCACCCTGGCTTCAAGCCTGGACTGTGTAGCTCCGCCACTAAGATATCATCACTAGGGGGCAGAGTAGTAAAGGTCGCAGGGGGTCACAGGAATGAGACCCAGTGCGATCTGTCCCTCTGCCGATCTGAGCTTTGAACTACTACTCCCATCATGGGACATTCTGTGTCCCATGATGGGAGTAGTTGTAGTACAGCAGTGCTGAGGGACGGCTCTTGCACATCCCCCCGGCTGCAGGACTCTATTGAGACTGTTAGGACTACTACTCCCATCATGGACAGACTCCGTCCATGATGGGAGTTGTAGTCCTGGGGCTGAGGTGCAGATCGCAGCAGGTCATTCTGCAGAGACCCGCTTCGATCCGCAATTATTAACTTAAAAAGCCGGCGGTACATGCAGCTTCACTGCGCTGCTGCCGACTCCTGTATACACTGTCATAATTCATAATCCCCGCCACAACACGGGAGCTCCGATTGGTTAATAACTATTCACCAAACAGAGCTCCCGTCTTCCAGCAGGGATTATGAATTATGAGAGAATATACAGAAGCCAGCGGCACATGCGGCTTCACTGCGCTACAGCTGTCATAATTCATAATCCCTGCCGAAACACAGGAGCTCTGATTGGTGAAAAGTTATTAACCAATCAGAGCTCCCGTGTTCTGGCGGCGGGGATTATGAATTATGACAGTGTATACAGGAGTCGGCGGCAGCGCAGTGAAGCCGCATGTGCCGCCGGCTTTTTAAATTAATAAATGCTGATCACTGTGGGTCTCTGCAGAATGACCTGCTGCGATCTGCACCTTAGCCCAAGGACTACAACTTCCATCATGGACGGAGTCTGTCCATGATGGGAGTAGTAGTCCTAACAGCCCCAATAGAGTCCCGCAGCAAAAGGATGTGCAGGAGCCAGCCCTCAGCACTGCGGTACTACAACTACTCCCATCATGGGACAGATTCTGTCCCATGATGGAAGTAGTTGTAGTATTGCAGTGCTGAGGGCTGGCTCATGCATCGTCCAGCGTCCGACACTTTTCTACGTGTCCTTGCTACCACTCGTACATTTTTAGTTGATTTTTGGGCGCAAATGATACATACCAGTCCACTGGATTAAGTTGTCTAAGGTACACCAAACAGGTGACAACTTTAGAAAAAAAAGCGCAGTTGCGCAAAATCTGTAGACATGAAAAGTAGTCTAAAGGCATAAAGGCAATTATACATGTCCCCCAGTGTGTGTAGCAGGGGATTGGGGTACTTAACCCAGAGCCCATCCTTTCCCTCGTAAACTATTTGTCTAAATATCATTCTTTAACTATATAGAGCAAGTTCCCCTCTTTGGTTGTCACTTACATGCATGAAGTGAGGGAATTACATCATCCAGCCATCCACTTCCTGTGTGAATGAAGCCCCCACCCTCCTGAGAGACACAGGCCATGTGGTTTCTTCCCTGCACTGATGAGTCATGCTTCCTTTAGTGCTAAGAACTAGGTGTGTGCAGCCTCAGCCAATCAGACACCGAATCTCTCTCCGCTGCTCAGAGCAGGTGGTTGGGGGCTGCTCTCAAAGAGACGACAAACAGAGTAGAGCAAAGCTGCAATGATTGCTGGGAGATGTAGGCAAGGGAAGGGAAGGATGGAAAAAAATCAGGCAGCCAGAGAAGACAACAGGGGCCACAGAAGCCACACATACGAAGCAGGATGGTTTACAGGGTACATATCCAGGAAGTGTGGTTGCTTTGGAGAGCATATATATATATATATATATATATATATATATATATATATATATATATATATATATATATATATATATATATATGAGTGTGTGTGTGTGTGTGTGTGTGTGTACTTCCCTGGTGTACCCCTTTAACTCTGTTGGGGTCTGGGAGAGAAGAATACTTACCGTATATACTCGAGTATAAGCCGAGTTTTTCAGCACGATTTTTCGTGCTGAAAACACCCCCCTCGGCTTATACTCGAGTGAACTCCCCCACCCGCAGTGGTCTTCAACCTGCGGACCTCCAGAGGTTTCAAAACTACAACTCCCAGCAAGCCCGGGCAGCCATCGGCTGTCCGGGCTTGCTGGGAGTTGTAGTTTTGAAACCTCCGGAGGTCCGCAGGTTGAAGACCACTGCGGCCTTCAACATCATCCAGCCCCCTCTCACCCCCTTTAGTTCTGAGTACTCACCTCCGCTCGGCGCTGGTCCGGTCCTGCAGGACTGTCCGGTGAGGAGGTGGTCCGGTGGGATAGTGTTTCCGGGCTGCTATCTTCACCGGGGAGGCCTCTTCTAAGCGCTTCGGGCCCGGCCTCAGAATAGTCACGTTGCCGTGACAACGACGCAGAGGTGCGTTCATTGCCAACGTACTTCTGCGTCATTGTCAAGGCAACGCCTCTATTCCGGGCCGGAAGCGCGGAGAAGAGGCGCCCCCGGTGAAGATAGCAGCCCGGACCACCTCCTCACCGGACCACCTCCTCTCCGGACAGCCCTGCAGGACCGGACCAGCGCCGAGCGGAGGGGAGTACTCAGAACTAAAGGGGGTGAAAGGGGGGCTGGATGATGTTGAAGGCCGCAGTGGTCTTCAACCTGCGGACCTCCGGAGGTTTCAAAACTACAACTCCCAGCAAGCCCGGACAGCCGATGGCTGCCCGGGCTTGCTGGGAGTTGTAGTTTTGAAACCTCTGGAGGTCCGCAGGTTGAAGACCACTGAGGGCGAATGATGAGAAGAGGATGATGAAGGGGGGGTGTGGGGATGATGAAGGGGGGTGGGGATGATGAAGGGGGGGGGTGTGGGATGATTACAAGGGGATGATGAAGGGGGGATGTGTGGGATGATAAGGGGATGATGAAGGGGGGATGTGTGGGATGATAAGGGGATGATGAAGGGGGGATGTGCGGGATGATAAGGGGATGATGAAGGGGGGATGTGTGGGATGATGACAAGGGGATGATGAAGGGGGGGATGTGTGGGATGATAAGGGGATGATGAAGGGGGGATGTGTGGGATGATAAGGGGATGATGAAGGGGGGATGGCTGCCGATGGCTGCCCGGGCTTGCTGGGAGTTGTAGTTTTGAAACCTCTGGAGGTCCGCAGGTTGAAGACCACTGAGGGCGAATGATGAGAAGAGGATGATGAAGGGGGGGTGTGGGGATGATGAAGGGGGGTGGGGATGATGAAGGGGGGGTGTGGGATGATTACAAGGGGATGATGAAGGGGGGATGTGTGGGATGATAAGGGGATGATGAAGGGGGGATGTGTGGGATGATAAGGGGATGATGAAGGGGGGATGTGCGGGATGATAAGGGGATGATGAAGGGGGGATGTGTGGGATGATGACAAGGGGATGATGAAGGGGGGGATGTGTGGGATGATGACAAGGGGATGATGAAGGGGGGATGTGTGGGATGATGACAAGGGGATGATGATGAGGATGTTAATGAGGGGTCTGGATGATGACAGGGGGGGATGAGGTATTTCCCACCCTAGGCTTATACTCGAGTCAATAACTTTTCCTGGGATTTTGGGTTGAAATTAGGGGTCTCGGCTTATACTCGAGTATATACGGTAATTTCTGCCCTCACATTTTATGTACTACTAGCTGAGTACCTGGCGCTGCCCAGTTTTTCCTACCTTATCCTTGTGGGGGAGGAAAAGCAAAAAAGGAGGAAGCTTTTGTCCTCATATCCCGTCCCTAAATCCTGACCCCATATCCCCATCTCTTATCCCGACCCCAAATCCCCCCTCCTCATAT
The DNA here is from genome assembly GCF_029499605.1 of Hyla sarda. Classification (NCBI taxonomy): domain Eukaryota; kingdom Metazoa; phylum Chordata; class Amphibia; order Anura; family Hylidae; genus Hyla; species Hyla sarda. The sequence goes on from NC_079194.1 coordinate 148,817,030, forward strand.
CCCGACCCCAAATCCCCTTCTCATATTCCGACCTCATATCCTGTCCTCATATCTCGACTCCATATTCTGACCATATATCCTGTCCCTATACCCCGTCCTCATATCCCGTCCCCATAGCTAATACTCATATCCAGTCCTCTGGTGGGGCTATGTTGTGGTAAAGATATTGTAAGCTGTCCTCCTATCTCGACCCCATATCCCAAACATATATCCCATCCCTATATCTCGACCCCATAGCTAATCCTTATATCCAGTCCTCAGGTGGGGCTGCGTTGTGGTAAAGATATTGTAAGCTGAAAATAAAAAGGGGTGTGGTTTAAAAGGTGGGCGTGTCTTTGAGATGGGAAATGGCACACAGGGAGGGTGTGGCTTGCCAGCCGGACTGACGCATTCACCAGGAGATGCAGAGCGGAGCTTGTGGAGTAAGGCCCCAGAATTTCTATACACTTCCATGGGACTTGAAACAAAAACCCCATCCTTCACATATGGGGGCAGGTTAGGGATTAATTTAACTATTATATATTTTAAGTTGACATCCAAGTAACATGTGACCAAGTATTATCAAAATATCTCCAGCTGTTTGGAAGTTATACAGTAACATGGAGGTGGGTAAGGGTTAAATTACCTATCCTATGTTTGTTGTTGAAATATAAGTAACATGTGTGTCAAGTTTCATGTTAATATCTTTAGCGGTTTGGAAGTGATGCTGGAACATACACACACGTTGAGTTTTATATACATAGATTTTCATGTTTGTTGGTCATTCTTGGTGTTGTAATATCAGCTTTGTGCGCAAATGACACTGAGGTTACTTACCGCCATGCGGTGTGATATCTGCTCAGCTGTCAGGCTCAGGTTATAGTGCTGAGCTTCTAGCCGCTTGCACTGTGTCTCCAGAACTTGGCGTTCAAGGTTTTGTTCTGTAAAGTATTGAAAAGATATGAGAACCACAGAATATGAAGGGATTTACTGAATAGGAAAATTGCAAAACCTATTTGTATTTAGGGTACAACACCACCACAGTCCCCAGTTATGCCTCTATATACTGCATTAGTGTGCCTGTGCCTCCAGTTCTCAGGTGTCATAAGTGGGAGGGCTGTAAGCAGAGACGTCAAGAGTCTCCAAGATGTTCTGGAGGTCTGATTTACTGTTTATGGACCAGATGCAGATATATAAAGAGGAGCACTGGAAGCCTATAACATTATCATTGCTGGGCATCACCAGCATGCGGTTACATTTCTCCATGTCAGATTCAGAGAGTATGCCTGGACGTACATTTTAGTTACTGTGAAATATAATACTTATACTATGCACATTTTCTTATCTAATAATTGGGTTTTATTTACTTTAATTGGAAAATCCACTTTAATCTGCACAAGCACACCACAAACGTTTCTCATGAAAGCCTCTGCGCACCTTCTATGTGTTCTTGGTAAGATTCAAATATTGCCTCGATTCCTTGCCATTTTAGTCTTGGTGGTTCATGTATGTCGTCCTCCTCATAATCTTCATCAGATGTCTCTTCCCCCGAAGATACATCCGGATGTGGTGTCCCCCGCAACATCCCTGACTGCACAGGGCCCTGCTGACCATTCTGGTGTGGAGCTGTGGGCCGACTTGATTGCTGCAGCTCAGGAATGTTATAGTGGACAGAGGCATCAGGTTTGTGATTTTGCTCGGCGCAGTTCAAGGTAGATGAACCTAGAAACAATAAATTGTTATCAGAAGGGTTCTGGACACCTGCATTGGCAATCAAAACAAAATGAGTCGGGGCTCCGATCTAAGAGGTGGCCCAGCAGTCAGACCCCTCCAATCTCATACTTATCCCCTATTCTGAAAACAAAGGGGCATTGCAACTTAACTTTACTTATCCTGAGAGTTGTGGAATCTGTCAACGCTACATAAGTATGTAGAATGAATCCCTGATGAATATGGTCATATCTAACTTCACTTTTGAGATAAAATAAACATGTAATATGTATGCATGATGTGTTTATTTCTAAAAGTATGATTCCCCCCCCGCCATTTATCAACAACAGTCAATATGGACACCTTTGCTGCCTTGTACTATATAGCACATGTAAACTGCAGCAATGTCTATCTACAAATCTGATGTTCTGTGCTGTAGATTCTATGTTTGTCCATTAGCGGAATAGTGGCCTTCACGTTTTACCTTTGTGCTTCTGTAGAGCCTTCTGTGTAGACTGTAAAACAGATTCATGGAACTGATGAGCAAACTCCTCTGCTATGAATGGCTCCCAGGACTTGCTCCTTCCATTCACACTCTGAGATGTTTGTACAGGGTTCTCTTTGGCTGGATGCCCTCGAACAAAATTTAGGATGCTCAAGCTCTTCTTTGCAGGAGCAGCAAGAGTCTCGTTCTGCCTGACTTTTTCTGTGCTTACAACATTGGTCGAGGACGTTGTTACTGGAACTGGCAACGGTGTCACCCTGTCTAAGAGTTTTGGTGGCTCTGGACGAACAAGCTCTGGAGGCTTCACTGGTTCTTGTGCTGTGACTGAGCACGAGGTGGAGGGGACAGGAGTCGATACTTCCGTCTGCAACGAAGGCTGAAGTACAGTCTGATCCTCAGAGGGTGCACCTGAAAATAAATCAAAGGTGAATGTACAGGTCATTAAATGAATTGGAAAAAAATACTAAGTGTTCCTACACTCTGCTATAGTAACTGCAGGTGACTACAAAGATTGGTTAGAAAGATGACAGTTTTCACCCTCAGTGCCACATTATAATGGCATTCTTTATGTCTTACCTGTGGGCAGAGGAGAGCTGCCCCGACATGTAGCCAATGGGGGATTCTTTGCTGCCTCAGGCACAGAGTTCTTCTGTTTAATTGCTTCCAGCATTTCAACCAGCTTCTCCTTGTCTGCCAAAATCAAGACAGACTGTTTTAGTCAGCAGCAGAATACATCTCCTACGTGGTGTCCTCTCTGTATACAGAGAACATGTGAAGAAGCTCTGTCATCACCCGCGTCTGTTCTCTTCAGAGTGTATGGTATTGTGCTGCATCTAGCAACAGCCAAGAAGTTTAGACAACAGATCAATTCTATACTGATGTTCACTATTAAACATCTGATTCAAAATGTTTAGCATTTTTGCCAATGCTTTGCGGAACTCTGTCAAGTCTTATATACTGGTCTTTCATTACAGTAGAGAAAATTATAAGATCTCAGCTGCTAGGCATGTCTGTCAGCACCGTACGTTTGTGACTGCAAATAATGAAAAGCAGCACAAGATAAGTAAAGGATTTAATTTACATGTAATGTTAAGCTAACAAGTAATTATTTAGACCCCCAACTTCTGTTAACATGCAACTGCCTTGAAAAACAAACAAAAAAAAAAAAAACAGACTGTGCTCAAGACGTGTAAAGCTTGTTTTTACCTCTCCTCTGCTCTGTGCTCACATGTGACAGATCAAAGAAAGTAAGGAACTTTTTCTTCTCTTCCAGATTGGGGCTGTTGTTGAGCTCATCTGGACTAAACCTTGTAGACAGTGGGGAGTGTGGTGATGGTGTCTGTCTTTTGCTTTGAATCGGAGGCGATTGACTCCTTTCCCTCAACATTCGCCTTCTCTTTCTTCTTTTCTGTTGCAGGATCAGTTCCTTTTCTTGTTGAGTAGCCAGTCCAAAAATTTGAAGGAACTCCAGTTTCTATTGATAAATATGACAATGGAGTTATTGTCTGAACCCATGTTTTATATAAATGCAGCATACATGATTAACCCCTTCAGGACCAAGCCCATTTTGGCCTTAACCCCTTAAGGACCGGAGGTTTTTCCGTTTTTGCATTTTCGTTTTTTGCTCCTTGCCTTTAAAAAATCATAACTCTTTCAAATTTACACCTAAAAATCCATATGATGGCTTATTTTTTGCGCCACCAATTCTACTTTGTAATGACGTCAGTCATTTTGCCCAAAAATCTATGGTGAAGCGGGAAAAAAAATCATTGTGCGACAAAATTGAAAAAAAAAACGCTGTTTTGTAACTTTTGGGGGCTTCCGTTTCTACGTAGTACATTTTTCGGTAAAAATGACACCTGATATGTATTCTGTAGGTCCATACGATTAAAATGATACCCTACTTATATAGGTTTGATTTTGTCGGACTTCTGGAAAAAATCATAACTACATGCAGGAAAATTAATACGTTTAAAATTGTCATCTTCTGACCCCTATAACTTTTTTATTTTTCTGTGTATGGGGCGGTATGAGCGCTCATTTTTTGCGCCGTGATCTGAAGTTTTTAACGGTACCATTTTTGCATTGATAGGACTTATTGATCACTTTTTATTCATTTTTAAATGATATAAAAAGTGACCAAAAATGCACTATTTTGGACTTTGGAATTTTTTTGCGCGCACGCCATTGACCGAGCGGTTTAATTAATGAGATATTTTTATAATTCGGACATTTCCGCACGCGGTGATACCACATATGTTTATTTTTATTTACACTGTGTTTTTTTTTTTATTGGAAAAGGGGGGTGATTCAAACTTTTAATAGGGGAGGAGTTAAATGATCTTTATTCACTTTTTTTTTGCAGTGTTATAGGTCCCATAGGGACCTATAACACTGCACACACTGATCTTCTATGTTGATCACTGGTTTCTCATAAGAAACCAGTGATCAACGATTCTGCCGGATGACTGCTCATGCCTGGATCTCAGGCACTGAGCAGTCATTCGGCGATCGGACAGCGAGGAGGCAGGAAGGGGCCCTCCCGCTGTCCTGTCAGCTGTTCGGGATGCCGCGATTAGCCGCGGCTATCCCGAACAGCCCGACTGAGCTAGCCGGGAACTTTCACTTTCACTTTTAGCCGCGCGGCTCAGCTCTGAGCGCGCGGCTAAAGGGTTAATAGCGCGCGGCGCCGCGATCGGCGCTGCGCGCTATTAGAGGCGGGTCCCGGCTTCACTATGACGCCGGGCCCGCCATGATATGACGCGGGTTTACTGTGTAACCCCGCGTTATATCGGAAGAGCAGGACCAAGGACGTACCGGTACGTCCTTGGTCCTTAAGGGGTTAAGGACCAGAGCGTTTTTTGCACATCTGACCACTGTCACTTTAAACATTAATAACTCTGGAATGCTTTTAGTTATCATTCTGATTCCGAGATTGTTTTTTCGTGACATATTCTACTTTAACATGGTGGTAAATTTTTGTGGCAACTTGCATCCTTTCCTTGTGAAAAATCCTAAAATTTGATGAAAAATTTGAAAATTTAGCATTTTTCTAACTTTGAAGCTCTCTGCTTGTAAGGAAAATGTATATTACAAATAAAAAAAAATTTTATTCACATATACAATATGTCTACTTTATGTCTGCATCATAAAAGTGACGAGTTTTTCCTTTTGGAAGACACCAGAGGGCTTCAAAGTTCAGCAGCAATTTTCCAATTTTTCACAAAATTTTCAAACTCACTATTTTTCAGGGACCAGTTCAGGTTTGAAGTGGATTTGAAGGGTCTTCATATTAGAAATACCCCACAAAAGACCCCATTATAAAAACTGCACCCCCCAAAGTATTCAAAATGACATTCAGTCATCATTTTAACCCTTTAGGTGTTTCACAGGAATAGAAGCAAAGTGAAGGAGAAAATTCACAATCTTCATTTTTTATACTCGCATGTTCTTGTAGACCCAATTTTTGAATTTTTACAAGGGGTAAAAGGATAAAATTTATACTTATATTTGTAGCCCGATTTCTCTCGAGTAAGCACATACCTCATATGTCTATGTAAAGTGTTCGGCGGGCGCAGTAAAGGGCTCAGAAGGGAAAGAGCGACAAGGGGATTTTGGAGAGTACGTTTTTCTGAAATGGTTTTTGGGGGGCATGTTGCATTTAGGAAGCCCCTATGGTGCCAGAACAGCAAAAAAAAAACACATGGCATACCATTTTGGAAACTAGACCCCTTGAGGAACATAACAAGGAATAAAGTGAGCCTTAATACCCCACAGGTGTTTCACGACTTTTGCATATGTAAATAAAAAATTATTTTTTTTTCACTAAAATGTGTGTTTCCCCCCAAATTTCACATTTTTCCAAGGGTTAATAGCAGGAAATACCCCCCAATATTTGTAACCCCTTCTCTTCTGAGTATGGAGGTATCCCATAAGTTGACCTGAAGTGCACTATGGGCGAACTACAATGCTCAGAAGAGAAGGAGTCATATTTGGCTTTTTGAGAGCAAATTTTGCTCGGGGGGCATGTCGCATTTAGGAAGCCCCTATGGTGCCAGAACAGCAAAAAAAACAAACACATGGCATACCATTTTGGAAACTAGACCCCTTGAGGAATGTAATAAGGAATAAAGTGAGCCTTATTACCCCACAGGTGTTTCACGACTTTTGCATATGTAAAAAAAAAATAAAAAAAATTTCCACTAAAATGTGTGTTTCCCCCCAAATTTCACATTTTTGCAAGGGTTAATAGCAGGAAATACCCCCCAATATTTGTAACCCCTTCTCTTCTGAGTATGGAGGTACCCCATATGTTGACCTGAAGTGCACTATGGGTGAACTACAATGCTCAGAAGAGGAGGAGTCATATTTGGCTTTTTGAGAGCAAATATTGCTCGGGGGGCATATCGCATTTAGGAAGCCCCTCTGGTGCCAGAACAGCAAAAAAAAAACACATGGCATACCATTTTGGAAACGAGACCCCTTGAGGAACGTAACAAGGGGTACAGTGAGCATTTGCCCCCCACTGGTGTCTGACAGATCTTTGGAACAGTGGGCTGTACAAGTTTTCATTTTCACGGACCACTGTTCCAAAGATCCGTCAGACACCTGTGGGGGGTAAATGCTCACTGCACCCCTCATTACATTCCGTGAGGGGTGTCGTTTCCGAAATGGGGTCACATGTGGGGTTTTGTTTTTTTTGCGTTTGTCAAAACCGCTGTAACAATCAGCCACCCCTGTGCAAATCACCTCAAATGTACATGGTGCGCTCTCCCTTCTGGGCCTTGTTGTGCGCCCCCAGAGCACTTTGCGCTCACATATGGGGTATCTCTGTAGTCGGGAGAAATTGCGTTACAAATTTTGGGGGGCTTTTTTCCCTTTTACCTCTTGTGAAAATGTAAAGTATAGGGCAACATCAGCATGTTAGTGTAAAAAATAAAAAATTTTTACACTAACATTCTGGTGTAGACCCCAACATTTCCTTTTCATGAAGGGTTAAAGAAGAAAAAGCCCCCCAAACCTTGTAACGCAATTTCTCCCGAGTACAGCGATACCCCATATGTGACCCTAAACTGTTGCCTTGAAATACGACAGGGCTCCAAAGTAAGAGCGCCGTGCGCATTTGAGGCCTAAATTAGGGATTTGCATAGGGGTGGACATTGGGAATCACTGGCGTAGAATACCCCTAACAGGGTGCCTCCAGCTGTTGCAAGACTCCCAGCATGCGTGGACAGTCAACGGCTGTCCAGCAATACTGGGAGTTGTTGTTTTTCAACAGCTGGAGGCTCTGCTTTGGAAACAGTGGCGTACCGGACGTTCTTATTGGGGGAGGGGGGCTTTGTAAAGGTATGTGTATATGTAGTGTTTTTAACTTTTTATTTTATTTTGTGTTAGTGTAGTGTAGTGTTTTTAGGGTACAGTCACATGGGCGGGTTTCCCGGCGCAAAATTTGCTGCATCTCAAGATGCGAGAAACCCACTGTAAAAGCTTCGCCCATGTGAATGTACCCTGTACATTCACAGGGGGGGGGGGGTGCACCAGCTGTTGCAAAACCACAACTCCCAGCATGCATGGTCTGTTAGTGCATGCTGGGAGTTATAGTTTTGCAACAGCTGGAGGCACACAGGTTAGGAAACACTGAGTTAGAAACAGACAATGTTTCCCAACCAGTGTGTCTCCAGTTGTTGCAAAACTACAACTCCCAGCATGCCCAGACAGCTGAAGGGCATGCTGGGAGTTGTAGTTCGGCAACATCTGAAGGGCCAGATGTTGCTGAACTAAAACTCCCAGCATGCCTGGACAGTCAGTGCATACTGGGAGTTGTAGTTTTGCAACAGCTGGAAGAGCACAGATTGGAGACCATTATACAATGGTCTCCAAACTGGGGCCCTCCAGATGTTGCAAAACTAAAACTCCCAGCATGCATGGTCTGTTAGTGCATGCTGGGAGTTATAGTTTTGCAACAGCTGGAGGCACACAGGTTAGGAAACACTGAGTTAGAAACAATGTTTCCCAACCAGTGTGTCTCCAGTTGTTGCAAAACTACAACTCCCAGCATGCCCAGACAGCTGAAGGGCATGCTGGGAGTTGTAGTTCGGCAACATCTGAAGGGCCAGATGTTGCTGAACTAAAACTCCCAGCATGCCTGGACAGTCAGTGCATGCTGGGAGTTGTAGTTTTGCAACAGCTGGAAGAGCACAGATTGGAGATCATTATACAATGGTCTCCAAACTGGGGCCCTCCAGATGTTGCAAAACTACAACTCCCAGCATGCCCAGACAGCCAATGGCTGTCTAGGCATGCTGGGAGTTGTAGTTTTCAGACTCCTAGAAGCAGCAGTGAAGATCTTCACTGCTGCTTCTGAGGACCCTATACTTACCTGCCGGTCCCGTCGTTGCTCGCCCACGTGGCCGGTCCCGCAGTGCTCCTCGGTCCCGCCAGGTAAGTCCGCCGGTCCCCACGTGTTCCCCCACCTATGCCGCGAGCCCCGCAGCCATCGTCCCCCGTTCTGCCCGACTTCCAGGGGCGGGCAGTGCGGGGGATCTCAACTTTCACCCCAGATCACTGTGATTGGTCCACAGGGACCAATCACAGTGATCGCTGACCAGGACCATCAATGGATGGTCCTGGGGGTGAAGCAGAAGTTGTCCCCTGCTGGAAACAGTGGGACTTCTGCCAGTTAACCCGTGCGATGCTGCGCATCGCCGGGTTAAATGAATGTCATTTATAAACGCCGGGATGCGCGAACGCACTGCACAACCCGGCGTTTATATATGACATTCTGCGGGAAGGGGTTAAGGGAAAACTGGGGAAAATTTTTTTTTTCAAACTTCTTTAGCCTGCCTGCAAAAAACATACAGAAATTACCTGCCACCACTCCTCCAGTGCCTTCGATATCCTGCTCTGGCCTCCGCAGCAATCCCCAGTCTTCTTCCTTGTGCCGAGGCCGAATATGTCACACTGCTGCTCAGCTTATCGCTGGCCGGGGTGGGACATCGCTGCGATACAACTGCCACAGTGTGACAAATCGACCACCGAGAACCAGGAAGAGGATCGCTGCGGTGGCAGGAGTGGGATACTGGGCTCACTGTGGAAGCTATGGAATGTAAGTCCTGTTTGTTTTGTTTTTTTAAAGCCAGCAGCCAGGGGAAGTTTAAAAAAAAATTGTATCCCAGAGTACTCCTTTAAAGGGGTAATCCAGCAATAGAAAAGCAGGCCAATTTCTTCCAAAAACATCTCACATCTGTCTGCAGGTTCTGTGTGGTATTACAATTGGCTCCATTCACTTCAATAGAACTGAGCTGCAAAACCACACCTAACATGCAGACAAAGGTGGTGCTGTTTTTGAAGTAATCGGCTCTGTTTTTCAAATGCAGGATGAGCCCTGCATTAGCAATGGAAAATGGCATGGAAGAAAACTAAAGCTAACCATACATACAGGATGGCTGAATGCCAATTTCTCCAAATACCTCCATACACAAATGCTTGGATAAGTGTCCATGTGATCTAAATGGAGAGAGGGGTTAAAGGGGTAGTCCACCCCTAGACATGTTATACCCTATCCAAAGGGGGTCTGGCAGATGGGACCCCCGCAATCTCTGGGCCGGCACTGCAGCATTCATGAACACAGAAGCCAGGGATCCCCCTACATTTATGTCCATGGGAGAACATGTCAAGGGGCAAAGTACCCCTTTAAGCCGCTGTCAGACTACTCCAGCGGCAGTTTGGCTACCCAAAAACAAAAGGATCAGGCAGTTGAAATTCAAAATGCCTTCTCTCATCCGCTATCATCTGTTGAGCCCTATACACATTAGATGGTCAGCCATTCTCGTAGGTTCAGCTGGCACTTGTCTAATGTGTATGTTGGCTTAACCTCAGCTGCAGATCTAGTAGCTACTGTTGTTCCTACCTCAGATGATGTATCCAGTTTGAGCGGTGGCTGTTCAGCAACTCGGCGAAGATGTGCTCTCACTTCTTCCTCATCACTTTCATCGTAAGAATCATCAAGATCATAATAATAACCTGTAAAAAAAAAAGAAGGTTCAAAATCTGTAGTACCTAAACAGAGAAGAAGATCCTGGGTAATATGTCAAAAAGTCACAAAACAGATCAGAATTCATTCACCACAGAGGTAAAATAGTGAATTAAAGGAAAACTGTCAGCTTGCTCCCCCCCGCCACACTAACCAGCGGTACTGGCTGGTAGCGCGGGGGACGCTGATATGTTTGATGCTTACCGTGGCCGGATCCGTCGCGCCGTTCGGCCGTAATCTTCGATTTTTTGTATGTGCTAATGAGGTGCTAACTGGCACAGGCATGGCTAACTGGCACTCTGACGTCAGCGCCACTGGCAGCAGCGCCACCCAGCTCAACAATATTCCTCCAGCTCATATTCCTTGATGAGCTGGGCGGCTCTGCGGCCAGCGGCACTGATGTCAGAGTGCCAGTTAGCCTGACATGTGCCAGTTAGCACCTAATTAGCATATAGCGAACATTGAAGATTGCTGCCGAACGGCGGGGCGGATGCGGGCACGGTAGGCATCAAACTGATCAGCGTCGCCCGCACTACCAGCCAGTACTGCTGGTTAGTACGGGGGGCGCAAGCTGACCGTTTTCCATTAACTAGAATGTAATCCAATTCGCTCATAGAAACTATGTTGATTTTTAACTAGTCCAACTCATTCTGTAATGTAAGTGCTCGGCCTCCTATCTAAACTTGGACATGAATAGTTTTGTTTTTCCCTAGCATGCTAAAGCTGTTTACAGAGCTAGAGTTCTGCATAAGGACTGCCGACAGAGGATGTTTAAAGGCTGTTTTACATTGTCCGATCATTGGTGCGATCTAAACTTCTGACATGTCAAAAGTTTTACTAAATGACAGTAATTTTTAAGATAAGGAATCTGGGCACCCTAAGTTATCTGTTTACAGTTGATAAGTCTTTCTGTTCCCAACATATGTGGGTTTATAGTTTGTCTGACAATTCAGGTGAATATCGGATAATGGAGGCTCTATAAAAAAAAACTGTAAAAATGTGCATGCTGATCAACAAGATTGGTTTGTTATTACAACCTGCTTGCTTTGTTTAAAAGGGCCCTTAGAGTTCCTTAGCATTAGTGGATTACCTTTTTCACGGGCTTCTTTACGCCTCCTCTCTTCAAGATCCAGCTTACTGACCAGCCTGCGATGCTGCTGTAGAAACTCATCATATATATACATAGGATCACGAGTTCTTGTAGGGGGAGTCCTGTGTGACAAGCTTGGCCTGTGTAGGAATGTGGTCTCTGTTGTATGGCCAGCCTGCTGGAGGGAACTCCTCTGTTGGTTTATTAAGGATTGTGTTGACTTTTCAAGTTCAGCAAGAAAAGGGGCATGAGAATAACTAGTGTGCTCCAAAGAGTGTTCCCGGATAGGCTGGTACTTCTCAGCCTGTTCTTTTCTCCGTGGTAGATCTTCCTCTTCTAGCTGCTGCTTCTCAAAGCTGTATGGACGCTCTACTTTTACAGGAGGTAACATATGTCGGCTATGTTCATAAATAGTTGCAGTGTGGTTATGGATGGAGGCAGGTTCCTGGCTACGACGTGACTCTGAGGGGGTGTCCATGAGTGACACTGGATTCCAAAGTGAAGTCGGAACAGAATGTTGTTGGGTTTTGGGTGAAATCAGGGGTGGTGGGCCTCCAAAATGCTGTAGTGGTTCCCGAATATTCCCTTCATTACGGGTTGGTAGAACCCTAAACAAAGGAATTGTAAAATAAAATTCTAGATCCAAGTGAGATGAGATTTTATACACTGTACTAGATCACTGCACTAATGACCTACCTGGTAAGGTTTTCTGGCCTTATCTCAGCCTCCTGTTGACCAATAGGGCGCCCAGTAATGTCAAGCTGCTGTTCAAGGACTTGCTGACGAAATTCAGATACCTGGTACTGCCGATCTTCCTTCTCTTGCCGTAGACGTCTTTGCCGGGCTAACCATTTCTCCTCTTCCTGTGTCCTTTGTGCCAAAAGAGCAGCTGCAGCCGAGCTGCTTGTTGGAGGGAAAACAGTATGGCTAGAGATCAGACTGGGCACAGAATGATGGCTGGTAGGAGGTTGGTGCATTTGGTGTTGGACTGGCTTTGGAGTCTGTACAGATGGTTCTTTCACCTTATCTGTAAGGGCAAACAAACAGTTGAGCCACAAACAATCATATCTGAAAAAGGATAGGCATTTACTCCTGGTGTTTCATAGTATTATTAGTAACAAGACTTGCATGGTAATGACTTACATGTAATTTCCCACAAGCAAAGTCAAATAATAAATTACCGGGTCTAGTTGGAGCAGGCTGTTCTGCTTGCTTTACCCGCTCTTCTTGGTGCATTCGGAGTGGGTGAACCTCTGTTTCTGCGAGATACTGGCTTTCTATGTTTTTGATGAGGCTGGCATCCTTCTCTCTTGTGCGTTCTCTTTGCCGTTCAAGCTCTCGCTCTCTTTCTCTCTCCTTCTCTCTTTCCATCTCTTTCTTTTCTCGTTCCCTTTCCCTTTCTCGCTCCCGTTCTTTCTCACGTTCACGGTCAGCTTCTCTTTCTTTCTCTCGCTCTCGTTCTCTTTCCCGTTCACGCTGCCTCAGCTCTTCATCCATTTGAAGCCTATGAATGCAAAATGCAATTTTTTTTTTTTTATTATAAAGAAAAAAAGCTTTGACTGGTGATTTCTAATAATTTTTCTATTAAAAATGTATAGTCTTTCGTTTTTAATAAAGTAAGGAAGTATGCAAGCTCTGTATTTTGATTTTGTGGTCACACTGAGTAGCATTATACAGTACTAAGATCAGTATTATTAAAGCTAGTGCAGAGAAGAAGTTGAATAGCAGGAACATTTTTCTACTTATTCTTGACTTAAATTCTTGGTGTGCTCTTAAAACAATTTTACTTTGGTCACAATCTGCATACGGTAATAAACAGTTAAAAGGGAATACGACACCTGGTTCACCCACACTAAACCCAATACACAGTGTTATAGTGTGGGTGAACCGAATTAAAATGATTTATTACTCACCCGAATCTGATGTCTGGTTCTGGAGATACACACTGTATTATGGTTGCTAATGTTAATTAAACACCTCTGCGCATTGGAGGCAGTGTTTTAAAGTTCCTTGCCTCCTTCTGCACTGATATGGCCGCCCACCTTGCGCTCAAATGTGTAAGGACTCACTGAACATTTATTAGGTGGACAGGCATATTGGAGCACAGAGGAAAGCGGAAAGGAAGCTCAGATCACAGACTTCCACCTTAATTGTGCAAAGAGTGTTTATTAACAGGTTAGCAACAAGGGTGTCAGATGTAAGAGGACACTACAATGAAACAAGATGTGCATACTTTGATCACAAGGTGGTTTTGACTACTTCAGTGTTCCATATAAATCATCATTAGCTTTCAATGTAATCAGCTTGTTAAACTAGCCATGTCTTATATGTACGGTATATGTGTACATAATGTACTGTGTACACACTGTTTCAAATTACCTCTCAGCTGTAATCCGTTCAGACTGAAGCGCGGACAGGGAAGAATGGGCAAGATCTGTGGGATATCTGACTCCTGACAAGTGCAGGTGCATGGCTGAAGGGTGAAGAGGTGGTAGTGACCCAGGACTGTGAAGTGGGTAGAAGGGGGATCTTAGTGCAGATAAACAATATGAATCATCCATCCTGTAAGAAAGAACAAGGAGGTCAGTATCAGTAATTAACTGCAAGCCCACTCCTCAATCGTTAATAACATATATACCTGAATGCTGGGTGAGTGAAGGTGTGATGGGCCAAGTAGCTGTTGTGATAATATGCTGCTGCTGCATTAGGGTCCAGTCCGATGTGGGGAAGGGAGGGCATGCGGAGGTCCTCAGCCGTGTGGTATGGACGGAAGCTTCGTAAATATTCCTCAGTAACTGTGCTTGGAGGAACCACATGATGCACAGGCCGCTGCAGGCTGGAAAAATGCAGAAACCATTACATTACATTGCAGAAACAACATAACGGCATTTCCTAAACTATTTACTCCAGCTTAGGAAAACATCATCCACACAATAACTACGCATGTGAACAGGGCCAGGCTTGTTAACCATTCCATTTATGAAGCACCTGCTGTTATGTGTGATCAATATAGTGTCAAGAGTGGTAAGGCTGACTGTACATAGTGTATGCTACACAACAAATACTCCTTAAAGGAGAACTACTAGGCCTAATATATATATGATATATATATATATGTGTGTGTGTGTGTGTATGTAAAATCTGATCTTATCGAATACAATGAAGGTAGAGGGTGTAATTAGCACTTGGGTGTGGTGTAGTGCACCTGAGTCTCCACAATTTCTCAGCGTTACACAGTCTAATAGAAATTGCACTCAAACCACAATTATAGTGTTCTTGATAAATCCCTTTACTTTAGCCGTATATCTTCATACAAAGATTTCAAATTACGGAAACAATGTGATGGAACACATAATATTCACCCAGTGCTCGTCGCTTGATGAGGTCTACAGCGTCACTTCAGAGCTTGTGGCTCAATCCGGAGCTCCATTTCATACTGTCCAAGTTAGCCGTGTCTCATGCCTTCTTTCCGAACAGCGAGTAGTAGCTCACCCGGAGGTGAGAATGGAGGGCGACGTTTCAGGATCTCTCCCTTTCTCAAGGCTTGAGAAAGGGAGAGATCCTGAAACGTCACCCTCTATTCTCACCTCCGGGTGAGCTACTACTCGCTTTTCGGAAAGAAGGCATGAGACACGGTTAACTTGGACAGTATGAAATGGAGCTCCGGATCGAGCCACAAGCTCTGAAGTGAAGCTGTAGACCTCATCAAGCGACGCGCACTGGGTGAATATTATGTGTTCCATCACATTGTTTCCGTAATTTGAAATCTTTGAATGAAGATATACGGCTAAAGTAAAGGGATTTATCAAGAACACTATAATTGTGGTTTGAGTGCAATTTCTATTAAATCTGATCTCATAGCATTACCTGTTCATTAAGGGTGTATCTGCAAATCTAAAGTAGTATTCAGTCATTTAGTTTACATTGAACTTTGCAGCACAAAATCGCAGTTTCAGATCCAGTGCATCGAATATGCACTGGATACTGTACGGGTAAATACACTCTAAAGGGGTAGTTTTTTTTTTTTATATTTATGGCAAATCCTTGCTAAAAACATTCAATTTTTCCAATTTGTCTCTTCCTATATGCAGCTGCCGTAAGTGACCCTTCATCAACAAGGTGGGATCCCCTCATCATGATACCAAAAAGAAAAAAACAGAAAAAGGGGGCACCCCTTAGTGTACTATGTACAAACCAGAAAATCAGGTGAAGACAATTGTAAGACCACTCACCTGATTATGTTGAACACAGAGTTCAACACCTACAACAGCATAATGACATGTATACGTCTTAGTGCCCCAGTAGCCGCCAGCATCCCAGCCAGCATTCAATTTGATTGAAGATCGTGGAGCATAGAAGATATGGGCCAATATGGACACCTAGAAAAGCGGGTGTGCTATCGGCGCTAAACCGACGTGAAGATATTATGACCGCGGACCAAGTAGATAAAATAAACAGAAATGTATTAATATATACACGGACAACACGTTTCAAGAAGCCTACGGCTTCTCTACCTCAGGTCCATACATTTGATACATTAACATCACATATATTTATGTATTAATACATTTCTGTTATTCTGTTATTTTATCTACTAGGTCATATTATCTTCACACCGGTTTAGCACCCACAGCACACCAGGTGTCCATATTGGCCCATATCTTCTAGGATTCCCTTATCTGACTCTTACACATCCTGTGGAGGAGCCATAACTGTCTATAGTGGAAATGTTCCTTTAAGTATTGTCAGAGGGAACCCAGTGTATGTCAAAGCCATTCACAATACAGGATGAATAGTTAGGTGAATATATATATGCAGGTGGACATAGATGCAAAATATTTTGTGTAACACATCTGGTAGCTCTACTTTAAAGGGGGTTGTAAGCTTTTCCCCTTGGTCTGCTGCTGCAGGTTAACAATGCAGAGTAATATTCCTTAAATAATCCAGCTCATAATGTGCATTTAGTGACTTACTTCAAGGGTTGGAATCGGGAATCCTGAACAACAGAGCTTGGTGGGATGGCAAAGGCATATGTGCTTCCCAGCAGGTGTGAGGGTACAGCTTGGGTGCCAGCCTTTTCAGAGGGCAGCTGGGATTCTGCCATCAACCGCTCTCTGCTGATACTGTTTGCCCGAGAGGCATTATCAGGCTGCTGCATAGAAGAGGACACACTTGTTACAGTTATAGCAAAGGTAGAGTTCAAAGTACTGCAAATAGTGAAATGTTATTGTATTAAATAATAACTCTGAGGATGACTGCTGCTTATTCACTGTCTACAGTTTCCAAAACTTGTATTGAATGTTGCACTCACAAGACTGAACCATTCCCTTGACAACAGTTTAGACAAAGGCAATTAAACAGTTGTGAGTGTCAAGCTGTAAATACCCATTACTATTTATTATTATTTAAATAAAATAAGTTACTGGTTCCAAGTTAAATTCTTTGTTGCACTAATTTTTGTGTTATTTCTGTTATTGCTGTGTTAATAAATTACATTGTGCATCATAATATGTTAGACCAGTGGCATTTGTATCGGGCATGGCTTTCCCAACTGAAGGGACTGATTCTGAGTTATTCTGTATTGTACTCGATATTCTGCTGGAGGAGTCACTGTTAACATTGATGAAAATACTTACCCTGTGCTAATTCAAAGTTACAACCTGTACTGGAAACAGAAAGCAATCTTAAAGGGGTTCTCTGGTGCTTAGACATCTTATCCCCTATCCAAAGGATAGGGGATAAGATGCCTGATCGCGGGGGTCCCGCAGCTGGAGACCCTGTGATCTTGCACGCAGCACCCCGTTTGTAATCAGTCCCCGGAGCGTGAGGGGCGGAGCGTGACGTCACACGGTGGTCGCCGGTAATCAGACCCGGAGCGAACACGTTCCGGGGACTGATTACAAACGGGGTGCCGCGTGCAAGATCCCGGGGGTCCCCAGCGGCAGGACTCCCGCGATCAGGCATCTTATCCCCTATCCTTTGGATAGGGGATAAGATGTCTAAGCACCGGAGAACCCCTTTAAAGACAGACACACCCCTATAAGCTTAGCAGTAAGGAGCTCTTGGAATACAAAGGGATTTTTTTTTCTCTACCCTAGATAACACTTCCCAGTATGGAAATCGCAAGAGCAAGCTTTGTAAAGACACTGAATAAGCAGGGAATACTGGTAAAGCTATGAAGCCCACAGGATAGTGAGCACAGCCCTGGCTATGACCCATGATTTGTACACGTTAAGTAATACTATGTATTACGGCTGCACGATATATCACAAAAGCAATCAAATCGCAATATTTGCTTTTTGCGATATAGCGATACGCCCCCCCAGGAAAACATGCGATTATCTGCTCGGGCTGGCTCCCGTGGCGGGGGCCGGCCAGAGCAGGTAAAAACTAAGTTAAATACTAAAAGTCAGTGTTTCCCAACCAGTGGGCCTCCAATTGTTGCAAAACTATAACTCTTAGCATGCCCGGACTGGCAAAGGCTGTCCGGGCATGCTGGGAGTAGTAGTTTCACAACAGCTGGAGGCACCCTGCTAGTGAAAAACACTGAGCTAAGGGCGCAGTGATATAAACAAAAAACCTTCTGCTCACATAGTCCGGGTCCCTGCAGATTAGTCTCCGTGCGCTCTGGAGTTTCCTCTCTTCTTAGTACAGGCAGTAGGACCTTTCCCTTTTCAGCTAATCACTGGCCGCAGTGGTGTAACGTGTCAAGCCAGTGATTGGCTGATGGGGAAAGGTCTTGTACTTCAGCAATACACTAGGTTTCCTGGGTCCCGCAGAAGATCTGAAATCCGCCTGGGAAACCCAGTGTATTACTGCAGTACAAGAATGTGACGGGGGGGGGGGGGCTGGGGGAAATGTGACAGGGGGGGCCTGGGGGAAATGTGATAGGGGGAGAGGAGACAGAAGGGGGAGATGTGACAAGGGGGGGGGGGGAGAAATGTAACAAGGGGGGGGGGAGAATGTGACAAGGGGGGGGGGGAATGTGACAAGGGGGGGGAATGTAACAAGGGGGGGGGGAATGTAACAAGGGGGGGGGGAATGTGACAAGGGGGGGAGAATGTGACAAGGGGGGGGGAGAATGTGACAAGGGGGGGGAGAATGTGACAAGGGGGGGGGAGAATGTGACAAGGGGGGGGGGGAGAATGTGACAAGGGGGGAATGTGACAAGGGGGGATGTGACAAGGTGGGATGTGACAAGGTGGGATGTGACAAGGTGGGATGTGACAAGGTGGGATGTGACAAGGTGGGATGTGACAAGGGGGGGGATGTGACAAGGGGGGGATGTGACGGGAGAGGAGAATGTGACGGGGGAGGAGAATGTGACGGGGGAGGAGAATGAGACAGGAGGGGAGGAGAATGAGACAAGGGGGAGATGTGAAATAGGCAGTGGGCATAAAATGGGTAGGTAGATGTGAAATGGAGGCGACTGGACATGAAATGGGGGAATTTTGCCATTTTATATTATATCGCATCGCATATCGAAATCGCAATATTTAGGCCCAAAATCGCAATTGCACATTTTCCCCATATTGTGCTGCCCTGCTATGTATTTACAAACTGTTTTGTATTTGTGTATTTAAAATATATACATTGTAACTGGAACCATAATAGAATTGTGAAAAAAGGAAAGCAGGTCGGTGTAATTTTCTGTACGATTCAGCATGTCATGTTGTTGCAGAAGTGAAGGCTAACCCAGAGCTAGGCAGCTCTCTTGGGCCCCTTTAGAAGGATGGATGGTTTATAATGGGCCAGGGAACGAGGCAGCAGCACAGCAGAGAGCCTCATGTTTGCTGATCTGGTAGAAATGCAACAAAATGTCAAAGTGTATTAGCAGCAGCGAGTCAGAGGAGTGTGACTACACAATTGTACAGTGCTCTGACTGCTATCCTGGGCTTCATGATCTGCGTCTTACTTTACCTCCCTTCACATTCCCAGCTACATAAATGCATCTGCTGCCAGAGGAAATGAGAGATGTAATTGTGTTTTTACAGGTCAAGTATCTGCATCTGCAAACAAAAAATACTGCTGTCAAAGGTATCACAGCCGCCATACGGCTAGCATGCAAGTCGTCACAAATGTACACTCACAGCAAGCCGTATTTACAGCAATGAACAAACTGGGGCTTCCAACAAAAATTTATTTACTAAGCTGGAAGAAGCAGGGTTCATTGAGCCGCAGAGAGAGAGACTCCCTGGGAATTCATCCTCTCCTCCACCAGACACATCAGCCATAATTAATTGAAAGAGATGGGGCCCCGTTGATTGGAATTCTTAATGAGCAGCAACATCTGTTCACTTTCCAGCTCTTGTGTGTACTCCCTTCACTAAGCTCCCCAGCCCCCTCCTATACACCCTGATGGCTGAACATTCAGCCTTCTCTGAACTGTGCCCTGCCCCTGGCCATAAGGCATTGGAGAGGTCAGGGAGGCATGATAATAATGTGGGGGTGGTGTGACCAGAACACACCTAGGCACAATTCAACCCACCATCTAGCTCACTCAGAGTGTATAGATTAATGTATGCCAACAAGGGCTGTAATGTACTGGCCTTGTTTCTGTACACCAAAGATTGCACTAAAATCCATGCAGTAGAGTAGTTTTCATGTACATCGTAAAGAATTACATAAAAATCTTTCGCTAAACCAACAAGAGGTAAAGTAATGTATTAACGTAAAGTATGCACTGCAATAAGCACAGAGTATGGTTGTAGGATGATTATATAAATCCATTTATACCTTATATGGTGCAGTAAAACTTATTCCCTATCCAAAGAATAAGGGATAAGTTTAAGATCTCAGGAATTTCGACCACAGGGACCCTGCAATCTCCTGCATGGCACCCTTGCAGATTCCAGGAAGGGAGCGTGTCAACCCCCACACGAAGCGGCGGCCGACACACCCCCTCCATGTATCTGTATGGGAGAGCCGGAAATACCCAAACGTTGTATCTCCGGATCTCCTATACATGGAGTGGGGCGTGTAGGCAACAGATTCCTTCAGGGGTCAACAGGCCTATTTCCTGGGACTGCCAGGGTTCCGTGCAGGAGATTGCGAGGGGGAGAGGGGGTCCCAGCAGTCGGACCCCCAGCGATCTAAAACTTAGACCTGGTTTCACTAGCTGGTGACTGGATGAGGGAGACACAGATCTGGTCATTGTAATCTGAGCACGATACTAGAATATTACTTACAAATGGTGATCTGAAGGGGCACCCCATTATATAGAACAGTAGGGCTATACTTTGCTAGAAGAGGGAAGGAGACACAGATTTTACTTCTCCCATCTAATGTTTTCTCCTTTAGGGTGCGTTCACATGTACACAGATTTGATGCACAGGATTTTCTGCTGCAGATTTCAGTGTAAACTAAATGACTGAGCACAGCTTCTTATCGTCAGCTACAAATCCTGCGCATCAAATCTGCGCAGGATCCTGTATGTGTGAACGTACCCTAAAGGGGTATTCTGGTAGTAAGCACATTGGTACCATAAAGTTAAACAGATTTTTAAATTACTTCTTTTTAAAAATCTTAATCCTTCCAGTACTTATCAGCTGCTACAGAGGAGGTTGTATAGTTTTTTTTTTTGTCTGACCACAGTGCTCTCTGCTGACACCGCTGTCCGTGTCATGAACTGTCCAGAGTAGGAGAAAATCATCATAGCAAACCTATCCTGCTCTGGACAGTTCCTGACATGGACAGAGGTGTCAGCAGTAAGCAATGTGGTCAGACAGAAAGGAAATTCAAAAAGAAAAGAACTTTCGGTGGAGCATATGGCAGCTGATAAGTACTGGAAGGATTAAGATTTTTAAGTAGAAGTAATTTACAAGTCCAGAGTATACAAAAAAGAAGGTTGCAGCAGCACTCTTGGTCAAAAAAATGGAAGCTCTCAGCGCACTTTTTGATTAAAATGTGTCCCCCATCCACCACGCGGAGGTGGCCTAATTTCGGACCCTAACACTCATTTCACTCACCTCTGATGGCGATATGGCCTCTGACTGGGTGACATGCATGATCCACTATCAATTTAAAATACCTCCTGTGAAACAGGGAGGGGCGCACGGCTACAGAGGGTTTTGTTTTTGCTGTGCAATTTAGGGGGAGTGGCACCCTCTGTAGCCGTGCACCCCTCTCTGTTTCACAGGAAGTATTTTAAATTGATAGTGGATCCAGCATGTCACCCAGTCAGAGGCCCTATGCCTAGCAGAGGTGAGTTAAATGAGTGTTAGGGTCCCATCTGAAATGAGGCCACCTCCGCATGGTGGATGGGGGGGGGATGCGTTTTGATCAAAAAGTGCACTAAGAGCCTCCATTTTTTTGACCAAGAGTGCTGCTGCAACCTTCTTTTTTATATACTCTGTATTTGCCACAGCAGCGTGCATATGTGTATTAGGTAGTTGTGCTGGCTATTTTTCTTTTTGTTATGTAATTTACAAATCTGTTTAACTTTTTTGGCACCAGTTGATTTAAAAATAAAATGTCTTCCACCAGAGTACCCCTTTTAAATAACAGCTACTTTAAAATGACACAATGAGGGATTGTTAACCCCCTTCTCCACCTTTCCAGGAGTAAATGAAGAGTTGGGAGAGCTTAAGAATATCAGGCTGGTAGAACATTATCTGATCCATGATTTTGCTTTCTAAATCATCCATTTTTATTTAATATTCATGGGTGTATTGATACATTTTATGTTTTGAGTTTTTTTTTTTATTCTATCATAAAGGCACTTCCAGTCTTACATAAATATAGCTTTAATGGCAGTCCACAAAACAGTAAGAAACTGTACAATCTAGATCAGGGGTAGCCAACCTTTGGCACTGCAGATGTTTTGGACTGGATCTCCCATGATGACTTGGCAGCACTATGGCTGTAAACTCATCATGGGAGATGTAGTCCACAACATCTGCAGTGCCAAAGGTTGGCTACCCCTGATCTAGATGATAGCCCTGAGGTAAGCTACCTACATTCTACACACTCTGCTAAACGATCCGGCCAATAACAATTTAGATGCTGTGATCAACACTGATCATGGTTTCTTAAAATATGGTCATTGCGCAAGATTTCTGCGGGTAAATGAAATAAATTTGTGCGTCCTAAATATGTCACTCCAAGGTACACCGAAACCTACACATCTGGAGGAAATGCTCCATCAGAATGTACGCAAAAAGAGACGCAAAAAAACAGCTTGCACAAAATTTTGCGCAAAAATTTTAACACGAAAGGGGTAAAATCTTTGATACATGTCCCCCCCAAAGGTATTAGGTTCACTCAACATAATGCATTTGGTGCATCTCTAGCTGTCCATGCACCACAAACTAAAATCTACACCAGCTCAAAATATACACAAGCCAATTTCTGGTGTATATTACGGCTAATCTGTTGGGCCGCAGAAGACCACACCATGTCACACTTAACCATGTACACTTTTCTACTACAGACGTCTCAAAAAATATTAGATAGTTGCAAAACTTTTTATTGTATAATGACTCAGCTTTCTAAAACTTAAAGGAAAAAAAATGTCAAAACAATTGGAGCCAAAAGGTTATAAAGATTTGTAAACTATTTCTATTTAAAAATCTTAACCCTTCAAGTACTAATCAGCTGCTGTATGCTTCATAGGAAGTTGTGTAGTTCTTTACATTCCAGTCTGAATACAGTGCTTCCTGCTGCCACCTATGTTTGTGTCAAGAACGGTCCAGAGCATGAGCATATACCTATAGCAAACCTCTCCTGCTCTGTACAGTTCTTGACACAGACAGAGGTGGCAGCAGGGAGCACTGTGCTCAGACTGGAAAGAACTACACAACTTCCTCTAGAGCATACAGCAGCTGATGAGTACTGGAAGGCTTAGATTTTAAAATATTGGAGTAATGTGCAGATCTGTATAATTTTTTTGACATCAGTTGCTCTGACATTTTTTTTTCCTCCAGAGTACCCCTTTAACCCCTTAAGGACCAGGCCTATTTTGTCCTTAAGGACCAGACCAATTTTATTTTTGCATTTTCGTTTTTTCCTCCTTGCCTTCTAAAAATCATAACTCTTTTATATTTCATTCCACAGACCCATATGAGGGCCTGTTTTTTGCACCACCTTTTTTTTACACCAACTGTACTTTGTAATTACATCACTTATTTTACCATATAATGTACGGCGCAACCAAACAAATAATATTTATGTGGGAAAATTGAAAAGAGAACCACAATTTAGCAAATTCTGGAACCCTTTCCGGTAAAAATGACACGTTTTCTTTATTCTGTGGGTCAATACGATTAAAACGATACCCCTGTTATATGCTTTTCTATAATTGTACCGCTTAAAAATCTCAAACCATTTTAACAAAATTAGTATGTTTGAAATTGCCCTGTTTTGACCACCTATAACATTCTCATTTTTCCGTATATGGGGCGGTATGAGGGCTCATTTTTTTCGCCATGATCTGTTGTTTTTATCAGTACCATTTTTGCTTAGGTTTTACTTTTTATAAAAAAAATTTGGGGATAAAATGTGACAACAAAGCTGCAATTTTGGACTTTTTTTTTAACGTTTACGCCGTTCACCGTACTGGATAATTAACAATATATTTTAATAGTCCAGACTTTTACGCACGTGGCGATACCAAATATGTGTATTAATTATTTGTTTACGCTTTTTTGGGGGTAAAATGGGAAAAACGGACGTTTTAGTTTTTTATTGGGGGAGGGGATTTTTCAAATTTTTTTAACTTTATTTTACATTTTTTTTTACTTTTTCTTTTACACTTTAATAGTCCCCATAGGGGACTATTCATAGCAATCATTTGATTGCTAATACTGTTCAGTGCTATGTATAGGACACAGCACTGCTCAGTATTATCTGTGATCTTCTGCTCTGGTCTGCTCGATCTCAGACCAGAGCAGAAGACCCCGGGAGACAGCCGAAGCCAGGTGAGGGGACCTCCGGCTGCCATGCTGGATGATCAGATCCCAGCGGCAGCGCTGCGGGCGATCCAATCATCCAAAGTACCGCACTGCCGTAGATGCCGTGATCTGTATTGATCACGGCTTCTGAGGGGTTAATGGCGGACATCCACGCGATCACGGATGTCCACCTTTAACAGCGGGTCCCTGGCTGCTGATAGCAGCCGGGATCTGCCGCGCATGACACGAGCACCAGTCCGGTGCTCGAGGTCATAGCGGCATGTAAATGTACATCATGGTGCGTTAAGTACCACAGCACCATGACGTACATTTACGTCCATTGTCGTTAAGGGGTTAAGCTTAGCCTCACGTCCACATTTGTAAATCTCTACCACACAGATGTGGTGTTTTGTACTACTTCTGCTCTACTGTGACAAATCTCTTCAATCAACTGCTTATTCCTCATGAATATTTACTTCTTCATAAAGCTAATAATTCTAATAGCCCATTTTAATCCTTCATATAATATATTAGTCTAGTAAATCCAATGTCATTTGTTTCTAACATTCTGTAATGTCCAAAATAATTAAAAGGTTTTTTTTTCTTTGACATATCCCAGAGCCTTAACAGTCTAAATAGAAGGAAATGAATATGAGCATCTTGAATGGTACATATAATACCTGACGGGCCTCACTCCTCCACACTCCGTTCACTGTTTTAGTTGGTGCAATGGTCACCACAGGTGGGGTGTTCGGCACACTATGGCCTGCTGGGGGCACTATAATGGGCCCCATTGGACCCCTCTTCGGTGTGCTGGCAGGAGAACTGTGATTTGTAGCCGGTGATGAAACTGGAGAAGACTCGCTGCTTATTGATGATCCTGGAAGAGAAAAAGAAAACATATTTTATGTTTTGGAATACTGACTACTGCAAGGAAACTGCAGAAAACATGTAAAGACATTATAAATAATCAGGTTCAGATCCCGTATAAATTGGTTCTCCAAATCCTAGTTAATAAATGTAGGAGATGTGAACAAGCAATATTGATTGTCCATCATTAGAATGGTAAAAATCAAGACCTAGGCACAATTATATAAATTAATACAGATAATGGCCACGATCTCTCTCCACAAGATGTGTGGCATAATATGCCTTTAGTATTTGGGCAGTAGCCGTCAGTCATAGCCCTGTCCACAGAGAGGTATAGTGAACCAGCATTGCTGCAGTTTGTGTTAATTAGACATACAGCTTCTGTTGACCACGAGGAACCTGACCTAGTCCTGGTGCATGGGGTGCGAGTGTAATCCAGACAATGGAATATATGCAAGAGAAATAAAGACAACTGCACTCACCATCCAGTAGTAGGAATTTCTTTACTGTAGTCTGTTAGGCATTAACGGACTACAGTAAAGAAATTAGTACTACTGGATGGTGAGTGCAGTTGTCTTTATTTCTCTTGCATGTATTCCACAGCAAGGTGCATTATATGTCCTTCCTTTTATAGTTTGCAAGGATAAAACATTTCCATTTGTTTTACTCCAAATATATATATTACACATATGCACAAATGCAATGCAAAATAGTCAGAGCCAAAATGGGAAAATATGTATGTAGCATTAAATCATTCCCCTTATGGTTCTGAAAAGTTGCATTTGAACCTAAGTTTAATATTGGCTCCATAGATGTGAAGAGGAAATGTTGGATCTAGGATGCGTGGGCAGCAAGATGATTACAAGCGGATTGTTGAACACATATTTTCTGGCTTGTGGGAACAGTGGAGAGGTTGTAGCACGCTGAGATGTCTCATGCAGTTACTGTAAACTGATCGTGGGCTGGGAGCGAGTAGACGTGTAATGAGAATAAAGCTGATCAGCCAGAGATTTATTTATTCTTTTCCATGAGAAGCAGACACTCATTTTATCCAGCAACGTAGGTGGCCATGATCAGATGAGGGCTCTAATCCTTATACTTTAAATAGATCTGTTCTGGTATAGTGGTCATCTTCACACATAATGTTAACAGAAAAGGTTCCTCTGTAATAACTGCTCTATGGAAGACTGATGATGTCAACCCATTGCTTCATTTCTGGAGTTCTCTTACAGAAAACCTGTGTCCAAAGTTTATTTTTATGGGCAATTTTCATCATATTACAAGAAGCTTCAATGCTGAAAGAAATATTAAAATCAATACTGTTTTTGTGTGTGTGTATATATATATATATATATATATATATATATATATATATATATATATATATAGCCATAAATGTATGTTGGCACCCCTGAATTATTATTATTATTATTTTTTTTTTTTAAAGAAAATTAAGTATTTCTCACAGAAAGGGATTGCAATAACACGTTTTTTTTTTTTTTTTATACACGTTTATTCCCTTTGTGTGTATTGGAACTAAACCAAAAAAGGTAGGAAAAAAAGAGAGTTGGACATAATGTCACACCTAAGTCCGAAAATGGGCTGGACAAAATTAATGGCACCCTTAACTTAATATTTCGTTGCACACCCTATAAAAAAATAACTGAAATCAGTTGCTTCCTATAACCATCAATAAGCTTCTTACACCTCTCAGTCGGAATGTTGGACAACTCTTCCTCTGCAAACTGCTCCCGGTCTCTCTTATTGGAAGGGCGCCTTTTCCCAACAGCAATTTTAAGATCTCTCAATGTGGTGTTCAATGGAATTTAGATCTGGACTCATTGCTGGCCACTTCAGAACTCTCCAGCGCTTTGTTGCCATCCATTTCTGGGTACTTTTTAACGTATGTTTGAGGTCATTGTCCTGCTGCAAGAACCAAGATCTTGGACGCAAACCCAGCTTTCTGACACTGGGCTGTACAGTGCGACCCAAAATCCGTTGGGAATCCTCAGATTTTATGATGCCTTGCACACATTCAAGGCACCCAGTGCCAGAGGCTGAAAATGAACCACAAAACATCATTGAGCCTCCACCATATTTCACTGTAGGTATTGTGTTCTTTTCTTTGTAGGCCTCATTCCATTTCCGGTAAACTGTAGAATGACGTGCTTTACCAAAAAGCTCTATCTTGGTCTCATCTAGACAGACAAGACGTTTTCCCAGAAGGATTTTGTCTGACTCAAGTTCATTTTGGCAAAATGTAGTCTTACTTTTTTATGTCTCTGTGTCAGCAGTGGGGTCCTACTGGGTCTCCTGCCATAGCGTTTTATTTCATTTACATGTCGACGGATAGTTTGCGCTGACACTGATTGCTCCCTGAACCCGCAGGCACAGCTTTGTTTGGGGATGCTTATCCACCATCTGGACTATCCTGCGTTGACACCTTTCAATTTTTCCCTTCTGTCCACGACCAAGGAGATTAGCTACAATGCCATGGGTTGCAAACTTCTTAATAATGTTGCGCACTGTGGACAAAGGCAAATCTAGATCTCTGGAGATGGACCTGTAACCTTGTTGATATTTTTCCACAATTTTGGTTCTTAAGTCCTCAGACAGTTCTCTTCTCCTCTTTCTGTTGTCCATGCTTAGTGTGGCACACACAAACACACAATGCAAAGACTAAGTGAACTTCTCTTCTTTTTATCTGCTTTCAAGTGTGATTTTTATATTGCCCACACCTGTTCCTTGCCCCAGGTGAGTTTAAAGGAGCATCACATGCTTGAAACAATCTTATTTTTCCACAATTTTGAAAAGGTGCCAATCATTTTGTCCAGCCCATCTTTGGAGTTTAGTGTGACACTATGTCAAATTTGCTTTTTTTCCTTCCTTTTTTGGTTTAGTTCCAATACACACAAAGGGAATAAACATGTGTATAGCAAAACATGTGTTACTGCAATCCTTCTCTGTGAGAAATACTTTCAGGGGTGCCAACATTTATGGCTATATATATATATATATATATATATGTATGTATGTATATGGCCATAGTCACAATAGACCTCGCTAGTCCCTATTAAACAGAATAGGAAAGTTTCCCGGGTGTACTCTGATCTGTCCAGAAATCATTTCTCAGGAGGTGGAGTCCTAGCATTATCTGTTGTGTTATCTATAAATAATGCTGTAACCTTTCACAGTACTACTGTCTGTAATGATAAAGGAGGACACTACAAACACCAGAGCAAAATGTTTCCACTTTATACAGTAGGTATATGGAGGAGTAATACTGTGGCATATTGACCTCCCTGCCGTCCTGCACACTACCAGAAACACAAACCAGGTGAAATATCTGCAAACTGCAGAGTGTACTATACTCTCAAGCAGCTAGTCATCTCACAAGGCAGGTAACAATGCATAAAATCATGAGCCTATCCTCTCTATAGGGGAAAAAAAAAAACACAAACTTAGTCCTTGAGCATCAAGGCTTCAATGTTTCTAAAGAGAATTTCATCTTTGGAGCATCAGGGTTAGCAGGCAGATCAGACATCTCTGTTGTATGACGTGCACACAAAACAATCAATGATTTGCTGACCTGGCGGCCACATCTGCACCATTAGATGGAGAAGCAGCTACAAGGCATTCCCAGGACACTGGAGCCTTGAATAGGAAGAAAGGCCACTGGGAGAAGAGCACAAGAGAGAAATGATTTTTATCATATATGCATCTGGAGACAGACCTCTTCCCATTAGCCTGTGGATGTGAACATAGGAGGAAGGGTCTGCTTATTACAGGGCAGAGTAGCTGATAAGGTTCAGAGCAGCTATTGAAGCGTATCTTGTTAACGGAAGGCCAGGAACAATTAGGAATGTAATCCTTTCTGAGCTAGGGAGCTGTCCCCGACTGTTCACAATCAATAGCTTCCCAACAAGTCAGGCAATTAACGGCACCACAGCTCCAAGCATTACAGCCTCCAGATTTGCTGTGCAGCTTTAAACAGGGCGACAGTGTGATCATTGTAATTAACTGCTGGCATTCGAAGAGGACTCGCTCAATAAAATGAATTGGGATTAGAGTTGATAAGTCTTAGCGTGGCGATGTCACCTCTATTGTCTGCCCCCCTGCTTGCCACTTCATGATGCCATTTTATCTGTACAACATGGTGAAGGTGTGCAGTTAACAACTCTGCAGCCAGTCCATCCAAACCTCTGATGCCGGAAGAGAAGTGGATCTTTGGATGTATTCTAAAAATTGTCCATAATATGTTTTTGATTGGTTGATAAGTAGTTTGGAAACAGATGCACTCCACATATATGTAACTTTGATTCTGTACTGGAAAAGGAACACTGTTCAGCTATGTTCACACAGCAAAATATTTGCAGAATGTCCACCAGGAAAACACGGGCGGACATTCTGCAAATAGCGGGCGCCAGCAGGACATGCCAGCACTAGGACCGCTTGGAAATGAACTCTATAGACTGCAATGTATTTCTGAGAATCCTGGGATCAGGAAATTCTGCCATGTGCGCATAGCAGCAGAGTCCTATTAAAAACAATGCTACAACTGAACTGCCCAAAGGAATTTTTCTGCCAGATCCCACTCGGAATTTGTTTGGCCGGTCTCCAGTAGCTTCTGCCTGTCCAACTTGTCTTGACTGATAGATATTTTTGTATATCCAAACAGGGAAAGATCTATCAAATAAGGCTGGTGGGGCAGGAAACAACCACCAGGGAAAACCCCAATGACTGGCTGGGTCAGTGTGAAAGTGAGGACAGGTTACCTTTAAGATGAAATTATTATGTTCATCTGGTGAAATAGATATCATGATATAGAGATTACAGTCAAGGCAGTTTTAGGAAAACTTCTAACTACTTCAACCGGTAGATTTTATTACTGTGGTATCAGTCCAACAATTATTGTTTCAATTATCAGTTGTATCAGACAAAGTTGTTATGTCTGAAGAAGCTTTAGCATGTATAACACCACAGGAAAATAAAAAGCTTTCATGCAGATGATTTCACTTAAAAGGTTATCGAAAGTCTCTATTTACCAATATAAGAACAACAAAACTGACACAGAAAGGCTGCTAGAGAACAAACAAAGGGCGAATTTGTGCCTGTGTGGGAATAGGACAAATGGGTTATTCAAAGACACCAGAAGGAGCACAAAAGATTCTCTATGTAACTTTCCTTTTCTGTTAAAAATTACAATTCCCAATTTCTCGGCGCTTGTTCAGGTCACGATCCGAATGCAGTAATAAAACTGAAGCCAAATGGTGTTCCCGGAGGTAGACAATAATAAAATTGTGTATCAGCTACCAAAGGAGGACACATTACCAACATTATGACACACTGACTGGCAGACCATTTGTAGCTTCTTTTCACGCCACTGTAGAAATTACATTTTGGAATTCTAGAACAAAAAGACAAATTACTAAGAAATCTATTAGTGCTGTGACAATGTGATCTGGATCCCTAAGGTCATGGTCACACATGGTGAAATTGCTGGAGATCTGAAGTGAGCTGTGATGTGTGGTAACATTCCCTTAGGGAGAGGTTTACAACAGCTAAATATCCCATTTACAGTTGGCTGTTAAAAACTATATTGTCTTGTTTATACTGAGTGTTTCCTGGGGGGGGGGGGGGGGATTAATTTCTGGTTTTAGTTATTAAAGGGGTACTCCACCCGTAGACATCTTACAAAGGATAGGGGATGTCTGATCGCGGGGGTCCCTCGCGATCTCTACTGCGGCACCCCAGTCATTCGGTGCAGGGAGCGAACTTCGCTCCATGCCGGATCACTAACGTTGCAGTGCCAGAGGCTCGTGACCTCACTGCAA
Source organism: Hyla sarda (assembly GCF_029499605.1). NCBI lineage: Eukaryota > Metazoa > Chordata > Amphibia > Anura > Hylidae > Hyla > Hyla sarda. Next base: position 148,847,940 of record NC_079194.1, read on the forward strand.
CGCCCCCTCCCATAGATTTGCATTGAGGGGGCGTGGCGTAATGTCACAAGGGGGCGTGACCTTGACGTCACGAGCCTCCGGCGCCACAGCTGGCATTCTAAACAAACGCTGGGTGCTGCAGGGTGAGCGCAGGGGTTCCTAGTGGCGGGACCCTCGCGATCAGAAATCTTATCCCCTACCCTTTAATACTGAGAAAAATACCATGTGTGAACGTAGCCTTAGATTGGTTGCCCACAGCATTTTGGGTGAAAGGAGTGCTGCAGCAGTTTCTTGAGAAAAAGCCAGTGGATTAAAATTAAGAGAAAATATAGTTCTTGCTGGGTTGATTCCTTGCTTTGGCTAAAAAAACAAAAACAAAAAAACTGCATTACAATGCCCGCAGTGGTGTTTTTTTGTTTTCAAATGCTGTTTTACATAAATTCTGCTCAGAAATTCCTGTGCTGCAGCTTTCCATTGTTTCTAATGGTACACCGTGCACACTGCAGAATTTCCACAGTGGAAAATACCACTGCAGAAATTCATATACTTTTTTTTTACGCGGAATCCACTCAGAAATGCATTGCCATCAATAGAGGTGGCGCATGTTCAAGCGGTCTTGAGTTGATTGGTTCATGCGGCACATGGAATCTCTGCCCTAAATTTCTCCGGGTGGATATTCCATAGCCCTTAGATTGCTATCAAATACAGTGTTTTATATTTGTGTGTGTTTTTTAGGGAAACTGCCACTACAGCTTTTGAGCCAAATCCAGAAGCGTATTTATAAGGAATAGAAAATATAAAGGAAACTACAGCCTCAGGGCACATTCACGTGGTGTATTTTTTGTTCAGATTTCAACCACATAAAATCCATGTCTCATTGATTTCAGTGTCCACTATGTAGTTCCCTGAATCTAAAGAAAAAAGCAGCATATCAATCAAACTGTAAATCTGCAGCAGAAATTTGATGGTATACCATAGCTTTCGGCCACCAAATTGCTTTAAAGGGGTTCTCCGGTGCTTAGACATCTTATCCCCTATCCAAAGGATAGGGGATAAGATGCCTGATGGCGGGAGTCCTGCCGCTGGGGACCCCCAGGATCATGTACGCGGCACCCCGTTTGTAAGCAGTCCCCGGAGCATGTTCGTTCCGGGAATGATTACCGGCGACTACAGGGCGGGCGACGTGTGACGTCACGCCCCCGTGTGATGTCACGCTCCGCCCCTCAATGCAAGCCTACGGGAGGGGGCATGCATATCACGCCACACAATGCAAGCCTACGGGAGGGGGCGTGAAAGCTATCCCGCCCCCTCCCGTAGGCTTGCATTGAGGGGCGGAGCGTGACATCACACGGGGTCGGGGCGTGACTTCACACGCCGCCCGCCCTGTTGTCGTCGGTAATCAGTCCCGGAGCGAACACTGGGTGCCGCGTGCATGATCCTGGGGGTCCCCAGCGGCGGGACTCCCGCGATCAGGCATCTTATCCCCTATCCTTTGGATAGGGGATAAGATGTCTAAGCACCGGAGTACCCATTTAAAATCTGCAGTTGATTTCTCAGATGTTAAACTCTATAGTAGGAACATGCCCTTAGGAAATTTTCCAAAAACTACTTTAACAGAGAAAACTACACAGTTTTTCAGCAACATTTGTGTGTTTGTCTACCGTGATAAGGGCCTGCTTCCTGCTGCAGCATGAATGGGTAAACATACCCTAAAGACGTTATACAATTCTATCAAGGAGAAAAAGAAAGCATTGATTTTCCAACATGCACATGATTTTCCATCTCCACCATACAATAATAAAAAAAAACTTGCGATGTAGGAGACAAACAGCTTAGTCCTTTGTTCTGCCCAGTTTCCTTCCATCAGGGAGGAAGCAGCATTATATCCACTACCCATCCAAGTTACACTGTATAATATCTTATGCCTAGAAGTCATATACATCAACAAAAAATGTTTTGAAGGGCTCATCCACACAATATTCCAGACTGATAACACACAGAAATTACATGGTTTACAATAACAAGAGGAGACAAAAGTCAATTAACGTCACTCCAGACAACAAAAGAGAGTACAACATGGGGAAGACCAAGCTGCCATCTCACTTTTAAAGAAGCTCAGAGCAGGACAAACACCCCCTGTGTAGCCAAGGCACCATGGAGACTGCTCATCCTCCCATACAATCACTTCCCCCACCCCCACTACATCCTCCACATGTAAAGGTTAAAGCACTTAATCATTACATGAACAACACTGAGCATTACTGCCATAAAATGCCAAACACACCAAACACATCTGACAGATTGGTTATGAAACAAATAGCTGAACAGTGTCAAGTCTTCAGAAGCTTCTATATACACTCAAGTGGTACAAGCCCAGAGATAACAGCAAACTTTATGAACAAAAAACCTAATACAGTATACTAGATGTTAGTATACTACGTTTCTTGTCTTCTGTTTTGACCCTATAGGTAGTAGTGCTATATACTTTGTTGCTGTATGTATGAGGGAAATAATCAGATACATTTCAAATTTGCATCATGTTTATTAGTTTCAATGCAATTCATATTGCTTCAGGTAGAAACAATTATTTACACTTCGGCTACAATGTAATTGCTTGGGGTTTTTTAAGCATCTGTACACAACATCCCACCCCAAGATGAAAATGTGAAGTACATAGAGCTAGGGAGAAAAGATCATAATGTAGAATCTTGAAGCAGCAGATTTACAAAGTCGCTGCGCATCAATGATGCAGAGCCTCCTGATCTGCTCCAGATCGGCAGAACATGTAAGCACAGACACGGTGCCAGCTGCAGTATTACAAAGGATTTTTCTGAGCCCCCTCTTTCCTCCCTCCTTGTGCTCTAGCATCATCCAGCCTAGCACTGCTCACATCACACTAAATGGGCCACTTATGAGATTAATGTACTCTGCAAACGACCGGTAATTTCTACCTTAATTATGAAATTAATTTGCTGCTGTTAAACTCCCCTTCTTCACCATAATATAGGCTGCCATTTCAGAGAGTTGTGTCATTCACCCTGAGGGAAGGAAGTGCAGGGATGTCAGAGCTGTGGTCTTTCTACTTTCAGATGGGGGGGCTGGGGGGGGATGGTCCTTTCTGCTATACAACTTACGAAAAGCAATTGTAGAAACAAGCTTTATGCTTATGCACCCTAATCAATTGGAAAATTCAATGTTTCAGATCATTCAATAACATTTGTGTATTTGTGACTGATAGTCACAGCTTACAGCTTCTTTGTTACCATACATTTAGGGGGCCAAGAACCCTGTTGTCTGGAGCTTGCAAAAGTACAGCAGAATTATACGAGCAGCAGATATTCTAATATATGGAGGATTTCAGCATTGGAGATGTGTGACAACAAGTAGTGATCATGGAGATTAAGGATAGGTTCACACTGCAGAATTTCCGCCCAGAGATTCTGAGAGCGGCCAGCGCAGACTGAATCAGTCGGTGCTAGGACCGCACGGACACTGCAGTCTCCAATAGACTGCAATATGTTCCGCGAGTATTTCCGCCTGAAGAATGAGCAACGCCATTCTTCTGGCTGAAATTTTAAAGCGGCTTTTCCGACAAATTCCGCTTCACAAATTCCTAAGTGTGAATTTGTGAATGGAAGCCCATTCACTATACTATACATTTTAGTAAGCGGAATTTCTGCCTGTAATTTCAAAGCGGAATTGCAGGCGGAAATTCCGTAGTGTGAACCTAGCCTTACAAGGCTTCTACAGGACCTCTTGAAGAACTTTGCAGTCATCAATGGCTGATAAAAGGGAACAATAAGTTGCACAGGAAATGGAGAATATCCACTTGTGGATTCTCCCTTAATGCATCTTCCATGGTGTGCTATAGATTATATAAAGCACAATATAGGGTATAAGTAGCTAGCTGTGATGTGAGAATAGAACAATTTATCGTTGGAAACAGACTTTGAACAGGGTTATGACAATAATATTCATAGATTTTTGCAAATCAAATTCTCTCAACCTTAGTATGAGAAGGAGCTTTCCAAATAGAAAACAGACATACATATATATATACATATATATATATATATATATTGATAGAGAGAGAGCAGCACTCCTCCAATGAAGTGGAAAAAAAAGTGGATTTATTAGCTCACATAGCGGCAACGTTTCTGTCCTACCATAGGACCAATTTCAAGCTTGAAAATGGTCCTATGGTAGGACAGAAATGTTGCAGCTCTCTCTCTATCGATATATATATATATATATGTTTGTTTTCTATTTGGAAAGCTCATTCTCATACTAAGGTTGAGAGAATTTGATTTGCAAAAATCTATGAATAATATTGTCATAACCCTGTTTAAAGTCTGCTTCTGTTTCTATTTTTATATCTCATGGACTGTGATCGTGTCTGGGGCGCTTGCACCCGCCGTGGCCTTGGATAAGTAGTGCTACATATTTTTATACACATATATATTATTTGAGCATGTCAGTCTGCAGCTGGAACCTCCCCTAGAAAATGTGCCACCTCTTCTCAGAAAACAGAGACCCCGCTTATATAAGAATAGTAGTTTTTACTGGCAAGCTGAAAGAATAGAAAGCGAAGAGAATGATGATCTGCAAACCTCCAACATTTCCACCTAGGAAATTTTCAAGCAGTCATACATCAATTGATATTAGACAGTGGTCTCTAGTCTATGACTGTAAGTTAGTCCACTGCTCTATACATGACGTTGTGGATTGTGGTCCTAGTCACTTGCCAGTTGGGAATCTGTACTACAAGCACATACAAAAACTGAGTGGCCAGATTACAGTCTAACTTTCCAATACATACAGGACACTAGTGATCTTTCTATAATGACACATTGTCCTAGACACTTCCATATCTGACCTTTTATTGAAAGGGACACATATTGGACCTATTTGGAGGGGAGCAGCAGTTGGTGGGGACAGGTGTTCTCCACCAAGATGGCATGCTGTGGTGATATGGGGTTGTAGACATGCACAAGACACAGGTTCCAAGCATTAAATCTTACCTCTCGGCTCCTCTGCCTGTTTTGCAAGTTTACGCAGCGCTGCAGCAAAGCTGGAGGAGGGTGCGGACTGGACTGATAGCGCGCTGCTGGCCGCCGGGCTGCCATTGGGTACCAGGGAGCCATTGAGAGGGGAGGGAGTGAGGGGGCTGACAGTGGCCGTGGTCCGGGTGGCTGTAGAAAGCATTCCTATGGAAGGTGACTTTGGCTCATGGTTCATGCCTGGAATAAGGAAAATAAAAATGGGACATAAAGCTAAACAGAATAAATGCTTGAGAAGGAAAAATAAAATGAAAATACACATTACAGTGGTTGGCTATACAATACTAGAGGAAGGACCAGCTGCATTTCATGAAAGTCATCAGTACTAGCCTAACATCTCAGAGATGCTACAGGGACGGTTTTGTCTGAACTGAGAAAGTTGAGAAGGATCCACTTTAGTTGCCTTACTGTTCATTTATCCTGTTTATTGCAGAGACATATTACAGTGATCTATATGAGTAGGTTTTTTTTTTTTCCTTTTGTTTCTTTTGGACACTTGGACAGTTATGACATAGTATGACTGCTTACAAGAAAATCTCTTACATTTTAGATTACATACATTTAGATTTATTTTTTTTCACCTGTAAAACATATCTAAAGGTCCAGCTGCTAGAGGACTTCCTGAAATTGCTGCCAACTGCCTGGAAGAATGGACTGCAAAAAGTGGAAGTGAGGCAAAATGTTTAGCTTAGGGATCTTCACATCTATACCACAGCAGTACACCGGGAGATAGATTTAAACGGCACCTAAATGTATACTGTGATATACAAATAGACTTTTATTCTGCAAAAGTTGTAAAAAAATTTATAAAAAGTTTGCTCATACAGCCAGTGCCTCAGCTCAGCACATAGCTACCCCTGCGATCAAACATATTATCCCCTATCCTTTGGATAGGGGATAAGATGTCTAGGGGCAGAGAACCCCTTTTAATTCCTCCATGTAGTGTTTCTATAGATCAACTGGTCTCTTGACACTGCCAATCAGAATGTGTTTGTTTACATGCAAACATGGAGAAAATTCTTGGTGATCTTCCCATAAAGACAGAAAAACCCACAGTGTTCCCTAAAATAACTTAAAACTGGCAAAATTAATAATAAATAAAAAATGACAGAAAAGTCAAGTTTTGGAAAAAGTTGTCAAGTTTTGGAAAATGTATCCACAGGATAAGGGATAAGTGTCTGATTGTGGGGGGTCTGACCGATGGGACCCCATGTGCCCTGGCTCTCCCTATTCATGGATTTGTGTCGACCACCGCATGAAGAGGTGGCCGACACACTGCCTCTATATCTCTCTACAGGAGAGCCGGAGATATAGCACATGTGAATCTGCGGCTCTCCCATGGAGATGCAATAAGGAAGACTAAGACTGTACCTACTGTAAAACAGGGAGAAAGTTTGGTCATGTTTTGGGCCTGCTTTGTTGAGTCTGGTACAGGGAGTCCTGAATCTGTACTGGTTACAATGAAATATCAACATAATCAAGGCTTTCTGGAGCAAAACGTTCTGCCCAGTGTTCAGAAGCTTGGTGTCTGTCACAAGCCATGGGTCCTCCAACAGGATAAGGACCCAAAACACAGCTAAAAACACCTAAGAATGGCTAAGAGCAAAACAATGGACTATTCTGAAGTGGCCTTCTATGAGCTCTGATCTGAATCCTATTGAACATCTGTGGAAGGAGCAAAAACATGCAGAAGGAGAAGGCGCCTTTTAAACCTGAAACAGCTGGAGTAGTTTGCTTATGAAGTGTGGTCCAAGATACCAGTAGACAAGTGCAGAAGTCTCATTGTAAATTTTTATTAGTACTTTAATTAGCTTAAGGGTAGGGTCACATGTTGCGTTTATGCAGTGTATCTAACGTTGCACAGTGGGAATTACAATGGGGGAGACTTATCATTCGATATAGACGTTATTTTCCGTCTATCATTGGCGCTGTGATGGCGCAGTCATGTAATATTAGGAAACGTCTACAAAAGTTTCACAAATGTCGCTAAGTTTTTGAGTAGCAGTACACCTATTTCCAATTTAGACATGCAGTGCACCCTTATTTATCATATACGACCCGATTTCCAGGCGCTAAAGTACGCCGACCAAAAGAACACGTACAAAACCTTGTAAGCTAGAGCTTTTCCCGCCCATGCAAGGCGGCAGGGAATTCATCATCTACAGTACATACTTGTGATAAATTACGCTGCAACGGAAAAAGTTAGACAGAAAAAATGAGTAGCGTACACTTTGAATGATAAATCTCCCCCAATGTGTATTCTCCTATGAGCAGACATACAGGGCTTCCCAGTGGCAGCCCTATGTGTGCATTGAGGTTTTGAGGCAGGCCCAGGCATTTTTCCCGCTACATGTGACCCTAAAATGTTTCAGGTAGCATTGCGTTTTTTTATGTCTTTAACTGAAGAGTACCAACAATTTTGTCCACGAATATATATCGCTGCCTTTAGAGCCTGTGATGTAGGAATAATAGTAGGTAAATGTGACAACCAGAAACAACAGAAGAAGTAAAGATGAATTGGCACTGACATATATTACTGCTGTAATTGCAAACCCTGTTATATGTGAGCGTAACAGGAGATGAAGCGTGGATATCCCAATTGTGGATCCTAGGGGGTGCTTCATGGAAACAAGGAATGTGACAAATATATCGATGCTAAGAAAAGTGAAAACTAAGCACTCACCCAGTAGGTATCCTTGGAGATAGATTCCCGAACGGGGTCTTCAGCAGGGAGGAGGTAGATGGACCGGGGAGCTCAGACGCCGGCCACGGTCCGTATCACGCCAATGGGTGCTTCATCAGACCTGACGAACTGCCCATTGGCATGATACGGACCGTGGCCGGCGTCGGAGCTCCCCCCGTTCCATCTACCGCCTCCCTGCTTAAGACCCCGTTCGGGAATCTATCGCTAAGGATACCTACTGGGTGAGTGCTCCGTTTTCACTTTTCTTGGCATCGAAATAATAGTAGGTAATTTACTCGATATCATTTTCATCACTGACAACTAGAAATGTGTGTGGGGGGGGGGGGGGGGATAATGGGGATACAACTAGTTGGTAATGACCAATCAGAATTCAGTTCCCAGAAGTCAGACCGATGAATGCTCTCCAAGAATTTTTATAAGCCACTCACTGAACACTGCAGATAGTAATATCTTTTGACAGTACAAGTGTCCAGTTCTAATCTGAACAGAGTAACAAGAGAATACACCATGGCCTATTGAGCAAACCATAGAAGTACAGTGTAACCAAATGTGCAACTACTTCACCATCTGGTCAGTGCAAACTAGAAAGCTCAGGTAAGCCAACAGTTTGGAGCATTGTGCCCAAGCCCAGTTATGATGTGGATTCAGAACACAAAGACAAGTCATCATGTGCGGGGCCTGAACTAACTATAATGCTGCTTGACATGTTATACTCTGTTTGGAAAATCCTAGCCAAAAAGCATACTTGGCATATAAAGCACAGCGTAGCCCATTATAGGCAAGATATGGAATAAATAGTATACTAAACTCTTGTCTAATCCTCATAACTAATGCATTTCACAATGAGCAGAAAAAAAAATTACATTTCCTCAGATTACAGATAGGAGATTAACAAGGAAAAATACACACATACATACAACACAGAAGCCAACAGACGCCTAAGAACCACAGGGCATTCACATATCCAGTGCACAGAAGCAGCATTAAAGTCTGATCCTCACAGCAGTAACAAGGGAAATGAGAGGCGGCTGGGTTTTCCAGCTTAAAAGATCCATCTAGTCACTGAAAGGCATGCAACAAAGAGGAAGGAGCAAGAATTTCCCAGAGGCTAAACTGCCTGCCAACTGCATGCTTGGCTAGACCTGATGTGTGTAGATCAGAAGCCGCCGTGTCTGTATCAACATAGAATTAAAAAAAAAAATCTGTTCCGAGAATATCACCGGAGGATGGTGGAGAGGAAGGGGAGACACCAGGGTAAATGAGGGGGCACCAAGCACCAGCCACTCCACACAAGGGGCGAAGGCCAGCAACTGGAAAGACACGCGTAGGAACAATAAAACTGAAAAGGAAAGAGAAGGGGGAAGCCTCAGAGAAAGTGAGATGATGTATGAATGAGATGCTACGAGAGAAAGCGTCACAGCAAGAGTGAGTCTATGAGAAAGACAAAGGGATGTAAAGCAAAACATAGGCTGTCGCCACCGTCACCTATAAACAACCGTCCTAATTGTGAGCAATGAGAACACCGCTTACTATGGAGCACAGCAGAGGTGGTCTGTCATGAAGCTTCTGTCTTCTGCTTTTTTTGCCTTAAAATCTCCTGAATCGACGGTCTAAATAGCACACTCTCCAAATAAAGGCTCCAGGACACAGCATTATCCTCCACCAGGGTCCCAGGCTTATCTAACAAAGCAACACCACATTTGCCTTGTGAAAACAAGCTGATACTCAGCCTCTAACAGCTGCCACCAGCGTCACATGGGCTGGCCCCATCTCCCCCAGCCAGGCTGCCTGCAGATAACAGTGACCGTTTTGTCATGAGACTCACAGCATAGGAGTCTATTCAAAGCACTGATCAGGGGGCGTTTGACCCCACTGCGTCCTCGTATCTTTTCTCTGGAGAGGAGGGCTATCTATAACAGGAAGAATGAAGACTTTATACTACCAATACAAGGGGCTTCCCCCCGTTTTTCTGTACATCTGAAGACACAATATAATGGTAGTTCTGCTAAGTAATGGGCAACCTGCAGTACCAGTTTTACAACATTGAACCCATTACCCCTGTGTATGTGTGTGTGTATATATATATATATATATATATACACATACACACACACACAATCATTGGATGGGCAACCCATTCACTACAGAGAAAAAACATAGGAAGAGTAAGCAGTCAAAATCAATACAAGACGTACCCTAAATATGTATGCAGGCCACAGATCAGTTTGTAGTAAATTGTGGTTGATAAACAGTGTCCATTGGACTTAATGTTTTTGTTAAAAATATCAGTTTTAACTATTTCCAAACAGATAAAATATAGCAGGGCAACAAAACCAGTACTATATTTAACCATTCCGGATGGTAAAGCAATAGCTCTCAACTTCACTATATCAGGTTTTAACACTTTGTCCAAAGTATTTTCTATACAAAGTGTGAGCCACCAGTTACCTCAAGTCATGAACAGCTTTATATCGCCAGATAATTAACTCTTTATGGAAGCCAAACAGATCACAAAGTATCCTCATTGCTGTGTTTACATAAAATTAAGGTGTTTCGGACAATAAAAGGGAACCTGTCAGCTACATACCAGGTAAAGAGCAGTGGCTTTATTGTTACTAGCTAAAGGGTGAAACTGGTGGTGCTGAGCTGCCGCTGCAGACCTCCTCCCTTTCTTACCCACCTCCTGCATATCTGTACAAGGCTAGACCAGGATTATAAATGGCAAATGGGGCCTCTGCTTCCAGCCCTCAAAGAAGGGTGGGAGGGAGAAGGCGTGCGCTGCTGCAGCTCAGCACCACTCGTTTGACCCTTCACCTGGTAATAATAGAGACTTTTATAATATTACAAACAGCGATCAGCAAAACTAAAAGGCATGGTGAATTTTATCCCCTTAAAGGGGTACTCCTCGGAAAACATTTTTCTTTAAATGAACTGGTGCCAGAAAGTTGAACAGATTTGTAAGTTACTTTTATTTAAAAATCTTAAAAATTTTTCCAGTACTCTGACCACAGTGCTCTCTGCTGACACCTCTGTCCATTTTAGGAACTGTCCAGAGCAGAATAGGTTTGCTATGGGGATTTTGTCCTACTCTGGACAGTTCCTAAATGGACAGAGGTGTCAGCAGAGAGCACTGTGGTCAAACAGAAAGGAAATTAAAAAATAAAAGAACTTCCTCTGCAGCATACAGCAGCTGATAAGTACTGGAAGGATGAAGATTTTTAAATAGAAGTAATTTACATATCTGTTTAACTTTCTGGCCCCAGGTGATTTAAATTTTTTTTTTTTCTAGTGGAGTACCCCTTTAACCCCTTGGGGACGGAGCCCATTATGACCCTAAGGACGGGAGCATTTTTTGCAAATATGACCACTGTCACTTTAAGCATTAATAACTCTGGAATGCTTTTACTTATAAATTTGATTCAGAGAAAGTTTTTTCGTGACATATTCTACTTTATGTTAGTGGTAAATTTTCGGCGATACTTGCATCATTTCTTGGTGAAAAATTCAAAAATTTCATGGAAAATTAGAAAATTTAGCATTTTTCTAACTTTGAAGCTCTCTGCTTATCAGGAATATGGATATTCCAAATAAATTATATATTGATTCACATATACAATATGTCTTCATTATGTCTGCATCATAAAATTGATGAGTTTTTACTTTTGGAAGACATCAGAGGGCTTCAAAGTTCAGCAACAATTTTCCAATTTTTCGCAAAATTTTCAAAATCGGAATTTTTCAGGGACCAGTTCAGGTTTGAAGTGGATTTGAAGGGTCTTCTGGTTAGAAATACCCCATAAATGACCCCATTATAAAAACTGCACCCCTCAAAGTATTCAAAATGACATTCAGTCAGTGTGTTAACCCTTTAGGTGTTTCACAGGAATAGCAGCAAAGTGAAGGAGAAATTTCAAAATCTTCATTTTTTTACACTTGCATGTTCTTGTAGACCCAGTTTTTGAATTTTTACAAGGGGTAAAAGGAAAAAAATCCTCTCAAAATTTGTAACCCAATTTCTCTCAAGTAAGAAAATACCTCATATGTATATGTCAAGTGTTCGGCGGGTGCACTAGAGGGCTCAGAAACGAAGGAGCAACAATGGGATTTAGGAGAGTGAGTTTTTCTGAAATGGTTTTTGGGGGGCATGTCACATTTAGGAAGCCCCTATGGTGCCAGGACAGCAAAAAAAACCACATCGCACACTATTATGGAAACGACACCCCTCAAGGAACGTAACAAGGGGTACGGTGAGCCTTAACACCCCACAGGTGTTTGACAACTTTTTATTAAAGTCGGATGTGTAAAGGAAAAAAAATATTTTTCCACTAAAATGCTGGTTTTTCCCCAAATTTTACTTTTTTACAAAGGGTAATAGGACAAAATGCCCCCCAAAATTTGTAACCCCATTTCTTCTGAGTATGGAAATACCCCATGTTTAGACGTCAAGTGCACTGTGAGCGAACTACAACGCTCAGATGAGAAGGAGCGCCATTGAGCTTTTAGAGAGATAATTTGTTTGGAATGGAACAAATGATGTGCATTTACAAAGCCCCCCGTGGTGCCAGAACAGTGGACCCCCCCACATGTGACCCCATTTTGGAAACTACACCCCTCACGGAATGTAATAAGGGGTACAGTGAGCATTTACACCCTACTGGCGTTTGACAGATCTTTGGAACAGTGGGCTGTGCAAACAAAAAAATTACATTTTTCATTTTCACGGATCACTGTTCCAAAAATCTGTCAGACACCTGTGGGGCGTAAATGCTCACTGTACCCCTTGTTACATTCCGTGAGGGGTGTAGTTTCCAAAATGGGGTCACATGTGGGTATTTATTTTTTTGGGTTTATGTCAGAACCTCTGTAAAATCAGCCACCCCTGTGTAAATCACCAATTTAGGCCTCAAATGTACATGGTGCGCTCTCACTCCTGAGCCTTGTTGTGCGCCCGCAGAGCATTTTACGCCAACATATGGGGTATTTTTGTACTCAGGAGAAATTGCGTTACAAATTTTGGGGGTCTTTTTTTACTTTTACCTCTTGTGAAAATAAAAAGTAAAGGGCAACACCAGCATGTTAGTGGAAAATGTTTTTTTTTTTTTACACTAACAGGCTGGTGTAGACCTCAACTTTTCCTTTTCATAAGGGGTAAAAGGAGAAAAAGCCCCCAAAATTTGTAGTGTAATTTCTCCCGAGTACAGAGATACCACATATGTGGCCCTAAACTGTTTCCTTGAAATACGACAGGGCTCCAAAGTGAGAGAGCGCCATGCGCATTTGAGGACTAAATTAGGGATTGCACAGGGGTGGACATAGGGGTATTCTATGCCAGTAATTCCCAAACAGGGTGCCTCCAGCTGTTGCTAAACTCCCGGCATGCCTGGACAGTCAGTGGCTGTCCGGAAATGCTGGAAGTTGTTGTTTTGCAACAGCTGGAGGCTCCGTTTTGGAAACACTGCCGTACAATACGTTTTTCATTTTTATTTGGGGGGGGGGGGGAGACAGTGTAAGGGGGTGTATATGTAGTGTTTTACTCTTTATTAGGTGTTAGTGTAGTGTTTTTAGGGTACAGTCACACTGGCGGGTTACGGTGAGTTTCCTGCTAGGAATTTACGCTGCGGCAAAAATTTGCCGCAGCTCATACTTGAAGCAGGAAACTTGCTGTAAACCCGCCCGTGTGAATGTACCCTGTACGTTCTTATGGGGGGGGGGGGGGGGGGGGGAACCTCCAGCTGTTTCAAAACTACAACTCCCAGCATGCACGGTCTGTCAGTACATGCTGGGAGTTGTAGTTTTGCAACAGCTGGAGGCACACTGGTTGGAAAACCTTCAGTTAGGTTCCGTTACCTAACTCAGTATTTTCCAACCAGTGAGCCTCCAGCTGTTGCAAAACTACATCTCCCAGCATGCACGGTTTGTCAGTACATGCTGGGAGTTGTAGTTTTGCAACAGCTGGAGGCACACTGGTTGGAAAACCTTCAGTTAGGTTCCGTTACCTAACTCAGTATTTTCCAACCAGTGTGCCTCCAGCTGTTGCAAAACTACAATTCCCAGCATGACTGATCACAGAAGGGCATGCTGGGAGATGTAGTTATGCAACAGCTGGAGGTACGCAACTACAACTCCCAGCATGCCGAGACAGCTGTTTTCTGTGTGGGCATGCTGGAATTTGTAGTTTTGCAACATCTGGAGTGCTACAATTTAGAGACCACTGAATAGTGATCTCCAAACTGTGGACCTCCAGATGTTGCAAAACTACAACTCCCAGCATGCCCAGACAGCAAACAGCTGTGTGGGCATGCTAGGAGTTGTAGTTTTGCAAGATCTAGAGGGCAGTATAGAGATCACTGTGCAGTGGTCTCTAAACTGCAGACCTCCAGCTGTTGCAAAACTACAAATTCCAGCATGCCCACACAGCAAACAGCTGTCTGGGCATGCTGGGAGTTGTAGTTTTTCAACATCTGGAGGGCTACAGTCTAGAGACCACTATAGTGGTCTCAGACTATAGCCCTCTAGATGTTGCTATGCAACTACTCACCGGCTTCCGTCGCATCCGGGAGCCGTCCTCTTCTGCCGCACGCCGCCGCAGATCTCCGTCGCCGCTCCCCGTCGCTCCGCTGCCTCCGAAGGGGTAAATGGACGTCGGCGCCCGGTCCTCTTCGTTTTCCCCGTTCTGCCCCGCCTATTGTGGGTGGGCAGGACGGGGAAAACGAAAGTAAACCCCTCCGCCCCAGATCTGCTATTGGTGGTCGCGTCTAGACCACCAATAGCAGGGATAGGAGGGGTGGCACCCGCGATCCCCCTTCTATTCCGGGTCACCATAGACCCGTAATGACCCAGAATCGGCGCAAATCGCAAGTATGAATTCACTTGCGATTTGCGCCGATCGCCGACATGGGGGGGGGTCTAATGACCCCCCTGGGCATTTGCACGGGGTGCCTGCTGATAGATATCAGCAGTCACCCCGGCCCGGTCCCCGCCCGGCGGGGACCGAAATTCCCACGGGCGTATGGATACGCCCTTCGTCCCCAACAGGTTAAGACGTGTCTTCATACAGTGATGGAATAGACTGACTTCTCCATTCTAAGCATGATGTATGCTTTTAAAACAGCATTCTCTTTAGGTTGGATGATTTATAATATGCAATATAGATTGGCCTTTAAAGGGGTACTCCGGTGGAAAACTTTTTTTTTTTTCTTTTAAATCAACTGGTGCCAGAAAGTTAAACAGATCTGTAAATTACTTAAAAATCTTAATCCTTCCAGTACTTACTTATTAGCTGCTGAACACTACATAGGAAATTATTTTCTTTTTGGAACACCGTGCTCTCTGCTGACATCATGACCAAAGTGCTCTCTGCTGACATCTCTGTCCATTTTAGGAACTGTCCAGAGCAGCATATGTTTGCTATGGGGATTTTCTCCTACTCTGGACAGTTCTTAAAATGGACAGAGGTGTCAGCAGAGAGCACTGTGGTCATGATGTCAGCAGAGAGCACCGTGTTCCAAAAAGATGACAATTTCCTCTGTAGTATTCAGCAGCTAATAAGTACTGGAAGGATTAAGATTTTTTAATAGAAGTAATTTACAAATCTGTTTAACTTTCTGGCACCAGTTGATTAAAAAAAAAAAAAGTTTTCCACCGGAGTACCCCTTTAAGAAGCTCCACCAAGGAGTCTACTCCATATGTTATTATGATATCTCCAGATTGAACCCATGCCAGTATTTTTAGAAATAAATTTTTATGGTCTATGTAGATAGATACACCCACCAACATAATACACCCACCAACAACAGTATAAAGTAACATTTCTGGTCTAAAATCCTCTTTATCCTAGTAATTAGGGTAAAGTTTTTAAATCCGGGAAGATATGCACTAAAATGTTGCAGTGATGTAAGCCCATTATTCTTAGTATTCCACATGGACCCAAAGAAGTAGATAAACAAAGAAATAATGAGAGCAGGAGTCACTTCTGGAGCACGCTGAGGAGGCACCGATATAATTACTGTGACGCTCTGTCAGCCATGGCATCCTCTGCAGGTCTTGCCTACCAGATATTGAATTTTTTGCATTGCCTGTAGTGCACACTACAAGTCATGGTCTCGAGAGAACAGATGAGGTTCATCAGCGCCCCCACCCCCAAAACTTGTTTCCAGATAAAACAGAGCTTTGTAGCTACATTAATCTTCCTATGACAGTGGCCCAGGTGCACTTGTCAAGGCAAATCAGCCATGCAAAAATAACTGTGCTATGTAATGTGTAGCTGAACAAAAAAGAGTCCTTCAGTCAATGGCTGCAGCTGATGGACAATGTCCTACAGACCTGGTTATAACCATCAGGAATCATACCAAAAAACTTATCCTTGTTCTCACACCTGTATCTCACAGCATGTGTTTAGCCCTGGAGTTTGGCAAGTCAATCACACACATACATTAACTTATGCAGATAAACAAAAGACTGGTTGTATAGCTCAGTGTTTCCCAACCAGGGTGCCTCCAGCTGTTGCAAAACTGTCCGGGCATGCTGGGAGTTGTAGTTTTGCAACAGCTGAAGGCACCCTGGTTGGAAAACACTGGTATAGCTTAGCCCCTGTGTCTCTAATAATTGCAACATTACATCATGTTCTTTCTTTGGCATCTTTAGTTACAGAAAATGTAACATTAAAGATTAAAAAGGAAAAAACAGTTCATGACAAATTATTTTCCAGGGTCCAATGCCTTAGGATGGCCATAGACATAAGACAGCTGTTGGGTCGTTCATTCCCAACTAGTCATTAATGGTTGGCTTGGTGAATGGGTATAACTAGTGTAGGGCAAGCGTACATCAGCCCAAATTTACTACTGCAAACGCGGCAGAATTCAGGCCTTGGTAAGTGGGCTTGGCTCAATAAAAAAGAGGCTTTGTCATGATGCATCATAAATGCCCCACATTTTTTGGCACGATTATTGTTTAAAGTAAGCCAATTGAAAATAGATGGTCTAAACTTAGGCTAGACTAGTAGAGATGAGCGAACTTACAGTAAATTCGATTCGTCACAAACTTCTCGGCTCGGCAGTTGATGACTTATCCTGCGTAAATTAGTTCAGCTTTCAGGTGCTCCGGTGGGCTGGAAAAGGTGGATACAGTCCTAGGAAAGAGTCTCCTAGGACTGTATCCACCTTTTCCAGCCCACCGGAGCACCGGAAAGCTGAACTAATTTATGCAGGAAAAGTCAACAACTGCCGAGCCGAGAAGTTCGTGACGAATCGAATTTACTGTAAGTTCGCTCATCTCTATAGACTAGGTTAGTCTTGAGATTACAAGAATAATCAGCCTGGAGCAATTGGCTGTCACTTATACTACTACTCCAGTTTCAAAGAGAGGTAACTATTAAAGGGGTACTCCACTGACCAGTGTTCAGAACATTTACCTACGACCGCTGTGCGTGCGCTGCGGGGGTCGGCCACGCCCCCTCATGACATCAGGCCACACCTCCTCAATGCAATTCTATGGGAGGGGGCGTGGCGGCTGCGGCAATCTGAATGAGGCTTAAGTCTGCAAGATTGGATCAGGAAGACTGGCCTTTGTGGCCTAGATCAGGGGTCAGGTTAATGAATTGTGACATTAATGTATTTAAAGGGGTACTCCACTGGCAGCCATTGGAATATTTATTTCCGAATGCTGTGTGTGCTGAGGGGGTCAGGAACGCCCCCTCGTGATGTCAGGCCATGCCCCCTCAATGCAAGTATATGGGAGGGGGCATGGCGGTCGCCATAGACTTGCATTGAGGGGCATGGCCTTACATCACGAGGGGGCATGCCTGACCCCCGCAGCGCACACACAGCGTTTGGAACTAAATGTTCAGAATGCTGGCCAGTGGAGTACCCCTTTAAATACATTAATGTCACAATTCATTAACATGACTCCTGATCTAGGCCACAAAGTCCAGTCTTCCTGATCCCATCTTGCAGACTTAAGCCTCGTTCACATTGCCGTTCGGCTTTTTTTAAAAAAAAATTGGGAGCCGATCGGACCCTAAAACAGGTCGGATGAAAACGGCTGCTATTCACTTGCATGGGGTCCATCGCTGATCCGGTAATTTTACAGCACTTTATTTTTCTCTGCTTAACTCCCAACCTTCTGGCCGGATTGCCGACGGAACTTCGAATAGCGGAGTCTGACGGCAATGTGAATGAGGCCTTAACAAGTCTTTCTTCCTTAAAAATATTCATGAGACCCCCTTTGCCCCTATGAGCCTGAGGTGGCCATATCAGAGCAGAGGGGAAGAAGGAAGGGAAGTTCTGTAAGTCAACTCCCGCCTCCATTGCGCAAAGCCAGCAATTAACAAATTAGCAATAAAAGCTAATATGTTGTATATGTCCAGAATGGCTGCACTATTCCAGGTGAGTGATAAACTGTTTTAATCCGGTTCACCAGCACTACACTCCTGTGTATTGGGATTAGTGCAGGTGAACCAGCTGTCAGTTGCCCTTTAAGGGAGGTTTAACTAAAAGTGGTTATTTTTTTTTTTTTTTAGCCACTGCTGTATTTGATGCAAGGTTTTAGGGAGATCAAAGACAGAAGTATATCCAGCATGAGTATAAAGGAAGTATAAGTCATTCCTTCATGTTTCTAGTGAACCCACAAACCTGATTTTTGTATGCTGTTCATGAATCCTACTATAGGAGACAAAAATACTCAAGATTTCCAATTCCTGCAAAAGATGACTAGTAACACTGGCAGGCTGTGCGTGTACAATTGGGTAAGTTAATGATGTATGGGGCAAAATTAATGCTACACGTAAACTCTAAACCAATCTAATCCATTAGTAACCATCATTACCCCTGTTTACCAGGAACTCCAGTTTCTGGTGGTTAAACTCAATAATAGCTGCCACACCTAGATGGGACTGCATTTAGGGGGGGGGGGGGGGGGGGAACAGTTTTTCCTTTACAAAGTGTTATAATGGTAAAAAATAATCCGCTTATAGTTTAGAGTGTTAAATAAATTGTAAGTTAAGCATTTAATCCTAGACAGTGCATGATGTTAAAGATAGATATATAAAGAACAATGTAACATTGTTGTTTATGGTTTATCCTGCTTCCCAAAAATGTAATATACAGCTATCAACAAGTTGTATCTACTCCAAAATTATATCAATGAAACCTAAATGAAAGTCGACCCACAAAATATAAGCCCTCATACAGCTCAGTTTAACCCCTTAAGGACACATGACGTACCGGAACGTCATGTGTCCGCTCCCGATCTATAACGCGGGGCCACGGGTCGGGCCCGGCCTCTAACAACGGCCGGGACCCGTGGCTAATAGCACACGGCATTGATCTTAGACGCGGTGTTCAAAGTTGAACGCCGCGTCTAAAGTGAAAGCATGCCGGTTAGCTCAGGGAGCTGTTCGGGATAGCCGCGGTGAAATCGCGGCATCCCGAACAGCTTACAGGACAGCGGGAGGGCCCCTACATGCCTCCTCACTGTCCAATCGCCAAATGACTGCTCAGTGCCTGAGATCCAGGCATGAGCAGTCAAGCGGCAGAATCATCGATCACTGGTTTCCTATGAGAAACCAGTGATCAATGTAAAAGATCAGTGTGTGCAGTGTTATAGGTCCCTATGGGACCTATAACACTGCAAAAAAAAAGTGAAAAAAAAAAGTGAATAAAGATCATTTAACCCCTCCCCTATTAAAAGTTTGAATCACCCCCCTTTTCCCATAAAAAAAAAAACACAGTGTAAATAAAAATAAACATATATGGTATGGCCGCATGCGGAAATGTCCGAATTATAAAAATATATTGTTAATTAAACCGCACGGTCAATGGCGTATGCATAAAAAAATTCCAAAGTCCAAAATAGTGCATTTTTGGTCACTTTTTATATCATGAAAAAATGAATAAAAAGCGATTACTAAGTCCTATCAATGCAAAAATGGCACAGTTAAAAACTTGAGATCACGTCGCAAAAAATGAGCCCTCATACTGCCCCATATGTGGAAAAATAAAAAAGTTATAGGGGTCAGAAGATGACAATTTTAAACGTATTAATTTTCCTGCATGACGTTAGGATTTTTTCCAGAAGTACGACAAAATCAAACCTATATAAGTAGGGTGTCATTTTAATCGTATGGACCTATAGAATAAAGATAAGGTGTCATTTTTTTCGAAAAAATGTACTACGTAGAAACGGAAGCCCCCAAAAGTTACAAAACTGCAGTTTTTTTTCAATTTTGTCTCACAATGATTTTTTTTTCCGTTTCACCGTAGATTTTTGGGCAAAATGACTGACGTCATTACAAAGTAGAATTGGTGGCACAAAAAATAAGCCATCATATGGATTTTTAGGTGCAAAATTGAAATAGTTATGATTTTTTAAAGGCAAGGAGCAAAAAATGAAAATGCAAAAACGGAAAAAAACCCGGTCCTTAAGGGGTTAAAAAAAAAAAAGTACCATGAGGCTAAGTTTCCACACAATTTTTGGATATCTGCCACTGCAGTTTTTGAGCCAAAGCCAGAAGTGTATTCAAAAGGAATTGGACATATAAAGGAAGGACTAACACTTCTCCTCCCTTATGGATCCACTTCTGACTTTGGCTCAAAAGCTGCAGTTTTCCAAAAACTGCCAGAAAAAAAATCTAAGTGAAAACTTAGTCTAAATGTAGAAAAGGCATATCCACACATCCCCACAATATACTGATCTACTGTTTCTCAGCAAAATTAAAGGTAAGAAACCCACTCAAAAGAGGTGGCTGTGAGGTTGGCTAGTGGGCTTATACAATTTGTTCAAAGTTTTTTTCTAACAATCTAGTAACATTTTGTTGACAACAGTAGATCAATGTTTAACATGTGAATGTGCAAAAATGTATTTTTTTTTCTAAATTTGCTGTAAATAAAAATACATTTATGGGTCTCAAAATGTGATGATACAGGCAAAAAGTTTCAATACAAAACTAAAACAAATTAAGTATTGCAGTAATTTTACTGCCCCAGAAAATAGATGAATAAAATCAAATTTAACTAAGTGATAACTTTCTTAATGTTATGGCTCTTGAAACAAAACAATAAAAAAAATGAAAACATTTACTGACGCCAAAGATATGCGTTAAGATCTCTAAGAAGACAGCAATGCTTTAACTCAATTACCTCACCTGAGTTTCAGCATAAAAAACAAGTGGATCCATAAAAAGGATGCAAAACGTGCATATAGCTACTAAATAGCTGTAATATGTAAAATTACCAGCAGGGGACACTGCTGACACACAAACTGGCTTTAGAGGATTATGAACACGAAGAAGCAACAATTTAGAGGAGATTAGCGAAAGGGAGTGAGGACTAAAAATTCTGAGCTGCCTCATTAGAGGAGAGGATGGAGATAAGAGGAAGACATGAGAGAGATGGAGTTTATTAAAGAGGCAGTTTCATCAATATACCACCTATGCTAAATAGTGAAAAGCCCCCCCTCACACTGTCACCTAGCAATAGCACAGAGACACATATGGCTGCTGCAGGGTTACAGGCTACCTCCACCTAAGGTAGCAGGATAATAAACAAACAGATATGAATTACTTCCTTTGTTCTGATGGACTGAAGACATTAACAACCATAGAGAGAAATGCTTTATAGGGGTGGGATATATAAGTCAGCAAGGGGGGGGGGGGGCATTTTGTATGCTGGTCTGTACTTAACTGCCCATCGCTGGTAAGTCACATAGGATCACTATTGACCAGTTTGATCACCACTAGCCCATCAGCGGACTGTCAGTGGAGTGCTATGAGCATCTTCTCAGACAAAGTGTGGAACAATTCACCTTTTGACACTTAGAAACCAGTGAAATAATAGGGGAATTGTCTAAAAAAAAAAAAAAAATCACTCACCAGAATGTAAGACAAGTGGATACACACAGAATTTAAATGTGGATCACTCTGGTACAGATAACACTCGGGCAACAAAAAATATCCCTATGCCTAGATAGAGCACTGGTGTGCCTCTCTATGTTCCCCAATTCCTCTGCGGGTACACCACAAAGTGCCTTCACCTACAGAGGGCCCTTCCTGGAGAACAGGAGGACCACAGAAAAATCAAAAATGGTCATAGGATGAACCAGGTGATAGAACAGAAAAAAAAAAAAAAATACAGCCTGTGCTCAATTATAATAGAAAGAGAATATAGTACCCCATAAATTCACCACATCAAGCTGATTAACCCCTTAAGGACACAGCTAATTTTATGTTTGCATTTTTGTTTTTCCTTCCTCGCCTTCTACAAGCCATAACTCAATTTATATTTTCATCCAAAGACCCATATTAGGGCTTGTTTTTAGTGCGAACAATACTTTGTACTTTGTAATGACATCACTCATTTTATCATAAAATGTATGACAAAACCCCAAAAAATATTTGTGTTTGTTTAAATACAGGGCTGTATTCAAGGCTTATTCTTTTGCTCCGTGATTTGTAGTTTTTTTTTTTTACCACTATATGTGATTTTTAGGGGTTGCGTATAGGGGTTATCCACTATAAAGTGATTTTAGTACGAACTTGCCAGACAGTAATGGGAGTAGGAAGGATCCATGATTGTCTTAGAGCTAAATGGCTATGGTGTGAGATTATCATAATGCTGAGGCTTTTTGTAAACTTGCCTCTTCCTGTTGAAGTTTGTTCTTTTAAACTTCAAGCCCCATGATTCCTTGTTTGTAAGTGTGGGGTCACTTTTCTCACTCCACACATCAGCCAACCCACTCACTGAAACACACCTCTGATCCTTTCCATGTAATAGACAAGTGTTTTCTGACCATGGCGCATCAGCTGTTGAAAAAAACAGAATGATCTTCCTCCCACCCAGCGGTCGCTCCACCCATTGAAGAAGACAGGCTCCCTCTGAACACTTGACAAGTGATGTAATGTCTGATAATGCTGCTAACAATAAACATTGGGGCAAAAATCACAGAAGAATTCCAAGACCACCATCAACTACAGGTACAGACACTATATTATGAACTACACTAGCGTTACAGCCCCTGTAGAATAGTCAAATAAAAAAAATCCCGGAATACACCTTTAACAGCTTTTTAGGATTTTTTTTTTTGTGATGTGATGTGACCAAAAAGAGATTTTGAACTTTTTAAACATTGCTGTTTAATGTACGGAATTGCTAACATTATATGTCGATAGTTTGGACATTTACGCATGCACTGATACCCAACATGTTTATTAATTAATTTATACTTTTGGGGGGAAAAATAGGGATTGGGGGGGGGGGGGGAAATAGGGATTGGGGGGGAAAAATAGGGATTGGGGGGGTGGGCTTATTCACATTTTTTTAAAGTTTTTTTAAACTATTTATTTTACACTTTTTATGTCCACATAGGGGACTATTTATAGCAATCAGATTGCTCAAAAATCCACGTGAAAGCAGCTGGAGGCAAGGAGACCTTCATCCGCCATCTTGGCTGATCTGATCCCCGCAAGTAATCAGATCAGCCATCGGAGTGACACACTTATTGTAGGCCCCAAAAAGGAATCACAATGTTTAACAGAATAATAGCATGACGTGTCCGCCATGTTGTATGTTCTAAATAGACCACAGTGTATTCTTAAGTTTCATCTCTATAAAAGGGCCTGTCTGGGAGAAGAATATTTGTTGTCTCCTTAGATATTTACGCTGTTTAGATAAGACAGATAAGAGAGCTAGTTAGCCAGTCTTGTGAATGTTATTTTAAGGCTAGGTTCAGACTACGCAATCTCCAGGCAGAAAATTTCCGCCCGGAGATTCCGAGTGCGGCCAGTGCCGGCTGAATCAGTTGGTGCTAGGACCGCGCGGACACTGCAGTCTCCATAGACTGCAATGTGTTCCGCGCGTATTTCCGCCTGAAGAAAGAGCACCGCCTTTCTTCAGGCGGAAATTTCTAAGCGGATTTTCAAAGCGGATTTTTACGCTTCACAAATTCCGAAGTGTGAATTTGTGAACGGAAAATCATTCACTACACTATTATACATTTTAGAAAGCGGAATTTCCGCCTGCAATTTCAATTGCAGGCGGAAATTCCGTAGTCTGAACCTAGCCTAACAATTAATTACCCATTTGACCAGACACAGAGATTCACACTCTGATTCACATTCTGTGAAAGAGACCTCCATGGTATTCTTATCGCTTCAATAAATTTGGATGTCTAGGTAGGCCCCAAGATGTCTATGAGAATTCAGATTTTGATTACTTATATATGTCAAAAATAATCCCTGAATTTTTAATTATGGCTCCATATGTGAAGTGTGGAATGTGGGTTTGAGACCAGTTATTGACAGTTAACCCTTAATGGTAATGGTGCACGCCCTAGCATATGAGTAGTTGACATTACACCGACAGGAAAGGCATTACAGGTGATATGCTGAATGCATTCTGGGTATTATAGTAATGTACATAGCCATATGTACATTACTCAACCTACATTCATTGGGGAATTTCAATTTAGGGAGGTGTGTCTAATTAAAAAGTCTGGTAAACCATATGTTAGGGACTGTAGAACAAAAAGAAAAAAAGGAAGAGAGACAAGGGAAAAAGAAAAACAAAGAACTCTCTACTACACACAGGAAAGAGGTCCAACAAGGTGGAAATGCCATGTGAGATCCCAGCAAGCCAGACTGATGACACGGTACCAGACCAATGGCTATATATGACGATGAGATAGACCATTCAGCTTTCCTAAGAGCCAAAGCGAGGTTCTTACATAGACTTGGTAAGAGACACAAAAATGGTATTTCATTTAATTAAGACTAATTTGGATAATGTGGAAGGAATTATACAATTTAGATAAATAAATAATTAAATTAAATAATTATCTCCATATTGAGATTATAGTTTTAGGATATTGTGAGACTTCATTCTACCTGCAGAAGAATCAAGACTCAATCTATCAAAGCATTAAATAATTGCTTAGACATATTGATAGAATTCCTACTCGCCAAACTAAGTGTTATAAGTATATTTCACACACAGGAACAAGTTCTTGTTTCAAGTTCCTCCTCCTAAAATATAGTCTAGCGAGATCATAAAACTCTGCTGTTTGTCTTCATTTCTTACCAAGATCATGTATAGAAAATAGTCCAGAATGGGGCGGAAGTATATTAAATTTCTTCCATGTTTATATCCTTAGATGGATTTGCTCATTCTTGGAATCATGTGATATGCAGTTGGTTAGAAGGGGGCGGGGAGTGTATTTAGCATTCAATATTGATATGTCTATGATTAGATATTGCCCATCTTGATATCATAAGAGTTTCTCTGTACAGAGTGATACATAACCTTTTTCTAATATGATATTCCTAACCGAATAGCTTGTTTTATTATAACAAGTTACTTATTACTCACATATATTGTTCTACTATATGTAGTCAATTAACAAGCTTATAATGTTTAATAATATATCTAATTGATATTCATTTGCATATGTGTTTATTACTCATTTATGTTTATAACTAGAGATGAGCGCACTTACAGTAAATTCGATTCATCACTAACTTCTCGGCTCGGCAGTTTATGACTTATCCTGCATAAATTAGTTCAGCTTTCAGGTGCTCCGGTGGACTGGAAAAGGTGGATACAGTCCTAGGA
The DNA here is from genome assembly GCF_029499605.1 of Hyla sarda. Taxonomy (NCBI): domain Eukaryota; kingdom Metazoa; phylum Chordata; class Amphibia; order Anura; family Hylidae; genus Hyla; species Hyla sarda. The sequence goes on from NC_079194.1 coordinate 148,873,280, forward strand.
AAGAGTCTCCTAGGACTGTATCCACCTTTTCCAGCCCATGGGAGCACCTGAAAGCTGAACTAATTTATGCAGGATAAGACATCAACTGCCAAGCCGAGAAGTTTGTGACGAATTGAATTTACTGTAAGTTCGCTCATCTATACATGTGTATTGTATATTGCAAAACTACATCCTTAAGCGTTAATGTTGATATCTGAGGAAAGTCATAATTTTGATATTTTTGATAATTTTCAGAAAATTGTAATTTTCGCATAATATTTTTATGACCTTAATTCATATTTGAGTTATTACCGCACAACAGGAGCCATGCATGAACGAGCGCAGCTCCTGTGCCCACTTTATGTACAGGATGTACAGTGGGGCAAAAAAAGTATTTAGTCAGCCACTAACTGTGCAAGTTCTCCCACTTAAAAAGATGAGAGAGGCCTGTCATTTTCATAATAGGTATACTTCAACTATGAGAGACACAATGAGAAAAAAAAATCCATAAAATCACATTGTCCGATTTTTTAAGAATTTATTTGCAAATTATGGTGGAAAATAAGTATTTGGTAAATAACAAAAGTTAATCTCAATACTTTGTTATATATTCTTTGTTGGCAATGACAGAGGTCAAATGTTTTCTGTAAGTCTTTACAAGGTTTTCACACACTGTTGCTGGTATTTTGGCCCATTCCTCCATGCAGATGATCTCTAGATCAGTGATGTTTTGTGGCTGTCACTGTCACTTTGTGGCTGTCAACTCCCTTCAAAGGTTTTCTATGGGGTTGAGATCTGGGGACTGGCTAGGCCACTCCAGGACCTTGAAATGCTTCTTACGATGTCACTCCTTCATTGCCCGGGCAGTGTGTTTGGGATCATTGTCATGCTGAAAGACCCAGCCACATTTCATATTCAATGCCCTTGCTGATGGAAGGAGGTTTTCACAAAAAATCTCTAGATACATGGCCCTGTTCATTCTTTCCTTTACACGGATCGGTCGTCCTGGTCCTTTTGATGAAAAACAGCCCCAAAATATGATCCCCCCCCCCATGCTTCAAAGTAGGTATGGTGTTCTTTGGATGAAACTCGGCATTCTTTCTCCTCCAAACACGATGAGTTGAGTTTTTAACAAAAAGTTCTACTTTGGTTTCATCTGACCATATGACATTCTCCCAATCCTCTTCTGGATAATCCAAATGCTCTCTAGCAAACTTCAGATGGCCCCGGACATGTACTGGCTTAAGCAGGGGGAAACGTCTGGCACTGCATGATTTGAGTCCCTGGCGGCATAGTGTGTTACTGATTGTAGCCTCTGTTACTTTGGTCCCAGCTCTCTGCACGTCATTCACTAGGTGACCCTGTGTGGTTCTGGGATTTTTGCTCACCATTCTTTTGATCATTTTGACACCAAAGGGAAAGATCTTGCGTGGAGCCCCAGATCGAGGTAGATTATCAGTAGTCTTGTAGGTCTTCCATTTTCTAATAATTGCTCCCACAGTTGATTTCTTCACACCAAGCTGCTTGCCTATTGCAGATTCAGTCTTCCCAGCCTGGTGCAGGTCTACAATTTTGTTTCTGGTGTCCTTCAACAGCTCTTTGGTCTTGGCCATAGTGGAGTGTGACGGTTTGAGGTTGTGGACAGGTGTCTTTTATACTGATAACAAGTTCAAACAGGTGCCATTAATACAGGTAACAAGTGGAGGACAGAGGAGACTCTTAAAGAAGTTACAGGTCTGTGAGAGCCAGAAATCTTGCTTGTTTGTAGGGGACCAAATACTTATTTTCCACCACAATTTGCAAATAAATTCTTTAAAAATCAGACAGTGATTTTATGGATTTTTTTTTTTTCTCTCTCTCTTCAAGTTGACGTAGAACTATGATGAAAATTACAGGCCTCATCTTTTTAAGTGGGAGAACTTGCACAATTGGTGGCTGACTAAATAAATACTTTTTTGCCCCACTGTAAATGTACATCCTGGTGCAACAAGCACCAGGACGTACATTTCCATCTATTGTCATTAAGGGGTTAATAAGGTAGAAAACTATACTTAACCTCTATATGCATTTCAGCCTGCTATAAGCCTCCTTAGGGTACGTTCACACATACGAAGATTTGATGTACAGGATTTGATGCACAGGATTTTCTGCTGCAGATTTCAATGTAAACTAAATGGCTGAGCACAGCTTCTAATTGGCAGTTACAAATCCAGCGCATCAAATTTGCGCAGGATCCTGTATGTGTGAACGTACCCTTAAGAGATAAGATGTCTTAGGGCCGGAGTTCCCCTTCAAGGGACAATACTTTAATGTTTGCTTGCACAGACGATCCCAGTATTAGCAATATCTGTGCTGATGTTCGGATTAGGATTAATGGCAGCCAAATTTGGTCACCTGATGTAGGGACAGTTATCAGTACAGGAGTGATCCACATTTACATTATGTTTTGTTTTTTTACACTTGCTGCCTTATATTTTAGTGACTGATTTGTTGAGACAATTCTCCCAGGTGGTAAATTCTTCTACAGTTTGTGTGACATGATGTTCATAGAGCCCCACTGATGGCCTGCTGATGGGCTAGTGGTAATCTAACTGGTTTTGGCTAAAATGTTGTCTAAATACTTCATGTGAACCCAGCCTAAGGTGATACAGATCCCTTGCAGTTTTACTGCTTGGCCTAGTGGCACTTGACTATAGATTGTTCTTCGTGAGTATTGTGGTGAGAAAGTGTTTAATACTTAAAGGGGTTATCCAGGGAAAATTTTTTTTTCTATAAATCAACTGGCTCCAGAAAGTTAAACAGATTTGTAAATGACTTCTATTAAAAAAATCTTAATCCTTTCAGTACTTATGAGCTGATGAAGTTGAGTTGTTCTTTTCTGTCTAAAAGCTCTCTGATGACATCAGTCTCTGGAACTGTCCAGAGTAGAAGCAAATCCCCATAGCAAAGCTCTTCTACTCTGTGCAGTTCCCGAGACAAGCAGATATGTCAGCAGAGAGCACTGTTGCCAGACACAAAAGAACAACAACTTCAGCAGCTGATAATTATTGGAAGGATTAAGATTTTTTAATAGAAGTAATTTACAAATCTGTTTAACTTTCTGGAGCCAGTAGAGATATATAATCTCTGCTTACCTAGGCAACTATATGGAAATACCAGTTACCAAAATGGTGACTGGAGAAGTAGTCATTTCACTTTCCCTTCAGACATCAAAAAGGTGAGCTCCAAGATCTAATGCAATTTATTAAAATAACCCATGGATTTGTAAGAAGATGTTTACTGTAGTCCTATCAGAGAAGGGAATCAGAGGAACTGTCCAATCCCCATTTTAACTAAGCCTCAAGTTTTTATATACCATATTATACAATAGAACATTAGAAGAACCATTGCTTTTCGAACATATGGATTCATATTCAACCACTGTGGGAGCTGAAAATTAACCATCCTTCCCATTTTCTACTGCCAGTCCCTGTGTAGTACATCCATATCCTGCCAATCCTTATCAACATCATAACCCAACACACAGAGTCAGGGGGAACTGCTCAGGGCTCTTATTGCCGAGGACGCCATTAATGGCCTACTTCAGCGGGCGGCTCAGTAAGCTAATTAGCAGCGGCACATTAATGATAAAGTATACATGTACATAGGCAGCCATGGCCTGTTCAGCGTGGAACATGCACCTCTCTGCTTCTACCATCTTCCCTCCTGAAGCAATCACTAATCAGCACTCTGCCTGCCTCCTGCCGATTTAGTAATTACTGTCTCCTTTCATCCGCAGCTCCTCTGACACCAGACCTCAGGCCCACTACCTCCCTTCTCTGTAATTACAAGCTAATAGTTTCAAGGGTTTTTTTTTTCCTTGTCGGGTCCCAGTTCAAGCACCAATTCCCTCCTCTGCCTCCACCCACCTCCTGCTTCTGCTCCACTCTCCTGACTAATGATACCCTGCAATGTTCATCACAGCTTGAGCTTGAGGTCAAGTCATAGGACTGCCAGGACAGCATGTAACACTCTTCATCAATGCTGTACAAATTTCTGTACAGGCCAAAAATGTCACCCTTTCAACACCAGAAGGGTCTGCAACACATCACTGAAAACAAGAATATTACGTGCACAACCCAGCAGCGACAGGATTGGGCCGAATCCCATCAAGCTGTGCCAAGATCACAGAAAGAAAAGGGGGGGGGGGGCACAAACTGCAAAGCAATGCATCAGAGTCAGTCCATTGGGAATACACAGGGAGTGAGGGGGCAGCTGTTAATGGAAGGGAATATATTATTCTTTTATTGGAGTGAAATAAGCAGATTGGCAGTGACAACAGGGAACCCATATGAATGGTCAGCACTGCTTCTATTCTGCCAAAAATCTCTCTCAACAAAACCAGATGATGCAGGGACTACGGTAGCAATTCTGGCCATGATATTGATGTATATAGAGCAGAAAAGAGTTATAACGTGTAGGAGGTTTTTTTTATGGCTTCTTAAGTTGAATGCAAAAGTGAACAATTTAAGCTGCTCCATGTAAACTGTGTCTGCGGCCACACGTACAAGATATCCAGATGTCAACTGGACTTATGCAAAACCTTCTGCCTAGTCCCGCCATAAAACATACAACAAGGGTTTAACTGCTGGAACAGAAATTCTCATTACCATTTTAATGCTCTTCTAGAAACTACAGTAGTCAGGGTCATCTTCCTTTCACACAACTAGGCTTCCTGCTGGCTGTCTCTGTCCACTCATCTGCATACTAAGCCACGAATTGATAAGATAACCAATTTTAATCATTCATGGAGCCTGTAGTAGATCTAAGATAAATTGTTACATGCACAATGTGACCACAGGCAAAGAGCCACATCCTGTTTAAAATCTTATACAAAATACTCCACAACTTTATATGGTTATTCCTCAGTCAACTTATTGAGATCTGAGCTTGCTGTCAGTAAATGAAAACTACAGAGGATCACATCATCATTAGAAGCTCCGTTCAGATATTCACAGAGTTGTCCCTGAGCCGCTCCTGTGTTGTCTTGGCTGTGTGCTTAGGCTCGTTGTTTTGTTGGAAGGTGAGTCCACTCTGAAGTCCAGAGCCATCTGGATCAGGTTTTCATTAAGAATATCTCTGTACTTTGCTCCATTCAGTTTTCCCTCAATCCTGACCAGTCTCCCTGCCCCCGCCACTAAAAACACCCCCACCACATGATGCTGCAACCACCATGCTTTACTGTGGGAAAGGTATTGGGCAGGTAGTAAGCAGTGCCCAGTTTCCTCCATACAGGACACTTAGAATTGAGAACAACAAGTTCAATCTTTGTTATATTAGACCAGGAATAGGCAACCTTTGGCACTGCAGATGTTTTGCACTACATCTCCCATGATGCTTTGTCAGCATTTTGGCTGTAAGAGCATCATGGGAGATGTAGTCCAAAACATCTGCAGTGCTGAAGGTTGCCTATGCCTGTATTGGACCAAAGAATCTTGTTTCTCACAGTCAGAGTCCTTTATGTGCTTTTTTGCAAACTCCATGAGGCTTTGTCTGTCTTTTACTGAGGAAAGGCTTTATTCTGCCATAAAGCTCAAAGTGCTGCAGTGATGGTTGACTTTTGGAACTTTCTCCCATCGACACATATGATCTTTAACCCCTTAAGGACCAATACAAGTAAACCTGTATGCCCCTGAAAGACCAGGCCTGTTTTTTCAAATCAGGGATGTCTGTCTTTATTAGAGAATAACTCTGGTAACGTTTTGCCAATCACGATAATTCTGACTTTTTTTGTCACAAGTTTTCCTTCATGTACATAGTAAAAGTAAGCCGATATCATTTGTAGTTTTTTTACAATGCAAAAAATCATGATTTTTTTTTACAAAATTAAGATTTTTTGCTATTTTAACACTAATAGGTTGCATATATTTATACTTACTGACCAAAATAGTTTATGAAACTTATACTTTCAGATGTCTACTTTATTTTGACAGCATTTTTTTAATTAACATTTTAAATTAATTAGAAGCCCAACAACTTAACTTGAAATTTAGAAAATTGGAAAAGTACATTTTTTTTTATGTGCTACAGTGGGGATCAAAAGTTTGGGCACCCCAGGTAAAAATTTGTATTAATGTGCATAAAGAAGCCAAGGAAAGATGGAAAACCTCCAAAAGGCATCAAATTACAGATTAGACATTCTTATAATATGTCAACAAAAGTTAGATTTTATTTCCATCATTTACACTTTCAAAATAACAGAAAACAAAAAAAAAAAAATGGCGTCTGCAAAAGTTTGGGCACCCTGCAGAATTTATAGCATACACTGCCCCCTTGCTAAGCTGAGACCTATTAGTGTCATGGATTGTTCTCAATCATCACCTGGGAAGACCAGGTGATGTCAATCTCAAAGGTTTTAAATGCCCAGACTCATCTGACCTTGCCCCAACAATCAGCACCATGGGTTCTTCTAAGCAGTTATGTAGAAATCTGAAACTGAAAATAGTTGACGCTCACAAAGCTGGAGAAGGCTATATGAAGATAGCAAAACGTTTTCAGATGTCAATATCCTCTGTTCGGAATGTAATTAAGAAATGGCAGTCATCAGGAACAGTGGAAGTTAAAGCAAGATCTGGAAGACCAAGAAAAAATAGACAGAACAGCTCACAGGATTGTGAGAAAAACAATTCAAAACCCAAGTTTGACTGATCAATCCCTCCAGAAAGATCTGGCAGACACAGGAGTTGTGGTACTCTATTCCACTATAAAGAGATACTTGTACAAATATGGTCTTCATGGAAGAGTCATCAGAAGAAAACCTCTTCTACGTCCTCACCACAAAAATCTGCGTTTGATGCATTTTGGAAACAAGTTTTGTGGACCGATGAGATTAAAATTGAACTTTTTGGCTGAAATGAGCAAAGGTACGTTTGGAGAAGAAGGGGAACAGAATTTAATGCAACTGTTAAGCATGGGGGTGGATCAATCATGCTTTGGGGTTGTATTGCAGCCAGTGGAACTGGGAACATCTCACGAGTAGAAGGAAAAATGGATTCAATAAAATTTCAGCAAATTTTGGATGCTAACTTGATGCCATCTGTGAAAAAGCTGAAGTTAAAGAGGATGGCTTCTACAAATGGATAATGATCCTAAACATACCTCGAAATCCACAAGGGAATTACATCAAGAGGCGTAAACTGAAGGTTTTGCCATGGCTTTCACAATCTCCTGACCTCAACATAATTGAAAATCTATGGATAGACCTTATAAGAACAGTGCGTGACAGACAGCCTAGAAATCTCAAAGAACTGGAAGACTTTTGTAAGGAAGAATGGGCAAAGATACCTCAAACAAGAATTGATAAACTCTTGGCTGGCTACAAAAAGCGTTTACAAGCTGTGATATTTGCAAAAGGGGGCAGTACAAGATATTAACTCTGCAGGGTGCCCAAACTTTTGCAGATGCCATTTTTCTTTTCCTGTTATTTTGAAAGTGTAAATGATGTAAATAAATCTAACTTTTGTTGACATATTATAAGAATGTCTAATCTGTAATTTGATGCCTTTTGGAGATTTTTCCATCTTTCCTTGGCTTCTTTATGCACATTAATACACATTTTTACCTGGGGTGCCCAAACTTTTGATCCCCACTGTATGCAAGGCTTGCAGAAATTTGAAGGTGGTAGAACATAGGAAACACCCCACCCCCCCCCCCCCCCCCCCATTTTAACACCATAGTTTTTAGCAGGAATTATTACAAAGTCAGTGTTAAAAATTATTAAAATTATTAAAAATGCATCATTTGCGGGGCATATTTTTTGTACATCACTTCTGATATTGCAAGAAATGCACCCTATATTTTATTAAGCTGCTCGGACCGTGTTTGAAAATACCCCCGCTTAGGCCATATTTGGTTCCTTGGCCGCGTGGTAAGACCCAGATAGAGAGGAGCGCCATTCGGCTTTCAGGGCATCATTTTAGGCTGAATGGATTATAGGCTGCATTTCATGCCTGCAAAGGGTTTTAGCTGCCAGAACCATACAGAACCCCCACAAGTGACCCCAACACCCCCTTAAGTATTCATCTAGACCAAAAGTGAGTACTTTGAGTCCTTTTTGTGTGGCTTGAATGGATACAAAGTCAGTGGAAAAATTTAAATTTTCTTTTTTTCCCCATACATGCATTATTTGTGGGACACACGTCCTGACAGGCAATAACGGGGGCAGACCTGGGGGTCCTTGTAAAGACCCCAGGCTGCCCAGGTAACCAGCAGCACCCCACGATCGTTGCGGTCACTACAGGAGAGAGACCGAGAGAGAGACAGAGGGAGCCCCCGACCACGACTGTAAGGGTTAAACTGGCAGGACCAAAGTTTTCTTCGGTCCCGGCAGTGTGGCAGGTCCCCGTCTGCTGGGGATCACACACAGCACCCCGCGATCGCGCTGCGGGGTGCTGCAGGGGTGACAGAGGGAGCTCCCTCCCTCTGTCATAACACTTACAGCCAGCGGTTACTTCCAACCGCGGCTGTAAAGGTTAAACTGCTGGGACCGAAGTTTACTTTGGTCCCGGCAGTGTGTTACAGCAGAGTCCCTGCCGCGATTTTTGTGGTGCACTGGGCAGCACCCACGAGAACCATGGACGAGTATACACATCCTGGCGCGGGAATGTGCATCCCCCCCTAGACGTGTATACACGTCCATGGTTGTTAAGGGGTTAAATCACAGCCAACACTCTCCCAGTTAAAGAATTAACAAGGCTATTGTGCTCTTTTGTGCAGTAGAATTTTTTTTGGAACCCGTCTCCAGTCCTGTGGCTTCACACAATCGCGTCTGAGCTCTACAGGCAGTTCTTTCCACCTCATGGCTTGGTTTTTGCTCAGATATACATTGTCAGCTGTGGAACCGTATATAAATAGGGATGTGCCTTTCACAATCCTGTCCAATCAACTGAGTTTACCACAGGTGACTCCAATCAAGGCGTAGAAACATCTGAGATGATCAAGAGAAATTGGAGGAGCCAGATCTAAATTTCATGTGTCATAGCAAAGGGTCTGAATACTTGCGTCCAAGCAAAATTGCAGTTTTCCCTTTTAAGCAAAATTGCTAAAGTTTCTAAAATTATGTTTTCACATTCCCTTTATGGGGTATTGAGTGCAGAATGATGGAAGACTTGCATCTTTTTTTTTTTAGCACAAGACTGCAACATAAAATGTGAAAAAAGTGAAAAAGGGTCAGTAGACTTTTCAAATACATTTTACATGGCATGAGTAACATTGTTTCTCATGCCTGTTATGACATCACCACTCACCTGATAACAGGATTTATTGTACAGAAATGGTGGATCATTTGAGGCCTGTAGAGTGTAAATACCACAATGAATTATTCAGAAGTTTTAATCGCAGACTTGTTTGTTGCTCTGGATCTGGCTGGTTTGGTTTTTATCCTTCGGCAGAAGCCGCAGTTATTAAAGCTTTGTGTCTGCCTTCCCATTATCACCCGGCATATGACTCTCAGATGATGCCATGACGGTGAGAGCTATATAAGACACTCATTGTGTAAAGTGCCTCTGGCATGTTCTCTTCTGCCAGGCCAGCTGCTGACACCATGTCTCATGTCCTCTCTGTGAGGTGTAGATGGAGCCTGAACCAACCAATGTTAGACCACAGTGAAACGTATCACAAAAAATGATAGTTACAGAAAAATACCAATGATAGATTTTTTTTTGGCACTCATCTCCAAAGCCCAGCAGGTAGATGCATCTGTTACAACAAGGGGTATGAAAAGGCGACATAGTAAAAGTTGCCATACAGTGAACAATCATCAATAGTGAAGATCTGCTTAATAATATAATGGCTAATATTAATCTCCTCCATTCATCCAAACTCTTATTAATGCTACAGTGATGGCATTTAAAGCCCATGTAGGCATAGCAAAAATCCTGCTTGTAACTATTTAGTGTATACAGCTGTATACAGACCTGTGTGTTTCCATGGCAGCAGACTACAAATAAACCATGTATCCTCTGATTATTTCTACCAGCAGTATGTCCATATGAAGATGGGCAGATTGATGGGCATTAAGGACTGTTAACACTGGGCAATAAATGGCCTTACATGAGGCTTGCTCTCCCAATGAGCATTTAATAGATCATTATATAGCCAACTTTAGAGACACAAATTGTGCTGAGTTACATAGTTCACAGACCCAACCTATATATCTTTATTGTGTCCCTACGGAGTTAATCCAAAGGAAGGCAAAAAAAAAAATAACAACTTAAAAGGGTTATTCCAGGAATTTTTTTTATTTGACTATCCTACAGGGGCTGTAAAGTTAGTGTAGTTCATAATATAGTGTCTGAACCTGTGTGTGATGGTTTTCTCACAATTCTTCTATGATTTCCACTCCAATATTTATTTTTATCAGCATACAAAATGACTGTTGTCTCAGATTTTTCCCAGCTAGCAATGCGGCAAAGACCTGACTCACTAGTCAGCTGATGACAGGGAGCCTGTCTGCTTCAATGGGTGGAGGGATCAATCTGCAACTAATGCAACAGCTGTAGGCATCCTGATTGAAAACCACAGGTCTTTTGTTTCAAGGGGGAGGGGTAGCTGATGTGTGGGAGGAAGGAAAATTGAATTGTGGTATTTGTAGTCAAAAAAAGAAAAGTCAAATAGGAAATACAAGTTCCCAAAAAGCTAGCCACTGTGTTCTGGTAATCTCACAACATAGCCATTTACCCCCAAGACAAGCGCAGATCCTTCCTAAGAATGTCCATTACTGTCTGCCAGGTACATCACCTTATGGTGGATAACCCCTTTAAGATGCGGATGCCAATTGCTCCATACCAGGGGAAAAATAAATCCCTGGATCAACGTTCTGTCCCTATAAATCTAATATCAATAACCTGTAATGTTATTATTCTCCAAAATGCGTTCAGACCCCTTTTGAGGTAATGGGAAAAATCTCTGTAATGCTCCCTGATATATTTATACATAGTTCGTCATCTTTTTTCTAAACTAAATAACCCCAATTCTGATAATCTTTCTGGGTACTGTAGTCCTTCCAATCCCCATATTAGCCTGGTTGCCCGTCTTTGAACCCTCTCCAGCTCCACTATATCTTTCTTGTATACTGGTGCCCAGTACTGTACACAGTATTCTATGTAGAGATGAGCGAAGTTACAGTGATTCGATTCGTCACAAACGTCTCGGCTTGGCAGCTGCTGACTTTAAGAGACACCCAAAAAATACAATAAATTCAGCAATACACAAATTTATACCAAAATATACCAAAAAAATTTGAAAATACAAATACATGTTAAAATCAAATGGATAAGCACGGTGCACAGGATTGAGAGGAAACAGTCCTGTGCACCGTGCTTATACATTTGATTTTAACATGTAATTGTATTTTCAATATATTTTGGAATAAATTTGTGTATTACTGAATTTATTGTATTTTTTTTGGTGTCTCATATTTGATATTTCAGTCCTAGGAGAGAGTCTCTAATTTGCTCATCTCTAATTCTATGTGTGGTCTGACTAGTGATTTGTACAGTGGTAGAATTATTTCATTGTCGTTGTCATCTATGCCCCTTTTGATGTCCCCCATAATTTTATTTGCCTTGGCAGCAGCTGCCTTACACTGGTCATTGCAGTTAAATTTATCATTCCCATCCTTGATATCTTGGTATCAACGTCATGTACTCAATTGTGCACTGAAAATTACTATTCTTTATCAAGGACAGCAATAAAATATTAATAGGTTGAAAATATGTAAAGCAGCACATAATAAAAAAAACAACGCCAAGTGATGATGAAGCCTGGTCAGGTCACCTCCACTCTTGTCTAACCCTGACTGAACAGCGGTGTAGTGAGAAAAAAAAGCACCTTCCAGGCAGATGATCATCGTCCTGATATAGATGAAATCCATTGTAATCATTCGCACAGCGGGAGCCTCCAGCGTCTCCCCCCCTCAGGGAGCTCTGCACTCAGCTGCAGGTGAAACTGAATTTACATCTTTAGGTTTCTCCTGTCACCTGGATATTTGATCCAAGAAGAACCATGAAGTGTAAAGTACAAGCCCTGTAACAGTATGACTGGGCTCACACAGTGCTGGGTCAGAGCATATATTTTAAGTTGAATCGAATACAAGAGAAGCTTATTCTCCATTCCTGACTTTGGCTTTACAAAAAAAAATAAAAAAGCCTGAAGGGGCTGATAACCTAAAACAATATAATAGGAAATTATTTTCCATCTGCCCTACGGCCAGCTCTTCTCTGGCCTGAACTGGCTGATAGAGTGCAATAGATCATGTTCAACCATTCTAGAGTCAGACTCTCTGCAGACTGAAATGGCTGATAACAGGGAACAATAGTTTTTCATCCCCCAATTTGCAGATGGTGATTTTTGTGTCTACTGCATACTTGGACTATAAACCTCTGATGGGCGCATTAATCTATTAGTGAAGTGGTTTGTAATACATCTGTCATGCAGTGTGGGCCGCCGGCAATTTCTTATAGAGTGCCACATGAGCCATGAACGCCATCATTCCCTTTTCTGATCATATGATAACTGTGTAAAGCCTGGGTACCATGTCTAGGGAGACCTCCAAGATGGATGGTTTTGCTACTGATTGGCTAACCTTTGAACCCCCTTCACCTTCTCCCCTACCTATCTTAGTGCTGTAAAAATATAAGGCATGTCAACACAGCCCTGCTGACATCTGCTGCTAATTACCAGCCTCCTTTATGACACCGAGGAGTTAACACCCGACAAGTTCAGCACAGCAGCACCAACATCTGTGTGGATCAATACCTGTCAGGGCAGCAAGGGCACACAGGAGCACAGAGGTGCTGATGAGCCCAGAGTCTGCAAACAGCTTAACCCTTTCTTGCCCTGCACCTACAGCTACATGATATTTCAACAAAGCTCTGCTGCCTTCTCATCTATAATAAGGCGATGAGAAGCGGGTGCAATAGAAGAGTCCATCAGACACACACCTGCACAGAGGAAGATTCGCACACTTCTGTGCATGAACTATTCATGGCTTTTCGTGGATAGAATATGTATAATGCTCCATGACTGTGGGAGACACTCAGCAGGGTTAGGTGCCTCCAGGGCATGCAAGGGAAAATAACACAGGGTGGGGGCTGTGCTGCTTATCGCTGGGTAAAGAGGAGGAGGAGGGGGCTATATTCTCTTCAGCTCTCTGTCACACACATTCCAATTAACTTCTCCACAATGGGATCAGGAGAGCAGACACACAGCGGGTCTCTGGCATGTGTGATGTACCCTGCAGGCAGAGGAGGGGGTTGGGACATGGTGGGACTTCTTCATTTTAGGTCATCACTTGGTATCTACTACCCACCCAGTCTCTCATTATGAGGTCTAGGATGGCCCACTTACACCATTATGTGGGGGAAGGAGCCACAGTGACCTCTTCCTGTGCACTCTTCAAAGAAGACATTTTGCAATGCTACAAGGCAAGTTCCTGTAACAAGAGTAACCTAGTGAATGGTATCTTCATGGCCTACACAGCCGAATCTATTGCATCATGATCTAATCTGTGTTGTGCAGGCAGAACCTCCCCACCTTCTGTTATCAATGAGACCAGGCCATAAATCAGACACACTTCTGCTGACCTTATCAATATGCTCATTGTTCCTTAATGTGCCCTCCCTCCACCTCCCCTTTCTTTTCATGGACACTCAATGAGGCATCTGGAGAATGAGGGGTCACACGTGCAGGATCACCCAATGGTGGGCAAGAGGGGGCACAAAATTAAACTGAGTCGCTCATACTTAATACACTGAACTACATGTAAATTCTCTAGCACCCCATAGACAATGGTGACCATAGGGGGTAGAACAGACCGTGACATAGTAAGATATTTTCTGTTTACAGAATATCATTTGTTAACACACAGTGCAACTCTTCTTTCCTATCCAGATTCTTTATGGACATTATGGAAATAAACATCTGATACTCCAGAGATGTTGGACAGCTCCTTGAAGCCAGCATCATGTCTATAGCTCAGGGACCTCCCTGCATTACCTCAGGAACAGGTGGGCCTCAGGATAAGAGGGTAAGACCTCTGCACTCAATAGGTCACAGCCATTTGCTGGTAAACACATGAGCAGCTGGAAGGTATAAAGCTGAAGGATACAGCGCAGATCCTCTGGTTTCCTAGATCTCAATCTGGCCAAACATTAATACTTAATCATGACATTGATGCAGACATCAAACTGCACACTCCACCTAGATAAACACGGGATACAGCGACTGGGTATGCTTCCAAACTATACCTGTTTCTACTATACAACCACTGAAACAGGCCAGGAGTTTGTCCAGGAAAAACGATACAATGACAGAGGTTCATTCAGATGTGTAACGTCATGGACCGATCCATCACCAAGAGCTGAAAAATCCCTCGACTTTCCAAGTACCTGCAAATTTGCTTCCGTTTGTTTCATACTGATATCTAGGAGTTTCCTCTGCTGGGACAACAGAGTGCCGGAGTCAACAGTATCTTGTCCACCCCTGGTAAAGATGAGCACATACCTAGGATTGTCCTGGACAACAAGAGACATAATAATGGAATGGATGATCCGCCGGAGATAACTTGTAATGGGTTAATATGTAACACCTGATACAGGATACATTGCGCATCTGTCTCAGGAAGCCACAATTCTAGGTCTAACATGTTCACCCCTATCAGATGTGTCCACTAATGTGCTCAAAACAACACAGATAAGATACACATTTTTATGGCTCAATCCATTTATATCAATTTACTAAATCTAAAATGATAAGACAGTATATATGTTTAACTACATAAGCTAAGTGCCCCACAAGAAAACCAGGCCGCCTGCTAGTCCTCACCATGAGAAAATCTCTATGGAACCCTCTATCAAGACCCCTGCCTAAACAAATGAAAAATTAGAGGTGCTCACCTTTCATGACAAGCGAAGAGCCTTTGTGTTACATCCCCCAGCACAGAGCCATAATACACAACACACCTAGAGCCACATGTCTCCTGAAGATTAGCAGGCTCCAGGGTTCCCAAAGCAGATGACCCAGCGGAGAGGTGGAGCCTTACAGCCTCCCTCTACAAACACCTGCTGCTCTGCACACACCCATGCATGGGGAAGACACTACCTCTCTCCCCTCCACCGCCCTCCTCCAGCCAAACCTGTGGCCAGAAGACTGACAAAAGGCATCGGATTTCAGCTGCTAAAACACAAACTCCCTCACCAGTCATTAGGCTTCAAAGGGATCTATTTAACCCTTTGTTGGTGGAGATTGCACAATTCCTGGAGATCTAAACAAAGCCATGCCCAATATTGTCTGAGCCCCCGGACTGACTTTTCAACAGGACAAAAACATTTCTCATTCCCAACTCTGTTCAGACTCCGTTACTGCAAACTGCGTTGCTACAATGTAATACAGAAATCTCAATAGTAATGATGCTGACAAGCAACCATGTAGCGACCCCACTGGTCAATGTTCTGAGTAGTGCAGCAGATTTCCAATTTATGATTTTGTCACCATAGAAGCAGCAATTATTGGTTTGGGTGTTAATGTCCCCATTTACATTCAATAGTTGTCGGCCAAACCCTCGATTCCATCCCTAGACATCAAATTCAATAAATCAATGTGGAGATTAGCTCTAGAATGCCAGATGTACAGATGAGGGGGAAGAGGGACACATGATCACATACTTTGCGCAACAACAGTAGTAATTAGTCGCTGACCAACAATGGATGCTGGGTGCTAGCTCTCCACCATGATGGGTGATCTGTGAAGCAGCTCTAGGAATATAATACACTGCTCAAAAAAATAAAGGGAACACTAAAATAGCACATCCTAGATCTGAATGAATGAACTAATTCTATTAAATACTTTCGTCTTTACATAGTTGAATGTGCTGCCAACAAAATCACACAAAAATTATCAATGGAAATCAAATTTATCAACCCATGAAGGTCTGGATATGGAGTCACACTCAAAATAAAAGTGGAAAACCACAGTACAGGCTGATCCAATTTTGATGTAATGTCCTTAAAACAAGTCAAAATGAGGCTCAGTAGTGTGTGTGACCTCCACGTGCCCGTATGACCTCCCTACAATGCCTGGACATGCTCCTGATGAGGTGGCGGATGGTCTCCTGAGGAATGTCCTCCCAGACCTGGACTAAAGCATCCGCCAACTCCTGGACAGTCTGTGGTGCAACGTGGCATTGGAGGATGGAGCGAGACATGATGTCCCAGATGTGCTCGATCGGATTGAGGTCTGGGGAACAGTCCATAGCTTCAATGCCTTCCTCTTGCAGGAACTGCTGACACACTCCAGCCACATGAGGTCTAGCATTGTCTTGCATTAGGCGGAATCCAGGGCTGACCGCACCAGCATATGGTCTCACAAGGGGTCTGAAGATCTCATCTCGGTACCTAATGGCAGTCAGGCTACCTCTGGCAAGCAAGTGGAAGGCTGTGCAGCCCCCCAAAGAAATGCCACCCCACACCATTACTGACCCACCGCCAAACCGGTCATGCTGGAGGATGTTGCAGGCAACAGAACGTTCTCCACAGCGCTTCCAGACTATGTCACGTCTGTCACATGTGCTCAGTGTGAACCTGCTTTCATCTGTAAGGAGCACAGGGCGCCAGTGGCAAATTTGCCAATCTTGAGGTTCTCTGGCAAATGCCAAACGTCCTGCACGGTGTTGGGCTGTTAACACAACTCCCACCTGTGGACGTGGAGCCCTCATACCAACCTCATGAAGTCTATTTTTGACCATTTGAGTGGACACATGCACATTTGTGGCCTGCTGGAGGTTATTTTGAAGGGCTATGGCAGTGCTCCTTCTTGCACAAAGGTTGAGGTAGAGGTCCTGCTGCTGGGTTGTTGCCCTCCTATGGCCTCCTCCACATCTCCTGATGTACTGGCCTGTCTCCTGGTAGCGCCTCCATGCTCTGGCCACTATGCGGACAGACACAGCAAACCTTCTTGCCACAGCTCGCATTGATGTGCCATCCTGGATGTGCTGCACTACCTGACCCACTTGTGTGGGTTGTAGAATCAGTCTCATGCTACCACTAGATTGAAAGCACCGCCAGCATTCGAAAGTGACCAAAACATCAGCCAGGAAGCATAGAACTGAGAAGTGGTCTGTGGTAACCACCTGCAGAACCACTCTTTTATTGGGGGTGTCTTGCTAATTGCCTATAATTTCCACCTGTTGTCTGTTCCATTTGCACAACAGCATGTGAAATTGATTGTCAATCAGTGTTGCTTCCCGAGTGGACAGTGTGATTTCACAGAAGTGTGATTGACTTGGAGTTACATTGTGTTGTTTAAGTGTTCCCTTTATTTTTTTGAACAGTATACATACCAGAGACTGGATGCAGCAAATACTGGGATTATTGGGGGAGAGTTATCAAAACCTGTCCAGAGGAAAAGTTGTGGAGTTTCCCATAGCAACCAATCAGATCGCTTCTTTCATTTTTGACAAATCCTCTGTAAAATTTAAGAAGGATCTAATTGGTTGCTATGGGCAACTCCACAACTTTTCCTCTGGACAGGTTTTGATAAATCTCCCCCATTGTGCATAAAAACACACTTTACAAGTTATTGTAAATTTTACACCAAGAAAATATAGCCCATTATAACAATGACCTGAATAATCAGCGGAAGGTACAGTGTATCCTCACTTATAAGCACAATGGGCTGATGTGTGAAAGGATGAGCTCTGTACAGAGCTGTGGAATAAGTTGGTGCTATATGAATAAATTCTTATACATTGTTCACAATATTGTTTTACATTTTTTCACAATGACCATGGAAAATAAGGGAGAGTTTATATAAATAATAGGGAATTGTGCCCAACACGAAATTTATCTCGCATCACAGAAGACAAAAAGACAGCGTGAGAAGGAACAAAATGCAATATCACTGGACTCCACCAGGAGGCAGCCGAGAGCCATGAATCGAATCCCCTCAAATGGCTGAGGTCATTACTACTCAAATTTTTTATCCTAAATTTTATCAGCTATTTTTAGAGTGTTCTTTAGTTTTGTGCAATAATAAACATATTTATGTATGGCACTAAATATGCTACAATCAAACGAAAAGTTTTTTCTAAAGTTGCTTTGGTGTTCATGTAATGGAGACTCATTTGGCACCATTTATTATAATTCACTGAATTCAACATAGTTAGGCATGTGTTACAAAGTTCTCACTGTTGCCATGAATTGTCTTATTTATGGGGCACTCTGTTGCTGTGCGCTTGATCACTGTAAAGACAGTTTCATTGTAGCACAATACAGATACATTATTGTGTCTTTATTACAGCTGAAAGTCCAAAGACCTGACCACAGGCTTGATGACCCAGCCTTAGGCTCAAACCACATGTGCTTTTAATACAATGTACATACATTGATGTGTAACTTTCTACATACATTGCTTTAGCATGGGTTTTACACAGCGTTGAGGCCATACATCCACTCATTCACTTCCTTAGCATACACATTTTGATGGACTAAATAGCATAGTGTGTTGTGTTATTGAGTACAGAAAAATAAACAAGAGGGAAAAGGCTCCAACTTAGTCACCCGCTGACTGCATGCTGGCCGTTAGTGAATGGATCCACTATACACAATAGTACACGTCTGCATCCCTTTTTTGATGGAGTTACGGATGTACAGCTGGGATGTAAAACATTAACGCAGTTTGATCCCTGTCTTACTTCTACTGATCCTGAGTTACAGATTGTATCCTACTCCAAAGCTGCACTCCCTATTCTCCAGCTTCGGGACTAACATTTCCCTACCTGCACACTTGCTTGTTCTGCTGACTTGCATTCTGGAAAGTGTCATATTTACAACCAGGGTCTGTACTGTCAGCTGATGTAGCAAAATTCTATTGCCTCCTACAGCATTTTAGAAGGAAGTTGGGTCTGTTCACAGGCTTGCTGATTGTTTCTAACAATTGTTATTGAGAGATTGACCCCTTAGGTACCATTCTCACCTTAAAGGGGTACTCCGGTGGAAAACTTTTTTTTTGTTGTTTTTGAATCAACTGGTGCCAGAAAGGTAAACAGATTTGTAAATTTTTACTTCTATTTAAAAAAAATCTTTATCCTTCCAGTACTTATTAGCGGTTGTATGCTAGAGAGGAAATTCTTTTCTTTTTGGATTTCTTTTATGTCACGACCACAGTGCTCTCTGCTGATACCTCTGTCCATGTCAGGAACTGTCCAGAGAAGGAGCAAATCCCCATAGCAAACATATGATGCTCTGGACAGTTCCTAAAATGGACAGATAGGTCAGCAGAGAGCACTGTGGTCTTGACATAAATTAAATCCAAAAATAAAAGAATTTCCTCTGTAGCATACAGCCGCTAATAAGTACTGGAAGGATTAAGAATTTTTAATAGAAGTCATTTACAAATCTGTTTAACTTTCTGGCACCAGTTGATTTAAAAAAAAATGTAAACATTTCCACCAGAGTACCCCTTTAACCTGTTAAGGACCCATGGCGTACCTGTACACCTTGAGTCCGCTTCCGATCTATAACGCGGACCACAGCGGGTCGGGCTGGCCTCTAACAACGGTTGGGACCCGTGGCTAATAACGCGCAACATTGATCGCGCTGCCGCGCGCTATTAACCCTTTAGACGTGACGTTCAAAGTTGACCGCCGCGTCTAAAATGAAAGTGAAACCATGCCGGTTAGCTCAGGGAGCTGTTCGGGATAGCCGTGGTGAAATCTACCTGCCTCCTCGCTGTCCGATCGCCGAATGACTGCTCAGTGCCTGAGATCCAGGCATGAGCAGTCAAGCGGCAGAATCATCGATCACTGGTTTCTTATGAGAAACCAGTGATCAATGTGAAAGATCAGTGTGTGCAGTGTTATAGGTCCCTATGGGAGCCAAAAAAAAAAGTGGAAAAAAATAAAGTGTCATTAAAATATTGGTTTTATCCCCAATTTTACATTCTTACAAGGGCTAATAGGAGAAAATGCCCCCCAAAATAATTTCTGGAGTATGGAAATACCCCATATGTGGATGTAAAGTGCTCTGCAGGCAAAATACAATGCTAAGAAGAGAAAGCACCATTAAACTTTGGGAGAGAGAATTTGGTTGGAATAGAAGTCAGGGGCCATGTGCGTTTACAAAGCCCCCATGGTGCCACAACAGTGGACGAAACTACACCCCTCACAGAATTTAATAAGGGGTGCAGTGAGCACTTACACCCCACTGTCGTTTGACAGATCTTTGGAACAGTTGGCTGTGCAAATTAAAAATATCCTTAAATGCTCACTGTACCCCTTATTACATTACGTGAGGGATGTAGTTTCCAAAATGGTAAACACATGTGGCCTTCATTCGGAAAAATTTTCTCTCCAAAAGCCCAATGGCGCTCCTTCTCTTCTGAGCCCTGTAGTGCACCCGCAGAGCACTTTACATCCACATAAGGGGTATGGTCTTACTCAGATGAAATGAGGTTAAACATTTTGGGGTCTATTTTCCCTTGTAAAAATGAAAAATTTAGGGTTACACCAGCATTTTAGAGAAATCCATTTTTCTTTTCATTTTCCCATCCAAATTTAACAAAAATCTGTCAAACATTTGTGGGGTGTTAAGGCTCACTATACCCATTGTTATGTTCCGTGCGGGGTGTAGTTTCCAATCCGGGGGTATTTATTTTTTTTGCATTTATTTCAGAGCCGCTGTAAAATCAGCCACCCCTGTGCAAATCACCAATTTAGGCCTCAAATGTACGTAGTGCGCACTCACTCCTGAGCCCTGTTGTGCGCCCGCAGAGCATTTTATGCCCACATAATGGGTATTTTCGTACTCAGGAGAATTTGCGTTTCAAGTTTTGGGGGTCTTTTTTTCCTTTTACCTCTTGTGAAAAATGAAAAGTATGGTGCAACACCAGCATGTTAGTGTAAAAAATTAAAAACAATTTACAGTAACATGCTGGTGTAGACCCCAACTTTACCTTTCCATAAGGGGTAAGAGGAGAAAAAGCCCCCCAAAATGTGTTAGGCAATTTCTCCAGAATACAGAAATACCCCATATGTGGCACCAAATTGTTGCCTTGAAACACGACAGGGCTCCAAAGTGAGAGAGCGCTATGCGCATTTAAGGCCTAAATTAGGAATTCGCATAGGGACGGACCCGGATGCTAGAATTACACTTGCCTCCAATACCAAAATTACCCTACGGCAGTGTTTCCCAAACAGGATGCCTCCAGCTGTTGCAAAACTCCCAGCCTGGACAGTCAATGGCTGTACGGCAATGCTGGGAGTTATTGTTTTGCAACAGCTGGAGGCTCCGTCTTGGAAACTGTGCTGTACCAGATGTTTTTCATTTTTATTTGGGGGGGGGGGGGGGGGGGTAACTGTGCAGGGGTATATGTATATGTAGTGTTTTACTTTTTATTTTGTGAAAGTGTAGTGGAAAATTTGCTGCATCTCAAACTTGGGGGGAAACCTCAAGCTGTTGCGAAACTACAACTCCTTGCATGCCCTTTGGCTGTCCGCGCATGTTGGGGGTTGTAGTTATGCAACAGATGGAGAGACACTAGTTGCAAAACACTGAGGGTTTGTTACTTAACTCAGTGTTTCACAACCAGCGTGCCTTCAGCTGTTGCAAAACTACAACTCTCAGCATGAACTTATAGCCGAAGGGCATATTGGGACTTGTAGTTATGCAACAGCTGGAGGTACACTACTGCAACTCCCAGAATGTCCTTTGGCTGTCCGTGCATGCTGGGGGTTGTAGTTATGCAACAGATGGGGGCACAAAAATGTACGGACAGTTAAAGGGCATACCGGGAGTTGTAGTTGTGCCTTCCTCTGTTGCATAACAACAACTCCCAGCATGCCCTTTTGTGCATGCTGGGAGTTGTTGCTAAGCAACAGCAAGAGGCCAGCCTTAACTCCAGCTGCTGCGCTCTGAGGATCCGCCTGCCGCTACTGGGGCCTCAATCCAGCAACCAATGCCAGGGATCAAGGGTCCCCAGCCTCCGAAACAGGGGCGGAGCGGGTGCCGTTAGGAAGACCCCCACAGCAGGAGTAAGTTACTGGCCATTACCGGCCAACGAATCAGGACGATCCCGAGGTGGCACCAGCACCCCCTCACTCCTGCTGCTAAAGGACGATAGGTGCCATCTCGGAAGGCACCTATCATGCTCTTTTTTCGGGTTTAGCAGGCATCCCGGTCCAGTCCCCACCCGGCAAGCGGCTGGGATCTGGAATACTCAAGGCGTACAGGTACGCCCTGAGTCCTTAAGGATTGGGGATGCAGGGCATATGCATAGGCCCTGCGTCCCCATGAGGTTAAAGGGGTACTCCCAGTGGAAAACTATTTTTTTTAAATCAACTGGTGCCAGAAATTTAAACAGATTTGTAAATGTCTCCTATTTCAAAATCTTAATACTTCCCGTACTTATCAGCTGCTGTATACTACAGAGGCAGTTCTTTTTTTTTGGAATTTCTTTTCATTCTGACCACAGTGCTCTCTGCTGACACCTTTGTCCATGTCAGAAACTGTCCAGAGCAGGAGAGGTTTGCTATGGGGATTTTCTCCTACTCTGGACAGTTCCTGAAATAAACAAAAGGTGTCAACAGAGAGCACTGTGGTTAGACATAAAAGAGATTTGAAAACAAAAGAACTTCCTGTGGAGCATACAGAAGCTGATAAGTACTGGAAGGATTAAGATTTTTAAATAGAAGTAATTTACAAATCTGTTTAACTTTCTGGCACCAGTTGATTTAAAAAAGTTTTTTCCACTGGAGTACCCCTTTAAATTGTATATATGGTCACAAAGGTGGTCGATTACTTAAAGTATACATAAAAATATGAACAATTGTTTTAGCTGAAGTTTTTGTTACCGTGCTCAAGACGAATGAGATTATTATATTACATTATATATTCGAGATAATCATATTGCATGAATAAATGGTGACCTCTGGGCCTGACCCAAAACCTAATGAGTAGCCAGACCAGTGATCCAGCACTTACTATATGTAGGGAGTATATATGACCGAAGCACCCCCATTTCCAATAAAAAAAACAAAACTAAGATAATTCATAAACAGCCAGATGGGTTAGAAGACGGCGTTCTGGCCTTATGTTTCCATCTGGACACCTTGTTTTGATTTTTTTTTGCTGCATGATTTTTTTTCTGAATAATGGAGTTCCTGGCAATCGGTGTGTTCTTGTAAAATATGGACGGGCAGGGAGAGGCCTGACATCAATTATCCAGAGTCTGTGCTCCACAGTGTACAGATGGCAAGACCACGATTTATAGCCCATGGAAGATGGAGGGGAAGAGAGACACCCGGGATGAATCATGCTGATGGCTGACTGGTCTCTGCTCAGCCCTTTTCTCTTCATTTTATGGTCTTAGCCTAAAATGGATTAAGAACAGACGGTTGAGACAGCACCCCTTTAGGTGTATGGAGGCCAGGAAGTAATGGCACTACCCAACTTTCCAGAGTCAGGATACATTTTGCCACTGATGCCTGTTGAAATTAAACAATCACCATTATAACATGAAAGAACAATGTGTCTTGGAAGAAAAATCCTTTTTACACAACAATGAGAAATTCGATCCACAGTTTGTAACATAAGAACCTTGTGCCAGGGACATTGTGGGTGCGGGGCTCATTTCTTCATACATCTGCACTGTAACATTGTGCAACACATGGGAGAAAGCAGCTGATCCTTTCTAGAGTCCTGAATGTCAAATCTACATACAGGAGTAGAACAATGTTCTGATTTGAGGTAAATAAAGCTCAGTCACTGTAAAATGAAAAGATTGGCAGCACTGAAAAAAATCTATTATTATTTATAATATTATCTAATATAGACAATCATCTGTGACCCTCAGCTGTGAGAAGTATTGGGTCTGCAGGTTTCCAGCCCCCGTGTGTAAACAAGGGATGTCACCAGCTTGTATATGACTTGCCTCAGTATTTTTGGAGGTTGTTGGGGGCACGTTAATGGGTGCATGTGCTTAAACCCACTGCTGCCACCGGCCTTCCTCAGAAGCACTAATAACACCCAGTGAAGTATTTTGAGGTTTGACAAGGTTATCGCACAGAAGTGTCAACAAGAGACTTTTCCTTGTGATCAGTGAGTGGTAAATAAACTCGCCTATTGCTGGAAAATGTTACAACACATCACACTTCTAGAGGTTGTGCTCTCTGTGCCCCGTACTGTCTTGTATACAGGCACAGATAGAAATCACCTGTGCATTAAGAATAGAGTTGTCCATAGTAACAGTATTCCTACAGAAGTTGTACAGTTTAATGTGTTTCTTTTTGCTCACAGCTGAATGTTTGTTACAGTGCACTAGTATAAGCAATCCTCACAGCAGAAGCATAAATCTGTCTTCATCCCTGGACTGATCAAGTCTATTAGTAGGTTTTATTATGCAATCATTTTGTTTTATTAATTCTAAACCGGTCAGCCTTAACCTGTGAATAGCGAGTGGAAATCAGTCCGTTTGGCCTAATGGACAACAGTATACACCTGAGCCACTCCCAGTTAGGCCATGTTCACATGGCTGAAAATAGGCGGAATGTCCACATTTTAATGTTTCGGCAAGCGCTAGGACTGCTCGGAAATGTGCCGTCTCATAGACAGCAATGCATTTCCGAGCAGAATTCACAGAAAGAATAGACATGTCTATTTCTGCCGCAGAAATTCTGCCATGTGCACAGTGCAGCAGAATACCAATGAAATCTATGGGACTCTGCTGCAGTGAAATTTCCACGCGGAATATTCCAGCGGAACATAGCCTTTTAGAGGGGATATAACTCCTCACTGAGGAATGTTCAGACAGAACAGAAAAGCATTGCTTTCGAATAAAGCTGTTAACAATAATAAATGGAATACTGTACTTGGAGTCTGAATTGTGCTAGACCTAGCTGGATATCTGTAATGTGCCACAGCACCCATTCTCTGCCGGAACAAGGAATAAGGCTGTTGTCCAGGCCACATCTAAACTGTAAACTCATCATTGAGGCAAGAGACAAAATGCATTGGATATTGACTGTAATATCTGCATGTGTCCTAGCATCCAGGAGCCATTAGGCCTTGTGTATCATCTAATAATAAGCGGTATGATGGATGCTGAGCCACACAACCACCATATCCCCCACACTCCTAGGAACAGCCTTCAGTCTCCTGCACAGTGGGGTTTGGAGGGCATTAGATCAGCCATGTTTGATCCTATGTTCTGTCGATTATGTGAGTGTATGAGCAGCATCACTTGCATTATGGATGACTATATCAAAAAGGGGCTTATCCTGTTTTATATAAATAAATCTTTAACACTGTATAACATTTCTGCAACTTTCTTATAGACTGATACATTGGAACAAACCATGAAAGAAATTTAAACAATCCAGAGACTAGAATGTTTAAAGGGGTTTTCCAGAAAGAAACTTTTTTTTAAATATCAACTGGCTCCAGAAAGTTAAACAGATTTGTAAATTACTTCTATTAAGAAATCTTAATCCTTTCAGTACTTATGAGCTTCTGAAGTTGAGTTGTTCTTTTCTGTCTAAGTGCTCTCTGATGACACGTGTCTCGGGAACCGCCCAGTTTAGAAGCAAATCCCCATAGCAAACCTCTTCTAAACTGGGCGGTTCCTGAGAAACGTGTCATCAGAGAGCACTTAGAAAAGAACAACTCAACTTTAGAAGCTCATAAGTACTGAAAGGAATAAGATTTTTTCATAGAAGTAATTTACAAATCTGTTTAACTTTCTGGAGCCAGTTGATATATAAAAAAAAGTTTTTTCCTGAATAACCCCTATAAGTTACATCGTATTTTCTATACAGGACACAACAGTAACAAACCCTCTGCTGTGCATCTTTCTAATCAATTACAGTCAGCAGGGACCTTGAAAATGGCCCTGAACTGAGCAAAGTCTATTATTATTGAACTTTATTTAAAAAAAAACTGGACAACTGCTTCAATACTATAAAGCACACTTTACCAGGTAGATGAATGCAACACAGAACCAGAACCTTTATTTCTATAGCTCCAGAATGTTTGCTCATTTCTGCCAGTAGTAACCAATAGATTACAGGGAAGGAGGTGGCAATGGATGGTTAGGATGCACTCAGCTTTATACAGCACCCTGGAGATGTCCTGTGGCTGATGAAACCCGCGATGCGTCTGCCTGTATTTATATAGTGGGTGTGGGAGATACTCGGCTGGGTAAACACGGATCTGGCATTGTTTGTAGGTGACAGGAAGACGCAGACTTCAACAGAAAGGCTGAGGATTAAAATATGACAAGGCCTAGATTGCCTCCCAGGTGCAGGCAAGTTGTTAGATTTTAATGATAGAGGATCTGAACCGGAACCCCTGCCGCGCCAACGCCGTGCACACACAATTAACTTCTGTGCTCCATGAAACCTCCACATCTTCCTTTATCATTAGGTGTCTGCCACCAAGTATAACCATAAAGGAGGGGGACCTGTGGCTCCCTACTTGTTGTAAGGATACTGAAGGAAGAGGCTAAGAAGGTTAGTGCCACCATGGATAATGAGTCATAGGATACCTCAAGCCCTCATAGGTCTATTTTGACCTTTAAGGGGTACTCTGGCGGAAAACTTTTTTTTTTTTTTTATCAACTGGTGCCAGAAAGTTAAACAGATTTGTAAATTACTTCTATTAAAAAATCTTAATCCTCCCAGTACTTATTAGCTGCTGAATACTATAGAGGAAATTCTTTTCTTTTTGGAACACACAGCTGTCTGCTGACATCAAGACCACAGTGCTCTCTGCTGACATCTCTGTCCATTTTAAGAACTGTCCAGAGCAGGAGAAAATCCCCATAGAAAATATATGCTGCTCTTGACTGTTCCTAAAATGGACAGAGATGTCAGCAGAGAGCACTGTGGTTATGATGTCAGTAGACAGCACTGTGTTCCAAAAAGAAAAGAATTTCCTCTGTAGTATTCAGCAGCTAATAAGTACTGGAAGGATTAAGATTTTTTAATAGAAGTAATTTACAAATCTGTTTAACTTTCCGGCACCAGTTGATTAAAAAAAATAAAAAAAAATAATGATCTTTAATGATCTAAAGCTGCCCTAGACAGTGATGAGATGTTAGAGAACTACAACTCCCAGCATACTACAAAAGTCATAAGCTGTTTACCAATGTGATATAAAAGTCTTGTGCATTAACAAGTCTCAGAAATGTTAATAAACAGCTACTACTTGAATACATTTCTTAGGGTAAGGTGAATCTACCAGATGATTTATGTTGCCCTAGCTGAGAGCAGGGCATGATAGAGGCAGAGAAGATGAGCTCTGTCATACATATTTATTTACATGACTTGGAGAAGGATTTCAGAGTAAAAAGCAGAGTAAATCCTGACAGGACTCCTAGGAGAGGCAGAGAGTCCAGCTTACCCCACCCACACCTAGAGAATGACAGCCTTGTCTACATACACAGTGATACAGGGAAAGCGGTCTGTCACTAGATGTGGGCAGAGTAAGCAAGACCCTCACTGTCTATCCTCGGAGTCCTGTCAATAATTGTACTTCACCCAAAATACGGCTTCAAATCAACCTATATATCACAGAGCACAGCTTCTCTCCCTCTATCTTATCCACTTGACCTCACACACAACATAAAGATGTATAGAATACAAAAATGTACTGCATTGTCTCACCTTGGAAACCACATTTTAAGAAGTCTAAATAATGTTGCTATGCTGGGTGTCAACCCCCTACATGCACCCCAACCACCTTGGTTTTTCACATATTTTCCATTATATGTAATTGTTGTTTGGGAGCTGATGACATCACCACACTTCATACACACAACACATTGTTCTTCACCCGTAACATACACAAAATCACATTTCAGCCTCACCGCCCGATACTGTCACAATCTGGTTCGCATATACAATATAATTTGAGCCCATAAGAAAAGTGAACCACTCACAAACTTTATAAGGTGTCAAACCTCTGCCAGCGGAAATAAGGGGGGGACTTAGCCTCAAGTGCAGCTATTAACACCTTCTAGTGTAAAGAATTAACTCTTCTATTACCAGCTGCCAGTACATAAAAAAATGGAACCAATGATTATTGGTGGAGCGAGAATTCAGGACTCTGTACCCAAATGACTGCAAAGAATTTCAACGTAGCCCATGATATGAAACCCCTTGCCAAGATGCAATTGTTTGTATATTCATCTCTGAGGCCTTACAGAAACACGTGCTAAAATCAGGTATTAATGGCATATTTAACACTTGTCAACAAAGAATAAATAAATATAACAACATAGCCGGTTCCACAAAAAAAAAAAAAAAACAACAACAACCAAACATTAATTCCCTGTAAATGCTGAACACATTTCTGTGTGAGGGCCCATGACCAAAAGAATATAGTAAATGCATGTTAAACCAACACTCATTTCCACTGGAGTACAGCTAAACAAATCCAAAGGCTCCGGCTGCTTTCCCTCCCATGCTTTACGCTGCAGCTCTACTCCCTTACACAAGGTGATTATCATCCAGACGGCCTGATTATAGTCCCATGTATAAGTTCCAGCAGTCAGTAAGTGCTTCATTGGTAGCCGATTGCATCACTTGCCCGACACAAAAGTCATTGTTTGTTGGCAGCATCTCCCCGTGCACACAATAACGGAAGTGTATGGCAGCACACACGCAACCATTTGTGCAGGCGTTCAATGCCAGTAATCAGGAAGAATCTGCCTGTTTAGAAGGACCCTCAGGACTATGTTCACACACACAATTTTTTTAACCTTATTTTTAGCTGTTTTTATGTTCACACAGTTTTTCAGACATTTTTAGCTTTAGATACATTTTTAGATACAGCTGTTTAAAAGGAAAACTGTCAGCTTGCTCCCCCCGCACTAACCAGCGGTACTGACGGACTCTGATCAGTTTGATGCCTACCGTGCCCGGATCCGCCCTGCCATTCAGCCGAAATCTTCGTTTTTCCTGTACATACTAATTAGGTGCTAACTGGCACAGGCCGGGTAACTGTCACTCTGACGCCAACGCCGCTAATCCGCAGCACCGTCCAGCTCCTCAATATTCTTCCCCTCCCCGCTCTGTAATGACGGAGAGGTGGAGGAATATTGATGAGCTGAGCTGGGACTAGCGGCGCTGATGTCAGTGTGCCAGTTAGCCCGGCCTGTGCCAGTTAGCACCTAATTAGCATATACAGAAAATCAAAGATTGCTGTACTACCGCTCTTTCATTATGTTGCTACCCAACACAATAGGGGAGATTTATTAAAACCTGTCCAGAGAAAAAGTTGATCAGTTGTCCATAGCAACCAGTCAGATTGCCTCTTTCATTTTGAAAAGGGCCTCTGAAAAATTAAAGCAGCAGCAATGTGATTGGTAACGCAAATCTCAGAGGAAGTAGTCAGTCCTGATCTGCTGACTTCCTGTGAACTACAGAATGACATAATCATCTATCATCTAGCATATGTTTGCTATGGGGATTTGCTCCTGTTCTGAACAGTTCCTGATACGGACAGAGGTGTCAGCAGAGAGCACTGTGGACAGAAAAAAAAAGAAATCCATAAAGAAAAGAACATTCTCTGTAGTATATAGCAGCTGCTAAGTACTGGAAGGATAAAGATTTTTTAACAGAAGTGATTAACATATATGTTTAACTTTCTGGCATCAGTTGATAAAAAAAAAAAAAAATGTTTTGCACCGGAGTACCCCTTTAATAGCCTATGCTATTTTTTTTTTTTATTAAAGGGGTACTCCGGTGCAAAACATATTTTTTAATGTCTTTATAAGTCAACTGGTGCCAGAAAGTTAAACAGATTTGTAAATTACTTCTATTAAAAAATCTTTACCCTTCCTGTACTTTTTAGCAGCTGTATGCTACATAAGAAATTCTGTTCTTTTTCAATTTCTTTTTTGTCTTGTCCACAGTGCTCTCTGCTGACACCTGATGCCCATATCAGGAACTCTCCAGAGCAGCATAGGTGTGCTATGGGGATTTTCTCCTGCTCTGGACAGTTCATGATACAAACATCAGAGAGCACTGTGGACAAGACAAAAAAGAAATTGGAAAAGAACAGAATTTTCTTATGTAGCATACAGCTGCTAAAAAGTACAGGAAGGGTAAAGATTTTTTTTAATAGAAGCAATTTACAAATCTGTTTAACTTTCTGGCACCAGTTCATAAAAAAAAAAAAAAAAAAAAAAGTTCTCCACCGGAGTACCCCTTTATGTTGTTATGAAATTAGTGCAGGAGCTGCGCTTGCTTCAGAGAGGCTTGCTCCAGCTCCGATAATGGCAGACATCAGCACCGATAATGGTGAACATCAGCGATCATGCTGATGTCCGTGAATAACCATATAAATGCCCAGTTTAATGCCAGTGGGCTCATTGGACCCTTGCAGTTCAATGAGGGAGTCCAATGAGTGCAATTGGCAGTTGGAGGTCTCTTACCAGCCTCTGGCATGCAGGATGGACAATCTTCCTGTACAGCCTACAGAAGGCTGTACAAGAAGATCCCCAATAGTACTGATTGGTATTATGTTATAAAATAATACAGAACTTTACATAGAATCTAGTGATTGCGTTAAAAAGTGTAAAATAAAAATATATTTTTTAAAAAGGTTTCAGAAAATATTAAAAAAGCCCCCCCCCCAATAAAAATATCCATTTTCCTATTTAACAAAGCAAAAGGTTTAAAAAAAATTAAAATAAAAAAAACACACAAAAAAACACCCAACATATTTGGTATCCCCATGTGTGAAAATGTCAGAACTATTAAAATATTATGTTTATGTTCCAGCACGGTGAACAACAAAGGTAAAAGAAAACTACTAAATGCCAAAATTTATGATTTTTGATCACACTGTAAGTCAGAAATTTTTTTGTAAAAAGTTATCAAAAAGTTCCATCAAAACAAAAGTCATACCAATAAAAACTATAAATCGATACAAATTTTGTCAAAAAAAAGGTACAGTACAAAGGACTAGTACAGTAACAGAGGCATGTAACCACAGGTATTGTTTCAATGCTATATTGACCCACCGAATAATACATGTCCGACCAGTGAGTATGAGAACAAGCAGAGGTCTGTTATTAAGAAATCTACTATATGTGGCCACACTTATTGTGGTCCTGCACATGAAATGTTCGATAATCATCTAATGTGTATGGGTGTGTAGTGACTCTACCCTAAGAGCAGAAGTTAGGCGAAAGAAGAAAAGAGCTTGGTGGATTCCTGATCCTTTGCTCTCAAGGGAGATAAGCTGCTGCCAGGGGTGTATGACTGCCCTTAAAGGGGTATTCCAGGCCAAAACTCTTTTTTATATATCAACTGGCTCCAGAAAGTTAAACAGATTTGTTAATTACTTCTATTAAAAAATCTTAATCCTTCCAATAGTTATTAGCTTCTGAAGTGGAGTTGTTTTTTTCTGTCTAACAGCTTTCTGATGACTCACGTCCCGGGAGCTGTG